>NC_091799.1:65000-2465000 GCF_041296235.1 Equus asinus
TAACCCTAACCCTAACCCTAACCCTAACCCTAACCCTAACCCTAACCCTAACCCTAACCCTAACCCTAACCCTAACCCTAACCCTAACCCTAACCCTAACCCTAACCCTAACCCTAACCCTAACCCTAACCCTAACCCTAACCCTAACCCTAACCCTAACCCTAACCCTAACCCTAACCCTAACCCTAACCCTAACCCTAACCCTAACCCTAACCCTAACCCTAACCCTAACCCTAACCCTAACCCTAACCCTAACCCTAACCCTAACCCTAACCCTAACCCTAACCCTAACCCTAACCCTAACCCTAACCCTAACCCTAACCCTAACCCTAACCCTAACCCTAACCCTAACCCTAACCCTAACCCTAACCCTAACCCTAACCCTAACCCTAACCCTAACCCTAACCCTAACCCTAACCCTAACCCTAACCCTAACCCTAACCCTAACCCTAACCCTAACCCTAACCCTAACCCTAACCCTAACCCTAACCCTAACCCTAACCCTAACCCTAACCCTAACCCTAACCCTAACCCTAACCCTAACCCTAACCCTAACCCTAACCCTAACCCTAACCCTAACCCTAACCCTAACCCTAACCCTAACCCTAACCCTAACCCTAACCCTAACCCTAACCCTAACCCTAACCCTAACCCTAACCCTAACCCTAACCCTAACCCTAACCCTAACCCTAACCCTAACCCTAACCCTAACCCTAACCCTAACCCTAACCCTAACCCTAACCCTAACCCTAACCCTAACCCTAACCCTAACCCTAACCCTAACCCTAACCCTAACCCTAACCCTAACCCTAACCCTAACCCTAACCCTAACCCTAACCCTAACCCTAACCCTAACCCTAACCCTAACCCTAACCCTAACCCTAACCCTAACCCTAACCCTAACCCTAACCCTAACCCTAACCCTAACCCTAACCCTAACCCTAACCCTAACCCTAACCCTAACCCTAACCCTAACCCTAACCCTAACCCTAACCCTAACCCTAACCCTAACCCTAACCCTAACCCTAACCCTAACCCTAACCCTAACCCTAACCCTAACCCTAACCCTAACCCTAACCCTAACCCTAACCCTAACCCTAACCCTAACCCTAACCCTAACCCTAACCCTAACCCTAACCCTAACCCTAACCCTAACCCTAACCCTAACCCTAACCCTAACCCTAACCCTAACCCTAACCCTAACCCTAACCCTAACCCTAACCCTAACCCTAACCCTAACCCTAACCCTAACCCTAACCCTAACCCTAACCCTAACCCTAACCCTAACCCTAACCCTAACCCTAACCCTAACCCTAACCCTAACCCTAACCCTAACCCTAACCCTAACCCTAACCCTAACCCTAACCCTAACCCTAACCCTAACCCTAACCCTAACCCTAACCCTAACCCTAACCCTAACCCTAACCCTAACCCTAACCCTAACCCTAACCCTAACCCTAACCCTAACCCTAACCCTAACCCTAACCCTAACCCTAACCCTAACCCTAACCCTAACCCTAACCCTAACCCTAACCCTAACCCTAACCCTAACCCTAACCCTAACCCTAACCCTAACCCTAACCCTAACCCTAACCCTAACCCTAACCCTAACCCTAACCCTAACCCTAACCCTAACCCTAACCCTAACCCTAACCCTAACCCTAACCCTAACCCTAACCCTAACCCTAACCCTAACCCTAACCCTAACCCTAACCCTAACCCTAACCCTAACCCTAACCCTAACCCTAACCCTAACCCTAACCCTAACCCTAACCCTAACCCTAACCCTAACCCTAACCCTAACCCTAACCCTAACCCTAACCCTAACCCTAACCCTAACCCTAACCCTAACCCTAACCCTAACCCTAACCCTAACCCTAACCCTAACCCTAACCCTAACCCTAACCCTAACCCTAACCCTAACCCTAACCCTAACCCTAACCCTAACCCTAACCCTAACCCTAACCCTAACCCTAACCCTAACCCTAACCCTAACCCTAACCCTAACCCTAACCCTAACCCTAACCCTAACCCTAACCCTAACCCTAACCCTAACCCTAACCCTAACCCTAACCCTAACCCTAACCCTAACCCTAACCCTAACCCTAACCCTAACCCTAACCCTAACCCTAACCCTAACCCTAACCCTAACCCTAACCCTAACCCTAACCCTAACCCTAACCCTAACCCTAACCCTAACCCTAACCCTAACCCTAACCCTAACCCTAACCCTAACCCTAACCCTAACCCTAACCCTAACCCTAACCCTAACCCTAACCCTAACCCTAACCCTAACCCTAACCCTAACCCTAACCCTAACCCTAACCCTAACCCTAACCCTAACCCTAACCCTAACCCTAACCCTAACCCTAACCCTAACCCTAACCCTAACCCTAACCCTAACCCTAACCCTAACCCTAACCCTAACCCTAACCCTAACCCTAACCCTAACCCTAACCCTAACCCTAACCCTAACCCTAACCCTAACCCTAACCCTAACCCTAACCCTAACCCTAACCCTAACCCTAACCCTAACCCTAACCCTAACCCTAACCCTAACCCTAACCCTAACCCTAACCCTAACCCTAACCCTAACCCTAACCCTAACCCTAACCCTAACCCTAACCCTAACCCTAACCCTAACCCTAACCCTAACCCTAACCCTAACCCTAACCCTAACCCTAACCCTAACCCTAACCCTAACCCTAACCCTAACCCTAACCCTAACCCTAACCCTAACCCTAACCCTAACCCTAACCCTAACCCTAACCCTAACCCTAACCCTAACCCTAACCCTAACCCTAACCCTAACCCTAACCCTAACCCTAACCCTAACCCTAACCCTAACCCTAACCCTAACCCTAACCCTAACCCTAACCCTAACCCTAACCCTAACCCTAACCCTAACCCTAACCCTAACCCTAACCCTAACCCTAACCCTAACCCTAACCCTAACCCTAACCCTAACCCTAACCCTAACCCTAACCCCCTAACCCTAACCCTAACCCTAACCCTAACCCTAACCCTAACCCTAACCCTAACCCTAACCCTAACCCTAACCCTAACCCTAACCCTAACCCTAACCCTAACCCTAACCCTAACCCTAACCCTAACCCTAACCCTAACCCTAACCCTAACCCTAACCCTAACCCTAACCCTAACCCTAACCCTAACCCTAACCCTAACCCTAACCCTAACCCTAACCCTAACCCTAACCCTAACCCTAACCCTAACCCTAACCCTAACCCTAACCCTAACCCTAACCCTAACCCTAACCCTAACCCTAACCCTAACCCTAACCCTAACCCTAACCCTAACCCTAACCCTAACCCTAACCCTAACCCTAACCCTAACCCTAACCCTAACCCTAACCCTAACCCTAACCCTAACCCTAACCCTAACCCTAACCCTAACCCTAACCCTAACCCTAACCCTAACCCTAACCCTAACCCTAACCCTAACCCTAACCCTAACCCTAACCCTAACCCTAACCCTAACCCTAACCCTAACCCTAACCCTAACCCTAACCCTAACCCTAACCCTAACCCTAACCCTAACCCTAACCCTAACCCTAACCCTAACCCCTAACCCTAACCCTAACCCTAACCCTAACCCTAACCCTAACCCTAACCCTAACCCTAACCCTAACCCTAACCCTAACCCTAACCCTAACCCTAACCCTAACCCTAACCCTAACCCTAACCCTAACCCTAACCCTAACCCTAACCCTAACCCTAACCCTAACCCTAACCCTAACCCTAACCCTAACCCTAACCCTAACCCTAACCCTAACCCTAACCCTAACCCTAACCCTAACCCTAACCCTAACCCTAACCCTAACCCTAACCCTAACCCTAACCCTAACCCTAACCCTAACCCTAACCCTAACCCTAACCCTAACCCTAACCCTAACCCTAACCCTAACCCTAACCCTAACCCTAACCCTAACCCTAACCCTAACCCTAACCCTAACCCTAACCCTAACCCTAACCCTAACCCTAACCCTAACCCTAACCCTAACCCTAACCCTAACCCTAACCCTAACCCTAACCCTAACCCTAACCCTAACCCTAACCCTAACCCTAACCCTAACCCTAACCCTAACCCTAACCCTAACCCTAACCCTAACCCTAACCCTAACCCTAACCCTAACCCTAACCCTAACCCTAACCCTAACCCTAACCCTAACCCTAACCCTAACCCTAACCCTAACCCTAACCCTAACCCTAACCCTAACCCTAACCCTAACCCTAACCCTAACCCTAACCCTAACCCTAACCCTAACCCTAACCCTAACCCTAACCCTAACCCTAACCCTAACCCTAACCCTAACCCTAACCCTAACCCTAACCCTAACCCTAACCCTAACCCTAACCCTAACCCTAACCCTAACCCTAACCCTAACCCTAACCCTAACCCTAACCCTAACCCTAACCCTAACCCTAACCCTAACCCTAACCCTAACCCTAACCCTAACCCTAACCCTAACCCTAACCCTAACCCTAACCCTAACCCTAACCCTAACCCTAACCCTAACCCTAACCCTAACCCTAACCCTAACCCTAACCCTAACCCTAACCCTAACCCTAACCCTAACCCTAACCCTAACCCTAACCCTAACCCTAACCCTAACCCTAACCCTAACCCTAACCCTAACCCTAACCCTAACCCTAACCCTAACCCTAACCCTAACCCTAACCCTAACCCTAACCCTAACCCTAACCCTAACCCTAACCCTAACCCTAACCCTAACCCTAACCCTAACCCTAACCCTAACCCTAACCCTAACCCTAACCCTAACCCTAACCCTAACCCTAACCCTAACCCTAACCCTAACCCTAACCCTAACCCTAACCCTAACCCTAACCCTAACCCTAACCCTAACCCTAACCCTAACCCTAACCCTAACCCTAACCCTAACCCTAACCCTAACCCTAACCCTAACCCTAACCCTAACCCTAACCCTAACCCTAACCCTAACCCTAACCCTAACCCTAACCCTAACCCTAACCCTAACCCTAACCCTAACCCTAACCCTAACCCTAACCCTAACCCTAACCCTAACCCTAACCCTAACCCTAACCCTAACCCTAACCCTAACCCTAACCCTAACCCTAACCCTAACCCTAACCCTAACCCTAACCCTAACCCTAACCCTAACCCTAACCCTAACCCTAACCCTAACCCTAACCCTAACCCTAACCCTAACCCTAACCCTAACCCTAACCCTAACCCTAACCCTAACCCTAACCCTAACCCTAACCCTAACCCTAACCCTAACCCTAACCCTAACCCTAACCCTAACCCTAACCCTAACCCTAACCCTAACCCTAACCCTAACCCTAACCCTAACCCTAACCCTAACCCTAACCCTAACCCTAACCCTAACCCTAACCCTAACCCTAACCCTAACCCTAACCCTAACCCTAACCCTAACCCTAACCCTAACCCTAACCCTAACCCTAACCCTAACCCTAACCCTAACCCTAACCCTAACCCTAACCCTAACCCTAACCCTAACCCTAACCCTAACCCTAACCCTAACCCTAACCCTAACCCTAACCCTAACCCTAACCCTAACCCTAACCCTAACCCTAACCCTAACCCTAACCCTAACCCTAACCCTAACCCTAACCCTAACCCTAACCCTAACCCTAACCCTAACCCTAACCCTAACCCTAACCCTAACCCTAACCCTAACCCTAACCCTAACCCTAACCCTAACCCTAACCCTAACCCTAACCCTAACCCTAACCCTAACCCTAACCCTAACCCTAACCCTAACCCTAACCCTAACCCTAACCCTAACCCTAACCCTAACCCTAACCCTAACCCTAACCCTAACCCTAACCCTAACCCTAACCCTAACCCTAACCCTAACCCTAACCCTAACCCTAACCCTAACCCTAACCCTAACCCTAACCCTAACCCTAACCCTAACCCTAACCCTAACCCTAACCCTAACCCTAACCCTAACCCTAACCCTAACCCTAACCCTAACCCTAACCCTAACCCTAACCCTAACCCTAACCCTAACCCTAACCCTAACCCTAACCCTAACCCTAACCCTAACCCTAACCCTAACCCTAACCCTAACCCTAACCCTAACCCTAACCCTAACCCTAACCCTAACCCTAACCCTAACCCTAACCCTAACCCTAACCCTAACCCTAACCCTAACCCTAACCCTAACCCTAACCCTAACCCTAACCCTAACCCTAACCCTAACCCTAACCCTAACCCTAACCCTAACCCTAACCCTAACCCTAACCCTAACCCTAACCCTAACCCTAACCCTAACCCTAACCCTAACCCTAACCCTAACCCTAACCCTAACCCTAACCCTAACCCTAACCCTAACCCTAACCCTAACCCTAACCCTAACCCTAACCCTAACCCTAACCCTAACCCTAACCCTAACCCTAACCCTAACCCTAACCCTAACCCTAACCCTAACCCTAACCCTAACCCTAACCCTAACCCTAACCCTAACCCTAACCCTAACCCTAACCCTAACCCTAACCCTAACCCTAACCCTAACCCTAACCCTAACCCTAACCCTAACCCTAACCCTAACCCTAACCCTAACCCTAACCCTAACCCTAACCCTAACCCTAACCCTAACCCTAACCCTAACCCTAACCCTAACCCTAACCCTAACCCTAACCCTAACCCTAACCCTAACCCTAACCCTAACCCTAACCCTAACCCTAACCCTAACCCTAACCCTAACCCTAACCCTAACCCTAACCCTAACCCTAACCCTAACCCGAACCCTAACCCTAACCCGAACCCTAACCCTAACCCGAACCCGAACCCTAACCCTAACCCTAACCCTAACCCTAACCCGAACCCGAACCCTAACCCTAACCCGAACCCTAACCCTAACCCTAACCCTAACCCTAACCCTAACCCTAACCCTAACCCGAACCCGAACCCGAACCCTAACCCTAACCCGAACCCTAACCCGAACCCTAACCCGAACCCTAACCCTAACCCGAACCCTAACCCTAACCCTAACCCTAACCCTAACCCTAACCCTAACCCGAACCCTAACCCGAACCCTAACCCTAACCCTAACCCTAACCCTAACCCGAACCCTAACCCGAACCCTAACCCTAACCCTAACCCTAACCCTAACCCTAACCCTAACCCGAACCCTAACCCTAACCCTAACCCTAACCCTAACCCTAACCCGAACCCGAACCCGAACCCTAACCCTAACCCTAACCCGAACCCGAACCCTAACCCTAACCCTAACCCTAACCCTAACCCTAACCCTAACCCTAACCCTAACCCTAACCCGAACCCGAACCCTAACCCTAACCCTAACCCTAACCCGAACCCGAACCCGAACCCTAACCCGAACCCGAACCCTAACCCTAACCCTAACCCTAACCCTAACCCTAACCCGAACCCTAACCCTACCCCGAACCCGAACCCTAACCCTAACCCTAACCCTAACCCTAACCCTAACCCGAACCCGAACCCTAACCCTAACCCGAACCCGAACCCGAACCCGAACCCTAACCCTAACCCGAACCCTAACCCTAACCCGAACCCGAACCCGAACCCGAACCCGAACCCTAACCCGAACCCTAACCCGAACCCGAACCCGAACCCTAACCCGAACCCGAACCCGAACCCTAACCCGAACCCGAACCCTAACCCGAACCCGAACCCTAACCCGAACCCGAACCCTAACCCGAACCCTAACCCTAACCCGAACCCGAACCCTAACCCGAACCCTAACCCTAACCCGAACCCTAACCAGAACCCGAACCCTAACCCTAACCCTAACCCTAACCCTAACCCTAAGCCTAACCCGAACCCTAACCCTAACCCGAACCCTAACCCTAACCCTAACCCTAACCCGAACCCTAACCCTAACCCTAACCCTAACCCCTAACCCCGAACCCTAACCCTAACCCTAACCCTAACCCGAACCCGAACCCGAACCCGAACCCTAACCAGAACCCTAACCCTAACCCTAACCCTAACCTGAACCCGAGCCACTTATGGGAATAGGCATTCCTTTCTGTCGACGAAAATAATCCATAACCTATCCATAAATGAAAATTTTGGAGAGTTTATTCTCAGCTAAAATGTGAGTACCGTGGCCTGGCAGAGTCCTTCCACAAAGGAACTGAGCACTCCAAAGAGCCAGGGTGTACAGCGTGGTTATATACCCTCAAAGAGGATGTTTCACACATGATTAAAACGTCCATCTTACAATAGTCACAAGAGTGCCCTGTTCGCACAGCGTTTGATGGACACAGCAGGTAGTGGGTCTGCTATCTCGGGGGGCGCAGCAGGGAAGCAAGTCTGTTGTCTCGAGCTGGGTGGCCACAGGTGAGCACAGCAATCAGTTCCTAGCCTAAGGAAAGATGCTTAATCTTTAAGGAGATGCCAACGTTGGGAGGGGGAGGGAAGTTGCACCTTTATCTCAAGGGCCTTTGTTCTTGCCATAGGAAATGTCTAAAGCAGATATACAATGAATGCTCAACGGCCACGGTCAGGACCCTTTGGAAAAACAAGGTCAGGCCAAATTAGGTTTACACCAAATGGCTTCCTCATATACTCCAATATATCCTATTGCTTGCCATTTCTATTCGTCATTTCCATGTCACAAAAACCAATTATAACAATTTTTTACAAAGCTCCTTGATCTTGCAGCCTTTGACATTCTCATGAATTAAAACTGTATGTTCCAGGTTTTTGATGACCTGTGAGAAATCTAGAAGATGAGCCCTGACGAATGAAGGCTATGGCGTATGGCATACAGTGTTTGGTCCAATATTCTACTAAAATGACCAGGAAGAGGGAAACATAAACCTACATGGACAAAAAAGAGAGAGAACAAAAAGCGGGAGAGAAGATGTCAATAAAATTTTGGAATCTAAAGTTGGACAGTGTTGACCTGAAGCAAATAAACAGCCAGTTATTTTACCAGCAAAATGAGTTTATTCAGGAACAGTGAAGAATTGCAATTCAGGACATGCAGTCCAGAGGAACAGGGAGGGGAATGTCTTTTCACAAAGTTGGGAGGGGCTATTATAAATGAAGAGTCCATTGGAGGAGACTGGGAGTAGGAAGTACATATAGTGGCTTTTTGCTGGCTGAGCACGGCAGTCTGTCTTTGGCTGAGCTGTTGTTGGGCAAGGGGGAATTTCCCCCGTCTTTCTGCTGGGGTGGTAAGTGGTGTCACTTCCCATTGGAGATGCTGGGTACCTCTCTTCCTGTTGGGGTCTAGCGTGCCTTGAGTGGCATGTTCATGAGAGTTCTCTCTTCTGGCTTCCCAATTCCATTTTAAATAAGGTTTCTCTTTATTAATTTTTACAACAGAGAAAGTGAAACTCTGAGAATTTGGGGCTAAGTCACCAAGAAGCAAGCAAAGGAGCTGGGCCTTTATATTGGGACCTTATTCAGTCAAGGGCTCCAGGTGTATAGGAGGCTGGTAACTTCCAGGGTTCAGCAGTTCCCATCAACCAAGAGCAATTTTACAGAGAAGGGGGCAGCTGTGAGGTGTGGAAATTCATAAAGAAACCTTAACTAGACTGGATGCCCTCAACATGGTAAGAGCAATTCACTACTTAATACTGGGACTCCTTGAGCTTGCTCACCCTACCCAGCCCCCCCCCCCAGTACTGTCTACTGAGAACGGCCCTTTTTCTTTAGGTTGGGATATGTAGGTTTGACAGGATATGTGCTGGAGAAGTAGGCAGAAACTAGAGTATAAGGTGCTTGAGTCCTGAATAGAGTTTAAAATTTAATTTCCTTTTTTCTTTCAAACACTTTTAGGAGTCCGTTCCAATTGGACCAAGCTCCCACCACCTCTCTTCAGTAAAGTTGTTATTGTGCTGATAGATGCCTTGAGAGATGATTTTGTCTTTGGCTCAAAGGGTGTGAAATTTATGCCCTATACAACTTATCTGGTGGAAAAAGGAGCATCGCACAGTTTTGTGGCTGAAGCAAAGCCACCTACAGTTACTATGCCTCGAATCAAGGAAATGGTTTGACTTAATGTTTTACAAATCATGGTTTGACTCCTTCGGAGGTTTAGAGGGGCTTTCTAGAGTAGTCTTTTACTTGGAGTCCCAGTTTTAACTAAAAGGAAATTAGTTTGGTGCTGTCAACCTGGCTGGGGCAATAGAATGCTGAAGAAGCCTCACAGATGGGATGGAGCTGAGACCAAAGATTTGTGCCCCTCGTCAAATAGTCAAAACTCATGGGGAACATAAAGGATTTAGAGCCAGATCATCCAGGCTAACCTAATCCAAGAGTTACCATCCTCCTTGTTAACCTGCTCTCTTCTTTAATCATCAGTGGGTTAGTTACAATCCTGGAAGGAGCCTTTAGTGTCATCTAGTTCAATCTCTTGACTTTACAAATGAAGAAGCAAACTCAGATAAAGTAAAAGACTTGTCCAAAATTGTAGTATACACAGTGGCCAAACCAGCATTATCTGGCCTTGACAGCTATCATGGTTTCTGCTGTATAAACACCTTCAGCTGTTCAGCCTACTGAGAGTGGCTTTGAAGTGCATAATGCTTCACTCAAGAACTATGGGTAAGGATAAAAGTAAGCTTTATTTATGGGCTCAAGAACTATTTCTTGAGCAACTCCTATGTGCTGACATTGTAATGGGTATACAGTTGAAGCAAAATAGTGTCTCTGCCTTCATGCAGCTTTTAGTCTCTAATGAGAGATGTAGCCATTAAATTCACATACAAGTGAACGTGCAGTTATAAAGTGTGATTAATGCATGAGGAAGAACGGGGCATGATGCTCATTGTTGGGGTCGTGGGCTCAGTGTAGGTTGGGGGATCAGAAAGCCTGTCTGAGGAAAGTACATTCAAGCTCAGACTGGAAGGATGAGTAAAGGGGAGGGGGCAGAAAGAGACAGAGGAGCTTAAATGTTTGTCTGTGAATATATTGCACGCTAGCATGTTATAAAAGCCACTGGCTGAGTGTTGCATAATATGGCTGATCATGTGACACCTTACTACTTTGTGAGAAGGAGCCACTTCTTAATTTAAAGCTTGGGGGCAGCATTTAGTAGATACTCAATACATGTTTACTGGATGAATAAAAGAGTCTGGGATTGAAGGGATTAATGCCACATATTTCACGACTTTGTATTCTTGAGTTTCCCACTCTGTCTGCCACTTTTGGATGTGGCAATATTCATTTGGCAATATTTATTGAGCATCTACTATGTGCCACACACTGTTCTAGATAAGAAGGATTCAGTGAAGAATAAGACAGCAACTGTCCTCTCTTCATGGAGCTTACTTTCTAATTGAGGGGACAGAAAATACATAAGTATACAAATAAACAAGATAGTTTCAGAAAGCGATATATGTTGTGGAAGAAATCAAGGAGGAGAACACGATGGAGAGTTGTAGGGAGTGGGAGAGGGCACTTTAGTAGAGATGCTCAAGGAAGGCCTCTGAGGAGTGGTCATTGTGCAGAGACCTGTCCTGGAAAATCTGGAAGAAAGGCATCTAGACTCTAGACAATCAGAGGCACTGATTTCTTAAACCATAAACCCTAACCTTAAACCCTAACCCTAAACCCTAACCTTAACCACAACCCTAACCCCTAACCCTAACTCTAACTGTAACCCCCAATCCTAACCCTAATCCTAACCTGACCCTGACACTGACCGAAATCCTAACCGTAACCCTCACCCTAACTGCAACCCTCACACTAACCCTAATCCTTACCCTGACCCTAGCTCTCCTGACCTGCTTGCTCCTCTTCCCTGGTGGTTTGCTTTCAGCAGGCAGTGGAGGGGATTTGTTTCCCGCCACTGCCCCTCCTGCCCTGCCACTGCCCCGAAGCTCCAGGAACCCTCAGTGTAGCAAATGAGGGTGACAATGGAGGGCCCACTGCGAAGACAGGGGCATACCCAGGTTGGAGTGAATCAGAGAAGAAGCACGTATTGCTAATACTCGCCTTCGCCGCACTCTTTGTGCTTCGCCGCCACCACCCCTGGGCCCTGCTGGCCACACTGGGGCCATCCCACTCCCTGTTGTCTGGCTGCTGGACTGATGGCTGAGGTTGCGAATAGGTGGACGCCGTATGTGTCCTGCCCATGGTGAGTGCTTGCGGGTTGCACCAGCGGTGGTGGTGGTGGGGCTTAGGGGCTCGAGGCATGTTCCTGGCTCCTGCAGGAGCCCTGCACCCTCAACTTGTGTGGGGTGTTGGAGCTACATCCTGTGGCGGGTGAGCTGGGCAGGGCAAGAGGGTGGGCTGTGGGGCAGGGGTGGGGAACGAGGAGTTGCCGGTCGGTGGCTCCAGGGTTGGTGTTCCCACCAATTTTGGCTGAATTTAGCATGCCATGACCAGGACTCTAACCGTAACCCCAGTCCTCACTCCGTCACCCCTAACTCAAGACCCAGATCTTAGTCCTAATCGGACTCTTCGCCATCACCCCCTCCCGATGCCAACCACATCATAAACTCTATTCCCTGACACCAACCCCAACCCTAATCCCTGAACCTGATCTTCACCGTTCACCCATGGACCCTCACATCACACACACGCCTGGCCTTGACCCCTATAACCTAACACCTACCTTTGACCCTGGCCATGACTCTAGCCTTAAACCAACCCTAACCCTAAAGCCTCAAATAGAACCCAAGCCTATCCTTACCCCTAACCCTAGCTGTAGCCCTTGCCCAACCCTAACCCTAACCTTAATCTAACTTGTGATACTCACTCTAAACTTCGCTCATCACCCCAATACTCACCCACACCCTGACCGTGACCTAAACCTGGACTGTGACCCTTGCCCTGGCCCTAGCCCTAACCCCAACACAGACATCAACCCTAACCCCTGATCCTGAACCTATTACCTGACTCTGACCTTGACCACTGACTCCTGACCCCTCATCATCACTCTCACCCCTAGCCCTGACTCCTAAGTCCTAACTGCTACCCCTACCCCTCCCCTAACCATAGCTGTACTGCAGGCTCTAACCCTAATCTTAGCCCCAGCACTACACCTAGCCCTAGTCCCAACCATAACCCTGACCATGATCCTGACTCTATCCCTCAACATCATCCTCACCCTCACCCTCACCCTACTCCTGACCCTGACCCTCACCCTAACCCTGACCCCTACCCCTACCCCTGGTCCTAACTCTATTTCTAACCCCAACACCATCCTCATCCCCAACCCCACACCAACCTCACCATTACCAATACCTCATCTCATAACCCAACCTCAACCCTCACCCCTACCCCTGACCTTGACCCTGACCCTGATCCTGACCCTCCAACCACCTCCCCTATGATCATCATTCTCTCTCTCGGTCCCTAGGAATGACCTGGGGCACGTGGATGGGGTCACGGCTACCTCCTCAGTCGTGCACAACAGTAGCCTTGTGGTATCCTCCTCAGAAAGGTGTGATGACATTTCCTGGAATACTTTCAGGCCTAAGTGCTCTTTCCTCCGTATTTGTCTAGCTGACAGAGTTTGCACAAGTGGCAAGGATGCACAGCCTACTTTGGGCAATGCAGGCAAAGCATTGTTGCTCCTCTCCCACTGCACATCGGGGCACTCAAGAATTTGCCCAGGAGAATGCCTTCTTGGCTCTTAGTCTTGGGTTAATCCCAAGAAGTGTACCCTAGGCTGCAGGAGAGAATGGATCTCCTGACTCCAGAGAAGTGAGTACCACCTGGAGAAGGAAGAGCCTGTCTGGTGGCTTCCCTGTGCCTGAATTGCCTTTCATGGCCACACACCTTCAGCAAGTCATCTTTGGATTCTGAATAGTGTTTTGCCTCCTGGAATTGAAAGTTTCCAATCTTGATGTGTGTCCATGTCTTTTCAAGGAGAATATGAGGCCTGAAGGGGGCAGCTGGCAGAGGGATAGTCTTGATTGACTCCCCAGTCCGGTGTTAGCAAACAGGGCCAAACCATGACTCCAAAGGATAGAAGCAGTGACAAGAGGAGAAGGGTTTATAATGGACATGAGATAGACGTGAAGTAAATGTCAACCAGTGCCCTACAACATGTGAACCCTCTAGAAAGAGGATAGAATCATTGATAACAGTGAGGAACAAACACCAGCACAGAGAGCAGAATTGTCAAGCGTGAATTTAGGATCCAGCAAAAAACAAGTGGAGAGAGACAGAGTGTTTCTGAAGCAGTATTTGGAGATTTCAAGACTGATGGGGGCAGAAGTGGGGCTTTGGACTATAAGAAGAACCCCCATGGGGGTCACAATAAAAAATATCCTATCCAGGACCCCAAGAGGAGATGTGCTGAGAGCCACCCCAAGGTCTGAGAAGCTTTCTGTTGGGATGAAGAAAAAAAGTGCAGAGAGAGAGTACATTCCAAGGAGTAGCCCTGGCCTGGAAGACCTGCCACCATCACCCGCAACACCGGGGGACTCATTACCAGTCAAAACAGTAGAAGCCAGAAGATGAAGTGCTGGAAGGCCAGAACAGAGAGCTAAACTGCAAGTGGACCAGTGAGGGTTTTGCCATCCAGTTTACAGTTGAGTCAGTCCAGTTGTCCCAAAGTGACTTTCCTCTTCTTCATCGTGGCACCACAGTAAGGTCAGATTTTACCATTGAGAGAAGGGGACAGTGGCCATTAAAGTCATGAGCATCTCTTTGGACCTCATTTGGCTCCTTTCCTGCAGCCTCAAGTGAGTTCCTAATAAGTGCCTCTGGTGCTCCTGTGTTTGGAAAGTTGTCACTCAGGATAGGGAATGGCTTCTTCTAACTGGAGGCCCAAAGCCATGGCCAAGTCATGCACATCTTCAGAACACCCAAGAGAGAAAACACGGACGAGAAAAAAGGCACCCATTTGAACACAGCCACACAGGCACAAGGTCACCAGGAGGATTGGGGACTTCAGGCAGGTCCAAGCCAAGCAAGGAAGCCCCAACCCTCCACCAGCATGATAGCTCCTTAGGATCAGGCTGAGGCTCCAAGTAATGAAACATGTGATTGAGCCTATCCACCCAGAAACACACAGGCAGTCCTATTTTGGGGTCACACAGGAAACTACTTGCTGTCGAATCCCAAGCAAAACCTCTGAGCCAACCTCATGGAGGGATATCACCACTAGGCTTCTGATCCTTCTGGGTCAGCCTGGACCTGCATGGGCATCTTCCACCCTTGAGTTGTAGAAGCAACCTTCCTTCCTTCCTTCCTTCCTTCCTTCCTTCCTTCCTTCCTTCCTTCCTTCCTTCCTTCCTTCCTTCCTTCCTTCTCTCTCCGTTCATCCACACATCCACGCATCCATGCATCCATTCAGCTTTCATCCATTCATTCATGGATGCAGATCCCACTGATAGTGGTAGGCCACAGCATGCACCTGCACCTGGCCACCAACATAAGGCACTGCCACTCCCTCCGAGCCCTGAGGCTCCAGCACTTAGGAAACAGGTCAGTCATTGTGAGGCCAGAGGAGCAGGTTGACAAGAAGGCACATTTGGGGAGCCAGCTTTAAGGCCAGGGCACTAGGTTCCTGAAGGTTTGAGGGAAAGGAGAAGCAATTGAAGAGATGGGGGGCGTGCCCACCTTCTTCTCAGGTCCACTACATCCCAAATCACTTGGTGCCTGCCACTGCCACCACTACAGCTGCCGTCTCTCCACCACTGGAGAAACACCGCAGTTGTGGGCCCTACTTGGCAGTGACAAGCAGTATGCCCGTTGCCTCTCTTGTCTCCAAAGTGGACCTCGGTGTGTTTGTAATGGATCAGAGGGGGAGTGAGGTACTGCAACGTGAAATCTAGTGAGGAAAGGCGACAAGCATCCCCAAGTCCTGCTCTAAGTGACAGTCTTGGAAACAGTCAATCTATTGGCCCCAAGACTGGCCCTCCAGTAGACATGGGCAGAGGAGGACCTTTGACTGGAGCCACTTCCAAGGGGGCGCTGCTTCTGCCAGTTCCTTCCTGGTATCTATTGACTGACCCCCTCTCCCTGGCATCCCTCCAATCACCCTCAAGATCATCATCCTCTCTCTTGGTACCTGGGAATGGCCCATCGGACGCTGGGTGCGGATGCTGATGCCTCCTTGGTTGGGCACATCAGTAGCCTTGTGGCTTCCTACTCACAAATGTTTGATGACAAGTCCCCAAAAACTGTGAGGACAAAGGATTCTTCTGCAGTTCTGACAGAGTCTTGGCCCAGGTGGCATGGACAGTCAACCCCCTATGGGCAACGAAGGCAAAGCTGTATGTTGCTCCTCTTCCTCTTGAAGCCCAATGTTTCCTTACTCATCTTCTGTTTGGATGATCTATCCATTGATGGAAGTGGAGTGTTAAATTTCCATACTGTTATTGTGTTATTGTTTATTTCTCGTTTTATGTCTGTCAATAACTCCTTTATATATTTAGGTGCTCCTATGTTGTGTGCATAGATATCTACAGGTGTTATGTCCTCTTGTTGGATTGTTCCCTTTATCATTATGTAGTGCGCTTCTTGGTCTCTTGTTATGGTTTTTGTTTCAAAGCTTTCTTTTCATTGCCATTTGCATGGAATATATTTTGCCAGCCCTTCATTTCGAGTTTGTGATTTTTAGATCTAAAGAGTCTCGCATGTAGCATATATGTGGGTCTTGTTTTTTTATCCAATCAACCGCGTTATGCCTTTTCCTGGAGCGTTTAGTCCACTGACATTTAAAGTAGCTATTGATAAGTATGTACTTATTGCCATTTTGTTATTTTTTCCAAGTAATTTTATTGAGATCATAATGGTTTATAATATTGTGTAGTTTTGGGTGTACATTATTGTTTATCAATTTCTGAATACACTTCCTCATGCTCACCCCCAGTAATCTAATTTTTATCCACCACCATACATATGTGCCCCTTTATTTCTTTCACCCAACCAACCATTTTGTTATTTTTTATGTGGGTGTTTTAGTAGTTTTTCTCTGTTCCTTTCTTCTCTTGCTTTCTGGTTTGGTGGCTTTCTTTAGTATTATGTTTGGGTTCCTTTCTCTTAATTTTTTGTGCATTAATTATAGGTTTCTGCTTTGTTATTACCGTGAGGTTCTTATATAATACCCTAGGTATATAGCCATCTATATTAAGTTGATGGTCTCTTTAGTTTGACCTCTTGCTGAAAGTTCTACTCTTTTACTCCCCTCCTCCCACATTTTTTGTTTTTGATATCATATCCAACTTGTTTGTGTGTGTGTGCGTATGTGTGTGTGTCTGTTACCTTCTTATCATGGAAGTAGATAATTGTAGTACTTTTGTCTTTTGGCCTTCAGAGGTGATTGATCTGCTACCTTTACTGTTTATGTGCCTTTACCAATGAACTTATTGGGTTTTTTTGGATAATTTTATTATTCTTCTTTGTAGTCTTTTCTTTTCCACTTATATAAGTCCCTTTAGCATTTCTTGTAAGACTGTTTTTTTGTGATAGACTCCTCCAGTTTTTTCTTGTCTAGGAAACACTTTATCTCTCCTTCCCTTCTGAATGATAAGCTTGCTGGGTCGAGTATTCTTGCCTGTAGGTTTTTTCCATTCAGCACTTTAAATATATCGTGACACTCCCTTCTAGCCTGTAAGGTTTCTGCTGAGAAGTCAGCTGATAGCCTTATGGGGTTTCCTTTGTATGTAATTCTTTGCCCTTCTCTTGTGGCTTTTAAGATTCTCTCTGTCATTAACTCTTGACATTTTAATTATAAAATGTTTTGATGTGGGCCTCTTTGGCTTTATTTCATTTGGTGCTCTCTGCACTTCCTGTACCTGCATGTCTTTTCCTTCTTTAGTTTAGGAAAATTTTCAGCTATTATTTCTTCAAATAGATTCTCTGCCCATTTGTCTCTCTCTTCTCCTTCTGGGACACCTATAATACAAATGTTAGTACACTTAAAGTTGTCTCAGAGGTGCATTAGACCGTTGTTGTTCTTTATAATTCATTTTTCTTTTATCTGTTCAGCTTGGGTAATTTCCTTTAGTCTTTATCTAGCTTGCTGATCCATTCTTCTGTATCAACTACTCTGCTATTGAGCTCCTCTAGTGAATTTTTCATTTCCAGTATTGTATTCTCCACTTCTGATGTGTTCTTTTTTATGTTCCCAGTTCTTTGTTGAAGTTCTCACTGAGTTCATCCATTGTTCTCCCAAGATCAGTGAGCATACTTATGACTTTTTGTTTCAATTCTTTTTCAGGTAGATTGTTTATTTCTGTTTCTTTTAGTTCTTTATCAGGGGTTTTGTCCTGTTCCCTTACTTGGAATGTATTCCTTTGCCTCCTCATTTTGCCTCTTTCTTTGTGCTTATATCTATGTGTTAGGTAGGTCAGCTACATCCCTCTTGTCACCATTTCCAAATGTTCCATGGGTGTTCCCTGTGTGGGCTACAAGTGTCCTTCTGTTGTAGCAGGGTTGTTCTTGCTGCAGGTGCTCAGAGAGGCTAGGCTGTCCCCCTCGCTGGCTGTTTGTAATGCTCAGCTGTGTGTGGCTGCTATAGATCCTTCAGTCACTTTGTCAGACATGGGGACTCCCAGTGCAATTGGCTACAATGCCTAATAGCACGTTCCTGTTGCAATTTTTCTGGTAAATGAGCAGGAACCTACCTGACTCATTTCTAGGCTCAGGGTCTTACTATTGCTGTAGGTCTCCAGCTTTCAAGCCTCTTGTTGCCTCTCTCAGGGTTGCAGCTGTGTTGGGCTGGCTCCAGGCATGGGAGCACCCAATTCTTTCAGGCTTCCAAGGCGGGGCTGATCCTGTATGTGGCTCTTTGAGAAGTACAACTCTTCTGCAACTGACAAGCCCCACAACCCACAAGGCTACACACACTATCAAGACTGTCTCGCCCTGTGAGCACACCATGAGCCACTGTAGTGGACCCAGTCACCCCACAGCAGAGGCTCCCACACGCCACCTACTCCTTATGCATGCCCTGCCATGCAGAGGCAGACACACTCACCTGGCTGCAGAGGATTCAGCCACCCAGCCTATGCAGGCCCACAAATTGCCTGAGGTCTTGCTGTTGGAAGGGACCAGTCCCTAGGGTGGGCTGCTGACCCTGGGTCAGCTGGGTTAAATTGACACTCTAGTAGGTGGGCCAGATCCTGAGCTAACAGACCAGTGGAAGAACTCCAGTGGTGTCTGCCAGCATCTGTGCCAGCATGACTGTACTAGGTTACAATAATGGCTGCCACAATATCTCAGTCCCTGGAGAGGTCTCAACACTCACCAAGATGTGCCCAGAACCTATCAGGTGAGTCTGTTTTCAAGAAAGGAATGTGAACCTTTCTGGTGACTTTATATTTCTTTCTGAAACAGGTTAATTTGTGTGTGGACCTTCTAAGAGCTAACTTTTCTCCACTTATTTCCAATAGCTTTTCTGGGGTATTCCTCATTGTAGTTAATGGCCAGAAAAGCCAGATATTATGACACTCATCTCAGGTGTGCTGGATATTGAACCTGAAGTGAGTTTGCTCACCAATTGCAAAGCAAGACAATCTCTGACAATAGGGGTAGTGGAAGAAAGTATAAATTTTATTATTGCACAGCACTGAACAAGGAGAGAGGTCAGCTAATGCTGAAATCCCAAACTCCCAGAAAAGCTAAAAGGAAGGGTTTTTATTGGGGGTGTTATGTAGGGGAGGCAGGAGCACATAGCCTTGCTGGTCGGAGTTTTCCCACCAGCCTGTCTTTGGCCTTGAGACTACTTGCAGAGAGAAGGAAGCCTGTGACCTTGCTGGTCAGCAGCTTTCCCACCAGCCTGTGTCTCTGTGGAGAGGAGGCAATGAATCTTGGTGCTTGTCCTTGGCAGTGTCTGTCTCCATGGTGGATAGTGGATTCTGGAGCCAGGAAGCCAGGGAGTAAGCAAGGAATGAGTGTTTTGATTTCTAACCCCATATATGCTGGGTTTAATGTAGGGAAACTGATGTTAGGGTCCATATCAATTTCCCCCTATTTTATGTCCATCCCTCAATCTTGAGGGATTTGGGGAGGTGAACGATCTAGCTACTTCCTGCTGAAATGGGGCATAGGTTGTTTCATCTCGTGGAACCAGTGTTTTAATAAGGCAATGATGCTGGTGGGCTCCCAAAGCTAGGCCTGCATCAGGCAAGTAAGTAACCAGGTATTTAATAAAAAGTTTTTCTAGAGAAACAAAAAGAGAAAAACAAGCTTAATGGTTGGAGCAAATTATAAACAAGTTTTTTAGCCCAGGGGGCAGGCAATTAAGATTCCCAGAAGTCAAGGTTGAAGCATCTTTTGCAGTTTGAAATGTCTTTGATGGTGTCAGCGGTCACTCAGGTACCTTTTTGAGTGGCTTATGCAGCAGTAGATATGAATCTCTTTTAAGTTTATATTAGGTTCTCCAGCATCAGTTTACAAGCATCTAGGAAAAAGGGCAGATTTAGTTTTCAATGACTCCAAATGAAAGTGATGTGGAAAAAAACCCTGAAAATGTTAGTTTGGATGTTTGTAGCCAGACAAGAAGAACTCAGGATCCAGACCAGTTAAGAGATGTAACAAAAATCTTAAAAACAGTTGACAAAACCAAAATGCAATATCCGCAAATGTGTATTATAGTTTCTATTGAAACATAATCTTCTCTAAAATAACTCTCAATTTCACTAGACATAGCCAAATTAAGACTAACTGGTTTGCAAAATAAGTCTAGTTTTAATAAATTTGGCATAATAATTTACATAAGTACAACAAGAATAGTAATTGATTATATAGGCTCTTTTAAATCTGCTTTGTTGGAACCTTATAGGGAATCTGGGGTTAAAGTTTAAAGGCCTCTCAAGGAAAGCCAAGCAAAGTACCTGTCATCAGATTCCACCTGCAGTACCTACATATTTGGGTGGGTCCCTCTCTTCGTGAGGTTCCCCAAAATATTGAGGTTCCTTGTACCTGCCAGAGGGAGCAACATTCTTTGCTCAACCTTACCAGGTCACTGAACCCGTAAGCAAGGTACCAGGCCAATATTTCCAAGTGGTTTTATTCCAGAATGTCAACTTTCATTCCTCAAAAGCTGTCTTATTATATCCAAGCCCATATGTTTTTTCAAATATGATGTTCCAGTCAAAGCCCTGGTAATATAACTAGTGTTTCCAATTGTGTCCTGTTATAAGAACAGATTCTTATTGGGCTTATGCAAACAACCATATTGCCATGAGAGTCAGAATACTTACTCATCAGGAGTTTTTACATTTTGGATGTCTCAGATAGGGAGAAAAAGATAAATGTTTCAATTTTGTTTATAAATTGCTATAAATCATAGCTCCTTAATAGAATACATAAAAAGGGTTTTTTTAATCTGAAAAAAACAAAGCATCAAAAATCAGCAATATCTCAATCAAAAACCTATAAAACTTATAATCATCCCTATTGGTTTATTCAGTCCTGTGTAATCGGTTCTTGATCTTACTCTTCTTAGGAGTTTGTGAGGTCATCAGCTTTTCCTTTAGAGTTCTGTAATTTTTACCCAGTTTAGTTTTATAACCTCAAAGTTTATTGGAAACCTGTATTCTAGAGTGTCAGAGTCTTTTCCATGAATTTCTCTGAAGATGAAACATATTTGTAAAACCATCAAAGTAAAATAGCAACTGTCTGCAAATAACAAAACATTCAAAAATGGTAACTGACAAAGGCATTTGACCATCTCTGTGATATATAACACTTTGAGATAATGACCAGAATTATGGCTGACAATCAGAACAGATCAGATAATTTTTAAAATACTTATAACAATAACACTCATTTACATAATACCATTTAAGGAAGTTTATCATTACTTATTTGACAACCCTTCTCATGTAATTTAACATACAAAATAAGCCTTATTAGTTTAGCATTTTTCTTATAGAAAGAGAGCACATTTCTCTGAGATGTCCCAGTGGCCCTCTGAAAATCTCCAGAGAAACTTTCCTTCCTCTTCCATGTCAAAAGAAACCTTTAATTCAGGACTTGAATATTTGTGGGTGGGGGGAAGTTTGTCAAAAATATTAAAAGCTTTAAAACATTTGTTCAGATAGGAAACTGGTTTCACTGCAAAACCATGTTCAGGTATCTACTCGAAGTGACAACAGAAACCGTCAAGGGGAAACAGTTAAAATAGAAAAAAAAATCCTTTTTATAATATTTTTATCAAGAGCAGATTAAAAGTTTAGAAAACTTTTTCTTTTAAGAAAGAGGAGACCAAGTTTTAATTTTGTACCAGTTTACTCTTGACATATAAATTTGCTTGCTTAATTGGGTTTGCTTTACTCTTAGCCAACTTGGCCATGCACAAAATTTCACAGGGTTTTACTTTCACAGACCTTTTGTTGTTGTTGTTGTTGTTGTTGTTTACATTTAGAATTTGTCCCAGCACTTCAGGACAAATTTACCTTTCTCAACACAAGAAACAAAAATATTTCCGTTCTTTATATCTTTTTACTGAAAGCATATATTTTACTTTCCTTGTATACAGACCTTTTAGAAATATATGTTTTCTCATAGAAGATTTCTCAACATACAGAAAACGTGTTTATCAATAAAGCTAAGCACTTTTCAGTTTCTTTGATATAAGAAACCAAAGGGAGACAAATATATGCTTAGTAGTTAAACTTTAATATTGTATCTTATGTGGAAATGATCTAGATACCCAATAAACTGTTATTATTTAACTTAGTAAAGCTATAAAGTTTAAGTTTCTAAAAAGATTTTTGGAAGCTGTCTTTTAAGTATGCATACTATAAAGCATAATTATTGTACATAAAACTCGTACTCAGTTTTAACAATTACTCTTAAAAACTTCATGTGACATTACAGCAGTTAACTATCATCTTCAGTTGTTTTAAGTACATACATCATAATACATATAATTATTGTTAAAAAGTTTTCCAAAAACTTTTATCTTTTTATATTTATTTGATTTGTCTGTTTTTAGCAATTATATTTAGATTATCCACAAAAACCTCTTGAGACATTAAACAAAATTAGCTATTATACTGAGTTATTAGTTTTGAGGATAAGTTTTGTAACAGAGGTGACATGAGCTCATTTGACTGGTAAACCCAGGCTGTATGTCTGCATCATATCCAATGCCGATATCTCTTGTGACATGTCTATTTTAAATCAAAGCAGTAAATTTAAATAGGCTCTTATCTACCAAAGATCATTTTATATCATGTTAAATAACATTGTCTCTTAGATGTTTTTGCATATTCATTATAGACTGCATTCCATTTTGAGAGATTTTGAATCCTCTTCTGAAACAGGTTTTCAGAATGGCCATTACAATTCCAAATTATCTCAAAAGTTTACTTGTTTAATTTTAGATCAGAAATTTTGGGGGCATTGAAACAAAGCTCAGCTTGCTGGGAAGCTCAGCAAGAGAGTAGACAAAAGCGGCAGATTTGGGTTCAGCTGCTGGCATGTTTAATTATTTTCTCTTAAAGAGGTAGTAAAGTATTTCTAATTTTATTTAGAAGCCTCAGAAGATTAAAATAGGCTCCCCATTGTTGCAGCTGGCTTTTACAATTGCACACATCAGTTTGGGTGAACTGAAATTGGCCCTTTCAAGTATATCAATTTTTACAAAACCTTATCTTAGTTTTACTAACTCTTATACTTTTAATTAGAACTTACACTAGAATTCTATCAAGTTTTCATATTAAAACATTGTGTAGGGGAAGCATTCCCAGTTAGACATAACATTGATTCCCAAAACAAATATCTAAGCAAAATTGACATAAACTCTTTATATAATATTAGCTTAAACACTTTAATCTTTATAGTCTTATTACCCTTAGTAGCCTAACTGTTACCCCAAATAATTGCGGGTCAGGTTCTTCACTCTGATTTTTGCCTCCTGACCTTTTAAATTTTTCAAACTGGGGTAAATAGAACAAGTTTCTCTGATGTCCTTTAACTTTGAGGAGTCAATGGGGGGGTCCCTTTAGCCCATGAAACTTTAGGCAGTGTTTTATTAAAACCGTTGTTTTACCTTTATTTATATCTGTTCTATTTGTCCCATTTTTATTTTAATAACTAGCTAAAGATTTTTATCCCATTGGGAGGAGTCCTGTGACTCTTCCCTGTCTGACTTCTTTTTCTTAACTTACTATTTTCATTAGCATCTGTAGGACTATGAGAAGCTGAGACCCCAAGTTTGAGTAAGTTCTTAAGACTAGTCATTATAGTTTCCTTTTATTTTGGTCTTTTTATAGGTAACAATAAAACAGCTGTTTATCATAAAAGCTCTCTAAAAAGTTTCCCAAGTTAAGTGTCTATTGTTTGGCTTTTTTTTTCCTCTGGAAGCTAAAGAATATTGTGGCCATGTGGTGTTACAAAAGAAAATCATCCCTCTTTAGACAATGGCTTATAACTACAGGTTGACCAGTCTGCCAAAGTTTTTCCCAAGGGGCTCTTAGGTGGAATAGATGTGGCACCTCCCATGTTAACACTTTTAAAAGGAAAGACAGACAAACAGCAGATACCAAACAAGCACACTTTCCAAAACACCCTCAGCCACAAATGTAAACCAAAACAAAGACCAAAACCAAAAACCAAAGTGCTTCCAGTCCTAGCTTAGTCCATGTCCTACACTTGGTGGGTGCACAACAAAGATCCACTACACAAATCTTCCCAAATGAGCAAGGGACCTCGGTTGTGCACACCTAGGGGATTTACCAAAATCTGGCCAGGGCATTGCAACTCAAAACAATCAGAGCCCAAAGGGCTGCCAAGGTACCCATTATTTCCGGCCAGTCCTGCTGGAAAAGGTTAACACAAAGACAAAGACAAAAACTACCAGCTAGTTACAAGAGACGTCTTCCTAAGACCTAAACCTAGTTTCTTCCACCACCAAAGCAAAAGCGCCATGGGCCAATGACATCTGGCTAGAAGCCAGTTGCTTGGGGCTGTCCATGAGACCAGGGGCCCAGGCACCTGCAGGACAGCTTCCAACAGACGCCTTTAGCTAGAGGCCAATGTGCCACAGACGAGACGTCCACCTGGGACATAGTCCCATTTGGGTCGCCAAATTGATATCAAACCTGAAGTTAGTTTGCTCACCTGTTGCACAACAAGCCAATCTCTGACATCAAGGGTAGTGTAAGAAAGTAGGAATTTTATTATTGCACAGCGCTGAGCAAGGGGAGAGGGCAGCTAATGCTGAAATCCCAAACTCCTGGAAAAGCTAAAAGGAAGGGTTTTTATTTGGGGTTTTAGGTAGGGGAGGGGGAGCATATGGCCTTGCTGGTTGGAGCTTTCTCATCAGCCTGTCTTTGGCCTTGAGACAATTGCAGAGAGGAGGGAGCCTGTGACCTTGCTGGTCAGCAGCTTTTCCACCAGCCTGTATCTCTTTGTGGGGAAGAGATAATGAATCCAGGTGCTTGTCCTTGGCGGTGTCTGTCTCCATGGAAGATAGTGGATTCTGGAGCCAGGACGCCAGAGAGTAAGCAGGGAATGAATGTTTTGGTTTTAACCCCATATATGCTGGGTTTAATGTAGGGAAACTGATATCAGGGTCAGTATCGTGCTGAGTCCCAAGGGTGCTTATGGCAGTAACACTCCCCCATTTGTATCACCACTCCTCCAGGGAAGGCTCTATATCTTAGGATTGCTCCCGGCCAGCTGTGAAGCACCTTGGCTCACTAAGGTGAATCCTTTTCTCTCCAAAAGGGAACTCCTGTCTCTTCCACCTCAGGACTGTCCCTTATTGCAGAGGTTCTTTTTATCCAGTCTGAAGTTCTCTCTCAGGAATAATTGTACCAAGAGTAGTTGTAGATCAGTTGTGTCCGTGGGAGGAGGTGAGTTTTTCCAAAAACTTTTATCCTTTTACATTTATTTACTTTACCAGTCTGTTTTTCTAAGATAATTATATGTATTATGATATATGTACTTAAAACAACTTTAAATGATGCTTAACTGCTTTAATGTCACATAAAGTTCTTAAGAGTAATATAAACATAATTATTGAAACTGGGTAATGACCTGGCCACACATCTGTCCCTGGCCAACAACAGAGGGAGCTCACACTCTCTCAGAGCCCTGAAGCTCCATTGGTTAGCAACCACACCAGTCATTGTGAGGCCAGAGGAGCCTGTTGCCATGCACACACAGTTGGAGGGCCTGCTTGAAGGCCAGGGTGCTGGGGTCCTGAAGGGGTGAAGGAAAGGAGGAGCAATCAAAGAATTGAGGGGTTATGGAGGGTGCACCAACCTTCATCTCCTCAGGTCCACAAACTCACAGATTCATTAGCGGCTGCAGCCAACATTACACCACAGCTGCCAAAAGCACTGCCTGACTTGGTGGCCAGAGGCTGGCATGCTGGTCTACTCTCTGGTCTCAAAATTAGACTTCGGTGGGTGTGTTATGGGTCAGATGAGGGAGGTAGTGCAGGATGAAATCCAGTGAGGCAGGATGATGAAGATCCCCAACTCATGCTCTAAGTGATAGTCATGGAAACCTTCAATCTATAGACCCCGAGACTGGTTCCTCCGCTAAACACGGGCAGAGGATGTCCTTTCACTGGAGCCACACACCATGGTGTGCTGCCTCTCCTAGTCACTTCCTGGTATCTGTTGAAAGGCCCCATCTTGCTGGCGCCTCTCCAACTGGCACCCTTAAGATCATCATCCACTGTCTCAGTACCTGGGAATGGCCCAGGAATGCTACATCCTTCCTTGGGCACACCACCAGTATTTCTGTGGCATCCTCCTCAGAATGATGTGAAGACATTTCCCGCAAAACTTTCAGGATGAAGGACTCTTTCCTCTGTAATTGTCACAATGACGGAATTTTTGCCCAGGTGGCAACGATGGTCAGCCTCCTTTAGACAATGAAACCAATGCCAAATGTTGCTCCTCTCCCTATGCTCTGCACATGTGCTCTCACAGAGAGGGCCAGAGAGAGCCTTTCTTGGCCCTTAGTATTGGATTTCTCCCAAGATGAACAGCCCAGGCAGTAGATTGAATTTCCTGACTCCAGAAAAGAATGTGGGACCTGTTGAAAGATGAGCCCACCTGGTGGGTTCCCAATTCCTTAGTTAGCCTGCCAAGTGTGGCCACACTAATTTGGCAAGTCTTTCTTGGCCTTCTGACTTGATGACATCTTTCCTCTTCTTGGAGTGTAAAGGTTCCAATCATGTATGAGACCGTTTTCTTTGAGGAGGAAAGGAAGTCTAGGAGGAACCAGCTGTCAGAGCAATAGCCTTGATTGACTCCCCAGTGGTATTAGCAAACAGAGCCAGACCACGAACTCCAAAGAGTAGACTCACCGACCTGAGCAGAAGAATTGAAGAAGACGTGAGACACAGCTGAAGGAAATGTGAACCCAGTGCTATACAACATGGGCATCCTTGAGTAAGTAGGGGGAATATTGCATAATGGTGAGGAGCAAACACCAGCACAGAGAGCATAAAGGTAAAGTGTGAATTTGGGATCCAGCAAGGAAATGTGGAGAGAGGGCCTGAGTGTTTCTGAGGCAGTATTTGGAGATTTCAACACTAACAGGGGCCACAAATGATTCTTTGGACCAGAAGGATAACCCACAGGAGGAGCATGATCAAGAATATCCTATCCAGGATCCCAAGAGGAAATGTTCTGGGTCCAACCTCAAAGTCTAAGAAGCTTGCACTCGGGTGAAAACAGAAAAGGCAGAGACAGAAAGAGAGAAAGAGAACTCATTCCAAGGAGCAGCCCTGGCCCCAGAAGACCAGCAACCGTCACCCACAACCCCGGGGACCTCATTCCCCGTCAGAAGAGTGGAAGCCAGAAGGTGAAGCACTGGAATTCCAGAAAACACAACTAAACTTCAAGTGGACCAATGACTAATTTACCTTCCAGTTTACAGTCGAGTCAGTCCAGTCATACCACTGTGACTTTCCTCTTCTTGATTGTGGCTCCACAGTAAGGTCAGATTTTAGCATTGAGGGAAGGGGTTTTGGGGGCATTAGAGTCATGAGCATCTTTTTGGACCTTGTTTGGCTCCTTTCCTCCAAGTCTCAGATGAGCTCCTGATAATCCCCTCTGGCATTCCTGTGCTTGGAAAGGTGTTTCTCAGTATGGAGAAGGGCTTGTTCCTACTGTCAGCCCCAAACCATGGCCAAGTCAAGCACACCTTTCAAACACACAAGAGAGACATTATGTTGTGGATAAAAGGCCCCAGCTGAACACACACGCATAGACACAGGGTTACCAGGAAGAGCTGGGAGTTCAAGGAGGCCCAAGCCCAACAGGCATGACCCAAACCCTCCAAAGGGAAGATAATTTGGAACGAGATTTGGCTCCAGGCACTGAATCCGATGATGGTGCAAAGCCCCCCAGAAACACACAGGCAGTCCTATTTTTGGATCACACAGAAAAATTCTTTCTCTCAAAGCCCAGGCATATCCTCAGAGCTGACCTCAGGAAAGGAAATCACCATAGGCTCCTGATCCTGCTTGGTCGCCCTGACCTTGCCTGGATATACTTCACCCTTGGGAGCTATATCCACCCTTCCTTCTTTGTTTTCTTCCTTTCTTCATTCCCTCTCCATTCATTCACTCAACCACTCACCCACAGAGTCATTCGCTCATTCATTCATCCTTATGGAAGTCTCACTGGCAGAAGCAGGCCACAGCATGCACCTGCACCTGCCTCTGTCCACCGCCAGAGGGCGCACCCACTCCCTCAAAGCCCAGAGGTCCCATCGCTTGCCAACCACGTCAGTCACTGTGAGACCAGAGGAGCCCATTTTCACGCATGCGCAGTTGGAGTGCTGCGTTTAAGCCCAGGGCGCAGGGCTCCTGGAAGAGTGAGGGAGTGGAAGAGCCATCTGAGACATGGCGGGAGGTGGTGAGGGTGCACTCACTTTTGTCTCATCAGGTCCACGACATCCCACATCCCTGGGTGGCTGCCTCCACTGCTGCCACCATCATACACTCTTCCACATAAAACACCACAGAGTGGGCCCAAGTTGGCAGTGAAAGGCAGGCACGCTGGTCGACGTCAAAAGTGGACCTCGGTGGGTGTGTAATGGGCCAGATGGGGCAGAGTGAAATCCAACGAGGCAGGGGCAATGAAATTCCCATAGTCCTCTCTAAGTGATAGTCATGGTAACCATGAAACTATTGACCCCAAGACTGGCCCTCCACTAGACATGAGCAGAAGAGTCCCTTTGGCTGGAGCCACATCCAAGAGGGTGCGACCTCTCCCAGTTATTCTCGTTATCAGTCAAATGCTTCCCTCACCCCAGTGCCCCTCCAACAGCCACCCATAAGGTCATCATCCTCTCTCTCGGTACCTGGGAATGGCCCATGAGATCCTGGACGTGGACAGTGCTACCTCATTAGTTGGACACGCTAGTAGCCCTTGGCATGCTACTCAGACAGGTGTGATGACACCTCCCAGAACACCTTCAAACCAAGGGCTCTTTCCTGCATACTTGTCTCATGACAGAATCTTGGCTCAGGTGGCAGGGACCACCAGCCCCCTTTTGACAACACAAGCAAGCCCTATGTTGCTCCTCAGTCCCAGCCCTGTATCAGTGCACTCTGGGAGTGGGCCATGGGAGGGTTTTCCTTGGCATTTGATCTTGGATTTATCACAAGTCCTGTGCCCTATGCTGCAAGAAATTGTGCCGTTCCTGGCTGCAGAGAAGAGGGTGGGAACTACTGAAGGGTAAGCCCATCTGGTGGATTCCCCATCTGTAGGAAGGCTCCCTGACCTGGCAACACTCTTTCAGCACGTCATTCTCAGCCTTCTTGACAAATTCTATCCTCCTCCTGGAGTTGAAAGACTGCAATCCTGATGAGAGGCTGTGTTTTTTTTGAAGAGCAAATGAAGACTAGAAGGAAATCATTTGCAGATGGACAGCCTCGATTGACTCCTCCCGTTCAGTGTTGGCAAACAGGGCCAGATTATGACTTCCAAAGGATGAAAGCACTGACTTAGGCAAAAGTTTTGAATAGGAGGTGCAACACAGCTGAAAGAAATGTGAACCAGTGCCATACAATATATATACCCCTGAGTAAATGGAGAGAACCATGGATAAAGGTGAGGAGCAAACATAGACACAGAGAGCAGAAAGGCCAAGTGTGAATTTGGGATCCAGCAAGGTAAGTTGCAAAGAGAGACAGAGTGTTTCTGAGGCAGCATTTGGAGAATTCAAGACTGACGGGGACCACAAGCCTCACTTTGAACTGCAAGAAGAACACCCAGGGGGATCAAAATCAAGAACATCCTATCCAGGACCCCAAGAGGACATGTGCTCAATGCCACTCCAAGGTCTGAGAAGCTTGCGGTCTGGGTGAAAAGAAAGAAAAAGGAGAGAGAGAAGAAAGAGAGCACAAACCAAGGAGCAGCCCTTGGCCCTGTAGGCATGCCACTGATGCCGGCAACCACAAATACCTCATTCCCAGCCAAAAGAATGGAAGCCAGAAGATTAAGCCCTGGAAGGCCAGAACAGACAGCTCTACTGCAACTGGACCAGTGATGAATTTGCCATCCAGTTTGCAGTTCAATGAGTCCTGTCATCCCAAAGTGTCTTTCCTCTTCTTGATCTTGACACCACAGTGAGGTCGATTTCAGCATTGAAGGAAGGAGGCTAGGGTGCATTCGAGTCAGGAGAATCTTTTTCGGATCTCATTTGGCTCCTTTCCTCCAAGTATCAAAGGAGCTGCTGATATGGACCTATGTCGTGCCTATGTTTGGAGACTTGTTTCTCAGGATAGAGAAGGGCTTCTTCCAACTGGTGGTCTGAAGCCATGGCCAAGTCAGGCACACCTTCAGAACACTCAAGAGAGACAAAATGGAGGGGGAAAGTTGCACCCATTTGAACAAAGCCACACAGACACAAAATCACTGGGAGGAATGGAGACTTCAATGAGGTCCAAGCCAAGTGGAAAAGCCCCAATCACCCACCAGCATGGGCAGCCCCTTGCTCTCAGGCTGTGGCTCCAGGCACCAAAGCTCATGGTGGAACCAAGCTACCCAGAAACACACAAGCAGTCCTATCTCAGGGTCACATGACAAACTCCTTGTTGGCCAATCCCAGAAGACCCTCAGGGTAGACCTCAGAGAGGGGTATCAATGCTCGGCTCCTGATCCTGCTTGGCCAGCCTGGCCCTGTCTTTGCATGCCACATGCCTGCAATCTAAAACAAATCTTGCTTCCTTCTTTCCCTCCTTCCCTCTCCATTCATCCACGCATGCATTCAACCACACATCCATTCACTCATTCATTGATTCTTTCATTCATTCATTTATCCATTCATAGGCAGATCCCACTGACAGAGGCAGGCCACAGCCTATGCTATCACCTGCACCTGGCCACTGACATAGGGCTCTCCCATTTCCTCAGAGACCTCAGGATCTATCTCTAAGAAATTGCATCGTCATTATGAGGTCAGAGTGGCTGGTTACCACTCATGAGCAGTTGGAGGGCCATACTTCAGGCAAGCGCCCTAGGCTCCTGAGGGGCTCTGGGAGAGGAGTAGAGATTGGAGACGTGGTGGGAGAGGGGATGAGCACACCCACTTTGCTCTCCTCAGGTTCACTCCATCTCATATCCCTGGGTTGTTGCCACTGCCACTGATGCCATCAAACCCAGTGCCCCTGAAAATACCGTGGTATGAGCCCACCTTGGCAATGAGTGGCAGGCAAGGCTATGGCTACTCCAGTCTCAATAGTGGACACTGATTAGTGTTTAATGGGTCAGATCGAGGAGGGAGGTGGGGCAGGATGAAATCCACAGGCAGGGACAATGAAGATCTTTGAGTCACACTTTAAGTGATGGTTGTGGCAGTGGTTAGTCTATTGACTCAGAGACTGGTCCCTTCAATAAACATGGGCAGAGCAGGCCCTTTAACTACAGCCAGACTCTTGTGGGCACTACCTCTCCCAGTTCCTTTCCTGTATCTGTTCAATGGCTCCCACTCCCCAGCGCCCCTCCAACTGCCACCCATAAGAGCATCATCCTCTCTCTCTTGATACCTGGAAATTGTCCCTGGAAGCCTGGATGTGGACATTGCTACCTGTTCAGTCAGGCACACCAGTAGCCCTGTGGCATGCTACTCAGAAAGGTGTGATGACACTTCCCAGAAAACTAGCAGATCTAAAGATTATTTCCTCAATAGCTGTCCCACTGGCAGAGTCTTCTCCCGTTGGCAGGGTCAGTCAGCTTCCTTTGGGCAATGCAGTCAAAAGCATATTTTGCCCTCTCCCTCTGACATGCATCTGTGTACTCAGGGACGGTTCCAGTAAAGGCCTTCTCAGCCCTTGGTTTGATTTTTCCCAAGACCTGTGCCCTAGCCAACAGGAAACTGTGGTTTTGCTGACACCAGAGAACATGGTGGGACCTGCTGAATGTTGAACCCACCTGGTGGAATCCCCATTCTATAGGTAGGCTGCCTGCTCTGGCCACCCTCCTTTGGCAAGTCTTACTCAGCCTCCTGACCTGACAAAATCCTTTCTCTTCCTCGACTTGAAAAGTTACCATTATGATGAGAGATGTTTTATTTTTTGATGAGGAAACGAGGCCTGGGAGGAACCAGTGGCAGAAAGATAGCCTTGATCAATACCCCAGTGTGGTGTTGGCAACAGGGCCAGACCACCACTCTCAAAGGAAGGAAGCAGCAACCTGAGCCTGTTGCTGACTAAAAGAATACACAAACACCGGTTGCTGTGCAGTAGTCTTCTCTCGAGTTTCTCGAGCTCTTTATCATTATAGCCTCTAAACAAAGCCGGCCTTTTGCCAAAGCAGTGAGTCAGCGACCTAAGCCTGCACAAGCGTCCCACAATAATGACCTTTCCACATCTGTTGACCATCTAATCATCTAATGACCCTACACATCTGTTCATAACAGGTTCCTTCATAATGTTTCAAACTCCCAAGGTCCCAGGCTTGCTCCTTTTGAGGAGCTGATAAAACATTCTTGTTTGCAAGCAATGTTTTCCCTGGGGCCTTGGGAGTTCACCAGGCAGAACATTCTGTTTGCAGAAAAGTCCAGCTAGTCTTGTGGATGCCTTGAGTGCAAGAACAACCACATTTCATGCCAGGTCTCCTTCATCTCCCCCTCTTTTGTTAGCATTTTGACAGACAGCATGCGCAACGGTCTTAACGACACTTTTTAGTTGTTGTCGCTTTCTCCAGCGCCGGAAGACTACATAGAGAAGCAAGCATAAAATCAATATTAGCACCAGATTTCCCAAAGAAGTAGACAGTAGCGTATTTACATGCCCCAAAGGATTCAAACGGTTTAACCCCTCCTGCAGTCCCTTTAACAGGTCATCCTCAGTCAATTTAGGCAATTCTTTATTGAAAGTGTCTGCAATAGATTGTTCAAGTTGCATTATCTCTGCAGTTAAATTCTGATGACCCCGTAAAGAGCGCTTAATCTTTTCCCATCCTTCTGACATGTTAAAATGCAGTCGGGTGACACACATTTGTGTACAAATCCAATCACATTTCAATATACTGCGGGTAGCAAGAACTGTCAGTTGATCTCCTAACCAAGATACAGTATGTTGCAAGTTAATTACATCGGTAGCTAATTGAGCATCTAAGTCCTTTTGCTGTTACCATAAGGCATGAGAGTCTTTATGCCATTCCCTGATAAAGTCCGTAGTTTGTATCTCTTGCTGCAGTGTCAGGCTGGCCACAGCGACCGTCGCAGTAACGGATGCAACCACAAGGATAGTCACGACGATCAATCCCACTGGTCGACGGGAGCGATGTAGAACAACTTGAAGGGCATCATACAGATGTGAAACAGCAATAGAGTCAGACCAAGGACGTGTCAGATTAACAGGCATCCAAAGCTCGGAACGAGCTTTTACAATTATTACAGATTTGTTGGTATCTTCGATTTTCTCCCACCAAGTTTTGTTTACACATTGAGTAAAGACACAATCAGCAGTACAATTTACATATCCCTCTGTAACATTTAACATAATTTTCCTTGATAGTAAGGAATAGGGAAATTTGACACAAGCAGTTGTAGTGTAGGTGTTATTCTTATGCAGATGAACCTAAAAAAGATCTAGAACTTTGAGACACAATTAAAGTAAAATTACCAGTCCATACAGTCAAATGTCCAGAAACTGCCCACAATTGAAGCAAGTGCCTTGCCGCTGAGGCTTCAAGGCAGTAGCCATTTTGGAAATCAATTTATTTTCTTCTTCCTTCTTATTATTATCCTCCTCAGAATCTGAACTAGACTTAGAAATCCCATCAGGAGGCTCCGGTGGAGGGGGAGAGAAAGACCCCTCCTTTTCATCTCCTCCTTCCACCGGAACGTCCTCATAATGAGCCTCACTACGACGGGAGTTAACCTCACTATCTGTTTCAAAAATTTCAAGCGCCTGAGTAACGGTGCTACAGAGAATCCAAAGTTTAAGAGACATAAGGTTTCCCCACTGATGTTGCTTCCGCAACTCCTTTTGAACTTGCTTCCACTCCCCTAAACTTAACTGAGTCTTTGTCTGATGACGAAACCAATAACAATGGCATTCAATATGCCAAGATAATTCATTCAAGCGCTGAGAGGACGCTTTTATCCCGATGGACTTAAGGAGTCCCTTTATGAGGTCTAAATACTGTGACCTTAGGGAATTAGAATTCCCCATGATTTATTTATTCCCAAAAGTCCCCCTTTCACTTTTCCGGGGTGCTTACCCTTTCGGTCTCATCGGGCCCCTCGCCGAGATGTACCTATTCCCAAAAGTCCCCTTTTCACTTTTCCGGGGTGAAGTCCCTTTCGGTTTCGTCAGATCCTGAAAGTCCCCCTTTCACAATGCCCGGGGTGCTTACCCTTTCAGTCTGGTCGTGCCCCACGTTGGGCGCCAGATGTCGCTGACGAAAAGAATACACAAACACCGGTTGCTGTGCAGTAGTCTTCTCTCGAGTTTCTTGAGCTCTTTATTATTATAGCCTCTAAACAAAGCCGGCCTTTTGCCAAAGCAGTGAGTCAGCGACCTAAGCCTGCACAAGCGTCCCACAATAATGACCTTTTCCCTACACATCTGTTCATAACAGGTTCCTTCATAATGTTTCAAACTCCCAAGGTCCCAGGCTTGCTCCTTTTGAGGAGCTGATAAAACATTCTTGTTTGCAAGCAATGTTTTCCCTGGGGCCTTGGGAGTTCACCAGACAGAACATTCTGTTTGCAGAAAAGTCCAGCCAGTCTTGTGGATGCCTCGAGTGCAAGAACAACCACATTTCATGCCAGGTCTCCTTCATGAGCCAAAGGTTGAAGAGGAAGTGAAACAGCCGAAGGAAAGGTGAACCCGGTGCCATACAACATGTGCACCCTCGAGTAAGAGGAGAGAATCATGGATAATGGGGAAGAGCAAACACTAGCACAGACAGCAGAAAAGGCCAAGTGTGAATTTGGGATCCAGCAAGGAAAGGTGGAGAGAGAGACTGTTTCTGAGTCAGTATCTGGAGCTTTCAAGACTGACTGGGAGCCCAAGCAGGACTTTGGGCTGCAAGAAGAACACCCGTGAGGGTCACCATCAAGAATATTGTATCCAGACCCCAAATAGAAAATGTGCTAAGGCCACCCCAAGGTCTGAAAAGGTTGCAGACAATGTGAACAGGAAAAAAAAGCAGAGTATGAGACACAGAGAGAGAGAGAGAGCTCATTTCAGGGAGCAGCCCTTTCCCAAAAGATTCACCCTCAGGTACCTCATTCAGTCAAAAGAGTGGAAGCCGGAGAATGAAGCGCTGGAAGGCAACAACAGAAAGCGAAATTGCAGCTGACAAAGTGATGAATTTACTATCCAGTTGCAGTGGAGTTAGTCCTGTCATCCCAAAGTGACTTTCCTCTTCTTGATCATGGCAACACAGTGAGGTCAGATTTTAGAACTGAGGGAAGGGGTGTGGGGGCCATTATAGTCATGAGCACCCTTTTGGGCCTCGTTTGCCTCCTTTCCTCCAAGTCTCAAGTGGGCTTCTGATGTGGACCTATGGCATTCCTCTGTTTGCAAAGTTGTTTCTGAGGATGGAGAAGGGCTTCTTTCAACTGGAAGTCTGAAGCCATGGGCAAGTCAGGCAGACCTTTAGAACACCCAAGAGAGACAACATAGAGGGGGAAAGGGGCATCCAGCTGAACATAACCACACAGATGCAAGGTTAATTGGAGGAATGGGGACTTCAGGGAGGCTCAAGACAAGCGGGCAAGCCCCAACCCTCCACCAGCACAGGTAGCTCCTCAGTCTTGAGCTGTGGCCCCTGGCACTGAATCCCATGATTGATGAAGCTGCCCAGAAGCACACAGGTGGTCGTATCTCAGGGTCATACAGCAAACTACTTGCTGTTGAATCCCAGGCGCAGCCTGCGAACCAACCTCAGAGAGGGATATCACCGCTAGGATCCTATTTCTGCTTGGTCAACCTGGCCCTGCCTGGGTGTGGTCCTCCCATGGGATCTAGCACCTCCCTTATTTCCATCTTTCCTTCCTTCATTCCCTCCCCATTCATCCACGCATACATTCAGACATGCATCCATTCAACCACACATCCATTCATCAATCAATTCACTCATATGCAGATGCCACTGGTAGAGGCAGGACACAGCATGCATCTGCACCTGCCCCTGGCCTCCACCAGAGGGCTCTATCACTCCGCCAAAGGCCTGAGTCTCCATCGCTTTCTAATCACTTCAGTTATTGTAAGGCGAGAGGAGCCAGTTGCTGCACATTCACAGTTGGACTGTCAGCTTTATTTTTATTATTATTACTTTATTTTGGTAACATTAGTTTATAACATTATATAAATTTCAGTTGTATATCTTTATGTTTTGATTCCTGTGGAGATTACATCATGTTCACCACCCAAAGACTAATCACAATACATCACCACACATATGTGCCACACACCATTTTGTCCTCTTCCCTCCACCCAACCCCTCTGGTAAACCACTAATTCAGTCTCCGTTTCTATGTTTCTTTGTCATCCTTTTTATCTTCTACTTTGAGTGAGATCATACAGTACTTGACTTTCTCCCCCTGACTTATTTCACTTAGCATAACACCATCAGGGTTCATCCATGTTTTCACAAAGGGCCAGATTTCATCGTTTCTTGTGGCTGAGTAGTGTCGACGAAAATAATCCATAACAAATCTATAAATGAAAATTTGGGAGAGTTTATTCTGAGCTGAAATCTGAGTACCATGGCCCAGGGTCTTTCTTCCCACAGGAAGAAAGGGCATCAAAGAAGTGAGGCATACAGAGTGGTTATATACCCCCATGCAGGACGTTTCACATATGATTGAAATGTCCCTCCCACAATAGTCACAAGATTGCCCTGTCAGCACAGCGCTTGATGGACACAGCAGGTAGTGGGTCTGCTATCTCAGAGGGCGTAGCAGGAGGCAAGTCTATTGTCTTGAGCTGGGTGATCACAGGTGAGCGCAGCAATCAGTTTCTAGCCTAAGGAAAGATGCTTAATCCTTAAAGAAATGCCAACATTGGGAAGGTGAGGGAAGTTGCAGCTTTATGTCAAGAGCCTTTGCTCTTGCCATGAGGAATATCTAAAGCAGATATACAATGCATGTTCAACGGCCTTGGACAGGCCCTTTTGGAAATACAATGTCAGGCCGAATTAGGTTTACACCAAATGGTTTCCTCATATTCTCCAATATATCCTATTCCTTGCCCTTTTTATTTGTCAGTAGTATTCCATTGTGCATATACTACATCTTCTTTATCTATTCATACCTCGATGGACACCTATGTTGCTCCCAAGTCTTGGCTATTGTGAATAACGCTGGGATGAACAAAGTGATGCATGTATCTTTATGCATTTGTGTTTTCATGTTCTTTGGATAAATACCAAGTGGTGGAAGAGCTGGATCATATGGTAGTTCTATTAATTTTTTGAGGAATCTGCAGACTGTTTTCCATAGTGATTGCATCAGTTGGCACTCCCACTAGTGTTATTCTTTTATAATCGTTTGTATTTCTGAGGTGCCTGTTGTAATTTTCCCTCTTTTGTTTCTGAATGTATGTATTTCAACTTTCTTTCTTTTTTTCTTTGTGAGTCTTGTTACGGTTTTTCAATTTTGTTTAGCTTTCCAAAGAACCAGCTCTTGGTTTCATTGATTTTTTCCTGTTTTTTTTTTTAAGTCTCTACTTCCTTTATATCTGCTCTGATTTTTATTATTTCCTTCCTTCTACTGATTTTGGGCTTGGTTTGTTCTTCTTTTTCCAGTTCCCTTAGGTGCACTGTTAGATTGCTTATTTGAGATTTTTCTTGTTTGTTGAGATAGGCCTGTATTGCTATAAACTTCTCTCTTAGAACTGATTTGCTGTATGCTATAAATTTTGCAATGTCGTATTTTCATTTTCACTTGTCTCCAGCTATTCTTTTATTTCTCCTTTGATTTCTTCCTTGACTCAATTGTTGTTCAGTAGCAGTTTCGTTTTGGTTTTGTTTTGTTTTTGTTTTTTGAGTAAGATTAGCCCTCAGCTAACTGCTGACAGTCCTCCTCTTTTGTGCTGAGGAAGCCTGGCCCTGAGCTAACATCGTGCCCATCTTCCTCTACTTTCTTTGTGGGACGCCTTCCACAGCATGGCGTGCCAAGCAGTGCCATGTCCACAACCAGGATTTGGCATACATAAGAGGACCCATCTTGCAGAGGGATAGACTAGATCAAGTCCCAAGTCCGTTGTTAGCAAATAGGGCCATGCCATGTCTTCAAGGATGGAAGCAGCGACCTGATGAGAAGGGTTGACTAGGAGGCGAGATACTGCTAATGGACACGTGGACCAGTGTCATACAACATGTGCACCCTCAAGTAAGAGGAAAGAATCATGGGAAAAAGTGAGGAGCAAACTCCAGCACAGTGAGAAGAAAGGTCAAATGTGAATTTGGGATCCAGCAAGGAAAGTTGGAGAGAGAGATGGAGTGTTTCTGAGGCAGTATTTGGAGATATCCAGAATGACAGGGACAACAAGCGGGACAGTGGGCCACGAGAAGAACCCCCAGAGTGGTCAGGATCAAGAATACCCTATCCAGTAACCAGAGAGAAAATGTGCTGAGCACCACCCCAACTTCTGAGATGCTTTCACCGTTAGAAGACAGGAAAAGCAGAGAGAGAGAGAAAGAGTGCATTTCAAGGAGCTGCGCTGGCCTGTAAGAGCTGCCACCATCACCCACACCTCCTGGTGACCTCTTTTCCTGTCAAAAGAGTGGATGCCAGAAGATAAAGTGCTGGCAGGTCAGAACAGACAGCTAAACTGCAATTAGACAGATGATGAATTTGAGAACTAGCTGGCAGTTGAGTCAGTCCTGTCGTCCCAAGTTGACGTTCCTCTTCTTGACCATGGCACTACGTTGAGGTCAGATTTTAGCATTGAGGGGAGGGGGTTTGGTGGCATTAGAGTCATGAGCCTGCAAGTTTCAAATAAGCTCCTCATAAGATCCTCTGGCATTCGAGTGTTTGAGAAGGTCTCTCTCAGGATGGAGAAGGGCTTCTTCCTACTGGCACCTGAGGCTATAGCTAAGTCACGCACACATTTGGAACACCCAGGAGAGACAAGACGCAGGAGAGAAAAGGGAACCAGTTAAACACAGCCAAACAGACACAAGGTCACTTTGAGGAATGAGGACTTCAGGAAGGCTCCAAACAAGCAGGCAATCCCACCTCTCCACAGGCATGGTCAGCTCCTTGGTCTCAGGCTGTGGCTTCAGGCACTGAAGCCCATGAATGAGTCGAGCCAGCCAGAACAGCATGGGCAGGCCTACCTCGGGGTCACAGGGCAAATTACTCACTGTAGAACCCCAAGCACACCCTCAGACCCAAATTCAGTGAGGTATATCACTTCTAGGTTCCTGATCTTGCTTGGTCAGTCTGGGCCTACCTGGCATGCTGCACTCTTGTGGGCTGGAGCCACCCTCCCTTCCTTCCCTCCTTCTATCTCCATCATCCATACATCCATTCAGACACACATCCATTCAGCCACATATCCTTTCATTCATTCATTCATTCATCTATTCATTCCTTTGCATAGCCCAGTGACACAGACCACAGCAGACACCTGCCCCTGCACCAGGCCACAGGCAGAGAGAGCTCCCATCCCCTCAGAGGCCTGAGGCTCCATTGCTTAGCAGCCAGGTCAGTCATTGTTAGGCCAGAGGAGCTGTTTTCTGCACGTGTGCAGTTGGAAGCTGGCTTCAAGGCCTGGGTGCTGGGCTCCTGAATGTGTGAGGGAGAGGAAGTGATATTGGAGATTTGAGGGTGGTTGGGAAGGTGTGCCCAAATTCCTCTTCAGGTCCACGACATAGCAGATCATTGGGTAGCTGCTGCTGGCATTTCCTTGCCACAGCCAGAGAAACCGTTGTGTTGAACCAACTTGGCAGTGAGAATCAGGCATGCCACTTTCCTCTCTGGTGTCAAAAGTGGACCTTGGGTGGTGTGTAATGGGTCTTGTCTTTCCTGATCTCTGCGCTTGTGTTTTCTCCTCACCGTTATCCATGATTCTCTCCTCTTACTTGAGGGTGCACAGGTTGTATGGAACCTGGTTCACATTCCTTTCATCTATCTCTCACCTCTTCAACCTTTCTGCTCAGGTCATTGCTTCTGTCCTTAGGAAGTCATGGTCTGGACCTGTTTGTGAACGGTGGACTGGGAAATTGATCAAGGCTATCCGTCTGCCAGCTGGTTCTGCCTAGGCCTTGCTTGCTCCTCAAAAAAAAAAAAAAGTGGACTTGTATCATGATTCGAAACTTCATCTCCAGGAGGAAGAAAGACTTTGTCAAGTCATAAGGCCAAGAAAACTTGCCAAAGGAGTGTGGTTTCCCCAGGCAGGCTACCTAAGGAATGGGGAACCTAAAAGCCTGGCTCATCCTTCAGCAGGTCCAACCCTCTTCTCTGGAGTCAGAAAAGTCACACTGTCCTTCTGCCTAGTGCACAGATCTTTGGAGAAACCCAAGACTAAATGCAGAGGAAGATAAGGTGGGCCTTCTACCTGAGTGCAGATGCGGGGCAGAAGGAGAGGAGTAACACATGGCTCACCTGTGTTGTCTGAAGGGGGCTGGTCGTCCCTTCCACCTAGGCCTAGAATCTGTCAGTGGGACAACTATGGAGGAAGTTTTCTGGTAAGTTGCATCACACCTTTCTGAGTAGTATGCCCCAAGTCCGCTGGCATAACTTCCCGAGGTTGTAGCAGCATTCGCATCCGTGCTCCCACTGACCATTCCCAGGTACCTAGAAAGAGAGGATGATGACCTTATGGATGGCAGTTGGAGTGGCGTGGTGAGAGGGGTCCATTCAAGGGATACTCGTAATTAACTGGGAGAGGCACTGTCCCCTGGGATGTGGCTCCATTCAAGTGGCCTCCTCTGCCCATGTCTAGTGGAGGCCCAGTCTCAGGGTCAGTAGGTTGAAGGTTGCCTCAAGGGTCACTTAGACTGGGACTTGGAGATCGTCGTCACAGTGCCTCACTGGATTAAATCCTGACCCACCACCCTCCATAATCTGACACATTAGAAACTCACTGTTGTCCACTTTTGAGACCAGAGAGTTGGCCGACATGCCCGACTCTCAGTGCCAAGTTGGGCCCACACTTTCTTCGTGAGTCTTGTTACGGTTTTTCAATTTTGTTTAGCTTTCCAAAGAACCAGCTCTTGGTTTCATTGATTTTTTTCCTGGCTTTTTTTTTTTTTTTTTTTTAGTCTCTACTTCCTTTATTTCTGCTCTCATTTTTATTATTTCCTTCCTTCTACTGATTTTGGGCTTGGTTTGTCCTTCCTTTTCCAGTTCCATTAGGTGCACTGTTAGGTTGTTTATTTGAGAATTTTTTGTTTGTTGAGATAGGCCTGTATTGCTATAAACTTCCCTCTTAGAACTGATTTGCTGTATGCTATAAATTTTGCAATGTCGTATTTTCATTTTCACTTGTCTCCAGCTATTCTTTTATTTCTCCTTTGATTTCTTCCTTGACCCAATTGTTGTACAGCAGCACTTTTGTTTTGTTTGTTTTTGTTTTTTGAGGAAGATTAGCCCTGAGATAACTACTGCCAGTCCTCCTCTTTTTTGCTGAGGAAGCCTGGCCCTGAGCTAACATCATGCCCATCTTCCTCTACTTTATATGTGGGACGCCTTCCACAGCATGGCATGCCAGGCAGTGTCATGTCCACACCCGGGATCTGAAGCAGCGAACCCCCGGCCGCCGAGAAGTGGAACGTGCGAACTTAACCGCTGCGCCACCGGGCCGGCCCCTCTGTAGTATTTTGTTTCATGTCCACATATTTAAGTCTTTACCAATTTACTTCCTGTAGTTGATTTCTAGTTTCCTACCTTTCTCGTCAGAAAAGATGCTTGGCATTATTTCAATCTTCTTAAATATATTGAGACTTGTTTTGTGGCCTAATATGTGATCAGCCCTGGAGAATATTCTATGTTTATTCGAAAAGAATGTGTATTCTGTGGGTTTGGGATAGAACATTCGGTATATATCTACTAAGTTCATCTGGTCTAAAGTGTCATTTAAGGCCAATGTTTCCTTATTGACTTTCTGTTTGGATGATCTATCCATTGGTGTAAGTGGAGAGTTAAATTCCCCTTCTATTATTGTGTTACTGTCGATTTCTCCTTTTATGTCTGTTAATAATTGCTTTATATATTTAGGTGCTCCTATGTTGGGTGCATAGACATTTACAGGCGTTATATCCTCTTTTGAGTTGTTCCATTTATCGTTACGTAGTGCCCTTCTTTGTCTCTTCTTACAGACTCTGTTTTAAGGTCTATTTTGTTGATATAAGTATTGCTACCCCAGCCTTCTTCATATTGTCATTTGCCTGGAGTATCTTTTTCCATCCCTTCACTTTCAGTTTGCGAGTGTCTTTAGGTCTGAAGTGTGTCTCTTGTATGCAGCATATATATGGGTCTTTTTTTGTATCCAATCGGCCACCCTATGCCTTTTGATTGGAGCATTTAGTCCCTTGACATTTAAAGTTGCTATTGATAAGTACATACTTATTGCCATTTTGTTACTTTTTTTCTGAGTGTTTTAGTAATTCTTCTCTCTTCCTTGCCTCTTATCTTGCAATCTTCCCTTGTGGTTTGATGGCTTCATTTAGTATTACGTTTGGGTTCCTTTCTCTTAATTTTTTGTGTATTAATTATAGATGTCTGGTTAAGCACTGTGACTGGTGCACACACAGCACAGTGCCTGCCTGGCGAGAACACAGCATTGTGCTTGCTAAGCATTCAGCACAGTTCCTGGTGACCATTCAACACAGTGCCTATCTGATAAGTAATCAGTACAGTGGCTGGGGAGCTTTCAGCTGAGTGCCTGGGTAGCACTCAGAAGAAAGCACAATGAACACTCAGCATAGTGCCTTGTGAGCATTCAGCACTATGCCTGCTTGTGAGCACTCAGCACAGTGCCTTTCTGATGAGCACACAGTGTGGGACCAGGTGAGCACTCAGCATCATTCTGTATGGGGAGAACTCAGCACAGGGTCAGCCTGATGAGTACTCATGCCAGTGCCTGTTCACTCATTACAGTGCCTCCATCAGGAATATCAGGGCAGTATCTGCCTTTGAACACTCCGCACATTGCCTACCTGTTTAACAAGCAACAATGTGTCTGGTGAGCACTAAGCACTCTGACTCATGAGCAACACACAAACTCCTGCAAGGTGAATACTTAGCACAGAGGTTGGTGAGGACTCAGCAAAGTGGATGGTGAACACTCAGTACAGTTCCTTCCTGGTGAGAACCCAGTACAGGTTTGCCTGATGAGCACTCAACACTGGGCCTGATAATCACTGAGCACAGTGCCTGCCTGTGAACACTCAGCAGAATGCCAGCCTGCTGATAACTCAGCACAGTGCCTGGTGAGCACTAAGGACAGTGCATACATGGTGAGTGTACAGCACTGTGATTGATAAGCACTCAGTACAATACATGATGAAAACTCAGCATAGTGTCTTGTGAGTATTCAGCACTGTACCTTCTTGATGAATACTCAGGAAATATTACTGGTTACTGCAGGATATGTACTGAGGTATAGTGCCTTGTCCATAGCAGGCACTGATGAATAGTTGCTGCTGCAGGTTTTGTACAGGGATGTAGATTCTGGTGAATGGTGGGCCCTGAGGCATAGTGGCTGGTGCTTAGTAGGCACTGAGGTACAGTGGATTGTAGATTATAGGCACTGAGTAATGTTGGCTGAGGCATAGTAAGTTCTCAGGCATAGTGGCTCTTGCATATTAGTAACTGACATTTTGTGGCTGGTGAATGGTAGGCATTGTAGTAGTATAGTGGCTGGTGCGTAGAAGCACTGAGGCATAATGGTTGGTGCATAGTTGACACTGAAGTATACTTGATGGTGCACAATTTGCACAGAGGTATAGTGGCTTTTTCACAGAAGGAACTGAAGTGTGGTCTCTGGTATATGGTAATTACTGAGGTAGTGTGGCAGGTGCATGGTTGGGACTGGTGTATAGTAGCTGGACAGATAAGGCATTCTGGTATAGTGCCTGTTACTGGGTAGGCACTGTGGTGTAGCAGCTGTTGCATTTGTGGAACATTCAGCCACTGTGATAGAGTGAATAGTATACAGTTGCCATTGAGGTGCAGAGACAGGTTCGTAGTTGGCACTTAGGTGTAGTGGCTAGTGCATGGCAGTCAGAGCAAGAAGGTTTCACCGCAGAATTCTTTCATTGAGTGAATGTTATAGGTATTTTGGCATGGTTTTAATGAAATGTTTTAAAAGACATAAGAAAATGTTAGTAAACAAGTACTTGCAAGCTGGGGACAGTGACAGCATTCTTTAATTAAAAAAAAACTGATATCATTCTTTAAGCAGATATGGAAAATGTTAAGATTTCTTATATGCTGATGTTCCTAAGAGTTACTAGTAAGAAATTTTCACCAGTGTTCTTTCAGTGTATGAATGTTATAAATATTCTGTCCCACCTATAGTGAAATGTTTCATGAACATGATATGAACATGCTCCTAAAAGGTTGCAGGCAAGAAGTTTTCACCACAGTGTTCTTTCAGCAAATTTATGTTGTATATATTTGGTCCCACTTCTAGTGAAATGTTTCATAAATATTATATGAATATATTCCTAAACACCTATAAGAAAATGTTTTCTCCGCAGTGTTCTCTCACTGAATGAATGTTAAAGACATTCTGTCGTGGCTATAGTGAAACATTTGGAAAGACTTATAGTAAAATGTTAGTAAACAGGTACTTGCAAGCTGAGCTCAGTAAAAGCATTCTTCACTTTTAAAAAACTGATAGCCTTTCCATATGTATATATAGGAAAATCTTGAAATGTCTTATGTGAAGATGTTCCTAAAAAGCTACAAGTAAGAATTTTTCACCAGCGTTCTTTCAGTGAATGCATGTTATACGTATTCTGCCCCGCCTGTGGTGACATGTTTCGTAAGTGTTATATGAAGATATGCCTAAACAGCTACAAGCAGAAAGTCGTCAACATGCGGTTCTTTCAGTGAATGAATGTTAGAGTTATCCTGTCACAGCTTCAGTGAAACATTTAAAAAGACTTCTACAAAAATGTTCCCAAACAGCTACTTGCAAGATGGCTTCAGGGAGAGTATTCTTTCCCATGTGCGATGGAGAGAAATTCTGTATTGCTTATACTGCCGTGTTTGAAAAGTCTTGTAAGAAGATATTCATAAAGAGTTACAAGAAAACGGGTTTTAACAATGTGTGATTTCACTGAATGAAAGTTATAGATGTTTTATCACAGTTGTAGTGAAATATTTGAAATACTTATATGAAGTTGTTATTAAACAGATTTTTTCAAGCTGGATCCATGAAACTATTCTTTCATTGTAAGTAAGTGAGAGTCATTCTCTATGCACATATGCATACACTCGGCACAGTGCCTTCCTGGTGAGCACTAAGCACAATGATGGCCTGGTGAGCACTCACCACAGTCCTGCCTGGTGATCACTCAGCACAGTGCCTTCCTGGCACATAGTACACTGCCTGGAGAATACACAGCAAAGGGTCTAGGGAACACTCAGCACAGTGAATTGTGATTACTCAGCATAGTGTTTCCCTGCTGAGCATGCAGATGAGTGCCTGCCTCTTGAACACTCATCACACTGCGTGATGAGCACTCAGCACTTCCTTGGTGAACACTCAGTTTAGTGTATGATTAGCACTCATCAGAGTGGCTTTTGACGACTCAGTAGGGTGTTTGCCTGGTGAGCACTCAGCATAGTGCCTGTCTGGTGAGCCCTCAACACTATGGCCACCTGGTGAGCATTTGGTACAGTGCCTATTTGTAGAACAATCTGCATAGTCTCTGGTGAGCACTCAGCACAGTGCCATTGAGCCATCAGCAGACTGCCTACCTGTCAAGCAAACAGTGCATTGTTGTCCTGGTGAGCACTCAGCACAATGCCTGACTAACTAGTGAACGCTGAACAGAGCACAGTGGGCACTACACATTGTGACTTGTAAGCACTTAGCACAGTGTCCGCCTGGTGAGTACTCAGCACCAACCAGATCTGATGAGCAGTCTGCATCATGTCAGTGTGGTGAGCACTCAGAAGAGTGGCTGCCCAGTGAGCACAGGGCTTGGTGAACATTCAGCATTGTTCCTGACGAACATTAACCACAGCGTGTTGTGATCACTCAGCACAGTGCTGGCTTGGTTAGTACTCAGGACAGTGCCAGCCTGCTGAGAAATCATCACAGGGTCTGGTGAGCACCCAGAATATTAACAGCAAGGTGAGTACCCAGCACAGTGCCCGCCTGATGAACACTCAGCACAGTGCCTTGCAATCATGTAGCACAGTGACTGCTTGGTTAGTACTCAGGACCATACCATCCTGCTGAGAAATCAACACAGGGTAAGATGAGAACTCAGCACAGTGCCTAATGGTCACCCAGCACAATGACTGGAGAGCACTTGTCACAGTGCCTGCCTGTCAAGCACTCAGCACAGTGACTGGTGGGAACTCAATACAGTGCTAGATGAGCCCTCTGCATAGAGCATATTGTGTACTGTGAACATTACCTGCCTTTTGAATACCCAACACAGAGACTTCCTTGTGAGCACTCAGCTTACTACCTTGTGAACATTCAGTGCAGAGCCTGCATTCTGAACACTCTGCACAGAGCCTGGTGATCACTCAGCACAGTTAATACCTGATGAGGACTCAGTACAGTGCCTTCCTGGTGAGTGCTTAGCACAGAACTTGATGATAACTCAGCACAGTGCTTAAAGAACACTCAGCACAGTGCCTGTCTGGTGAGCACCCAGCATAGTAATTTTTGAGCAATAAGTAAACTTCCCAATGGTGAGACCTCAGCACAATGCCAACTTTGTGAGAACTTAGCACAGTGTGGCCTTATTAGCACTCAGCACATTGCATAGTGAGTATCAGCACAGTGCCTGGTGAGCTCTCAGCACAGTGCTTGCCTGAGGAACACTCAACACAGTACTTTGTGAGCACTAAGCACTGTACCTGACTGTTGAGTACTCATCCCACTGCCTGGTGAAAGCTCGGCACAGTGCCTGGCTAGCACTCAGCACATTGCCTGTTGATGTCTCAGCACTGTGCCTGCCTCTTGAGCATTCAGCAGAGTGCTTGACAGGTGAGCACTCAGCACATTACCTGGTTAGCACTCAGCACAATCTCTGCATGGTAGCTATCAGCACAAGGTTTGGTGAGCACTCAGAAAAGTGCTGTTGAGCACTCAGTACGCTTTCTGCCTGATGAGGATGCAGCACAGTGCCTGCCTTGTGAGCCCTCAGCACAGTGCTTGGTGAGCACTCAGTATAGTGTTTGATGAACACTCAGCACAGTGACTTCTGAGCACTCAGCTCATTGCCTGCCTGGTAAGCACTCGACAGAGTGCCTGCATGCTGAGGAATCAGTGCAGTGCTGACTTGGTGGGCACTCAGCACAATGCCTGCCTGGCGAGCCCCCTTTACAGTACCAGGTGAACACTCAGTACAATCCTTTGTGATCATTAGGCATAGGGTCAGCCTGGTGAGCATCAGAACTGTCCCTGCCAGTTGAGGAGCCAGAACAATGCCTGTTGGCCTCTCATTAGAGTGCCTGTTTGGTGATCATCAGCACAGTGTCTGCCAGGTGAGCACTCAGCACATTGCCTGCTGAGTACTTAGCACAGTGCCTTGTGGACATTCAACACGATGCCTTAATAGTACTCAACAAAGTGCCTGCATGTTGAGAAATCTACGCAATGCCTGTTAAGCACCTTGCACATTTCCTGCCTGGAGAACACTCAGCACCATGCTTGGGGAATATTCAGCAGAGTGACTCTCAGGTGAGCATTCAGCATAGCGCCTGCCTGATTATCACACAGCACAGTCCATCGTGAGCAATCAGCATATTGTCTGCATGGTGAGAACTCAAAATACTGCTTTTGGTTATTATTTCGATCTCCTTACTGGTGACTGGTCTGTTCAAAATCTCTTGTATTAATTCAGTTTTCGAAGGTTGTATGATTTCAGGAATTTATCTATTTCTTCTAGGTTATCCAATTTGTTGGCAGATAGCTTCACATAGTATTCTCTAATAATCTTTTGTGTTTCTGAGATGTTTGTTGTAATTTCTCCTCTTTCATTTCTGATTTTACTTATTTGAGAATTCTCTCTTTTTTCTTGATGAGTCAAGATAAATGATTGTGAATTTTGTTTCTTTTCAAAGAAACAGGTTTTAGTGTCATTGATTTTTTTTGTATTTTTTTATTCTCTATTTCTGCTCTGATTTTTATTATTTTCTTTCTTCTAATGATTTTGGGCTTTGTTTGTTCTTCTTTTTCCAGTTTCTTGCTGCATTGTTTATTTGAGAGTTTTCTTGTTTATTGAGATAGGCCTGTATTGCTATAAACTTCCTACTCAGAACCAGTTTTACTGTATCCCATAAATTTTGTTATGTCGTATTTTTATTTGCAATTTTCTTCAGGTATTTTTTAATTTCTCTTCTGACGTCTTCATTTACACAATGATTGTTGAGTAGCATTTTGTTTACTCTCCACATAGTTGTGGCTTTTCTGTTTTGTTTCCTAAAGTTGATTTCTAGTTTCATACTGTTCTGATGAGAAAAGATGCTTGGTATTATTTCAATCTTCTTAAATTTATTGAGACATATTTTGGTCTAACTCACGATCTATCTTGGAGAATGTTCCATGCGCATTTGAAAAGATTGTGTGTTTTGTGGTTTTGGATGGAATGTTCTGTATATATATACTAAGTCCATGTGGTCTAATGTGTCATTTAAGGCCCATGTTTCCTTATTGATCTATTTGGATGATCTATCCATTGGTGTAAGTGGAGTGTTAATGCCCCCTACCATTGTTGTTCTCCTGTCTATTTCTCCTTTTATGTCTGTTAATAATTGCTTTATATGCTTAGGTGCTCCTATATTTGGGTGCATAGATACTTACGAGCATTACATGCTCTTGTTGGATTGTTCCCTTTATCATAGTGTAGTGTCCTTTTCTTTCTCTTGTTACAGTTTGTGTTTTCAAGTATATTTTGTCTAAGTATTGCCACCCCAGTTTTCTTTTCATTGCCATTTGCATGGAGTATTTTTTCTATCCCTTCACTTTAAGTTTGTGAGAGTCTTTAAGTCTGAAGTGTGTCTCTTGTATGCAGGGTATATATGGGTCTTTTTTTTAATCCAATTACCTACCTTATGCCTTTTTATGGGAGCATTCATCCATTGACACTTAAAGTAGCTATTGATGAGAATGTACTTATTGCCATTTTGTTAGTTTTTTTCTGGGTGTTTTAGTAGTGCTCCCCTGTTCTTTTCTTCTTCTCTTGCTATCTTCCTTGGTGATTTGATGGCTTTCTTTAGTATTATGTTTGGGCTCCTTTCTCTTAATGTTTTGTGCATTTATTATAGCTTTCTGGTTTGAGATTGTCATGTGGTTCATATATAGTAACTTACATACATAACAATCTACATTAATTTGATAGTCTCTTTAGTTCAACCTCTTGCTAAAAGCACTAATCTTTTACTCCCTTCCTCCCACATCTCCTGTTTTTTATATCATATCTAACCTCTTTTTGTGTGTGTATCTGTTACCCTCTTATCATGGAAGTATATACTTTTAGTACTTTTGTCTTTTGACCTTCCTATTACCTTCATAGTTGATTGATCTTCTACCTTTTCTGTACATTTTCCTTTACCAGTGATTTTATTGTTTTTTAAAATTATTTTTTACTCATATTTCTGGCGCTCTTTTTTTCCACTTAGATGAGTCCCTTTAACATTTCTTGTAAGACTGCTTTCTTTGTCATAAACTCCTATAGAGTTTGCTTGTCTGTGAAACTCTTTATCTCTCCTTCCATTCTGAATAATAACCTTGTCAGGTCAAATATTCTTGGCTGTAAGTGTTTTCCTGTCAGCACTTTAAATATATTGTGCCACTCCCTTCTAGCCTGTAAGGCCTCTGCTGAGAAGTCAGCTGATAGCCTTCTTGGGTTTCTTTGTATGTAACTTATTACCTTTCTCTTGTACTTGGACGTCTGTTTCCTTCCTTAGTTTAGGAAAGTTTTCAGCTATTATTTCTTCGAATAGAATATCTGCCCCTTTCTCTCTCTCTTCTCATTCTGGGACACTTATAACACAGATGTTAGCACACTTGATGTTGTCCCAAAGGTCCATGAGACTGCTCTTATTCTTTTTCATTCTTTTTTCTTTTATCTGTTCAGCTTGGATGATTTCTTCTACTCTGTTTTATCATCTCTTCTGTATCATCTACTCTGCTCTTGAATCGATGTAATGAATTTTTCGTTTCCAATATTGCATTCTCCACTTCTGTTTGATTATTTTTTATACTTTCCAATTCTTTGTTGAAGTTCTCACTGAGTTCATCCATTCTTCTTCTGAGATCAGTGAGCATCCTTATGACTCTTAGTTTGTACTCTTTGTCAGGTAGATTGTTCATGTCTGTTTCATTTAGTTCTTCTATGGCTTTGTCCTGTTCCCTCAGTCGGAATGTATTCCTTTGTCTCCTCATTTTGCCTCTTTCTCTGTGCTTATATCTATGTACTAGGTAGGTCAGCTATGTCTCTCGATCTTGGAGAGGTGCCTTTAAGTAAGAGATGCCTTATGAGGCCCGAAAGCATCCTTCTTTTCTGTCACCAGTTCCAAATGTTCCAGGAGTGTCCCTTGTGTTGGCAACATGTGTCTGTTGTGGCAGAGTTGATCTTGCTGCAGGAACCTGTGAAGACTAGGCTGTCCCCCTGGCTGGCTGTTTGTAATGCTTATCTCTGTGTGGCTGCTATGCACCTTTCAGTCACTTTTCCAGGATGGGGAGCCCCAGCACAGTTGGATGCAAGGTCTAATATCACATTCCTGTTGCAGTGTTTCTGTTAAGTGAATACGCCCCCATCATGGCTGTTTGCCACACTCAGCAGCTTAAAATTGGTATGGACTTTTGGCCTGCATTGCTGTTGTCAGCCATCTCAGTGTTGCAGCTAAGCAAGTCCATCCCAAGGCATGGGAACACCCAGTTTTTTCAGGCTTTGAAAGGTGGACTGATGCCCTATGTTACTGTTTGAGAAGCACAGGTCTGCTGCAGCTGACAAGGCCCCCTCCCTGTAGGACCACACACCCCTTCAACACATTCCTGCTCCATGAACACTCTGGCACCCTGAAGTGGACCCAATTACCCCAGTGCAGAGGCTCCACACACTCCACCAATGTAGCCCACTCCTCACAAATGCCCTGCCCCCCAGAGGCAGACCCACTTGCCTGGCTGTAGAGGTTCAGACATCCCATTTATGCAGTCTCACAAGTTGTCTGAGGGCTTATTGTTGGATGGGGCCAGTCCCTAGGCTGGGCTGCCTGTCCCAGCTAAGCTGGATTAAATTGGTGCTCTAGTGAGTGGGGCCAATCCCTGTGCTAAAGGGCCATGGAAAGAATTCCAATGGCATCTGCCAGTGTCGATGTCAGCATGCCTGTACTAGGTCACAATAATGGCTGCCACCAATGTCTCACTCCCTGAGGAAGTCTCACCTCTCAACAAGATGCACCCATAGCTTATAAAGTGAGTCTCTTTCCACCAAAAGACTGTGCACCTTTCTTTCTTGTTATTTTATGTTGCTTTCTGAAGTGGATGAATTTGTGCATGGGCCATTTAAGAGCAGGCTTTTAATCTCTTATGTTTGCTAGCTTTTCTGGGGGTTAGGACAGCAAATTAAGAGTAATTCTTTTTTTTTTTGGATGGAAGCAATTCGAGCAAGTATGGATTTCAGGAAAAATAAAAATGAAGGAAGGTAAGTATAGTTTCCCTAGGTCCTCTCATTTTGGTTTTTAAGCATACCAAGAAACTCTAAGATTCCTTTTGTTAAATTAAATTTGAACATTATAATTGTAAAACTATCTAGCTTTGATTCAAGCAAACTGTAGGTAGGGGTATTTTATTTGGACAATATTTCTCATTTTATAATAAAAACATAATATATGAGATATAATAAAGATGCAAGATAGTAATATACAAAATAGTAATATGTCTAATACATAATAGTATAATCTGAATAAGATCCTAGTAGAAAAAATAAAAATATAAGCAAAAATAAAATTAATTTTAATTTGTTCAATTTTGTTTATTAATTTATTAATAAATAAATTTATTTATTAATAATAAATTTATTGATTTTAAAATTAATTTCTAATTCGTTAATTTTCAAAATGTAATTAAACCTCATATTCTATTGTGCATGAAACATCAGTTTATGTTTTCACCCTGTTTTTAACAGACAGTTGCATGTGGCGTATTTTCATACTCTGTTCTGTTACACTGGCATATTTGTCCACCTCTATTTGAAAACTCTCACATTCTGCTTACTGCATTTTTATCAGACTTGATAACCTAGATAAAATTCTGCTACTTAGTTCTTTTCTAAGGGTGTCTTCAATAATCTTCACCCTCTAAATATTGATATAAATGATAAAATCCACTTGTCTAATTCCACTCCATAAGTGGAACTACTGTTTATTGTATCTCCTATTATTGTTGCTTTGTCCATTTTCCTGTGGTTCTATCAGTTATTAGGTATATAAAATTATCCTTTTTTTCAGGAATATTAGCCCTGAGCTAACACCTACTATCAATCCTCCTCTTTTTGCTGAGGAAGACTGGCCCTGAGCTAACATCTGTGTCCATTCTCCTCCACTTGATATGCAGAACGCCTACCACAGCTTGGCTTGCCAAGCAGTGCCATGTCCGCACCCAGGATCCGAACCGGTTAACCCTGGGCCACAGAAGTGGAACATATGAACTTAACCACTGCGCCACTGGGCCTGCCCAAAATTATATAAAATTTTGAGTGGTTATGTTTTTGTTTTAATTGAACCTTCTGTATTTCCCAAGTCTTCCTTTTATTTTAATAATAGTTTTTGCCGTTTAATCTACTTTGATATTAATAACGTGTATCTGTTTATTTTTGGGTAGAGTTTACATACTCTATCCTGTCCCATACTTTTAACTTTCTGTAATGTTAATATCTAGGTATATTTATTATGAAAACATATTTTTCTTACAACTGTCTACATTTTATTTTAATAAAAGCGTTTAGTCCATTTTCAGTTGATGTAATTACTGATCTATTTTAAGCTTTTTGTGTTACACCTTTTCTATGTGTTAACTTTAGTCTTTCTGTTCTCCTTTTGAATTGATTTAATTTTTCTAATTTGTCCAGTATTAGTTTTGAAGTTACACCTATTTTTCTAGTGACTAGCTTTCTTTAACAAAGTCTAATGTTAATTGGTACTTATCTGTTCTTTTCAGAGAGTGCAGGGACCCCATCTACCTCTTCCTGAATTCCGAATTCTAAGTTATTATTGTTATGTACTTAAATTTTATATATGCAATCTCATTTATTTTTCTATTTACGTACTTAAAGCCTACTACATATTATCATTTTTATATGTATTCTTTATTGACTTGGATCTACCCACATATTTATTAATTTTGTTAGTCTTAATTTGTTTCTGATTCTCCATCCATTTACCTGGGATTGTCCTTTTTCCTAAAAATTATCCTTCACTGTTGTGCTTTAGTTTGGTATGTTCATGATAAATCTCAGCCTCTGCTTTTCTATAAATGCTTTTATTTCCTCTTTTTTCCCAAAAGATATTGTTGCATTGTATGCAATTCTTGGATTTGTCGTTATATACTTTTAGCATATGTAAGCTATCTTTCCATGGTGACCCAGCATCTTTTTTTGCTTTTGAGAAATTAGATGTTAATTTAACTTTTACTTCTTCAATGAAATCTCTCTTTCTTTTCTTTTTCTCTTTCTTTTCTTCTCTCTCTCTTTCCTTTCTTTCTTCTACTGTTTACCCCTCCTGACTGCTTGCATGTTTCCTCCTTGTATTTCTAATTCTTTCTACATTTCAACTGTGTTGCCATCAGTGTAAATGTGAAATTCTTCTTTTTGACAGGCCTGCAATCTGTTGAGGCTGTAGAACCTGAAGCATAGTCAGTCATCAGTTTTAAAGTTCCTAGTAATTTTCAATCTGAATATTGTTTTTTCTCATTTCTCTCTTTAATTTCTGTGATTTTCATTAATAGGTTTTTTTCATTTTTTACTGTGTTCTCATAGTCTCTCTCCTTTCTTCACAATTTTGCCTCTTTGGTCTTTATTCTTAACTTCTTTTCTAGCATTTATCTTGTTTACTAATTTTTCTTTAGCTCTTTTTAAGTGGTGTAGTTTTAAGCGCATCCATTTAGTTCTTAATATTAATTCCATTTCCATTTTAGAAGTTTTGTTTGAATTTTTAAAATTTGCTTCGTCGTTTTGAAAGATGTTTCACATTTCTGCCAAAATGTTCAAACATGTTTTTTATTACCATGAATATCATAAGCATAATTATATAAAGCTAGTGTCAGGAGATCAACAGGGCTGGGAGAGAGAGCGCTGGACTACCAGGTGTCAGAGTATCCAATTGAAACAGCAAACCAACAATAAAAGAATTAAGCCTTTAATTACTTACTGTGATGATATATTCAAGAAGCTAAAGCCAGAGAAAATATCAACTCCTCCTATTTCATTTCCCCCATAGAATGATACACTGGCTGAGTCTCATGTGGCTCATCACAGAAGTGGGGTGGTCTCACTCTTCACAGAGACCCAAATAAAAGTCTCAGATTTTTTTATAGACCCTGGAGTCTGAGAGAGACTTAGGTGGACGGCCTATGTGTGGAAAAGGGCCGAGTACTGAGTCAGAGTGGGGAAAAGTGTTTCCAAGACTTCCCCCCTCTTCCCTCCATAGGGAGCCCTCAGCAGAGGGGTCTAAGAAAGACCTCCATCTGAGCACTCCGAGAAACAGACCTGGAAACGCTGATGTCAGGGCTGGGAACGTAAATATGGGAAGAGCATGCCTGGCCAGTGGAGCCTGAGTCCTGGACTGCACCTCCCCTCAGAGACTGCAGGCCAAGACTGGTATAGGGAGACCAGCTTCCCCCATGAGGCCAGGTAGGTAAAGCCAATGTAATTGCCTATAGTCAGTCCTGAAAAATAGCAAATAGCACCTTAGTCCATTCAGGCTCTTATAACAAAACGCCATAGACTGCTGGTTTAAGCAACACATTTCTTTCTCACTGTTCTGGAAGACAGAAGTCTAAGATCAAGGTGCTGCCAGATTCAGTGTCTGGTGAGGGCCCACCTCCTGATTTGTAGATAGCCACCTCTAGCCATGTCCTCATATGGCAGAGAGAAAGAGTGCCGTTGTCCCTATCTCTTCATGTAAGGGCACTAATTCCATCATGAGAGCTTCCCCGTCATGACCTCATTTAAACCTAATTACTTATCAAAGGCCCCACCTCTAAATATTTTCACTGTTGGGATTAAGGCTCAACATAAGAAATTTGGAGGACAAATATTCAGTTTTGGCAACAGGTTTCTAACCAGGTCTTGGACTCCTCAGCTAATGCCTGGGAATCCCAACGTCCATAGTCTTTGCTTATCTGGATCTATTACTGTTCGTTTCTCCTGCTCTTCTTTACGGGGTCAAGTCCTCTCATTTGCCTAGTTATCTTTGATTATAACCTGCATACATAATTTTTCATGAAATTATCTTCGAAATAGTTTGAGGAGTAAAATATCTTCTTCTGGTTCTGGAAGGAGGGCCGTTAATTTGTAATCTGCTTAATCCAATTTTACAGACTAAGATTATTGTGGGCCAACAAGGGAGCTCCAAGTTGAGATGCAGACCTTAGAAGGATTGAGTTACTTTCGGTTCACATCACTCCTAAAATGTGGCTGTTCAGGCTCCTATTCCTAGCTTCTAGGAAGGAGCAAAACAAAATACCAGCCTCAGTGGCCTCTGGACCCAGTTATTACCCTCACCTTGTCTATCTGCGAAAATTGAAGGTTGGCCTCTCATCTGCCTCTTCTAGATTTGTAAATGGCAATCAGGCAAAGGCACTTGCAAAATGTCAGATTTAACTTTCGATTACCACAGTTTTATTAACTATAACTACATGAAGTACAAAATTCACTGCTGCACGTTCAGTCTGTAAGTTACTAATGTTGAATAATAAACGTGCAACACTATCATTGGCCAATCACTCCACTTCTTTCAAAGCTTATTGCTTGGTGTGTGTCTGTTGTCCAGGTCACACGCACACAGCAAAGTGTGTAGTTGTTGTGTTGCCTCCTTGTCTCCCTCCAAAAATGAATAATCGAAAGAGGGAGTTGTCTAAGATGGATAAAAGTGTAGCCAAACAAAAACCAAAAGGCAATGATGATGGAGGTGATCTTGGATGTGATTAGGAGGCAGCTGCGCACAGATGGGACAACACTGCCACCCTGTGGGAGACAGTACACTTGCAACCAGAGCCACTGCATGTCGGCAATGTAACTAACATAAATGAGCACTGACTGAAGATGTCTCGGGGCAGCGACACTGGTGAAAATTTCCACACTAACGGGACTTAGTGAAATGAAATGAGAAACTTTTCAGTACAATCAAAGTGCAAAGGATAAAATGTTGGAAGCTAATCTAAAGTTAAAAAGAGTTATGACGACACATCAAGGTGAAAAAAATGGAACGGAGAGAATGAAAAGACAACTCACAATATAGAAAACAAGATTTGCAAATCTTATTTCTGATAAGGAATTTATACTCAGAATGAAAAGAGTTCCTCAAATAATAAGCAAACAAAGAAAGCGTCAGGCAGAAAAATTTTAAAAATGCTTTAATAAAGAGGATACACAGATTGTTAAGTACGTCAGACACAGTTAACATGATTGTGTTGTTAAAAGAACATGAACTACTAATAAAAAGAGATAAGACTACACTGTGATTAAATTGTTAATGTGTGTACAACTGCCCATACAAATTATTCACAAAGATGTGGAAAAACTGAAATATCCATTTACTTGCACTGGGTATGGAAAGCGGTACAATCATTTCGTAAAAACAATTTTCTAGGTTCTAATCTCAAAAATCATTTTTTAAACGGCAAACAAAGCTCTACAAAGTGTTTCTTTGGCCAACTTAAAGGAACAGTACGAAATCAGTATTTGCCCAAATGTGAGAGAAGAACAGACACAAGACAACGAGTAGTTTTTGACAAATAGAAATGGCAAGCAGGAGTATATATTGGAGTTTATGAGGAAGCCATTTGGCATAAACCTAATTCAGCCTGACTTTGCTTTTCCAAAAGGTCCTGACGTGGCCACTGAGCACACATCGTAGATCCACTTTAAACATTTCCTATCACAAAAACAAGTGGCCTTAAGATAAAGGTGCAACATCACCCCACTTTCGCATTTCCTGAAGGAGAAGCATCCTTCCTTAGGCTAGGAACGGATGGCTGCGCTAACCTTTGAGCGTCCAGCTCACCTGTGACCACCCAGGCCCAGATAACAGACCTGCCACCCAGCAGTGTCTGTTGATCGCTGTGCCGACAGAGCAGTCTCGCGACTATCGTCCAAGGGACCTTTCGATCCTATGTGAAAAGTCCTCTCTGGGGGTCTAGAAGCACTCTGTACACACCACTTCTCGGGTGCCCTTTCTTCCTTCGGGAAGAAAGGCCCCGGGCCACAGTCCTCACATTTTAGCTCAGAATAAACTCACCCCGATTTTCAAGGATAGATTGGTTCTGGATTATGTTCGTCGACAGAATGGAATCAAGTCAATAAGATTCAAGATCGGAGGGAAGCTGATGCAAAATCAGAATTTGCTTTTCTCGCTCTCGAAAGGATACTTTTCTCTAACTTCTAGTCTCCTCCTGATAAAGACATTGGAAAAGGTTTCTCTTGACCTTTGAGGGAATCGACACCAAAGACAGAGATCCTCCATTTTGTCAGAATGATTTCCTAGGCCTCCAATGGAGGAGGCGTCCCTAGGACGAGAGCTAAGCTTTTGTTTTGCAACAGTTTTCCTCTCTCTGCTTGCCTTTAACATCTCCTTTCCCGTTCTTCTTTTTTGGAAGGGAAATACGTGCACCGCTAAAAAAAAAAAAAAAAAAGAATTTTCTAGATGACCAAAGAAGATCTACGACTGTTGTTATTTTGGTTTCACGGAGCAGTTCCACGTCCACATTCACCACATTTTAAACACCCACACACACTCACAGCACAGCGCTGTGAGGATGTCCCGGGGAACTCGATTTGTGGAGGGAATGGCTGTGAGGTCTCTGCCCCCCAACCCCCACCATTTGGGTGCTTCTGCTTGTTGATGAGGACGGGAAGCCCTGCTGAAATCCATATTCTTATCACCACACGTGCATCTGCACCCATGCTCCCCCGCGTGTCGTCTTTGGGCTTTGCTGTGGCCCCATGCGGAGGGAGACCCGTTTTGTGTTGTAAACTTTTCCGCGGCCAAGCGGCTCGGTCCTTTCCTCTATGACTTGTGGGCTCTGTCTGTCCGTCTGCCTTAGAAAGACCCTCTGGGCCGGAAGTGACAGGCTGCACACAATTCCTGACAGACTGCGGACAATTCCTCCGTCGTCACGGTCCTTCTCTGATGACGTGCATGGTTTCGGTTTGACAGCGACCCCCACCCCCCACCCCGCCCTGATTTTCTAAGTCCTCCCGGGAGCCCGGGAAGTGCTCGGGCCGCTCCGGGAAGCGGGGGCCGGCAGCCCCGGCCTGCCCCGTGGCATCTCCGGGGACTTTTCCACCTCTGTCCGCGTCAGCCAGCCGGCAGCCCCGCGCCCGGCCCGGCCCAGGAGTCACGTGGGGAGTCTGTCCCCTTCCTGGCAAGCCCACCCACCCCACCCCCCTCCCCGCCGATTTTCCAACACCTCCTTCTGCGCCCAGGGTTGCCCTGTGCTGCCTGGGAGCTCTGAGGTGGACACCCTGGGGCCTCACGTGGTGACCTCCCGGCCGCCCCAAGAGGGCTCAGAGAGAGAGAGAGAGACAGAGGGAGACAGAGACAGAGACAGAGAGACAGAGACAGAGGGAGACAGAGAGAGACCTGACCCGGCGGTGGGCTCAGGCTGTGCACTCTCGCTGGCTGGTGACCCGGTTCCCTCCCGCTGACCCCTCCGCGCCGGTCGTTGGGCGCCATCTGGCGGCCGCTTTTACAGAGTGGCCCTCCTCCGGAGCCCCGGCGACATGAGCAAGGGATGGGACTCGCAGGACGTCTGTGTGGTTTCCAGTGTGGGGCTGTGTGGAACAGAGCTGCTAAGAACATTCATGCCCCGGATTCTGTGTGAATGAACAGGAACGTGGCCGCAGCCCCCACCCCGCTCCCTGCCCCAGCCCCCGGGAGTGGCGGGAATGGTGTCCTCCAGACCACCCTCGGGTTGGATGCCTCCCTCCCTGGAAGGACTCACGGGACTCCACAAAAGCTGACTTCCTGGAGGTCCAGCGGAGACCCCCAAGGCCCAAGGCCCCCCCCCCACCCACCCACCACAGATCACTGTGGAAGCCTTAACGACCCAAGGCTCCAGCTACATACAGACGCTCTTAGGAGGCAAGATACACCAAGGGCTTATGTAGGTTGCCACTTTCGGTGGTTGTTTCCGCGGCGTGTCAGTTTTGGAACCCGCCACGCCCTTTTTCACAGAGGCCATACCGTTTCCCTTCACCACCAGTGAGGCGTGAGTGACTGACTTGGCATCTCCGCGACCTCACTAGCAGTTTGATCCTGTTCCTGTATTTGGAAGAAGGCAGTCTCACCCATGTGTCCCCACAATGTCTCCCTCTAATTTTCTCACTTGCTTTTCCAGGGAACAGGTCACATCTTTAAATGGGCTTAATGGTCATCCATGCGTACCTCCTCCTCTCGAGGTGAAAGTGCCTGCTCTGTCTGTTGGTCTTCCTATGTATTTGGATTTTTCAGTGTTGATTTCCCTCAGGTCTCCACTCCATTCTGGGTTTTTTTTTTTTTTTTTTGCTTAAAGATTGGCAAATGAGATAGCCCCTGTTGCACATCGTCGTCAGTTTAAGAGGGTAGATATCTCAGTGTTGCTTTTTCCCCAGGTCTCCACTTCCCTTAGTGTGTGTGTGTGAGTGTGTGTGTGCGTGTGTGTGTGCGTTTTCTCTTAAAGATTGGCACCTGCCCTAGCCTCTCTTGTCCTTCTTTCTCAATTTCAGAGGGTAGATTTTTCAGTGTTGCTTTTCCATCAGGTCTTCACGTCCTTGTGTTATTTTTATTTATTTATTTTTTGCTTAATGATTGCCACCTGAGCTACCCTCTGTTGCCCATCTTCCTCAGTTTCATAGGGTAGATTTCGAAGTCTTACTTTTTCCCCACGTTTCCACACCCTTCTGTTTTTGTTTTTGATTTATTTTTATTTTTTGCTTAAAGAATGCCACCTGAGCTAGCTTCTTTTGCCCATCTTCCTCAGTTTCAGAGGGTGGATTTCTCCGTGTTGCTTTTTCCCCAGGTCTCCACAACCCTCAGTGTTTGTGTGAGTGTGTCTGTGTATGGTTTCTTTGCAAGATTGGCACCTGAGCTAACGTGTGTTACCAATCTTTGACAGTTTCTGCTGGTAGATTTTTCAGGGTTGCCATTTCCCAAGGTCTCCACTCCCTTGCGATTGTTTTTTTTTTTTTTTTTTTTGCTTTAGGATTGTCGCCTGAGCTAGCCTCTTTTACCCTGCTTCCTTAGTTTCAGCTGGGAGATTTCTCATTGTTGCTGTTTCGCCAGATCTCCAGGCCCTTGTGTCTCTGTTTTTTTTTGCTCAAAGGTTGCCACCTGAGCTACCCTCTCTTGCCCATGTTCGTCAGTTTCAGAGGGTAGATTTCTCAGTGTTCCTTTTTCCCCAGGTCTACATGTACCTCAGTGTGCGTGTGTGTGTGTGTGAGTCTGTGTGTGTTTTCTTTGCAAGATTGGCACCTGAGCTAACGTGTGTTGCCCATCTTTGTCAGTTTCTGTTGGTAGATTTTTCAGGGTTGCCATTTGCCAAGATCCCCAGTCCCTTGCGTATATTTTGTTGTTGTTGTTGTTGTTGTTTTGCTTTACGATTGTCGCCTGAGCTAGCCTCTCTTGCTCATCATCCTCAGTTTCAGAGGGTAGATATTTCAGGGTTGCTTTTTCCACAGGTCTCCACGTCCTTGTGTTTTTGGGTTTTTTTTTTTTCGCTTAATGGTTGTCACCTGACCTAGCCTCTCTTGCCCATCTTCCTCTCTTTCAGTGGGTCGATTTCTCAGTGTCCCTTTTTCCCCAGGTCTGCACGCCCTTATGTTTTGTTTTCGCTTCAGATTGCCACCTGAAGCCAGCCACCCTGGCCCATCTTGGTCAGTTTCAGAGGGTGGATTTCTCAGTGTTGCTTTTTTGCCAGGTCTCCACGTCCCTCAGTGTCTGTGTGTGTGTGTTTTCTTTGCAAGATAGGCACCTTTCCTTACGTGTGTTGCCGATCTTTGTCAGTTTCAGACGGAAGATTTCTCCGTGTTGCTCTTTCCCAAGTTCTCCACGCCCTTGTGTGTTCTTTTTGATCAAAGATTGAACCTGAGCTAGCCTCTGTTGCCCATATTCGTCAGTTTCAGAGGGTAGATTTCTCAGTGTTGCTCTTTCCCAGGGTCTCCACGCCCTTCTGTGGTATTTTTTGCTCAAATATTGAACCTGAGCTAGCCTCTGTTGCCCATATTCGTCAGTTTCAGATGGTGGATTTCTCCGTGTTGCTTTTTCCCCAGGTCTCCACGCCCTTGTGTGTTTCTTTTGCTTAACGATTGCCACCTGAGGTAGCCTCTGTTGCCCAACTTCCTCAGTTTCAGAGGGTGGATTACTCAGTGTTGCTTTTTTCCCAGGTCTCCAGGCCATTGTGTGTGTCTTTTGCTTAGCAATTGCCACCTCAGCTAGCCTCTGTTGCCCATCTTCGCCAGTTTCAGATGGTGGATTTATCAGTGTTGATTTTTCCGCAGGTCTCCACTTCCCTCAGTGTCTGTGTGTGTGTGTGTTTTCTTTGCAAGATTGGCACCTTTCCTTAGGTGTGTTGCAGATCTTTGTCAGTTTCAGAGGGAAGATTAATCAGTGTTGCTGTTTCCCAGGACTGCACGCCCTTGTGTTTTGTTTTTGCTTACACACTGCCACCTGAGCTATCCTATGTAGCCAATCTTCGTCAGTCTTAGAAGGTAGGTTTCTCAGCGTTGCTCTTTCCCAATGTCTCCACGACCTTGTGTGTTTCTTTTGCTTAAAGTTTGCCACCTGAAGCCAGCCTCTCTTGCCCATCTTCCTCAGTTTCAGAGGGTAGATATTTCAGGGTTGCTTTTTCCCCAGGTCTCCACGCCTTTGGGTTTTGTTTTTGCTTAACGATTGCCACCTGAGGTAGCCTCTGTTGCCCATCTTCCTCAGTTTCAGAGGGTGGATTTCTCCGTGTTGCTCTTTCCCCAGGTCTCCACGCCCTTGTGTGTTTCTTTTGCTTAACGTTTGCCACCTGAAGACAGCCTCTCTTGCCCATCTTCCTCAGTTTCAGAGGGTAGATATTTCAGGGTTGCTTTTTCCCCAGGTCTCCACGCCCTTGTGTGTTTCTTTTGCTTAACGTTTGCCACCTGAAGACAGCCTCTCTTGCCCATCTTACTCAGTTTCAGAGGGTAGATATTTCAGGGTTGCTTTTTCCACAGGTCTCCACGCCCTTGTGTGTTTCTTTTGCATAACGATTGCCACCTGAGATAGCCTCTGTTGCCTATCCTCGTCAGTTTCAGAGGGTAGATTTCTCAGTGCTGCTTTTCCCCCAGGTCTCCACGCCCTTGTGTGTTTATTATGTTTAAAGTTGGCCACCTGAAGCCAGCCTCTCTTGCCCATCTTCCTCAGTTTCAGAGGGTAGATATTTCAGGGTTGCTTTTTCCCCAGGTCTCCACGCCTTTGGGTTTTGTTTTTGCTTAACGATTGCCACCTGAGGTAGCCTCTGTTGCCCATCTTCCTCAGTTTCAGAGGGTGGATTTCTCCGTGTTGCTTTTTCCTCAGGTCTCCACGCCCTTGTGTGTTTCTTTTGCTTAAAGATTGCCACCTGAGCTAGCCTCTGTTGCCCATCTTCGTCCGATTCAGTGGGTGGATTTCTCAGTGTTGCCTTTTCGCCAGCTCCCCACGCCCTTGTGTGTTTCTTTTGCTTAAAGATTGTCACCTGAGCTAGGCACTGTTGCCCTGCTTCCTCAGTTTCAGAGGGTACCTTTTTCAGGGTAGCTTTTTGACCGGGTCTCCTCGCCATTGTATTTTTCTATTTCACTTTTTTTGCATAAAGATTGCCACCTGAGCTAGCCTCTGTTGCCCATCTTCTTCGGTTTCAGAGGGTAGATTTCTCAGTGTTTCTTTTTCGCCAGCTCTCCAAGCTCTTGCGAATTTTTTTTTCTGCTTAAAGGTTGCAACCGGAGCTAGCTTCCTTTGCCCATGTTCGTCAGTTTCAGAGGGTGGATTTCTCCGTGTTGCTTTTTCCCCAGGTCTGGACGCACTTGTGTGTTTCTTTTGCTTAAAGTTTGCCACCTGAAGCCAGCCTCTCTTGCCCATCTTCCTCAGATTCAGAGGGTAGATATTTCAGGGTTGCTTTTTCCCCAGGTCTCCCCGCCTTTGTGTTTTGTTTTTGCTTAACGTATGCCACCTGAGGTAGCCTCTGTTGCCCATCATCCTCAGTTTCAGAGGGTGGATTTCTCCGTGTTGCTTTTTCCACAGGTCTCCACGCCCTTGTGTGTTTCTTTTGCTTGACGATTGCCACCTGAGGTACCCTCTGTTGCTCATCCTCGTCAGTTTCAGAGGGTAGATTTCTCAGTGCTGCTTTTTCCCCAGGTCTCCAGGCCCTTGTGTGTTTCTTTTGTTTAAAGTTTGCAACCTGAAGCCAGCCTCTCTTGCCCATCTTCCTCAGTTTCAGAGGGTAGATATTTCAGGGTTGCTTTTTCCCCAGGTCTCCACGCCTTTGGGTTTTGTTTTTGCTTAACGATTGCCACCTGGGCTAGCCTCTCTTGCCCATCTTCCTCAGTTTCAGAGGGTGGATTTCTCCGTGTTGCTTTTTCCCCAGGTCTCCACGCCCTTGTGTGTTTCTTTTGCTTAACGATTGCCACCTGAGGTAGCCTCTGTTGCCCATCCTCGTCAGTTTCAGAGGGTAGATTTCTCAGTGCTGCTTTTTCCCCAGGTCTCCACGCCCTCGTGTGTTTCTTTTGCTTAAAGTTTGTCACCTGAAGCCAGCCTCTCTTGCCCATCTTCCTCAGTTTCAGAGGGTAGATATTTCAGCGTTGCTTTTTCCCCAGGTCTTCACACCTTAGAGTTTTGTTTTTGCTTAACGATTGCCACCTGGGCTAGCCTCTGTTTCCCATCTTCCTCAGTTTCCGAGGGTGGATTTCTCCCTGTTGCTTTTTCCCCAGGTCTCCACACCCTTGTGTGTTTCTTTTGCTTAACGATTGCCACCTGAGGTATCCTCTGTTGCCCATCCTCGTCAGTTTCAGAGGGTGGATTTCTCCCTGTTGCTTTTTCCCCAGGTCTCCACGCCCTTGTGTGTTTCTTTTGCTTGACGATTGCCACCTGAGGTAGCCTCTGTTGCTCATCCTCGTCAGTTTCAGAGGGTAGATTTCTCAGTGCTGCTTTTTCCCCAGGTCTCCACGCCCTCGTCTGTTTCTTTTGTTTAAAGTTTGCAACCTGAAGCCAGCCTCTCTTGCCCATCTTCCTCAGTTTCAGAGGGTAGATATTTCAGGGTTGCTTTTTCCCCAGGTCTCCACGCCTGTGGGTTTTGTTTTTGCTTAACGATTGCCACCTGAGGGAGCCTCTGTTGCCCAGCTTCCTCAGTTTCAGAGGGTGGATTTCTACCTGTTGCTTTTTCCCCACGTCTCCACGCCCTTGTGTGTTGCTTTTGCTTAAACTTTGCCACCTGAAGCCAGACTCTCTTGCCCATCTTCCTCAGTTTCAGAGGGTAGATATTTCAGGGTTGCTTTTTCCCCAGGTCTCCACGCCTTTGAGTTTTGTTTTTGCTTAACGATTGCCACCTGGGCTAGCCTCTCTTGCCCATCTTCCTCAGTTTCAGAGGGTGGATTTCTCCGTGTTGCTTTTTCCCCAGGTCTCCACGCCCTTGTGTGTTTCTTTTGCTTAAAGATTGCCACCTGAGCTAGCCTCTGTTGCCCATCTTCGTCCGTTTCAGAGGGTGGATTTCTCAGTGTTGCCTTTTCGCCAGCTCCCCACGCCCTTGTGTGTTTCTTTTGCTTAAAGATTGTCACCTGAGCTAGGCACTGTTGCCCTGCTTCCTCAGTTTCAGAGGGTACCTTTTTCAGGGTTGCTTTTTGACCGGGTCTCCTCGCCATTGTATTTTTCTATTTTCTTTTTTTTGCTTAAAGATTGCCACCTGAGCTAGCCTCTGTTGCCCATCCTCGTCAGTTTCAGAGGGTTGATTTCTCCCTGTTGCTTTTTCCCCAGGTCTCCACGCCCTTGTGTGTTTCTTTTGCTTAAAGTTTGCCACCTGACCCAGCCTCTGTTGCCCATCCTCGTCAGTTTCAGAGGGTAGATTTCTCCGTGTTGCTTTTTCCCCAGGTCTCCACGCCCTTGTGTGTTTCTTTTGCTTAACGTTTGCCACCTGAAGCCAGCCTCTCTTGCCCATCTTCCTCAGTTTCAGAGGGTAGATATTTCAGGGTTGCTTTTTACCCAGGTCTCCACGCTTTTGGGTTTTGTTTTTGCTTAACGATTGCCACCTGAGGTAGCCTCTGTTGCCCATCTTCCTCAGTTTCAGAGGGTGGATTTCTCAGTGTTGCTTTTTACCCAGGTCTCCACGCCCTTGTGTGTTTCTTTTGCTTAAAGATTGCCACCTGAGCTAGCCTCTGTTGCCCATCTTCGTCCGTTTCAGAGGGTGGATTTCTCAGTGTTGCCTTTTCGCCAGCTCCCCACGCCCTTGTGTGTTTCTTTTGCTTAAAGATTGTCACCTGAGCTAGGCACTGTTGCCCTGCTTCCTCAGTTTCAGAGGGTACCTTTTTCAGGGTTGCTTTTTGACCGGGTCTCCTCGCCATTGTATTTTTCTATTTTCTTTTTTTTGCTTAAAGATTGCCACCTGAGCTAGCCTCTGTTGCCCATCCTCGTCAGTTTCAGAGGGTTGATTTCTCCCTGTTGCTTTTTCCCCAGGTCTCCACGCCCTTGTGTGTTTCTTTTGCTTAAAGTTTGCCACCTGACCCAGCCTCTGTTGCCCATCCTCGTCAGTTTCAGAGGGTAGATTTCTCCGTGTTGCTTTTTCCCCAGGTCTCCACGCCCTTGTGTGTTTCTTTTGCTTAACGTTTGCCACCTGAAGCCAGCCTCTCTTGCCCATCTTCCTCAGTTTCAGAGGGTAGATATTTCAGGGTTGCTTTTTACCCAGGTCTCCACGCTTTTGGGTTTTGTTTTTGCTTAACGATTGCCACCTGAGGTAGCCTCTGTTGCCCATCTTCCTCAGTTTCAGAGGGTGGATTTCTCAGTGTTGCTTTTTACCCAGGTCTCCACGCCCTTGTGTGTTTCTTTTGCTTAAAGATTGCCACCTGAGCTAGCCTCTGTTGCCCATCTTCGTCCGTTTCAGAGGGTGGATTTCTCAGTGTTGCCTTTTCGCCAGCTCCCCACGCCCTTGTGTGTTTCTTTTGCTTAAAGATTGTCACCTGAGCTAGGCACTGTTGCCCTGCTTCCTCAGTTTCAGAGGGTACCTTTTTCAGGGTAGCTTTTTGACCGGGTCTCCTCGCCATTGTATTTTTCTATTTCACTTTTTTTGCATAAAGATTGCCACCTGAGCTAGCCTCTGTTGCCCATCTTCTTCGGTTTCAGAGGGTAGATTTCTCAGTGTTTCATGTTCGCCAGCTCTCCACGCCCTTGCGTATTTTTTTTTTTCTGCTTAAAGGTTGCAACCTGAGCTAGCTTCTTTTGCCCATGTTCGTCAGTTTCAGAGGGTGGATTTCTGCGTGTTGCTTTTTCCCCAGGTCTCCACGCCCTTGTGTGTTTCTTTTGCTTAACGATTGCCACCTGAGGTAGCCTCTGTTGCCCATCCTCGTCAGTTTCAGAGGGTAGATATATCAGGGTTGCTTTTTCCCCAGGTCTCCACGCCCTTGTGTGTTTCTTTTGCTTAAAGTTTGCCACCTGAAGCCAGCCTCTCTTGCCCATCTTCCTCAGTTTCAGAGGGTAGATATTTCAGGGTTGCTTTTTCCCCAGGTCTCCACGCCTTTGGGTCTTGCTTCTGCTTAACGATTGCCACCTGAGGTAGCCTCTGTTGCCCTTGTTCCTCACTTTCAGAGGGTGGATTTCTCCGTGTTGCTTTTTCCCCAGGTCTCCACGCCCTTGTGTGTTTCTTTTGCTTAACGATTGCCACCTGAGGTAGCCTCTGTTGCCCATCCTCGTCAGTTTCAGAGGGTGGATTTCTCCCTGTTGCTTTTTCCCCAGGTCTCCACGCCCTTGTGTGTTCCTTTTGCTTAAACTTTGCCACCTGAAGCCAGACTCTCTTGCCCATCTTCCTCAGTTTCAGAGGGTAGATACTTCAGGGTTGCTTTTTCCCCGGGTCTCCACGCCTTTGGGTTTTGTTTTTGCTTAACGATTGCCACCTGGGCTAGCCTCTCTTGCCCATCTTCCTCAGTTTCAGAGGGTGGATTTCTCCGTGTTGCTTTTTCCCCAGGTCTCCACGCCCTTGTGTGTTTCTTTTGCTTAACGATTGCCACCTGAGGTAGCCTCTGTTGCCCATCCTCGTCAGTTTCAGAGGGTAGATTTCTCAGTGCTGCTTTTTCCCCAGGTCTCCACGCCCTCGTGTGTTTCTTTTGCTTAAAGTTTGTCACCTGAAGCCAGCCTCTCTTGCCCATCTTCCTCAGTTTCAGAGGGTAGATATTTCAGCGTTGCTTTTTCCCCAGGTCTTCACACCTTAGTGTTTTGTTTTTGCTTAACGATTGCCACCTGGGCTAGCCTCTGTTTCCCATCTTCCTCAGTTTCAGAGGGTTGATATTTCAGGGTTGCTTTTTCCCCAGGTCTCCACGCCCTTGTGTGTTTCTTTTGCTTAACGATTGCCACCTGACCTAGCCTCTGTTGCCCATCCTCGTCAGTTTCAGAGGGTAGATTACTCAGTGCTGCTTTTTCCCCAGGTCTCCACGCCCTTGTGTGTTTCTTTTGCTTAAAGTTAGCCACCTGAAGCCAGCCTCTCTTGCCCATCTTCCTCAGTTTCAGAGGGTAGATATTTCAGGGTTGCTTTTTCCACAGGTCTCCATGCCTTTGGGTTTTGTTTTTGCTTAACGATTGCCACCTGAGGTAGCCTCTCTTGCCCATCGTCCTGAGTTTCAGAGGGTGGATTTCTCCGTGTTGCTTTTTCCCCAGGTCTCCACGCCCTTGTGTGTTTCTTTTGCTTCACGATTGCCACCTGAGGTAGCCTCTGTTGCCCATCCTCGTCAGTTTCAGAGGGTGGATTTCTCCCTGTTGCTTTTTCCCCAGGTCTCCACGCCCTTGTGTGTTTCTTTTGCTTAAAGTTTGCCACCTGAAGCCAGCCTCTCTTGCCCATCTTCCTCAGTTTCAGAGGGTAGATATTTCAGCGTTGCTTTTTCCCCAGGTCTTCACACCTTAGTGTTTTGTTTTTGCTTAACGATTGCCACCTGGGCTAGCCTCTGTTTCCCATCTTCCTCAGTTTCAGAGGCTTGATATTTCAGGGTTGCTTTTTCCCCAGGTCTCCACGCCCTTGTGTGTTTCTTTTGCTTAACGATTGCCACCTGACCTAGCCTCTGTTGCCCATCCTCGTCAGTTTCAGAGGGTGGATTTCTCCCTGTTGCTTTTTCCCCAGGTCTCCACGCCCTTGTGTGTTTCTTTTGCTTAAAGTTTGCCACCTGAAGCCAGCCTCTCTTGCCCATCTTCCTCAGTTTCAGAGGGTAGATATTTCAGGGTTGCTTTTTCCCCAGGTCTCCACGCCTTTGGGTTTTGTTTTTGCTTAACGATTGCCACCTGAGGTAGCCTCTCTTGCCCATCTTCCTCAGTTTCAGAGGGTGGATTTCTCCGTGTTGCTTTTTCCACAGGTCTCCACGCCCTTGTGTGTTTCTTTTGCTTCACGATTGCCACCTGAGGTAGCCTCTGTTGCCCATCCTCGTCAGTTTCAGAGGGTAGATTTCTCAGTGCTGCTTTTTCCCCAGGTCTCCACGCCCTCGTGTGTTTCTTTTGCTTAAAGTTTGTCACCTGAAGCCAGCCTCTCTTGCCCATCTTCCTCAGTTTCAGAGGGTAGATATTTCAGCGTTGCTTTTTCCCCAGGTCTTCACACCTTAGTGTTTTGTTTTTGCTTAACGATTGCCACCTGGGCTAGCCTCTGTTTCCCATCTTCCTCAGTTTCAGAGGGTTGATATTTCAGGGTTGCTTTTTCCCCAGGTCTCCACGCCCTTGTGTGTTTCTTTTGCTTCACGATTGCCACCTGACCTAGCCTCTGTTGCCCATCCTCGTCAGTTTCAGAGGGTAGATTTCTCCGTGTTGCTTTTTCCCCAGGTCTCCACGCCCTTGTGTGTTTCTTTTGCTTAACGTTTGCCACCTGAAGCCAGCCTCTCTTGCCCATCTTCCTCAGTTTCAGAGGGTAGATATTTCAGGGTTGCTTTTTACCCAGGTCTCCACGCTTTTGGGTTTTGTTTTTGCTTAACGATTGCCACCTGAGGTAGCCTCTGTTGCCCATCTTCCTCAGTTTCAGAGGGTGGATTTCTCAGTGTTGCTTTTTACCCAGGTCTCCACGCCCTTGTGTGTTTCTTTTGCTTAAAGATTGCCACCTGAGCTAGCCTCTGTTGCCCATCTTCGTCCGTTTCAGAGGGTAGATTTCTCAGTGTTGCCTTTTCGCCAGCTCCCCACGCCCTTGTGTGTTTCTTTTGCTTAAAGATTGTCACCTGAGCTAGGCACTGTTGCCCTGCTTCCTCAGTTTCAGAGGGTAGATATTTCAGGGTAGCTTTTTGACCGGGTCTCCTCGCCATTGTATTTTTCTATTTCACTTTTTTTGCATAAAGATTGCCACCTGAGCTAGCCTCTGTTGCCCATCTTCTTCGGTTTCAGAGGGTAGATTTCTCAGTGTTTCATGTTCGCCAGCTCTCCACGCCCTTGCGTCTTTTTTTTTTTTTTGCTTAAAGGTTGCAACCTGAGCTAGCTTCTTTTGCCCATGTTCGTCAGTTTCAGAGGGTGGATTTCTCCGTGTTGCTTTTTCCCCAGGTCTCCACGCCCTTGTGTGTTTCTTTTGCTTAACGATTGCCACCTGAGGTAGCCTCTGTTGCCCATCCTCGTCAGTTTCAGAGGGTAGATTTCTCAGTGCTGCTTTTTCCCCAGGTCTCCACGCCCTCGTGTGTTTCTTTTGCTTAAAGTTTGTCACCTGAAGCCAGCCTCTCTTGCCCATCTTCCTCAGTTTCAGAGGGTAGATATTTCAGCGTTGCTTTTTCCCCAGGTCTTCACACCTTAGTGTTTTGTTTTTGCTTAACGATTGCCACCTGGGCTAGCCTCTGTTTCCCATCTTCCTCAGTTTCAGAGGGTTGATATTTCAGGGTTGCTTTTTCCCCAGGTCTCCACGCCCTTGTGTGTTTCTTTTGCTTAACGATTGCCACCTGACCTAGCCTCTGTTGCCCATCCTCGTCAGTTTCAGAGGGTAGATTACTCAGTGCTGCTTTTTCCCCAGGTCTCCACGCCCTTGTGTGTTTCTTTTGCTTAAAGTTAGCCACCTGAAGCCAGCCTCTCTTGCCCATCTTCCTCAGTTTCAGAGGGTAGATATTTCAGGGTTGCTTTTTCCACAGGTCTCCATGCCTTTGGGTTTTGTTTTTGCTTAACGATTGCCACCTGAGGTAGCCTCTCTTGCCCATCTTCCTCAGTTTCAGAGGGTGGATTTCTCCGTGTTGCTTTTTCCACAGGTCTCCACGCCCTTGTGTGTTTCTTTTGCTTCACGATTGCCACCTGAGGTAGCCTCTGTTGCCCATCCTCGTCAGTTTCAGAGGGTAGATTTCTCAGTGCTGCTTTTTCCCCAGGTCTCCACGCCCTCGTGTGTTTCTTTTGCTTAAAGTTTGTCACCTGAAGCCAGCCTCTCTTGCCCATCTTCCTCAGTTTCAGAGGGTAGATATTTCAGCGTTGCTTTTTCCCCAGGTCTTCACACCTTAGTGTTTTGTTTTTGCTTAACGATTGCCACCTGGGCTAGCCTCTGTTTCCCATCTTCCTCAGTTTCAGAGGGTTGATATTTCAGGGTTGCTTTTTCCCAAGGTCTCCACGCCCTTGTGTGTTTCTTTTGCTTCACGATTGCCACCTGACCTAGCCTCTGTTGCCCATCCTCGTCAGTTTCAGAGGGTAGATTTCTCCGTGTTGCTTTTTCCCCAGGTCTCCACGCCCTTGTGTGTTTCTTTTGCTTAACGTTTGCCACCTGAAGCCAGCCTCTCTTGCCCATCTTCCTCAGTTTCAGAGGGTAGATATTTCAGGGTTGCTTTTTACCCAGGTCTCCACGCTTTTGGGTTTTGTTTTTGCTTAACGATTGCCACCTGAGGTAGCCTCTGTTGCCCATCTTCCTCAGTTTCAGAGGGTGGATTTCTCAGTGTTGCTTTTTACCCAGGTCTCCACGCCCTTGTGTGTTTCTTTTGCTTAAAGATTGCCACCTGAGCTAGCCTCTGTTGCCCATCTTCGTCCGTTTCAGAGGGTAGATTTCTCAGTGTTGCCTTTTCGCCAGCTCCCCACGCCCTTGTGTGTTTCTTTTGCTTAAAGATTGTCACCTGAGCTAGGCACTGTTGCCCTGCTTCCTCAGTTTCAGAGGGTACCTTTTTCAGGGTAGCTTTTTGACCGGGTCTCCTCGCCATTGTATTTTTCTATTTCACTTTTTTTGCATAAAGATTGCCACCTGAGCTAGCCTCTGTTGCCCATCTTCTTCGGTTTCAGAGGGTAGATTTCTCAGTGTTTCTTTTTCGCCAGCTCTCCAAGCTCTTGCGAATTTTTTTTTCTGCTTAAAGGTTGCAACCGGAGCTAGCTTCCTTTGCCCATGTTCGTCAGTTTCAGAGGGTGGATTTCTCCGTGTTGCTTTTTCCCCAGGTCTGGACGCCCTTGTGTGTTTCTTTTGCTTAAAGTTTGCCACCTGAAGCCAGCCTCTCTTGCCCATCTTCCTCAGATTCAGAGGGTAGATATTTCAGGGTTGCTTTTTCCCCAGGTCTCCCCGCCTTTGTGTTTTGTTTTTGCTTAACGTATGCCACCTGAGGTAGCCTCTGTTGCCCATCATCCTCAGTTTCAGAGGGTGGATTTCTCCGTGTTGCTTTTTCCACAGGTCTCCACGCCCTTGTGTGTTTCTTTTGCTTGACGATTGCCACCTGAGGTACCCTCTGTTGCTCATCCTCGTCAGTTTCAGAGGGTAGATTTCTCAGTGCTGCTTTTTCCCCAGGTCTCCAGGCCCTTGTGTGTTTCTTTTGTTTAAAGTTTGCCACCTGAAGCCAGCCTCTCTTGCCCATCTTCCTCAGTTTCAGAGGGTAGATATTTCAGGGTTGCTTTTTCCCCAGGTCTCCACGCCTTTGGGTTTTGTTTTTGCTTAACGATTGCCACCTGGGCTAGCCTCTCTTGCCCATCTTCCTCAGTTTCAGAGGGTGGATTTCTCCGTGTTGCTTTTTCCCCAGGTCTCCACGCCCTTGTGTGTTTCTTTTGCTTAACGATTGCCACCTGAGGTAGCCTCTGTTGCCCATCCTCGTCAGTTTCAGAGGGTAGATTTCTCAGTGCTGCTTTTTCCCCAGGTCTCCACGCCCTCGTGTGTTTCTTTTGCTTAAAGTTTGTCACCTGAAGCCAGCCTCTCTTGCCCATCTTCCTCAGTTTCAGAGGGTAGATATTTCAGCGTTGCTTTTTCCCCAGGTCTTCACACCTTAGTGTTTTGTTTTTGCTTAACGATTGCCACCTGGGCTAGCCTCTGTTTCCCATCTTCCTCAGTTTCAGAGGGTTGATATTTCAGGGTTGCTTTTTCCCCAGGTCTCCACGCCCTTGTGTGTTTCTTTTGCTTAACGATTGCCACCTGACCTAGCCTCTGTTGCCCATCCTCGTCAGTTTCAGAGGGTAGATTACTCAGTGCTGCTTTTTCCCCAGGTCTCCACGCCCTTGTGTGTTTCTTTTGCTTAAAGTTAGCCACCTGAAGCCAGCCTCTCTTGCCCATCTTCCTCAGTTTCAGAGGGTAGATATTTCAGGGTTGCTTTTTCCACAGGTCTCCATGCCTTTGGGTTTTGTTTTTGCTTAACGATTGCCACCTGAGGTAGCCTCTCTTGCCCATCGTCCTGAGTTTCAGAGGGTGGATTTCTCCGTGTTGCTTTTTCCCCAGGTCTCCACGCCCTTGTGTGTTTCTTTTGCTTCACGATTGCCACCTGAGGTAGCCTCTGTTGCCCATCCTCGTCAGTTTCAGAGGGTGGATTTCTCCCTGTTGCTTTTTCCCCAGGTCTCCACGCCCTTGTGTGTTTCTTTTGCTTAAAGTTTGCCACCTGAAGCCAGCCTCTCTTGCCCATCTTCCTCAGTTTCAGAGGGTAGATATTTCAGCGTTGCTTTTTCCCCAGGTCTTCACACCTTAGTGTTTTGTTTTTGCTTAACGATTGCCACCTGGGCTAGCCTCTGTTTCCCATCTTCCTCAGTTTCAGAGGCTTGATATTTCAGGGTTGCTTTTTCCCCAGGTCTCCACGCCCTTGTGTGTTTCTTTTGCTTAACGATTGCCACCTGACCTAGCCTCTGTTGCCCATCCTCGTCAGTTTCAGAGGGTGGATTTCTCCCTGTTGCTTTTTCCCCAGGTCTCCACGCCCTTGTGTGTTTCTTTTGCTTAAAGTTTGCCACCTGAAGCCAGCCTCTCTTGCCCATCTTCGTCCGTTTCAGAGGGTAGATTTCTCAGTGTTGCCTTTTCGCCAGCTCCCCACGCCCTTGTGTGTTTCTTTTGCTTAAAGATTGTCACCTGAGCTAGGCACTGTTGCCCTGCTTCCTCAGTTTCAGAGGGTACCTTTTTCAGGGTAGCTTTTTGACCGGGTCTCCTCGCCATTGTATTTTTCTATTTCACTTTTTTTGCATAAAGATTGCCACCTGAGCTAGCCTCTGTTGCCCATCTTCTTCGGTTTCAGAGGGTAGATTTCTCAGTGTTTCTTTTTCGCCAGCTCTCCAAGCTCTTGCGAATTTTTTTTTCTGCTTAAAGGTTGCAACCGGAGCTAGCTTCCTTTGCCCATGTTCGTCAGTTTCAGAGGGTGGATTTCTCCGTGTTGCTTTTTCCCCAGGTCTGGACGCCCTTGTGTGTTTCTTTTGCTTAAAGTTTGCCACCTGAAGCCAGCCTCTCTTGCCCATCTTCCTCAGATTCAGAGGGTAGATATTTCAGGGTTGCTTTTTCCCCAGGTCTCCCCGCCTTTGTGTTTTGTTTTTGCTTAACGTATGCCACCTGAGGTAGCCTCTGTTGCCCATCATCCTCAGTTTCAGAGGGTGGATTTCTCCGTGTTGCTTTTTCCACAGGTCTCCACGCCCTTGTGTGTTTCTTTTGCTTGACGATTGCCACCTGAGGTACCCTCTGTTGCTCATCCTCGTCAGTTTCAGAGGGTAGATTTCTCAGTGCTGCTTTTTCCCCAGGTCTCCAGGCCCTTGTGTGTTTCTTTTGTTTAAAGTTTGCCACCTGAAGCCAGCCTCTCTTGCCCATCTTCCTCAGTTTCAGAGGGTAGATATTTCAGGGTTGCTTTTTCCCCAGGTCTCCACGCCTTTGGGTTTTGTTTTTGCTTAACGATTGCCACCTGGGCTAGCCTCTCTTGCCCATCTTCCTCAGTTTCAGAGGGTGGATTTCTCCGTGTTGCTTTTTCCCCAGGTCTCCACGCCCTTGTGTGTTTCTTTTGCTTAACGATTGCCACCTGAGGTAGCCTCTGTTGCCCATCCTCGTCAGTTTCAGAGGGTAGATTTCTCAGTGCTGCTTTTTCCCCAGGTCTCCACGCCCTCGTGTGTTTCTTTTGCTTAAAGTTTGTCACCTGAAGCCAGCCTCTCTTGCCCATCTTCCTCAGTTTCAGAGGGTAGATATTTCAGCGTTGCTTTTTCCCCAGGTCTTCACACCTTAGTGTTTTGTTTTTGCTTAACGATTGCCACCTGGGCTAGCCTCTGTTTCCCATCTTCCTCAGTTTCAGAGGGTTGATATTTCAGGGTTGCTTTTTCCCCAGGTCTCCACGCCCTTGTGTGTTTCTTTTGCTTAACGATTGCCACCTGACCTAGCCTCTGTTGCCCATCCTCGTCAGTTTCAGAGGGTAGATTACTCAGTGCTGCTTTTTCCCCAGGTCTCCACGCCCTTGTGTGTTTCTTTTGCTTAAAGTTAGCCACCTGAAGCCAGCCTCTCTTGCCCATCTTCCTCAGTTTCAGAGGGTAGATATTTCAGGGTTGCTTTTTCCACAGGTCTCCATGCCTTTGGGTTTTGTTTTTGCTTAACGATTGCCACCTGAGGTAGCCTCTCTTGCCCATCGTCCTGAGTTTCAGAGGGTGGATTTCTCCGTGTTGCTTTTTCCCCAGGTCTCCACGCCCTTGTGTGTTTCTTTTGCTTCACGATTGCCACCTGAGGTAGCCTCTGTTGCCCATCCTCGTCAGTTTCAGAGGGTGGATTTCTCCCTGTTGCTTTTTCCCCAGGTCTCCACGCCCTTGTGTGTTTCTTTTGCTTAAAGTTTGCCACCTGAAGCCAGCCTCTCTTGCCCATCTTCCTCAGTTTCAGAGGGTAGATATTTCAGCGTTGCTTTTTCCCCAGGTCTTCACACCTTAGTGTTTTGTTTTTGCTTAACGATTGCCACCTGGGCTAGCCTCTGTTTCCCATCTTCCTCAGTTTCAGAGGCTTGATATTTCAGGGTTGCTTTTTCCCCAGGTCTCCACGCCCTTGTGTGTTTCTTTTGCTTAACGATTGCCACCTGACCTAGCCTCTGTTGCCCATCCTCGTCAGTTTCAGAGGGTGGATTTCTCCCTGTTGCTTTTTCCCCAGGTCTCCACGCCCTTGTGTGTTTCTTTTGCTTAAAGTTTGCCACCTGAAGCCAGCCTCTCTTGCCCATCTTCGTCCGTTTCAGAGGGTAGATTTCTCAGTGTTGCCTTTTCGCCAGCTCCCCACGCCCTTGTGTGTTTCTTTTGCTTAAAGATTGTCACCTGAGCTAGGCACTGTTGCCCTGCTTCCTCAGTTTCAGAGGGTACCTTTTTCAGGGTAGCTTTTTGACCGGGTCTCCTCGCCATTGTATTTTTCTATTTCACTTTTTTTGCATAAAGATTGCCACCTGAGCTAGCCTCTGTTGCCCATCTTCTTCGGTTTCAGAGGGTAGATTTCTCAGTGTTTCTTTTTCGCCAGCTCTCCAAGCTCTTGCGAATTTTTTTTTCTGCTTAAAGGTTGCAACCGGAGCTAGCTTCCTTTGCCCATGTTCGTCAGTTTCAGAGGGTGGATTTCTCCGTGTTGCTTTTTCCCCAGGTCTGGACGCCCTTGTGTGTTTCTTTTGCTTAAAGTTTGCCACCTGAAGCCAGCCTCTCTTGCCCATCTTCCTCAGATTCAGAGGGTAGATATTTCAGGGTTGCTTTTTCCCCAGGTCTCCCCGCCTTTGTGTTTTGTTTTTGCTTAACGTATGCCACCTGAGGTAGCCTCTGTTGCCCATCATCCTCAGTTTCAGAGGGTGGATTTCTCCGTGTTGCTTTTTCCACAGGTCTCCACGCCCTTGTGTGTTTCTTTTGCTTGACGATTGCCACCTGAGGTACCCTCTGTTGCTCATCCTCGTCAGTTTCAGAGGGTAGATTTCTCAGTGCTGCTTTTTCCCCAGGTCTCCAGGCCCTTGTGTGTTTCTTTTGTTTAAAGTTTGCCACCTGAAGCCAGCCTCTCTTGCCCATCTTCCTCAGTTTCAGAGGGTAGATATTTCAGGGTTGCTTTTTCCCCAGGTCTCCACGCCTTTGGGTTTTGTTTTTGCTTAACGATTGCCACCTGGGCTAGCCTCTCTTGCCCATCTTCCTCAGTTTCAGAGGGTGGATTTCTCCGTGTTGCTTTTTCCCCAGGTCTCCACGCCCTTGTGTGTTTCTTTTGCTTAACGATTGCCACCTGAGGTAGCCTCTGTTGCCCATCCTCGTCAGTTTCAGAGGGTAGATTTCTCAGTGCTGCTTTTTCCCCAGGTCTCCACGCCCTCGTGTGTTTCTTTTGCTTAAAGTTTGTCACCTGAAGCCAGCCTCTCTTGCCCATCTTCCTCAGTTTCAGAGGGTAGATATTTCAGCGTTGCTTTTTCCCCAGGTCTTCACACCTTAGTGTTTTGTTTTTGCTTAACGATTGCCACCTGGGCTAGCCTCTGTTTCCCATCTTCCTCAGTTTCAGAGGGTTGATATTTCAGGGTTGCTTTTTCCCCAGGTCTCCACGCCCTTGTGTGTTTCTTTTGCTTAACGATTGCCACCTGACCTAGCCTCTGTTGCCCATCCTCGTCAGTTTCAGAGGGTAGATTACTCAGTGCTGCTTTTTCCCCAGGTCTCCACGCCCTTGTGTGTTTCTTTTGCTTAAAGTTAGCCACCTGAAGCCAGCCTCTCTTGCCCATCTTCCTCAGTTTCAGAGGGTAGATATTTCAGGGTTGCTTTTTCCACAGGTCTCCATGCCTTTGGGTTTTGTTTTTGCTTAACGATTGCCACCTGAGGTAGCCTCTCTTGCCCATCGTCCTGAGTTTCAGAGGGTGGATTTCTCCGTGTTGCTTTTTCCCCAGGTCTCCACGCCCTTGTGTGTTTCTTTTGCTTCACGATTGCCACCTGAGGTAGCCTCTGTTGCCCATCCTCGTCAGTTTCAGAGGGTGGATTTCTCCCTGTTGCTTTTTCCCCAGGTCTCCACGCCCTTGTGTGTTTCTTTTGCTTAAAGTTTGCCACCTGAAGCCAGCCTCTCTTGCCCATCTTCCTCAGTTTCAGAGGGTAGATATTTCAGCGTTGCTTTTTCCCCAGGTCTTCACACCTTAGTGTTTTGTTTTTGCTTAACGATTGCCACCTGGGCTAGCCTCTGTTTCCCATCTTCCTCAGTTTCAGAGGCTTGATATTTCAGGGTTGCTTTTTCCCCAGGTCTCCACGCCCTTGTGTGTTTCTTTTGCTTAACGATTGCCACCTGACCTAGCCTCTGTTGCCCATCCTCGTCAGTTTCAGAGGGTGGATTTCTCCCTGTTGCTTTTTCCCCAGGTCTCCACGCCCTTGTGTGTTTCTTTTGCTTAAAGTTTGCCACCTGAAGCCAGCCTCTCTTGCCCATCTTCGTCCGTTTCAGAGGGTAGATTTCTCAGTGTTGCCTTTTCGCCAGCTCCCCACGCCCTTGTGTGTTTCTTTTGCTTAAAGATTGTCACCTGAGCTAGGCACTGTTGCCCTGCTTCCTCAGTTTCAGAGGGTACCTTTTTCAGGGTAGCTTTTTGACCGGGTCTCCTCGCCATTGTATTTTTCTATTTCACTTTTTTTGCATAAAGATTGCCACCTGAGCTAGCCTCTGTTGCCCATCTTCTTCGGTTTCAGAGGGTAGATTTCTCAGTGTTTCTTTTTCGCCAGCTCTCCAAGCTCTTGCGAATTTTTTTTTCTGCTTAAAGGTTGCAACCGGAGCTAGCTTCCTTTGCCCATGTTCGTCAGTTTCAGAGGGTGGATTTCTCCGTGTTGCTTTTTCCCCAGGTCTGGACGCCCTTGTGTGTTTCTTTTGCTTAAAGTTTGCCACCTGAAGCCAGCCTCTCTTGCCCATCTTCCTCAGATTCAGAGGGTAGATATTTCAGGGTTGCTTTTTCCCCAGGTCTCCCCGCCTTTGTGTTTTGTTTTTGCTTAACGTATGCCACCTGAGGTAGCCTCTGTTGCCCATCATCCTCAGTTTCAGAGGGTGGATTTCTCCGTGTTGCTTTTTCCACAGGTCTCCACGCCCTTGTGTGTTTCTTTTGCTTGACGATTGCCACCTGAGGTACCCTCTGTTGCTCATCCTCGTCAGTTTCAGAGGGTAGATTTCTCAGTGCTGCTTTTTCCCCAGGTCTCCAGGCCCTTGTGTGTTTCTTTTGTTTAAAGTTTGCCACCTGAAGCCAGCCTCTCTTGCCCATCTTCCTCAGTTTCAGAGGGTAGATATTTCAGGGTTGCTTTTTCCCCAGGTCTCCACGCCTTTGGGTTTTGTTTTTGCTTAACGATTGCCACCTGGGCTAGCCTCTCTTGCCCATCTTCCTCAGTTTCAGAGGGTGGATTTCTCCGTGTTGCTTTTTCCCCAGGTCTCCACGCCCTTGTGTGTTTCTTTTGCTTAACGATTGCCACCTGAGGTAGCCTCTGTTGCCCATCCTCGTCAGTTTCAGAGGGTAGATTTCTCAGTGCTGCTTTTTCCCCAGGTCTCCACGCCCTCGTGTGTTTCTTTTGCTTAAAGTTTGTCACCTGAAGCCAGCCTCTCTTGCCCATCTTCCTCAGTTTCAGAGGGTAGATATTTCAGCGTTGCTTTTTCCCCAGGTCTTCACACCTTAGTGTTTTGTTTTTGCTTAACGATTGCCACCTGGGCTAGCCTCTGTTTCCCATCTTCCTCAGTTTCAGAGGGTTGATATTTCAGGGTTGCTTTTTCCCCAGGTCTCCACGCCCTTGTGTGTTTCTTTTGCTTAACGATTGCCACCTGACCTAGCCTCTGTTGCCCATCCTCGTCAGTTTCAGAGGGTAGATTACTCAGTGCTGCTTTTTCCCCAGGTCTCCACGCCCTTGTGTGTTTCTTTTGCTTAAAGTTAGCCACCTGAAGCCAGCCTCTCTTGCCCATCTTCCTCAGTTTCAGAGGGTAGATATTTCAGGGTTGCTTTTTCCACAGGTCTCCATGCCTTTGGGTTTTGTTTTTGCTTAACGATTGCCACCTGAGGTAGCCTCTCTTGCCCATCGTCCTGAGTTTCAGAGGGTGGATTTCTCCGTGTTGCTTTTTCCCCAGGTCTCCACGCCCTTGTGTGTTTCTTTTGCTTCACGATTGCCACCTGAGGTAGCCTCTGTTGCCCATCCTCGTCAGTTTCAGAGGGTGGATTTCTCCCTGTTGCTTTTTCCCCAGGTCTCCACGCCCTTGTGTGTTTCTTTTGCTTAAAGTTTGCCACCTGAAGCCAGCCTCTCTTGCCCATCTTCCTCAGTTTCAGAGGGTAGATATTTCAGCGTTGCTTTTTCCCCAGGTCTTCACACCTTAGTGTTTTGTTTTTGCTTAACGATTGCCACCTGGGCTAGCCTCTGTTTCCCATCTTCCTCAGTTTCAGAGGCTTGATATTTCAGGGTTGCTTTTTCCCCAGGTCTCCACGCCCTTGTGTGTTTCTTTTGCTTAACGATTGCCACCTGACCTAGCCTCTGTTGCCCATCCTCGTCAGTTTCAGAGGGTGGATTTCTCCCTGTTGCTTTTTCCCCAGGTCTCCACGCCCTTGTGTGTTTCTTTTGCTTAAAGTTTGCCACCTGAAGCCAGCCTCTCTTGCCCATCTTCCTCAGTTTCAGAGGGTAGATATTTCAGGGTTGCTTTTTCCCCAGGTCTCCACGCCTTTGGGTTTTGTTTTTGCTTAACGATTGCCACCTGAGGTAGCCTCTCTTGCCCATCTTCCTCAGTTTCAGAGGGTGGATTTCTCCGTGTTGCTTTTTCCACAGGTCTCCACGCCCTTCTGTGTTTCTTTTGCTTCACGATTGCCACCTGAGGTAGCCTCTGTTGCCCATCCTCGTCAGTTTCAGAGGGTAGATTTCTCAGTGCTGCTTTTTCCCCAGGTCTCCACGCCCTCGTGTGTTTCTTTTGCTTAAAGTTTGTCACCTGAAGCCAGCCTCTCTTGCCCATCTTCCTCAGTTTCAGAGGGTAGATATTTCAGCGTTGCTTTTTCCCCAGGTCTTCACACCTTAGTGTTTTGTTTTTGCTTAACGATTGCCACCTGGGCTAGCCTCTGTTTCCCATCTTCCTCAGTTTCAGAGGGTTGATATTTCAGGGTTGCTTTTTCCCCAGGTCTCCACGCCCTTGTGTGTTTCTTTTGCTTCACGATTGCCACCTGACCTAGCCTCTGTTGCCCATCCTCGTCAGTTTCAGAGGGTAGATTTCTCCGTGTTGCTTTTTCCCCAGGTCTCCACGCCCTTGTGTGTTTCTTTTGCTTAACGTTTGCCACCTGAAGCCAGCCTCTCTTGCCCATCTTCCTCAGTTTCAGAGGGTAGATATTTCAGGGTTGCTTTTTACCCAGGTCTCCACGCTTTTGGGTTTTGTTTTTGCTTAACGATTGCCACCTGAGGTAGCCTCTGTTGCCCATCTTCCTCAGTTTCAGAGGGTGGATTTCTCAGTGTTGCTTTTTACCCAGGTCTCCACGCCCTTGTGTGTTTCTTTTCCTTAAAGATTGCCACCTGAGCTAGCCTCTGTTGCCCATCTTCGTCCGTTTCAGAGGGTAGATTTCTCAGTGTTGCCTTTTCGCCAGCTCCCCACGCCCTTGTGTGTTTCTTTTGCTTAAAGATTGTCACCTGAGCTAGGCACTGTTGCCCTGCTTCCTCAGTTTCAGAGGGTAGATATTTCAGGGTAGCTTTTTGACCGGGTCTCCTCGCCATTGTATTTTTCTATTTCACTTTTTTTGCATAAAGATTGCCACCTGAGCTAGCCTCTGTTGCCCATCTTCTTCGGTTTCAGAGGGTAGATTTCTCAGTGTTTCATGTTCGCCAGCTCTCCACGCCCTTGCGTCTTTTTTTTTTTTTTGCTTAAAGGTTGCAACCTGAGCTAGCTTCTTTTGCCCATGTTCGTCAGTTTCAGAGGGTGGATTTCTCCGTGTTGCTTTTTCCCCAGGTCTCCACGCCCTTGTGTGTTTCTTTTGCTTAACGATTGCCACCTGAGGTAGCCTCTGTTGCCCATCCTCGTCAGTTTCAGAGGGTAGATTTCTCAGTGCTGCTTTTTCCCCAGGTCTCCACGCCCTCGTGTGTTTCTTTTGCTTAAAGTTTGTCACCTGAAGCCAGCCTCTCTTGCCCATCTTCCTCAGTTTCAGAGGGTAGATATTTCAGCGTTGCTTTTTCCCCAGGTCTTCACACCTTAGTGTTTTGTTTTTGCTTAACGATTGCCACCTGGGCTAGCCTCTGTTTCCCATCTTCCTCAGTTTCAGAGGGTTGATATTTCAGGGTTGCTTTTTCCCCAGGTCTCCACGCCCTTGTGTGTTTCTTTTGCTTAACGATTGCCACCTGACCTAGCCTCTGTTGCCCATCCTCGTCAGTTTCAGAGGGTAGATTACTCAGTGCTGCTTTTTCCCCAGGTCTCCACGCCCTTGTGTGTTTCTTTTGCTTAAAGTTAGCCACCTGAAGCCAGCCTCTCTTGCCCATCTTCCTCAGTTTCAGAGGGTAGATATTTCAGGGTTGCTTTTTCCACAGGTCTCCATGCCTTTGGGTTTTGTTTTTGCTTAACGATTGCCACCTGAGGTAGCCTCTCTTGCCCATCGTCCTGAGTTTCAGAGGGTGGATTTCTCCGTGTTGCTTTTTCCCCAGGTCTCCACGCCCTTGTGTGTTTCTTTTGCTTCACGATTGCCACCTGAGGTAGCCTCTGTTGCCCATCCTCGTCAGTTTCAGAGGGTAGATATTTCAGGGTTGCTTTTTCCCCAAGTCTCCACGCCTTTTGGCTTTGTTTTTGCTTAACGATTGCCACCTGAGGTAGCCTCTGTTGCCCATCTTCCTCAGTTTCAGAGGGTGGATTTCTCCGTGTTGCTTTTTCCTCAGGTCTCCACGCCCTTGTGTGTTTCTTTTGCTTAAAGATTGCCACCTGAGCTAGCCTCTGTTGCCCATCTTCGTCCGATTCAGTGGGTGGATTTCTCAGTGTTGCCTTTTCGCCAGCTCCCCACGCCCTTGTGTGTTTCTTTTGCTTAAAGATTGTCACCTGAGCTAGGCACTGTTGCCCTGCTTCCTCAGTTTCAGAGGGTACCTTTTTCAGGGTAGCTTTTTGACCGGGTCTCCTCGCCATTGTATTTTTCTATTTCACTTTTTTTGCATAAAGATTGCCACCTGAGCTAGCCTCTGTTGCCCATCTTCTTCGGTTTCAGAGGGTAGATTTCTCAGTGTTTCTTTTTCGCCAGCTCTCCAAGCTCTTGCGAATTTTTTTTTCTGCTTAAAGGTTGCAACCGGAGCTAGCTTCCTTTGCCCATGTTCGTCAGTTTCAGAGGGTGGATTTCTCCGTGTTGCTTTTTCCCCAGGTCTGGACGCCCTTGTGTGTTTCTTTTGCTTAAAGTTTGCCACCTGAAGCCAGCCTCTCTTGCCCATCTTCCTCAGATTCAGAGGGTAGATATTTCAGGGTTGCTTTTTCCCCAGGTCTCCCCGCCTTTGTGTTTTGTTTTTGCTTAACGTATGCCACCTGAGGTAGCCTCTGTTGCCCATCATCCTCAGTTTCAGAGGGTGGATTTCTCCGTGTTGCTTTTTCCACAGGTCTCCACGCCCTTGTGTGTTTCTTTTGCTTGACGATTGCCACCTGAGGTACCCTCTGTTGCTCATCCTCGTCAGTTTCAGAGGGTAGATTTCTCAGTGCTGCTTTTTCCCCAGGTCTCCAGGCCCTTGTGTGTTTCTTTTGTTTAAAGTTTGCAACCTGAAGCCAGCCTCTCTTGCCCATCTTCCTCAGTTTCAGAGGGTAGATATTTCAGGGTTGCTTTTTCCCCAGGTCTCCACGCCTTTGGGTTTTGTTTTTGCTTAACGATTGCCACCTGGGCTAGCCTCTCTTGCCCATCTTCCTCAGTTTCAGAGGGTGGATTTCTCCGTGTTGCTTTTTCCCCAGGTCTCCACGCCCTTGTGTGTTTCTTTTGCTTAACGATTGCCACCTGAGGTAGCCTCTGTTGCCCATCCTCGTCAGTTTCAGAGGGTAGATTTCTCAGTGCTGCTTTTTCCCCAGGTCTCCACGCCCTCGTGTGTTTCTTTTGCTTAAAGTTTGTCACCTGAAGCCAGCCTCTCTTGCCCATCTTCCTCAGTTTCAGAGGGTAGATATTTCAGCGTTGCTTTTTCCCCAGGTCTTCACACCTTAGAGTTTTGTTTTTGCTTAACGATTGCCACCTGGGCTAGCCTCTGTTTCCCATCTTCCTCAGTTTCCGAGGGTGGATTTCTCCCTGTTGCTTTTTCCCCAGGTCTCCACACCCTTGTGTGTTTCTTTTGCTTAACGATTGCCACCTGAGGTATCCTCTGTTGCCCATCCTCGTCAGTTTCAGAGGGTGGATTTCTCCCTGTTGCTTTTTCCCCAGGTCTCCACGCCCTTGTGTGTTTCTTTTGCTTGACGATTGCCACCTGAGGTAGCCTCTGTTGCTCATCCTCGTCAGTTTCAGAGGGTAGATTTCTCAGTGCTGCTTTTTCCCCAGGTCTCCACGCCCTCGTCTGTTTCTTTTGTTTAAAGTTTGCAACCTGAAGCCAGCCTCTCTTGCCCATCTTCCTCAGTTTCAGAGGGTAGATATTTCAGGGTTGCTTTTTCCCCAGGTCTCCACGCCTGTGGGTTTTGTTTTTGCTTAACGATTGCCACCTGAGGGAGCCTCTGTTGCCCAGCTTCCTCAGTTTCAGAGGGTGGATTTCTACCTGTTGCTTTTTCCCCACGTCTCCACGCCCTTGTGTGTTGCTTTTGCTTAAACTTTGCCACCTGAAGCCAGACTCTCTTGCCCATCTTCCTCAGTTTCAGAGGGTAGATATTTCAGGGTTGCTTTTTCCCCAGGTCTCCACGCCTTTGAGTTTTGTTTTTGCTTAACGATTGCCACCTGGGCTAGCCTCTCTTGCCCATCTTCCTCAGTTTCAGAGGGTGGATTTCTCCGTGTTGCTTTTTCCCCAGGTCTCCACGCCCTTGTGTGTTTCTTTTGCTTAAAGATTGCCACCTGAGCTAGCCTCTGTTGCCCATCTTCGTCCGTTTCAGAGGGTGGATTTCTCAGTGTTGCCTTTTCGCCAGCTCCCCACGCCCTTGTGTGTTTCTTTTGCTTAAAGATTGTCACCTGAGCTAGGCACTGTTGCCCTGCTTCCTCAGTTTCAGAGGGTACCTTTTTCAGGGTTGCTTTTTGACCGGGTCTCCTCGCCATTGTATTTTTCTATTTTCTTTTTTTTGCTTAAAGATTGCCACCTGAGCTAGCCTCTGTTGCCCATCCTCGTCAGTTTCAGAGGGTTGATTTCTCCCTGTTGCTTTTTCCCCAGGTCTCCACGCCCTTGTGTGTTTCTTTTGCTTAAAGTTTGCCACCTGACCCAGCCTCTGTTGCCCATCCTCGTCAGTTTCAGAGGGTAGATTTCTCCGTGTTGCTTTTTCCCCAGGTCTCCACGCCCTTGTGTGTTTCTTTTGCTTAACGTTTGCCACCTGAAGCCAGCCTCTCTTGCCCATCTTCCTCAGTTTCAGAGGGTAGATATTTCAGGGTTGCTTTTTACCCAGGTCTCCACGCTTTTGGGTTTTGTTTTTGCTTAACGATTGCCACCTGAGGTAGCCTCTGTTGCCCATCTTCCTCAGTTTCAGAGGGTGGATTTCTCAGTGTTGCTTTTTACCCAGGTCTCCACGCCCTTGTGTGTTTCTTTTGCTTAAAGATTGCCACCTGAGCTAGCCTCTGTTGCCCATCTTCGTCCGTTTCAGAGGGTGGATTTCTCAGTGTTGCCTTTTCGCCAGCTCCCCACGCCCTTGTGTGTTTCTTTTGCTTAAAGATTGTCACCTGAGCTAGGCACTGTTGCCCTGCTTCCTCAGTTTCAGAGGGTACCTTTTTCAGGGTAGCTTTTTGACCGGGTCTCCTCGCCATTGTATTTTTCTATTTCACTTTTTTTGCATAAAGATTGCCACCTGAGCTAGCCTCTGTTGCCCATCTTCTTCGGTTTCAGAGGGTAGATTTCTCAGTGTTTCTTTTTCGCCAGCTCTCCAAGCTCTTGCGAATTTTTTTTTCTGCTTAAAGGTTGCAACCGGAGCTAGCTTCCTTTGCCCATGTTCGTCAGTTTCAGAGGGTGGATTTCTCCGTGTTGCTTTTTCCCCAGGTCTGGACGCCCTTGTGTGTTTCTTTTGCTTAAAGTTTGCCACCTGAAGCCAGCCTCTCTTGCCCATCTTCCTCAGATTCAGAGGGTAGATATTTCAGGGTTGCTTTTTCCCCAGGTCTCCCCGCCTTTGTGTTTTGTTTTTGCTTAACGTATGCCACCTGAGGTAGCCTCTGTTGCCCATCATCCTCAGTTTCAGAGGGTGGATTTCTCCGTGTTGCTTTTTCCACAGGTCTCCACGCCCTTGTGTGTTTCTTTTGCTTGACGATTGCCACCTGAGGTACCCTCTGTTGCTCATCCTCGTCAGTTTCAGAGGGTAGATTTCTCAGTGCTGCTTTTTCCCCAGGTCTCCAGGCCCTTGTGTGTTTCTTTTGTTTAAAGTTTGCAACCTGAAGCCAGCCTCTCTTGCCCATCTTCCTCAGTTTCAGAGGGTAGATATTTCAGGGTTGCTTTTTCCCCAGGTCTCCACGCCTTTGGGTTTTGTTTTTGCTTAACGATTGCCACCTGGGCTAGCCTCTCTTGCCCATCTTCCTCAGTTTCAGAGGGTGGATTTCTCCGTGTTGCTTTTTCCCCAGGTCTCCACGCCCTTGTGTGTTTCTTTTGCTTAACGATTGCCACCTGAGGTAGCCTCTGTTGCCCATCCTCGTCAGTTTCAGAGGGTAGATTTCTCAGTGCTGCTTTTTCCCCAGGTCTCCACGCCCTCGTGTGTTTCTTTTGCTTAAAGTTTGTCACCTGAAGCCAGCCTCTCTTGCCCATCTTCCTCAGTTTCAGAGGGTAGATATTTCAGCGTTGCTTTTTCCCCAGGTCTTCACACCTTAGAGTTTTGTTTTTGCTTAACGATTGCCACCTGGGCTAGCCTCTGTTTCCCATCTTCCTCAGTTTCCGAGGGTGGATTTCTCCCTGTTGCTTTTTCCCCAGGTCTCCACACCCTTGTGTGTTTCTTTTGCTTAACGATTGCCACCTGAGGTATCCTCTGTTGCCCATCCTCGTCAGTTTCAGAGGGTGGATTTCTCCCTGTTGCTTTTTCCCCAGGTCTCCACGCCCTTGTGTGTTTCTTTTGCTTGACGATTGCCACCTGAGGTAGCCTCTGTTGCTCATCCTCGTCAGTTTCAGAGGGTAGATTTCTCAGTGCTGCTTTTTCCCCAGGTCTCCACGCCCTCGTCTGTTTCTTTTGTTTAAAGTTTGCAACCTGAAGCCAGCCTCTCTTGCCCATCTTCCTCAGTTTCAGAGGGTAGATATTTCAGGGTTGCTTTTTACCCAGGTCTCCACGCTTTTGGGTTTTGTTTTTGCTTAACGATTGCCACCTGAGGTAGCCTCTGTTGCCCATCTTCCTCAGTTTCAGAGGGTGGATTTCTCAGTGTTGCTTTTTACCCAGGTCTCCACGCCCTTGTGTGTTTCTTTTGCTTAAAGATTGCCACCTGAGCTAGCCTCTGTTGCCCATCTTCGTCCGTTTCAGAGGGTAGATTTCTCAGTGTTGCCTTTTCGCCAGCTCCCCACGCCCTTGTGTGTTTCTTTTGCTTAAAGATTGTCACCTGAGCTAGGCACTGTTGCCCTGCTTCCTCAGTTTCAGAGGGTAGATATTTCAGGGTAGCTTTTTGACCGGGTCTCCTCGCCATTGTATTTTTCTATTTCACTTTTTTTGCATAAAGATTGCCACCTGAGCTAGCCTCTGTTGCCCATCTTCTTCGGTTTCAGAGGGTAGATTTCTCAGTGTTTCATGTTCGCCAGCTCTCCACGCCCTTGCGTCTTTTTTTTTTTTTTGCTTAAAGGTTGCAACCTGAGCTAGCTTCTTTTGCCCATGTTCGTCAGTTTCAGAGGGTGGATTTCTCCGTGTTGCTTTTTCCCCAGGTCTCCACGCCCTTGTGTGTTTCTTTTGCTTAACGATTGCCACCTGAGGTAGCCTCTGTTGCCCATCCTCGTCAGTTTCAGAGGGTAGATTTCTCAGTGCTGCTTTTTCCCCAGGTCTCCACGCCCTCGTGTGTTTCTTTTGCTTAAAGTTTGTCACCTGAAGCCAGCCTCTCTTGCCCATCTTCCTCAGTTTCAGAGGGTAGATATTTCAGCGTTGCTTTTTCCCCAGGTCTTCACACCTTAGTGTTTTGTTTTTGCTTAACGATTGCCACCTGGGCTAGCCTCTGTTTCCCATCTTCCTCAGTTTCAGAGGGTTGATATTTCAGGGTTGCTTTTTCCCCAGGTCTCCACGCCCTTGTGTGTTTCTTTTGCTTAACGATTGCCACCTGACCTAGCCTCTGTTGCCCATCCTCGTCAGTTTCAGAGGGTAGATTACTCAGTGCTGCTTTTTCCCCAGGTCTCCACGCCCTTGTGTGTTTCTTTTGCTTAAAGTTAGCCACCTGAAGCCAGCCTCTCTTGCCCATCTTCCTCAGTTTCAGAGGGTAGATATTTCAGGGTTGCTTTTTCCACAGGTCTCCATGCCTTTGGGTTTTGTTTTTGCTTAACGATTGCCACCTGAGGTAGCCTCTCTTGCCCATCGTCCTGAGTTTCAGAGGGTGGATTTCTCCGTGTTGCTTTTTCCCCAGGTCTCCACGCCCTTGTGTGTTTCTTTTGCTTCACGATTGCCACCTGAGGTAGCCTCTGTTGCCCATCCTCGTCAGTTTCAGAGGGTGGATTTCTCCCTGTTGCTTTTTCCCCAGGTCTCCACGCCCTTGTGTGTTTCTTTTGCTTAAAGTTTGCCACCTGAAGCCAGCCTCTCTTGCCCATCTTCCTCAGTTTCAGAGGGTAGATATTTCAGCGTTGCTTTTTCCCCAGGTCTTCACACCTTAGTGTTTTGTTTTTGCTTAACGATTGCCACCTGGGCTAGCCTCTGTTTCCCATCTTCCTCAGTTTCAGAGGGTTGATATTTCAGGGTTGCTTTTTCCCCAGGTCTCCACGCCCTTGTGTGTTTCTTTTGCTTAACGATTGCCACCTGACCTAGCCTCTGTTGCCCATCCTCGTCAGTTTCAGAGGGTGGATTTCTCCCTGTTGCTTTTTCCCCAGGTCTCCACGCCCTTGTGTGTTTCTTTTGCTTAAAGTTTGCCACCTGAAGCCAGCCTCTCTTGCCCGTCTTCCTCAGTTTCAGAGGGTAGATATTTCAGGGTTGCTTTTTCCCCAGGTCTCCACGCCTTTGGGTTTTGTTTTTGCTTAACGATTGCCACCTGAGGTAGCCTCTCTTGCCCATCTTCCTCAGTTTCAGAGGGTGGATTTCTCCGTGTTGCTTTTTCCACAGGTCTCCACGCCCTTGTGTGTTTCTTTTGCTTCACGATTGCCACCTGAGGTAGCCTCTGTTGCCCATCCTCGTCAGTTTCAGAGGGTAGATTTCTCAGTGCTGCTTTTTCCCCAGGTCTCCACGCCCTCGTGTGTTTCTTTTGCTTAAAGTTTGTCACCTGAAGCCAGCCTCTCTTGCCCATCTTCCTCAGTTTCAGAGGGTAGATATTTCAGCGTTGCTTTTTCCCCAGGTCTTCACACCTTAGTGTTTTGTTTTTGCTTAACGATTGCCACCTGGGCTAGCCTCTGTTTCCCATCTTCCTCAGTTTCAGAGGGTTGATATTTCAGGGTTGCTTTTTCCCAAGGTCTCCACGCCCTTGTGTGTTTCTTTTGCTTCACGATTGCCACCTGACCTAGCCTCTGTTGCCCATCCTCGTCAGTTTCAGAGGGTAGATTTCTCCGTGTTGCTTTTTCCCCAGGTCTCCACGCCCTTGTGTGTTTCTTTTGCTTAACGTTTGCCACCTGAAGCCAGCCTCTCTTGCCCATCTTCCTCAGTTTCAGAGGGTAGATATTTCAGGGTTGCTTTTTACCCAGGTCTCCACGCTTTTGGGTTTTGTTTTTGCTTAACGATTGCCACCTGAGGTAGCCTCTGTTGCCCATCTTCCTCAGTTTCAGAGGGTGGATTTCTCAGTGTTGCTTTTTACCCAGGTCTCCACGCCCTTGTGTGTTTCTTTTGCTTAAAGATTGCCACCTGAGCTAGCCTCTGTTGCCCATCTTCGTCCGTTTCAGAGGGTAGATTTCTCAGTGTTGCCTTTTCGCCAGCTCCCCACGCCCTTGTGTGTTTCTTTTGCTTAAAGATTGTCACCTGAGCTAGGCACTGTTGCCCTGCTTCCTCAGTTTCAGAGGGTACCTTTTTCAGGGTAGCTTTTTGACCGGGTCTCCTCGCCATTGTATTTTTCTATTTCACTTTTTTTGCATAAAGATTGCCACCTGAGCTAGCCTCTGTTGCCCATCTTCTTCGGTTTCAGAGGGTAGATTTCTCAGTGTTTCTTTTTCGCCAGCTCTCCAAGCTCTTGCGAATTTTTTTTTCTGCTTAAAGGTTGCAACCGGAGCTAGCTTCCTTTGCCCATGTTCGTCAGTTTCAGAGGGTGGATTTCTCCGTGTTGCTTTTTCCCCAGGTCTGGACGCCCTTGTGTGTTTCTTTTGCTTAAAGTTTGCCACCTGAAGCCAGCCTCTCTTGCCCATCTTCCTCAGATTCAGAGGGTAGATATTTCAGGGTTGCTTTTTCCCCAGGTCTCCCCGCCTTTGTGTTTTGTTTTTGCTTAACGTATGCCACCTGAGGTAGCCTCTGTTGCCCATCATCCTCAGTTTCAGAGGGTGGATTTCTCCGTGTTGCTTTTTCCACAGGTCTCCACGCCCTTGTGTGTTTCTTTTGCTTGACGATTGCCACCTGAGGTACCCTCTGTTGCTCATCCTCGTCAGTTTCAGAGGGTAGATTTCTCAGTGCTGCTTTTTCCCCAGGTCTCCAGGCCCTTGTGTGTTTCTTTTGTTTAAAGTTTGCAACCTGAAGCCAGCCTCTCTTGCCCATCTTCCTCAGTTTCAGAGGGTAGATATTTCAGGGTTGCTTTTTCCCCAGGTCTCCACGCCTTTGGGTTTTGTTTTTGCTTAACGATTGCCACCTGGGCTAGCCTCTCTTGCCCATCTTCCTCAGTTTCAGAGGGTGGATTTCTCCGTGTTGCTTTTTCCCCAGGTCTCCACGCCCTTGTGTGTTTCTTTTGCTTAACGATTGCCACCTGAGGTAGCCTCTGTTGCCCATCCTCGTCAGTTTCAGAGGGTAGATTTCTCAGTGCTGCTTTTTCCCCAGGTCTCCACGCCCTCGTGTGTTTCTTTTGCTTAAAGTTTGTCACCTGAAGCCAGCCTCTCTTGCCCATCTTCCTCAGTTTCAGAGGGTAGATATTTCAGCGTTGCTTTTTCCCCAGGTCTTCACACCTTAGAGTTTTGTTTTTGCTTAACGATTGCCACCTGGGCTAGCCTCTGTTTCCCATCTTCCTCAGTTTCCGAGGGTGGATTTCTCCCTGTTGCTTTTTCCCCAGGTCTCCACACCCTTGTGTGTTTCTTTTGCTTAACGATTGCCACCTGAGGTATCCTCTGTTGCCCATCCTCGTCAGTTTCAGAGGGTGGATTTCTCCCTGTTGCTTTTTCCCCAGGTCTCCACGCCCTTGTGTGTTTCTTTTGCTTGACGATTGCCACCTGAGGTAGCCTCTGTTGCTCATCCTCGTCAGTTTCAGAGGGTAGATTTCTCAGTGCTGCTTTTTCCCCAGGTCTCCACGCCCTCGTCTGTTTCTTTTGTTTAAAGTTTGCAACCTGAAGCCAGCCTCTCTTGCCCATCTTCCTCAGTTTCAGAGGGTAGATATTTCAGGGTTGCTTTTTCCCCAGGTCTCCACGCCTGTGGGTTTTGTTTTTGCTTAACGATTGCCACCTGAGGGAGCCTCTGTTGCCCAGCTTCCTCAGTTTCAGAGGGTGGATTTCTACCTGTTGCTTTTTCCCCACGTCTCCACGCCCTTGTGTGTTGCTTTTGCTTAAACTTTGCCACCTGAAGCCAGACTCTCTTGCCCATCTTCCTCAGTTTCAGAGGGTAGATATTTCAGGGTTGCTTTTTCCCCAGGTCTCCACGCCTTTGAGTTTTGTTTTTGCTTAACGATTGCCACCTGGGCTAGCCTCTCTTGCCCATCTTCCTCAGTTTCAGAGGGTGGATTTCTCCGTGTTGCTTTTTCCCCAGGTCTCCACGCCCTTGTGTGTTTCTTTTGCTTAAAGATTGCCACCTGAGCTAGCCTCTGTTGCCCATCTTCGTCCGTTTCAGAGGGTGGATTTCTCAGTGTTGCCTTTTCGCCAGCTCCCCACGCCCTTGTGTGTTTCTTTTGCTTAAAGATTGTCACCTGAGCTAGGCACTGTTGCCCTGCTTCCTCAGTTTCAGAGGGTACCTTTTTCAGGGTTGCTTTTTGACCGGGTCTCCTCGCCATTGTATTTTTCTATTTTCTTTTTTTTGCTTAAAGATTGCCACCTGAGCTAGCCTCTGTTGCCCATCCTCGTCAGTTTCAGAGGGTTGATTTCTCCCTGTTGCTTTTTCCCCAGGTCTCCACGCCCTTGTGTGTTTCTTTTGCTTAAAGTTTGCCACCTGACCCAGCCTCTGTTGCCCATCCTCGTCAGTTTCAGAGGGTAGATTTCTCCGTGTTGCTTTTTCCCCAGGTCTCCACGCCCTTGTGTGTTTCTTTTGCTTAACGTTTGCCACCTGAAGCCAGCCTCTCTTGCCCATCTTCCTCAGTTTCAGAGGGTAGATATTTCAGGGTTGCTTTTTACCCAGGTCTCCACGCTTTTGGGTTTTGTTTTTGCTTAACGATTGCCACCTGAGGTAGCCTCTGTTGCCCATCTTCCTCAGTTTCAGAGGGTGGATTTCTCAGTGTTGCTTTTTACCCAGGTCTCCACGCCCTTGTGTGTTTCTTTTGCTTAAAGATTGCCACCTGAGCTAGCCTCTGTTGCCCATCTTCGTCCGTTTCAGAGGGTGGATTTCTCAGTGTTGCCTTTTCGCCAGCTCCCCACGCCCTTGTGTGTTTCTTTTGCTTAAAGATTGTCACCTGAGCTAGGCACTGTTGCCCTGCTTCCTCAGTTTCAGAGGGTACCTTTTTCAGGGTAGCTTTTTGACCGGGTCTCCTCGCCATTGTATTTTTCTATTTCACTTTTTTTGCATAAAGATTGCCACCTGAGCTAGCCTCTGTTGCCCATCTTCTTCGGTTTCAGAGGGTAGATTTCTCAGTGTTTCATGTTCGCCAGCTCTCCACGCCCTTGCGTATTTTTTTTTTTCTGCTTAAAGGTTGCAACCTGAGCTAGCTTCTTTTGCCCATGTTCGTCAGTTTCAGAGGGTGGATTTCTCCGTGTTGCTTTTTCCCCAGGTCTCCACGCCCTTGTGTGTTTCTTTTGCTTAACGATTGCCACCTGAGGTAGCCTCTGTTGCCCATCCTCGTCAGTTTCAGAGGGTAGATATATCAGGGTTGCTTTTTCCCCAGGTCTCCACGCCCTTGTGTGTTTCTTTTGCTTAAAGTTTGCCACCTGAAGCCAGCCTCTCTTGCCCATCTTCCTCAGTTTCAGAGGGTAGATATTTCAGGGTTGCTTTTTCCCCAGGTCTCCACGCCTTTGGGTCTTGCTTCTGCTTAACGATTGCCACCTGAGGTAGCCTCTGTTGCCCTTGTTCCTCACTTTCACAGGGTGGATTTCTCCGTGTTGCTTTTTCCCCAGGTCTCCACGCCCTTGTGTGTTTCTTTTGCTTAACGATTGCCACCTGAGGTAGCCTCTGTTGCCCATCCTCGTCAGTTTCAGAGGGTGGATTTCTCCCTGTTGCTTTTTCCCCAGGTCTCCACGCCCTTGTGTGTTCCTTTTGCTTAAACTTTGCCACCTGAAGCCAGACTCTCTTGCCCATCTTCCTCAGTTTCAGAGGGTAGATACTTCAGGGTTGCTTTTTCCCCGGGTCTCCACGCCTTTGGGTTTTGTTTTTGCTTAACGATTGCCACCTGGGCTAGCCTCTCTTGCCCATCTTCCTCAGTTTCAGAGGGTGGATTTCTCCGTGTTGCTTTTTCCCCAGGTCTCCACGCCCTTGTGTGTTTCTTTTGCTTAACGATTGCCACCTGAGGTAGCCTCTGTTGCCCATCCTCGTCAGTTTCAGAGGGTAGATTTCTCAGTGCTGCTTTTTCCCCAGGTCTCCACGCCCTCGTGTGTTTCTTTTGCTTAAAGTTTGTCACCTGAAGCCAGCCTCTCTTGCCCATCTTCCTCAGTTTCAGAGGGTAGATATTTCAGCGTTGCTTTTTCCCCAGGTCTTCACACCTTAGTGTTTTGTTTTTGCTTAACGATTGCCACCTGGGCTAGCCTCTGTTTCCCATCTTCCTCAGTTTCAGAGGGTTGATATTTCAGGGTTGCTTTTTCCCCAGGTCTCCACGCCCTTGTGTGTTTCTTTTGCTTAACGATTGCCACCTGACCTAGCCTCTGTTGCCCATCCTCGTCAGTTTCAGAGGGTAGATTACTCAGTGCTGCTTTTTCCCCAGGTCTCCACGCCCTTGTGTGTTTCTTTTGCTTAAAGTTAGCCACCTGAAGCCAGCCTCTCTTGCCCATCTTCCTCAGTTTCAGAGGGTAGATATTTCAGGGTTGCTTTTTCCACAGGTCTCCATGCCTTTGGGTTTTGTTTTTGCTTAACGATTGCCACCTGAGGTAGCCTCTCTTGCCCATCGTCCTGAGTTTCAGAGGGTGGATTTCTCCGTGTTGCTTTTTCCCCAGGTCTCCACGCCCTTGTGTGTTTCTTTTGCTTCACGATTGCCACCTGAGGTAGCCTCTGTTGCCCATCCTCGTCAGTTTCAGAGGGTGGATTTCTCCCTGTTGCTTTTTCCCCAGGTCTCCACGCCCTTGTGTGTTTCTTTTGCTTAAAGTTTGCCACCTGAAGCCAGCCTCTCTTGCCCATCTTCCTCAGTTTCAGAGGGTAGATATTTCAGCGTTGCTTTTTCCCCAGGTCTTCACACCTTAGTGTTTTGTTTTTGCTTAACGATTGCCACCTGGGCTAGCCTCTGTTTCCCATCTTCCTCAGTTTCAGAGGCTTGATATTTCAGGGTTGCTTTTTCCCCAGGTCTCCACGCCCTTGTGTGTTTCTTTTGCTTAACGATTGCCACCTGACCTAGCCTCTGTTGCCCATCCTCGTCAGTTTCAGAGGGTGGATTTCTCCCTGTTGCTTTTTCCCCAGGTCTCCACGCCCTTGTGTGTTTCTTTTGCTTAAAGTTTGCCACCTGAAGCCAGCCTCTCTTGCCCATCTTCCTCAGTTTCAGAGGGTAGATATTTCAGGGTTGCTTTTTCCCCAGGTCTCCACGCCTTTGGGTTTTGTTTTTGCTTAACGATTGCCACCTGAAGTAGCCTCTCTTGCCCATCTTCCTCAGTTTCAGAGGGTGGATTTCTCCGTGTTGCTTTTTCCACAGGTCTCCACGCCCTTGTGTGTTTCTTTTGCTTCACGATTGCCACCTGAGGTAGCCTCTGTTGCCCATCCTCGTCAGTTTCAGAGGGTAGATTTCTCAGTGCTGCTTTTTCCCCAGGTCTCCACGCCCTCGTGTGTTTCTTTTGCTTAAAGTTTGTCACCTGAAGCCAGCCTCTCTTGCCCATCTTCCTCAGTTTCAGAGGGTAGATATTTCAGCGTTGCTTTTTCCCCAGGTCTTCACACCTTAGTGTTTTGTTTTTGCTTAACGATTGCCACCTGGGCTAGCCTCTGTTTCCCATCTTCCTCAGTTTCAGAGGGTTGATATTTCAGGGTTGCTTTTTCCCCAGGTCTCCACGCCCTTGTGTGTTTCTTTTGCTTCACGATTGCCACCTGACCTAGCCTCTGTTGCCCATCCTCGTCAGTTTCAGAGGGTAGATTTCTCCGTGTTGCTTTTTCCCCAGGTCTCCACGCCCTTGTGTGTTTCTTTTGCTTAACGTTTGCCACCTGAAGCCAGCCTCTCTTGCCCATCTTCCTCAGTTTCAGAGGGTAGATATTTCAGGGTTGCTTTTTACCCAGGTCTCCACGCTTTTGGGTTTTGTTTTTGCTTAACGATTGCCACCTGAGGTAGCCTCTGTTGCCCATCTTCCTCAGTTTCAGAGGGTGGATTTCTCAGTGTTGCTTTTTACCCAGGTCTCCACGCCCTTGTGTGTTTCTTTTGCTTAAAGATTGCCACCTGAGCTAGCCTCTGTTGCCCATCTTCGTCCGTTTCAGAGGGTAGATTTCTCAGTGTTGCCTTTTCGCCAGCTCCCCACGCCCTTGTGTGTTTCTTTTGCTTAAAGATTGTCACCTGAGCTAGGCACTGTTGCCCTGCTTCCTCAGTTTCAGAGGGTAGATATTTCAGGGTAGCTTTTTGACCGGGTCTCCTCGCCATTGTATTTTTCTATTTCACTTTTTTTGCATAAAGATTGCCACCTGAGCTAGCCTCTGTTGCCCATCTTCTTCGGTTTCAGAGGGTAGATTTCTCAGTGTTTCATGTTCGCCAGCTCTCCACGCCCTTGCGTCTTTTTTTTTTTTTTGCTTAAAGGTTGCAACCTGAGCTAGCTTCTTTTGCCCATGTTCGTCAGTTTCAGAGGGTGGATTTCTCCGTGTTGCTTTTTCCCCAGGTCTCCACGCCCTTGTGTGTTTCTTTTGCTTAACGATTGCCACCTGAGGTAGCCTCTGTTGCCCATCCTCGTCAGTTTCAGAGGGTAGATATATCAGGGTTGCTTTTTCCCCAGGTCTCCACGCCCTTGTGTGTTTCTTTTGCTTAAAGTTTGCCACCTGAAGTCAGCCTCTCTTGCCCATCTTCCTCAGTTTCAGAGGGTAGATATTTCAGGGTTGCTTTTTCCCCAGGTCTCCACGCCTTTGGGTCTTGCTTCTGCTTAACGATTGCCACCTGAGGTAGCCTCTGTTGCCCTTGTTCCTCAGTTTCAGAGGGTGGATTTCTCCGTGTTGCTTTTTCCCCAGGTCTCCACGCCCTTGTGTGTTTCTTTTGCTTAACGATTGCCACCTGAGGTAGCCTCTGTTGCCCATCCTCGTCAGTTTCAGAGGGTGGATTTCTCCCTGTTGCTTTTTCCCCAGGTCTCCACGCCCCTGTGTGTTCCTTTTGCTTAAACTTTGCCACCTGAAGCCAGACTCTCTTGCCCATCTTCCTCAGTTTCAGAGGGTAGATACTTCAGGGTTGCTTTTTCCCCAGGTCTCCACGCCTTTGGGTTTTGTTTTTGCTTAACGATTGCCACCTGGGCTAGCCTCTCTTGCCCATCTTCCTCAGTTTCAGAGGGTGGATTTCTCCGTGTTGCTTTTTCCACAGGTCTCCACGCCCTTGTGTGTTTCTTTTGCTTCACGATTGCCACCTGAGGTAGCCTCTGTTGCCCATCCTCGTCAGTTTCAGAGGGTAGATTTCTCCGTGCTGCTTTTTCCCCAGGTCTCCACGCCCTCGTGTGTTTCTTTTGCTTAAAGTTTGTCACCTGAAGCCAGCCTCTCTTGCCCATCTTCCTCAGTTTCAGAGGGTAGATATTTCAGCGTTGCTTTTTCCCCAGGTCTTCACACCTTAGTGTTTTGCTTTTGCTTAACGATTGCCACCTGGGCTAGCCTCTGTTTCCCATCTTCCTCAGTTTCAGAGGGTTGATATTTCAGGGTTGCTTTTTCCCCAGGTCTCCACGCCCTTGTGTGTTTCTTTTGCTTAACGATTGCCACCTGACCTAGCCTCTGTTGCCCATCCTCGTCAGTTTCAGAGGGTAGATTTCTCCGTGTTGCTTTTTCCCCAGGTCTCCACGCCCTTGTGTGTTTCTTTTGCTTAACGTTTGCCACCTGAAGCCAGCTTCTCTTGCCCATCTTCCTCAGTTTCAGAGGGTAGATATTTCAGGGTTGCTTTTTACCCAGGTCTCCACGCTTTTGGGTTTTGTTTTTGCTTAACGATTGCCACCTGAGGTAGCCTCTGTTGCCCATCTTCCTCAGTTTCAGAGGGTGGATTTCTCAGTGTTGCTTTTTACCCAGGTCTCCACGCCCTTGTGTGTTTCTTTTGCTTAAAGATTGCCACCTGAGCTAGCCTCTGTTGCCCATCTTCGTCCGTTTCAGAGGGTAGATTTCTCAGTGTTGCCTTTTCGCCAGCTCCCCACGCCCTTGTGTGTTTCTTTTGCTTAAAGATTGTCACCTGAGCTAGGCACTGTTGCCCTGCTTCCTCAGTTTCAGAGGGTAGATATTTCAGGGTAGCTTTTTGACCGGGTCTCCTCGCCATTGTATTTTTCTATTTCACTTTTTTTGCATAAAGATTGCCACCTGAGCTAGCCTCTGTTGCCCATCTTCTTCGGTTTCAGAGGGTAGATTTCTCAGTGTTTCATGTTCGCCAGCTCTCCACGCCCTTGCGTCTTTTTTTTTTTTTTGCTTAAAGGTTGCAACCTGAGCTAGCTTCTTTTGCCCATGTTCCTCAGTTTCAGAGGGTGGATTTCTCCGTGTTGCTTTTTCCCCAGGTCTCCACGCCCTTGTGTGTTTCTTTTGCTTAACGATTGCCACCTGAGGTAGCCTCTGTTGCCCATCCTCGTCAGTTTCAGAGGGTAGATATATCAGGGTTGCTTTTTCCCCAGGTCTCCACGCCCTTGTGTGTTTCTTTTGCTTAAAGTTTGCCACCTGAAGCCAGCCTCTCTTGCCCATCTTCCTCAGTTTCAGAGGGTAGATATTTCAGGGTTGCTTTTTCCCCAGGTCTCCACGCCTTTGGGTCTTGCTTCTGCTTAACGATTGCCACCTGAGGTAGCCTCTGTTGCCCTTGTTCCTCAGTTTCAGAGGGTGGATTTCTCCGTGTTGCTTTTTCCCCAGGTCTCCACGCCCTTGTGTGTTTCTTTTGCTTAACGATTGCCACCTGAGGTAGCCTCTGTTGCCCATCCTCGTCAGTTTCAGAGGGTGGATTTCTCCCTGTTGCTTTTTCCCCAGGTCTCCACGCCCTTGTGTGTTCCTTTTGCTTAAACTTTGCCACCTGAAGCCAGACTCTCTTGCCCATCTTCCTCAGTTTCAGAGGGTAGATATTTCAGGGTTGCTTTTTACCCAGGTCTCCACGCTTTTGGGTTTTGTTTTTGCTTAACGATTGCCACCTGAGGTAGCCTCTGTTGCCCATCTTCCTCAGTTTCAGAGGGTGGATTTCTCAGTGTTGCTTTTTACCCAGGTCTCCACGCCCTTGTGTGTTTCTTTTGCTTAACGATTGCCACCTGAGGTAGCCTCTGTTGCCCATCTTCGTCCGTTTCAGAGGGTAGATTTCTCAGTGTTGCCTTTTCGCCAGCTCCCCACGCCCTTGTGTGTTTCTTTTGCTTAAAGATTGTCACCTGAGCTAGGCACTGTTGCCCTGCTTCCTCAGTTTCAGAGGGTACCTTTTTCAGGGTAGCTTTTTGACCGGGTCTCCTCGCCATTGTATTTTTCTATTTCACTTTTTTTGCATAAAGATTGCCACCTGAGCTAGCCTCTGTTGCCCATCTTCTTCGGTTTCAGAGGGTAGATTTCTCAGTGTTTCATGTTCGCCAGCTCTCCACGCCCTTGCGTCTTTTTTTTTTTTTTGCTTAAAGGTTGCCACCTGAGCTAGCTTCTTTTGCCCATGTTCGTCAGTTTCAGAGGGTGGATTTCTCCGTGTTGCTTTTTCCCCAGGTCTCCACGCCCTTGTGTGTTTCTTTTGCTTAACGATTGCCACCTGAGGTAGCCTCTGTTGCCCATCCTCGTCAGTTTCAGAGGGTAGATATATCAGGGTTGCTTTTTTCCCAGGTCTCCACGCCCTTGTGTGTTTCTTTTGCTTAAAGTTTGCCACCTGAAGCCAGCCTCTCTTGCCCATCTTCCTCAGTTTCAGAGGGTAGATATTTCAGGGTTGCTTTTTCCCCAGGTCTCCACGCCTTTGGGTCTTGCTTCTGCTTAACGATTGCCACCTGAGGTAGCCTCTGTTGCCCTTGTTCCTCAGTTTCAGAGGGTGGATTTCTCCGTGTTGCTTTTTCCCCAGGTCTCCACGCCCTTGTGTGTTTCTTTTGCTTAACGATTGCCACCTGAGGTAGCCTCTGTTGCCCATCCTCGTCAGTTTCAGAGGGTGGATTTCTCCCTGTTGCTTTTTCCCCAGGTCTCCACGCCCTTGTGTGTTCCTTTTGCTTAAACTTTGCCACCTGAAGCCAGACTCTCTTGCCCATCTTCCTCAGTTTCAGAGGGTAGATACTTCAGGGTTGCTTTTTCCCCAGGTCTCCACGCCTTTGGGTTTTGTTTTTGCTTAACGATTGCCACCTGGGCTAGCCTCTCTTGCCCATCTTCCTCAGTTTCAGAGGGTGGATTTCTCCGTGTTGCTTTTTCCACAGGTCTCCACGCCCTTGTGTGTTTCTTTTGCTTAACGATTGCCACCTGAGGTAGCCTCTGTTGCCCATCCTCGTCAGTTTCAGAGGGTAGATTTCTCAGTGCTGCTTTTTCCCCAGGTCTCCACGCCCTCGTGTGTTTCTTTTGCTTAAAGTTTGTCACCTGAAGCCAGCCTCTCTTGCCCATCTTCCTCAGTTTCAGAGGGTAGATATTTCAGCGTTGCTTTTTCCCCAGGTCTTCACACCTTAGTGTTTTGCTTTTGCTTAACGATTGCCACCTGGGCTAGCCTCTGTTTCCCATCTTCCTCAGTTTCAGAGGGTGGATTTCTCCGTGTTGCTTTTTCCCCAGGTCTCCACGCCCTTGTGTGTTTCTTTTGCTTAACGATTGCCACCTGACCTAGCCTCTGTTGCCCATCCTCGTCAGTTTCAGAGGGTAGATATATCAGGGTTGCTTTTTCCCCAGGTCTCCACGCCCTTGTGTGTTTCTTTTGCTTAAAGTTTGCCACCTGAAGCCAGCCTCTCTTGCCCATCTTCCTCAGTTTTAGAGGGTAGATATTTCAGGGTTGCTTTTTCCCCTGGTCTCCACGCCTTTGTGTTTTGTTTTTGCTTAACGTATGCCACCTGAGGTAACCTCTGTTGCCCATCATCCTCAGTTTCAGAGGGTGGATTTCTCCGTGTTGCTTTTTCCACAGATCTCCACGCCCTTGTGTGTTCCTTTTGCTTGACGATTGCCACCTGTGGTAGCCTCTGTTGCTCATCCTCGTCAGTTTCTGAGGGTAGATTTCTCAGTGCTGCTTTTTCCCCAGGTCTCCACGCCCTTGTCTGTTTCTTTTGTTTAAAGTTTGCAACCTGAAGACAGCCTCTCTTGCCCATCTTCCTCAGTTTCAGAGGGTAGATATTTCAGGGTTGCTTTTTCCCCAGGTCTCCACGCCTTTGGGTTTTGTTTTTGCTTAACGATTGCCACCTGAGGTAGCCTCTGTTGCCCATCTTCCTCAGTTTCAGAGGGTGGATTTCTACCTGTTGCTTTTTCCCCACGTCTCCACGCCCTTGTGTGTTGCTTTTGCTTAAACTTTGCCACCTGAAGCCAGACTCTCTTGCCCATCTTCCTCAGTTTCAGAGGGTAGATATTTCAGGGTTGCTTTTTCCCCAGGTCTCCACGCCTTTGAGTTTTGTTTTTGCTTAACGATTGCCACCTGGGCTAGCCTCTCTTGCCCATCTTCCTCAGTTTTAGAGGGTGGATTTCTCCGTGTTGCTTTTTCCCCAGGTCTCCACGCCCTTGTGTGTTTCTTTTGCTTAAAGATTGCCACCTGAGCTAGCCTCTGTTGCCCATCTTCGTCCGTTTCAGAGGGTGGATTTCTCAGTGTTGCCTTTTCGCCAGCTCCCCACGCCCTTGTGTGTTTCTTTTGCTTAAAGATTGTCACCTGAGCTAGGCACTGTTGCCCTGCTTCCTCAGTTTCAGAGGGTACCTTCTTCAGGGTTGCTTTTTGACCGGGTCTCCTCGCCATTGTATTTTTCTATTTTCTTTTTTTTGCTTAAAGATTGCCACCTGAGCTAGCCTCTGTTGCCCATCTTCTTCGGTTTCAGAGGGTAGATTTGTCAGTGTTTCTTTTTCGCCAGCTCTCCACGCCCTTGCGTCTTTTTTTTTTTTCTGCTTAAAGGTTGCAACCTGAGCTAGCTTCTTTTGCCCATGTTCGTCAGTTTCAGAGGGTGGATTTCTCCGTGTTGCTTTTTCCCCAGGTCTCCACGCCCTTGTGTGTTTCTTTTGCTTAACGATTGCCACCTGAGGTAGCCTCTGTTGCCCATCCTCGTCAGTTTCAGAGGGTAGATATTTCAGGGTTGCTTTTTCCCCAGGTCTCCACGCCTTTGGGTTTTGTTTTTGCTTAACGATTGCCACCTGAGGTAGCCTCTCTTGCCCATCGTCCTGAGTTTCAGAGGGTCGATTTCTCCGTGTTGCTTTTTCCCCAGGTCTCCACGCCCTTGTGTGTTTCTTTTGCTTCACGATTGCCACCTGAGGTAGCCTCTGTTGCCCATCCTCGTCAGTTTCAGAGGGTAGATTTCTCCCTGTTGCTTTTTCCCCAGGTCTCCACGCCCTTGTGTGTTTCTTTTGCTTAAAGTTTGCCACCTGAAGCCAGCCTCTCTTGCCCATCTTCCTCAGTTTCAGAGGGTAGATATTTCAGGGTTGCTTTTTCCCCAGGTCTCCACGCCTTTGGGTCTTGCTTCTGCTTAACGATTGCCACCTGAGGTAGCCTCTGTTGCCCTTGTTCCTCAGTTTCAGAGGGTGGATTTCTCCGTGTTGCTTTTTCCCCAGGTCTCCACGCCCTTGTGTGTTTCTTTTGCTTAACGATTGCCACCTGAGGTAGCCTCTGTTGCCCATCCTCGTCAGTTTCAGAGGGTGGATTTCTCCCTGTTGCTTTTTCCCCAGGTCTCCACGCCCTTGTGTGTTCCTTTTGCTTAAACTTTGCCACCTGAAGCCAGACTCTCTTGCCCATCTTCCTCAGTTTCAGAGGGTAGATACTTCAGGGTTGCTTTTTCCCCAGGTCTCCACGCCTTTGGGTTTTGTTTTTGCTTAACGATTGCCACCTGGGCTAGCCTCTCTTGCCCATCTTCCTCAGTTTCAGAGGGTGGATTTCTCCGTGTTGCTTTTTCCACAGGTCTCCACGCCCTTGTGTGTTTCTTTTGCTTCACGATTGCCACCTGAGGTAGCCTCTGTTGCCCATCCTCGTCAGTTTCAGAGGGTAGATTTCTCAGTGCTGCTTTTTCCCCAGGTCTCCACGCCCTCGTGTGTTTCTTTTGCTTAAAGTTTGTCACCTGAAGCCAGCCTCTCTTGCCCATCTTCCTCAGTTTCAGAGGGTAGATATTTCAGCGTTGCTTTTTCCCCAGGTCTTCACACCTTAGTGTTTTGCTTTTGCTTAACGATTGCCACCTGGGCTAGCCTCTGTTTCCCATCTTCCTCAGTTTCAGAGGGTTGATATTTCAGGGTTGCTTTTTCCCCAGGTCTCCACGCCCTTGTGTGTTTCTTTTGCTTATCGATTGCCACCTGACCTAGCCTCTGTTGCCCATCCTCGTCAGTTTCAGAGGGTAGATTTCTCCGTGTTGCTTTTTCCCCAGGTCTCCACGCCCTTGTGTGTTTCTTTTGCTTAACGTTTGCCACCTGAAGCCAGCTTCTCTTGCCCATCTTCCTCAGTTTCAGAGGGTAGATATTTCAGGGTTGCTTTTTACCCAGGTCTCCACGCTTTTGGGTTTTGTTTTTGCTTAACGATTGCCACCTGAGGTAGCCTCTGTTGCCCATCTTCCTCAGTTTCAGAGGGTGGATTTCTCAGTGTTGCTTTTTACCCAGGTCTCCACGCCCTTGTGTGTTTCTTTTGCTTAAAGATTGCCACCTGAGCTAGCCTCTGTTGCCCATCTTCGTCCGTTTCAGAGTGTAGATTTCTCAGTGTTGCCTTTTCGCCAGCTCCCCACGCCCTTGTGTGTTTCTTTTGCTTAAAGATTGTCACCTGAGCTAGGCACTGTTGCCCTGCTTCCTCAGTTTCAGAGGGTACCTTTTTCAGGGTAGCTTTTTGACCGGGTCTCCTCGCCATTGTATTTTTCTATTTCACTTTTTTTGCATAAAGATTGCCACCTGAGCTAGCCTCTGTTGCCCATCTTCTTCGGTTTCAGAGGGTAGATTTCTCAGTGTTTCATGTTCGCCAGCTCTCCACGCCCTTGCGTCTTTTTTTTTTTCTGCTTAAAGGTTGCAACCTGAGCTAGCTTCTTTTGCCCATGTTCGTCAGTTTCAGAGGGTGGATTTCTCCGTGTTGCTTTTTCCCCAGGTCTCCACGCCCTTGTGTGTTTCTTTTGCTTAACGATTGCCACCTGAGGTAGCCTCTGTTGCCCATCCTCGTCAGTTTCAGAGGGTAGATATATCAGGGTTGCTTTTTCCCCAGGTCTCCACGCCCTTGTGTGTTTCTTTTGCTTAAAGTTTGCCACCTGAAGCCAGCCTCTCTTGCCCATCTTCCTCAGTTTCAGAGGGTAGATATTTCAGGGTTGCTTTTTCCCCAGGTCTCCACGCCTTTGGGTTTTGTTTTTGCTTAACGTATGCCACCTGAGGTAACCTCTGTTGCCCATCATCCTCAGTTTCAGAGGGTGGATTTCTCCGTGTTGCTTTTTCCACAGATCTCCACGCCCTTGTGTGTTCCTTTTGCTTGACGATTGCCACCTGTGGTAGCCTCTGTTGCTCATCCTCGTCAGTTTCTGAGGGTAGATTTCTCAGTGCTGTTTTTTCCCCAGGTCTCCACGCCCTTGTCTGTTTCTTTTGTTTAAAGTTTGCAACCTGAAGCCAGCCTCTCTTGCCCATCTTCCTCAGTTTCAGAGGGTAGATATTTCAGGCTTGCTTTTTCCCCAGGTCTCCACGCCTTTGGGTTTTGTTTTTGCTTAACGATTGCCACCTGAGGTAGCCTCTGTTGCCCATCTTCCTCAGTTTCAGAGGGTGGATTTCTACCTGTTGCTTTTTCCCCACGTCTCCACGCCCTTGTGTGTTGCTTTTGCTTAAACTTTGCCACCTGAAGCCAGACTCTCTTGCCCATCTTCCTCAGTTTCAGAGGGTAGATATTTCAGGGTTGCTTTTTCCCCAGGTCTCCACGCCTTTGAGTTTTGTTTTTGCTTAACGATTGCCACCTGGGCTAGCCTCTCTTGCCCATCTTCCTCAGTTTTAGAGGGTGGATTTCTCCGTGTTGCTTTTTCCCCAGGTCTCCACGCCCTTGTGTGTTTCTTTTGCTTAAAGATTGCCACCTGAGCTAGCCTCTGTTGCCCATCTTCGTCCGTTTCAGAGGGTGGATTTCTCAGTGTTGCCTTTTCGCCAGCTCCCCACGCCCTTGTGTGTTTCTTTTGCTTAAAGATTGTCACCTGAGCTAGGCACTGTTGCCCTGCTTCCTCAGTTTCAGAGGGTAACTTTTTCAGGGTTGCTTTTTGACCGGGTCTCCTCGCCATTGTATTTTTCTATTTTCTTTTTTTGCTTAAAGATTGCCACCTGAGCTAGCCTCTGTTGCCCATCTTCTTCGGTTTCAGAGGGTAGATTTGTCAGTGTTTCTTTTTCGCCAGCTCTCCACGCCCTTGCGTCTTTTTTTTTTTTCTGCTTAAAGGTTGCAACCTGAGCTAGCTTCTTTTGCCCATGTTCGTCAGTTTCAGAGGGTGGATTTCTCCGTGTTGCTTTTTCCCCAGGTCTCCACGCCCTTGTGTGTTTCTTTTGCTTCACGATTGCCACCTGAGGTAGCCTCTGTTGCCCATCCTCGTCAGTTTCAGAGGGTGGATTTCTCCGTGTTGCTTTTTCCCCAGGTCTCCACGCCCTTGTGTGTTTCTTTTGCTTAAAGTTTGCCACCTGAAGCCAGCCTCTCTTGCCCATCTTCCTCAGTTTCAGAGGGTAGATATTTCAGGGTTGCTTTTTCCCCAGGTCTCCACGCCTTTGGGTTTTGTTTTTGCTTAACGATTGCCACCTGAGGTAGCCTCTGTTTCCCATCTTCCTCAATTTCAGAGGGTTGATATTTCAGGGTTGCTTTTTCCCCAGGTCTCCACGCCCTTGTGTGTTTCTTTTGCTTAACGATTGCCACCTGACCTAGCCTCTGTTGCCCATCCTCGTCAGTTTCAGAGGGTAGATTTCTCCGTGTTGCTTTTTCCCCAGGTCTCCACGCCCTTGTGTGTTTCTTTTGCTTAACGTTTGCCACCTGAAGCCAGCCTCTCTTGCCCATCTTCCTCAGTTTCAGAGGGTAGATATTTCAGGGTTGCTTTTTACCCAGGTCTCCACGCTTTTGGGTTTTGTTTTTGCTTAACGATTGCCACCTGAGGTAGCCTCTGTTGCCCATCTTCCTCAGTTTCAGAGGGTGGATTTCTCAGTGTTGCTTTTTACCCAGGTCTCCACGCCCTTGTGTGTTTCTTTTGCTTAAAGATTGCCACCTGAGCTAGCCTCTGTTGCCCATCTTCGTCCGTTTCAGAGGGTGGATTTCTCAGTGTTGCCTTTTCGCCAGCTCCCCACGCCCTTGTGTGTTTCTTTTGCTTAAAGATTGTCACCTGAGCTAGGCACTGTTGCCCTGCTTCCTCAGTTTCAGAGGTTATCTTTTTCAGGGTAGCTTTTTGACCGGGTCTCCTCGCCATTGTATTTTTCTATTTCACTTTTTTTGCATAAAGATTGCCACCTGAGCTAGCCTCTGTTGCCCATCTTCTTCGGTTTCAGAGGGTAGATTTCTCAGTGTTTCATGTTCGCCAGCTCTCCACGCCCTTGCGTCTTTTTTTTTTTCTGCTTAAAGGTTGCAACCTGAGCTAGCTTCTTTTGCCCATGTTCGTCAGTTTCAGAGGGTGGATTTCTCCGTGTTGCTTTTTCCCCAGGTCTCCACGCCCTTGTGTGTTTCTTTTGCTTAACGATTGCCACCTGAGGTAGCCTCTGTTGCCCATCCTCGTCAGTTTCAGAGGGTAGATATATCAGGGTTGCTTTTTCCCCAGGTCTCCACGCCCTTGTGTGTTTCTTTTGCTTAAAGATTGTCACCTGAGCTAGGCACTGTTGCCCTGCTTCCTCAGTTTCAGAGGGTACCTTTTTCAGGGTTGCTTTTTGACCGGGTCTCCTCGCCATTGTATTTTTCTATTTTCTTTTTTTTGCTTAAAGATTGCCACCTTAGCTAGCCTCTGTTGCCCATCTTCTTCGGTTTCAGAGGGTAGATTTGTCAGTGTTTCTTTTTCGCCAGCTCTCCACGCCCTTGCGTCTTTTTTTTTTTTCTGCTTAAAGGTTGCAACCTGAGCTAGCTTCTTTTGCCCATGTTCGTCAGTTTCAGAGGGTGGATTTCTCCGTGTTGCTTTTTCCCCAGGTCTCCACGCCCTTGTGTGTTTCTTTTGCTTAACGATTGCCACCTGAGGTAGCCTCTGTTGCCCATCCTCGTCAGTTTCAGAGGGTAGATATTTCAGGGTTGCTTTTTCCCCAGGTCTCCACGCCTTTGGGTTTTGTTTTTGCTTAACGATTGCCACCTGAGGTAGCCTCTCTTGCCCATCGTCCTGAGTTTCAGAGGATGGATTGCTCCGTGTTGCTTTTTCCCCAGGTCTCCACGCCCTTGTGTGTTTCTTTTGCTTCACGATTGCCACCTGAGGTAGCCTCTGTTGCCCATCCTCGTCAGTTTCAGAGGGTGGATTTCTCCCTGTTGCTTTTTCCCCAGGTCTCCACGCCCTTGTGTGTTTCTTTTGCTTAAAGTTTGCCACCTGAAGCCAGCCTCTCTTGCCCATCTTCCTCAGTTTCAGAGGGTAGATATTTCAGGCTTGCTTTTTCCCCAGGTCTCCACGCCTTTGGGTTTTGTTTTTGCTTAACGATTGCCACCTGAGGTAGCCTCTGTTTCCCATCTTCCTCAATTTCAGAGGGTTGATATTTCAGGGTTGCTTTTTCCCCAGGTCTCCACGCCCTTGTGTGTTTCTTTTGCTTAACGATTGCCACCTGACCTAGCCTCTGTTGCCCATCCTCGTCAGTTTCAGAGGGTAGATTTCTCCGTGTTGCTTTTTCCCCTGGTCTCCACGCCCTTGTGTGTTTCTTTTGCTTAACGTTTGCCACCTGAAGCCAGCCTCTCTTGCCCATCTTCCTCAGTTTCAGAGGGTGGATTTCTCAGTGTTGCTTTTTACCCAGGTCTCCACGCCCTTGTGTGTTTCTTTTGCTTAAAGATTGCCACCTGAGCTAGCCTCTGTTGCCCATCTTCGTCCGTTTCAGAGGGTAGATTTCTCAGTGTTGCCTTTTCGCCAGCTCCCCACGCCCTTGTGTGTTTCTTTTGCTTAAAGATTGTCACCTGAGCTAGGCACTGTTGCCCTGCTTCCTCAGTTTCAGAGGGTACCTTTTTCAGGGTAGCTTTTTGACCGGGTCTCCTCGCCATTGTATTTTTCTATTTCACTTTTTTTGCATAAAGATTGCCACCTGAGCTAGCCTCTGTTGCCCATCTTCTTCGGTTTCAGAGGGTAGATTTCTCAGTGTTTCATGTTCGCCAGCTCTCCACGCCCTTGCGTCTTTTTTTTTTTCTGCTTAAAGGTTGCAACCTGAGCTAGCTTCTTTTGCCCATGTTCGTCAGTTTCAGAGGGTGGATTTCTCCGTGTTGCTTTTTCCCCAGTTCTCCACGCCCTTGTGTGTTTCTTTTGCTTAACGACTGCCACCTGAGGTAGCCTCTGTTGCCCATCCTCGTCAGTTTCAGAGGGTAGATATATCAGGGTTGCTTTTTCCCCAGGTCTCCACGCCCTTGTGTGTTTCTTTTGCTTAAAGTTTGCCACCTGAAGCCAGCCTCTCTTGCCCATCTTCCTCAGTTTCAGAGGGTAGATATTTCAGGGTTGCTTTTTCCCCAGGTCTCCACGCCTTTGGGTCTTGCTTCTGCTTAACGATTGCCACCTGAGGTAGCCTCTGTTGCCCTTGTTCCTCAGTTTCAGAGGGTGGATTTCTCCGTGTTGCTTTTTCCCCAGGTCTCCACGCCCTTGTGTGTTTCTTTTGCTTAACGATTGCCACCTGAGGTAGCCTCTGTTGCCCATCCTCGTCAGTTTCAGAGGGTGGATTTCTCCCTGTTGCTTTTTCCCCAGGTCTCCACGCCCTTGTGTGTTCCTTTTGCTTAAACTTTGCCACCTGAAGCCAGACTCTCTTGCCCATCTTCCTCAGTTTCAGAGGGTAGATATTTCAGGGTTGCTTTTTCCCCAGGTCTCCAAGCCTTTGGGTTTTGTTTTTGCTTAACGATTGCCACCTGGTCTAGCCTCTCTTGCCCATCTTCCTCAGTTTCAGAGGGTGGATTTCTCCGTGTTGCTTTTTCCCCAGGTCTCCACGCCCTTGTGTGTTTCTTTTGCTTAACGATTGCCACCTGAGGTAGCCTCTGTTGCCCATCCTCGTCAGTTTCAGAGGGTAGATTTCTCAGTGCTGCTTTTTCCCCAGGTCTCCACGCCCTTGTCTGTTTCTTTTGTTTAAAGTTTGCAACCTGAAGCCAGCCTCTCTTGCCCATCTTCCTCAGTTTCAGAGGGTAGATATTTCAGGGTTGCTTTTTCCCCAGGTCTCCACGCCTTTGGGTTTTGTTTTTGCTTAACGATTGCCACCTGAGGTAGCCTCTGTTGCCCATCTTCCTCAGTTTCAGAGGGTGGATTTCTACCTGTTGCTTTTTCCCCACGTCTCCACGCCCTTGTGTGTTGCTTTTGCTTAAACTTTGCCACCTGAAGCCAGACTCTCTTGCCCATCTTCCTCAGTTTCAGAGGGTAGATATTTCAGGGTTGCTTTTTCCCCAGGTCTCCACGCCTTTGAGTTTTGTTTTTGCTTAACGATTGCCACCTGGGCTAGCCTCTCTTGCCCATCTTCCTCAGTTTTAGAGGGTGGATTTCTCCGTGTTGCTTTTTCCCCAGGTCTCCACGCCCTTGTGTGTTTCTTTTGCTTAAAGATTGCCACCTGAGCTAGCCTCTGTTGCCCATCTTCGTCCGTTTCAGAGGGTGGATTTCTCAGTGTTGCCTTTTCGCCAGCTCCCCACGCCCTTGTGTGTTTCTTTTGCTTAAAGATTGTCACCTGAGCTAGGCACTGTTGCCCTGCTTCCTCAGTTTCAGAGGGTACCTTTTTCAGGGTTGCTTTTTGACCGGGTCTCCTCGCCATTGTATTTTTCTATTTTCTTTTTTTTGCTTAAAGATTGCCACCTGAGCTAGCCTCTGTTGCCCATCTTCTTCGGTTTCAGAGGGTAGATTTGTCAGTGTTTCTTTTTCGCCAGCTCTCCACGCCCTTGCGTCTTTTTTTTTTTTCTGCTTAAAGGTTGCAACCTGAGCTAGCTTCTTTTGCCCATGTTCGTCAGTTTCAGAGGGTGGATTTCTCCGTGTTGCTTTTTCCCCAGGTCTCCACGCCCTTGTGTGTTTCTTTTGCTTAACGATTGCCACCTGAGGTAGCCTCTGTTGCCCATCCTCGTCAGTTTCAGAAGGTAGATATTTCAGGGTTGCTTTTTCCCCAGGTCTCCACGCCTTTGGGTTTTGTTTTTGCTTAACGATTGCCACCTGAGGTAGCCTCTCTTGCCCATCGTCCTGAGTTTCAGAGGGTGGATTTCTCCGTGTTGCTTTTTCCCCAGGTCTCCACGCCCTTGTGTGTTTCTTTTGCTTCACGATTGCCACCTGACCTAGCCTCTGTTGCCCATCCTCGTCAGTTTCAGAGGGTGGATTTCTCCCTGTTGCTTTTTCCCCAGGTCTCCACGCCCTTGTGTGTTTCTTTTGCTTAAAGTTTGCCACCTGAAGCCAGCCTCTCTTGCCCATCTTCCTCAGTTTCAGAGGGTAGATATTTCAGGGTTGCTTTTTCCCCAGGTCTCCACGCCTTTGGGTTTTGTTTTTGCTTAACGATTGCCACCTGAGGTAGCCTCTGTTTCCCATCTTCCTCAATTTCAGAGGGTTGATATTTCAGGGTTGCTTTTTCCCCAGGTCTCCACGCCCTTGTGTGTTTCTTTTGCTTAACGATTGCCACCTGACCTAGCCTCTGTTGCCCATCCTCGTCAGTTTCAGAGGGTAGATTTCTCCGTGTTGCTTTTTCCCCAGGTCTCCACGCCCTTGTGTGTTTCTTTTGCTTAACGTTTGCCACCTGAAGCCAGCCTCTCTTGCCCATCTTCCTCAGTTTCAGAGGGTGGATTTCTCAGTGTTGCTTTTTACCCAGGTCTCCACGCCCTTGTGTGTTTCTTTTGCTTAAAGATTGCCACCTGAGCTAGCCTCTGTTGCCCATCTTCGTCCGTTTCAGAGGGTAGATTTCTCAGTGTTGCCTTTTCGCCAGCTCCCCACGCCCTTGTGTGTTTCTTTTGCTTAAAGATTGTCACCTGAGCTAGGCACTGTTGCCCTGCTTCCTCAGTTTCAGAGGGTACCTTTTTCAGGGTAGCTTTTTGACCGGGTCTCCTCGCCATTGTATTTTTCTATTTCACTTTTTTTGCATAAAGATTGCCACCTGAGCTAGCCTCTGTTGCCCATCTTCTTCGGTTTCAGAGGGTAGATTTCTCAGTGTTTCATGTTCGCCAGCTCTCCACGCCCTTGCGTCTTTTTTTTTTTCTGCTTAAAGGTTGCAACCTGAGCTAGCTTCTTTTGCCCATGTTCGTCAGTTTCAGAGGGTGGATTTCTCCGTGTTGCTTTTTCCCCAGTTCTCCACGCCCTTGTGTGTTTCTTTTGCTTAACGATTGCCACCTGAGGTAGCCTCTGTTGCCCATCCTCGTCAGTTTCAGAGGGTAGATATATCAGGGTTGCTTTTTCCCCAGGTCTCCACGCCCTTGTGTGTTTCTTTTGCTTAAAGTTTGCCACCTGAAGCCAGCCTCTCTTGCCCATCTTCCTCAGTTTCAGAGGGTAGATATTTCAGGGTTGCTTTTTCCCCAGGTCTCCACGCCTTTGGGTCTTGCTTCTGCTTAACGATTGCCACCTGAGGTAGCCTCTGTTGCCCTTGTTCCTCAGTTTCAGAGGGTGGATTTCTCCGTGTTGCTTTTTCCCCAGGTCTCCACGCCCTTGTGTGTTTCTTTTGCTTCACGATTGCCACCTGAGGTAGCCTCTGTTGCCCATCCTCGTCAGTTTCAGAGGGTGGATTTCTCCCTGTTGCTTTTTCCCCAGGTCTCCACGCCCTTGTGTGTTCCTTTTGCTTAAACTTTGCCACCTGAAGCCAGACTCTCTTGCCCATCTTCCTCAGTTTCAGAGGGTAGATATTTCAGGGTTGCTTTTTCCCCAGGTCTCCACGCCTTTGGGTTTTGTTTTTGCTTAACGATTGCCACCTGGTCTAGCCTCTCTTGCCCATCTTCCTCAGTTTCAGAGGGTGGATTTCTCCGTGTTGCTTTTTCCCCAGGTCTCCACGCCCTTGTGTGTTTCTTTTGCTTAACGATTGCCACCTGAGGTAGCCTCTGTTGCCCATCCTCGTCAGTTTCAGAGGGTAGATTTCTCAGTGCTGCTTTTTCCCCAGGTCTCCACGCCCTCGTGTGTTTCTTTTGCTTAAAGTTTGTCACCTGAAGCCAGCCTCTATTGCCCATCTTCCTCAGTTTCAGAGGGTAGATATTTCAGCTTTGCTTTTTCCCCAGGTCTTCACACCTTAGTGTTTTGTTTTTGCTTAACGATTGCCACCTGGGCTAGCCTCTGTTTCCCATCTTCCTCAGTTTCAGAGGGTTGATATTTCAGGGTTGCTTTTTCCCCAGGTCTCCAGGCCCTTGTGTGTTTCTTTTGCTTAACGATTGCCACCTGACCTAGCCTCTGTTGCCCATCCTCGTCAGTTTCAGAGGGTAGATTTCTCCGTGTTGCTTTTTCCCCAGGTGTCCACGCCCTTGTGTGTTGCTTTTGCTTAAACTTTGCCACCTGAAGCCAGACTCTCTTGCCCATCTTCCTCAGGTTCAGAGGGTAGATATTTCAGGGTTGCTTTTTCCCCAGGTCTCCACGCCTTTGAGTTTTGTTTTTGCTTAACGATTGCCACCTGGGCTAGCCTCTCTTGCCCATCTTCCTCAGTTTTAGAGGGTGGATTTCTCCGTGTTGCTTTTTCCCCAGGTCTCCACGCCCTTGTGTGTTTCTTTTGCTTAAAGATTGCCACCTGAGCTAGCCTCTGTTGCCCATCTTCGTCCGTTTCAGAGGGTGGATTTCTCAGTGTTGCCTTTTCGCCAGCTCCCCACGCCCTTGTGTGTTTCTTTTGCTTAAAGATTGTCACCTGAGCTAGGCACTGTTGCCCTGCTTCCTCAGTTTCAGAGGGTACCTTTTTCAGGGTTGCTTTTTGACCGGGTCTCCTCGCCATTGTATTTTTCTATTTTCTTTTTTTTGCTTAAAGATTGCCACCTGAGCTAGCCTCTGTTGCCCATCTTCTTCGGTTTCAGAGGGTAGATTTGTCAGTGTTTCTTTTTCGCCAGCTCTCCACGCCCTTGCGTCTTTTTTTTTTTTCTGCTTAAAGGTTGCAACCTGAGCTAGCTTCTTTTGCCCATGTTCGTCAGTTTCAGAGGGTGGATTTCTCCGTGTTGCTTTTTCCCCAGGTCTCCACGCCCTTGTGTGTTTCTTTTGCTTAACGATTGCCACCTGAGGTAGCCTCTGTTGCCCATCCTCGTCAGTTTCAGAAGGTAGATATTTCAGGGTTGCTTTTTCCCCAGGTCTCCACGCCTTTGGGTTTTGTTTTTGCTTAACGATTGCCACCTGAGGTAGCCTCTCTTGCCCATCGTCCTGAGTTTCAGAGGGTGGATTTCTCCGTGTTGCTTTTTCCCCAGGTCTCCACGCCCTTGTGTGTTTCTTTTGCTTCACGATTGCCACCTGACCTAGCCTCTGTTGCCCATCCTCGTCAGTTTCAGAGGGTGGATTTCTCCCTGTTGCTTTTTCCCCAGGTCTCCACGCCCTTGTGTGTTTCTTTTGCTTAAAGTTTGCCACCTGAAGCCAGCCTCTCTTGCCCATCTTCCTCAGTTTCAGAGGGTAGATATTTCAGGGTTGCTTTTTCCCCAGGTCTCCACGCCTTTGGGTTTTGTTTTTGCTTAACGATTGCCACCTGAGGTAGCCTCTGTTTCCCATCTTCCTCAATTTCAGAGGGTTGATATTTCAGGGTTGCTTTTTCCCCAGGTCTCCACGCCCTTGTGTGTTTCTTTTGCTTAACGATTGCCACCTGACCTAGCCTCTGTTGCCCATCCTCGTCAGTTTCAGAGGGTAGATTTCTCCGTGTTGCTTTTTCCCCAGGTCTCCACGCCCTTGTGTGTTTCTTTTGCTTAACGTTTGCCACCTGAAGCCAGCCTCTCTTGCCCATCTTCCTCAGTTTCAGAGGGTGGATTTCTCAGTGTTGCTTTTTACCCAGGTCTCCACGCCCTTGTGTGTTTCTTTTGCTTAAAGATTGCCACCTGAGCTAGCCTCTGTTGCCCATCTTCGTCCGTTTCAGAGGGTAGATTTCTCAGTGTTGCCTTTTCGCCAGCTCCCCACGCCCTTGTGTGTTTCTTTTGCTTAAAGATTGTCACCTGAGCTAGGCACTGTTGCCCTGCTTCCTCAGTTTCAGAGGGTACCTTTTTCAGGGTAGCTTTTTGACCGGGTCTCCTCGCCATTGTATTTTTCTATTTCACTTTTTTTGCATAAAGATTGCCACCTGAGCTAGCCTCTGTTGCCCATCTTCTTCGGTTTCAGAGGGTAGATTTCTCAGTGTTTCATGTTCGCCAGCTCTCCACGCCCTTGCGTCTTTTTTTTTTTCTGCTTAAAGGTTGCAACCTGAGCTAGCTTCTTTTGCCCATGTTCGTCAGTTTCAGAGGGTGGATTTCTCCGTGTTGCTTTTTCCCCAGTTCTCCACGCCCTTGTGTGTTTCTTTTGCTTAACGATTGCCACCTGAGGTAGCCTCTGTTGCCCATCCTCGTCAGTTTCAGAGGGTAGATATATCAGGGTTGCTTTTTCCCCAGGTCTCCACGCCCTTGTGTGTTTCTTTTGCTTAAAGTTTGCCACCTGAAGCCAGCCTCTCTTGCCCATCTTCCTCAGTTTCAGAGGGTAGATATTTCATGGTTGCTTTTTCCCCAGGTCTCCACGCCTTTGGGTCTTGCTTCTGCTTAACGATTGCCACCTGAGGTAGCCTCTGTTGCCCTTGTTCCTCAGTTTCAGAGGGTGGATTTCTCCGTGTTGCTTTTTCCCCAGGTCTCCACGCCCTTGTGTGTTTCTTTTGCTTAACGATTGCCACCTGAGGTAGCCTCTGTTGCCCATCCTCGTCAGTTTCAGAGGGTGGATTTCTCCCTGTTGCTTTTTCCCCAGGTCTCCACGCCCTTGTGTGTTCCTTTTGCTTAAACTTTGCCACCTGAAGCCAGACTCTCTTGCCCATCTTCCTCAGTTTCAGAGGGTAGATATTTCAGGGTTGCTTTTTCCCCAGGTCTCCACGCCTTTGGGTTTTGTTTTTGCTTAACGATTGCCACCTGGTCTAGCCTCTCTTGCCCATCTTCCTCAGTTTCAGAGGGTGGATTTCTCCGTGTTGCTTTTTCCCCAGGTCTCCACGCCCTTGTGTGTTTCTTTTGCTTAACGATTGCCACCTGAGGTAGCCTCTGTTGCCCATCCTCGTCAGTTTCAGAGGGTAGATTTCTCAGTGCTGCTTTTTCCCCAGGTCTCCACGCCCTCGTGTGTTTCTTTTGCTTAAAGTTTGTCACCTGAAGCCAGCCTCTATTGCCCATCTTCCTCAGTTTCAGAGGGTAGATATTTCAGCTTTGCTTTTTCCCCAGGTCTTCACACCTTAGTGTTTTGTTTTTGCTTAACGATTGCCACCTGGGCTAGCCTCTGTTTCCCATCTTCCTCAGTTTCAGAGGGTTGATATTTCAGGGTTGCTTTTTCCCCAGGTCTCCAGGCCCTTGTGTGTTTCTTTTGCTTAACGATTGCCACCTGACCTAGCCTCTGTTGCCCATCCTCGTCAGTTTCAGAGGGTAGATTTCTCCGTGTTGCTTTTTCCCCAGGTGTCCACGCCCTTGTGTGTTGCTTTTGCTTAAACTTTGCCACCTGAAGCCAGACTCTCTTGCCCATCTTCCTCAGGTTCAGAGGGTAGATATTTCAGGGTTGCTTTTTCCCCAGGTCTCCACGCCTTTGAGTTTTGTTTTTGCTTAACGATTGCCACCTGGGCTAGCCTCTCTTGCCCATCTTCCTCAGTTTTAGAGGGTGGATTTCTCCGTGTTGCTTTTTCCCCAGGTCTCCACGCCCTTGTGTGTTTCTTTTGCTTAAAGATTGCCACCTGAGCTAGCCTCTGTTGCCCATCTTCGTCCGTTTCAGAGGGTGGATTTCTCAGTGTTGCCTTTTCGCCAGCTCCCCACGCCCTTGTGTGTTTCTTTTGCTTAAAGATTGTCACCTGAGCTAGGCACTGTTGCCCTGCTTCCTCAGTTTCAGAGGGTACCTTTTTCAGGGTTGCTTTTTGACCGGGTCTCCTCGCCATTGTATTTTTCTATTTTCTTTTTTTTGCTTAAAGATTGCCACCTGAGCTAGCCTCTGTTGCCCATCTTCTTCGGTTTCAGAGGGTAGATTTCTCAGTGTTTCATGTTCGCCAGCTCTCCACGCCCTTGCGTCTTTTTTTTTTTCTGCTTAAAGGTTGCAACCTGAGCTAGCTTCTTTTGCCCATGTTCGTCAGTTTCAGAGGGTGGATTTCTCCGTGTTGCTTTTTCCCCAGTTCTCCACGCCCTTGTGTGTTTCTTTTGCTTAACGATTGCCACCTGAGGTAGCCTCTGTTGCCCATCCTCGTCAGTTTCAGAGGGTAGATATATCAGGGTTGCTTTTTCCCCAGGTCTCCACGCCCTTGTGTGTTTCTTTTGCTTAAAGTTTGCCACCTGAAGCCAGCCTCTCTTGCCCATCTTCCTCAGTTTCAGAGGGTAGATATTTCATGGTTGCTTTTTCCCCAGGTCTCCACGCCTTTGGGTCTTGCTTCTGCTTAACGATTGCCACCTGAGGTAGCCTCTGTTGCCCTTGTTCCTCAGTTTCAGAGGGTGGATTTCTCCGTGTTGCTTTTTCCCCAGGTCTCCACGCCCTTGTGTGTTTCTTTTGCTTAACGATTGCCACCTGAGGTAGCCTCTGTTGCCCATCCTCGTCAGTTTCAGAGGGTGGATTTCTCCCTGTTGCTTTTTCCCCAGGTCTCCACGCCCTTGTGTGTTCCTTTTGCTTAAACTTTGCCACCTGAAGCCAGACTCTCTTGCCCATCTTCCTCAGTTTCAGAGGGTAGATATTTCAGGGTTGCTTTTTCCCCAGGTCTCCACGCCTTTGGGTTTTGTTTTTGCTTAACGATTGCCACCTGGTCTAGCCTCTCTTGCCCATCTTCCTCAGTTTCAGAGGGTGGATTTCTCCGTGTTGCTTTTTCCCCAGGTCTCCACGCCCTTGTGTGTTTCTTTTGCTTAACGATTGCCACCTGAGGTAGCCTCTGTTGCCCATCCTCGTCAGTTTCAGAGGGTAGATTTCTCAGTGCTGCTTTTTCCCCAGGTCTCCACGCCCTCGTGTGTTTCTTTTGCTTAAAGTTTGTCACCTGAAGCCAGCCTCTATTGCCCATCTTCCTCAGTTTCAGAGGGTAGATATTTCAGCTTTGCTTTTTCCCCAGGTCTTCACACCTTAGTGTTTTGTTTTTGCTTAACGATTGCCACCTGGGCTAGCCTCTGTTTCCCATCTTCCTCAGTTTCAGAGGGTTGATATTTCAGGGTTGCTTTTTCCCCAGGTCTCCAGGCCCTTGTGTGTTTCTTTTGCTTAACGATTGCCACCTGACCTAGCCTCTGTTGCCCATCCTCGTCAGTTTCAGAGGGTAGATTTCTCCGTGTTGCTTTTTCCCCAGGTGTCCACGCCCTTGTGTGTTGCTTTTGCTTAAACTTTGCCACCTGAAGCCAGACTCTCTTGCCCATCTTCCTCAGGTTCAGAGGGTAGATATTTCAGGGTTGCTTTTTCCCCAGGTCTCCACGCCTTTGAGTTTTGTTTTTGCTTAACGATTGCCACCTGGGCTAGCCTCTCTTGCCCATCTTCCTCAGTTTTAGAGGGTGGATTTCTCCGTGTTGCTTTTTCCCCAGGTCTCCACGCCCTTGTGTGTTTCTTTTGCTTAAAGATTGCCACCTGAGCTAGCCTCTGTTGCCCATCTTCGTCCGTTTCAGAGGGTGGATTTCTCAGTGTTGCCTTTTCGCCAGCTCCCCACGCCCTTGTGTGTTTCTTTTGCTTAAAGATTGTCACCTGAGCTAGGCACTGTTGCCCTGCTTCCTCAGTTTCAGAGGGTACCTTTTTCAGGGTTGCTTTTTGACCGGGTCTCCTCGCCATTGTATTTTTCTATTTTCTTTTTTTTGCTTAAAGATTGCCACCTGAGCTAGCCTCTGTTGCCCATCTTCTTCGGTTTCAGAGGGTAGATTTGTCAGTGTTTCTTTTTCGCCAGCTCTCCACGCCCTTGCGTCTTTTTTTTTTTTCTGCTTAAAGGTTGCAACCTGAGCTAGCTTCTTTTGCCCATGTTCGTCAGTTTCAGAGGGTGGATTTCTCCGTGTTGCTTTTTCCCCAGGTCTCCACGCCCTTGTGTGTTTCTTTTGCTTAACGATTGCCACCTGAGGTAGCCTCTGTTGCCCATCCTCGTCAGTTTCAGAAGGTAGATATTTCAGGGTTGCTTTTTCCCCAGGTCTCCACGCCTTTGGGTTTTGTTTTTGCTTAACGATTGCCACCTGAGGTAGCCTCTCTTGCCCATCGTCCTGAGTTTCAGAGGGTGGATTTCTCCGTGTTGCTTTTTCCCCAGGTCTCCACGCCCTTGTGTGTTTCTTTTGCTTCACGATTGCCACCTGACCTAGCCTCTGTTGCCCATCCTCGTCAGTTTCAGAGGGTGGATTTCTCCCTGTTGCTTTTTCCCCAGGTCTCCACGCCCTTGTGTGTTTCTTTTGCTTAAAGTTTGCCACCTGAAGCCAGCCTCTCTTGCCCATCTTCCTCAGTTTCAGAGGGTAGATATTTCAGGGTTGCTTTTTCCCCAGGTCTCCACGCCTTTGGGTTTTGTTTTTGCTTAACGATTGCCACCTGAGGTAGCCTCTGTTCCCCATCTTCCTCAATTTCAGAGGGTTGATATTTCAGGTTTGCTTTTTCCCCAGGTCTCCACGCCCTTGTGTGTTTCTTTTGCTTAACGATTGCCACCTGACCTAGCCTCTGTTGCCCATCCTCGTCAGTTTCAGAGGGTAGATTTCTCCGTGTTGCTTTTTCCCCAGGTCTCCACGCCCTTGTGTGTTTCTTTTGCTTAACGTTTGCCACCTGAAGCCAGCCTCTCTTGCCCATCTTCCTCAGTTTCAGAGGGTGGATTTCTCAGTGTTGCTTTTTCCCCAGGTCTCTACGCCTTTGGGTTTTGTTTTTGCTTAACGATTGCCACCTGAGCTAGCCTCTGTTGCCCATCTTCTTCGGTTTCAGAGGGTAGATTTCTCAGTGTTTCATGTTCGCCAGCTCTCCACGCCCTTGCGTCTTTTTTTTTTTTTTGCTTAAAGGTTGCAACCTGAGCTAGCTTCTTTTGCCCATGTTCGTCAGTTTCAGAGGGTGGATTTCTCCGTGTTGCTTTTTCCCCAGGTCTCCACGCCCTTGTGTGTTTCTTTTGCTTAACGATTGCCACCTGAGGTAGCCTCTGTTGCCCATCCTCGTCAGTTTCAGAGGGTAGATATATCAGGGTTGCTTTTTCCCCAGGTCTCCACGCCCTTGTGTGTTTCTTTTGCTTAAAGTTTGCCACCTGAAGCCAGCCTCTCTTGCCCATCTTCCTCAGTTTCAGAGGGTAGATATTTCAGGGTTGCTTTTTCCCCAGGTCTCCACGCCTTTGGGTCTTGCTTCTGCTTAACGATTGCCACCTGAGGTAGCCTCTGTTGCCCTTGTTCCTCAGTTTCAGAGGGTGGATTTCTCCGTGTTGCTTTTTCCCCAGGTCTCCACGCCCTTGTGTGTTTCTTTTGCTTAACGATTGCCACCTGAGGTAGCCTCTGTTGCCCATCCTCGTCAGTTTCAGAGGGTGGATTTCTCCCTGTTGCTTTTTCCCCAGGTCTCCACGCCCTTGTGTGTTCCTTTTGCTTAAACTTTGCCACCTGAAGCCAGACTCTCTTGCCCATCTTCCTCAGTTTCAGAGGGTAGATATTTCAGGGTTGCTTTTTCCCCAGGTCTCCACGCCTTTGGGTTTTGTTTTTGCTTAACGATTGCCACCTGGTCTAGCCTCTCTTGCCCATCTTCCTCAGTTTCAGAGGGTGGATTTCTCCGTGTTGCTTTTTCCCCAGGTCTCCACGCCCTTGTGTGTTTCTTTTGCTTAACGATTGCCACCTGAGGTAGCCTCTGTTGCCCATCCTCGTCAGTTTCAGAGGGTAGATTTCTCAGTGCTGCTTTTTCCCCAGGTCTCCACGCCCTCGTGTGTTTCTTTTGCTTAAAGTTTGTCACCTGAAGCCAGCCTCTATTGCCCATCTTCCTCAGTTTCAGAGGGTAGATATTTCAGCTTTGCTTTTTCCCCAGGTCTTCACACCTTAGTGTTTTGTTTTTGCTTAACGATTGCCACCTGGGCTAGCCTCTGTTTCCCATCTTCCTCAGTTTCAGAGGGTTGATATTTCAGGGTTGCTTTTTCCCCAGGTCTCCACGCCCTTGTGTGTTTCTTTTGCTTAACGATTGCCACCTGACCTAGCCTCTGTTGCCCATCCTCGTCAGTTTCAGAGGGTAGATTTCTCCGTGTTGCTTTTTCCCCAGGTGTCCACGCCCTTGTGTGTTGCTTTTGCTTAAACTTTGCCACCTGAAGCCAGACTCTCTTGCCCATCTTCCTCAGGTTCAGAGGGTAGATATTTCAGGGTTGCTTTTTCCCCAGGTCTCCACGCCTTTGAGTTTTGTTTTTGCTTAACGATTGCCACCTGGGCTAGCCTCTCTTGCCCATCTTCCTCAGTTTTAGAGGGTGGATTTCTCCGTGTTGCTTTTTCCCCAGGTCTCCACGCCCTTGTGTGTTTCTTTTGCTTAAAGATTGCCACCTGAGCTAGCCTCTGTTGCCCATCTTCGTCCGTTTCAGAGGGTGGATTTCTCAGTGTTGCCTTTTCGCCAGCTCCCCACGCCCTTGTGTGTTTCTTTTGCTTAAAGATTGTCACCTGAGCTAGGCACTGTTGCCCTGCTTCCTCAGTTTCAGAGGGTACCTTTTTCAGGGTTGCTTTTTGACCGGGTCTCCTCGCCATTGTATTTTTCTATTTTCTTTTTTTTGCTTAAAGATTGCCACCTGAGCTAGCCTCTGTTGCCCATCTTCTTCGGTTTCAGAGGGTAGATTTGTCAGTGTTTCTTTTTCGCCAGCTCTCCACGCCCTTGCGTCTTTTTTTTTTTTCTGCTTAAAGGTTGCAACCTGAGCTAGCTTCTTTTGCCCATGTTCGTCAGTTTCAGAGGGTGGATTTCTCCGTGTTGCTTTTTCCCCAGGTCTCCACGCCCTTGTGTGTTTCTTTTGCTTAACGATTGCCACCTGAGGTAGCCTCTGTTGCCCATCCTCGTCAGTTTCAGAAGGTAGATATTTCAGGGTTGCTTTTTCCCCAGGTCTCCACGCCTTTGGGTTTTGTTTTTGCTTAACGATTGCCACCTGAGGTAGCCTCTCTTGCCCATCGTCCTGAGTTTCAGAGGGTGGATTTCTCCGTGTTGCTTTTTCCCCAGGTCTCCACGCCCTTGTGTGTTTCTTTTGCTTCACGATTGCCACCTGACCTAGCCTCTGTTGCCCATCCTCGTCAGTTTCAGAGGGTGGATTTCTCCCTGTTGCTTTTTCCCCAGGTCTCCACGCCCTTGTGTGTTTCTTTTGCTTAAAGTTTGCCACCTGAAGCCAGCCTCTCTTGCCCATCTTCCTCAGTTTCAGAGGGTAGATATTTCAGGGTTGCTTTTTCCCCAGGTCTCCACGCCTTTGGGTTTTGTTTTTGCTTAACGATTGCCACCTGAGGTAGCCTCTGTTTCCCATCTTCCTCAATTTCAGAGGGTTGATATTTCAGGGTTGCTTTTTCCCCAGGTCTCCACGCCCTTGTGTGTTTCTTTTGCTTAACGATTGCCACCTGACCTAGCCTCTGTTGCCCATCCTCGTCAGTTTCAGAGGGTAGATTTCTCCGTGTTGCTTTTTCCCCAGGTCTCCACGCCCTTGTGTGTTTCTTTTGCTTAACGTTTGCCACCTGAAGCCAGCCTCTCTTGCCCATCTTCCTCAGTTTCAGAGGGTGGATTTCTCAGTGTTGCTTTTTACCCAGGTCTCCACGCCCTTGTGTGTTTCTTTTGCTTAAAGATTGCCACCTGAGCTAGCCTCTGTTGCCCATCTTCGTCCGTTTCAGAGGGTAGATTTCTCAGTGTTGCCTTTTCGCCAGCTCCCCACGCCCTTGTGTGTTTCTTTTGCTTAAAGATTGTCACCTGAGCTAGGCACTGTTGCCCTGCTTCCTCAGTTTCAGAGGGTACCTTTTTCAGGGTAGCTTTTTGACCGGGTCTCCTCGCCATTGTATTTTTCTATTTCACTTTTTTTGCATAAAGATTGCCACCTGAGCTAGCCTCTGTTGCCCATCTTCTTCGTTTCAGAGGGTAGATTTCTCAGTGTTTCTTTTTCGCCAGCTCTCCACGCCCTTGCGTCTTTTTTTTTTTCTGCTTAAAGGTTGCAACCTGAGCTAGCTTCTTTTGCCCATGTTCGTCAGTTTCAGAGGGTGGATTTCTCCGTGTTGCTTTTTCCCCAGTTCTCCACGCCCTTGTGTGTTTCTTTTGCTTAACGATTGCCACCTGAGGTAGCCTCTGTTGCCCATCCTCGTCAGTTTCAGAGGGTAGATATATCAGGGTTGCTTTTTCCCCAGGTCTCCACGCCCTTGTGTGTTTCTTTTGCTTAAAGTTTGCCACCTGAAGCCAGCCTCTCTTGCCCATCTTCCTCAGTTTCAGAGGGTAGATATTTCAGGGTTGCTTTTTCCCCAGGTCTCCACGCCTTTGGGTCTTGCTTCTGCTTAACGATTGCCACCTGAGGTAGCCTCTGTTGCCCTTGTTCCTCAGTTTCAGAGGGTGGATTTCTCCGTGTTGCTTTTTCCCCAGGTCTCCACGCCCTTGTGTGTTTCTTTTGCTTAACGATTGCCACCTGAGGTAGCCTCTGTTGCCCATCCTCGTCAGTTTCAGAGGGTGGATTTCTCCCTGTTGCTTTTTCCCCAGGTCTCCACGCCCTTGTGTGTTCCTTTTGCTTAAACTTTGCCACCTGAAGCCAGACTCTCTTGCCCATCTTCCTCAGTTTCAGAGGGTAGATATTTCAGGGTTGCTTTTTCCCCAGGTCTCCACGCCTTTGGGTTTTGTTTTTGCTTAACGATTGCCACCTGAGGTAGCCTCTGTTTCCCATCTTCCTCAATTTCAGAGGGTTGATATTTCAGGGTTGCTTTTTCCCCAGGTCTCCACGCCCTTGTGTGTTTCTTTTGCTTAACGATTGCCACCTGACCTAGCCTCTGTTGCCCATCCTCGTCAGTTTCAGAGGGTAGATTTCTCCGTGTTGCTTTTTCCCCAGGTCTCCACGCCCTTGTGTGTTTCTTTTGCTTAACGTTTGCCACCTGAAGCCAGCCTCTCTTGCCCATCTTCCTCAGTTTCAGAGGGTGGATTTCTCAGTGTTGCTTTTTACCCAGGTCTCCACGCCCTTGTGTGTTTCTTTTGCTTAAAGATTGCCACCTGAGCTAGCCTCTGTTGCCCATCTTCGTCCGTTTCAGAGGGTAGATTTCTCAGTGTTGCCTTTTCGCCAGCTCCCCACGCCCTTGTGTGTTTCTTTTGCTTAAAGATTGTCACCTGAGCTAGGCACTGTTGCCCTGCTTCCTCAGTTTCAGAGGGTACCTTTTTCAGGGTAGCTTTTTGACCGGGTCTCCTCGCCATTGTATTTTTCTATTTCACTTTTTTTGCATAAAGATTGCCACCTGAGCTAGCCTCTGTTGCCCATCTTCTTCGGTTTCAGAGGGTAGATTTCTCAGTGTTTCTTTTTCGCCAGCTCTCCACGCCCTTGCGTCTTTTTTTTTTTCTGCTTAAAGGTTGCAACCTGAGCTAGCTTCTTTTGCCCATGTTCGTCAGTTTCAGAGGGTGGATTTCTCCGTGTTGCTTTTTCCCCAGTTCTCCACGCCCTTGTGTGTTTCTTTTGCTTAACGATTGCCACCTGAGGTAGCCTCTGTTGCCCATCCTCGTCAGTTTCAGAGGGTAGATATATCAGGGTTGCTTTTTCCCCAGGTCTCCACGCCCTTGTGTGTTTCTTTTGCTTAAAGTTTGCCACCTGAAGCCAGCCTCTCTTGCCCATCTTCCTCAGTTTCAGAGGGTAGATATTTCAGGGTTGCTTTTTCCCCAGGTCTCCACGCCTTTGGGTCTTGCTTCTGCTTAACGATTGCCACCTGAGGTAGCCTCTGTTGCCCTTGTTCCTCAGTTTCAGAGGGTGGATTTCTCCGTGTTGCTTTTTCCCCAGGTCTCCACGCCCTTGTGTGTTTCTTTTGCTTAACGATTGCCACCTGAGGTAGCCTCTGTTGCCCATCCTCGTCAGTTTCAGAGGGTGGATTTCTCCCTGTTGCTTTTTCCCCAGGTCTCCACGCCCTTGTGTGTTCCTTTTGCTTAAACTTTGCCACCTGAAGCCAGACTCTCTTGCCCATCTTCCTCAGTTTCAGAGGGTAGATATTTCAGGGTTGCTTTTTCCCCAGGTCTCCACGCCTTTGGGTTTTGTTTTTGCTTAACGATTGCCACCTGGTCTAGCCTCTCTTGCCCATCTTCCTCAGTTTCAGAGGGTGGATTTCTCCGTGTTGCTTTTTCCCCAGGTCTCCACGCCCTTGTGTGTTTCTTTTGCTTAACGATTGCCACCTGAGGTAGCCTCTGTTGCCCATCCTCGTCAGTTTCAGAGGGTAGATTTCTCAGTGCTGCTTTTTCCCCAGGTCTCCACGCCCTCGTGTGTTTCTTTTGCTTAAAGTTTGTCACCTGAAGCCAGCCTCTCTTGCCCATCTTCCTCAGTTTCAGAGGGTAGATATTTCAGCGTTGCTTTTTCCCCAGGTCTTCACACCTTAGTGTTTTGTTTTTGCTTAACGATTGCCACCTGGGCTAGCCTCTGTTTCCCATCTTCCTCAGTTTCAGAGGGTTGATATTTCAGGGTTGCTTTTTCCCCAGGTCTCCACGCCCTTGTGTGTTTCTTTTGCTTAACGATTGCCACCTGACCTAGCCTCTGTTGCCCATCCTCGTCAGTTTCAGAGGGTAGATTTCTCCGTGTTGCTTTTTCCCCAGGTGTCCACGCCCTTGTGTGTTGCTTTTGCTTAAACTTTGCCACCTGAAGCCAGACTCTCTTGCCCATCTTCCTCAGTTTCAGAGGGTAGATATTTCAGGGTTGCTTTTTCCCCAGGTCTCCACGCCTTTGAGTTTTGTTTTTGCTTAACGATTGCCACCTGGGCTAGCCTCTCTTGCCCATCTTCCTCAGTTTTAGAGGGTGGATTTCTCAGTGTTGCCTTTTCGCCAGCTCCCCACGCCCTTGTGTGTTTCTTTTGCTTAAAGATTGTCACCTGAGCTAGGCACTGTTGCCCTGCTTCCTCAGTTTCAGAGGGTACCTTTTTCTGGGTTGCTTTTTGACCGGGTCTCCTCGCCATTGTATTTTTCTATTTTCTTTTTTTTGCTTAAAGATTGCCACCTGAGCTAGCCTCTGTTGCCCATCTTCGTCCGTTTCAGAGGGTGGATTTCTCAGTGTTGCCTTTTCGCCAGCTCCCCACGCCCTTGTGTGTTTCTTTTGCTTAAAGATTGTCACCTGAGCTAGGCACTGTTGCCCTGCTTCCTCAGTTTCAGAGGGTACCTTTTTCAGGGTTGCTTTTTGACCGGGTCTCCTCGCCATTGTATTTTTCTATTTTCTTTTTTTTGCTTAAAGATTGCCACCTGAGCTAGCCTCTGTTGCCCATCTTCTTCGGTTTCAGAGGGTAGATTTGTCAGTGTTTCTTTTTCGCCAGCTCTCCACGCCCTTGCGTCTTTTTTTTTTTTCTGCTTAAAGGTCGCAACCTGAGCTAGCTTCTTTTGCCCATGTTCGTCAGTTTCAGAGGGTGGATTTCTCCGTGTTGCTTTTTCCCCAGGTCTCCACGCCCTTGTGTGTTTCTTTTGCTTAACGATTGCCACCTGAGGTAGCCTCTGTTGCCCATCCTCGTCAGTTTCAGAGGGTAGATATTTCAGGGTTGCTTTTTCCCCAGGTCTCCACGCCTTTGGGTTTTGTTTTGGCTTAACGATTGCCACCTGAGGTAGCCTCTCTTGCCCATCGTCCTGAGTTTCAGAGGGTGGATTTCTCCGTGTTGCTTTTTCCCCAGGTCTCCACGCCCTTGTGTGTTTCTTTTGCTTCACGATTGCCACCTGAGGTAGCCTCTGTTGCCCATCCTCGTCAGTTTCAGAGGGTGGATTTCTCCCTTTTGCTTTTTCCCCAGGTCTCCACGCCCTTGTGTGTTTCTTTTGCTTAAATTTTGCCACCTGAAGCCAGCCTCTCTTGCCCATCTTCCTCAGTTTCAGAGGGTAGATATTTCAGGGTTGCTTTTTCCCCAGGTCTCCACGCCTTTGGGTTTTGTTTTTGCTTAACGATTGCCACCTGAGGTAGCCTCTGTTTCCCATCTTCCTCAATTTCAGAGGGTTGATATTTCAGGGTTGCTTTTTCCCCAGGTCTCCACGCCCTTGTGTGTTTCTTTTGCTTAACGATTGCCACCTGACCTAGCCTCTGTTGCCCATCCTCGTCAGTTTCAGAGGGTAGATTTCTCCGTGTTGCTTTTTCCCCAGGTCTCCACGCCCTTGTGTGTTTCTTTTGCTTAACGTTTGCCACCTGAAGCCAGCCTCTCTTGCCCATCTTCCTCAGTTTCAGAGGGTAGATATTTCAGGGTTGCTTTTTACCCAGGTCTCCACGCTTTTGGGTTTTGTTTTTGCTTAACGATTGCCACCTGAGGTAGCCTCTGTTGCCCATCTTCCTCAGTTTCAGAGGGTGGATTTCTCAGTGTTGCTTTTTACCCAGGTCTCCACGCCCTTGTGTGTTTCTTTTGCTTAAAGATTGCCACCTGAGCTAGCCTCTGTTGCCCATCTTCGTCCGTTTCAGAGGGTAGATTTCTCAGTGTTGCCTTTTCGCCAGCTCCCCACGCCCTTGTGTGTTTCTTTTGCTTAAAGATTGTCACCTGAGCTAGGCACTGTTGCCCTGCTTCCTCAGTTTCAGAGGGTTCCTTTTTCAGGGTAGCTTTTTGACCGGGTCTCCTCGCCATTGTATTTTTCTATTTCATTTTTTTTGCATAAAGATTGCCACCTGAGCTAGCCTCTGTTGCCCATCTTCTTCGGTTTCAGAGGGTAGATTTCTCAGTGTTTCATATTCGCCAGCTCTCCACGCCCTTGCGTCTTTTTTTTTTTCTGCTTAAAGGTTGCAACCTGAGCTAGCTTCTTTTGCCCATGTTCGTCAGTTTCAGAGGGTGGATTTCTCCGTGTTGCTTTTTCCCCAGGTCTCCACGCCCTTGTGTGTTTCTTTTGCTTAACGATTGCCACCTGAGGTAGCCTCTGTTGCCCATCCTCGTCAGTTTCAGAGGGTAGATTTCTCAGTGCTGCTTTTTCCCCAGGTCTCCACGCCCTTGTGTGTTTCTTTTGCTTAAAGTTTGCCACCTGAAGCCAGCCTCTCTTGCCCATCTTCCTCAGTTTCAGAGGGTAGATATTTCAGGGTTGCTTTTTCCCCAGGTCTCCACGCCTTTGGGTCTTGCTTCTGCTTAACGATTGCCACCTGAGGTAGCCTCTGTTGCCCTTGTTCCTCAGTTTCAGAGGGTGGATTTCTCAGTGTTGCTTTTTCCCCAGGTCTCCACGCCCTTGTGTGTTTCTTTTGCTTCACGATTGCCACCTGAGGTAGCCTCTGTTGCCCATCCTCGTCAGTTTCAGAGGGTGGATTTCTCCCTGTTGCTTTTTCCCCAGGTCTCCACGCCCTTGTGTGTTCCTTTTGCTTAAACTTTGCCACCTGAAGCCAGACTCTCTTGCCCATCTTCCTCAGTTTCAGAGGGTAGATATTTCAGGGTTGCTTTTTCCCCAGGTCTCCACGCCTTTGGGTTTTGTTTTTGCTTAACGATTGCCACCTGGGCTAGCCTCTGTTTCCCATCTTCCTCAGTTTCAGAGGGTGGATTTCTCCGTGTTGCTTTTTCCCCAGGTCTCCACGCCCTTGTGTGTTTCTTTTGCTTAACGATTGCCACCTGAGGTAGCCTCTGTTGCCCATCCTCGTCAGTTTCAGAGGGTAGATTTCTCAGTGCTGCTTTTTCCCCAGGTCTCCACGCCCTCGTGTGTTTCTTTTGCTTATAGTTTGTCACCTGAAGCCAGCCTCTCTTGCCCATCTTCCTCAGTTTCAGAGGGTAGATATTTCAGCGTTGCTTTTTCCCCAGGTCTTCACACCTTAGTGTTTTGTTTTTGCTTAACGATTGCCACCTGGGCTAGCCTCTGTTTCCCATCTTCCTCAGTTTCAGAGGGTTGATATTTCAGGGTTGCTTTTTCCCCAGGTCTCCACGCCCTTGTGTGTTTCTTTTGCTTAACGATTGCCACCTGACCTAGCCTCTGTTGCCCATCCTCGTCAGTTTCAGAGGGTAGATTTCTCCGTGTTGCTTTTTCCCCAGGTCTCCACGCCCTTGTGTGTTTCTTTTGCTTAACGTTTGCCACCTGAAGACAGCCTCTCTTGCCCATCTTCCTCAGTTTCAGAGGGTAGATATTTCAGGGTTGCTTTTTACCCAGGTCTCCACGCTTTTGGGTTTTGTTTTTGCTTAACGATTGCCACCTGAGGTAGCCTCTGTTGCCCATCTTCCTCAGTTTCAGAGGGTGGATTTCTCAGTGTTGCTTTTTACCCAGGTCTCCACGCCCTTGTGTGTTTCTTTTGCTTAAAGATTGCCACCTGAGCTAGCCTCTGTTGCCCATCTTCTTCGTTTCAGAGGGTAGATTTCTCAGTGTTTCTTTTTCGCCAGCTCTCCACGCCCTTGCGTCTTTTTTTTTTTCTGCTTAAAGGTTGCAACCTGAGCTAGCTTCTTTTGCCCATGTTCGTCAGTTTCAGAGGGTGGATTTCTCCGTGTTGCTTTTTCCCCAGTTCTCCACGCCCTTGTGTGTTTCTTTTGCTTAACGATTGCCACCTGAGGTAGCCTCTGTTGCCCATCCTCGTCAGTTTCAGAGGGTAGATATATCAGGGTTGCTTTTTCCCCAGGTCTCCACGCCCTTGTGTGTTTCTTTTGCTTAAAGTTTGCCACCTGAAGCCAGCCTCTCTTGCCCATCTTCCTCAGTTTCAGAGGGTAGATATTTCAGGGTTGCTTTTTCCCCAGGTCTCCACGCCTTTGGGTCTTGCTTCTGCTTAACGATTGCCACCTGAGGTAGCCTCTGTTGCCCTTGTTCCTCAGTTTCAGAGGGTGGATTTCTCCGTGTTGCTTTTTCCCCAGGTCTCCACGCCCTTGTGTGTTTCTTTTGCTTAACGATTGCCACCTGAGGTAGCCTCTGTTGCCCATCCTCGTCAGTTTCAGAGGGTGGATTTCTCCCTGTTGCTTTTTCCCCAGGTCTCCACGCCCTTGTGTGTTCCTTTTGCTTAAACTTTGCCACCTGAAGCCAGACTCTCTTGCCCATCTTCCTCAGTTTCAGAGGGTAGATATTTCAGGGTTGCTTTTTCCCCAGGTCTCCACGCCTTTGGGTTTTGTTTTTGCTTAACGATTGCCACCTGAGGTAGCCTCTGTTTCCCATCTTCCTCAATTTCAGAGGGTTGATATTTCAGGGTTGCTTTTTCCCCAGGTCTCCACGCCCTTGTGTGTTTCTTTTGCTTAACGATTGCCACCTGACCTAGCCTCTGTTGCCCATCCTCGTCAGTTTCAGAGGGTAGATTTCTCCGTGTTGCTTTTTCCCCAGGTCTCCACGCCCTTGTGTGTTTCTTTTGCTTAACGTTTGCCACCTGAAGCCAGCCTCTCTTGCCCATCTTCCTCAGTTTCAGAGGGTGGATTTCTCAGTGTTGCTTTTTACCCAGGTCTCCACGCCCTTGTGTGTTTCTTTTGCTTAAAGATTGCCACCTGAGCTAGCCTCTGTTGCCCATCTTCGTCCGTTTCAGAGGGTAGATTTCTCAGTGTTGCCTTTTCGCCAGCTCCCCACGCCCTTGTGTGTTTCTTTTGCTTAAAGATTGTCACCTGAGCTAGGCACTGTTGCCCTGCTTCCTCAGTTTCAGAGGGTACCTTTTTCAGGGTAGCTTTTTGACCGGGTCTCCTCGCCATTGTATTTTTCTATTTCACTTTTTTTGCATAAAGATTGCCACCTGAGCTAGCCTCTGTTGCCCATCTTCTTCGGTTTCAGAGGGTAGATTTCTCAGTGTTTCTTTTTCGCCAGCTCTCCACGCCCTTGCGTCTTTTTTTTTTTCTGCTTAAAGGTTGCAACCTGAGCTAGCTTCTTTTGCCCATGTTCGTCAGTTTCAGAGGGTGGATTTCTCCGTGTTGCTTTTTCCCCAGTTCTCCACGCCCTTGTGTGTTTCTTTTGCTTAACGATTGCCACCTGAGGTAGCCTCTGTTGCCCATCCTCGTCAGTTTCAGAGGGTAGATATATCAGGGTTGCTTTTTCCCCAGGTCTCCACGCCCTTGTGTGTTTCTTTTGCTTAAAGTTTGCCACCTGAAGCCAGCCTCTCTTGCCCATCTTCCTCAGTTTCAGAGGGTAGATATTTCAGGGTTGCTTTTTCCCCAGGTCTCCACGCCTTTGGGTCTTGCTTCTGCTTAACGATTGCCACCTGAGGTAGCCTCTGTTGCCCTTGTTCCTCAGTTTCAGAGGGTGGATTTCTCCGTGTTGCTTTTTCCCCAGGTCTCCACGCCCTTGTGTGTTTCTTTTGCTTAACGATTGCCACCTGAGGTAGCCTCTGTTGCCCATCCTCGTCAGTTTCAGAGGGTGGATTTCTCCCTGTTGCTTTTTCCCCAGGTCTCCACGCCCTTGTGTGTTCCTTTTGCTTAAACTTTGCCACCTGAAGCCAGACTCTCTTGCCCATCTTCCTCAGTTTCAGAGGGTAGATATTTCAGGGTTGCTTTTTCCCCAGGTCTCCACGCCTTTGGGTTTTGTTTTTGCTTAACGATTGCCACCTGGTCTAGCCTCTCTTGCCCATCTTCCTCAGTTTCAGAGGGTGGATTTCTCCGTGTTGCTTTTTCCCCAGGTCTCCACGCCCTTGTGTGTTTCTTTTGCTTAACGATTGCCACCTGAGGTAGCCTCTGTTGCCCATCCTCGTCAGTTTCAGAGGGTAGATTTCTCAGTGCTGCTTTTTCCCCAGGTCTCCACGCCCTCGTGTGTTTCTTTTGCTTAAAGTTTGTCACCTGAAGCCAGCCTCTCTTGCCCATCTTCCTCAGTTTCAGAGGGTAGATATTTCAGCGTTGCTTTTTCCCCAGGTCTTCACACCTTAGTGTTTTGTTTTTGCTTAACGATTGCCACCTGGGCTAGCCTCTGTTTCCCATCTTCCTCAGTTTCAGAGGGTTGATATTTCAGGGTTGCTTTTTCCCCAGGTCTCCACGCCCTTGTGTGTTTCTTTTGCTTAACGATTGCCACCTGACCTAGCCTCTGTTGCCCATCCTCGTCAGTTTCAGAGGGTAGATTTCTCCGTGTTGCTTTTTCCCCAGGTGTCCACGCCCTTGTGTGTTGCTTTTGCTTAAACTTTGCCACCTGAAGCCAGACTCTCTTGCCCATCTTCCTCAGTTTCAGAGGGTAGATATTTCAGGGTTGCTTTTTCCCCAGGTCTCCACGCCTTTGAGTTTTGTTTTTGCTTAACGATTGCCACCTGGGCTAGCCTCTCTTGCCCATCTTCCTCAGTTTTAGAGGGTGGATTTCTCAGTGTTGCCTTTTCGCCAGCTCCCCACGCCCTTGTGTGTTTCTTTTGCTTAAAGATTGTCACCTGAGCTAGGCACTGTTGCCCTGCTTCCTCAGTTTCAGAGGGTACCTTTTTCTGGGTTGCTTTTTGACCGGGTCTCCTCGCCATTGTATTTTTCTATTTTCTTTTTTTTGCTTAAAGATTGCCACCTGAGCTAGCCTCTGTTGCCCATCTTCGTCCGTTTCAGAGGGTGGATTTCTCAGTGTTGCCTTTTCGCCAGCTCCCCACGCCCTTGTGTGTTTCTTTTGCTTAAAGATTGTCACCTGAGCTAGGCACTGTTGCCCTGCTTCCTCAGTTTCAGAGGGTACCTTTTTCAGGGTTGCTTTTTGACCGGGTCTCCTCGCCATTGTATTTTTCTATTTTCTTTTTTTTGCTTAAAGATTGCCACCTGAGCTAGCCTCTGTTGCCCATCTTCTTCGGTTTCAGAGGGTAGATTTGTCAGTGTTTCTTTTTCGCCAGCTCTCCACGCCCTTGCGTCTTTTTTTTTTTTCTGCTTAAAGGTCGCAACCTGAGCTAGCTTCTTTTGCCCATGTTCGTCAGTTTCAGAGGGTGGATTTCTCCGTGTTGCTTTTTCCCCAGGTCTCCACGCCCTTGTGTGTTTCTTTTGCTTAACGATTGCCACCTGAGGTAGCCTCTGTTGCCCATCCTCGTCAGTTTCAGAGGGTAGATATTTCAGGGTTGCTTTTTCCCCAGGTCTCCACGCCTTTGGGTTTTGTTTTGGCTTAACGATTGCCACCTGAGGTAGCCTCTCTTGCCCATCGTCCTGAGTTTCAGAGGGTGGATTTCTCCGTGTTGCTTTTTCCCCAGGTCTCCACGCCCTTGTGTGTTTCTTTTGCTTCACGATTGCCACCTGAGGTAGCCTCTGTTGCCCATCCTCGTCAGTTTCAGAGGGTGGATTTCTCCCTTTTGCTTTTTCCCCAGGTCTCCACGCCCTTGTGTGTTTCTTTTGCTTAAATTTTGCCACCTGAAGCCAGCCTCTCTTGCCCATCTTCCTCAGTTTCAGAGGGTAGATATTTCAGGGTTGCTTTTTCCCCAGGTCTCCACGCCTTTGGGTTTTGTTTTTGCTTAACGATTGCCACCTGAGGTAGCCTCTGTTTCCCATCTTCCTCAATTTCAGAGGGTTGATATTTCAGGGTTGCTTTTTCCCCAGGTCTCCACGCCCTTGTGTGTTTCTTTTGCTTAACGATTGCCACCTGACCTAGCCTCTGTTGCCCATCCTCGTCAGTTTCAGAGGGTAGATTTCTCCGTGTTGCTTTTTCCCCAGGTCTCCACGCCCTTGTGTGTTTCTTTTGCTTAACGTTTGCCACCTGAAGCCAGCCTCTCTTGCCCATCTTCCTCAGTTTCAGAGGGTAGATATTTCAGGGTTGCTTTTTACCCAGGTCTCCACGCTTTTGGGTTTTGTTTTTGCTTAACGATTGCCACCTGAGGTAGCCTCTGTTGCCCATCTTCCTCAGTTTCAGAGGGTGGATTTCTCAGTGTTGCTTTTTACCCAGGTCTCCACGCCCTTGTGTGTTTCTTTTGCTTAAAGATTGCCACCTGAGCTAGCCTCTGTTGCCCATCTTCGTCCGTTTCAGAGGGTAGATTTCTCAGTGTTGCCTTTTCGCCAGCTCCCCACGCCCTTGTGTGTTTCTTTTGCTTAAAGATTGTCACCTGAGCTAGGCACTGTTGCCCTGCTTCCTCAGTTTCAGAGGGTTCCTTTTTCAGGGTAGCTTTTTGACCGGGTCTCCTCGCCATTGTATTTTTCTATTTCATTTTTTTTGCATAAAGATTGCCACCTGAGCTAGCCTCTGTTGCCCATCTTCTTCGGTTTCAGAGGGTAGATTTCTCAGTGTTTCATATTCGCCAGCTCTCCACGCCCTTGCGTCTTTTTTTTTTTCTGCTTAAAGGTTGCAACCTGAGCTAGCTTCTTTTGCCCATGTTCGTCAGTTTCAGAGGGTGGATTTCTCCGTGTTGCTTTTTCCCCAGGTCTCCACGCCCTTGTGTGTTTCTTTTGCTTAACGATTGCCACCTGAGGTAGCCTCTGTTGCCCATCCTCGTCAGTTTCAGAGGGTAGATTTCTCAGTGCTGCTTTTTCCCCAGGTCTCCACGCCCTTGTGTGTTTCTTTTGCTTAAAGTTTGCCACCTGAAGCCAGCCTCTCTTGCCCATCTTCCTCAGTTTCAGAGGGTAGATATTTCAGGGTTGCTTTTTCCCCAGGTCTCCACGCCTTTGGGTCTTGCTTCTGCTTAACGATTGCCACCTGAGGTAGCCTCTGTTGCCCTTGTTCCTCAGTTTCAGAGGGTGGATTTCTCAGTGTTGCTTTTTCCCCAGGTCTCCACGCCCTTGTGTGTTTCTTTTGCTTCACGATTGCCACCTGAGGTAGCCTCTGTTGCCCATCCTCGTCAGTTTCAGAGGGTGGATTTCTCCCTGTTGCTTTTTCCCCAGGTCTCCACGCCCTTGTGTGTTCCTTTTGCTTAAACTTTGCCACCTGAAGCCAGACTCTCTTGCCCATCTTCCTCAGTTTCAGAGGGTAGATATTTCAGGGTTGCTTTTTCCCCAGGTCTCCACGCCTTTGGGTTTTGTTTTTGCTTAACGATTGCCACCTGGTCTAGCCTCTCTTGCCCATCTTCCTCAGTTTCAGAGGGTGGATTTCTCCGTGTTGCTTTTTCCCCAGGTCTCCACGCCCTTGTGTGTTTCTTTTGCTTAACGATTGCCACCTGAGGTAGCCTCTGTTGCCCATCCTCGTCAGTTTCAGAGGGTAGATTTCTCAGTGCTGCTTTTTCCCCAGGTCTCCACGCCCTCGTGTGTTTCTTTTGCTTAAAGTTTGTCACCTGAAGCCAGCCTCTCTTGCCCATCTTCCTCAGTTTCAGAGGGTAGATATTTCAGCGTTGCTTTTTCCCCAGGTCTTCACACCTTAGTGTTTTGTTTTTGCTTAACGATTGCCACCTGGGCTAGCCTCTGTTTCCCATCTTCCTCAGTTTCAGAGGGTTGATATTTCAGGGTTGCTTTTTCCCCAGGTCTCCACGCCCTTGTGTGTTTCTTTTGCTTAACGATTGCCACCTGACCTAGCCTCTGTTGCCCATCCTCGTCAGTTTCAGAGGGTAGATTTCTCCGTGTTGCTTTTTCCCCAGGTGTCCACGCCCTTGTGTGTTGCTTTTGCTTAAACTTTGCCACCTGAAGCCAGACTCTCTTGCCCATCTTCCTCAGTTTCAGAGGGTAGATATTTCAGGGTTGCTTTTTCCCCAGGTCTCCACGCCTTTGAGTTTTGTTTTTGCTTAACGATTGCCACCTGGGCTAGCCTCTCTTGCCCATCTTCCTCAGTTTTAGAGGGTGGATTTCTCAGTGTTGCCTTTTCGCCAGCTCCCCACGCCCTTGTGTGTTTCTTTTGCTTAAAGATTGTCACCTGAGCTAGGCACTGTTGCCCTGCTTCCTCAGTTTCAGAGGGTACCTTTTTCTGGGTTGCTTTTTGACCGGGTCTCCTCGCCATTGTATTTTTCTATTTTCTTTTTTTTGCTTAAAGATTGCCACCTGAGCTAGCCTCTGTTGCCCATCTTCGTCCGTTTCAGAGGGTGGATTTCTCAGTGTTGCCTTTTCGCCAGCTCCCCACGCCCTTGTGTGTTTCTTTTGCTTAAAGATTGTCACCTGAGCTAGGCACTGTTGCCCTGCTTCCTCAGTTTCAGAGGGTACCTTTTTCAGGGTTGCTTTTTGACCGGGTCTCCTCGCCATTGTATTTTTCTATTTTCTTTTTTTTGCTTAAAGATTGCCACCTGAGCTAGCCTCTGTTGCCCATCTTCTTCGGTTTCAGAGGGTAGATTTGTCAGTGTTTCTTTTTCGCCAGCTCTCCACGCCCTTGCGTCTTTTTTTTTTTTCTGCTTAAAGGTCGCAACCTGAGCTAGCTTCTTTTGCCCATGTTCGTCAGTTTCAGAGGGTGGATTTCTCCGTGTTGCTTTTTCCCCAGGTCTCCACGCCCTTGTGTGTTTCTTTTGCTTAACGATTGCCACCTGAGGTAGCCTCTGTTGCCCATCCTCGTCAGTTTCAGAGGGTAGATATTTCAGGGTTGCTTTTTCCCCAGGTCTCCACGCCTTTGGGTTTTGTTTTGGCTTAACGATTGCCACCTGAGGTAGCCTCTCTTGCCCATCGTCCTGAGTTTCAGAGGGTGGATTTCTCCGTGTTGCTTTTTCCCCAGGTCTCCACGCCCTTGTGTGTTTCTTTTGCTTCACGATTGCCACCTGAGGTAGCCTCTGTTGCCCATCCTCGTCAGTTTCAGAGGGTGGATTTCTCCCTTTTGCTTTTTCCCCAGGTCTCCACGCCCTTGTGTGTTTCTTTTGCTTAAATTTTGCCACCTGAAGCCAGCCTCTCTTGCCCATCTTCCTCAGTTTCAGAGGGTAGATATTTCAGGGTTGCTTTTTCCCCAGGTCTCCACGCCTTTGGGTTTTGTTTTTGCTTAACGATTGCCACCTGAGGTAGCCTCTGTTTCCCATCTTCCTCAATTTCAGAGGGTTGATATTTCAGGGTTGCTTTTTCCCCAGGTCTCCACGCCCTTGTGTGTTTCTTTTGCTTAACGATTGCCACCTGACCTAGCCTCTGTTGCCCATCCTCGTCAGTTTCAGAGGGTAGATTTCTCCGTGTTGCTTTTTCCCCAGGTCTCCACGCCCTTGTGTGTTTCTTTTGCTTAACGTTTGCCACCTGAAGCCAGCCTCTCTTGCCCATCTTCCTCAGTTTCAGAGGGTAGATATTTCAGGGTTGCTTTTTACCCAGGTCTCCACGCTTTTGGGTTTTGTTTTTGCTTAACGATTGCCACCTGAGGTAGCCTCTGTTGCCCATCTTCCTCAGTTTCAGAGGGTGGATTTCTCAGTGTTGCTTTTTACCCAGGTCTCCACGCCCTTGTGTGTTTCTTTTGCTTAAAGATTGCCACCTGAGCTAGCCTCTGTTGCCCATCTTCGTCCGTTTCAGAGGGTAGATTTCTCAGTGTTGCCTTTTCGCCAGCTCCCCACGCCCTTGTGTGTTTCTTTTGCTTAAAGATTGTCACCTGAGCTAGGCACTGTTGCCCTGCTTCCTCAGTTTCAGAGGGTTCCTTTTTCAGGGTAGCTTTTTGACCGGGTCTCCTCGCCATTGTATTTTTCTATTTCATTTTTTTTGCATAAAGATTGCCACCTGAGCTAGCCTCTGTTGCCCATCTTCTTCGGTTTCAGAGGGTAGATTTCTCAGTGTTTCATATTCGCCAGCTCTCCACGCCCTTGCGTCTTTTTTTTTTTCTGCTTAAAGGTTGCAACCTGAGCTAGCTTCTTTTGCCCATGTTCGTCAGTTTCAGAGGGTGGATTTCTCCGTGTTGCTTTTTCCCCAGGTCTCCACGCCCTTGTGTGTTTCTTTTGCTTAACGATTGCCACCTGAGGTAGCCTCTGTTGCCCATCCTCGTCAGTTTCAGAGGGTAGATTTCTCAGTGCTGCTTTTTCCCCAGGTCTCCACGCCCTTGTGTGTTTCTTTTGCTTAAAGTTTGCCACCTGAAGCCAGCCTCTCTTGCCCATCTTCCTCAGTTTCAGAGGGTAGATATTTCAGGGTTGCTTTTTCCCCAGGTCTCCACGCCTTTGGGTCTTGCTTCTGCTTAACGATTGCCACCTGAGGTAGCCTCTGTTGCCCTTGTTCCTCAGTTTCAGAGGGTGGATTTCTCAGTGTTGCTTTTTCCCCAGGTCTCCACGCCCTTGTGTGTTTCTTTTGCTTCACGATTGCCACCTGAGGTAGCCTCTGTTGCCCATCCTCGTCAGTTTCAGAGGGTGGATTTCTCCCTGTTGCTTTTTCCCCAGGTCTCCACGCCCTTGTGTGTTCCTTTTGCTTAAACTTTGCCACCTGAAGCCAGACTCTCTTGCCCATCTTCCTCAGTTTCAGAGGGTAGATATTTCAGGGTTGCTTTTTCCCCAGGTCTCCACGCCTTTGGGTTTTGTTTTTGCTTAACGATTGCCACCTGGGCTAGCCTCTGTTTCCCATCTTCCTCAGTTTCAGAGGGTGGATTTCTCCGTGTTGCTTTTTCCCCAGGTCTCCACGCCCTTGTGTGTTTCTTTTGCTTAACGATTGCCACCTGAGGTAGCCTCTGTTGCCCATCCTCGTCAGTTTCAGAGGGTAGATTTCTCAGTGCTGCTTTTTCCCCAGGTCTCCACGCCCTCGTGTGTTTCTTTTGCTTATAGTTTGTCACCTGAAGCCAGCCTCTCTTGCCCATCTTCCTCAGTTTCAGAGGGTAGATATTTCAGCGTTGCTTTTTCCCCAGGTCTTCACACCTTAGTGTTTTGTTTTTGCTTAACGATTGCCACCTGGGCTAGCCTCTGTTTCCCATCTTCCTCAGTTTCAGAGGGTTGATATTTCAGGGTTGCTTTTTCCCCAGGTCTCCACGCCCTTGTGTGTTTCTTTTGCTTAACGATTGCCACCTGACCTAGCCTCTGTTGCCCATCCTCGTCAGTTTCAGAGGGTAGATTTCTCCGTGTTGCTTTTTCCCCAGGTCTCCACGCCCTTGTGTGTTTCTTTTGCTTAACGTTTGCCACCTGAAGACAGCCTCTCTTGCCCATCTTCCTCAGTTTCAGAGGGTAGATATTTCAGGGTTGCTTTTTACCCAGGTCTCCACGCTTTTGGGTTTTGTTTTTGCTTAACGATTGCCACCTGAGGTAGCCTCTGTTGCCCATCTTCCTCAGTTTCAGAGGGTGGATTTCTCAGTGTTGCTTTTTACCCAGGTCTCCACGCCCTTGTGTGTTTCTTTTGCTTAAAGATTGCCACCTGAGCTAGCCTCTGTTGCCCATCTTCGTCCGTTTCAGAGGGTGGATTTCTCAGTGTTGCCTTTTCGCCAGCTCCCCACGCCCTTGTGTGTTTCTTTTGCTTAAAGATTGTCACCTGAGCTAGGCACTGTTGCCCTGCTTCCTCAGTTTCAGAGGGTACCTTTTTCAGGGTAGCTTTTTGACCGGGTCTCCTCGCCATTGTATTTTTCTATTTCACTTTTTTTGCATAAAGATTGCCACCTGAGCTAGCCTCTGTTGCCCATCTTCTTCGGTTTCAGAGGGTAGATTTCTCAGTGCTGCTTTTTCCCCAGGTCTCCACGCCCTTGTGTGTTTCTTTTGCTTAAAGTTTGCCACCTGAAGCCAGCCTCTCTTGCCCATCTTCCTCAGTTTCAGAGGGTAGATATTTCAGGGTTGCTTTTTCCCCAGGTCTCCACGCCTTTGGGTTTTGTTTTTGCTTAACGATTGCCACCTGAGGTAGCCTCTCTTGCCCATCGTCCTGAGTTTCAGAGGGTGGATTTCTCCGTGTTGCTTTTTCCCCAGGTCTCCACGCCCTTGTGTGTTTCTTTTGCTTCACGATTGCCACCTGAGGTAGCCTCTGTTGCCCATCCTCGTCAGTTTCAGAGGGTGGATTTCTCCCTGTTGCTTTTTCCCCAGGTCTCCACGCCCTTGTGTGTTTCTTTTGCTTAAAGTTTGCCACCTGAAGCCAGCCTCTCTTGCCCATCTTCCTCAGTTTCAGAGGGTAGATATTTCAGGGTTGCTTTTTCCCCAGGTCTCCACGCCTTTGGGTTTTGTTTTTGCTTAACGATTGCCACCTGAGGTAGCCTCTCTTGCCCATCTTCCTCAGTTTCAGAGGGTGGATTTCTCCGTGTTGCTCTTTCCACAGGTCTCCACGCACTTGTGTGTTTCTTTTGCTTAACGATTGCCACCTGAGGTAGCCTCTGTTGCCCATCCTCGTCAGTTTCAGAGGGTAGATTTCTCAGTGCTGCTTTTTCCCCACGTCTCCACGCCCTCGTGTGTTTCTTTTGCTTAAAGTTTGTCACCTGAAGCCAGCCTCTCTTGCCCATCTTCCTCAGTTTCAGAGGGTAGATATTTCAGCGTTGCTTTTTCCCCAGGTCTTCACACCTTAGTGTTTTGTTTTTGCTTAACGATTGCCACCTGGGCTAGCCTCTGTTTCCCATCTTCCTCAGTTTCAGAGGGTTGATATTTCAGGGTTGCTTTTTCCCCAGGTCTCCACGCCCTTGTGTGTTTCTTTTGCTTAACGATTGCCACCTGACCTAGCCTCTGTTGCCCATCCTCGTCAGTTTCAGAGGGTAGATATTTCAGGGTTGCTTTTTCCCCAGGTCTCCACGCCTTTGGGTTTTGTTTTGGCTTAACGATTGCCACCTGAGGTAGCCTCTCTTGCCCATCGTCCTGAGTTTCAGAGGGTGGATTTCTCCGTGTTGCTTTTTCCCCAGGTCTCCACGCCCTTGTGTGTTTCTTTTGCTTCACGATTGCCACCTGAGGTAGCCTCTGTTGCCCATCCTCGTCAGTTTCAGAGGGTGGATTTCTCCCTTTTGCTTTTTCCCCAGGTCTCCACGCCCTTGTGTGTTTCTTTTGCTTAAATTTTGCCACCTGAAGCCAGCCTCTCTTGCCCATCTTCCTCAGTTTCAGAGGGTAGATATTTCAGGGTTGCTTTTTCCCCAGGTCTCCACGCCTTTGGGTTTTGTTTTTGCTTAACGATTGCCACCTGAGGTAGCCTCTGTTTCCCATCTTCCTCAATTTCAGAGGGTTGATATTTCAGGGTTGCTTTTTCCCCAGGTCTCCACGCCCTTGTGTGTTTCTTTTGCTTAACGATTGCCACCTGACCTAGCCTCTGTTGCCCATCCTCGTCAGTTTCAGAGGGTAGATTTCTCCGTGTTGCTTTTTCCCCAGGTCTCCACGCCCTTGTGTGTTTCTTTTGCTTAACGTTTGCCACCTGAAGCCAGCCTCTCTTGCCCATCTTCCTCAGTTTCAGAGGGTAGATATTTCAGGGTTGCTTTTTACCCAGGTCTCCACGCTTTTGGGTTTTGTTTTTGCTTAACGATTGCCACCTGAGGTAGCCTCTGTTGCCCATCTTCCTCAGTTTCAGAGGGTGGATTTCTCAGTGTTGCTTTTTACCCAGGTCTCCACGCCCTTGTGTGTTTCTTTTGCTTAAAGATTGCCACCTGAGCTAGCCTCTGTTGCCCATCTTCGTCCGTTTCAGAGGGTAGATTTCTCAGTGTTGCCTTTTCGCCAGCTCCCCACGCCCTTGTGTGTTTCTTTTGCTTAAAGATTGTCACCTGAGCTAGGCACTGTTGCCCTGCTTCCTCAGTTTCAGAGGGTTCCTTTTTCAGGGTAGCTTTTTGACCGGGTCTCCTCGCCATTGTATTTTTCTATTTCATTTTTTTTGCATAAAGATTGCCACCTGAGCTAGCCTCTGTTGCCCATCTTCTTCGGTTTCAGAGGGTAGATTTCTCAGTGTTTCATATTCGCCAGCTCTCCACGCCCTTGCGTCTTTTTTTTTTTCTGCTTAAAGGTTGCAACCTGAGCTAGCTTCTTTTGCCCATGTTCGTCAGTTTCAGAGGGTGGATTTCTCCGTGTTGCTTTTTCCCCAGGTCTCCACGCCCTTGTGTGTTTCTTTTGCTTAACGATTGCCACCTGAGGTAGCCTCTGTTGCCCATCCTCGTCAGTTTCAGAGGGTAGATTTCTCAGTGCTGCTTTTTCCCCAGGTCTCCACGCCCTTGTGTGTTTCTTTTGCTTAAAGTTTGCCACCTGAAGCCAGCCTCTCTTGCCCATCTTCCTCAGTTTCAGAGGGTAGATATTTCAGGGTTGCTTTTTCCCCAGGTCTCCACGCCTTTGGGTCTTGCTTCTGCTTAACGATTGCCACCTGAGGTAGCCTCTGTTGCCCTTGTTCCTCAGTTTCAGAGGGTGGATTTCTCAGTGTTGCTTTTTCCCCAGGTCTCCACGCCCTTGTGTGTTTCTTTTGCTTCACGATTGCCACCTGAGGTAGCCTCTGTTGCCCATCCTCGTCAGTTTCAGAGGGTGGATTTCTCCCTGTTGCTTTTTCCCCAGGTCTCCACGCCCTTGTGTGTTCCTTTTGCTTAAACTTTGCCACCTGAAGCCAGACTCTCTTGCCCATCTTCCTCAGTTTCAGAGGGTAGATATTTCAGGGTTGCTTTTTCCCCAGGTCTCCACGCCTTTGGGTTTTGTTTTTGCTTAACGATTGCCACCTGGGCTAGCCTCTGTTTCCCATCTTCCTCAGTTTCAGAGGGTGGATTTCTCCGTGTTGCTTTTTCCCCAGGTCTCCACGCCCTTGTGTGTTTCTTTTGCTTAACGATTGCCACCTGAGGTAGCCTCTGTTGCCCATCCTCGTCAGTTTCAGAGGGTAGATTTCTCAGTGCTGCTTTTTCCCCAGGTCTCCACGCCCTCGTGTGTTTCTTTTGCTTATAGTTTGTCACCTGAAGCCAGCCTCTCTTGCCCATCTTCCTCAGTTTCAGAGGGTAGATATTTCAGCGTTGCTTTTTCCCCAGGTCTTCACACCTTAGTGTTTTGTTTTTGCTTAACGATTGCCACCTGGGCTAGCCTCTGTTTCCCATCTTCCTCAGTTTCAGAGGGTTGATATTTCAGGGTTGCTTTTTCCCCAGGTCTCCACGCCCTTGTGTGTTTCTTTTGCTTAACGATTGCCACCTGACCTAGCCTCTGTTGCCCATCCTCGTCAGTTTCAGAGGGTAGATTTCTCCGTGTTGCTTTTTCCCCAGGTCTCCACGCCCTTGTGTGTTTCTTTTGCTTAACGTTTGCCACCTGAAGACAGCCTCTCTTGCCCATCTTCCTCAGTTTCAGAGGGTAGATATTTCAGGGTTGCTTTTTACCCAGGTCTCCACGCTTTTGGGTTTTGTTTTTGCTTAACGATTGCCACCTGAGGTAGCCTCTGTTGCCCATCTTCCTCAGTTTCAGAGGGTGGATTTCTCAGTGTTGCTTTTTACCCAGGTCTCCACGCCCTTGTGTGTTTCTTTTGCTTAAAGATTGCCACCTGAGCTAGCCTCTGTTGCCCATCTTCGTCCGTTTCAGAGGGTGGATTTCTCAGTGTTGCCTTTTCGCCAGCTCCCCACGCCCTTGTGTGTTTCTTTTGCTTAAAGATTGTCACCTGAGCTAGGCACTGTTGCCCTGCTTCCTCAGTTTCAGAGGGTACCTTTTTCAGGGTAGCTTTTTGACCGGGTCTCCTCGCCATTGTATTTTTCTATTTCACTTTTTTTGCATAAAGATTGCCACCTGAGCTAGCCTCTGTTGCCCATCTTCTTCGGTTTCAGAGGGTAGATTTCTCAGTGCTGCTTTTTCCCCAGGTCTCCACGCCCTTGTGTGTTTCTTTTGCTTAAAGTTTGCCACCTGAAGCCAGCCTCTCTTGCCCATCTTCCTCAGTTTCAGAGGGTAGATATTTCAGGGTTGCTTTTTCCCCAGGTCTCCACGCCTTTGGGTTTTGTTTTTGCTTAACGATTGCCACCTGAGGTAGCCTCTCTTGCCCATCGTCCTGAGTTTCAGAGGGTGGATTTCTCCGTGTTGCTTTTTCCCCAGGTCTCCACGCCCTTGTGTGTTTCTTTTGCTTCACGATTGCCACCTGAGGTAGCCTCTGTTGCCCATCCTCGTCAGTTTCAGAGGGTGGATTTCTCCCTGTTGCTTTTTCCCCAGGTCTCCACGCCCTTGTGTGTTTCTTTTGCTTAAAGTTTGCCACCTGAAGCCAGCCTCTCTTGCCCATCTTCCTCAGTTTCAGAGGGTAGATATTTCAGGGTTGCTTTTTCCCCAGGTCTCCACGCCTTTGGGTTTTGTTTTTGCTTAACGATTGCCACCTGAGGTAGCCTCTCTTGCCCATCTTCCTCAGTTTCAGAGGGTGGATTTCTCCGTGTTGCTCTTTCCACAGGTCTCCACGCACTTGTGTGTTTCTTTTGCTTAACGATTGCCACCTGAGGTAGCCTCTGTTGCCCATCCTCGTCAGTTTCAGAGGGTAGATTTCTCAGTGCTGCTTTTTCCCCACGTCTCCACGCCCTCGTGTGTTTCTTTTGCTTAAAGTTTGTCACCTGAAGCCAGCCTCTCTTGCCCATCTTCCTCAGTTTCAGAGGGTAGATATTTCAGCGTTGCTTTTTCCCCAGGTCTTCACACCTTAGTGTTTTGTTTTTGCTTAACGATTGCCACCTGGGCTAGCCTCTGTTTCCCATCTTCCTCAGTTTCAGAGGGTTGATATTTCAGGGTTGCTTTTTCCCCAGGTCTCCACGCCCTTGTGTGTTTCTTTTGCTTAACGATTGCCACCTGACCTAGCCTCTGTTGCCCATCCTCGTCAGTTTCAGAGGGTAGATTTCTCCGTGTTGCTTTTTCCCCAGGTCTCCACGCCCTGGTGTGTTTCTTTTGCTTAACGTTTGCCACCTGAAGCCAGCCTCTCTTGCCCATCTTCCTCAGTTTCAGAGGGTACATATTTCAGGGTTGCTTTTTACCCAGGTCTCCACGCTTTTGGGTTTTGTTTTTGCTTAACGATTGCCACCTGAGGTAGCCTCTGTTGCCCATCTTCTTCGGTTTCAGAGGGTAGATTTCTCAGTGTTTCATGTTCGCCAGCTCTCCACGCCCTTGCGTCTTTTTTTTTTCTGCTTAAAGGTTGCAACCTGAGCTAGCTTCTTTTGCCCATGTTCGTCAGTTTCAGAGGGTGGATTTCTCCGTGTTGCTTTTTCCCCAGGTCTCCACGCCCTTGTGTGTTTCTTTTGCTTAACGATTGCCACCTGAGGTAGCCTCTGTTGCTCATCCTCGTCAGTTTCAGAGGGTAGATATATCAGGGTTGCTTTTTCCCCAGGTCTCCACGCCCTTGTGTGTTTCTTTTGCTTAAAGTTTGCCACCTGAAGCCAGCCTCTCTTGCCCATCTTCCTCAGTTTCAGAGGGTAGATATTTCAGGGTTGCTTTTTCCCCAGGTCTCCACGCCTTTGGGTCTTGCTTCTGCTTAACGATTGCCACCTGAGGTAGCCTCTGTTGCCCATCCTCGTCAGTTTCAGAGGGTGGATTTCTCCCTGTTGCTTTTTCCCCAGGTCTCCACGCCCTTGTGTGTTTCTTTTGCTTAAAGTTTGCCACCTGAAGCCAGCCTTTCTTGCCCATCTTCCTCAGTTTCAGAGGGTAGATATTTCAGGGTTGCTTTTTCCCCAGGTCTCCACGCCTTTGGGTTTTGTTTTTGCTTAACGATTGCCACCTGAGGTAGCCTCTGTTTCCCATCTTCCTGAATTTCAGAGGGTTGATATTTGAGGGTTGCTTTTTCCCCAGGTCTCCACGCCCTTGTGTGTTTCTTTTGCTTAACGATTGCCACCTGACCTAGCCTCTGTTGCGCATCCTCGTCAGTTTCAGAGGGTAGATTTCTCCGTGTTGCTTATTCCCCAGGTCTCCACGCCCTTGTGTGTTTCTTTTGCTTAACGTTTGCCACCTGAAGCCAGCCTCTCTTGCCCATCTTCCTCAGTTTCAGAGGGTGGATTTCTCAGTGTTGCTTTTTACCCAGGTCTCCACGCCCTTGTGTGTTTCTTTTGCTTAAAGATTGCCACCTGAGCTAGCCTCTGTTGCCCATCTTCGTCCGTTTCAGAGGGTAGATTTCTCAGTGTTGCCTTTTCGCCAGCTCCCCACGCCCTTGTGTGTTTCTTTTGCTTAAAGATTGTCACCTGAGCTAGGCACTGTTGCCCTGCTTCCTCAGTTTCAGAGGGTACCTTTTTCAGGGTTGCTTTTTGACCGGGTCTCCTCGCCATTGTATTTTTCTATTTCACTTTTTTTGCATAAAGATTGCCACCTGAGCTAGCCTCTGTTGCCCATCTTCTTCGGTTTCAGAGGGTAGATTTCTCAGTGTTTCATGTTCGCCAGCTCTCCACGCCCTTGCGTCTTTTTTTTTTTCTGCTTAAAGGTTGCAACCTGAGCTAGCTTCTTTTGCCCATGTTCGTCAGTTTCAGAGGGTGGATTTCTCCGTGTTGCTTTTTCCCCAGTTCTCCACGCCCTTGTGTGTTTCTTTTGCTTAACGATTGCCACCTGAGGTAGCCTCTGTTGCCCATCCTCGTCAGTTTCAGAGGGTAGATATTTCAGGGTTGCTTTTTCCCCAGGTCTCCACGCCCTTGTGTGTTTCTTTTGCTTAAGGTTTGCCACCTGAAGCCAGCCTCTCTTGCCCATCTTCCTCAGTTTCAGAGGGTAGATATTTCAGGGTTGCTTTTTCCCCAGGTCTCCACGCCTTTGGGTCTTGCTTCTGCTTAACGATTGCCACCTGAGGTAGCCTCTGTTGCCCTTGTTCCTCAGTTTCAGAGGGTGGATTTCTCCGTGTTGCTTTTTCCCCAGGTCTCCACGCCCTTGTGTGTTTCTTTTGCTTAACGATTGCCACCTGAGGTAGCCTCTGTTGCCCATCCTCGTCAGTTTCAGAGGGTGGATTTCTCCCTGTTGCTTTTTCCCCAGGTCTCCACGCCCTTGTGTGTTCCTTTTGCTTAAACTTTGCCACCTGAAGCCAGACTCTCTTGCCCATCTTCCTCAGTTTCAGAGGGTAGATATTTCAGGGTTGCTTTTTCCCCAGGTCTCCACGCCTTTGGGTTTTGTTTTTGCTTAACGATTGCCACCTGGTCTAGCCTCTCTTGCCCATCTTCCTCAGTTTCAGAGGGTGGATTTCTCCGTGTTGCTTTTTCCCCAGGTCTCCACGCCCTTGTGTGTTTCTTTTGCTTAACGATTGCCACCTGAGGTAGCCTCTGTTGCCCATCCTCGTCAGTTTCAGAGGGTAGATTTCTCAGTGCTGCTTTTTCCCCAGGTCTCCACGCCCTCGTGTGTTTCTTTTGCTTAAAGTTTGTCACCTGAAGCCAGCCTCTCTTGCCCATCTTCCTCAGTTTCAGAGGGTAGATATTTCAGCGTTGCTTTTTCCCCAGGTCTTCACACCTTAGTGTTTTGTTTTTGCTTAACGATTGCCACCTGGTCTAGCCTCTGTTTCCCATCTTCCTCAGTTTCAGAGGGTTGATATTTCAGGGTTGCTTTTTCCCCAGGTCTCCACGCCCTTGTGTGTTTCTTTTGCTTAACGATTGCCACCTGGGCTAGCCTCTCTTGCCCATCTTCCTCAGTTTTAGAGGGTGGATTTCTCCGTGTTGCTTTTTCCCCAGGTCTCCACGCCCTTGTGTGTTTCTTTTGCTTAAAGATTGCCACCTGAGCTAGCCTCTGTTGCCCATCTTCGTCCGTTTCAGAGGGTGGATTTCTCAGTGTTGCCTTTTCGCCAGCTCCCCACGCCCTTGTGTGTTTCTTTTGCTTAAAGATTGTCACCTGAGCTAGGCACTGTTGCCCTGCTTCCTCAGTTTCAGAGGGTACCTTTTTCAGGGTTGCTTTTTGACCGGGTCTCCTCGCCATTGTATTTTTCTATTTTCTTTTTTTTGCTTAAAGATTGCCACCTGAGCTAGCCTCTGTTGCCCATCTTCTTCGGTTTCAGAGGGTAGATTTGTCAGTGTTTCTTTTTCGCCAGCTCTCCACGCCCTTGCGTCTTTTTTTTTTTTCTGCTTAAAGGTTGCAACCTGAGCTAGCTTCTTTTGCCCATGTTCGTCAGTTTCAGAGGGTGGATTTCTCCCTGTTGCTTTTTCCCCAGGTCTCCACGCCCTTGTGTGTTTCTTTTGCTTAACGATTGCCACCTGAGGTAGCCTCTGTTGCCCATCCACGTCAGTTTCAGAGGGTAGATATTTCAGGGTTGCTTTTTCCCCAGGTCTCCATGCCTTTGGGTTTTGTTTTTGCTTAACGATTGCCACCTGAGGTAGCCTCTCTTGCCCATCGTCCTGAGTTTCAGAGGGTGGATTTCTCCGTGTTGCTTTTTCCCCAGGTCTCCACGCCCTTGTGTGTTTCTTTTGCTTCACGATTGCCACCTGAGGTAGCCTCTGTTGCCCATCCTCGTCAGTTTCAGAGGGTGGATTTCTCCCTGTTGCTTTTTCCCCATATCTCCACGCCCTTGTGTGTTTCTTTTGCTTAAAGTTTGCCACCTGAAGCCAGCCTCTCTTGCCCATCTTCCTCAGTTTCAGAGGGTAGATATTTCAGGGTTGCTTTTTCCCCAGGTCTCCACGCCTTTGGGTTTTGTTTTTGCTTAACGATTGCCACCTGAGGTAGCCTCTGTTTCCCATCTTCCTCAATTTCAGAGGGTTGATATTTCAGGGTTGCTTTTTCCCCAGGTCTCCACGCCCTTGTGTGTTTCTTTTGCTTAACGATTGCCACCTGACCTAGCCTCTCTTGCCCATCTTCCTCAGTTTCAGAGGGTAGATATTTCAGGGTTGCTTTTTACCCAGGTCTCCACGCTTTTGGGTTTTGTTTTTGCTTAACGATTGCCACCTGAGGTAGCCTCTGTTGCCCATCTTCCTCAGTTTCAGAGGGTGGATTTCTCAGTGTTGCTTTTTACCCAGGTCTCCACGCCCTTGTGTGTTTCTTTTGCTTAAAGATTGCCACCTGAGCTAGCCTCTGTTGCCCATCTTCGTCCGTTTCAGAGGGTAGATTTCTCAGTGTTGCCTTTTCGCCAGCTCCCCACGCCCTTGTGTGTTTCTTTTGCTTAAAGATTGTCACCTGAGCTAGGCACTGTTGCCCTGCTTCCTCAGTTTCAGAGGGTACCTTTTTCAGGGTAGCTTTTTGACCGGGTCTCCTCGCCATTGTATTTTTCTATTTCACTTTTTTTGCATAAAGATTGCCACCTGAGCTAGCCTCTGTTGCCCATCTTCTTCGGTTTCAGAGGGTAGATTTCTCAGTGTTTCATGTTCGCCAGCTCTCCACGCCCTTGCGTCTTTTTTTTTTTCTGCTTAAAGGTTGCAACCTGAGCTAGCTTCTTTTGCCCATGTTCGTCAGTTTCAGAGGGTGGATTTCTCCGTGTTGCTTTTTCCCCAGGTCTCCACGCCCTTGTGTGTTTCTTTTGCTTAACGATTGCCACCTGAGGTAGCCTCTGTTGCCCATCCTCGTCAGTTTCAGAGGGTAGATATATCAGGGTTGCTTTTTCCCCAGGTCTCCACGCCCTTGTGTGTTTCTTTTGCTTAAAGTTTGCCACCTGAAGCCAGCCTCTCTTGCCCATCTTCCTCAGTTTCAGAGGGTAGATATTTCAGGGTTGCTTTTTCCCCAGGTCTCCACGCCTTTGGGTCTTGCTTCTGCTTAACGATTGCCACCTGAGGTAGCCTCTGTTGCCCTTGTTCCTCAGTTTCAGAGGGTGGATTTCTCCGTGTTGCTTTTTCCCCAGGTCTCCACGCCCTTGTGTGTTTCTTTTGCTTCACGATTGCCACCTGAGGTAGCCTCTGTTGCCCATCCTCGTCAGTTTCAGAGGGTGGATTTCTCCCTGTTGCTTTTTCCCCAGGTCTCCACGCCCTTGTGTGTTCCTTTTGCTTAAACTTTGCCACCTGAAGCCAGACTCTCTTGCCCATCTTCCTCAGTTTCAGAGGGTAGATATTTCAGGGTTGCTTTTTCCCCAGGTCTCCACGCCTTTGGGTTTTGTTTTTGCTTAACGATTGCCACCTGGGCTAGCCTCTCTTGCCCATCTTCCTCAGTTTCAGAGGGTGGATTTCTCCGTGTTGCTTTTTCCCCAGGTCTCCACGCCCTTGTGTGTTTCTTTTGCTTAACGATTGCCACCTGATGTAGCCTCTGTTGCCCATCCTCGTCAGTTTCAGAGGGTAGATTTCTCAGTGCTGCTTTTTCCCCAGGTCTCCACGCCCTCGTGTGTTTCTTTTGCTTAAAGTTTGTCACCTGAAGCCAGCCTCTCTTGCCCATCTTCCTCAGTTTCAGAGGGTAGATATTTCAGCGTTGCTTTTTCCCCAGGTCTTCACACCTTAGTGTTTTGTTTTTGCTTAACGATTGCCACCTGGGCTAGCCTCTGTTTCCCATCTTCCTCAGTTTCAGAGGGTTGATATTTCAGGGTTGCTTTTTCCCCAGGTCTCCACGCCCTTGTGTGTTTCTTTTGCTTAACGATTGCCACCTGACCTAGCCTCTGTTGCCCATCCTCGTCAGTTTCAGAGGGTAAATTTCTCCGTGTTGCTTTTTCCCCAGGTCTCCACGCCCTTGTGTGTTTCTTTTGCTTAACGTTTGCCACCTGAAGACAGCCTCTCTTGCCCATCTTCCTCAGTTTCAGAGGGTAGATATTTCAGGGTTGCTTTTTACCCAGGTCTCCACGCCCTTGTGTGTTTCTTTTGCTTAAAGTTTGCCACCTGAAGCCAGCCTCTCTTGCCCATCTTCCTCAGTTTCAGAGGGTAGATATTTCAGGGTTGCTTTTTCCCCAGGTCTCCACGCCTTTGGGTCTTGCTTCTGCTTAACGATTGCCACCTGAGGTAGCCTCTGTTGCCCATCCTCGTCAGTTTCAGAGGGTGGATTTCTCCCTGTTGCTTTTTCCCCAGGTCTCCACGCCCTTGTGTGTTTCTTTTGCTTAAAGTTTGCCACCTGAAGCCAGCCTTTCTTGCCCATCTTCCTCAGTTTCAGAGGGTAGATATTTCAGGGTTGCTTTTTCCCCAGGTCTCCACGCCTTTGGGTTTTGTTTTTGCTTAACGATTGCCACCTGAGGTAGCCTCTGTTTCCCATCTTCCTGAATTTCAGAGGGTTGATATTTGAGGGTTGCTTTTTCCCCAGGTCTCCACGCCCTTGTGTGTTTCTTTTGCTTAACGATTGCCACCTGACCTAGCCTCTGTTGCGCATCCTCGTCAGTTTCAGAGGGTAGATTTCTCCGTGTTGCTTATTCCCCAGGTCTCCACGCCCTTGTGTGTTTCTTTTGCTTAACGTTTGCCACCTGAAGCCAGCCTCTCTTGCCCATCTTCCTCAGTTTCAGAGGGTGGATTTCTCAGTGTTGCTTTTTACCCAGGTCTCCACGCCCTTGTGTGTTTCTTTTGCTTAAAGATTGCCACCTGAGCTAGCCTCTGTTGCCCATCTTCGTCCGTTTCAGAGGGTAGATTTCTCAGTGTTGCCTTTTCGCCAGCTCCCCACGCCCTTGTGTGTTTCTTTTGCTTAAAGATTGTCACCTGAGCTAGGCACTGTTGCCCTGCTTCCTCAGTTTCAGAGGGTACCTTTTTCAGGGTTGCTTTTTGACCGGGTCTCCTCGCCATTGTATTTTTCTATTTCACTTTTTTTGCATAAAGATTGCCACCTGAGCTAGCCTCTGTTGCCCATCTTCTTCGGTTTCAGAGGGTAGATTTCTCAGTGTTTCATGTTCGCCAGCTCTCCACGCCCTTGCGTCTTTTTTTTTTTCTGCTTAAAGGTTGCAACCTGAGCTAGCTTCTTTTGCCCATGTTCGTCAGTTTCAGAGGGTGGATTTCTCCGTGTTGCTTTTTCCCCAGTTCTCCACGCCCTTGTGTGTTTCTTTTGCTTAACGATTGCCACCTGAGGTAGCCTCTGTTGCCCATCCTCGTCAGTTTCAGAGGGTAGATATATCAGGGTTGCTTTTTCCCCAGGTCTCCACGCCCTTGTGTGTTTCTTTTGCTTAAGGTTTGCCACCTGAAGCCAGCCTCTCTTGCCCATCTTCCTCAGTTTCAGAGGGTAGATATTTCAGGGTTGCTTTTTCCCCAGGTCTCCACGCCTTTGGGTCTTGCTTCTGCTTAACGATTGCCACCTGAGGTAGCCTCTGTTGCCCTTGTTCCTCAGTTTCAGAGGGTGGATTTCTCCGTGTTGCTTTTTCCCCAGGTCTCCACGCCCTTGTGTGTTTCTTTTGCTTAACGATTGCCACCTGAGGTAGCCTCTGTTGCCCATCCTCGTCAGTTTCAGAGGGTGGATTTCTCCCTGTTGCTTTTTCCCCAGGTCTCCACGCCCTTGTGTGTTCCTTTTGCTTAAACTTTGCCACCTGAAGCCAGACTCTCTTGCCCATCTTCCTCAGTTTCAGAGGGTAGATATTTCAGGGTTGCTTTTTCCCCAGGTCTCCACGCCTTTGGGTTTTGTTTTTGCTTAACGATTGCCACCTGGTCTAGCCTCTCTTGCCCATCTTCCTCAGTTTCAGAGGGTGGATTTCTCCGTGTTGCTTTTTCCCCAGGTCTCCACGCCCTTGTGTGTTTCTTTTGCTTAACGATTGCCACCTGAGGTAGCCTCTGTTGCCCATCCTCGTCAGTTTCAGAGGGTAGATTTCTCAGTGCTGCTTTTTCCCCAGGTCTCCACGCCCTCGTGTGTTTCTTTTGCTTAAAGTTTGTCACCTGAAGCCAGCCTCTCTTGCCCATCTTCCTCAGTTTCAGAGGGTAGATATTTCAGCGTTGCTTTTTCCCCAGGTCTTCACACCTTAGTGTTTTGTTTTTGCTTAACGATTGCCACCTGGTCTAGCCTCTGTTTCCCATCTTCCTCAGTTTCAGAGGGTTGATATTTCAGGGTTGCTTTTTCCCCAGGTCTCCACGCCCTTGTGTGTTTCTTTTGCTTAACGATTGCCACCTGGGCTAGCCTCTCTTGCCCATCTTCCTCAGTTTTAGAGGGTGGATTTCTCCGTGTTGCTTTTTCCCCAGGTCTCCACGCCCTTGTGTGTTTCTTTTGCTTAAAGATTGCCACCTGAGCTAGCCTCTGTTGCCCATCTTCGTCCGTTTCAGAGGGTGGATTTCTCAGTGTTGCCTTTTCGCCAGCTCCCCACGCCCTTGTGTGTTTCTTTTGCTTAAAGATTGTCACCTGAGCTAGGCACTGTTGCCCTGCTTCCTCAGTTTCAGAGGGTACCTTTTTCAGGGTTGCTTTTTGACCGGGTCTCCTCGCCATTGTATTTTTCTATTTTCTTTTTTTTGCTTAAAGATTGCCACCTGAGCTAGCCTCTGTTGCCCATCTTCTTCGGTTTCAGAGGGTAGATTTGTCAGTGTTTCTTTTTCGCCAGCTCTCCACGCCCTTGCGTCTTTTTTTTTTTTCTGCTTAAAGGTTGCAACCTGAGCTAGCTTCTTTTGCCCATGTTCGTCAGTTTCAGAGGGTGGATTTCTCCCTGTTGCTTTTTCCCCAGGTCTCCACGCCCTTGTGTGTTTCTTTTGCTTAACGATTGCCACCTGAGGTAGCCTCTGTTGCCCATCCACGTCAGTTTCAGAGGGTAGATATTTCAGGGTTGCTTTTTCCCCAGGTCTCCATGCCTTTGGGTTTTGTTTTTGCTTAACGATTGCCACCTGAGGTAGCCTCTCTTGCCCATCGTCCTGAGTTTCAGAGGGTGGATTTCTCCGTGTTGCTTTTTCCCCAGGTCTCCACGCCCTTGTGTGTTTCTTTTGCTTCACGATTGCCACCTGAGGTAGCCTCTGTTGCCCATCCTCGTCAGTTTCAGAGGGTGGATTTCTCCCTGTTGCTTTTTCCCCATATCTCCACGCCCTTGTGTGTTTCTTTTGCTTAAAGTTTGCCACCTGAAGCCAGCCTCTCTTGCCCATCTTCCTCAGTTTCAGAGGGTAGATATTTCAGGGTTGCTTTTTCCCCAGGTCTCCACGCCTTTGGGTTTTGTTTTTGCTTAACGATTGCCACCTGAGGTAGCCTCTGTTTCCCATCTTCCTCAATTTCAGAGGGTTGATATTTCAGGGTTGCTTTTTCCCCAGGTCTCCACGCCCTTGTGTGTTTCTTTTGCTTAACGATTGCCACCTGACCTAGCCTCTCTTGCCCATCTTCCTCAGTTTCAGAGGGTAGATATTTCAGGGTTGCTTTTTACCCAGGTCTCCACGCTTTTGGGTTTTGTTTTTGCTTAACGATTGCCACCTGAGGTAGCCTCTGTTGCCCATCTTCCTCAGTTTCAGAGGGTGGATTTCTCAGTGTTGCTTTTTACCCAGGTCTCCACGCCCTTGTGTGTTTCTTTTGCTTAAAGATTGCCACCTGAGCTAGCCTCTGTTGCCCATCTTCGTCCGTTTCAGAGGGTAGATTTCTCAGTGTTGCCTTTTCGCCAGCTCCCCACGCCCTTGTGTGTTTCTTTTGCTTAAAGATTGTCACCTGAGCTAGGCACTGTTGCCCTGCTTCCTCAGTTTCAGAGGGTACCTTTTTCAGGGTAGCTTTTTGACCGGGTCTCCTCGCCATTGTATTTTTCTATTTCACTTTTTTTGCATAAAGATTGCCACCTGAGCTAGCCTCTGTTGCCCATCTTCTTCGGTTTCAGAGGGTAGATTTCTCAGTGTTTCATGTTCGCCAGCTCTCCACGCCCTTGCGTCTTTTTTTTTTTCTGCTTAAAGGTTGCAACCTGAGCTAGCTTCTTTTGCCCATGTTCGTCAGTTTCAGAGGGTGGATTTCTCCGTGTTGCTTTTTCCCCAGGTCTCCACGCCCTTGTGTGTTTCTTTTGCTTAACGATTGCCACCTGAGGTAGCCTCTGTTGCCCATCCTCGTCAGTTTCAGAGGGTAGATATATCAGGGTTGCTTTTTCCCCAGGTCTCCACGCCCTTGTGTGTTTCTTTTGCTTAAAGTTTGCCACCTGAAGCCAGCCTCTCTTGCCCATCTTCCTCAGTTTCAGAGGGTAGATATTTCAGGGTTGCTTTTTCCCCAGGTCTCCACGCCTTTGGGTCTTGCTTCTGCTTAACGATTGCCACCTGAGGTAGCCTCTGTTGCCCTTGTTCCTCAGTTTCAGAGGGTGGATTTCTCCGTGTTGCTTTTTCCCCAGGTCTCCACGCCCTTGTGTGTTTCTTTTGCTTCACGATTGCCACCTGAGGTAGCCTCTGTTGCCCATCCTCGTCAGTTTCAGAGGGTGGATTTCTCCCTGTTGCTTTTTCCCCAGGTCTCCACGCCCTTGTGTGTTCCTTTTGCTTAAACTTTGCCACCTGAAGCCAGACTCTCTTGCCCATCTTCCTCAGTTTCAGAGGGTAGATATTTCAGGGTTGCTTTTTCCCCAGGTCTCCACGCCTTTGGGTTTTGTTTTTGCTTAACGATTGCCACCTGGGCTAGCCTCTCTTGCCCATCTTCCTCAGTTTCAGAGGGTGGATTTCTCCGTGTTGCTTTTTCCCCAGGTCTCCACGCCCTTGTGTGTTTCTTTTGCTTAACGATTGCCACCTGAGGTAGCCTCTGTTGCCCATCCTCGTCAGTTTCAGAGGGTAGATTTCTCAGTGCTGCTTTTTCCCCAGGTCTCCACGCCCTCGTGTGTTTCTTTTGCTTAAAGTTTGTCACCTGAAGCCAGCCTCTCTTGCCCATCTTCCTCAGTTTCAGAGGGTAGATATTTCAGCGTTGCTTTTTCCCCAGGTCTTCACACCTTAGTGTTTTGTTTTTGCTTAACGATTGCCACCTGGGCTAGCCTCTGTTTCCCATCTTCCTCAGTTTCAGAGGGTTGATATTTCAGGGTTGCTTTTTCCCCAGGTCTCCACGCCCTTGTGTGTTTCTTTTGCTTAACGATTGCCACCTGACCTAGCCTCTGTTGCCCATCCTCGTCAGTTTCAGAGGGTAGATTTCTCCGTGTTGCTTTTTCCCCAGGTCTCCACGCCCTTGTGTGTTTCTTTTGCTTAACGTTTGCCACCTGAAGACAGCCTCTCTTGCCCATCTTCCTCAGTTTCAGAGGGTAGATATTTCAGGGTTGCTTTTTACCCAGGTCTCCACGCTTTTGGGTTTTGTTTTTGCTTAACGATTGCCACCTGAGGTAGCCTCTGTTGCCCATCTTCCTCAGTTTCAGAGGGTGGATTTCTCAGTGTTGCTTTTTACCCAGGTCTCCACGCCCTTGTGTGTTTCTTTTGCTTAAAGATTGCCACCTGAGCTAGCCTCTGTTGCCCATCTTCGTCCGTTTCAGAGGGTGGATTTCTCAGTGTTGCCTTTTCGCCAGCTCCCCACGCCCTTGTGTGTTTCTTTTGCTTAAAGATTGTCACCTGAGCTAGGCACTGTTGCCCTGCTTCCTCAGTTTCAGAGGGTACCTTTTTCAGGGTAGCTTTTTGACCGGGTCTCCTCGCCATTGTATTTTTCTATTTCACTTTTTTTGCATAAAGATTGCCACCTGAGCTAGCCTCTGTTGCCCATCTTCTTCGGTTTCAGAGGGTAGATTTCTCAGTGCTGCTTTTTCCCCAGGTCTCCACGCCCTTGTGTGTTTCTTTTGCTTAAAGTTTGCCACCTGAAGCCAGCCTCTCTTGCCCATCTTCCTCAGTTTCAGAGGGTAGATATTTCAGGGTTGCTTTTTCCCCAGGTCTCCACGCCTTTGGGTTTTGTTTTTGCTTAACGATTGCCACCTGAGGTAGCCTCTCTTGCCCATCGTCCTGAGTTTCAGAGGGTGGATTTCTCCGTGTTGCTTTTTCCCCAGGTCTCCACGCCCTTGTGTGTTTCTTTTGCTTCACGATTGCCACCTGAGGTAGCCTCTGTTGCCCATCCTCGTCAGTTTCAGAGGGTGGATTTCTCCCTGTTGCTTTTTCCCCAGGTCTCCACGCCCTTGTGTGTTTCTTTTGCTTAAAGTTTGCCACCTGAAGCCAGCCTCTCTTGCCCATCTTCCTCAGTTTCAGAGGGTAGATATTTCAGGGTTGCTTTTTCCCCAGGTCTCCACGCCTTTGGGTTTTGTTTTTGCTTAACGATTGCCACCTGAGGTAGCCTCTCTTGCCCATCTTCCTCAGTTTCAGAGGGTGGATTTCTCCGTGTTGCTCTTTCCACAGGTCTCCACGCACTTGTGTGTTTCTTTTGCTTAACGATTGCCACCTGAGGTAGCCTCTGTTGCCCATCCTCGTCAGTTTCAGAGGGTAGATTTCTCAGTGCTGCTTTTTCCCCACGTCTCCACGCCCTCGTGTGTTTCTTTTGCTTAAAGTTTGTCACCTGAAGCCAGCCTCTCTTGCCCATCTTCCTCAGTTTCAGAGGGTAGATATTTCAGCGTTGCTTTTTCCCCAGGTCTTCACACCTTAGTGTTTTGTTTTTGCTTAACGATTGCCACCTGGGCTAGCCTCTGTTTCCCATCTTCCTCAGTTTCAGAGGGTTGATATTTCAGGGTTGCTTTTTCCCCAGGTCTCCACGCCCTTGTGTGTTTCTTTTGCTTAACGATTGCCACCTGACCTAGCCTCTGTTGCCCATCCTCGTCAGTTTCAGAGGGTAGATTTCTCCGTGTTGCTTTTTCCCCAGGTCTCCACGCCCTTGTGTGTTTCTTTTGCTTAACGTTTGCCACCTGAAGCCAGCCTCTCTTGCCCATCTTCCTCAGTTTCAGAGGGTAGATATTTCAGGGTTGCTTTTTACCCAGGTCTCCACGCTTTTGGGTTTTGTTTTTGCTTAACGATTGCCACCTGAGGTAGCCTCTGTTGCCCATCTTCTTCGGTTTCAGAGGGTAGATTTCTCAGTGTTTCATGTTCGCCAGCTCTCCACGCCCTTGCGTCTTTTTTTTTTTCTGCTTAAAGGTTGCAACCTGAGCTAGCTTCTTTTGCCCATGTTCGTCAGTTTCAGAGGGTGGATTTCTCCGTGTTGCTTTTTCCCCAGGTCTCCACGCCCTTGTGTGTTTCTTTTGCTTCACGATTGCCACCTGAGGTAGCCTCTGTTGCCCATCCTCGTCAGTTTCAGAGGGTGGATTTCTCCCTGTTGCTTTTTCCCCAGGTCTCCACGCCCTTGTGTGTTTCTTTTGCTTAAAGTTTGCCACCTGAAGCCAGCCTCTCTTGCCCATCTTCCTCAGTTTCAGAGGGTAGATATTTCAGGGTTGCTTTTTCCCCAGGTCTCCACGCCTTTGGGTTTTGTTTTTGCTTAACGATTGCCACCTGAGGTAGCCTCTCTTGCCCATCTTCCTCAGTTTCAGAGGGTGGATTTCTCCGTGTTGCTCTTTCCACAGGTCTCCACGCACTTGTGTGTTTCTTTTGCTTAACGATTGCCACCTGAGGTAGCCTCTGTTGCCCATCCTCGTCAGTTTCAGAGGGTAGATTTCTCAGTGCTGCTTTTTCCCCACGTCTCCACGCCCTCGTGTGTTTCTTTTGCTTAAAGTTTGTCACCTGAAGCCAGCCTCTCTTGCCCATCTTCCTCAGTTTCAGAGGGTAGATATTTCAGCGTTGCTTTTTCCCCAGGTCTTCACACCTTAGTGTTTTGTTTTTGCTTAACGATTGCCACCTGGGCTAGCCTCTGTTTCCCATCTTCCTCAGTTTCAGAGGGTTGATATTTCAGGGTTGCTTTTTCCCCAGGTCTCCACGCCCTTGTGTGTTTCTTTTGCTTAACGATTGCCACCTGACCTAGCCTCTGTTGCCCATCCTCGTCAGTTTCAGAGGGTAGATTTCTCCGTGTTGCTTTTTCCCCAGGTCTCCACGCCCTTGTGTGTTTCTTTTGCTTAACGTTTGCCACCTGAAGCCAGCCTCTCTTGCCCATCTTCCTCAGTTTCAGAGGGTAGATATTTCAGGGTTGCTTTTTACCCAGGTCTCCACGCTTTTGGGTTTTGTTTTTGCTTAACGATTGCCACCTGAGGTAGCCTCTGTTGCCCATCTTCTTCGGTTTCAGAGGGTAGATTTCTCAGTGTTTCATGTTCGCCAGCTCTCCACGCCCTTGCGTCTTTTTTTTTTTCTGCTTAAAGGTTGCAACCTGAGCTAGCTTCTTTTGCCCATGTTCGTCAGTTTCAGAGGGTGGATTTCTCCGTGTTGCTTTTTCCCCAGGTCTCCACGCCCTTGTGTGTTTCTTTTGCTTAACGATTGCCACCTGAGGTAGCCTCTGTTGCTCATCCTCGTCAGTTTCAGAGGGTAGATATATCAGGGTTGCTTTTTCCCCAGGTCTCCAAGCCCTTGTGTGTTTCTTTTGCTTAAAGTTTGCCACCTGAAGCCAGCCTCTCTTGCCCATCTTCCTCAGTTTCAGAGGGTAGATATTTCAGGGTTGCTTTTTCCCCAGGTCTCCACGCCTTTGGGTCTTGCTTCTGCTTAACGATTGCCACCTGAGGTAGCCTCTGTTGCCCTTGTTCCTCAGTTTCAGAGGGTGGATTTCTCCGTGTTGCTTTTTCCCCAGGTCTCCACGCCCTTGTGTGTTTCTTTTGCTTAACGATTGCCACCTGAGGTAGCCTCTGTTGCCCATCCTCGTCAGTTTCAGAGGGTGGATTTCTCCCTGTTGCTTTTTCCCCAGGTCTCCACGCCCTTGTGTGTTCCTTTTGCTTAAACTTTGCCACCTGAAGCCAGACTCTCTTGCCCATCTTCCTCAGTTTCAGAGGGTAGATATTTCAGGGTTGCTTTTTCCCCAGGTCTCCACGCCTTTGGGTTTTGTTTTTGCTTAACGATTGCCACCTGGTCTAGCCTCTCTTGCCCATCTTCCTCAGTTTCAGAGGGTGGATTTCTCCGTGTTGCTTTTTCCCCAGGTCTCCACGCCCTTGTGTGTTTCTTTTGCTTAACGATTGCCACCTGAGGTAGCCTCTGTTGCCCATCCTCGTCAGTTTCAGAGGGTAGATTTCTCAGTGCTGCTTTTTCCCCAGGTCTCCACGCCCTCGTGTGTTTCTTTTGCTTAAAGTTTGTCACCTGAAGCCAGCCTCTCTTGCCCATCTTCCTCAGTTTCAGAGGGTAGATATTTCAGCGTTGCTTTTTCCCCAGGTCTTCACACCTTAGTGTTTTGTTTTTGCTTAACGATTGCCAACTGGGCTAGCCTCTGTTTCCCATCTTCCTCAGTTTCAGAGGGTTGATATTTCAGGGTTGCTTTTTCCCCAGGTCTCCACGCCCTTGTGTGTTTCTTTTGCTTAACGATTGCCACCTGACCTAGCCTCTGTTGCCCATCCTCGTCAGTTTCAGAGGGAAGATTTCTCCGTGTTGCTTTGTCCCCAGGTCTCCACGCCCTTGTGTGTTTCTTTTGCTTAACGTTTGCCACCTGAAGCCAGCCTCTCTTGCCCATCTTCCTCAGTTTCAGAGGGTAGATATTTCAGGGTTGCTTTTTACCCAGGTCTCCACGCTTTTGGGTTTTGTTTTTGCTTAACGATTGCCACCTGAGGTAGCCTCTGTTGCCCATCTTCCTCAGTTTCAGAGGGTGGATTTCTCAGTGTTGCTTTTTACCCAGGTCTCCACGCCCTTGTGTGTTTCTTTTGCTTAAAGATTGCCACCTGAGCTAGCCTCTGTTGCCCATCTTCGTCCATTTCAGAGGGTGGATTTCTCAGTGTTGCCTTTTCGCCAGCTCCCCACGCCCTTGTGTGTTTCTTTTGCTTAAAGATTGTCACCTGAGCTAGGCACTGTTGCCCTGCTTCCTCAGTTTCAGAGGGTACCTTTTTCAGGGTAGCTTTTTGACCGGGTCTCCTCGCCATTGTATTTTTCTATTTCACTTTTTTTGCATAAAGATTGCCACCTGAGGTAGCCTCTGTTGCCCATCTTCTTCGGTTTCAGAGGGTAGATTTCTCAGTGCTGCTTTTTCCCCAGGTCTCCACGCCCTTGTGTGTTTCTTTTGCTTAAAGTTTGCCACCTGAAGCCAGCCTCTCTTGCCCATCTTCCTCAGTTTCAGAGGGTAGATATTTCAGGGTTGCTTTTTCCCCAGGTCTCCACGCCTTTGGGTTTTGTTTTTGCTTAACGATTGCCACCTGAGGTAGCCTCTCTTGCCCATCGTCCTGAGTTTCAGAGGGTGGATTTCTCCGTGTTGCTTTTTCCCCAGGTCTCCACGCCCTTGTGTGTTTCTTTTGCTTCACGATTGCCACCTGAGGTAGCCTCTGTTGCCCATCCTCGTCAGTTTCAGAGGGTGGATTTCTCCCTGTTGCTTTTTCCCCAGGTCTCCACGCCCTTGTGTGTTTCTTTTGCTTAAAGTTTGCCACCTGAAGCCGGCCTCTCTTGCCCATCTTCCTCAGTTTCAGAGGGTAGATATTTCAGCGTTGCTTTTTCCCCAGGTCTTCACACCTTAGTGTTTTGTTTTTGCTTAACGATTGCCACCTGGGCTAGCCTCTGTTTCCCATCTTCCTCAGTTTCAGAGGGTTGATATTTCAGGGTTGCTTTTTCCCCAGGTCTCCACGCCCTTGTGTGTTTCTTTTGCTTAACGATTGCCACCTGACCTAGCCTCTGTTGCCCATCCTCGTCAGTTTCAGAGGGTAGATTTCTCCGTGTTGCTTTTTCCCCAGGTCTCCACGCCCTTGTGTGTTTCTTTTGCTTAACGTTTGCCACCTGAAGCCAGCCTCTCTTGCCCATCTTCCTCAGTTTCAGAGGGTAGATATTTCAGGGTTGCTTTTTACCCAGGTCTCCACGCTTTTGGGTTTTGTTTTTGCTTAACGATTGCCACCTGAGGTAGCCTCTGTTGCCCATCTTCCTCAGTTTCAGAGGGTGGATTTCTCAGTGTTGCTTTTTACCCAGGTCTCCACGCCCTTGTGTGTTTCTTTTGCTTAAAGATTGCCACCTGAGCTAGCCTCTGTTGCCCATCTTCGTCCGTTTCAGAGGGTGGATTTCTCAGTGTTGCCTTTTCGCCAGCTCCCCACGCCCTTGTGTGTTTCTTTTGCTTAAAGATTGTCACCTGAGCTAGGCACTGTTGCCCTGCTTCCTCAGTTTCAGAGGGTACCTTTTTCAGGGTAGCTTTTTGACCGGGTCTCCTCGCCATTGTATTTTTCTATTTCACTTTTTTTGCATAAAGATTGCCACCTGAGGTAGCCTCTGTTGCCCATCTTCTTCGGTTTCAGAGGGTAGATTTCTCAGTGCTGCTTTTTCCCCAGGTCTCCACGCCCTTGTGTGTTTCTTTTGCTTAAAGTTTGCCACCTGAAGCCAGCCTCTCTTGCCCATCTTCCTCAGTTTCAGAGGGTAGATATTTCAGGGTTGCTTTTTCCCCAGGTCTCCACGCCTTTGGGTTTTGTTTTTGCTTAACGATTGCCACCTGAGGTAGCCTCTCTTGCCCATCGTCCTGAGTTTCAGAGGGTGGATTTCTCCGTGTTGCTTTTTCCCCAGGTCTCCACGCCCTTGTGTGTTTCTTTTGCTTCACGATTGCCACCTGAGGTAGCCTCTGTTGCCCATCCTCGTCAGTTTCAGAGGGTGGATTTCTCCCTGTTGCTTTTTCCCCAGGTCTCCACGCCCTTGTGTGTTTCTTTTGCTTAAAGTTTGCCACCTGAAGCCAGCCTCTCTTGCCCATCTTCCTCAGTTTCAGAGGGTAGATATTTCAGGGTTGCTTTTTCCCCAGGTCTCCACGCCTTTGGGTTTTGTTTTTGCTTAACGATTGCCACCTGAGGTAGCCTCTCTTGCCCATCTTCCTCAGTTTCAGAGGGTGGATTTCTCCGTGTTGCTTTTTCCACAGGTCTCCACGCCCTTGTGTGTTTCTTTTGCTTAACGATTGCCACCTGAGGTAGCCTCTGTTGCCCATCCTCGTCAGTTTCAGAGGGTAGATTTCTCAGTGCTGCTTTTTCCCCAGGTCTCCACGCCCTCGTGTGTTTCTTTTGCTTAAAGTTTGTCACCTGAAGCCAGCCTCTCTTGCCCATCTTCCTCAGTTTCAGAGGGTAGATATTTCAGCGTTGCTTTTTCCCCAGGTCTTCACACCTTAGTGTTTTGTTTTTGCTTAACGATTGCCACCTGGGCTAGCCTCTGTTTCCCATCTTCCTCAGTTTCAGAGGGTTGATATTTCAGGGTTGCTTTTTCCCCAGGTCTCCACGCCCTTGTGTGTTTCTTTTGCTTAACGATTGCCACCTGACCTAGCCTCTGTTGCCCATCCTCGTCAGTTTCAGAGGGTAGATTTCTCCGTGTTGCTTTTTCCCCAGGTCTCCACGCCCTTGTGTGTTTCTTTTGCTTAACGTTTGCCACCTGAAGCCAGCCTCTCTTGCCCATCTTCCTCAGTTTCAGAGGGTAGATATTTCAGGGTTGCTTTTTACCCAGGTCTCCACGCTTTTGGGTTTTGTTTTTGCTTAACGATTGCCACCTGAGGTAGACTCTGTTGCCCATCTTCTTCGGGTTCAGAGGGTAGATTTCTCAGTGTTTCATGTTCGCCAGCTCTCCACGCCCTTGCGTCTTTTTTTTTTTCTGCTTAAAGGTTGCAACCTGAGCTAGCTTCTTTTGCCCATGTTCGTCAGTTTCAGAGGGTGGATTTCTCCGTGTTGCTTTTTCCCCAGGTCTCCACGCCCTTGTGTGTTTCTTTTGCTTAACGATTGCCACCTGAGGTAGCCTCTGTTGCTCATCCTCGTCAGTTTCAGAGGGTAGATATATCAGGGTTGCTTTTTCCCCAGGTCTCCACGCCCTTGTGTGTTTCTTTTGCTTAAAGTTTGCCACCTGAAGCCAGCCTCTCTTGCCCATCTTCCTCAGTTTCAGAGGGTAGATATTTCAGGGTTGCTTTTTCCCCAGGTCTCCACGCCTTTGGGTCTTGCTTCTGCTTAACGATTGCCACCTGAGGTAGCCTCTGTTGCCCATCCTCGTCAGTTTCAGAAGGTAGATATTTCAGGGTTGCTTTTTCCCCAGGTCTCCACGCCTTTGGGTTTTGTTTTTGCTTAACGATTGCCACCTGAGGTAGCCTCTCTTGCCCATCGTCCTGAGTTTCAGAGGGTGGATTTCTACGTGTTGCTTTTTCCCCAGGTCTCCACGCCCTTGTGTGTTTCTTTTGCTTCACGATTGCCACCTGAGGTAGCCTCTGTTGCCCATCCTCGTCAGTTTCAGAGGGTGGATTTCTCCCTGTTGCTTTTTCCCCAGGTCTCCACGCCCTTGTGTGTTTCTTTTGCTTAAAGTTTGCCACCTGAAGCCAGCCTCTCTTGCCCATCTTCCTCAGTTTCAGAGGGTAGATATTTCAGGGTTGCTTTTTCCCCAGGTCTCCACGCCTTTGGGTCTTGCTTCTGCTTAACGATTGCCACCTGAGGTAGCCTCTGTTGCCCTTGTTCCTCAGTTTCAGAGGGTGGATTTCTCCGTGTTGCTTTTTCCCCAGGTCTCCACGCCCTTGTGTGTTTCTTTTGCTTAACGATTGCCACCTGAGGTAGCCTCTGTTGCCCATCCTCGTCAGTTTCAGAGGGTGGATTTCTCCCTGTTGCTTTTTCCCCAGGTCTCCACGCCCTTGTGTGTTCCTTTTGCTTAAACTTTGCCACCTGAAGCCAGACTCTATTGCCCATCTTCCTCAGTTTCAGAGGGTAGATATTTCAGGGTTGCTTTTTCCCCAGGTCTCCACGCCTTTGGGTTTTGTTTTTGCTTAACGATTGCCACCTGGTCTAGCCTCTCTTGCCCATCTTCCTCAGTTTCAGAGGGTGGATTTCTCCGTGTTGCTTTTTCCCCAGGTCTCCACGCCCTTGTGTGTTTCTTTTGCTTAACGATTGCCACCTGAGGTAGCCTCTGTTGCCCATCCTCGTCAGTTTCAGAGGGTAGATTTCTCAGTGCTGCTTTTTCCCCAGGTCTCCACGCCCTCGTGTGTTTCTTTTGCTTAAAGTTTGTCACCTGAAGCCAGCCTCTCTTGCCCATCTTCCTCAGTTTCAGAGGGTAGATATTTCAGCGTTGCTTTTTCCCCAGGTCTTCACACCTTAGTGTTTTGTTTTTGCTTAACGATTGCCACCTGGGCTAGCCTCTGTTTCCCATCTTCCTCAGTTTCAGAGGGTTGATATTTCAGGGTTGCTTTTTCCCCAGGTCTCCACGCCCTTGTGTGTTTCTTTTGCTTAACGATTGCCACCTGACCTAGCCTCTGTTGCCCATCCTCGTCAGTTTCAGAGGGTAGATTTCTCCGTGTTGCTTTTTCCCCAGGTGTCCACGCCCTTGTGTGTTGCTTTTGCTTAACGTTTGCCACCTGAAGCCAGCCTCTCTTGCCCATCTTCCTCAGTTTCAGAGGGTAGATATTTCAGGGTTGCTTTTTCCCCAGGTCTCCACGCCTTTGAGTTTTGTTTTTGCTTAACGATTGCCACATGGGCTAGCCTCTCTTGCCCATCTTCCTCAGTTTTAGAGGGTGGATTTCTCCGTGTTGCTTTTTCCCCAGGTCTCCACGCCCTTGTGTGTTTCTTTTGCTTAAAGATTGCCACCTGAGCTAGCCTCTGTTGCCCATCTTCGTCCGTTTCAGAGGGTGGATTTCTCAGTGTTGCCTTTTCGCCAGCTCCCCACGCCCTTGTGTGTTTCTTTTGCTTAAAGATTGTCACCTGAGCTAGGCACTGTTGCCCTGCTTCCTCAGTTTCAGAGGGTACCTTTTTCAGGGTTGCTTTTTGACCGGGTCTCCTCGCCATTGTATTTTTCTATTTTCTTTTTTTTGCTTAAAGATTGCCACCTGAGCTAGCCTCTGTTGCCCATCTTCTTCGGTTTCAGAGGGTAGATTTGTCAGTGTTTCTTTTTCGCCAGCTCTCCACGCCCTTGCGTCTTTTTTTTTTTTCTGCTTAAAGGTTGCAACCTGAGCTAGCTTCTTTTGCCCATGTTCGTCAGTTTCAGAGGGTGGATTTCTCCGTGTTGCTTTTTCCCCAGGTCTCCACGCCCTTGTGTGTTTCTTTTGCTTAACGATTGCCACCTGAGGTAGCCTCTGTTGCCCATCCTCGTCAGTTTCAGAGGGTAGATATTTCAGGGTTGCTTTTTCCCCAGGTCTCCACGCCTTTGGGTTTTGTTTTTGCTTAACGATTGCCACCTGAGGTAGCCTCTGTTTCCCATCTTCCTCAATTTCAGAGGGTTGATATTTCAGGGTTGCTTTTTCCCCAGGTCTCCACGCCCTTGTGTGTTTCTTTTGCTTAACGATTGCCACCTGACCTAGCCTCTGTTGCCCATCCTCGTCAGTTTCAGAGGGTAGATTTCTCCGTGTTGCTTTTTCCCCAGGTCTCCACGCCCTTGTGTGTTTCTTTTGCTTAACGTTTGCCACCTGAAGCCAGCCTCTCTTGCCCATCTTCCTCAGTTTCAGAGGGTAGATATTTCAGGGTTGCTTTTTCCCCAGGTCTCCACGCTTTTGGGTTTTGTTTTTGCTTAACGATTGCCACCTGAGGTAGCCTCTGTTGCCCATCTTCCTCAGTTTCAGAGGGTGGATTTCTCAGTGTTGCTTTTTACCCAGGTCTCCACGCCCTTGTGTGTTTCTTTTGCTTAAAGATTGCCACCTGAGCTAGCCTCTGTTGCCCATCTTCGTCCGTTTCAGAGGGTAGATTTCTCAGTGTTGCCTTTTCGCCAGCTCCCCACGCCCTTGTGTGTTTCTTTTGCTTAAAGATTGTCACCTGAGCTAGGCACTGTTGCCCTGCTTCCTCAGTTTCAGAGGGTACCTTTTTCTGGGTAGCTTTTTGACCGGGTCTCCTCGCCATTGTATTTTTCTATTTCACTTTTTTTGCATAAAGATTGCCACCTGAGCTAGCCTCTGTTGCCCATCTTCTTCGGTTTCAGAGGGTAGATTTCTCAGTGTTTCATGTTCACCAGCTCTCCACGCCCTTGCGTCTTTTTTTTTTTTTGCTTAAAGGTTGCAACCTGAGCTAGCTTCTTTTGCCCATGTTCGTCAGTTTCAGAGGGTGGATTTCTCCGTGTTGCTTTTTCCCCAGGTCTCCACGCCCTTGTGTGTTTCTTTTGCTTAACGATTGCCACCTGAGGTAGCCTCTGTTGCCCATCCTCGTCAGTTTCAGAGGGTAGATATATCAGGGTTGCTTTTTCCCCAGGTCTCCACGCCCTTGTGTGTTTCTTTTGCTTAAAGTTTGCCACCTGAAGCCAGCCTCTCTTGCCCATCTTCCTCAGTTTCAGAGGGTAGATATTTCAGGGTTGCTTTTTCCCCAGGTCTCCACGCCTTTGGGTCTTGCTTCTGCTTAACGATTGCCACCTGAGGTAGCCTCTGTTGCCCTTGTTCCTCAGTTTCAGAGGGTGGATTTCTCCGTGTTGCTTTTTCCCCAGGTCTCCACGCCCTTGTGTGTTTCTTTTGCTTCACGATTGCCACCTGAGGTAGCCTCTGTTACCCATCCTCGTCAGTTTCAGAGGGTGGATTTCTCCCTGTTGCTTTTTCCCCAGGTCTCCACGCCCTTGTGTGTTCCTTTTGCTTAAACTTTGCCACCTGAAGCCAGACTCTCTTGCCCATCTTCCTCAGTTTCAGAGGGTAGATATTTCAGGGTTGCTTTTTCCCCAGGTCTCCACGCCTTTGGGTTTTGTTTTTGCTTAACGATTGCCACCTGGGCTAGCCTCTGTTTCCCATCTTCCTCAGTTTCAGAGGGTGGATTTCTCCGTGTTGCTTTTTCCCCAGGTCTCCACGCCCTTGTGTGTTTCTTTTGCTTAACGATTGCCACCTGAGGTAGCCTCTGTTGCCCATCCTCGTCAGTTTCAGAGGGTAGATTTCTCAGTGCTGCTTTTTCCCCAGGTCTCCACGCCCTCGTGTGTTTCTTTTGCTTAAAGTTTGTCACCTGAAGCCAGCCTCTCTTGCCCATCTTCCTCAGTTTCAGAGGGTAGATATTTCAGCGTTGCTTTTTCCCCAGGTCTTCACACCTTAGTGTTTTGTTTTTGCTTAACGATTGCCACCTGGGCTAGCCTCTGTTTCCCATCTTCCTCAGTTTCAGAGGGTTGATATTTCAGGGTTGCTTTTTCCCCAGGTCTCCACGCCCTTGTGTGTTTCTTTTGCTTAACGATTGCCACCTGACCTAGCCTCTGTTGCCCATCCTCGTCAGTTTCAGAGGGTAGATTTCTCCGTGTTGCTTTTTCCCCAGGTCTCCACGCCCTTGTGTGTTTCTTTTGCTTAACCTTTGCCACCTGAAGACAGCCTCTCTTGCCCATCTTCCTCAGTTTCAGAGGGTAGATATTTCAGGGTTGCTTTTTACCCAGGTCTCCACGCTTTTGGGTTTTGTTTTTGCTTAACGATTGCCACCTGAGGTAGCCTCTGTTGCCCATCTTCTTCGGTTTCAGAGGGTAGATTTCTCAGTGTTTCATGTTCGCCAGCTCTCCACGCCCTTGCGTCTTTTTTTTTTTCTGCTTAAAGGTTGCAACCTGAGCTAGCTTCTTTTGCCCATGTTCGTCAGTTTCAGAGGGTGGATTTCTCCGTGTTGCTTTTTCCCCAGGTCTCCACGCCCTTGTGTGTTTCTTTTGCTTAACGATTGCCACCTGAGGTAGCCTCTGTTGCTCATCCTCGTCAGTTTCAGAGGGTAGATATATCAGGGTTGCTTTTTCCCCAGGTCTCCACGCCCTTGTGTGTTTCTTTTGCTTAAAGTTTGCCACCTGAAGCCAGCCTCTCTTGCCCATCTTCCTCAGTTTCAGAGGGTAGATATTTCAGGGTTGCTTTTTCCCCAGGTCTCCACGCCTTTGGGTCTTGCTTCTGCTTAACGATTGCCACCTGAGGTAGCCTCTGTTGCCCTTGTTCCTCAGTTTCAGAGGGTGGATTTCTCCGTGTTGCTTTTTCCCCAGGTCTCCACGCCCTTGTGTGTTTCTTTTGCTTAACGATTGCCACCTGAGGTAGCCTCTGTTGCCCATCCTCGTCAGTTTCAGAGGGTAGATTTCTCAGTGCTGCTTTTTCCCCAGGTCTCCACGCCCTTGTGTGTTTCTTTTGCTTAAAGTTTGCCACCTGAAGCCAGCCTCTCTTGCCCATCTTCCTCAGTTTCAGAGGGTAGATATTTCAGGGTTGCTTTTTCCCCAGGTCTCCACGCCTTTGGGTTTTGTTTTTGCTTAACGATTGCCACCTGAGGTAGCCTCTCTTGCCCATCGTCCTGAGTTTCAGAGGGTGGATTTCTCCGTGTTGCTTTTTCCCCAGGTCTCCACGCCCTTGTGTGTTTCTTTTGCTTCACGATTGCCACCTGAGGTAGCCTCTGTTGCCCATCCTCGTCAGTTTCAGAGGGTGGATTTCTCCCTGTTGCTTTTTCCCCAGGTCTCCACGCCCTTGTGTGTTTCTTTTGCTTAAAGTTTGCCACCTGAAGCCAGCCTCTCTTGCCCATCTTCCTCAGTTTCAGAGGGTAGATATTTCAGGGTTGCTTTTTCCCCAGGTCTCCACGCCTTTGGGTTTTGTTTTTGCTTAACGATTGCCACCTGAGGTAGCCTCTGTTGCCCATCTTCCTCAGTTTCAGAGGGTGGATTTCTCAGTGTTGCTTTTTACCCAGGTCTCCACGCCCTTGTGTGTTTCTTTTGCTTAAAGATTGCCACCTGAGCTAGCCTCTGTTGCCCATCTTCGTCCGTTTCAGAGGGTAGATTTCCCAGTGTTGCCTTTTCGCCAGCTCCCCACGCCCTTGTGTGTTTCTTTTGCTTAAAGATTGTCACCTGAGCTAGGCACTGTTGCCCTGCTTCCTCAGTTTCAGATGGTACCTTTTTCAGGGTAGCTTTTTGACCGGGTCTCCTCGCCATTGTATTTTTCTATTTCACTTTTTTTGCATAAAGATTGCCACCTGAGCTAGCCTCTGTTGCCCATCTTCTTCGGTTTCAGAGGGTAGATTTCTCAGTGTTTCATGTTCGCCAGCTCTCCACGCCCTTGCGTCTTTTTTTTTTTCTGCTTAAAGGTTGCAACGTGAGCTAGCTTCTTTTGCCCATGTTCGTCAGTTTCAGAGGGTGGATTTCTCCGTGTTGCTTTTTCCCCAGGTCTCCACGCCCTTGTGTGTTTCTTTTGCTTAACGATTGCCACCTGAGGTAGCCTCGGTTGCCCATCCTCGTCAGTTTCAGAGGGTAGATATATCAGGGTTGCTTTTTCCCCAGGTCTCCACGCCCTTGTGTGTTTCTTTTGCTTAAAGTTTGCCACCTGAAGCCAGCCTCTCTTGCCCATCTTCCTCAGTTTCAGAGGGTAGATATTTCAGGGTTGCTTTTTCCCCAGGTCTCCACGCCTTTGGGTCTTGCTTCTGCTTAACGATTGCCACCTGAGGTAGGCTCTCTTCCCCATCGTCCTGAGTTTCAGAGGGTGGATTTCTCCGTGTTGCTTTTTCCCCAGGTCTCCACGCCCTTGTGTGTTTCTTTTGCTTCACGATTGCCACCTGAGGTAGCCTCTGTTGCCCATCCTCGTCAGTTTCAGAGGGTGGATTTCTCCCTGTTGCTTTTTCCCCAGGTCTCCACGCCCTTGTGTGTTTCTTTTGCTTAAAGTTTGCCACCTGAAGCCAGCCTCTCTTGCCCATCTTCCTCAGTTTCAGAGGGTAGATATTTCAGGGTTGCTTTTTCCCCAGGTCTCCACGCCTTTGGGTTTTGTTTTTGCTTAACGATTGCCACCTGAGGTAGCCTCTCTTGCCCATCTTCCTCAGTTTCAGAGGGTGGATTTCTCCGTGTTGCTCTTTCCACAGGTCTCCACGCCCTTGTGTGTTTCTTTTGCTTAACGATTGCCACCTGAGGTAGCCTCTGTTGCCCATCCTCGTCAGTTTCAGAGGGTAGATTTCTCAGTGCTGCTTTTTCCCCAGGTCTCCACGCCCTCGTGTGTATCTTTTGCTTAAAGTTTGTCACCTGAAGCCAGCCTCTCTTGCCCATCTTCCTCAGTTTCAGAGGGTAGATATTTCAGCGTTGCTTTTTCCCCAGGTCTTCACACCTTAGTGTTTTGTTTTTGCTTAACGATTGCCACCTGGGCTAGCCTCTGTTTCCCATCTTCCTCAGTTTCAGAGGGTTGATATTTCAGGGTTGCTTTTTCCCCAGGTCTCCACGCCCTTGTGTGTTTCTTTTGCTTAACGATTGCCACCTGACCTAGCCTCTGTTGCCCATCCTCGTCAGTTTCAGAGGGTAGATTTCTCCGTGTTGCTTTTTCCCCAGGTCTCCACGCCCTTGTGTGTTTCTTTTGCTTAACGTTTGCCACCTGAAGCCAGCCTCTCTTGCCCATCTTCCTCAGTTTCAGAGGGTAGATATTTCAGGGTTGCTTTTTACCCAGGTCTCCACGCTTTTGGGTTTTGTTTTTGCTTAACGATTGCCACCTGAGGTAGCCTCTGTTGCCCATCTTCCTCAGTTTCAGAGGGTGGATTTCTCAGTGTTGCTTTTTACCCAGGTCTCCACGCCCTTGTGTGTTTCTTTTGCTTAAAGATTGCCACCTGAGCTAGCCTCTGTTGCCCATCTTCGTCCATTTCAGAGGGTGGATTTCTCAGTGTTGCCTTTTCGCCAGCTCCCCACGCCCTTGTGTGTTTCTTTTGCTTAAAGATTGTCACCTGAGCTAGGCACTGTTGCCCTGCTTCCTCAGTTTCAGAGGGTACCTTTTTCAGGGTAGCTTTTTGACCGGGTCTCCTCGCCATTGTATTTTTCTATTTCACTTTTTTTGCATAAAGATTGCCACCTGAGCTAGCCTCTGTTGCCCATCTTCTTCGGTTTCAGAGGGTAGATTTCTCAGTGTTTCTTTTTCGCCAGCTCTCCAAGCCCTTGCGTCTTTTTTTTTTTCTGCTTAAAGGTTGCAACCTGAGCTAGCTTCTTTTGCCCATGTTCGTCAGTTTCAGAGGGTGGATTTCTCCGTGTTGCTTTTTCCCCAGGTCTCCACGCCCTTGTGTGTTTCTTTTGCTTAACGATTGCCACCTGAGGTAGCCTCTGTTGCCCATCCTCGTCAGTTTCAGAGGGTAGATTTCTCAGTGCTGCTTTTTCCCCAGGTCTCCACGCCCTTGTGTGTTTCTTTTGCTTAAAGTTTGCCACCTGAAGCCAGCCTCTCTTGCCCATCTTCCTCAGTTTCAGAGGGTAGATATTTCAGGGTTGCTTTTTCCCCAGGTCTCCACGCCTTTGGGTCTTGCTTCTGCTTAACGATTGCCACCTGAGGTAGCCTCTGTTGCCCTTGTTCCTCAGTTTCAGAGGGTGGATTTCTCCGTGTTGCTTTTTCCCCAGGTCTCCACGCCCTTGTGTGTTTCTTTTGCTTAACGATTGCCACCTGAGGTAGCCTCTGTTGCCCATCCTCGTCAGTTTCAGAGGGTGGATTTCTCCCTGTTGCTTTTTCCCCAGGTCTCCACGCCCTTGTGTGTTTCTTTTGCTTAAAGTTTGCCACCTGAAGCCAGCCTCTCTTGCCCATCTTCCTCAGTTTCAGAGGGTAGATATTTCAGGGTTGCTTTTTCCCCAGGTCTCCACGCCTTTGGGTTTTGTTTTTGCTTAACGATTGCCACCTGAGGTAGCCTCTCTTGCCCATCTTCCTCAGTTTCAGAGGGTGGATTTCTCCGTGTTGCTCTTTCCACAGGTCTCCACGCCCTTGTGTGTTTCTTTTGCTTAACGATTGCCACCTGAGGTAGCCTCTGTTGCCCATCCTCGTCAGTTTCAGAGGGTAGATTTCTCAGTGCTGCTTTTTCCCCAGGTCTCCACGCCCTCGTGTGTATCTTTTGCTTAAAGTTTGTCACCTGAAGCCAGCCTCTCTTGCCCATCTTCCTCAGTTTCAGAGGGTAGATATTTCAGCGTTGCTTTTTCCCCAGGTCTTCACACCTTAGTGTTTTGTTTTTGCTTAACGATTGCCACCTGGGCTAGCCTCTGTTTCCCATCTTCCTCAGTTTCAGAGGGTTGATATTTCAGGGTTGCTTTTTCCCCAGGTCTCCACGCCCTTGTGTGTTTCTTTTGCTTAACGATTGCCACCTGACCTAGCCTCTGTTGCCCATCCTCGTCAGTTTCAGAGGGTAGATTTCTCCGTGTTGCTTTTTCCCCAGGTCTCCACGCCCTTGTGTGTTTCTTTTGCTTAACGTTTGCCACCTGAAGCCAGCCTCTCTTGCCCATCTTCCTCAGTTTCAGAGGTTAGATATTTCAGGGTTGCTTTTTACCCAGGTCTCCACGCTTTTGGGTTTTGTTTTTGCTTAACGATTGCCACCTGAGGTAGCCTCTGTTGCCCATCTTCCTCAGTTTCAGAGGGTGGATTTCTCAGTGTTGCTTTTTACCCAGGTCTCCACGCCCTTGTGTGTTTCTTTTGCTTAAAGATTGCCACCTGAGCTAGCCTCTGTTGCCCATCTTCGTCCATTTCAGAGGGTGGATTTCTCAGTGTTGCCTTTTCGCCAGCTCCCCACGCCCTTGTGTGTTTCTTTTGCTTAAAGATTGTCACCTGAGCTAGGCACTGTTGCCCTGCTTCCTCAGTTTCAGAGGGTACCTTTTTCAGGGTAGCTTTTTGACCGGGTCTCCTCGCCATTGTATTTTTCTATTTCACTTTTTTTGCATAAAGATTGCCACCTGAGCTAGCCTCTGTTGCCCATCTTCTTCGGTTTCAGAGGGTAGATTTCTCAGTGTTTCTTTTTCGCCAGCTCTCCAAGCCCTTGCGTCTTTTTTTTTTTCTGCTTAAAGGTTGCAACCTGAGCTAGCTTCTTTTGCCCATGTTCGTCAGTTTCAGAGGGTGGATTTCTCCGTGTTGCTTTTTCCCCAGGTCTCCACGCCCTTGTGTGTTTCTTTTGCTTAACGATTGCCACCTGAGGTAGCCTCTGTTGCCCATCCTCGTCAGTTTCAGAGGGTAGATTTCTCAGTGCTGCTTTTTCCCCAGGTCTCCACGCCCTTGTGTGTTTCTTTTGCTTAAAGTTTGCCACCTGAAGCCAGCCTCTCTTGCCCATCTTCCTCAGTTTGAGAGGGTAGATATTTCAGGGTTGCTTTTTCCCCAGGTCTCCACGCCTTTGGGTCTTGCTTCTGCTTAACGATTGCCACCTGAGGTAGCCTCTGTTGCCCTTGTTCCTCAGTTTCAGAGGGTGGATTTCTCCGTGTTGCTTTTTCCCCAGGTCTCCACGCCCTTGTGTGTTTCTTTTGCTTAACGATTGCCACCTGAGGTAGCCTCTGTTGCCCATCCTCGTCAGTTTCAGAGGGTGGATTTCTCCCTGTTGCTTTTTCCCCAGGTCTCCACGCCCTTGTGTGTTCCTTTTGCTTAAACTTTGCCACCTGAAGCCAGCCTCTCTTGCCCATCTTCCTCAGTTTCAGAGGGTAGATATTTCAGCGTTGCTTTTTCCCCAGGTCTTCACACCTTAGTGTTTTGTTTTTGCTTAACGATTGCCACCTGGGCTAGCCTCTGTTTCCCATCTTCCTCAGTTTCAGAGGGTTGATATTTCAGGGTTGCTTTTTCCCCAGGTCTCCACGCCCTTGTGTGTTTCTTTTGCTTAACGATTGCCACCTGACCTAGCCTCTGTTGCCCATCCTCGTCAGTTTCAGAGGGTAGATTTCTCCGTGTTGCTTTTTCCCCAGGTCTCCACGCCCTTGTGTGTTTCTTTTGCTTAACGTTTGCCACCTGAAGCCAGCCTCTCTTGCCCATCTTCCTCAGTTTCAGAGGGTAGATATTTCAGGGTTGCTTTTTACCCAGGTCTCCACGCTTTTGGGTTTTGTTTTTGCTTAACGATTGCCACCTGAGGTAGCCTCTGTTGCCCATCTTCCTCAGTTTCAGAGGGTGGATTTCTCCGTGTTGCTTTTTACCCAGGTCTCCACGCCCTTGTGTGTTTCTTTTGCTTAAAGATTGCCACCTGAGCTAGCCTCTGTTGCCCATCTTCGTCCGTTTCAGAGGGTGGATTTCTCAGTGTTGCCTTTTCGCCAGCTCCCCACGCCCTTGTGTGTTTCTTTTGCTTAAAGATTGTCACCTGAGCTAGGCACTGTTGCCCTGCTTCCTCAGTTTCAGAGGGTACCTTTTTCAGGGTAGCTTTTTGACCGGGTCTCCTCGCCATTGTATTTTTCTATTTCACTTTTTTTGCATAAAGATTGCCACCTGAGCTAGCCTCTGTTGCCCATCTTCTTCGGTTTCAGAGGGTAGATTTCTCAGTGCTGCTTTTTCCCCAGCTCTCCACGCCCTTGTGTGTTTCTTTTGCTTAAAGTTTGCCACCTGAAGCCAGCCTCTCTTGCCCATCTTCCTCAGTTTCAGAGGGTAGATATTTCAGGGTTGCTTTTTCCCCAGGTCTCCACGCCTTTGGGTTTTGTTTTTGCTTAACGATTGCCACCTGAGGTAGGCTCTCTTCCCCATCGTCCTGAGTTTCAGAGGGTGGATTTCTCCGTGTTGCTTTTTCCCCAGGTCTCCATGCCCTTGTGTGTTTCTTTTGCTTCACGATTGCCACCTGAGGTAGCCTCTGTTGCCCATCCTCGTCAGTTTCAGAGGGTGGATTTCTCCCTGTTGCTTTTTCCCCAGGTCTCCACGCCCTTGTGTGTTTCTTTTGCTTAAAGTTTGCCACCTGAAGCCAGCCTCTCTTGCCCATCTTCCTCAGTTTCAGAGGGTAGATATTTCAGGGTTGCTTTTTCCCCAGGTCTCCACGCCTTTGGGTTTTGTTTTTGCTTAACAATTGCCACCTGAGGTAGCCTCTCTTGCCCATCTTCCTCAGTTTCAGAGGGTGGATTTCTCCGTGTTGCTCTTTCCACAGGTCTCCACGCCCTTGTGTGTTTCTTTTGCTTAACGATTGCCACCTGAGGTAGCCTCTGTTGCCCATCCTCGTCAGTTTCAGAGGGTAGATTTCTCAGTGCTGCTTTTTCCCCACGTCTCCACGCCCTCGTGTGTTTCTTTTGCTTAAAGTTTGTCACCTGAAGCCAGCCTCTCTTGCCCATCTTCCTCAGTTTCAGAGGGTAGATATTTCAGCGTTGCTTTTTCCCCAGGTCTTCACACCTTAGTGTTTTGTTTTTGCTTAACGATTGCCACCTGGGCTAGCCTCTGTTTCCCATCTTCCTCAGTTTCAGAGGGTTGATATTTCAGGGTTGCTTTTTCCCCAGGTCTCCACGCCCTTGTGTGTTTCTTTTGCTTAACGATTGCCACCTGACCTAGCCTCTGTTGCCCATCCTCGTCAGTTTCAGAGGGTAGATTTCTCCGTGTTGCTTTTTCCCCAGGTCTCCACGCCCTTGTGTGTTTCTTTTGCTTAACGTTTGCCACCTGAAGCCAGCCTCTCTTGCCCATCTTCCTCAGTTTCAGAGGGTAGATATTTCAGGGTTGCTTTTTACCCAGGTCTCCACGCTTTTGGGTTTTGTTTTTGCTTAACGATTGCCACCTGAGGTAGCCTCTGTTGCCCATCTTCTTCGGTTTCAGAGGGTAGATTTCTCAGTGTTTCATGTTCGCCAGCTCTCCACGCCCGTGCGTCTTTTTTTTTTTCTGCTTAAAGGTTGCAACCTGAGCTAGCTTCTTTTGCCCATGTTCGTCAGTTTCAGAGGGTGGATTTCTCCGTGTTGCTTTTTCCCCAGGTCTCCACGCCCTTGTGTGTTTCTTTTGCTTAACGATTGCCACCTGAGGTAGCCTCTGTTGCCCATCCTCGTCAGTTTCAGAGGGTAGATATATCAGGGTTGCTTTTTCCCCAGGTCTCCACGCCCTTGTGTGTTTCTTTTGCTTAAAGTTTGCCACCTGAAGCCAGCCTCTCTTGCCCATCTTCCTCAGTTTCAGAGGGTAGATATTTCAGGGTTGCTTTTTCCCCAGGTCTCCACGCCTTTGGGTCTTGCTTCTGCTTAACGATTGCCACCTGAGGTAGCCTCTGTTGCCCTTGTTCCTCAGTTTCAGAGGGTGGATTTCTTCGTGTTGCTTTTTCCCCAGGTCTCCACGCCCTTGTGTGTTTCTTTTGCTTAACGATTGCCACCTGAGGTAGCCTCTGTTGCCCATCCTCGTCAGTTTCAGAGGGTGGATTTCTCAGTGTTGCCTTTTCGCCAGCTCCCCACGCCCTTGTGTGTTTCTTTTGCTTAAAGATTGTCACCTGAGCTAGGCACTGTTGCCCTGCTTCCTCAGTTTCAGAGGGTACCTTTTTCAGGGTAGCTTTTTGACCGGGTCTCCTCGCCATTGTATTTTTCTATTTCACTTTTTTTGCATAAAGATTGCCACCTGAGCTAGCCTCTGTTGCCCATCTTCTTCGGTTTCAGAGGGTAGATTTCTCAGTGTTTCTTTTTCGCCAGCTCTCCAAGCCCTTGCGTCTTTTTTTTTTTTCTGCTTAAAGGTTGCAACCTGAGCTAGCTTCTTTTGCCCATGTTCGTCAGTTTCAGAGGGTGGATTTCTCCGTGTTGCTTTTTCCCCAGGTCTCCACGCCCTTGTGTGTTTCTTTTGCTTAACGATTACCACCTGAGGTAGCCTCTGTTGCCCATCCTCGTCAGTTTCAGAGGGTAGATTTCTCAGTGCTGCTTTTTCCCCAGGTCTCCACGCCCTTGTGTGTTTCTTTTGCTTAAAGTTTGCCACCTGAAGCCAGCCTCTCTTGCCCATCTTCCTCAGTTTCAGAGGGTAGATATTTCAGGGTTGCTTTTTCCCCAGGTCTCCACGCCTTTGGGTCTTGCTTCTGCTTAACGATTGCCACCTGAGGTAGCCTCTGTTGCCCTTGTTCCTCAGTTTCAGAGGGTGGATTTCTCCGTGTTGCTTTTTCCCCAGGTCTCCACGCCCTTGTGTGTTTCTTTTGCTTAACGATTGCCACCTGAGGTAGCCTCTGTTGCCCATCCTCGTCAGTTTCAGAGGGTGGATTTCTAACTGTTGCTTTTTCCCCAGGTCTCCACGCCCTTGTGTGTTCCTTTTGCTTAAACTTTGCCACCTGAAGCCAGACTCTCTTGCCCATCTTCCTCAGTTTCAGAGGGTAGATATTTCAGGGTTGCTTTTTCCCCAGGTCTCCAAGCCTTTGGGTTTTGTTTTTGCTTAACGATTGCCACCTGGGCTAGCCTCTCTTGCCCATCTTCCTCAGTTTCAGAGGGTTGATATTTCAGGGTTGCTTTTTCCCCAGGTCTCCACGCCCTTGTGTGTTTCTTTTGCTTAACGATTGCCACCTGACCTAGCCTCTGTTGCCCATCCTCGTCAGTTTCAGAGGGTAGATTTCTCCGTGTTGCTTTTTCCCCAGGTCTCCACGCCCTTGTGTGTTTCTTTTGCTTAACGTTTGCCACCTGAAGACAGCCTCTCTTGCCCATCTTCCTCAGTTTCAGAGGGTAGATATTTCAGGGTTGCTTTTTACCCAGGTCTCCACGCTTTTGGGTTTTGTTTTTGCTTAACGATTGCCACCTGAGGTAGCCTCTGTTGCCCATCTTCCTCAGTTTCAGAGGGTGGATTTCTCAGTGTTGCTTTTTACCCAGGTCTCCACGCCCTTGTGTGTTTCTTTTGCTTAAAGATTGCCACCTGAGCTAGCCTCTGTTGCCCATCTTCGTCCGTTTCAGAGGGTGGATTTCTCAGTGTTGCCTTTTCGCCAGCTCCCCACGCCCTTGTGTGTTTCTTTTGCTTAAAGATTGTCACCTGAGCTAGGCACTGTTGCCCTGCTTCCTCAGTTTCAGAGGGTACCTTTTTCAGGGTAGCTTTTTGACCGGGTCTCCTCGCCATTGTATTTTTCTATTTCACTTTTTTTGCATAAAGATTGCCACCTGAGCTAGCCTCTGTTGCCCATCTTCTTCGGTTTCAGAGGGTAGATTTCTCAGTGTTTCTTTTTCGCCAGCTCTCCAAGCCCTTGCGTCTTTTTTTTTTTTCTGCTTAAAGGTTGCAACCTGAGCTAGCTTCTTTTGCCCATGTTCGTCAGTTTCAGAGGGTGGATTTCTCCGTGTTGCTTTTTCCCCAGGTCTCCACGCCCTTGTGTGTTTCTTTTGCTTAACGATTGCCACCTGAGGTAGCCTCTGTTGCCCATCCTCGTCAGTTTCAGAGGGTAGATTTCTCAGTGCTGCTTTTTCCCCAGGTCTCCACGCCCTTGTGTGTTTCTTTTGCTTAAAGTTTGCCACCTGAAGCCAGAATCTCTTGCCCATCTTCCTCAGTTTCAGAGGGTAGATATTTCAGGGTTGCTTTTTCCCCAGGTCTCCACGCCTTTGGGTTTTGTTTTTGCTTAACGATTGCCACCTGAGGTAGCCTCTCTTGCCCATCGTCCTGAGTTTCAGAGGGTGGATTTCTCCGTGTTGCTTTTTCCCCAGGTCTCCACGCCCTTGTGTGTTTCTTTTGCTTCACGATTGCCACCTGAGGTAGCCTCTGTTGCCCATCCTCGTCAGTTTCAGAGGGTGGATTTCTCCCTGTTGCTTTTTCCCCAGGTCTCCACGCCCTTGTGTGTTTCTTTTGCTTAAAGTTTGCCACCTGAAGCCAGCCTCTCTTGCCCATCTTCCTCAGTTTCAGAGGGTAGATATTTCAGGGTTGCTTTTTCCCCAGGTCTCCACGCCTTTGGGTTTTGTTTTTGCTTAACGATTGCCACCTGAGGTAGCCTCTCTTGCCCATCTTCCTCAGTTTCAGAGGGTGGATTTCTCCGTGTTGCTTTTTCCACAGGTCTCCACGCCCTTGTGTGTTTCTTTTGCTTCACGATTGCCACCTGAGGTAGCCTCTGTTGCCCATCCTCGTCAGTTTCAGAGGGTAGATTTCTCAGTGCTGCTTTTTCCCCAGGTCTCCACGCCCTCGTGTGTTTCTTTTGCTTAAAGTTTGTCACCTGAAGCCAGCCTCTCTTGCCCATCTTCCTCAGTTTCAGAGGGTAGATATTTCAGCGTTGCTTTTTCCCCAGGTCTTCACACCTTAGTGTTTTGTTTTTGCTTAACGATTGCCACCTGGGCTAGCCTCTGTTTCCCATCTTCCTCAGTTTCAGAGGGTTGATATTTCAGGGTTGCTTTTTCCCCAGGTCTCCACGCCCTTGTGTGTTTCTTTTGCTTAACGATTGCCACCTGACCTAGCCTCTGTTGCCCATCCTCGTCAGTTTCAGAGGGTAGATTTCTCCGTGTTGCTTTTTCCCCAGGTCTCCACGCCCTTGTGTGTTTCTTTTGCTTAACGTTTGCCACCTGAAGCCAGCCTCTCTTGCCCATCTTCCTCAGTTTCAGAGGGTAGATATTTCAGGGTTGCTTTTTACCCAGGTCTCCACGCTTTTGGGTTTTGTTTTTGCTTAACGATTGCCACCTGAGGTAGCCTCTGTTGCCCATCTTCCTCAGTTTCAGAGGGTGGATTTCTCAGTGTTGCTTTTTACCCAGGTCTCCACGCCCTTGTGTGTTTCTTTTGCTTAAAGATTGCCACCTGAGCTAGCCTCTGTTGCCCATCTTCGTCCGTTTCAGAGGGTAGATTTCTCAGTGTTGCCTTTTCGCCAGCTCCCCACGCCCTTGTGTGTTTCTTTTGCTTAAAGATTGTCACCTGAGCTAGGCACTGTTGCCCTGCTTCCTCAGTTTCAGGGGGTACCTTTTTCAGGGTAGCTTTTTGACCGGGTCTCCTCGCCATTGTATTTTTCTATTTCACTTTTTTTGCATAAAGATTGCCACCTGAGCTAGCCTCTGTTGCCCATCTTCTTCGGTTTCAGAGGGTAGATTTCTCAGTGTTTCATGTTCGCCAGCTCTCCACGCCCTTGCGTCTTTTTTTTTTTTTTGCTTAAAGGTTGCAACCTGAGCTAGCTTCTTTTGCCCATGTTCGTCAGTTTCAGAGGGTGGATTTCTCCGTGTTGCTTTTTCCCCAGGTCTCCACGCCCTTGTGTGTTTCTTTTGCTTAACGATTGCCACCTGAGGTAGCCTCTGTTGCCCATCCTCGTCAGTTTCAGAGGGTAGATATATCAGGGTTGCTTTTTCCCCAGGTCTCCACGCCCTTGTGTGTTTCTTTTGCTTAAAGTTTGCCACCTGAAGCCAGCCTCTCTTGCCCATCTTCCTCAGTTTCAGAGGGTAGATATTTCAGGGTTGCTTTTTCCCCAGGTCTCCACGCCTTTGGGTCTTGCTTCTGCTTAACGATTGCCACCTGAGGTAGCCTCTGTTGCCCTTGTTCCTCAGTTTCAGAGGGTGGATTTCTCCGTGTTGCTTTTTCCCCAGGTCTCCACGCCCTTGTGTGTTTCTTTTGCTTCACGATTGCCACCTGAGGTAGCCTCTGTTGCCCATCCTCGTCAGTTTCAGAGGGTGGATTTCTCCCTGTTGCTTTTTCCCCAGGTGTCCACGCCCTTGTGTGTTTCTTTTGCTTAAAGTTTGCCACCTGAAGCCAGCCTCTCTTCCCCATCTTCCTCAGTTTCAGAGGGTAGATATTTCAGGGTTGCTTTTTCCCCAGGTCTCCACGCCTTTGGGTTTTGTTTTTGCTTAACGATTGCCACCTGAGGTAGCCTCTCTTGCCCATCTTCCTCAGTTTCAGAGGGTGGATTTCTCCGTGTTGCTTTTTCCCCAGGTCTCCACGCCCTTGTGTGTTTCTTTTGCTTCACGATTGCCACCTGAGGTAGCCTCTGTTGCCCATCCTCGTCAGTTTCAGAGGGTAGATTTCTCAGTGCTGCTTTTTCCCCAGGTCTCCACGCCCTTGTGTGTTCCTTTTGCTTAAACTTTGCCACCTGAAGCCAGCCTCTCTTGCCCATCTTCCTCAGTTTCAGAGGGTAGATATTTCAGCGTTGCTTTTTCCCCAGGTCTTCACACCTTAGTGTTTTGTTTTTGCTTAACGATTGCCACCTGGGCTAGCCTCTGTTTCCCATCTTCCTCAGTTTCAGAGGGTTGATATTTCAGGGTTGCTTTTTCCCCAGGTCTCCACGCCCTTGTGTGTTTCTTTTGCTTAACGATTGCCACCTGACCTAGCCTCTGTTGCCCATCCTCGTCAGTTTCAGAGGGTAGATTTCTCCGTGTTGCTTTTTCCCCAGGTCTCCACGCCCTTGTGTGTTTCTTTTGCTTAACGTTTGCCACCTGAAGCCAGCCTCTCTTGCCCATCTTCCTCAGTTTCAGAGGGTAGATATTTCAGGGTTGCTTTTTACCCAGGTCTCCACGCTTTTGGGTTTTGTTTTTGCTTAACGATTGCCACCTGAGGTAGCCTCTGTTGCCCATCTTCCTCAGTTTCAGAGGGTGGATTTCTCAGTGTTGCTTTTTACCCAGGTCTCCACGCCCTTGTGTGTTTCTTTTGCTTAAAGATTGCCACCTGAGCTAGCCTCTGTTGCCCATCTTCGTCCGTTTCAGAGGGTGGATTTCTCAGTGTTGCCTTTTCGCCAGCTCCCCACGCCCTTGTGTGTTTCTTTTGCTTAAAGATTGTCACCTGAGCTAGGCACTGTTGCCCTGCTTCCTCAGTTTCAGAGGGTACCTTTTTCAGGGTAGCTTTTTGACCGGGTCTCCTCGCCATTGTATTTTTCTATTTCACTTTTTTTGCATAAAGATTGCCACCTGAGGTAGCCTCTGTTGCCCATCTTCTTCGGTTTCAGAGGGTAGATTTCTCAGTGCTGCTTTTTCCCCAGGTCTCCACGCCCTTGTGTGTTTCTTTTGCTTAAAGTTTGCCACCTGAAGCCAGCCTCTCTTGCCCATCTTCCTCAGTTTCAGAGGGTAGATATTTCAGGGTTGCTTTTTCCCCAGGTCTCCACGCCTTTGGGTTTTGTTTTTGCTTAACGATTGCCACCTGAGGTAGCCTCTCTTGCCCATCGTCCTGAGTTTCAGAGGGTGGATTTCTCCGTGTTGCTTTTTCCCCAGGTCTCCACGCCCTTGTGTGTTTCTTTTGCTTCACGATTGCCACCTGAGGTAGCCTCTGTTGCCCATCCTCGTCAGTTTCAGAGGGTGGATTTCTCCCTGTTGCTTTTTCCCCAGGTCTCCACGCCCTTGTGTGTTTCTTTTGCTTAAAGTTTGCCACCTGAAGCCAGCCTCTCTTGCCCATCTTCCTCAGTTTCAGAGGGTAGATATTTCAGGGTTGCTTTTTCCCCAGGTCTCCACGCCTTTGGGTTTTGTTTTTGCTTAACGATTGCCACCTGAGGTAGCCTCTCTTGCCCATCTTCCTCAGTTTCAGAGGGTGGATTTCTCCGTGTTGCTTTTTCCACAGGTCTCCACGCCCTTGTGTGTTTCTTTTGCTTAACGATTGCCACCTGAGGTAGCCTCTGTTGCCCATCCTCGTCAGTTTCAGAGGGTAGATTTCTCAGTGCTGCTTTTTCCCCAGGTCTCCACGCCCTCGTGTGTTTCTTTTGCTTAAAGTTTGTCACCTGAAGCCAGCCTCTCTTGCCCATCTTCCTCAGTTTCAGAGGGTAGATATTTCAGCGTTGCTTTTTCCCCAGGTCTTCACACCTTAGTGTTTTGTTTTTGCTTAACGATTGCCACCTGGGCTAGCCTCTGTTTCCCATCTTCCTCAGTTTCAGAGGGTTGATATTTCAGGGTTGCTTTTTCCCCAGGTCTCCACGCCCTTGTGTGTTTCTTTTGCTTAACGATTGCCACCTGACCTAGCCTCTGTTGCCCATCCTCGTCAGTTTCAGAGGGTAGATTTCTCCGTGTTGCTTTTTCCCCAGGTCTCCACGCCCTTGTGTGTTTCTTTTGCTTAACGTTTGCCACCTGAAGCCAGCCTCTCTTGCCCATCTTCCTAAGTTTCAGAGGGTAGATATTTCAGGGTTGCTTTTTACCCAGGTCTCCACGCTTTTGGGTTTTGTTTTTGCTTAACGATTGCCACCTGAGGTAGACTCTGTTGCCCATCTTCTTCGGGTTCAGAGGGTAGATTTCTCAGTGTTTCATGTTCGCCAGCTCTCCACGCCCTTGCGTCTTTTTTTTTTTCTGCTTAAAGGTTGCAACCTGAGCTAGCTTCTTTTGCCCATGTTCGTCAGTTTCAGAGGGTGGATTTCTCCGTGTTGCTTTTTCCCCAGGTCTCCACGCCCTTGTGTGTTTCTTTTGCTTAACGATTGCCACCTGAGGTAGCCTCTGTTGCTCATCCTCGTCAGTTTCAGAGGGTAGATATATCAGGGTTGCTTTTTCCCCAGGTCTCCACGCCCTTGTGTGTTTCTTTTGCTTAAAGTTTGCCACCTGAAGCCAGCCTCTCTTGCCCATCTTCCTCAGTTTCAGAGGGTAGATATTTCAGGGTTGCTTTTTCCCCAGGTCTCCACGCCTTTGGGTCTTGCTTCTGCTTAACGATTGCCACCTGAGGTAGCCTCTGTTGCCCATCCTCGTCAGTTTCAGAAGGTAGATATTTCAGGGTTGCTTTTTCCCCAGGTCTCCACGCCTTTGGGTTTTGTTTTTGCTTAACGATTGCCACCTGAGGTAGCCTCTCTTGCCCATCGTCCTGAGTTTCAGAGGGTGGATTTCTACGTGTTGCTTTTTCCCCAGGTCTCCACGCCCTTGTGTGTTTCTTTTGCTTCACGATTGCCACCTGAGGTAGCCTCTGTTGCCCATCCTCGTCAGTTTCAGAGGGTGGATTTCTCCCTGTTGCTTTTTCCCCAGGTCTCCACGCCCTTGTGTGTTTCTTTTGCTTAAAGTTTGCCACCTGAAGCCAGCCTCTCTTGCCCATCTTCCTCAGTTTCAGAGGGTAGATATTTCAGGGTTGCTTTTTCCCCAGGTCTCCACGCCTTTGGGTCTTGCTTCTGCTTAACGATTGCCACCTGAGGTAGCCTCTGTTGCCCTTGTTCCTCAGTTTCAGAGGGTGGATTTCTCCGTGTTGCTTTTTCCCCAGGTCTCCACGCCCTTGTGTGTTTCTTTTGCTTAACGATTGCCACCTGAGGTAGCCTCTGTTGCCCATCCTCGTCAGTTTCAGAGGGTGGATTTCTCCCTGTTGCTTTTTCCCCAGGTCTCCACGCCCTTGTGTGTTCCTTTTGCTTAAACTTTGCCACCTGAAGCCAGACTCTATTGCCCATCTTCCTCAGTTTCAGAGGGTAGATATTTCAGGGTTGCTTTTTCCCCAGGTCTCCACGCCTTTGGGTTTTGTTTTTGCTTAACGATTGCCACCTGGTCTAGCCTCTCTTGCCCATCTTCCTCAGTTTCAGAGGGTGGATTTCTCCGTGTTGCTTTTTCCCCAGGTCTCCACGCCCTTGTGTGTTTCTTTTGCTTAACGATTGCCACCTGAGGTAGCCTCTGTTGCCCATCCTCGTCAGTTTCAGAGGGTAGATTTCTCAGTGCTGCTTTTTCCCCAGGTCTCCACGCCCTCGTGTGTTTCTTTTGCTTAAAGTTTGTCACCTGAAGCCAGCCTCTCTTGCCCATCTTCCTCAGTTTCAGAGGGTAGATATTTCAGCGTTGCTTTTTCCCCAGGTCTTCACACCTTAGTGTTTTGTTTTTGCTTAACGATTGCCACCTGGGCTAGCCTCTGTTTCCCATCTTCCTCAGTTTCAGAGGGTTGATATTTCAGGGTTGCTTTTTCCCCAGGTCTCCACGCCCTTGTGTGTTTCTTTTGCTTAACGATTGCCACCTGACCTAGCCTCTGTTGCCCATCCTCGTCAGTTTCAGAGGGTAGATTTCTCCGTGTTGCTTTTTCCCCAGGTGTCCACGCCCTTGTGTGTTGCTTTTGCTTAACGTTTGCCACCTGAAGCCAGCCTCTCTTGCCCATCTTCCTCAGTTTCAGAGGGTAGATATTTCAGGGTTGCTTTTTCCCCAGGTCTCCACGCCTTTGAGTTTTGTTTTTGCTTAACGATTGCCACATGGGCTAGCCTCTCTTGCCCATCTTCCTCAGTTTTAGAGGGTGGATTTCTCCGTGTTGCTTTTTCCCCAGGTCTCCACGCCCTTGTGTGTTTCTTTTGCTTAAAGATTGCCACCTGAGCTAGCCTCTGTTGCCCATCTTCGTCCGTTTCAGAGGGTGGATTTCTCAGTGTTGCCTTTTCGCCAGCTCCCCACGCCCTTGTGTGTTTCTTTTGCTTAAAGATTGTCACCTGAGCTAGGCACTGTTGCCCTGCTTCCTCAGTTTCAGAGGGTACCTTTTTCAGGGTTGCTTTTTGACCGGGTCTCCTCACCATTGTATTTTTCTATTTTCTTTTTTTTGCTTAAAGATTGCCACCTGAGCTAGCCTCTGTTGCCCATCTTCTTCGGTTTCAGAGGGTAGATTTGTCAGTGTTTCTTTTTCGCCAGCTCTCCACGCCCTTGCGTCTTTTTTTTTTTTCTGCTTAAAGGTTGCAACCTGAGCTAGCTTCTTTTGCCCATGTTCGTCAGTTTCAGAGGGTGGATTTCTCCGTGTTGCTTTTTCCCCAGGTCTCCACGCCCTTGTGTGTTTCTTTTGCTTAACGATTGCCACCTGAGGTAGCCTCTGTTGCCCATCCTCGTCAGTTTCAGAGGGTAGATATTTCAGGGTTGCTTTTTCCCCAGGTCTCCACGCCTTTGGGTTTTGTTTTTGCTTAACGATTGCCACCTGAGGTAGCCTCTGTTTCCCATCTTCCTCAATTTCAGAGGGTTGATATTTCAGGGTTGCTTTTTCCCCAGGTCTCCACGCCCTTGTGTGTTTCTTTTGCTTAACGATTGCCACCTGACCTAGCCTCTGTTGCCCATCCTCGTCAGTTTCAGAGGGTAGATTTCTCCGTGTTGCTTTTTCCCCAGGTCTCCACGCCCTTGTGTGTTTCTTTTGCTTAACGTTTGCCACCTGAAGCCAGCCTCTCTTGCCCATCTTCCTCAGTTTCAGAGGGTAGATATTTCAGGGTTGCTTTTTCCCCAGGTCTCCACGCTTTTGGGTTTTGTTTTTGCTTAACGATTGCCACCTGAGGTAGCCTCTGTTGCCCATCTTCCTCAGTTTCAGAGGGTGGATTTCTCAGTGTTGCTTTTTACCCAGTTCTCCACGCCCTTGTGTGTTTCTTTTGCTTAAAGATTGCCACCTGAGCTAGCCTCTGTTGCCCATCTTCGTCCGTTTCAGAGGGTAGATTTCTCAGTGTTGCCTTTTCGCCAGCTCCCCACGCCCTTGTGTGTTTCTTTTGCTTAAAGATTGTCACCTGAGCTAGGCACTGTTGCCCTGCTTCCTCAGTTTCAGAGGGTACCTTTTTCTGGGTAGCTTTTTGACCGGGTCTCCTCGCCATTGTATTTTTCTATTTCACTTTTTTTGCATAAAGATTGCCACCTGAGCTAGCCTCTGTTGCCCATCTTCTTCGGTTTCAGAGGGTAGATTTCTCAGTGTTTCATGTTCACCAGCTCTCCACGCCCTTGCGTCTTTTTTTTTTTTTGCTTAAAGGTTGCAACCTGAGCTAGCTTCTTTTGCCCATGTTCGTCAGTTTCAGAGGGTGGATTTCTCCGTGTTGCTTTTTCCCCAGGTCTCCACGCCCTTGTGTGTTTCTTTTGCTTAACGATTGCCACCTGAGGTAGCCTCTGTTGCCCATCCTCGTCAGTTTCAGAGGGTAGATATATCAGGGTTGCTTTTTCCCCAGGTCTCCACGCCCTTGTGTGTTTCTTTTGCTTAAAGTTTGCCACCTGAAGCCAGCCTCTCTTGCCCATCTTCCTCAGTTTCAGAGGGTAGATATTTCAGGGTTGCTTTTTCCCCAGGTCTCCACGCCTTTGGGTCTTGCTTCTGCTTAACGATTGCCACCTGAGGTAGCCTCTGTTGCCCTTGTTCCTCAGTTTCAGAGGGTGGATTTCTCCGTGTTGCTTTTTCCCCAGGTCTCCACGCCCTTGTGTGTTTCTTTTGCTTCACGATTGCCACCTGAGGTAGCCTCTGTTACCCATCCTCGTCAGTTTCAGAGGGTGGATTTCTCCCTGTTGCTTTTTCCCCAGGTCTCCACGCCCTTGTGTGTTCCTTTTGCTTAAACTTTGCCACCTGAAGCCAGACTCTCTTGCCCATCTTCCTCAGTTTCAGAGGGTAGATATTTCAGGGTTGCTTTTTCCCCAGGTCTCCACGCCTTTGGGTTTTGTTTTTGCTTAACGATTGCCACCTGGGCTAGCCTCTGTTTCCCATCTTCCTCAGTTTCAGAGGGTGGATTTCTCCGTGTTGCTTTTTCCCCAGGTCTCCACGCCCTTGTGTGTTTCTTTTGCTTAACGATTGCCACCTGAGGTAGCCTCTGTTGCCCATCCTCGTCAGTTTCAGAGGGTAGATTTCTCAGTGCTGCTTTTTCCCCAGGTCTCCACGCCCTCGTGTGTTTCTTTTGCTTAAAGTTTGTCACCTGAAGCCAGCCTCTCTTGCCCATCTTCCTCAGTTTCAGAGGGTAGATATTTCAGCGTTGCTTTTTCCCCAGGTCTTCACACCTTAGTGTTTTGTTTTTGCTTAACGATTGCCACCTGGGCTAGCCTCTGTTTCCCATCTTCCTCAGTTTCAGAGGGTTGATATTTCAGGGTTGCTTTTTCCCCAGGTCTCCACGCCCTTGTGTGTTTCTTTTGCTTAACGATTGCCACCTGACCTAGCCTCTGTTGCCCATCCTCGTCAGTTTCAGAGGGTAGATTTCTCCGTGTTGCTTTTTCCCCAGGTCTCCACGCCCTTGTGTGTTTCTTTTGCTTAACCTTTGCCACCTGAAGACAGCCTCTCTTGCCCATCTTCCTCAGTTTCAGAGGGTAGATATTTCAGGGTTGCTTTTTACCCAGGTCTCCACGCTTTTGGGTTTTGTTTTTGCTTAACGATTGCCACCTGAGGTAGCCTCTGTTGCCCATCTTCTTCGGTTTCAGAGGGTAGATTTCTCAGTGTTTCATGTTCGCCAGCTCTCCACGCCCTTGCGTCTTTTTTTTTTTCTGCTTAAAGGTTGCAACCTGAGCTAGCTTCTTTTGCCCATGTTCGTCAGTTTCAGAGGGTGGATTTCTCCGTGTTGCTTTTTCCCCAGGTCTCCACGCCCTTGTGTGTTTCTTTTGCTTAACGATTGCCACCTGAGGTAGCCTCTGTTGCTCATCCTCGTCAGTTTCAGAGGGTAGATATATCAGGGTTGCTTTTTCCCCAGGTCTCCACGCCCTTGTGTGTTTCTTTTGCTTAAAGTTTGCCACCTGAAGCCAGCCTCTCTTGCCCATCTTCCTCAGTTTCAGAGGGTAGATATTTCAGGGTTGCTTTTTCCCCAGGTCTCCACGCCTTTGGGTCTTGCTTCTGCTTAACGATTGCCACCTGAGGTAGCCTCTGTTGCCCTTGTTCCTCAGTTTCAGAGGGTGGATTTCTCCGTGTTGCTTTTTCCCCAGGTCTCCACGCCCTTGTGTGTTTCTTTTGCTTAACGATTGCCACCTGAGGTAGCCTCTGTTGCCCATCCTCGTCAGTTTCAGAGGGTAGATTTCTCAGTGCTGCTTTTTCCCCAGGTCTCCACGCCCTTGTGTGTTTCTTTTGCTTAAAGTTTGCCACCTGAAGCCAGCCTCTCTTGCCCATCTTCCTCAGTTTCAGAGGGTAGATATTTCAGGGTTGCTTTTTCCCCAGGTCTCCACGCCTTTGGGTTTTGTTTTTGCTTAACGATTGCCACCTGAGGTAGCCTCTCTTGCCCATCGTCCTGAGTTTCAGAGGGTGGATTTCTCCGTGTTGCTTTTTCCCCAGGTCTCCACGCCCTTGTGTGTTTCTTTTGCTTCACGATTGCCACCTGAGGTAGCCTCTGTTGCCCATCCTCGTCAGTTTCAGAGGGTGGATTTCTCCCTGTTGCTTTTTCCCCAGGTCTCCACGCCCTTGTGTGTTTCTTTTGCTTAAAGTTTGCCACCTGAAGCCAGCCTCTCTTGCCCATCTTCCTCAGTTTCAGAGGGTAGATATTTCAGGGTTGCTTTTTCCCCAGGTCTCCACGCCTTTGGGTTTTGTTTTTGCTTAACGATTGCCACCTGAGGTAGCCTCTGTTGCCCATCTTCCTCAGTTTCAGAGGGTGGATTTCTCAGTGTTGCTTTTTACCCAGGTCTCCACGCCCTTGTGTGTTTCTTTTGCTTAAAGATTGCCACCTGAGCTAGCCTCTGTTGCCCATCTTCGTCCGTTTCAGAGGGTAGATTTCTCAGTGTTGCCTTTTCGCCAGCTCCCCACGCCCTTGTGTGTTTCTTTTGCTTAAAGATTGTCACCTGAGCTAGGCACTGTTGCCCTGCTTCCTCAGTTTCAGATGGTACCTTTTTCAGGGTAGCTTTTTGACCGGGTCTCCTCGCCATTGTATTTTTCTATTTCACTTTTTTTGCATAAAGATTGCCACCTGAGCTAGCCTCTGTTGCCCATCTTCTTCGGTTTCAGAGGGTAGATTTCTCAGTGTTTCATGTTCGCCAGCTCTCCACGCCCTTGCGTCTTTTTTTTTTTCTGCTTAAAGGTTGCAACGTGAGCTAGCTTCTTTTGCCCATGTTCGTCAGTTTCAGAGGGTGGATTTCTCCGTGTTGCTTTTTCCCCAGGTCTCCACGCCCTTGTGTGTTTCTTTTGCTTAACGATTGCCACCTGAGGTAGCCTCGGTTGCCCATCCTCGTCAGTTTCAGAGGGTAGATATATCAGGGTTGCTTTTTCCCCAGGTCTCCACGCCCTTGTGTGTTTCTTTTGCTTAAAGTTTGCCACCTGAAGCCAGCCTCTCTTGCCCATCTTCCTCAGTTTCAGAGGGTAGATATTTCAGGGTTGCTTTTTCCCCAGGTCTCCACGCCTTTGGGTCTTGCTTCTGCTTAACGATTGCCACCTGAGGTAGCCTCTGTTGCCCTTGTTCCTGAGTTTCAGAGGGTGGATTTCTCCGTGTTGCTTTTTCCCCAGGTCTCCACGCCCTTGTGTGTTTCTTTTGCTTAACGATTGCCACCTGAGGTAGCCTCTGTTGCCCATCCTCGTCAGTTTCAGAGGGTGGATTTCTCCCTGTTGCTTTTTCCCCAGGTCTCCACGCCCTTGTGTGTTCCTTTTGCTTAAACTTTGCCACCTGAAGCCAGCCTCTCTTGCCCATCTTCCTCAGTTTCAGAGGGTAGATATTTCAGCGTTGCTTTTTCCCCAGGTCTTCACACCTTAGTGTTTTGTTTTTGCTTAACGATTGCCACCTGGGCTAGCCTCTGTTTCCCATCTTCCTCAGTTTCAGAGGGTTGATATTTCAGGGTTGCTTTTTCCCCAGGTCTCCACGCCCTTGTGTGTTTCTTTTGCTTAACGATTGCCACCTGACCTAGCCTCTGTTGCCCATCCTCGTCAGTTTCAGAGGGTAGATTTCTCCGTGTTGCTTTTTCCCCAGGTCTCCACGCCCTTGTGTGTTTCTTTTGCTTAACGTTTGCCACCTGAAGCCAGCCTCTCTTGCCCATCTTCCTCAGTTTCAGAGGGTAGATATTTCAGGGTTGCTTTTTACCCAGGTCTCCACGCTTTTGGGTTTTGTTTTTGCTTAACGATTGCCACCTGAGGTAGCCTCTGTTGCCCATCTTCCTCAGTTTCAGAGGGTGGATTTCTCAGTGTTGCTTTTTACCCAGGTCTCCACGCCCTTGTGTGTTTCTTTTGCTTAAAGATTGCCACCTGAGCTAGCCTCTGTTGCCCATCTTCGTCCATTTCAGAGGGTGGATTTCTCAGTGTTGCCTTTTCACCAGCTCCCCACGCCCTTGTGTGTTTCTTTTGCTTAAAGATTGTCACCTGAGCTAGGCACTGTTGCCCTGCTTCCTCAGTTTCAGAGGGTACCTTTTTCAGGGTAGCTTTTTGACCGGGTCTCCTCGCCATTGTATTTTTCTATTTCACTTTTTTTGCATAAAGATTGCCACCTGAGCTAGCCTCTGTTGCCCATCTTCTTCGGTTTCAGAGGGTAGATTTCTCAGTGCTGCTTTTTCCCCAGGTCTCCACGCCCTTGTGTGTTTCTTTTGCTTAAAGTTTGCCACCTGAAGCCAGCCTCTCTTGCCCATCTTCCTCAGTTTCAGAGGGTAGATATTTCAGGGTTGCTTTTTCCCCAGGTCTCCACGCCTTTGGGTTTTGTTTTTGCTTAACGATTGCCACCTGAGGTAGGCTCTCTTCCCCATCGTCCTGAGTTTCAGAGGGTGGATTTCTCCGTGTTGCTTTTTCCCCAGGTCTCCACGCCCTTGTGTGTTTCTTTTGCTTCACGATTGCCACCTGAGGTAGCCTCTGTTGCCCATCCTCGTCAGTTTCAGAGGGTGGATTTCTCCCTGTTGCTTTTTCCCCAGGTCTCCACGCCCTTGTGTGTTTCTTTTGCTTAAAGTTTGCCACCTGAAGCCAGCCTCTCTTGCCCATCTTCCTCAGTTTCAGAGGGTAGATATTTCAGGGTTGCTTTTTCCCCAGGTCTCCACGCCTTTGGGTTTTGTTTTTGCTTAACGATTGCCACCTGAGGTAGCCTCTCTTGCCCATCTTCCTCAGTTTCAGAGGGTGGATTTCTCCGTGTTGCTCTTTCCACAGGTCTCCACGCCCTTGTGTGTTTCTTTTGCTTAACGATTGCCACCTGAGGTAGCCTCTGTTGCCCATCCTCGTCAGTTTCAGAGGGTAGATTTCTCAGTGCTGCTTTTTCCCCAGGTCTCCACGCCCTCGTGTGTATCTTTTGCTTAAAGTTTGTCACCTGAAGCCAGCCTCTCTTGCCCATCTTCCTCAGTTTCAGAGGGTAGATATTTCAGCGTTGCTTTTTCCCCAGGTCTTCACACCTTAGTGTTTTGTTTTTGCTTAACGATTGCCACCTGGGCTAGCCTCTGTTTCCCATCTTCCTCAGTTTCAGAGGGTTGATATTTCAGGGTTGCTTTTTCCCCAGGTCTCCACGCCCTTGTGTGTTTCTTTTGCTTAACGATTGCCACCTGACCTAGCCTCTGTTGCCCATCCTCGTCAGTTTCAGAGGGTAGATTTCTCCGTGTTGCTTTTTCCCCAGGTCTCCACGCCCTTGTGTGTTTCTTTTGCTTAACGTTTGCCACCTGAAGCCAGCCTCTCTTGCCCATCTTCCTCAGTTTCAGAGGGTAGATATTTCAGGGTTGCTTTTTACCCAGGTCTCCACGCTTTTGGGTTTTGTTTTTGCTTAACGATTGCCACCTGAGGTAGCCTCTGTTGCCCATCTTCCTCAGTTTCAGAGGGTGGATTTCTCAGTGTTGCTTTTTACCCAGGTCTCCACGCCCTTGTGTGTTTCTTTTGCTTAAAGATTGCCACCTGAGCTAGCCTCTGTTGCCCATCTTCGTCCATTTCAGAGGGTGGATTTCTCAGTGTTGCCTTTTCGCCAGCTCCCCACGCCCTTGTGTGTTTCTTTTGCTTAAAGATTGTCACCTGAGCTAGGCACTGTTGCCCTGCTTCCTCAGTTTCAGAGGGTACCTTTTTCAGGGTAGCTTTTTGACCGGGTCTCCTCGCCATTGTATTTTTCTATTTCACTTTTTTTGCATAAAGATTGCCACCTGAGCTAGCCTCTGTTGCCCATCTTCTTCGGTTTCAGAGGGTAGATTTCTCAGTGTTTCTTTTTCGCCAGCTCTCCAAGCCCTTGCGTCTTTTTTTTTTTCTGCTTAAAGGTTGCAACCTGAGCTAGCTTCTTTTGCCCATGTTCGTCAGTTTCAGAGGGTGGATTTCTCCGTGTTGCTTTTTCCCCAGGTCTCCACGCCCTTGTGTGTTTCTTTTGCTTAACGATTGCCACCTGAGGTAGCCTCTGTTGCCCATCCTCGTCAGTTTCAGAGGGTAGATTTCTCAGTGCTGCTTTTTCCCCAGGTCTCCACGCCCTTGTGTGTTTCTTTTGCTTAAAGTTTGCCACCTGAAGCCAGCCTCTCTTGCCCATCTTCCTCAGTTTCAGAGGGTAGATATTTCAGGGTTGCTTTTTCCCCAGGTCTCCACGCCTTTGGGTCTTGCTTCTGCTTAACGATTGCCACCTGAGGTAGCCTCTGTTGCCCTTGTTCCTCAGTTTCAGAGGGTGGATTTCTCCGTGTTGCTTTTTCCCCAGGTCTCCACGCCTTTGGGTTTTGTTTTTGCTTAACGATTGCCACCTGAGGTAGCCTCTCTTGCCCATCTTCCTCAGTTTCAGAGGGTGGATTTCTCCGTGTTGCTCTTTCCACAGGTCTCCACGCCCTTGTGTGTTTCTTTTGCTTAACGATTGCCACCTGAGGTAGCCTCTGTTGCCCATCCTCGTCAGTTTCAGAGGGTAGATTTCTCAGTGCTGCTTTTTCCCCAGGTCTCCACGCCCTCGTGTGTATCTTTTGCTTAAAGTTTGTCACCTGAAGCCAGCCTCTCTTGCCCATCTTCCTCAGTTTCAGAGGGTAGATATTTCAGCGTTGCTTTTTCCCCAGGTCTTCACACCTTAGTGTTTTGTTTTTGCTTAACGATTGCCACCTGGGCTAGCCTCTGTTTCCCATCTTCCTCAGTTTCAGAGGGTTGATATTTCAGGGTTGCTTTTTCCCCAGGTCTCCACGCCCTTGTGTGTTTCTTTTGCTTAACGATTGCCACCTGACCTAGCCTCTGTTGCCCATCCTCGTCAGTTTCAGAGGGTAGATTTCTCCGTGTTGCTTTTTCCCCAGGTGTCCACGCCCTTGTGTGTTGCTTTTGCTTAACGTTTGCCACCTGAAGCCAGCCTCTCTTGCCCATCTTCCTCAGTTTCAGAGGGTAGATATTTCAGGGTTGCTTTTTCCCCAGGTCTCCACGCCTTTGAGTTTTGTTTTTGCTTAACGATTGCCACATGGGCTAGCCTCTCTTGCCCATCTTCCTCAGTTTTAGAGGGTGGATTTCTCCGTGTTGCTTTTTCCCCAGGTCTCCACGCCCTTGTGTGTTTCTTTTGCTTAAAGATTGCCACCTGAGCTAGCCTCTGTTGCCCATCTTCGTCCGTTTCAGAGGGTGGATTTCTCAGTGTTGCCTTTTCGCCAGCTCCCCACGCCCTTGTGTGTTTCTTTTGCTTAAAGATTGTCACCTGAGCTAGGCACTGTTGCCCTGCTTCCTCAGTTTCAGAGGGTACCTTTTTCAGGGTTGCTTTTTGACCGGGTCTCCTCACCATTGTATTTTTCTATTTTCTTTTTTTTGCTTAAAGATTGCCACCTGAGCTAGCCTCTGTTGCCCATCTTCTTCGGTTTCAGAGGGTAGATTTGTCAGTGTTTCTTTTTCGCCAGCTCTCCACGCCCTTGCGTCTTTTTTTTTTTTCTGCTTAAAGGTTGCAACCTGAGCTAGCTTCTTTTGCCCATGTTCGTCAGTTTCAGAGGGTGGATTTCTCCGTGTTGCTTTTTCCCCAGGTCTCCACGCCCTTGTGTGTTTCTTTTGCTTAACGATTGCCACCTGAGGTAGCCTCTGTTGCCCATCCTCGTCAGTTTCAGAGGGTAGATATTTCAGGGTTGCTTTTTCCCCAGGTCTCCACGCCTTTGGGTTTTGTTTTTGCTTAACGATTGCCACCTGAGGTAGCCTCTGTTTCCCATCTTCCTCAATTTCAGAGGGTTGATATTTCAGGGTTGCTTTTTCCCCAGGTCTCCACGCCCTTGTGTGTTTCTTTTGCTTAACGATTGCCACCTGACCTAGCCTCTGTTGCCCATCCTCGTCAGTTTCAGAGGGTAGATTTCTCCGTGTTGCTTTTTCCCCAGGTCTCCACGCCCTTGTGTGTTTCTTTTGCTTAACGTTTGCCACCTGAAGCCAGCCTCTCTTGCCCATCTTCCTCAGTTTCAGAGGGTAGATATTTCAGGGTTGCTTTTTCCCCAGGTCTCCACGCTTTTGGGTTTTGTTTTTGCTTAACGATTGCCACCTGAGGTAGCCTCTGTTGCCCATCTTCCTCAGTTTCAGAGGGTGGATTTCTCAGTGTTGCTTTTTACCCAGTTCTCCACGCCCTTGTGTGTTTCTTTTGCTTAAAGATTGCCACCTGAGCTAGCCTCTGTTGCCCATCTTCGTCCGTTTCAGAGGGTAGATTTCTCAGTGTTGCCTTTTCGCCAGCTCCCCACGCCCTTGTGTGTTTCTTTTGCTTAAAGATTGTCACCTGAGCTAGGCACTGTTGCCCTGCTTCCTCAGTTTCAGAGGGTACCTTTTTCTGGGTAGCTTTTTGACCGGGTCTCCTCGCCATTGTATTTTTCTATTTCACTTTTTTTGCATAAAGATTGCCACCTGAGCTAGCCTCTGTTGCCCATCTTCTTCGGTTTCAGAGGGTAGATTTCTCAGTGTTTCATGTTCACCAGCTCTCCACGCCCTTGCGTCTTTTTTTTTTTTTGCTTAAAGGTTGCAACCTGAGCTAGCTTCTTTTGCCCATGTTCGTCAGTTTCAGAGGGTGGATTTCTCCGTGTTGCTTTTTCCCCAGGTCTCCACGCCCTTGTGTGTTTCTTTTGCTTAACGATTGCCACCTGAGGTAGCCTCTGTTGCCCATCCTCGTCAGTTTCAGAGGGTAGATATATCAGGGTTGCTTTTTCCCCAGGTCTCCACGCCCTTGTGTGTTTCTTTTGCTTAAAGTTTGCCACCTGAAGCCAGCCTCTCTTGCCCATCTTCCTCAGTTTCAGAGGGTAGATATTTCAGGGTTGCTTTTTCCCCAGGTCTCCACGCCTTTGGGTCTTGCTTCTGCTTAACGATTGCCACCTGAGGTAGCCTCTGTTGCCCTTGTTCCTCAGTTTCAGAGGGTGGATTTCTCCGTGTTGCTTTTTCCCCAGGTCTCCACGCCCTTGTGTGTTTCTTTTGCTTCACGATTGCCACCTGAGGTAGCCTCTGTTACCCATCCTCGTCAGTTTCAGAGGGTGGATTTCTCCCTGTTGCTTTTTCCCCAGGTCTCCACGCCCTTGTGTGTTCCTTTTGCTTAAACTTTGCCACCTGAAGCCAGACTCTCTTGCCCATCTTCCTCAGTTTCAGAGGGTAGATATTTCAGGGTTGCTTTTTCCCCAGGTCTCCACGCCTTTGGGTTTTGTTTTTGCTTAACGATTGCCACCTGGGCTAGCCTCTGTTTCCCATCTTCCTCAGTTTCAGAGGGTGGATTTCTCCGTGTTGCTTTTTCCCCAGGTCTCCACGCCCTTGTGTGTTTCTTTTGCTTAACGATTGCCACCTGAGGTAGCCTCTGTTGCCCATCCTCGTCAGTTTCAGAGGGTAGATTTCTCAGTGCTGCTTTTTCCCCAGGTCTCCACGCCCTCGTGTGTTTCTTTTGCTTAAAGTTTGTCACCTGAAGCCAGCCTCTCTTGCCCATCTTCCTCAGTTTCAGAGGGTAGATATTTCAGCGTTGCTTTTTCCCCAGGTCTTCACACCTTAGTGTTTTGTTTTTGCTTAACGATTGCCACCTGGGCTAGCCTCTGTTTCCCATCTTCCTCAGTTTCAGAGGGTTGATATTTCAGGGTTGCTTTTTCCCCAGGTCTCCACGCCCTTGTGTGTTTCTTTTGCTTAACGATTGCCACCTGACCTAGCCTCTGTTGCCCATCCTCGTCAGTTTCAGAGGGTAGATTTCTCCGTGTTGCTTTTTCCCCAGGTCTCCACGCCCTTGTGTGTTTCTTTTGCTTAACCTTTGCCACCTGAAGACAGCCTCTCTTGCCCATCTTCCTCAGTTTCAGAGGGTAGATATTTCAGGGTTGCTTTTTACCCAGGTCTCCACGCTTTTGGGTTTTGTTTTTGCTTAACGATTGCCACCTGAGGTAGCCTCTGTTGCCCATCTTCTTCGGTTTCAGAGGGTAGATTTCTCAGTGTTTCATGTTCGCCAGCTCTCCACGCCCTTGCGTCTTTTTTTTTTTCTGCTTAAAGGTTGCAACCTGAGCTAGCTTCTTTTGCCCATGTTCGTCAGTTTCAGAGGGTGGATTTCTCCGTGTTGCTTTTTCCCCAGGTCTCCACGCCCTTGTGTGTTTCTTTTGCTTAACGATTGCCACCTGAGGTAGCCTCTGTTGCTCATCCTCGTCAGTTTCAGAGGGTAGATATATCAGGGTTGCTTTTTCCCCAGGTCTCCACGCCCTTGTGTGTTTCTTTTGCTTAAAGTTTGCCACCTGAAGCCAGCCTCTCTTGCCCATCTTCCTCAGTTTCAGAGGGTAGATATTTCAGGGTTGCTTTTTCCCCAGGTCTCCACGCCTTTGGGTCTTGCTTCTGCTTAACGATTGCCACCTGAGGTAGCCTCTGTTGCCCTTGTTCCTCAGTTTCAGAGGGTGGATTTCTCCGTGTTGCTTTTTCCCCAGGTCTCCACGCCCTTGTGTGTTTCTTTTGCTTAACGATTGCCACCTGAGGTAGCCTCTGTTGCCCATCCTCGTCAGTTTCAGAGGGTAGATTTCTCAGTGCTGCTTTTTCCCCAGGTCTCCACGCCCTTGTGTGTTTCTTTTGCTTAAAGTTTGCCACCTGAAGCCAGCCTCTCTTGCCCATCTTCCTCAGTTTCAGAGGGTAGATATTTCAGGGTTGCTTTTTCCCCAGGTCTCCACGCCTTTGGGTTTTGTTTTTGCTTAACGATTGCCACCTGAGGTAGCCTCTCTTGCCCATCGTCCTGAGTTTCAGAGGGTGGATTTCTCCGTGTTGCTTTTTCCCCAGGTCTCCACGCCCTTGTGTGTTTCTTTTGCTTCACGATTGCCACCTGAGGTAGCCTCTGTTGCCCATCCTCGTCAGTTTCAGAGGGTGGATTTCTCCCTGTTGCTTTTTCCCCAGGTCTCCACGCCCTTGTGTGTTTCTTTTGCTTAAAGTTTGCCACCTGAAGCCAGCCTCTCTTGCCCATCTTCCTCAGTTTCAGAGGGTAGATATTTCAGGGTTGCTTTTTCCCCAGGTCTCCACGCCTTTGGGTTTTGTTTTTGCTTAACGATTGCCACCTGAGGTAGCCTCTGTTGCCCATCTTCCTCAGTTTCAGAGGGTGGATTTCTCAGTGTTGCTTTTTACCCAGGTCTCCACGCCCTTGTGTGTTTCTTTTGCTTAAAGATTGCCACCTGAGCTAGCCTCTGTTGCCCATCTTCGTCCGTTTCAGAGGGTAGATTTCTCAGTGTTGCCTTTTCGCCAGCTCCCCACGCCCTTGTGTGTTTCTTTTGCTTAAAGATTGTCACCTGAGCTAGGCACTGTTGCCCTGCTTCCTCAGTTTCAGATGGTACCTTTTTCAGGGTAGCTTTTTGACCGGGTCTCCTCGCCATTGTATTTTTCTATTTCACTTTTTTTGCATAAAGATTGCCACCTGAGCTAGCCTCTGTTGCCCATCTTCTTCGGTTTCAGAGGGTAGATTTCTCAGTGTTTCATGTTCGCCAGCTCTCCACGCCCTTGCGTCTTTTTTTTTTTCTGCTTAAAGGTTGCAACGTGAGCTAGCTTCTTTTGCCCATGTTCGTCAGTTTCAGAGGGTGGATTTCTCCGTGTTGCTTTTTCCCCAGGTCTCCACGCCCTTGTGTGTTTCTTTTGCTTAACGATTGCCACCTGAGGTAGCCTCGGTTGCCCATCCTCGTCAGTTTCAGAGGGTAGATATATCAGGGTTGCTTTTTCCCCAGGTCTCCACGCCCTTGTGTGTTTCTTTTGCTTAAAGTTTGCCACCTGAAGCCAGCCTCTCTTGCCCATCTTCCTCAGTTTCAGAGGGTAGATATTTCAGGGTTGCTTTTTCCCCAGGTCTCCACGCCTTTGGGTCTTGCTTCTGCTTAACGATTGCCACCTGAGGTAGCCTCTGTTGCCCTTGTTCCTGAGTTTCAGAGGGTGGATTTCTCCGTGTTGCTTTTTCCCCAGGTCTCCACGCCCTTGTGTGTTTCTTTTGCTTAACGATTGCCACCTGAGGTAGCCTCTGTTGCCCATCCTCGTCAGTTTCAGAGGGTGGATTTCTCCCTGTTGCTTTTTCCCCAGGTCTCCACGCCCTTGTGTGTTCCTTTTGCTTAAACTTTGCCACCTGAAGCCAGCCTCTCTTGCCCATCTTCCTCAGTTTCAGAGGGTAGATATTTCAGCGTTGCTTTTTCCCCAGGTCTTCACACCTTAGTGTTTTGTTTTTGCTTAACGATTGCCACCTGGGCTAGCCTCTGTTTCCCATCTTCCTCAGTTTCAGAGGGTTGATATTTCAGGGTTGCTTTTTCCCCAGGTCTCCACGCCCTTGTGTGTTTCTTTTGCTTAACGATTGCCACCTGACCTAGCCTCTGTTGCCCATCCTCGTCAGTTTCAGAGGGTAGATTTCTCCGTGTTGCTTTTTCCCCAGGTCTCCACGCCCTTGTGTGTTTCTTTTGCTTAACGTTTGCCACCTGAAGCCAGCCTCTCTTGCCCATCTTCCTCAGTTTCAGAGGGTAGATATTTCAGGGTTGCTTTTTACCCAGGTCTCCACGCTTTTGGGTTTTGTTTTTGCTTAACGATTGCCACCTGAGGTAGCCTCTGTTGCCCATCTTCCTCAGTTTCAGAGGGTGGATTTCTCAGTGTTGCTTTTTACCCAGGTCTCCACGCCCTTGTGTGTTTCTTTTGCTTAAAGATTGCCACCTGAGCTAGCCTCTGTTGCCCATCTTCGTCCATTTCAGAGGGTGGATTTCTCAGTGTTGCCTTTTCACCAGCTCCCCACGCCCTTGTGTGTTTCTTTTGCTTAAAGATTGTCACCTGAGCTAGGCACTGTTGCCCTGCTTCCTCAGTTTCAGAGGGTACCTTTTTCAGGGTAGCTTTTTGACCGGGTCTCCTCGCCATTGTATTTTTCTATTTCACTTTTTTTGCATAAAGATTGCCACCTGAGCTAGCCTCTGTTGCCCATCTTCTTCGGTTTCAGAGGGTAGATTTCTCAGTGCTGCTTTTTCCCCAGGTCTCCACGCCCTTGTGTGTTTCTTTTGCTTAAAGTTTGCCACCTGAAGCCAGCCTCTCTTGCCCATCTTCCTCAGTTTCAGAGGGTAGATATTTCAGGGTTGCTTTTTCCCCAGGTCTCCACGCCTTTGGGTTTTGTTTTTGCTTAACGATTGCCACCTGAGGTAGGCTCTCTTCCCCATCGTCCTGAGTTTCAGAGGGTGGATTTCTCCGTGTTGCTTTTTCCCCAGGTCTCCACGCCCTTGTGTGTTTCTTTTGCTTCACGATTGCCACCTGAGGTAGCCTCTGTTGCCCATCCTCGTCAGTTTCAGAGGGTGGATTTCTCCCTGTTGCTTTTTCCCCAGGTCTCCACGCCCTTGTGTGTTTCTTTTGCTTAAAGTTTGCCACCTGAAGCCAGCCTCTCTTGCCCATCTTCCTCAGTTTCAGAGGGTAGATATTTCAGGGTTGCTTTTTCCCCAGGTCTCCACGCCTTTGGGTTTTGTTTTTGCTTAACGATTGCCACCTGAGGTAGCCTCTCTTGCCCATCTTCCTCAGTTTCAGAGGGTGGATTTCTCCGTGTTGCTCTTTCCACAGGTCTCCACGCCCTTGTGTGTTTCTTTTGCTTAACGATTGCCACCTGAGGTAGCCTCTGTTGCCCATCCTCGTCAGTTTCAGAGGGTAGATTTCTCAGTGCTGCTTTTTCCCCAGGTCTCCACGCCCTCGTGTGTATCTTTTGCTTAAAGTTTGTCACCTGAAGCCAGCCTCTCTTGCCCATCTTCCTCAGTTTCAGAGGGTAGATATTTCAGCGTTGCTTTTTCCCCAGGTCTTCACACCTTAGTGTTTTGTTTTTGCTTAACGATTGCCACCTGGGCTAGCCTCTGTTTCCCATCTTCCTCAGTTTCAGAGGGTTGATATTTCAGGGTTGCTTTTTCCCCAGGTCTCCACGCCCTTGTGTGTTTCTTTTGCTTAACGATTGCCACCTGACCTAGCCTCTGTTGCCCATCCTCGTCAGTTTCAGAGGGTAGATTTCTCCGTGTTGCTTTTTCCCCAGGTCTCCACGCCCTTGTGTGTTTCTTTTGCTTAACGTTTGCCACCTGAAGCCAGCCTCTCTTGCCCATCTTCCTCAGTTTCAGAGGGTAGATATTTCAGGGTTGCTTTTTACCCAGGTCTCCACGCTTTTGGGTTTTGTTTTTGCTTAACGATTGCCACCTGAGGTAGCCTCTGTTGCCCATCTTCCTCAGTTTCAGAGGGTGGATTTCTCAGTGTTGCTTTTTACCCAGGTCTCCACGCCCTTGTGTGTTTCTTTTGCTTAAAGATTGCCACCTGAGCTAGCCTCTGTTGCCCATCTTCGTCCATTTCAGAGGGTGGATTTCTCAGTGTTGCCTTTTCGCCAGCTCCCCACGCCCTTGTGTGTTTCTTTTGCTTAAAGATTGTCACCTGAGCTAGGCACTGTTGCCCTGCTTCCTCAGTTTCAGAGGGTACCTTTTTCAGGGTAGCTTTTTGACCGGGTCTCCTCGCCATTGTATTTTTCTATTTCACTTTTTTTGCATAAAGATTGCCACCTGAGCTAGCCTCTGTTGCCCATCTTCTTCGGTTTCAGAGGGTAGATTTCTCAGTGTTTCTTTTTCGCCAGCTCTCCAAGCCCTTGCGTCTTTTTTTTTTTCTGCTTAAAGGTTGCAACCTGAGCTAGCTTCTTTTGCCCATGTTCGTCAGTTTCAGAGGGTGGATTTCTCCGTGTTGCTTTTTCCCCAGGTCTCCACGCCCTTGTGTGTTTCTTTTGCTTAACGATTGCCACCTGAGGTAGCCTCTGTTGCCCATCCTCGTCAGTTTCAGAGGGTAGATTTCTCAGTGCTGCTTTTTCCCCAGGTCTCCACGCCCTTGTGTGTTTCTTTTGCTTAAAGTTTGCCACCTGAAGCCAGCCTCTCTTGCCCATCTTCCTCAGTTTCAGAGGGTAGATATTTCAGGGTTGCTTTTTCCCCAGGTCTCCACGCCTTTGGGTCTTGCTTCTGCTTAACGATTGCCACCTGAGGTAGCCTCTGTTGCCCTTGTTCCTCAGTTTCAGAGGGTGGATTTCTCCGTGTTGCTTTTTCCCCAGGTCTCCACGCCCTTGTGTGTTTCTTTTGCTTAACGATTGCCACCTGAGGTAGCCTCTGTTGCCCATCCTCGTCAGTTTCAGAGGGTGGATTTCTCCCTGTTGCTTTTTCCCCAGGTCTCCACGCCCTTGTGTGTTTCTTTTGCTTAAAGTTTGCCACCTGAAGCCAGCCTCTCTTGCCCATCTTCCTCAGTTTCAGAGGGTAGATATTTCAGGGTTGCTTTTTCCCCAGGTCTCCACGCCTTTGGGTTTTGTTTTTGCTTAACGATTGCCACCTGAGGTAGCCTCTCTTGCCCATCTTCCTCAGTTTCAGAGGGTGGATTTCTCCGTGTTGCTCTTTCCACAGGTCTCCACGCCCTTGTGTGTTTCTTTTGCTTAACGATTGCCACCTGAGGTAGCCTCTGTTGCCCATCCTCGTCAGTTTCAGAGGGTAGATTTCTCAGTGCTGCTTTTTCCCCAGGTCTCCACGCCCTCGTGTGTATCTTTTGCTTAAAGTTTGTCACCTGAAGCCAGCCTCTCTTGCCCATCTTCCTCAGTTTCAGAGGGTAGATATTTCAGCGTTGCTTTTTCCCCAGGTCTTCACACCTTAGTGTTTTGTTTTTGCTTAACGATTGCCACCTGGGCTAGCCTCTGTTTCCCATCTTCCTCAGTTTCAGAGGGTTGATATTTCAGGGTTGCTTTTTCCCCAGGTCTCCACGCCCTTGTGTGTTTCTTTTGCTTAACGATTGCCACCTGACCTAGCCTCTGTTGCCCATCCTCGTCAGTTTCAGAGGGTAGATTTCTCCGTGTTGCTTTTTCCCCAGGTCTCCACGCCCTTGTGTGTTTCTTTTGCTTAACGTTTGCCACCTGAAGCCAGCCTCTCTTGCCCATCTTCCTCAGTTTCAGAGGTTAGATATTTCAGGGTTGCTTTTTACCCAGGTCTCCACGCTTTTGGGTTTTGTTTTTGCTTAACGATTGCCACCTGAGGTAGCCTCTGTTGCCCATCTTCCTCAGTTTCAGAGGGTGGATTTCTCAGTGTTGCTTTTTACCCAGGTCTCCACGCCCTTGTGTGTTTCTTTTGCTTAAAGATTGCCACCTGAGCTAGCCTCTGTTGCCCATCTTCGTCCATTTCAGAGGGTGGATTTCTCAGTGTTGCCTTTTCACCAGCTCCCCACGCCCTTGTGTGTTTCTTTTGCTTAAAGATTGTCACCTGAGCTAGGCACTGTTGCCCTGCTTCCTCAGTTTCAGAGGGTACCTTTTTCAGGGTAGCTTTTTGACCGGGTCTCCTCGCCATTGTATTTTTCTATTTCACTTTTTTTGCATAAAGATTGCCACCTGAGCTAGCCTCTGTTGCCCATCTTCTTCGGTTTCAGAGGGTAGATTTCTCAGTGTTTCTTTTTCGCCAGCTCTCCAAGCCCTTGCGTCTTTTTTTTTTTCTGCTTAAAGGTTGCAACCTGAGCTAGCTTCTTTTGCCCATGTTCGTCAGTTTCAGAGGGTGGATTTCTCCGTGTTGCTTTTTCCCCAGGTCTCCACGCCCTTGTGTGTTTCTTTTGCTTAACGATTGCCACCTGAGGTAGCCTCTGTTGCCCATCCTCGTCAGTTTCAGAGGGTAGATTTCTCAGTGCTGCTTTTTCCCCAGGTCTCCACGCCCTTGTGTGTTTCTTTTGCTTAAAGTTTGCCACCTGAAGCCAGCCTCTCTTGCCCATCTTCCTCAGTTTCAGAGGGTAGATATTTCAGGGTTGCTTTTTCCCCAGGTCTCCACGCCTTTGGGTCTTGCTTCTGCTTAACGATTGCCACCTGAGGTAGCCTCTGTTGCCCTTGTTCCTCAGTTTCAGAGGGTGGATTTCTCCGTGTTGCTTTTTCCCCAGGTCTCCACGCCCTTGTGTGTTTCTTTTGCTTAACGATTGCCACCTGAGGTAGCCTCTGTTGCCCATCCTCGTCAGTTTCAGAGGGTGGATTTCTCCCTGTTGCTTTTTCCCCAGGTCTCCACGCCCTTGTGTGTTCCTTTTGCTTAAACTTTGCCACCTGAAGCCAGCCTCTCTTGCCCATCTTCCTCAGTTTCAGAGGGTAGATATTTCAGCGTTGCTTTTTCCCCAGGTCTTCACACCTTAGTGTTTTGTTTTTGCTTAACGATTGCCACCTGGGCTAGCCTCTGTTTCCCATCTTCCTCAGTTTCAGAGGGTTGATATTTCAGGGTTGCTTTTTCCCCAGGTCTCCATGCCCTTGTGTGTTTCTTTTGCTTAACGATTGCCACCTGACCTAGCCTCTGTTGCCCATCCTCGTCAGTTTCAGAGGGTAGATTTCTCCGTGTTGCTTTTTCCCCAGGTCTCCACGCCCTTGTGTGTTTCTTTTGCTTAACGTTTGCCACCTGAAGCCAGCCTCTCTTGCCCATCTTCCTCAGTTTCAGAGGGTAGATATTTCAGGGTTGCTTTTTACCCAGGTCTCCACGCTTTTGGGTTTTGTTTTTGCTTAACGATTGCCACCTGAGGTAGCCTCTGTTGCCCATCTTCCTCAGTTTCAGAGGGTGGATTTCTCCGTGTTGCTTTTTACCCAGGTCTCCACGCCCTTGTGTGTTTCTTTTGCTTAAAGATTGCCACCTGAGCTAGCCTCTGTTGCCCATCTTCGTCCGTTTCAGAGGGTGGATTTCTCAGTGTTGCCTTTTCGCCAGCTCCCCACGCCCTTGTGTGTTTCTTTTGCTTAAAGATTGTCACCTGAGCTAGGCACTGTTGCCCTGCTTCCTCAGTTTCAGAGGGTACCTTTTTCAGGGTAGCTTTTTGACCGGGTCTCCTCGCCATTGTATTTTTCTATTTCACTTTTTTTGCATAAAGATTGCCACCTGAGCTAGCCTCTGTTGCCCATCTTCTTCGGTTTCAGAGGGTAGATTTCTCAGTGCTGCTTTTTCCCCAGGTCTCCACGCCCTTGTGTGTTTCTTTTGCTTAAAGTTTGCCACCTGAAGCCAGCCTCTCTTGCCCATCTTCCTCAGTTTCAGAGGGTAGATATTTCAGGGTTGCTTTTTCCCCAGGTCTCCACGCCTTTGGGTTTTGTTTTTGCTTAACGATTGCCACCTGAGGTAGGCTCTCTTCCCCATCGTCCTGAGTTTCAGAGGGTGGATTTCTCCGTGTTGCTTTTTCCCCAGGTCTCCATGCCCTTGTGTGTTTCTTTTGCTTCACGATTGCCACCTGAGGTAGCCTCTGTTGCCCATCCTCGTCAGTTTCAGAGGGTGGATTTCTCCCTGTTGCTTTTTCCCCAGGTCTCCACGCCCTTGTGTGTTTCTTTTGCTTAAAGTTTGCCACCTGAAGCCAGCCTCTCTTGCCCATCTTCCTCAGTTTCAGAGGGTAGATATTTCAGGGTTGCTTTTTCCCCAGGTCTCCACGCCTTTGGGTTTTGTTTTTGCTTAACAATTGCCACCTGAGGTAGCCTCTCTTGCCCATCTTCCTCAGTTTCAGAGGGTGGATTTCTCCGTGTTGCTCTTTCCACAGGTCTCCACGCCCTTGTGTGTTTCTTTTGCTTAACGATTGCCACCTGAGGTAGCCTCTGTTGCCCATCCTCGTCAGTTTCAGAGGGTAGATTTCTCAGTGCTGCTTTTTCCCCAGGTCTCCACGCCCTCGTGTGTTTCTTTTGCTTAAAGTTTGTCACCTGAAGCCAGCCTCTCTTGCCCATCTTCCTCAGTTTCAGAGGGTAGATATTTCAGCGTTGCTTTTTCCCCAGGTCTTCACACCTTAGTGTTTTGTTTTTGCTTAACGATTGCCACCTGGGCTAGCCTCTGTTTCCCATCTTCCTCAGTTTCAGAGGGTTGATATTTCAGGGTTGCTTTTTCCCCAGGTCTCCACGCCCTTGTGTGTTTCTTTTGCTTAACGATTGCCACCTGACCTAGCCTCTGTTGCCCATCCTCGTCAGTTTCAGAGGGTAGATTTCTCCGTGTTGCTTTTTCCCCAGGTCTCCACGCCCTTGTGTGTTTCTTTTGCTTAACGTTTGCCACCTGAAGCCAGCCTCTCTTGCCCATCTTCCTCAGTTTCAGAGGGTAGATATTTCAGGGTTGCTTTTTACCCAGGTCTCCACGCTTTTGGGTTTTGTTTTTGCTTAACGATTGCCACCTGAGGTAGCCTCTGTTGCCCATCTTCTTCGGTTTCAGAGGGTAGATTTCTCAGTGTTTCATGTTCGCCAGCTCTCCACGCCCGTGCGTCTTTTTTTTTTTCTGCTTAAAGGTTGCAACCTGAGCTAGCTTCTTTTGCCCATGTTCGTCAGTTTCAGAGGGTGGATTTCTCCGTGTTGCTTTTTCCCCAGGTCTCCACGCCCTTGTGTGTTTCTTTTGCTTAACGATTGCCACCTGAGGTAGCCTCTGTTGCCCATCCTCGTCAGTTTCAGAGGGTAGATATATCAGGGTTGCTTTTTCCCCAGGTCTCCACGCCCTTGTGTGTTTCTTTTGCTTAAAGTTTGCCACCTGAAGCCAGCCTCTCTTGCCCATCTTCCTCAGTTTCAGAGGGTAGATATTTCAGGGTTGCTTTTTCCCCAGGTCTCCACGCCTTTGGGTCTTGCTTCTGCTTAACGATTGCCACCTGAGGTAGCCTCTGTTGCCCTTGTTCCTCAGTTTCAGAGGGTGGATTTCTTCGTGTTGCTTTTTCCCCAGGTCTCCACGCCCTTGTGTGTTTCTTTTGCTTAACGATTGCCACCTGAGGTAGCCTCTGTTGCCCATCCTCGTCAGTTTCAGAGGGTGGATTTCTCAGTGTTGCCTTTTCGCCAGCTCCCCACGCCCTTGTGTGTTTCTTTTGCTTAAAGATTGTCACCTGAGCTAGGCACTGTTGCCCTGCTTCCTCAGTTTCAGAGGGTACCTTTTTCAGGGTAGCTTTTTGACCGGGTCTCCTCGCCATTGTATTTTTCTATTTCACTTTTTTTGCATAAAGATTGCCACCTGAGCTAGCCTCTGTTGCCCATCTTCTTCGGTTTCAGAGGGTAGATTTCTCAGTGTTTCTTTTTCGCCAGCTCTCCAAGCCCTTGCGTCTTTTTTTTTTTTCTGCTTAAAGGTTGCAACCTGAGCTAGCTTCTTTTGCCCATGTTCGTCAGTTTCAGAGGGTGGATTTCTCCGTGTTGCTTTTTCCCCAGGTCTCCACGCCCTTGTGTGTTTCTTTTGCTTAACGATTACCACCTGAGGTAGCCTCTGTTGCCCATCCTCGTCAGTTTCAGAGGGTAGATTTCTCAGTGCTGCTTTTTCCCCAGGTCTCCACGCCCTTGTGTGTTTCTTTTGCTTAAAGTTTGCCACCTGAAGCCAGCCTCTCTTGCCCATCTTCCTCAGTTTCAGAGGGTAGATATTTCAGGGTTGCTTTTTCCCCAGGTCTCCACGCCTTTGGGTCTTGCTTCTGCTTAACGATTGCCACCTGAGGTAGCCTCTGTTGCCCTTGTTCCTCAGTTTCAGAGGGTGGATTTCTCCGTGTTGCTTTTTCCCCAGGTCTCCACGCCCTTGTGTGTTTCTTTTGCTTAACGATTGCCACCTGAGGTAGCCTCTGTTGCCCATCCTCGTCAGTTTCAGAGGGTGGATTTCTAACTGTTGCTTTTTCCCCAGGTCTCCACGCCCTTGTGTGTTCCTTTTGCTTAAACTTTGCCACCTGAAGCCAGACTCTCTTGCCCATCTTCCTCAGTTTCAGAGGGTAGATATTTCAGGGTTGCTTTTTCCCCAGGTCTCCAAGCCTTTGGGTTTTGTTTTTGCTTAACGATTGCCACCTGGGCTAGCCTCTCTTGCCCATCTTCCTCAGTTTCAGAGGGTTGATATTTCAGGGTTGCTTTTTCCCCAGGTCTCCACGCCCTTGTGTGTTTCTTTTGCTTAACGATTGCCACCTGACCTAGCCTCTGTTGCCCATCCTCGTCAGTTTCAGAGGGTAGATTTCTCCGTGTTGCTTTTTCCCCAGGTCTCCACGCCCTTGTGTGTTTCTTTTGCTTAACGTTTGCCACCTGAAGACAGCCTCTCTTGCCCATCTTCCTCAGTTTCAGAGGGTAGATATTTCAGGGTTGCTTTTTACCCAGGTCTCCACGCTTTTGGGTTTTGTTTTTGCTTAACGATTGCCACCTGAGGTAGCCTCTGTTGCCCATCTTCCTCAGTTTCAGAGGGTGGATTTCTCAGTGTTGCTTTTTACCCAGGTCTCCACGCCCTTGTGTGTTTCTTTTGCTTAAAGATTGCCACCTGAGCTAGCCTCTGTTGCCCATCTTCGTCCGTTTCAGAGGGTGGATTTCTCAGTGTTGCCTTTTCGCCAGCTCCCCACGCCCTTGTGTGTTTCTTTTGCTTAAAGATTGTCACCTGAGCTAGGCACTGTTGCCCTGCTTCCTCAGTTTCAGAGGGTACCTTTTTCAGGGTAGCTTTTTGACCGGGTCTCCTCGCCATTGTATTTTTCTATTTCACTTTTTTTGCATAAAGATTGCCACCTGAGCTAGCCTCTGTTGCCCATCTTCTTCGGTTTCAGAGGGTAGATTTCTCAGTGTTTCTTTTTCGCCAGCTCTCCAAGCCCTTGCGTCTTTTTTTTTTTTCTGCTTAAAGGTTGCAACCTGAGCTAGCTTCTTTTGCCCATGTTCGTCAGTTTCAGAGGGTGGATTTCTCCGTGTTGCTTTTTCCCCAGGTCTCCACGCCCTTGTGTGTTTCTTTTGCTTAACGATTGCCACCTGAGGTAGCCTCTGTTGCCCATCCTCGTCAGTTTCAGAGGGTAGATTTCTCAGTGCTGCTTTTTCCCCAGGTCTCCACGCCCTTGTGTGTTTCTTTTGCTTAAAGTTTGCCACCTGAAGCCAGAATCTCTTGCCCATCTTCCTCAGTTTCAGAGGGTAGATATTTCAGGGTTGCTTTTTCCCCAGGTCTCCACGCCTTTGGGTTTTGTTTTTGCTTAACGATTGCCACCTGAGGTAGCCTCTCTTGCCCATCGTCCTGAGTTTCAGAGGGTGGATTTCTCCGTGTTGCTTTTTCCCCAGGTCTCCACGCCCTTGTGTGTTTCTTTTGCTTCACGATTGCCACCTGAGGTAGCCTCTGTTGCCCATCCTCGTCAGTTTCAGAGGGTGGATTTCTCCCTGTTGCTTTTTCCCCAGGTCTCCACGCCCTTGTGTGTTTCTTTTGCTTAAAGTTTGCCACCTGAAGCCAGCCTCTCTTGCCCATCTTCCTCAGTTTCAGAGGGTAGATATTTCAGGGTTGCTTTTTCCCCAGGTCTCCACGCCTTTGGGTTTTGTTTTTGCTTAACGATTGCCACCTGAGGTAGCCTCTCTTGCCCATCTTCCTCAGTTTCAGAGGGTGGATTTCTCCGTGTTGCTTTTTCCACAGGTCTCCACGCCCTTGTGTGTTTCTTTTGCTTCACGATTGCCACCTGAGGTAGCCTCTGTTGCCCATCCTCGTCAGTTTCAGAGGGTAGATTTCTCAGTGCTGCTTTTTCCCCAGGTCTCCACGCCCTCGTGTGTTTCTTTTGCTTAAAGTTTGTCACCTGAAGCCAGCCTCTCTTGCCCATCTTCCTCAGTTTCAGAGGGTAGATATTTCAGCGTTGCTTTTTCCCCAGGTCTTCACACCTTAGTGTTTTGTTTTTGCTTAACGATTGCCACCTGGGCTAGCCTCTGTTTCCCATCTTCCTCAGTTTCAGAGGGTTGATATTTCAGGGTTGCTTTTTCCCCAGGTCTCCACGCCCTTGTGTGTTTCTTTTGCTTAACGATTGCCACCTGACCTAGCCTCTGTTGCCCATCCTCGTCAGTTTCAGAGGGTAGATTTCTCCGTGTTGCTTTTTCCCCAGGTCTCCACGCCCTTGTGTGTTTCTTTTGCTTAACGTTTGCCACCTGAAGCCAGCCTCTCTTGCCCATCTTCCTCAGTTTCAGAGGGTAGATATTTCAGGGTTGCTTTTTACCCAGGTCTCCACGCTTTTGGGTTTTGTTTTTGCTTAACGATTGCCACCTGAGGTAGCCTCTGTTGCCCATCTTCCTCAGTTTCAGAGGGTGGATTTCTCAGTGTTGCTTTTTACCCAGGTCTCCACGCCCTTGTGTGTTTCTTTTGCTTAAAGATTGCCACCTGAGCTAGCCTCTGTTGCCCATCTTCGTCCGTTTCAGAGCGTAGATTTCTCAGTGTTGCCTTTTCGCCAGCTCCCCACGCCCTTGTGTGTTTCTTTTGCTTAAAGATTGTCACCTGAGCTAGGCACTGTTGCCCTGCTTCCTCAGTTTCAGGGGGTACCTTTTTCAGGGTAGCTTTTTGACCGGGTCTCCTCGCCATTGTATTTTTCTATTTCACTTTTTTTGCATAAAGATTGCCACCTGAGCTAGCCTCTGTTGCCCATCTTCTTCGGTTTCAGAGGGTAGATTTCTCAGTGTTTCATGTTCGCCAGCTCTCCACGCCCTTGCGTCTTTTTTTTTTTTTTGCTTAAAGGTTGCAACCTGAGCTAGCTTCTTTTGCCCATGTTCGTCAGTTTCAGAGGGTGGATTTCTCCGTGTTGCTTTTTCCCCAGGTCTCCACGCCCTTGTGTGTTTCTTTTGCTTAACGATTGCCACCTGAGGTAGCCTCTGTTGCCCATCCTCGTCAGTTTCAGAGGGTAGATATATCAGGGTTGCTTTTTCCCCAGGTCTCCACGCCCTTGTGTGTTTCTTTTGCTTAAAGTTTGCCACCTGAAGCCAGCCTCTCTTGCCCATCTTCCTCAGTTTCAGAGGGTAGATATTTCAGGGTTGCTTTTTCCCCAGGTCTCCACGCCTTTGGGTCTTGCTTCTGCTTAACGATTGCCACCTGAGGTAGCCTCTGTTGCCCTTGTTCCTCAGTTTCAGAGGGTGGATTTCTCCGTGTTGCTTTTTCCCCAGGTCTCCACGCCCTTGTGTGTTTCTTTTGCTTCACGATTGCCACCTGAGGTAGCCTCTGTTGCCCATCCTCGTCAGTTTCAGAGGGTGGATTTCTCCCTGTTGCTTTTTCCCCAGGTGTCCACGCCCTTGTGTGTTTCTTTTGCTTAAAGTTTGCCACCTGAAGCCAGCCTCTCTTGCCCATCTTCCTCAGTTTCAGAGGGTAGATATTTCAGGGTTGCTTTTTCCCCAGGTCTCCACGCCTTTGGGTTTTGTTTTTGCTTAACGATTGCCACCTGAGGTAGCCTCTCTTGCCCATCTTCCTCAGTTTCAGAGGGTGGATTTCTCCGTGTTGCTTTTTCCACAGGTCTCCACGCCCTTGTGTGTTTCTTTTGCTTCACGATTGCCACCTGAGGTAGCCTCTGTTGCCCATCCTCGTCAGTTTCAGAGGGTAGATTTCTCAGTGCTGCTTTTTCCCCAGGTCTCCACGCCCTCGTGTGTTTCTTTTGCTTAAAGTTTGTCACCTGAAGCCAGCCTCTCTTGCCCATCTTCCTCAGTTTCAGAGGGTAGATATTTCAGCGTTGCTTTTTCCCCAGGTCTTCACACCTTAGTGTTTTGTTTTTGCTTAACGATTGCCACCTGGGCTAGCCTCTGTTTCCCATCTTCCTCAGTTTCAGAGGGTTGATATTTCAGGGTTGCTTTTTCCCCAGGTCTCCACGCCCTTGTGTGTTTCTTTTGCTTAACGATTGCCACCTGACCTAGCCTCTGTTGCCCATCCTCGTCAGTTTCAGAGGGTAGATTTCTCCGTGTTGCTTTTTCCCCAGGTCTCCACGCCCTTGTGTGTTTCTTTTGCTTAACGTTTGCCACCTGAAGCCAGCCTCTCTTGCCCATCTTCCTCAGTTTCAGAGGGTAGATATTTCAGGGTTGCTTTTTACCCAGGTCTCCACGCTTTTGGGTTTTGTTTTTGCTTAACGATTGCCACCTGAGGTAGCCTCTGTTGCCCATCTTCCTCAGTTTCAGAGGGTGGATTTCTCAGTGTTGCTTTTTACCCAGGTCTCCACGCCCTTGTGTGTTTCTTTTGCTTAAAGATTGCCACCTGAGCTAGCCTCTGTTGCCCATCTTCGTCCGTTTCAGAGGGTAGATTTCTCAGTGTTGCCTTTTCGCCAGCTCCCCACGCCCTTGTGTGTTTCTTTTGCTTAAAGATTGTCACCTGAGCTAGGCACTGTTGCCCTGCTTCCTCAGTTTCAGGGGGTACCTTTTTCAGGGTAGCTTTTTGACCGGGTCTCCTCGCCATTGTATTTTTCTATTTCACTTTTTTTGCATAAAGATTGCCACCTGAGCTAGCCTCTGTTGCCCATCTTCTTCGGTTTCAGAGGGTAGATTTCTCAGTGTTTCATGTTCGCCAGCTCTCCACGCCCTTGCGTCTTTTTTTTTTTTTTGCTTAAAGGTTGCAACCTGAGCTAGCTTCTTTTGCCCATGTTCGTCAGTTTCAGAGGGTGGATTTCTCCGTGTTGCTTTTTCCCCAGGTCTCCACGCCCTTGTGTGTTTCTTTTGCTTAACGATTGCCACCTGAGGTAGCCTCTGTTGCCCATCCTCGTCAGTTTCAGAGGGTAGATATATCAGGGTTGCTTTTTCCCCAGGTCTCCACGCCCTTGTGTGTTTCTTTTGCTTAAAGTTTGCCACCTGAAGCCAGCCTCTCTTGCCCATCTTCCTCAGTTTCAGAGGGTAGATATTTCAGGGTTGCTTTTTCCCCAGGTCTCCACGCCTTTGGGTCTTGCTTCTGCTTAACGATTGCCACCTGAGGTAGCCTCTGTTGTCCTTGTTCCTCAGTTTCAGAGGGTGGATTTCTCCGTGTTGCTTTTTCCCCAGGTCTCCACGCCCTTGTGTGTTTCTTTTGCTTCACGATTGCCACCTGAGGTAGCCTCTGTTGCCCATCCTCGTCAGTTTCAGAGGGTGGATTTCTCCCTGTTGCTTTTTCCCCAGGTCTCCACGCCCTTGTGTGTTTCTTTTGCTTAAAGTTTGCCACCTGAAGCCAGCCTCTCTTGCCCATCTTCCTCAGTTTCAGAGGGTAGATATTTCAGGGTTGCTTTTTCCCCAGGTCTCCACGCCTTTGGGTTTTGTTTTTGCTTAACGATTGCCACCTGAGGTAGCCTCTCTTGCCCATCTTCCTCAGTTTCAGAGGGTGGATTTCTCCGTGTTGCTTTTTCCACAGGTCTCCACGCCCTTGTGTGTTTCTTTTGCTTCACGATTGCCACCTGAGGTAGCCTCTGTTGCCCATCCTCGTCAGTTTCAGAGGGTAGATTTCTCAGTGCTGCTTTTTCCCCAGGTCTCCACGCCCTCGTGTGTTTCTTTTGCTTAAAGTTTGTCACCTGAAGCCAGCCTCTCTTGCCCATCTTCCTCAGTTTCAGAGGGTAGATATTTCAGCGTTGCTTTTTCCCCAGGTCTTCACACCTTAGTGTTTTGTTTTTGCTTAACGATTGCCACCTGGGCTAGCCTCTGTTTCCCATCTTCCTCAGTTTCAGAGGGTTGATATTTCAGGGTTGCTTTTTCCCCAGGTCTCCACGCCCTTGTGTGTTTCTTTTGCTTAACGATTGCCACCTGACCTAGCCTCTGTTGCCCATCCTCGTCAGTTTCAGAGGGTAGATTTCTCCGTGTTGCTTTTTCCCCAGGTCTCCACGCCCTTGTGTGTTTCTTTTGCTTAACGTTTGCCACCTGAAGCCAGCCTCTCTTGCCCATCTTCCTCAGTTTCAGAGGGTAGATATTTCAGGGTTGCTTTTTACCCAGGTCTCCACGCTTTTGGGTTTTGTTTTTGCTTAACGATTGCCACCTGAGGTAGCCTCTGTTGCCCATCTTCCTCAGTTTCAGAGGGTGGATTTCTCAGTGTTGCTTTTTACCCAGGTCTCCACGCCCTTGTGTGTTTCTTTTGCTTAAAGATTGCCACCTGAGCTAGCCTCTGTTGCCCATCTTCGTCCGTTTCAGAGGGTAGATTTCTCAGTGTTGCCTTTTCGCCAGCTCCCCACGCCCTTGTGTGTTTCTTTTGCTTAAAGATTGTCACCTGAGCTAGGCACTGTTGCCCTGCTTCCTCAGTTTCAGGGGGTACCTTTTTCAGGGTAGCTTTTTGACCGGGTCTCCTCGCCATTGTATTTTTCTATTTCACTTTTTTTGCATAAAGATTGCCACCTGAGCTAGCCTCTGTTGCCCATCTTCTTCGGTTTCAGAGGGTAGATTTCTCAGTGTTTCATGTTCGCCAGCTCTCCACGCCCTTGCGTCTTTTTTTTTTTTTTGCTTAAAGGTTGCAACCTGAGCTAGCTTCTTTTGCCCATGTTCGTCAGTTTCAGAGGGTGGATTTCTCCGTGTTGCTTTTTCCCCAGGTCTCCACGCCCTTGTGTGTTTCTTTTGCTTAACGATTGCCACCTGAGGTAGCCTCTGTTGCCCATCCTCGTCAGTTTCAGAGGGTAGATATATCAGGGTTGCTTTTTCCCCAGGTCTCCACGCCCTTGTGTGTTTCTTTTGCTTAAAGTTTGCCACCTGAAGCCAGCCTCTCTTGCCCATCTTCCTCAGTTTCAGAGGGTAGATATTTCAGGGTTGCTTTTTCCCCAGGTCTCCACGCCTTTGGGTCTTGCTTCTGCTTAACGATTGCCACCTGAGGTAGCCTCTGTTGCCCTTGTTCCTCAGTTTCAGAGGGTGGATTTCTCCGTGTTGCTTTTTCCCCAGGTCTCCACGCCCTTGTGTGTTTCTTTTGCTTAACGATTGCCACCTGAGGTAGCCTCTGTTGCCCATCCTCGTCAGTTTCAGAGGGTGGATTTCTCCCTGTTGCTTTTTCCCCAGGTCTCCACGCCCTTGTGTGTTTCTTTTGCTTAAAGTTTGCCACCTGAAGCCAGCCTCTCTTGCCCATCTTCCTCAGTTTCAGAGGGTAGATATTTCAGGGTTGCTTTTTCCCCAGGTCTCCACGCCTTTGGGTTTTGTTTTTGCTTAACGATTGCCACCTGAGGTAGCCTCTCTTGCCCATCTTCCTCAGTTTCAGAGGGTGGATTTCTCCGTGTTGCTTTTTCCACAGGTCTCCACGCCCTTGTGTGTTTCTTTTGCTTAACGATTGCCACCTGAGGTAGCCTCTGTTGCCCATCCTCGTCAGTTTCAGAGGGTAGATTTCTCAGTGCTGCTTTTTCCCCAGGTCTCCACGCCCTCGTGTGTTTCTTTTGCTTAAAGTTTGTCACCTGAAGCCAGCCTCTCTTGCCCATCTTCCTCAGTTTCAGAGGGTAGATATTTCAGCGTTGCTTTTTCCCCAGGTCTTCACACCTTAGTGTTTTGTTTTTGCTTAACGATTGCCACCTGGGCTAGCCTCTGTTTCCCATCTTCCTCAGTTTCAGAGGGTTGATATTTCAGGGTTGCTTTTTCCCCAGGTCTCCACGCCCTTGTGTGTTTCTTTTGCTTAACGATTGCCACCTGACCTAGCCTCTGTTGCCCATCCTCGTCAGTTTCAGAGGGTAGATTTCTCCGTGTTGCTTTTTCCCCAGGTCTCCACGCCCTTGTGTGTTTCTTTTGCTTAACGTTTGCCACCTGAAGCCAGCCTCTCTTGCCCATCTTCCTCAGTTTCAGAGGGTAGATATTTCAGGGTTGCTTTTTACCCAGGTCTCCACGCTTTTGGGTTTTGTTTTTGCTTAACGATTGCCACCTGAGGTAGCCTCTGTTGCCCATCTTCCTCAGTTTCAGAGGGTGGATTTCTCAGTGTTGCTTTTTACCCAGGTCTCCACGCTCTTGTGTGTTTCTTTTGCTTAAAGATTGCCACCTGAGCTAGACTCTGTTGCCCATCTTCGTCCGTTTCAGAGGGTAGATTTCTCAGTGCTGCTTTTTCCCCAGGTCTCCACGCCCTCGTGTGTTTCTTTTGCTTAAAGTTTGTCACCTGAAGCCAGCCTCTCTTGCCCATCTTCCTCAGTTTCAGAGGGTAGATATTTCAGCGTTGCTTTTTCCCCAGGTCTTCACACCTTAGTGTTTTGTTTTTGCTTAACGATTGCCACCTGGGCTAGCCTCTGTTTCCCATCTTCCTCAGTTTCAGAGGGTTGATATTTCAGGGTTGCTTTTTCCCCAGGTCTCCACGCCCTTGTGTGTTTCTTTTGCTTAACGATTGCCACCTGACCTAGCCTCTGTTGCCCATCCTCGTCAGTTTCAGAGGGTAGATTTCTCCGTGTTGCTTTTTCCCCAGGTCTCCACGCCCTTGTGTGTTTCTTTTGCTTAACGTTTGCCACCTGAAGCCAGCCTCTCTTGCCCATCTTCCTCAGTTTCAGAGGGTAGATATTTCAGGGTTGCTTTTTACCCAGGTCTCCACGCTTTTGGGTTTTGTTTTTGCTTAACGATTGCCACCTGAGGTAGCCTCTGTTGCCCATCTTCCTCAGTTTCAGAGGGTGGATTTCTCAGTGTTGCTTTTTACCCAGGTCTCCACGCCCTTGTGTGTTTCTTTTGCTTAAAGATTGCCACCTGAGCTAGCCTCTGTTGCCCATCTTCGTCCGTTTCAGAGGGTAGATTTCTCAGTGTTGCCTTTTCGCCAGCTCCCCACGCCCTTGTGTGTTTCTTTTGCTTAAAGATTGTCACCTGAGCTAGGCACTGTTGCCCTGCTTCCTCAGTTTCAGGGGGTACCTTTTTCAGGGTAGCTTTTTGACCGGGTCTCCTCGCCATTGTATTTTTCTATTTCACTTTTTTTGCATAAAGATTGCCACCTGAGCTAGCCTCTGTTGCCCATCTTCTTCGGTTTCAGAGGGTAGATTTCTCAGTGTTTCATGTTCGCCAGCTCTCCACGCCCTTGCGTCTTTTTTTTTTTTTTGCTTAAAGTTTGCAACCTGAGCTAGCTTCTTTTGCCCATGTTCGTCAGTTTCAGAGGGTGGATTTCTCCGTGTTGCTTTTTCCCCAGGTCTCCACGCCCTTGTGTGTTTCTTTTGCTTAACGATTGCCACCTGAGGTAGCCTCTGTTGCCCATCCTCGTCAGTTTCAGAGGGTAGATATATCAGGGTTGCTTTTTCCCCAGGTCTCCACGCCCTTGTGTGTTTCTTTTGCTTAAAGTTTGCCACCTGAAGCCAGCCTCTCTTGCCCATCTTCCTCAGTTTCAGAGGGTAGATATTTCAGGGTTGCTTTTTCCCCAGGTCTCCACGCCTTTGGGTTTTGTTTTTGCTTAACGATTGCCACCTGAGGTAGCCTCTCTTGCCCATCTTCCTCAGTTTCAGAGGGTGGATTTCTCCGTGTTGCTTTTTCCACAGGTCTCCACGCCCTTGTGTGTTTCTTTTGCTTAACGATTGCCACCTGAGGTAGCCTCTGTTGCCCATCCTCGTCAGTTTCAGAGGGTAGATTTCTCAGTGCTGCTTTTTCCCCAGGTCTCCACGCCCTCGTGTGTTTCTTTTGCTTAAAGTTTGTCACCTGAAGCCAGCCTCTCTTGCCCATCTTCCTCAGTTTCAGAGGGTAGATATTTCAGCGTTGCTTTTTCCCCAGGTCTTCACACCTTAGTGTTTTGTTTTTGCTTAACGATTGCCACCTGGGCTAGCCTCTGTTTCCCATCTTCCTCAGTTTCAGAGGGTTGATATTTCAGGGTTGCTTTTTCCCCAGGTCTCCACGCCCTTGTGTGTTTCTTTTGCTTAACGATTGCCACCTGACCTAGCCTCTGTTGCCCATCCTCGTCAGTTTCAGAGGGTAGATTTCTCCGTGTTGCTTTTTCCCCAGGTCTCCACGCCCTTGTGTGTTTCTTTTGCTTAACGTTTGCCACCTGAAGCCAGCCTCTCTTGCCCATCTTCCTCAGTTTCAGAGGGTAGATATTTCAGGGTTGCTTTTTACCCAGGTCTCCACGCTTTTGGGTTTTGTTTTTGCTTAACGATTGCCACCTGAGGTAGCCTCTGTTGCCCATCTTCCTCAGTTTCAGAGGGTGGATTTCTCAGTGTTGCTTTTTACCCAGGTCTCCACGCCCTTGTGTGTTTCTTTTGCTTAAAGATTGCCACCTGAGCTAGCCTCTGTTGCCCATCTTCGTCCGTTTCAGAGGGTAGATTTCTCAGTGTTGCCTTTTCGCCAGCTCCCCACGCCCTTGTGTGTTTCTTTTGCTTAAAGATTGTCACCTGAGCTAGGCACTGTTGCCCTGCTTCCTCAGTTTCAGGGGGTACCTTTTTCAGGGTAGCTTTTTGACCGGGTCTCCTCGCCATTGTATTTTTCTATTTCACTTTTTTTGCATAAAGATTGCCACCTGAGCTAGCCTCTGTTGCCCATCTTCTTCGGTTTCAGAGGGTAGATTTCTCAGTGTTTCATGTTCGCCAGCTCTCCACGCCCTTGCGTCTTTTTTTTTTTTTTGCTTAAAGGTTGCAACCTGAGCTAGCTTCTTTTGCCCATGTTCGTCAGTTTCAGAGGGTGGATTTCTCCGTGTTGCTTTTTCCCCAGGTCTCCACGCCCTTGTGTGTTTCTTTTGCTTAACGATTGCCACCTGAGGTAGCCTCTGTTGCCCATCCTCGTCAGTTTCAGAGGGTAGATATATCAGGGTTGCTTTTTCCCCAGGTCTCCACGCCCTTGTGTGTTTCTTTTGCTTAAAGTTTGCCACCTGAAGCCAGCCTCTCTTGCCCATCTTCCTCAGTTTCAGAGGGTAGATATTTCAGGGTTGCTTTTTCCCCAGGTCTCCACGCCTTTGGGTCTTGCTTCTGCTTAACGATTGCCACCTGAGGTAGCCTCTGTTGCCCTTGTTCCTCAGTTTCAGAGGGTGGATTTCTCCGTGTTGCTTTTTCCCCAGGTCTCCACGCCCTTGTGTGTTTCTTTTGCTTAACGATTGCCACCTGAGGTAGCCTCTGTTGCCCATCCTCGTCAGTTTCAGAGGGTGGATTTCTCCCTGTTGCTTTTTCCCCAGGTCTCCACGCCCTTGTGTGTTTCTTTTGCTTAAAGTTTGCCACCTGAAGCCAGCCTCTCTTGCCCATCTTCCTCAGTTTCAGAGGGTAGATATTTCAGGGTTGCTTTTTCCCCAGGTCTCCACGCCTTTGGGTTTTGTTTTTGCTTAACGATTGCCACCTGAGGTAGCCTCTCTTGCCCATCTTCCTCAGTTTCAGAGGGTGGATTTCTCCGTGTTGCTTTTTCCACAGGTCTCCACGCCCTTGTGTGTTTCTTTTGCTTCACGATTGCCACCTGAGGTAGCCTCTGTTGCCCATCCTCGTCAGTTTCAGAGGGTAGATTTCTCAGTGCTGCTTTTTCCCCAGGTCTCCACGCCCTCGTGTGTTTCTTTTGCTTAAAGTTTGTCACCTGAAGCCAGCCTCTCTTGCCCATCTTCCTCAGTTTCAGAGGGTAGATATTTCAGCGTTGCTTTTTCCCCAGGTCTTCACACCTTAGTGTTTTGTTTTTGCTTAACGATTGCCACCTGGGCTAGCCTCTGTTTCCCATCTTCCTCAGTTTCAGAGGGTTGATATTTCAGGGTTGCTTTTTCCCCAGGTCTCCACGCCCTTGTGTGTTTCTTTTGCTTAACGATTGCCACCTGACCTAGCCTCTGTTGCCCATCCTCGTCAGTTTCAGAGGGTAGATTTCTCCGTGTTGCTTTTTCCCCAGGTCTCCACGCCCTTGTGTGTTTCTTTTGCTTAACGTTTGCCACCTGAAGCCAGCCTCTCTTGCCCATCTTCCTCAGTTTCAGAGGGTAGATATTTCAGGGTTGCTTTTTACCCAGGTCTCCACGCTTTTGGGTTTTGTTTTTGCTTAACGATTGCCACCTGAGGTAGCCTCTGTTGCCCATCTTCCTCAGTTTCAGAGGGTGGATTTCTCAGTGTTGCTTTTTACCCAGGTCTCCACGCCCTTGTGTGTTTCTTTTGCTTAAAGATTGCCACCTGAGCTAGCCTCTGTTGCCCATCTTCGTCCGTTTCAGAGGGTAGATTTCTCAGTGTTGCCTTTTCGCCAGCTCCCCACGCCCTTGTGTGTTTCTTTTGCTTAAAGATTGTCACCTGAGCTAGGCACTATTGCCCTGCTTCCTCAGTTTCAGAGGGTACCTTTTTCAGGGTAGCTTTTTGACCGGGTCTCCTCGCCATTGTATTTTTCTATTTCACTTTTTTTGCATAAAGATTGCCACCTGAGCTAGCCTCTGTTGCCCATCTTCTTCGGTTTCAGAGGGTAGATTTCTCAGTGTTTCATGTTCGCCAGCTCTCCACGCCCTTGCGTCTTTTTTTTTTTTTTGCTTAAAGGTTGCAACCTGAGCTAGCTTCTTTTGCCCATGTTCGTCAGTTTCAGAGGGTGGATTTCTCCGTGTTGCTCTTTCCCCAGGTCTCCACGCCCTTGTGTGTTTCTTTTGCTTAACGATTGCCACCTGAGGTAGCCTCTGTTGCCCATCCTCGTCAGTTTCAGAGGGTAGATATATCAGGGTTGCTTTTTCCCCAGGTCTCCACGCCCTTGTGTGTTTCTTTTGCTTAAAGTTTGCCACCTGAAGCCAGCCTCTCTTGCCCATCTTCCTCAGTTTCAGAGGGTAGATATTTCAGGGTTGCTTTTTCCCCAGGTCTCCACGCCTTTGGGTCTTGCTTCTGCTTAACGATTGCCACCTGAGGTAGCCTCTGTTGCCCTTGTTCCTCAGTTTCAGAGGGTGGATTTCTCCGTGTTGCTTTTTCCCCAGGTCTCCACGCCCTTGTGTGTTTCTTTTGCTTAACGATTGCCACCTGAGGTAGCCTCTGTTGCCCATCCTCGTCAGTTTCAGAGGGTGGATTTCTCCCTGTTGCTTTTTCCCCAGGTCTCCACGCCCTTGTGTGTTTCTTTTGCTTAAAGTTTGCCACCTGAAGCCAGCCTCTCTTGCCCATCTTCCTCAGTTTCAGAGGGTAGATATTTCAGGGTTGCTTTTTCCCCAGGTCTCCACGCCTTTGGGTTTTGTTTTTGCTTAACGATTGCCACCTGAGGTAGCCTCTCTTGCCCATCTTCCTCAGTTTCAGAGGGTGGATTTCTCCGTGTTGCTTTTTCCACAGGTCTCCACGCCCTTGTGTGTTTCTTTTGCTTAACGATTGCCACCTGAGGTAGCCTCTGTTGCCCATCCTCGTCAGTTTCAGAGGGTAGATTTCTCAGTGCTGCTTTTTCCCCAGGTCTCCACGCCCTCGTGTGTTTCTTTTGCTTAAAGTTTGTCACCTGAAGCCAGCCTCTCTTGCCCATCTTCCTCAGTTTCAGAGGGTAGATATTTCAGCGTTGCTTTTTCCCCAGGTCTTCACACCTTAGTGTTTTGTTTTTGCTTAACGATTGCCACCTGGGCTAGCCTCTGTTTCCCATCTTCCTCAGTTTCAGAGGGTTGATATTTCAGGGTTGCTTTTTCCCCAGGTCTCCACGCCCTTGTGTGTTTCTTTTGCTTAACGATTGCCACCTGAGGTAGCCTCTGTTGCCCATCTTCCTCAGTTTCAGAGGGTGGATTTCTCAGTGTTGCTTTTTCCCCAGGTCTCCACGCCCTTGTGTGTTTCTTTTGCTTAAAGATTGCCACCTGAGCTAGCCTCTGTTGCCCATCTTCGTCCGTTTCAGAGGGTAGATTTCTCAGTGTTGCCTTTTCGCCAGCTCCCCACGCCCTTGTGTGTTTCTTTTGCTTAAAGATTGTCACCTGAGCTAGGCACTGTTGCCCTGCTTCCTCAGTTTCAGAGGGTACCTTTTTCAGGGTAGCTTTTTGACCGGGTCTCCTCGCCATTGTATTTTTCTATTTCACTTTTTTTGCATAAAGATTGCCACCTGAGCTAGCCTCTGTTGCCCATCTTCTTCGGTTTCAGAGGGTAGATTTCTCAGTGTTTCATGTTCGCCAGCTCTCCACGCCCTTGCGTCTTTTTTTTTTTTTTGCTTAAAGGTTGCAACCTGAGCTAGCTTCTTTTGCCCATGTTCGTCAGTTTCAGAGGGTGGATTTCTCCGTGTTGCTTTTTCCCCAGGTCTCCACGCCCTTGTGTGTTTCTTTTGCTTAACGATTGCCACCTGAGGTAGCCTCTGTTGCCCATCCTCGTCAGTTTCAGAGGGTAGATATATCAGGGTTGCTTTTTCCCCAGGTCTCCACGCCCTTGTGTGTTTCTTTTGCTTAAAGTTTGCCACCTGAAGCCAGCCTCTCTTGCCCATCTTCCTCAGTTTCAGAGGGTAGATATTTCAGGGTTGCTTTTTCCCCAGGTCTCCACGCCTTTGGGTCTTGCTTCTGCTTAACGATTGCCACCTGAGGTAGCCTCTGTTGCCCTTGTTCCTCAGTTTCAGAGGGTGGATTTCTCCGTGTTGCTTTTTCCCCAGGTCTCCACGCCCTTGTGTGTTTCTTTTGCTTAACGATTGCCACCTGAGGTAGCCTCTGTTGCCCATCCTCGTCAGTTTCAGAGGGTGGATTTCTCCCTGTTGCTTTTTCCCCAGGTCTCCACGCCCTTGTGTGTTTCTTTTGCTTAAAGTTTGCCACCTGAAGCCAGCCTCTCTTGCCCATCTTCCTCAGTTTCAGAGGGTAGATATTTCAGGGTTGCTTTTTCCCCAGGTCTCCACGCCTTTGGGTTTTGTTTTTGCTTAACGATTGCCACCTGAGGTAGCCTCTCTTGCCCATCTTCCTCAGTTTCAGAGGGTGGATTTCTCCGTGTTGCTTTTTCCACAGGTCTCCACGCCCTTGTGTGTTTCTTTTGCTTCACGATTGCCACCTGAGGTAGCCTCTGTTGCCCATCCTCGTCAGTTTCAGAGGGTAGATTTCTCAGTGCTGCTTTTTCCCCAGGTCTCCACGCCCTCGTGTGTTTCTTTTGCTTAAAGTTTGTCACCTGAAGCCAGCCTCTCTTGCCCATCTTCCTCAGTTTCAGAGGGTAGATATTTCAGCGTTGCTTTTTCCCCAGGTCTTCACACCTTAGTGTTTTGTTTTTGCTTAACGATTGCCACCTGGGCTAGCCTCTGTTTCCCATCTTCCTCAGTTTCAGAGGGTTGATATTTCAGGGTTGCTTTTTCCCCAGGTCTCCACGCCCTTGTGTGTTTCTTTTGCTTAACGATTGCCACCTGACCTAGCCTCTGTTGCCCATCCTCGTCAGTTTCAGAGGGTAGATTTCTCCGTGTTGCTTTTTCCCCAGGTCTCCACGCCCTTGTGTGTTTCTTTTGCTTAACGTTTGCCACCTGAAGCCAGCCTCTCTTGCCCATCTTCCTCAGTTTCAGAGGGTAGATATTTCAGGGTTGCTTTTTACCCAGGTCTCCACGCTTTTGGGTTTTGTTTTTGCTTAACGATTGCCACCTGAGGTAGCCTCTGTTGCCCATCTTCCTCAGTTTCAGAGGGTGGATTTCTCAGTGTTGCTTTTTACCCAGGTCTCCACGCCCTTGTGTGTTTCTTTTGCTTAAAGATTGCCACCTGAGCTAGCCTCTGTTGCCCATCTTCGTCCGTTTCAGAGGGTAGATTTCTCAGTGTTGCCTTTTCGCCAGCTCCCCACGCCCTTGTGTGTTTCTTTTGCTTAAAGATTGTCACCTGAGCTAGGCACTGTTGCCCTGCTTCCTCAGTTTCAGAGGGTACCTTTTTCAGGGTAGCTTTTTGACCGGGTCTCCTCGCCATTGTATTTTTCTATTTCACTTTTTTTGCATAAAGATTGCCACCTGAGCTAGCCTCTGTTGCCCATCTTCTTCGGTTTCAGAGGGTAGATTTCTCAGTGTTTCATGTTCGCCAGCTCTCCACGCCCTTGCGTCTTTTTTTTTTTTTGCTTAAAGGTTGCAACCTGAGCTAGCTTCTTTTGCCCATGTTCGTCAGTTTCAGAGGGTGGATTTCTCCGTGTTGCTTTTTCCCCAGGTCTCCACGCCCTTGTGTGTTTCTTTTGCTTAACGATTGCCACCTGAGGTAGCCTCTGTTGCCCATCCTCGTCAGTTTCAGAGGGTAGATATATCAGGGTTGCTTTTTCCCCAGGTCTCCACGCCCTTGTGTGTTTCTTTTGCTTAAAGTTTGCCACCTGAAGCCAGCCTCTCTTGCCCATCTTCCTCAGTTTCAGAGGGTAGATATTTCAGGGTTGCTTTTTCCCCAGGTCTCCACGCCTTTGGGTCTTGCTTCTGCTTAACGATTGCCACCTGAGGTAGCCTCTGTTGCCCTTGTTCCTCAGTTTCAGAGGGTGGATTTCTCCGTGTTGCTTTTTCCCCAGGTCTCCACGCCCTTGTGTGTTTCTTTTGCTTAACGATTGCCACCTGAGGTAGCCTCTGTTGCCCATCCTCGTCAGTTTCAGAGGGTGGATTTCTCCCTGTTGCTTTTTCCCCAGGTCTCCACGCCCTTGTGTGTTTCTTTTGCTTCACGATTGCCACCTGAGGTAGCCTCTGTTGCCCATCCTCGTCAGTTTCAGAGGGTGGATTTCTCCCTGTTGCTTTTTCCCCAGGTCTCCACGCCCTTGTGTGTTTCTTTTGCTTAAAGTTTGCCACCTGAAGCCAGCCTCTCTTGCCCATCTTCCTCAGTTTCAGAGGGTAGATATTTCAGGGTTGCTTTTTCCCCAGGTCTCCACGCCTTTGGGTTTTGTTTTTGCTTAACGATTGCCACCTGAGGTAGCCTCTCTTGCCCATCTTCCTCAGTTTCAGAGGGTGGATTTCTCCGTGTTGCTTTTTCCACAGGTCTCCACGCCCTTGTGTGTTTCTTTTGCTTCACTATTGCCACCTGGGATAGCCTCTGTTGCCCATCCTCGTCAGTTTCAGAGGGTAGATTTCTCAGTGCTGCTTTTTCCCCAGGTCTCCACGCCCTCGTGTGTTTCTTTTGCTTAAAGTTTGTCACCTGAAGCCAGCCTCTCTTGCCCATCTTCCTCAGTTTCAGAGGGTAGATATTTCAGCGTTGCTTTTTCCCCAGGTCTTCACACCTTAGTGTTTTGTTTTTGCTTAACGATTGCCACCTGGGCTAGCCTCTGTTTCCCATCTTCCTCAGTTTCAGAGGGTTGATATTTCAGGGTTGCTTTTTCCCCAGGTCTCCACGCCCTTGTGTGTTTCTTTTGCTTAACGATTGCCACCTGACCTAGCCTCTGTTGCCCATCCTCATCAGTTTCAGAGGGTAGATTTCTCCGTGTTGCTTTTTCCCCAGGTCTCCACGCCCTTGTGTGTTTCTTTTGCTTAACGTTTGCCACCTGAAGCCAGCCTCTCTTGCCCATCTTCCTCAGTTTCAGAGGGTAGATATTTCAGGGTTGCTTTTTACCCAGGTCTCCACGCTTTTGGGTTTTGTTTTTGCTTAACGATTGCCACCTGAGGTAGCCTCTGTTGCCCATCTTCCTCAGTTTCAGAGGGTGGATTTCTCAGTGTTGCTTTTTACCCAGGTCTCCACGCCCTTGTGTGTTTCTTTTGCTTAAAGATTGCCACCTGAGCTAGCCTCTGTTGCCCATCTTCGTCCGTTTCAGAGGGTAGATTTCTCAGTGTTGCCTTTTCGCCAGCTCCCCACGCCCTTGTGTGTTTCTTTTGCTTAAAGATTGTCACCTGAGCTAGGCACTGTTGCCCTGCTTCCTCAGTTTCAGAGGGTACCTTTTTCAGGGTAGCTTTTTGACCGGGTCTCCTTGCCATTGTATTTTTCTATTTCACTTTTTTTGCATAAAGATTGCCACCTGAGCTAGCCTCTGTTGCCCATCTTCTTCGGTTTCAGAGGGTAGATTTCTCAGTGTTTCATGTTCGCCAGCTCTCCACGCCCTTGCGTCTTTTTTTTTTTTTTGCTTAAAGGTTGCAACCTGAGCTAGCTTCTTTTGCCCATGTTCGTCAGTTTCAGAGGGTGGATTTCTCCGTGTTGCTTTTTCCCCAGGTCTCCACGCCCTTGTGTGTTTCTTTTGCTTAACGATTGCCACCTGAGGTAGCCTCTGTTGCCCATCCTCGTCAGTTTCAGAGGGTAGATATATCAGGGTTGCTTTTTCCCCAGGTCTCCACGCCCTTGTGTGTTTCTTTTGCTTAAAGTTTGCCACCTGAAGCCAGCCTCTCTTGCCCATCTTCCTCAGTTTCAGAGGGTAGATATTTCAGGGTTGCTTTTTCCCCAGGTCTCCACGCCTTTGGGTCTTGCTTCTGCTTAACGATTGCCACCTGAGGTAGCCTCTGTTGCCCTTGTTCCTCAGTTTCAGAGGGTGGATTTCTCCGTGTTGCTTTTTCCCCAGGTCTCCACGCCCTTGTGTGTTTCTTTTGCTTAACGATTGCCACCTGAGGTAGCCTCTGTTGCCCATCCTCGTCAGTTTCAGAGGGTGGATTTCTCCCTGTTGCTTTTTCCCCAGGTCTCCACGCCCTTGTGTGTTTCTTTTGCTTAAAGTTTGCCACCTGAAGCCAGCCTCTCTTGCCCATCTTCCTCAGTTTCAGAGGGTAGATATTTCAGGGTTGCTTTTTCCCCAGGTCTCCACGCCTTTGGGTTTTGTTTTTGCTTAACGATTGCCACCTGAGGTAGCCTCTGTTGCCCATCTTCCTCAGTTTCAGAGGGTGGATTTCTCCGTGTTGCTTTTTCCACAGGTCTCCACGCCCTTGTGTGTTTCTTTTGCTTCACGATTGCCACCTGAGATAGCCTCTGTTGCCCATCCTCGTCAGTTTCAGAGGGTAGATTTCTCAGTGCTGCTTTTTCCCCAGGTCTCCACGCCCTCGTGTGTTTCTTTTGCTTAAAGTTTGTCACCTGAAGCCAGCCTCTCTTGCCCATCTTCCTCAGTTTCAGAGGGTAGATATTTCAGCGTTGCTTTTTCCCCAGGTCTTCACACCTTAGTGTTTTGTTTTTGCTTAACGATTGCCACCTGGGCTAGCCTCTGTTTCCCATCTTCCTCAGTTTCAGAGGGTTGATATTTCAGGGTTGCTTTTTCCCCAGGTCTCCACGCCCTTGTGTGTTTCTTTTGCTTAACGATTGCCACCTGAGGTAGCCTCTGTTGCCCATCCTCGTCAGTTTCAGAGGGTGGATTTCTCCCTGTTGCTTTTTCCCCAGGTCTCCACGCCCTTGTGTGTTTCTTTTGCTTAAAGTTTGCCACCTGAAGCCAGCCTCTCTTGCCCATCTTCCTCAGTTTCAGAGGGTAGATATTTCAGGGTTACTTTTTCCCCAGGTCTCCACGCTTTTGGGTTTTGTTTTTGCTTAACGATTGCCACCTGAGGTAGCCTCTGTTGCCCATCTTCCTCAGTTTCAGAGGGTGGATTTCTCAGTGTTGCTTTTTACCCAGGTCTCCACGCCCTTGTGTGTTTCTTTTGCTTAAAGATTGCCACCTGAGCTAGCCTCTGTTGCCCATCTTCGTCCGTTTCAGAGGGTAGATTTCTCAGTGTTGCCTTTTCGCCAGCTCCCCACGCCCTTGTGTGTTTCTTTTGCTTAAAGATTGTCACCTGAGCTAGGCACTGTTGCCCTGCTTCCTCAGTTTCAGAGGGTACCTTTTTCAGGGTAGCTTTTTGACCGGGTCTCCTCGCCATTGTATTTTTCTATTTCACTTTTTTTGCATAAAGATTGCCACCTGAGCTAGCCTCTGTTGCCCATCTTCTTCGGTTTCAGAGGGTAGATTTCTCAGTGTTTCATGTTCGCCAGCTCTCCACGCCCTTGCGTCTTTTTTTTTTTTTTGCTTAAAGGTTGCAACCTGAGCTAGCTTCTTTTGCCCATGTTCGTCAGTTTCAGAGGGTGGATTTCTCCGTGTTGCTTTTTCCCCAGGTCTCCACGCCCTTGTGTGTTTCTTTTGCTTAACGATTGCCACCTGAGGTAGCCTCTGTTGCCCATCCTCGTCAGTTTCAGAGGGTAGATATATCAGGGTTGCTTTTTCCCCAGGTCTCCACGCCCTTGTGTGTTTCTTTTGCTTAAAGTTTGCCACCTGAAGCCAGCCTCTCTTGCCCATCTTCCTCAGTTTCAGAGGGTAGATATTTCAGGGTTGCTTTTTCCCCAGGTCTCCACGCCTTTGGGTCTTGCTTCTGCTTAACGATTGCCACCTGAGGTAGCCTCTGTTGCCCTTGTTCCTCAGTTTCAGAGGGTGGATTTCTCCGTGTTGCTTTTTCCCCAGGTCTCCACGCCCTTGTGTGTTTCTTTTGCTTAACGATTGCCACCTGAGGTAGCCTCTGTTGCCCATCCTCGTCAGTTTCAGAGGGTAGATATATCAGGGTTGCTTTTTCCCCAGGTCTCCACGCCCTTGTGTGTTTCTTTTGCTTAAAGTTTGCCACCTGAAGCCAGCCTCTCTTGCCCATCTTCCTCAGTTTCAGAGGGTAGATATTTCAGGGTTGCTTTTTCCCCAGGTCTCCACGCCTTTGGGTTTTGTTTTTGCTTAACGATTGCCACCTGAGGTAGCCTCTCTTGCCCATCTTCCTCAGTTTCAGAGGGTGGATTTCTCCGTGTTGCTTTTTCCACAGGTCTCCACGCCCTTGTGTGTTTCTTTTGCTTCACGATTGCCACCTGAGGTAGCCTCTGTTGCCCATCCTCGTCAGTTTCAGAGGGTAGATTTCTCAGTGCTGCTTTTTCCCCAGGTCTCCACGCCCTCGTGTGTTTCTTTTGCTTAAAGTTTGTCACCTGAAGCCAGCCTCTCTTGCCCATCTTCCTCAGTTTCAGAGGGTAGATATTTCAGCGTTGCTTTTTCCCCAGGTCTTCACACCTTAGTGTTTTGTTTTTGCTTAACGATTGCCACCTGGGCTAGCCTCTGTTTCCCATCTTCCTCAGTTTCAGAGGGTTGATATTTCAGGGTTGCTTTTTCCCCAGGTCTCCACGCCCTTGTGTGTTTCTTTTGCTTAACGATTGCCACCTGACCTAGCCTCTGTTGCCCATCCTCGTCAGTTTCAGAGGGTAGATTTCTCCGTGTTGCTTTTTCCCCAGGTCTCCACGCCCTTGTGTGTTTCTTTTGCTTAACGTTTGCCACCTGAAGCCAGCCTCTCTTGCCCATCTTCCTCAGTTTCAGAGGGTAGATATTTCAGGGTTGCTTTTTACCCAGGTCTCCACGCTTTTGGGTTTTGTTTTTGCTTAACGATTGCCACCTGAGGTAGCCTCTGTTGCCCATCTTCCTCAGTTTCAGAGGGTGGATTTCTCAGTGTTGCTTTTTACCCAGGTCTCCACGCCCTTGTGTGTTTCTTTTGCTTAAAGATTGCCACCTGAGCTAGCCTCTGTTGCCCATCTTCGTCCGTTTCAGAGGGTAGATTTCTCAGTGTTGCCTTTTCGCCAGCTCCCCACGCCCTTGTGTGTTTCTTTTGCTTAAAGATTGTCACCTGAGCTAGGCACTGTTGCCCTGCTTCCTCAGTTTCAGAGGGTACCTTTTTCAGGGTAGCTTTTTGACCGGGTCTCCTCGCCATTGTATTTTTCTATTTCACTTTTTTTGCATAAAGATTGCCACCTGAGCTAGCCTCTGTTGCCCATCTTCTTCGGTTTCAGAGGGTAGATTTCTCAGTGTTTCATGTTCGCCAGCTCTCCACGCCCTTGCGTCTTTTTTTTTTTTTTGCTTAAAGGTTGCAACCTGAGCTAGCTTCTTTTGCCCATGTTCGTCAGTTTCAGAGGGTGGATTTCTCCGTGTTGCTTTTTCCCCAGGTCTCCACGCCCTTGTGTTTTTCTTTTGCTTAACGATTGCCACCTGAGGTAGCCTCTGTTGCCCATCCTCGTCAGTTTCAGAGGGTAGATATATCAGGGTTGCTTTTTCCCCAGGTCTCCACGCCCTTGTGTGTTTCTTTTGCTTAAAGTTTGCCACCTGAAGCCAGCCTCTCTTGCCCATCTTCCTCAGTTTCAGAGGGTAGATATTTCAGGGTTGCTTTTTCCCCAGGTCTCCACGCCTTTGGGTCTTGCTTCTGCTTAACGATTGCCACCTGAGGTAGCCTCTGTTGCCCTTGTTCCTCAGTTTCAGAGGGTGGATTTCTCCGTGTTGCTTTTTCCCCAGGTCTCCACGCCCTTGTGTGTTTCTTTTGCTTCACGATTGCCACCTGAGGTAGCCTCTGTTGCCCATCCTCGTCAGTTTCAGAGGGTGGATTTCTCCCTGTTGCTTTTTCCCCAGGTCTCCACGCCCTTGTGTGTTTCTTTTGCTTAAAGTTTGCCACCTGAAGCCAGCCTCTCTTGCCCATCTTCCTCAGTTTCAGAGGGTAGATATTTCAGGGTTGCTTTTTCCCCAGGTCTCCACGCCTTTGGGTTTTGTTTTTGCTTAACGATTGCCACCTGAGGTAGCCTCTCTTGCCCATCTTCCTCAGTTTCAGAGGGTGGATTTCTCCGTGTTGCTTTTTCCACAGGTCTCCACGCCCTTGTGTGTTTCTTTTGCTTCACGATTGCCACCTGAGGTAGCCTCTGTTGCCCATCCTCGTCAGTTTCAGAGGGTAGATTTCTCAGTGCTGCTTTTTCCCCAGGTCTCCACGCCCTCGTGTGTTTCTTTTGCTTAAAGTTTGTCACCTGAAGCCAGCCTCTCTTGCCCATCTTCCTCAGTTTCAGAGGGTAGATATTTCAGCGTTGCTTTTTCCCCAGGTCTTCACACCTTAGTGTTTTGTTTTTGCTTAACGATTGCCACCTGGGCTAGCCTCTGTTTCCCATCTTCCTCAGTTTCAGAGGGTTGATATTTCAGGGTTGCTTTTTCCCCAGGTCTCCACGCCCTTGTGTGTTTCTTTTGCTTAACGATTGCCACCTGACCTAGCCTCTGTTGCCCATCCTCGTCAGTTTCAGAGGGTAGATTTCTCCGTGTTGCTTTTTCCCCAGGTCTCCACGCCCTTGTGTGTTTCTTTTGCTTAACGTTTGCCACCTGAAGCCAGCCTCTCTTGCCCATCTTCCTCAGTTTCAGAGGGTAGATATTTCAGGGTTGCTTTTTACCCAGGTCTCCACGCTTTTGGGTTTTGTTTTTGCTTAACGATTGCCACCTGAGGTAGCCTCTGTTGCCCATCTTCCTCAGTTTCAGAGGGTGGATTTCTCAGTGTTGCTTTTTACCCAGGTCTCCACGCCCTTGTGTGTTTCTTTTGCTTAAAGATTGCCACCTGAGCTAGCCTCTGTTGCCCATCTTCGTCCGTTTCAGAGGGTAGATTTCTCAGTGTTGCCTTTTCGCCAGCTCCCCACGCCCTTGTGTGTTTCTTTTGCTTAAAGATTGTCACCTGAGCTAGGCACTGTTGCCCTGCTTCCTCAGTTTCAGAGGGTACCTTTTTCAGGGTAGCTTTTTGACCGGGTCTCCTCGCCATTGTATTTTTCTATTTCACTTTTTTTGCATAAAGATTGCCACCTGAGCTAGCCTCTGTTGCCCATCTTCTTCGGTTTCAGAGGGTAGATTTCTCAGTGTTTCATGTTCGCCAGCTCTCCACGCCCTTGCGTCTTTTTTTTTTTTTTGCTTAAAGGTTGCAACCTGAGCTAGCTTCTTTTGCCCATGTTCGTCAGTTTCAGAGGGTGGATTTCTCCGTGTTGCTTTTTCCCCAGGTCTCCACGCCCTTGTGTGTTTCTTTTGCTTAACGATTGCCACCTGAGGTAGCCTCTGTTGCCCATCCTCGTCAGTTTCAGAGGGTAGATATATCAGGGTTGCTTTTTCCCCAGGTCTCCACGCCCTTGTGTGTTTCTTTTGCTTAAAGTTTGCCACCTGAAGCCAGCCTCTCTTGCCCATCTTCCTCAGTTTCAGAGGGTAGATATTTCAGGGTTGCTTTTTCCCCAGGTCTCCACGCCTTTGGGTCTTGCTTCTGCTTAACGATTGCCACCTGAGGTAGCCTCTGTTGCCCTTGTTCCTCAGTTTCAGAGGGTGGATTTCTCCGTGTTGCTTTTTCCCCAGGTCTCCACGCCCTTGTGTGTTTCTTTTGCTTAACGATTGCCACCTGAGGTAGCCTCTGTTGCCCATCCTCGTCAGTTTCAGAGGGTGGATTTCTCCCTGTTGCTTTTTCCCCAGGTCTCCACGCCCTTGTGTGTTTCTTTTGCTTAAAGTTTGCCACCTGAAGCCAGCCTCTCTTGCCCATCTTCCTCAGTTTCAGAGGGTAGATATTTCAGGGTTGCTTTTTCCCCAGGTCTCCACGCCTTTGGGTTTTGTTTTTGCTTAACGATTGCCACCTGAGGTAGCCTCTCTTGCCCATCTTCCTCAGTTTCAGAGGGTGGATTTCTCCGTGTTGCTTTTTCCACAGGTCTCCACGCCCTTGTGTGTTTCTTTTGCTTAACGATTGCCACCTGAGGTAGCCTCTGTTGCCCATCCTCGTCAGTTTCAGAGGGTAGATTTCTCAGTGCTGCTTTTTCCCCAGGTCTCCACGCCCTCGTGTGTTTCTTTTGCTTAAAGTTTGTCACCTGAAGCCAGCCTCTCTTGCCCATCTTCCTCAGTTTCAGAGGGTAGATATTTCAGCGTTGCTTTTTCCCCAGGTCTTCACACCTTAGTGTTTTGTTTTTGCTTAACGATTGCCACCTGGGCTAGCCTCTGTTTCCCATCTTCCTCAGTTTCAGAGGGTTGATATTTCAGGGTTGCTTTTTCCCCAGGTCTCCACGCCCTTGTGTGTTTCTTTTGCTTAACGATTGCCACCTGACCTAGCCTCTGTTGCCCATCCTCGTCAGTTTCAGAGGGTAGATTTCTCCGTGTTGCTTTTTCCCCAGGTCTCCACGCCCTTGTGTGTTTCTTTTGCTTAACGTTTGCCACCTGAAGCCAGCCTCTCTTGCCCATCTTCCTCAGTTTCAGAGGGTAGATATTTCAGGGTTGCTTTTTACCCAGGTCTCCACGCTTTTGGGTTTTGTTTTTGCTTAACGATTGCCACCTGAGGTAGCCTCTGTTGCCCATCTTCCTCAGTTTCAGAGGGTGGATTTCTCAGTGTTGCTTTTTACCCAGGTCTCCACGCCCTTGTGTGTTTCTTTTGCTTAAAGATTGCCACCTGAGCTAGCCTCTGTTGCCCATCTTCGTCCGTTTCAGAGGGTAGATTTCTCAGTGTTGCCTTTTCGCCAGCTCCCCACGCCCTTGTGTGTTTCTTTTGCTTAAAGATTGTCACCTGAGCTAGGCACTATTGCCCTGCTTCCTCAGTTTCAGAGGGTACCTTTTTCAGGGTAGCTTTTTGACCGGGTCTCCTCGCCATTGTATTTTTCTATTTCACTTTTTTTGCATAAAGATTGCCACCTGAGCTAGCCTCTGTTGCCCATCTTCTTCGGTTTCAGAGGGTAGATTTCTCAGTGTTTCATGTTCGCCAGCTCTCCACGCCCTTGCGTCTTTTTTTTTTTTTTGCTTAAAGGTTGCAACCTGAGCTAGCTTCTTTTGCCCATGTTCGTCAGTTTCAGAGGGTGGATTTCTCCGTGTTGCTCTTTCCCCAGGTCTCCACGCCCTTGTGTGTTTCTTTTGCTTAACGATTGCCACCTGAGGTAGCCTCTGTTGCCCATCCTCGTCAGTTTCAGAGGGTAGATATATCAGGGTTGCTTTTTCCCCAGGTCTCCACGCCCTTGTGTGTTTCTTTTGCTTAAAGTTTGCCACCTGAAGCCAGCCTCTCTTGCCCATCTTCCTCAGTTTCAGAGGGTAGATATTTCAGGGTTGCTTTTTCCCCAGGTCTCCACGCCTTTGGGTCTTGCTTCTGCTTAACGATTGCCACCTGAGGTAGCCTCTGTTGCCCTTGTTCCTCAGTTTCAGAGGGTGGATTTCTCCGTGTTGCTTTTTCCCCAGGTCTCCACGCCCTTGTGTGTTTCTTTTGCTTAACGATTGCCACCTGAGGTAGCCTCTGTTGCCCATCCTCGTCAGTTTCAGAGGGTGGATTTCTCCCTGTTGCTTTTTCCCCAGGTCTCCACGCCCTTGTGTGTTTCTTTTGCTTAAAGTTTGCCACCTGAAGCCAGACTCTCTTGCCCATCTTCCTCAGTTTCAGAGGGTAGATATTTCAGGGTTGCTTTTTCCCCAGGTCTCCACGCCTTTGGGTTTTGTTTTTGCTTAACGATTGCCACCTGAGGTAGCCTCTCTTGCCATCTTCCTCAGTTTCAGAGGGTGGATTTCTCCGTGTTGCTTTTTCCACAGGTCTCCACGCCCTTGTGTGTTTCTTTTGCTTAACGATTGCCACCTGAGGTAGCCTCTGTTGCCCATCCTCGTCAGTTTCAGAGGGTAGATTTCTCAGTGCTGATTTTTCCCCAGGTCTCCACGCCCTCGTGTGTTTCTTTTGCTTAAAGTTTGTCACCTGAAGCCAGCCTCTCTTGCCCATCTTCCTCAGTTTCAGAGGGTAGATATTTCAGCGTTGCTTTTTCCCCAGGTCTTCACACCTTAGTGTTTTGTTTTTGCTTAACGATTGCCACCTGGGCTAGCCTCTGTTTCCCATCTTCCTCAGTTTCAGAGGGTTGATATTTCAGGGTTGCTTTTTCCCCAGGTCTCCACGCCCTTGTGTGTTTCTTTTGCTTAACGATTGCCACCTGAGGTAGCCTCTGTTGCCCATCTTCCTCAGTTTCAGAGGGTGGATTTCTCAGTGTTGCTTTTTCCCCAGGTCTCCACGCCCTTGTGTGTTTCTTTTGCTTAAAGATTGCCACCTGAGCTAGCCTCTGTTGCCCATCTTCGTCCGTTTCAGAGGGTAGATTTCTCAGTGTTGCCTTTTCGCCAGCTCCCCACGCCCTTGTGTGTTTCTTTTGCTTAAAGATTGTCACCTGAGCTAGGCACTGTTGCCCTGCTTCCTCAGTTTCAGAGGGTACCTTTTTCAGGGTAGCTTTTTGACCGGGTCTCCTCGCCATTGTATTTTTCTATTTCACTTTTTTTGCATAAAGATTGCCACCTGAGCTAGCCTCTGTTGCCCATCTTCTTCGGTTTCAGAGGGTAGATTTCTCAGTGTTTCATGTTCGCCAGCTCTCCACGCCCTTGCGTCTTTTTTTTTTTTTTTGCTTAAAGGTTGCAACCTGAGCTAGCTTCTTTTGCCCATGTTCGTCAGTTTCAGAGGGTGGATTTCTCCGTGTTGCTTTTTCCCCAGGTCTCCACGCCCTTGTGTGTTTCTTTTGCTTAACGATTGCCACCTGAGGTAGCCTCTGTTGCCCATCCTCGTCAGTTTCAGAGGGTAGATATATCAGGGTTGCTTTTTCCCCAGGTATCCACGCCCTTGTGTGTTTCTTTTGCTTAAAGTTTGCCACCTGAAGCCAGCCTCTCTTGCCCATCTTCCTCAGTTTCAGAGGGTAGATATTTCAGGGTTGCTTTTTCCCCAGGTCTCCACGCCTTTGGGTCTTGCTTCTGCTTAACGATTGCCACCTGAGGTAGCCTCTGTTGCCCTTGTTCCTCAGTTTCAGAGGGTGGATTTCTCCGTGTTGCTTTTTCCCCAGGTCTCCACGCCCTTGTGTGTTTCTTTTGCTTAACGATTGCCACCTGAGGTAGCCTCTGTTGCCCATCCTCGTCAGTTTCAGAGGGTGGATTTCTCCCTGTTGCTTTTTCCCCAGGTCTCCACGCCCTTGTGTGTTTCTTTTGCTTCACGATTGCCACCTGAGGTAGCCTCTGTTGCCCATCCTCGTCAGTTTCAGAGGGTGGATTTCTCCCTGTTGCTTTTTCCCCAGGTCTCCACGCCCTTGTGTGTTTCTTTTGCTTAAAGTTTGCCACCTGAGGTAGCCTCTGTTGCCCATCTTCCTCAGTTTCAGAGGGTGGATTTCTCAGTGTTGCTTTTTCCCCAGGTCTCCACGCCCTTGTGTGTTTCTTTTGCTTAAAGATTGCCACCTGAGCTAGCCTCTGTTGCCCATCTTCGTCCGTTTCAGAGGGTAGATTTCTCAGTGTTGCCTTTTCGCCAGCTCCCCACGCCCTTGTGTGTTTCTTTTGCTTAAAGATTGTCACCTGAGCTAGGCACTGTTGCCCTGCTTCCTCAGTTTCAGAGGGTACCTTTTTCAGGGTAGCTTTTTGACCGGGTCTCCTCGCCATTGTATTTTTCTATTTCACTTTTTTTGCATAAAGATTGCCACCTGAGCTAGCCTCTGTTGCCCATCTTCTTCGGTTTCAGAGGGTAGATTTCTCAGTGTTTCATGTTCGCCAGCTCTCCACGCCCTTGCGTCTTTTTTTTTTTTTTGCTTAAAGGTTGCAACCTGAGCTAGCTTCTTTTGCCCATGTTCGTCAGTTTCAGAGGGTGGATTTCTCCGTGTTGCTTTTTCCCCAGGTCTCCACGCCCTTGTGTGTTTCTTTTGCTTAACGATTGCCACCTGAGGTAGCCTCTGTTGCCCATCCTCGTCAGTTTCAGAGGGTAGATATATCAGGGTTGCTTTTTCCCCAGGTCTCCACGCCCTTGTGTGTTTCTTTTGCTTAAAGTTTGCCACCTGAAGCCAGCCTCTCTTGCCCATCTTCCTCAGTTTCAGAGGGTAGATATTTCAGGGTTGCTTTTTCCCCAGGTCTCCACGCCTTTGGGTCTTGCTTCTGCTTAACGATTGCCACCTGAGGTAGCCTCTGTTGCCCTTGTTCCTCAGTTTCAGAGGGTGGATTTCTCCGTGTTGCTTTTTCCCCAGGTCTCCACGCCCTTGTGTGTTTCTTTTGCTTAACGATTGCCACCTGAGGTAGCCTCTGTTGCCCATCCTCGTCAGTTTCAGAGGGTGGATTTCTCCCTGTTGCTTTTTCCCCAGGTCTCCACGCCCTTGTGTGTTTCTTTTGCTTAAAGTTTGCCACCTGAAGCCAGCCTCTCTTGCCCATCTTCCTCAGTTTCAGAGGGTAGATATTTCAGGGTTGCTTTTTCCCCAGGTCTCCACGCCTTTGGGTTTTGTTTTTGCTTAACGATTGCCACCTGAGGTAGCCTCTCTTGCCCATCTTCCTCAGTTTCAGAGGGTGGATTTCTCCGTGTTGCTTTTTCCACAGGTCTCCACGCCCTTGTGTGTTTCTTTTGCTTCACGATTGCCACCTGAGGTAGCCTCTGTTGCCCATCCTCGTCAGTTTCAGAGGGTAGATTTCTCAGTGCTGCTTTTTCCCCAGGTCTCCACGCCCTCGTGTGTTTCTTTTGCTTAAAGTTTGTCACCTGAAGCCAGCCTCTCTTGCCCATCTTCCTCAGTTTCAGAGGGTAGATATTTCAGCGTTGCTTTTTCCCCAGGTCTTCACACCTTAGTGTTTTGTTTTTGCTTAACGATTGCCACCTGGGCTAGCCTCTGTTTCCCATCTTCCTCAGTTTCAGAGGGTTGATATTTCAGGGTTGCTTTTTCCCCAGGTCTCCACGCCCTTGTGTGTTTCTTTTGCTTAACGATTGCCACCTGACCTAGCCTCTGTTGCCCATCCTCGTCAGTTTCAGAGGGTAGATTTCTCCGTGTTGCTTTTTCCCCAGGTCTCCACGCCCTTGTGTGTTTCTTTTGCTTAACGTTTGCCACCTGAAGCCAGCCTCTCTTGCCCATCTTCCTCAGTTTCAGAGGGTAGATATTTCAGGGTTGCTTTTTACCCAGGTCTCCACGCTTTTGGGTTTTGTTTTTGCTTAACGATTGCCACCTGAGGTAGCCTCTGTTGCCCATCTTCCTCAGTTTCAGAGGGTGGATTTCTCAGTGTTGCTTTTTACCCAGGTCTCCACGCCCTTGTGTGTTTCTTTTGCTTAAAGATTGCCACCTGAGCTAGCCTCTGTTGCCCATCTTCGTCCGTTTCAGAGGGTAGATTTCTCAGTGTTGCCTTTTCGCCAGCTCCCCACGCCCTTGTGTGTTTCTTTTGCTTAAAGATTGTCACCTGAGCTAGGCACTGTTGCCCTGCTTCCTCAGTTTCAGAGGGTACCTTTTTCAGGGTAGCTTTTTGACCGGGTCTCCTCGCCATTGTATTTTTCTATTTCACTTTTTTTGCATAAAGATTGCCACCTGAGCTAGCCTCTGTTGCCCATCTTCTTCGGTTTCAGAGGGTAGATTTCTCAGTGTTTCATGTTCGCCAGCTCTCCACGCCCTTGCGTCTTTTTTTTTTTTTTGCTTAAAGGTTGCAACCTGAGCTAGCTTCTTTTGCCCATGTTCGTCAGTTTCAGAGGGTGGATTTCTCCGTGTTGCTTTTTCCCCAGGTCTCCACGCCCTTGTGTGTTTCTTTTGCTTAACGATTGCCACCTGAGGTAGCCTCTGTTGCCCATCCTCGTCAGTTTCAGAGGGTAGATATATCAGGGTTGCTTTTTCCCCAGGTCTCCACGCCCTTGTGTGTTTCTTTTGCTTAAAGTTTGCCACCTGAAGCCAGCCTCTCTTGCCCATCTTCCTCAGTTTCAGAGGGTAGATATTTCAGGGTTGCTTTTTCCCCAGGTCTCCACGCCTTTGGGTCTTGCTTCTGCTTAACGATTGCCACCTGAGGTAGCCTCTGTTGCCCTTGTTCCTCAGTTTCAGAGGGTGGATTTCTCCGTGTTGCTTTTTCCCCAGGTCTCCACGCCCTTGTGTGTTTCTTTTGCTTAACGATTGCCACCTGAGGTAGCCTCTGTTGCCCATCCTCGTCAGTTTCAGAGGGTGGATTTCTCCCTGTTGCTTTTTCCCCAGGTCTCCACGCCCTTGTGTGTTTCTTTTGCTTCACGATTGCCACCTGAGGTAGCCTCTGTTGCCCATCCTCGTCAGTTTCAGAGGGTGGATTTCTCCCTGTTGCTTTTTCCCCAGGTCTCCACGCCCTTGTGTGTTTCTTTTGCTTAAAGTTTGCCACCTGAAGCCAGCCTCTCTTGCCCATCTTCCTCAGTTTCAGAGGGTAGATATTTCAGGGTTGCTTTTTCCCCAGGTCTCCACGCCTTTGGGTTTTGTTTTTGCTTAACGATTGCCACCTGAGGTAGCCTCTCTTGCCCATCTTCCTCAGTTTCAGAGGGTGGATTTCTCCGTGTTGCTTTTTCCACAGGTCTCCACGCCCTTGTGTGTTTCTTTTGCTTCACGATTGCCACCTGAGGTAGCCTCTGTTGCCCATCCTCGTCAGTTTCAGAGGGTAGATTTCTCAGTGCTGCTTTTTCCCCAGGTCTAAACGCCCTCGTGTGTTTCTTTTGCTTAAAGTTTGTCACCTGAAGCCAGCCTCTCTTGCCCATCTTCCTCAGTTTCAGAGGGTAGATATTTCAGCGTTGCTTTTTCCCCAGGTCTTCACACCTTAGTGTTTTGTTTTTGCTTAACGATTGCCACCTGGGCTAGCCTCTGTTTCCCATCTTCCTCAGTTTCAGAGGGTTGATATTTCAGGGTTGCTTTTTCCCCAGGTCTCCACGCCCTTGTGTGTTTCTTTTGCTTAATGATTGCCACCTGACCTAGCCTCTGTTGCCCATCCTCGTCAGTTTCAGAGGGTAGATTTCTCCGTGTTGCTTTTTCCCCAGGTCTCCACGCCCTTGTGTGTTTCTTTTGCTTAACGTTTGCCACCTGAAGCCAGCCTCTCTTGCCCATCTTCCTCAGTTTCAGAGGGTAGATATTTCAGGGTTGCTTTTTACCCAGGTCTCCACGCTTTTGGGTTTTGTTTTTGCTTAACGATTGCCACCTGAGGTAGCCTCTGTTGCCCATCTTCCTCAGTTTCAGAGGGTGGATTTCTCAGTGTTGCTTTTTACCCAGGTCTCCACGCCCTTGTGTGTTTCTTTTGCTTAAAGATTGCCACCTGAGCTAGCCTCTGTTGCCCATCTTCGTCCGTTTCAGAGGGTAGATTTCTCAGTGTTGCCTTTTCGCCAGCTCCCCACGCCCTTGTGTGTTTCTTTTGCTTAAAGATTGTCACCTGAGCTAGGCACTGTTGCCCTGCTTCCTCAGTTTCAGAGGGTACCTTTTTCAGGGTAGCTTTTTGACCGGGTCTCCTCGCCATTGTATTTTTCTATTTCACTTTTTTTGCATAAAGATTGCCACCTGAGCTAGCCTCTGTTGCCCATCTTCTTCGGTTTCAGAGGGTAGATTTCTCAGTGTTTCATGTTCGCCAGCTCTCCACGCCCTTGCGTCTTTTTTTTTTTTTTGCTTAAAGGTTGCAACCTGAGCTAGCTTCTTTTGCCCATGTTCGTCAGTTTCAGAGGGTGGATTTCTCCGTGTTGCTTTTTCCCCAGGTCTCCACGCCCTTGTGTGTTTCTTTTGCTTAACGATTGCCACCTGAGGTAGCCTCTGTTGCCCATCCTCGTCAGTTTCAGAGGGTAGATATATCAGGGTTGCTTTTTCCCCAGGTCTCCACGCCCTTGTGTGTTTCTTTTGCTTAAAGTTTGCCACCTGAAGCCAGCCTCTCTTGCCCATCTTCCTCAGTTTCAGAGGGTAGATATTTCAGGGTTGCTTTTTCCCCAGGTCTCCACGCCTTTGGGTCTTGCTTCTGCTTAACGATTGCCACCTGAGGTAGCCTCTGTTGCCCTTGTTCCTCAGTTTCAGAGGGTGGATTTCTCCGTGTTGCTTTTTCCCCAGGTCTCCACGCCCTTGTGTGTTTCTTTTGCTTAACGATTGCCACCTGAGGTAGCCTCTGTTGCCCATCCTCGTCAGTTTCAGAGGGTAGATATATCAGGGTTGCTTTTTCCCCAGGTCTCCACGCCCTTGTGTGTTTCTTTTGCTTAAAGTTTGCCACCTGAAGCCAGCCTCTCTTGCCCATCTTCCTCAGTTTCAGAGGGTAGATATTTCAGGGTTGCTTTTTCCCCAGGTCTCCACGCCTTTGGGTTTTGTTTTTGCTTAACGATTGCCACCTGAGGTAGCCTCTCTTGCCCATCTTCCTCAGTTTCAGAGGGTGGATTTCTCCGTGTTGCTTTTTCCACAGGTCTCCACGCCCTTGTGTGTTTCTTTTGCTTCACGATTGCCACCTGAGATAGCCTCTGTTGCCCATCCTCGTCAGTTTCAGAGGGTAGATTTCTCAGTGCTGCTTTTTCCCCAGGTCTCCACGCCCTCGTGTGTTTCTTTTGCTTAAAGTTTGTCACCTGAAGCCAGCCTCTCTTGCCCATCTTCCTCAGTTTCAGAGGGTAGATATTTCAGCGTTGCTTTTTCCCCAGGTCTTCACACCTTAGTGTTTTGTTTTTGCTTAACGATTGCCACCTGGGCTAGCCTCTGTTTCCCATCTTCCTCAGTTTCAGAGGGTTGATATTTCAGGGTTGCTTTTTCCCCAGGTCTCCACGCCCTTGTGTGTTTCTTTTGCTTAACGATTGCCACCTGACCTAGCCTCTGTTGCCCATCCTCGTCAGTTTCAGAGGGTAGATTTCTCCGTGTTGCTTTTTCCCCAGGTCTCCACGCCCTTGTGTGTTTCTTTTGCTTAACGTTTGCCACCTGAAGCCAGCCTCTCTTGCCCATCTTCCTCAGTTTCAGAGGGTAGATATTTCAGGGTTGCTTTTTACCCAGGTCTCCACGCTTTTGGGTTTTGTTTTTGCTTAACGATTGCCACCTGAGGTAGCCTCTGTTGCCCATCTTCCTCAGTTTCAGAGGGTGGATTTCTCAGTGTTGCTTTTTACCCAGGTCTCCACGCCCTTGTGTGTTTCTTTTGCTTAAAGATTGCCACCTGAGCTAGCCTCTGTTGCCCATCTTCGTCCGTTTCAGAGGGTAGATTTCTCAGTGTTGCCTTTTCGCCAGCTCCCCACGCCCTTGTGTGTTTCTTTTGCTTAAAGATTGTCACCTGAGCTAGGCACTGTTGCCCTGCTTCCTCAGTTTCAGAGGGTACCTTTTTCAGGGTAGCTTTTTGACCGGGTCTCCTCGCCATTGTATTTTTCTATTTCACTTTTTTTGCATAAAGATTGCCACCTGAGCTAGCCTCTGTTGCCCATCTTCTTCGGTTTCAGAGGGTAGATTTCTCAGTGTTTCATGTTCGCCAGCTCTCCACGCCCTTGCGTCTTTTTTTTTTTTTTGCTTAAAGGTTGCAACCTGAGCTAGCTTCTTTTGCCCATGTTCGTCAGTTTCAGAGGGTGGATTTCTCCGTGTTGCTTTTTCCCCAGGTCTCCACGCCCTTGTGTGTTTCTTTTGCTTAACGATTGCCACCTGAGGTAGCCTCTGTTGCCCATCCTCGTCAGTTTCAGAGGGTAGATATATCAGGGTTGCTTTTTCCCCAGGTCTCCACGCCCTTGTGTGTTTCTTTTGCTTAAAGTTTGCCACCTGAAGCCAGCCTCTCTTGCCCATCTTCCTCAGTTTCAGAGGGTAGATATTTCAGGGTTGCTTTTTCCCCAGGTCTCCACGCCTTTGGGTCTTGCTTCTGCTTAACGATTGCCACCTGAGGTAGCCTCTGTTGCCCTTGTTCCTCAGTTTCAGAGGGTGGATTTCTCCGTGTTGCTTTTTCCCCAGGTCTCCACGCCCTTGTGTGTTTCTTTTGCTTAACGATTGCCACCTGAGGTAGCCTCTGTTGCCCATCCTCGTCAGTTTCAGAGGGTAGATATATCAGGGTTGCTTTTTCCCCAGGTCTCCACGCCCTTGTGTGTTTCTTTTGCTTAAAGTTTGCCACCTGAAGCCAGCCTCTCTTGCCCATCTTCCTCAGTTTCAGAGGGTAGATATTTCAGGGTTGCTTTTTCCCCAGGTCTCCACGCCTTTGGGTTTTGTTTTTGCTTAACGATTGCCACCTGAGGTAGCCTCTCTTGCCCATCTTCCTCAGTTTCAGAGGGTGGATTTCTCCGTGTTGCTTTTTCCACAGGTCTCCACGCCCTTGTGTGTTTCTTTTGCTTAACGATTGCCACCTGAGGTAGCCTCTGTTGCCCATCCTCGTCAGTTTCAGAGGGTAGATTTCTCCGTGTTGCTTTTTCCCCAGGTCTCCACGCCCTTGTGTGTTTCTTTTGCTTAACGTTTGCCACCTGAAGCCAGCCTCTCTTGCCCATCTTCCTCAGTTTCAGAGGGTAGATATTTCAGGGTTGCTTTTTACCCAGGTCTCCACGCTTTTGGGTTTTGTTTTTGCTTAACGATTGCCACCTGAGGTAGCCTCTGTTGCCCATCTTCCTCAGTTTCAGAGGGTGGATTTCTCAGTGTTGCTTTTTACCCAGGTCTCCACGCCCTTGTGTGTTTCTTTTGCTTAAAGATTGCCACCTGAGCTAGCCTCTGTTGCCCATCTTCGTCCGTTTCAGAGGGTAGATTTCTCAGTGTTGCCTTTTCGCCAGCTCCCCACGCCCTTGTGTGTTTCTTTTGCTTAAAGATTGTCACCTGAGCTAGGCACTGTTGCCCTGCTTCCTCAGTTTCAGAGGGTACCTTTTTCAGGGTAGCTTTTTGACCGGGTCTCCTCGCCATTGTATTTTTCTATTTCACTTTTTTTGCATAAAGATTGCCACCTGAGCTAGCCTCTGTTGCCCATCTTCTTCGGTTTCAGAGGGTAGATTTCTCAGTGTTTCATGTTCGCCAGCTCTCCACGCCCTTGCGTCTTTTTTTTTTTTTTGCTTAAAGGTTGCAACCTGAGCTAGCTTCTTTTGCCCATGTTCGTCAGTTTCAGAGGGTGGATTTCTCCGTGTTGCTTTTTCCCCAGGTCTCCACGCCCTTGTGTGTTTCTTTTGCTTAACGATTGCCACCTGAGGTAGCCTCTGTTGCCCATCCTCGTCAGTTTCAGAGGGTAGATATATCAGGGTTGCTTTTTCCCCAGGTCTCCACGCCCTTGTGTGTTTCTTTTGCTTAAAGTTTGCCACCTGAAGCCAGCCTCTCTTGCCCATCTTCCTCAGTTTCAGAGGGTAGATATTTCAGGGTTGCTTTTTCCCCAGGTCTCCACGCCTTTGGGTCTTGCTTCTGCTTAACGATTGCCACCTGAGGTAGCCTCTGTTGCCCTTGTTCCTCAGTTTCAGAGGGTGGATTTCTCCGTGTTGCTTTTTCCCCAGGTCTCCACGCCCTTGTGTGTTTCTTTTGCTTAACGATTGCCACCTGAGGTAGCCTCTGTTGCCCATCCTCGTCAGTTTCAGAGGGTAGATATATCAGGGTTGCTTTTTCCCCAGGTCTCCACGCCCTTGTGTGTTTCTTTTGCTTAAAGTTTGCCACCTGAAGCCAGCCTCTCTTGCCCATCTTCCTCAGTTTCAGAGGGTAGATATTTCAGGGTTGCTTTTTCCCCAGGTCGCCACGCCTTTGGGTTTTGTTTTTGCTTAACGATTGCCACCTGAGGTAGCCTCTCTTGCCCATCTTCCTCAGTTTCAGAGGGTGGATTTCTCCGTGTTGCTTTTTCCACAGGTCTCCACGCCCTTGTGTGTTTCTTTTGCTTAACGATTGCCACCTGACCTAGCCTCTGTTGCCCATCCTCGTCAGTTTCAGAGGGTAGATTTCTCCGTGTTGCTTTTTCCCCAGGTCTCCACGCCCTTGTGTGTTTCTTTTGCTTAATGTTTGCCACCTGAAGCCAGCCTCTCTTGCCCATCTTCCTCAGTTTCAGAGGGTAGATATTTCAGGGTTGCTTTTTACCCAGGTCTCCACGCTTTTGGGTTTTGTTTTTGCTTAACGATTGCCACCTGAGGTAGCCTCTGTTGCCCATCTTCCTCAGTTTCAGAGGGTGGATTTCTCAGTGTTGCTTTTTACCCAGGTCTCCACGCCCTTGTGTGTTTCTTTTGCTTAAAGATTGCCACCTGAGCTAGCCTCTGTTGCCCATCTTCGTCCGTTTCAGAGGGTAGATTTCTCAGTGTTGCCTTTTCGCCAGCTCCCCACGCCCTTGTGTGTTTCTTTTGCTTAAAGATTGTCACCTGAGCTAGGCACTGTTGCCCTGCTTCCTCAGTTTCAGAGGGTACCTTTTTCAGGGTAGCTTTTTGACCGGGTCTCCTCGCCATTGTATTTTTCTATTTCACTTTTTTTGCATAAAGATTGCCACCTGAGCTAGCCTCTGTTGCCCATCTTCTTCGGTTTCAGAGGGTAGATTTCTCAGTGTTTCATGTTCGCCAGCTCTCCACGCCCTTGCGTCTTTTTTTTTTTTTGCTTAAAGGTTGCAACCTGAGCTAGCTTCTTTTGCCCATGTTCGTCAGTTTCAGAGGGTGGATTTCTCCGTGTTGCTTTTTCCCCAGGTCTCCACGCCCTTGTGTGTTTCTTTTGCTTAACGATTGCCACCTGAGGTAGCCTCTGTTGCCCATCCTCGTCAGTTTCAGAGGGTAGATATATCAGGGTTGCTTTTTCCCCAGGTCTCCACGCCCTTGTGTGTTTCTTTTGCTTAAAGTTTGCCACCTGAAGCCAGCCTCTCTTGCCCATCTTCCTCAGTTTCAGAGGGTAGATATTTCAGGGTTGCTTTTTCCCCAGGTCTCCACGCCTTTGGGTCTTGCTTCTGCTTAACGATTGCCACCTGAGGTAGCCTCTGTTGCCCTTGTTCCTCAGTTTCAGAGGGTGGATTTCTCCGTGTTGCTTTTTCCCCAGGTCTCCACGCCCTTGTGTGTTTCTTTTGCTTAACGATTGCCACCTGAGGTAGCCTCTGTTGCCCATCCTCGTCAGTTTCAGAGGGTGGATTTCTCCCTGTTGCTTTTTCCCCAGGTCTCCACGCCCTTGTGTGTTTCTTTTGCTTCACGATTGCCACCTGAGGTAGCCTCTGTTGCCCATCCTCGTCAGTTTCAGAGGGTGGATTTCTCCCTGTTGCTTTTTCCCCAGGTCTCCACGCCCTTGTGTGTTTCTTTTGCTTAAAGTTTGCCACCTGAAGCCAGCCTCTCTTGCCCATCTTCCTCAGTTTCAGAGGGTAGATATTTCAGGGTTGCTTTTTCCCCAGGTCTCCACGCCTTTGGGTTTTGTTTTTGCTTAACGATTGCCACCTGAGGTAGCCTCTCTTGCCCATCTTCCTCAGTTTCAGAGGGTGGATTTCTCCGTGTTGCTTTTTCCACAGGTCTCCACGCCCTTGTGTGTTTCTTTTGCTTCACTATTGCCACCTGAGATAGCCTCTGTTGCCCATCCTCGTCAGTTTCAGAGGGTAGATTTCTCAGTGCTGCTTTTTCCCCAGGTCTCCACGCCCTCGTGTGTTTCTTTTGCTTAAAGTTTGTCACCTGAAGCCAGCCTCTCTTGCCCATCTTCCTCAGTTTCAGAGGGTAGATATTTCAGCGTTGCTTTTTCCCCAGGTCTTCACACCTTAGTGTTTTGTTTTTGCTTAACGATTGCCACCTGGGCTAGCCTCTGTTTCCCATCTTCCTCAGTTTCAGAGGGTTGATATTTCAGGGTTGCTTTTTCCCCAGGTCTCCACGCCCTTGTGTGTTTCTTTTGCTTAACGATTGCCACCTGACCTAGCCTCTGTTGCCCATCCTCGTCAGTTTCAGAGGGTAGATTTCTCCGTGTTGCTTTTTCCCCAGGTCTCCACGCCCTTGTGTGTTTCTTTTGCTTAACGTTTGCCACCTGAAGCCAGCCTCTCTTGCCCATCTTCCTCAGTTTCAGAGGGTAGATATTTCAGGGTTGCTTTTTACCCAGGTCTCCACGCTTTTGGGTTTTGTTTTTGCTTAACGATTGCCACCTGAGGTAGCCTCTGTTGCCCATCTTCCTCAGTTTCAGAGGGTGGATTTCTCAGTGTTGCTTTTTACCCAGGTCTCCACGCCCTTGTGTGTTTCTTTTGCTTAAAGATTGCCACCTGAGCTAGCCTCTGTTGCCCATCTTCGTCCGTTTCAGAGGGTAGATTTCTCAGTGTTGCCTTTTCGCCAGCTCCCCACGCCCTTGTGTGTTTCTTTTGCTTAAAGATTGTCACCTGAGCTAGGCACTGTTGCCCTGCTTCCTCAGTTTCAGAGGGTACCTTTTTCAGGGTAGCTTTTTGACCGGGTCTCCTCGCCATTGTATTTTTCTATTTCACTTTTTTTGCATAAAGATTGCCACCTGAGCTAGCCTCTGTTGCCCATCTTCTTCGGTTTCAGAGGGTAGATTTCTCAGTGTTTCATGTTCGCCAGCTCTCCACGCCCTTGCGTCTTTTTTTTTTTTTTGCTTAAAGGTTGCAACCTGAGCTAGCTTCTTTTGCCCATGTTCGTCAGTTTCAGATGGTGGATTTCCCCGTGTTGCTTTTTCCCCAGGTCTCCACGCCCTTGTGTGTTTCTTTTGCTTAACGATTGCCACCTGAGGTAGCCTCTGTTGCCCATCCTCGTCAGTTTCAGAGGGTAGATATATCAGGGTTGCTTTTTCCCCAGGTCTCCACGCCCTTGTGTGTTTCTTTTGCTTAAAGTTTGCCACCTGAAGCCAGCCTCTCTTGCCCATCTTCCTCAGTTTCAGAGGGTAGATATTTCAGGGTTGCTTTTTCCCCAGGTCTCCACGCCTTTGGGTCTTGCTTCTGCTTAACGATTGCCACCTGAGGTAGCCTCTGTTGCCCTTGTTCCTCAGTTTCAGAGGGTGGATTTCTCCGTGTTGCTTTTTCCCCAGGTCTCCACGCCCTTGTGTGTTTCTTTTGCTTAACGATTGCCACCTGAGGTAGCCTCTGTTGCCCATCCTCGTCAGTTTCAGAGGGTGGATTTCTCCCTGTTGCTTTTTCCCCAGGTCTCCACGCCCTTGTGTGTTTCTTTTGCTTAAAGTTTGCCACCTGAAGCCAGCCTCTCTTGCCCATCTTCCTCAGTTTCAGAGGGTAGATATTTCAGGGTTGCTTTTTCCCCAGGTCTCCACGCCTTTGGGTTTTGTTTTTGCTTAACGATTGCCACCTGAGGTAGCCTCTCTTGCCCATCTTCCTCAGTTTCAGAGGGTGGATTTCTCCGTGTTGCTTTTTCCACAGGTCTCCACGCCCTTGTGTGTTTCTTTTGCTTCACGATTGCCACCTGAGGTAGCCTCTGTTGCCCATCCTCGTCAGTTTCAGAGGGTAGATTTCTCAGTGCTGCTTTTTCCCCAGGTCTCCACGCCCTCGTGTGTTTCTTTTGCTTAAAGGTTGTCACCTGAAGCCAGCCTCTCTTGCCCATCTTCCTCAGTTTCAGAGGGTAGATATTTCAGCGTTGCTTTTTCCCCAGGTCTTCACACCTTAGTGTTTTGTTTTTGCTTAACGATTGCCACATGGGCTAGCCTCTGTTTCCCATCTTCCTCAGTTTCAGAGGGTTGATATTTCAGGGTTGCTTTTTCCCCAGGTCTCCACGCCCTTGTGTGTTTCTTTTGCTTCACGATTGCCACCTGAGGTAGCCTCTGTTGCCCATCCTCGTCAGTTTCAGAGGGTGGATTTCTCCCTGTTGCTTTTTCCCCAGGTCTCCACGCCCTTGTGTGTTTCTTTTGCTTAAAGTTTGCCACCTGAAGCCAGCCTCTCTTGCCCATCTTCCTCAGTTTCAGAGGGTAGATATTTCAGGGTTGCTTTTTACCCAGGTCTCCACGCTTTTGGGTTTTGTTTTTGCTTAACGATTGCCACCTGAGGTAGCCTCTGTTGCCCATCTTCCTCAGTTTCAGAGGGTGGATTTCTCAGTGTTGCTTTTTACCCAGGTCTCCACGCCCTTGTGTGTTTCTTTTGCTTAAAGATTGCCACCTGAGCTAGCCTCTGTTGCCCATCTTCGTCCGTTTCAGAGGGTAGATTTCTCAGTGTTGCCTTTTCGCCAGCTCCCCACGCCCTTGTGTGTTTCTTTTGCTTAAAGATTGTCACCTGAGCTAGGCACTGTTGCCCTGCTTCCTCAGTTTCAGAGGGTACCTTTTTCAGGGTAGCTTTTTGACCGGGTCTCCTCGCCATTGTATTTTTCTATTTCACTTTTTTTGCATAAAGATTGCCACCTGAGCTAGCCTCTGTTGCCCATCTTCTTCGGTTTCAGAGGGTAGATTTCTCAGTGTTTCATGTTCGCCAGCTCTCCACGCCCTTGCGTCTTTTTTTTTTTTTGCTTAAAGGTTGCAACCTGAGCTAGCTTCTTTTGCCCATGTTCGTCAGTTTCAGAGGGTGGATTTCTCCGTGTTGCTTTTTCCCCAGGTCTCCACGCCCTTGTGTGTTTCTTTTGCTTAACGATTGCCACCTGAGGTAGCCTCTGTTGCCCATCCTCGTCAGTTTCAGAGGGTAGATATATCAGGGTTGCTTTTTCCCCAGGTCTCCACGCCCTTGTGTGTTTCTTTTGCTTAAAGTTTGCCACCTGAAGCCAGCCTCTCTTGCCCATCTTCCTCAGTTTCAGAGGGTAGATATTTCAGGGTTGCTTTTTCCCCAGGTCTCCACGCCTTTGGGTCTTGCTTCTGCTTAACGATTGCCACCTGAGGTAGCCTCTGTTGCCCTTGTTCCTCAGTTTCAGAGGGTGGATTTCTCCGTGTTGCTTTTTCCCCAGGTCTCCACGCCCTTGTGTGTTTCTTTTGCTTAACGATTGCCACCTGAGGTAGCCTCTGTTGCCCATCCTCGTCAGTTTCAGAGGGTGGATTTCTCCCTGTTGCTTTTTCCCCAGGTCTCCACGCCCTTGTGTGTTTCTTTTGCTTCACGATTGCCACCTGAGGTAGCCTCTGTTGCCCATCCTCGTCAGTTTCAGAGGGTGGATTTCTCCCTGTTGCTTTTTCCCCAGGTCTCCACGCCCTTGTGTGTTTCTTTTGCTTAAAGTTTGCCACCTGAAGCCAGCCTCTCTTGCCCATCTTCCTCAGTTTCAGAGGGTAGATATTTCAGGGTTGCTTTTTCCCCAGGTCTCCACGCCTTTGGGTTTTGTTTTTGCTTAACGATTGCCACCTGAGGTAGCCTCTCTTGCCCATCTTCCTCAGTTTCAGAGGGTGGATTTCTCCGTGTTGCTTTTTCCACAGGTCTCCACGCCCTTGTGTGTTTCTTTTGCTTCACTATTGCCACCTGAGATAGCCTCTGTTGCCCATCCTCGTCAGTTTCAGAGGGTAGATTTCTCAGTGCTGCTTTTTCCCCAGGTCTCCACGCCCTCGTGTGTTTCTTTTGCTTAAAGTTTGTCACCTGAAGCCAGCCTCTCTTGCCCATCTTCCTCAGTTTCAGAGGGTAGATATTTCAGCGTTGCTTTTTCCCCAGGTCTTCACACCTTAGTGTTTTGTTTTTGCTTAACGATTGCCACCTGGGCTAGCCTCTGTTTCCCATCTTCCTCAGTTTCAGAGGGTTGATATTTCAGGGTTGCTTTTTCCCCAGGTCTCCACGCCCTTGTGTGTTTCTTTTGCTTAACGATTGCCACCTGACCTAGCCTCTGTTGCCCATCCTCGTCAGTTTCAGAGGGTAGATTTCTCCGTGTTGCTTTTTCCCCAGGTCTCCACGCCCTTGTGTGTTTCTTTTGCTTAACGTTTGCCACCTGAAGCCAGCCTCTCTTGCCCATCTTCCTCAGTTTCAGAGGGTAGATATTTCAGGGTTGCTTTTTACCCAGGTCTCCACGCTTTTGGGTTTTGTTTTTGCTTAACGATTGCCACCTGAGGTAGCCTCTGTTGCCCATCTTCCTCAGTTTCAGAGGGTGGATTTCTCAGTGTTGCTTTTTACCCAGGTCTCCACGCCCTTGTGTGTTTCTTTTGCTTAAAGATTGCCACCTGAGCTAGCCTCTGTTGCCCATCTTCGTCCGTTTCAGAGGGTAGATTTCTCAGTGTTGCCTTTTCGCCAGCTCCCCACGCCCTTGTGTGTTTCTTTTGCTTAAAGATTGTCACCTGAGCTAGGCACTGTTGCCCTGCTTCCTCAGTTTCAGAGGGTACCTTTTTCAGGGTAGCTTTTTGACCGGGTCTCCTCGCCATTGTATTTTTCTATTTCACTTTTTTTGCATAAAGATTGCCACCTGAGCTAGCCTCTGTTGCCCATCTTCTTCGGTTTCAGAGGGTAGATTTCTCAGTGTTTCATGTTCGCCAGCTCTCCACGCCCTTGCGTCTTTTTTTTTTTTTTGCTTAAAGGTTGCAACCTGAGCTAGCTTCTTTTGCCCATGTTCGTCAGTTTCAGATGGTGGATTTCCCCGTGTTGCTTTTTCCCCAGGTCTCCACGCCCTTGTGTGTTTCTTTTGCTTAACGATTGCCACCTGAGGTAGCCTCTGTTGCCCATCCTCGTCAGTTTCAGAGGGTAGATATATCAGGGTTGCTTTTTCCCCAGGTCTCCACGCCCTTGTGTGTTTCTTTTGCTTAAAGTTTGCCACCTGAAGCCAGCCTCTCTTGCCCATCTTCCTCAGTTTCAGAGGGTAGATATTTCAGGGTTGCTTTTTCCCCAGGTCTCCACGCCTTTGGGTCTTGCTTCTGCTTAACGATTGCCACCTGAGGTAGCCTCTGTTGCCCTTGTTCCTCAGTTTCAGAGGGTGGATTTCTCCGTGTTGCTATTTCCCCAGGTCTCCACGCCCTTGTGTGTTTCTTTTGCTTAACGATTGCCACCTGAGGTAGCCTCTGTTGCCCATCCTCGTCAGTTTCAGAGGGTGGATTTCTCCCTGTTGCTTTTTCCCCAGGTCTCCACGCCCTTGTGTGTTTCTTTTGCTTAAAGTTTGCCACCTGAAGCCAGCCTCTCTTGCCCATCTTCCTCAGTTTCAGAGGGTAGATATTTCAGGGTTGCTTTTTCCCCAGGTCTCCACGCCTTTGGGTTTTGTTTTTGCTTAACGATTGCCACCTGAGGTAGCCTCTCTTGCCCATCTTCCTCAGTTTCAGAGGGTGGATTTCTCCGTGTTGCTTTTTCCACAGGTCTCCACGCCCTTGTGTGTTTCTTTTGCTTCACGATTGCCACCTGAGGTAGCCTCTGTTGCCCATCCTCGTCAGTTTCAGAGGGTAGATTTCTCAGTGCTGCTTTTTCCCCAGGTCTCCACGCCCTCGTGTGTTTCTTTTGCTTAAAGGTTGTCACCTGAAGCCAGCCTCTCTTGCCCATCTTCCTCAGTTTCAGAGGGTAGATATTTCAGCGTTGCTTTTTCCCCAGGTCTTCACACCTTAGTGTTTTGTTTTTGCTTAACGATTGCCACATGGGCTAGCCTCTGTTTCCCATCTTCCTCAGTTTCAGAGGGTTGATATTTCAGGGTTGCTTTTTCCCCAGGTCTCCACGCCCTTGTGTGTTTCTTTTGCTTCACGATTGCCACCTGAGGTAGCCTCTGTTGCCCATCCTCGTCAGTTTCAGAGGGTGGATTTCTCCCTGTTGCTTTTTCCCCAGGTCTCCACGCCCTTGTGTGTTTCTTTTGCTTAAAGTTTGCCACCTGAAGCCAGCCTCTCTTGCCCATCTTCCTCAGTTTCAGAGGGTAGATATTTCAGGGTTGCTTTTTCCCCAGGTCTCCACGCCTTTGGGTTTTGTTTTTGCTTAACGATTGCCACCTGAGGTAGCCTCTCTTGCCCATCTTCCTCAGTTTCAGAGGGTGGATTTCTCCGTGTTGCTTTTTCCACAGGTCTCCACGCCCTTGTGTGTTTCTTTTGCTTCACTATTGCCACCTGAGATAGCCTCTGTTGCCCATCCTCGTCAGTTTCAGAGGGTAGATTTCTCAGTGCTGCTTTTTCCCCAGGTCTCCACGCCCTCGTGTGTTTCTTTTGCTTAAAGTTTGTCACCTGAAGCCAGCCTCTCTTGCCCATCTTCCTCAGTTTCAGAGGGTAGATATTTCAGCGTTGCTTTTTCCCCAGGTCTTCACACCTTAGTGTTTTGTTTTTGCTTAACGATTGCCACCTGGGCTAGCCTCTGTTTCCCATCTTCCTCAGTTTCAGAGGGTTGATATTTCAGGGTTGCTTTTTCCCCAGGTCTCCACGCCCTTGTGTGTTTCTTTTGCTTAACGATTGCCACCTGACCTAGCCTCTGTTGCCCATCCTCGTCAGTTTCAGAGGGTAGATTTCTCCGTGTTGCTTTTTCCCCAGGTCTCCACGCCCTTGTGTGTTTCTTTTGCTTAACGTTTGCCACCTGAAGCCAGCCTCTCTTGCCCATCTTCCTCAGTTTCAGAGGGTAGATATTTCAGGGTTGCTTTTTACCCAGGTCTCCACGCTTTTGGGTTTTGTTTTTGCTTAACGATTGCCACCTGAGGTAGCCTCTGTTGCCCATCTTCCTCAGTTTCAGAGGGTGGATTTCTCAGTGTTGCTTTTTACCCAGGTCTCCACGCCCTTGTGTGTTTCTTTTGCTTAAAGATTGCCACCTGAGCTAGCCTCTGTTGCCCATCTTCGTCCGTTTCAGAGGGTAGATTTCTCAGTGTTGCCTTTTCGCCAGCTCCCCACGCCCTTGTGTGTTTCTTTTGCTTAAAGATTGTCACCTGAGCTAGGCACTGTTGCCCTGCTTCCTCAGTTTCAGAGGGTACCTTTTTCAGGGTAGCTTTTTGACCGGGTCTCCTCGCCATTGTATTTTTCTATTTCACTTTTTTTGCATAAAGATTGCCACCTGAGCTAGCCTCTGTTGCCCATCTTCTTCGGTTTCAGAGGGTAGATTTCTCAGTGTTTCATGTTCGCCAGCTCTCCACGCCCTTGCGTCTTTTTTTTTTTTTTGCTTAAAGGTTGCAACCTGAGCTAGCTTCTTTTGCCCATGTTCGTCAGTTTCAGAGGGTGGATTTCTCCGTGTTGCTTTTTCCCCAGGTCTCCACGCCCTTGTGTGTTTCTTTTGCTTAACGATTGCCACCTGAGGTAGCCTCTGTTGCCCATCCTCGTCAGTTTCAGAGGGTAGATATATCAGGGTTGCTTTTTCCCCAGGTCTCCACGCCCTTGTGTGTTTCTTTTGCTTAAAGTTTGCCACCTGAAGCCAGCCTCTCTTGCCCATCTTCCTCAGTTTCAGAGGGTAGATATTTCAGGGTTGCTTTTTCCCCAGGTCTCCACGCCTTTGGGTCTTGCTTCTGCTTAACGATTGCCACCTGAGGTAGCCTCTGTTGCCCTTGTTCCTCAGTTTCAGAGGGTGGATTTCTCCGTGTTGCTTTTTCCCCAGGTCTCCACGCCCTTGTGTGTTTCTTTTGCTTAACGATTGCCACCTGAGGTAGCCTCTGTTGCCCATCCTCGTCAGTTTCAGAGGGTGGATTTCTCCCTGTTGCTTTTTCCCCAGGTCTCCACGCCCTTGTGTGTTTCTTTTGCTTAAAGTTTGCCACCTGAAGCCAGCCTCTCTTGCCCATCTTCCTCAGTTTCAGAGGGTAGATATTTCAGGGTTGCTTTTTCCCCAGGTCTCCACGCCTTTGGGTTTTGTTTTTGCTTAACGATTGCCACCTGAGGTAGCCTCTCTTGCCCATCTTCCTCAGTTTCAGAGGGTGGATTTCTCCGTGTTGCTTTTTCCACAGGTCTCCACGCCCTTGTGTGTTTCTTTTGCTTCACGATTGCCACCTGAGGTAGCCTCTGTTGCCCATCCTCGTCAGTTTCAGAGGGTAGATTTCTCAGTGCTGCTTTTTCCCCAGGTCTCCACGCCCTCGTGTGTTTCTTTTGCTTAAAGTTTGTCACCTGAAGCCAGCCTCTCTTGCCCATCTTCCTCAGTTTCAGAGGGTAGATATTTCAGCGTTGCTTTTTCCCCAGGTCTTCACACCTTAGTGTTTTGTTTTTGCTTAACGATTGCCACCTGGGCTAGCCTCTGTTTCCCATCTTCCTCAGTTTCAGAGGGTTGATATTTCAGGGTTGCTTTTTCCCCAGGTCTCCACGCCCTTGTGTGTTTCTTTTGCTTAACGATTGCCACCTGACCTAGCCTCTGTTGCCCATCCTCGTCAGTTTCAGAGGGTAGATTTCTCCGTGTTGCTTTTTCCCCAGGTCTCCACGCCCTTGTGTGTTTCTTTTGCTTAACGTTTGCCACCTGAAGCCAGCCTCTCTTGCCCATCTTCCTCAGTTTCAGAGGGTAGATATTTCAGGGTTGCTTTTTACCCAGGTCTCCACGCTTTTGGGTTTTGTTTTTGCTTAACGATTGCCACCTGAGGTAGCCTCTGTTGCCCATCTTCCTCAGTTTCAGAGGGTGGATTTCTCAGTGTTGCTTTTTACCCAGGTCTCCACGCCCTTGTGTGTTTCTTTTGCTTAAAGATTGCCACCTGAGCTAGCCTCTGTTGCCCATCTTCGTCCGTTTCAGAGGGTAGATTTCTCAGTGTTGCCTTTTCGCCAGCTCCCCACGCCCTTGTGTGTTTCTTTTGCTTAAAGATTGTCACCTGAGCTAGGCACTGTTGCCCTGCTTCCTCAGTTTCAGAGGGTACCTTTTTCAGGGTAGCTTTTTGACCGGGTCTCCTCGCCATTGTATTTTTCTATTTCACTTTTTTTGCATAAAGATTGCCACCTGAGCTAGCCTCTGTTGCCCATCTTCTTCGGTTTCAGAGGGTAGATTTCTCAGTGTTTCATGTTCGCCAGCTCTCCACGCCCTTGCGTCTTTTTTTTTTTTTTGCTTAAAGGTTGCAACCTGAGCTAGCTTCTTTTGCCCATGTTCGTCAGTTTCAGAGGGTGGATTTCCCCGTGTTGCTTTTTCCCCAGGTCTCCACGCCCTTGTGTGTTTCTTTTGCTTAACGATTGCCACCTGAGGTAGCCTCTGTTGCCCATCCTCGTCAGTTTCAGAGGGTAGATATATCAGGGTTGCTTTTTCCCCAGGTCTCCACGCCCTTGTGTGTTTCTTTTGCTTAAAGTTTGCCACCTGAAGCCAGCCTCTCTTGCCCATCTTCCTCAGTTTCAGAGGGTAGATATTTCAGGGTTGCTTTTTCCCCAGGTCTCCACGCCTTTGGGTCTTGCTTCTGCTTAACGATTGCCACCTGAGGTAGCCTCTGTTGCCCTTGTTCCTCAGTTTCAGAGGGTGGATTTCTCCGTGTTGCTTTTTCCCCAGGTCTCCACGCCCTTGTGTGTTTCTTTTGCTTAACGATTGCCACCTGAGGTAGCCTCTGTTGCCCATCCTCGTCAGTTTCAGAGGGTGGATTTCTCCCTGTTGCTTTTTCCCCAGTTCTCCACGCCCTTGTGTGTTTCTTTTGCTTCACGATTGCCACCTGAGGTAGCCTCTGTTGCCCATCCTCGTCAGTTTCAGAGGGTGGATTTCTCCCTGTTGCTTTTTCCCCAGGTCTCCACGCCCTTGTGTGTTTCTTTTGCTTAAAGTTTGCCACCTGAAGCCAGCCTCTCTTGCCCATCTTCCTCAGTTTCAGAGGGTAGATTTCTCAGTGCTGCTTTTTCCCCAGGTCTCCACGCCCTCGTGTGTTTCTTTTGCTTAAAGTTTGTCACCTGAAGCCAGCCTCTCTTGCCCATCTTCCTCAGTTTCAGAGGGTAGATATTTCAGCGTTGCTTTTTCCCCAGGTCTTCACACCTTAGTGTTTTGTTTTTGCTTAACGATTGCCACCTGGGCTAGCCTCTGTTTCCCATCTTCCTCAGTTTCAGAGGGTTGATATTTCAGGGTTGCTTTTTCCCCAGGTCTCCACGCCCTTGTGTGTTTCTTTTGCTTAACGATTGCCACCTGACCTAGCCTCTGTTGCCCATCCTCGTCAGTTTCAGAGGGTAGATTTCTCCGTGTTGCTTTTTCCCCAGGTCTCCACGCCCTTGTGTGTTTCTTTTGCTTAACGTTTGCCACCTGAAGCCAGCCTCTCTTGCCCATCTTCCTCAGTTTCAGAGGGTAGATATTTCAGGGTTGCTTTTTACCCAGGTCTCCACGCTTTTGGGTTTTGTTTTTGCTTAACGATTGCCACCTGAGGTAGCCTCTGTTGCCCATCTTCCTCAGTTTCAGAGGGTGGATTTCTCAGTGTTGCTTTTTACCCAGGTCTCCACGCCCTTGTGTGTTTCTTTTGCTTAAAGATTGCCACCTGAGCTAGCCTCTGTTGCCCATCTTCGTCCGTTTCAGAGGGTAGATTTCTCAGTGTTGCCTTTTCGCCAGCTCCCCACGCCCTTGTGTGTTTCTTTTGCTTAAAGATTGTCACCTGAGCTAGGCACTGTTGCCCTGCTTCCTCAGTTTCAGAGGGTACCTTTTTCAGGGTAGCTTTTTGACCGGGTCTCCTCGCCATTGTATTTTTCTATTTCACTTTTTTTGCATAAAGATTGCCACCTGAGCTAGCCTCTGTTGCCCATCTTCTTCGGTTTCAGAGGGTAGATTTCTCAGTGTTTCATGTTCGCCAGCTCTCCACGCCCTTGCGTCTTTTTTTTTTTTTTGCTTAAAGGTTGCAACCTGAGCTAGCTTCTTTTGCCCATGTTCGTCAGTTTCAGAGGGTGGATTTCCCCGTGTTGCTTTTTCCCCAGGTCTCCACGCCCTTGTGTGTTTCTTTTGCTTAACGATTGCCACCTGAGGTAGCCTCTGTTGCCCATCCTCGTCAGTTTCAGAGGGTAGATATATCAGGGTTGCTTTTTCCCCAGGTCTCCACGCCCTTGTGTGTTTCTTTTGCTTAAAGTTTGCCACCTGAAGCCAGCCTCTCTTGCCCATCTTCCTCAGTTTCAGAGGGTAGATATTTCAGGGTTGCTTTTTCCCCAGGTCTCCACGCCTTTGGGTCTTGCTTCTGCTTAACGATTGCCACCTGAGGTAGCCTCTGTTGCCCTTGTTCCTCAGTTTCAGAGGGTGGATTTCTCCGTGTTGCTTTTTCCCCAGGTCTCCACGCCCTTGTGTGTTTCTTTTGCTTAACGATTGCCACCTGAGGTAGCCTCTGTTGCCCATCCTCGTCAGTTTCAGAGGGTGGATTTCTCCCTGTTGCTTTTTCCCCAGGTCTCCACGCCCTTGTGTGTTTCTTTTGCTTAAAGTTTGCCACCTGAAGCCAGCCTCTCTTGCCCATCTTCCTCAGTTTCAGAGGGTAGATATTTCAGGGTTGCTTTTTCCCCAGGTCTCCACGCCTTTGGGTTTTGTTTTTGCTTAACGATTGCCACCTGAGGTAGCCTCTCTTGCCCATCTTCCTCAGTTTCAGAGGGTGGATTTCTCCGTGTTGCTTTTTCCACAGGTCTCCACGCCCTTGTGTGTTTCTTTTGCTTCACGATTGCCACCTGAGGTAGCCTCTGTTGCCCATCCTCGTCAGTTTCAGAGGGTAGATTTCTCAGTGCTGCTTTTTCCCCAGGTCTCCACGCCCTCGTGTGTTTCTTTTGCTTAAAGTTTGTCACCTGAAGCCAGCCTCTCTTGCCCATCTTCCTCAGTTTCAGAGGGTAGATATTTCAGCGTTGCTTTTTCCCCAGGTCTTCACACCTTAGTGTTTTGTTTTTGCTTAACGATTGCCACATGGGCTAGCCTCTGTTTCCCATCTTCCTCAGTTTCAGAGGGTTGATATTTCAGGGTTGCTTTTTCCCCAGGTCTCCACGCCCTTGTGTGTTTCTTTTGCTTCACGATTGCCACCTGAGGTAGCCTCTGTTGCCCATCCTCGTCAGTTTCAGAGGGTGGATTTCTCCCTGTTGCTTTTTCCCCAGGTCTCCACGCCCTTGTGTGTTTCTTTTGCTTAAAGTTTGCCACCTGAAGCCAGCCTCTCTTGCCCATCTTCCTCAGTTTCAGAGGGTAGATATTTCAGGGTTGCTTTTTCCCCAGGTCTCCACGCCTTTGGGTTTTGTTTTTGCTTAACGATTGCCACCTGAGGTAGCCTCTCTTGCCCATCTTCCTCAGTTTCAGAGGGTGGATTTCTCCGTGTTGCTTTTTCCACAGGTCTCCACGCCCTTGTGTGTTTCTTTTGCTTCACTATTGCCACCTGAGATAGCCTCTGTTGCCCATCCTCGTCAGTTTCAGAGGGTAGATTTCTCAGTGCTGCTTTTTCCCCAGGTCTCCACGCCCTCGTGTGTTTCTTTTGCTTAAAGTTTGTCACCTGAAGCCAGCCTCTCTTGCCCATCTTCCTCAGTTTCAGAGGGTAGATATTTCAGCGTTGCTTTTTCCCCAGGTCTTCACACCTTAGTGTTTTGTTTTTGCTTAACGATTGCCACCTGGGCTAGCCTCTGTTTCCCATCTTCCTCAGTTTCAGAGGGTTGATATTTCAGGGTTGCTTTTTCCCCAGGTCTCCACGCCCTTGTGTGTTTCTTTTGCTTAACGATTGCCACCTGACCTAGCCTCTGTTGCCCATCCTCGTCAGTTTCAGAGGGTAGATTTCTCCGTGTTGCTTTTTCCCCAGGTCTCCACGCCCTTGTGTGTTTCTTTTGCTTAACGTTTGCCACCTGAAGCCAGCCTCTCTTGCCCATCTTCCTCAGTTTCAGAGGGTAGATATTTCAGGGTTGCTTTTTACCCAGGTCTCCACGCTTTTGGGTTTTGTTTTTGCTTAACGATTGCCACCTGAGGTAGCCTCTGTTGCCCATCTTCCTCAGTTTCAGAGGGTGGATTTCTCAGTGTTGCTTTTTACCCAGGTCTCCACGCCCTTGTGTGTTTCTTTTGCTTAAAGATTGCCACCTGAGCTAGCCTCTGTTGCCCATCTTCGTCCGTTTCAGAGGGTAGATTTCTCAGTGTTGCCTTTTCGCCAGCTCCCCACGCCCTTGTGTGTTTCTTTTGCTTAAAGATTGTCACCTGAGCTAGGCACTGTTGCCCTGCTTCCTCAGTTTCAGAGGGTACCTTTTTCAGGGTAGCTTTTTGACCGGGTCTCCTCGCCATTGTATTTTTCTATTTCACTTTTTTTGCATAAAGATTGCCACCTGAGCTAGCCTCTGTTGCCCATCTTCTTCGGTTTCAGAGGGTAGATTTCTCAGTGTTTCATGTTCGCCAGCTCTCCACGCCCTTGCGTCTTTTTTTTTTTTTTGCTTAAAGGTTGCAACCTGAGCTAGCTTCTTTTGCCCATGTTCGTCAGTTTCAGAGGGTGGATTTCTCCGTGTTGCTTTTTCCCCAGGTCTCCACGCCCTTGTGTGTTTCTTTTGCTTAACGATTGCCACCTGAGGTAGCCTCTGTTGCCCATCCTCGTCAGTTTCAGAGGGTAGATATATCAGGGTTGCTTTTTCCCCAGGTCTCCACGCCCTTGTGTGTTTCTTTTGCTTAAAGTTTGCCACCTGAAGCCAGCCTCTCTTGCCCATCTTCCTCAGTTTCAGAGGGTAGATATTTCAGGGTTGCTTTTTCCCCAGGTCTCCACGCCTTTGGGTCTTGCTTCTGCTTAACGATTGCCACCTGAGGTAGCCTCTGTTGCCCTTGTTCCTCAGTTTCAGAGGGTGGATTTCTCCGTGTTGCTTTTTCCCCAGGTCTCCACGCCCTTGTGTGTTTCTTTTGCTTAACGATTGCCACCTGAGGTAGCCTCTGTTGCCCATCCTCGTCAGTTTCAGAGGGTGGATTTCTCCCTGTTGCTTTTTCCCCAGGTCTCCACGCCCTTGTGTGTTTCTTTTGCTTAAAGTTTGCCACCTGAAGCCAGCCTCTCTTGCCCATCTTCCTCAGTTTCAGAGGGTAGATATTTCAGGGTTGCTTTTTCCCCAGGTCTCCACGCCTTTGGGTTTTGTTTTTGCTTAACGATTGCCACCTGAGGTAGCCTCTCTTGCCCATCTTCCTCAGTTTCAGAGGGTGGATTTCTCCGTGTTGCTTTTTCCACAGGTCTCCACGCCCTTGTGTGTTTCTTTTGCTTCACGATTGCCACCTGAGGTAGCCTCTGTTGCCCATCCTCGTCAGTTTCAGAGGGTAGATTTCTCAGTGCTGCTTTTTCCCCAGGTCTCCACGCCCTCGTGTGTTTCTTTTGCTTAAAGTTTGTCACCTGAAGCCAGCCTCTCTTGCCCATCTTCCTCAGTTTCAGAGGGTAGATATTTCAGCGTTGCTTTTTCCCCAGGTCTTCACACCTTAGTGTTTTGTTTTTGCTTAACGATTGCCACCTGGGCTAGCCTCTGTTTCCCATCTTCCTCAGTTTCAGAGGGTTGATATTTCAGGGTTGCTTTTTCCCCAGGTCTCCACGCCCTTGTGTGTTTCTTTTGCTTAACGATTGCCACCTGACCTAGCCTCTGTTGCCCATCCTCGTCAGTTTCAGAGGGTAGATTTCTCCGTGTTGCTTTTTCCCCAGGTCTCCACGCCCTTGTGTGTTTCTTTTGCTTAACGTTTGCCACCTGAAGCCAGCCTCTCTTGCCCATCTTCCTCAGTTTCAGAGGGTAGATATTTCAGGGTTGCTTTTTACCCAGGTCTCCACGCTTTTGGGTTTTGTTTTTGCTTAACGATTGCCACCTGAGGTAGCCTCTGTTGCCCATCTTCCTCAGTTTCAGAGGGTGGATTTCTCAGTGTTGCTTTTTACCCAGGTCTCCACGCCCTTGTGTGTTTCTTTTGCTTAAAGATTGCCACCTGAGCTAGCCTCTGTTGCCCATCTTCGTCCGTTTCAGAGGGTAGATTTCTCAGTGTTGCCTTTTCGCCAGCTCCCCACGCCCTTGTGTGTTTCTTTTGCTTAAAGATTGTCACCTGAGCTAGGCACTGTTGCCCTGCTTCCTCAGTTTCAGAGGGTACCTTTTTCAGGGTAGCTTTTTGACCGGGTCTCCTCGCCATTGTATTTTTCTATTTCACTTTTTTTGCATAAAGATTGCCACCTGAGCTAGCCTCTGTTGCCCATCTTCTTCGGTTTCAGAGGGTAGATTTCTCAGTGTTTCATGTTCGCCAGCTCTCCACGCCCTTGCGTCTTTTTTTTTTTTTTGCTTAAAGGTTGCAACCTGAGCTAGCTTCTTTTGCCCATGTTCGTCAGTTTCAGAGGGTGGATTTCTCCGTGTTGCTTTTTCCCCAGGTCTCCACGCCCTTGTGTGTTTCTTTTGCTTAACGATTGCCACCTGAGGTAGCCTCTGTTGCCCATCCTCGTCAGTTTCAGAGGGTAGATATATCAGGGTTGCTTTTTCCCCAGGTCTCCACGCCCTTGTGTGTTTCTTTTGCTTAAAGTTTGCCACCTGAAGCCAGCCTCTCTTGCCCATCTTCCTCAGTTTCAGAGGGTAGATATTTCAGGGTTGCTTTTTCCCCAGGTCTCCACGCCTTTGGGTCTTGCTTCTGCTTAACGATTGCCACCTGAGGTAGCCTCTGTTGCCCTTGTTCCTCAGTTTCAGAGGGTGGATTTCTCCGTGTTGCTTTTTCCCCAGGTCTCCACGCCCTTGTGTGTTTCTTTTGCTTAACGATTGCCACCTGAGGTAGCCTCTGTTGCCCATCCTCGTCAGTTTCAGAGGGTGGATTTCTCCCTGTTGCTTTTTCCCCAGGTCTCCACGCCCTTGTGTGTTTCTTTTGCTTAAAGTTTGCCACCTGAAGCCAGCCTCTCTTGCCCATCTTCCTCAGTTTCAGAGGGTAGATATTTCAGGGTTGCTTTTTCCCCAGGTCTCCACGCCTTTGGGTTTTGTTTTTGCTTAACGATTGCCACCTGAGGTAGCCTCTCTTGCCCATCTTCCTCAGTTTCAGAGGGTGGATTTCTCCGTGTTGCTTTTTCCACAGGTCTCCACGCCCTTGTGTGTTTCTTTTGCTTCACGATTGCCACCTGAGGTAGCCTCTGTTGCCCATCCTCGTCAGTTTCAGAGGGTAGATTTCTCAGTGCTGCTTTTTCCCCAGGTCTCCACGCCCTCGTGTGTTTCTTTTGCTTAAAGTTTGTCACCTGAAGCCAGCCTCTCTTGCCCATCTTCCTCAGTTTCAGAGGGTAGATATTTCAGCGTTGCTTTTTCCCCAGGTCTTCACACCTTAGTGTTTTGTTTTTGCTTAACGATTGCCACCTGGGCTAGCCTCTGTTTCCCATCTTCCTCAGTTTCAGAGGGTTGATATTTCAGGGTTGCTTTTTCCCCAGGTCTCCACGCCCTTGTGTGTTTCTTTTGCTTAACGATTGCCACCTGACCTAGCCTCTGTTGCCCATCCTCGTCAGTTTCAGAGGGTAGATTTCTCCGTGTTGCTTTTTCCCCAGGTCTCCACGCCCTTGTGTGTTTCTTTTGCTTAACGTTTGCCACCTGAAGCCAGCCTCTCTTGCCCATCTTCCTCAGTTTCAGAGGGTAGATATTTCAGGGTTGCTTTTTACCCAGGTCTCCACGCTTTTGGGTTTTGTTTTTGCTTAACGATTGCCACCTGAGGTAGCCTCTGTTGCCCATCTTCCTCAGTTTCAGAGGGTGGATTTCTCAGTGTTGCTTTTTACCCAGGTCTCCACGCCCTTGTGTGTTTCTTTTGCTTAAAGATTGCCACCTGAGCTAGCCTCTGTTGCCCATCTTCGTCCGTTTCAGAGGGTAGATTTCTCAGTGTTGCCTTTTCGCCAGCTCCCCACGCCCTTGTGTGTTTCTTTTGCTTAAAGATTGTCACCTGAGCTAGGCACTGTTGCCCTGCTTCCTCAGTTTCAGAGGGTACCTTTTTCAGGGTAGCTTTTTGACCGGGTCTCCTCGCCATTGTATTTTTCTATTTCACTTTTTTTGCATAAAGATTGCCACCTGAGCTAGCCTCTGTTGCCCATCTTCTTCGGTTTCAGAGGGTAGATTTCTCAGTGTTTCATGTTCGCCAGCTCTCCACGCCCTTGCGTCTTTTTTTTTTTTTTGCTTAAAGGTTGCAACCTGAGCTAGCTTCTTTTGCCCATGTTCGTCAGTTTCAGAGGGTGGATTTCTCCGTGTTGCTTTTTCCCCAGGTCTCCACGCCCTTGTGTGTTTCTTTTGCTTAACGATTGCCACCTGAGGTAGCCTCTGTTGCCCATCCTCGTCAGTTTCAGAGGGTAGATATATCAGGGTTGCTTTTTCCCCAGGTCTCCACGCCCTTGTGTGTTTCTTTTGCTTAAAGTTTGCCACCTGAAGCCAGCCTCTCTTGCCCATCTTCCTCAGTTTCAGAGGGTAGATATTTCAGGGTTGCTTTTTCCCCAGGTCTCCACGCCTTTGGGTCTTGCTTCTGCTTAACGATTGCCACCTGAGGTAGCCTCTGTTGCCCTTGTTCCTCAGTTTCAGAGGGTGGATTTCTCCGTGTTGCTTTTTCCCCAGGTCTCCACGCCCTTGTGTGTTTCTTTTGCTTAACGATTGCCACCTGAGGTAGCCTCTGTTGCCCATCCTCGTCAGTTTCAGAGGGTGGATTTCTCCCTGTTGCTTTTTCCCCAGGTCTCCACGCCCTTGTGTGTTTCTTTTGCTTAAAGTTTGCCACCTGAAGCCAGCCTCTCTTGCCCATCTTCCTCAGTTTCAGAGGGTAGATATTTCAGGGTTGCTTTTTCCCCAGGTCTCCACGCCTTTGGGTTTTGTTTTTGCTTAACGATTGCCACCTGAGGTAGCCTCTCTTGCCCATCTTCCTCAGTTTCAGAGGGTGGATTTCTCCGTGTTGCTTTTTCCACAGGTCTCCACGCCCTTGTGTGTTTCTTTTGCTTCACGATTGCCACCTGAGGTAGCCTCTGTTGCCCATCCTCGTCAGTTTCAGAGGGTAGATTTCTCAGTGCTGCTTTTTCCCCAGGTCTCCACGCCCTCGTGTGTTTCTTTTGCTTAAAGTTTGTCACCTGAAGCCAGCCTCTCTTGCCCATCTTCCTCAGTTTCAGAGGGTAGATATTTCAGCGTTGCTTTTTCCCCAGGTCTTCACACCTTAGTGTTTTGTTTTTGCTTAACGATTGCCACCTGGGCTAGCCTCTGTTTCCCATCTTCCTCAGTTTCAGAGGGTTGATATTTCAGGGTTGCTTTTTCCCCAGGTCTCCACGCCCTTGTGTGTTTCTTTTGCTTAACGATTGCCACCTGACCTAGCCTCTGTTGCCCATCCTCGTCAGTTTCAGAGGGTAGATTTCTCCGTGTTGCTTTTTCCCCAGGTCTCCACGCCCTTGTGTGTTTCTTTTGCTTAACGTTTGCCACCTGAAGCCAGCCTCTCTTGCCCATCTTCCTCAGTTTCAGAGGGTAGATATTTCAGGGTTGCTTTTTCCCCAGGTCTTCACACCTTAGTGTTTTGTTTTTGCTTAACGATTGCCACCTGGGCTAGCCTCTGTTTCCCATCTTCCTCAGTTTCAGAGGGTTGATATTTCAGGGTTGCTTTTTCCCCAGGTCTCCACGCCCTTGTGTGTTTCTTTTGCTTAACGATTGCCACCTGACCTAGCCTCTGTTGCCCATCCTCGTCAGTTTCAGAGGGTAGATTTCTCCGTGTTGCTTTTTCCCCAGGTCTCCACGCCCTTGTGTGTTTCTTTTGCTTAACGTTTGCCACCTGAAGCCAGCCTCTCTTGCCCATCTTCCTCAGTTTCAGAGGGTAGATATTTCAGGGTTGCTTTTTACCCAGGTCTCCACGCTTTTGGGTTTTGTTTTTGCTTAACGATTGCCACCTGAGGTAGCCTCTGTTGCCCATCTTCCTCAGTTTCAGAGGGTGGATTTCTCAGTGTTGCTTTTTACCCAGGTCTCCACGCCCTTGTGTGTTTCTTTTGCTTAAAGATTTCCACCTGAGCTAGCCTCTGTTGCCCATCTTCGTCCGTTTCAGAGGGTAGATTTCTCAGTGTTGCCTTTTCGCCAGCTCCCCACGCCCTTGTGTGTTTCTTTTGCTTAAAGATTGTCACCTGAGCTAGGCACTGTTGCCCTGCTTCCTCAGTTTCAGAGGGTACCTTTTTCAGGGTAGCTTTTTGACCGGGTCTCCTCGCCATTGTATTTTTCTATTTCACTTTTTTTGCATAAAGATTGCCACCTGAGCTAGCCTCTGTTGCCCATCTTCTTCGGTTTCAGAGGGTAGATTTCTCAGTGTTTCATGTTCGCCAGCTCTCCACGCCCTTGCGTCTTTTTTTTTTTTTTGCTTAAAGGTTGCAACCTGAGCTAGCTTCTTTTGCCCATGTTCGTCAGTTTCAGAGGGTGGATTTCTCCGTGTTGCTTTTTCCCCAGGTCTCCACGCCCTTGTGTGTTTCTTTTGCTTAACGATTGCCACCTGAGGTAGCCTCTGTTGCCCATCCTCGTCAGTTTCAGAGGGTAGATATATCAGGGTTGCTTTTTCCCCAGGTCTCCACGCCCTTGTGTGTTTCTTTTGCTTAAAGTTTGCCACCTGAAGCCAGCCTCTCTTGCCCATCTTCCTCAGTTTCAGAGGGTAGATATTTCAGGGTTGCTTTTTCCCCAGGTCTCCACGCCTTTGGGTCTTGCTTCTGCTTAACGATTGCCACCTGAGGTAGCCTCTGTTGCCCTTGTTCCTCAGTTTCAGAGGGTGGATTTCTCCGTGTTGCTTTTTCCCCAGGTCTCCACGCCCTTGTGTGTTTCTTTTGCTTAACGATTGCCACCTGAGGTAGCCTCTGTTGCCCATCCTCGTCAGTTTCAGAGGGTGGATTTCTCCCTGTTGCTTTTTCCCCAGGTCTCCACGCCCTTGTGTGTTTCTTTTGCTTAAAGTTTGCCACCTGAAGCCAGCCTCTCTTGCCCATCTTCCTCAGTTTCAGAGGGTAGATATTTCAGGGTTGCTTTTTCCCCAGGTCTCCACGCCTTTGGGTTTTGTTTTTGCTTAACGATTGCCACCTGAGGTAGCCTCTCTTGCCCATCTTCCTCAGTTTCAGAGGGTGGATTTCTCCGTGTTGCTTTTTCCACAGGTCTCCACGCCCTTGTGTGTTTCTTTTGCTTCACGATTGCCACCTGAGGTAGCCTCTGTTGCCCATCCTCGTCAGTTTCAGAGGGTAGATTTCTCAGTGCTGCTTTTTCCCCAGGTCTCCACGCCCTCGTGTGTTTCTTTTGCTTAAAGTTTGTCACCTGAAGCCAGCCTCTCTTGCCCATCTTCCTCAGTTTCAGAGGGTAGATATTTCAGCGTTGCTTTTTCCCCAGGTCTTCACACCTTAGTGTTTTGTTTTTGCTTAACGATTGCCACCTGGGCTAGCCTCTGTTTCCCATCTTCCTCAGTTTCAGAGGGTTGATATTTCAGGGTTGCTTTTTCCCCAGGTCTCCACGCCCTTGTGTGTTTCTTTTGCTTCACGATTGCCACCTGAGGTAGCCTCTGTTGCCCATCCTCGTCAGTTTCAGAGGGTAGATATATCAGGGTTGCTTTTTCCCCAGGTCTCCACGCCCTTGTGTGTTTCTTTTGCTTAAAGTTTGCCACCTGAAGCCAGCCTCTCTTGCCCATCTTCCTCAGTTTCAGAGGGTAGATATTTCAGGGTTGCTTTTTCCCCAGGTCTCCACGCCTTTGGGTCTTGCTTCTGCTTAACGATTGCCACCTGAGGTAGCCTCTGTTGCCCTTGTTCCTCAGTTTCAGAGGGTGGATTTCTCCGTGTTGCTTTTTCCCCAGGTCTCCACGCCCTTGTGTGTTTCTTTTGCTTAACGATTGCCACCTGAGGTAGCCTCTGTTGCCCATCCTCGTCAGTTTCAGAGGGTGGATTTCTCCCTGTTGCTTTTTCCCCAGGTCTCCACGCCCTTGTGTGTTTCTTTTGCTTAAAGTTTGCCACCTGAAGCCAGCCTCTCTTGCCCATCTTCCTCAGTTTCAGAGGGTAGATATTTCAGGGTTGCTTTTTCCCCAGGTCTCCACGCCTTTGGGTTTTGTTTTTGCTTAACGATTGCCACCTGAGGTAGCCTCTCTTGCCCATCTTCCTCAGTTTCAGAGGGTGGATTTCTCCGTGTTGCTTTTTCCACAGGTCTCCACGCCCTTGTGTGTTTCTTTTGCTTCACGATTGCCACCTGAGGTAGCCTCTGTTGCCCATCCTCGTCAGTTTCAGAGGGTAGATTTCTCAGTGCTGCTTTTTCCCCAGGTCTCCACGCCCTCGTGTGTTTCTTTTGCTTAAAGTTTGTCACCTGAAGCCAGCCTCTCTTGCCCATCTTCCTCAGTTTCAGAGGGTAGATATTTCAGCGTTGCTTTTTCCCCAGGTCTTCACACCTTAGTGTTTTGTTTTTGCTTAACGATTGCCACCTGGGCTAGCCTCTGTTTCCCATCTTCCTCAGTTTCAGAGGGTTGATATTTCAGGGTTGCTTTTTCCCCAGGTCTCCACGCCCTTGTGTGTTTCTTTTGCTTAACGATTGCCACCTGACCTAGCCTCTGTTGCCCATCCTCGTCAGTTTCAGAGGGTAGATTTCTCCGTGTTGCTTTTTCCCCAGGTCTCCACGCCCTTGTGTGTTTCTTTTGCTTAACGTTTGCCACCTGAAGCCAGCCTCTCTTGCCCATCTTCCTCAGTTTCAGAGGGTAGATATTTCAGGGTTGCTTTTTCCCCAGGTCTCCACGCCTTTGGGTTTTGTTTTTGCTTAACGATTGCCACCTGAGGTAGCCTCTCTTGCCCATCTTCCTCAGTTTCAGAGGGTGGATTTCTCCGTGTTGCTTTTTCCACAGGTCTCCACGCCCTTGTGTGTTTCTTTTGCTTCACGATTGCCACCTGAGGTAGCCTCTGTTGCCCATCCTCGTCAGTTTCAGAGGGTAGATTTCTCAGTGCTGCTTTTTCCCCAGGTCTCCACGCCCTCGTGTGTTTCTTTTGCTTAAAGTTTGTCACCTGAAGCCAGCCTCTCTTGCCCATCTTCCTCAGTTTCAGAGGGTAGATATTTCAGCGTTGCTTTTTCCCCAGGTCTTCACACCTTAGTGTTTTGTTTTTGCTTAACGATTGCCACCTGGGCTAGCCTCTGTTTCCCATCTTCCTCAGTTTCAGAGGGTTGATATTTCAGGGTTGCTTTTTCCCCAGGTCTCCACGCCCTTGTGTGTTTCTTTTGCTTAACGATTGCCACCTGACCTAGCCTCTGTTGCCCATCCTCGTCAGTTTCAGAGGGTAGATTTCTCCGTGTTGCTTTTTCCCCAGGTCTCCACGCCCTTGTGTGTTTCTTTTGCTTAACGTTTGCCACCTGAAGCCAGCCTCTCTTGCCCATCTTCCTCAGTTTCAGAGGGTAGATATTTCAGGGTTGCTTTTTACCCAGGTCTCCACGCTTTTGGGTTTTGTTTTTGCTTAACGATTGCCACCTGAGGTAGCCTCTGTTGCCCATCTTCCTCAGTTTCAGAGGGTGGATTTCTCAGTGTTGCTTTTTACCCAGGTCTCCACGCCCTTGTGTGTTTCTTTTGCTTAAAGATTGCCACCTGAGCTAGCCTCTGTTGCCCATCTTCGTCCGTTTCAGAGGGTAGATTTCTCAGTGTTGCCTTTTCGCCAGCTCCCCACGCCCTTGTGTGTTTCTTTTGCTTAAAGATTGTCACCTGAGCTAGGCACTGTTGCCCTGCTTCCTCAGTTTCAGAGGGTACCTTTTTCAGGGTAGCTTTTTGACCGGGTCTCCTCGCCATTGTATTTTTCTATTTCACTTTTTTTGCATAAAGATTGCCACCTGAGCTAGCCTCTGTTGCCCATCTTCTTCGGTTTCAGAGGGTAGATTTCTCAGTGTTTCATGTTCGCCAGCTCTCCACGCCCTTGCGTCTTTTTTTTTTTTTTGCTTAAAGGTTGCAACCTGAGCTAGCTTCTTTTGCCCATGTTCGTCAGTTTCAGAGGGTGGATTTCTCCGTGTTGCTTTTTCCCCAGGTCTCCACGCCCTTGTGTGTTTCTTTTGCTTAACGATTGCCACCTGAGGTAGCCTCTGTTGCCCATCCTCGTCAGTTTCAGAGGGTAGATATATCAGGGTTGCTTTTTCCCCAGGTCTCCACGCCCTTGTGTGTTTCTTTTGCTTAAAGTTTGCCACCTGAAGCCAGCCTCTCTTGCCCATCTTCCTCAGTTTCAGAGGGTAGATATTTCAGGGTTGCTTTTTCCCCAGGTCTCCACGCCTTTGGGTCTTGCTTCTGCTTAACGATTGCCACCTGAGGTAGCCTCTGTTGCCCTTGTTCCTCAGTTTCAGAGGGTGGATTTCTCCGTGTTGCTTTTTCCCCAGGTCTCCACGCCCTTGTGTGTTTCTTTTGCTTAACGATTGCCACCTGAGGTAGCCTCTGTTGCCCATCCTCGTCAGTTTCAGAGGGTGGATTTCTCCCTGTTGCTTTTTCCCCAGGTCTCCACGCCCTTGTGTGTTTCTTTTGCTTAAAGTTTGCCACCTGAAGCCAGCCTCTCTTGCCCATCTTCCTCAGTTTCAGAGGGTAGATATTTCAGGGTTGCTTTTTCCCCAGGTCTCCACGCCTTTGGGTTTTGTTTTTGCTTAACGATTGCCACCTGAGGTAGCCTCTCTTGCCCATCTTCCTCAGTTTCAGAGGGTGGATTTCTCCGTGTTGCTTTTTCCACAGGTCTCCACGCCCTTGTGTGTTTCTTTTGCTTCACGATTGCCACCTGAGGTAGCCTCTGTTGCCCATCCTCGTCAGTTTCAGAGGGTAGATTTCTCAGTGCTGCTTTTTCCCCAGGTCTCCACGCCCTCGTGTGTTTCTTTTGCTTAAAGTTTGTCACCTGAAGCCAGCCTCTCTTGCCCATCTTCCTCAGTTTCAGAGGGTAGATATTTCAGCGTTGCTTTTTCCCCAGGTCTTCACACCTTAGTGTTTTGTTTTTGCTTAACGATTGCCACCTGGGCTAGCCTCTGTTTCCCATCTTCCTCAGTTTCAGAGGGTTGATATTTCAGGGTTGCTTTTTCCCCAGGTCTCCACGCCCTTGTGTGTTTCTTTTGCTTAACGATTGCCACCTGACCTAGCCTCTGTTGCCCATCCTCGTCAGTTTCAGAGGGTAGATTTCTCCGTGTTGCTTTTTCCCCAGGTCTCCACGCCCTTGTGTGTTTCTTTTGCTTAACGTTTGCCACCTGAAGCCAGCCTCTCTTGCCCATCTTCCTCAGTTTCAGAGGGTAGATATTTCAGGGTTGCTTTTTACCCAGGTCTCCACGCTTTTGGGTTTTGTTTTTGCTTAACGATTGCCACCTGAGGTAGCCTCTGTTGCCCATCTTCCTCAGTTTCAGAGGGTGGATTTCTCAGTGTTGCTTTTTACCCAGGTCTCCACGCCCTTGTGTGTTTCTTTTGCTTAAAGATTGCCACCTGAGCTAGCCTCTGTTGCCCATCTTCGTCCGTTTCAGAGGGTAGATTTCTCAGTGTTGCCTTTTCGCCAGCTCCCCACGCCCTTGTGTGTTTCTTTTGCTTAAAGATTGTCACCTGAGCTAGGCACTGTTGCCCTGCTTCCTCAGTTTCAGAGGGTACCTTTTTCAGGGTAGCTTTTTGACCGGGTCTCCTCGCCATTGTATTTTTCTATTTCACTTTTTTTGCATAAAGATTGCCACCTGAGCTAGCCTCTGTTGCCCATCTTCTTCGGTTTCAGAGGGTAGATTTCTCAGTGTTTCATGTTCGCCAGCTCTCCACGCCCTTGCGTCTTTTTTTTTTTTTTGCTTAAAGGTTGCAACCTGAGCTAGCTTCTTTTGCCCATGTTCGTCAGTTTCAGAGGGTGGATTTCTCCGTGTTGCTTTTTCCCCAGGTCTCCACGCCCTTGTGTGTTTCTTTTGCTTAACGATTGCCACCTGAGGTAGCCTCTGTTGCCCATCCTCGTCAGTTTCAGAGGGTAGATATATCAGGGTTGCTTTTTCCCCAGGTCTCCACGCCCTTGTGTGTTTCTTTTGCTTAAAGTTTGCCACCTGAAGCCAGCCTCTCTTGCCCATCTTCCTCAGTTTCAGAGGGTAGATATTTCAGGGTTGCTTTTTCCCCAGGTCTCCACGCCTTTGGGTCTTGCTTCTGCTTAACGATTGCCACCTGAGGTAGCCTCTGTTGCCCTTGTTCCTCAGTTTCAGAGGGTGGATTTCTCCGTGTTGCTTTTTCCCCAGGTCTCCACGCCCTTGTGTGTTTCTTTTGCTTAACGATTGCCACCTGAGGTAGCCTCTGTTGCCCATCCTCGTCAGTTTCAGAGGGTAGATATATCAGGGTTGCTTTTTCCCCAGGTCTCCACGCCCTTGTGTGTTTCTTTTGCTTAAAGTTTGCCACCTGAAGCCAGCCTCTCTTGCCCATCTTCCTCAGTTTCAGAGGGTAGATATTTCAGGGTTGCTTTTTCCCCAGGTCTCCACGCCTTTGGGTTTTGTTTTTGCTTAACGATTGCCACCTGAGGTAGCCTCTCTTGCCCATCTTCCTCAGTTTCAGAGGGTGGATTTCTCCGTGTTGCTTTTTCCACAGGTCTCCACGCCCTTGTGTGTTTCTTTTGCTTAACGATTGCCACCTGACCTAGCCTCTGTTGCCCATCCTCGTCAGTTTCAGAGGGTAGATTTCTCCGTGTTGCTTTTTCCCCAGGTCTCCACGCCCTTGTGTGTTTCTTTTGCTTAACGTTTGCCACCTGAAGCCAGCCTCTCTTGCCCATCTTCCTCAGTTTCAGAGGGTAGATATTTCAGGGTTGCTTTTTACCCAGGTCTCCACGCTTTTGGGTTTTGTTTTTGCTTAACGATTGCCACCTGAGGTAGCCTCTGTTGCCCATCTTCCTCAGTTTCAGAGGGTGGATTTCTCAGTGTTGCTTTTTACCCAGGTCTCCACGCCCTTGTGTGTTTCTTTTGCTTAAAGATTGCCACCTGAGCTAGCCTCTGTTGCCCATCTTTGTCCGTTTCAGAGGGTAGATTTCTCAGTGTTGCCTTTTCGCCAGCTCCCCACGCCCTTGTGTGTTTCTTTTGCTTAAAGATTGTCACCTGAGCTAGGCACTGTTGCCCTGCTTCCTCAGTTTCAGAGGGTACCTTTTTCAGGGTAGCTTTTTGACCGGGTCTCCTCGCCATTGTATTTTTCTATTTCACTTTTTTTGCATAAAGATTGCCACCTGAGCTAGCCTCTGTTGCCCATCTTCTTCGGTTTCAGAGGGTAGATTTCTCAGTGTTTCATGTTCGCCAGCTCTCCACGCCCTTGCGTCTTTTTTTTTTTTTTGCTTAAAGGTTGCAACCTGAGCTAGCTTCTTTTGCCCATGTTCGTCAGTTTCAGAGGGTGGATTTCTCCGTGTTGCTTTTTCCCCAGGTCTCCACGCCCTTGTGTGTTTCTTTTGCTTAACGATTGCCACCTGAGGTAGCCTCTGTTGCCCATCCTCGTCAGTTTCAGAGGGTAGATATATCAGGGTTGCTTTTTCCCCAGGTCTCCACGCCCTTGTGTGTTTCTTTTGCTTAAAGTTTGCCACCTGAAGCCAGCCTCTCTTGCCCATCTTCCTCAGTTTCAGAGGGTAGATATTTCAGGGTTGCTTTTTCCCCAGGTCTCCACGCCTTTGGGTCTTGCTTCTGCTTAACGATTGCCACCTGAGGTAGCCTCTGTTGCCCTTGTTCCTCAGTTTCAGAGGGTGGATTTCTCCGTGTTGCTTTTTCCCCAGGTCTCCACGCCCTTGTGTGTTTCTTTTGCTTAACGATTGCCACCTGAGGTAGCCTCTGTTGCCCATCCTCGTCAGTTTCAGAGGGTGGATTTCTCCCTGTTGCTTTTTCCCCAGGTCTCCACGCCCTTGTGTGTTTCTTTTGCTTAAAGTTTGCCACCTGAAGCCAGCCTCTCTTGCCCATCTTCCTCAGTTTCAGAGGGTAGATATTTCAGGGTTGCTTTTTCCCCAGGTCTCCACGCCTTTGGGTTTTGTTTTTGCTTAACGATTGCCACCTGAGGTAGCCTCTCTTGCCCATCTTCCTCAGTTTCAGAGGGTGGATTTCTCCGTGTTGCTTTTTCCACAGGTCTCCACGCCCTTGTGTGTTTCTTTTGCTTCACGATTGCCACCTGAGGTAGCCTCTGTTGCCCATCCTCGTCAGTTTCAGAGGGTAGATTTCTCAGTGCTGCTTTTTCCCCAGGTCTCCACGCCCTCGTGTGTTTCTTTTGCTTAAAGTTTGTCACCTGAAGCCAGCCTCTCTTGCCCATCTTCCTCAGTTTCAGAGGGTAGATATTTCAGCGTTGCTTTTTCCCCAGGTCTTCACACCTTAGTGTTTTGTTTTTGCTTAACGATTGCCACCTGGGCTAGCCTCTGTTTCCCATCTTCCTCAGTTTCAGAGGGTTGATATTTCAGGGTTGCTTTTTCCCCAGGTCTCCACGCCCTTGTGTGTTTCTTTTGCTTAACGATTGCCACCTGACCTAGCCTCTGTTGCCCATCCTCGTCAGTTTCAGAGGGTAGATTTCTCCGTGTTGCTTTTTCCCCAGGTCTCCACGCCCTTGTGTGTTTCTTTTGCTTAACGTTTGCCACCTGAAGCCAGCCTCTCTTGCCCATCTTCCTCAGTTTCAGAGGGTAGATATTTCAGGGTTGCTTTTTACCCAGGTCTCCACGCTTTTGGGTTTTGTTTTTGCTTAACGATTGCCACCTGAGGTAGCCTCTGTTGCCCATCTTCCTCAGTTTCAGAGGGTGGATTTCTCAGTGTTGCTTTTTACCCAGGTCTCCACGCCCTTGTGTGTTTCTTTTGCTTAAAGATTGCCACCTGAGCTAGCCTCTGTTGCCCATCTTCGTCCGTTTCAGAGGGTAGATTTCTCAGTGTTGCCTTTTCGCCAGCTCCCCACGCCCTTGTGTGTTTCTTTTGCTTAAAGATTGTCACCTGAGCTAGGCACTGTTGCCCTGCTTCCTCAGTTTCAGAGGGTACCTTTTTCAGGGTAGCTTTTTGACCGGGTCTCCTCGCCATTGTATTTTTCTATTTCACTTTTTTTGCATAAAGATTGCCACCTGAGCTAGCCTCTGTTGCCCATCTTCTTCGGTTTCAGAGGGTAGATTTCTCAGTGTTTCATGTTCGCCAGCTCTCCACGCCCTTGCGTCTTTTTTTTTTTTTTGCTTAAAGGTTGCAACCTGAGCTAGCTTCTTTTGCCCATGTTCGTCAGTTTCAGAGGGTGGATTTCTCCGTGTTGCTTTTTCCCCAGGTCTCCACGCCCTTGTGTGTTTCTTTTGCTTAACGATTGCCACCTGAGGTAGCCTCTGTTGCCCATCCTCGTCAGTTTCAGAGGGTAGATATATCAGGGTTGCTTTTTCCCCAGGTCTCCACGCCCTTGTGTGTTTCTTTTGCTTAAAGTTTGCCACCTGAAGCCAGCCTCTCTTGCCCATCTTCCTCAGTTTCAGAGGGTAGATATTTCAGGGTTGCTTTTTCCCCAGGTCTCCACGCCTTTGGGTCTTGCTTCTGCTTAACGATTGCCACCTGAGGTAGCCTCTGTTGCCCTTGTTCCTCAGTTTCAGAGGGTGGATTTCTCCGTGTTGCTTTTTCCCCAGGTCTCCACGCCCTTGTGTGTTTCTTTTGCTTAACGATTGCCACCTGAGGTAGCCTCTGTTGCCCATCCTCGTCAGTTTCAGAGGGTGGATTTCTCCCTGTTGCTTTTTCCCCAGGTCTCCACGCCCTTGTGTGTTTCTTTTGCTTAAAGTTTGCCACCTGAAGCCAGCCTCTCTTGCCCATCTTCCTCAGTTTCAGAGGGTAGATATTTCAGGGTTGCTTTTTCCCCAGGTCTCCACGCCTTTGGGTTTTGTTTTTGCTTAACGATTGCCACCTGAGGTAGCCTCTCTTGCCCATCTTCCTCAGTTTCAGAGGGTGGATTTCTCCGTGTTGCTTTTTCCACAGGTCTCCACGCCCTTGTGTGTTTCTTTTGCTTCACGATTGCCACCTGAGGTAGCCTCTGTTGCCCATCCTCGTCAGTTTCAGAGGGTAGATTTCTCAGTGCTGCTTTTTCCCCAGGTCTCCACGCCCTCGTGTGTTTCTTTTGCTTAAAGTTTGTCACCTGAAGCCAGCCTCTCTTGCCCATCTTCCTCAGTTTCAGAGGGTAGATATTTCAGCGTTGCTTTTTCCCCAGGTCTTCACACCTTAGTGTTTTGTTTTTGCTTAACGATTGCCACCTGGGCTAGCCTCTGTTTCCCATCTTCCTCAGTTTCAGAGGGTTGATATTTCAGGGTTGCTTTTTCCCCAGGTCTCCACGCCCTTGTGTGTTTCTTTTGCTTAACGATTGCCACCTGACCTAGCCTCTGTTGCCCATCCTCGTCAGTTTCAGAGGGTAGATTTCTCCGTGTTGCTTTTTCCCCAGGTCTCCACGCCCTTGTGTGTTTCTTTTGCTTAACGTTTGCCACCTGAAGCCAGCCTCTCTTGCCCATCTTCCTCAGTTTCAGAGGGTAGATATTTCAGGGTTGCTTTTTACCCAGGTCTCCACGCTTTTGGGTTTTGTTTTTGCTTAACGATTGCCACCTGAGGTAGCCTCTGTTGCCCATCTTCCTCAGTTTCAGAGGGTGGATTTCTCAGTGTTGCTTTTTACCCAGGTCTCCACGCCCTTGTGTGTTTCTTTTGCTTAAAGATTGCCACCTGAGCTAGCCTCTGTTGCCCATCTTCGTCCGTTTCAGAGGGTAGATTTCTCAGTGTTGCCTTTTCGCCAGCTCCCCACGCCCTTGTGTGTTTCTTTTGCTTAAAGATTGTCACCTGAGCTAGGCACTGTTGCCCTGCTTCCTCAGTTTCAGAGGGTACCTTTTTCAGGGTAGCTTTTTGACCGGGTCTCCTCGCCATTGTATTTTTCTATTTCACTTTTTTTGCATAAAGATTGCCACCTGAGCTAGCCTCTGTTGCCCATCTTCTTCGGTTTCAGAGGGTAGATTTCTCAGTGTTTCATGTTCGCCAGCTCTCCACGCCCTTGCGTCTTTTTTTTTTTTTTGCTTAAAGGTTGCAACCTGAGCTAGCTTCTTTTGCCCATGTTCGTCAGTTTCAGAGGGTGGATTTCTCCGTGTTGCTTTTTCCCCAGGTCTCCACGCCCTTGTGTGTTTCTTTTGCTTAACGATTGCCACCTGAGGTAGCCTCTGTTGCCCATCCTCGTCAGTTTCAGAGGGTAGATATATCAGGGTTGCTTTTTCCCCAGGTCTCCACGCCCTTGTGTGTTTCTTTTGCTTAAAGTTTGCCACCTGAAGCCAGCCTCTCTTGCCCATCTTCCTCAGTTTCAGAGGGTAGATATTTCAGGGTTGCTTTTTCCCCAGGTCTCCACGCCTTTGGGTCTTGCTTCTGCTTAACGATTGCCACCTGAGGTAGCCTCTGTTGCCCTTGTTCCTCAGTTTCAGAGGGTGGATTTCTCCGTGTTGCTTTTTCCCCAGGTCTCCACGCCCTTGTGTGTTTCTTTTGCTTAACGATTGCCACCTGAGGTAGCCTCTGTTGCCCATCCTCGTCAGTTTCAGAGGGTGGATTTCTCCCTGTTGCTTTTTCCCCAGGTCTCCACGCCCTTGTGTGTTTCTTTTGCTTAAAGTTTGCCACCTGAAGCCAGCCTCTCTTGCCCATCTTCCTCAGTTTCAGAGGGTAGATATTTCAGGGTTGCTTTTTCCCCAGGTCTCCACGCCTTTGGGTTTTGTTTTTGCTTAACGATTGCCACCTGAGGTAGCCTCTCTTGCCCATCTTCCTCAGTTTCAGAGGGTGGATTTCTCCGTGTTGCTTTTTCCACAGGTCTCCACGCCCTTGTGTGTTTCTTTTGCTTCACGATTGCCACCTGAGGTAGCCTCTGTTGCCCATCCTCGTCAGTTTCAGAGGGTAGATTTCTCAGTGCTGCTTTTTCCCCAGGTCTCCACGCCCTCGTGTGTTTCTTTTGCTTAAAGTTTGTCACCTGAAGCCAGCCTCTCTTGCCCATCTTCCTCAGTTTCAGAGGGTAGATATTTCAGCGTTGCTTTTTCCCCAGGTCTTCACACCTTAGTGTTTTGTTTTTGCTTAACGATTGCCACCTGGGCTAGCCTCTGTTTCCCATCTTCCTCAGTTTCAGAGGGTTGATATTTCAGGGTTGCTTTTTCCCCAGGTCTCCACGCCCTTGTGTGTTTCTTTTGCTTAACGATTGCCACCTGACCTAGCCTCTGTTGCCCATCCTCGTCAGTTTCAGAGGGTAGATTTCTCCGTGTTGCTTTTTCCCCAGGTCTCCACGCCCTTGTGTGTTTCTTTTGCTTAACGTTTGCCACCTGAAGCCAGCCTCTCTTGCCCATCTTCCTCAGTTTCAGAGGGTAGATATTTCAGGGTTGCTTTTTACCCAGGTCTCCACGCTTTTGGGTTTTGTTTTTGCTTAACGATTGCCACCTGAGGTAGCCTCTGTTGCCCATCTTCCTCAGTTTCAGAGGGTGGATTTCTCAGTGTTGCTTTTTACCCAGGTCTCCACGCCCTTGTGTGTTTCTTTTGCTTAAAGATTGCCACCTGAGCTAGCCTCTGTTGCCCATCTTCGTCCGTTTCAGAGGGTAGATTTCTCAGTGTTGCCTTTTCGCCAGCTCCCCACGCCCTTGTGTGTTTCTTTTGCTTAAAGATTGTCACCTGAGCTAGGCACTGTTGCCCTGCTTCCTCAGTTTCAGAGGGTACCTTTTTCAGGGTAGCTTTTTGACCGGGTCTCCTCGCCATTGTATTTTTCTATTTCACTTTTTTTGCATAAAGATTGCCACCTGAGCTAGCCTCTGTTGCCCATCTTCTTCGGTTTCAGAGGGTAGATTTCTCAGTGTTTCATGTTCGCCAGCTCTCCACGCCCTTGCGTCTTTTTTTTTTTTTTGCTTAAAGGTTGCAACCTGAGCTAGCTTCTTTTGCCCATGTTCGTCAGTTTCAGAGGGTGGATTTCTCCGTGTTGCTTTTTCCCCAGGTCTCCACGCCCTTGTGTGTTTCTTTTGCTTAACGATTGCCACCTGAGGTAGCCTCTGTTGCCCATCCTCGTCAGTTTCAGAGGGTAGATATATCAGGGTTGCTTTTTCCCCAGGTCTCCACGCCCTTGTGTGTTTCTTTTGCTTAAAGTTTGCCACCTGAAGCCAGCCTCTCTTGCCCATCTTCCTCAGTTTCAGAGGGTAGATATTTCAGGGTTGCTTTTTCCCCAGGTCTCCACGCCTTTGGGTCTTGCTTCTGCTTAACGATTGCCACCTGAGGTAGCCTCTGTTGCCCTTGTTCCTCAGTTTCAGAGGGTGGATTTCTCCGTGTTGCTTTTTCCCCAGGTCTCCACGCCCTTGTGTGTTTCTTTTGCTTAACGATTGCCACCTGAGGTAGCCTCTGTTGCCCATCCTCGTCAGTTTCAGAGGGTGGATTTCTCCCTGTTGCTTTTTCCCCAGGTCTCCACGCCCTTGTGTGTTTCTTTTGCTTAAAGTTTGCCACCTGAAGCCAGCCTCTCTTGCCCATCTTCCTCAGTTTCAGAGGGTAGATATTTCAGGGTTGCTTTTTCCCCAGGTCTCCACGCCTTTGGGTTTTGTTTTTGCTTAACGATTGCCACCTGAGGTAGCCTCTCTTGCCCATCTTCCTCAGTTTCAGAGGGTGGATTTCTCCGTGTTGCTTTTTCCACAGGTCTCCACGCCCTTGTGTGTTTCTTTTGCTTCACGATTGCCACCTGAGGTAGCCTCTGTTGCCCATCCTCGTCAGTTTCAGAGGGTAGATTTCTCAGTGCTGCTTTTTCCCCAGGTCTCCACGCCCTCGTGTGTTTCTTTTGCTTAAAGTTTGTCACCTGAAGCCAGCCTCTCTTGCCCATCTTCCTCAGTTTCAGAGGGTAGATATTTCAGCGTTGCTTTTTCCCCAGGTCTTCACACCTTAGTGTTTTGTTTTTGCTTAACGATTGCCACCTGGGCTAGCCTCTGTTTCCCATCTTCCTCAGTTTCAGAGGGTTGATATTTCAGGGTTGCTTTTTCCCCAGGTCTCCACGCCCTTGTGTGTTTCTTTTGCTTAACGATTGCCACCTGACCTAGCCTCTGTTGCCCATCCTCGTCAGTTTCAGAGGGTAGATTTCTCCGTGTTGCTTTTTCCCCAGGTCTCCACGCCCTTGTGTGTTTCTTTTGCTTAACGTTTGCCACCTGAAGCCAGCCTCTCTTGCCCATCTTCCTCAGTTTCAGAGGGTAGATATTTCAGGGTTGCTTTTTACCCAGGTCTCCACGCTTTTGGGTTTTGTTTTTGCTTAACGATTGCCACCTGAGGTAGCCTCTGTTGCCCATCTTCCTCAGTTTCAGAGGGTGGATTTCTCAGTGTTGCTTTTTACCCAGGTCTCCACGCCCTTGTGTGTTTCTTTTGCTTAAAGATTGCCACCTGAGCTAGCCTCTGTTGCCCATCTTCGTCCGTTTCAGAGGGTAGATTTCTCAGTGTTGCCTTTTCGCCAGCTCCCCACGCCCTTGTGTGTTTCTTTTGCTTAAAGATTGTCACCTGAGCTAGGCACTGTTGCCCTGCTTCCTCAGTTTCAGAGGGTACCTTTTTCAGGGTAGCTTTTTGACCGGGTCTCCTCGCCATTGTATTTTTCTATTTCACTTTTTTTGCATAAAGATTGCCACCTGAGCTAGCCTCTGTTGCCCATCTTCTTCGGTTTCAGAGGGTAGATTTCTCAGTGTTTCATGTTCGCCAGCTCTCCACGCCCTTGCGTCTTTTTTTTTTTTTTGCTTAAAGGTTGCAACCTGAGCTAGCTTCTTTTGCCCATGTTCGTCAGTTTCAGAGGGTGGATTTCTCCGTGTTGCTTTTTCCCCAGGTCTCCACGCCCTTGTGTGTTTCTTTTGCTTAACGATTGCCACCTGAGGTAGCCTCTGTTGCCCATCCTCGTCAGTTTCAGAGGGTAGATATATCAGGGTTGCTTTTTCCCCAGGTCTCCACGCCCTTGTGTGTTTCTTTTGCTTAAAGTTTGCCACCTGAAGCCAGCCTCTCTTGCCCATCTTCCTCAGTTTCAGAGGGTAGATATTTCAGGGTTGCTTTTTCCCCAGGTCTCCACGCCTTTGGGTCTTGCTTCTGCTTAACGATTGCCACCTGAGGTAGCCTCTGTTGCCCTTGTTCCTCAGTTTCAGAGGGTGGATTTCTCCGTGTTGCTTTTTCCCCAGGTCTCCACGCCCTTGTGTGTTTCTTTTGCTTAACGATTGCCACCTGAGGTAGCCTCTGTTGCCCATCCTCGTCAGTTTCAGAGGGTGGATTTCTCCCTGTTGCTTTTTCCCCAGGTCTCCACGCCCTTGTGTGTTTCTTTTGCTTAAAGTTTGCCACCTGAAGCCAGCCTCTCTTGCCCATCTTCCTCAGTTTCAGAGGGTAGATATTTCAGGGTTGCTTTTTCCCCAGGTCTCCACGCCTTTGGGTTTTGTTTTTGCTTAACGATTGCCACCTGAGGTAGCCTCTCTTGCCCATCTTCCTCAGTTTCAGAGGGTGGATTTCTCCGTGTTGCTTTTTCCACAGGTCTCCACGCCCTTGTGTGTTTCTTTTGCTTCACGATTGCCACCTGAGGTAGCCTCTGTTGCCCATCCTCGTCAGTTTCAGAGGGTAGATTTCTCAGTGCTGCTTTTTCCCCAGGTCTCCACGCCCTCGTGTGTTTCTTTTGCTTAAAGTTTGTCACCTGAAGCCAGCCTCTCTTGCCCATCTTCCTCAGTTTCAGAGGGTAGATATTTCAGCGTTGCTTTTTCCCCAGGTCTTCACACCTTAGTGTTTTGTTTTTGCTTAACGATTGCCACCTGGGCTAGCCTCTGTTTCCCATCTTCCTCAGTTTCAGAGGGTTGATATTTCAGGGTTGCTTTTTCCCCAGGTCTCCACGCCCTTGTGTGTTTCTTTTGCTTAACGATTGCCACCTGACCTAGCCTCTGTTGCCCATCCTCGTCAGTTTCAGAGGGTAGATTTCTCCGTGTTGCTTTTTCCCCAGGTCTCCACGCCCTTGTGTGTTTCTTTTGCTTAACGTTTGCCACCTGAAGCCAGCCTCTCTTGCCCATCTTCCTCAGTTTCAGAGGGTAGATATTTCAGGGTTGCTTTTTACCCAGGTCTCCACGCTTTTGGGTTTTGTTTTTGCTTAACGATTGCCACCTGAGGTAGCCTCTGTTGCCCATCTTCCTCAGTTTCAGAGGGTGGATTTCTCAGTGTTGCTTTTTACCCAGGTCTCCACGCCCTTGTGTGTTTCTTTTGCTTAAAGATTGCCACCTGAGCTAGCCTCTGTTGCCCATCTTCGTCCGTTTCAGAGGGTAGATTTCTCAGTGTTGCCTTTTCGCCAGCTCCCCACGCCCTTGTGTGTTTCTTTTGCTTAAAGATTGTCACCTGAGCTAGGCACTGTTGCCCTGCTTCCTCAGTTTCAGAGGGTACCTTTTTCAGGGTAGCTTTTTGACCGGGTCTCCTCGCCATTGTATTTTTCTATTTCACTTTTTTTGCATAAAGATTGCCACCTGAGCTAGCCTCTGTTGCCCATCTTCTTCGGTTTCAGAGGGTAGATTTCTCAGTGTTTCATGTTCGCCAGCTCTCCACGCCCTTGCGTCTTTTTTTTTTTTTTGCTTAAAGGTTGCAACCTGAGCTAGCTTCTTTTGCCCATGTTCGTCAGTTTCAGAGGGTGGATTTCTCCGTGTTGCTTTTTCCCCAGGTCTCCACGCCCTTGTGTGTTTCTTTTGCTTAACGATTGCCACCTGAGGTAGCCTCTGTTGCCCATCCTCGTCAGTTTCAGAGGGTAGATATATCAGGGTTGCTTTTTCCCCAGGTCTCCACGCCCTTGTGTGTTTCTTTTGCTTAAAGTTTGCCACCTGAAGCCAGCCTCTCTTGCCCATCTTCCTCAGTTTCAGAGGGTAGATATTTCAGGGTTGCTTTTTCCCCAGGTCTCCACGCCTTTGGGTCTTGCTTCTGCTTAACGATTGCCACCTGAGGTAGCCTCTGTTGCCCTTGTTCCTCAGTTTCAGAGGGTGGATTTCTCCGTGTTGCTTTTTCCCCAGGTCTCCACGCCCTTGTGTGTTTCTTTTGCTTAACGATTGCCACCTGAGGTAGCCTCTGTTGCCCATCCTCGTCAGTTTCAGAGGGTGGATTTCTCCCTGTTGCTTTTTCCCCAGGTCTCCACGCCCTTGTGTGTTTCTTTTGCTTAAAGTTTGCCACCTGAAGCCAGCCTCTCTTGCCCATCTTCCTCAGTTTCAGAGGGTAGATATTTCAGGGTTGCTTTTTCCCCAGGTCTCCACGCCTTTGGGTTTTGTTTTTGCTTAACGATTGCCACCTGAGGTAGCCTCTCTTGCCCATCTTCCTCAGTTTCAGAGGGTGGATTTCTCCGTGTTGCTTTTTCCACAGGTCTCCACGCCCTTGTGTGTTTCTTTTGCTTCACGATTGCCACCTGAGGTAGCCTCTGTTGCCCATCCTCGTCAGTTTCAGAGGGTAGATTTCTCAGTGCTGCTTTTTCCCCAGGTCTCCACGCCCTCGTGTGTTTCTTTTGCTTAAAGTTTGTCACCTGAAGCCAGCCTCTCTTGCCCATCTTCCTCAGTTTCAGAGGGTAGATATTTCAGCGTTGCTTTTTCCCCAGGTCTTCACACCTTAGTGTTTTGTTTTTGCTTAACGATTGCCACCTGGGCTAGCCTCTGTTTCCCATCTTCCTCAGTTTCAGAGGGTTGATATTTCAGGGTTGCTTTTTCCCCAGGTCTCCACGCCCTTGTGTGTTTCTTTTGCTTAACGATTGCCACCTGACCTAGCCTCTGTTGCCCATCCTCGTCAGTTTCAGAGGGTAGATTTCTCCGTGTTGCTTTTTCCCCAGGTCTCCACGCCCTTGTGTGTTTCTTTTGCTTAACGTTTGCCACCTGAAGCCAGCCTCTCTTGCCCATCTTCCTCAGTTTCAGAGGGTAGATATTTCAGGGTTGCTTTTTCCCCAGGTCTCCACGCCTTTGGGTTTTGTTTTTGCTTAACGATTGCCACCTGAGGTAGCCTCTCTTGCCCATCTTCCTCAGTTTCAGAGGGTGGATTTCTCCGTGTTGCTTTTTCCACAGGTCTCCACGCCCTTGTGTGTTTCTTTTGCTTCACGATTGCCACCTGAGGTAGCCTCTGTTGCCCATCCTCGTCAGTTTCAGAGGGTAGATTTCTCAGTGCTGCTTTTTCCCCAGGTCTCCACGCCCTCGTGTGTTTCTTTTGCTTAAAGTTTGTCACCTGAAGCCAGCCTCTCTTGCCCATCTTCCTCAGTTTCAGAGGGTAGATATTTCAGCGTTGCTTTTTCCCCAGGTCTTCACACCTTAGTGTTTTGTTTTTGCTTAACGATTGCCACCTGGGCTAGCCTCTGTTTCCCATCTTCCTCAGTTTCAGAGGGTTGATATTTCAGGGTTGCTTTTTCCCCAGGTCTCCACGCCCTTGTGTGTTTCTTTTGCTTAACGATTGCCACCTGACCTAGCCTCTGTTGCCCATCCTCGTCAGTTTCAGAGGGTAGATTTCTCCGTGTTGCTTTTTCCCCAGGTCTCCACGCCCTTGTGTGTTTCTTTTGCTTAACGTTTGCCACCTGAAGCCAGCCTCTCTTGCCCATCTTCCTCAGTTTCAGAGGGTAGATATTTCAGGGTTGCTTTTTACCCAGGTCTCCACGCTTTTGGGTTTTGTTTTTGCTTAACGATTGCCACCTGAGGTAGCCTCTGTTGCCCATCTTCCTCAGTTTCAGAGGGTGGATTTCTCAGTGTTGCTTTTTACCCAGGTCTCCACGCCCTTGTGTGTTTCTTTTGCTTAAAGATTGCCACCTGAGCTAGCCTCTGTTGCCCATCTTCGTCCGTTTCAGAGGGTAGATTTCTCAGTGTTGCCTTTTCGCCAGCTCCCCACGCCCTTGTGTGTTTCTTTTGCTTAAAGATTGTCACCTGAGCTAGGCACTGTTGCCCTGCTTCCTCAGTTTCAGAGGGTACCTTTTTCAGGGTAGCTTTTTGACCGGGTCTCCTCGCCATTGTATTTTTCTATTTCACTTTTTTTGCATAAAGATTGCCACCTGAGCTAGCCTCTGTTGCCCATCTTCTTCGGTTTCAGAGGGTAGATTTCTCAGTGTTTCATGTTCGCCAGCTCTCCACGCCCTTGCGTCTTTTTTTTTTTTTTGCTTAAAGGTTGCAACCTGAGCTAGCTTCTTTTGCCCATGTTCGTCAGTTTCAGAGGGTGGATTTCTCCGTGTTGCTTTTTCCCCAGGTCTCCACGCCCTTGTGTGTTTCTTTTGCTTAACGATTGCCACCTGAGGTAGCCTCTGTTGCCCATCCTCGTCAGTTTCAGAGGGTAGATATATCAGGGTTGCTTTTTCCCCAGGTCTCCACGCCCTTGTGTGTTTCTTTTGCTTAAAGTTTGCCACCTGAAGCCAGCCTCTCTTGCCCATCTTCCTCAGTTTCAGAGGGTAGATATTTCAGGGTTGCTTTTTCCCCAGGTCTCCACGCCTTTGGGTCTTGCTTCTGCTTAACGATTGCCACCTGAGGTAGCCTCTGTTGCCCTTGTTCCTCAGTTTCAGAGGGTGGATTTCTCCGTGTTGCTTTTTCCCCAGGTCTCCACGCCCTTGTGTGTTTCTTTTGCTTAACGATTGCCACCTGAGGTAGCCTCTGTTGCCCATCCTCGTCAGTTTCAGAGGGTGGATTTCTCCCTGTTGCTTTTTCCCCAGGTCTCCACGCCCTTGTGTGTTTCTTTTGCTTAAAGTTTGCCACCTGAAGCCAGCCTCTCTTGCCCATCTTCCTCAGTTTCAGAGGGTAGATATTTCAGGGTTGCTTTTTCCCCAGGTCTCCACGCCTTTGGGTTTTGTTTTTGCTTAACGATTGCCACCTGAGGTAGCCTCTCTTGCCCATCTTCCTCAGTTTCAGAGGGTGGATTTCTCCGTGTTGCTTTTTCCACAGGTCTCCACGCCCTTGTGTGTTTCTTTTGCTTCACGATTGCCACCTGAGGTAGCCTCTGTTGCCCATCCTCGTCAGTTTCAGAGGGTAGATTTCTCAGTGCTGCTTTTTCCCCAGGTCTCCACGCCCTCGTGTGTTTCTTTTGCTTAAAGTTTGTCACCTGAAGCCAGCCTCTCTTGCCCATCTTCCTCAGTTTCAGAGGGTAGATATTTCAGCGTTGCTTTTTCCCCAGGTCTTCACACCTTAGTGTTTTGTTTTTGCTTAACGATTGCCACCTGGGCTAGCCTCTGTTTCCCATCTTCCTCAGTTTCAGAGGGTTGATATTTCAGGGTTGCTTTTTCCCCAGGTCTCCACGCCCTTGTGTGTTTCTTTTGCTTAACGATTGCCACCTGACCTAGCCTCTGTTGCCCATCCTCGTCAGTTTCAGAGGGTAGATTTCTCCGTGTTGCTTTTTCCCCAGGTCTCCACGCCCTTGTGTGTTTCTTTTGCTTAACGTTTGCCACCTGAAGCCAGCCTCTCTTGCCCATCTTCCTCAGTTTCAGAGGGTAGATATTTCAGGGTTGCTTTTTACCCAGGTCTCCACGCTTTTGGGTTTTGTTTTTGCTTAACGATTGCCACCTGAGGTAGCCTCTGTTGCCCATCTTCCTCAGTTTCAGAGGGTGGATTTCTCAGTGTTGCTTTTTACCCAGGTCTCCACGCCCTTGTGTGTTTCTTTTGCTTAAAGATTGCCACCTGAGCTAGCCTCTGTTGCCCATCTTCGTCCGTTTCAGAGGGTAGATTTCTCAGTGTTGCCTTTTCGCCAGCTCCCCACGCCCTTGTGTGTTTCTTTTGCTTAAAGATTGTCACCTGAGCTAGGCACTGTTGCCCTGCTTCCTCAGTTTCAGAGGGTACCTTTTTCAGGGTAGCTTTTTGACCGGGTCTCCTCGCCATTGTATTTTTCTATTTCACTTTTTTTGCATAAAGATTGCCACCTGAGCTAGCCTCTGTTGCCCATCTTCTTCGGTTTCAGAGGGTAGATTTCTCAGTGTTTCATGTTCGCCAGCTCTCCACGCCCTTGCGTCTTTTTTTTTTTTTTTGCTTAAAGGTTGCAACCTGAGCTAGCTTCTTTTGCCCATGTTCGTCAGTTTCAGAGGGTGGATTTCTCCGTGTTGCTTTTTCCCCAGGTCTCCACGCCCTTGTGTGTTTCTTTTGCTTAACGATTGCCACCTGAGGTAGCCTCTGTTGCCCATCCTCGTCAGTTTCAGAGGGTAGATATATCAGGGTTGCTTTTTCCCCAGGTCTCCACGCCCTTGTGTGTTTCTTTTGCTTAAAGTTTGCCACCTGAAGCCAGCCTCTCTTGCCCATCTTCCTCAGTTTCAGAGGGTAGATATTTCAGGGTTGCTTTTTCCCCAGGTCTCCACGCCTTTGGGTCTTGCTTCTGCTTAACGATTGCCACCTGAGGTAGCCTCTGTTGCCCTTGTTCCTCAGTTTCAGAGGGTGGATTTCTCCCTGTTGCTTTTTCCCCAGGTCTCCACGCCCTTGTGTGTTTCTTTTGCTTAAAGTTTGCCACCTGAAGCCAGCCTCTCTTGCCCATCTTCCTCAGTTTCAGAGGGTAGATATTTCAGGGTTGCTTTTTCCCCAGGTCTCCACGCCTTTGGGTTTTGTTTTTGCTTAACGATTGCCACCTGAGGTAGCCTCTGTTGCCCATCTTCCTCAGTTTCAGAGGGTGGATTTCTCAGTGTTGCTTTTTCCACAGGTCTCCACGCCCTTGTGTGTTTCTTTTGCTTCACGATTGCCACCTGAGGTAGCCTCTGTTGCCCATCCTCGTCAGTTTCAGAGGGTAGATTTCTCAGTGCTGCTTTTTCCCCAGGTCTCCACGCCCTCGTGTGTTTCTTTTGCTTAAAGTTTGTCACCTGAAGCCAGCCTCTCTTGCCCATCTTCCTCAGTTTCAGAGGGTAGATATTTCAGCGTTGCTTTTTCCCCAGGTCTTCACACCTTAGTGTTTTGTTTTTGCTTAACGATTGCCACCTGGGCTAGCCTCTGTTTCCCATCTTCCTCAGTTTCAGAGGGTTGATATTTCAGGGTTGCTTTTTCCCCAGGTCTCCACGCCCTTGTGTGTTTCTTTTGCTTAACGATTGCCACCTGACCTAGCCTCTGTTGCCCATCCTCGTCAGTTTCAGAGGGTAGATTTCTCCGTGTTGCTTTTTCCCCAGGTCTCCACGCCCTTGTGTGTTTCTTTTGCTTAACGTTTGCCACCTGAAGCCAGCCTCTCTTGCCCATCTTCCTCAGTTTCAGAGGGTAGATATTTCAGGGTTGCTTTTTACCCAGGTCTCCACGCTTTTGGGTTTTGTTTTTGCTTAACGATTGCCACCTGAGGTAGCCTCTGTTGCCCATCTTCCTCAGTTTCAGAGGGTGGATTTCTCAGTGTTGCTTTTTACCCAGGTCTCCACGCCCTTGTGTGTTTCTTTTGCTTAAAGATTGCCACCTGAGCTAGCCTCTGTTGCCCATCTTCGTCCGTTTCAGAGGGTAGATTTCTCAGTGTTGCCTTTTCGCCAGCTCCCCACGCCCTTGTGTGTTTCTTTTGCTTAAAGATTGTCACCTGAGCTAGGCACTGTTGCCCTGCTTCCTCAGTTTCAGAGGGTACCTTTTTCAGGGTAGCTTTTTGACCGGGTCTCCTCGCCATTGTATTTTTCTATTTCACTTTTTTTGCATAAAGATTGCCACCTGAGCTAGCCTCTGTTGCCCATCTTCTTCGGTTTCAGAGGGTAGATTTCTCAGTGTTTCATGTTCGCCAGCTCTCCACGCCCTTGCGTCTTTTTTTTTTTTTTGCTTAAAGGTTGCAACCTGAGCTAGCTTCTTTTGCCCATGTTCGTCAGTTTCAGAGGGTGGATTTCTCCGTGTTGCTTTTTCCCCAGGTCTCCACGCCCTTGTGTGTTTCTTTTGCTTAACGATTGCCACCTGAGGTAGCCTCTGTTGCCCATCCTCGTCAGTTTCAGAGGGTAGATATATCAGGGTTGCTTTTTCCCCAGGTCTCCACGCCCTTGTGTGTTTCTTTTGCTTAAAGTTTGCCACCTGAAGCCAGCCTCTCTTGCCCATCTTCCTCAGTTTCAGAGGGTAGATATTTCAGGGTTGCTTTTTCCCCAGGTCTCCACGCCTTTGGGTCTTGCTTCTGCTTAACGATTGCCACCTGAGGTAGCCTCTGTTGCCCTTGTTCCTCAGTTTCAGAGGGTGGATTTCTCCGTGTTGCTTTTTCCCCAGGTCTCCACGCCCTTGTGTGTTTCTTTTGCTTAACGATTGCCACCTGAGGTAGCCTCTGTTGCCCATCCTCGTCAGTTTCAGAGGGTGGATTTCTCCCTGTTGCTTTTTCCCCAGGTCTCCACGCCCTTGTGTGTTTCTTTTGCTTAAAGTTTGCCACCTGAAGCCAGCCTCTCTTGCCCATCTTCCTCAGTTTCAGAGGGTAGATATTTCAGGGTTGCTTTTTCCCCAGGTCTCCACGCCTTTGGGTTTTGTTTTTGCTTAACGATTGCCACCTGAGGTAGCCTCTCTTGCCCATCTTCCTCAGTTTCAGAGGGTGGATTTCTCCGTGTTGCTTTTTCCACAGGTCTCCACGCCCTTGTGTGTTTCTTTTGCTTCACGATTGCCACCTGAGGTAGCCTCTGTTGCCCATCCTCGTCAGTTTCAGAGGGTAGATTTCTCAGTGCTGCTTTTTCCCCAGGTCTCCACGCCCTCGTGTGTTTCTTTTGCTTAAAGTTTGTCACCTGAAGCCAGCCTCTCTTGCCCATCTTCCTCAGTTTCAGAGGGTAGATATTTCAGCGTTGCTTTTTCCCCAGGTCTTCACACCTTAGTGTTTTGTTTTTGCTTAACGATTGCCACCTGGGCTAGCCTCTGTTTCCCATCTTCCTCAGTTTCAGAGGGTTGATATTTCAGGGTTGCTTTTTCCCCAGGTCTCCACGCCCTTGTGTGTTTCTTTTGCTTAACGATTGCCACCTGACCTAGCCTCTGTTGCCCATCCTCGTCAGTTTCAGAGGGTAGATTTCTCCGTGTTGCTTTTTCCCCAGGTCTCCACGCCCTTGTGTGTTTCTTTTGCTTAACGTTTGCCACCTGTAGCCAGCCTCTCTTGCCCATCTTCCTCAGTTTCAGAGGGTAGATATTTCAGGGTTGCTTTTTACCCAGGTCTCCACGCTTTTGGGTTTTGTTTTTGCTTAACGATTGCCACCTGAGGTAGCCTCTGTTGCCCATCTTCCTCAGTTTCAGAGGGTGGATTTCTCAGTGTTGCTTTTTACCCAGGTCTCCACGCCCTTGTGTGTTTCTTTTGCTTAAAGATTGCCACCTGAGCTAGCCTCTGTTGCCCATCTTCGTCCGTTTCAGAGGGTAGATTTCTCAGTGTTGCCTTTTCGCCAGCTCCCCACGCCCTTGTGTGTTTCTTTTGCTTAAAGATTGTCACCTGAGCTAGGCACTGTTGCCCTGCTTCCTCAGTTTCAGAGGGTACCTTTTTCAGGGTAGCTTTTTGACCGGGTCTCCTCGCCATTGTATTTTTCTATTTCACTTTTTTTGCATAAAGATTGCCACCTGAGCTAGCCTCTGTTGCCCATCTTCTTCGGTTTCAGAGGGTAGATTTCTCAGTGTTTCATGTTCGCCAGCTCTCCACGCCCTTGCGTCTTTTTTTTTTTTTTGCTTAAAGGTTGCAACCTGAGCTAGCTTCTTTTGCCCATGTTCGTCAGTTTCAGAGGGTGGATTTCTCCGTGTTGCTTTTTCCCCAGGTCTCCACGCCCTTGTGTGTTTCTTTTGCTTAACGATTGCCACCTGAGGTAGCCTCTGTTGCCCATCCTCGTCAGTTTCAGAGGGTAGATATATCAGGGTTGCTTTTTCCCCAGGTCTCCACGCCCTTGTGTGTTTCTTTTGCTTAAAGTTTGCCACCTGAAGCCAGCCTCTCTTGCCCATCTTCCTCAGTTTCAGAGGGTAGATATTTCAGGGTTGCTTTTTCCCCAGGTCTCCACGCCTTTGGGTCTTGCTTCTGCTTAACGATTGCCACCTGAGGTAGCCTCTGTTGCCCTTGTTCCTCAGTTTCAGAGGGTGGATTTCTCCGTGTTGCTTTTTCCCCAGGTCTCCACGCCCTTGTGTGTTTCTTCTGCTTAACGATTGCCACCTGAGGTAGCCTCTGTTGCCCATCCTCGTCAGTTTCAGAGGGTGGATTTCTCCCTGTTGCTTTTCCCCCAGGTCTCCACGCCCTTGTGTGTTCCTTTTGCTTAAACTTTGCCACCTGAAGCCAGACTCTCTTGCCCATCTTCCTCAGTTTCAGAGGGTAGATACTTCAGGGTTGCTTTTTCCCCAGGTCTCCACGCCTTTGGGTTTTGTTTTTGCTTAACGATTGCCACCTGGGCTAGCCTCTCTTGCCCATCTTCCTCAGTTTCAGAGGGTGGATTTCTCCGTGTTGCTTTTTCCACAGGTCTCCACGCCCTTGTGTGTTTCTTTTGCTTCACGATTGCCACCTGAGGTAGCCTCTGTTGCCCATCCTCGTCAGTTTCAGAGGGTAGATTTCTCAGTGCTGCTTTTTCCCCAGGTCTCCACGCCCTCGTGTGTTTCTTTTGCTTAAAGTTTGTCACCTGAAGCCAGCCTCTCTTGCCCATCTTCCTCAGTTTCAGAGGGTAGATATTTCAGCGTTGCTTTTTCCCCAGGTCTTCACACCTTAGTGTTTTGTTTTTGCTTAACGATTGCCACCTGGGCTAGCCTCTGTTTCCCATCTTCCTCAGTTACAGAGGGTTGATATTTCAGGGTTGCTTTTTCCCCAGGTCTCCACGCCCTTGTGTGTTTCTTTTGCTTAACGATTGCCACCTGACCTAGCCTCTGTTGCCCATCCTCGTCAGTTTCAGAGGGTAGATTTCTCAGTGCTGCTTTTTCCCCAGGTCTCCACGCCCTCGTGTGTTTCTTTTGCTTAAAGTTTGTCACCTGAAGCCAGCCTCTCTTGCCCATCTTACTCAGTTTCAGAGGGTAGATATTTCAGCGTTGCTTTTTCCCCAGGTCTTCACACCTTAGTGTTTTGTTTTTGCTTAACGATTGCCACCTGGGCTAGCCTCTGTTTCCCATCTTCCTCAGTTTCAGAGGGTTGATATTTCAGGGTTGCTTTTTCCCCAGGTCTCCACGCCCTTGTGTGTTTCTTTTGCTTAACGATTGCCACCTGACCTAGCCTCTGTTGCCCATCCTCGTCAGTTTCAGAGGGTAGATTTCTCCGTGTTGCTTTTTCCCCAGGTCTCCACGCCCTTGTGTGTTTCTTTTGCTTAACGTTTGCCACCTGAAGCCAGCCTCTCTTGCCCATCTTCCTCAGTTTCAGAGGGTAGATATTTCAGGGTTGCTTTTTCCCCAGGTCTCCACGCCTTTGGGTCTTGCTTCTGCTTAACGATTGCCACCTGAGGTAGCCTCTGTTGCCCTTGTTCCTCAGTTTCAGAGGGTGGATTTCTCCGTGTTGCTTTTTCCCCAGGTCTCCACGCCCTTGTGTGTTTCTTTTGCTTAACGATTGCCACCTGAGGTAGCCTCTGTTGCCCATCCTCGTCAGTTTCAGAGGGTGGATTTCTCCCTGTTGCTTTTTCCCCAGGTCTCCACGCCCTTGTGTGTTTCTTTTGCTTAAAGTTTGCCACCTGAAGCCAGCCTCTCTTGCCCATCTTCCTCAGTTTCAGAGGGTAGATATTTCAGGGTTGCTTTTTCCCCAGGTCTCCACGCCTTTGGGTTTTGTTTTTGCTTAACGATTGCCACCTGAGGTAGCCTCTCTTGCCCATCTTCCTCAGTTTCAGAGGGTGGATTTCTCCGTGTTGCTTTTTCCACAGGTCTCCACGCCCTTGTGTGTTTCTTTTGCTTCACGATTGCCACCTGAGGTAGCCTCTGTTGCCCATCCTCGTCAGTTTCAGAGGGTAGATTTCTCAGTGCTGCTTTTTCCCCAGGTCTCCACGCCCTCGTGTGTTTCTTTTGCTTAAAGTTTGTCACCTGAAGCCAGCCTCTCTTGCCCATCTTCCTCAGTTTCAGAGGGTAGATATTTCAGCGTTGCTTTTTCCCCAGGTCTTCACACCTTAGTGTTTTGTTTTTGCTTAACGATTGCCACCTGGGCTAGCCTCTGTTTCCCATCTTCCTCAGTTACAGAGGGTTGATATTTCAGGGTTGCTTTTTCCCCAGGTCTCCACGCCCTTGTGTGTTTCTTTTGCTTAACGATTGCCACCTGACCTAGCCTCTGTTGCCCATCCTCGTCAGTTTCAGAGGGTAGATTTCTCAGTGCTGCTTTTTCCCCAGGTCTCCACGCCCTCGTGTGTTTCTTTTGCTTAAAGTTTGTCACCTGAAGCCAGCCTCTCTTGCCCATCTTCCTCAGTTTCAGAGGGTAGATATTTCAGCGTTGCTTTTTCCCCAGGTCTTCACACCTTAGTGTTTTGTTTTTGCTTAACGATTGCCACCTGGGCTAGCCTCTGTTTCCCATCTTCCTCAGTTACAGAGGGTTGATATTTCAGGGTTGCTTTTTCCCCAGGTCTCCACGCCCTTGTGTGTTTCTTTTGCTTAACGATTGCCACCTGACCTAGCCTCTGTTGCCCATCCTCGTCAGTTTCAGAGGGTAGATTTCTCAGTGCTGCTTTTTCCCCAGGTCTCCACGCCCTCGTGTGTTTCTTTTGCTTAAAGTTTGTCACCTGAAGCCAGCCTCTCTTGCCCATCTTACTCAGTTTCAGAGGGTAGATATTTCAGCGTTGCTTTTTCCCCAGGTCTTCACACCTTAGTGTTTTGTTTTTGCTTAACGATTGCCACCTGGGCTAGCCTCTGTTTCCCATCTTCCTCAGTTTCAGAGGGTTGATATTTCAGGGTTGCTTTTTCCCCAGGTCTCCACGCCCTTGTGTGTTTCTTTTGCTTAACGATTGCCACCTGACCTAGCCTCTGTTGCCCATCCTCGTCAGTTTCAGAGGGTAGATTTCTCCGTGTTGCTTTTTCCCCAGGTCTCCACGCCCTTGTGTGTTTCTTTTGCTTAACGTTTGCCACCTGAAGCCAGCCTCTCTTGCCCATCTTCCTCAGTTTCAGAGGGTAGATATTTCAGGGTTGCTTTTTCCCCAGGTCTCCACGCCTTTGGGTCTTGCTTCTGCTTAACGATTGCCACCTGAGGTAGCCTCTGTTGCCCTTGTTCCTCAGTTTCAGAGGGTGGATTTCTCCGTGTTGCTTTTTCCCCAGGTCTCCACGCCCTTGTGTGTTTCTTTTGCTTAACGATTGCCACCTGAGGTAGCCTCTGTTGCCCATCCTCGTCAGTTTCAGAGGGTGGATTTCTCCCTGTTGCTTTTTCCCCAGGTCTCCACGCCCTTGTGTGTTTCTTTTGCTTAAAGTTTGCCACCTGAAGCCAGCCTCTCTTGCCCATCTTCCTCAGTTTCAGAGGGTAGATATTTCAGGGTTGCTTTTTCCCCAGGTCTCCACGCCTTTGGGTTTTGTTTTTGCTTAACGATTGCCACCTGAGGTAGCCTCTCTTGCCCATCTTCCTCAGTTTCAGAGGGTGGATTTCTCCGTGTTGCTTTTTCCACAGGTCTCCACGCCCTTGTGTGTTTCTTTTGCTTCACGATTGCCACCTGAGGTAGCCTCTGTTGCCCATCCTCGTCAGTTTCAGAGGGTAGATTTCTCAGTGCTGCTTTTTCCCCAGGTCTCCACGCCCTCGTGTGTTTCTTTTGCTTAAAGTTTGTCACCTGAAGCCAGCCTCTCTTGCCCATCTTCCTCAGTTTCAGAGGGTAGATATTTCAGCGTTGCTTTTTCCCCAGGTCTTCACACCTTAGTGTTTTGTTTTTGCTTAACGATTGCCACCTGGGCTAGCCTCTGTTTCCCATCTTCCTCAGTTTCAGAGGGTTGATATTTCAGGGTTGCTTTTTCCCCAGGTCTCCACGCCCTTGTGTGTTTCTTTTGCTTAACGATTGCCACCTGACCTAGCCTCTGTTGCCCATCCTCGTCAGTTTCAGAGGGTAGATTTCTCCGTGTTGCTTTTTCCCCAGGTCTCCACGCCCTTGTGTGTTTCTTTTGCTTAACGTTTGCCACCTGAAGCCAGCCTCTCTTGCCCATCTTCCTCAGTTTCAGAGGGTAGATATTTCAGGGTTGCTTTTTACCCAGGTCTCCACGCTTTTGGGTTTTGTTTTTGCTTAACGATTGCCACCTGAGGTAGCCTCTGTTGCCCATCTTCCTCAGTTTCAGAGGGTGGATTTCTCAGTGTTGCTTTTTACCCAGGTCTCCACGCCCTTGTGTGTTTCTTTTGCTTAAAGATTGCCACCTGAGCTAGCCTCTGTTGCCCATCTTCGTCCGTTTCAGAGGGTAGATTTCTCAGTGTTGCCTTTTCGCCAGCTCCCCACGCCCTTGTGTGTTTCTTTTGCTTAAAGATTGTCACCTGAGCTAGGCACTGTTGCCCTGCTTCCTCAGTTTCAGAGGGTACCTTTTTCAGGGTAGCTTTTTGACCGGGTCTCCTCGCCATTGTATTTTTCTATTTCACTTTTTTTGCATAAAGATTGCCACCTGAGCTAGCCTCTGTTGCCCATCTTCTTCGGTTTCAGAGGGTAGATTTCTCAGTGTTTCATGTTCGCCAGCTCTCCACGCCCTTGGGTCTTTTTTTTTTTTTTGCTTAAAGGTTGCAACCTGAGCTAGCTTCTTTTGCCCATGTTCGTCAGTTTCAGAGGGTGGATTTCTCCGTGTTGCTTTTTCCCCAGGTCTCCACGCCCTTGTGTGTTTCTTCTGCTTAACGATTGCCACCTGAGGTAGCCTCTGTTGCCCATCCTCGTCAGTTTCAGAGGGTGGATTTCTCCCTGTTGCTTTTCCCCCAGGTCTCCACGCCCTTGTGTGTTCCTTTTGCTTAAACTTTGCCACCTGAAGCCAGACTCTCTTGCCCATCTTCCTCAGTTTCAGAGGGTAGATACTTCAGGGTTGCTTTTTCCCCAGGTCTCCACGCCTTTGGGTTTTGTTTTTGCTTAACGATTGCCACCTGGGCTAGCCTCTCTTGCCCATCTTCCTCAGTTTCAGAGGGTGGATTTCTCCGTGTTGCTTTTTCCACAGGTCTCCACGCCCTTGTGTGTTTCTTTTGCTTAACGATTGCCACCTGAGGTAGCCTCTGTTGCCCATCCTCGTCAGTTTCAGAGGGTAGATTTCTCAGTGCTGCTTTTTCCCCAGGTCTCCACGCCCTCGTGTGTTTCTTTTGCTTAAAGTTTGTCACCTGAAGCCAGCCTCTCTTGCCCATCTTCCTCAGTTTCAGAGGGTAGATATTTCAGCGTTGCTTTTTCCCCAGGTCTTCACACCTTAGTGTTTTGTTTTTGCTTAACGATTGCCACCTGGGCTAGCCTCTGTTTCCCATCTTCCTCAGTTACAGAGGGTTGATATTTCAGGGTTGCTTTTTCCCCAGGTCTCCACGCCCTTGTGTGTTTCTTTTGCTTAACGATTGCCACCTGACCTAGCCTCTGTTGCCCATCCTCGTCAGTTTCAGAGGGTAGATTTCTCAGTGCTGCTTTTTCCCCAGGTCTCCACGCCCTCGTGTGTTTCTTTTGCTTAAAGTTTGTCACCTGAAGCCAGCCTCTCTTGCCCATCTTACTCAGTTTCAGAGGGTAGATATTTCAGCGTTGCTTTTTCCCCAGGTCTTCACACCTTAGTGTTTTGTTTTTGCTTAACGATTGCCACCTGGGCTAGCCTCTGTTTCCCATCTTCCTCAGTTTCAGAGGGTTGATATTTCAGGGTTGCTTTTTCCCCAGGTCTCCACGCCCTTGTGTGTTTCTTTTGCTTAACGATTGCCACCTGACCTAGCCTCTGTTGCCCATCCTCGTCAGTTTCAGAGGGTAGATTTCTCCGTGTTGCTTTTTCCCCAGGTCTCCACGCCCTTGTGTGTTTCTTTTGCTTAACGTTTGCCACCTGAAGCCAGCCTCTCTTGCCCATCTTCCTCAGTTTCAGAGGGTAGATATTTCAGGGTTGCTTTTTCCCCAGGTCTCCACGCCTTTGGGTCTTGCTTCTGCTTAACGATTGCCACCTGAGGTAGCCTCTGTTGCCCTTGTTCCTCAGTTTCAGAGGGTGGATTTCTCCGTGTTGCTTTTTCCCCAGGTCTCCACGCCCTTGTGTGTTTCTTTTGCTTAACGATTGCCACCTGAGGTAGCCTCTGTTGCCCATCCTCGTCAGTTTCAGAGGGTGGATTTCTCCCTGTTGCTTTTTCCCCAGGTCTCCACGCCCTTGTGTGTTTCTTTTGCTTAAAGTTTGCCACCTGAAGCCAGCCTCTCTTGCCCATCTTCCTCAGTTTCAGAGGGTAGATATTTCAGGGTTGCTTTTTCCCCAGGTCTCCACGCCTTTGGGTTTTGTTTTTGCTTAACGATTGCCACCTGAGGTAGCCTCTCTTGCCCATCTTCCTCAGTTTCAGAGGGTGGATTTCTCCGTGTTGCTTTTTCCACAGGTCTCCACGCCCTTGTGTGTTTCTTTTGCTTCACGATTGCCACCTGAGGTAGCCTCTGTTGCCCATCCTCGTCAGTTTCAGAGGGTAGATTTCTCAGTGCTGCTTTTTCCCCAGGTCTCCACGCCCTCGTGTGTTTCTTTTGCTTAAAGTTTGTCACCTGAAGCCAGCCTCTCTTGCCCATCTTCCTCAGTTTCAGAGGGTAGATATTTCAGCGTTGCTTTTTCCCCAGGTCTTCACACCTTAGTGTTTTGTTTTTGCTTAACGATTGCCACCTGGGCTAGCCTCTGTTTCCCATCTTCCTCAGTTTCAGAGGGTTGATATTTCAGGGTTGCTTTTTCCCCAGGTCTCCACGCCCTTGTGTGTTTCTTTTGCTTAACGATTGCCACCTGACCTAGCCTCTGTTGCCCATCCTCGTCAGTTTCAGAGGGTAGATTTCTCCGTGTTGCTTTTTCCCCAGGTCTCCACGCCCTTGTGTGTTTCTTTTGCTTAACGTTTGCCACCTGAAGCCAGCCTCTCTTGCCCATCTTCCTCAGTTTCAGAGGGTAGATATTTCAGGGTTGCTTTTTACCCAGGTCTCCACGCTTTTGGGTTTTGTTTTTGCTTAACGATTGCCACCTGAGGTAGCCTCTGTTGCCCATCTTCCTCAGTTTCAGAGGGTGGATTTCTCAGTGTTGCTTTTTACCCAGGTCTCCACGCCCTTGTGTGTTTCTTTTGCTTAAAGATTGCCACCTGAGCTAGCCTCTGTTGCCCATCTTCGTCCGTTTCAGAGGGTAGATTTCTCAGTGTTGCCTTTTCGCCAGCTCCCCACGCCCTTGTGTGTTTCTTTTGCTTAAAGATTGTCACCTGAGCTAGGCACTGTTGCCCTGCTTCCTCAGTTTCAGAGGGTACCTTTTTCAGGGTAGCTTTTTGACCGGGTCTCCTCGCCATTGTATTTTTCTATTTCACTTTTTTTGCATAAAGATTGCCACCTGAGCTAGCCTCTGTTGCCCATCTTCTTCGGTTTCAGAGGGTAGATTTCTCAGTGTTTCATGTTCGCCAGCTCTCCACGCCCTTGGGTCTTTTTTTTTTTTTTGCTTAAAGGTTGCAACCTGAGCTAGCTTCTTTTGCCCATGTTCGTCAGTTTCAGAGGGTGGATTTCTCCGTGTTGCTTTTTCCCCAGGTCTCCACGCCCTTGTGTGTTTCTTTTGCTTCACGATTGCCACCTGAGGTAGCCTCTGTTGCCCATCCTCGTCAGTTTCAGAGGGTAGATATATCAGGGTTGCTTTTTCCCCAGGTCTCCACGCCCTTGTGTGTTTCTTTTGCTTAAAGTTTGCCACCTGAAGCCAGCCTCTCTTGCCCATCTTCCTCAGTTTCAGAGGGTAGATATTTCAGGGTTGCTTTTTCCCCAGGTCTCCACGCCTTTGGGTCTTGCTTCTGCTTAACGATTGCCACCTGAGGTAGCCTCTGTTGCCCTTGTTCCTCAGTTTCAGAGGGTGGATTTCTCCGTGTTGCTTTTTCCCCAGGTCTCCACGCCCTTGTGTGTTTCTTCTGCTTAACGATTGCCACCTGAGGTAGCCTCTGTTGCCCATCCTCGTCAGTTTCAGAGGGTGGATTTCTCCCTGTTGCTTTTCCCCCAGGTCTCCACGCCCTTGTGTGTTCCTTTTGCTTAAACTTTGCCACCTGAAGCCAGACTCTCTTGCCCATCTTCCTCAGTTTCAGAGGGTAGATACTTCAGGGTTGCTTTTTCCCCAGGTCTCCACGCCTTTGGGTTTTGTTTTTGCTTAACGATTGCCACCTGGGCTAGCCTCTCTTGCCCATCTTCCTCAGTTTCAGAGGGTGGATTTCTCCGTGTTGCTTTTTCCACAGGTCTCCACGCCCTTGTGTGTTTCTTTTGCTTAACGATTGCCACCTGAGGTAGCCTCTGTTGCCCATCCTCGTCAGTTTCAGAGGGTAGATTTCTCAGTGCTGCTTTTTCCCCAGGTCTCCACGCCCTCGTGTGTTTCTTTTGCTTAAAGTTTGTCACCTGAAGCCAGCCTCTCTTGCCCATCTTCCTCAGTTTCAGAGGGTAGATATTTCAGCGTTGCTTTTTCCCCAGGTCTTCACACCTTAGTGTTTTGTTTTTGCTTAACGATTGCCACCTGGGCTAGCCTCTGTTTCCCATCTTCCTCAGTTACAGAGGGTTGATATTTCAGGGTTGCTTTTTCCCCAGGTCTCCACGCCCTTGTGTGTTTCTTTTGCTTAACGATTGCCACCTGACCTAGCCTCTGTTGCCCATCCTCGTCAGTTTCAGAGGGTAGATTTCTCAGTGCTGCTTTTTCCCCAGGTCTCCACGCCCTCGTGTGTTTCTTTTGCTTAAAGTTTGTCACCTGAAGCCAGCCTCTCTTGCCCATCTTACTCAGTTTCAGAGGGTAGATATTTCAGCGTTGCTTTTTCCCCAGGTCTTCACACCTTAGTGTTTTGTTTTTGCTTAACGATTGCCACCTGGGCTAGCCTCTGTTTCCCATCTTCCTCAGTTTCAGAGGGTTGATATTTCAGGGTTGCTTTTTCCCCAGGTCTCCACGCCCTTGTGTGTTTCTTTTGCTTAACGATTGCCACCTGAGGTAGCCTCTGTTGCCCATCCTCGTCAGTTTCAGAGGGTAGATTTCTCCGTGTTGCTTTTTCCCCAGGTCTCCACGCCCTTGTGTGTTTCTTTTGCTTAACGTTTGCCACCTGAAGCCAGCCTCTCTTGCCCATCTTCCTCAGTTTCAGAGGGTAGATATTTCAGGGTTGCTTTTTCCCCAGGTCTCCACGCCTTTGGGTCTTGCTTCTGCTTAACGATTGCCACCTGAGGTAGCCTCTGTTGCCCTTGTTCCTCAGTTTCAGAGGGTGGATTTCTCCGTGTTGCTTTTTCCCCAGGTCTCCACGCCCTTGTGTGTTTCTTTTGCTTAACGATTGCCACCTGAGGTAGCCTCTGTTGCCCATCCTCGTCAGTTTCAGAGGGTGGATTTCTCCCTGTTGCTTTTTCCCCAGGTCTCCACGCCCTTGTGTGTTTCTTTTGCTTAAAGTTTGCCACCTGAAGCCAGCCTCTCTTGCCCATCTTCCTCAGTTTCAGAGGGTAGATATTTCAGGGTTGCTTTTTCCCCAGGTCTCCACGCCTTTGGGTTTTGTTTTTGCTTAACGATTGCCACCTGAGGTAGCCTCTCTTGCCCATCTTCCTCAGTTTCAGAGGGTGGATTTCTCCGTGTTGCTTTTTCCACAGGTCTCCACGCCCTTGTGTGTTTCTTTTGCTTCACGATTGCCACCTGAGGTAGCCTCTGTTGCCCATCCTCGTCAGTTTCAGAGGGTAGATTTCTCAGTGCTGCTTTTTCCCCAGGTCTCCACGCCCTCGTGTGTTTCTTTTGCTTAAAGTTTGTCACCTGAAGCCAGCCTCTCTTGCCCATCTTCCTCAGTTTCAGAGGGTAGATATTTCAGCGTTGCTTTTTCCCCAGGTCTTCACACCTTAGTGTTTTGTTTTTGCTTAACGATTGCCACCTGGGCTAGCCTCTGTTTCCCATCTTCCTCAGTTTCAGAGGGTTGATATTTCAGGGTTGCTTTTTCCCCAGGTCTCCACGCCCTTGTGTGTTTCTTTTGCTTAACGATTGCCACCTGACCTAGCCTCTGTTGCCCATCCTCGTCAGTTTCAGAGGGTAGATTTCTCCGTGTTGCTTTTTCCCCAGGTCTCCACGCCCTTGTGTGTTTCTTTTGCTTAACGTTTGCCACCTGAAGCCAGCCTCTCTTGCCCATCTTCCTCAGTTTCAGAGGGTAGATATTTCAGGGTTGCTTTTTACCCAGGTCTCCACGCTTTTGGGTTTTGTTTTTGCTTAACGATTGCCACCTGAGGTAGCCTCTGTTGCCCATCTTCCTCAGTTTCAGAGGGTGGATTTCTCAGTGTTGCTTTTTACCCAGGTCTCCACGCCCTTGTGTGTTTCTTTTGCTTAAAGATTGCCACCTGAGCTAGCCTCTGTTGCCCATCTTCGTCCGTTTCAGAGGGTAGATTTCTCAGTGTTGCCTTTTCGCCAGCTCCCCACGCCCTTGTGTGTTTCTTTTGCTTAAAGATTGTCACCTGAGCTAGGCACTGTTGCCCTGCTTCCTCAGTTTCAGAGGGTACCTTTTTCAGGGTAGCTTTTTGACCGGGTCTCCTCGCCATTGTATTTTTCTATTTCACTTTTTTTGCATAAAGATTGCCACCTGAGCTAGCCTCTGTTGCCCATCTTCTTCGGTTTCAGAGGGTAGATTTCTCAGTGTTTCATGTTCGCCAGCTCTCCACGCCCTTGGGTCTTTTTTTTTTTTTTGCTTAAAGGTTGCAACCTGAGCTAGCTTCTTTTGCCCATGTTCGTCAGTTTCAGAGGGTGGATTTCTCCGTGTTGCTTTTTCCCCAGGTCTCCACGCCCTTGTGTGTTTCTTTTGCTTCACGATTGCCACCTGAGGTAGCCTCTGTTGCCCATCCTCGTCAGTTTCAGAGGGTAGATATATCAGGGTTGCTTTTTCCCCAGGTCTCCACGCCCTTGTGTGTTTCTTTTGCTTAAAGTTTGCCACCTGAAGCCAGCCTCTCTTGCCCATCTTCCTCAGTTTCAGAGGGTAGATATTTCAGGGTTGCTTTTTCCCCAGGTCTCCACGCCTTTGGGTCTTGCTTCTGCTTAACGATTGCCACCTGAGGTAGCCTCTGTTGCCCTTGTTCCTCAGTTTCAGAGGGTGGATTTCTCCGTGTTGCTTTTTCCCCAGGTCTCCACGCCCTTGTGTGTTTCTTCTGCTTAACGATTGCCACCTGAGGTAGCCTCTGTTGCCCATCCTCGTCAGTTTCAGAGGGTGGATTTCTCCCTGTTGCTTTTCCCCCAGGTCTCCACGCCCTTGTGTGTTCCTTTTGCTTAAACTTTGCCACCTGAAGCCAGACTCTCTTGCCCATCTTCCTCAGTTTCAGAGGGTAGATACTTCAGGGTTGCTTTTTCCCCAGGTCTCCACGCCTTTGGGTTTTGTTTTTGCTTAACGATTGCCACCTGGGCTAGCCTCTCTTGCCCATCTTCCTCAGTTTCAGAGGGTGGATTTCTCCGTGTTGCTTTTTCCACAGGTCTCCACGCCCTTGTGTGTTTCTTTTGCTTAACGATTGCCACCTGAGGTAGCCTCTGTTGCCCATCCTCGTCAGTTTCAGAGGGTAGATTTCTCAGTGCTGCTTTTTCCCCAGGTCTCCACGCCCTCGTGTGTTTCTTTTGCTTAAAGTTTGTCACCTGAAGCCAGCCTCTCTTGCCCATCTTCCTCAGTTTCAGAGGGTAGATATTTCAGCGTTGCTTTTTCCCCAGGTCTTCACACCTTAGTGTTTTGTTTTTGCTTAACGATTGCCACCTGGGCTAGCCTCTGTTTCCCATCTTCCTCAGTTACAGAGGGTTGATATTTCAGGGTTGCTTTTTCCCCAGGTCTCCACGCCCTTGTGTGTTTCTTTTGCTTAACGATTGCCACCTGACCTAGCCTCTGTTGCCCATCCTCGTCAGTTTCAGAGGGTAGATTTCTCAGTGCTGCTTTTTCCCCAGGTCTCCACGCCCTCGTGTGTTTCTTTTGCTTAAAGTTTGTCACCTGAAGCCAGCCTCTCTTGCCCATCTTACTCAGTTTCAGAGGGTAGATATTTCAGCGTTGCTTTTTCCCCAGGTCTTCACACCTTAGTGTTTTGTTTTTGCTTAACGATTGCCACCTGGGCTAGCCTCTGTTTCCCATCTTCCTCAGTTTCAGAGGGTTGATATTTCAGGGTTGCTTTTTCCCCAGGTCTCCACGCCCTTGTGTGTTTCTTTTGCTTAACGATTGCCACCTGACCTAGCCTCTGTTGCCCATCCTCGTCAGTTTCAGAGGGTAGATTTCTCCGTGTTGCTTTTTCCCCAGGTCTCCACGCCCTTGTGTGTTTCTTTTGCTTAACGTTTGCCACCTGAAGCCAGCCTCTCTTGCCCATCTTCCTCAGTTTCAGAGGGTAGATATTTCAGGGTTGCTTTTTCCCCAGGTCTCCACGCCTTTGGGTCTTGCTTCTGCTTAACGATTGCCACCTGAGGTAGCCTCTGTTGCCCTTGTTCCTCAGTTTCAGAGGGTGGATTTCTCCGTGTTGCTTTTTCCCCAGGTCTCCACGCCCTTGTGTGTTTCTTTTGCTTAACGATTGCCACCTGAGGTAGCCTCTGTTGCCCATCCTCGTCAGTTTCAGAGGGTGGATTTCTCCCTGTTGCTTTTTCCCCAGGTCTCCACGCCCTTGTGTGTTTCTTTTGCTTAAAGTTTGCCACCTGAAGCCAGCCTCTCTTGCCCATCTTCCTCAGTTTCAGAGGGTAGATATTTCAGGGTTGCTTTTTCCCCAGGTCTCCACGCCTTTGGGTTTTGTTTTTGCTTAACGATTGCCACCTGAGGTAGCCTCTCTTGCCCATCTTCCTCAGTTTCAGAGGGTGGATTTCTCCGTGTTGCTTTTTCCACAGGTCTCCACGCCCTTGTGTGTTTCTTTTGCTTCACGATTGCCACCTGAGGTAGCCTCTGTTGCCCATCCTCGTCAGTTTCAGAGGGTAGATTTCTCAGTGCTGCTTTTTCCCCAGGTCTCCACGCCCTCGTGTGTTTCTTTTGCTTAAAGTTTGTCACCTGAAGCCAGCCTCTCTTGCCCATCTTCCTCAGTTTCAGAGGGTAGATATTTCAGCGTTGCTTTTTCCCCAGGTCTTCACACCTTAGTGTTTTGTTTTTGCTTAACGATTGCCACCTGGGCTAGCCTCTGTTTCCCATCTTCCTCAGTTTCAGAGGGTTGATATTTCAGGGTTGCTTTTTCCCCAGGTCTCCACGCCCTTGTGTGTTTCTTTTGCTTAACGATTGCCACCTGACCTAGCCTCTGTTGCCCATCCTCGTCAGTTTCAGAGGGTAGATTTCTCCGTGTTGCTTTTTCCCCAGGTCTCCACGCCCTTGTGTGTTTCTTTTGCTTAACGTTTGCCACCTGAAGCCAGCCTCTCTTGCCCATCTTCCTCAGTTTCAGAGGGTAGATATTTCAGGGTTGCTTTTTACCCAGGTCTCCACGCTTTTGGGTTTTGTTTTTGCTTAACGATTGCCACCTGAGGTAGCCTCTGTTGCCCATCTTCCTCAGTTTCAGAGGGTGGATTTCTCAGTGTTGCTTTTTACCCAGGTCTCCACGCCCTTGTGTGTTTCTTTTGCTTAAAGATTGCCACCTGAGCTAGCCTCTGTTGCCCATCTTCGTCCGTTTCAGAGGGTAGATTTCTCAGTGTTGCCTTTTCGCCAGCTCCCCACGCCCTTGTGTGTTTCTTTTGCTTAAAGATTGTCACCTGAGCTAGGCACTGTTGCCCTGCTTCCTCAGTTTCAGAGGGTACCTTTTTCAGGGTAGCTTTTTGACCGGGTCTCCTCGCCATTGTATTTTTCTATTTCACTTTTTTTGCATAAAGATTGCCACCTGAGCTAGCCTCTGTTGCCCATCTTCTTCGGTTTCAGAGGGTAGATTTCTCAGTGTTTCATGTTCGCCAGCTCTCCACGCCCTTGCGTCTTTTTTTTTTTTTTGCTTAAAGGTTGCAACCTGAGCTAGCTTCTTTTGCCCATGTTCGTCAGTTTCAGAGGGTGGATTTCTCCGTGTTGCTTTTTCCCCAGGTCTCCACGCCCTTGTGTGTTTCTTTTGCTTAACGATTGCCACCTGAGGTAGCCTCTGTTGCCCATCCTCGTCAGTTTCAGAGGGTAGATATATCAGGGTTGCTTTTTCCCCAGGTCTCCACGCCCTTGTGTGTTTCTTTTGCTTAAAGTTTGCCACCTGAAGCCAGCCTCTCTTGCCCATCTTCCTCAGTTTCAGAGGGTAGATATTTCAGGGTTGCTTTTTCCCCAGGTCTCCACGCCTTTGGGTCTTGCTTCTGCTTAACGATTGCCACCTGAGGTAGCCTCTGTTGCCCTTGTTCCTCAGTTTCAGAGGGTGGATTTCTCCGTGTTGCTTTTTCCCCAGGTCTCCACGCCCTTGTGTGTTTCTTTTGCTTAACGATTGCCACCTGAGGTAGCCTCTGTTGCCCATCCTCGTCAGTTTCAGAGGGTGGATTTCTCCCTGTTGCTTTTTCCCCAGGTCTCCACGCCCTTGTGTGTTTCTTTTGCTTAAAGTTTGCCACCTGAAGCCAGCCTCTCTTGCCCATCTTCCTCAGTTTCAGAGGGTAGATATTTCAGGGTTGCTTTTTCCCCAGGTCTCCACGCCTTTGGGTTTTGTTTTTGCTTAACGATTGCCACCTGAGGTAGCCTCTCTTGCCCATCTTCCTCAGTTTCAGAGGGTGGATTTCTCCGTGTTGCTTTTTCCACAGGTCTCCACGCCCTTGTGTGTTTCTTTTGCTTCACGATTGCCACCTGAGGTAGCCTCTGTTGCCCATCCTCGTCAGTTTCAGAGGGTAGATTTCTCAGTGCTGCTTTTTCCCCAGGTCTCCACGCCCTCGTGTGTTTCTTTTGCTTAAAGTTTGTCACCTGAAGCCAGCCTCTCTTGCCCATCTTCCTCAGTTTCAGAGGGTAGATATTTCAGCGTTGCTTTTTCCCCAGGTCTTCACACCTTAGTGTTTTGTTTTTGCTTAACGATTGCCACCTGGGCTAGCCTCTGTTTCCCATCTTCCTCAGTTTCAGAGGGTTGATATTTCAGGGTTGCTTTTTCCCCAGGTCTCCACGCCCTTGTGTGTTTCTTTTGCTTAACGATTGCCACCTGACCTAGCCTCTGTTGCCCATCCGCGTCAGTTTCAGAGGGTAGATTTCTCCGTGTTGCTTTTTCCCCAGGTCTCCACGCCCTTGTGTGTTTCTTTTGCTTAACGTTTGCCACCTGAAGCCAGCCTCTCTTGCCCATCTTCCTCAGTTTCAGAGGGTAGATATTTCAGGGTTGCTTTTTACCCAGGTCTCCACGCTTTTGTGTTTTGTTTTTGCTTAACGATTGCCACCTGAGGTAGCCTCTGTTGCCCATCTTCCTCAGTTTCAGAGGGTGGATTTCTCAGTGTTGCTTTTTACCCAGGTCTCCACGCCCTTGTGTGTTTCTTTTGCTTAAAGATTGCCACCTGAGCTAGCCTCTGTTGCCCATCTTCGTCCGTTTCAGAGGGTAGATTTCTCAGTGTTGCCTTTTCGCCAGCTCCCCACGCCCTTGTGTGTTTCTTTTGCTTAAAGATTGTCACCTGAGCTAGGCACTGTTGCCCTGCTTCCTCAGTTTCAGAGGGTACCTTTTTCAGGGTAGCTTTTTGACCGGGTCTCCTCGCCATTGTATTTTTCTATTTCACTTTTTTTGCATAAAGATTGCCACCTGAGCTAGCCTCTGTTGCCCATCTTCTTCGGTTTCAGAGGGTAGATTTCTCAGTGTTTCATGTTCGCCAGCTCTCCACGCCCTTGCGTCTTTTTTTTTTTTTTGCTTAAAGGTTGCAACCTGAGCTAGCTTCTTTTGCCCATGTTCGTCAGTTTCAGAGGGTGGATTTCTCCGTGTTGCTTTTTCCCCAGGTCTCCACGCCCTTGTGTGTTTCTTTTGCTTAACGATTGCCACCTGAGGTAGCCTCTGTTGCCCATCCTCGTCAGTTTCAGAGGGTAGATATATCAGGGTTGCTTTTTCCCCAGGTCTCCACGCCCTTGTGTGTTTCTTTTGCTTAAAGTTTGCCACCTGAAGCCAGCCTCTCTTGCCCATCTTCCTCAGTTTCAGAGGGTAGATATTTCAGGGTTGCTTTTTCCCCAGGTCTCCACGCCTTTGGGTCTTGCTTCTGCTTAACGATTGCCACCTGAGGTAGCCTCTGTTGCCCTTGTTCCTCAGTTTCAGAGGGTGGATTTCTCCGTGTTGCTTTTTCCCCAGGTCTCCACGCCCTTGTGTGTTCCTTTTGCTTAAACTTTGCCACCTGAAGCCAGACTCTCTTGCCCATCTTCCTCAGTTTCAGAGGGTAGATACTTCAGGGTTGCTTTTTCCCCAGGTCTGCACGCCTTTGGGTTTTGTTTTTGCTTAACGATTGCCACCTGAGGTAGCCTCTCTTGCCCATCTTCCTCAGTTTCAGAGGGTGGATTTCTCCGTGTTGCTTTTTCCACAGGTCTCCACGCCCTTGTGTGTTTCTTTTGCTTAACGATTGCCACCTGAGGTAGCCTCTCTTGCCCATCTTCCTCAGTTTCAGAGGGTAGATTTCTCAGTGCTGCTTTTTCCCCAGGTCTCCACGCCCTCGTGTGTTTCTTTTGCTTAACGATTGCCACCTGAGGTAGCCTCTGTTGCCCATCCTCGTCAGTTTCAGAGGGTGGATTTCTCCCTGTTGCTTTTTCCCCAGGTCTCCACGCCCTTGTGTGTTCCTTTTGCTTAAACTTTGCCACCTGAAGCCTGACTCTCTTGCCCATCTTCCTCAGTTTCAGAGGGTAGATACTTCAGGGTTGCTTTTTCCCCAGGTCTCCACGCCTTTGGGTTTTGTTTTTGCTTAACGATTGCCACCTGAGCTAGCCTCTCTTGCCCATCTTCCTCAGTTTCAGAGGGTGGATTTCTCCGTGTTGCTTTTTCCACAGGTCTCCACGCCCTTGTGTGTTTCTTTTGCTTAACGATTGCCAACTGAGGTAGCCTCTGTTGCCCATCCTCGTCAGTTTCAGAGGGTAGATTTCTCAGTGCTGCTTTTTCCCCAGGTCTCCACGCCCTCTTGTGTTTCTTTTGCTTAAAGTTTGTCACCTGAAGCCAGCCTCTCTTGCCCATCTTCCTCAGTTTCAGAGGGTAGATATTTCAGCGTCGCTTTTTCCCCAGGTCTTCACACCTTAGTGTTTTGTTTTTGCTTAACGATTGCCACCTGGGCTAGCCTCTGTTTCCCATCTTCCTCAGTTTCAGAGGGTTGATATTTCAGGGTTGCTTTTTCCCCAGGTCTCCACGCCCTTGTGTGTTTCTTTTGCTTAACGATTGCCACCTGACCTAGCCTCTGTTGCCCATCCTCGTCAGTTTCAGAGGGTAGATTTCTCCGTGTTGCTTTTTCCCCAGGTCTCCACGCCCTTGTGTGTTTCTTTTGCTTAACGTTTGCCACCTGAAGCCAGCCTCTCTTGCCCATCTTCCTCAGTTTCAGAGCGTAGATATTTCAGGGTTGCTTTTTACCCAGGTCTCCATGCTTTTGGGTTTTGTTTTTGCTTAACGATTGCCACCTGAGGTAGCCTCTGTTGCCCATTTCCTCAGTTTCAGAGGGTGGATTTCTCAGTGTTGCTTTTTACCCAGGTCTCCACGCCCTTGTGTGTTTCTTTTGCTTAAAGATTGCCACCTGAGCTAGCCTCTGTTGCCCATCTTCGTCCGTTTCAGAGGGTAGATTTCTCAGTGTTGCCTTTTCGCCAGCTCCCCACGCCCTTGTGTGTTTCTTTTGCTTAAAGATTGTCACCTGAGCTAGGCACTGTTGCCCTGCTTCCTCAGTTTCAGAGGGTACCTTTTTCAGGGTAGCTTTTTGACCGGGTCTCCTCGCCATTGTATTTTTCTATTTCACTTTTTTTGCATAAAGATTGCCACCTGAGCTAGCCTCTGTTGCCCATCTTCTTCGGTTTCAGAGGGTAGATTTCTCAGTGTTTCATGTTCGCCAGCTCTCCACGCCCTTGCGTCTTTTTTTTTTTTTTGCTTAAAGGTTGCAACCTGAGCTAGCTTCTTTTGCCCATGTTCGTCAGTTTCAGAGGGTGGATTTCTCCGTGTTGCTTTTTCCCCAGGTCTCCACGCCCTTGTGTGTTTCTTTTGCTTAACGATTGCCACCTGAGGTAGCCTCTGTTGCCCATCCTCGTCAGTTTCAGAGGGTAGATATATCAGGGTTGCTTTTTCCCCAGGTCTCCACGCCCTTGTGTGTTTCTTTTGCTTAAAGTTTGCCACCTGAAGCCAGCCTCTCTTGCCCATCTTCCTCAGTTTCAGAGGGTAGATATTTCAGGGTTGCTTTTTCCCCAGGTCTCCACGCCTTTGGGTCTTGCTTCTGCTTAACGATTGCCACCTGAGGTAGCCTCTGTTGCCCTTGTTCCTCAGTTTCAGAGGGTGGATTTCTCCGTGTTGCTTTTTCCCCAGGTCTCCACGCCCTTGTGTGTTTCTTTTGCTTAACGATTGCCACCTGAGGTAGCCTCTGTTGCCCATCCTCGTCAGTTTCAGAGGGTGGATTTCTCCCTGTTGCTTTTTCCCCAGGTCTCCACGCCCTTGTGTGTTCCTTTTGCTTAAAGTTTGCCACCTGAAGCCAGCCTCTCTTGCCCATCTTCCTCAGTTTCAGAGGGTAGATATTTCAGGGTTGCTTTTTCCCCAGGTCTCCACGCCTTTGGGTTTTGTTTTTGCTTAACGATTGCCACCTGAGGTAGCCTCTCTTGCCCATCTTCCTCAGTTTCAGAGGGTGGATTTCTCCGTGTTGCTTTTTCCACAGGTCTCCACGCCCTTGTGTGTTTCTTTTGCTTCACGATTGCCACCTGAGGTAGCCTCTGTTGCCCATCCTCGTCAGTTTCAGAGGGTAGATTTCTCAGTGCTGCTTTTTCCCCAGGTCTCCACGCCCTCGTGTGTTTCTTTTGCTTAAAGTTTGTCACCTGAAGCCAGCCTCTCTTGCCCATCTTCCTCAGTTTCAGAGGGTAGATATTTCAGCGTCGCTTTTTCCCCAGGTCTTCACACCTTAGTGTTTTGTTTTTGCTTAACGATTGCCACCTGGGCTAGCCTCTGTTTCCCATCTTCCTCAGTTTCAGAGGGTTGATATTTCAGGGTTGCTTTTTCCCCAGGTCTCCACGCCCTTGTGTGTTTCTTTTGCTTAACGATTGCCACCTGACCTAGCCTCTGTTGCCCATCCTCGTCAGTTTCAGAGGGTAGATTTCTCCGTGTTGCTTTTTCCCCAGGTCTCCACGCCCTTGTGTGTTTCTTTTGCTTAACGTTTGCCACCTGAAGCCAGCCTCTCTTGCCCATCTTCCTCAGTTTCAGAGGGTAGATATTTCAGGGTTGCTTTTTACCCAGGTCTCCACGCTTTTGGGTTTTGTTTTTGCTTAACGATTGCCACCTGAGGTAGCCTCTGTTGCCCATCTTCCTCAGTTTCAGAGGGTGGATTTCTCAGTGTTGCTTTTTACCCAGGTCTCCACGCCCTTGTGTGTTTCTTTTGCTTAAAGATTGCCACCTGAGCTAGCCTCTGTTGCCCATCTTCGTCCGTTTCAGAGGGTAGATTTCTCAGTGTTGCCTTTTCGCCAGCTCCCCACGCCCTTGTGTGTTTCTTTTGCTTAAAGATTGTCACCTGAGCTAGGCACTGTTGCCCTGCTTCCTCAGTTTCAGAGGGTACCTTTTTCAGGGTAGCTTTTTGACCGGGTCTCCTCGCCATTGTATTTTTCTATTTCACTTTTTTTGCATAAAGATTGCCACCTGAGCTAGCCTCTGTTGCCCATCTTCTTCGGTTTCAGAGGGTAGATTTCTCAGTGTTTCATGTTCGCCAGCTCTCCACGCCCTTGCGTCTTTTTTTTTTTTTTGCTTAAAGGTTGCAACCTGAGCTAGCTTCTTTTGCCCATGTTCGTCAGTTTCAGAGGGTGGATTTCTCCGTGTTGCTTTTTCCCCAGGTCTCCACGCCCTTGTGTGTTTCTTTTGCTTAACGATTGCCACCTGAGGTAGCCTCTGTTGCCCATCCTCGTCAGTTTCAGAGGGTAGATATATCAGGGTTGCTTTTTCCCCAGGTCTCCACGCCCTTGTGTGTTTCTTTTGCTTAAAGTTTGCCACCTGAAGCCAGCCTCTCTTGCCCATCTTCCTCAGTTTCAGAGGGTAGATATTTCAGGGTTGCTTTTTCCCCAGGTCTCCACGCCTTTGGGTCTTGCTTCTGCTTAACGATTGCCACCTGAGGTAGCCTCTGTTGCCCTTGTTCCTCAGTTTCAGAGGGTGGATTTCTCCGTGTTGCTTTTTCCCCAGGTCTCCACGCCCTTGTGTGTTTCTTTTGCTTAACGATTGCCACCTGAGGTAGCCTCTGTTGCCCATCCTCGTCAGTTTCAGAGGGTGGATTTCTCCCTGTTGCTTTTTCCCCAGGTCTCCACGCCCTTGTGTGTTCCTTTTGCTTAAACTTTGACACCTGAAGCCAGCCTCTCTTGCCCATCTTCCTCAGTTTCAGAGGGTAGATACTTCAGGGTTGCTTTTTCCCCAGGTCTCCACGCCTTTGGGTTTTGTTTTTGCTTAACGATTGCCACCTGAGCTAGCCTCTCTTGCCCATCTTCCTCAGTTTCAGAGGGTGGATTTCTCCGTGTTGCTTTTTCCACAGGTCTCCACGCCCTTGTGTGTTTCTTTTGCTTCACGATTGCCACCTGAGGTAGCCTCTGTTGCCCATCCTCGTCAGTTTCAGAGGGTAGATTTCTCAGTGCTGCTTTTTCCCCAGGTCTCCACGCCCTCGTGTGTTTCTTTTGCTTAAAGTTTGTCACCTGAAGCCAGCCTCTCTTGCCCATCTTCCTCAGTTTCAGAGGGTAGATATTTCAGCGTCGCTTTTTCCCCAGGTCTTCACACCTTAGTGTTTTGTTTTTGCTTAACGATTGCCACCTGGGCTAGCCTCTGTTTCCCATCTTCCTCAGTTTCAGAGGGTTGATATTTCAGGGTTGCTTTTTCCCCAGGTCTCCACGCCCTTGTGTGTTTCTTTTGCTTAACGATTGCCACCTGACCTAGCCTCTGTTGCCCATCCTCGTCAGTTTCAGAGGGTAGATTTCTCCGTGTTGCTTTTTCCCCAGGTCTCCACGCCCTTGTGTGTTTCTTTTGCTTAACGTTTGCCACCTGAAGCCAGCCTCTCTTGCCCATCTTCCTCAGTTTCAGAGCGTAGATATTTCAGGGTTGCTTTTTACCCAGGTCTCCATGCTTTTGGGTTTTGTTTTTGCTTAACGATTGCCACCTGAGGTAGCCTCTGTTGCCCATTTCCTCAGTTTCAGAGGGTGGATTTCTCAGTGTTGCTTTTTACCCAGGTCTCCACGCCCTTGTGTGTTTCTTTTGCTTAAAGATTGCCACCTGAGCTAGCCTCTGTTGCCCATCTTCGTCCGTTTCAGAGGGTAGATTTCTCAGTGTTGCCTTTTCGCCAGCTCCCCACGCCCTTGTGTGTTACTTTTGCTTAAAGATTGTCACCTGAGCTAGGCACTGTTGCCCTGCTTCCTCAGTTTCAGAGGGTACCTTTTTCAGGGTAGCTTTTTGACCGGGTCTCCTCGCCATTGTATTTTTCTATTTCACTTTTTTTGCATAAAGATTGCCACCTGAGCTAGCCTCTGTTGCCCATCTTCTTCGGTTTCAGAGGGTAGATTTCTCAGTGTTTCATGTTCGCCAGCTCTCCACGCCCTTGCGTCTTTTTTTTTTTTTTGCTTAAAGGTTGCAACCTGAGCTAGCTTCTTTTGCCCATGTTCGTCAGTTTCAGAGGGTGGATTTCTCCGTGTTGCTTTTTCCCCAGGTCTCCACGCCCTTGTGTGTTTCTTTTGCTTAACGATTGCCACCTGAGGTAGCCTCTGTTGCCCATCCTCGTCAGTTTCAGAGGGTAGATATATCAGGGTTGCTTTTTCCCCAGGTCTCCACGCCCTTGTGTGTTTCTTTTGCTTAAAGTTTGCCACCTGAAGCCAGCCTCTCTTGCCCATCTTCCTCAGTTTCAGAGGGTAGATATTTCAGGGTTGCTTTTTCCCCAGGTCTCCACGCCTTTGGGTCTTGCTTCTGCTTAACGATTGCCACCTGAGGTAGCCTCTGTTGCCCTTGTTCCTCAGTTTCAGAGGGTGGATTTCTCCGTGTTGCTTTTTCCCCAGGTCTCCACGCCCTTGTGTGTTTCTTTTGCTTAACGATTGCCACCTGAGGTAGCCTCTGTTGCCCATCCTCGTCAGTTTCAGAGGGTGGATTTCTCCCTGTTGCTTTTTCCCCAGGTCTCCACGCCCTTGTGTGTTCCTTTTGCTTAAACTTTGCCACCTGAAGCCAGACTCTCTTGCCCATCTTCCTCAGTTTCAGAGGGTAGATATTTCAGGGTTGCTTTTTCCCCAGGTGTCCACGCCTTTGGGTTTTGTTTTTGCTTAACGATTGCCACCTGGGCTAGCCTCTCTTGCCCATCTTCCTCAGTTTCAGAGGGTGGATTTCTCCGTGTTGCTTTTTCCACAGGTCTCCACGCCCTTGTGTGTTTCTTTTGCTTAACGATTGCCACCTGAGGTAGCCTCTGTTGCCCATCCTCGTCAGTTTCAGAGGGTAGATTTCTCAGTGCTGCTTTTTCCCCAGGTCTCCACGCCCTCGTGTGTTTCTTTTGCTTAAAGTTTGTCACCTGAAGCCAGCCTCTCTTGCCCATCTTCCTCAGTTTCAGAGGGTAGATATTTCAGCGTCGCTTTTTCCCCAGGTCTTCACACCTTAGTGTTTTGTTTTTGCTTAACGATTGCCACCTGGGCTAGCCTCTGTTTCCCATCTTCCTCAGTTTCAGAGGGTTGATATTTCAGGGTTGCTTTTTCCCCAGGTCTCCACGCCCTTGTGTGTTTCTTTTGCTTAACGATTGCCACCTGACCTAGCCTCTGTTGCCCATCCTCGTCAGTTTCAGAGGGTAGATTTCTCCGTGTTGCTTTTTCCCCAGGTCTCCACGCCCTTGTGTGTTTCTTTTGCTTAACGTTTGCCACCTGAAGCCAGCCTCTCTTGCCCATCTTCCTCAGTTTCAGAGCGTAGATATTTCAGGGTTGCTTTTTACCCAGGTCTCCATGCTTTTGGGTTTTGTTTTTGCTTAACGATTGCCACCTGAGGTAGCCTCTGTTGCCCATTTCCTCAGTTTCAGAGGGTGGATTTCTCAGTGTTGCTTTTTACCCAGGTCTCCACGCCCTTGTGTGTTTCTTTTGCTTAAAGATTGCCACCTGAGCTAGCCTCTGTTGCCCATCTTCGTCCGTTTCAGAGGGTAGATTTCTCAGTGTTGCCTTTTCGCCAGCTCCCCACGCCCTTGTGTGTTTCTTTTGCTTAAAGATTGTCACCTGAGCTAGGCACTGTTGCCCTGCTTCCTCAGTTTCAGAGGGTACCTTTTTCAGGGTAGCTTTTTGACCGGGTCTCCTCGCCATTGTATTTTTCTATTTCACTTTTTTTGCATAAAGATTGCCACCTGAGCTAGCCTCTGTTGCCCATCTTCTTCGGTTTCAGAGGGTAGATTTCTCAGTGTTTCATGTTCGCCAGCTCTCCACGCCCTTGCGTCTTTTTTTTTTTTTTGCTTAAAGGTTGCAACCTGAGCTAGCTTCTTTTGCCCATGTTCGTCAGTTTCAGAGGGTGGATTTCTCCGTGTTGCTTTTTCCCCAGGTCTCCACGCCCTTGTGTGTTTCTTTTGCTTAACGATTGCCACCTGAGGTAGCCTCTGTTGCCCATCCTCGTCAGTTTCAGAGGGTAGATATATCAGGGTTGCTTTTTCCCCAGGTCTCCACGCCCTTGTGTGTTTCTTTTGCTTAAAGTTTGCCACCTGAAGCCAGCCTCTCTTGCCCATCTTCCTCAGTTTCAGAGGGTAGATATTTCAGGGTTGCTTTTTCCCCAGGTCTCCACGCCTTTGGGTCTTGCTTCTGCTTAACGATTGCCACCTGAGGTAGCCTCTGTTGCCCTTGTTCCTCAGTTTCAGAGGGTGGATTTCTCCGTGTTGCTTTTTCCCCAGGTCTCCACGCCCTTGTGTGTTTCTTTTGCTTAACGATTGCCACCTGAGGTAGCCTCTGTTGCCCATCCTCGTCAGTTTCAGAGGGTGGATTTCTCCCTGTTGCTTTTTCCCCAGGTCTCCACGCCCTTGTGTGTTCCTTTTGCTTAAAGTTTGCCACCTGAAGCCAGCCTCTCTTGCCCATCTTCCTCAGTTTCAGAGGGTAGATATTTCAGGGTTGCTTTTTCCCCAGGTCTCCACGCCTTTGGGTTTTGTTTTTGCTTAACGATTGCCACCTGAGGTAGCCTCTCTTGCCCATCTTCCTCAGTTTCAGAGGGTGGATTTCTCCGTGTTGCTTTTTCCACAGGTCTCCACGCCCTTGTGTGTTTCTTTTGCTTCACGATTGCCACCTGAGGTAGCCTCTGTTGCCCATCCTCGTCAGTTTCAGAGGGTAGATTTCTCAGTGCTGCTTTTTCCCCAGGTCTCCACGCCCTCGTGTGTTTCTTTTGCTTAAAGTTTGTCACCTGAAGCCAGCCTCTCTTGCCCATCTTCCTCAGTTTCAGAGGGTAGATATTTCAGCGTCGCTTTTTCCCCAGGTCTTCACACCTTAGTGTTTTGTTTTTGCTTAACGATTGCCACCTGGGCTAGCCTCTGTTTCCCATCTTCCTCAGTTTCAGAGGGTTGATATTTCAGGGTTGCTTTTTCCCCAGGTCTCCACGCCCTTGTGTGTTTCTTTTGCTTAACGATTGCCACCTGACCTAGCCTCTGTTGCCCATCCTCGTCAGTTTCAGAGGGTAGATTTCTCCGTGTTGCTTTTTCCCCAGGTCTCCACGCCCTTGTGTGTTTCTTTTGCTTAACGTTTGCCACCTGAAGCCAGCCTCTCTTGCCCATCTTCCTCAGTTTCAGAGGGTAGATATTTCAGGGTTGCTTTTTACCCAGGTCTCCACGCTTTTGGGTTTTGTTTTTGCTTAACGATTGCCACCTGAGGTAGCCTCTGTTGCCCATCTTCCTCAGTTTCAGAGGGTGGATTTCTCAGTGTTGCTTTTTACCCAGGTCTCCACGCCCTTGTGTGTTTCTTTTGCTTAAAGATTGCCACCTGAGCTAGCCTCTGTTGCCCATCTTCGTCCGTTTCAGAGGGTAGATTTCTCAGTGTTGCCTTTTCGCCAGCTCCCCACGCCCTTGTGTGTTTCTTTTGCTTAAAGATTGTCACCTGAGCTAGGCACTGTTGCCCTGCTTCCTCAGTTTCAGAGGGTACCTTTTTCAGGGTAGCTTTTTGACCGGGTCTCCTCGCCATTGTATTTTTCTATTTCACTTTTTTTGCATAAAGATTGCCACCTGAGCTAGCCTCTGTTGCCCATCTTCTTCGGTTTCAGAGGGTAGATTTCTCAGTGTTTCATGTTCGCCAGCTCTCCACGCCCTTGCGTCTTTTTTTTTTTTTTGCTTAAAGGTTGCAACCTGAGCTAGCTTCTTTTGCCCATGTTCGTCAGTTTCAGAGGGTGGATTTCTCCGTGTTGCTTTTTCCCCAGGTCTCCACGCCCTTGTGTGTTTCTTTTGCTTAACGATTGCCACCTGAGGTAGCCTCTGTTGCCCATCCTCGTCAGTTTCAGAGGGTAGATATATCAGGGTTGCTTTTTCCCCAGGTCTCCACGCCCTTGTGTGTTTCTTTTGCTTAAAGTTTGCCACCTGAAGCCAGCCTCTCTTGCCCATCTTCCTCAGTTTCAGAGGGTAGATATTTCAGGGTTGCTTTTTCCCCAGGTCTCCACGCCTTTGGGTCTTGCTTCTGCTTAACGATTGCCACCTGAGGTAGCCTCTGTTGCCCTTGTTCCTCAGTTTCAGAGGGTGGATTTCTCCGTGTTGCTTTTTCCCCAGGTCTCCACGCCCTTGTGTGTTTCTTTTGCTTAACGATTGCCACCTGAGGTAGCCTCTGTTGCCCATCCTCGTCAGTTTCAGAGGGTGGATTTCTCCCTGTTGCTTTTTCCCCAGGTCTCCACGCCCTTGTGTGTTCCTTTTGCTTAAACTTTGACACCTGAAGCCAGCCTCTCTTGCCCATCTTCCTCAGTTTCAGAGGGTAGATACTTCAGGGTTGCTTTTTCCCCAGGTCTCCACGCCTTTGGGTTTTGTTTTTGCTTAACGATTGCCACCTGAGCTAGCCTCTCTTGCCCATCTTCCTCAGTTTCAGAGGGTGGATTTCTCCGTGTTGCTTTTTCCACAGGTCTCCACGCCCTTGTGTGTTTCTTTTGCTTCACGATTGCCACCTGAGGTAGCCTCTGTTGCCCATCCTCGTCAGTTTCAGAGGGTAGATTTCTCAGTGCTGCTTTTTCCCCAGGTCTCCACGCCCTCGTGTGTTTCTTTTGCTTAAAGTTTGTCACCTGAAGCCAGCCTCTCTTGCCCATCTTCCTCAGTTTCAGAGGGTAGATATTTCAGCGTCGCTTTTTCCCCAGGTCTTCACACCTTAGTGTTTTGTTTTTGCTTAACGATTGCCACCTGGGCTAGCCTCTGTTTCCCATCTTCCTCAGTTTCAGAGGGTTGATATTTCAGGGTTGCTTTTTCCCCAGGTCTCCACGCCCTTGTGTGTTTCTTTTGCTTAACGATTGCCACCTGACCTAGCCTCTGTTGCCCATCCTCGTCAGTTTCAGAGGGTAGATTTCTCCGTGTTGCTTTTTCCCCAGGTCTCCACGCCCTTGTGTGTTTCTTTTGCTTAACGTTTGCCACCTGAAGCCAGCCTCTCTTGCCCATCTTCCTCAGTTTCAGAGCGTAGATATTTCAGGGTTGCTTTTTACCCAGGTCTCCATGCTTTTGGGTTTTGTTTTTGCTTAACGATTGCCACCTGAGGTAGCCTCTGTTGCCCATTTCCTCAGTTTCAGAGGGTGGATTTCTCAGTGTTGCTTTTTACCCAGGTCTCCACGCCCTTGTGTGTTTCTTTTGCTTAAAGATTGCCACCTGAGCTAGCCTCTGTTGCCCATCTTCGTCCGTTTCAGAGGGTAGATTTCTCAGTGTTGCCTTTTCGCCAGCTCCCCACGCCCTTGTGTGTTTCTTTTGCTTAAAGATTGTCACCTGAGCTAGGCACTGTTGCCCTGCTTCCTCAGTTTCAGAGGGTACCTTTTTCAGGGTAGCTTTTTGACCGGGTCTCCTCGCCATTGTATTTTTCTATTTCACTTTTTTTGCATAAAGATTGCCACCTGAGCTAGCCTCTGTTGCCCATCTTCTTCGGTTTCAGAGGGTAGATTTCTCAGTGTTTCAAGTTCGCCAGCTCTCCACGCCCTTGCGTCTTTTTTTTTTTTTTGCTTAAAGGTTGCAACCTGAGCTAGCTTCTTTTGCCCATGTTCGTCAGTTTCAGAGGGTGGATTTCTCCGTGTTGCTTTTTCCCCAGGTCTCCACGCCCTTGTGTGTTTCTTTTGCTTAACGATTGCCACCTGAGGTAGCCTCTGTTGCCCATCCTCGTCAGTTTCAGAGGGTAGATATATCAGGGTTGCTTTTTCCCCAGGTCTCCACGCCCTTGTGTGTTTCTTTTGCTTAAAGTTTGCCACCTGAAGCCAGCCTCTCTTGCCCATCTTCCTCAGTTTCAGAGGGTAGATATTTCAGGGTTGCTTTTTCCCCAGGTCTCCACGCCTTTGGGTCTTGCTTCTGCTTAACGATTGCCACCTGAGGTAGCCTCTGTTGCCCTTGTTCCTCAGTTTCAGAGGGTGGATTTCTCCGTGTTGCTTTTTCCCCAGGTCTCCACGCCCTTGTGTGTTTCTTTTGCTTAACGATTGCCACCTGAGGTAGCCTCTGTTGCCCATCCTCGTCAGTTTCAGAGGGTGGATTTCTCCCTGTTGCTTTTTCCCCAGGTCTCCACGCCCTTGTGTGTTCCTTTTGCTTAAACTTTGCCACCTGAAGCCAGCCTCTCTTGCCCATCTTCCTCAGTTTCAGAGGGTAGATATTTCAGGGTTGCTTTTTCCCCAGGTGTCCACGCCTTTGGGTTTTGTTTTTGCTTAACGATTGCCACCTGGGCTAGCCTCTCTTGCCCATCTTCCTCAGTTTCAGAGGGTGGATTTCTCCGTGTTGCTTTTTCCACAGGTCTCCACGCCCTTGTGTGTTTCTTTTGCTTAACGATTGCCACCTGAGGTAGCCTCTGTTGCCCATCCTCGTCAGTTTCAGAGGGTAGATTTCTCAGTGCTGCTTTTTCCCCAGGTCTCCACGCCCTCGTGTGTTTCTTTTGCTTAAAGTTTGTCACCTGAAGCCAGCCTCTCTTGCCCATCTTCCTCAGTTTCAGAGGGTAGATATTTCAGCGTCGCTTTTTCCCCAGGTCTTCACACCTTAGTGTTTTGTTTTTGCTTAACGATTGCCACCTGGGCTAGCCTCTGTTTCCCATCTTCCTCAGTTTCAGAGGGTTGATATTTCAGGGTTGCTTTTTCCCCAGGTCTCCACGCCCTTGTGTGTTTCTTTTGCTTAACGATTGCCACCTGACCTAGCCTCTGTTGCCCATCCTCGTCAGTTTCAGAGGGTAGATTTCTCCGTGTTGCTTTTTCCCCAGGTCTCCACGCCCTTGTGTGTTTCTTTTGCTTAACGTTTGCCACCTGAAGCCAGCCTCTCTTGCCCATCTTCCTCAGTTTCAGAGGGTAGATATTTCAGGGTTGCTTTTTACCCAGGTCTCCACGCTTTTGGGTTTTGTTTTTGCTTAACGATTGCCACCTGAGGTAGCCTCTGTTGCCCATCTTCCTCAGTTTCAGAGGGTGGATTTCTCAGTGTTGCTTTTTACCCAGGTCTCCACGCCCTTGTGTGTTTCTTTTGCTTAAAGATTGCCACCTGAGCTAGCCTCTGTTGCCCATCTTCGTCCGTTTCAGAGGGTAGATTTCTCAGTGTTGCCTTTTCGCCAGCTCCCCACGCCCTTGTGTGTTTCTTTTGCTTAAAGATTGTCACCTGAGCTAGGCACTGTTGCCCTGCTTCCTCAGTTTCAGAGGGTACCTTTTTCAGGGTAGCTTTTTGACCGGGTCTCCTCGCCATTGTATTTTTCTATTTCACTTTTTTTGCATAAAGATTGCCACCTGAGCTAGCCTCTGTTGCCCATCTTCTTCGGTTTCAGAGGGTAGATTTCTCAGTGTTTCATGTTCGCCAGCTCTCCACGCCCTTGCGTCTTTTTTTTTTTTTTGCTTAAAGGTTGCAACCTGAGCTAGCTTCTTTTGCCCATGTTCGTCAGTTTCAGAGGGTGGATTTCTCCGTGTTGCTTTTTCCCCAGGTCTCCACGCCCTTGTGTGTTTCTTTTGCTTAACGATTGCCACCTGAGGTAGCCTCTGTTGCCCATCCTCGTCAGTTTCAGAGGGTAGATATATCAGGGTTGCTTTTTCCCCAGGTCTCCACGCCCTTGTGTGTTTCTTTTGCTTAAAGTTTGCCACCTGAAGCCAGCCTCTCTTGCCCATCTTCCTCAGTTTCAGAGGGTAGATATTTCAGGGTTGCTTTTTCCCCAGGTCTCCACGCCTTTGGGTCTTGCTTCTGCTTAACGATTGCCACCTGAGGTAGCCTCTGTTGCCCTTGTTCCTCAGTTTCAGAGGGTGGATTTCTCCGTGTTGCTTTTTCCCCAGGTCTCCACGCCCTTGTGTGTTTCTTTTGCTTAACGATTGCCACCTGAGGTAGCCTCTGTTGCCCATCCTCGTCAGTTTCAGAGGGTGGATTTCTCCCTGTTGCTTTTTCCCCAGGTCTCCACGCCCTTGTGTGTTTCTTTTGCTTAAAGTTTGCCACCTGAAGCCAGCCTCTCTTGCCCATCTTCCTCAGTTTCAGAGGGTAGATATTTCAGGGTTGCTTTTTCCCCAGGTCTCCACGCCTTTGGGTTTTGTTTTTGCTTAACGATTGCCACCTGAGGTAGCCTCTCTTGCCCATCTTCCTCAGTTTCAGAGGGTGGATTTCTCCGTGTTGCTTTTTCCACAGGTCTCCACGCCCTTGTGTGTTTCTTTTGCTTCACGATTGCCACCTGAGGTAGCCTCTGTTGCCCATCCTCGTCAGTTTCAGAGGGTAGATTTCTCAGTGCTGCTTTTTCCCCAGGTCTCCACGCCCTCGTGTGTTTCTTTTGCTTAAAGTTTGTCACCTGAAGCCAGCCTCTCTTGCCCATCTTCCTCAGTTTCAGAGGGTAGATATTTCAGCGTTGCTTTTTCCCCAGGTCTTCACACCTTAGTGTTTTGTTTTTGCTTAACGATTGCCACCTGGGCTAGCCTCTGTTTCCCATCTTCCTCAGTTTCAGAGGGTTGATATTTCAGGGTTGCTTTTTCCCCAGGTCTCCACGCCCTTGTGTGTTTCTTTTGCTTAACGATTGCCACCTGACCTAGCCTCTGTTGCCCATCCTCGTCAGTTTCAGAGGGTAGATTTCTCCGTGTTGCTTTTTCCCCAGGTCTCCACGCCCTTGTGTGTTTCTTTTGCTTAACGTTTGCCACCTGAAGCCAGCCTCTCTTGCCCATCTTCCTCAGTTTCAGAGGGTAGATATTTCAGGGTTGCTTTTTACCCAGGTCTCCACGCTTTTGGGTTTTGTTTTTGCTTAACGATTGCCACCTGAGGTAGCCTCTGTTGCCCATCTTCCTCAGTTTCAGAGGGTGGATTTCTCAGTGTTGCTTTTTACCCAGGTCTCCACGCCCTTGTGTGTTTCTTTTGCTTAAAGATTGCCACCTGAGCTAGCCTCTGTTGCCCATCTTCGTCCGTTTCAGAGGGTAGATTTCTCAGTGTTGCCTTTTCGCCAGCTCCCCACGCCCTTGTGTGTTTCTTTTGCTTAAAGATTGTCACCTGAGCTAGGCACTGTTGCCCTGCTTCCTCAGTTTCAGAGGGTACCTTTTTCAGGGTAGCTTTTTGACCGGGTCTCCTCGCCATTGTATTTTTCTATTTCACTTTTTTTGCATAAAGATTGCCACCTGAGCTAGCCTCTGTTGCCCATCTTCTTCGGTTTCAGAGGGTAGATTTCTCAGTGTTTCATGTTCGCCAGCTCTCCACGCCCTTGCGTCTTTTTTTTTTTTTTGCTTAAAGGTTGCAACCTGAGCTAGCTTCTTTTGCCCATGTTCGTCAGTTTCAGAGGGTGGATTTCTCCGTGTTGCTTTTTCCCCAGGTCTCCACGCCCTTGTGTGTTTCTTTTGCTTAACGATTGCCACCTGAGGTAGCCTCTGTTGCCCATCCTCGTCAGTTTCAGAGGGTAGATATATCAGGGTTGCTTTTTCCCCAGGTCTCCACGCCCTTGTGTGTTTCTTTTGCTTAAAGTTTGCCACCTGAAGCCAGCCTCTCTTGCCCATCTTCCTCAGTTTCAGAGGGTAGATATTTCAGGGTTGCTTTTTCCCCAGGTCTCCACGCCTTTGGGTCTTGCTTCTGCTTAACGATTGCCACCTGAGGTAGCCTCTGTTGCCCTTGTTCCTCAGTTTCAGAGGGTGGATTTCTCCGTGTTGCTTTTTCCCCAGGTCTCCACGCCCTTGTGTGTTTCTTTTGCTTAACGATTGCCACCTGAGGTAGCCTCTGTTGCCCATCCTCGTCAGTTTCAGAGGGTGGATTTCTCCCTGTTGCTTTTTCCCCAGGTCTCCACGCCCTTGTGTGTTTCTTTTGCTTAAAGTTTGCCACCTGAAGCCAGCCTCTCTTGCCCATCTTCCTCAGTTTCAGAGGGTAGATATTTCAGGGTTGCTTTTTCCCCAGGTCTCCACGCCTTTGGGTTTTGTTTTTGCTTAACGATTGCCACCTGAGGTAGCCTCTCTTGCCCATCTTCCTCAGTTTCAGAGGGTGGATTTCTCCGTGTTGCTTTTTCCACAGGTCTCCACGCCCTTGTGTGTTTCTTTTGCTTCACGATTGCCACCTGAGGTAGCCTCTGTTGCCCATCCTCGTCAGTTTCAGAGGGTAGATTTCTCAGTGCTGCTTTTTCCCCAGGTCTCCACGCCCTCGTGTGTTTCTTTTGCTTAAAGTTTGTCACCTGAAGCCAGCCTCTCTTGCCCATCTTCCTCAGTTTCAGAGGGTAGATATTTCAGCGTTGCTTTTTCCCCAGGTCTTCACACCTTAGTGTTTTGTTTTTGCTTAACGATTGCCACCTGGGCTAGCCTCTGTTTCCCATCTTCCTCAGTTTCAGAGGGTTGATATTTCAGGGTTGCTTTTTCCCCAGGTCTCCACGCCCTTGTGTGTTTCTTTTGCTTAACGATTGCCACCTGACCTAGCCTCTGTTGCCCATCCTCGTCAGTTTCAGAGGGTAGATTTCTCCGTGTTGCTTTTTCCCCAGGTCTCCACGCCCTTGTGTGTTTCTTTTGCTTAACGTTTGCCACCTGAAGCCAGCCTCTCTTGCCCATCTTCCTCAGTTTCAGAGGGTAGATATTTCAGGGTTGCTTTTTACCCAGGTCTCCACGCTTTTGGGTTTTGTTTTTGCTTAACGATTGCCACCTGAGGTAGCCTCTGTTGCCCATCTTCCTCAGTTTCAGAGGGTGGATTTCTCAGTGTTGCTTTTTACCCAGGTCTCCACGCCCTTGTGTGTTTCTTTTGCTTAAAGATTGCCACCTGAGCTAGCCTCTGTTGCCCATCTTCGTCCGTTTCAGAGGGTAGATTTCTCAGTGTTGCCTTTTCGCCAGCTCCCCACGCCCTTGTGTGTTTCTTTTGCTTAAAGATTGTCACCTGAGCTAGGCACTGTTGCCCTGCTTCCTCAGTTTCAGAGGGTACCTTTTTCAGGGTAGCTTTTTGACCGGGTCTCCTCGCCATTGTATTTTTCTATTTCACTTTTTTTGCATAAAGATTGCCACCTGAGCTAGCCTCTGTTGCCCATCTTCTTCGGTTTCAGAGGGTAGATTTCTCAGTGTTTCATGTTCGCCAGCTCTCCACGCCCTTGCGTCTTTTTTTTTTTTTTGCTTAAAGGTTGCAACCTGAGCTAGCTTCTTTTGCCCATGTTCGTCAGTTTCAGAGGGTGGATTTCTCCGTGTTGCTTTTTCCCCAGGTCTCCACGCCCTTGTGTGTTTCTTTTGCTTAACGATTGCCACCTGAGGTAGCCTCTGTTGCCCATCCTCGTCAGTTTCAGAGGGTAGATATATCAGGGTTGCTTTTTCCCCAGGTCTCCACGCCCTTGTGTGTTTCTTTTGCTTAAAGTTTGCCACCTGAAGCCAGCCTCTCTTGCCCATCTTCCTCAGTTTCAGAGGGTAGATATTTCAGGGTTGCTTTTTCCCCAGGTCTCCACGCCTTTGGGTCTTGCTTCTGCTTAACGATTGCCACCTGAGGTAGCCTCTGTTGCCCTTGTTCCTCAGTTTCAGAGGGTGGATTTCTCCGTGTTGCTTTTTCCCCAGGTCTCCACGCCCTTGTGTGTTTCTTTTGCTTAACGATTGCCACCTGAGGTAGCCTCTGTTGCCCATCCTCGTCAGTTTCAGAGGGTGGATTTCTCCCTGTTGCTTTTTCCCCAGGTCTCCACGCCCTTGTGTGTTCCTTTTGCTTAAACTTTGACACCTGAAGCCAGCCTCTCTTGCCCATCTTCCTCAGTTTCAGAGGGTAGATACTTCAGGGTTGCTTTTTCCCCAGGTCTCCACGCCTTTGGGTTTTGTTTTTGCTTAACGATTGCCACCTGAGCTAGCCTCTCTTGCCCATCTTCCTCAGTTTCAGAGGGTGGATTTCTCCGTGTTGCTTTTTCCACAGGTCTCCACGCCCTTGTGTGTTTCTTTTGCTTCACGATTGCCACCTGAGGTAGCCTCTGTTGCCCATCCTCGTCAGTTTCAGAGGGTAGATTTCTCAGGGCTGCTTTTTCCCCAGGTCTCCACGCCCTCGTGTGTTTCTTTTGCTTAAAGTTTGTCACCTGAAGCCAGCCTCTCTTGCCCATCTTCCTCAGTTTCAGAGGGTAGATATTTCAGCGTCGCTTTTTCCCCAGGTCTTCACACCTTAGTGTTTTGTTTTTGCTTAACGATTGCCACCTGGGCTAGCCTCTGTTTCCCATCTTCCTCAGTTTCAGAGGGTTGATATTTCAGGGTTGCTTTTTCCCCAGGTCTCCACGCCCTTGTGTGTTTCTTTTGCTTAACGATTGCCACCTGACCTAGCCTCTGTTGCCCATCCTCGTCAGTTTCAGAGGGTAGATTTCTCCGTGTTGCTTTTTCCCCAGGTCTCCACGCCCTTGTGTGTTTCTTTTGCTTAACGTTTGCCACCTGAAGCCAGCCTCTCTTGCCCATCTTCCTCAGTTTCAGAGGGTAGATATTTCAGGGTTGCTTTTTACCCAGGTCTCCACGCTTTTGGGTTTTGTTTTTGCTTAACGATTGCCACCTGAGGTAGCCTCTGTTGCCCATTTCCTCAGTTTCAGAGGGTGGATTTCTCAGTGTTGCTTTTTACCCAGGTCTCCACGCCCTTGTGTGTTTCTTTTGCTTAAAGATTGCCACCTGAGCTAGCCTCTGTTGCCCATCTTCGTCCGTTTCAGAGGGTAGATTTCTCAGTGTTGCCTTTTCGCCAGCTCCCCACGCCCTTGTGTGTTTCTTTTGCTTAAAGATTGTCACCTGAGCTAGGCACTGTTGCCCTGCTTCCTCAGTTTCAGAGGGTACCTTTTTCAGGGTAGCTTTTTGACCGGGTCTCCTCGCCATTGTATTTTTCTATTTCACTTTTTTTGCATAAAGATTGCCACCTGAGCTAGCCTCTGTTGCCCATCTTCTTCGGTTTCAGAGGGTAGATTTCTCAGTGTTTCATGTTCGCCAGCTCTCCACGCCCTTGCGTCTTTTTTTTTTTTTTGCTTAAAGGTTGCAACCTGAGCTAGCTTCTTTTGCCCATGTTCGTCAGTTTCAGAGGGTGGATTTCTCCGTGTTGCTTTTTCCCCAGGTCTCCACGCCCTTGTGTGTTTCTTTTGCTTAACGATTGCCACCTGAGGTAGCCTCTGTTGCCCATCCTCGTCAGTTTCAGAGGGTAGATATATCAGGGTTGCTTTTTCCCCAGGTCTCCACGCCCTTGTGTGTTTCTTTTGCTTAAAGTTTGCCACCTGAAGCCAGCCTCTCTTGCCCATCTTCCTCAGTTTCAGAGGGTAGATATTTCAGGGTTGCTTTTTCCCCAGGTCTCCACGCCTTTGGGTCTTGCTTCTGCTTAACGATTGCCACCTGAGGTAGCCTCTGTTGCCCTTGTTCCTCAGTTTCAGAGGGTGGATTTCTCCGTGTTGCTTTTTCCCCAGGTCTCCACGCCCTTGTGTGTTTCTTTTGCTTAACGATTGCCACCTGAGGTAGCCTCTGTTGCCCATCCTCGTCAGTTTCAGAGGGTGGATTTCTCCCTGTTGCTTTTTCCCCAGGTCTCCACGCCCTTGTGTGTTTCTTTTGCTTAAAGTTTGCCACCTGAAGCCAGCCTCTCTTGCCCATCTTCCTCAGTTTCAGAGGGTAGATATTTCAGGGTTGCTTTTTCCCCAGGTCTCCACGCCTTTGGGTTTTGTTTTTGCTTAACGATTGCCACCTGAGGTAGCCTCTCTTGCCCATCTTCCTCAGTTTCAGAGGGTGGATTTCTCCGTGTTGCTTTTTCCACAGGTCTCCACGCCCTTGTGTGTTTCTTTTGCTTCACGATTGCCACCTGAGGTAGCCTCTGTTGCCCATCCTCGTCAGTTTCAGAGGGTAGATTTCTCAGTGCTGCTTTTTCCCCAGGTCTCCACGCCCTCGTGTGTTTCTTTTGCTTAAAGTTTGTCACCTGAAGCCAGCCTCTCTTGCCCATCTTCCTCAGTTTCAGAGGGTAGATATTTCAGCGTTGCTTTTTCCCCAGGTCTTCACACCTTAGTGTTTTGTTTTTGCTTAACGATTGCCACCTGGGCTAGCCTCTGTTTCCCATCTTCCTCAGTTTCAGAGGGTTGATATTTCAGGGTTGCTTTTTCCCCAGGTCTCCACGCCCTTGTGTGTTTCTTTTGCTTAACGATTGCCACCTGACCTAGCCTCTGTTGCCCATCCTCGTCAGTTTCAGAGGGTAGATTTCTCCGTGTTGCTTTTTCCCCAGGTCTCCACGCCCTTGTGTGTTTCTTTTGCTTAACGTTTGCCACCTGAAGCCAGCCTCTCTTGCCCATCTTCCTCAGTTTCAGAGGGTAGATATTTCAGGGTTGCTTTTTACCCAGGTCTCCACGCTTTTGGGTTTTGTTTTTGCTTAACGATTGCCACCTGAGGTAGCCTCTGTTGCCCATCTTCCTCAGTTTCAGAGGGTGGATTTCTCAGTGTTGCTTTTTACCCAGGTCTCCACGCCCTTGTGTGTTTCTTTTGCTTAAAGATTGCCACCTGAGCTAGCCTCTGTTGCCCATCTTCGTCCGTTTCAGAGGGTAGATTTCTCAGTGTTGCCTTTTCGCCAGCTCCCCACGCCCTTGTGTGTTTCTTTTGCTTAAAGATTGTCACCTGAGCTAGGCACTGTTGCCCTGCTTCCTCAGTTTCAGAGGGTACCTTTTTCAGGGTAGCTTTTTGACCGGGTCTCCTCGCCATTGTATTTTTCTATTTCACTTTTTTTGCATAAAGATTGCCACCTGAGCTAGCCTCTGTTGCCCATCTTCTTCGGTTTCAGAGGGTAGATTTCTCAGTGTTTCATGTTCGCCAGCTCTCCACGCCCTTGCGTCTTTTTTTTTTTTTTGCTTAAAGGTTGCAACCTGAGCTAGCTTCTTTTGCCCATGTTCGTCAGTTTCAGAGGGTGGATTTCTCCGTGTTGCTTTTTCCCCAGGTCTCCACGCCCTTGTGTGTTTCTTTTGCTTAACGATTGCCACCTGAGGTAGCCTCTGTTGCCCATCCTCGTCAGTTTCAGAGGGTAGATATATCAGGGTTGCTTTTTCCCCAGGTCTCCACGCCCTTGTGTGTTTCTTTTGCTTAAAGTTTGCCACCTGAAGCCAGCCTCTCTTGCCCATCTTCCTCAGTTTCAGAGGGTAGATATTTCAGGGTTGCTTTTTCCCCAGGTCTCCACGCCTTTGGGTCTTGCTTCTGCTTAACGATTGCCACCTGAGGTAGCCTCTGTTGCCCTTGTTCCTCAGTTTCAGAGGGTGGATTTCTCCGTGTTGCTTTTTCCCCAGGTCTCCACGCCCTTGTGTGTTTCTTTTGCTTAAAGATTGCCACCTGAGCTAGCCTCTGTTGCCCATCTTCGTCCGTTTCAGAGGGTAGATTTCTCAGTGTTGCCTTTTCGCCAGCTCCCCACGCCCTTGTGTGTTTCTTTTGCTTAAAGATTGTCACCTGAGCTAGGCACTGTTGCCCTGCTTCCTCAGTTTCAGAGGGTACCTTTTTCAGGGTAGCTTTTTGACCGGGTCTCCTCGCCATTGTATTTTTCTATTTCACTTTTTTTGCATAAAGATTGCCACCTGAGCTAGCCTCTGTTGCCCATCTTCTTCGGTTTCAGAGGGTAGATTTCTCAGTGTTTCATGTTCGCCAGCTCTCCACGCCCTTGCGTCTTTTTTTTTTTTTTGCTTAAAGGTTGCAACCTGAGCTAGCTTCTTTTGCCCATGTTCGTCAGTTTCAGAGGGTGGATTTCTCCGTGTTGCTTTTTCCCCAGGTCTCCACGCCCTTGTGTGTTTCTTTTGCTTAACGATTGCCACCTGAGGTAGCCTCTGTTGCCCATCCTCGTCAGTTTCAGAGGGTAGATATATCAGGGTTGCTTTTTCCCCAGGTCTCCACGCCCTTGTGTGTTTCTTTTGCTTAAAGTTTGCCACCTGAAGCCAGCCTCTCTTGCCCATCTTCCTCAGTTTCAGAGGGTAGATATTTCAGGGTTGCTTTTTCCCCAGGTCTCCACGCCTTTGGGTCTTGCTTCTGCTTAACGATTGCCACCTGAGGTAGCCTCTGTTGCCCTTGTTCCTCAGTTTCAGAGGGTGGATTTCTCCGTGTTGCTTTTTCCCCAGGTCTCCACGCCCTTGTGTGTTTCTTTTGCTTAACGATTGCCACCTGAGGTAGCCTCTGTTGCCCATCCTCGTCAGTTTCAGAGGGTGGATTTCTCCCTGTTGCTTTTTCCCCAGGTCTCCACGCCCTTGTGTGTTTCTTTTGCTTAAAGTTTGCCACCTGAAGCCAGCCTCTCTTGCCCATCTTCCTCAGTTTCAGAGGGTAGATATTTCAGGGTTGCTTTTTCCCCAGGTCTCCACGCCTTTGGGTTTTGTTTTTGCTTAACGATTGCCACCTGAGGTAGCCTCTCTTGCCCATCTTCCTCAGTTTCAGAGGGTGGATTTCTCCGTGTTGCTTTTTCCACAGGTCTCCACGCCCTTGTGTGTTTCTTTTGCTTCACGATTGCCACCTGAGGTAGCCTCTGTTGCCCATCCTCGTCAGTTTCAGAGGGTAGATTTCTCAGTGCTGCTTTTTCCCCAGGTCTCCACGCCCTCGTGTGTTTCTTTTGCTTAAAGTTTGTCACCTGAAGCCAGCCTCTCTTGCCCATCTTCCTCAGTTTCAGAGGGTAGATATTTCAGCGTTGCTTTTTCCCCAGGTCTTCACACCTTAGTGTTTTGTTTTTGCTTAACGATTGCCACCTGGGCTAGCCTCTGTTTCCCATCTTCCTCAGTTTCAGAGGGTTGATATTTCAGGGTTGCTTTTTCCCCAGGTCTCCACGCCCTTGTGTGTTTCTTTTGCTTAACGATTGCCACCTGACCTAGCCTCTGTTGCCCATCCTCGTCAGTTTCAGAGGGTAGATTTCTCCGTGTTGCTTTTTCCCCAGGTCTCCACGCCCTTGTGTGTTTCTTTTGCTTAACGTTTGCCACCTGAAGCCAGCCTCTCTTGCCCATCTTCCTCAGTTTCAGAGGGTAGATATTTCAGGGTTGCTTTTTACCCAGGTCTCCACGCTTTTGGGTTTTGTTTTTGCTTAACGATTGCCACCTGAGGTAGCCTCTGTTGCCCATCTTCCTCAGTTTCAGAGGGTGGATTTCTCAGTGTTGCTTTTTACCCAGGTCTCCACGCCCTTGTGTGTTTCTTTTGCTTAAAGATTGCCACCTGAGCTAGCCTCTGTTGCCCATCTTCGTCCGTTTCAGAGGGTAGATTTCTCAGTGTTGCCTTTTCGCCAGCTCCCCACGCCCTTGTGTGTTTCTTTTGCTTAAAGATTGTCACCTGAGCTAGGCACTGTTGCCCTGCTTCCTCAGTTTCAGAGGGTACCTTTTTCAGGGTAGCTTTTTGACCGGGTCTCCTCGCCATTGTATTTTTCTATTTCACTTTTTTTGCATAAAGATTGCCACCTGAGCTAGCCTCTGTTGCCCATCTTCTTCGGTTTCAGAGGGTAGATTTCTCAGTGTTTCATGTTCGCCAGCTCTCCACGCCCTTGCGTCTTTTTTTTTTTTTTGCTTAAAGGTTGCAACCTGAGCTAGCTTCTTTTGCCCATGTTCGTCAGTTTCAGAGGGTGGATTTCTCCGTGTTGCTTTTTCCCCAGGTCTCCACGCCCTTGTGTGTTTCTTTTGCTTAACGATTGCCACCTGAGGTAGCCTCTGTTGCCCATCCTCGTCAGTTTCAGAGGGTAGATATATCAGGGTTGCTTTTTCCCCAGGTCTCCACGCCCTTGTGTGTTTCTTTTGCTTAAAGTTTGCCACCTGAAGCCAGCCTCTCTTGCCCATCTTCCTCAGTTTCAGAGGGTAGATATTTCAGGGTTGCTTTTTCCCCAGGTCTCCACGCCTTTGGGTCTTGCTTCTGCTTAACGATTGCCACCTGAGGTAGCCTCTGTTGCCCTTGTTCCTCAGTTTCAGAGGGTGGATTTCTCCGTGTTGCTTTTTCCCCAGGTCTCCACGCCCTTGTGTGTTTCTTTTGCTTAACGATTGCCACCTGAGGTAGCCTCTGTTGCCCATCCTCGTCAGTTTCAGAGGGTGGATTTCTCCCTGTTGCTTTTTCCCCAGGTCTCCACGCCCTTGTGTGTTCCTTTTGCTTAAACTTTGACACCTGAAGCCAGCCTCTCTTGCCCATCTTCCTCAGTTTCAGAGGGTAGATACTTCAGGGTTGCTTTTTCCCCAGGTCTCCACGCCTTTGGGTTTTGTTTTTGCTTAACGATTGCCACCTGAGCTAGCCTCTCTTGCCCATCTTCCTCAGTTTCAGAGGGTGGATTTCTCCGTGTTGCTTTTTCCACAGGTCTCCACGCCCTTGTGTGTTTCTTTTGCTTCACGATTGCCACCTGAGGTAGCCTCTGTTGCCCATCCTCGTCAGTTTCAGAGGGTAGATTTCTCAGTGCTGCTTTTTCCCCAGGTCTCCACGCCCTCGTGTGTTTCTTTTGCTTAAAGTTTGTCACCTGAAGCCAGCCTCTCTTGCCCATCTTCCTCAGTTTCAGAGGGTAGATATTTCAGCGTCGCTTTTTCCCCAGGTCTTCACACCTTAGTGTTTTGTTTTTGCTTAACGATTGCCACCTGGGCTAGCCTCTGTTTCCCATCTTCCTCAGTTTCAGAGGGTTGATATTTCAGGGTTGCTTTTTCCCCAGGTCTCCACGCCCTTGTGTGTTTCTTTTGCTTAACGATTGCCACCTGACCTAGCCTCTGTTGCCCATCCTCGTCAGTTTCAGAGGGTAGATTTCTCCGTGTTGCTTTTTCCCCAGGTCTCCACGCCCTTGTGTGTTTCTTTTGCTTAACGTTTGCCACCTGAAGCCAGCCTCTCTTGCCCATCTTCCTCAGTTTCAGAGCGTAGATATTTCAGGGTTGCTTTTTACCCAGGTCTCCACGCTTTTGGGTTTTGTTTTTGCTTAACGATTGCCACCTGAGGTAGCCTCTGTTGCCCATTTCCTCAGTTTCAGAGGGTGGATTTCTCAGTGTTGCTTTTTACCCAGGTCTCCACGCCCTTGTGTGTTTCTTTTGCTTAAAGATTGCCACCTGAGCTAGCCTCTGTTGCCCATCTTCGTCCGTTTCAGAGGGTAGATTTCTCAGTGTTGCCTTTTCGCCAGCTCCCCACGCCCTTGTGTGTTTCTTTTGCTTAAAGATTGTCACCTGAGCTAGGCACTGTTGCCCTGCTTCCTCAGTTTCAGAGGGTACCTTTTTCAGGGTAGCTTTTTGACCGGGTCTCCTCGCCATTGTATTTTTCTATTTCACTTTTTTTGCATAAAGATTGCCACCTGAGCTAGCCTCTGTTGCCCATCTTCTTCGGTTTCAGAGGGTAGATTTCTCAGTGTTTCATGTTCGCCAGCTCTCCACGCCCTTGCGTCTTTTTTTTTTTTTTGCTTAAAGGTTGCAACCTGAGCTAGCTTCTTTTGCCCATGTTCGTCAGTTTCAGAGGGTGGATTTCTCCGTGTTGCTTTTTCCCCAGGTCTCCACGCCCTTGTGTGTTTCTTTTGCTTAACGATTGCCACCTGAGGTAGCCTCTGTTGCCCATCCTCGTCAGTTTCAGAGGGTAGATATATCAGGGTTGCTTTTTCCCCAGGTCTCCACGCCCTTGTGTGTTTCTTTTGCTTAAAGTTTGCCACCTGAAGCCAGCCTCTCTTGCCCATCTTCCTCAGTTTCAGAGGGTAGATATTTCAGGGTTGCTTTTTCCCCAGGTCTCCACGCCTTTGGGTCTTGCTTCTGCTTAACGATTGCCACCTGAGGTAGCCTCTGTTGCCCTTGTTCCTCAGTTTCAGAGGGTGGATTTCTCCGTGTTGCTTTTTCCCCAGGTCTCCACGCCCTTGTGTGTTTCTTTTGCTTAACGATTGCCACCTGAGGTAGCCTCTGTTGCCCATCCTCGTCAGTTTCAGAGGGTGGATTTCTCCCTGTTGCTTTTTCCCCAGGTCTCCACGCCCTTGTGTGTTCCTTTTGCTTAAACTTTGCCACCTGAAGCCAGACTCTCTTGCCCATCTTCCTCAGTTTCAGAGGGTAGATATTTCAGGGTTGCTTTTTCCCCAGGTGTCCACGCCTTTGGGTTTTGTTTTTGCTTAACGATTGCCACCTGGGCTAGCCTCTCTTGCCCATCTTCCTCAGTTTCAGAGGGTGGATTTCTCCGTGTTGCTTTTTCCACAGGTCTCCACGCCCTTGTGTGTTTCTTTTGCTTCACGATTGCCACCTGAGGTAGCCTCTGTTGCCCATCCTCGTCAGTTTCAGAGGGTAGATTTCTCAGTGCTGCTTTTTCCCCAGGTCTCCACGCCCTCGTGTGTTTCTTTTGCTTAAAGTTTGTCACCTGAAGCCAGCCTCTCTTGCCCATCTTCCTCAGTTTCAGAGGGTAGATATTTCAGCGTCGCTTTTTCCCCAGGTCTTCACACCTTAGTGTTTTGTTTTTGCTTAACGATTGCCACCTGGGCTAGCCTCTGTTTCCCATCTTCCTCAGTTTCAGAGGGTTGATATTTCAGGGTTGCTTTTTCCCCAGGTCTCCACGCCCTTGTGTGTTTCTTTTGCTTAACGATTGCCACCTGACCTAGCCTCTGTTGCCCATCCTCGTCAGTTTCAGAGGGTAGATTTCTCCGTGTTGCTTTTTCCCCAGGTCTCCACGCCCTTGTGTGTTTCTTTTGCTTAACGTTTGCCACCTGAAGCCAGCCTCTCTTGCCCATCTTCCTCAGTTTCAGAGGGTAGATATTTCAGGGTTGCTTTTTACCCAGGTCTCCACGCTTTTGGGTTTTGTTTTTGCTTAACGATTGCCACCTGAGGTAGCCTCTGTTGCCCATCTTCCTCAGTTTCAGAGGGTGGATTTCTCAGTGTTGCTTTTTACCCAGGTCTCCACGCCCTTGTGTGTTTCTTTTGCTTAAAGATTGCCACCTGAGCTAGCCTCTGTTGCCCATCTTCGTCCGTTTCAGAGGGTAGATTTCTCAGTGTTGCCTTTTCGCCAGCTCCCCACGCCCTTGTGTGTTTCTTTTGCTTAAAGATTGTCACCTGAGCTAGGCACTGTTGCCCTGCTTCCTCAGTTTCAGAGGGTACCTTTTTCAGGGTAGCTTTTTGACCGGGTCTCCTCGCCATTGTATTTTTCTATTTCACTTTTTTTGCATAAAGATTGCCACCTGAGCTAGCCTCTGTTGCCCATCTTCTTCGGTTTCAGAGGGTAGATTTCTCAGTGTTTCATGTTCGCCAGCTCTCCACGCCCTTGCGTCTTTTTTTTTTTTTTGCTTAAAGGTTGCAACCTGAGCTAGCTTCTTTTGCCCATGTTCGTCAGTTTCAGAGGGTGGATTTCTCCGTGTTGCTTTTTCCCCAGGTCTCCACGCCCTTGTGTGTTTCTTTTGCTTAACGATTGCCACCTGAGGTAGCCTCTGTTGCCCATCCTCGTCAGTTTCAGAGGGTAGATATATCAGGGTTGCTTTTTCCCCAGGTCTCCACGCCCTTGTGTGTTTCTTTTGCTTAAAGTTTGCCACCTGAAGCCAGCCTCTCTTGCCCATCTTCCTCAGTTTCAGAGGGTAGATATTTCAGGGTTGCTTTTTCCCCAGGTCTCCACGCCTTTGGGTCTTGCTTCTGCTTAACGATTGCCACCTGAGGTAGCCTCTGTTGCCCTTGTTCCTCAGTTTCAGAGGGTGGATTTCTCCGTGTTGCTTTTTCCCCAGGTCTCCACGCCCTTGTGTGTTTCTTTTGCTTAACGATTGCCACCTGAGGTAGCCTCTGTTGCCCATCCTCGTCAGTTTCAGAGGGTGGATTTCTCCCTGTTGCTTTTTCCCCAGGTCTCCACGCCCTTGTGTGTTCCTTTTGCTTAAACTTTGCCACCTGAAGCCAGACTCTCTTGCCCATCTTCCTCAGTTTCAGAGGGTAGATATTTCAGGGTTGCTTTTTCCCCAGGTGTCCACGCCTTTGGGTTTTGTTTTTGCTTAACGATTGCCACCTGGGCTAGCCTCTCTTGCCCATCTTCCTCAGTTTCAGAGGGTGGATTTCTCCGTGTTGCTTTTTCCACAGGTCTCCACGCCCTTGTGTGTTTCTTTTGCTTCACGATTGCCACCTGAGGTAGCCTCTGTTGCCCATCCTCGTCAGTTTCAGAGGGTAGATTTCTCAGTGCTGCTTTTTCCCCAGGTCTCCACGCCCTCGTGTGTTTCTTTTGCTTAAAGTTTGTCACCTGAAGCCAGCCTCTCTTGCCCATCTTCCTCAGTTTCAGAGGGTAGATATTTCAGCGTCGCTTTTTCCCCAGGTCTTCACACCTTAGTGTTTTGTTTTTGCTTAACGATTGCCACCTGGGCTAGCCTCTGTTTCCCATCTTCCTCAGTTTCAGAGGGTTGATATTTCAGGGTTGCTTTTTCCCCAGGTCTCCACGCCCTTGTGTGTTTCTTTTGCTTAACGATTGCCACCTGACCTAGCCTCTGTTGCCCATCCTCGTCAGTTTCAGAGGGTAGATTTCTCCGTGTTGCTTTTTCCCCAGGTCTCCACGCCCTTGTGTGTTTCTTTTGCTTAACGTTTGCCACCTGAAGCCAGCCTCTCTTGCCCATCTTCCTCAGTTTCAGAGGGTAGATATTTCAGGGTTGCTTTTTACCCAGGTCTCCACGCTTTTGGGTTTTGTTTTTGCTTAACGATTGCCACCTGAGGTAGCCTCTGTTGCCCATCTTCCTCAGTTTCAGAGGGTGGATTTCTCAGTGTTGCTTTTTACCCAGGTCTCCACGCCCTTGTGTGTTTCTTTTGCTTAAAGATTGCCACCTGAGCTAGCCTCTGTTGCCCATCTTCGTCCGTTTCAGAGGGTAGATTTCTCAGTGTTGCCTTTTCGCCAGCTCCCCACGCCCTTGTGTGTTTCTTTTGCTTAAAGATTGTCACCTGAGCTAGGCACTGTTGCCCTGCTTCCTCAGTTTCAGAGGGTACCTTTTTCAGGGTAGCTTTTTGACCGGGTCTCCTCGCCATTGTATTTTTCTATTTCACTTTTTTTGCATAAAGATTGCCACCTGAGCTAGCCTCTGTTGCCCATCTTCTTCGGTTTCAGAGGGTAGATTTCTCAGTGTTTCATGTTCGCCAGCTCTCCACGCCCTTGCGTCTTTTTTTTTTTTTTGCTTAAAGGTTGCAACCTGAGCTAGCTTCTTTTGCCCATGTTCGTCAGTTTCAGAGGGTGGATTTCTCCGTGTTGCTTTTTCCCCAGGTCTCCACGCCCTTGTGTGTTTCTTTTGCTTAACGATTGCCACCTGAGGTAGCCTCTGTTGCCCATCCTCGTCAGTTTCAGAGGGTAGATATATCAGGGTTGCTTTTTCCCCAGGTCTCCACGCCCTTGTGTGTTTCTTTTGCTTAAAGTTTGCCACCTGAAGCCAGCCTCTCTTGCCCATCTTCCTCAGTTTCAGAGGGTAGATATTTCAGGGTTGCTTTTTCCCCAGGTCTCCACGCCTTTGGGTCTTGCTTCTGCTTAACGATTGCCACCTGAGGTAGCCTCTGTTGCCCTTGTTCCTCAGTTTCAGAGGGTGGATTTCTCCGTGTTGCTTTTTCCCCAGGTCTCCACGCCCTTGTGTGTTTCTTTTGCTTAACGATTGCCACCTGAGGTAGCCTCTGTTGCCCATCCTCGTCAGTTTCAGAGGGTGGATTTCTCCCTGTTGCTTTTTCCCCAGGTCTCCACGCCCTTGTGTGTTTCTTTTGCTTAAAGTTTGCCACCTGAAGCCAGCCTCTCTTGCCCATCTTCCTCAGTTTCAGAGGGTAGATATTTCAGGGTTGCTTTTTCCCCAGGTCTCCACGCCTTTGGGTTTTGTTTTTGCTTAACGATTGCCACCTGAGGTAGCCTCTCTTGCCCATCTTCCTCAGTTTCAGAGGGTGGATTTCTCCGTGTTGCTTTTTCCACAGGTCTCCACGCCCTTGTGTGTTTCTTTTGCTTCACGATTGCCACCTGAGGTAGCCTCTGTTGCCCATCCTCGTCAGTTTCAGAGGGTAGATTTCTCAGTGCTGCTTTTTCCCCAGGTCTCCACGCCCTCGTGTGTTTCTTTTGCTTAAAGTTTGTCACCTGAAGCCAGCCTCTCTTGCCCATCTTCCTCAGTTTCAGAGGGTAGATATTTCAGCGTTGCTTTTTCCCCAGGTCTTCACACCTTAGTGTTTTGTTTTTGCTTAACGATTGCCACCTGGGCTAGCCTCTGTTTCCCATCTTCCTCAGTTTCAGAGGGTTGATATTTCAGGGTTGCTTTTTCCCCAGGTCTCCACGCCCTTGTGTGTTTCTTTTGCTTAACGATTGCCACCTGACCTAGCCTCTGTTGCCCATCCTCGTCAGTTTCAGAGGGTAGATTTCTCCGTGTTGCTTTTTCCCCAGGTCTCCACGCCCTTGTGTGTTTCTTTTGCTTAACGTTTGCCACCTGAAGCCAGCCTCTCTTGCCCATCTTCCTCAGTTTCAGAGGGTAGATATTTCAGGGTTGCTTTTTACCCAGGTCTCCACGCTTTTGGGTTTTGTTTTTGCTTAACGATTGCCACCTGAGGTAGCCTCTGTTGCCCATCTTCCTCAGTTTCAGAGGGTGGATTTCTCAGTGTTGCTTTTTACCCAGGTCTCCACGCCCTTGTGTGTTTCTTTTGCTTAAAGATTGCCACCTGAGCTAGCCTCTGTTGCCCATCTTCGTCCGTTTCAGAGGGTAGATTTCTCAGTGTTGCCTTTTCGCCAGCTCCCCACGCCCTTGTGTGTTTCTTTTGCTTAAAGATTGTCACCTGAGCTAGGCACTGTTGCCCTGCTTCCTCAGTTTCAGAGGGTACCTTTTTCAGGGTAGCTTTTTGACCGGGTCTCCTCGCCATTGTATTTTTCTATTTCACTTTTTTTGCATAAAGATTGCCACCTGAGCTAGCCTCTGTTGCCCATCTTCTTCGGTTTCAGAGGGTAGATTTCTCAGTGTTTCATGTTCGCCAGCTCTCCACGCCCTTGCGTCTTTTTTTTTTTTTTGCTTAAAGGTTGCAACCTGAGCTAGCTTCTTTTGCCCATGTTCGTCAGTTTCAGAGGGTGGATTTCTCCGTGTTGCTTTTTCCCCAGGTCTCCACGCCCTTGTGTGTTTCTTTTGCTTAACGATTGCCACCTGAGGTAGCCTCTGTTGCCCATCCTCGTCAGTTTCAGAGGGTAGATTTCTCAGTGCTGCTTTTTCCCCAGGTCTCCACGCCCTCGTGTGTTTCTTTTGCTTAAAGTTTGTCACCTGAAGCCAGCCTCTCTTGCCCATCTTCCTCAGTTTCAGAGGGTAGATATTTCAGCGTCGCTTTTTCCCCAGGTCTTCACACCTTAGTGTTTTGTTTTTGCTTAACGATTGCCACCTGGGCTAGCCTCTGTTTCCCATCTTCCTCAGTTTCAGAGGGTTGATATTTCAGGGTTGCTTTTTCCCCAGGTCTCCACGCCCTTGTGTGTTTCTTTTGCTTAACGATTGCCACCTGACCTAGCCTCGGTTGCCCATCCTCGTCAGTTTCAGAGGGTAGATTTCTCCGTGTTGCTTTTTCCCCAGGTCTCCACGCCCTTGTGTGTTTCTTTTGCTTAACGTTTGCCACCTGAAGCCAGCCTCTCTTGCCCATCTTCCTCAGTTTCAGAGGGTAGATATTTCAGGGTTGCTTTTTACCCAGGTCTCCACGCTTTTGGGTTTTGTTTTTGCTTAACGATTGCCACCTGAGGTAGCCTCTGTTGCCCATCTTCCTCAGTTTCAGAGGGTGGATTTCTCAGTGCTGCTTTTTCCCCAGGTCTCCACGCCCTCGTGTGTTTCTTTTGCTTAAAGTTTTTCACCTGAAGCCAGCCTCTCTTGCCCATCTTCCTCAGTTTCAGAGGGTAGATATTTCAGCGTTGCTTTTTCCCCAGGTCTTCACACCTTAGTGTTTAGTTTTTGCTTAACGATTGCCACCTGGGCTAGCCTCTGTTTCCCATCTTCCTCAGTTTCAGAGGGTTGATATTTCAGGGTTGCTTTTCCCCAGGTCTCCACGCCCTTGTGTGTTTCTTTTGCTTAACGATTGCCACCTGACCTAGCCTCTGTTGCCCATCCTCGTCAGTTTCAGAGGGTAGATTTCTCCGTGTTGCTTTTTCCCCAGGTCTCCACACCCTTGTGTGTTTCTTTTGCTTAACGTTTGCCAACTGAAGCCAGCCTCTCTTGCCCATCTTCCTCAGTTTCAGAGGGTAGATATTTCAGGGTTGCTTTTTACCCAGGTCTCCACGCTTTTGGGTTTTGTTTTTGCTTAACGATTGCCACCTGAGGTAGCCTCTGTTGCCCATCTTCCTCAGTTTCAGAGGGTGGATTTCTCAGTGTTGCTTTTTACCCAGGTCTCCACGCCCTTGTGTGTTTCTTTTGCTTAAAGATTGTCACCTGAGCTAGGCACTGTTGCCCTGCTTCCTCAGTTTCAGAGGGTATCTTTTTCAGGGTAGCTTTTTGACCGGGTCTCCTCGCCATTGTATTTTTCTATTTCACTTTTTTTGCATAAAGATTGCCACCTGAGCTAGCCTCTGTTGCCCATCTTCTTCGGTTTCAGAGGGTAGATTTCTCAGTGTTTCATGTTCGCCAGCTCTCCACGCCCTTGCGTCTTTTTTTTTTTCTGCTTAAAGGTTGCAACCTGAGCTAGCTTCTTTTGCCCATGTTCGTCAGTTTCAGAGGGTGGATTTCTCCGTGTTGCTTTTTCCCCAGGTCTCCACGCCCTTGTGTGTTTCTTTTGCTTAACGATTGCCACCTGAGGTAGCCTCTGTTGCCGATCCTCGTCAGTTTCAGAGGGTAGATATATCAGGGTTGCTTTTTCCCCAGGTCTCCACGCCCTTGTGTGTTTCTTTTGCTTAAAGTTTGCCACCTGAAGCCAGCCTCTCTTGCCCATCTTCCTCAGTTTTAGAGGGTAGATATTTCAGGGTTGCTTTTTCCCCTGGTCTCCACGCCTTTGTGTTTTGTTTTTGCTTAACGATTGCCACCTGAGGTAACCTCTGTTGCCCATCATCCTCAGTTTCAGAGGGTGGATTTCTCCGTGTTGCTTTTTCCACAGATCTCCACGCCCTTGTGTGTTTCTTTTGCTTGACGATTGCCACCTGTGGTAGCCTCTGTTGCTCATCCTCGTCAGTTTCTGAGGGTAGATTTCTCAGTGCTGCTTTTTCCCCAGGTCTCCACGCCCTTGTCTGTTTCTTTTGTTTAAAGTTTGCAACCTGAAGCCAGCCTCTCTTGCCCATCTTCCTCAGTTTCAGAGGGTAGATATTTCAGGGTTGCTTTTTCCCCAGGTCTCCACCCCTTTGGGTTTTGTTTTTGCTTAACGATTGCCACCTGAGGTAGCCTCTGTTGCCCATCTTCCTCAGTTTCAGAGGGTGGATTTCTACCTGTTGCTTTTTCCCCACGTCTCCACGCCCTTGTGTGTTGCTTTTGCTTAAAGATTGCCACCTGAGCTAGCCTCTGTTGCCCATCTTCGTCCGTTTCAGAGGGTGGATTTCTCAGTGTTGCCTTTTCGCCAGCTCCCCACGCCCTTGTGTGTTTCTTTTGCTTAAAGATTGTCACCTGAGCTAGGCACTGTTGCCCTGCTTCCTCAGTTTCAGAGGGTACCTTTTTCAGGGTTGCTTTTTGACCGGGTCTCCTCGCCATTGTATTTTTCTATTTTCTTTTTTTTGCTTAAAGATTGCCACCTGAGCTAGCCTCTGTTGCCCATCTTCTTCGGTTTCAGAGGGTAGATTTCTCAGTGTTTCTTTTTCGCCAGCTCTCCACGCCCTTGCGTCTTTTTTTTTTTCTGCTTAAAGGTTGCAACCTGAGCTAGCTTCTTTTGCCCATGTTCGTCAGTTTCAGAGGGTGGATTTCTCCGTGTTGCTTTTTCCCCAGGTCTCCACGCCCTTGTGTGTTTCTTTTGCTTAACGATTGCCACCTGAGGTAGCCTCTGTTGCCCATCCTCGTCAGTTTCAGAAGGTAGATTTCTCAGTGCTGCTTTTCCCCCAGGTCTCCACGCCCTTGTGTGTTTCTTTTGCTTAAAGTTTGCCACCTGAAGCCAGCCTCTCTTGCCCATCTTCCTCAGTTTCAGAGGGAAGATATTTCAGTGTTGCTTTTTCCCCAGGTCTCCACGCCTTTGGGTTTTGTTTTTGCTTAACGTATGCCACCTGAGGTAACCTCTGTTGCCCATCATCCTCAGTTTCAGAGGGTGGATTTCTCCGTGTTGCTTTTTCCACAGATCTCCACGCCCTTGTGTGTTTCTTTTGCTTGACGATTGCCACCTGAGGTAGCCTCTGTTGCTCATCCTCCTCAGTTTCTGAGGGTAGATTTCTCAGTGCTGCTTTTTCCCCAGGTCTCCACGCCCTTGTGTGTTCCTTTTGCTTAAACTTTGACACCTGAAGCCAGACTCTCTTGCCCATCTTCCTCAGTTTCAGAGGGTAGATACTTCAGGGTTGCTTTTTCCCCAGGGCTCCACGCCTTTGGGTTTTGTTTTTGCCCAACGATTGCCACCTGGGCTAGCCTCTCTTGCCCATCTTCCTCAGTTTCAGAGGGTGGATTTCTCCGTGTTGCTTTTTCCACAGGTCTCCACGCCCTTATGTGTTTCTTTTGCTTAACGATTGCCACCTGAGGTAGCCTCTGTTGCCCATCCTCGTCAGTTTCAGAGGGTAGCTTTCTCAGTGCTGCTTTTTCCCCAGGTCTCCACGCCCTCGTGTGTTTCTTTTGCTTAAAGTTTGTCACCTGAAGCCAGCCTCTCTTGCCCATCTTCCTCAGTTTCAGAGGGTAGATATTTCAGCGTCGCTTTTTCCCCAGGTCTTCACACCTTAGTGTTTTGTTTTTGCTTAACGATTGCCACCTGGGCTAGCCTCTGTTTCCCATCTTCCTCAGTTTCAGAGGGTTGATATTTCAGGGTTGCTTTTTCCCCAGGTCTCCACGCCCTTGTGTGTTTCTTTTGCTTAACGATTGCCACCTGACCTAGCCTCTGTTGCCCATCCTCGTCAGTTTCAGAGGGTAGATTTCTCCGTGTTGCTTTTTCCCCAGGTCTCCACGCCCTTGTGTGTTTCTTTTGCTTAACGTTTGCCACCTGAAGCCAGCCTCTCTTGCCCATCTTCCTCAGTTTCAGAGGGTAGATATTTCAGGGTTGCTTTTTACCCAGGTCTCCACGCTTTTGGGTTTTGTTTTTGCTTAACGATTGCCACCTGAGGTAGCCTCTGTTGCCCATCCTCGTCAGTTTCAGAGGGTAGATTTCTCAGTGCTGCTTTTTCCCCAGGTCTCCACGCCCTCGTGTGTTTCTTTTGCTTAAAGTTTTTCACCTGAAGCCAGCCTCTCTTGCCCATCTTCCTCAGTTTCAGAGGGTAGATATTTCAGCGTTGCTTTTTCCCCAGGTCTTCACACCTTAGTGTTTAGTTTTTGCTTAACGATTGCCACCTGGGCTAGCCTCTGTTTCCCATCTTCCTCAGTTTCAGAGGGTTGATATTTCAGGGTTGCTTTTCCCCAGGTCTCCACGCCCTTGTGTTTTTCTTTTGCTTAACGATTGCCACCTGACCTAGCCTCTGTTGCCCATCCTCGTCAGTTTCAGAGGGTAGATTTCTCCGTGTTGCTTTTTCCCCAGGTCTCCACACCCTTGTGTGTTTCTTTTGCTTAACGTTTGCCACCTGAAGCCAGCCTCTCTTGCCCATCTTCCTCAGTTTCAGAGGGTAGATATTTCAGGGTTGCTTTTTACCCAGGTCTCCACGCTTTTGGGTTTTGTTTTTGCTTAACGATTGCCACCTGAGGTAGCCTCTGTTGCCCATCTTCCTCAGTTTCAGAGGGTGGATTTCTCAGTGTTGCTTTTTACCCAGGTCTCCACGCCCTTGTGTGTTTCTTTTGCTTAAAGATTGCCACCTGAGCTAGCCTCTGTTGCCCATCTTCGTCCGTTTCAGAGGGTAGATTTCTCAGTGTTGCCTTTTCGCCAGCTCCCCACGCCCTTGTGTGTTTCTTTTGCTTAAAGATTGTCACCTGAGCTAGGCACTGTTGCCCTGCTTCCTCAGTTTCAGAGGGTATCTTTTTCAGGGTAGCTTTTTGACCGGGTCTCCTCGCCATTGTATTTTTCTATTTCACTTTTTTTGCATAAAGATTGCCACCTGAGCTAGCCTCTGTTGCCCATCTTCTTCGGTTTCAGAGGGTAGATTTCTCAGTGTTTCATGTTCGCCAGCTCTCCACGCCCTTGCGTCTTTTTTTTTTTCTGCTTAAAGGTTGCAACCTGAGCTAGCTTCTTTTGCCCATGTTCGTCAGTTTCAGAGGGTGGATTTCTCCGTGTTGCTTTTTCCCCAGGTCTCCACGCCCTTGTGTGTTTCTTTTGCTTAACGATTGCCACCTGAGGTAGCCTCTGTTGCCCATCCTCGTCAGTTTCAGAGGGTAGATATATCAGGGTTGCTTTTTCCCCAGGTCTCCACGCCCTTGTGTGTTTCTTTTGCTTAAAGTTTGCCACCTGAAGCCAGCCTCTCTTGCCCATCTTCCTCAGTTTTAGAGGGTAGATATTTCAGGGTTGCTTTTTCCCCTGGTCTCCACGCCTTTGTGTTTTGTTTTTGCTTAACGTATGCCACCTGAGGTAACCTCTGTTGCCCATCATCCTCAGTTTCAGAGGGTGGATTTCTCCGTGTTGCTTTTTCCACAGATCTCCACGCCCTTGTGTGTTTCTTTTGCTTGACGATTGCCACCTGTGGTAGCCTCTGTTGCTCATCCTCGTCAGTTTCTGAGGGTAGATTTCTCAGTGCTGCTTTTTCCCCAGGTCTCCACGCCCTTGTCTGTTTCTTTTGTTTAAAGTTTGCAACCTGAAGCCAGCCTCTCTTGCCCATCTTCCTCAGTTTCAGAGGGTAGATATTTCAGGGTTGCTTTTTCCCCAGGTCTCCACCCCTTTGGGTTTTGTTTTTGCTTAACGATTGCCACCTGAGGTAGCCTCTGTTGCCCATCTTCCTCAGTTTCAGAGGGTGGATTTCTACCTGTTGCTTTTTCCCCACGTCTCCACGCCCTTGTGTGTTTCTTTTGCTTAAAGATTGCCACCTGAGCTAGCCTCTGTTGCCCATCTTCGTCCGTTTCAGAGGGTGGATTTCTCAGTGTTGCCTTTTCGCCAGCTCCCCACGCCCTTGTGTGTTTCTTTTGCTTAAAGATTGTCACCTGAGCTAGGCACTGTTGCCCTGCTTCCTCAGTTTCAGAGGGTACCTTTTTCAGGGTTGCTTTTTGACAGGGTCTCCTCGCCATTGTATTTTTCTATTTTCTTTTTTTTGCTTAAAGATTGCCACCTGAGCTAGCCTCTGTTGCCCATCTTCTTCGGTTTCAGAGGGTAGATTTCTCAGTGTTTCTTTTTCGCCAGCTCTATACGCCCTTGCGTCTTTTTTTTTTTCTGCTTAAAGGTTGCAACCTGAGCTAGCTTCTTTTGCCCATGTTCGTCAGTTTCAGAGGGTGGATTTCTCCGTGTTGCTTTTTCCCCAGGTCTCCACGCCCTTGTGTGTTTCTTTTGCTTAACGATTGCCACCTGAGGTAGCCTCTGTTGCCCATCCTCGTCAGTTTCAGAAGGTAGATTTCTCAGTGCTGCTTTTCCCCCAGGTCTCCACGCCCTTGTGTGTTTCTTTTGCTTAAAGTTTGCCACCTGAAGCCAGCCTCTCTTGCCCATCTTCCTCAGTTTCAGATGGTAGATATTTCAGGGTTGCTTTTTCTCCAGGTCTCCACGCCTTTGGGTTTTGTTTTTGCTTAACGTATGCCACCTGAGGTAACCTCTGTTGCCCATCATCCTCAGTTTCAGAGGGTGGATTTCTCCGTGTTGCTTTTTCCACAGATCTCCACGCCCTTGTGTGTTTCTTTTGCTTGACGATTGCCACCTGAGGTAGCCTCTGTTGCTCATCCTCGTCAGTTTCTGAGGGTAGATTTCTCAGTGCTGCTTTTTCCCCAGGTCTCCACGCCCTTGTCTGTTTCTTTTGTTTAAAGTTTGCAACCTGAAGCCAGCCTCTCTTGCCCATCTTCCTCAGTTTCAGAGGGTAGATATTTCAGGGTTGCTTTTTCCCCAGGTCTCCACGCCTTTGGGTTTTGTTTTTGCTTAACGATTGCCACCTGAGGTAGCCTCTGTTGCCCATCTTCCTCAGTTTCAGAGGGTGGATTTCTACCTGTTGCTTTTTCCCCACGTCTCCACGCCCTTGTGTGTTGCTTTTGCTTAAACTTTGCCACCTGAAGCCAGACTCTCTTGCCCATCTTCCTCAGTTTCAGAGGGTAGATATTTCAGGGTTGCTTTTTCCCCAGGTCTCCACGCCTTTGAGTTTTGTTTTTGCTTAACGATTGCCACCTGGGCTAGCCTCTCTTGCCCATCTTCCTCAGTTTCAGAGGGTGGATTTCTCCGTGTTGCTTTTTCCCCAGGTCTCCACGCCCTTGTGTGTTTCTTTTGCTTAAAGATTGCCACCTGAGCTAGCCTCTGTTGCCCATCTTCGTCCGTTTCAGAGGGTGGATTTCTCAGTGTTGCCTTTTCGCCAGCTCCCCACGCCCTTGTGTGTTTCTTTTGCTTAAAGATTGTCACCTGAGCTAGGCACTGTTGCCCTGCTTCCTCAGTTTCAGAGGGTACCTTTTTCTGGGTTGCTTTTTGACCGGGTCTCCTCGCCATTGTATTTTTCTATTTTCTTTTTTTTGCTTAAAGATTGCCACCTGAGCTAGCCTCTGTTGCCCATCTTCGTCCGTTTCAGAGGGTGGATTTCTCAGTGTTGCCTTTTCGCCAGCTCCCCACGCCCTTGTGTGTTTCTTTTGCTTAAAGATTGTCACCTGAGCTAGGCACTGTTGCCCTGCTTCCTCAGTTTCAGAGGGTACCTTTTTCAGGGTTGCTTTTTGACCGGGTCTCCTCGCCATTGTATTTTTCTATTTTCTTTTTTTTGCTTAAAGATTGCCACCTGAGCTAGCCTCTGTTGCCCATCTTCTTCGGTTTCAGAGGGTAGATTTCTCAGTGTTTCATGTTCGCCAGCTCTCCACGCCCTTGCGTCTTTTTTTTTTTCTGCTTAAAGGTTGCAACCTGAGCTAGCTTCTTTTGCCCATGTTCGTCAGTTTCAGAGGGTGGATTTCTCCGTGTTGCTTTTTCCCCAGGTCTCCACGCCTTTGGCTTTTGTTTCTGCTTAACGATTGCCACCTGAGGTAGCCTCTGTTGCCCTTGTTCCTCAGTTTCAGAGGGTGGATTTCTCCGTGTTGCTTTTTCCCCAGGTCTCCACGCCCTTGTGTGTTTCTTTTGCTTAACGATTGCCACCTGACCTAGCCTCTGTTGCCCATCCTCGTCAGTTTCAGAGGGTAGATTTCTCCGTGTTGCTTTTTCCCCAGGTCTCCACGCCCTTGTGTGTTTCTTTTGCTTAACGTTTGCCACCTGAAGCCAGCCTCTCTTGCCCATCTTCCTCAGTTTCAGAGGGTAGATATTTCAGGGTTGCTGTTTCCCCAGGTCTCCACGCCCTTGTGTGTTTCTTTTGCTTAACGATTGCCATCTGAAGCCAGCCTCTCTTGCCCATCTTCCTCAGTTTCAGAGGTTGGATTTCTCCGTGTTGCTTTTTCCCCAGGTCTCCACGCCCTTGTGTGTTTCTTTTGCTTAAAGATTGCCACCTGAGCTAGCCTCTGTTGCCCATCTTCGTCCTTTTCAGAGGGTGGATTTCTCAGTGTTGCCTTTTCGCCAGCTCCCCACGCCCTTGTGTGTTTCTTTTGCTTAAAGATTGTCACCTGAGCTAGGCACTGTTGCCCTGCTTCCTCAGTTTCAGAGGGTACCTTTTTCAGGGTAGCTTTTTGACCGGGTCTTCTCGCCATTGTATTTTTCTATTTCACTTTTTTTGCATAAAGATTGCCACCTGAGCTAGCCTCTGTTGCCCATCTTCTTCGGTTTCAGAGGGTAGATTTCTCAGTGTTTCTTTTTCGCCAGCTCTCCACGCCCTTGCGTCTTTTTTGTTTCTGCTTAAAGGTTGCAACCTGAGCTAGCTTCTTTTGCCCATGTTCGTCAGTTTCAGAGGGTGGATTTCTCCGTGTTGCTTTTTCCCCAGGTCTCCACGCCCTTGTGTGTTTCTTTTGCTTAACGATTGCCACCTGAGGTAGCCTCTGTTGCCCATCCTCGTCAGTTTCAGAGGGTAGATTTCTCCCTGTTGCTTTTTCCCCAGGTCTCCACGCCCTTGTGTGTTTCTTTTGCTTAAAGTTTGCCACCTGAAGCCAGCCTCTCTTGCCCATCTTCCTCAGTTTCAGAGGGTAGATATTTCAGGGTTGCTTTTTCCCCTGGTCTCCACGCCTTTGGGTTTTGTTTTTGCTTAACGATTGCCACCTGAGGTAGCCTCTGTTGCCCATCTTCCTCAGTTTCAGAGGGTGGATTTCTCAGTGTTGCTTTTTACCCAGGTCTCCACGCCCTTGTGTGTTTCTTTTGCTTAAAGATTGCCACCTGAGCTAGTCTCTGTTGCCCATCTTCGTCCGTTTCAGAGGGTAGATTTCTCAGTGTTGCCTTTTCGCCAGCTCCCCACGCCCTTGTGTGTTTCTTTTGCTTAAAGATTGTCACCTGAGCTAGGCACTGTTGCCCTGCTTCCTCAGTTTCAGAGGGTACCTTTTTCAGGGTAGCTTTTTGACCGGGTCTCCTCGCCATTGTATTTTTCTATTTCACTTTTTTTGCATAAAGATTGCCACCTGAGCTAGCCTCTGTTGCCCATCTTCTTCAGTTTCAGAGGGTAGATTTCTCAGTGTTTCATGTTCGCCAGCTCTCCACGCCCTTGCGTCTTTTTTTTTTTCTGCTTAAAGGTTGCAACCTGAGCTAGCTTCTTTTGCCCATGTTCGTCAGTTTCAGAGGGTGGATTTCTCCGTGTTGCTTTTTCCCCAGGTCTCCACGCCTTTGGGTTTTGTTTCTGCTTAACGATTGCCAGCTGAGGTAGCCTCTGTTGCCCTTGTTCCTCAGTTTCAGAGGGTGGATTTCTCCGTGTTGCTTTTTCCCCAGGTCTCCACGCCCTTGTGTGTTTCTTTTGCTTAAAGATTGCCACCTGAGCTAGCCTCTGTTGCCCATCTTCGTCCGTTTCAGAGGGTGGATTTCTCAGTGTTGCCTTTTCGCCAGCTCCCCACGCCCTTGTGTGTTTCTTTTGCTTAAAGATTGTCACCTGAGCTAGGCACTGTTGCCCTGCTTCCTCAGTTTCAGAGGGTACCTTTTTCAGGGTTGCTTTTTGACCGGGTCTCCTCGCCATTGTATTTTTCTATTTTCTTTTTTTTGCTTAAAGATTGCCACCTGAGCTAGCCTCTGTTGCCCATCTTCTTCGGTTTCAGAGGGTAGATTTCTCAGTGTTTCTTTTTCGCCAGCTCTCCACGCCCTTGCGTCTTTTTTTTTTTCTGCTTAAAGGTTGCAACCTGAGCTAGCTTCTTTTGCCCATGTTCGTCAGTTTCAGAGGGTGGATTTCTCCGTGTTGCTTTTTCCCCAGGTCTCCACGCCCTTGTGTGTTTCTTTTGCTTAAGGATTGCCACCTGAGGTAGCCTCTGTTGCCCATCCTCGTCAGTTTCAGAAGGTAGATTTCTCAGTGCTGCTTTTCCCCCAGGTCTCCACGCCCCTGTGTGTTTCTTTTGCTTAAAGTTTGCCACCTGAAGCCAGCCTCTCTTGCCCATCTTCCTCAGTTTCAGAGGGTAGATATTTCAGGGTTGCTTTTTCCCCAGGTCTCCACGCCTTTGGGTTTTGTTTTTGCTTAACGTATGCCACCTGAGGTAACCTCTGTTGCCCATCATCCTCAGTTTCAGAGGGTGGATTTCTCCGTGTTGCTTTTTCCACAGATCTCCACGCCCTTGTGTGTTTCTTTTGCTTGACGATTGCCACCTGAGGTAGCCTCGGTTGCTCATCCTCGTCAGTTTCAGAGGGTAGATTTCTCAGTGCTGCTTTTTCCCCAGGTCTCCACGCCCTTGTCTGTTTCTTTTGTTTAAAGTTTGCAACCTGAAGCCAGCCTCTCTTGCCCATCTTCCTCAGTTTCAGAGGGTAGATATTTCAGGGTTGCTTTTTCCCCAGGTCTCCAAGCCTTTGGGTTTTGTTTTTGCTTAACGATTGCCACCTGAGGTAGCCTCTGTTGCCCATCTTCCTCAGTTTCAGAGGGTGGATTTCTCCCTGTTGCTTTTTCCCCACGTCTCCACGCCCTTGTGTGTTGCTTTTGCTTAAACTTTGCCACCTGAAGCCAGACTCTCTTGCCCATCTTCCTCAGTTTCAGAGGGTAGATATTTCAGGGTTGCTTTTTCCCCAGGTCTCCACGCCTTTGGGTTTTGTTTTTGCTTAACGATTGCCACCTGAGGTAGCCTCTGTTGCCCATCTTCCTCAGTTTCAGAGGGTGGATTTCTCAGTGTTGCTTTTTACCCAGGTCTCCACGCCCTTGTGTGTTTCTTTTGCTTAAAGATTGCCACCTGAGCTAGCCTCTGTTGCCCATCTTCGTCCGTTTCAGAGGGTAGATTTCTCAGTGTTGCCTTTTCGCCAGCTCCCCACGCCCTTGTGTGTTTCTTTTGCTTAAAGATTGTCACCTGAGCTAGGCACTGTTGCCCTGCTTCCTCAGTTTCAGAGGGTACCTTTTTCAGGGTAGCTTTTGGACCGGGTCTCCTCGCCATTGTATTTTTCTATTTCACTTTTTTTGCATAAAGATTGCCACCTGAGCTAGCCTCTGTTGCCCATCTTCTTCGGTTTCAGAGGGTAGATTTCTCAGTGTTTCATGTTCGCCAGCTCTCCACGCCCTTGCCTCTTTTTTTTTTTCTGCTTAAAGGTTGCAACCTGAGCTAGCTTCTTTTGCCCATGTTCGTAAGTTTCAGAGGGTGGATTTCTCCGTGTTGCTTTTTCCCCAGGTCTCCACGCCTTTGGGTTTTGTTTCTGCTTAACGATTGCCACCTGAGGTAGCCTCTGTTGCCCTTGTTCCTCAGTTTCAGAGGGTGGATTTCTCCGTGTTGCTTTTTCCCCAGGTCTCCACGCCCTTGTGTTTTTCTTTTGCTTACCGATTGCCACCTGAGGTAGCCTCTGTTGCCCATCCTCGTCAGTTTCAGAGGGTGGATTTCTCCCTGTTGCTTTTTCCCCAGTTCTCCACGCCCTTGTGTGTTCCTTTTGAATAAACTTAGCCACCTGAAGCCAGCCTCTCTTGCCCATCTTCCTCAGTTTCAGAGGGTAGATATTTCAGTGTTGCTTTTTCCCCAGGTCTCCACGCCTTTGGGTTTTGTTTTGGCTTAACGATTGCCACCTGGGCTAGCCTCTCTTGCCCATCTTCCTCAGTTTCAGAGGGTGGATTTCTCCGTGTTGCTTTTTCCCCAGGTCTCCACGCCCTTGTGTGTTTCTTTTGCTTAACGATTGCCACCTGAGGTAGCCTCTGTTGCCCATCCTCGTCAGTTTCAGAGGGTAGATTTCTCAGTGCTGCTTTTTCCTCAGGTATCCACGCCCTCGTGTGTTTCTTTTGCTTAAAGTTTGTCACCTGAAGCCAGCCTCTCTTGCCCATCTTCCTCAGTTTCAGAGGGTAGATATTTCAGCGTTGCTTTTTCCCCAGGTCTTCACACCTTAGTGTTTTGTTTATGCTTAACGATTGCCACCTGGGCTAGCCTCTGTTTCCCATCTTCCTCAGTTTCCGAGGGTGGATTTCTCCCTGTTGCTTTTTCCCCAGGTCTCCACACCCTTGTGTGTTTCTTTTGCTTAACGATTGCCACCTGAGGTAGCCTCTGTTGCCCATCCTCGTCAGTTTCAGAGGGTAGATTTCTCAGTGCTGCTTTTTCCCCAGGTCTCCACGCCCTTGTGTGTTTGTTTTGCTTAAAGTTTGCCACCTGAGCCAGCCTCTCTTGCCCATCTTCCACAGTTTCAGACGGTAGATATTTCAGGGTTGCTTTTTCCCCAGGTCTCCACGCCTTAGGGTTTTGTCTTTGCTTAAGGATTGCCACCTGAGGTAACCTCTGTTGCCCATCTTCCTCAGTTTCAGAGGGTGGATTTCTCCGTGTTGCTTTTTCCACAGGTCTCCACGCCCTTGTGTGTTTCTTTTGCTTAACGATTGCCACCTGACCTAGCCTCTGTTGCCCATCCTCGTCAGTTTCAGAGGGTAGATTTCTCCGTGTTGCTTTTTCCCCAGGTCTCCACGCCCTTGTGTGTTTCTTTTGCTTAACGTTTGCCACCTGAAGCCAGCCTCTCTTGCCCATCTTCCTCAGTTTCAGAGGGTAGATATTTCAGGGTTGCTGTTTCCCCAGGTCTCCACGCCCTTGTGTGTTTCTTTTGCTTAACGATTGCCATCTGAAGCCAGCCTCTCTTGCCCATCTTCCTCAGTTTCAGAGGGTGGATTTCTCAGTGTTGCTTTTTACCCAGGTCTCCACGCCCTTGTGTGTTTCTTTTGCTTAAAGATTGCCACCTGAGCTAGCCTCTGTTGCCCATCTTCGTCCGTTTCAGAGGGTAGATTTCTCAGTGTTGCCTTTTCGCCAGCTCCCCACGCCCTTGTGTGTTTCTTTTGCTTAAAGATTGTCACCTGAGCTAGGCACTGTTGCCCTGCTTCCTCAGTTTCAGAGGGTATCTTTTTCAGGGTAGCTTTTTGACCGGGTCTCCTCGCCATTGTATTTTTCTATTTCACTTTTTTTGCATAAAGATTGCCACCTGAGCTAGCCTCTGTTGCCCATCTTCTTCGGTTTCAGAGGGTAGATTTCTCAGTGTTTCATGTTCGCCAGCTCTCCACGCCCTTGCGTCTTTTTTTTTTTCTGCTTAAAGGTTGCAACCTGAGCTAGCTTCTTTTGCCCATGTTCGTCAGTTTCAGAGGGTGGATTTCTCCGTGTTGCTTTTTCCCCAGGTCTCCACGCCCTTGTGTGTTTCTTTTGCTTAACGATTGCCACCTGAGGTAGCCTCTGTTGCCCATCCTCGTCAGTTTCAGAGGGTAGATATATCAGGGTTGCTTTTTCCCCAGGTCTCCACGCCCTTGTGTGTTTCTTTTGCTTAAAGTTTGCCACCTGAAGCCAGCCTCTCTTGCCCATCTTCCTCAGTTTTAGAGGGTAGATATTTCAGGGTTGCTTTTTCCCCTGGTCTCCACGCCTTTGTGTTTTGTTTTTGCTTAACGTATGCCACCTGAGGTAACCTCTGTTGCCCATCATCCTCAGTTTCAGAGGGTGGATTTCTCCGTGTTGCTTTTTCCACAGATCTCCACGCCCTTGTGTGTTTCTTTTGCTTGACGATTGCCACCTGTGGTAGCCTCTGTTGCTCATCCTCGTCAGTTTCTGAGGGTAGATTTCTCAGTGCTGCTTTTTCCCCAGGTCTCCACGCCCTTGTCTGTTTCTTTTGTTTAAAGTTTGCAACCTGAAGCCAGCCTCTCTTGCCCATCTTCCTCAGTTTCAGAGGGTAGATATTTCAGGGTTGCTTTTTCCCCAGGTCTCCACCCCTTTGGGTTTTGTTTTTGCTTAACGATTGCCACCTGAGGTAGCCTCTGTTGCCCATCTTCCTCAGTTTCAGAGGGTGGATTTCTACCTGTTGCTTTTTCCCCACGTCTCCACGCCCTTGTGTGTTGCTTTTGCTTAAAGATTGCCACCTGAGCTAGCCTCTGTTGCCCATCTTCGTCCGTTTCAGAGGGTGGATTTCTCAGTGTTTCCTTTTCGCCAGCTCCCCACGCCCTTGTGTGTTTCTTTTGCTTAAAGATTGTCACCTGAGCTAGGCACTGTTGCCCTGCTTCCTCAGTTTCAGAGGGTACCTTTTTCAGGGTTGCTTTTTGACCGGGTCTCCTCGCCATTGTATTTTTCTATTTTCTTTTTTTTGCTTAAAGATTGCCACCTGAGCTAGCCTCTGTTGCCCATCTTCTTCGGTTTCAGAGGGTAGATTTCTCAGTGTTTCTTTTTCGCCAGCTCTCCACGCCCTTGCGTCTTTTTTTTTTTCTGCTTAAAGGTTGCAACCTGAGCTAGCTTCTTTTGCCCATGTTCGTCAGTTTCAGAGGGTGGATTTCTCCGTGTTGCTTTTTCCCCAGGTCTCCACGCCCTTGTGTGTTTCTTTTGCTTAACGATTGCCACCTGAGGTAGCCTCTGTTGCCCATCCTCGTCAGTTTCAGAAGGTAGATTTCTCAGTGCTGCTTTTCCCCCAGGTCTCCACGCCCTTGTGTGTTTCTTTTGCTTAAAGTTTGCCACCTGAAGCCAGCCTCTCTTGCCCATCTTCCTCAGTTTCAGAGGGTAGATATTTCAGTGTTGCTTTTTCCCCAGGTCTCCACGCCTTTGGGTTTTGTTTTTGCTTAACGTATGCCACCTGAGGTAACCTCTGTTGCCCATCATCCTCAGTTTCAGAGGGTGGATTTCTCCGTGTTGCTTTTTCCACAGATCTCCACGCCCTTGTGTGTTTCTTTTGCTTGACGATTGCCACCTGAGGTAGCCTCTGTTGCTCATCCTCCTCAGTTTCTGAGGGTAGATTTCTCAGTGCTGCTTTTTCCCCAGGTCTCCACGCCCTTGTGTGTTCCTTTTGCTTAAACTTTGACACCTGAAGCCAGACTCTCTTGCCCATCTTCCTCAGTTTCAGAGGGTAGATACTTCAGGGTTGCTTTTTCCCCAGGTCTCCACGCCTTTGGGTTTTGTTTTTGCCCAACGATTGCCACCTGGGCTAGCCTCTCTTGCCCATCTTCCTCAGTTTCAGAGGGTGGATTTCTCCGTGTTGCTTTTTCCACAGGTCTCCACGCCCTTGTGTGTTTCTTTTGCTTAACGATTGCCACCTGAGGTAGCCTCTGTTGCCCATCCTCGTCAGTTTCAGAGGGTAGATTTCTCAGTGCTGCTTTTTCCCCAGGTCTCCACGCCCTCGTGTGTTTCTTTTGCTTAAAGTTTGTCACCTGAAGCCAGCCTCTCTTGCCCATCTTCCTCAGTTTCAGAGGGTAGATATTTCAGCGTCGCTTTTTCCCCAGGTCTTCACACCTTAGTGTTTTGTTTTTGCTTAACGATTGCCACCTGGGCTAGCCTCTGTTTCCCATCTTCCTCACTTTCAGAGGGTTGATATTTCAGGGTTGCTTTTTCCCCAGGTCTCCACGCCCTTGTGTGTTTCTTTTGCTTAACGATTGCCACCTGACCTAGCCTCTGTTGCCCATCCTCGTCAGTTTCAGAGGGTAGATTTCTCCGTGTTGCTTTTTCCCCAGGTCTCCACGCCCTTGTGTGTTTCTTTTGCTTAACGTTTGCCACCTGAAGCCAGCCTCTCTTGCCCATCTTCCTCAGTTTCAGAGGGTAGATATTTCAGGGTTGCTTTTTACCCAGGTCTCCACGCTTTTGGGTTTTGTTTTTGCTTAACGATTGCCACCTGAGGTAGCCTCTGTTGCCCATCTTCCTCAGTTTCAGAGGGTGGATTTCTCAGTGTTGCTTTTTACCCAGGTCTCCACGCCCTTGTGTGTTTCTTTTGCTTAAAGATTGCCACCTGAGCTAGCCTCTGTTGCCCATCTTCGTCCGTTTCAGAGGGTAGATTTCTCAGTGTTGCCTTTTCGCCAGCTCCCCACGCCCTTGTGTGTTTCTTTTGCTTAAAGATTGTCACCTGAGCTAGGCACTGTTGCCCTGCTTCCTCAGTTTCAGAGGGTATCTTTTTCAGGGTAGCTTTTTGACCGGGTCTCCTCGCCATTGTATTTTTCTATTTCACTTTTTTTGCATAAAGATTGCCACCTGAGCTAGCCTCTGTTGCCCATCTTCTTCGGTTTCAGAGGGTAGATTTCTCAGTGTTTCATGTTCGCCAGCTCTCCACGCCCTTGCGTCTTTTTTTTTTTCTGCTTAAAGGTTGCAACCTGAGCTAGCTTCTTTTGCCCATGTTCGTCAGTTTCAGAGGGTGGATTTCTCCGTGTTGCTTTTTCCCCAGGTCTCCACGCCTTTGGCTTTTGTTTCTGCTTAACGATTGCCACCTGAGGTAGCCTCTGTTGCCCTTGTTCCTCAGTTTCAGAGGGTGGATTTCTCCGTGTTGCTTTTTCCCCAGGTCTCCACGCCCTTGTGTGTTTCTTTTGCTTAACGATTGCCACCTGACCTAGCCTCTGTTGCCCATCCTCGTCAGTTTCAGAGGGTAGATTTCTCCGTGTTGCTTTTTCCCCAGGTCTCCACGCCCTTGTGTGTTTCTTTTGCTTAACGTTTGCCACCTGAAGCCAGCCTCTCTTGCCCATCTTCCTCAGTTTCAGAGGGTAGATATTTCAGGGTTGCTGTTTCCCCAGGTCTCCACGCCCTTGTGTGTTTCTTTTGCTTAACGATTGCCATCTGAAGCCAGCCTCTCTTGCCCATCTTCCTCAGTTTCAGAGGTTGGATTTCTCCGTGTTGCTTTTTCCCCAGGTCTCCACGCCCTTGTGTGTTTCTTTTGCTTAAAGATTGCCACCTGAGCTAGCCTCTGTTGCCCATCTTCGTCCTTTTCAGAGGGTGGATTTCTCAGTGTTGCCTTTTCGCCAGCTCCCCACGCCCTTGTGTGTTTCTTTTGCTTAAAGATTGTCACCTGAGCTAGGCACTGTTGCCCTGCTTCCTCAGTTTCAGAGGGTACCTTTTTCAGGGTAGCTTTTTGACCGGGTCTTCTCGCCATTGTATTTTTCTATTTCACTTTTTTTGCATAAAGATTGCCACCTGAGCTAGCCTCTGTTGCCCATCTTCTTCGGTTTCAGAGGGTAGATTTCTCAGTGTTTCTTTTTCGCCAGCTCTCCACGCCCTTGCGTCTTTTTTGTTTCTGCTTAAAGGTTGCAACCTGAGCTAGCTTCTTTTGCCCATGTTCGTCAGTTTCAGAGGGTGGATTTCTCCGTGTTGCTTTTTCCCCAGGTCTCCACGCCCTTGTGTGTTTCTTTTGCTTAACGATTGCCACCTGAGGTAGCCTCTGTTGCCCATCCTCGTCAGTTTCAGAGGGTAGATTTCTCCCTGTTGCTTTTTCCCCAGGTCTCCACGCCCTTGTGTGTTTCTTTTGCTTAAAGTTTGCCACCTGAAGCCAGCCTCTCTTGCCCATCTTCCTCAGTTTCAGAGGGTAGATATTTCAGGGTTGCTTTTTCCCCTGGTCTCCACGCCTTTGGGTTTTGTTTTTGCTTAACGATTGCCACCTGAGGTAGCCTCTGTTGCCCATCTTCCTCAGTTTCAGAGGGTGGATTTCTCAGTGTTGCTTTTTACCCAGGTCTCCACGCCCTTGTGTGTTTCTTTTGCTTAAAGATTGCCACCTGAGCTAGTCTCTGTTGCCCATCTTCGTCCGTTTCAGAGGGTAGATTTCTCAGTGTTGCCTTTTCGCCAGCTCCCCACGCCCTTGTGTGTTTCTTTTGCTTAAAGATTGTCACCTGAGCTAGGCACTGTTGCCCTGCTTCCTCAGTTTCAGAGGGTACCTTTTTCAGGGTAGCTTTTTGACCGGGTCTCCTCGCCATTGTATTTTTCTATTTCACTTTTTTTGCATAAAGATTGCCACCTGAGCTAGCCTCTGTTGCCCATCTTCTTCAGTTTCAGAGGGTAGATTTCTCAGTGTTTCATGTTCGCCAGCTCTCCACGCCCTTGCGTCTTTTTTTTTTTCTGCTTAAAGGTTGCAACCTGAGCTAGCTTCTTTTGCCCATGTTCGTCAGTTTCAGAGGGTGGATTTCTCCGTGTTGCTTTTTCCCCAGGTCTCCACGCCTTTGGGTTTTGTTTCTGCTTAACGATTGCCAGCTGAGGTAGCCTCTGTTGCCCTTGTTCCTCAGTTTCAGAGGGTGGATTTCTCCGTGTTGCTTTTTCCCCAGGTCTCCACGCCCTTGTGTGTTTCTTTTGCTTAAAGATTGCCACCTGAGCTAGCCTCTGTTGCCCATCTTCGTCCGTTTCAGAGGGTGGATTTCTCAGTGTTGCCTTTTCGCCAGCTCCCCACGCCCTTGTGTGTTTCTTTTGCTTAAAGATTGTCACCTGAGCTAGGCACTGTTGCCCTGCTTCCTCAGTTTCAGAGGGTACCTTTTTCAGGGTTGCTTTTTGACCGGGTCTCCTCGCCATTGTATTTTTCTATTTTCTTTTTTTTGCTTAAAGATTGCCACCTGAGCTAGCCTCTGTTGCCCATCTTCTTCGGTTTCAGAGGGTAGATTTCTCAGTGTTTCTTTTTCGCCAGCTCTCCACGCCCTTGCGTCTTTTTTTTTTTCTGCTTAAAGGTTGCAACCTGAGCTAGCTTCTTTTGCCCATGTTCGTCAGTTTCAGAGGGTGGATTTCTCCGTGTTGCTTTTTCCCCAGGTCTCCACGCCCTTGTGTGTTTCTTTTGCTTAAGGATTGCCACCTGAGGTAGCCTCTGTTGCCCATCCTCGTCAGTTTCAGAAGGTAGATTTCTCAGTGCTGCTTTTCCCCCAGGTCTCCACGCCCCTGTGTGTTTCTTTTGCTTAAAGTTTGCCACCTGAAGCCAGCCTCTCTTGCCCATCTTCCTCAGTTTCAGAGGGTAGATATTTCAGGGTTGCTTTTTCCCCAGGTCTCCACGCCTTTGGGTTTTGTTTTTGCTTAACGTATGCCACCTGAGGTAACCTCTGTTGCCCATCATCCTCAGTTTCAGAGGGTGGATTTCTCCGTGTTGCTTTTTCCACAGATCTCCACGCCCTTGTGTGTTTCTTTTGCTTGACGATTGCCACCTGAGGTAGCCTCGGTTGCTCATCCTCGTCAGTTTCAGAGGGTAGATTTCTCAGTGCTGCTTTTTCCCCAGGTCTCCACGCCCTTGTCTGTTTCTTTTGTTTAAAGTTTGCAACCTGAAGCCAGCCTCTCTTGCCCATCTTCCTCAGTTTCAGAGGGTAGATATTTCAGGGTTGCTTTTTCCCCAGGTCTCCAAGCCTTTGGGTTTTGTTTTTGCTTAACGATTGCCACCTGAGGTAGCCTCTGTTGCCCATCTTCCTCAGTTTCAGAGGGTGGATTTCTCCCTGTTGCTTTTTCCCCACGTCTCCACGCCCTTGTGTGTTGCTTTTGCTTAAACTTTGCCACCTGAAGCCAGACTCTCTTGCCCATCTTCCTCAGTTTCAGAGGGTAGATATTTCAGGGTTGCTTTTTCCCCAGGTCTCCACGCCTTTGGGTTTTGTTTTTGCTTAACGATTGCCACCTGAGGTAGCCTCTGTTGCCCATCTTCCTCAGTTTCAGAGGGTGGATTTCTCAGTGTTGCTTTTTACCCAGGTCTCCACGCCCTTGTGTGTTTCTTTTGCTTAAAGATTGCCACCTGAGCTAGCCTCTGTTGCCCATCTTCGTCCGTTTCAGAGGGTAGATTTCTCAGTGTTGCCTTTTCGCCAGCTCCCCACGCCCTTGTGTGTTTCTTTTGCTTAAAGATTGTCACCTGAGCTAGGCACTGTTGCCCTGCTTCCTCAGTTTCAGAGGGTACCTTTTTCAGGGTAGCTTTTGGACCGGGTCTCCTCGCCATTGTATTTTTCTATTTCACTTTTTTTGCATAAAGATTGCCACCTGAGCTAGCCTCTGTTGCCCATCTTCTTCGGTTTCAGAGGGTAGATTTCTCAGTGTTTCATGTTCGCCAGCTCTCCACGCCCTTGCCTCTTTTTTTTTTTCTGCTTAAAGGTTGCAACCTGAGCTAGCTTCTTTTGCCCATGTTCGTAAGTTTCAGAGGGTGGATTTCTCCGTGTTGCTTTTTCCCCAGGTCTCCACGCCTTTGGGTTTTGTTTCTGCTTAACGATTGCCACCTGAGGTAGCCTCTGTTGCCCTTGTTCCTCAGTTTCAGAGGGTGGATTTCTCCGTGTTGCTTTTTCCCCAGGTCTCCACGCCCTTGTGTTTTTCTTTTGCTTACCGATTGCCACCTGAGGTAGCCTCTGTTGCCCATCCTCGTCAGTTTCAGAGGGTGGATTTCTCCCTGTTGCTTTTTCCCCAGTTCTCCACGCCCTTGTGTGTTCCTTTTGAATAAACTTAGCCACCTGAAGCCAGCCTCTCTTGCCCATCTTCCTCAGTTTCAGAGGGTAGATATTTCAGTGTTGCTTTTTCCCCAGGTCTCCACGCCTTTGGGTTTTGTTTTGGCTTAACGATTGCCACCTGGGCTAGCCTCTCTTGCCCATCTTCCTCAGTTTCAGAGGGTGGATTTCTCCGTGTTGCTTTTTCCCCAGGTCTCCACGCCCTTGTGTGTTTCTTTTGCTTAACGATTGCCACCTGAGGTAGCCTCTGTTGCCCATCCTCGTCAGTTTCAGAGGGTAGATTTCTCAGTGCTGCTTTTTCCTCAGGTATCCACGCCCTCGTGTGTTTCTTTTGCTTAAAGTTTGTCACCTGAAGCCAGCCTCTCTTGCCCATCTTCCTCAGTTTCAGAGGGTAGATATTTCAGCGTTGCTTTTTCCCCAGGTCTTCACACCTTAGTGTTTTGTTTATGCTTAACGATTGCCACCTGGGCTAGCCTCTGTTTCCCATCTTCCTCAGTTTCCGAGGGTGGATTTCTCCCTGTTGCTTTTTCCCCAGGTCTCCACACCCTTGTGTGTTTCTTTTGCTTAACGATTGCCACCTGAGGTAGCCTCTGTTGCCCATCCTCGTCAGTTTCAGAGGGTAGATTTCTCAGTGCTGCTTTTTCCCCAGGTCTCCACGCCCTTGTGTGTTTGTTTTGCTTAAAGTTTGCCACCTGAGCCAGCCTCTCTTGCCCATCTTCCACAGTTTCAGACGGTAGATATTTCAGGGTTGCTTTTTCCCCAGGTCTCCACGCCTTAGGGTTTTGTCTTTGCTTAAGGATTGCCACCTGAGGTAACCTCTGTTGCCCATCTTCCTCAGTTTCAGAGGGTGGATTTCTCCGTGTTGCTTTTTCCACAGGTCTCCACGCCCTTGTGTGTTTCTTTTGCTTAACGATTGCCACCTGACCTAGCCTCTGTTGCCCATCCTCGTCAGTTTCAGAGGGTAGATTTCTCCGTGTTGCTTTTTCCCCAGGTCTCCACGCCCTTGTGTGTTTCTTTTGCTTAACGTTTGCCACCTGAAGCCAGCCTCTCTTGCCCATCTTCCTCAGTTTCAGAGGGTAGATATTTCAGGGTTGCTGTTTCCCCAGGTCTCCACGCCCTTGTGTGTTTCTTTTGCTTAACGATTGCCATCTGAAGCCAGCCTCTCTTGCCCATCTTCCTCAGTTTCAGAGGGTGGATTTCTCAGTGTTGCTTTTTACCCAGGTCTCCACGCCCTTGTGTGTTTCTTTTGCTTAAAGATTGCCACCTGAGCTAGCCTCTGTTGCCCATCTTCGTCCGTTTCAGAGGGTAGATTTCTCAGTGTTGCCTTTTCGCCAGCTCCCCACGCCCTTGTGTGTTTCTTTTGCTTAAAGATTGTCACCTGAGCTAGGCACTGTTGCCCTGCTTCCTCAGTTTCAGAGGGTATCTTTTTCAGGGTAGCTTTTTGACCGGGTCTCCTCGCCATTGTATTTTTCTATTTCACTTTTTTTGCATAAAGATTGCCACCTGAGCTAGCCTCTGTTGCCCATCTTCTTCGGTTTCAGAGGGTAGATTTCTCAGTGTTTCATGTTCGCCAGCTCTCCACGCCCTTGCGTCTTTTTTTTTTTCTGCTTAAAGGTTGCAACCTGAGCTAGCTTCTTTTGCCCATGTTCGTCAGTTTCAGAGGGTGGATTTCTCCGTGTTGCTTTTTCCCCAGGTCTCCACGCCCTTGTGTGTTTCTTTTGCTTAACGATTGCCACCTGAGGTAGCCTCTGTTGCCCATCCTCGTCAGTTTCAGAGGGTAGATATATCAGGGTTGCTTTTTCCCCAGGTCTCCACGCCCTTGTGTGTTTCTTTTGCTTAAAGTTTGCCACCTGAAGCCAGCCTCTCTTGCCCATCTTCCTCAGTTTTAGAGGGTAGATATTTCAGGGTTGCTTTTTCCCCTGGTCTCCACGCCTTTGTGTTTTGTTTTTGCTTAACGTATGCCACCTGAGGTAACCTCTGTTGCCCATCATCCTCAGTTTCAGAGGGTGGATTTCTCCGTGTTGCTTTTTCCACAGATCTCCACGCCCTTGTGTGTTTCTTTTGCTTGACGATTGCCACCTGTGGTAGCCTCTGTTGCTCATCCTCGTCAGTTTCTGAGGGTAGATTTCTCAGTGCTGCTTTTTCCCCAGGTCTCCACGCCCTTGTCTGTTTCTTTTGTTTAAAGTTTGCAACCTGAAGCCAGCCTCTCTTGCCCATCTTCCTCAGTTTCAGAGGGTAGATATTTCAGGGTTGCTTTTTCCCCAGGTCTCCACCCCTTTGGGTTTTGTTTTTGCTTAACGATTGCCACCTGAGGTAGCCTCTGTTGCCCATCTTCCTCAGTTTCAGAGGGTGGATTTCTACCTGTTGCTTTTTCCCCACGTCTCCACGCCCTTGTGTGTTGCTTTTGCTTAAAGATTGCCACCTGAGCTAGCCTCTGTTGCCCATCTTCGTCCGTTTCAGAGGGTGGATTTCTCAGTGTTTCCTTTTCGCCAGCTCCCCACGCCCTTGTGTGTTTCTTTTGCTTAAAGATTGTCACCTGAGCTAGGCACTGTTGCCCTGCTTCCTCAGTTTCAGAGGGTACCTTTTTCAGGGTTGCTTTTTGACCGGGTCTCCTCGCCATTGTATTTTTCTATTTTCTTTTTTTTGCTTAAAGATTGCCACCTGAGCTAGCCTCTGTTGCCCATCTTCTTCGGTTTCAGAGGGTAGATTTCTCAGTGTTTCTTTTTCGCCAGCTCTCCACGCCCTTGCGTCTTTTTTTTTTTCTGCTTAAAGGTTGCAACCTGAGCTAGCTTCTTTTGCCCATGTTCGTCAGTTTCAGAGGGTGGATTTCTCCGTGTTGCTTTTTCCCCAGGTCTCCACGCCCTTGTGTGTTTCTTTTGCTTAACGATTGCCACCTGAGGTAGCCTCTGTTGCCCATCCTCGTCAGTTTCAGAAGGTAGATTTCTCAGTGCTGCTTTTCCCCCAGGTCTCCACGCCCTTGTGTGTTTCTTTTGCTTAAAGTTTGCCACCTGAAGCCAGCCTCTCTTGCCCATCTTCCTCAGTTTCAGAGGGTAGATATTTCAGTGTTGCTTTTTCCCCAGGTCTCCACGCCTTTGGGTTTTGTTTTTGCTTAACGTATGCCACCTGAGGTAACCTCTGTTGCCCATCATCCTCAGTTTCAGAGGGTGGATTTCTCCGTGTTGCTTTTTCCACAGATCTCCACGCCCTTGTGTGTTTCTTTTGCTTGACGATTGCCACCTGAGGTAGCCTCTGTTGCTCATCCTCCTCAGTTTCTGAGGGTAGATTTCTCAGTGCTGCTTTTTCCCCAGGTCTCCACGCCCTTGTGTGTTCCTTTTGCTTAAACTTTGACACCTGAAGCCAGACTCTCTTGCCCATCTTCCTCAGTTTCAGAGGGTAGATACTTCAGGGTTGCTTTTTCCCCAGGTCTCCACGCCTTTGGGTTTTGTTTTTGCCCAACGATTGCCACCTGGGCTAGCCTCTCTTGCCCATCTTCCTCAGTTTCAGAGGGTGGATTTCTCCGTGTTGCTTTTTCCACAGGTCTCCACGCCCTTGTGTGTTTCTTTTGCTTAACGATTGCCACCTGAGGTAGCCTCTGTTGCCCATCCTCGTCAGTTTCAGAGGGTAGATTTCTCAGTGCTGCTTTTTCCCCAGGTCTCCACGCCCTCGTGTGTTTCTTTTGCTTAAAGTTTGTCACCTGAAGCCAGCCTCTCTTGCCCATCTTCCTCAGTTTCAGAGGGTAGATATTTCAGCGTCGCTTTTTCCCCAGGTCTTCACACCTTAGTGTTTTGTTTTTGCTTAACGATTGCCACCTGGGCTAGCCTCTGTTTCCCATCTTCCTCACTTTCAGAGGGTTGATATTTCAGGGTTGCTTTTTCCCCAGGTCTCCACGCCCTTGTGTGTTTCTTTTGCTTAACGATTGCCACCTGACCTAGCCTCTGTTGCCCATCCTCGTCAGTTTCAGAGGGTAGATTTCTCCGTGTTGCTTTTTCCCCAGGTCTCCACGCCCTTGTGTGTTTCTTTTGCTTAACGTTTGCCACCTGAAGCCAGCCTCTCTTGCCCATCTTCCTCAGTTTCAGAGGGTAGATATTTCAGGGTTGCTTTTTACCCAGGTCTCCACGCTTTTGGGTTTTGTTTTTGCTTAACGATTGCCACCTGAGGTAGCCTCTGTTGCCCATCTTCCTCAGTTTCAGAGGGTGGATTTCTCAGTGTTGCTTTTTACCCAGGTCTCCACGCCCTTGTGTGTTTCTTTTGCTTAAAGATTGCCACCTGAGCTAGCCTCTGTTGCCCATCTTCGTCCGTTTCAGAGGGTAGATTTCTCAGTGTTGCCTTTTCGCCAGCTCCCCACGCCCTTGTGTGTTTCTTTTGCTTAAAGATTGTCACCTGAGCTAGGCACTGTTGCCCTGCTTCCTCAGTTTCAGAGGGTATCTTTTTCAGGGTAGCTTTTTGACCGGGTCTCCTCGCCATTGTATTTTTCTATTTCACTTTTTTTGCATAAAGATTGCCACCTGAGCTAGCCTCTGTTGCCCATCTTCTTCGGTTTCAGAGGGTAGATTTCTCAGTGTTTCATGTTCGCCAGCTCTCCACGCCCTTGCGTCTTTTTTTTTTTCTGCTTAAAGGTTGCAACCTGAGCTAGCTTCTTTTGCCCATGTTCGTCAGTTTCAGAGGGTGGATTTCTCCGTGTTGCTTTTTCCCCAGGTCTCCACGCCCTTGTGTGTTTCTTTTGCTTAACGATTGCCACCTGAGGTAGCCTCTGTTGCCCATCCTCGTCAGTTTCAGAAGGTAGATTTCTCAGTGCTGCTTTTCCCCCAGGTCTCCACGCCCTTGTGTGTTTCTTTTGCTTAAAGTTTGCCACCTGAAGCCAGCCTCTCTTGCCCATCTTCCTCAGTTTCAGAGGGTAGATATTTCAGGGTTGCTTTTTCTCCAGGTCTCCACGCCTTTGGGTTTTGTTTTTGCTTAACGTATGCCACCTGAGGTAACCTCTGTTGCCCATCATCCTCAGTTTCAGAGGGTGGATTTCTCCGTGTTGCTTTTTCCACAGATCTCCACGCCCTTGTGTGTTTCTTTTGCTTGACGATTGCCACCTGAGGTAGCCTCTGTTGCTCATCCTCCTCAGTTTCTGAGGGTAGATTTCTCAGTGCTGCTTTTTCCCCAGGTCTCCACGCCCTTGTCTGTTTCTTTTGTTTAAAGTTTGCAACCTGAAGCCAGCCTCTCTTGCCCATCTTCCTCAGTTTCAGAGGGTAGATATTTCAGGGTTGCTTTTTCCCCAGGTCTCCACGCCTTTGGGTTTTGTTTTTGCTTAACGATTGCCACCTGAGGTAGCCTCTGTTGCCCATCTTCCTCAGTTTCAGAGGGTGGATTTCTACCTGTTGCTTTTTCCCCACGTCTCCACGCCCTTGTGTGTTGCTTTTGCTTAAACTTTGCCACCTGAAGCCAGACTCTCTTGCCCATCTTCCTCAGTTTCAGAGGGTAGATATTTCAGGGTTGCTTTTTCCCCAGGTCTCCACGCCTTTGAGTTTTGTTTTTGCTTAACGATTGCCACCTGGGCTAGCCTCTCTTGCCCATCTTCCTCAGTTTCAGAGGGTGGATTTCTCCGTGTTGCTTTTTCCCCAGGTCTCCACGCCCTTGTGTGTTTCTTTTGCTTAAAGATTGCCACCTGAGCTAGCCTCTGTTGCCCATCTTCGTCCGTTTCAGAGGGTGGATTTCTCAGTGTTGCCTTTTCGCCAGCTCCCCACGCCCTTGTGTGTTTCTTTTGCTTAAAGATTGTCACCTGAGCTAGGCACTGTTGCCCTGCTTCCTCAGTTTCAGAGGGTACCTTTTTCTGGGTTGCTTTTTGACCGGGTCTCCTCGCCATTGTATTTTTCTATTTTCTTTTTTTTGCTTAAAGATTGCCACCTGAGCTAGCCTCTGTTGCCCATCTTCGTCCGTTTCAGAGGGTGGATTTCTCAGTGTTGCCTTTTCGCCAGCTCCCCACGCCCTTGTGTGTTTCTTTTGCTTAAAGATTGTCACCTGAGCTAGGCACTGTTGCCCTGCTTCCTCAGTTTCAGAGGGTACCTTTTTCAGGGTTGCTTTTTGACCGGGTCTCCTCGCCATTGTATTTTTCTATTTTCTTTTTTTTGCTTAAAGATTGCCACCTGAGCTAGCCTCTGTTGCCCATCTTCTTCGGTTTCAGAGGGTAGATTTCTCAGTGTTTCATGTTCGCCAGCTCTCCACGCCCTTGCGTCTTTTTTTTTTTTCTGCTTAAATGTTGCAACCTGAGCTAGCTTCTTTTGCCCATGTTCGTCAGTTTCAGAGGGTGGATTTCTCCGTGTTGCTTTTTCCCCAGGTCTCCACGCCCTTGTGTGTTTCTTTTGCTTAACGATTGCCACCTGAGGTAGCCTCTGTTGCCCATCCTCGTCAGTTTCAGAGGGTAGATATATCAGGGTTGCTTTTTCCCCAGGTCTCCACGCCCTTGTGTGTTTCTTTTGCTTAAAGTTTGCCACCTGAAGCCAGCCTCTCTTGCCCATCTTCCTCAGTTTTAGAGGGTAGATATTTCAGGGTTGCTTTTTCCCCTGGTCTCCACGCCTTTGTGTTTTGTTTTTGCTTAACGTATGCCACCTGAGGTAACCTCTGTTGCCCATCATCCTCAGTTTCAGAGGGTGGATTTCTCCGTGTTGCTTTTTCCACAGATCTCCACGCCCTTGTGTGTTTCTTTTGCTTGACGATTGCCACCTGAGGTAGCCTCTGTTGCTCATCCTCGTCAGTTTCTGAGGGTAGATTTCTCAGTGCTGCTTTTTCCCCAGGTCTCCACGCCCTTGTCTGTTTCTTTTGTTTAAAGTTTGCAACCTGAAGCCAGCCTCTCTTGCCCATCTTCCTCAGTTTCAGAGGGTAGATATTTCAGGGTTGCTTTTTCCCCAGGTCTCCACGCCTTTGGGTTTTGTTTTTGCTTAACGATTGCCACCTGGGCTAGCCTCTCTTGCCCATCTTCCTCAGTTTCAGAGGGTGGATTTCTCCGTGTTGCTTTTTCCCCAGGTCTCCACGCCCTTGTGTGTTTCTTTTGCTTAAAGATTGCCACCTGAGCTAGCCTCTGTTGCCCATCTTCGTCCGTTTCAGAGGGTGGATTTCTCAGTGTTGCCTTTTCGCCAGCTCCCCACGCCCTTGTGTGTTTCTTTTGCTTAAAGATTGTCACCTGAGCTAGGCACTGTTGCCCTGCTTCCTCAGTTTCAGAGGGTACCTTTTTCTGGGTTGCTTTTTGACCGGGTCTCCTCGCCATTGTATTTTTCTATTTTCTTTTTTTTGCTTAAAGATTGCCACCTGAGCTAGCCTCTGTTGCCCATCTTCGTCCGTTTCAGAGGGTGGATTTCTCAGTGTTGCCTTTTCGCCAGCTCCCCACGCCCTTGTGTGTTTCTTTTGCTTAAAGATTGTCACCTGAGCTAGGCACTGTTGCCCTGCTTCCTCAGTTTCAGAGGGTACCTTTTTCAGGGTTGCTTTTTGACCGGGTCTCCTCGCCATTGTATTTTTCTATTTTCTTTTTTTTGCTTAAAGATTGCCACCTGAGCTAGCCTCTGTTGCCCATCTTCTTCGGTTTCAGAGGGTAGATTTCTCAGTGTTTCATGTTCGCCAGCTCTCCACGCCCTTGCGTCTTTTTTTTTTTTCTGCTTAAATGTTGCAACCTGAGCTAGCTTCTTTTGCCCATGTTCGTCAGTTTCAGAGGGTGGATTTCTCCGTGTTGCTTTTTCCCCAGGTCTCCACGCCCTTGTGTGTTTCTTTTGCTTAACGATTGCCACCTGAGGTAGCCTCTGTTGCCCATCCTCGTCAGTTTCAGAGGGTGGATTTCTCAGTGCTGCTTTTTCCCCAGGTCTCCACGCCCTTGTGTGTTTCTTTTGCTTAAAGTTTGCCACCTGAAGCCAGCCTCTCTTGCCCATCTTCCTCAGTTTTAGAGGGTAGATATTTCAGGGTTGCTTTTTCCCCTGGTCTCCACGCCTTTGTGTTTTGTTTTTGCTTAACGTATGCCACCTGAGGTAACCTCTGTTGCCCATCATCCTCAGTTTCAGAGGGTGGATTTCTCCGTGTTGCTTTTTCCACAGATCTCCACGCCCTTGTGTGTTTCTTTTGCTTGACGATTGCCACCTGAGGTAGCCTCTGTTGCTCATCCTCGTCAGTTTCTGAGGGTAGATTTCTCAGTGCTGCTTTTTCCCCAGGTCTCCACGCCCTTGTCTGTTTCTTTTGTTTAAAGTTTGCAACCTGAAGCCAGCCTCTCTTGCCCATCTTCCTCAGTTTCAGAGGGTAGATATTTCAGGGTTGCTTTTTCCCCAGGTCTCCACGCCTTTGGGTTTTGTTTTTGCTTAACGATTGCCACCTGGGCTAGCCTCTCTTGCCCATCTTCCTCAGTTTCAGAGGGTGGATTTCTCCGTGTTGCTTTTTCCCCAGGTCTCCACGCCCTTGTGTGTTTCTTTTGCTTAAAGATTGCCACCTGAGCTAGCCTCTGTTGCCCATCTTCGTCCGTTTCAGAGGGTGGATTTCTCAGTGTTGCCTTTTCGCCAGCTCCCCACGCCCTTGTGTGTTTCTTTTGCTTAAAGATTGTCACCTGAGCTAGGCACTGTTGCCCTGCTTCCTCAGTTTCAGAGGGTACCTTTTTCTGGGTTGCTTTTTGACCGGGTCTCCTCGCCATTGTATTTTTCTATTTTCTTTTTTTTGCTTAAAGATTGCCACCTGAGCTAGCCTCTGTTGCCCATCTTCGTCCGTTTCAGAGGGTGGATTTCTCAGTGTTGCCTTTTCGCCAGCTCCCCACGCCCTTGTGTGTTTCTTTTGCTTAAAGATTGTCACCTGAGCTAGGCACTGTTGCCCTGCTTCCTCAGTTTCAGAGGGTACCTTTTTCAGGGTTGCTTTTTGACCGGGTCTCCTCGCCATTGTATTTTTCTATTTTCTTTTTTTTGCTTAAAGATTGCCACCTGAGCTAGCCTCTGTTGCCCATCTTCTTCGGTTTCAGAGGGTAGATTTCTCAGTGTTTCATGTTCGCCAGCTCTCCACGCCCTTGCGTCTTTTTTTTTTTTCTGCTTAAATGTTGCAACCTGAGCTAGCTTCTTTTGCCCATGTTCGTCAGTTTCAGAGGGTGGATTTCTCCGTGTTGCTTTTTCCCCAGGTCTCCACGCCCTTGTGTGTTTCTTTTGCTTAACGATTGCCACCTGAGGTAGCCTCTGTTGCCCATCCTCGTCAGTTTCAGAGGGTAGATATATCAGGGTTGCTTTTTCCCCAGGTCTCCACGCCCTTGTGTGTTTCTTTTGCTTAAAGTTTGCCACCTGAAGCCAGCCTCTCTTGCCCATCTTCCTCAGTTTTAGAGGGTAGATATTTCAGGGTTGCTTTTTCCCCTGGTCTCCACGCCTTTGTGTTTTGTTTTTGCTTAACGTATGCCACCTGAGGTAACCTCTGTTGCCCATCATCCTCAGTTTCAGAGGGTGGATTTCTCCGTGTTGCTTTTTCCACAGATCTCCACGCCCTTGTGTGTTTCTTTTGCTTGACGATTGCCACCTGAGGTAGCCTCTGTTGCTCATCCTCGTCAGTTTCTGAGGGTAGATTTCTCAGTGCTGCTTTTTCCCCAGGTCTCCACGCCCTTGTCTGTTTCTTTTGTTTAAAGTTTGCAACCTGAAGCCAGCCTCTCTTGCCCATCTTCCTCAGTTTCAGAGGGTAGATATTTCAGGGTTGCTTTTTCCCCAGGTCTCCACGCCTTTGGGTTTTGTTTTTGCTTAACGATTGCCACCTGAGGTAGCCTCTGTTGCCCATCTTCCTCAGTTTCAGAGGGTGGATTTCTACCTGTTGCTTTTTCCCCATGTCTCCACGCCCTTGTGTGTTGCTTTTGCTTAAACTTTGCCACCTGAAGCCAGACTCTCTTGCCCATCTTCCTCAGTTTCAGAGGGTAGATATTTCAGGGTTGCTTTTTCCCCAGGTCACCACGCTTTTGCGTTTTGTTTTTGCTTAACGATTGCCACCTGAGGTAGCCTCTGTTGCCCATCTTCCTCAGTTTCAGAGGGTGGATTTCTCAGTGTTGCTTTTTCCCCAGGTCTCCACGCCCTTGTGTGTTTCTTTTGCTTAAAGATTGCCACCTGAGCTAGCCTCTGTTGCCCATCTTCCTCTGTTTCAGAGGGTGGATTTCTCAGTGTTGCCTTTTCGCCAGCTCCCCACGCCCTTGTGTGTTTCTTTTGCTTAAAGATTGTCACCTGAGCTAGGCACTGTTGCCCTGCTTCCTCAGTTTCAGAGGCTACCTTTTTCAGGGTTGCTTTTTGACAGGGTCTCCTCGCCATTGTATTTTTCTATTTCACTTTTTTTGCATAAAGATTGCCACCTGAGCTAGCCTCTGTTGCCCATCTTCTTCGGTTTCAGAGGGTAGATTTCTCAGTGTTTCATGTTCGCCAGCTCTCCACGCCCTTGCGTCTTTTTTTTTTTCTGCTTAAAGGTTGCAACCTGAGCTAGCTTCTTTTGCCCATGTTCGTCAGTTTCAGAGGGTGGATTTCTCCGTGTTGCTTTTTCCCCAGGTCTCCACGCCTTTGGGTTTTGTTTCTGCTTAACGATTGCCACCTGAGGTAGCCTCTGTTGCCCTTGTTCCTCAGTTTCAGAGGGTGGATTTCTCCGTGTTGCTTTTTCCCCAGGTCTCCACGCCCTTGTGTGTTTCTTTTGCTTAACGATTGCCACCTGAGGTAGCCTCTGTTGCCCATCCTCATCAGTTTCAGAGGGTGGATTTCTCCCTGTTGCTTTTTCCCCAGTTCTCCACGCCCTTGTGTGTTCCTTTTGCTTAAACTTTGCCACCTGAAGCCAGCCTCTCTTGCCCATCTTCCTCAGTTTCAGAGGGTAGATATTTCAGGGTTGCTTTTTCCCCAGGTCTCCACGCCTTTGGGTTTTGTTTTGGCTTAACGATTGCCACCTGGGGTAGCCTCTCTTGCCCATCTTCCTCAGTTTCAGAGGGTGGATTTCTCCGTGTTGCTTTTTCCCCAGGTCTCCACGCCCTTGTGTGTGTCTTTTGCTTAACGATTGCCACCTGACCTAGCCTCTGTTGCCCATCCTCGTCAGTTTCAGAGGGTAGATTTCTCAGTGCTGCTTTTTCCCCAGGTCTCCACGCCCTTGTGTGTTTGTTTTGCTTAAAGTTTGCCACCTGAGCCAGCCTCTCTTGCCCATCTTCCACAGTTTCAGACGGTAGATATTTCAGGGTTGCTTTTTCCCCAGGTCTCCACGCCTTTGGGTTTTGTTTTTGCTTAAGGATTGCCACCTGAGGTAGCCTCTGTTGCCCATCTTCCTCTGTTTCAGAGGGTGGATTTCTCCGTGTTGCTTTTTCCACAGGTCTCCACGCCCTTGTGTGTTTCTTTTGCTTAACGATTGCCACCTGACCTAGCCTCTGTTGCCCATGTTCGTCAGTTTCAGAGGGTGGATTTCTCCGTGTTGCTTTTTCCCCAGGTCTCCACGCCCTTGTGTGTTTCTTTTGCTTAACGTTTGCCACCTGAAGCCAGCCTCTCTTGCCCATCTTCCTCAGTTTCAGAGGGTAGATATTTCAGGGTTGCTGTTTCCCCAGGTCTCCACGCCCTTGTGTGTTTCTTTTGCTTAACGATTGCCATCTGAAGCCAGCCTCTCTTGCCCATCTTCCTCAGTTTCAGAGGGTGGATTTCTCCGTGTTGCTTTTTCCCCAGGTCTCCACGCCCTTGTGTGTTTCTTTTGCTTAAAGATTGCCACCTGAGCTAGCCTCTGTTGCCCATCTTCGTCCGTTTCAGAGGGTGGATTTCTCAGTGTTGCCTTTTCGCCAGCTCCCCACGCCCTTGTGTGTTTCTTTTGCTTAAAGATTGTCACCTGAGCTAGGCACTGTTGCCCTGCTTCCTCAGTTTCAGAGGGTACCTTTTTCAGGGTAGCTTTTTGACCGGGTCTTCTCGCCATTGTATTTTTCTATTTCACTTTTTTTGCATAAAGATTGCCACCTGAGCTAGCCTCTGTTGCCCATCTTCTTCGGTTTCAGAGGGTAGATTTCTCAGTGTGTCTTTTTCGCCAGCTCTCCACGCCCTTGCGTCTTTTTTTTTTCTGCTTAAAGGTTGCAACCTGAGCTAGCTTCTTTTGCCCATGTTCGTCAGTTTCAGAGGGTGGATTTCTCCGTGTTGCTTTTTCCCCAGGTCTCCACGCCCTTGTGTGTTTCTTTTGCTTAACGATTGCCACCTGAGGTAGCCTCTGTTGCCCATCCTCGTCAGTTTCAGAGGGTAGATATATCAGGGTTGCTTTTTCCCCAGGTCTCCACGCCCTTGTGTGTTTCTTTTGCTTAAAGTTTGCCACCTGAAGCCAGCCTCTCTTGCCCATCTTCCTCAGTTTCAGAGGGTAGATATTTCAGGGTTGCTTTTTCCCCTGGTCTCCACGCCTTTGTGTTTTGTTTTTGCTTAACGTATGCCACCTGAGGTAACCTCTGTTGCCCATCATCCTCAGTTTCAGAGGGTGGATTTCTCCGTGTTGCTTTTTCCACAGATCTCCACGCCCTTGTGTGTTTCTTTTGCTTGACGATTGCCACCTGTGGTAGCCTCTGTTGCTCATCCTCGTCAGTTTCTGAGGGTAGATATCTCAGTGCTGCTTTTTCCCCAGGTCTCCACGCCCTTGTCTGTTTCTTTTGTTTAAAGTTTGCAACCTGAAGCCAGCCTCTCTTGCCCATCTTCCTCAGTTTCAGAGGGTAGATATTTCAGGGTTGCTTTTTCCCCAGGTCTCCACGCCTTTGGGTTTTGTTTTTGCTTAACGATTGCCACCTGAGGTAGCCTCTGTTGCCCATCTTCCTCAGTTTCAGAGGGTGGATTTCTACCTGTTGCTTTTTCCCCACTTCTCCACGCCCTTGTGTGTTGCTTTTGCTTAAACTTTGCCACCTGAAGCCAGACTCTCTTGCCCATCTTCCTCAGTTTCAGAGGGTAGATATTTCAGGGTTGCTTTTTCCCCAGGTCTCCACGCCTTTGAGTTTTGTTTTTGCTTAACGATTGCCACCTGGGCTAGCCTCTCTTGCCCATCTTCCTCAGTTTCAGAGGGTGGATTTCTCCGTGTTGCTTTTTCCCCAGGTCTCCACGCCCTTGTGTGTTTCTTTTGCTTAAAGATTGCCACCTGAGCTAGCCTCTGTTGCCCATCTTCGTCCTTTTCAGAGGGTGGATTTCTCAGTGTTGCCTTTTCGCCAGCTCCCCACGCCCTTGTGTGTTTCTTTTGCTTAAAGATTGTCACCTGAGCTAGGCACTGTTGCCCTGCTTCCTCAGTTTCAGAGGGTACCTTTTTCAGGGTTGCTTTTTGACCGGGTCTCCTCGCCATTGTATTTTTCTATTTTCTTTTTTTTGCTTAAAGATTGCCACCTGAGCTAGCCTCTGTTGCCCATCTTCTTCGGTTTCAGAGGGTAGATTTCTCAGTGTTTCATGTTCGCCAGCTCTCCACGCCCTTGCGTCTTTTTTTTTTTCTGCTTAAAGGTTGCAACCTGAGCTAGCTTCTTTTGCCCATGTTCGTCAGTTTCAGAGGGTGGATTTCTCCGTGTTGCTTTTTCCCCAGGTCTCCACGCCCTTGTGTGTTTCTTTTGCTTAACGATTGCCACCTGAGGTAGCCTCTGTTGCCCATCCTCGTCAGTTTCAGAAGGTAGATTTCTCAGTGCTGCTTTTCCCCCAGGTCTCCACGCCCCTGTGTGTTTCTTTAGCTTAAACTTTGCCACCTGAAGCCAGCCTCTCTTGCCCATCTTCCTCAGTTTCAGAGGGTAGATATTTCAGGGTTGCTTTTTCCCCAGGTCTCCACGCCTTTGGGTTTTGTTTTTGCTTAACGTATGCCACCTGAGGTAACCTCTGTTGCCCATCATCCTCAGTTTCAGAGGGTGGATTTCACCGTGTTGCTTTTTCCACAGATCTCCACGCCCTTGTGTGTTTCTTTTGCTTGACGATTGCCACCTGAGGTAGCCTCGGTTGCTCATCCTCGTCAGTTTCAGAGGGTAGATTTCTCAGTGCTGCTTTTTCCCCAGGTCTCCACGCCCTTGTCTGTTTCTTTTGTTTAAAGTTTGCAACCTGAAGCCAGCCTCTCTTGCCCATCTTCCTCAGTTTCAGAGGGTAGATATTTCAGGGTTGTTTTTCCCCAGGTCTCCAAGCCTTTGGGTTTTGCTTTTGCTTAACGATTGCCACCTGAGGTAGCCTCTGTTGCCCATCTTCCTCAGTTTCAGAGGGTGGATTTCTCCCTGTTGCTTTTTCCCCACGTCTCCACGCCCTTGTGTGTTGCTTTTGCTTAAACTTTGCCACCTGAAGCCAGCCTCTCTTGCCCATCTTCCTCAGTTTCAGAGGGTAGATATTTCAGGGTTGCTTTTTCCCCAGGTCTGCACGCCTTTGGGTTTTGTTTTTGCTTAACGATTGCCACCTGAGGTAGCCTCTGTTGCCCATCTTCCTCAGTTTCAGAGGGTGGATTTCTCAGTGTTGCTTTTTACCCAGGTCTCCACGCCCTTGTGTGTTTCTTTTGCTTAAAGATTGCCACCTGAGCTAGCCTCTGTTGCCCATCTTCGTCCGTTTCAGAGGCTAGATTTCTCAGTGTTGCCTTTTCGCCAGCTCCCCACGCCCTTGTGTGTTTCTTTTGCTTAAAGATTGTCACCTAAGCTAGGCACTGTTGCCCTGCTTCCTCAGTTTCAGAGGGTACCTTTTTCAGGGTAGCTTTTTGACCGGGTCTCCTCGCCATTGTATTTTTCTATTTCACTTTTTTTGCATAAAGATTGCCACCTGAGCTAGCCTCTGTTGCCCATCTTCTTCAGTTTCAGAGGGTAGATTTCTCAGTGTTTCATGTTCGCCAGCTCTCCACGCCCTTGCGTCTTTTTTTTTTTCTGCTTAAAGGTTGCAACCTGAGCTAGCTTCTTTTGCCCATGTTCGTCAGTTTCAGAGGGTGGATTTCTCCGTGTTGCTTTTTCCCCAGGTCTCCACGCCTTTGGGTTTTGTTTCTGCTTAACGATTGCCAGCTGAGGTAGCCTCTGTTGCCCTTGTTCCTCAGTTTCAGAGGGTCGATTTCTCCGTGTTGCTTTTTCCCCAGGTCTCCACGCCCTTGTGTGTTTCTTTTGCTTAAAGATTGCCACCTGAGCTAGCCTCTGTTGCCCATCTTCGTCCGTTTCAGAGGGTGGATTTCTCAGTGTTGCCTTTTCGCCAGCTCCCCACGCCCTTGTGTGTTTCTTTTGCTTAAAGATTGTCACCTGAGCTAGGCACTGTTGCCCTGCTTCCTCAGTTTCAGAGGGTACCTTTTTCAGGGTTGCTTTTTGACCGGGTCTCCTCGCCATTGTATTTTTCTATTTTCTTTTTTTTGCTTAAAGATTGCCACCTGAGCTAGCCTCTGTTGCCCATCTTCTTCGGTTTCAGAGGGTAGATTTCTCAGTGTTTCATGTTCGCCAGCTCTCCACGCCCTTGCCTCTTTTTTTTTTTCTGCTTAAAGGTTGCAACCTGAGCTAGCTTCTTTTGCCCATGTTCGTCAGTTTCAGAGGGTGGATTTCTCCGTGTTGCTTTTTCCCCAGGTCTCCACGCCTTTGGGTTTTGTTTCTGCTTAACGATTGCCAGCTGAGGTAGCCTCTGTTGCCCTTGTTCCTCAGTTTCAGAGGGTGGATTTCTCCGTGTTGCTTTTTCCACAGGTCTCCACGCCCTTGTGTTTTTCTTTTGCTTAACGATTGCCACCTGAGGTAGCCTCTGTTGCCCATCCTCGTCAGTTTCAGAGGGTGGATTTCTCCCTGTTGCTTTTTCCCCAGTTCTCCACGCCCTTGTGTGTTCCTTTTGCTTAAACTTTGCCACCTGAAGCCAGCCTCTCTTGCCCATCTTCCTCAGTTTCAGAGGGTAGATATTTCAGGGTTGCTTTTTCCCCAGGTCTCCACGCCTTTGGGTTTTGTTTTGGCTTAACGATTGCCACCTGGGCTAGCCTCTCTTGCCCATCTTCCTCAGTTTCAGAGGGTGGATTTCTCCGTGTTGCTTTTTCCCCAGGTCTCCACGCCCTTGTGTGTTTCTTTTGCTTAACGATTGCCACCTGAGGTAGCCTCTGTTGCCCATCCTCGTCAGTTTCAGAGGGTAGATTTCTCAGTGCTGCTTTTTCCTCAGGTATCCACGCCCTCGTGTGTTTCTTTTGCTTAAAGTTTGTCACCTGAAGCCAGCCTCTCTTGCCCATCTTCCTCAGTTTCAGAGGGTAGATATTTCAGCGTTGCTTTTTCCCCAGGTCTTCACACCTTAGTGTTTTGTTTATGCTTAACGATTGCCACCTGGGCTAGCCTCTGTTTCCCATCTTCCTCAGTTTCCGAGGGTGGATTTCTCCCTGTTGCTTTTTCCCCAGGTCTCCACACCCTTGTGTGTTTCTTTTGCTTAACGATTGCCACCTGAGGTAGCCTCTGTTGCCCATCCTCGTCAGTTTCAGAGGGTAGATTTCTCAGTGCTGCTTTTTCCCCAGGTCTCCACCCCCTTGTGTGTTTGTTTTGCTTAAAGTTTGCCACCTGAGCCAGCCTCTCTGGCCCATCTTCCACAGTTTCAGACGGTAGATATTTCAGGGTTGCTTTTTCCGCAGGTCTCCACGCCTTTGGGTTTTGTTTTTGCTTAACGATTGCCACCTGAGGTAGCCTCTGTTGCCCATCTTCCTCTGTTTCAGAGGGTGGATTTCTCCGTGTTGCTTTTTCCACAGGTCTCCACGCCCTTGTGTGTTCCTTTTGCTTAACGATTGCCACCTGACCTAGCCTCTGTTGCCCATCCTCGTCAGTTTCAGAGGGTAGATTTCTCCGTGTTGCTTTTTCCCCAGGTCTCCACGCCCTTGTGTGTTTCTTTTGCTTAACGTTTGCCACCTGAAGCCAGCCTCTCTTGCCCATCTTCCTCAGTTTCAGAGGGTAGATATTTCAGGGTTGCTGTTTCCCCAGGTCTCCACGCCCTTGTGTGTTTCTTTTGCTTAACGGTTGCCATCTGAAGCCAGCCTCTCTTGCCCATCTTCCTCAGTTTCAGAGGGTGGATTTCTCCGTGTTGCTTTTTCCCCAGGTCTCCACGCCCTTGTGTGTTTCTTTTGCTTAACGATTGCCACCTGAAGCCAGCCTCTCTTGCCCATCTTCCTCAGTTTCAGAGGGTAGATATTTCAGGGTTGCTTTATCGCCAGGTCTCCACGCCTTTGGGTTTTGTTTCTGCTTAACGATTGCCACCTGAGGTAGCCTCTGTTGCCCATCCTTGTCAGTTTCAGAGGGTGGATTTCTCCCTGTTGCTTTTTCCCCAGGTCTCCACGCCCTTGTGTGTTCCTTTTGCTTAAACTTTGCCACCTGAAGCCAGACTCGCTTGCCCATCTTCCTCAGTTTCAGAGGGTAGATATTTCAGGGTTGCTTTTTCCCCATTTCTCCACGCCTTTGGGTTTTGTTTTTGCTTAACGATTGCCACCTGGGCTAGCCTCTCTTGCCCATCTTCCTCAGTTTCAGAGGGTGGATTTCTCCGTGTTGCTTTTTCCCCAGGTCTCCACGCCCTTGTGTGTTTCTTTTGCTTAACGATTGCCACCTGAGGTAGCCTCTGTTGCCCATCCTCGTCAGTTTCAGAGGGTAGATTTCTCAGTGCTGCTTTTTCCCCAGGTATCCACGCCCTCGTGTGTTTCTTTTGCTTAAAGTTTGTCACCTGAAGCCAGCCTCTCTTGCCCATCTTCCTCAGTTTCAGAGGGTAGATATTTCAGCGTTGCTTTTTCCCCAGGTCTTCACAACTTAGTGTTTTGTTTATGCTTAACGATTGCCACCTGGGCTAGCCTCTGTTGCCCATCTTCCTCAGTTTCCGAGGGTGGATTTCTCCCTGTTGCTTTTTCCCCAGGTCTCCACACCCTTGTGTGTTTCTTTTGCTTAACGATTGCCACCTGAGGTAGCCTCTGTTGCCCATCCTCGTCAGTTTCAGAGGGTAGATTTCTCAGTGCTGCTTTTTCCCCAGGTCTCCACGACCTTGTGTGTTTGTTTTGCTTAAAGTTTGCCACCTGAGCCAGCCTCTCTTGCCCATCTTCCACAGTTTCAGACGGTAGATATTTCAGGGTTGCTTTTTCCCCAGGTCTCCACGCCTTTGGGTTTTGTTTTTGCTTATGGATTGCCACCTGAGGTAGCCTCTGTTGCCCATCTTCCTCTGTTTCAGAGGGTGGATTTCTCCGTGTTGCTTTTTCCACTGGTCTCCACGCCCTTGTGTGTTTCTTTTGCTTAACGATTGCCACCTGACCTAGCCTCTGTTGCCCATCCTCGTCAGTTTAAGAGGGTAGATTTCTCCGTGTTGCTTTTTCCCCAAGTCTCCACGCCCTTGTGTGTTTCTTTTGCTTAATGTTTGCCACCTGAAGCCAGCCTCTCTTGCCCATCTTCCTCAGTTTCAGAGGGTAGATACTTCAGGGTTGCTGTTTCCCCAGGTCTCCACGCCCTTGTGTGTTTCTTTTGCTTAACGATTGCCATCTGAAGCCAGCCTCTCTTGCCCATCTTCCTCAGTTTCAGAGGGTGGATTTCTCCGTGTTGCTTTTTCCCCAGGTCTCCACGCCCTTGTGTGTTTCTTTTGCTTAAAGATTGCCACCTGAGGTAGCCTCTGTTGCCCATCCTCGTCAGTTTCAGAGGGTAGATATATCAGGGTTGCTTTTTCCCCAGGTCTCCACGCCCTTGTGTGTTTCTTTTGCTTAAAGTTTGCCACCTGAAGCCAGCCTCTCTTGCCCATCTTCCTCAGTTTCAGAGGGTAGATATTTCAGGGTTGCTTTTTCCCCAGGTCTCCACGCCTTTGGTTTTTGTTTTTGCTTAACGATTGCCACCTGGGCTAGCCTCTCTTGCCCATCTTCCTCAGTTTCAGAGGGTGGATTTCTCCGTGTTGCTTTTTCCACAGGTCTCCACGCCCTTGTGTGTTTCTTTTGCTTAACGATTGCCACCTGAGGTAGCCTCTGTTGCCCATCCTCGTCAGTTTCAGAGGGTAGATTTCTCAGTGCTGCTTTTTCCCCAGGTCTCCACGCCCTCGTGTGTTTCTTTTGCTTAAAGTTTGTCACCTGAAGCCAGCCTCTCTTGCCCATCTTCCTCAGTTTCAGAGGGTAGATATTTCAGCGTTGCTTTTTCCCCAGGTCTTCACACCTTAGTGTTTTGTTTTTGCTTAACGATTGCCACCTGGGCTAGCCTCTGTTTCCCATCTTCCTCAGTTTCCGAGGGTGGATTTCTCCCTGTTGCTTTTTCCCCAGGTCTCCACGCCTTTGGGTTTTGTTTTTGCTTAACGATTGACACCTGAGCTAGCCTCTCTTGCCCATCTTCCTGAGTTTCAGAGGGTCGATATCTCCGTGTTGCTGTTTCCCCAGGTCTCCACGCCCTTGTGTGTTTCTTTTGCTTAACGTTTGCCACCTGAAGCCAGCCTCTCTTGCCCATCTTCCTCAGTTTCAGAGGGTAGATATTTCAGGGTTACTGTTTCCCCAGGTCTCCACGCCCTTGTGTGTTTCTTTTGCTTAACGATTGCCATCTGAAGCCAGCCTCTCTTGCCCATCTTCCTCAGTTTCAGAGGGTGGATTTCTCCGTGTTGCTTTTTCCCCAGGTCTCCACGCCCTTGTGTGTTTCTTTTGCTTAAAGATTGCCACCTGAGCTAGCCTCTGTTGCCCATCTTCGTCCGTTTCAGAGGGTGGATTTCTCAATGTTGCCTTTTCGCCAGCTACCCACGCCCTTGTGTGTTTCTTTTGCTTAAAGATTGTCACCTGAGCTAGGCACTGTTGCCCTGCTTCCTCAGTTTCAGAGGGTACCTTTTTCAGCGTAGCTTTTTGACCGTGTCTCCTCGCCATTGTATTTTTCTATTTCACTTTTTTTGCATAAAGATTGCCACCTGAGGTAGCCTCTGTTGCCCATCTTCTTCGGTTTCAGAGGGTAGATTTCTCAGTGTTTCTTTTTCGCCAGCTCTCCACGCCCTTGCGTCTTTTTTTTTTCTGCTTAAAGGTTGCAACCTTAGCTTGCTTCTTTTGCCCATGTTCGTCAGTTTCAGAGGGTGGATTTCTCCGTGTTGCTTTTTCCCCAGGTCTCCACGCCCTTGTGTGTTTCTTTTGCTTAACGATTGCCACCTGAGGTAGCCTCTGTTGCCCATCCTCGTCAGTTTCAGAGGGTAGATATATCAGGGTTGCTTTTTCCCCAGGTCTCCACGCCCTTGTGTGTTCCTTTTGCTTAAACTTTGCCACCTGAAGCCAGACTCTCTTGCCCATCTTCCTCAGTTTCAGAGGGTAGATATTTCAGGGTTGCTTTTTCCCCAGGTCTCCACGCCTTTGGGTTTTGTTTTTGCTTAACGATTGCCACCTGGGCTAGCCTCTCTTGCCCATCTTCCTCAGTTTCAGAGGGTGGATTTCTCCGTGTTGCTTTTTCCCCAGGTCTCCACGCCCTTGTGTGTTTCTTTTGCTTAACGATTGCCACCTGGGCTAGCCTCTCTTGCCCATCTTCGTCCGTTTCAGAGGGTGGATTTCTCAGTGTTGCCTTTTCCCCAGCTCCCCACGCCCTTGTGTGTTTCTTTTGCTTAAAGATTGCCACCTGAAGCCAGCCTCTCTTGCCCATCTTCCTCAGTTTCAGAGGGTAGATATTTCAGGGTTGCTTTTTCCCCAGGTCACCACGCCTTTGGGTTATGTTTTTGCTTAAGGATTGCCACGTGAGCTAGCCTCTCTTGCCCATCTTCCTGAGTTTCACAGGGTCGATATCTCCGTGTTGCTGTTTCCCCAGGTCTCCACGCCCTTGTGTGTTTCTTTTGCTTAACGTTTGCCACCTGAAGCCAGCCTCTCTTGCCCATCTTCCTCAGTTTCAGAGGGTAGATATTTCAGGGTTGCTGTTTCCCCAGGTCTCCACGCCCTTGTGTGTTTCTTTTGCTTAACGATGGCCATCTGAAGCCAGCCTCTGTTGCCCTTGTTCCTCAGTTTCAGAGGGTGGATTTCTCCGTGTTGCTTTTTCCCCAGGTCTCCACGCCCTTGTGTGTTTCTTTTGCTTAACGATTGCCACCTGAGGTAGCCTCTGTTGCCCATCCTCGTCAGTTTCAGAGGGTGGATTACTCCCTGTTGCTTTTTCCCCAGATCTCCACGCCCTTGTGTGTTCCTTTTGCTTAAACTTTGCCACCTGAAGCCAGACTCTCTTGCCCATCTTCCTCAGTTTCAGAGGGTAGATATTTCAGGGTTGCTTTTTCCCCAGGTCTCCACGCCTTTGGTTTTTGTTTTTGCTTAACGATTGCCACCTGGGCTAGCCTCTCTTGCCCATCTTCCTCAGTTTCAGAGGGTGGATTTCTCCGTGTTGCTTTTTCCACAGGTCTCCACGCCCTTGTGTGTTTCTTTTGCTTAACGATTGCCACCTGAGGTAGCCTCTGTTGCCCATCCTCGTCAGTTTCAGAGGGTAGATTTCTCAGTGCTGCTTTTTCCCCAGGTCTCCACGCCCTCGTGTGTTTCTTTTGCTTAAAGTTTGTCACCTGAAGCCAGCCTCTCTTGCCCATCTTCCTCAGTTTCAGAGGGTAGATATTTCAGCGTTGCTTTTTCCCCAGGTCTTCACACCTTAGTGTTTTGTTTTTGCTTAACGATTGCCACCTGGGCTAGCCTCTGTTTCCCATCTTCCTCAGTTTCCGAGGGTGGATTTCTCCCTGTTGCTTTTTCCCCAGGTCTCCACGCCTTTGGGTTTTGTTTTTGCTTAACGATTGACACCTGAGCTAGCCTCTCTTGCCCATCTTCCTGAGTTTCAGAGGGTCGATATCTCCGTGTTGCTGTTTCCCCAGGTCTCCACGCCCTTGTGTGTTTCTTTTGCTTAACGTTTGCCACCTGAAGCCAGCCTCTCTTGCCCATCTTCCTCAGTTTCAGAGGGTAGATATTTCAGGGTTACTGTTTCCCCAGGTCTCCACGCCCTTGTGTGTTTCTTTTGCTTAACGATTGCCATCTGAAGCCAGCCTCTCTTGCCCATCTTCCTCAGTTTCAGAGGGTGGATTTCTCCGTGTTGCTTTTTCCCCAGGTCTCCACGCCCTTGTGTGTTTCTTTTGCTTAAAGATTGCCACCTGAGCTAGCCTCTGTTGCCCATCTTCGTCCGTTTCAGAGGGTGGATTTCTCAATGTTGCCTTTTCGCCAGCTACCCACGCCCTTGTGTGTTTCTTTTGCTTAAAGATTGTCACCTGAGCTAGGCACTGTTGCCCTGCTTCCTCAGTTTCAGAGGGTACCTTTTTCAGCGTAGCTTTTTGACCGTGTCTCCTCGCCATTGTATTTTTCTATTTCACTTTTTTTGCATAAAGATTGCCACCTGAGGTAGCCTCTGTTGCCCATCTTCTTCGGTTTCAGAGGGTAGATTTCTCAGTGTTTCTTTTTCGCCAGCTCTCCACGCCCTTGCGTCTTTTTTTTTTCTGCTTAAAGGTTGCAACCTTAGCTTGCTTCTTTTGCCCATGTTCGTCAGTTTCAGAGGGTGGATTTCTCCGTGTTGCTTTTTCCCCAGGTCTCCACGCCCTTGTGTGTTTCTTTTGCTTAACGATTGCCACCTGAGGTAGCCTCTGTTGCCCATCCTCGTCAGTTTCAGAGGGTAGATATATCAGGGTTGCTTTTTCCCCAGGTCTCCACGCCCTTGTGTGTTCCTTTTGCTTAAACTTTGCCACCTGAAGCCAGACTCTCTTGCCCATCTTCCTCAGTTTCAGAGGGTAGATATTTCAGGGTTGCTTTTTCCCCAGGTCTCCACGCCTTTGGGTTTTGTTTTTGCTTAACGATTGCCACCTGGGCTAGCCTCTCTTGCCCATCTTCCTCAGTTTCAGAGGGTGGATTTCTCCGTGTTGCTTTTTCCCCAGGTCTCCACGCCCTTGTGTGTTTCTTTTGCTTAACGATTGCCACCTGGGCTAGCCTCTCTTGCCCATCTTCGTCCGTTTCAGAGGGTGGATTTCTCAGTGTTGCCTTTTCCCCAGCTCCCCACGCCCTTGTGTGTTTCTTTTGCTTAAAGATTGCCACCTGAAGCCAGCCTCTCTTGCCCATCTTCCTCAGTTTCAGAGGGTAGATATTTCAGGGTTGCTTTTTCCCCAGGTCACCACGCCTTTGGGTTATGTTTTTGCTTAAGGATTGCCACGTGAGCTAGCCTCTCTTGCCCATCTTCCTGAGTTTCACAGGGTCGATATCTCCGTGTTGCTGTTTCCCCAGGTCTCCACGCCCTTGTGTGTTTCTTTTGCTTAACGTTTGCCACCTGAAGCCAGCCTCTCTTGCCCATCTTCCTCAGTTTCAGAGGGTAGATATTTCAGGGTTGCTGTTTCCCCAGGTCTCCACGCCCTTGTGTGTTTCTTTTGCTTAACGATGGCCATCTGAAGCCAGCCTCTGTTGCCCATCTTCCTCAGTTTCAGAGGGTGGATTTCTCCGTGTTGCTTTTTCCCCAGGTCTCCACGCCCTTGTGTGTTTCTTTTGCTTAAACACTGCCACCTGAGCTAGCCTCTGTTGCCCATCTTCATCCGTTTCAGAGGGTGGATTTCTCAGTGTTGCCTTTTCGCCAGCTCCCCACGCCCTTGTGTGTTTCTTTTGCTTAAAGATTGTCACCTGAGCTAGGCACTGTTGCCCTGCTTCCTCAGTTTCAGAGGGTACCTTTTTCAGCGTAGCTTTTTGACCGGGTCTCCTCGCCATTGTATTTTTCTATTTCACTTTTTTTGCATAAAGATTGCCACCTGAGCTAGCCTCTGTTGCCCATCTTCTTCGGTTTCAGAGGGTAGATTTCTCAGTGTTTCTTTTTCGCCAGCTCTCCACGCCCTTGCGTCTTTTTTTTTTCTGCTTAAAGGTTGCAACCTGAGCTAGCTTCTTTTGCCCATGTTCGTCAGTTTCAGAGGGTGGATTTCTCCGTGTTGCTTTTTCCCCAGGTCTCCACGCCCTTGTGTGTTTCTTTTGCTTAACGATTGCCACCTGAGGTAGCCTCTGTTGCCCATCCTCGTCAGTTTCAGAGGGTAGTTATATCAGGGTTGCTTTTTCCCCAGGTCTCCACGCCCTTGTGTGTTTCTTTTGCTTAAAGTTTGCCACCTGAAGCCAGCCTCTCTTGCCCATCTTCCTCAGTTTCAGAGGGTAGATATTTTAGGGTTGCTTTTTCCCCAGGTCTCCACGCCTTTGGGTTTTGTTTCTGCTTAACGATTGCCACCTGAGGTAGCCTCTGTTGCCCTTGTTCCTCAGTTTCAGAGGGTGGATTTCTCCGTGTTGCTTTTTCCCCAGGTCTCCACGCCCTTGTGTGTTTCTTTTGCTTCACGATTGCCACCTGAGGTAGCCTCTGTTGCCCATCCTCGTCAGTTTCAGAGGGTAGATTTCTCAGTGCTGCTTTTTCCCCAGGTCTCCTCGCCCTCGTGTGTTTCTTTTGCTTAAAGTTTGTCACCTGAAGCCAGCCTCTCTTGCCCATCTTCCTCAGTTTCAGAGGGTAGATATTTCAGCGTTGCTTTTTCCCCAGGTCTTCACACCTTAGTGTTTTGTTTTTGCTTAACGATTGCCACCTGGGCTAGCCTCTGTTTCCCAATTTCCTCAGTTTCCGAGGGTGGATTTCTCCCTGTTGCTTTTTCCCCAGGTCTCCACACCCTTGTGTGTTTCTTTTGCTTAACGATTGCCACCTGAGGTAGCCTCTGTTGCCCATCTTCGTCCCTTACAGAGGGTGGATTTCTCAGTGTTGCCTTTTCCCTATCTCCCCACGCCCTTGTGTGTTTCTTTTGCTTAAAGATTGCCACCTGAAGCCAGCCTCTACTGCCCATCTTCCTCAGTTTCAGAGGGTAGATATTTCAGGGTTGCTTTTTCCCCTGGTCTCCACGCCTTTGGGTTTTGTTTTTGCTTAACGATTGCCACCTGAGCTAGCCTCTCTTGCCCATCTTCCTGAGTTTCAGAGGGTCGATATCTCCGTGTTGCTGTTTCCCCAGGTCTCCACGCCCTTGTGTGTTTCTTTTGCTTAACGATTGCCACCTGAGGTAGCCTCTGTTGCCCATCCTCGTCAGTTTCAGAGGGTAGATATATCAGGGTTGCTTTTTCCCCAGGTCTCCACGCCCTTGTGTGTTTCTTTTGCTTAAAGTTTGAAACCTGAAGCCAGCCTCTCTTGCCCATCTTCCTCAGTTTCAGAGGGTAGACATTTCAGGGTTGCTTTTTCCCCAGTTCTCCACGCCTTTGGGTTTTGTTTCTGCTTAACGATTGCCACCTGAGGTAGCCTCTGTTGCCCATCCTCGTCAGTTTCAGAGGGTGGATTACTCCCTGTTGCTTTTTCCCCAGGTCTCCACGCCCTTGTGTGTTCCTTTTGCTTAAACTTTGCCACCTGAAGCCAGACTCTCTTGCCCATCTTCCTCAGTTTCAGAGGGTAGATATTTCAGGGTTGCTTTTTCCCCAGGTCTCCACGCCTTTTTTTTTTGTTTTTGCTTAACGATTGCCACCTGGGCTAGCCTCTCTTGCCCATCTTCCTCAGTTTCAGAGGGTAGATATTTCAGGGTTGCTTTTTCCCCAGGTCTCCACGCCTTTGGGTTTTGTTTCTGCTTAACGATTGCCACCTGAGGTAGCCTCTGTTGCCCTTGTTCCTCAGTTTCAGAGGGTGGATTTCTCCGTGTTGCTTTTTCCCCAGGTCTCCACGCCCTTGTGTGTTTCTTTTGCTTAACGATTGCCACCTGACCTAGCCTCTGTTGCCCATCCTCGTCAGTTTCAGAGGGTGGATTTCTCCCTGTTGCTTTTTCCCCAGGTCTCCACGCCCTTGTGTGTTCCTTTTGCTTAAACTTTGCCACCTGAAGCCAGACTCTCTTGCCCATCTTCCTCAGTTTCAGAGGGTAGATATTTCAGGGTTGCTTTTTCCCCAGGTCTCCACGCCTTTGGGTTTTGTTTTTGCTTAACGATTGCCACCTGGGCTAGCCTCTCTTGCCCATCTTCCTCAGTTTCAGAGGGTGGATTTCTCCGTGTTGCTTTTTCCCCAGGTCTCCACGCCCTTGTGTGTTTCTTTTGCTTAACGATTGCCACCTGGGCTAGCCTCTCTTGCCCATCTTCGTCCGTTTCAGAGGGTGGATTTCTCAGTGTTGCCTTTTCCCCAGCTCCCCACGCCCTTGTGTGTTTCTTTTGCTTAAAGATTGCCACCTGAAGCCAGCCTCTCTTGCCCATCTTCCTCAGTTTCAGAGGGTAGATATTTCAGGGTTGCTTTTTCCCCAGGTCACCACGCCTTTGGGTTATGTTTTTGCTTAAGGATTGCCACCTGAGCTAGCCTCTCTTGCCCATCTTCCTGAGTTTCAGAGGGTCGATATCTCCGTGTTGCTGTTTCCCCAGGTCTCCACGCCCTTGTGTGTTTCTTTTGCTTAACGTTTGCCACCTGAAGCCAGCCTCTCTTGCCCATCTTCCTCAGTTTCAGAGGGTAGATATTTCAGGGTTGCTGTTTCCCCAGGTCTCCAGGCCCTTGTGTGTTTCTTTTGCTTAACGATGGCCATCTGAAGCCAGCCTCTCTTGCCCATCTTCCTCAGTTTCAGAGGGTGGATTTCTCCGTGTTGCTTTTTCCCCAGGTCTCCACGCCCTTGTGTGTTTCTTTTGCTTAAACACTGCCACCTGAGCTAGCCTCTGTTGCCCATCTTCGTCCGTTTCAGAGGGTGGATTTCTCAGTGTTGCCTTTTCGCCAGCTCCCCACGCCCTTGTGTGTTTCTTTTGCTTAAAGATTGTCACCTGAGCTAGGCACTGTTGCCCTGCTTCCTCAGTTTCAGAGGGTACCTTTTTCAGCGTAGCTTTTTGACCGGGTCTCCTCGCCATTGTATTTTTCTATTTCACTTTTTTTGCATAAAGATTGCCACCTGAGCTAGCCTCTGTTGCCCATCTTCTTCGGTTTCAGAGGGTAGATTTCTCAGTGTTTCTTTTTCGCCAGCTCTCCACGCCCTTGCGTCTTTTTTTTTTCTGCTTAAAGGTTGCAACCTGAGCTAGCTTCTTTTGCCCATGTTCGTCAGTTTCAGAGGGTGGATTTCTCCGTGTTGCTTTTTCCCCAGGTCTCCACGCCCTTGTGTGTTTCTTTTGCTTAACGATTGCCACCTGACCTAGCCTCTGTTGCCCATCCTCGTCAGTTTCAGAGGGTAGATATATCAGGGTTGCTTTTTCCCCAGGTCTCCACGCCCTTGTGTGTTTCTTTTGCTTAAAGTTTGCCACCTGAAGCCAGCCTCTCTTGCCCATCTTCCTCAGTTTCAGAGGGTAGATATTTCAGGGTTGCTTTTTCCCCAGGTCTCCACGCCTTTGGGTTTTGTTTCTGCTTAACGATTGACACCTGAGGTAGCCTCTGTTGCCCTTGTTCCTCAGTTTCAGAGGGTGGATTTCTCCGTGTTGCTTTTTCCCCAGGTCTCCACGCCCTTGTGTGTTTCTTTTGCTTAACGATTGCCACCTGAGGTAGCCTCTGTTGCCCATCCTCGTCAGTTTCAGAGGGTAGATTTCTCAGTGCTGCTTTTTCCCCAGGTCTCCACGCCCTCGTGTGTTTCTTTTGCTTAAAATTTGTCACCTGAAGCCAGCCTCTCTTGCCCATCTTCCTCAGTTTCAGAGGGTAGATATTTCAGCGTTGCTTTTTCCCCAGGTCTTCACACCTTAGTGTTTTGTTTTTGCTTAACGATTGCCACCTGGGCTAGCCTCTGTTTCCCATCTTCCTCAGTGTCCGAGGGTGGATTTCTCCCTGTTGCTTTTTCCCCAGGTCTGCACACCCTTGTGTGTTTCTTTTGCTTAACGATTGCCACCTGAGGTAGCCTCTGTTGCCCATCCTCGTCAGTTTCAGAGGGTAGATTTCTCAGTGCTGCTTTTTCCCCAGGTCTCCACGCCCTTGTGTGTTTCTTTTGCTTAAAGTTTGCCACCTGAAGCCAGCCTCTCTTGCCCATCTTCCTCAGTTTCAGAGGGTAGATATTTCAGGGTTGCTTTTTACCCAGGTCTCCACGCCTTTGGGTTTTGTTTTTGCTTAACGATTGCCACCTGAGGTAGCCTCTCTTGCCCATCGTCCTGAGTTTCAGAGGGTGGATTTCTCCGTGTTGCTTTTTCCCCAGGTCTCCACGCCCTTGTGTGTTTCTTTTGCTTCATGATTGCCACCTGAGGTAGCCTCTGTTGCCCATCCTCGTCAGTTTCAGAGGGTAGATTTCTCCCTGTTGCTTTTTCCCCAGGTCTCCACGCCCTTGTGTGTTTCTTTTGCTTAACGTTTGCCACCTGAAGCCAGCCTCTCTTGCCCATCTTCCTCAGTTTCAGAGGGTAGATATTTCAGGGTTGCTTTTTCCCCAGGTCTTCACACCTTAGTGTTTTGTTTTTGCTTAACGATTGCCACCTGGGCTAGCCTCTGTTTCCCATCTTCCTCAGTGTCCGAGGGTGGATTTCTCCCTGTTGCTTTTTCCCCAGGTCTCCACGCCTTTGGGTTTTGTTTTTGCTTAACGATTGACACCTGAGCTAGCCTCTCTTGCCCATCTTCCTGAGTTTCAGAGGGTCGATATCTCCGTGTTGCTGTTTCCCCAGGTCTCCACGCCCTTGTGTGTTTCTTTTGCTTAACGTTTGCCACCTGAATCCAGCCTCTCTTGCCCATCTTCCTCAGTTTCAGAGGGTAGATATTTCAGGGTTACTGTTTCCCCAGGTCTCCACGCCCTTGTGTGTTTCTTTTGCTTAACGATTGCCATCTGAAGCCAGCCTCTCTTGCCCATCTTCCTCAGTTTCAGAGGGTGGATTTCTCCGTGTTGCTTTTTCCCCAGGTCTCCACTCCCTTGTGTGTTTCTTTTGCTTAAAGATTGCCACCTGAGCTAGCCTCTGTTGCCCATCTTCGTCCGTTTCAGAGGGTGGATTTCTCAATGTTGCCTTTTCGCCAGCTACCCACGCCCTTGTGTGTTTCTTTTGCTTAAAGATTGTCACCTGAGCTAGGCACTGTTGCCCTGCTTCCTCAGTTTCAGAGGGTACCTTTTTCAGCGTAGCTTTTGGACCGGGTCTCCTCGCCATTGTATTTTTCTATTTCACTTTTTCTGCATAAAGATTGCCACCTGAGCTAGCCTCTGTTGCCCATCTTCTTCGGTTTCAGAGGGTAGATTTCTCAGTGTTTCTTTTTCGCCAGCTCTCCACGCCCTTGCGTCTTTTTTTTTTCTGGTTAAAGGTTGCAACCTGAGCTTGCTTCTTTTGCCCATGTTCGTCAGTTTCAGAGGGTGGATTTCTCCGTGTTGCTTTTTCCCCAGGTCTCCACGCCCTTGTGTGTTTCTTTTGCTTAACGATTGCCACCTGACCTAGCCTCTGTTGCCCATCCTCGTCAGTTTCAGAGGGTAGATATATCAGGGTTGATTTTCCCCAGGTCTCCACGCCCTTGTGTGTTTCTTTTGCTTAAAGTTTGCCACCTGAAGCCAGCCTCTCTTGCCCATCTTCCTCAGTTTCAGAGGGTAGATATTTCAGGGTTGCTTTTTCCCCAGGTCTCCACGCCTTTGGGTTTTGTTTCTGCTTAACGATTGCCACCTGAGGTAGCCTCTGTTGCCCTTGTTCCTCAGTTTCAGAGGGTGGATTTCTCCGTGTTGCTTTTTCCCCAGGTCTCCACGCCCTTGTGTGTTTCTTTTGCTTAACGATTGCCACCTGACCTAGCCTCTGTTGCCCATCCTCGTCAGTTTCAGAGGGTGGATTTCTCCCTGTTGCTTTTTCCCCAGGTCTCCACGCCCTTGTGTGTTCCTTTTGCTTAAACTTTGCCACCTGAAGCCAGACTGTCTTGCCCATCTTCCTCAGTTTCAGAGGGTAGATATTTCAGGGTTGCTTTTTCCCCAGGTCACCACGCCTTTGGGTTATGTTTTTGCTTAAGGATTGCCACCTGAGCTAGCCTCTCTTGCCCATCTTCCTGAGTTTCAGAGGGTCGATATCTCCGTGTTGCTGTTTCCCCAGGTCTCCACGCCCTTGTGTGTTTCTTTTGCTTAACGTTTGCCACCTGAAGCCAGCCTCTCTTGCCCATCTTCCTCAGTTTCAGAGGGTAGATATTTCAGGGTTGCTGTTTCCCCAGGTCTCCACGCCCTTGTGTGTTTCTTTTGCTTAACGATAGCCATCTGAAGCCAGCCTCTCTTGCCCATCTTCCTCAGTTTCAGAGGGTGGATTTCTCCGTGTTGCTTTTTCCCCAGGTCTCCACGCCCTTGTGTGTTTCTTTTGCTTAAACACTGCCACCTGAGCTAGCCTCTGTTGCCCATCTTCGTCCGTTTCAGAGGGTGGATTTCTCAGTGTTGCCTTTTCGCCAGCTCCCCACGCCCTTGTGTGTTTCTTTTGCTTAAAGATTGTCACCTGAGCTAGGCACTGTTGCCCTGCTTCCTCAGTTTCAGAGGGTACCTTTTTCAGCGTAGCTTTTTGACCGGGTCTCCTCGCCATTGTATTCTTCTATTTCACTTTTTTTGCATAAAGATTGCCACCTGAGCTAGCCTCTGTTGCCCATCTTCTTCGGTTTCAGAGGGTAGATTTCTCAGTGTTTCTTTTTCGCCAGCTCTCCACGCCGTTGCGTCTTTTTTTTTTCTGCTTAAAGGTTGCAACCTGAGCTAGCTTCTTTTGCCCATGTTCGTCAGTTTCAGAGGGTGGATTTCTCCGTGTTGCTTTTTCCCCAGGTCTCCACGCCCTTGTGTGTTTCTTTTGCTTAACGATTGCCACCTGAGGTAGCCTCTGTTGCCCATCCTCGTCAGTTTCAGAGGGTATATATATCAGGGTTGCTTTTTCCCCAGGTCTCCACGCCCTTGTGTGTTTCTTTTGCTTAAAGTTTGCCACCTGAAGCCAGCCTCTCTTGCCCATCTTCCTCAGTTTCAGAGGGTAGATATTTCAGGGTTGCTTTTTCCCCAGGTCTCCACGCCTTTGGGTTTTGTTTCTGCTTAACGATTGCCACCTGAGGTAGCCTCTGTTGCCCTTGTTCCTCAGTTTCAGAGGGTGGATTTCTCCGTGTTGCTTTTTCCCCAGGTCTCCACGCCCTTGTGTGTTTCTTTTGCTTAACGATTGCCACCTGAGGTAGCCTCTGTTGCCCATCCTCGTCAGTTTCAGAGGGTAGATTTCTCAGTGCTGCTTTTTCCCCAGGTCTCCACGCCCTCGTGTGTTTCTTTTGCTTAAAGTTTGTCACCTGAAGCCAGCCTCTCTTGCCCATCTTCCTCAGTTTCAGAGGGTAGATATTTCAGCGTTGCTTTTTCCCCAGGTCTTCACACCTTAGTGTTTTGTTTTTGCTTAACGATTGCCACCTGGGCTAGCCTCTGTTTCCAATCTTCCTCAGTTTCCGAGGGTGGATTTCTCCCTGTTGCTTTTTCCCCAGGTCTCCACACCCTTGTGTGTTTCTTTTGCTTAACGATTGCCACCTGAGGTAGCCTCTGTTGCCCATCCTCGTCAGTTTCAGAGGGTAGATTTCTCAGTGCTGCTTTTTCCCCAGGTCTCCACGCCCTTGTGTGCTTCTTTTGCTTAAAGTTTGAAACCTGAAGCCAGCCTCTCTTGCCCATCTTCCTCAGTTTCAGAGGGTAGATATTTCAGGCTTGCTTTTTCCCCAGGTCTCCACGCCTTTGGGTTTTGTTTTTGCTTAACGATTAAAACCTGAGGTAGCCACTCTTGCCCATCGTCCTGAGTTTCAGAGGGTAGATTTCTCCGTGTTGCTTTTTTCCCAGGTCTCCACGCCCTTGTGTGTTTCTTTTGCTTCACGATTGCCACCTGAGGTAGCCTCTGTTGCCCATCCTCGTCAGTTTCAGAGGGTGGATTTCTCCCTGTTGCTTTTTCCCCAGGTCTCCACGCCCTTGTGTGTTCCTTTTGCTTAAACTTTGCCACCTGAAGCCAGACTCTCTTGCCCATCTTCCTCAGTTTCAGAGGGTAGATATTTCAGGGTTGCTTTTTCCCCAGGTCTCCACACCTTTGGGTTTTGTTTTTGCTTAACGATTGCCACCTGGGCTAGCCTCTCTTGCCCATCTTCCTCAGTTTCAGAGGGTGGATTTCTCCGTGTTGCTTTTTCCCCAGGTCTCCACGCCCTTGTGTGTTTCTTTTGCTTAAAGATTGCCACCTGAGCTAGCCTCTGTTGCCCATCTTCGTTCGTTTCAGAGGGTGGATTTCTCAATGTTGCCTTTTCGCCAGCTCCCCACGCCCTTGTGTGTTTCTTTTGCTTAAAGATTGTCACCTGAGCTAGGCACTGTTGCCCTGCTTCCTCAGTTTCAGAGGGTACCTTTTTCAGCGTAGCTTTTTGACCGGGTCTCCTCGCCATTGTATTTTTCTATTTCACTTTTTTTGCATAAAGATTGCCACCTGAGGTAGCCTCTGTTGCCCATCTTCTTCGGTTTCAGAGGGTAGATTTCTCAGTGTTTCTTTTTCGCCAGCTCTCCACGCCCTTGCGTCTTTTTTTTTTCTGCTTAAAGGTTGCAACCTGAGCTAGCTTCTTTTGCCCATGTTCGTCAGTTTCAGAGGGTGGATTTCTCCGTGTTGCTTTTTCCCCAGGTCTCCACGCCCTTGTGTGTTTCTTTTGCTTAACGATTGCCACCTGAGGTAGCCTCTGTTGCCCATCCTCGTCAGTTTCAGAGGGTAGATATATCAGGGTTGCTTTTTCCCCAGGTCTCCACGCCCTTGTGTGTTTCTTTTGCTTAAAGTTTGCCACCTGAAGCCAGCCTCCCTTGCCCATCTTCCTCAGTTTCAGAGGGTAGATATTTCAGGGTTGCTTTTTCCCCAGGTCTCCACGCCTTTGGGTTTTGTTTCTGCTTAACGATTGCCACCTGAGGTAGCCTCTGTTGCCCTTGTTCCTCAGTTTCAGAGGGTGGATTTCTCCGTGTTGCTTTTTCCCCAGGTCTCCACGCCCTTGTGTGTTTCTTTTGCTTGACGATTGCCACCTGAGGTAGCCTCTGTTGCCCATCCTCGTCAGTTTCAGAGGGTAGATTTCTCAGTGCTGCTTTTTCCCCAGGTCTCCACGCCCTCGTTGTTTCTTTTGCTTAAAATTTGTCACCTGAAGCCAGCCTCTCTTGCCCATCTTCCTCAGTTTCAGAGGGTAGATATTTCAGCGTTGCTTTTTCCCCAGGTCTTCACACCTTAGTGTTTTGTTTTTGCTTAACGATTGCCACCTGGGCTAGCCTCTGTTTCCCATCTTCCTCAGTGTCCGAGGGTGGATTTCTCCCTGTTGCTTTTTCCCCAGGTCTGCACACCCTTGTGTGTTTCTTTTGCTTAACGATTGACACCTGAGGTAGCCTCTGTTGCCCATCCTCGTCAGTTTCAGAGGGTAGATTTCTCAGTGCTGCTTTTTCCCCAGGTCTCCACGCCCTTGTGTGTTTCTTTTGCTTAAAGTTTGCCACCTGAAGCCAGCCTCTCTTGCCCATCTTCCTCAGTTTCAGAGGGTAGATATTTCAGGGTTGCTTTTTACCCAGGTCTCCACGCCTTTGGGTTTTGTTTTTGCTTAACGATTGCCACCTGAGGTAGCCTCTCTTGCCCATCGTCCTGAGTTTCAGAGGGTGGATTTCTCCGTGTTGCTTTTTCCCCAGGTCTCCACGCCCTTGTGTGTTTCTTTTGCTTCATGATTGCCACCTGAGGTAGCCTCTGTTGCCCATCCTCGTCAGTTTCAGAGGGTGGATTTCTCCCTGTTGCTTTTTCCCCAGGTCTCCACGCCCTTGTGTGTTCCTTTTGCTTAAACTTTGCCACCTGAAGCCAGACTCTCTTGCCCATCTTCCTCAGTTTCAGAGGGTAGATATTTCAGGGTTGCTTTTTCCCCAGGTCTCCACGCCTTTGGGTTTTGTTTTTGCTTAACGATTGCCACCTGGGCTAGCCTCTCTTGCCCATCTTCCTCAGTTTCAGAGGGTGGATTTCTCCGTGTTGCTTTTTCCCCAGGTCTCCAAGCCCTTGTGTGTTTCTTTTGCTTAACGATTGCCACCTGAGGTAGCCTCTGTTGCCCATCCTCGTCAGTTTCAGAGGGTAGATTTCTCAGTGCTGCTTTTTCCCCAGGTCTCCACGCCCTCGTGTGTTTCTTTTGCTTAAAGTTTGTCACCTGAAGCCAGCCTCTCTTGCCCATCTTCCTCAGTTTCAGAGGGTAGATATTTCAGCGTTGCTTTTTCCCCAGGTCTTCACACCTTAGTGTTTTGTTTTTGCTTAACGATTGCCACCTGGGCTAGCCTCTGTTTCCCAATTTCCTCAGTTTCCGAGGGTGGAATTCTCCCTGTTGCTTTTTCCCCAGGTCTCCACACCCTTGTGTGTTTCTTTTGCTTAACGATTGCCACCTGAGGTAGCCTCTGTTGCCCATCTTCGTCCGTTTCAGAGGGTGGATTTCTCAGTGTTGCCTTTTCCCCAGCTCCCCACGCCCTTGTGTGTTTCTTTTGCTTAAAGATTGCCACCTGAAGCCAGCCTCTACTGCCCATCTTCCTCAGTTTCAGAGGGTAGATATTTCAGGGTTGCTTTTTCCCCAGGTCTCCACGCCTTTGGGTTTTGTTTTTGCTTAACGATTGCCACCTGAGCTAGCCTCTCTTGCCCATCTTCCTGAGTTTCAGAGGTTCGATATCTCCGTGTTGCTGTTTCCCCAGGTCTCCACGCCCTTGTGTGTTTCTTTTGCTTAACGTTTGCCACCTGATGCCAGCCTCTCTTGCCCATCTTCCTCAGTTTCAGAGGGTAGATATTTCAGGGTTACTGTTTCCCCAGGTCTCCACGCCCTTGTGTGTTTCTTTTGCTTAACGATTGCCATCTGAAGCCAGCCTCTCTTGCCCATCTTCCTCAGTTTCAGAGGGTGGATTTCTCCGTGTTTATTTTTCCCCAGGTCTCCACGCCCTTGTGTGTTTCTTTTGCTTAAAGATTGCCACCTGAGCTAGCCTCTGTTGCCCATCTTCGTCCGTTTCAGAGGGTGGATTTCTCAATGTTGCCTTTTCGCCAGCTCCCCACGCCCTTGTGTGTTTCTTTTGCTTAAAGATTGTCACCTGAGCTAGGCACTGTTGCCCTGCTTCCTCAGTTTCAGAGGGTACCTTTTTCAGCGTAGCTTTTTGACAGGGTCTCCTCGCCATTGTATTTTTCTATTTCACTTTTTTTGCATAAAGATTGCCACCTGAGCTAGCCTCTGTTGCCCATCTTCTTCGGTTTCAGAGGGTAGATTTCTCAGTGTTTCTTTTTCGCCAGCTCTCCACGCCCTTGCGTCTTTTTTTTTTCTGCTTAAAGGTTGCAACCTTAGCTTGCTTCTTTTGCCCATGTTCGTCAGTTTCAGAGGGTGGATTTCTCCGTGTTGCTTTTTCCCCAGGTCTCCACGCCCTTGTGTGTTTCTTTTGCTTAACGATTGCCACCTGAGGTAGCCTCTGTTGCCCATCCTCGTCAGTTTCAGAGGGTAGATATATCAGGGTTGCTTTTTCCCCAGGTCTCCACGCCCTTGTGTGTTTCTTTTGCTTAAAGTTTGAAACCTGAAGCCAGCCTCTCTTGCCCATCTTCCTCAGTTTCAGAGGGTAGATATTTCAGGGTTGCTTTTTCCCCAGGTCTCCACGCCTTTGGGTTTTGTTTCTGCTTAACGATTGCCACCTGATGTAGCCTCTGTTGCCCTTGTTCCTCAGTTTCAGAGGGTGGATTTCTCCGTGTTGCTTTTTCCCCAGGTCTCCACGCCCTTGTGTGTTTCTTTTGCTTAACGATTGCCACCTGAGGTAGCCTCTGTTGCCCATCCTCGTCACTTTCAGAGGGTGGATTTCTCCCTGTTGCTTTTTCCCCAGGTCTCCACGCCCTTGTGTGTTCCTTTTGCTTAAACTTTGCCAACTGAAGCCAGACTCTCTTGCCCATCTTCCTCAGTTTCAGAGGGTAGATATTTCAGGGTTGCTTTTTCCCCAGGTCTCCACGCCTTTGGGTTTTGTTTCTGCTTAACGATTGCCACCTGAGGTAGCCTCTGTTGCCCTTGTTCCTCAGTTTCAGAGGGTGGATTTCTCCGTGTTGCTTTTTCCCCAGGTCTCCACGCCCTTGTGTGTTTCTTTTGCTTAACGATTGCCACCTGAGGTAGCCTCTGTTGCCCATCCTCGTCAGTTTCAGAGGGTGGATTTCTCCCTGTTGCTTTTTCCCCAGGTCTCCACGCCCTTGTGTGTTCCTTTTGCTTAAACTTTGCCAACTGAAGCCAGACTCTCTTGCCCATCTTCCTCAGTTTCAGAGGGTAGATATTTCAGGGTTGCTTTTTCCCCAGGTCTCCACGCCTTTGGGTTTTGTTTTGGCTTAACGATTGCCACCTGGGCTAGCCTCTCTTGCCCATCTTCCTCAGTTTCAGAGGGTGGATTTCTCCGTGTTGCTTTTTCTCCAGGTCTCCACGCCCTTGTGTGTTTCTTTTGCTTAACGATTGCCACCTGAGGTAGCCTCTGTTGCCCATCCTCGTCAGTTTCAGAGGGTAGATTTCTCAGTGCTGCTTTTTCCCCAGGTCTCCACGCCCTCGTGTGTTTCTTTTGCTTAAAGTTTGTCACCTGAAGCCAGCCTCTCTTGCCCATCTTCCTCAGTTTCAGAGGGTAGATATTTCAGCGTTGCTTTTTCCCCAGGTCTTCACACCTTAGTGTTTTGTTTTTGCTTAACGATTGCCACCTGGGCTAGTCTCTGTTTCCAATCTTCCTCAGTTTCCGAGGGTGGATTTCTCCCTGTTGCTTTTTCCCCAGGTCTCCACACCCTTGTGTGTTTCTTTTGCTTAACGATTGCCACCTGAGGTAGCCTCTGTTGCCCATCCTCGTCAGTTTCAGAGGGTAGATTTCTCAGTGCTGCTTTTTCCCCAGGTCTCCACGCCCTTGTGTGTTTCTTTTGCTTAAAGTTTGAAACCTGAAGCCAGCCTCTCTTGCCCATCTTCCTCAGTTTCAGAGGGTAGATATTTCAGGGTTGCTTTTTCCCCAGGTCTCCACGCCTTTGGGTTTTGTTTTTGCTTAACGATTGCCACCTGGGCTAGCCTCTCTTGCCCATCTTCCTCAGTTTCAGAGGGTGGATTTCTCCGTGTTGCTTTTTCCCCAGGTCTCCACGCCCTTGTGTGTTTCTTTTGCTTAAAGATTGCCACCTGAGCTAGCCTCTGTTGCCCATCTTCGTCCGTTTCAGAGGGTGGATTTCTCAATGTTGCCTTTTCGCCAGCTCCCCACGCCCTTGTGTGTTTCTTTTGCTTAAAGATTGTCACCTGAGCTAGGCACTGTTGCCCTGCTTCCTCAGTCTCAGAGGGTACCTTTTTCAGCATAGCTTTTTGACCGGGTCTCCTCGCCATTGTATTTTTGTATTTCACTTTTTTTGCATAAATATTGCCACCTGAGCTAGCCTCTGTTGCCCATCTTCTTCGGTTTCAGAGGGTAGATTTCTCAGTGTTTCTTTTTCGCCAGCTCTCCACGCCCTTGCGTCTTTTTTTTTTCTGCTTAAAGGTTGCAACCTTAGCTTGCTTCTTTTGCCCATGTTCGTCAGTTTCAGAGGGTGGATTTCTCCGTGTTGCTTTTTCCCCAGGTCTCCACGCCCTTGTGTGTTTCTTTTGCTTAACGATTGCCACCTGAGGTAGCCTCTGTTGCCCATCCTCGTCAGTTTCAGAGGGTAGATATATCAGGGTTGCTTTTTCCCCAGGTCTCCACGCCCTTGTGTGTTTCTTTTGCTTAAAGTTTGCCACCTGAAGCCAGCCTCTCTTGCCCATCTTCCTCAGTTTCAGAGGGTAGATATTTCAGGGTTGCTTTTTCCCCAGGTCTCCACGCCTTTGGGTTTTGTTTCTGCTTAACGATTGCCACCTGAGGTAGCCTCTGTTGCCCTTGTTCCTCAGTTTCAGAGGGTGGATTTCTCCGTGTTGCTTTTTCCCCAGGTCTCCACGCCCTTGTGTGTTTCTTTTGCTTAACGATTGCCACCTGAGGTAGCCTCTGTTGCCCATCCTCGTCAGTTTCAGAGGGTGGATTTCTCCCTGTTGCTTTTTCCCCAGGTCTCCACGCCCTTGTGTGTTCCTTTTGCTTAAACTTTGCCACCTGAAGCCAGACTGTCTTGCCCATCTTCCTCAGTTTCAGAGGGTAGATATTTCAGGGTTGCTTTTTCCCCAGGTCTCCACGCCTTTGGGTTTTGTTTTTGCTTAACGATTGCCACCTGGGCTAGCCTCTCTTGCCCATCTTCCTCAGTTTCAGAGGGTGGATTTCTCCGTGTTGCTTTTTCCCCAGGTCTCCACGCCCTTGTGTGTTTCTTTTGCTTAACGATTGCCACCTGAGGTAGCCTCTGTTGCCCATCCTCGTCAGTTTCAGAGGGTAGATTTCTCAGTGCTGCTTTTTCCCCAGGTCTGCACGCCCTCGTGTGTTTCTTTTGCTTAAAGTTTTTCACCTGAAGCCAGCCTCTCTTGCCCATCTTCCTCAGTTTCAGAGGGTAGATATTTCAGCGTTGCTTTTTCCCCAGGTCTTCACACCTTAGTGTTTTGTTTTTGCTTAACGATTGCCACCTGGGCTAGCCTCTGTTTCCCATCTTCCTCAGTGTCCGAGGGTGGATTTCTCCCTGTTGCTTTTTCCCCAGGTCTCCACACCCTTGTGTGTTTCTTTTGCTTAACGATTGACACCTGAGGTAGCCTCTGTTGCCCATCCTCGTCAGTTTCAGAGGGTAGATTTCTCAGTGCTGCTTTTTCCCCAGGTCTCCACGCCCTTGTGTGTTTCTTTTGCTTAAAGTTTGCCACCTGAAGCCAGCCTCTCTTGCCCATCTTCCTCAGTTTCAGAGGGTAGATATTTCAGGGTTGCTTTTTACCCAGGTCTCCACGCCTTTGGGTTTTGTTTTTGCTTAACGATTGCCACCTGAGGTAGCCTCTCTTGCCCATCGTCCTGAGTTTCAGAGGGTGGATTTCTCCGTGTTGCTTTTTCCCCAGGTCCCACGCCCTTGTGTGTTTCTTTTGCTTCACGATTGCCACCTGAGGTAGCCTCTGTTGCCCATCCTCGTCAGTTTCAGAGGGTAGATTTCTCCCTGTTGCTTTTTCCCCAGGTCTCCACGCCCTTGTGTGTTTCTTTTGCTTAACGTTTGCCACCTGAAGCCAGCCTCTCTTGCCCATCTTCCTCAGTTTCAGAGGGTAGATATTTCAGGGTTGCTTTTTACCCAGGTCTCCACGCCTTTGTGTTTTGTTTTTGCTTAACGTATGCCACCTGAGGTAACCTCTGTTGCCAATCATCCTCAGTTTCTGAGGGTGGATTTCTCCGTGTTGCTTTTTCCACAGATCTCCACGCCCTTGTGTGTTTCTTTTGCTTGACGATTGCCACCTGAGGTAGCCTCTGTTGCCCATCCTCGTCAGTTTCAGTGGGTAGATTTCTCAGTGCTGCTTTTTCCCCAGGTCTCCACGCCCTTGTGTTTTTCTTTTGCTTAAAGTTTGCCACCTGAAGCCAGCCTCTCTTGCCCATCTTCCTCAGTTTCAGAGGGTAGATATTTCAGGGTTGCTTTTTCCCCAGGTCTCCACGCCTTTGGGTTTTGTTTTTGCTTAACGATTGCCACCTGGGCTAGCCTCTCTTGCCCATCTTCCTCAGTTTCAGAGGGTGGATTTCTCCGTGTTGCTTTTTCCACAGGTCTCCACGCCCTTGTGTGTTTCTTTTGCTTAACGATTGCCACCTGAGGTAGCCTCTGTTGCCCATCCTCGTCCGTTTCAGAGGGTGGATTTCTCCCTGTTGCTTTTTCCCCAGGTCTCCACGCCCTTGTGTGTTCCTTTTGCTTAAACTTTGCCACCTGAAGCCAGACTCTCTTGCCCATCTTCCTCAGTTTCAGAGGGTAGATATTTCAGGGTTGCTTTTTCCCCAGGTCTCCACGCCTTTGGGTTTTGTTTTTGCTTAACGATTGCCACCTGGGCTAGCCTCTCTTGCCCATCTTCCTCAGTTTCAGAGGGTGGATTTCTCCGTGTTGCTTTTTCCCCAGGTCTCCACGCCCTTGTGTGTTTCTTTTGCTTAACGATTGCCACCTGAGGTAGCCTCTGTTGCCCATCCTCGTCAGTTTCAGAGGGTAGATTTCTCAGTGCTGCTTTTTCCCCAGGTCTCCACGCCCTCGTGTGTTTCTTTTGCTTAAAGATTGCCACCTGAGCTAGCCTCTGTTGCCCATCTTCGTCCGTTTCAGAGGGTGGATTTCTCAATGTTGCCTTTTCGCCAGCTCCCCACGCCCTTGTGTGTTTCTTTTGCTTAAAGATTGTCACCTGAGCTAGGCACTGTTGCCCTGCTTCCTCAGTTTCAGAGGGTACCTTTTTCAGCGTAGCTTTTTGACCGGGTCTCCTCGCCATTGTATTTTTCTATTTCACTTTTTTTGCATAAAGATTGCCACCTGAGCTAGCCTCTGTTGCCCATCTTCTTCGGTTTCAGATGGTAGATTTCTCAGTGTTTCTTTTTCGCCAGCTCTCCACGCCCTTGCGTCTTTTTTTTTTCTGCTTAAAGGTTGCAACCTGAGCTTGCTTCTTTTGCCCATGTTCGTCAGTTTCAGAGGGTGGATTTCTCCGTGTTGCTTTTTCCCCAGGTCTCCACGCCCTTGTGTGTTTCTTTTGCTTAACGTTTGCCACCTGAAGCCAGCCTCTCTTGCCCATCTTCCTCAGTTTCAGAGGGTAGATATTTCAGGGTTGCTTTTTACCCAGGTCTCCACGCCTTTGTGTTTTGTTTTTGCTTAACGTATGCCACCTGAGGTAACCTCTGTTGCCAATCATCCTCAGTTTCTGAGGGTGGATTTCTCCGTGTTGCTTTTTCCACAGATCTCCACGCCCTTGTGTGTTTCTTTTGCTTGACGATTGCCACCTGAGGTAGCCTCTGTTGCCCATCCTCGTCAGTTTCAGTGGGTAGATTTCTCAGTGCTGCTTTTTCCCCAGGTCTCCACGCCCTTGTGTTTTTCTTTTGCTTAAAGTTTGCCACCTGAAGCCAGCCTCTCTTGCCCATCTTCCTCAGTTTCAGAGGGTAGATATTTCAGGGTTGCTTTTTCCCCAGGTCTCCACGCCTTTGGGTTTTGTTTTTGCTTAACGATTGCCACCTGGGCTAGCCTCTCTTGCCCATCTTCCTCAGTTTCAGAGGGTGGATTTCTCGGTGTTGCTTTTTCCACAGGTCTCCACGCCCTTGTGTGTTTCTTTTGCTTAACGATTGCCACCTGAGGTAGCCTCTGTTGCCCATCCTCGTCCGTTTCAGAGGGTGGATTTCTCCCTGTTGCTTTTTCCCCAGGTCTCCACGCCCTTGTGTGTTCCTTTTGCTTAAACTTTGCCACCTGAAGCCAGACTCTCTTGCCCATCTTCCTCAGTTTCAGAGGGTAGATATTTCAGGGTTGCTTTTTCCCCAGGTCTCCACGCCTTTGGGTTTTGTTTTTGCTTAACGATTGCCACCTGGGCTAGCCTCTCTTGCCCATCTTCCTCAGTTTCAGAGGGTGGATTTCTCCGTGTTGCTTTTTCCCCAGGTCTCCACGCCCTTGTGTGTTTCTTTTGCTTAACGATTGCCACCTGAGGTAGCCTCTGTTGCCCATCCTCGTCAGTTTCAGAGGGTAGATTTCTCAGTGCTGCTTTTTCCCCAGGTCTCCACGCCCTCGTGTGTTTCTTTTGCTTAAAGATTGCCACCTGAGCTAGCCTCTGTTGCCCATCTTCGTCCGTTTCAGAGGGTGGATTTCTCAATGTTGCCTTTTCGCCAGCTCCCCACGCCCTTGTGTGTTTCTTTTGCTTAAAGATTGTCACCTGAGCTAGGCACTGTTGCCCTGCTTCCTCAGTTTCAGAGGGTACCTTTTTCAGCGTAGCTTTTTGACCGGGTCTCCTCGCCATTGTATTTTTCTATTTCACTTTTTTTGCATAAAGATTGCCACCTGAGCTAGCCTCTGTTGCCCATCTTCTTCGGTTTCAGATGGTAGATTTCTCAGTGTTTCTTTTTCGCCAGCTCTCCACGCCCTTGCGTCTTTTTTTTTTCTGCTTAAAGGTTGCAACCTGAGCTTGCTTCTTTTGCCCATGTTCGTCAGTTTCAGAGGGTGGATTTCTCCGTGTTGCTTTTTCCCCAGGTCTCCACGCCCTTGTGTGTTTCTTTTGCTTCACGATTGCCACCTGAGGTAGCCTCTGTTGCCCATCCTCGTCAGTTTCAGAGGGTAGATTTCTCAGTGCTGCTTTTTCCCCAGGTCTCCACGCCCTCGTGTGTTTCTTTTGCTTAAAGTTTGTCACCTGAAGCCAGCCTCTCTTGCCCATCTTCCTCAGTTTCAGAGGGTAGATATTTCAGCGTTGCTTTTTCCCCAGGTCTTCACGCCTTAGTGTTTTGTTTTTGCTTAACGATTGCCACCTGGGCTAGCCTCTGTTGCCCATCTTCCTCAGTTTCAGAGGGTGGATTTCTCCGTGTTGCTCTTTCCCCAGGTCTCCACACCCTTGTGTGTTTCTTTTGCTTAAAGATTGCCACCTGAGCTAGCCTCTGTTGCCCATCTTCGTCCGTTTCAGAGGGTGGATTTCTCAGTGTTGCCTTTTCGCCAGCTCCCCACGCCCTTGTGTGTTTCTTTTGCTTAAAGATTGTCACCTGAGCTAGGCACTGTTGCCCTGCTTCCTCAGTTTCAGAGGGTACCTTTTTCAGGGTAGCTTTTTGACCGGGTCTCCTCGCCATTGTATTTTTCTATTTCACTTTTTTTGCATAAAGATTGCCACCTGAGCTAGCCTCTGTTGCCCATCTTCTTCGGTTTCAGAGGGTAGATTTCTCAGTGTTTCTTTTTCGCCAGCTCTCCACGCCCTTGCGTCTTTTTTTTTTCTGCTTAAAGGTTGCAACCTGAGCTTGCTTCTTTTGCCCATGTTCGTCAGTTTCAGAGGGTGGATTTCTCCGTGTTGCTTTTTCCCCAGGTCTCCACGCCCTTGTGTGTTCCTTTTGCTTAAACTTTGCCACCTGAAGCCAGACTCTCTTGCCCATCTAACTCACTTTCAGAGGGTAGATATTTCAGGGTTGCTTTTTCCCCAGGTCTCCACGCCTTTGGGTTTTGTTTTTGCTTAACGATTGCCACCTGGGCTAGCCTCTCTTGCCCATCTTCCTCAGTTTCAGAGGGTGGATTTCTCCGTGTTGCTTTTTCCCCAGGTCTCCACGCCCTTGTGTGTTTCTTTTGCTTAACGATTGCCACCTGAGGTAGCCTCTGTTGCCCATCCTCGTCAGTTTCAGAGGGTAGATTTCTCAGTGCTGCTTTTTCCCCAGGTCTCCACGCCCTCGTGTGTTTCTTTTGCTTAAAGATTGCCACCTGAGCTAGCCTCTGTTGCCCATCTTCGTCCGTTTCAGAGGGTGGATTTCTCAATGTTGCCTTTTCGCCAGCTCCCCACGCCCTTGTGTGTTTCTTTTGCTTAAAGATTGTCACCTGAGCTAGGCACTGTTGCCCTGCTTCCTCAGTTTCAGAGGGTACCTTTTTCAGCGTAGCTTTTTGACCGGGTCTCCTCGCCATTGTATTTTTCTATTTCACTTTTTTTGCATAAAGATTGCCACCTGAGCTAGCCTCTGTTGCCCATCTTCTTCGGTTTCAGATGGTAGATTTCTCAGTGTTTCTTTTTCGCCAGCTCTCCACGCCCTTGCGTCTTTTTTTTTTCTGCTTAAAGGTTGCAACCTGAGCTTGCTTCTTTTGCCCATGTTCGTCAGTTTCAGAGGGTGGATTTCTCCGTGTTGCTTTTTCCCCAGGTCTCCACGCCCTTGTGTGTTTCTTTTGCTTCACGATTGCCACCTGAGGTAGCCTCTGTTGCCCATCCTCGTCAGTTTCAGAGGGTAGATTTCTCCCTGTTGCTTTTTCCCCAGGTCTCCACGCCCTTGTGTGTTTCTTTTGCTTAACGTTTGCCACCTGAAGCCAGCCTCTCTTGCCCATCTTCCTCAGTTTCAGAGGGTAGATATTTCAGGGTTGCTTTTTACTCAGGTCTCCACGCTTTTGGGTTTTGTTTTTGCTTAACGATTGCCACCTGAGGTAGCCTCTGTTGCCCATCTTCCTCAGTTTCAGAGGGTGGATTTCTCAGTGTTGCTTTTTACCCAGGTCTCCACGCCCTTGTGTGTTTCTTTTGCTTAAAGATTGCCACCTGAGCTAGCCTCTGTTGCCCATCTTCGTCCGTTTCAGAGGGTGGATTTCTCAGTGTTGCCTTTTCGCCAGCTCCCCACGCCCTTGTGTGTTTCTTTTGCTTAAAGATTGTCACCTGAGCTAGGCACTGTTGCCCTGCTTCCTCAGTTTCAGAGGGTACCTTTTTCAGGGTAGCTTTTTGACCGGGTCTCCTCGCCATTGTATTTTTCTATTTCACTTTTTTTGCATAAAGATTGCCACCTGAGCTAGCCTCTGTTGCCCATCTTCTTCGGTTTCAGAGGGTAGATTTCTCAGTGTTTCATGTTCGCCAGCTCTCCACGCCCTTGCGTCTTTTTTTTTTTTCTGCTTAAAGGTTGCAACCTGAGCTAGCTTCTTTTGCCCATGTTCGTCAGTTTCAGAGGGTGGATTTCTCCGTGTTGCTTTTTCCCCAGGTCTCCACGCCCTTGTGTGTTTCTTTTGCTTAACGATTGCCACCTGAGGTAGCCTCTGTTGCCCATCCTCGTCAGTTTCAGAGGGTAGATTTCTCAGTGCTGCTTTTTCCCCAGGTCTCCACGCCCTTGTGTGTTTCTTTTGCTTAAAGTTTGCCACCTGAAGCCAGCCTCTCTTGCCCATCTTCCTCAGTTTCAGAGGGTAGATATTTCAGGGTTGCTTTTTCCCCAGGTCTCCACGCCTTTGGGTTTTGTTTTTGCTTAACGATTGCCACCTGAGGTAGCCTCTCTTGCCCATCGTCCTGAGTTTCAGAGGGTAGATTTCTCCGTGTTGCTTTTTCCCCAGGTCTCCACGCCCTTGTGTGTTTCTTTTGCTTCACGATTGCCACCTGAGGTAGCCTCTGTTGCCCATCCTCGTCAGTTTCAGAGGGTGGATTTCTCCCTGTTGCTTTTTCCCCAGGTCTCCATGCCCTTGTGTGTTTCTTTTGCTTAAAGTTTGCCACCTGAAGCCAGCCTCTCTTGCCCATCTTCCTCAGTTTCAGAGGGTAGATATTTCAGGGTTGCTTTTTCCCCAGGTCTCCACGCCTTTGGGTTTTGTTTTTGCTTAACGATTGCCACCTGAGGTAGCCTCTCTTGCCCATCGTCCTGAGTTTCAGAGGGTGGATTTCTCCGTGTTGCTTTTTCCCCAGGTCTCCACGCCCTTGTGTTTTTCTTTTGCTTCACGATTGCCACCTGAGGTAGCCTCTGTTGCCCATCCTCGTCAGTTCCAGAGGGTGGATTTCTCCCTGTTGCTTTTTCCCCAGGTCTCCACGCCTTTGGGTTTTGTTTTTGCTTAACGATTGCCACCTGAGGTAGCCTCTGTTTCCCATCTTCCTCAATTTCAGAGGGTTGATATTTCAGGGTTGCTTTTTCCCCAGTTCTCCACGCCCTTGTGTCTTTCTTTTGCTTAACGATTGCCACCTGAGGTAGCATCTGTTGCCCATTCTCATCAGTTTCAGAAGGTAGATTTCTCAGTGCTGCTTTTCCCCCAGGTCTCCACGCCCTTGTGTGTTTGTTTTGCTTAAAGTTTGCCACCTGAGCCAGCCTCTCTTGCCCATCTTCCACAGTTTCAGACGGTAGATATTTCAGGGTTGCTTTTTCCCCATGTCTCCACGCCTTTGGGTTTTGTTTCTGCTTAAGGATTGCCACCTGAGGTAGCCTCTGTTGCCCATCCTCGTCAGTTTCAGAGGGTAGATTTCTCAGTGCTGCTTTTTCCCCAGGTCTCCACGCCCTCGTGTGTTTCTTTTGCTTAAAGTTTGTCACCTGAAGCCAGCCTCTCTTGCCCATCTTCCTCAGTTTCAGAGGGTAGATATTTCAGCGTTGCTTTTTCCCCAGGTCTTCACGCCTTTGGGTTTTGTTTTTGCTTAACGATTGCCACCTGGGCTAGCCTCTGTTGCCCATCTTCCTCAGTTTCAGAGGGTGGATTTCTCAGTGTTGCCTTTTCGCCAGCTCCCCACGCCCTTGTGTGTTTCTTTTGCTTAAAGATTGTCACCTGAGCTAGGCACTGTTGCTCTGCTTCCTCAGTTTCAGAGGGTACCTTTTTCAGGGTTGCTTTTTGACCGGGTCTCCTCGCCATTGTATTTTTCTATTTTCTTTTTTTTGCTTAAAGATTGCCACCTGAGCTAGCCTCTGTTGCCCATCTCCTTTGGTTTCAGAGGGTAGATTTCTCAGTGTTTCTTTTTCGCCAGCTCTCCACGCCCTTGCGTCTTTTTTTTTTTCTGCTTAAAGGTTGCAACCTGAGCTAGCTTCTTTTGCCCATGTTCGTCAGTTTCAGAGGGTGGATTTCTCCGTGTTGCTTTTTCCCCAGGTCTCCACGCCCTTGTGTGTTTCTTTTGCTTAACGATTGCCACCTGAGGTAGCCTCTGTTGCCCATCCTCGTCAGTTTCAGAGGGTAGATTTCCCAGGGTTGCTTTTTCCCCAGGTCTCCACGCCCTTGTGTGTTTCTTTTGCTTAAAGTTTGCCATCTGAAGCCAGCCTCTCTTGCCCATCTTCCTCAGTTTCAGAGGGTAGATATTTCAGGGTTGCTTTTTCCCCAGGTCTCCATGCCTTTGGGTTGTTTTTGCTTAACGATTTCCACCTGAGGTAGCCTCTGTTGCCCATCCTTGTCAGTTTCAGAGAGTGGATTTCTCCCTGTTGCTTTTTCCCCAGGTCTCCACGCCCTTGTGTGTTCCTTTTGCTTAAACTTTGCCACCTGAAGCCAGACTCTCTTGCCCATCTTCCTCACTTTCAGAGGGTAGATATTTCAGGGTTGCTTTTTCCCCAGGTCTCCACGCCTTTGGGTTTTGTTTTTGCTTAACGATTGCCACCTGGGCTAGCCTCTGTTGCCCATCTTCCTCAGTTTCAGAGGGTGGATTTCTCCGTGTTGCTTTTTCCCCAGGTCTCCCCGCCCTTGTGTGTTTCTTTTGCTTAACGATTGCCACCTGAGGTAGCCTCTGTTGCCCATCCTCGTCAGTTTCAGAGGGTAGATTTCTCAGTGCTGCTTTTTCCCCAGGTCTCCACGCCCTCGTGTGTTTCTTTTGCTTAAAGTTTGTCACCTGAAGCCAGCCTCTCTTGCCCATCTTCCTCAGTTTCAGAGGGTAGATATTTCAGCGTTGCTTTTTCCCCAGGTCTTCACGCCTTAGTGTTTTGTTTTTGCTTAACGATTGCCACCTGGGCTAGCCTCTGTTGCCCATCTTCCTCAGTTTCAGAGGGTGGATTTCTCCGTGTTGCTCTTTCCCCAGGTCTCCACACCCTTGTGTGTTTCTTTTGCTTAAAGATTGCCACCTGAGCTAGCCTCTGTTGCCCATCTTCGTCCGTTTCAGAGGGTGGATTTCTCAGTGTTGCCTTTTCGCCAGCTCCCCACGCCCTTTTGTGTTTCTTTTGCTTAAAGATTGTCACCTGAGCTAGGCACTGTTGCCCTGCTTCCTCAGTTTCAGAGGGTACCTTTTTCAGGGTAGCTTTTTGACCGGGTCTCCTCGCCATTGTATTTTTCTATTTCACTTTTTTTGCATAAAGATTGCCACCTGAGCTAGCCTCTGTTGCCCATCTTCTTCGGTTTCAGAGGGTAGATTTCTCAGTGTTTCTTTTTCGCCAGCTCTCCACGCCCTTGCGTCTTTTTTTTTTCTGCTTAAAGGTTGCAACCTGAGCTTGCTTCTTTTGCCCATGTTCGTCAGTTTCAGAGGGTGGATTTCTCCGTGTTGCTTTTTCCCCAGGTCTCCACGCCCTTGTGTGTTTCTTTTGCTTAACGATTGCCACCTGAGGTAGCCTCTGTTGCCCATCCTCGTCAGTTCCAGAGGGTAGATATATCAGGGTTACTTTTTCCCCAGGTCTCCACGCCCTTGTGTGTTTCTTTTGCTTAAAGTTTGCCACCTGAAGCCAGCCTCTCTTGCCCATCTTCCTCAGTTTCAGAGGGTAGATATTTCAGCGTTGCTTTTTCCCCAGGTCTTCACACCTTACTGTTTTGTTTTTGCTTAACGATTGCCACCTGGGCTAGCCTCTGTTTCCCATCTTCCTCAGTTTCCGAGGGTGGATTTATCCCTGTTGCTTTTTCCCAGGTCTCCACACCCTTGTGTGTTTCTTTTGCTTAACGATTGCCACCTGAGGTAGCCTCTGTTGCCCATCCTCGTCAGTTTCAGAGGGTGGATTTCTCCCTGTTGCTTTTTCCCCAGGTCTCCACGCCCTTGTGTGTTCCTTTTGCTTAAACTTTGCCACCTGAAGCCAGACTCTCTTGCCCATCTTCCTCAGTTTCAGAGGGTAGATATTTCAGGGTTGCTTTTTCCCCAGGTCTCCACGCCTTTGGGTTTTGTTTTTGCTTAACGATTGCCACCTGGGCTAGCCTCTGTTGCCCATCTTCCTCAGTTTCAGAGGGTGGATTTCTCCGTGTTGCTTTTTCCCCAGGTCTCCCCGCCCTTGTGTGTTTCTTTTGCTTAACGATTGCCACCTGAGGTAGCCTCTGTTGCCCATCCTCGTCAGTTTCAGAGGGTAGATTTCTCAGTGCTGCTTTTTCCCCAGGTCTCCACGCCCTCGTGTGTTTCTTTTGCTTAAAGTTTGTCACCTGAAGCCAGCCTCTCTTGCCCATCTTCCTCAGTTTCAGAGGGTAGATATTTCAGCGTTGCTTTTTCCCCAGGTCTTCACGCCTTAGTGTTTTGTTTTTGCTTAACGATTGCCACCTGGGCTAGCCTCTGTTGCCCATCTTCCTCAGTTTCAGAGGGTGGATTTCTCCGTGTTGCTCTTTCCCCAGGTCTCCACACCCTTGTGTGTTTCTTTTGCTTAAAGATTGCCACCTGAGCTAGCCTCTGTTGCCCATCTTCGTCCGTTTCAGAGGGTGGATTTCTCAGTGTTGCCTTTTCGCCAGCTCCCCACGCCCTTGTGTGTTTCTTTTGCTTAAAGATTGTCACCTGAGCTAGGCACTGTTGCCCTGCTTCCTCAGTTTCAGAGGGTACCTTTTTCAGGGTAGCTTTTTGACCGGGTCTCCTCGCCATTGTATTTTTCTATTTCACTTTTTTTGCATAAAGATTGCCACCTGAGCTAGCCTCTGTTGCCCATCTTCTTCGGTTTCAGAGGGTAGATTTCTCAGTGTTTCTTTTTCGCCAGCTCTCCACGCCCTTGCGTCTTTTTTTTTTCTGCTTAAAGGTTGCAACCTGAGCTAGCTTCTTTTGCCCATGTTCGTCAGTTTCAGAGGGTGGATTTCTCCGTGTTGCTTTTTCCCCAGGTCTCCACGCCCTTGTGTGTTTCTTTTGCTTAACGATTGCCACCTGAGGTAGCCTCTGTTGCCCATCCTCGTCAGTTTCAGAGGGTAGATATATCAGGGTTGCTTTTTCCCCAGGTCTCCACTCCCTTGTGTGTTTCTTTTGCTTAAAGTTTGCCACCTGAAGCCAGCCTCTCTTGCCCATCTTCCTCAGTTTCAGAGGGTAGATATTTCAGGGTTGCTTTTTCCCCAGGTCTCCACGCCTTTGGGATTTGTTTTTGCTTAACGATTGCCACCTGAGCTAGCCTCTCTTGCCCATCTTCCTGAGTTTCAGAGGGTCGATATCTCCGTGTTGCTGTTTCCCCAGGTCTCCACGCCCTTGTGTGTTTCTTTTGCTTAACGTTTGCCACCTGAAGCCAGCCTCTCTTGCCCATCTTCCTCAGTTTCAGAGGGTAGATATTTCAGGGTTGCTGTTTCCCCAGGTCTCCACGCCCTTGTGTGTTTCTTTTGCTTAACGTTTGCCACCTGAAGCCAGCCTCTCTTGCCCATCTTCCTCAGTTTCAGAGGGTAGATATTTCAGGGTTTCTTTTTCCCCAGGTCTCCCTGCCTTTGTGCTTTGTTTTTGCTTAACGATTGCCACCTGAGGTAGCCTCTCTTGCCCATCTTCCTCAGATTCAGAGGGTGGATTTCTCCGTGTTGCTTTTTCCCCTTGTCTCCACGCCCTTGTGTGTTTCTTTTGCTTAAAGATTGCCACCTGAGCTAGCCTCTGTTGCCCATCTTCTTCGGTTTCAGAGGGTAGATTTCTCAGTGTTGCTTTTTCGCCAGCTCTCCACGCCCTGGCGTCTTTTTTTTTTTTTCTGCTTAAAGGTTGCAACCTCAGCTAGCTTCTTTTGCCCATGTTCGTCAGTTTCAGAGGGTGGATTTCTCCGTGTTGCTTTTTCCCCAGGTCTCCACGCCCTTGTGTGTTTCTTTTGCTTAACGATTGCCACCTGAGCTAGCCTCTCTTGCCCATCCTCGTCAGTTTCAGAGGGTAGATATATCAGGGTTGCTTTTTCCCCAGGTCTCCACTCCCTTGTGTGTTTCTTTTGCTTAAAGTTTGCCACCTGAAGCCAGCCTCTCTTGCCCATCTTCCTCAGTTTCAGAGGGTAGATATTTCAGGGTTGCTTTTTCCCCAGGTCTCCACGCCTTTGGGTTTTGTTTTTGCTTAACGATTGCCACCTGAGGTAGCCTCTCTTGCCCATCGTCCTGAGTTTCAGAGGGTAGATTTCTCCGTGTTGCTTTTTCCCCAGGTCTCCACGCCCTTGTGTGTTTCTTTTGCTTCACGATTGCCACCTGAGGTAGCCTCTGTTGCCCATCCTCGTCAGTTTCAGAGGGTGGATTTCTCCGTGTTGCTTTTTCCACAGGTCTCCACGCCCTTGTGTGTTTCTTTTGCTTAACGATTGCCACCTGACCTAGCCTCTGTTGCCCATCCTCGTCAGTTTCAGAGGGTAGATATTTCAGGGTTGCTTTTTCCCCAGGTCTCCACGCCCTTGTGTGTTTCTTTTCCTTAACGTTTGCCACCTGAAGCCAGCCTCTCTTGCCCATCTTCCTCAGTTTCAGAGGGTAGATATTTCAGGGTTGCTGTTTCCCCAGGTCTCCACGCCCTTGTGTGTTTCTTTTGCTTAACGATTGCCATCTGAAGCCAGCCTCTCTTGCCCATCTTCCTCAGTTTCAGAGGGTGGATTTCTTCGTGTTGCTTTTTCCCCAGGTCTCCACGCACTTGTGTGTTTCTTTTGCTTAAAGATTGCCACCTGAGGTAGCCTCTGTTGCCCATCCTCGTCAGTTTCAGAGGGTAGATATATCAGGGTTGCTTTTTCCCCAGGTCTCCACGCCCTTGTGTGTTTCTTTTGCTTAAAGTTTGCCATCTGAAGCCAGCCTCTCTTGCCCATCTTCCTCAGTTTCAGAGGGTAGATATTTCAGGGTTGCTTTTTCCCCAGGTCTCCACGCCTTTGGGTTTTGTTTTTGCTTAACGATTGCCACCTGGGCTAGCCTCTCTTGCCCATATTCCTCAGTTTCAGAGGGTGGATTTCTCCGTGTTGCTTTTTCCACAGGTCTCCACGCCCTTGTGTGTTTCTTTTGCTTAACGATTGCCACCTGAGGTAGCCTCTGTTGCCCATCCTCGTCAGTTTCAGAGGGTAGATTTCCCAGGGTTGCTTTTTCCCCAGGTCTCCACGCCCTTGTGTGTTTCTTTTGCTTAAAGTTTGCCATCTGAAGCCAGCCTCTCTTGCCCATCTTCCTCAGTTTCAGAGGGTAGATATTTCAGGGTTGCTTTTTCCCCAGGTCTCCACGCCTTTGGGTTGTTTTTGCTTAACGATTTCCACCTGAGGTAGCCTCTGTTGCCCATCCTCGTCAGTTTCAGAGGGTGGATTTCTCCCTGTTGCTTTTTCCCCAGGTCTCCACGCCCTTGTGTGTTCCTTTTGCTTAAACTTTGCCACCTGAAGCCAGACTCTCTTGCCCATCTTCCTCAGTTTCAGAGGGTAGATATTTCAGGGTTGCTTTTTCCCCAGGTCTCCACGCCTTTGGGTTTTGTTTTTGCTTAACGATTGCCACCTGGGCTAGCCTCTGTTGCCCATCTTCCTCAGTTTCAGAGGGTGGATTTCTCCGTGTTGCTTTTTCCCCAGGTCTCCCCGCCCTTGTGTGTTTCTTTTGCTTAACGATTGCCACCTGAGGTAGCCTCTGTTGCCCATCCTCGTCAGTTTCAGAGGGTAGATTTCTCAGTGCTGCTTTTTCCCCAGGTCTCCACGCCCTCGTGTGTTTCTTTTGCTTAAAGTTTGTCACCTGAAGCCAGCCTCTCTTGCCCATCTTCCTCAGTTTCAGAGGGTAGATATTTCAGCGTTGCTTTTTCCCCAGGTCTTCACGCCTTAGTGTTTTGTTTTTGCTTAACGATTGCCACCTGGGCTAGCCTCTGTTGCCCATCTTCCTCAGTTTCAGAGGGTGGATTTCTCCGTGTTGCTCTTTCCCCAGGTCTCCACACCCTTGTGTGTTTCTTTTGCTTAAAGATTGCCACCTGAGCTAGCCTCTGTTGCCCATCTTCGTCCGTTTCAGAGGGTGGATTTCTCAGTGTTGCCTTTTCACCAGCTCCCCACGCCCTTGTGTGTTTCTTTTGCTTAAAGATTGTCACCTGAGCTAGGCACTGTTGCCCTGCTTCCTCAGTTTCAGAGGGTACCTTTTTCAGGGTAGCTTTTTGACCGGGTCTCCTCGCCATTGTATTTTTCTATTTCACTTTTTTTGCATAAAGATTGCCACCTGAGCTAGCCTCTGTTGCCCATCTTCTTCGGTTTCAGAGGGTAGATTTCTCAGTGTTTCTTTTTCGCCAGCTCTCCACGCCCTTGCGTCTTTTTTTTTTCTGCTTAAAGGTTGCAACCTGAGCTTGCTTCTTTTGCCCATGTTCGTCAGTTTCAGAGGGTGGATTTCTCCGTGTTGCTTTTTCCCCAGGTCTCCACGCCCTTGTGTGTTTCTTTTGCTTAACGATTGCCACCTGAGGTAGCCTCTGTTGCCCATCCTCGTCAGTTTCAGAGGGTAGATATATCAGGGTTACTTTTTCCCCAGGTCTCCACGCCCTTGTGTGTTTCTTTTGCTTAAAGTTTGCCACCTGAAGCCAGCCTCTCTTGCCCATCTTCCTCAGTTTCAGAGGGTGGATTTCTCGGTGTTGCTTTTTCCCCAGGTCTCCACGCCCTTGTGTGTTTCTTTTGCTTAACGATTGCCACCTGAGGTAGCCTCTGTTGCCCATCCTCGTCAGTTTCAGAGGGTGGATTTCTCCCTGTTGCTTTTTCCCCAGGTCTCCACACCCTTGTGTGTTTCTTTTGCTTAACGATTGCCACCTGAGGTAGCCTCTGTTGCCCATCTTCGTCCGTTTCAGATGGTGGATTTCTCAATGTTGCCTTTTCCCCAGCTCCCCACGCCCTTGTGTGTTTCTTTTGCTTAAAGATTGCCACCTGAAGCCAGCCTCTCTTGCCCATCTTCCTCAGTTTCAGAGGGTAGATATTTCAGGGTTGCTTTTTCCTCAGGTCTCCACGCCTTTGGGTTTTGTTTTTGCTTAACGATTGCCACCTGGGCTAGCCTCTCTTGCCCATCTTCCTGAGTTTCAGGGGGTCGATATCTCCGTGTTGCTGTTTCCCCAGGTCTCCACGCCCTTGTGTGTTTCTTTTGCTTAACGTTTGCCACCTGAAGCCAGCCTCTCTTGCCCATCTTCCTCAGTTTCAGAGGGTAGATATTTCAGGGTTGCTGTTTCCCCAGGTCTCCACGCCCTTGTGTGTTTCTTTTGCTTAACGATTGCCATCTGAAGCCAGCCTCTCTTGCCCATCTTCCTCAGTTTCAGAGGGTGGATTTCTCCGTGTTGCTTTTTCCCCAGGTCTCCACGCCCTTGTGTGTTTCTTTTGCTTAAGGATTGCCACCTGAGCTAGCCTCTGTTGCCCATCTTCGTCCGTTTCAGAGGGTGGATTTCTCAGTGTTGCCTTTTCGCCAGCTCCCCACGCCCTTGTGTGTTTCTTTTGCTTAAAGATTGTCACCTGAGCTAGGCACTGTTGCCCTGCTTCCTCAGTTTCAGAGGGTACCTTTTTCAGCGTAGCTTTTTGACCGGGTCTCCTCGCCATTGTATTTTTCTATTTCACTTTTTTTGCATAAAGATTGCCACCTGAGCTAGCCTCTGTTGCCCATCTTCTTCGGTTTCAGAGGGTAGATTTCTCAGTGTTTCTTTTTCGCCAGCTCTCCACGCCCTTGCGTCTTTTTTTTTTCTGCTTAAAGGTTGCAACCTGAGCTAGCTTCTTTTGCCCATGTTCGTCAGTTTCAGAGGGTGGATTTCTCCGTGTTGCTTTTTCCCCAGGTCTCCACGCCCTTGTGTGTTTCTTTTGCTTAACGATTGCCACCTGAGGTAGCCTCTGTTGCCCATCCTCGTCAGTTTCAGAGGGTAGATATATCAGGGTTGCTTTTTCCCCAGGTCTCCACTCCCTTGTGTGTTTCTTTTGCTTAAAGTTTGCCACCTGAAGCCAGCCTCTCTTGCCCATCTTCCTCAGTTTCAGAGGGTAGATATTTCAGGGTTGCTTTTTCCCCAGGTCTCCACGCCTTTGGGTTTTGTTTCTGCTTAACGATTGCCACCTGAGGTAGCCTCTGTTGCCCATCTTCCTCAGTTTCAGAGGGTGGATTTCTCCGTGTTGCTTTTTCCCCAGGGCTCCACGCCCTTGTGTGTTTCTTTTGCTTAACGTTTGCCACCTGAAGCCAGCCTCTCTTGCCCATCTTCCTCAGTTTCAGAGGGTAGATATTTCAGGGTTTCTTTTTCCCCAGGTCTCCACACCTTTGGGTTTGGTTTTTGCTTAATGATTGCCACCAGAGGTAGCCTCTGTTGCCCATCTTCCTCAGTTTCAGAGGGTGGATTTCTCCGTGTTGCTTTTTCCCCAGGTCTCCACGCCCTTGTGTGTTTCTTTTGCTTAAAGTTTGCCACCTGAAGCCAGCCTCTCTTGCCCATCTTCCTCAGTTTCAGAGGGTAGATATTTCAGGGTTTCTTTTTCCCCAGGTCTCCCTGCATTTGTGCTTTGTTTTTGCTTAACGATTGCCACCTGAGGTAGCCTCTCTTGCCCATCTTCCTCAGATTCAGAGGGTGGATTTCTCCGTGTTGCTTTTTCCCCTTGTCTCCACGCCCTTGTGTGTTTCTTTTGCTTAAAGATTGCCACCTGAGCTAGCCTCTGTTGCCCATCTTCTTCGGTTTCAGAGGGTAGATTTCTCAGTGTTGCTTTTTCGCCAGCTCTCCACGCCCTTGCGTCTTTTTTTTTTTTTCTGCTTAAAGGTTGCAACCTGAGCTAGCTTCTTTTGCCCATGTTCGTCAGTTTCAGAGGGTGGATTTCTCCGTGTTGCTTTTTCCCCAGGTCTCCACGCCCTTGTGTGTTTCTTTTGCTTAACGATTGCCACCTGAGGTAGCCTCTGTTGTCCATCCTCGTCAGTTTCAGAGGGTAGATTGCCCAGTGCTGCTTTTTCCCCAGGACTCCACGCCCTTGTGTGTTTCTTTTGCTTAAAGTTTGCCACCTGAAGCCAGCCTCTCTTGCCCATCTTCCTCAGTTTCAGAGGGTAGATATTTCAGCGTTGCTTTTTCCCCAGGTCTTCACACCTTACTGTTTTGTTTTTGCTTAACGATTGCCACCTGGGCTAGCCTCTGTTTCCCATCTTCCTCAGTTTCCGAGGGTGGATTTCTCCCTGTTGCTTGTTCCCAGGTCTCCACACCCTTGTGTGTTTCTTTTGCTTAACGATTGCCACCTGAGGTAGGCTCTGTTGCCCATCCTCGTCAGTTTCAGAGGGTAGATTTCTCAGTGCTGCTTTTTCCCCAGGTCTCCACGCCCTTGTGTGTTTGTTTTGCTTAAAGTTTGCCACCTGAGCCAGCCTCTCTTGCCTATCTTCCACAGTTTCAGACGGTAGATATTTCAGGGTTGCTTTTTCCCCAGGTCTCCACGCCTTTGGGTTTTGTTTTTGCTTAAGGATTGCCACCTGAGGTAGCCTCTCTTGCCCATCTTCCTCAGTTTCAGAGGGTGGATTTCTCCGTGTTGCTTTTTCCACAGGTCTCCACGCCCTTGTGTGTTTCTTTTGCTTAACGATTGCCACCTGACCTAGCCTCTGTTGCCCATCCTCGTCAGTTTCAGAGGGTAGATTTCTCCGTGCTGCTTTTTCCCCAGGTCTCCACGCCCTTGTGTGTTTCTTTTGCTTAACGTTTGCCACCTGAAGCCAGCCTCTCTTGCCCATCTTCCTCAGTTTCAGAGGGTGGATTTCTCCGTGTTGCTTTTTCCCCAGGTCTCCACGCCCTTGTGTGTTTCTTTTGCTTAAAGATTGCCACCTGAGCTAGCCTCTGTTGCCCATCTTCGTCCGTTTCAGAGGGTGGATTTCTCAGTGTTGCCTTTTCGCCAGCTCCCCACGCCCTTGTGTGTTTCTTTTGCTTAAAGATTGTCACCTGAGCTAGGCACTGTTGCCCTGCTTCCTCAGTTTCAGAGGGTACCTTTTTCAGGGTAGCTTTTTGACCGGGTCTCCTCGCCATTGTATTTTTCTATTTCACTTTTTTTGCATAAAGATTGCCACCTGAGCTAGCCTCTGTTGCCCATCTTCCTCAGTTTCAGAGGGTAGATATTTCAGGGTTGCTTTTTCCCCAGGTCTCCACGCCTTTGGGTTTTGTTTTTGCTTAACGATTGCCACCTGAGCTAGCCTCTCTTGCCCATCTTCCTGAGTTTCAGAGGGTCGATATCTCCGTGTTGCTGTTTCCCCAGGTCTCCACGCCCTTGTGTGTTTCTTTTGCTTAACGTTTGCCACCTGAAGCCAGCCTCTCTTGCCCATCTTCCTCAGTTTCAGAGGGTAGATATTTCAGGGTTGCTGTTTCCCCAGGTCTCCACGCCCTTGTGTGTTTCTTTTGCTTAACGTTTGCCACCTGAAGCCAGCCTCTCTTGCCCATCTTCCTCAGTTTCAGAGGGTAGATATTTCAGGGTTTCTTTTTCCCCAGGTCTCCCTGCCTTTGTGCTTTGTTTTTGCTTAACGATTGCCACCTGAGGTAGCCTCTCTTGCCCATCTTCCTCAGATTCAGAGGGTGGATTTCTCCGTGTTGCTTTTTCCCCTTGTCTCCACGCCCTTGTGTGTTTCTTTTGCTTAAAGATTGCCACCTGAGCTAGCCTCTGTTGCCCATCTTCTTCGGTTTCAGAGGGTAGATTTCTCAGTGTTGCTTTTTCGCCAGCTCTCCACGCCCTTGCGTCTTTTTTTTTTTTTCTGCTTAAAGGTTCCAACCTCAGCTAGCTTCTTTTGCCCATGTTCGTCAGTTTCAGAGGGTGGATTTCTCCGTGTTGCTTTTTCCCCAGGTCTCCACGCCCTTGTGTGTTTCTTTTGCTTAACGATTGCCACCTGAGCTAGCCTCTCTTGCCCATCCTCGTCAGTTTCAGAGGGTAGATATATCAGGGTTGCTTTTTCCCCAGGTCTCCACTCCCTTGTGTGTTTCTTTTGCTTAAAGTTTGCCACCTGAAGCCAGCCTCTCTGGCCCATCTTCCTCAGTTTCAGAGGGTAGATATTTCAGGGTTGCTTTTTCCCCAGGTCTCCACGCCTTTGGGTTTTGTTTTTGCTTAACGATTGCCACCTGAGGTAGCCTCTCTTGCCCATCGTCCTGAGTTTCAGAGGGTAGATTTCTCCGTGTTGCTTTTTCCCCAGGTCTCCACGCCCTTGTGTGTTTCTTTTGCTTCACGATTGCCACCTGAGGTAGCCTCTGTTGCCCATCCTCGTCAGTTTCAGAGGGTGGATTTCTCCGTGTTGCTTTTTCCACAGGTCTCCACGCCCTTGTGTGTTTCTTTTGCTTAACGATTGCCACCTGACCTAGCCTCTGTTGCCCATCCTCGTCAGTTTCAGAGGGTAGATATTTCAGGGTTGCTTTTTCCCCAGGTCTCCACGCCCTTGTGTGTTTCTTTTGCTTAACGTTTGCCACCTGAAGCCAGCCTCTCTTGCCCATCTTCCTCAGTTTCAGAGGGTAGATATTTCAGGGTTGCTGTTTCCCCAGGTCTCCACGCCCTTGTGTGTTTCTTTTGCTTAACGATTGCCATCTGAAGCCAGCCTCTCTTGCCCATCTTCCTCAGTTTCAGAGGGTGGATTTCTCCGTGTTGCTTTTTCCCCAGGTCTCCACGCCCTTGTGTGTTTCTTTTGCTTAAAGTTTGAAACCTGAAGCCAGCCTCTCTTGCCCATCTTCCTCAGTTTCAGAGGGTACATATTTCAGGGTTGCTTTTTCCCCAGGTCTCCACGCCTTTGGGTTTTGTTTCTGCTTAACGATTGCCACCTGAGGTAGCCTCTGTTGCCCTTGTTCCTCATTTTCAGAGGGTGGATTTCTCCGTGTTGCTTTTTCCCCAGGTCTCCACGCCCTTGTGTGTTTCTTTTGCTTAACGATTGCCACCTGAGGTAGCCTCTGTTGCCCATCCTCGTCAGTTTCAGAGGGTAGATTTCTCAGTGCTGCTTTTTCCCCAGGTCTCCACGCCCTCGTGTGTTTCTTTTGCTTAAAGTTTGTCACCTGAAGCCAGCCTCTCTTGCCCATCTTCCTCAGTTTCAGAGGGTAGATATTTCAGCGTTGCTTTTTCCCCAGTTCTTCACACCTTAGTGTTTTGTTTTTGCTTAACGATTGCCACCTGGGCTAGCCTCTGTTTCCCATCTTCCTCAGTTTCAGAGGGTAGATATTTCAGGGTTGCTTTTTACCCAGGTCTCCACGCTTTTGGGTTTTGTTTTTGCTTAACGATTGCCACCTGAGGTAGCCTCTGTTGCCCATCTTCCTCAGTTTCAGAGGGTGGATTTCTCAGTGTTGCTTTTTACCCAGGTCTCCACGCCCTTGTGTGTTTCTTTTGCTTAAAGATTGCCACCTGAGCTAGCCTCTGTTGCCCATCTTCGTCCGTTTCAGAGGGTAGATTTCTCAGTGTTGCCTTTTCGCCAGCTCCCCACGCCCTTGTGTGTTTCTTTTGCTTAAAGATTGTCACCTGAGCTAGGCACTGTTGCCCTGCTTCCTCAGTTTCAGAGGGTACCTTTTTCAGGGTAGCTTTTTGACCGGGTCTCCTCGCCATTGTATTTTTCTATTTCACTTTTTTTGCATAAAGATTGCCACCTGAGCTAGCCTCTGTTGCCCATCTTCTTCGGTTTCAGAGGGTAGATTTCTCAGTGTTTCATGTTCGCCAGCTCTCCACGCCCTTGCGTCTTTTTTTTTTTTTTGCTTAAAGGTTGCAACCTGAGCTAGCTTCTTTTGCCCATGTTCGTCAGTTTCAGAGGGTGGATTTCTCCGTGTTGCTTTTTCCCCAGGTCTCCACGCCCTTGTGTGTTTCTTTTGCTTAACGATTGCCACCTGAGGTAGCCTCTGTTGCCCATCCTCGTCAGTTTCAGAGGGTAGATATATCAGGGTTGCTTTTTCCCCAGGTCTCCACGCCCTTGTGTGTTTCTTTTGCTTAAAGTTTGCCACCTGAAGCCAGCCTCTCTTGCCCATCTTCCTCAGTTTCAGAGGGTAGATATTTCAGGGTTGCTTTTTCCCCAGGTCTCCACGCCTTTGGGTCTTGCTTCTGCTTAACGATTGCCACCTGAGGTAGCCTCTGTTGCCCTTGTTCCTCAGTTTCAGAGGGTGGATTTCTCCGTGTTGCTTTTTCCCCAGGTCTCCACGCCCTTGTGTGTTTCTTTTGCTTAACGATTGCCACCTGAGGTAGCCTCTGTTGCCCATCCTCGTCAGTTTCAGAGGGTGGATTTCTCCCTGTTGCTTTTTCCCCAGGTCTCCACGCCCTTGTGTGTTTCTTTTGCTTAAAGTTTGCCACCTGAAGCCAGCCTCTCTTGCCCATCTTCCTCAGTTTCAGAGGGTAGATATTTCAGCGTCGCTTTTTCCCCAGGTCTTCACACCTTAGTGTTTTGTTTTTGCTTAACGATTGCCACCTGGGCTAGCCTCTGTTTCCCATCTTCCTCAGTTTCAGAGGGTTGATATTTCAGGGTTGCTTTTTCCCCAGGTCTCCACGCCCTTGTGTGTTTCTTTTGCTTAACGATTGCCACCTGACCTAGCCTCTGTTGCCCATCCTCGTCAGTTTCAGAGGGTAGATTTCTCCGTGTTGCTTTTTCCCCAGGTCTCCACGCCCTTGTGTGTTTCTTTTGCTTAACGTTTGCCACCTGAAGCCAGCCTCTCTTGCCCATCTTCCTCAGTTTCAGAGCGTAGATATTTCAGGGTTGCTTTTTACCCAGGTCTCCATGCTTTTGGGTTTTGTTTTTGCTTAACGATTGCCACCTGAGGTAGCCTCTGTTGCCCATTTCCTCAGTTTCAGAGGGTGGATTTCTCAGTGTTGCTTTTTACCCAGGTCTCCACGCCCTTGTGTGTTTCTTTTGCTTAAAGATTGCCACCTGAGCTAGCCTCTGTTGCCCATCTTCGTCCGTTTCAGAGGGTAGATTTCTCAGTGTTGCCTTTTCGCCAGCTCCCCACGCCCTTGTGTGTTTCTTTTGCTTAAAGATTGTCACCTGAGCTAGGCACTGTTGCCCTGCTTCCTCAGTTTCAGAGGGTACCTTTTTCAGGGTAGCTTTTTGACCGGGTCTCCTCGCCATTGTATTTTTCTATTTCACTTTTTTTGCATAAAGATTGCCACCTGAGCTAGCCTCTGTTGCCCATCTTCTTCGGTTTCAGAGGGTAGATTTCTCAGTGTTTCATGTTCGCCAGCTCTCCACGCCCTTGCGTCTTTTTTTTTTTTTTGCTTAAAGGTTGCAACCTGAGCTAGCTTCTTTTGCCCATGTTCGTCAGTTTCAGAGGGTGGATTTCTCCGTGTTGCTTTTTCCCCAGGTCTCCACGCCCTTGTGTGTTTCTTTTGCTTAACGATTGCCACCTGAGGTAGCCTCTGTTGCCCATCCTCGTCAGTTTCAGAGGGTAGATATATCAGGGTTGCTTTTTCCCCAGGTCTCCACGCCCTTGTGTGTTTCTTTTGCTTAAAGTTTGCCACCTGAAGCCAGCCTCTCTTGCCCATCTTCCTCAGTTTCAGAGGGTAGATATTTCAGGGTTGCTTTTTCCCCAGGTCTCCACGCCTTTGGGTCTTGCTTCTGCTTAACGATTGCCACCTGAGGTAGCCTCTGTTGCCCTTGTTCCTCAGTTTCAGAGGGTGGATTTCTCCGTGTTGCTTTTTCCCCAGGTCTCCACGCCCTTGTGTGTTTCTTTTGCTTAACGATTGCCACCTGAGGTAGCCTCTGTTGCCCATCCTCGTCAGTTTCAGAGGGTGGATTTCTCCCTGTTGCTTTTTCCCCAGGTCTCCACGCCCTTGTGTGTTTCTTTTGCTTCACGATTGCCACCTGAGGTAGCCTCTGTTGCCCATCCTCGTCAGTTTCAGAGGGTGGATTTCTCCCTGTTGCTTTTTCCCCAGGTCTCCACGCCCTTGTGTGTTTCTTTTGCTTAAAGTTTGCCACCTGAGGTAGCCTCTGTTGCCCATCTTCCTCAGTTTCAGAGGGTGGATTTCTCAGTGTTGCTTTTTCCCCAGGTCTCCACGCCCTTGTGTGTTTCTTTTGCTTAAAGATTGCCACCTGAGCTAGCCTCTGTTGCCCATCTTCGTCCGTTTCAGAGGGTAGATTTCTCAGTGTTGCCTTTTCGCCAGCTCCCCACGCCCTTGTGTGTTTCTTTTGCTTAAAGATTGTCACCTGAGCTAGGCACTGTTGCCCTGCTTCCTCAGTTTCAGAGGGTACCTTTTTCAGGGTAGCTTTTTGACCGGGTCTCCTCGCCATTGTATTTTTCTATTTCACTTTTTTTGCATAAAGATTGCCACCTGAGCTAGCCTCTGTTGCCCATCTTCTTCGGTTTCAGAGGGTAGATTTCTCAGTGTTTCATGTTCGCCAGCTCTCCACGCCCTTGCGTCTTTTTTTTTTTTTTGCTTAAAGGTTGCAACCTGAGCTAGCTTCTTTTGCCCATGTTCGTCAGTTTCAGAGGGTGGATTTCTCCGTGTTGCTTTTTCCCCAGGTCTCCACGCCCTTGTGTGTTTCTTTTGCTTAACGATTGCCACCTGAGGTAGCCTCTGTTGCCCATCCTCGTCAGTTTCAGAGGGTAGATATATCAGGGTTGCTTTTTCCCCAGGTCTCCACGCCCTTGTGTGTTTCTTTTGCTTAAAGTTTGCCACCTGAAGCCAGCCTCTCTTGCCCATCTTCCTCAGTTTCAGAGGGTAGATATTTCAGGGTTGCTTTTTCCCCAGGTCTCCACGCCTTTGGGTCTTGCTTCTGCTTAACGATTGCCACCTGAGGTAGCCTCTGTTGCCCTTGTTCCTCAGTTTCAGAGGGTGGATTTCTCCGTGTTGCTTTTTCCCCAGGTCTCCACGCCCTTGTGTGTTTCTTTTGCTTAACGATTGCCACCTGAGGTAGCCTCTGTTGCCCATCCTCGTCAGTTTCAGAGGGTGGATTTCTCCCTGTTGCTTTTTCCCCAGGTCTCCACGCCCTTGTGTGTTTCTTTTGCTTAAAGTTTGCCACCTGAAGCCAGCCTCTCTTGCCCATCTTCCTCAGTTTCAGAGGGTAGATATTTCAGGGTTGCTTTTTCCCCAGGTCTCCACGCCTTTGGGTTTTGTTTTTGCTTAACGATTGCCACCTGAGGTAGCCTCTCTTGCCCATCTTCCTCAGTTTCAGAGGGTGGATTTCTCCGTGTTGCTTTTTCCACAGGTCTCTACGCCCTTGTGTGTTTCTTTTGCTTAACGATTGCCACCTGAGGTAGCCTCTGTTGCCCATCCTCGTCAGTTTCAGAGGGTAGATTTCTCAGTGCTGCTTTTTCCCCAGGTCTCCACGCCCTCGTGTGTTTCTTTTGCTTAAAGTTTGTCACCTGAAGCCAGCCTCTCTTGCCCATCTTCCTCAGTTTCAGAGGGTAGATATTTCAGCGTTGCTTTTTCCCCAGGTCTTCACACCTTAGTGTTTTGTTTTTGCTTAACGATTGCCACCTGGGCTAGCCTCTGTTTCCCATCTTCCTCAGTTTCAGAGGGTTGATATTTCAGGGTTGCTTTTTCCCCAGGTCTCCACGCCCTTGTGTGTTTCTTTTGCTTAACGATTGCCACCTGACCTAGCCTCTGTTGCCCATCCTCGTCAGTTTCAGAGGGTAGATTTCTCCGTGTTGCTTTTTCCCCAGGTCTCCACGCCCTTGTGTGTTTCTTTTGCTTAACGTTTGCCACCTGAAGCCAGCCTCTCTTGCCCATCTTCCTCAGTTTCAGAGGGTAGATATTTCAGGGTTGCTTTTTACCCAGGTCTCCACGCTTTTGGGTTTTGTTTTTGCTTAACGATTGCCACCTGAGGTAGCCTCTGTTGCCCATCTTCCTCAGTTTCAGAGGGTGGATTTCTCAGTGTTGCTTTTTACCCAGGTCTCCACGCCCTTGTGTGTTTCTTTTGCTTAAAGATTGCCACCTGAGCTAGCCTCTGTTGCCCATCTTCGTCCGTTTCAGAGGGTAGATTTCTCAGTGTTGCCTTTTCGCCAGCTCCCCACGCCCTTGTGTGTTTCTTTTGCTTAAAGATTGTCACCTGAGCTAGGCACTGTTGCCCTGCTTCCTCAGTTTCAGAGGGTACCTTTTTCAGGGTAGCTTTTTGACCGGGTCTCCTCGCCATTGTATTTTTCTATTTCACTTTTTTTGCATAAAGATTGCCACCTGAGCTAGCCTCTGTCGCCCATCTTCTTCGGTTTCAGAGGGTAGATTTCTCAGTGTTTCATGTTCGCCAGCTCTCCACGCCCTTGCATCTTTTTTTTTTTTTTGCTTGAAGGTTGCAAGCTGAGCTAGCTTCTTTTGCCCATGTTCGTCAGTTTCAGAGGGTGGATTTCTCCGTGTTGCTTTTTCCCCAGGTCTCCACGCCCTTGTGTGTTTCTTTTGCTTAACGATTGCCACCTGAGGTAGCCTCTGTTGCCCATCCTCGTCAGTTTCAGAGGGTAGATATATCAGGGTTGCTTTTTCCCCAGGTCTCCACGCCCTTGTGTGTTTCTTTTGCTTAAAGTTTGCCACCTGAAGCCAGCCTCTCTTGCCCATCTTCCTCAGTTTCAGAGGGTAGATATTTCAGGGTTGCTTTTTCCCCAGGTCTCCACGCCTTTGGGTCTTGCTTCTGCTTAACGATTGCCACCTGAGGTAGCCTCTGTTGCCCTTGTTCCTCAGTTTCAGAGGGTGGATTTCTCCGTGTTGCTTTTTCCCCAGGTCTCCACGCCCTTGTGTGTTTCTTTTGCTTAACGATTGCCACCTGAGGTAGCCTCTGTTGCCCATCCTCGTCAGTTTCAGAGGGTGGATTTCTCCCTGTTGCTTTTTCCCCAGGTCTCCACGCCCTTGTGTGTTTCTTTTGCTTCACGATTGCCACCTGAGGTAGCCTCTGTTGCCCATCCTCGTCAGTTTCAGAGGGTGGATTTCTCCCTGTTGCTTTTTCCCCAGGTCTCCACGCCCTTGTGTGTTTCTTTTGCTTAAAGTTTGCCACCTGAAGCCAGCCTCTCTTGCCCATCTTCCTCAGTTTCAGAGGGTAGATATTTCAGGGTTGCTTTTTCCCCAGGTCTCCACGCCTTTGGGTTTTGTTTTTGCTTAACGATTGCCACCTGAGGTAGCCTCTCTTGCCCATCTTCCTCAGTTTCAGAGGGTGGATTTCTCCGTGTTGCTTTTTCCACAGGTCTCCACGCCCTTGTGTGTTTCTTTTGCTTCACTATTGCCACCTGGGATAGCCTCTGTTGCCCATCCTCGTCAGTTTCAGAGGGTAGATTTCTCAGTGCTGCTTTTTCCCCAGGTCTCCACGCCCTCGTGTGTTTCTTTTGCTTAAAGTTTGTCACCTGAAGCCAGCCTCTCTTGCCCATCTTCCTCAGTTTCAGAGGGTAGATATTTCAGCGTTGCTTTTTCCCCAGGTCTTCACACCTTAGTGTTTTGTTTTTGCTTAACGATTGCCACCTGGGCTAGCCTCTGTTTCCCATCTTCCTCAGTTTCAGAGGGTTGATATTTCAGGGTTGCTTTTTCCCCAGGTCTCCACGCCCTTGTGTGTTTCTTTTGCTTAACGATTGCCACCTGACCTAGCCTCTGTTGCCCATCCTCGTCAGTTTCAGAGGGTAGATTTCTCCGTGTTGCTTTTTCCCCAGGTCTCCACGCCCTTGTGTGTTTCTTTTGCTTAACGTTTGCCACCTGAAGCCAGCCTCTCTTGCCCATCTTCCTCAGTTTCAGAGGGTAGATATTTCAGGGTTGCTTTTTACCCAGGTCTCCACGCTTTTGGGTTTTGTTTTTGCTTAACGATTGCCACCTGAGGTAGCCTCTGTTGCCCATCTTCCTCAGTTTCAGAGGGTGGATTTCTCAGTGTTGCTTTTTACCCAGGTCTCCACGCCCTTGTGTGTTTCTTTTGCTTAAAGATTGCCACCTGAGCTAGCCTCTGTTGCCCATCTTCGTCCGTTTCAGAGGGTAGATTTCTCAGTGTTGCCTTTTCGCCAGCTCCCCACGCCCTTGTGTGTTTCTTTTGCTTAAAGATTGTCACCTGAGCTAGGCACTGTTGCCCTGCTTCCTCAGTTTCAGAGGGTACCTTTTTCAGGGTAGCTTTTTGACCGGGTCTCCTCGCCATTGTATTTTTCTATTTCACTTTTTTTGCATAAAGATTGCCACCTGAGCTAGCCTCTGTTGCCCATCTTCTTCGGTTTCAGAGGGTAGATTTCTCAGTGTTTCATGTTCGCCAGCTCTCCACGCCCTTGCGTCTTTTTTTTTTTTTTTGCTTAAAGGTTGCAACCTGAGCTAGCTTCTTTTGCCCATGTTCGTCAGTTTCAGAGGGTGGATTTCTCCGTGTTGCTTTTTCCCCAGGTCTCCACGCCCTTGTGTGTTTCTTTTGCTTAACGATTGCCACCTGAGGTAGCCTCTGTTGCCCATCCTCGTCAGTTTCAGAGGGTAGATATATCAGGGTTGCTTTTTCCCCAGGTCTCCACGCCCTTGTGTGTTTCTTTTGCTTAAAGTTTGCCACCTGAAGCCAGCCTCTCTTGCCCATCTTCCTCAGTTTCAGAGGGTAGATATTTCAGGGTTGCTTTTTCCCCAGGTCTCCACGCCTTTGGGTCTTGCTTCTGCTTAACGATTGCCACCTGAGGTAGCCTCTGTTGCCCTTGTTCCTCAGTTTCAGAGGGTGGATTTCTCCGTGTTGCTTTTTCCCCAGGTCTCCACGCCCTTGTGTGTTTCTTTTGCTTAACGATTGCCACCTGAGGTAGCCTCTGTTGCCCATCCTCGTCAGTTTCAGAGGGTGGATTTCTCCCTGTTGCTTTTTCCCCAGGTCTCCACGCCCTTGTGTGTTTCTTTTGCTTAAAGTTTGCCACCTGAAGCCAGCCTCTCTTGCCCATCTTCCTCAGTTTCAGAGGGTAGATATTTCAGGGTTGCTTTTTCCCCAGGTCTCCACGCCTTTGGGTTTTGTTTTTGCTTAACGATTGCCACCTGAGGTAGCCTCTCTTGCCCATCTTCCTCAGTTTCAGAGGGTGGATTTCTCCGTGTTGCTTTTTCCACAGGTCTCCACGCCCTTGTGTGTTTCTTTTGCTTCACGATTGCCACCTGAGATAGCCTCTGTTGCCCATCCTCGTCAGTTTCAGAGGGTAGATTTCTCAGTGCTGCTTTTTCCCCAGGTCTCCACGCCCTCGTGTGTTTCTTTTGCTTAAAGTTTGTCACCTGAAGCCAGCCTCTCTTGCCCATCTTCCTCAGTTTCAGAGGGTAGATATTTCAGCGTTGCTTTTTCCCCAGGTCTTCACACCTTAGTGTTTTGTTTTTGCTTAACGATTGCCACCTGGGCTAGCCTCTGTTTCCCATCTTCCTCAGTTTCAGAGGGTTGATATTTCAGGGTTGCTTTTTCCCCAGGTCTCCACGCCCTTGTGTGTTTCTTTTGCTTAACGATTGCCACCTGAGGTAGCCTCTGTTGCCCATCCTCGTCAGTTTCAGAGGGTGGATTTCTCCCTGTTGCTTTTTCCCCAGGTCTCCACGCCCTTGTGTGTTTCTTTTGCTTAAAGTTTGCCACCTGAAGCCAGCCTCTCTTGCCCATCTTCCTCAGTTTCAGAGGGTAGATATTTCAGGGTTGCTTTTTCCCCAGGTCTCCACGCCTTTGGGTTTTGTTTTTGCTTAACGATTGCCACCTGAGGTAGCCTCTCTTGCCCATCTTCCTCAGTTTCAGAGGGTGGATTTCTCCGTGTTGCTTTTTCCACAGGTCTCCACGCCCTTGTGTGTTTCTTTTGCTTCACGATTGCCACCTGAGATAGCCTCTGTTGCCCATCCTCGTCAGTTTCAGAGGGTAGATTTCTCAGTGCTGCTTTTTCCCCAGGTCTCCATGCCCTCGTGTGTTTCTTTTGCTTAAAGTTTGTCACCTGAAGCCAGCCTCTCTTGCCCATCTTCCTCAGTTTCAGAGGGTAGATATTTCAGCGTTGCTTTTTCCCCAGGTCTTCACACCTTAGTGTTTTGTTTTTGCTTAACGATTGCCACCTGGGCTAGCCTCTGTTTCCCATCTTCCTCAGTTTCAGAGGGTTGATATTTCAGGGTTGCTTTTTCCCCAGGTCTCCACGCCCTTGTGTGTTTCTTTTGCTTAACGATTGCCACCTGACCTAGCCTCTGTTGCCCATCCTCGTCAGTTTCAGAGGGTAGATTTCTCCGTGTTGCTTTTTCCCCAGGTCTCCACGCCCTTGTGTGTTTCTTTTGCTTAACGTTTGCCACCTGAAGCCAGCCTCTCTTGCCCATCTTCCTCAGTTTCAGAGGGTAGATATTTCAGGGTTGCTTTTTACCCAGGTCTCCACGCTTTTGGGTTTTGTTTTTGCTTAACGATTGCCACCTGAGGTAGCCTCTGTTGCCCATCTTCCTCAGTTTCAGAGGGTGGATTTCTCAGTGTTGCTTTTTACCCAGGTCTCCACGCCCTTGTGTGTTTCTTTTGCTTAAAGATTGCCACCTGAGCTAGCCTCTGTTGCCCATCTTCGTCCGTTTCAGAGGGTAGATTTCTCAGTGTTGCCTTTTCGCCAGCTCCCCACGCCCTTGTGTGTTTCTTTTGCTTAAAGATTGTCACCTGAGCTAGGCACTGTTGCCCTGCTTCCTCAGTTTCAGAGGGTACCTTTTTCAGGGTAGCTTTTTGACCGGGTCTCCTCGCCATTGTATTTTTCTATTTCACTTTTTTTGCATAAAGATTGCCACCTGAGCTAGCCTCTGTTGCCCATCTTCTTCGGTTTCAGAGGGTAGATTTCTCAGTGTTTCATGTTCGCCAGCTCTCCACGCCCTTGCGTCTTTTTTTTTTTTTTGCTTAAAGGTTGCAACCTGAGCTAGCTTCTTTTGCCCATGTTCGTCAGTTTCAGAGGGTGGATTTCTCCGTGTGGCTTTTTCCCCAGGTCTCCACGCCCTTGTGTGTTTCTTTTGCTTAACGATTGCCACCTGAGGTAGCCTCTGTTGCCCATCCTCGTCAGTTTCAGAGGGTAGATATATCAGGGTTGCTTTTTCCCCAGGTCTCCACGCCCTTGTGTGTTTCTTTTGCTTAAAGTTTGCCACCTGAAGCCAGCCTCTCTTGCCCATCTTCCTCAGTTTCAGAGGGTAGATATTTCAGGGTTGCTTTTTCCCCAGGTCTCCACGCCTTTGGGTCTTGCTTCTGCTTAACGATTGCCACCTGAGGTAGCCTCTGTTGCCCTTGTTCCTCAGTTTCAGAGGGTGGATTTCTCCGTGTTGCTTTTTCCCCAGGTCTCCACGCCCTTGTGTGTTTCTTTTGCTTAACGATTGCCACCTGAGGTAGCCTCTGTTGCCCATCCTCGTCAGTTTCAGAGGGTAGATATATCAGGGTTGCTTTTTCCCCAGGTCTCCACGCCCTTGTGTGTTTCTTTTGCTTAAAGTTTGCCACCTGAAGCCAGCCTCTCTTGCCCATCTTCCTCAGTTTCAGAGGGTAGATATTTCAGGGTTGCTTTTTCCCCAGGTCTCCACGCCTTTGGGTTTTGTTTTTGCTTAACGATTGCCACCTGAGGTAGCCTCTCTTGCCCATCTTCCTCAGTTTCAGAGGGTGGATTTCTCCGTGTTGCTTTTTCCACAGGTCTCCACGCCCTTGTGTGTTTCTTTTGCTTAACGATTGCCACCTGACCTAGCCTCTGTTGCCCATCCTCGTCAGTTTCAGAGGGTAGATTTCTCCGTGTTGCTTTTTCCCCAGGTCTAAACGCCCTCGTGTGTTTCTTTTGCTTAAAGTTTGTCACCTGAAGCCAGCCTCTCTTGCCCATCTTCCTCAGTTTCAGAGGGTAGATATTTCAGCGTTGCTTTTTCCCCAGGTCTTCACACCTTAGTGTTTTGTTTTTGCTTAACGATTGCCACCTGGGCTAGCCTCTGTTTCCCATCTTCCTCAGTTTCAGAGGGTTGATATTTCAGGGTTGCTTTTTCCCCAGGTCTCCACGCCCTTGTGTGTTTCTTTTGCTTAACGATTGCCACCTGACCTAGCCTCTGTTGCCCATCCTCGTCAGTTTCAGAGGGTAGATTTCTCCGTGTTGCTTTTTCCCCAGGTCTCCACGCCCTTGTGTGTTTCTTTTGCTTAACGTTTGCCACCTGAAGCCAGCCTCTCTTGCCCATCTTCCTCAGTTTCAGAGGGTAGATATTTCAGGGTTGCTTTTTACCCAGGTCTCCACGCTTTTGGGTTTTGTTTTTGCTTAACGATTGCCACCTGAGGTAGCCTCTGTTGCCCATCTTCCTCAGTTTCAGAGGGTGGATTTCTCAGTGTTGCTTTTTACCCAGGTCTCCACGCCCTTGTGTGTTTCTTTTGCTTAAAGATTGCCACCTGAGCTAGCCTCTGTTGCCCATCTTCGTCCGTTTCAGAGGGTAGATTTCTCAGTGTTGCCTTTTCGCCAGCTCCCCACGCCCTTGTGTGTTTCTTTTGCTTAAAGATTGTCACCTGAGCTAGGCACTGTTGCCCTGCTTCCTCAGTTTCAGAGGGTACCTTTTTCAGGGTAGCTTTTTGACCGGGTCTCCTCGCCATTGTATTTTTCTATTTCACTTTTTTTGCATAAAGATTGCCACCTGAGCTAGCCTCTGTTGCCCATCTTCTTCGGTTTCAGAGGGTAGATTTCTCAGTGTTTCATGTTCGCCAGCTCTCCACGCCCTTGCGTCTTTTTTTTTTTTTTGCTTAAAGGTTGCAACCTGAGCTAGCTTCTTTTGCCCATGTTCGTCAGTTTCAGAGGGTGGATTTCTCCGTGTTGCTTTTTCCCCAGGTCTCCACGCCCTTGTGTGTTTCTTTTGCTTAACGATTGCCACCTGAGGTAGCCTCTGTTGCCCATCCTCGTCAGTTTCAGAGGGTAGATATATCAGGGTTGCTTTTTCCCCAGGTCTCCACGCCCTTGTGTGTTTCTTTTGCTTAAAGTTTGCCACCTGAAGCCAGCCTCTCTTGCCCATCTTCCTCAGTTTCAGAGGGTAGATATTTCAGGGTTGCTTTTTCCCCAGGTCTCCACGCCTTTGGGTCTTGCTTCTGCTTAACGATTGCCACCTGAGGTAGCCTCTGTTGCCCTTGTTCCTCAGTTTCAGAGGGTGGATTTCTCCGTGTTGCTTTTTCCCCAGGTCTCCACGCCCTTGTGTGTTTCTTTTGCTTAACGATTGCCACCTGAGGTAGCCTCTGTTGCCCATCCTCGTCAGTTTCAGAGGGTAGATATATCAGGGTTGCTTTTTCCCCAGGTCTCCACGCCCTTGTGTGTTTCTTTTGCTTAAAGTTTGCCACCTGAAGCCAGCCTCTCTTGCCCATCTTCCTCAGTTTCAGAGGGTAGATATTTCAGGGTTGCTTTTTCCCCAGGTCTCCACGCCTTTGGGTTTTGTTTTTGCTTAACGATTGCCACCTGAGGTAGCCTCTCTTGCCCATCTTCCTCAGTTTCAGAGGGTGGATTTCTCCGTGTTGCTTTTTCCACAGGTCTCCACGCCCTTGTGTGTTTCTTTTGCTTCACGATTGCCACCTGAGATAGCCTCTGTTGCCCATCCTCGTCAGTTTCAGAGGGTAGATTTCTCAGTGCTGCTTTTTCCCCAGGTCTCCACGCCCTCGTGTGTTTCTTTTGCTTAAAGTTTGTCACCTGAAGCCAGCCTCTCTTGCCCATCTTCCTCAGTTTCAGAGGGTAGATATTTCAGCGTTGCTTTTTCCCCAGGTCTTCACACCTTAGTGTTTTGTTTTTGCTTAACGATTGCCACCTGGGCTAGCCTCTGTTTCCCATCTTCCTCAGTTTCAGAGGGTTGATATTTCAGGGTTGCTTTTTCCCCAGGTCTCCACGCCCTTGTGTGTTTCTTTTGCTTAACGATTGCCACCTGACCTAGCCTCTGTTGCCCATCCTCGTCAGTTTCAGAGGGTAGATTTCTCCGTGTTGCTTTTTCCCCAGGTCTCCACGCCCTTGTGTGTTTCTTTTGCTTAACGTTTGCCACCTGAAGCCAGCCTCTCTTGCCCATCTTCCTCAGTTTCAGAGGGTAGATATTTCAGGGTTGCTTTTTACCCAGGTCTCCACGCTTTTGGGTTTTGTTTTTGCTTAACGATTGCCACCTGAGGTAGCCTCTGTTGCCCATCTTCCTCAGTTTCAGAGGGTGGATTTCTCAGTGTTGCTTTTTACCCAGGTCTCCACGCCCTTGTGTGTTTCTTTTGCTTAAAGATTGCCACCTGAGCTAGCCTCTGTTGCCCATCTTCGTCCGTTTCAGAGGGTAGATTTCTCAGTGTTGCCTTTTCGCCAGCTCCCCACGCCCTTGTGTGTTTCTTTTGCTTAAAGATTGTCACCTGAGCTAGGCACTGTTGCCCTGCTTCCTCAGTTTCAGAGGGTACCTTTTTCAGGGTAGCTTTTTGACCGGGTCTCCTCGCCATTGTATTTTTCTATTTCACTTTTTTTGCATAAAGATTGCCACCTGAGCTAGCCTCTGTTGCCCATCTTCTTCGGTTTCAGAGGGTAGATTTCTCAGTGTTTCATGTTCGCCAGCTCTCCACGCCCTTGCGTCTTTTTTTTTTTTTTGCTTAAAGGTTGCAACCTGAGCTAGCTTCTTTTGCCCATGTTCGTCAGTTTCAGAGGGTGGATTTCTCCGTGTTGCTTTTTCCCCAGGTCTCCACGCCCTTGTGTGTTTCTTTTGCTTAACGATTGCCACCTGAGGTAGCCTCTGTTGCCCATCCTCGTCAGTTTCAGAGGGTAGATATATCAGGGTTGCTTTTTCCCCAGGTCTCCACGCCCTTGTGTGTTTCTTTTGCTTAAAGTTTGCCACCTGAAGCCAGCCTCTCTTGCCCATCTTCCTCAGTTTCAGAGGGTAGATATTTCAGGGTTGCTTTTTCCCCAGGTCTCCACGCCTTTGGGTCTTGCTTCTGCTTAACGATTGCCACCTGAGGTAGCCTCTGTTGCCCTTGTTCCTCAGTTTCAGAGGGTGGATTTCTCCGTGTTGCTTTTTCCCCAGGTCTCCACGCCCTTGTGTGTTTCTTTTGCTTAACGATTGCCACCTGAGGTAGCCTCTGTTGCCCATCCTCGTCAGTTTCAGAGGGTAGATATATCAGGGTTGCTTTTTCCCCAGGTCTCCACGCCCTTGTGTGTTTCTTTTGCTTAAAGTTTGCCACCTGAAGCCAGCCTCTCTTGCCCATCTTCCTCAGTTTCAGAGGGTAGATATTTCAGGGTTGCTTTTTCCCCAGGTCTCCACGCCTTTGGGTTTTGTTTTTGCTTAACGATTGCCACCTGAGGTAGCCTCTCTTGCCCATCTTCCTCAGTTTCAGAGGGTAGATATTTCAGGGTTGCTTTTTACCCAGGTCTCCACGCTTTTGGGTTTTGTTTTTGCTTAACGATTGCCACCTGAGGTAGCCTCTGTTGCCCATCTTCCTCAGTTTCAGAGGGTGGATTTCTCAGTGTTGCTTTTTACCCAGGTCTCCACGCCCTTGTGTGTTTCTTTTGCTTAAAGATTGCCACCTGAGCTAGCCTCTGTTGCCCATCTTCGTCCGTTTCAGAGGGTAGATTTCTCAGTGTTGCCTTTTCGCCAGCTCCCCACGCCCTTGTGTGTTTCTTTTGCTTAAAGATTGTCACCTGAGCTAGGCACTGTTGCCCTGCTTCCTCAGTTTCAGAGGGTACCTTTTTCAGGGTAGCTTTTTGACCGGGTCTCCTCGCCATTGTATTTTTCTATTTCACTTTTTTTGCATAAAGATTGCCACCTGAGCTAGCCTCTGTTGCCCATCTTCTTCGGTTTCAGAGGGTAGATTTCTCAGTGTTTCATGTTCGCCAGCTCTCCACGCCCTTGCGTCTTTTTTTTTTTTTTGCTTAAAGGTTGCAACCTGAGCTAGCTTCTTTTGCCCATGTTCGTCAGTTTCAGAGGGTGGATTTCTCCGTGTGGCTTTTTCCCCAGGTCTCCACGCCCTTGTGTGTTTCTTTTGCTTAACGATTGCCACCTGAGGTAGCCTCTGTTGCCCATCCTCGTCAGTTTCAGAGGGTAGATATATCAGGGTTGCTTTTTCCCCAGGTCTCCACGCCCTTGTGTGTTTCTTTTGCTTAAAGTTTGCCACCTGAAGCCAGCCTCTCTTGCCCATCTTCCTCAGTTTCAGAGGGTAGATATTTCAGGGTTGCTTTTTCCCCAGGTCTCCACGCCTTTGGGTCTTGCTTCTGCTTAACGATTGCCACCTGAGGTAGCCTCTGTTGCCCTTGTTCCTCAGTTTCAGAGGGTGGATTTCTCCGTGTTGCTTTTTCCCCAGGTCTCCACGCCCTTGTGTGTTTCTTTTGCTTAACGATTGCCACCTGAGGTAGCCTCTGTTGCCCATCCTCGTCAGTTTCAGAGGGTGGATTTCTCCCTGTTGCTTTTTCCCCAGGTCTCCACGCCCTTGTGTGTTTCTTTTGCTTAAAGTTTGCCACCTGAAGCCAGCCTCTCTTGCCCATCTTCCTCAGTTTCAGAGGGTAGATATTTCAGGGTTGCTTTTTCCCCAGGTCTCCACGCCTTTGGGTTTTGTTTTTGCTTAACGATTGCCACCTGAGGTAGCCTCTCTTGCCCATCTTCCTCAGTTTCAGAGGGTGGATTTCTCCGTGTTGCTTTTTCCACAGGTCTCCACGCCCTTGTGTGTTTCTTTTGCTTCACGATTGCCACCTGAGGTAGCCTCTGTTGCCCATCCTCGTCAGTTTCAGAGGGTAGATTTCTCAGTGCTGCTTTTTCCCCAGGTCTAAACGCCCTCGTGTGTTTCTTTTGCTTAAAGTTTGTCACCTGAAGCCAGCCTCTCTTGCCCATCTTCCTCAGTTTCAGAGGGTAGATATTTCAGCGTTGCTTTTTCCCCAGGTCTTCACACCTTAGTGTTTTGTTTTTGCTTAACGATTGCCACCTGGGCTAGCCTCTGTTTCCCATCTTCCTCAGTTTCAGAGGGTTGATATTTCAGGGTTGCTTTTTCCCCAGGTCTCCACGCCCTTGTGTGTTTCTTTTGCTTAACGATTGCCACCTGACCTAGCCTCTGTTGCCCATCCTCGTCAGTTTCAGAGGGTAGATTTCTCCGTGTTGCTTTTTCCCCAGGTCTCCACGCCCTTGTGTGTTTCTTTTGCTTAACGTTTGCCACCTGAAGCCAGCCTCTCTTGCCCATCTTCCTCAGTTTCAGAGGGTAGATATTTCAGGGTTGCTTTTTACCCAGGTCTCCACGCTTTTGGGTTTTGTTTTTGCTTAACGATTGCCACCTGAGGTAGCCTCTGTTGCCCATCTTCCTCAGTTTCAGAGGGTGGATTTCTCAGTGTTGCTTTTTACCCAGGTCTCCACGCCCTTGTGTGTTTCTTTTGCTTAAAGATTGCCACCTGAGCTAGCCTCTGTTGCCCATCTTCGTCCGTTTCAGAGGGTAGATTTCTCAGTGTTGCCTTTTCGCCAGCTCCCCACGCCCTTGTGTGTTTCTTTTGCTTAAAGATTGTCACCTGAGCTAGGCACTGTTGCCCTGCTTCCTCAGTTTCAGAGGGTACCTTTTTCAGGGTAGCTTTTTGACCGGGTCTCCTCGCCATTGTATTTTTCTATTTCACTTTTTTTGCATAAAGATTGCCACCTGAGCTAGCCTCTGTTGCCCATCTTCTTCGGTTTCAGAGGGTAGATTTCTCAGTGTTTCATGTTCGCCAGCTCTCCAGGCCCTTGCGTCTTTTTTTTTTTTTTGCTTAAAGGTTGCAACCTGAGCTAGCTTCTTTTGCCCATGTTCGTCAGTTTCAGAGGGTGGATTTCTCCGTGTTGCTTTTTCCCCAGGTCTCCACGCCCTTGTGTGTTTCTTTTGCTTAACGATTGCCACCTGAGGTAGCCTCTGTTGCCCATCCTCGTCAGTTTCAGAGGGTAGATATATCAGGGTTGCTTTTTCCCCAGGTCTCCACGCCCTTGTGTGTTTCTTTTGCTTAAAGTTTGCCACCTGAAGCCAGCCTCTCTTGCCCATCTTCCTCAGTTTCAGAGGGTAGATATTTCAGGGTTGCTTTTTCCCCAGGTCTCCACGCCTTTGGGTTTTGTTTTTGCTTAACGATTGCCACCTGAGGTAGCCTCTCTTGCCCATCTTCCTCAGTTTCAGAGGGTGGATTTCTCCGTGTTGCTTTTTCCACAGGTCTCCACGCCCTTGTGTGTTTCTTTTGCTTCACGATTGCCACCTGAGATAGCCTCTGTTGCCCATCCTCGTCAGTTTCAGAGGGTAGATTTCTCAGTGCTGCTTTTTCCCCAGGTCTCCACGCCCTCGTGTGTTTCTTTTGCTTAAAGTTTGTCACCTGAAGCCAGCCTCTCTTGCCCATCTTCCTCAGTTTCAGAGGGTAGATATTTCAGCGTTGCTTTTTCCCCAGGTCTTCACACCTTAGTGTTTTGTTTTTGCTTAACGATTGCCACCTGGGCTAGCCTCTGTTTCCCATCTTCCTCAGTTTCAGAGGGTTGATATTTCAGGGTTGCTTTTTCCCCAGGTCTCCACGCCCTTGTGTGTTTCTTTTGCTTAACGATTGCCACCTGACCTAGCCTCTGTTGCCCATCCTCGTCAGTTTCAGAGGGTAGATTTCTCCGTGTTGCTTTTTCCCCAGGTCTCCACGCCCTTGTGTGTTTCTTTTGCTTAACGTTTGCCACCTGAAGCCAGCCTCTCTTGCCCATCTTCCTCAGTTTCAGAGGGTAGATATTTCAGGGTTGCTTTTTACCCAGGTCTCCACGCTTTTGGGTTTTGTTTTTGCTTAACGATTGCCACCTGAGGTAGCCTCTGTTGCCCATCTTCCTCAGTTTCAGAGGGTGGATTTCTCAGTGTTGCTTTTTACCCAGGTCTCCACGCCCTTGTGTGTTTCTTTTGCTTAAAGATTGCCACCTGAGCTAGCCTCTGTTGCCCATCTTCGTCCGTTTCAGAGGGTAGATTTCTCAGTGTTGCCTTTTCGCCAGCTCCCCACGCCCTTGTGTGTTTCTTTTGCTTAAAGATTGTCACCTGAGCTAGGCACTGTTGCCCTGCTTCCTCAGTTTCAGAGGGTACCTTTTTCAGGGTAGCTTTTTGACCGGGTCTCCTCGCCATTGTATTTTTCTATTTCACTTTTTTTGCATAAAGATTGCCACCTGAGCTAGCCTCTGTTGCCCATCTTCTTCGGTTTCAGAGGGTAGATTTCTCAGTGTTTCATGTTCGCCAGCTCTCCACGCCCTTGCGTCTTTTTTTTTTTTTTGCTTAAAGGTTGCAGCCTGAGCTAGCTTCTTTTGCCCATGTTCGTCAGTTTCAGAGGGTGGATTTCTCCGTGTTGCTTTTTCCCCAGGTCTCCACGCCCTTGTGTGTTTCTTTTGCTTAACGATTGCCACCTGAGGTAGCCTCTGTTGCCCATCCTCGTCAGTTTCAGAGGGTAGATATATCAGGGTTGCTTTTTCCCCAGGTCTCCACGCCCTTGTGTGTTTCTTTTGCTTAAAGTTTGCCACCTGAAGCCAGCCTCTCTTGCCCATCTTCCTCAGTTTCAGAGGGTAGATATTTCAGGGTTGCTTTTTCCCCAGGTCTCCACGCCTTTGGGTCTTGCTTCTGCTTAACGATTGCCACCTGAGGTAGCCTCTGTTGCCCTTGTTCCTCAGTTTCAGAGGGTGGATTTCTCCGTGTTGCTTTTTCCCCAGGTCTCCACGCCCTTGTGTGTTTCTTTTGCTTAACGATTGCCACCTGAGGTAGCCTCTGTTGCCCATCCTCGTCAGTTTCAGAGGGTAGATATATCAGGGTTGCTTTTTCCCCAGGTCTCCACGCCCTTGTGTGTTTCTTTTGCTTAAAGTTTGCCACCTGAAGCCAGCCTCTCTTGCCCATCTTCCTCAGTTTCAGAGGGTAGATATTTCAGGGTTGCTTTTTCCCCAGGTCTCCACGCCTTTGGGTTTTGTTTTTGCTTAACGATTGCCACCTGAGGTAGCCTCTCTTGCCCATCTTCCTCAGTTTCAGAGGGTAGATATTTCAGGGTTGCTTTTTACCCAGGTCTCCACGCTTTTGGGTTTTGTTTTTGCTTAACGATTGCCACCTGAGGTAGCCTCTGTTGCCCATCTTCCTCAGTTTCAGAGGGTGGATTTCTCAGTGTTGCTTTTTACCCAGGTCTCCACGCCCTTGTGTGTTTCTTTTGCTTAAAGATTGCCACCTGAGCTAGCCTCTGTTGCCCATCTTCGTCCGTTTCAGAGGGTAGATTTCTCAGTGTTGCCTTTTCGCCAGCTCCCCACGCCCTTGTGTGTTTCTTTTGCTTAAAGATTGTCACCTGAGCTAGGCACTGTTGCCCTGCTTCCTCAGTTTCAGAGGGTACCTTTTTCAGGGTAGCTTTTTGACCGGGTCTCCTCGCCATTGTATTTTTCTATTTCACTTTTTTTGCATAAAGATTGCCACCTGAGCTAGCCTCTGTTGCCCATCTTCTTCGGTTTCAGAGGGTAGATTTCTCAGTGTTTCATGTTCGCCAGCTCTCCACGCCCTTGCGTCTTTTTTTTTTTTTTGCTTAAAGGTTGCAACCTGAGCTAGCTTCTTTTGCCCATGTTCGTCAGTTTCAGAGGGTGGATTTCTCCGTGTTGCTTTTTCCCCAGGTCTCCACGCCCTTGTGTGTTTCTTTTGCTTAACGATTGCCACCTGAGGTAGCCTCTGTTGCCCATCCTCGTCAGTTTCAGAGGGTAGATATATCAGGGTTGCTTTTTCCCCAGGTCTCCACGCCCTCGTGTGTTTCTTTTGCTTAAAGTTTGTCACCTGAAGCCAGCCTCTCTTGCCCATCTTCCTCAGTTTCAGAGGGTAGATATTTCAGCGTTGCTTTTTCCCCAGGTCTTCACACCTTAGTGTTTTGTTTTTGCTTAACGATTGCCACCTGGGCTAGCCTCTGTTTCCCATCTTCCTCAGTTTCAGAGGGTTGATATTTCAGGGTTGCTTTTTCCCCAGGTCTCCACGCCCTTGTGTGTTTCTTTTGCTTAACGATTGCCACCTGACCTAGCCTCTGTTGCCCATCCTCGTCAGTTTCAGAGGGTAGATTTCTCCGTGTTGCTTTTTCCCCAGGTCTCCACGCCCTTGTGTGTTTCTTTTGCTTAACGTTTGCCACCTGAAGCCAGCCTCTCTTGCCCATCTTCCTCAGTTTCAGAGGGTAGATATTTCAGGGTTGCTTTTTACCCAGGTCTCCACGCTTTTGGGTTTTGTTTTTGCTTAACGATTGCCACCTGAGGTAGCCTCTGTTGCCCATCTTCCTCAGTTTCAGAGGGTGGATTTCTCAGTGTTGCTTTTTACCCAGGTCTCCACGCCCTTGTGTGTTTCTTTTGCTTAAAGATTGCCACCTGAGCTAGCCTCTGTTGCCCATCTTCGTCCGTTTCAGAGGGTAGATTTCTCAGTGTTGCCTTTTCGCCAGCTCCCCACGCCCTTGTGTGTTTCTTTTGCTTAAAGATTGTCACCTGAGCTAGGCACTGTTGCCCTGCTTCCTCAGTTTCAGAGGGTACCTTTTTCAGGGTAGCTTTTTGACCGGGTCTCCTCGCCATTGTATTTTTCTATTTCACTTTTTTTGCATAAAGATTGCCACCTGAGCTAGCCTCTGTTGCCCATCTTCTTCGGTTTCAGAGGGTAGATTTCTCAGTGTTTCATGTTCGCCAGCTCTCCACGCCCTTGCGTCTTTTTTTTTTTTTTGCTTAAAGGTTGCAACCTGAGCTAGCTTCTTTTGCCCATGTTCGTCAGTTTCAGAGGGTGGATTTCTCCGTGTTGCTTTTTCCCCAGGTCTCCACGCCCTTGTGTGTTTCTTTTGCTTAACGATTGCCACCTGAGGTAGCCTCTGTTGCCCATCCTCGTCAGTTTCAGAGGGTAGATATATCAGGGTTGCTTTTTCCCCAGGTCTCCACGCCCTTGTGTGTTTCTTTTGCTTAAAGTTTGCCACCTGAAGCCAGCCTCTCTTGCCCATCTTCCTCAGTTTCAGAGGGTAGATATTTCAGGGTTGCTTTTTCCCCAGGTCTCCACGCCTTTGGGTCTTGCTTCTGCTTAACGATTGCCACCTGAGGTAGCCTCTGTTGCCCTTGTTCCTCAGTTTCAGAGGGTGGATTTCTCCGTGTTGCTTTTTCCCCAGGTCTCCACGCCCTTGTGTGTTTCTTTTGCTTAACGATTGCCACCTGAGGTAGCCTCTGTTGCCCATCCTCGTCAGTTTCAGAGGGTAGATATATCAGGGTTGCTTTTTCCCCAGGTCTCCACGCCCTTGTGTGTTTCTTTTGCTTAAAGTTTGCCACCTGAAGCCAGCCTCTCTTGCCCATCTTCCTCAGTTTCAGAGGGTAGATATTTCAGGGTTGCTTTTTCCCCAGGTCTCCACGCCTTTGGGTTTTGTTTTTGCTTAACGATTGCCACCTGAGGTAGCCTCTCTTGCCCATCTTCCTCAGTTTCAGAGGGTAGATATTTCAGGGTTGCTTTTTCCCCAGGTCTCCACGCTTTTGGGTTTTGTTTTTGCTTAACGATTGCCACCTGAGGTAGCCTCTGTTGCCCATCTTCCTCAGTTTCAGAGGGTGGATTTCTCAGTGTTGCTTTTTACCCAGGTCTCCACGCCCTTGTGTGTTTCTTTTGCTTAAAGATTGCCACCTGAGCTAGCCTCTGTTGCCCATCTTCGTCCGTTTCAGAGGGTAGATTTCTCAGTGTTGCCTTTTCGCCAGCTCCCCACGCCCTTGTGTGTTTCTTTTGCTTAAAGATTGTCACCTGAGCTAGGCACTGTTGCCCTGCTTCCTCAGTTTCAGAGGGTACCTTTTTCAGGGTAGCTTTTTGACCGGGTCTCCTCGCCATTGTATTTTTCTATTTCACTTTTTTTGCATAAAGATTGCCACCTGAGCTAGCCTCTGTTGCCCATCTTCTTCGGTTTCAGAGGGTAGATTTCTCAGTGTTTCATGTTCGCCAGCTCTCCACGCCCTTGCGTCTTTTTTTTTTTTTTGCTTAAAGGTTGCAACCTGAGCTAGCTTCTTTTGCCCATGTTCGTCAGTTTCAGAGGGTGGATTTCTCCGTGTTGCTTTTTCCCCAGGTCTCCACGCCCTTGTGTGTTTCTTTTGCTTAACGATTGCCACCTGAGGTAGCCTCTGTTGCCCATCCTCGTCAGTTTCAGAGGGTAGATATATCAGGGTTGCTTTTTCCCCAGGTCTCCACGCCCTTGTGTGTTTCTTTTGCTTAAAGTTTGCCACCTGAAGCCAGCCTCTCTTGCCCATCTTCCTCAGTTTCAGAGGGTAGATATTTCAGGGTTGCTTTTTCCCCAGGTCTCCACGCCTTTGGGTCTTGCTTCTGCTTAACGATTGCCACCTGAGGTAGCCTCTGTTGCCCTTGTTCCTCAGTTTCAGAGGGTGGATTTCTCCGTGTTGCTTTTTCCCCAGGTCTCCACGCCCTTGTGTGTTTCTTTTGCTTAACGATTGCCACCTGAGGTAGCCTCTGTTGCCCATCCTCGTCAGTTTCAGAGGGTAGATATATCAGGGTTGCTTTTTCCCCAGGTCTCCACGCCCTTGTGTGTTTCTTTTGCTTAAAGTTTGCCACCTGAAGCCAGCCTCTCTTGCCCATCTTCCTCAGTTTCAGAGGGTAGATATTTCAGGGTTGCTTTTTCCCCAGGTCTCCACGCCTTTGGGTTTTGTTTTTGCTTAACGATTGCCACCTGAGGTAGCCTCTCTTGCCCATCTTCCTCAGTTTCAGAGGGTGGATTTCTCCGTGTTGCTTTTTCCACAGGTCTCCACGCCCTTGTGTGTTTCTTTTGCTTAACGATTGCCACCTGACCTAGCCTCTGTTGCCCATCCTCGTCAGTTTCAGAGGGTAGATTTCTCCGTGTTGCTTTTTCCCCAGGTCTCCACGCCCTTGTGTGTTTCTTTTGCTTAATGTTTGCCACCTGAAGCCAGCCTCTCTTGCCCATCTTCCTCAGTTTCAGAGGGTAGATATTTCAGGGTTGCTTTTTACCCAGGTCTCCACGCTTTTGGGTTTTGTTTTTGCTTAACGATTGCCACCTGAGGTAGCCTCTGTTGCCCATCTTCCTCAGTTTCAGAGGGTGGATTTCTCAGTGTTGCTTTTTACCCAGGTCTCCACGCCCTTGTGTGTTTCTTTTGCTTAAAGATTGCCACCTGAGCTAGCCTCTGTTGCCCATCTTCGTCCGTTTCAGAGGGTAGATTTCTCAGTGTTGCCTTTTCGCCAGCTCCCCACGCCCTTGTGTGTTTCTTTTGCTTAAAGATTGTCACCTGAGCTAGGCACTGTTGCCCTGCTTCCTCAGTTTCAGAGGGTACCTTTTTCAGGGTAGCTTTTTGACCGGGTCTCCTCGCCATTGTATTTTTCTATTTCACTTTTTTTGCATAAAGATTGCCACCTGAGCTAGCCTCTGTTGCCCATCTTCTTCGGTTTCAGAGGGTAGATTTCTCAGTGTTTCATGTTCGCCAGCTCTCCACGCCCTTGCGTCTTTTTTTTTTTTTTGCTTAAAGGTTGCAACCTGAGCTAGCTTCTTTTGCCCATGTTCGTCAGTTTCAGAGGGTGGATTTCTCCGTGTTGCTTTTTCCCCAGGTCTCCACGCCCTTGTGTGTTTCTTTTGCTTAACGATTGCCACCTGAGGTAGCCTCTGTTGCCCATCCTCGTCAGTTTCAGAGGGTAGATATATCAGGGTTGCTTTTTCCCCAGGTCTCCACGCCCTTGTGTGTTTCTTTTGCTTAAAGTTTGCCACCTGAAGCCAGCCTCTCTTGCCCATCTTCCTCAGTTTCAGAGGGTAGATATTTCAGGGTTGCTTTTTCCCCAGGTCTCCACGCCTTTGGGTCTTGCTTCTGCTTAACGATTGCCACCTGAGGTAGCCTCTGTTGCCCTTGTTCCTCAGTTTCAGAGGGTGGATTTCTCCGTGTTGCTTTTTCCACAGGTCTCCACGCCCTTGTGTGTTTCTTTTGCTTAACGATTGCCACCTGAGGTAGCCTCTGTTGCCCATCCTCGTCAGTTTCAGAGGGTGGATTTCTCCCTGTTGCTTTTTCCCCAGGTCTCCACGCCCTTGTGTGTTTCTTTTGCTTCACGATTGCCACCTGAGGTAGCCTCTGTTGCCCATCCTCGTCAGTTTCAGAGGGTGGATTTCTCCCTGTTGCTTTTTCCCCAGGTCTCCACGCCCTTGTGTGTTTCTTTTGCTTAAAGTTTGCCACCTGAAGCCAGCCTCTCTTGCCCATCTTCCTCAGTTTCAGAGGGTAGATATTTCAGGGTTGCTTTTTCCCCAGGTCTCCACGCCTTTGGGTTTTGTTTTTGCTTAACGATTGCCACCTGAGGTAGCCTCTCTTGCCCATCTTCCTCAGTTTCAGAGGGTGGATTTCTCCGTGTTGCTTTTTCCACAGGTCTCCACGCCCTTGTGTGTTTCTTTTGCTTCACTATTGCCACCTGAGATAGCCTCTGTTGCCCATCCTCGTCAGTTTCAGAGGGTAGATTTCTCAGTGCTGCTTTTTCCCCAGGTCTCCACGCCCTCGTGTGTTTCTTTTGCTTAAAGTTTGTCACCTGAAGCCAGCCTCTCTTGCCCATCTTCCTCAGTTTCAGAGGGTAGATATTTCAGCGTTGCTTTTTCCCCAGGTCTTCACACCTTAGTGTTTTGTTTTTGCTTAACGATTGCCACCTGGGCTAGCCTCTGTTTCCCATCTTCCTCAGTTTCAGAGGGTTGATATTTCAGGGTTGCTTTTTCCCCAGGTCTCCACGCCCTTGTGTGTTTCTTTTGCTTAACGATTGCCACCTGACCTAGCCTCTGTTGCCCATCCTCGTCAGTTTCAGAGGGTAGATTTCTCCGTGTTGCTTTTTCCCCAGGTCTCCACGCCCTTGTGTGTTTCTTTTGCTTAACGTTTGCCACCTGAAGCCAGCCTCTCTTGCCCATCTTCCTCAGTTTCAGAGGGTAGATATTTCAGGGTTGCTTTTTACCCAGGTCTCCACGCTTTTGGGTTTTGTTTTTGCTTAACGATTGCCACCTGAGGTAGCCTCTGTTGCCCATCTTCCTCAGTTTCAGAGGGTGGATTTCTCAGTGTTGCTTTTTACCCAGGTCTCCACGCCCTTGTGTGTTTCTTTTGCTTAAAGATTGCCACCTGAGCTAGCCTCTGTTGCCCATCTTCGTCCGTTTCAGAGGGTAGATTTCTCAGTGTTGCCTTTTCGCCAGCTCCCCACGCCCTTGTGTGTTTCTTTTGCTTAAAGATTGTCACCTGAGCTAGGCACTGTTGCCCTGCTTCCTCAGTTTCAGAGGGTACCTTTTTCAGGGTAGCTTTTTGACCGGGTCTCCTCGCCATTGTATTTTTCTATTTCACTTTTTTTGCATAAAGATTGCCACCTGAGCTAGCCTCTGTTGCCCATCTTCTTCGGTTTCAGAGGGTAGATTTCTCAGTGTTTCATGTTCGCCAGCTCTCCACGCCCTTGCGTCTTTTTTTTTTTTTTGCTTAAAGGTTGCAACCTGAGCTAGCTTCTTTTGCCCATGTTCGTCAGTTTCAGAGGGTGGATTTCCCCGTGTTGCTTTTTCCCCAGGTCTCCACGCCCTTGTGTGTTTCTTTTGCTTAACGATTGCCACCTGAGGTAGCCTCTGTTGCCCATCCTCGTCAGTTTCAGAGGGTAGATATATCAGGGTTGCTTTTTCCCCAGGTCTCCACGCCCTTGTGTGTTTCTTTTGCTTAAAGTTTGCCACCTGAAGCCAGCCTCTCTTGCCCATCTTCCTCAGTTTCAGAGGGTAGATATTTCAGGGTTGCTTTTTCCCCAGGTCTCCACGCCTTTGGGTCTTGCTTCTGCTTAACGATTGCCACCTGAGGTAGCCTCTGTTGCCCTTGTTCCTCAGTTTCAGAGGGTGGATTTCTCCGTGTTGCTTTTTCCCCAGGTCTCCACGCCCTTGTGTGTTTCTTTTGCTTAACGATTGCCACCTGAGGTAGCCTCTGTTGCCCATCCTCGTCAGTTTCAGAGGGTGGATTTCTCCCTGTTGCTTTTTCCCCAGGTCTCCACGCCCTTGTGTGTTTCTTTTGCTTAAAGTTTGCCACCTGAAGCCAGCCTCTCTTGCCCATCTTCCTCAGTTTCAGAGGGTAGATATTTCAGGGTTGCTTTTTCCCCAGGTCTCCACGCCTTTGGGTTTTGTTTTTGCTTAACGATTGCCACCTGAGGTAGCCTCTCTTGCCCATCTTCCTCAGTTTCAGAGGGTGGATTTCTCCGTGTTGCTTTTTCCACAGGTCTCCACGCCCTTGTGTGTTTCTTTTGCTTCACGATTGCCACCTGAGGTAGCCTCTGTTGCCCATCCTCGTCAGTTTCAGAGGGTAGATTTCTCAGTGCTGCTTTTTCCCCAGGTCTCCACGCCCTCGTGTGTTTCTTTTGCTTAAAGTTTGTCACCTGAAGCCAGCCTCTCTTGCCCATCTTCCTCAGTTTCAGAGGGTAGATATTTCAGCGTTGCTTTTTCCCCAGGTCTTCACACCTTAGTGTTTTGTTTTTGCTTAACGATTGCCACCTGGGCTAGCCTCTGTTTCCCATCTTCCTCAGTTTCAGAGGGTTGATATTTCAGGGTTGCTTTTTCCCCAGGTCTCCACGCCCTTGTGTGTTTCTTTTGCTTCACGATTGCCACCTGAGGTAGCCTCTGTTGCCCATCCTCGTCAGTTTCAGAGGGTGGATTTCTCCCTGTTGCTTTTTCCCCAGGTCTCCACGCCCTTGTGTGTTTCTTTTGCTTAAAGTTTGCCACCTGAAGCCAGCCTCTCTTGCCCATCTTCCTCAGTTTCAGAGGGTAGATATTTCAGGGTTGCTTTTTCCCCAGGTCTCCACGCCTTTGGGTTTTGTTTTTGCTTAACGATTGCCACCTGAGGTAGCCTCTCTTGCCCATCTTCCTCAGTTTCAGAGGGTGGATTTCTCCGTGTTGCTTTTTCCACAGGTCTCCACGCCCTTGTGTGTTTCTTTTGCTTCACTATTGCCACCTGAGATAGCCTCTGTTGCCCATCCTCGTCAGTTTCAGAGGGTAGATTTCTCAGTGCTGCTTTTTCCCCAGGTCTCCACGCCCTCGTGTGTTTCTTTTGCTTAAAGTTTGTCACCTGAAGCCAGCCTCTCTTGCCCATCTTCCTCAGTTTCAGAGGGTAGATATTTCAGCGTTGCTTTTTCCCCAGGTCTTCACACCTTAGTGTTTTGTTTTTGCTTAACGATTGCCACCTGGGCTAGCCTCTGTTTCCCATCTTCCTCAGTTTCAGAGGGTTGATATTTCAGGGTTGCTTTTTCCCCAGGTCTCCACGCCCTTGTGTGTTTCTTTTGCTTAACGTTTGCCACCTGACCTAGCCTCTGTTGCCCATCCTCGTCAGTTTCAGAGGGTAGATTTCTCCGTGTTGCTTTTTCCCCAGGTCTCCACGCCCTTGTGTGTTTCTTTTGCTTAACGTTTGCCACCTGAAGCCAGCCTCTCTTGCCCATCTTCCTCAGTTTCAGAGGGTAGATATTTCAGGGTTGCTTTTTACCCAGGTCTCCACGCTTTTGGGTTTTGTTTTTGCTTAACGATTGCCACCTGAGGTAGCCTCTGTTGCCCATCTTCCTCAGTTTCAGAGGGTGGATTTCTCAGTGTTGCTTTTTACCCAGGTCTCCACGCCCTTGTGTGTTTCTTTTGCTTAAAGATTGCCACCTGAGCTAGCCTCTGTTGCCCATCTTCGTCCGTTTCAGAGGGTAGATTTCTCAGTGTTGCCTTTTCGCCAGCTCCCCACGCCCTTGTGTGTTTCTTTTGCTTAAAGATTGTCACCTGAGCTAGGCACTGTTGCCCTGCTTCCTCAGTTTCAGAGGGTACCTTTTTCAGGGTAGCTTTTTGACCGGGTCTCCTCGCCATTGTATTTTTCTATTTCACTTTTTTTGCATAAAGATTGCCACCTGAGCTAGCCTCTGTTGCCCATCTTCTTCGGTTTCAGAGGGTAGATTTCTCAGTGTTTCATGTTCGCCAGCTCTCCACGCCCTTGCGTCTTTTTTTTTTTTTTGCTTAAAGGTTGCAACCTGAGCTAGCTTCTTTTGCCCATGTTCGTCAGTTTCAGAGGGTGGATTTCTCCGTGTTGCTTTTTCCCCAGGTCTCCACGCCCTTGTGTGTTTCTTTTGCTTAACGATTGCCACCTGAGGTAGCCTCTGTTGCCCATCCTCGTCAGTTTCAGAGGGTAGATATATCAGGGTTGCTTTTTCCCCAGGTCTCCACGCCCTTGTGTGTTTCTTTTGCTTAAAGTTTGCCACCTGAAGCCAGCCTCTCTTGCCCATCTTCCTCAGTTTCAGAGGGTAGATATTTCAGGGTTGCTTTTTCCCCAGGTCTCCACGCCTTTGGGTCTTGCTTCTGCTTAACGATTGCCACCTGAGGTAGCCTCTGTTGCCCTTGTTCCTCAGTTTCAGAGGGTGGATTTCTCCGTGTTGCTTTTTCCCCAGGTCTCCACGCCCTTGTGTGTTTCTTTTGCTTAACGATTGCCACCTGAGGTAGCCTCTGTTGCCCATCCTCGTCAGTTTCAGAGGGTGGATTTCTCCCTGTTGCTTTTTCCCCAGGTCTCCACGCCCTTGTGTGTTTCTTTTGCTTAAAGTTTGCCACCTGAAGCCAGCCTCTCTTGCCCATCTTCCTCAGTTTCAGAGGGTAGATATTTCAGGGTTGCTTTTTCCCCAGGTCTCCACGCCTTTGGGTTTTGTTTTTGCTTAACGATTGCCACCTGAGGTAGCCTCTCTTGCCCATCTTCCTCAGTTTCAGAGGGTGGATTTCTCCGTGTTGCTTTTTCCACAGGTCTCCACGCCCTTGTGTGTTTCTTTTGCTTCACGATTGCCACCTGAGGTAGCCTCTGTTGCCCATCCTCGTCAGTTTCAGAGGGTAGATTTCTCAGTGCTGCTTTTTCCCCAGGTCTCCACGCCCTCGTGTGTTTCTTTTGCTTAAAGTTTGTCACCTGAAGCCAGCCTCTCTTGCCCATCTTCCTCAGTTTCAGAGGGTAGATATTTCAGCGTTGCTTTTTCCCCAGGTCTTCACACCTTAGTGTTTTGTTTTTGCTTAACGATTGCCACCTGGGCTAGCCTCTGTTTCCCATCTTCCTCAGTTTCAGAGGGTTGATATTTCAGGGTTGCTTTTTCCCCAGGTCTCCACGCCCTTGTGTGTTTCTTTTGCTTAACGATTGCCACCTGACCTAGCCTCTGTTGCCCATCCTCGTCAGTTTCAGAGGGTAGATTTCTCCGTGTTGCTTTTTCCCCAGGTCTCCACGCCCTTGTGTGTTTCTTTTGCTTAACGTTTGCCACCTGAAGCCAGCCTCTCTTGCCCATCTTCCTCAGTTTCAGAGGGTAGATATTTCAGGGTTGCTTTTTACCCAGGTCTCCACGCTTTTGGGTTTTGTTTTTGCTTAACGATTGCCACCTGAGGTAGCCTCTGTTGCCCATCTTCCTCAGTTTCAGAGGGTGGATTTCTCAGTGTTGCTTTTTACCCAGGTCTCCACGCCCTTGTGTGTTTCTTTTGCTTAAAGATTGCCACCTGAGCTAGCCTCTGTTGCCCATCTTCGTCCGTTTCAGAGGGTAGATTTCTCAGTGTTGCCTTTTCGCCAGCTCCCCACGCCCTTGTGTGTTTCTTTTGCTTAAAGATTGTCACCTGAGCTAGGCACTGTTGCCCTGCTTCCTCAGTTTCAGAGGGTACCTTTTTCAGGGTAGCTTTTTGACCGGGTCTCCTCGCCATTGTATTTTTCTATTTCACTTTTTTTGCATAAAGATTGCCACCTGAGCTAGCCTCTGTTGCCCATCTTCTTCGGTTTCAGAGGGTAGATTTCTCAGTGTTTCATGTTCGCCAGCTCTCCACGCCCTTGCGTCTTTTTTTTTTTTTTGCTTAAAGGTTGCAACCTGAGCTAGCTTCTTTTGCCCATGTTCGTCAGTTTCAGAGGGTGGATTTCTCCGTGTTGCTTTTTCCCCAGGTCTCCACGCCCTTGTGTGTTTCTTTTGCTTAACGATTGCCACCTGAGGTAGCCTCTGTTGCCCATCCTCGTCAGTTTCAGAGGGTAGATATATCAGGGTTGCTTTTTCCCCAGGTCTCCACGCCCTTGTGTGTTTCTTTTGCTTAAAGTTTGCCACCTGAAGCCAGCCTCTCTTGCCCATCTTCCTCAGTTTCAGAGGGTAGATATTTCAGGGTTGCTTTTTCCCCAGGTCTCCACGCCTTTGGGTCTTGCTTCTGCTTAACGATTGCCACCTGAGGTAGCCTCTGTTGCCCTTGTTCCTCAGTTTCAGAGGGTGGATTTCTCCGTGTTGCTTTTTCCCCAGGTCTCCACGCCCTTGTGTGTTTCTTTTGCTTAACGATTGCCACCTGAGGTAGCCTCTGTTGCCCATCCTCGTCAGTTTCAGAGGGTGGATTTCTCCCTGTTGCTTTTTCCCCAGGTCTCCACGCCCTTGTGTGTTTCTTTTGCTTAAAGTTTGCCACCTGAAGCCAGCCTCTCTTGCCCATCTTCCTCAGTTTCAGAGGGTAGATATTTCAGGGTTGCTTTTTCCCCAGGTCTCCACGCCTTTGGGTTTTGTTTTTGCTTAACGATTGCCACCTGAGGTAGCCTCTCTTGCCCATCTTCCTCAGTTTCAGAGGGTGGATTTCTCCGTGTTGCTTTTTCCACAGGTCTCCACGCCCTTGTGTGTTTCTTTTGCTTCACGATTGCCACCTGAGGTAGCCTCTGTTGCCCATCCTCGTCAGTTTCAGAGGGTAGATTTCTCAGTGCTGCTTTTTCCCCAGGTCTCCACGCCCTCGTGTGTTTCTTTTGCTTAAAGTTTGTCACCTGAAGCCAGCCTCTCTTGCCCATCTTCCTCAGTTTCAGAGGGTAGATATTTCAGCGTTGCTTTTTCCCCAGGTCTTCACACCTTAGTGTTTTGTTTTTGCTTAACGATTGCCACCTGGGCTAGCCTCTGTTTCCCATCTTCCTCAGTTTCAGAGGGTTGATATTTCAGGGTTGCTTTTTCCCCAGGTCTCCACGCCCTTGTGTGTTTCTTTTGCTTAACGATTGCCACCTGACCTAGCCTCTGTTGCCCATCCTCGTCAGTTTCAGAGGGTAGATTTCTCCGTGTTGCTTTTTCCCCAGGTCTCCACGCCCTTGTGTGTTTCTTTTGCTTAACGTTTGCCACCTGAAGCCAGCCTCTCTTGCCCATCTTCCTCAGTTTCAGAGGGTAGATATTTCAGGGTTGCTTTTTACCCAGGTCTCCACGCTTTTGGGTTTTGTTTTTGCTTAACGATTGCCACCTGAGGTAGCCTCTGTTGCCCATCTTCCTCAGTTTCAGAGGGTGGATTTCTCAGTGTTGCTTTTTACCCAGGTCTCCACGCCCTTGTGTGTTTCTTTTGCTTAAAGATTGCCACCTGAGCTAGCCTCTGTTGCCCATCTTCGTCCGTTTCAGAGGGTAGATTTCTCAGTGTTGCCTTTTCGCCAGCTCCCCACGCCCTTGTGTGTTTCTTTTGCTTAAAGATTGTCACCTGAGCTAGGCACTGTTGCCCTGCTTCCTCAGTTTCAGAGGGTACCTTTTTCAGGGTAGCTTTTTGACCGGGTCTCCTCGCCATTGTATTTTTCTATTTCACTTTTTTTGCATAAAGATTGCCACCTGAGCTAGCCTCTGTTGCCCATCTTCTTCGGTTTCAGAGGGTAGATTTCTCAGTGTTTCATGTTCGCCAGCTCTCCACGCCCTTGCGTCTTTTTTTTTTTTTTGCTTAAAGGTTGCAACCTGAGCTAGCTTCTTTTGCCCATGTTCGTCAGTTTCAGAGGGTGGATTTCTCCGTGTTGCTTTTTCCCCAGGTCTCCACGCCCTTGTGTGTTTCTTTTGCTTAACGATTGCCACCTGAGGTAGCCTCTGTTGCCCATCCTCGTCAGTTTCAGAGGGTAGATATATCAGGGTTGCTTTTTCCCCAGGTCTCCACGCCCTTGTGTGTTTCTTTTGCTTAAAGTTTGCCACCTGAAGCCAGCCTCTCTTGCCCATCTTCCTCAGTTTCAGAGGGTAGATATTTCAGGGTTGCTTTTTCCCCAGGTCTCCACGCCTTTGGGTCTTGCTTCTGCTTAACGATTGCCACCTGAGGTAGCCTCTGTTGCCCTTGTTCCTCAGTTTCAGAGGGTGGATTTCTCCGTGTTGCTTTTTCCCCAGGTCTCCACGCCCTTGTGTGTTTCTTTTGCTTAACGATTGCCACCTGAGGTAGCCTCTGTTGCCCATCCTCGTCAGTTTCAGAGGGTGGATTTCTCCCTGTTGCTTTTTCCCCAGGTCTCCACGCCCTTGTGTGTTTCTTTTGCTTAAAGTTTGCCACCTGAAGCCAGCCTCTCTTGCCCATCTTCCTCAGTTTCAGAGGGTAGATATTTCAGGGTTGCTTTTTCCCCAGGTCTCCACGCCTTTGGGTTTTGTTTTTGCTTAACGATTGCCACCTGAGGTAGCCTCTCTTGCCCATCTTCCTCAGTTTCAGAGGGTGGATTTCTCCGTGTTGCTTTTTCCACAGGTCTCCACGCCCTTGTGTGTTTCTTTTGCTTCACGATTGCCACCTGAGGTAGCCTCTGTTGCCCATCCTCGTCAGTTTCAGAGGGTAGATTTCTCAGTGCTGCTTTTTCCCCAGGTCTCCACGCCCTCGTGTGTTTCTTTTGCTTAAAGTTTGTCACCTGAAGCCAGCCTCTCTTGCCCATCTTCCTCAGTTTCAGAGGGTAGATATTTCAGCGTTGCTTTTTCCCCAGGTCTTCACACCTTAGTGTTTTGTTTTTGCTTAACGATTGCCACCTGGGCTAGCCTCTGTTTCCCATCTTCCTCAGTTTCAGAGGGTTGATATTTCAGGGTTGCTTTTTCCCCAGGTCTCCACGCCCTTGTGTGTTTCTTTTGCTTAACGATTGCCACCTGACCTAGCCTCTGTTGCCCATCCTCGTCAGTTTCAGAGGGTAGATTTCTCCGTGTTGCTTTTTCCCCAGGTCTCCACGCCCTTGTGTGTTTCTTTTGCTTAACGTTTGCCACCTGAAGCCAGCCTCTCTTGCCCATCTTCCTCAGTTTCAGAGGGTAGATATTTCAGGGTTGCTTTTTACCCAGGTCTCCACGCTTTTGGGTTTTGTTTTTGCTTAACGATTGCCACCTGAGGTAGCCTCTGTTGCCCATCTTCCTCAGTTTCAGAGGGTGGATTTCTCAGTGTTGCTTTTTACCCAGGTCTCCACGCCCTTGTGTGTTTCTTTTGCTTAAAGATTGCCACCTGAGCTAGCCTCTGTTGCCCATCTTCGTCCGTTTCAGAGGGTAGATTTCTCAGTGTTGCCTTTTCGCCAGCTCCCCACGCCCTTGTGTGTTTCTTTTGCTTAAAGATTGTCACCTGAGCTAGGCACTGTTGCCCTGCTTCCTCAGTTTCAGAGGGTACCTTTTTCAGGGTAGCTTTTTGACCGGGTCTCCTCGCCATTGTATTTTTCTATTTCACTTTTTTTGCATAAAGATTGCCACCTGAGCTAGCCTCTGTTGCCCATCTTCTTCGGTTTCAGAGGGTAGATTTCTCAGTGTTTCATGTTCGCCAGCTCTCCACGCCCTTGCGTCTTTTTTTTTTTTTTGCTTAAAGGTTGCAACCTGAGCTAGCTTCTTTTGCCCATGTTCGTCAGTTTCAGAGGGTGGATTTCTCCGTGTTGCTTTTTCCCCAGGTCTCCACGCCCTTGTGTGTTTCTTTTGCTTAACGATTGCCACCTGAGGTAGCCTCTGTTGCCCATCCTCGTCAGTTTCAGAGGGTAGATATATCAGGGTTGCTTTTTCCCCAGGTCTCCACGCCCTTGTGTGTTTCTTTTGCTTAAAGTTTGCCACCTGAAGCCAGCCTCTCTTGCCCATCTTCCTCAGTTTCAGAGGGTAGATATTTCAGGGTTGCTTTTTCCCCAGGTCTCCACGCCTTTGGGTCTTGCTTCTGCTTAACGATTGCCACCTGAGGTAGCCTCTGTTGCCCTTGTTCCTCAGTTTCAGAGGGTGGATTTCTCCGTGTTGCTTTTTCCCCAGGTCTCCACGCCCTTGTGTGTTTCTTTTGCTTAACGATTGCCACCTGAGGTAGCCTCTGTTGCCCATCCTCGTCAGTTTCAGAGGGTGGATTTCTCCCTGTTGCTTTTTCCCCAGGTCTCCACGCCCTTGTGTGTTTCTTTTGCTTAAAGTTTGCCACCTGAAGCCAGCCTCTCTTGCCCATCTTCCTCAGTTTCAGAGGGTAGATATTTCAGGGTTGCTTTTTCCCCAGGTCTCCACGCCTTTGGGTTTTGTTTTTGCTTAACGATTGCCACCTGAGGTAGCCTCTCTTGCCCATCTTCCTCAGTTTCAGAGGGTGGATTTCTCCGTGTTGCTTTTTCCACAGGTCTCCACGCCCTTGTGTGTTTCTTTTGCTTCACGATTGCCACCTGAGGTAGCCTCTGTTGCCCATCCTCGTCAGTTTCAGAGGGTAGATTTCTCAGTGCTGCTTTTTCCCCAGGTCTCCACGCCCTCGTGTGTTTCTTTTGCTTAAAGTTTGTCACCTGAAGCCAGCCTCTCTTGCCCATCTTCCTCAGTTTCAGAGGGTAGATATTTCAGCGTTGCTTTTTCCCCAGGTCTTCACACCTTAGTGTTTTGTTTTTGCTTAACGATTGCCACCTGGGCTAGCCTCTGTTTCCCATCTTCCTCAGTTTCAGAGGGTTGATATTTCAGGGTTGCTTTTTCCCCAGGTCTCCACGCCCTTGTGTGTTTCTTTTGCTTAACGATTGCCACCTGACCTAGCCTCTGTTGCCCATCCTCGTCAGTTTCAGAGGGTAGATTTCTCCGTGTTGCTTTTTCCCCAGGTCTCCACGCCCTTGTGTGTTTCTTTTGCTTAACGTTTGCCACCTGAAGCCAGCCTCTCTTGCCCATCTTCCTCAGTTTCAGAGGGTAGATATTTCAGGGTTGCTTTTTCCCCAGGTCTCCACGCCTTTGGGTTTTGTTTTTGCTTAACGATTGCCACCTGAGGTAGCCTCTCTTGCCCATCTTCCTCAGTTTCAGAGGGTGGATTTCTCCGTGTTGCTTTTTCCACAGGTCTCCACGCCCTTGTGTGTTTCTTTTGCTTCACGATTGCCACCTGAGGTAGCCTCTGTTGCCCATCCTCGTCAGTTTCAGAGGGTAGATTTCTCAGTGCTGCTTTTTCCCCAGGTCTCCACGCCCTCGTGTGTTTCTTTTGCTTAAAGTTTGTCACCTGAAGCCAGCCTCTCTTGCCCATCTTCCTCAGTTTCAGAGGGTAGATATTTCAGCGTTGCTTTTTCCCCAGGTCTTCACACCTTAGTGTTTTGTTTTTGCTTAACGATTGCCACCTGGGCTAGCCTCTGTTTCCCATCTTCCTCAGTTTCAGAGGGTTGATATTTCAGGGTTGCTTTTTCCCCAGGTCTCCACGCCCTTGTGTGTTTCTTTTGCTTAACGATTGCCACCTGACCTAGCCTCTGTTGCCCATCCTCGTCAGTTTCAGAGGGTAGATTTCTCCGTGTTGCTTTTTCCCCAGGTCTCCACGCCCTTGTGTGTTTCTTTTGCTTAACGTTTGCCACCTGAAGCCAGCCTCTCTTGCCCATCTTCCTCAGTTTCAGAGGGTAGATATTTCAGGGTTGCTTTTTACCCAGGTCTCCACGCTTTTGGGTTTTGTTTTTGCTTAACGATTGCCACCTGAGGTAGCCTCTGTTGCCCATCTTCCTCAGTTTCAGAGGGTGGATTTCTCAGTGTTGCTTTTTACCCAGGTCTCCACGCCCTTGTGTGTTTCTTTTGCTTAAAGATTGCCACCTGAGCTAGCCTCTGTTGCCCATCTTCGTCCGTTTCAGAGGGTAGATTTCTCAGTGTTGCCTTTTCGCCAGCTCCCCACGCCCTTGTGTGTTTCTTTTGCTTAAAGATTGTCACCTGAGCTAGGCACTGTTGCCCTGCTTCCTCAGTTTCAGAGGGTACCTTTTTCAGGGTAGCTTTTTGACCGGGTCTCCTCGCCATTGTATTTTTCTATTTCACTTTTTTTGCATAAAGATTGCCACCTGAGCTAGCCTCTGTTGCCCATCTTCTTCGGTTTCAGAGGGTAGATTTCTCAGTGTTTCATGTTCGCCAGCTCTCCACGCCCTTGCGTCTTTTTTTTTTTTTTGCTTAAAGGTTGCAACCTGAGCTAGCTTCTTTTGCCCATGTTCGTCAGTTTCAGAGGGTGGATTTCTCCGTGTTGCTTTTTCCCCAGGTCTCCACGCCCTTGTGTGTTTCTTTTGCTTAACGATTGCCACCTGAGGTAGCCTCTGTTGCCCATCCTCGTCAGTTTCAGAGGGTAGATATATCAGGGTTGCTTTTTCCCCAGGTCTCCACGCCCTTGTGTGTTTCTTTTGCTTAAAGTTTGCCACCTGAAGCCAGCCTCTCTTGCCCATCTTCCTCAGTTTCAGAGGGTAGATATTTCAGGGTTGCTTTTTCCCCAGGTCTCCACGCCTTTGGGTCTTGCTTCTGCTTAACGATTGCCACCTGAGGTAGCCTCTGTTGCCCTTGTTCCTCAGTTTCAGAGGGTGGATTTCTCCGTGTTGCTTTTTCCCCAGGTCTCCACGCCCTTGTGTGTTTCTTTTGCTTAACGATTGCCACCTGAGGTAGCCTCTGTTGCCCATCCTCGTCAGTTTCAGAGGGTGGATTTCTCCCTGTTGCTTTTTCCCCAGGTCTCCACGCCCTTGTGTGTTTCTTTTGCTTAAAGTTTGCCACCTGAAGCCAGCCTCTCTTGCCCATCTTCCTCAGTTTCAGAGGGTAGATATTTCAGGGTTGCTTTTTCCCCAGGTCTCCACGCCTTTGGGTTTTGTTTTTGCTTAACGATTGCCACCTGAGGTAGCCTCTCTTGCCCATCTTCCTCAGTTTCAGAGGGTGGATTTCTCCGTGTTGCTTTTTCCACAGGTCTCCACGCCCTTGTGTGTTTCTTTTGCTTCACGATTGCCACCTGAGGTAGCCTCTGTTGCCCATCCTCGTCAGTTTCAGAGGGTAGATTTCTCAGTGCTGCTTTTTCCCCAGGTCTCCACGCCCTCGTGTGTTTCTTTTGCTTAAAGTTTGTCACCTGAAGCCAGCCTCTCTTGCCCATCTTCCTCAGTTTCAGAGGGTAGATATTTCAGCGTTGCTTTTTCCCCAGGTCTTCACACCTTAGTGTTTTGTTTTTGCTTAACGATTGCCACCTGGGCTAGCCTCTGTTTCCCATCTTCCTCAGTTTCAGAGGGTTGATATTTCAGGGTTGCTTTTTCCCCAGGTCTCCACGCCCTTGTGTGTTTCTTTTGCTTAACGATTGCCACCTGACCTAGCCTCTGTTGCCCATCCTCGTCAGTTTCAGAGGGTAGATTTCTCCGTGTTGCTTTTTCCCCAGGTCTCCACGCCCTTGTGTGTTTCTTTTGCTTAACGTTTGCCACCTGAAGCCAGCCTCTCTTGCCCATCTTCCTCAGTTTCAGAGGGTAGATATTTCAGGGTTGCTTTTTCCCCAGGTCTCCACGCCTTTGGGTTTTGTTTTTGCTTAACGATTGCCACCTGAGGTAGCCTCTCTTGCCCATCTTCCTCAGTTTCAGAGGGTGGATTTCTCCGTGTTGCTTTTTCCACAGGTCTCCACGCCCTTGTGTGTTTCTTTTGCTTCACGATTGCCACCTGAGGTAGCCTCTGTTGCCCATCCTCGTCAGTTTCAGAGGGTAGATTTCTCAGTGCTGCTTTTTCCCCAGGTCTCCACGCCCTCGTGTGTTTCTTTTGCTTAAAGTTTGTCACCTGAAGCCAGCCTCTCTTGCCCATCTTCCTCAGTTTCAGAGGGTAGATATTTCAGCGTTGCTTTTTCCCCAGGTCTTCACACCTTAGTGTTTTGTTTTTGCTTAACGATTGCCACCTGGGCTAGCCTCTGTTTCCCATCTTCCTCAGTTTCAGAGGGTTGATATTTCAGGGTTGCTTTTTCCCCAGGTCTCCACGCCCTTGTGTGTTTCTTTTGCTTAACGATTGCCACCTGACCTAGCCTCTGTTGCCCATCCTCGTCAGTTTCAGAGGGTAGATTTCTCCGTGTTGCTTTTTCCCCAGGTCTCCACGCCCTTGTGTGTTTCTTTTGCTTAACGTTTGCCACCTGAAGCCAGCCTCTCTTGCCCATCTTCCTCAGTTTCAGAGGGTAGATATTTCAGGGTTGCTTTTTACCCAGGTCTCCACGCTTTTGGGTTTTGTTTTTGCTTAACGATTGCCACCTGAGGTAGCCTCTGTTGCCCATCTTCCTCAGTTTCAGAGGGTGGATTTCTCAGTGTTGCTTTTTACCCAGGTCTCCACGCCCTTGTGTGTTTCTTTTGCTTAAAGATTGCCACCTGAGCTAGCCTCTGTTGCCCATCTTCGTCCGTTTCAGAGGGTAGATTTCTCAGTGTTGCCTTTTCGCCAGCTCCCCACGCCCTTGTGTGTTTCTTTTGCTTAAAGATTGTCACCTGAGCTAGGCACTGTTGCCCTGCTTCCTCAGTTTCAGAGGGTACCTTTTTCAGGGTAGCTTTTTGACCGGGTCTCCTCGCCATTGTATTTTTCTATTTCACTTTTTTTGCATAAAGATTGCCACCTGAGCTAGCCTCTGTTGCCCATCTTCTTCGGTTTCAGAGGGTAGATTTCTCAGTGTTTCATGTTCGCCAGCTCTCCACGCCCTTGCGTCTTTTTTTTTTTTTTGCTTAAAGGTTGCAACCTGAGCTAGCTTCTTTTGCCCATGTTCGTCAGTTTCAGAGGGTGGATTTCTCCGTGTTGCTTTTTCCCCAGGTCTCCACGCCCTTGTGTGTTTCTTTTGCTTAACGATTGCCACCTGAGGTAGCCTCTGTTGCCCATCCTCGTCAGTTTCAGAGGGTAGATATATCAGGGTTGCTTTTTCCCCAGGTCTCCACGCCCTTGTGTGTTTCTTTTGCTTAAAGTTTGCCACCTGAAGCCAGCCTCTCTTGCCCATCTTCCTCAGTTTCAGAGGGTAGATATTTCAGGGTTGCTTTTTCCCCAGGTCTCCACGCCTTTGGGTCTTGCTTCTGCTTAACGATTGCCACCTGAGGTAGCCTCTGTTGCCCTTGTTCCTCAGTTTCAGAGGGTGGATTTCTCCGTGTTGCTTTTTCCCCAGGTCTCCACGCCCTTGTGTGTTTCTTTTGCTTAACGATTGCCACCTGAGGTAGCCTCTGTTGCCCATCCTCGTCAGTTTCAGAGGGTGGATTTCTCCCTGTTGCTTTTTCCCCAGGTCTCCACGCCCTTGTGTGTTTCTTTTGCTTAAAGTTTGCCACCTGAAGCCAGCCTCTCTTGCCCATCTTCCTCAGTTTCAGAGGGTAGATATTTCAGGGTTGCTTTTTCCCCAGGTCTCCACGCCTTTGGGTTTTGTTTTTGCTTAACGATTGCCACCTGAGGTAGCCTCTCTTGCCCATCTTCCTCAGTTTCAGAGGGTGGATTTCTCCGTGTTGCTTTTTCCACAGGTCTCCACGCCCTTGTGTGTTTCTTTTGCTTCACGATTGCCACCTGAGGTAGCCTCTGTTGCCCATCCTCGTCAGTTTCAGAGGGTAGATTTCTCAGTGCTGCTTTTTCCCCAGGTCTCCACGCCCTCGTGTGTTTCTTTTGCTTAAAGTTTGTCACCTGAAGCCAGCCTCTCTTGCCCATCTTCCTCAGTTTCAGAGGGTAGATATTTCAGCGTTGCTTTTTCCCCAGGTCTTCACACCTTAGTGTTTTGTTTTTGCTTAACGATTGCCACCTGGGCTAGCCTCTGTTTCCCATCTTCCTCAGTTTCAGAGGGTTGATATTTCAGGGTTGCTTTTTCCCCAGGTCTCCACGCCCTTGTGTGTTTCTTTTGCTTAACGATTGCCACCTGACCTAGCCTCTGTTGCCCATCCTCGTCAGTTTCAGAGGGTAGATTTCTCCGTGTTGCTTTTTCCCCAGGTCTCCACGCCCTTGTGTGTTTCTTTTGCTTAACGTTTGCCACCTGAAGCCAGCCTCTCTTGCCCATCTTCCTCAGTTTCAGAGGGTAGATATTTCAGGGTTGCTTTTTACCCAGGTCTCCACGCTTTTGGGTTTTGTTTTTGCTTAACGATTGCCACCTGAGGTAGCCTCTGTTGCCCATCTTCCTCAGTTTCAGAGGGTGGATTTCTCAGTGTTGCTTTTTACCCAGGTCTCCACGCCCTTGTGTGTTTCTTTTGCTTAAAGATTGCCACCTGAGCTAGCCTCTGTTGCCCATCTTCGTCCGTTTCAGAGGGTAGATTTCTCAGTGTTGCCTTTTCGCCAGCTCCCCACGCCCTTGTGTGTTTCTTTTGCTTAAAGATTGTCACCTGAGCTAGGCACTGTTGCCCTGCTTCCTCAGTTTCAGAGGGTACCTTTTTCAGGGTAGCTTTTTGACCGGGTCTCCTCGCCATTGTATTTTTCTATTTCACTTTTTTTGCATAAAGATTGCCACCTGAGCTAGCCTCTGTTGCCCATCTTCTTCGGTTTCAGAGGGTAGATTTCTCAGTGTTTCATGTTCGCCAGCTCTCCACGCCCTTGCGTCTTTTTTTTTTTTTTGCTTAAAGGTTGCAACCTGAGCTAGCTTCTTTTGCCCATGTTCGTCAGTTTCAGAGGGTGGATTTCTCCGTGTTGCTTTTTCCCCAGGTCTCCACGCCCTTGTGTGTTTCTTTTGCTTAACGATTGCCACCTGAGGTAGCCTCTGTTGCCCATCCTCGTCAGTTTCAGAGGGTAGATATATCAGGGTTGCTTTTTCCCCAGGTCTCCACGCCCTTGTGTGTTTCTTTTGCTTAAAGTTTGCCACCTGAAGCCAGCCTCTCTTGCCCATCTTCCTCAGTTTCAGAGGGTAGATATTTCAGGGTTGCTTTTTCCCCAGGTCTCCACGCCTTTGGGTCTTGCTTCTGCTTAACGATTGCCACCTGAGGTAGCCTCTGTTGCCCTTGTTCCTCAGTTTCAGAGGGTGGATTTCTCCGTGTTGCTTTTTCCCCAGGTCTCCACGCCCTTGTGTGTTTCTTTTGCTTAACGATTGCCACCTGAGGTAGCCTCTGTTGCCCATCCTCGTCAGTTTCAGAGGGTGGATTTCTCCCTGTTGCTTTTTCCCCAGGTCTCCACGCCCTTGTGTGTTTCTTTTGCTTAAAGTTTGCCACCTGAAGCCAGCCTCTCTTGCCCATCTTCCTCAGTTTCAGAGGGTAGATATTTCAGGGTTGCTTTTTCCCCAGGTCTCCACGCCTTTGGGTTTTGTTTTTGCTTAACGATTGCCACCTGAGGTAGCCTCTCTTGCCCATCTTCCTCAGTTTCAGAGGGTGGATTTCTCCGTGTTGCTTTTTCCACAGGTCTCCACGCCCTTGTGTGTTTCTTTTGCTTAACGATTGCCACCTGACCTAGCCTCTGTTGCCCATCCTCGTCAGTTTCAGAGGGTAGATTTCTCAGTGCTGCTTTTTCCCCAGGTCTCCACGCCCTCGTGTGTTTCTTTTGCTTAAAGTTTGTCACCTGAAGCCAGCCTCTCTTGCCCATCTTCCTCAGTTTCAGAGGGTAGATATTTCAGCGTTGCTTTTTCCCCAGGTCTTCACACCTTAGTGTTTTGTTTTTGCTTAACGATTGCCACCTGGGCTAGCCTCTGTTTCCCATCTTCCTCAGTTTCAGAGGGTTGATATTTCAGGGTTGCTTTTTCCCCAGGTCTCCACGCCCTTGTGTGTTTCTTTTGCTTAACGATTGCCACCTGACCTAGCCTCTGTTGCCCATCCTCGTCAGTTTCAGAGGGTAGATTTCTCCGTGTTGCTTTTTCCCCAGGTCTCCACGCCCTTGTGTGTTTCTTTTGCTTAACGTTTGCCACCTGAAGCCAGCCTCTCTTGCCCATCTTCCTCAGTTTCAGAGGGTAGATATTTCAGGGTTGCTTTTTACCCAGGTCTCCACGCTTTTGGGTTTTGTTTTTGCTTAACGATTGCCACCTGAGGTAGCCTCTGTTGCCCATCTTCCTCAGTTTCAGAGGGTGGATTTCTCAGTGTTGCTTTTTACCCAGGTCTCCACGCCCTTGTGTGTTTCTTTTGCTTAAAGATTGCCACCTGAGCTAGCCTCTGTTGCCCATCTTCGTCCGTTTCAGAGGGTAGATTTCTCAGTGTTGCCTTTTCGCCAGCTCCCCACGCCCTTGTGTGTTTCTTTTGCTTAAAGATTGTCACCTGAGCTAGGCACTGTTGCCCTGCTTCCTCAGTTTCAGAGGGTACCTTTTTCAGGGTAGCTTTTTGACCGGGTCTCCTCGCCATTGTATTTTTCTATTTCACTTTTTTTGCATAAAGATTGCCACCTGAGCTAGCCTCTGTTGCCCATCTTCTTCGGTTTCAGAGGGTAGATTTCTCAGTGTTTCATGTTCGCCAGCTCTCCACGCCCTTGCGTCTTTTTTTTTTTTTTGCTTAAAGGTTGCAACCTGAGCTAGCTTCTTTTGCCCATGTTCGTCAGTTTCAGAGGGTGGATTTCTCCGTGTTGCTTTTTCCCCAGGTCTCCACGCCCTTGTGTGTTTCTTTTGCTTAACGATTGCCACCTGAGGTAGCCTCTGTTGCCCATCCTCGTCAGTTTCAGAGGGTAGATATATCAGGGTTGCTTTTTCCCCAGGTCTCCACGCCCTTGTGTGTTTCTTTTGCTTAAAGTTTGCCACCTGAAGCCAGCCTCTCTTGCCCATCTTCCTCAGTTTCAGAGGGTAGATATTTCAGGGTTGCTTTTTCCCCAGGTCTCCACGCCTTTGGGTCTTGCTTCTGCTTAACGATTGCCACCTGAGGTAGCCTCTGTTGCCCTTGTTCCTCAGTTTCAGAGGGTGGATTTCTCCCTGTTGCTTTTTCCCCAGGTCTCCACGCCCTTGTGTGTTTCTTTTGCTTAAAGTTTGCCACCTGAAGCCAGCCTCTCTTGCCCATCTTCCTCAGTTTCAGAGGGTAGATATTTCAGGGTTGCTTTTTCCCCAGGTCTCCACGCCTTTGGGTTTTGTTTTTGCTTAACGATTGCCACCTGAGGTAGCCTCTGTTGCCCATCTTCCTCAGTTTCAGAGGGTGGATTTCTCAGTGTTGCTTTTTCCACAGGTCTCCACGCCCTTGTGTGTTTCTTTTGCTTCACGATTGCCACCTGAGGTAGCCTCTGTTGCCCATCCTCGTCAGTTTCAGAGGGTAGATTTCTCAGTGCTGCTTTTTCCCCAGGTCTCCACGCCCTCGTGTGTTTCTTTTGCTTAAAGTTTGTCACCTGAAGCCAGCCTCTCTTGCCCATCTTCCTCAGTTTCAGAGGGTAGATATTTCAGCGTTGCTTTTTCCCCAGGTCTTCACACCTTAGTGTTTTGTTTTTGCTTAACGATTGCCACCTGGGCTAGCCTCTGTTTCCCATCTTCCTCAGTTTCAGAGGGTTGATATTTCAGGGTTGCTTTTTCCCCAGGTCTCCACGCCCTTGTGTGTTTCTTTTGCTTAACGATTGCCACCTGACCTAGCCTCTGTTGCCCATCCTCGTCAGTTTCAGAGGGTAGATTTCTCCGTGTTGCTTTTTCCCCAGGTCTCCACGCCCTTGTGTGTTTCTTTTGCTTAACGTTTGCCACCTGAAGCCAGCCTCTCTTGCCCATCTTCCTCAGTTTCAGAGGGTAGATATTTCAGGGTTGCTTTTTACCCAGGTCTCCACGCTTTTGGGTTTTGTTTTTGCTTAACGATTGCCACCTGAGGTAGCCTCTGTTGCCCATCTTCCTCAGTTTCAGAGGGTGGATTTCTCAGTGTTGCTTTTTACCCAGGTCTCCACGCCCTTGTGTGTTTCTTTTGCTTAAAGATTGCCACCTGAGCTAGCCTCTGTTGCCCATCTTCGTCCGTTTCAGAGGGTAGATTTCTCAGTGTTGCCTTTTCGCCAGCTCCCCACGCCCTTGTGTGTTTCTTTTGCTTAAAGATTGTCACCTGAGCTAGGCACTGTTGCCCTGCTTCCTCAGTTTCAGAGGGTACCTTTTTCAGGGTAGCTTTTTGACCGGGTCTCCTCGCCATTGTATTTTTCTATTTCACTTTTTTTGCATAAAGATTGCCACCTGAGCTAGCCTCTGTTGCCCATCTTCTTCGGTTTCAGAGGGTAGATTTCTCAGTGTTTCATGTTCGCCAGCTCTCCACGCCCTTGCGTCTTTTTTTTTTTTTTGCTTAAAGGTTGCAACCTGAGCTAGCTTCTTTTGCCCATGTTCGTCAGTTTCAGAGGGTGGATTTCTCCGTGTTGCTTTTTCCCCAGGTCTCCACGCCCTTGTGTGTTTCTTTTGCTTAACGATTGCCACCTGAGGTAGCCTCTGTTGCCCATCCTCGTCAGTTTCAGAGGGTAGATATATCAGGGTTGCTTTTTCCCCAGGTCTCCACGCCCTTGTGTGTTTCTTTTGCTTAAAGTTTGCCACCTGAAGCCAGCCTCTCTTGCCCATCTTCCTCAGTTTCAGAGGGTAGATATTTCAGGGTTGCTTTTTCCCCAGGTCTCCACGCCTTTGGGTCTTGCTTCTGCTTAACGATTGCCACCTGAGGTAGCCTCTGTTGCCCTTGTTCCTCAGTTTCAGAGGGTGGATTTCTCCGTGTTGCTTTTTCCCCAGGTCTCCACGCCCTTGTGTGTTTCTTTTGCTTAACGATTGCCACCTGAGGTAGCCTCTGTTGCCCATCCTCGTCAGTTTCAGAGGGTGGATTTCTCCCTGTTGCTTTTTCCCCAGGTCTCCACGCCCTTGTGTGTTTCTTTTGCTTAAAGTTTGCCACCTGAAGCCAGCCTCTCTTGCCCATCTTCCTCAGTTTCAGAGGGTAGATATTTCAGGGTTGCTTTTTCCCCAGGTCTCCACGCCTTTGGGTTTTGTTTTTGCTTAACGATTGCCACCTGAGGTAGCCTCTCTTGCCCATCTTCCTCAGTTTCAGAGGGTGGATTTCTCCGTGTTGCTTTTTCCACAGGTCTCCACGCCCTTGTGTGTTTCTTTTGCTTCACGATTGCCACCTGAGGTAGCCTCTGTTGCCCATCCTCGTCAGTTTCAGAGGGTAGATTTCTCAGTGCTGCTTTTTCCCCAGGTCTCCACGCCCTCGTGTGTTTCTTTTGCTTAAAGTTTGTCACCTGAAGCCAGCCTCTCTTGCCCATCTTCCTCAGTTTCAGAGGGTAGATATTTCAGCGTTGCTTTTTCCCCAGGTCTTCACACCTTAGTGTTTTGTTTTTGCTTAACGATTGCCACCTGGGCTAGCCTCTGTTTCCCATCTTCCTCAGTTTCAGAGGGTTGATATTTCAGGGTTGCTTTTTCCCCAGGTCTCCACGCCCTTGTGTGTTTCTTTTGCTTAACGATTGCCACCTGACCTAGCCTCTGTTGCCCATCCTCGTCAGTTTCAGAGGGTAGATTTCTCCGTGTTGCTTTTTCCCCAGGTCTCCACGCCCTTGTGTGTTTCTTTTGCTTAACGTTTGCCACCTGAAGCCAGCCTCTCTTGCCCATCTTCCTCAGTTTCAGAGGGTAGATATTTCAGGGTTGCTTTTTACCCAGGTCTCCACGCTTTTGGGTTTTGTTTTTGCTTAACGATTGCCACCTGAGGTAGCCTCTGTTGCCCATCTTCCTCAGTTTCAGAGGGTGGATTTCTCAGTGTTGCTTTTTACCCAGGTCTCCACGCCCTTGTGTGTTTCTTTTGCTTAAAGATTGCCACCTGAGCTAGCCTCTGTTGCCCATCTTCGTCCGTTTCAGAGGGTAGATTTCTCAGTGTTGCCTTTTCGCCAGCTCCCCACGCCCTTGTGTGTTTCTTTTGCTTAAAGATTGTCACCTGAGCTAGGCACTGTTGCCCTGCTTCCTCAGTTTCAGAGGGTACCTTTTTCAGGGTAGCTTTTTGACCGGGTCTCCTCGCCATTGTATTTTTCTATTTCACTTTTTTTGCATAAAGATTGCCACCTGAGCTAGCCTCTGTTGCCCATCTTCTTCGGTTTCAGAGGGTAGATTTCTCAGTGTTTCATGTTCGCCAGCTCTCCACGCCCTTGCGTCTTTTTTTTTTTTTTGCTTAAAGGTTGCAACCTGAGCTAGCTTCTTTTGCCCATGTTCGTCAGTTTCAGAGGGTGGATTTCTCCGTGTTGCTTTTTCCCCAGGTCTCCACGCCCTTGTGTGTTTCTTTTGCTTAACGATTGCCACCTGAGGTAGCCTCTGTTGCCCATCCTCGTCAGTTTCAGAGGGTAGATATATCAGGGTTGCTTTTTCCCCAGGTCTCCACGCCCTTGTGTGTTTCTTTTGCTTAAAGTTTGCCACCTGAAGCCAGCCTCTCTTGCCCATCTTCCTCAGTTTCAGAGGGTAGATATTTCAGGGTTGCTTTTTCCCCAGGTCTCCACGCCTTTGGGTCTTGCTTCTGCTTAACGATTGCCACCTGAGGTAGCCTCTGTTGCCCTTGTTCCTCAGTTTCAGAGGGTGGATTTCTCCGTGTTGCTTTTTCCCCAGGTCTCCACGCCCTTGTGTGTTTCTTCTGCTTAACGATTGCCACCTGAGGTAGCCTCTGTTGCCCATCCTCGTCAGTTTCAGAGGGTGGATTTCTCCCTGTTGCTTTTCCCCCAGGTCTCCACGCCCTTGTGTGTTCCTTTTGCTTAAAGTTTGCCACCTGAAGCCAGACTCTCTTGCCCATCTTCCTCAGTTTCAGAGGGTAGATACTTCAGGGTTGCTTTTTCCCCAGGTCTCCACGCCTTTGGGTTTTGTTTTTGCTTAACGATTGCCACCTGGGCTAGCCTCTCTTGCCCATCTTCCTCAGTTTCAGAGGGTGGATTTCTCCGTGTTGCTTTTTCCACAGGTCTCCACGCCCTTGTGTGTTTCTTTTGCTTAACGATTGCCACCTGAGGTAGCCTCTGTTGCCCATCCTCGTCAGTTTCAGAGGGTAGATTTCTCAGTGCTGCTTTTTCCCCAGGTCTCCACGCCCTCGTGTGTTTCTTTTGCTTAAAGTTTGTCACCTGAAGCCAGCCTCTCTTGCCCATCTTCCTCAGTTTCAGAGGGTAGATATTTCAGCGTTGCTTTTTCCCCAGGTCTTCACACCTTAGTGTTTTGTTTTTGCTTAACGATTGCCACCTGGGCTAGCCTCTGTTTCCCATCTTCCTCAGTTACAGAGGGTTGATATTTCAGGGTTGCTTTTTCCCCAGGTCTCCACGCCCTTGTGTGTTTCTTTTGCTTAACGATTGCCACCTGACCTAGCCTCTGTTGCCCATCCTCGTCAGTTTCAGAGGGTAGATTTCTCAGTGCTGCTTTTTCCCCAGGTCTCCACGCCCTCGTGTGTTTCTTTTGCTTAAATTTTGTCACCTGAAGCCAGCCTCTCTTGCCCATCTTACTCAGTTTCAGAGGGTAGATATTTCAGCGTTGCTTTTTCCCCAGGTCTTCACACCTTAGTGTTTTGTTTTTGCTTAACGATTGCCACCTGGGCTAGCCTCTGTTTCCCATCTTCCTCAGTTTCAGAGGGTTGATATTTCAGGGTTGCTTTTTCCCCAGGTCTCCACGCCCTTGTGTGTTTCTTTTGCTTAACGATTGCCACCTGACCTAGCCTCTGTTGCCCATCCTCGTCAGTTTCAGAGGGTAGATTTCTCCGTGTTGCTTTTTCCCCAGGTCTCCACGCCCTTGTGTGTTTCTTTTGCTTAACGTTTGCCACCTGAAGCCAGCCTCTCTTGCCCATCTTCCTCAGTTTCAGAGGGTAGATATTTCAGGGTTGCTTTTTCCCCAGGTCTCCACGCCTTTGGGTCTTGCTTCTGCTTAACGATTGCCACCTGAGGTAGCCTCTGTTGCCCTTGTTCCTCAGTTTCAGAGGGTGGATTTCTCCGTGTTGCTTTTTCCCCAGGTCTCCACGCCCTTGTGTGTTTCTTTTGCTTAACGATTGCCACCTGAGGTAGCCTCTGTTGCCCATCCTCGTCAGTTTCAGAGGGTGGATTTCTCCCTGTTGCTTTTTCCCCAGGTCTCCACGCCCTTGTGTGTTTCTTTTGCTTAAAGTTTGCCACCTGAAGCCAGCCTCTCTTGCCCATCTTCCTCAGTTTCAGAGGGTAGATATTTCAGGGTTGCTTTTTCCCCAGGTCTCCACGCCTTTGGGTTTTGTTTTTGCTTAACGATTGCCACCTGAGGTAGCCTCTCTTGCCCATCTTCCTCAGTTTCAGAGGGTGGATTTCTCCGTGTTGCTTTTTCCACAGGTCTCCACGCCCTTGTGTGTTTCTTTTGCTTCACGATTGCCACCTGAGGTAGCCTCTGTTGCCCATCCTCGTCAGTTTCAGAGGGTGGATTTCTCAGTGTTGCTTTTTACCCAGGTCTCCACGCCCTTGTGTGTTTCTTTTGCTTAAAGATTGCCACCTGAGCTAGCCTCTGTTGCCCATCTTCGTCCGTTTCAGAGGGTAGATTTCTCAGTGTTGCCTTTTCGCCAGCTCCCCACGCCCTTGTGTGTTTCTTTTGCTTAAAGATTGTCACCTGAGCTAGGCACTGTTGCCCTGCTTCCTCAGTTTCAGAGGGTACCTTTTTCAGGGTAGCTTTTTGACCGGGTCTCCTCGCCATTGTATTTTTCTATTTCACTTTTTTTGCATAAAGATTGCCACCTGAGCTAGCCTCTGTTGCCCATCTTCTTCGGTTTCAGAGGGTAGATTTCTCAGTGTTTCATGTTCGCCAGCTCTCCACGCCCTTGCGTCTTTTTTTTTTTTTTGCTTAAAGGTTGCAACCTGAGCTAGCTTCTTTTGCCCATGTTCGTCAGTTTCAGAGGGTGGATTTCTCCGTGTTGCTTTTTCCCCAGGTCTCCACGCCCTTGTGTGTTTCTTTTGCTTAACGATTGCCACCTGAGGTAGCCTCTGTTGCCCATCCTCGTCAGTTTCAGAGGGTAGATATATCAGGGTTGCTTTTTCCCCAGGTCTCCACGCCCTTGTGTGTTTCTTTTGCTTAAAGTTTGCCACCTGAAGCCAGCCTCTCTTGCCCATCTTCCTCAGTTTCAGAGGGTAGATATTTCAGGGTTGCTTTTTCCCCAGGTCTCCACGCCTTTGGGTCTTGCTTCTGCTTAACGATTGCCACCTGAGGTAGCCTCTGTTGCCCTTGTTCCTCAGTTTCAGAGGGTGGATTTCTCCGTGTTGCTTTTTCCCCAGGTCTCCACGCCCTTGTGTGTTTCTTCTGCTTAACGATTGCCACCTGAGGTAGCCTCTGTTGCCCATCCTCGTCAGTTTCAGAGGGTGGATTTCTCCCTGTTGCTTTTCCCCCAGGTCTCCACGCCCTTGTGTGTTCCTTTTGCTTAAAGTTTGCCACCTGAAGCCAGACTCTCTTGCCCATCTTCCTCAGTTTCAGAGGGTAGATACTTCAGGGTTGCTTTTTCCCCAGGTCTCCACGCCTTTGGGTTTTGTTTTTGCTTAACGATTGCCACCTGGGCTAGCCTCTCTTGCCCATCTTCCTCAGTTTCAGAGGGTGGATTTCTCCGTGTTGCTTTTTCCACAGGTCTCCACGCCCTTGTGTGTTTCTTTTGCTTAACGATTGCCACCTGAGGTAGCCTCTGTTGCCCATCCTCGTCAGTTTCAGAGGGTAGATTTCTCAGTGCTGCTTTTTCCCCAGGTCTCCACGCCCTCGTGTGTTTCTTTTGCTTAAAGTTTGTCACCTGAAGCCAGCCTCTCTTGCCCATCTTCCTCAGTTTCAGAGGGTAGATATTTCAGCGTTGCTTTTTCCCCAGGTCTTCACACCTTAGTGTTTTGTTTTTGCTTAACGATTGCCACCTGGGCTAGCCTCTGTTTCCCATCTTCCTCAGTTACAGAGGGTTGATATTTCAGGGTTGCTTTTTCCCCAGGTCTCCACGCCCTTGTGTGTTTCTTTTGCTTAACGATTGCCACCTGACCTAGCCTCTGTTGCCCATCCTCGTCAGTTTCAGAGGGTAGATTTCTCAGTGCTGCTTTTTCCCCAGGTCTCCACGCCCTCGTGTGTTTCTTTTGCTTAAATTTTGTCACCTGAAGCCAGCCTCTCTTGCCCATCTTACTCAGTTTCAGAGGGTAGATATTTCAGCGTTGCTTTTTCCCCAGGTCTTCACACCTTAGTGTTTTGTTTTTGCTTAACGATTGCCACCTGGGCTAGCCTCTGTTTCCCATCTTCCTCAGTTTCAGAGGGTTGATATTTCAGGGTTGCTTTTTCCCCAGGTCTCCACGCCCTTGTGTGTTTCTTTTGCTTAACGATTGCCACCTGACCTAGCCTCTGTTGCCCATCCTCGTCAGTTTCAGAGGGTAGATTTCTCCGTGTTGCTTTTTCCCCAGGTCTCCACGCCCTTGTGTGTTTCTTTTGCTTAACGTTTGCCACCTGAAGCCAGCCTCTCTTGCCCATCTTCCTCAGTTTCAGAGGGTAGATATTTCAGGGTTGCTTTTTCCCCAGGTCTCCACGCCTTTGGGTCTTGCTTCTGCTTAACGATTGCCACCTGAGGTAGCCTCTGTTGCCCTTGTTCCTCAGTTTCAGAGGGTGGATTTCTCCGTGTTGCTTTTTCCCCAGGTCTCCACGCCCTTGTGTGTTTCTTTTGCTTAACGATTGCCACCTGAGGTAGCCTCTGTTGCCCATCCTCGTCAGTTTCAGAGGGTGGATTTCTCCCTGTTGCTTTTTCCCCAGGTCTCCACGCCCTTGTGTGTTTCTTTTGCTTAAAGTTTGCCACCTGAAGCCAGCCTCTCTTGCCCATCTTCCTCAGTTTCAGAGGGTAGATATTTCAGGGTTGCTTTTTCCCCAGGTCTCCACGCCTTTGGGTTTTGTTTTTGCTTAACGATTGCCACCTGAGGTAGCCTCTCTTGCCCATCTTCCTCAGTTTCAGAGGGTGGATTTCTCCGTGTTGCTTTTTCCACAGGTCTCCACGCCCTTGTGTGTTTCTTTTGCTTCACGATTGCCACCTGAGGTAGCCTCTGTTGCCCATCCTCGTCAGTTTCAGAGGGTAGATTTCTCAGTGCTGCTTTTTCCCCAGGTCTCCACGCCCTCGTGTGTTTCTTTTGCTTAAAGTTTGTCACCTGAAGCCAGCCTCTCTTGCCCATCTTCCTCAGTTTCAGAGGGTAGATATTTCAGCGTTGCTTTTTCCCCAGGTCTTCACACCTTAGTGTTTTGTTTTTGCTTAACGATTGCCACCTGGGCTAGCCTCTGTTTCCCATCTTCCTCAGTTTCAGAGGGTTGATATTTCAGGGTTGCTTTTTCCCCAGGTCTCCACGCCCTTGTGTGTTTCTTTTGCTTAACGATTGCCACCTGACCTAGCCTCTGTTGCCCATCCTCGTCAGTTTCAGAGGGTAGATTTCTCCGTGTTGCTTTTTCCCCAGGTCTCCACGCCCTTGTGTGTTTCTTTTGCTTAACGTTTGCCACCTGAAGCCAGCCTCTCTTGCCCATCTTCCTCAGTTTCAGAGGGTAGATATTTCAGGGTTGCTTTTTACCCAGGTCTCCACGCTTTTGGGTTTTGTTTTTGCTTAACGATTGCCACCTGAGGTAGCCTCTGTTGCCCATCTTCCTCAGTTTCAGAGGGTGGATTTCTCAGTGTTGCTTTTTACCCAGGTCTCCACGCCCTTGTGTGTTTCTTTTGCTTAAAGATTGCCACCTGAGCTAGCCTCTGTTGCCCATCTTCGTCCGTTTCAGAGGGTAGATTTCTCAGTGTTGCCTTTTCGCCAGCTCCCCACGCCCTTGTGTGTTTCTTTTGCTTAAAGATTGTCACCTGAGCTAGGCACTGTTGCCCTGCTTCCTCAGTTTCAGAGGGTACCTTTTTCAGGGTAGCTTTTTGACCGGGTCTCCTCGCCATTGTATTTTTCTATTTCACTTTTTTTGCATAAAGATTGCCACCTGAGCTAGCCTCTGTTGCCCATCTTCTTCGGTTTCAGAGGGTAGATTTCTCAGTGTTTCATGTTCGCCAGCTCTCCACGCCCTTGCGTCTTTTTTTTTTTTTTGCTTAAAGGTTGCAACCTGAGCTAGCTTCTTTTGCCCATGTTCGTCAGTTTCAGAGGGTGGATTTCTCCGTGTTGCTTTTTCCCCAGGTCTCCACGCCCTTGTGTGTTTCTTTTGCTTAACGATTGCCACCTGAGGTAGCCTCTGTTGCCCATCCTCGTCAGTTTCAGAGGGTAGATATATCAGGGTTGCTTTTTCCCCAGGTCTCCACGCCCTTGTGTGTTTCTTTTGCTTAAAGTTTGCCACCTGAAGCCAGCCTCTCTTGCCCATCTTCCTCAGTTTCAGAGGGTAGATATTTCAGGGTTGCTTTTTCCCCAGGTCTCCACGCCTTTGGGTCTTGCTTCTGCTTAACGATTGCCACCTGAGGTAGCCTCTGTTGCCCTTGTTCCTCAGTTTCAGAGGGTGGATTTCTCCGTGTTGCTTTTTCCCCAGGTCTCCACGCCCTTGTGTGTTTCTTTTGCTTAACGATTGCCACCTGAGGTAGCCTCTGTTGCCCATCCTCGTCAGTTTCAGAGGGTAGATATATCAGGGTTGCTTTTTCCCCAGGTCTCCACGCCCTTGTGTGTTTCTTTTGCTTAAAGTTTGCCACCTGAAGCCAGCCTCTCTTGCCCATCTTCCTCAGTTTCAGAGGGTAGATATTTCAGGGTTGCTTTTTCCCCAGGTCTCCACGCCTTTGGGTTTTGTTTTTGCTTAACGATTGCCACCTGAGGTAGCCTCTCTTGCCCATCTTCCTCAGTTTCAGAGGGTGGATTTCTCCGTGTTGCTTTTTCCACAGGTCTCCACGCCCTTGTGTGTTTCTTTTGCTTCACGATTGCCACCTGAGATAGCCTCTGTTGCCCATCCTCGTCAGTTTCAGAGGGTAGATTTCTCAGTGCTGCTTTTTCCCCAGGTCTCCACGCCCTCGTGTGTTTCTTTTGCTTAAAGTTTGTCACCTGAAGCCAGCCTCTCTTGCCCATCTTCCTCAGTTTCAGAGGGTAGATATTTCAGCGTTGCTTTTTCCCCAGGTCTTCACACCTTAGTGTTTTGTTTTTGCTTAACGATTGCCACCTGGGCTAGCCTCTGTTTCCCATCTTCCTCAGTTTCAGAGGGTTGATATTTCAGGGTTGCTTTTTCCCCAGGTCTCCACGCCCTTGTGTGTTTCTTTTGCTTAACGATTGCCACCTGACCTAGCCTCTGTTGCCCATCCTCGTCAGTTTCAGAGGGTAGATTTCTCCGTGTTGCTTTTTCCCCAGGTCTCCACGCCCTTGTGTGTTTCTTTTGCTTAACGTTTGCCACCTGAAGCCAGCCTCTCTTGCCCATCTTCCTCAGTTTCAGAGGGTAGATATTTCAGGGTTGCTTTTTACCCAGGTCTCCACGCTTTTGGGTTTTGTTTTTGCTTAACGATTGCCACCTGAGGTAGCCTCTGTTGCCCATCTTCCTCAGTTTCAGAGGGTGGATTTCTCAGTGTTGCTTTTTACCCAGGTCTCCACGCCCTTGTGTGTTTCTTTTGCTTAAAGATTGCCACCTGAGCTAGCCTCTGTTGCCCATCTTCGTCCGTTTCAGAGGGTAGATTTCTCAGTGTTGCCTTTTCGCCAGCTCCCCACGCCCTTGTGTGTTTCTTTTGCTTAAAGATTGTCACCTGAGCTAGGCACTGTTGCCCTGCTTCCTCAGTTTCAGAGGGTACCTTTTTCAGGGTAGCTTTTTGACCGGGTCTCCTCGCCATTGTATTTTTCTATTTCACTTTTTTTGCATAAAGATTGCCACCTGAGCTAGCCTCTGTTGCCCATCTTCTTCGGTTTCAGAGGGTAGATTTCTCAGTGTTTCATGTTCGCCAGCTCTCCACGCCCTTGCGTCTTTTTTTTTTTTTTGCTTAAAGGTTGCAACCTGAGCTAGCTTCTTTTGCCCATGTTCGTCAGTTTCAGAGGGTGGATTTCTCCGTGTTGCTTTTTCCCCAGGTCTCCACGCCCTTGTGTGTTTCTTTTGCTTAACGATTGCCACCTGAGGTAGCCTCTGTTGCCCATCCTCGTCAGTTTCAGAGGGTAGATATATCAGGGTTGCTTTTTCCCCAGGTCTCCACGCCCTTGTGTGTTTCTTTTGCTTAAAGTTTGCCACCTGAAGCCAGCCTCTCTTGCCCATCTTCCTCAGTTTCAGAGGGTAGATATTTCAGGGTTGCTTTTTCCCCAGGTCTCCACGCCTTTGGGTCTTGCTTCTGCTTAACGATTGCCACCTGAGGTAGCCTCTGTTGCCCTTGTTCCTCAGTTTCAGAGGGTGGATTTCTCCGTGTTGCTTTTTCCCCAGGTCTCCACGCCCTTGTGTGTTTCTTTTGCTTAACGATTGCCACCTGAGGTAGCCTCTGTTGCCCATCCTCGTCAGTTTCAGAGGGTAGATATATCAGGGTTGCTTTTTCCCCAGGTCTCCACGCCCTTGTGTGTTTCTTTTGCTTAAAGTTTGCCACCTGAAGCCAGCCTCTCTTGCCCATCTTCCTCAGTTTCAGAGGGTAGATATTTCAGGGTTGCTTTTTCCCCAGGTCTCCACGCCTTTGGGTTTTGTTTTTGCTTAACGATTGCCACCTGAGGTAGCCTCTCTTGCCCATCTTCCTCAGTTTCAGAGGGTGGATTTCTCCGTGTTGCTTTTTCCACAGGTCTCCACGCCCTTGTGTGTTTCTTTTGCTTAACGATTGCCACCTGAGGTAGCCTCTGTTGCCCATCCTCGTCAGTTTCAGAGGGTAGATTTCTCCGTGTTGCTTTTTCCCCAGGTCTCCACGCCCTTGTGTGTTTCTTTTGCTTAACGTTTGCCACCTGAAGCCAGCCTCTCTTGCCCATCTTCCTCAGTTTCAGAGGGTAGATATTTCAGGGTTGCTTTTTACCCAGGTCTCCACGCTTTTGGGTTTTGTTTTTGCTTAACGATTGCCACCTGAGGTAGCCTCTGTTGCCCATCTTCCTCAGTTTCAGAGGGTGGATTTCTCAGTGTTGCTTTTTACCCAGGTCTCCACGCCCTTGTGTGTTTCTTTTGCTTAAAGATTGCCACCTGAGCTAGCCTCTGTTGCCCATCTTCGTCCGTTTCAGAGGGTAGATTTCTCAGTGTTGCCTTTTCGCCAGCTCCCCACGCCCTTGTGTGTTTCTTTTGCTTAAAGATTGTCACCTGAGCTAGGCACTGTTGCCCTGCTTCCTCAGTTTCAGAGGGTACCTTTTTCAGGGTAGCTTTTTGACCGGGTCTCCTCGCCATTGTATTTTTCTATTTCACTTTTTTTGCATAAAGATTGCCACCTGAGCTAGCCTCTGTTGCCCATCTTCTTCGGTTTCAGAGGGTAGATTTCTCAGTGTTTCATGTTCGCCAGCTCTCCACGCCCTTGCGTCTTTTTTTTTTTTTTGCTTAAAGGTTGCAACCTGAGCTAGCTTCTTTTGCCCATGTTCGTCAGTTTCAGAGGGTGGATTTCTCCGTGTTGCTTTTTCCCCAGGTCTCCACGCCCTTGTGTGTTTCTTTTGCTTAACGATTGCCACCTGAGGTAGCCTCTGTTGCCCATCCTCGTCAGTTTCAGAGGGTAGATATATCAGGGTTGCTTTTTCCCCAGGTCTCCACGCCCTTGTGTGTTTCTTTTGCTTAAAGTTTGCCACCTGAAGCCAGCCTCTCTTGCCCATCTTCCTCAGTTTCAGAGGGTAGATATTTCAGGGTTGCTTTTTCCCCAGGTCTCCACGCCTTTGGGTCTTGCTTCTGCTTAACGATTGCCACCTGAGGTAGCCTCTGTTGCCCTTGTTCCTCAGTTTCAGAGGGTGGATTTCTCCGTGTTGCTTTTTCCCCAGGTCTCCACGCCCTTGTGTGTTTCTTTTGCTTAACGATTGCCACCTGAGGTAGCCTCTGTTGCCCATCCTCGTCAGTTTCAGAGGGTAGATATATCAGGGTTGCTTTTTCCCCAGGTCTCCACGCCCTTGTGTGTTTCTTTTGCTTAAAGTTTGCCACCTGAAGCCAGCCTCTCTTGCCCATCTTCCTCAGTTTCAGAGGGTAGATATTTCAGGGTTGCTTTTTCCCCAGGTCTCCACGCCTTTGGGTTTTGTTTTTGCTTAACGATTGCCACCTGAGGTAGCCTCTCTTGCCCATCTTCCTCAGTTTCAGAGGGTGGATTTCTCCGTGTTGCTTTTTCCACAGGTCTCCACGCCCTTGTGTGTTTCTTTTGCTTAACGATTGCCACCTGACCTAGCCTCTGTTGCCCATCCTCGTCAGTTTCAGAGGGTAGATTTCTCCGTGTTGCTTTTTCCCCAGGTCTCCACGCCCTTGTGTGTTTCTTTTGCTTAATGTTTGCCACCTGAAGCCAGCCTCTCTTGCCCATCTTCCTCAGTTTCAGAGGGTAGATATTTCAGGGTTGCTTTTTACCCAGGTCTCCACGCTTTTGGGTTTTGTTTTTGCTTAACGATTGCCACCTGAGGTAGCCTCTGTTGCCCATCTTCCTCAGTTTCAGAGGGTGGATTTCTCAGTGTTGCTTTTTACCCAGGTCTCCACGCCCTTGTGTGTTTCTTTTGCTTAAAGATTGCCACCTGAGCTAGCCTCTGTTGCCCATCTTCGTCCGTTTCAGAGGGTAGATTTCTCAGTGTTGCCTTTTCGCCAGCTCCCCACGCCCTTGTGTGTTTCTTTTGCTTAAAGATTGTCACCTGAGCTAGGCACTGTTGCCCTGCTTCCTCAGTTTCAGAGGGTACCTTTTTCAGGGTAGCTTTTTGACCGGGTCTCCTCGCCATTGTATTTTTCTATTTCACTTTTTTTGCATAAAGATTGCCACCTGAGCTAGCCTCTGTTGCCCATCTTCTTCGGTTTCAGAGGGTAGATTTCTCAGTGTTTCATGTTCGCCAGCTCTCCACGCCCTTGCGTCTTTTTTTTTTTTTTGCTTAAAGGTTGCAACCTGAGCTAGCTTCTTTTGCCCATGTTCGTCAGTTTCAGAGGGTGGATTTCTCCGTGTTGCTTTTTCCCCAGGTCTCCACGCCCTTGTGTGTTTCTTTTGCTTAACGATTGCCACCTGAGGTAGCCTCTGTTGCCCATCCTCGTCAGTTTCAGAGGGTAGATATATCAGGGTTGCTTTTTCCCCAGGTCTCCACGCCCTTGTGTGTTTCTTTTGCTTAAAGTTTGCCACCTGAAGCCAGCCTCTCTTGCCCATCTTCCTCAGTTTCAGAGGGTAGATATTTCAGGGTTGCTTTTTCCCCAGGTCTCCACGCCTTTGGGTCTTGCTTCTGCTTAACGATTGCCACCTGAGGTAGCCTCTGTTGCCCTTGTTCCTCAGTTTCAGAGGGTGGATTTCTCCGTGTTGCTTTTTCCCCAGGTCTCCACGCCCTTGTGTGTTTCTTTTGCTTAACGATTGCCACCTGAGGTAGCCTCTGTTGCCCATCCTCGTCAGTTTCAGAGGGTGGATTTCTCCCTGTTGCTTTTTCCCCAGGTCTCCACGCCCTTGTGTGTTTCTTTTGCTTCACGATTGCCACCTGAGGTAGCCTCTGTTGCCCATCCTCGTCAGTTTCAGAGGGTGGATTTCTCCCTGTTGCTTTTTCCCCAGGTCTCCACGCCCTTGTGTGTTTCTTTTGCTTAAAGTTTGCCACCTGAAGCCAGCCTCTCTTGCCCATCTTCCTCAGTTTCAGAGGGTAGATATTTCAGGGTTGCTTTTTCCCCAGGTCTCCACGCCTTTGGGTTTTGTTTTTGCTTAACGATTGCCACCTGAGGTAGCCTCTCTTGCCCATCTTCCTCAGTTTCAGAGGGTGGATTTCTCCGTGTTGCTTTTTCCACAGGTCTCCACGCCCTTGTGTGTTTCTTTTGCTTCACTATTGCCACCTGAGATAGCCTCTGTTGCCCATCCTCGTCAGTTTCAGAGGGTAGATTTCTCAGTGCTGCTTTTTCCCCAGGTCTCCACGCCCTCGTGTGTTTCTTTTGCTTAAAGTTTGTCACCTGAAGCCAGCCTCTCTTGCCCATCTTCCTCAGTTTCAGAGGGTAGATATTTCAGCGTTGCTTTTTCCCCAGGTCTTCACACCTTAGTGTTTTGTTTTTGCTTAACGATTGCCACCTGGGCTAGCCTCTGTTTCCCATCTTCCTCAGTTTCAGAGGGTTGATATTTCAGGGTTGCTTTTTCCCCAGGTCTCCACGCCCTTGTGTGTTTCTTTTGCTTAACGATTGCCACCTGACCTAGCCTCTGTTGCCCATCCTCGTCAGTTTCAGAGGGTAGATTTCTCCGTGTTGCTTTTTCCCCAGGTCTCCACGCCCTTGTGTGTTTCTTTTGCTTAACGTTTGCCACCTGAAGCCAGCCTCTCTTGCCCATCTTCCTCAGTTTCAGAGGGTAGATATTTCAGGGTTGCTTTTTACCCAGGTCTCCACGCTTTTGGGTTTTGTTTTTGCTTAACGATTGCCACCTGAGGTAGCCTCTGTTGCCCATCTTCCTCAGTTTCAGAGGGTGGATTTCTCAGTGTTGCTTTTTACCCAGGTCTCCACGCCCTTGTGTGTTTCTTTTGCTTAAAGATTGCCACCTGAGCTAGCCTCTGTTGCCCATCTTCGTCCGTTTCAGAGGGTAGATTTCTCAGTGTTGCCTTTTCGCCAGCTCCCCACGCCCTTGTGTGTTTCTTTTGCTTAAAGATTGTCACCTGAGCTAGGCACTGTTGCCCTGCTTCCTCAGTTTCAGAGGGTACCTTTTTCAGGGTAGCTTTTTGACCGGGTCTCCTCGCCATTGTATTTTTCTATTTCACTTTTTTTGCATAAAGATTGCCACCTGAGCTAGCCTCTGTTGCCCATCTTCTTCGGTTTCAGAGGGTAGATTTCTCAGTGTTTCATGTTCGCCAGCTCTCCACGCCCTTGCGTCTTTTTTTTTTTTTTGCTTAAAGGTTGCAACCTGAGCTAGCTTCTTTTGCCCATGTTCGTCAGTTTCAGAGGGTGGATTTCCCCGTGTTGCTTTTTCCCCAGGTCTCCACGCCCTTGTGTGTTTCTTTTGCTTAACGATTGCCACCTGAGGTAGCCTCTGTTGCCCATCCTCGTCAGTTTCAGAGGGTAGATATATCAGGGTTGCTTTTTCCCCAGGTCTCCACGCCCTTGTGTGTTTCTTTTGCTTAAAGTTTGCCACCTGAAGCCAGCCTCTCTTGCCCATCTTCCTCAGTTTCAGAGGGTAGATATTTCAGGGTTGCTTTTTCCCCAGGTCTCCACGCCTTTGGGTCTTGCTTCTGCTTAACGATTGCCACCTGAGGTAGCCTCTGTTGCCCTTGTTCCTCAGTTTCAGAGGGTGGATTTCTCCGTGTTGCTTTTTCCCCAGGTCTCCACGCCCTTGTGTGTTTCTTTTGCTTAACGATTGCCACCTGAGGTAGCCTCTGTTGCCCATCCTCGTCAGTTTCAGAGGGTGGATTTCTCCCTGTTGCTTTTTCCCCAGGTCTCCACGCCCTTGTGTGTTTCTTTTGCTTAAAGTTTGCCACCTGAAGCCAGCCTCTCTTGCCCATCTTCCTCAGTTTCAGAGGGTAGATATTTCAGGGTTGCTTTTTCCCCAGGTCTCCACGCCTTTGGGTTTTGTTTTTGCTTAACGATTGCCACCTGAGGTAGCCTCTCTTGCCCATCTTCCTCAGTTTCAGAGGGTGGATTTCTCCGTGTTGCTTTTTCCCCAGGTCTCCACGCCCTTGTGTGTTTCTTTTGCTTCACGATTGCCACCTGAGGTAGCCTCTGTTGCCCATCCTCGTCAGTTTCAGAGGGTAGATTTCTCAGTGCTGCTTTTTCCCCAGGTCTCCACGCCCTCGTGTGTTTCTTTTGCTTAAAGTTTGTCACCTGAAGCCAGCCTCTCTTGCCCATCTTCCTCAGTTTCAGAGGGTAGATATTTCAGCGTTGCTTTTTCCCCAGGTCTTCACACCTTAGTGTTTTGTTTTTGCTTAACGATTGCCACCTGGGCTAGCCTCTGTTTCCCATCTTCCTCAGTTTCAGAGGGTTGATATTTCAGGGTTGCTTTTTCCCCAGGTCTCCACGCCCTTGTGTGTTTCTTTTGCTTCACGATTGCCACCTGAGGTAGCCTCTGTTGCCCATCCTCGTCAGTTTCAGAGGGTGGATTTCTCCCTGTTGCTTTTTCCCCAGGTCTCCACGCCCTTGTGTGTTTCTTTTGCTTAAAGTTTGCCACCTGAAGCCAGCCTCTCTTGCCCATCTTCCTCAGTTTCAGAGGGTAGATATTTCAGGGTTGCTTTTTCCCCAGGTCTCCACGCCTTTGGGTTTTGTTTTTGCTTAACGATTGCCACCTGAGGTAGCCTCTCTTGCCCATCTTCCTCAGTTTCAGAGGGTGGATTTCTCCGTGTTGCTTTTTCCACAGGTCTCCACGCCCTTGTGTGTTTCTTTTGCTTCACTATTGCCACCTGAGATAGCCTCTGTTGCCCATCCTCGTCAGTTTCAGAGGGTAGATTTCTCAGTGCTGCTTTTTCCCCAGGTCTCCACGCCCTCGTGTGTTTCTTTTGCTTAAAGTTTGTCACCTGAAGCCAGCCTCTCTTGCCCATCTTCCTCAGTTTCAGAGGGTAGATATTTCAGCGTTGGTTTTTCCCCAGGTCTTCACACCTTAGTGTTTTGTTTATGCTTAACGATTGCCACCTGGGCTAGCCTCTGTTTCCCATCTTCCTCAGTTTCAGAGGGTTGATATTTCAGGGTTGCTTTTTCCCCAGGTCTCCACGCCCTTGTGTGTTTCTTTTGCTTAACGATTGCCACCTGACCTAGCCTCTGTTGCCCATCCTCGTCAGTTTCAGAGGGTAGATTTCTCCGTGTTGCTTTTTCCCCAGGTCTCCACGCCCTTGTGTGTTTCTTTTGCTTAACGTTTGCCACCTGAAGCCAGCCTCTCTTGCCCATCTTCCTCAGTTTCAGAGGGTAGATATTTCAGGGTTGCTTTTTACCCAGGTCTCCACGCTTTTGGGTTTTGTTTTTGCTTAACGATTGCCACCTGAGGTAGCCTCTGTTGCCCATCTTCCTCAGTTTCAGAGGGTGGATTTCTCAGTGTTGCTTTTTACCCAGGTCTCCACGCCCTTGTGTGTTTCTTTTGCTTAAAGATTGCCACCTGAGCTAGCCTCTGTTGCCCATCTTCGTCCGTTTCAGAGGGTAGATTTCTCAGTGTTGCCTTTTCGCCAGCTCCCCACGCCCTTGTGTGTTTCTTTTGCTTAAAGATTGTCACCTGAGCTAGGCACTGTTGCCCTGCTTCCTCAGTTTCAGAGGGTACCTTTTTCAGGGTAGCTTTTTGACCGGGTCTCCTCGCCATTGTATTTTTCTATTTCACTTTTTTTGCATAAAGATTGCCACCTGAGCTAGCCTCTGTTGCCCATCTTCTTCGGTTTCAGAGGGTAGATTTCTCAGTGTTTCATGTTCGCCAGCTCTCCACGCCCTTGCGTCTTTTTTTTTTTTTTGCTTAAAGGTTGCAACCTGAGCTAGCTTCTTTTGCCCATGTTCGTCAGTTTCAGAGGGTGGATTTCTCCGTGTTGCTTTTTCCCCAGGTCTCCACGCCCTTGTGTGTTTCTTTTGCTTAACGATTGCCACCTGAGGTAGCCTCTGTTGCCCATCCTCGTCAGTTTCAGAGGGTAGATATATCAGGGTTGCTTTTTCCCCAGGTCTCCACGCCCTTGTGTGTTTCTTTTGCTTAAAGTTTGCCACCTGAAGCCAGCCTCTCTTGCCCATCTTCCTCAGTTTCAGAGGGTAGATATTTCAGGGTTGCTTTTTCCCCAGGTCTCCACGCCTTTGGGTCTTGCTTCTGCTTAACGATTGCCACCTGAGGTAGCCTCTGTTGCCCTTGTTCCTCAGTTTCAGAGGGTGGATTTCTCCGTGTTGCTTTTTCCCCAGGTCTCCACGCCCTTGTGTGTTTCTTTTGCTTAACGATTGCCACCTGAGGTAGCCTCTGTTGCCCATCCTCGTCAGTTTCAGAGGGTGGATTTCTCCCTGTTGCTTTTTCCCCAGGTCTCCACGCCCTTGTGTGTTTCTTTTGCTTAAAGTTTGCCACCTGAAGCCAGCCTCTCTTGCCCATCTTCCTCAGTTTCAGAGGGTAGATATTTCAGGGTTGCTTTTTCCCCAGGTCTCCACGCCTTTGGGTTTTGTTTTTGCTTAACGATTGCCACCTGAGGTAGCCTCTCTTGCCCATCTTCCTCAGTTTCAGAGGGTGGATTTCTCCGTGTTGCTTTTTCCACAGGTCTCCACGCCCTTGTGTGTTTCTTTTGCTTCACGATTGCCACCTGAGGTAGCCTCTGTTGCCCATCCTCGTCAGTTTCAGAGGGTAGATTTCTCAGTGCTGCTTTTTCCCCAGGTCTCCACGCCCTCGTGTGTTTCTTTTGCTTAAAGTTTGTCACCTGAAGCCAGCCTCTCTTGCCCATCTTCCTCAGTTTCAGAGGGTAGATATTTCAGCGTTGCTTTTTCCCCAGGTCTTCACACCTTAGTGTTTTGTTTTTGCTTAACGATTGCCACCTGGGCTAGCCTCTGTTTCCCATCTTCCTCAGTTTCAGAGGGTTGATATTTCAGGGTTGCTTTTTCCCCAGGTCTCCACGCCCTTGTGTGTTTCTTTTGCTTAACGATTGCCACCTGACCTAGCCTCTGTTGCCCATCCTCGTCAGTTTCAGAGGGTAGATTTCTCCGTGTTGCTTTTTCCCCAGGTCTCCACGCCCTTGTGTGTTTCTTTTGCTTAACGTTTGCCACCTGAAGCCAGCCTCTCTTGCCCATCTTCCTCAGTTTCAGAGGGTAGATATTTCAGGGTTGCTTTTTACCCAGGTCTCCACGCTTTTGGGTTTTGTTTTTGCTTAACGATTGCCACCTGAGGTAGCCTCTGTTGCCCATCTTCCTCAGTTTCAGAGGGTGGATTTCTCAGTGTTGCTTTTTACCCAGGTCTCCACGCCCTTGTGTGTTTCTTTTGCTTAAAGATTGCCACCTGAGCTAGCCTCTGTTGCCCATCTTCGTCCGTTTCAGAGGGTAGATTTCTCAGTGTTGCCTTTTCGCCAGCTCCCCACGCCCTTGTGTGTTTCTTTTGCTTAAAGATTGTCACCTGAGCTAGGCACTGTTGCCCTGCTTCCTCAGTTTCAGAGGGTACCTTTTTCAGGGTAGCTTTTTGACCGGGTCTCCTCGCCATTGTATTTTTCTATTTCACTTTTTTTGCATAAAGATTGCCACCTGAGCTAGCCTCTGTTGCCCATCTTCTTCGGTTTCAGAGGGTAGATTTCTCAGTGTTTCATGTTCGCCAGCTCTCCACGCCCTTGCGTCTTTTTTTTTTTTTTGCTTAAAGGTTGCAACCTGAGCTAGCTTCTTTTGCCCATGTTCGTCAGTTTCAGAGGGTGGATTTCTCCGTGTTGCTTTTTCCCCAGGTCTCCACGCCCTTGTGTGTTTCTTTTGCTTAACGATTGCCACCTGAGGTAGCCTCTGTTGCCCATCCTCGTCAGTTTCAGAGGGTAGATATATCAGGGTTGCTTTTTCCCCAGGTCTCCACGCCCTTGTGTGTTTCTTTTGCTTAAAGTTTGCCACCTGAAGCCAGCCTCTCTTGCCCATCTTCCTCAGTTTCAGAGGGTAGATATTTCAGGGTTGCTTTTTCCCCAGGTCTCCACGCCTTTGGGTCTTGCTTCTGCTTAACGATTGCCACCTGAGGTAGCCTCTGTTGCCCTTGTTCCTCAGTTTCAGAGGGTGGATTTCTCCGTGTTGCTTTTTCCCCAGGTCTCCACGCCCTTGTGTGTTTCTTTTGCTTAACGATTGCCACCTGAGGTAGCCTCTGTTGCCCATCCTCGTCAGTTTCAGAGGGTGGATTTCTCCCTGTTGCTTTTTCCCCAGGTCTCCACGCCCTTGTGTGTTTCTTTTGCTTAAAGTTTGCCACCTGAAGCCAGCCTCTCTTGCCCATCTTCCTCAGTTTCAGAGGGTAGATATTTCAGGGTTGCTTTTTCCCCAGGTCTCCACGCCTTTGGGTTTTGTTTTTGCTTAACGATTGCCACCTGAGGTAGCCTCTCTTGCCCATCTTCCTCAGTTTCAGAGGGTGGATTTCTCCGTGTTGCTTTTTCCACAGGTCTCCACGCCCTTGTGTGTTTCTTTTGCTTCACGATTGCCACCTGAGGTAGCCTCTGTTGCCCATCCTCGTCAGTTTCAGAGGGTAGATTTCTCAGTGCTGCTTTTTCCCCAGGTCTCCACGCCCTCGTGTGTTTCTTTTGCTTAAAGTTTGTCACCTGAAGCCAGCCTCTCTTGCCCATCTTCCTCAGTTTCAGAGGGTAGATATTTCAGCGTTGCTTTTTCCCCAGGTCTTCACACCTTAGTGTTTTGTTTTTGCTTAACGATTGCCACCTGGGCTAGCCTCTGTTTCCCATCTTCCTCAGTTTCAGAGGGTTGATATTTCAGGGTTGCTTTTTCCCCAGGTCTCCACGCCCTTGTGTGTTTCTTTTGCTTAACGATTGCCACCTGACCTAGCCTCTGTTGCCCATCCTCGTCAGTTTCAGAGGGTAGATTTCTCCGTGTTGCTTTTTCCCCAGGTCTCCACGCCCTTGTGTGTTTCTTTTGCTTAACGTTTGCCACCTGAAGCCAGCCTCTCTTGCCCATCTTCCTCAGTTTCAGAGGGTAGATATTTCAGGGTTGCTTTTTACCCAGGTCTCCACGCTTTTGGGTTTTGTTTTTGCTTAACGATTGCCACCTGAGGTAGCCTCTGTTGCCCATCTTCCTCAGTTTCAGAGGGTGGATTTCTCAGTGTTGCTTTTTACCCAGGTCTCCACGCCCTTGTGTGTTTCTTTTGCTTAAAGATTGCCACCTGAGCTAGCCTCTGTTGCCCATCTTCGTCCGTTTCAGAGGGTAGATTTCTCAGTGTTGCCTTTTCGCCAGCTCCCCACGCCCTTGTGTGTTTCTTTTGCTTAAAGATTGTCACCTGAGCTAGGCACTGTTGCCCTGCTTCCTCAGTTTCAGAGGGTACCTTTTTCAGGGTAGCTTTTTGACCGGGTCTCCTCGCCATTGTATTTTTCTATTTCACTTTTTTTGCATAAAGATTGCCACCTGAGCTAGCCTCTGTTGCCCATCTTCTTCGGTTTCAGAGGGTAGATTTCTCAGTGTTTCATGTTCGCCAGCTCTCCACGCCCTTGCGTCTTTTTTTTTTTTTTGCTTAAAGGTTGCAACCTGAGCTAGCTTCTTTTGCCCATGTTCGTCAGTTTCAGAGGGTGGATTTCTCCGTGTTGCTTTTTCCCCAGGTCTCCACGCCCTTGTGTGTTTCTTTTGCTTAACGATTGCCACCTGAGGTAGCCTCTGTTGCCCATCCTCGTCAGTTTCAGAGGGTAGATATATCAGGGTTGCTTTTTCCCCAGGTCTCCACGCCCTTGTGTGTTTCTTTTGCTTAAAGTTTGCCACCTGAAGCCAGCCTCTCTTGCCCATCTTCCTCAGTTTCAGAGGGTAGATATTTCAGGGTTGCTTTTTCCCCAGGTCTCCACGCCTTTGGGTCTTGCTTCTGCTTAACGATTGCCACCTGAGGTAGCCTCTGTTGCCCTTGTTCCTCAGTTTCAGAGGGTGGATTTCTCCGTGTTGCTTTTTCCCCAGGTCTCCACGCCCTTGTGTGTTTCTTTTGCTTAACGATTGCCACCTGAGGTAGCCTCTGTTGCCCATGCTCGTCAGTTTCAGAGGGTGGATTTCTCCCTGTTGCTTTTTCCCCAGGTCTCCACGCCCTTGTGTGTTTCTTTTGCTTAAAGTTTGCCACCTGAAGCCAGCCTCTCTTGCCCATCTTCCTCAGTTTCAGAGGGTAGATATTTCAGGGTTGCTTTTTCCCCAGGTCTCCACGCCTTTGCATTTTGTTTTTGCTTAACGATTGCCACCTGAGGTAGCCTCTCTTGCCCATCTTCCTCAGTTTCAGAGGGTGGATTTCTCCGTGTTGCTTTTTCCACAGGTCTCCACGCCCTTGTGTGTTTCTTTTGCTTCACGATTGCCACCTGAGGTAGCCTCTGTTGCCCATCCTCGTCAGTTTCAGAGGGTAGATTTCTCAGTGCTGCTTTTTCCCCAGGTCTCCACGCCCTCGTGTGTTTCTTTTGCTTAAAGTTTGTCACCTGAAGCCAGCCTCTCTTGCCCATCTTCCTCAGTTTCAGAGGGTAGATATTTCAGCGTTGCTTTTTCCCCAGGTCTTCACACCTTAGTGTTTTGTTTTTGCTTAACGATTGCCACCTGGGCTAGCCTCTGTTTCCCATCTTCCTCAGTTTCAGAGGGTTGATATTTCAGGGTTGCTTTTTCCCCAGGTCTCCACGCCCTTGTGTGTTTCTTTTGCTTCACGATTGCCACCTGAGGTAGCCTCTGTTGCCCATCCTCGTCAGTTTCAGAGGGTAGATATATCAGGGTTGCTTTTTCCCCAGGTCTCCACGCCCTTGTGTGTTTCTTTTGCTTAAAGTTTGCCACCTGAAGCCAGCCTCTCTTGCCCATCTTCCTCAGTTTCAGAGGGTAGATATTTCAGGGTTGCTTTTTCCCCAGGTCTCCACGCCTTTGGGTCTTGCTTCTGCTTAACGATTGCCACCTGAGGTAGCCTCTGTTGCCCTTGTTCCTCAGTTTCAGAGGGTGGATTTCTCCGTGTTGCTTTTTCCCCAGGTCTCCACGCCCTTGTGTGTTTCTTTTGCTTAACGATTGCCACCTGAGGTAGCCTCTGTTGCCCATCCTCGTCAGTTTCAGAGGGTGGATTTCTCCCTGTTGCTTTTTCCCCAGGTCTCCACGCCCTTGTGTGTTTCTTTTGCTTAAAGTTTGCCACCTGAAGCCAGCCTCTCTTGCCCATCTTCCTCAGTTTCAGAGGGTAGATATTTCAGGGTTGCTTTTTCCCCAGGTCTCCACGCCTTTGGGTTTTGTTTTTGCTTAACGATTGCCACCTGAGGTAGCCTCTCTTGCCCATCTTCCTCAGTTTCAGAGGGTGGATTTCTCCGTGTTGCTTTTTCCACAGGTCTCCACGCCCTTGTGTGTTTCTTTTGCTTCACGATTGCCACCTGAGGTAGCCTCTGTTGCCCATCCTCGTCAGTTTCAGAGGGTAGATTTCTCAGTGCTGCTTTTTCCCCAGGTCTCCACGCCCTCGTGTGTTTCTTTTGCTTAAAGTTTGTCACCTGAAGCCAGCCTCTCTTGCCCATCTTCCTCAGTTTCAGAGGGTAGATATTTCAGCGTTGCTTTTTCCCCAGGTCTTCACACCTTAGTGTTTTGTTTTTGCTTAACGATTGCCACCTGGGCTAGCCTCTGTTTCCCATCTTCCTCAGTTTCAGAGGGTTGATATTTCAGGGTTGCTTTTTCCCCAGGTCTCCACGCCCTTGTGTGTTTCTTTTGCTTAACGATTGCCACCTGACCTAGCCTCTGTTGCCCATCCTCGTCAGTTTCAGAGGGTAGATTTCTCCGTGTTGCTTTTTCCCCAGGTCTCCACGCCCTTGTGTGTTTCTTTTGCTTAACGTTTGCCACCTGAAGCCAGCCTCTCTTGCCCATCTTCCTCAGTTTCAGAGGGTAGATATTTCAGGGTTGCTTTTTCCCCAGGTCTCCACGCCTTTGGGTTTTGTTTTTGCTTAACGATTGCCACCTGAGGTAGCCTCTCTTGCCCATCTTCCTCAGTTTCAGAGGGTGGATTTCTCCGTGTTGCTTTTTCCACAGGTCTCCACGCCCTTGTGTGTTTCTTTTGCTTCACGATTGCCACCTGAGGTAGCCTCTGTTGCCCATCCTCGTCAGTTTCAGAGGGTAGATTTCTCAGTGCTGCTTTTTCCCCAGGTCTCCACGCCCTCGTGTGTTTCTTTTGCTTAAAGTTTGTCACCTGAAGCCAGCCTCTCTTGCCCATCTTCCTCAGTTTCAGAGGGTAGATATTTCAGCGTTGCTTTTTCCCCAGGTCTTCACACCTTAGTGTTTTGTTTTTGCTTAACGATTGCCACCTGGGCTAGCCTCTGTTTCCCATCTTCCTCAGTTTCAGAGGGTTGATATTTCAGGGTTGCTTTTTCCCCAGGTCTCCACGCCCTTGTGTGTTTCTTTTGCTTAACGATTGCCACCTGACCTAGCCTCTGTTGCCCATCCTCGTCAGTTTCAGAGGGTAGATTTCTCCGTGTTGCTTTTTCCCCAGGTCTCCACGCCCTTGTGTGTTTCTTTTGCTTAACGTTTGCCACCTGAAGCCAGCCTCTCTTGCCCATCTTCCTCAGTTTCAGAGGGTAGATATTTCAGGGTTGCTTTTTACCCAGGTCTCCACGCTTTTGGGTTTTGTTTTTGCTTAACGATTGCCACCTGAGGTAGCCTCTGTTGCCCATCTTCCTCAGTTTCAGAGGGTGGATTTCTCAGTGTTGCTTTTTACCCAGGTCTCCACGCCCTTGTGTGTTTCTTTTGCTTAAAGATTGCCACCTGAGCTAGCCTCTGTTGCCCATCTTCGTCCGTTTCAGAGGGTAGATTTCTCAGTGTTGCCTTTTCGCCAGCTCCCCACGCCCTTGTGTGTTTCTTTTGCTTAAAGATTGTCACCTGAGCTAGGCACTGTTGCCCTGCTTCCTCAGTTTCAGAGGGTACCTTTTTCAGGGTAGCTTTTTGACCGGGTCTCCTCGCCATTGTATTTTTCTATTTCACTTTTTTTGCATAAAGATTGCCACCTGAGCTAGCCTCTGTTGCCCATCTTCTTCGGTTTCAGAGGGTAGATTTCTCAGTGTTTCATGTTCGCCAGCTCTCCACGCCCTTGCGTCTTTTTTTTTTTTTTGCTTAAAGGTTGCAACCTGAGCTAGCTTCTTTTGCCCATGTTCGTCAGTTTCAGAGGGTGGATTTCTCCGTGTTGCTTTTTCCCCAGGTCTCCACGCCCTTGTGTGTTTCTTTTGCTTAACGATTGCCACCTGAGGTAGCCTCTGTTGCCCATCCTCGTCAGTTTCAGAGGGTGGATTTCTCCCTGTTGCTTTTTCCCCAGGTCTCCACGCCCTTGTGTGTTTCTTTTGCTTAAAGTTTGCCACCTGAAGCCAGCCTCTCTTGCCCATCTTCCTCAGTTTCAGAGGGTAGATATTTCAGGGTTGCTTTTTCCCCAGGTCTCCACGCCTTTGCATTTTGTTTTTGCTTAACGATTGCCACCTGAGGTAGCCTCTCTTGCCCATCTTCCTCAGTTTCAGAGGGTGGATTTCTCCGTGTTGCTTTTTCCACAGGTCTCCACGCCCTTGTGTGTTTCTTTTGCTTCACGATTGCCACCTGAGGTAGCCTCTGTTGCCCATCCTCGTCAGTTTCAGAGGGTAGATTTCTCAGTGCTGCTTTTTCCCCAGGTCTCCACGCCCTCGTGTGTTTCTTTTGCTTAAAGTTTGTCACCTGAAGCCAGCCTCTCTTGCCCATCTTCCTCAGTTTCAGAGGGTAGATATTTCAGCGTTGCTTTTTCCCCAGGTCTTCACACCTTAGTGTTTTGTTTTTGCTTAACGATTGCCACCTGGGCTAGCCTCTGTTTCCCATCTTCCTCAGTTTCAGAGGGTTGATATTTCAGGGTTGCTTTTTCCCCAGGTCTCCACGCCCTTGTGTGTTTCTTTTGCTTCACGATTGCCACCTGAGGTAGCCTCTGTTGCCCATCCTCGTCAGTTTCAGAGGGTAGATATATCAGGGTTGCTTTTTCCCCAGGTCTCCACGCCCTTGTGTGTTTCTTTTGCTTAAAGTTTGCCACCTGAAGCCAGCCTCTCTTGCCCATCTTCCTCAGTTTCAGAGGGTAGATATTTCAGGGTTGCTTTTTCCCCAGGTCTCCACGCCTTTGGGTCTTGCTTCTGCTTAACGATTGCCACCTGAGGTAGCCTCTGTTGCCCTTGTTCCTCAGTTTCAGAGGGTGGATTTCTCCGTGTTGCTTTTTCCCCAGGTCTCCACGCCCTTGTGTGTTTCTTTTGCTTAACGATTGCCACCTGAGGTAGCCTCTGTTGCCCATCCTCGTCAGTTTCAGAGGGTGGATTTCTCCCTGTTGCTTTTTCCCCAGGTCTCCACGCCCTTGTGTGTTTCTTTTGCTTAAAGTTTGCCACCTGAAGCCAGCCTCTCTTGCCCATCTTCCTCAGTTTCAGAGGGTAGATATTTCAGGGTTGCTTTTTCCCCAGGTCTCCACGCCTTTGGGTTTTGTTTTTGCTTAACGATTGCCACCTGAGGTAGCCTCTCTTGCCCATCTTCCTCAGTTTCAGAGGGTGGATTTCTCCGTGTTGCTTTTTCCACAGGTCTCCACGCCCTTGTGTGTTTCTTTTGCTTCACGATTGCCACCTGAGGTAGCCTCTGTTGCCCATCCTCGTCAGTTTCAGAGGGTAGATTTCTCAGTGCTGCTTTTTCCCCAGGTCTCCACGCCCTCGTGTGTTTCTTTTGCTTAAAGTTTGTCACCTGAAGCCAGCCTCTCTTGCCCATCTTCCTCAGTTTCAGAGGGTAGATATTTCAGCGTTGCTTTTTCCCCAGGTCTTCACACCTTAGTGTTTTGTTTTTGCTTAACGATTGCCACCTGGGCTAGCCTCTGTTTCCCATCTTCCTCAGTTTCAGAGGGTTGATATTTCAGGGTTGCTTTTTCCCCAGGTCTCCACGCCCTTGTGTGTTTCTTTTGCTTAACGATTGCCACCTGACCTAGCCTCTGTTGCCCATCCTCGTCAGTTTCAGAGGGTAGATTTCTCCGTGTTGCTTTTTCCCCAGGTCTCCACGCCCTTGTGTGTTTCTTTTGCTTAACGTTTGCCACCTGAAGCCAGCCTCTCTTGCCCATCTTCCTCAGTTTCAGAGGGTAGATATTTCAGGGTTGCTTTTTCCCCAGGTCTCCACGCCTTTGGGTTTTGTTTTTGCTTAACGATTGCCACCTGAGGTAGCCTCTCTTGCCCATCTTCCTCAGTTTCAGAGGGTGGATTTCTCCGTGTTGCTTTTTCCACAGGTCTCCACGCCCTTGTGTGTTTCTTTTGCTTCACGATTGCCACCTGAGGTAGCCTCTGTTGCCCATCCTCGTCAGTTTCAGAGGGTAGATTTCTCAGTGCTGCTTTTTCCCCAGGTCTCCACGCCCTCGTGTGTTTCTTTTGCTTAAAGTTTGTCACCTGAAGCCAGCCTCTCTTGCCCATCTTCCTCAGTTTCAGAGGGTAGATATTTCAGCGTTGCTTTTTCCCCAGGTCTTCACACCTTAGTGTTTTGTTTTTGCTTAACGATTGCCACCTGGGCTAGCCTCTGTTTCCCATCTTCCTCAGTTTCAGAGGGTTGATATTTCAGGGTTGCTTTTTCCCCAGGTCTCCACGCCCTTGTGTGTTTCTTTTGCTTAACGATTGCCACCTGACCTAGCCTCTGTTGCCCATCCTCGTCAGTTTCAGAGGGTAGATTTCTCCGTGTTGCTTTTTCCCCAGGTCTCCACGCCCTTGTGTGTTTCTTTTGCTTAACGTTTGCCACCTGAAGCCAGCCTCTCTTGCCCATCTTCCTCAGTTTCAGAGGGTAGATATTTCAGGGTTGCTTTTTACCCAGGTCTCCACGCTTTTGGGTTTTGTTTTTGCTTAACGATTGCCACCTGAGGTAGCCTCTGTTGCCCATCTTCCTCAGTTTCAGAGGGTGGATTTCTCAGTGTTGCTTTTTACCCAGGTCTCCACGCCCTTGTGTGTTTCTTTTGCTTAAAGATTGCCACCTGAGCTAGCCTCTGTTGCCCATCTTCGTCCGTTTCAGAGGGTAGATTTCTCAGTGTTGCCTTTTCGCCAGCTCCCCACGCCCTTGTGTGTTTCTTTTGCTTAAAGATTGTCACCTGAGCTAGGCACTGTTGCCCTGCTTCCTCAGTTTCAGAGGGTACCTTTTTCAGGGTAGCTTTTTGACCGGGTCTCCTCGCCATTGTATTTTTCTATTTCACTTTTTTTGCATAAAGATTGCCACCTGAGCTAGCCTCTGTTGCCCATCTTCTTCGGTTTCAGAGGGTAGATTTCTCAGTGTTTCATGTTCGCCAGCTCTCCACGCCCTTGCGTCTTTTTTTTTTTTTTGCTTAAAGGTTGCAACCTGAGCTAGCTTCTTTTGCCCATGTTCGTCAGTTTCAGAGGGTGGATTTCTCCGTGTTGCTTTTTCCCCAGGTCTCCACGCCCTTGTGTGTTTCTTTTGCTTAACGATTGCCACCTGAGGTAGCCTCTGTTGCCCATCCTCGTCAGTTTCAGAGGGTAGATATATCAGGGTTGCTTTTTCCCCAGGTATCCACGCCCTTGTGTGTTTCTTTTGCTTAAAGTTTGCCACCTGAAGCCAGCCTCTCTTGCCCATCTTCCTCAGTTTCAGAGGGTAGATATTTCAGGGTTGCTTTTTCCCCAGGTCTCCACGCCTTTGGGTCTTGCTTCTGCTTAACGATTGCCACCTGAGGTAGCCTCTGTTGCCCTTGTTCCTCAGTTTCAGAGGGTGGATTTCTCCGTGTTGCTTTTTCCCCAGGTCTCCACGCCCTTGTGTGTTTCTTTTGCTTAACGATTGCCACCTGAGGTAGCCTCTGTTGCCCATCCTCGTCAGTTTCAGAGGGTGGATTTCTCCCTGTTGCTTTTTCCCCAGGTCTCCACGCCCTTGTGTGTTTCTTTTGCTTAAAGTTTGCCACCTGAAGCCAGCCTCTCTTGCCCATCTTCCTCAGTTTCAGAGGGTAGATATTTCAGGGTTGCTTTTTCCCCAGGTCTCCACGCCTTTGGGTTTTGTTTTTGCTTAACGATTGCCACCTGAGGTAGCCTCTCTTGCCCATCTTCCTCAGTTTCAGAGGGTGGATTTCTCCGTGTTGCTTTTTCCACAGGTCTCCACGCCCTTGTGTGTTTCTTTTGCTTCACGATTGCCACCTGAGGTAGCCTCTGTTGCCCATCCTCGTCAGTTTCAGAGGGTAGATTTCTCAGTGCTGCTTTTTCCCCAGGTCTCCACGCCCTCGTGTGTTTCTTTTGCTTAAAGTTTGTCACCTGAAGCCAGCCTCTCTTGCCCATCTTCCTCAGTTTCAGAGGGTAGATATTTCAGCGTTGCTTTTTCCCCAGGTCTTCACACCTTAGTGTTTTGTTTTTGCTTAACGATTGCCACCTGGGCTAGCCTCTGTTTCCCATCTTCCTCAGTTTCAGAGGGTTGATATTTCAGGGTTGCTTTTTCCCCAGGTCTCCACGCCCTTGTGTGTTTCTTTTGCTTAACGATTGCCACCTGACCTAGCCTCTGTTGCCCATCCTCGTCAGTTTCAGAGGGTAGATTTCTCCGTGTTGCTTTTTCCCCAGGTCTCCACGCCCTTGTGTGTTTCTTTTGCTTAACGTTTGCCACCTGAAGCCAGCCTCTCTTGCCCATCTTCCTCAGTTTCAGAGGGTAGATATTTCAGGGTTGCTTTTTACCCAGGTCTCCACGCTTTTGGGTTTTGTTTTTGCTTAACGATTGCCACCTGAGGTAGCCTCTGTTGCCCATCTTCCTCAGTTTCAGAGGGTGGATTTCTCAGTGTTGCTTTTTACCCAGGTCTCCACGCCCTTGTGTGTTTCTTTTGCTTAAAGATTGCCACCTGAGCTAGCCTCTGTTGCCCATCTTCGTCCGTTTCAGAGGGTAGATTTCTCAGTGTTGCCTTTTCGCCAGCTCCCCACGCCCTTGTGTGTTTCTTTTGCTTAAAGATTGTCACCTGAGCTAGGCACTGTTGCCCTGCTTCCTCAGTTTCAGAGGGTACCTTTTTCAGGGTAGCTTTTTGACCGGGTCTCCTCGCCATTGTATTTTTCTATTTCACTTTTTTTGCATAAAGATTGCCACCTGAGCTAGCCTCTGTTGCCCATCTTCTTCGGTTTCAGAGGGTAGATTTCTCAGTGTTTCATGTTCGCCAGCTCTCCACGCCCTTGCGTCTTTTTTTTTTTTTTGCTTAAAGGTTGCAACCTGAGCTAGCTTCTTTTGCCCATGTTCGTCAGTTTCAGAGGGTGGATTTCTCCGTGTTGCTTTTTCCCCAGGTCTCCACGCCCTTGTGTGTTTCTTTTGCTTAACGATTGCCACCTGAGGTAGCCTCTGTTGCCCATCCTCGTCAGTTTCAGAGGGTAGATATATCAGGGTTGCTTTTTCCCCAGGTCTCCACGCCCTTGTGTGTTTCTTTTGCTTAAAGTTTGCCACCTGAAGCCAGCCTCTCTTGCCCATCTTCCTCAGTTTCAGAGGGTAGATATTTCAGGGTTGCTTTTTCCCCAGGTCTCCACGCCTTTGGGTCTTGCTTCTGCTTAACGATTGCCACCTGAGGTAGCCTCTGTTGCCCTTGTTCCTCAGTTTCAGAGGGTGGATTTCTCCGTGTTGCTTTTTCCCCAGGTCTCCACGCCCTTGTGTGTTTCTTTTGCTTCACGATTGCCACCTGAGGTAGCCTCTGTTGCCCATCCTCGTCAGTTTCAGAGGGTAGATATATCAGGGTTGCTTTTTCCCCAGGTCTCCACGCCCTTGTGTGTTTCTTTTGCTTAAAGTTTGCCACCTGAAGCCAGCCTCTCTTGCCCATCTTCCTCAGTTTCAGAGGGTAGATATTTCAGGGTTGCTTTTTCCCCAGGTCTCCACGCCTTTGGGTTTTGTTTTTGCTTAACGATTGCCACCTGAGGTAGCCTCTCTTGCCCATCTTCCTCAGTTTCAGAGGGTGGATTTCTCCGTGTTGCTTTTTCCACAGGTCTCCACGCCCTTGTGTGTTTCTTTTGCTTAACGATTGCCACCTGACCTAGCCTCTGTTGCCCATCCTCGTCAGTTTCAGAGGGTAGATTTCTCCGTGTTGCTTTTTCCCCAGGTCTCCACGCCCTTGTGTGTTTCTTTTGCTTAACGTTTGCCACCTGAAGCCAGCCTCTCTTGCCCATCTTCCTCAGTTTCAGAGGGTAGATATTTCAGGGTTGCTTTTTACCCAGGTCTCCACGCTTTTGGGTTTTGTTTTTGCTTAACGATTGCCACCTGAGGTAGCCTCTGTTGCCCATCTTCCTCAGTTTCAGAGGGTGGATTTCTCAGTGTTGCTTTTTACCCAGGTCTCCACGCCCTTGTGTGTTTCTTTTGCTTAAAGATTGCCACCTGAGCTAGCCTCTGTTGCCCATCTTCGTCCGTTTCAGAGGGTAGATTTCTCAGTGTTGCCTTTTCGCCAGCTCCCCACGCCCTTGTGTGTTTCTTTTGCTTAAAGATTGTCACCTGAGCTAGGCACTGTTGCCCTGCTTCCTCAGTTTCAGAGGGTACCTTTTTCAGGGTAGCTTTTTGACCGGGTCTCCTCGCCATTGTATTTTTCTATTTCACTTTTTTTGCATAAAGATTGCCACCTGAGCTAGCCTCTGTTGCCCATCTTCTTCGGTTTCAGAGGGTAGATTTCTCAGTGTTTCATGTTCGCCAGCTCTCCACGCCCTTGCGTCTTTTTTTTTTTTTTGCTTAAAGGTTGCAACCTGAGCTAGCTTCTTTTGCCCATGTTCGTCAGTTTCAGAGGGTGGATTTCTCCGTGTTGCTTTTTCCCCAGGTCTCCACGCCCTTGTGTGTTTCTTTTGCTTAACGATTGCCACCTGAGGTAGCCTCTGTTGCCCATCCTCGTCAGTTTCAGAGGGTAGATATATCAGGGTTGCTTTTTCCCCAGGTCTCCACGCCCTTGTGTGTTTCTTTTGCTTAAAGTTTGCCACCTGAAGCCAGCCTCTCTTGCCCATCTTCCTCAGTTTCAGAGGGTAGATATTTCAGGGTTGCTTTTTCCCCAGGTCTCCACGCCTTTGGGTCTTGCTTCTGCTTAACGATTGCCACCTGAGGTAGCCTCTGTTGCCCTTGTTCCTCAGTTTCAGAGGGTGGATTTCTCCGTGTTGCTTTTTCCCCAGGTCTCCACGCCCTTGTGTGTTTCTTTTGCTTAACGATTGCCACCTGAGGTAGCCTCTGTTGCCCATCCTCGTCAGTTTCAGAGGGTGGATTTCTCCCTGTTGCTTTTTCCCCAGGTCTCCACGCCCTTGTGTGTTTCTTTTGCTTAAAGTTTGCCACCTGAAGCCAGCCTCTCTTGCCCATCTTCCTCAGTTTCAGAGGGTAGATATTTCAGGGTTGCTTTTTCCCCAGGTCTCCACGCCTTTGGGTTTTGTTTTTGCTTAACGATTGCCACCTGAGGTAGCCTCTCTTGCCCATCTTCCTCAGTTTCAGAGGGTGGATTTCTCCGTGTTGCTTTTTCCACAGGTCTCCACGCCCTTGTGTGTTTCTTTTGCTTCACGATTGCCACCTGAGGTAGCCTCTGTTGCCCATCCTCGTCAGTTTCAGAGGGTAGATTTCTCAGTGCTGCTTTTTCCCCAGGTCTCCACGCCCTCGTGTGTTTCTTTTGCTTAAAGTTTGTCACCTGAAGCCAGCCTCTCTTGCCCATCTTCCTCAGTTTCAGAGGGTAGATATTTCAGCGTTGCTTTTTCCCCAGGTCTTCACACCTTAGTGTTTTGTTTTTGCTTAACGATTGCCACCTGGGCTAGCCTCTGTTTCCCATCTTCCTCAGTTTCAGAGGGTTGATATTTCAGGGTTGCTTTTTCCCCAGGTCTCCACGCCCTTGTGTGTTTCTTTTGCTTAACGATTGCCACCTGACCTAGCCTCTGTTGCCCATCCTCGTCAGTTTCAGAGGGTAGATTTCTCCGTGTTGCTTTTTCCCCAGGTCTCCACGCCCTTGTGTGTTTCTTTTGCTTAACGTTTGCCACCTGAAGCCAGCCTCTCTTGCCCATCTTCCTCAGTTTCAGAGGGTAGATATTTCAGGGTTGCTTTTTACCCAGGTCTCCACGCTTTTGGGTTTTGTTTTTGCTTAACGATTGCCACCTGAGGTAGCCTCTGTTGCCCATCTTCCTCAGTTTCAGAGGGTGGATTTCTCAGTGTTGCTTTTTACCCAGGTCTCCACGCCCTTGTGTGTTTCTTTTGCTTAAAGATTGCCACCTGAGCTAGCCTCTGTTGCCCATCTTCGTCCGTTTCAGAGGGTAGATTTCTCAGTGTTGCCTTTTCGCCAGCTCCCCACGCCCTTGTGTGTTTCTTTTGCTTAAAGATTGTCACCTGAGCTAGGCACTGTTGCCCTGCTTCCTCAGTTTCAGAGGGTACCTTTTTCAGGGTAGCTTTTTGACCGGGTCTCCTCGCCATTGTATTTTTCTATTTCACTTTTTTTGCATAAAGATTGCCACCTGAGCTAGCCTCTGTTGCCCATCTTCTTCGGTTTCAGAGGGTAGATTTCTCAGTGTTTCATGTTCGCCAGCTCTCCACGCCCTTGCGTCTTTTTTTTTTTTTTGCTTAAAGGTTGCAACCTGAGCTAGCTTCTTTTGCCCATGTTCGTCAGTTTCAGAGGGTGGATTTCTCCGTGTTGCTTTTTCCCCAGGTCTCCACGCCCTTGTGTGTTTCTTTTGCTTAACGATTGCCACCTGAGGTAGCCTCTGTTGCCCATCCTCGTCAGTTTCAGAGGGTAGATATATCAGGGTTGCTTTTTCCCCAGGTCTCCACGCCCTTGTGTGTTTCTTTTGCTTAAAGTTTGCCACCTGAAGCCAGCCTCTCTTGCCCATCTTCCTCAGTTTCAGAGGGTAGATATTTCAGGGTTGCTTTTTCCCCAGGTCTCCACGCCTTTGGGTCTTGCTTCTGCTTAACGATTGCCACCTGAGGTAGCCTCTGTTGCCCTTGTTCCTCAGTTTCAGAGGGTGGATTTCTCCGTGTTGCTTTTTCCCCAGGTCTCCACGCCCTTGTGTGTTTCTTTTGCTTAACGATTGCCACCTGAGGTAGCCTCTGTTGCCCATGCTCGTCAGTTTCAGAGGGTGGATTTCTCCCTGTTGCTTTTTCCCCAGGTCTCCACGCCCTTGTGTGTTTCTTTTGCTTAAAGTTTGCCACCTGAAGCCAGCCTCTCTTGCCCATCTTCCTCAGTTTCAGAGGGTAGATATTTCAGGGTTGCTTTTTCCCCAGGTCTCCACGCCTTTGCGTTTTGTTTTTGCTTAACGATTGCCACCTGAGGTAGCCTCTCTTGCCCATCTTCCTCAGTTTCAGAGGGTGGATTTCTCCGTGTTGCTTTTTCCACAGGTCTCCACGCCCTTGTGTGTTTCTTTTGCTTCACGATTGCCACCTGAGGTAGCCTCTGTTGCCCATCCTCGTCAGTTTCAGAGGGTAGATTTCTCAGTGCTGCTTTTTCCCCAGGTCTCCACGCCCTCGTGTGTTTCTTTTGCTTAAAGTTTGTCACCTGAAGCCAGCCTCTCTTGCCCATCTTCCTCAGTTTCAGAGGGTAGATATTTCAGCGTTGCTTTTTCCCCAGGTCTTCACACCTTAGTGTTTTGTTTTTGCTTAACGATTGCCACCTGGGCTAGCCTCTGTTTCCCATCTTCCTCAGTTTCAGAGGGTTGATATTTCAGGGTTGCTTTTTCCCCAGGTCTCCACGCCCTTGTGTGTTTCTTTTGCTTCACGATTGCCACCTGAGGTAGCCTCTGTTGCCCATCCTCGTCAGTTTCAGAGGGTAGATATATCAGGGTTGCTTTTTCCCCAGGTCTCCACGCCCTTGTGTGTTTCTTTTGCTTAAAGTTTGCCACCTGAAGCCAGCCTCTCTTGCCCATCTTCCTCAGTTTCAGAGGGTAGATATTTCAGGGTTGCTTTTTCCCCAGGTCTCCACGCCTTTGGGTCTTGCTTCTGCTTAACGATTGCCACCTGAGGTAGCCTCTGTTGCCCTTGTTCCTCAGTTTCAGAGGGTGGATTTCTCCGTGTTGCTTTTTCCCCAGGTCTCCACGCCCTTGTGTGTTTCTTTTGCTTAACGATTGCCACCTGAGGTAGCCTCTGTTGCCCATCCTCGTCAGTTTCAGAGGGTGGATTTCTCCCTGTTGCTTTTTCCCCAGGTCTCCACGCCCTTGTGTGTTTCTTTTGCTTAAAGTTTGCCACCTGAAGCCAGCCTCTCTTGCCCATCTTCCTCAGTTTCAGAGGGTAGATATTTCAGGGTTGCTTTTTCCCCAGGTCTCCACGCCTTTGGGTTTTGTTTTTGCTTAACGATTGCCACCTGAGGTAGCCTCTCTTGCCCATCTTCCTCAGTTTCAGAGGGTGGATTTCTCCGTGTTGCTTTTTCCACAGGTCTCCACGCCCTTGTGTGTTTCTTTTGCTTCACGATTGCCACCTGAGGTAGCCTCTGTTGCCCATCCTCGTCAGTTTCAGAGGGTAGATTTCTCAGTGCTGCTTTTTCCCCAGGTCTCCACGCCCTCGTGTGTTTCTTTTGCTTAAAGTTTGTCACCTGAAGCCAGCCTCTCTTGCCCATCTTCCTCAGTTTCAGAGGGTAGATATTTCAGCGTTGCTTTTTCCCCAGGTCTTCACACCTTAGTGTTTTGTTTTTGCTTAACGATTGCCACCTGGGCTAGCCTCTGTTTCCCATCTTCCTCAGTTTCAGAGGGTTGATATTTCAGGGTTGCTTTTTCCCCAGGTCTCCACGCCCTTGTGTGTTTCTTTTGCTTAACGATTGCCACCTGACCTAGCCTCTGTTGCCCATCCTCGTCAGTTTCAGAGGGTAGATTTCTCCGTGTTGCTTTTTCCCCAGGTCTCCACGCCCTTGTGTGTTTCTTTTGCTTAACGTTTGCCACCTGAAGCCAGCCTCTCTTGCCCATCTTCCTCAGTTTCAGAGGGTAGATATTTCAGGGTTGCTTTTTACCCAGGTCTCCACGCTTTTGGGTTTTGTTTTTGCTTAACGATTGCCACCTGAGGTAGCCTCTGTTGCCCATCTTCCTCAGTTTCAGAGGGTGGATTTCTCAGTGTTGCTTTTTACCCAGGTCTCCACGCCCTTGTGTGTTTCTTTTGCTTAAAGATTGCCACCTGAGCTAGCCTCTGTTGCCCATCTTCGTCCGTTTCAGAGGGTAGATTTCTCAGTGTTGCCTTTTCGCCAGCTCCCCACGCCCTTGTGTGTTTCTTTTGCTTAAAGATTGTCACCTGAGCTAGGCACTGTTGCCCTGCTTCCTCAGTTTCAGAGGGTACCTTTTTCAGGGTAGCTTTTTGACCGGGTCTCCTCGCCATTGTATTTTTCTATTTCACTTTTTTTGCATAAAGATTGCCACCTGAGCTAGCCTCTGTTGCCCATCTTCTTCGGTTTCAGAGGGTAGATTTCTCAGTGTTTCATGTTCGCCAGCTCTCCACGCCCTTGCGTCTTTTTTTTTTTTTTGCTTAAAGGTTGCAACCTGAGCTAGCTTCTTTTGCCCATGTTCGTCAGTTTCAGAGGGTGGATTTCTCCGTGTTGCTTTTTCCCCAGGTCTCCACGCCCTTGTGTGTTTCTTTTGCTTAACGATTGCCACCTGAGGTAGCCTCTGTTGCCCATCCTCGTCAGTTTCAGAGGGTAGATATATCAGGGTTGCTTTTTCCCCAGGTCTCCACGCCCTTGTGTGTTTCTTTTGCTTAAAGTTTGCCACCTGAAGCCAGCCTCTCTTGCCCATCTTCCTCAGTTTCAGAGGGTAGATATTTCAGGGTTGCTTTTTCCCCAGGTCTCCACGCCTTTGGGTCTTGCTTCTGCTTAACGATTGCCACCTGAGGTAGCCTCTGTTGCCCTTGTTCCTCAGTTTCAGAGGGTGGATTTCTCCGTGTTGCTTTTTCCCCAGGTCTCCACGCCCTTGTGTGTTTCTTTTGCTTAACGATTGCCACCTGAGGTAGCCTCTGTTGCCCATCCTCGTCAGTTTCAGAGGGTGGATTTCTCCCTGTTGCTTTTTCCCCAGGTCTCCACGCCCTTGTGTGTTTCTTTTGCTTAAAGTTTGCCACCTGAAGCCAGCCTCTCTTGCCCATCTTCCTCAGTTTCAGAGGGTAGATATTTCAGGGTTGCTTTTTCCCCAGGTCTCCACGCCTTTGGGTTTTGTTTTTGCTTAACGATTGCCACCTGAGGTAGCCTCTCTTGCCCATCTTCCTCAGTTTCAGAGGGTGGATTTCTCCGTGTTGCTTTTTCCACAGGTCTCCACGCCCTTGTGTGTTTCTTTTGCTTCACGATTGCCACCTGAGGTAGCCTCTGTTGCCCATCCTCGTCAGTTTCAGAGGGTAGATTTCTCAGTGCTGCTTTTTCCCCAGGTCTCCACGCCCTCGTGTGTTTCTTTTGCTTAAAGTTTGTCACCTGAAGCCAGCCTCTCTTGCCCATCTTCCTCAGTTTCAGAGGGTAGATATTTCAGCGTTGCTTTTTCCCCAGGTCTTCACACCTTAGTGTTTTGTTTTTGCTTAACGATTGCCACCTGGGCTAGCCTCTGTTTCCCATCTTCCTCAGTTTCAGAGGGTTGATATTTCAGGGTTGCTTTTTCCCCAGGTCTCCACGCCCTTGTGTGTTTCTTTTGCTTAACGATTGCCACCTGACCTAGCCTCTGTTGCCCATCCTCGTCAGTTTCAGAGGGTAGATTTCTCCGTGTTGCTTTTTCCCCAGGTCTCCACGCCCTTGTGTGTTTCTTTTGCTTAACGTTTGCCACCTGAAGCCAGCCTCTCTTGCCCATCTTCCTCAGTTTCAGAGGGTAGATATTTCAGGGTTGCTTTTTACCCAGGTCTCCACGCTTTTGGGTTTTGTTTTTGCTTAACGATTGCCACCTGAGGTAGCCTCTGTTGCCCATCTTCCTCAGTTTCAGAGGGTGGATTTCTCAGTGTTGCTTTTTACCCAGGTCTCCACGCCCTTGTGTGTTTCTTTTGCTTAAAGATTGCCACCTGAGCTAGCCTCTGTTGCCCATCTTCGTCCGTTTCAGAGGGTAGATTTCTCAGTGTTGCCTTTTCGCCAGCTCCCCACGCCCTTGTGTGTTTCTTTTGCTTAAAGATTGTCACCTGAGCTAGGCACTGTTGCCCTGCTTCCTCAGTTTCAGAGGGTACCTTTTTCAGGGTAGCTTTTTGACCGGGTCTCCTCGCCATTGTATTTTTCTATTTCACTTTTTTTGCATAAAGATTGCCACCTGAGCTAGCCTCTGTTGCCCATCTTCTTCGGTTTCAGAGGGTAGATTTCTCAGTGTTTCATGTTCGCCAGCTCTCCACGCCCTTGCGTCTTTTTTTTTTTTTTGCTTAAAGGTTGCAACCTGAGCTAGCTTCTTTTGCCCATGTTCGTCAGTTTCAGAGGGTGGATTTCTCCGTGTTGCTTTTTCCCCAGGTCTCCACGCCCTTGTGTGTTTCTTTTGCTTAACGATTGCCACCTGAGGTAGCCTCTGTTGCCCATCCTCGTCAGTTTCAGAGGGTAGATATATCAGGGTTGCTTTTTCCCCAGGTCTCCACGCCCTTGTGTGTTTCTTTTGCTTAAAGTTTGCCACCTGAAGCCAGCCTCTCTTGCCCATCTTCCTCAGTTTCAGAGGGTAGATATTTCAGGGTTGCTTTTTCCCCAGGTCTCCACGCCTTTGGGTCTTGCTTCTGCTTAACGATTGCCACCTGAGGTAGCCTCTGTTGCCCTTGTTCCTCAGTTTCAGAGGGTGGATTTCTCCGTGTTGCTTTTTCCCCAGGTCTCCACGCCCTTGTGTGTTTCTTTTGCTTAACGATTGCCACCTGAGGTAGCCTCTGTTGCCCATCCTCGTCAGTTTCAGAGGGTGGATTTCTCCCTGTTGCTTTTTCCCCAGGTCTCCACGCCCTTGTGTGTTTCTTTTGCTTAAAGTTTGCCACCTGAAGCCAGCCTCTCTTGCCCATCTTCCTCAGTTTCAGAGGGTAGATATTTCAGGGTTGCTTTTTCCCCAGGTCTCCACGCCTTTGGGTTTTGTTTTTGCTTAACGATTGCCACCTGAGGTAGCCTCTCTTGCCCATCTTCCTCAGTTTCAGAGGGTGGATTTCTCCGTGTTGCTTTTTCCACAGGTCTCCACGCCCTTGTGTGTTTCTTTTGCTTCACGATTGCCACCTGAGGTAGCCTCTGTTGCCCATCCTCGTCAGTTTCAGAGGGTAGATTTCTCAGTGCTGCTTTTTCCCCAGGTCTCCACGCCCTCGTGTGTTTCTTTTGCTTAAAGTTTGTCACCTGAAGCCAGCCTCTCTTGCCCATCTTCCTCAGTTTCAGAGGGTAGATATTTCAGCGTTGCTTTTTCCCCAGGTCTTCACACCTTAGTGTTTTGTTTTTGCTTAACGATTGCCACCTGGGCTAGCCTCTGTTTCCCATCTTCCTCAGTTTCAGAGGGTTGATATTTCAGGGTTGCTTTTTCCCCAGGTCTCCACGCCCTTGTGTGTTTCTTTTGCTTAACGATTGCCACCTGACCTAGCCTCTGTTGCCCATCCTCGTCAGTTTCAGAGGGTAGATTTCTCCGTGTTGCTTTTTCCCCAGGTCTCCACGCCCTTGTGTGTTTCTTTTGCTTAACGTTTGCCACCTGAAGCCAGCCTCTCTTGCCCATCTTCCTCAGTTTCAGAGGGTAGATATTTCAGGGTTGCTTTTTCCCCAGGTCTCCACGCCTTTGGGTTTTGTTTTTGCTTAACGATTGCCACCTGAGGTAGCCTCTCTTGCCCATCTTCCTCAGTTTCAGAGGGTGGATTTCTCCGTGTTGCTTTTTCCACAGGTCTCCACGCCCTTGTGTGTTTCTTTTGCTTCACGATTGCCACCTGAGGTAGCCTCTGTTGCCCATCCTCGTCAGTTTCAGAGGGTAGATTTCTCAGTGCTGCTTTTTCCCCAGGTCTCCACGCCCTCGTGTGTTTCTTTTGCTTAAAGTTTGTCACCTGAAGCCAGCCTCTCTTGCCCATCTTCCTCAGTTTCAGAGGGTAGATATTTCAGCGTTGCTTTTTCCCCAGGTCTTCACACCTTAGTGTTTTGTTTTTGCTTAACGATTGCCACCTGGGCTAGCCTCTGTTTCCCATCTTCCTCAGTTTCAGAGGGTTGATATTTCAGGGTTGCTTTTTCCCCAGGTCTCCACGCCCTTGTGTGTTTCTTTTGCTTAACGATTGCCACCTGACCTAGCCTCTGTTGCCCATCCTCGTCAGTTTCAGAGGGTAGATTTCTCCGTGTTGCTTTTTCCCCAGGTCTCCACGCCCTTGTGTGTTTCTTTTGCTTAACGTTTGCCACCTGAAGCCAGCCTCTCTTGCCCATCTTCCTCAGTTTCAGAGGGTAGATATTTCAGGGTTGCTTTTTACCCAGGTCTCCACGCTTTTGGGTTTTGTTTTTGCTTAACGATTGCCACCTGAGGTAGCCTCTGTTGCCCATCTTCCTCAGTTTCAGAGGGTGGATTTCTCAGTGTTGCTTTTTACCCAGGTCTCCACGCCCTTGTGTGTTTCTTTTGCTTAAAGATTGCCACCTGAGCTAGCCTCTGTTGCCCATCTTCGTCCGTTTCAGAGGGTAGATTTCTCAGTGTTGCCTTTTCGCCAGCTCCCCACGCCCTTGTGTGTTTCTTTTGCTTAAAGATTGTCACCTGAGCTAGGCACTGTTGCCCTGCTTCCTCAGTTTCAGAGGGTACCTTTTTCAGGGTAGCTTTTTGACCGGGTCTCCTCGCCATTGTATTTTTCTATTTCACTTTTTTTGCATAAAGATTGCCACCTGAGCTAGCCTCTGTTGCCCATCTTCTTCGGTTTCAGAGGGTAGATTTCTCAGTGTTTCATGTTCGCCAGCTCTCCACGCCCTTGCGTCTTTTTTTTTTTTTTGCTTAAAGGTTGCAACCTGAGCTAGCTTCTTTTGCCCATGTTCGTCAGTTTCAGAGGGTGGATTTCTCCGTGTTGCTTTTTCCCCAGGTCTCCACGCCCTTGTGTGTTTCTTTTGCTTAACGATTGCCACCTGAGGTAGCCTCTGTTGCCCATCCTCGTCAGTTTCAGAGGGTAGATATATCAGGGTTGCTTTTTCCCCAGGTCTCCACGCCCTTGTGTGTTTCTTTTGCTTAAAGTTTGCCACCTGAAGCCAGCTTCTCTTGCCCATCTTCCTCAGTTTCAGAGGGTAGATATTTCAGGGTTGCTTTTTCCCCAGGTCTCCACGCCTTTGGGTCTTGCTTCTGCTTAACGATTGCCACCTGAGGTAGCCTCTGTTGCCCTTGTTCCTCAGTTTCAGAGGGTGGATTTCTCCGTGTTGCTTTTTCCCCAGGTCTCCACGCCCTTGTGTGTTTCTTTTGCTTAACGATTGCCACCTGAGGTAGCCTCTGTTGCCCATCCTCGTCAGTTTCAGAGGGTGGATTTCTCCCTGTTGCTTTTTCCCCAGGTCTCCACGCCCTTGTGTGTTTCTTTTGCTTAAAGTTTGCCACCTGAAGCCAGCCTCTCTTGCCCATCTTCCTCAGTTTCAGAGGGTAGATATTTCAGGGTTGCTTTTTCCCCAGGTCTCCACGCCTTTGGGTTTTGTTTTTGCTTAACGATTGCCACCTGAGGTAGCCTCTCTTGCCCATCTTCCTCAGTTTCAGAGGGTGGATTTCTCCGTGTTGCTTTTTCCACAGGTCTCCACGCCCTTGTGTGTTTCTTTTGCTTCACGATTGCCACCTGAGGTAGCCTCTGTTGCCCATCCTCGTCAGTTTCAGAGGGTAGATTTCTCAGTGCTGCTTTTTCCCCAGGTCTCCACGCCCTCGTGTGTTTCTTTTGCTTAAAGTTTGTCACCTGAAGCCAGCCTCTCTTGCCCATCTTCCTCAGTTTCAGAGGGTAGATATTTCAGCGTTGCTTTTTCCCCAGGTCTTCACACCTTAGTGTTTTGTTTTTGCTTAACGATTGCCACCTGGGCTAGCCTCTGTTTCCCATCTTCCTCAGTTTCAGAGGGTTGATATTTCAGGGTTGCTTTTTCCCCAGGTCTCCACGCCCTTGTGTGTTTCTTTTGCTTAACGATTGCCACCTGACCTAGCCTCTGTTGCCCATCCTCGTCAGTTTCAGAGGGTAGATTTCTCCGTGTTGCTTTTTCCCCAGGTCTCCACGCCCTTGTGTGTTTCTTTTGCTTAACGTTTGCCACCTGAAGCCAGCCTCTCTTGCCCATCTTCCTCAGTTTCAGAGGGTAGATATTTCAGGGTTGCTTTTTACCCAGGTCTCCACGCTTTTGGGTTTTGTTTTTGCTTAACGATTGCCACCTGAGGTAGCCTCTGTTGCCCATCTTCCTCAGTTTCAGAGGGTGGATTTCTCAGTGTTGCTTTTTACCCAGGTCTCCACGCCCTTGTGTGTTTCTTTTGCTTAAAGATTGCCACCTGAGCTAGCCTCTGTTGCCCATCTTCGTCCGTTTCAGAGGGTAGATTTCTCAGTGTTGCCTTTTCGCCAGCTCCCCACGCCCTTGTGTGTTTCTTTTGCTTAAAGATTGTCACCTGAGCTAGGCACTGTTGCCCTGCTTCCTCAGTTTCAGAGGGTACCTTTTTCAGGGTAGCTTTTTGACCGGGTCTCCTCGCCATTGTATTTTTCTATTTCACTTTTTTTGCATAAAGATTGCCACCTGAGCTAGCCTCTGTTGCCCATCTTCTTCGGTTTCAGAGGGTAGATTTCTCAGTGTTTCATGTTCGCCAGCTCTCCACGCCCTTGCGTCTTTTTTTTTTTTTTGCTTAAAGGTTGCAACCTGAGCTAGCTTCTTTTGCCCATGTTCGTCAGTTTCAGAGGGTGGATTTCTCCGTGTTGCTTTTTCCCCAGGTCTCCACGCCCTTGTGTGTTTCTTTTGCTTAACGATTGCCACCTGAGGTAGCCTCTGTTGCCCATCCTCGTCAGTTTCAGAGGGTAGATATATCAGGGTTGCTTTTTCCCCAGGTCTCCACGCCCTTGTGTGTTTCTTTTGCTTAAAGTTTGCCACCTGAAGCCAGCCTCTCTTGCCCATCTTCCTCAGTTTCAGAGGGTAGATATTTCAGGGTTGCTTTTTCCCCAGGTCTCCACGCCTTTGGGTCTTGCTTCTGCTTAACGATTGCCACCTGAGGTAGCCTCTGTTGCCCTTGTTCCTCAGTTTCAGAGGGTGGATTTCTCCCTGTTGCTTTTTCCCCAGGTCTCCACGCCCTTGTGTGTTTCTTTTGCTTAAAGTTTGCCACCTGAAGCCAGCCTCTCTTGCCCATCTTCCTCAGTTTCAGAGGGTAGATATTTCAGGGTTGCTTTTTCCCCAGGTCTCCACGCCTTTGGGTTTTGTTTTTGCTTAACGATTGCCACCTGAGGTAGCCTCTGTTGCCCATCTTCCTCAGTTTCAGAGGGTGGATTTCTCAGTGTTGCTTTTTCCACAGGTCTCCACGCCCTTGTGTGTTTCTTTTGCTTCACGATTGCCACCTGAGGTAGCCTCTGTTGCCCATCCTCGTCAGTTTCAGAGGGTAGATTTCTCAGTGCTGCTTTTTCCCCAGGTCTCCACGCCCTCGTGTGTTTCTTTTGCTTAAAGTTTGTCACCTGAAGCCAGCCTCTCTTGCCCATCTTCCTCAGTTTCAGAGGGTAGATATTTCAGCGTTGCTTTTTCCCCAGGTCTTCACACCTTAGTGTTTTGTTTTTGCTTAACGATTGCCACCTGGGCTAGCCTCTGTTTCCCATCTTCCTCAGTTTCAGAGGGTTGATATTTCAGGGTTGCTTTTTCCCCAGGTCTCCACGCCCTTGTGTGTTTCTTTTGCTTAACGATTGCCACCTGACCTAGCCTCTGTTGCCCATCCTCGTCAGTTTCAGAGGGTAGATTTCTCCGTGTTGCTTTTTCCCCAGGTCTCCACGCCCTTGTGTGTTTCTTTTGCTTAACGTTTGCCACCTGAAGCCAGCCTCTCTTGCCCATCTTCCTCAGTTTCAGAGGGTAGATATTTCAGGGTTGCTTTTTACCCAGGTCTCCACGCTTTTGGGTTTTGTTTTTGCTTAACGATTGCCACCTGAGGTAGCCTCTGTTGCCCATCTTCCTCAGTTTCAGAGGGTGGATTTCTCAGTGTTGCTTTTTACCCAGGTCTCCACGCCCTTGTGTGTTTCTTTTGCTTAAAGATTGCCACCTGAGCTAGCCTCTGTTGCCCATCTTCGTCCGTTTCAGAGGGTAGATTTCTCAGTGTTGCCTTTTCGCCAGCTCCCCACGCCCTTGTGTGTTTCTTTTGCTTAAAGATTGTCACCTGAGCTAGGCACTGTTGCCCTGCTTCCTCAGTTTCAGAGGGTACCTTTTTCAGGGTAGCTTTTTGACCGGGTCTCCTCGCCATTGTATTTTTCTATTTCACTTTTTTTGCATAAAGATTGCCACCTGAGCTAGCCTCTGTTGCCCATCTTCTTCGGTTTCAGAGGGTAGATTTCTCAGTGTTTCATGTTCGCCAGCTCTCCACGCCCTTGCGTCTTTTTTTTTTTTTTGCTTAAAGGTTGCAACCTGAGCTAGCTTCTTTTGCCCATGTTCGTCAGTTTCAGAGGGTGGATTTCTCCGTGTTGCTTTTTCCCCAGGTCTCCACGCCCTTGTGTGTTTCTTTTGCTTAACGATTGCCACCTGAGGTAGCCTCTGTTGCCCATCCTCGTCAGTTTCAGAGGGTAGATATATCAGGGTTGCTTTTTCCCCAGGTCTCCACGCCCTTGTGTGTTTCTTTTGCTTAAAGTTTGCCACCTGAAGCCAGCCTCTCTTGCCCATCTTCCTCAGTTTCAGAGGGTAGATATTTCAGGGTTGCTTTTTCCCCAGGTCTCCACGCCTTTGGGTCTTGCTTCTGCTTAACGATTGCCACCTGAGGTAGCCTCTGTTGCCCTTGTTCCTCAGTTTCAGAGGGTGGATTTCTCCGTGTTGCTTTTTCCCCAGGTCTCCACGCCCTTGTGTGTTTCTTTTGCTTAACGATTGCCACCTGAGGTAGCCTCTGTTGCCCATCCTCGTCAGTTTCAGAGGGTAGATATATCAGGGTTGCTTTTTCCCCAGGTCTCCACGCCCTTGTGTGTTTCTTTTGCTTAAAGTTTGCCACCTGAAGCCAGCCTCTCTTGCCCATCTTCCTCAGTTTCAGAGGGTAGATATTTCAGGGTTGCTTTTTCCCCAGGTCTCCACGCCTTTGGGTTTTGTTTTTGCTTAACGATTGCCACCTGAGGTAGCCTCTCTTGCCCATCTTCCTCAGTTTCAGAGGGTGGATTTCTCCGTGTTGCTTTTTCCACAGGTCTCCACGCCCTTGTGTGTTTCTTTTGCTTCACGATTGCCACCTGAGGTAGCCTCTGTTGCCCATCCTCGTCAGTTTCAGAGGGTAGATTTCTCAGTGCTGCTTTTTCCCCAGGTCTCCACGCCCTCGTGTGTTTCTTTTGCTTAAAGTTTGTCACCTGAAGCCAGCCTCTCTTGCCCATCTTCCTCAGTTTCAGAGGGTAGATATTTCAGCGTTGCTTTTTCCCCAGGTCTTCACACCTTAGTGTTTTGTTTTTGCTTAACGATTGCCACCTGGGCTAGCCTCTGTTTCCCATCTTCCTCAGTTTCAGAGGGTTGATATTTCAGGGTTGCTTTTTCCCCAGGTCTCCACGCCCTTGTGTGTTTCTTTTGCTTAACGATTGCCACCTGACCTAGCCTCTGTTGCCCATCCTCGTCAGTTTCAGAGGGTAGATTTCTCCGTGTTGCTTTTTCCCCAGGTCTCCACGCCCTTGCGTGTTTCTTTTGCTTAACGTTTGCCACCTGAAGCCAGCCTCTCTTGCCCATCTTCCTCAGTTTCAGAGGGTAGATATTTCAGGGTTGCTTTTTACCCAGGTCTCCACGCTTTTGGGTTTTGTTTTTGCTTAACGATTGCCACCTGAGGTAGCCTCTGTTGCCCATCTTCCTCAGTTTCAGAGGGTGGATTTCTCAGTGTTGCTTTTTACCCAGGTCTCCACGCCCTTGTGTGTTTCTTTTGCTTAAAGATTGCCACCTGAGCTAGCCTCTGTTGCCCATCTTCGTCCGTTTCAGAGGGTAGATTTCTCAGTGTTGCCTTTTCGCCAGCTCCCCACGCCCTTGTGTGTTTCTTTTGCTTAAAGATTGTCACCTGAGCTAGGCACTGTTGCCCTGCTTCCTCAGTTTCAGAGGGTACCTTTTTCAGGGTAGCTTTTTGACCGGGTCTCCTCGCCATTGTATTTTTCTATTTCACTTTTTTTGCATAAAGATTGCCACCTGAGCTAGCCTCTGTTGCCCATCTTCTTCGGTTTCAGAGGGTAGATTTCTCAGTGTTTCATGTTCGCCAGCTCTCCACGCCCTTGCGTCTTTTTTTTTTTTTTGCTTAAAGGTTGCAACCTGAGCTAGCTTCTTTTGCCCATGTTCGTCAGTTTCAGAGGGTGGATTTCTCCGTGTTGCTTTTTCCCCAGGTCTCCACGCCCTTGTGTGTTTCTTTTGCTTAACGATTGCCACCTGAGGTAGCCTCTGTTGCCCATCCTCGTCAGTTTCAGAGGGTAGATATATCAGGGTTGCTTTTTCCCCAGGTCTCCACGCCCTTGTGTGTTTCTTTTGCTTAAAGTTTGCCACCTGAAGCCAGCCTCTCTTGCCCATCTTCCTCAGTTTCAGAGGGTAGATATTTCAGGGTTGCTTTTTCCCCAGGTCTCCACGCCTTTGGGTCTTGCTTCTGCTTAACGATTGCCACCTGAGGTAGCCTCTGTTGCCCTTGTTCCTCAGTTTCAGAGGGTGGATTTCTCCGTGTTGCTTTTTCCCCAGGTCTCCACGCCCTTGTGTGTTTCTTCTGCTTAACGATTGCCACCTGAGGTAGCCTCTGTTGCCCATCCTCGTCAGTTTCAGAGGGTGGATTTCTCCCTGTTGCTTTTCCCCCAGGTCTCCACGCCCTTGTGTGTTCCTTTTGCTTAAACTTTGCCACCTGAAGCCAGACTCTCTTGCCCATCTTCCTCAGTTTCAGAGGGTAGATACTTCAGGGTTGCTTTTTCCCCAGGTCTCCACGCCTTTGGGTTTTGTTTTTGCTTAACGATTGCCACCTGGGCTAGCCTCTCTTGCCCATCTTCCTCAGTTTCAGAGGGTGGATTTCTCCGTGTTGCTTTTTCCACAGGTCTCCACGCCCTTGTGTGTTTCTTTTGCTTAACGATTGCCACCTGAGGTAGCCTCTGTTGCCCATCCTCGTCAGTTTCAGAGGGTAGATTTCTCAGTGCTGCTTTTTCCCCAGGTCTCCACGCCCTCGTGTGTTTCTTTTGCTTAAAGTTTGTCACCTGAAGCCAGCCTCTCTTGCCCATCTTCCTCAGTTTCAGAGGGTAGATATTTCAGCGTTGCTTTTTCCCCAGGTCTTCACACCTTAGTGTTTTGTTTTTGCTTAACGATTGCCACCTGGGCTAGCCTCTGTTTCCCATCTTCCTCAGTTACAGAGGGTTGATATTTCAGGGTTGCTTTTTCCCCAGGTCTCCACGCCCTTGTGTGTTTCTTTTGCTTAACGATTGCCACCTGACCTAGCCTCTGTTGCCCATCCTCGTCAGTTTCAGAGGGTAGATTTCTCAGTGCTGCTTTTTCCCCAGGTCTCCACGCCCTCGTGTGTTTCTTTTGCTTAAAGTTTGTCACCTGAAGCCAGCCTCTCTTGCCCATCTTCCTCAGTTTCAGAGGGTAGATATTTCAGCGTTGCTTTTTCCCCAGGTCTTCACACCTTAGTGTTTTGTTTTTGCTTAACGATTGCCACCTGGGCTAGCCTCTGTTTCCCATCTTCCTCAGTTTCAGAGGGTTGATATTTCAGGGTTGCTTTTTCCCCAGGTCTCCACGCCCTTGTGTGTTTCTTTTGCTTAACGATTGCCACCTGACCTAGCCTCTGTTGCCCATCCTCGTCAGTTTCAGAGGGTAGATTTCTCCGTGTTGCTTTTTCCCCAGGTCTCCACGCCCTTGTGTGTTTCTTTTGCTTAACGTTTGCCACCTGAAGCCAGCCTCTCTTGCCCATCTTCCTCAGTTTCAGAGGGTAGATATTTCAGGGTTGCTTTTTCCCCAGGTCTCCACGCCTTTGGGTCTTGCTTCTGCTTAACGATTGCCACCTGAGGTAGCCTCTGTTGCCCTTGTTCCTCAGTTTCAGAGGGTGGATTTCTCCGTGTTGCTTTTTCCCCAGGTCTCCACGCCCTTGTGTGTTTCTTTTGCTTAACGATTGCCACCTGAGGTAGCCTCTGTTGCCCATCCTCGTCTGTTTCAGAGGGTGGATTTCTCCCTGTTGCTTTTTCCCCAGGTCTCCACGCCCTTGTGTGTTTCTTTTGCTTAAAGTTTGCCACCTGAAGCCAGCCTCTCTTGCCCATCTTCCTCAGTTTCAGAGGGTAGATATTTCAGGGTTGCTTTTTCCCCAGGTCTCCACGCCTTTGGGTTTTGTTTTTGCTTAACGATTGCCACCTGAGGTAGCCTCTCTTGCCCATCTTCCTCAGTTTCAGAGGGTGGATTTCTCCGTGTTGCTTTTTCCACAGGTCTCCACGCCCTTGTGTGTTTCTTTTGCTTCACGATTGCCACCTGAGGTAGCCTCTGTTGCCCATCCTCGTCAGTTTCAGAGGGTAGATTTCTCAGTGCTGCTTTTTCCCCAGGTCTCCACGCCCTCGTGTGTTTCTTTTGCTTAAAGTTTGTCACCTGAAGCCAGCCTCTCTTGCCCATCTTCCTCAGTTTCAGAGGGTAGATATTTCAGCGTTGCTTTTTCCCCAGGTCTTCACACCTTAGTGTTTTGTTTTTGCTTAACGATTGCCACCTGGGCTAGCCTCTGTTTCCCATCTTCCTCAGTTTCAGAGGGTTGATATTTCAGGGTTGCTTTTTCCCCAGGTCTCCACGCCCTTGTGTGTTTCTTTTGCTTAACGATTGCCACCTGACCTAGCCTCTGTTGCCCATCCTCGTCAGTTTCAGAGGGTAGATTTCTCCGTGTTGCTTTTTCCCCAGGTCTCCACGCCCTTGTGTGTTTCTTTTGCTTAACGTTTGCCACCTGAAGCCAGCCTCTCTTGCCCATCTTCCTCAGTTTCAGAGGGTAGATATTTCAGGGTTGCTTTTTACCCAGGTCTCCACGCTTTTGGGTTTTGTTTTTGCTTAACGATTGCCACCTGAGGTAGCCTCTGTTGCCCATCTTCCTCAGTTTCAGAGGGTGGATTTCTCAGTGTTGCTTTTTACCCAGGTCTCCACGCCCTTGTGTGTTTCTTTTGCTTAAAGATTGCCACCTGAGCTAGCCTCTGTTGCCCATCTTCGTCCGTTTCAGAGGGTAGATTTCTCAGTGTTGCCTTTTCGCCAGCTCCCCACGCCCTTGTGTGTTTCTTTTGCTTAAAGATTGTCACCTGAGCTAGGCACTGTTGCCCTGCTTCCTCAGTTTCAGAGGGTACCTTTTTCAGGGTAGCTTTTTGACCGGGTCTCCTCGCCATTGTATTTTTCTATTTCACTTTTTTTGCATAAAGATTGCCACCTGAGCTAGCCTCTGTTGCCCATCTTCTTCGGTTTCAGAGGGTAGATTTCTCAGTGTTTCATGTTCGCCAGCTCTCCACGCCCTTGCGTCTTTTTTTTTTTTTTGCTTAAAGGTTGCAACCTGAGCTAGCTTCTTTTGCCCATGTTCGTCAGTTTCAGAGGGTGGATTTCTCCGTGTTGCTTTTTCCCCAGGTCTCCACGCCCTTGTGTGTTTCTTTTGCTTAACGATTGCCACCTGAGGTAGCCTCTGTTGCCCATCCTCGTCAGTTTCAGAGGGTAGATATATCAGGGTTGCTTTTTCCCCAGGTCTCCACGCCCTTGTGTGTTTCTTTTGCTTAAAGTTTGCCACCTGAAGCCAGCCTCTCTTGCCCATCTTCCTCAGTTTCAGAGGGTAGATATTTCAGGGTTGCTTTTTCCCCAGGTCTCCACGCCTTTGGGTCTTGCTTCTGCTTAACGATTGCCACCTGAGGTAGCCTCTGTTGCCCTTGTTCCTCAGTTTCAGAGGGTGGATTTCTCCGTGTTGCTTTTTCCCCAGGTCTCCACGCCCTTGTGTGTTTCTTTTGCTTAACGATTGCCACCTGAGGTAGCCTCTGTTGCCCATCCTCGTCAGTTTCAGAGGGTGGATTTCTCCCTGTTGCTTTTTCCCCAGGTCTCCACGCCCTTGTGTGTTTCTTTTGCTTAAAGTTTGCCACCTGAAGCCAGCCTCTCTTGCCCATCTTCCTCAGTTTCAGAGGGTAGATATTTCAGGGTTGCTTTTTCCCCAGGTCTCCACGCCTTTGGGTTTTGTTTTTGCTTAACGATTGCCACCTGAGGTAGCCTCTCTTGCCCATCTTCCTCAGTTTCAGAGGGTGGATTTCTCCGTGTTGCTTTTTCCACAGGTCTCCACGCCCTTGTGTGTTTCTTTTGCTTCACGATTGCCACCTGAGATAGCCTCTGTTGCCCATCCTCGTCAGTTTCAGAGGGTAGATTTCTCAGTGCTGCTTTTTCCCCAGGTCTCCACGCCCTCGTGTGTTTCTTTTGCTTAAAGTTTGTCACCTGAAGCCAGCCTCTCTTGCCCATCTTCCTCAGTTTCAGAGGGTAGATATTTCAGCGTTGCTTTTTCCCCAGGTCTTCACACCTTAGTGTTTTGTTTTTGCTTAACGATTGCCACCTGGGCTAGCCTCTGTTTCCCATCTTCCTCAGTTTCAGAGGGTTGATATTTCAGGGTTGCTTTTTCCCCAGGTCTCCACGCCCTTGTGTGTTTCTTTTGCTTAACGATTGCCACCTGACCTAGCCTCTGTTGCCCATCCGCGTCAGTTTCAGAGGGTAGATTTCTCCGTGTTGCTTTTTCCCCAGGTCTCCACGCCCTTGTGTGTTTCTTTTGCTTAACGTTTGCCACCTGAAGCCAGCCTCTCTTGCCCATCTTCCTCAGTTTCAGAGGGTAGATATTTCAGGGTTGCTTTTTACCCAGGTCTCCACGCTTTTGGGTTTTGTTTTTGCTTAACGATTGCCACCTGAGGTAGCCTCTGTTGCCCATCTTCCTCAGTTTCAGAGGGTGGATTTCTCAGTGTTGCTTTTTACCCAGGTCTCCACGCCCTTGTGTGTTTCTTTTGCTTAAAGATTGCCACCTGAGCTAGCCTCTGTTGCCCATCTTCGTCCGTTTCAGAGGGTAGATTTCTCAGTGTTGCCTTTTCGCCAGCTCCCCACGCCCTTGTGTGTTTCTTTTGCTTAAAGATTGTCACCTGAGCTAGGCACTGTTGCCCTGCTTCCTCAGTTTCAGAGGGTACCTTTTTCAGGGTAGCTTTTTGACCGGGTCTCCTCGCCATTGTATTTTTCTATTTCACTTTTTTTGCATAAAGATTGCCACCTGAGCTAGCCTCTGTTGCCCATCTTCTTCGGTTTCAGAGGGTAGATTTCTCAGTGTTTCATGTTCGCCAGCTCTCCACGCCCTTGCGTCTTTTTTTTTTTTTTGCTTAAAGGTTGCAACCTGAGCTAGCTTCTTTTGCCCATGTTCGTCAGTTTCAGAGGGTGGATTTCTCCGTGTTGCTTTTTCCCCAGGTCTCCACGCCCTTGTGTGTTTCTTTTGCTTAACGATTGCCACCTGAGGTAGCCTCTGTTGCCCATCCTCGTCAGTTTCAGAGGGTAGATATATCAGGGTTGCTTTTTCCCCAGGTCTCCACGCCCTTGTGTGTTTCTTTTGCTTAAAGTTTGCCACCTGAAGCCAGCCTCTCTTGCCCATCTTCCTCAGTTTCAGAGGGTAGATATTTCAGGGTTGCTTTTTCCCCAGGTCTCCACGCCTTTGGGTCTTGCTTCTGCTTAACGATTGCCACCTGAGGTAGCCTCTGTTGCCCTTGTTCCTCAGTTTCAGAGGGTGGATTTCTCCGTGTTGCTTTTTCCCCAGGTCTCCACGCCCTTGTGTGTTTCTTCTGCTTAACGATTGCCACCTGAGGTAGCCTCTGTTGCCCATCCTCGTCAGTTTCAGAGGGTGGATTTCTCCCTGTTGCTTTTTCCCCAGGTCTCCACGCCCTTGTGTGTTCCTTTTGCTTAAACTTTGCCACCTGAAGCCAGACTCTCTTGCCCATCTTCCTCAGTTTCAGAGGGTAGATACTTCAGGGTTGCTTTTTCCCCAGGTCTCCACGCCTTTGGGTTTTGTTTTTGCTTAACGATTGCCACCTGAGGTAGCCTCTCTTGCCCATCTTCCTCAGTTTCAGAGGGTGGATTTCTCCGTGTTGCTTTTTCCACAGGTCTCCACGCCCTTGTGTGTTTCTTTTGCTTAACGATTGCCACCTGAGGTAGCCTCTCTTGCCCATCTTCCTCAGTTTCAGAGGGTAGATTTCTCAGTGCTGCTTTTTCCCCAGGTCTCCACGCCCTCGTGTGTTTCTTTTGCTTAAAGTTTGTCACCTGAAGCCAGCCTCTCTTGCCCATCTTCCTCAGTTTCAGAGGGTAGATATTTCAGCGTTGCTTTTTCCCCAGGTCTTCACACCTTAGTGTTTTGTTTTTGCTTAACGATTGCCACCTGGGCTAGCCTCTGTTTCCCATCTTCCTCAGTTTCAGGGGTTGATATTTCAGGGTTGCTTTTTCCCCAGGTCTCCACGCCCTTGTGTGTTTCTTTTGCTTAACGATTGCCACCTGACCTAGCCTCTGTTGCCCATCCTCGTCAGTTTCAGAGGGTAGATTTCTCCGTGTTGCTTTTTCCCCAGGTCTCCACGCCCTTGTGTGTTTCTTTTGCTTAACGTTTGCCACCTGAAGCCAGCCTCTCTTGCCCATCTTCCTCAGTTTCAGAGGGTAGATATTTCAGGGTTGCTTTTTACCCAGGTCTCCACGCTTTTGGGTTTTGTTTTTGCTTAACGATTGCCACCTGAGGTAGCCTCTGTTGCCCATCTTCCTCAGTTTCAGAGGGTGGATTTCTCAGTGTTGCTTTTTACCCAGGTCTCCACGCCCTTGTGTGTTTCTTTTGCTTAAAGATTGCCACCTGAGCTAGCCTCTGTTGCCCATCTTCGTCCGTTTCAGAGGGTAGATTTCTCAGTGTTGCCTTTTCGCCAGCTCCCCACGCCCTTGTGTGTTTCTTTTGCTTAAAGATTGTCACCTGAGCTAGGCACTGTTGCCCTGCTTCCTCAGTTTCAGAGGGTACCTTTTTCAGGGTAGCTTTTTGACCGGGTCTCCTCGCCATTGTATTTTTCTATTTCACTTTTTTTGCATAAAGATTGCCACCTGAGCTAGCCTCTGTTGCCCATCTTCTTCGGTTTCAGAGGGTAGATTTCTCAGTGTTTCATGTTCGCCAGCTCTCCACGCCCTTGCGTCTTTTTTTTTTTTTTGCTTAAAGGTTGCAACCTGAGCTAGCTTCTTTTGCCCATGTTCGTCAGTTTCAGAGGGTGGATTTCTCCGTGTTGCTTTTTCCCCAGGTCTCCACGCCCTTGTGTGTTTCTTTTGCTTAAAGTTTGCCACCTGAAGCCAGCCTCTCTTGCCCATCTTCCTCAGTTTCAGAGGGTAGATATTTCAGGGTTGCTTTTTCCCCAGGTCTCCACGCCTTTGGGTCTTGCTTCTGCTTAACGATTGCCACCTGAGGTAGCCTCTGTTGCCCTTGTTCCTCAGTTTCAGAGGGTGGATTTCTCCGTGTTGCTTTTTCACCAGGTCTCCACGCCCTTGTGTGTTTCTTTTGCTTAACGATTGCCACCTGAGGTAGCCTCTGTTGCCCATCCTCGTCAGTTTCAGAGGGTGGATTTCTCCCTGTTGCTTTTTCCCCAGGTCTCCACGCCCTTGTGTGTTCCTTTTGCTTAAACTTTGCCACCTGAAGCCTGACTCTCTTGCCCATCTTCCTCAGTTTCAGAGGGTAGATACTTCAGGGTTGCTTTTTCCCCAGGTCTCCACGCCTTTGGGTTTTGTTTTTGCTTAACGATTGCCACCTGAGCTAGCCTCTCTTGCCCATCTTCCTCAGTTTCAGAGGGTGGATTTCTCCGTGTTGCTTTTTCCACAGGTCTCCACGCCCTTGTGTGTTTCTTTTGCTTAACGATTGCCAACTGAGGTAGCCTCTGTTGCCCATCCTCGTCAGTTTCAGAGGGTAGATTTCTCAGTGCTGCTTTTTCCCCAGGTCTCCACGCCCTCTTGTGTTTCTTTTGCTTAAAGTTTGTCACCTGAAGCCAGCCTCTCTTGCCCATCTTCCTCAGTTTCAGAGGGTAGATATTTCAGCGTCGCTTTTTCCCCAGGTCTTCACACCTTAGTGTTTTGTTTTTGCTTAACGATTGCCACCTGGGCTAGCCTCTGTTTCCCATCTTCCTCAGTTTCAGAGGGTTGATATTTCAGGGTTGCTTTTTCCCCAGGTCTCCACGCCCTTGTGTGTTTCTTTTGCTTAACGATTGCCACCTGACCTAGCCTCTGTTGCCCATCCTCGTCAGTTTCAGAGGGTAGATTTCTCCGTGTTGCTTTTTCCCCAGGTCTCCACGCCCTTGTGTGTTTCTTTTGCTTAACGTTTGCCACCTGAAGCCAGCCTCTCTTGCCCATCTTCCTCAGTTTCAGAGCGTAGATATTTCAGGGTTGCTTTTTACCCAGGTCTCCATGCTTTTGGGTTTTGTTTTTGCTTAACGATTGCCACCTGAGGTAGCCTCTGTTGCCCATTTCCTCAGTTTCAGAGGGTGGATTTCTCAGTGTTGCTTTTTACCCAGGTCTCCACGCCCTTGTGTGTTTCTTTTGCTTAAAGATTGCCACCTGAGCTAGCCTCTGTTGCCCATCTTCGTCCGTTTCAGAGGGTAGATTTCTCAGTGTTGCCTTTTCGCCAGCTCCCCACGCCCTTGTGTGTTTCTTTTGCTTAAAGATTGTCACCTGAGCTAGGCACTGTTGCCCTGCTTCCTCAGTTTCAGAGGGTACCTTTTTCAGGGTAGCTTTTTGACCGGGTCTCCTCGCCATTGTATTTTTCTATTTCACTTTTTTTGCATAAAGATTGCCACCTGAGCTAGCCTCTGTTGCCCATCTTCTTCGGTTTCAGAGGGTAGATTTCTCAGTGTTTCATGTTCGCCAGCTCTCCACGCCCTTGCGTCTTTTTTTTTTTTTTGCTTAAAGGTTGCAACCTGAGCTAGCTTCTTTTGCCCATGTTCGTCAGTTTCAGAGGGTGGATTTCTCCGTGTTGCTTTTTCCCCAGGTCTCCACGCCCTTGTGTGTTTCTTTTGCTTAACGATTGCCACCTGAGGTAGCCTCTGTTGCCCATCCTCGTCAGTTTCAGAGGGTAGATATATCAGGGTTGCTTTTTCCCCAGGTCTCCACGCCCTTGTGTGTTTCTTTTGCTTAAAGTTTGCCACCTGAAGCCAGCCTCTCTTGCCCATCTTCCTCAGTTTCAGAGGGTAGATATTTCAGGGTTGCTTTTTCCCCAGGTCTCCACGCCTTTGGGTCTTGCTTCTGCTTAACGATTGCCACCTGAGGTAGCCTCTGTTGCCCTTGTTCCTCAGTTTCAGAGGGTGGATTTCTCCGTGTTGCTTTTTCCCCAGGTCTCCACGCCCTTGTGTGTTTCTTTTGCTTAACGATTGCCACCTGAGGTAGCCTCTGTTGCCCATCCTCGTCAGTTTCAGAGGGTGGATTTCTCCCTGTTGCTTTTTCCCCAGGTCTCCACGCCCTTGTGTGTTCCTTTTGCTTAAAGTTTGCCACCTGAAGCCAGCCTCTCTTGCCCATCTTCCTCAGTTTCAGAGGGTAGATATTTCAGGGTTGCTTTTTCCCCAGGTCTCCACGCCTTTGGGTTTTGTTTTTGCTTAACGATTGCCACCTGAGGTAGCCTCTCTTGCCCATCTTCCTCAGTTTCAGAGGGTGGATTTCTCCGTGTTGCTTTTTCCACAGGTCTCCACGCCCTTGTGTGTTTCTTTTGCTTCACGATTGCCACCTGAGGTAGCCTCTGTTGCCCATCCTCGTCAGTTTCAGAGGGTAGATTTCTCAGTGCTGCTTTTTCCCCAGGTCTCCACGCCCTCGTGTGTTTCTTTTGCTTAAAGTTTGTCACCTGAAGCCAGCCTCTCTTGCCCATCTTCCTCAGTTTCAGAGGGTAGATATTTCAGCGTTGCTTTTTCCCCAGGTCTTCACACCTTAGTGTTTTGTTTTTGCTTAACGATTGCCACCTGGGCTAGCCTCTGTTTCCCATCTTCCTCAGTTTCAGAGGGTTGATATTTCAGGGTTGCTTTTTCCCCAGGTCTCCACGCCCTTGTGTGTTTCTTTTGCTTAACGATTGCCACCTGACCTAGCCTCTGTTGCCCATCCTCGTCAGTTTCAGAGGGTAGATTTCTCCGTGTTGCTTTTTCCCCAGGTCTCCACGCCCTTGTGTGTTTCTTTTGCTTAACGTTTGCCACCTGAAGCCAGCCTCTCTTGCCCATCTTCCTCAGTTTCAGAGGGTAGATATTTCAGGGTTGCTTTTTACCCAGGTCTCCACGCTTTTGGGTTTTGTTTTTGCTTAACGATTGCCACCTGAGGTAGCCTCTGTTGCCCATCTTCCTCAGTTTCAGAGGGTGGATTTCTCAGTGTTGCTTTTTACCCAGGTCTCCACGCCCTTGTGTGTTTCTTTTGCTTAAAGATTGCCACCTGAGCTAGCCTCTGTTGCCCATCTTCGTCCGTTTCAGAGGGTAGATTTCTCAGTGTTGCCTTTTCGCCAGCTCCCCACGCCCTTGTGTGTTTCTTTTGCTTAAAGATTGTCACCTGAGCTAGGCACTGTTGCCCTGCTTCCTCAGTTTCAGAGGGTATCTTTTTCAGGGTAGCTTTTTGACCGGGTCTCCTCGCCATTGTATTTTTCTATTTCACTTTTTTTGCATAAAGATTGCCACCTGAGCTAGCCTCTGTTGCCCATCTTCTTCGGTTTCAGAGGGTAGATTTCTCAGTGTTTCATGTTCGCCAGCTTTCCACGCCCTTGCGTCTTTTTTTTTTTCTGCTTAAAGGTTGCAACCTGAGCTAGCTTCTTTTGCCCATGTTCGTCAGTTTCAGAGGGTGGATTTCTCCGTGTTGCTTTTTCCCCAGGTCTCCACGCCCTTGTGTGTTTCTTTTGCTTAACGATTGCCACCTGAGGTAGCCTCTGTTGCCCATCCTCGTCAGTTTCAGAGGGTAGATATATCAGGGTTGCTTTTTCCCCAGGTCTCCACGCCCTTGTGTGTTTCTTTTGCTTAAAGTTTGCCACCTGAAGCCAGCCTCTCTTGCCCATCTTCCTCAGTTTTAGAGGGTAGATATTTCAGGGTTGCTTTTTCCCCTGGTCTCCACGCCTTTGTGTTTTGTTTTTGCTTAACGTATGCCACCTGAGGTAACCTCTGTTGCCCATCATCCTCAGTTTCAGAGGGTGGATTTCTCCGTGTTGCTTTTTCCACAGATCTCCACGACCTTGTGTGTTTCTTTTGCTTGACGATTGCCACCTGTGGTAGCCTCTGTTGCTCATCCTCGTCAGTTTCTGAGGGTAGATTTCTCAGTGCTGCTTTTTCCCCAGGTCTCCACGCCCTTGTCTGTTTCTTTTGTTTAAAGTTTGCAACCTGAAGCCAGCCTCTCTTGCCCATCTTCCTCAGTTTCAGAGGGTAGATATTTCAGGGTTGCTTTTTCCCCAGGTCTCCACCCCTTTGGGTTTTGTTTTTGCTTAACGATTGCCACCTGAGGTAGCCTCTGTTGCCCATCTTCCTCAGTTTCAGAGGGTAGATATTTCAGGGTTGCTTTTTCCCCAGGTCTCCACGCCTTTGGGTCTTGCTTCTGCTTAACGATTGCCACCTGAGGTAGCCTCTGTTGCCCTTGTTCCTCAGTTTCAGAGGGTGGATTTCTCCGTGTTGCTTTTTCCCCAGGTCTCCACGCCCTTGTGTGTTTCTTTTGCTTAACGATTGCCACCTGAGGTAGCCTCTGTTGCCCATCCTCGTCAGTTTCAGAGGGTGGATTTCTCCCTGTTGCTTTTTCCCCAGGTCTCCACGCCCTTGTGTGTTCCTTTTGCTTAAAGTTTGCCACCTGAAGCCAGCCTCTCTTGCCCATCTTCCTCAGTTTCAGAGGGTAGATATTTCAGGGTTGCTTTTTCCCCAGGTCTCCACGCCTTTGGGTTTTGTTTTTGCTTAACGATTGCCACCTGAGGTAGCCTCTCTTGCCCATCTTCCTCAGTTTCAGAGGGTGGATTTCTCCGTGTTGCTTTTTCCACAGGTCTCCACGCCCTTGTGTGTTTCTTTTGCTTCACGATTGCCACCTGAGGTAGCCTCTGTTGCCCATCCTCGTCAGTTTCAGAGGGTAGATTTCTCAGTGCTGCTTTTTCCCCAGGTCTCCACGCCCTCGTGTGTTTCTTTTGCTTAAAGTTTGTCACCTGAAGCCAGCCTCTCTTGCCCATCTTCCTCAGTTTCAGAGGGTAGATATTTCAGCGTTGCTTTTTCCCCAGGTCTTCACACCTTAGTGTTTTGTTTTTGCTTAACGATTGCCACCTGGGCTAGCCTCTGTTTCCCATCTTCCTCAGTTTCAGAGGGTTGATATTTCAGGGTTGCTTTTTCCCCAGGTCTCCACGCCCTTGTGTGTTTCTTTTGCTTAACGATTGCCACCTGACCTAGCCTCTGTTGCCCATCCTCGTCAGTTTCAGAGGGTAGATTTCTCCGTGTTGCTTTTTCCCCAGGTCTCCACGCCCTTGTGTGTTTCTTTTGCTTAACGTTTGCCACCTGAAGCCAGCCTCTCTTGCCCATCTTCCTCAGTTTCAGAGGGTAGATATTTCAGGGTTGCTTTTTACCCAGGTCTCCACGCTTTTGGGTTTTGTTTTTGCTTAACGATTGCCACCTGAGGTAGCCTCTGTTGCCCATCTTCCTCAGTTTCAGAGGGTGGATTTCTCAGTGTTGCTTTTTACCCAGGTCTCCACGCCCTTGTGTGTTTCTTTTGCTTAAAGATTGCCACCTGAGCTAGCCTCTGTTGCCCATCTTCGTCCGTTTCAGAGGGTAGATTTCTCAGTGTTGCCTTTTCGCCAGCTCCCCACGCCCTTGTGTGTTTCTTTTGCTTAAAGATTGTCACCTGAGCTAGGCACTGTTGCCCTGCTTCCTCAGTTTCAGAGGGTACCTTTTTCAGGGTAGCTTTTTGACCGGGTCTCCTCGCCATTGTATTTTTCTATTTCACTTTTTTTGCATAAAGATTGCCACCTGAGCTAGCCTCTGTTGCCCATCTTCTTCGGTTTCAGAGGGTAGATTTCTCAGTGTTTCATGTTCGCCAGCTCTCCACGCCCTTGCGTCTTTTTTTTTTTTTTGCTTAAAGGTTGCAACCTGAGCTAGCTTCTTTTGCCCATGTTCGTCAGTTTCAGAGGGTGGATTTCTCCGTGTTGCTTTTTCCCCAGGTCTCCACGCCCTTGTGTGTTTCTTTTGCTTAACGATTGCCACCTGAGGTAGCCTCTGTTGCCCATCCTCGTCAGTTTCAGAGGGTAGATATATCAGGGTTGCTTTTTCCCCAGGTCTCCACGCCCTTGTGTGTTTCTTTTGCTTAAAGTTTGCCACCTGAAGCCAGCCTCTCTTGCCCATCTTCCTCAGTTTCAGAGGGTAGATATTTCAGGGTTGCTTTTTCCCCAGGTCTCCACGCCTTTGGGTCTTGCTTCTGCTTAACGATTGCCACCTGAGGTAGCCTCTGTTGCCCTTGTTCCTCAGTTTCAGAGGGTGGATTTCTCCGTGTTGCTTTTTCCCCAGGTCTCCACGCCCTTGTGTGTTTCTTTTGCTTAACGATTGCCACCTGAGGTAGCCTCTGTTGCCCATCCTCGTCAGTTTCAGAGGGTGGATTTCTCCCTGTTGCTTTTTCCCCAGGTCTCCACGCCCTTGTGTGTTCCTTTTGCTTAAACTTTGACACCTGAAGCCAGCCTCTCTTGCCCATCTTCCTCAGTTTCAGAGGGTAGATACTTCAGGGTTGCTTTTTCCCCAGGTCTCCACGCCTTTGGGTTTTGTTTTTGCTTAACGATTGCCACCTGAGCTAGCCTCTCTTGCCCATCTTCCTCAGTTTCAGAGGGTGGATTTCTCCGTGTTGCTTTTTCCACAGGTCTCCACGCCCTTGTGTGTTTCTTTTGCTTCACGATTGCCACCTGAGGTAGCCTCTGTTGCCCATCCTCGTCAGTTTCAGAGGGTAGATTTCTCAGTGCTGCTTTTTCCCCAGGTCTCCACGCCCTCGTGTGTTTCTTTTGCTTAAAGTTTGTCACCTGAAGCCAGCCTCTCTTGCCCATCTTCCTCAGTTTCAGAGGGTAGATATTTCAGCGTCGCTTTTTCCCCAGGTCTTCACACCTTAGTGTTTTGTTTTTGCTTAACGATTGCCACCTGGGCTAGCCTCTGTTTCCCATCTTCCTCAGTTTCAGAGGGTTGATATTTCAGGGTTGCTTTTTCCCCAGGTCTCCACGCCCTTGTGTGTTTCTTTTGCTTAACGATTGCCACCTGACCTAGCCTCTGTTGCCCATCCTCGTCAGTTTCAGAGGGTAGATTTCTCCGTGTTGCTTTTTCCCCAGGTCTCCACGCCCTTGTGTGTTTCTTTTGCTTAACGTTTGCCACCTGAAGCCAGCCTCTCTTGCCCATCTTCCTCAGTTTCAGAGGGTAGATATTTCAGGGTTGCTTTTTACCCAGGTCTCCACGCTTTTGGGTTTTGTTTTTGCTTAACGATTGCCACCTGAGGTAGCCTCTGTTGCCCATCTTCCTCAGTTTCAGAGGGTGGATTTCTCAGTGTTGCTTTTTACCCAGGTCTCCACGCCCTTGTGTGTTTCTTTTGCTTAAAGATTGCCACCTGAGCTAGCCTCTGTTGCCCATCTTCGTCCGTTTCAGAGGGTAGATTTCTCAGTGTTGCCTTTTCGCCAGCTCCCCACGCCCTTGTGTGTTTCTTTTGCTTAAAGATTGTCACCTGAGCTAGGCACTGTTGCCCTGCTTCCTCAGTTTCAGAGGGTACCTTTTTCAGGGTAGCTTTTTGACCGGGTCTCCTCGCCATTGTATTTTTCTATTTCACTTTTTTTGCATAAAGATTGCCACCTGAGCTAGCCTCTGTTGCCCATCTTCTTCGGTTTCAGAGGGTAGATTTCTCAGTGTTTCATGTTCGCCAGCTCTCCACGCCCTTGCGTCTTTTTTTTTTTTTTTGCTTAAAGGTTGCAACCTGAGCTAGCTTCTTTTGCCCATGTTCGTCAGTTTCAGAGGGTGGATTTCTCCGTGTTGCTTTTTCCCCAGGTCTCCACGCCCTTGTGTGTTTCTTTTGCTTAACGATTGCCACCTGAGGTAGCCTCTGTTGCCCATCCTCGTCAGTTTCAGAGGGTAGATATATCAGGGTTGCTTTTTCCCCAGGTCTCCACGCCCTTGTGTGTTTCTTTTGCTTAAAGTTTGCCACCTGAAGCCAGCCTCTCTTGCCCATCTTCCTCAGTTTCAGAGGGTAGATATTTCAGGGTTGCTTTTTCCCCAGGTCTCCACGCCTTTGGGTCTTGCTTCTGCTTAACGATTGCCACCTGAGGTAGCCTCTGTTGCCCTTGTTCCTCAGTTTCAGAGGGTGGATTTCTCCGTGTTGCTTTTTCCCCAGGTCTCCACGCCCTTGTGTGTTTCTTTTGCTTAACGATTGCCACCTGAGGTAGCCTCTGTTGCCCATCCTCGTCAGTTTCAGAGGGTGGATTTCTCCCTGTTGCTTTTTCCCCAGGTCTCCACGCCCTTGTGTGTTCCTTTTGCTTAAACTTTGCCACCTGAAGCCAGACTCTCTTGCCCATCTTCCTCAGTTTCAGAGGGTAGATATTTCAGGGTTGCTTTTTCCCCAGGTGTCCACGCCTTTGGGTTTTGTTTTTGCTTAACGATTGCCACCTGGGCTAGCCTCTCTTGCCCATCTTCCTCAGTTTCAGAGGGTGGATTTCTCCGTGTTGCTTTTTCCACAGGTCTCCACGCCCTTGTGTGTTTCTTTTGCTTCACGATTGCCACCTGAGGTAGCCTCTGTTGCCCATCCTCGTCAGTTTCAGAGGGTAGATTTCTCAGTGCTGCTTTTTCCCCAGGTCTCCACGCCCTCGTGTGTTTCTTTTGCTTAAAGTTTGTCACCTGAAGCCAGCCTCTCTTGCCCATCTTCCTCAGTTTCAGAGGGTAGATATTTCAGCGTCGCTTTTTCCCCAGGTCTTCACACCTTAGTGTTTTGTTTTTGCTTAACGATTGCCACCTGGGCTAGCCTCTGTTTCCCATCTTCCTCAGTTTCAGAGGGTTGATATTTCAGGGTTGCTTTTTCCCCAGGTCTCCACGCCCTTGTGTGTTTCTTTTGCTTAACGATTGCCACCTGACCTAGCCTCTGTTGCCCATCCTCGTCAGTTTCAGAGGGTAGATTTCTCCGTGTTGCTTTTTCCCCAGGTCTCCACGCCCTTGTGTGTTTCTTTTGCTTAACGTTTGCCACCTGAAGCCAGCCTCTCTTGCCCATCTTCCTCAGTTTCAGAGGGTAGATATTTCAGGGTTGCTTTTTACCCAGGTCTCCACGCTTTTGGGTTTTGTTTTTGCTTAACGATTGCCACCTGAGGTAGCCTCTGTTGCCCATCTTCCTCAGTTTCAGAGGGTGGATTTCTCAGTGTTGCTTTTTACCCAGGTCTCCACGCCCTTGTGTGTTTCTTTTGCTTAAAGATTGCCACCTGAGCTAGCCTCTGTTGCCCATCTTCGTCCGTTTCAGAGGGTAGATTTCTCAGTGTTGCCTTTTCGCCAGCTCCCCACGCCCTTGTGTGTTTCTTTTGCTTAAAGATTGTCACCTGAGCTAGGCACTGTTGCCCTGCTTCCTCAGTTTCAGAGGGTACCTTTTTCAGGGTAGCTTTTTGACCGGGTCTCCTCGCCATTGTATTTTTCTATTTCACTTTTTTTGCATAAAGATTGCCACCTGAGCTAGCCTCTGTTGCCCATCTTCTTCGGTTTCAGAGGGTAGATTTCTCAGTGTTTCATGTTCGCCAGCTCTCCACGCCCTTGCGTCTTTTTTTTTTTTTTGCTTAAAGGTTGCAACCTGAGCTAGCTTCTTTTGCCCATGTTCGTCAGTTTCAGAGGGTGGATTTCTCCGTGTTGCTTTTTCCCCAGGTCTCCACGCCCTTGTGTGTTTCTTTTGCTTAACGATTGCCACCTGAGGTAGCCTCTGTTGCCCATCCTCGTCAGTTTCAGAGGGTAGATATATCAGGGTTGCTTTTTCCCCAGGTCTCCACGCCCTTGTGTGTTTCTTTTGCTTAAAGTTTGCCACCTGAAGCCAGCCTCTCTTGCCCATCTTCCTCAGTTTCAGAGGGTAGATATTTCAGGGTTGCTTTTTCCCCAGGTCTCCACGCCTTTGGGTCTTGCTTCTGCTTAACGATTGCCACCTGAGGTAGCCTCTGTTGCCCTTGTTCCTCAGTTTCAGAGGGTGGATTTCTCCGTGTTGCTTTTTCCCCAGGTCTCCACGCCCTTGTGTGTTTCTTTTGCTTAACGATTGCCACCTGAGGTAGCCTCTGTTGCCCATCCTCGTCAGTTTCAGAGGGTGGATTTCTCCCTGTTGCTTTTTCCCCAGGTCTCCACGCCCTTGTGTGTTTCTTTTGCTTAAAGTTTGCCACCTGAAGCCAGCCTCTCTTGCCCATCTTCCTCAGTTTCAGAGGGTAGATATTTCAGGGTTGCTTTTTCCCCAGGTCTCCACGCCTTTGGGTTTTGTTTTTGCTTAACGATTGCCACCTGAGGTAGCCTCTCTTGCCCATCTTCCTCAGTTTCAGAGGGTGGATTTCTCCGTGTTGCTTTTTCCACAGGTCTCCACGCCCTTGTGTGTTTCTTTTGCTTCACGATTGCCACCTGAGGTAGCCTCTGTTGCCCATCCTCGTCAGTTTCAGAGGGTAGATTTCTCAGTGCTGCTTTTTCCCCAGGTCTCCACGCCCTCGTGTGTTTCTTTTGCTTAAAGTTTGTCACCTGAAGCCAGCCTCTCTTGCCCATCTTCCTCAGTTTCAGAGGGTAGATATTTCAGCGTTGCTTTTTCCCCAGGTCTTCACACCTTAGTGTTTTGTTTTTGCTTAACGATTGCCACCTGGGCTAGCCTCTGTTTCCCATCTTCCTCAGTTTCAGAGGGTTGATATTTCAGGGTTGCTTTTTCCCCAGGTCTCCACGCCCTTGTGTGTTTCTTTTGCTTAACGATTGCCACCTGACCTAGCCTCTGTTGCCCATCCTCGTCAGTTTCAGAGGGTAGATTTCTCCGTGTTGCTTTTTCCCCAGGTCTCCACGCCCTTGTGTGTTTCTTTTGCTTAACGTTTGCCACCTGAAGCCAGCCTCTCTTGCCCATCTTCCTCAGTTTCAGAGGGTAGATATTTCAGGGTTGCTTTTTACCCAGGTCTCCACGCTTTTGGGTTTTGTTTTTGCTTAACGATTGCCACCTGAGGTAGCCTCTGTTGCCCATCTTCCTCAGTTTCAGAGGGTGGATTTCTCAGTGTTGCTTTTTACCCAGGTCTCCACGCCCTTGTGTGTTTCTTTTGCTTAAAGATTGCCACCTGAGCTAGCCTCTGTTGCCCATCTTCGTCCGTTTCAGAGGGTAGATTTCTCAGTGTTGCCTTTTCGCCAGCTCCCCACGCCCTTGTGTGTTTCTTTTGCTTAAAGATTGTCACCTGAGCTAGGCACTGTTGCCCTGCTTCCTCAGTTTCAGAGGGTACCTTTTTCAGGGTAGCTTTTTGACCGGGTCTCCTCGCCATTGTATTTTTCTATTTCACTTTTTTTGCATAAAGATTGCCACCTGAGCTAGCCTCTGTTGCCCATCTTCTTCGGTTTCAGAGGGTAGATTTCTCAGTGTTTCATGTTCGCCAGCTCTCCACGCCCTTGCGTCTTTTTTTTTTTTTTGCTTAAAGGTTGCAACCTGAGCTAGCTTCTTTTGCCCATGTTCGTCAGTTTCAGAGGGTGGATTTCTCCGTGTTGCTTTTTCCCCAGGTCTCCACGCCCTTGTGTGTTTCTTTTGCTTAACGATTGCCACCTGAGGTAGCCTCTGTTGCCCATCCTCGTCAGTTTCAGAGGGTAGATTTCTCAGTGCTGCTTTTTCCCCAGGTCTCCACGCCCTCGTGTGTTTCTTTTGCTTAAAGTTTGTCACCTGAAGCCAGCCTCTCTTGCCCATCTTCCTCAGTTTCAGAGGTGTAGATATTTCAGCGTCGCTTTTTCCCCAGGTCTTCACACCTTAGTGTTTTGTTTTTGCTTAACGATTGCCACCTGGGCTAGCCTCTGTTTCCCATCTTCCTCAGTTTCAGAGGGTTGATATTTCAGGGTTGCTTTTTCCCCAGGTCTCCACGCCCTTGTGTGTTTCTTTTGCTTAACGATTGCCACCTGACCTAGCCTCTGTTGCCCATCCTCGTCAGTTTCAGAGGGTAGATTTCTCCGTGTTGCTTTTTCCCCAGGTCTCCACGCCCTTGTGTGTTTCTTTTGCTTAACGTTTGCCACCTGAAGCCAGCCTCTCTTGCCCATCTTCCTCAGTTTCAGAGGGTAGATATTTCAGGGTTGCTTTTTACCCAGGTCTCCACGCTTTTGGGTTTTGTTTTTGCTTAACGATTGCCACCTGAGGTAGCCTCTGTTGCCCATCTTCCTCAGTTTCAGAGGGTGGATTTCTCAGTGCTGCTTTTTCCCCAGGTCTCCACGCCCTCGTGTGTTTCTTTTGCTTAAAGTTTTTCACCTGAAGCCAGCCTCTCTTGCCCATCTTCCTCAGTTTCAGAGGGTAGATATTTCAGCGTTGCTTTTTCCCCAGGTCTTCACACCTTAGTGTTTAGTTTTTGCTTAACGATTGCCACCTGGGCTAGCCTCTGTTTCCCATCTTCCTCAGTTTCAGAGGGTTGATATTTCAGGGTTGCTTTTCCCCAGGTCTCCACGCCCTTGTGTGTTTCTTTTGCTTAACGATTGCCACCTGACCTAGCCTCTGTTGCCCATCCTCGTCAGTTTCAGAGGCTAGATTTCTCCGTGTTGCTTTTTCCCCAGGTCTCCACACCCTTGTGTGTTTCTTTTGCTTAACGTTTGCCAACTGAAGCCAGCCTCTCTTGCCCATCTTCCTCAGTTTCAGAGGGTAGATATTTCAGGGTTGCTTTTTACCCAGGTCTCCACGCTTTTGGGTTTTGTTTTTGCTTAACGATTGCCACCTGAGGTAGCCTCTGTTGCCCATCTTCCTCAGTTTCAGAGGGTGGATTTCTCAGTGTTGCTTTTTACCCAGGTCTCCACGCCCTTGTGTGTTTCTTTTGCTTAAAGATTGTCACCTGAGCTAGGCACTGTTGCCCTGCTTCCTCAGTTTCAGAGGGTATCTTTTTCAGGGTAGCTTTTTGACCGGGTCTCCTCGCCATTGTATTTTTCTATTTCACTTTTTTTGCATAAAGATTGCCACCTGAGCTAGCCTCTGTTGCCCATCTTCTTCGGTTTCAGAGGGTAGATTTCTCAGTGTTTCATGTTCGCCAGCTCTCCACGCCCTTGCGTCTTTTTTTTTTTCTGCTTAAAGGTTGCAACCTGAGCTAGCTTCTTTTGCCCATGTTCGTCAGTTTCAGAGGGTGGATTTCTCCGTGTTGCTTTTTCCCCAGGTCTCCACGCCCTTGTGTGTTTCTTTTGCTTAACGATTGCCACCTGAGGTAGCCTCTGTTGCCCATCCTCGTCAGTTTCAGAGGGTAGATATATCAGGGTTGCTTTTTCCCCAGGTCTCCACGCCCTTGTGTGTTTCTTTTGCTTAAAGTTTGCCACCTGAAGCCAGCCTCTCTTGCCCATCTTCCTCAGTTTTAGAGGGTAGATATTTCAGGGTTGCTTTTTCCCCTGGTCTCCACGCCTTTGTGTTTTGTTTTTGCTTAACGATTGCCACCTGAGGTAACCTCTGTTGCCCATCATCCTCAGTTTCAGAGGGTGGATTTCTCCGTGTTGCTTTTTCCACAGATCTCCACGCCCTTGTGTGTTTCTTTTGCTTGACGATTGCCACCTGTGGTAGCCTCTGTTGCTCATCCTCGTCAGTTTCTGAGGGTAGATTTCTCAGTGCTGCTTTTTCCCCAGGTCTCCACGCCCTTGTCTGTTTCTTTTGTTTAAAGTTTGCAACCTGAAGCCAGCCTCTCTTGCCCATCTTCCTCAGTTTCAGAGGGTAGATATTTCAGGGTTGCTTTTTCCCCAGGTCTCCACCCCTTTGGGTTTTGTTTTTGCTTAACGATTGCCACCTGAGGTAGCCTCTGTTGCCCATCTTCCTCAGTTTCAGAGGGTGGATTTCTACCTGTTGCTTTTTCCCCACGTCTCCACGCCCTTGTGTGTTGCTTTTGCTTAAAGATTGCCACCTGAGCTAGCCTCTGTTGCCCATCTTCGTCCGTTTCAGAGGGTGGATTTCTCAGTGTTGCCTTTTCGCCAGCTCCCCACGCCCTTGTGTGTTTCTTTTGCTTAAAGATTGTCACCTGAGCTAGGCACTGTTGCCCTGCTTCCTCAGTTTCAGAGGGTACCTTTTTCAGGGTTGCTTTTTGACCGGGTCTCCTCGCCATTGTATTTTTCTATTTTCTTTTTTTTGCTTAAAGATTGCCACCTGAGCTAGCCTCTGTTGCCCATCTTCTTCGGTTTCAGAGGGTAGATTTCTCAGTGTTTCTTTTTCGCCAGCTCTCCACGCCCTTGCGTCTTTTTTTTTTTCTGCTTAAAGGTTGCAACCTGAGCTAGCTTCTTTTGCCCATGTTCGTCAGTTTCAGAGGGTGGATTTCTCCGTGTTGCTTTTTCCCCAGGTCTCCACGCCCTTGTGTGTTTCTTTTGCTTAACGATTGCCACCTGAGGTAGCCTCTGTTGCCCATCCTCGTCAGTTTCAGAAGGTAGATTTCTCAGTGCTGCTTTTCCCCCAGGTCTCCACGCCCTTGTGTGTTTCTTTTGCTTAAAGTTTGCCACCTGAAGCCAGCCTCTCTTGCCCATCTTCCTCAGTTTCAGAGGGAAGATATTTCAGTGTTGCTTTTTCCCCAGGTCTCCACGCCTTTGGGTTTTGTTTTTGCTTAACGTATGCCACCTGAGGTAACCTCTGTTGCCCATCATCCTCAGTTTCAGAGGGTGGATTTCTCCGTGTTGCTTTTTCCACAGATCTCCACGCCCTTGTGTGTTTCTTTTGCTTGACGATTGCCACCTGAGGTAGCCTCTGTTGCTCATCCTCCTCAGTTTCTGAGGGTAGATTTCTCAGTGCTGCTTTTTCCCCAGGTCTCCACGCCCTTGTGTGTTCCTTTTGCTTAAACTTTGACACCTGAAGCCAGACTCTCTTGCCCATCTTCCTCAGTTTCAGAGGGTAGATACTTCAGGGTTGCTTTTTCCCCAGGTCTCCACGCCTTTGGGTTTTGTTTTTGCCCAACGATTGCCACCTGGGCTAGCCTCTCTTGCCCATCTTCCTCAGTTTCAGAGGGTGGATTTCTCCGTGTTGCTTTTTCCACAGGTCTCCACGCCCTTATGTGTTTCTTTTGCTTAACGATTGCCACCTGAGGTAGCGTCTGTTGCCCATCCTCGTCAGTTTCAGAGGGTAGCTTTCTCAGTGCTGCTTTTTCCCCAGGTCTCCACGCCCTCGTGTGTTTCTTTTGCTTAAAGTTTGTCACCTGAAGCCAGCCTCTCTTGCCCATCTTCCTCAGTTTCAGAGGGTAGATATTTCAGCGTCGCTTTTTCCCCAGGTCTTCACACCTTAGTGTTTTGTTTTTGCTTAACGATTGCCACCTGGGCTAGCCTCTGTTTCCCATCTTCCTCAGTTTCAGAGGGTTGATATTTCAGGGTTGCTTTTTCCCCAGGTCTCCACGCCCTTGTGTGTTTCTTTTGCTTAACGATTGCCACCTGACCTAGCCTCTGTTGCCCATCCTCGTCAGTTTCAGAGGGTAGATTTCTCCGTGTTGCTTTTTCCCCAGGTCTCCACGCCCTTGTGTGTTTCTTTTGCTTAACGTTTGCCACCTGAAGCCAGCCTCTCTTGCCCATCTTCCTCAGTTTCAGAGGGTAGATATTTCAGGGTTGCTTTTTACCCAGGTCTCCACGCTTTTGGGTTTTGTTTTTGCTTAACGATTGCCACCTGAGGTAGCCTCTGTTGCCCATCCTCGTCAGTTTCAGAGGGTAGATTTCTCAGTGCTGCTTTTTCCCCAGGTCTCCACGCCCTCGTGTGTTTCTTTTGCTTAAAGTTTTTCACCTGAAGCCAGCCTCTCTTGCCCATCTTCCTCAGTTTCAGAGGGTAGATATTTCAGCGTTGCTTTTTCCCCAGGTCTTCACACCTTAGTGTTTAGTTTTTGCTTAACGATTGCCACCTGGGCTAGCCTCTGTTTCCCATCTTCCTCAGTTTCAGAGGGTTGATATTTCAGGGTTGCTTTTCCCCAGGTCTCCACGCCCTTGTGTTTTTCTTTTGCTTAACGATTGCCACCTGACCTAGCCTCTGTTGCCCATCCTCGTCAGTTTCAGAGGGTAGATTTCTCCGTGTTGCTTTTTCCCCAGGTCTCCACACCCTTGTGTGTTTCTTTTGCTTAACGTTTGCCACCTGAAGCCAGCCTCTCTTGCCCATCTTCCTCAGTTTCAGAGGGTAGATATTTCAGGGTTGCTTTTTACCCAGGTCTCCACGCTTTTGGGTTTTGTTTTTGCTTAACGATTGCCACCTGAGGTAGCCTCTGTTGCCCATCTTCCTCAGTTTCAGAGGGTGGATTTCTCAGTGTTGCTTTTTACCCAGGTCTCCACGCCCTTGTGTGTTTCTTTTGCTTAAAGATTGCCACCTGAGCTAGCCTCTGTTGCCCATCTTCGTCCGTTTCAGAGGGTAGATTTCTCAGTGTTGCCTTTTCGCCAGCTCCCCACGCCCTTGTGTGTTTCTTTTGCTTAAAGATTGTCACCTGAGCTAGGCACTGTTGCCCTGCTTCCTCAGTTTCAGAGGGTATCTTTTTCAGGGTAGCTTTTTGACCGGGTCTCCTCGCCATTGTATTTTTCTATTTCACTTTTTTTGCATAAAGATTGCCACCTGAGCTAGCCTCTGTTGCCCATCTTCTTCGGTTTCAGAGGGTAGATTTCTCAGTGTTTCATGTTCGCCAGCTTTCCACGCCCTTGCGTCTTTTTTTTTTTCTGCTTAAAGGTTGCAACCTGAGCTAGCTTCTTTTGCCCATGTTCGTCAGTTTCAGAGGGTGGATTTCTCCGTGTTGCTTTTTCCCCAGGTCTCCACGCCCTTGTGTGTTTCTTTTGCTTAACGATTGCCACCTGAGGTAGCCTCTGTTGCCCATCCTCGTCAGTTTCAGAGGGTAGATATATCAGGGTTGCTTTTTCCCCAGGTCTCCACGCCCTTGTGTGTTTCTTTTGCTTAAAGTTTGCCACCTGAAGCCAGCCTCTCTTGCCCATCTTCCTCAGTTTTAGAGGGTAGATATTTCAGGGTTGCTTTTTCCCCTGGTCTCCACGCCTTTGTGTTTTGTTTTTGCTTAACGTATGCCACCTGAGGTAACCTCTGTTGCCCATCATCCTCAGTTTCAGAGGGTGGATTTCTCCGTGTTGCTTTTTCCACAGATCTCCACGACCTTGTGTGTTTCTTTTGCTTGACGATTGCCACCTGTGGTAGCCTCTGTTGCTCATCCTCGTCAGTTTCTGAGGGTAGATTTCTCAGTGCTGCTTTTTCCCCAGGTCTCCACGCCCTTGTCTGTTTCTTTTGTTTAAAGTTTGCAACCTGAAGCCAGCCTCTCTTGCCCATCTTCCTCAGTTTCAGAGGGTAGATATTTCAGGGTTGCTTTTTCCCCAGGTCTCCACCCCTTTGGGTTTTGTTTTTGCTTAACGATTGCCACCTGAGGTAGCCTCTGTTGCCCATCTTCCTCAGTTTCAGAGGGTGGATTTCTACCTGTTGCTTTTTCCCCACGTCTCCACGCCCTTGTGTGTTTCTTTTGCTTAAAGATTGCCACCTGAGCTAGCCTCTGTTGCCCATCTTCGTCCGTTTCAGAGGGTGGATTTCTCAGTGTTGCCTTTTCGCCAGCTCCCCACGCCCTTGTGTGTTTCTTTTGCTTAAAGATTGTCACCTGAGCTAGGCACTGTTGCCCTGCTTCCTCAGTTTCAGAGGGTACCTTTTTCAGGGTTGCTTTTTGACAGGGTCTCCTCGCCATTGTATTTTTCTATTTTCTTTTTTTTGGTTAAAGATTGCCACCTGAGCTAGCCTCTGTTGCCCATCTTCTTCGGTTTCAGAGGGTAGATTTCTCAGTGTTTCTTTTTCGCCAGCTCTATACGCCCTTGCGTCTTTTTTTTTTTCTGCTTAAAGGTTGCAACCTGAGCTAGCTTCTTTTGCCCATGTTCGTCAGTTTCAGAGGGTGGATTTCTCCGTGTTGCTTTTTCCCCAGGTCTCCACGCCCTTGTGTGTTTCTTTTGCTTAACGATTGCCACCTGAGGTAGCCTCTGTTGCCCATCCTCGTCAGTTTCAGAAGGTAGATTTCTCAGTGCTGCTTTTCCCCCAGGTCTCCACGCCCTTGTGTGTTTCTTTTGCTTAAAGTTTGCCACCTGAAGCCAGCCTCTCTTGCCCATCTTCCTCAGTTTCAGATGGTAGATATTTCAGGGTTGCTTTTTCTCCAGGTCTCCACGCCTTTGGGTTTTGTTTTTGCTTAACGTATGCCACCTGAGGTAACCTCTGTTGCCCATCATCCTCAGTTTCAGAGGGTGGATTTCTCCGTGTTGCTTTTTCCACAGATCTCCACGCCCTTGTGTGTTTCTTTTGCTTGACGATTGCCACCTGAGGTAGCCTCTGTTGCTCATCCTCGTCAGTTTCTGAGGGTAGATTTCTCAGTGCTGCTTTTTCCCCAGGTCTCCACGCCCTTGTCTGTTTCTTTTGTTTAAAGTTTGCAACCTGAAGCCAGCCTCTCTTGCCCATCTTCCTCAGTTTCAGAGGGTAGATATTTCAGGGTTGCTTTTTCCCCAGGTCTCCACGCCTTTGGGTTTTGTTTTTGCTTAACGATTGCCACCTGAGGTAGCCTCTGTTGCCCATCTTCCTCAGTTTCAGAGGGTGGATTTCTACCTGTTGCTTTTTCCCCACGTCTCCACGCCCTTGTGTGTTGCTTTTGCTTAAACTTTGCCACCTGAAGCCAGACTCTCTTGCCCATCTTCCTCAGTTTCAGAGGGTAGATATTTCAGGGTTGCTTTTTCCCCAGGTCTCCACGCCTTTGAGTTTTGTTTTTGCTTAACGATTGCCACCTGGGCTAGCCTCTCTTGCCCATCTTCCTCAGTTTCAGAGGGTGGATTTCTCCGTGTTGCTTTTTCCCCAGGTCTCCACGCCCTTGTGTGTTTCTTTTGCTTAAAGATTGCCACCTGAGCTAGCCTCTGTTGCCCATCTTCGTCCGTTTCAGAGGGTGGATTTCTCAGTGTTGCCTTTTCGCCAGCTCCCCACGCCCTTGTGTGTTTCTTTTGCTTAAAGATTGTCACCTGAGCTAGGCACTGTTGCCCTGCTTCCTCAGTTTCAGAGGGTACCTTTTTCTGGGTTGCTTTTTGACCGGGTCTCCTCGCCATTGTATTTTTCTATTTTCTTTTTTTTGCTTAAAGATTGCCACCTGAGCTAGCCTCTGTTGCCCATCTTCGTCCGTTTCAGAGGGTGGATTTCTCAGTGTTGCCTTTTCGCCAGCTCCCCACGCCCTTGTGTGTTTCTTTTGCTTAAAGATTGTCACCTGAGCTAGGCACTGTTGCCCTGCTTCCTCAGTTTCAGAGGGTACCTTTTTCAGGGTTGCTTTTTGACCGGGTCTCCTCGCCATTGTATTTTTCTATTTTCTTTTTTTTGCTTAAAGATTGCCACCTGAGCTAGCCTCTGTTGCCCATCTTCTTCGGTTTCAGAGGGTAGATTTCTCAGTGTTTCATGTTCGCCAGCTCTCCACGCCCTTGCGTCTTTTTTTTTTTCTGCTTAAAGGTTGCAACCTGAGCTAGCTTCTTTTGCCCATGTTCGTCAGTTTCAGAGGGTGGATTTCTCCGTGTTGCTTTTTCCCCAGGTCTCCACGCCTTTGGGTTTTGTTTCTGCTTAACGATTGCCACCTGAGGTAGCCTCTGTTGCCCTTGTTCCTCAGTTTCAGAGGGTGGATTTCTCCGTGTTGCTTTTTCCCCAGGTCTCCACGCCCTTGTGTGTTTCTTTTGCTTAACGATTGCCACCTGAGGTAGCCTCTGTTGCCCATCCTCATCAGTTTCAGAGGGTGGATTTCTCCCTGTTGCTTTTTCCCCAGTTCTCCACGCCCTTGTGTGTTCCTTTTGCTTAAACTTTGCCACCTGAAGCCAGCCTCTCTTGCCCATCTTCCTCAGTTTCAGAGGGTAGATATTTCAGGGTTGCTTTTTCCCCAGGTCTCCACGCCTTTGGGTTTTGTTTTGGCTTAACGATTGCCACCTGGGGTAGCCTCTCTTGCCCATCTTCCTCAGTTTCAGAGGGTGGATTTCTCCGTGTTGCTTTTTCCCCAGGTCTCCACGCCCTTGTGTGTGTCTTTTGCTTAACGATTGCCACCTGACCTAGCCTCTGTTGCCCATCCTCGTCAGTTTCAGAGGGTAGATTTCTCAGTGCTGCTTTTTCCCCAGGTCTCCACGCCCTCGTGTGTTTCTTTTGCTTAAAGTTTGTCACCTGAAGCCAGCCTCTCTTGCCCATTGTCCTCAGTTTCAGAGGGTAGATATTTCAGCGTTGGTTTTTCCCCAGGTCTTCACACCTTAGTGTTTTGTTTATGCTTAACGATTGCCACCTGGGCTAGCCTCTGTTTCCCATCTTCCTCAGTTTCCGAGGGTGGATTTCTCCCTGTTGCTTTTTCCCCAGGTCTCCACACCCTTGTGTGTTTCTTTTGCTTAACGATTGCCACCTGAGGTAGCCTCTGTTGCCCATCCTCGTCAGTTTCTGAGGGTAGATTTCTCAGTGCTGCTTTTTCCCCAGGTCTCCACGCCCTTGTGTGTTTGTTTTGCTTAACGTTTGCCACCTGAGCCAGCCTCTCTTGCCCATCTTCCACAGTTTCAGACGGTAGATATTTCAGGGTTGCTTTTTCCCCAGGTCTCCACGCCTTTGGGTTTTGTTTTTGCTTAAGGATTGCCACCTGAGGTAGCCTCTGTTGCCCATCTTCCTCTGTTTCAGAGGGTGGATTTCTCCGTGTTGCTTTTTCCACAGGTCTCCACGCCCTTGTGTGTTTCTTTTGCTTAACGATTGCCACCTGACCTAGCCTCTGTTGCCCATCCTCGTCAGTTTCAGAGGGTAGATTTCTCCGTGTTGCTTTTTCCCCAGGTCTCCACGCCCTTGTGTGTTTCTTTTGCTTAACGTTTGCCACCTGAAGCCAGCCTCTCTTGCCCATCTTCCTCAGTTTCAGAGGGTAGATATTTCAGGGTTGCTGTTTCCCCAGGTCTCCACGCCCTTGTGTGTTTCTTTTGCTTAACGATTGCCATCTGAAGCCAGCCTCTCTTGCCCATCTTCCTCAGTTTCAGAGGTTGGATTTCTCCGTGTTGCTTTTTCCCCAGGTCTCCACGCCCTTGTGTGTTTCTTTTGCTTAAAGATTGCCACCTGAGCTAGCCTCTGTTGCCCATCTTCGTCCTTTTCAGAGGGTGGATTTCTCAGTGTTGCCTTTTCGCCAGCTCCCCACGCCCTTGTGTGTTTCTTTTGCTTAAAGATTGTCACCTGAGCTAGGCACTGTTGCCCTGCTTCCTCAGTTTCAGAGGGTACCTTTTTCAGGGTAGCTTTTTGACCGGGTCTTCTCGCCATTGTATTTTTCTATTTCACTTTTTTTGCATAAAGATTGCCACCTGAGCTAGCCTCTGTTGCCCATCTTCTTCGGTTTCAGAGGGTAGATTTCTCAGTGTTTCTTTTTCGCCAGCTCTCCACGCCCTTGCGTCTTTTTTGTTTCTGCTTAAAGGTTGCAACCTGAGCTAGCTTCTTTTGCCCATGTTCGTCAGTTTCAGAGGGTGGATTTCTCCGTGTTGCTTTTTCCCCAGGTCTCCACGCCCTTGTGTGTTTCTTTTGCTTAACGATTGCCACCTGAGGTAGCCTCTGTTGCCCATCCTCGTCAGTTTCAGAGGGTAGATTTCTCCCTGTTGCTTTTTCCCCAGGTCTCCACGCCCTTGTGTGTTTCTTTTGCTTAAAGTTTGCCACCTGAAGCCAGCCTCTCTTGCCCATCTTCCTCAGTTTCAGAGGGTAGATATTTCAGGGTTGCTTTTTCCCCTGGTCTCCACGCCTTTGGGTTTTGTTTTTGCTTAACGATTGCCACCTGAGGTAGCCTCTGTTGCCCATCTTCCTCAGTTTCAGAGGGTGGATTTCTCAGTGTTGCTTTTTACCCAGGTCTCCACGCCCTTGTGTGTTTCTTTTGCTTAAAGATTGCCACCTGAGCTAGCCTCTGTTGCCCATCTTCGTCCGTTTCAGAGGGTAGATTTCTCAGTGTTGCCTTTTCGCCAGCTCCCCACGCCCTTGTGTGTTTCTTTTGCTTAAAGATTGTCACCTGAGCTAGGCACTGTTGCCCTGCTTCCTCAGTTTCAGAGGGTACCTTTTTCAGGGTAGCTTTTTGACCGGGTCTCCTCGCCATTGTATTTTTCTATTTCACTTTTTTTGCATAAAGATTGCCACCTGAGCTAGCCTCTGTTGCCCATCTTCTTCAGTTTCAGAGGGTAGATTTCTCAGTGTTTCATGTTCGCCAGCTCTCCACGCCCTTGCGTCTTTTTTTTTTTCTGCTTAAAGGTTGCAACCTGAGCTAGCTTCTTTTGCCCATGTTCCTCAGTTTCAGAGGGTGGATTTCTCCGTGTTGCTTTTTCCCCAGGTCTCCACGCCTTTGGGTTTTGTTTTTGCTTAACGATTGCCACCTGAGGTAGCCTCTGTTGCCCATGTTCCTCAGTTTCAGAGGGTGGATTTCTCCGTGTTGCTTTTTCCCCAGGTCTCCACGCCCTTGTGTGTTTCTTTTGCTTAAAGATTGCCACCTGAGCTAGCCTCTGTTGCCCATCTTCGTCCGTTTCAGAGGGTGGATTTCTCAGTGTTGCCTTTTCGCCAGCTCCCCACGCCCTTGTGTGTTTCTTTTGCTTAAAGATTGTCACCTGAGCTAGGCACTGTTGCCCTGCTTCCTCAGTTTCAGAGGGTACCTTTTTCAGGGTTGCTTTTTGACCGGGTCTCCTCGCCATTGTATTTTTCTATTTTCTTTTTTTTGCTTAAAGATTGCCACCTGAGCTAGCCTCTGTTGCCCATCTTCTTCGGTTTCAGAGGGTAGATTTCTCAGTGTTTCTTTTTCGCCAGCTCTCCACGCCCTTGCGTCTTTTTTTTTTTCTGCTTAAAGGTTGCAACCTGAGCTAGCTTCTTTTGCCCATGTTCGTCAGTTTCAGAGGGTGGATTTCTCCGTGTTGCTTTTTCCCCAGGTCTCCACGCCCTTGTGTGTTTCTTTTGCTTAAGGATTGCCACCTGAGGTAGCCTCTGTTGCCCATCCTCGTCAGTTTCAGAAGGTAGATTTCTCAGTGCTGCTTTTCCCCCAGGTCTCCACGCCCCTGTGTGTTTCTTTTGCTTAAAGTTTGCCACCTGAAGCCAGCCTCTCTTGCCCATCTTCCTCAGTTTCAGAGGGTAGATATTTCAGGGTTGCTTTTTCCCCAGGTCTCCACGCCTTTGGGTTTTGTTTTTGCTTAACGTATGCCACCTGAGGTAACCTCTGTTGCCCATCATCCTCAGTTTCAGAGGGTGGATTTCTCCGTGTTGCTTTTTCCACAGATCTCCACGCCCTTGTGTGTTTCTTTTGCTTGACGATTGCCACCTGAGGTAGCCTCGGTTGCTCATCCTCGTCAGTTTCAGAGGGTAGATTTCTCAGTGCTGCTTTTTCCCCAGGTCTCCACGCCCTTGTCTGTTTCTTTTGTTTAAAGTTTGCAACCTGAAGCCAGCCTCTCTTGCCCATCTTCCTCAGTTTCAGAGGGTAGATATTTCAGGGTTGCTTTTTCCCCAGGTCTCCACGCCTTTGGGTTTTGTTTTTGCTTAACGATTGCCACCTGAGGTAGCCTCTGTTGCCCATCTTCCTCAGTTTCAGAGGGTGGATTTCTACCTGTTGCTTTTTCCCCACGTCTCCACGCCCTTGTGTGTTGCTTTTGCTTAAACTTTGCCACCTGAAGCCAGACTCTCTTGCCCATCTTCCTCAGTTTCAGAGGGTAGATATTTCAGGGTTGCTTTTTCCCCAGGTCTCCACGCCTTTGAGTTTTGTTTTTGCTTAACGATTGCCACCTGGGCTAGCCTCTCTTGCCCATCTTCCTCAGTTTCAGAGGGTGGATTTCTCCGTGTTGCTTTTTCCCCAGGTCTCCACGCCCTTGTGTGTTTCTTTTGCTTAAAGATTGCCACCTGAGCTAGCCTCTGTTGCCCATCTTCGTCCGTTTCAGAGGGTGGATTTCTCAGTGTTGCCTTTTCGCCAGCTCCCCACGCCCTTGTGTGTTTCTTTTGCTTAAAGATTGTCACCTGAGCTAGGCACTGTTGCCCTGCTTCCTCAGTTTCAGAGGGTACCTTTTTCTGGGTTGCTTTTTGACCGGGTCTCCTCGCCATTGTATTTTTCTATTTTCTTTTTTTTGCTTAAAGATTGCCACCTGAGCTAGCCTCTGTTGCCCATCTTCGTCCGTTTCAGAGGGTGGATTTCTCAGTGTTGCCTTTTCGCCAGCTCCCCACGCCCTTGTGTGTTTCTTTTGCTTAAAGATTGTCACCTGAGCTAGGCACTGTTGCCCTGCTTCCTCAGTTTCAGAGGGTACCTTTTTCAGGGTTGCTTTTTGACCGGGTCTCCTCGCCATTGTATTTTTCTATTTTCTTTTTTTTGCTTAAAGATTGCCACCTGAGCTAGCCTCTGTTGCCCATCTTCTTCGGTTTCAGAGGGTAGATTTCTCAGTGTTTCATGTTCGCCAGCTCTCCACGCCCTTGCGTCTTTTTTTTTTTCTGCTTAAAGGTTGCAACCTGAGCTAGCTTCTTTTGCCCATGTTCGTCAGTTTCAGAGGGTGGATTTCTCCGTGTTGCTTTTTCCCCAGGTCTCCACGCCTTTGGGTTTTGTTTCTGCTTAACGATTGCCACCTGAGGTAGCCTCTGTTGCCCTTGTTCCTCAGTTTCAGAGGGTGGATTTCTCCGTGTTGCTTTTTCCCCAGGTCTCCACGCCCTTGTGTGTTTCTTTTGCTTAACGATTGCCACCTGAGGTAGCCTCTGTTGCCCATCCTCATCAGTTTCAGAGGGTGGATTTCTCCCTGTTGCTTTTTCCCCAGTTCTCCACGCCCTTGTGTGTTCCTTTTGCTTAAACTTTGCCACCTGAAGCCAGCCTCTCTTGCCCATCTTCCTCAGTTTCAGAGGGTAGATATTTCAGGGTTGCTTTTTCCCCAGGTCTCCACGCCTTTGGGTTTTGTTTTGGCTTAACGATTGCCACCTGGGGTAGCCTCTCTTGCCCATCTTCCTCAGTTTCAGAGGGTGGATTTCTCCGTGTTGCTTTTTCCCCAGGTCTCCACGCCCTTGTGTGTGTCTTTTGCTTAACGATTGCCACCTGACCTAGCCTCTGTTGCCCATCCTCGTCAGTTTCAGAGGGTAGATTTCTCAGTGCTGCTTTTTCCCCAGGTCTCCACGCCCTCGTGTGTTTCTTTTGCTTAAAGTTTGTCACCTGAAGCCAGCCTCTCTTGCCCATCTTCCTCAGTTTCAGAGGGTAGATATTTCAGCGTTGGTTTTTCCCCAGGTCTTCACACCTTAGTGTTTTGTTTATGCTTAACGATTGCCACCTGGGCTAGCCTCTGTTTCCCATCTTCCTCAGTTTCCGAGGGTGGATTTCTCCCTGTTGCTTTTTCCCCAGGTCTCCACACCCTTGTGTGTTTCTTTTGCTTAACGATTGCCACCTGAGGTAGCCTCTGTTGCCCATCCTCGTCAGTTTCTGAGGGTAGATTTCTCAGTGCTGCTTTTTCCCCAGGTCTCCACGCCCTTGTGTGTTTGTTTTGCTTAACGTTTGCCACCTGAGCCAGCCTCTCTTGCCCATCTTCCACAGTTTCAGACGGTAGATATTTCAGGGTTGCTTTTTCCCCAGGTCTCCACGCCTTTGGGTTTTGTTTTTGCTTAAGGATTGCCACCTGAGGTAGCCTCTGTTGCCCATCTTCCTCTGTTTCAGAGGGTGGATTTCTCCGTGTTGCTTTTTCCACAGGTCTCCACGCCCTTGTGTGTTTCTTTTGCTTAACGATTGCCACCTGACCTAGCCTCTGTTGCCCATCCTCGTCAGTTTCAGAGGGTAGATTTCTCCGTGTTGCTTTTTCCCCAGGTCTCCACGCCCTTGTGTGTTTCTTTTGCTTAACGTTTGCCACCTGAAGCCAGCCTCTCTTGCCCATCTTCCTCAGTTTCAGAGGGTAGATATTTCAGGGTTGCTGTTTCCCCAGGTCTCCACGCCCTTGTGTGTTTCTTTTGCTTAACGATTGCCATCTGAAGCCAGCCTCTCTTGCAGATCTTCCTCAGTTTCAGAGGTTGGATTTCTCCGTGTTGCTTTTTCCCCAGGTCTCCACGCCCTTGTGTGTTTCTTTTGCTTAAAGATTGCCACCTGAGCTAGCCTCTGTTGCCCATCTTCGTCCTTTTCAGAGGGTGGATTTCTCAGTGTTGCCTTTTCGCCAGCTCCCCACGCCCTTGTGTGTTTCTTTTGCTTAAAGATTGTCACCTGAGCTAGGCACTGTTGCCCTGCTTCCTCAGTTTCAGAGGGTACCTTTTTCAGGGTAGCTTTTTGACCGGGTCTTCTCGCCATTGTATTTTTCTATTTCACTTTTTTTGCATAAAGATTGCCACCTGAGCTAGCCTCTGTTGCCCATCTTCTTCGGTTTCAGAGGGTAGATTTCTCAGTGTTTCTTTTTCGCCAGCTCTCCACGCCCTTGCGTCTTTTTTGTTTCTGCTTAAAGGTTGCAACCTGAGCTAGCTTCTTTTGCCCATGTTCGTCAGTTTCAGAGGGTGGATTTCTCCGTGTTGCTTTTTCCCCAGGTCTCCACGCCCTTGTGTGTTTCTTTTGCTTAACGATTGCCACCTGAGGTAGCCTCTGTTGCCCATCCTCGTCAGTTTCAGAGGGTAGATTTCTCCCTGTTGCTTTTTCCCCAGGTCTCCACGCCCTTGTGTGTTTCTTTTGCTTAAAGTTTGCCACCTGAAGCCAGCCTCTCTTGCCCATCTTCCTCAGTTTCAGAGGGTAGATATTTCAGGGTTGCTTTTTCCCCTGGTCTCCACGCCTTTGGGTTTTGTTTTTGCTTAACGATTGCCACCTGAGGTAGCCTCTGTTGCCCATCTTCCTCAGTTTCAGAGGGTGGATTTCTCAGTGTTGCTTTTTACCCAGGTCTCCACGCCCTTGTGTGTTTCTTTTGCTTAAAGATTGCCACCTGAGCTAGCCTCTGTTGCCCATCTTCGTCCGTTTCAGAGGGTAGATTTCTCAGTGTTGCCTTTTCGCCAGCTCCCCACGCCCTTGTGTGTTTCTTTTGCTTAAAGATTGTCACCTGAGCTAGGCACTGTTGCCCTGCTTCCTCAGTTTCAGAGGGTACCTTTTTCAGGGTAGCTTTTTGACCGGGTCTCCTCGCCATTGTATTTTTCTATTTCACTTTTTTTGCATAAAGATTGCCACCTGAGCTAGCCTCTGTTGCCCATCTTCTTCAGTTTCAGAGGGTAGATTTCTCAGTGTTTCATGTTCGCCAGCTCTCCACGCCCTTGCGTCTTTTTTTTTTTCTGCTTAAAGGTTGCAACCTGAGCTAGCTTCTTTTGCCCATGTTCGTCAGTTTCAGAGGGTGGATTTCTCCGTGTTGCTTTTTCCCCAGGTCTCCACGCCTTTGGGTTTTGTTTCTGCTTAACGATTGCCAGCTGAGGTAGCCTCTGTTGCCCTTGTTCCTCAGTTTCAGAGGGTGGATTTCTCCGTGTTGCTTTTTCCCCAGGTCTCCACGCCCTTGTGTGTTTCTTTTGCTTAAAGATTGCCACCTGAGCTAGCCTCTGTTGCCCATCTTCGTCCGTTTCAGAGGGTGGATTTCTCAGTGTTGCCTTTTCGCCAGCTCCCCACGCCCTTGTGTGTTTCTTTTGCTTAAAGATTGTCACCTGAGCTAGGCACTGTTGCCCTGCTTCCTCAGTTTCAGAGGGTACCTTTTTCAGGGTTGCTTTTTGACCGGGTCTCCTCGCCATTGTATTTTTCTATTTTCTTTTTTTTGCTTAAAGATTGCCACCTGAGCTAGCCTCTGTTGCCCATCTTCTTCGGTTTCAGAGGGTAGATTTCTCAGTGTTTCTTTTTCGCCAGCTCTCCACGCCCTTGCGTCTTTTTTTTTTTCTGCTTAAAGGTTGCAACCTGAGCTAGCTTCTTTTGCCCATGTTCGTCAGTTTCAGAGGGTGGATTTCTCCGTGTTGCTTTTTCCCCAGGTCTCCACGCCCTTGTGTGTTTCTTTTGCTTAAGGATTGCCACCTGAGGTAGCCTCTGTTGCCCATCCTCGTCAGTTTCAGAAGGTAGATTTCTCAGTGCTGCTTTTCCCCCAGGTCTCCACGCCCCTGTGTGTTTCTTTTGCTTAAAGTTTGCCACCTGAAGCCAGCCTCTCTTGCCCATCTTCCTCAGTTTCAGAGGGTAGATATTTCAGGGTTGCTTTTTCCCCAGGTCTCCACGCCTTTGGGTTTTGTTTTTGCTTAACGTATGCCACCTGAGGTAACCTCTGTTGCCCATCATCCTCAGTTTCAGAGGGTGGATTTCTCCGTGTTGCTTTTTCCACAGATCTCCACGCCCTTGTGTGTTTCTTTTGCTTGACGATTGCCACCTGAGGTAGCCTCGGTTGCTCATCCTCGTCAGTTTCAGAGGGTAGATTTCTCAGTGCTGCTTTTTCCCCAGGTCTCCACGCCCTTGTCTGTTTCTTTTGTTTAAAGTTTGCAACCTGAAGCCAGCCTCTCTTGCCCATCTTCCTCAGTTTCAGAGGGTAGATATTTCAGGGTTGCTTTTTCCCCAGGTCTCCAAGCCTTTGGGTTTTGTTTTTGCTTAACGATTGCCACCTGAGGTAGCCTCTGTTGCCCATCTTCCTCAGTTTCAGAGGGTGGATTTCTCCCTGTTGCTTTTTCCCCACGTCTCCACGCCCTTGTGTGTTGCTTTTGCTTAAACTTTGCCACCTGAAGCCAGACTCTCTTGCCCATCTTCCTCAGTTTCAGAGGGTAGATATTTCAGGGTTGCTTTTTCCCCAGGTCTCCACGCCTTTGGGTTTTGTTTTTGCTTAACGATTGCCACCTGAGGTAGCCTCTGTTGCCCATCTTCCTCAGTTTCAGAGGGTGGATTTCTCAGTGTTGCTTTTTACCCAGGTCTCCACGCCCTTGTGTGTTTCTTTTGCTTAAAGATTGCCACCTGAGCTAGCCTCTGTTGCCCATCTTCGTCCGTTTCAGAGGGTAGATTTCTCAGTGTTGCCTTTTCGCCAGCTCCCCACGCCCTTGTGTGTTTCTTTTGCTTAAAGATTGTCACCTGAGCTAGGCACTGTTGCCCTGCTTCCTCAGTTTCAGAGGGTACCTTTTTCAGGGTAGCTTTTGGACCGGGTCTCCTCGCCATTGTATTTTTCTATTTCACTTTTTTTGCATAAAGATTGCCACCTGAGCTAGCCTCTGTTGCCCATCTTCTTCGGTTTCAGAGGGTAGATTTCTCAGTGTTTCATGTTCGCCAGCTCTCCACGCCCTTGCCTCTTTTTTTTTTTCTGCTTAAAGGTTGCAACCTGAGCTAGCTTCTTTTGCCCATGTTCGTAAGTTTCAGAGGGTGGATTTCTCCGTGTTGCTTTTTCCCCAGGTCTCCACGCCTTTGGGTTTTGTTTCTGCTTAACGATTGCCACCTGAGGTAGCCTCTGTTGCCCTTGTTCCTCAGTTTCAGAGGGTGGATTTCTCCGTGTTGCTTTTTCCCCAGGTCTCCACGCCCTTGTGTTTTTCTTTTGCTTACCGATTGCCACCTGAGGTAGCCTCTGTTGCCCATCCTCGTCAGTTTCAGAGGGTGGATTTCTCCCTGTTGCTTTTTCCCCAGTTCTCCACGCCCTTGTGTGTTCCTTTTGAATAAACTTAGCCACCTGAAGCCAGCCTCTCTTGCCCATCTTCCTCAGTTTCAGAGGGTAGATATTTCAGTGTTGCTTTTTCCCCAGGTCTCCACGCCTTTGGGTTTTGTTTTGGCTTACCGATTGCCACCTGGGCTAGCCTCTCTTGCCCATCTTCCTCAGTTTCAGAGGGTGGATTTCTCCGTGTTGCTTTTTCCCCAGGTCTCCACGCCCTTGTGTGTTTCTTTTGCTTAACGATTGCCACCTGAGGTAGCCTCTGTTGCCCATCCTCGTCAGTTTCAGAGGGTAGATTTCTCAGTGCTGCTTTTTCCTCAGGTATCCACGCCCTCGTGTGTTTCTTTTGCTTAAAGTTTGTCACCTGAAGCCAGCCTCTCTTGCCCATCTTCCTCAGTTTCAGAGGGTAGATATTTCAGCGTTGCTTTTTCCCCAGGTCTTCACACCTTAGTGTTTTGTTTATGCTTAACGATTGCCACCTGGGCTAGCCTCTGTTTCCCATCTTCCTCAGTTTCCGAGGGTGGATTTCTCCCTGTTGCTTTTTCCCCAGGTCTCCACACCCTTGTGTGTTTCTTTTGCTTAACGATTGCCACCTGAGGTAGCCTCTGTTGCCCATCCTCGTCAGTTTCAGAGGGTAGATTTCTCAGTGCTGCTTTTTCCCCAGGTCTCCACGCCCTTGTGTGTTTGTTTTGCTTAAAGTTTGCCACCTGAGCCAGCCTCTCTTGCCCATCTTCCACAGTTTCAGACGGTAGATATTTCAGGGTTGCTTTTTCCCCAGGTCTCCACGCCTTAGGGTTTTGTCTTTGCTTAAGGATTGCCACCTGAGGTAACCTCTGTTGCCCATCTTCCTCAGTTTCAGAGGGTGGATTTCTCCGTGTTGCTTTTTCCACAGGTCTCCACGCCCTTGTGTGTTTCTTTTGCTTAACGATTGCCACCTGACCTAGCCTCTGTTGCCCATCCTCGTCAGTTTCAGAGGGTAGATTTCTCCGTGTTGCTTTTTCCCCAGGTCTCCACGCCCTTGTGTGTTTCTTTTGCTTAACGTTTGCCACCTGAAGCCAGCCTCTCTTGCCCATCTTCCTCAGTTTCAGAGGGTAGATATTTCAGGGTTGCTGTTTCCCCAGGTCTCCACGCCCTTGTGTGTTTCTTTTGCTTAACGATTGCCATCTGAAGCCAGCCTCTCTTGCCCATCTTCCTCAGTTTCAGAGGGTGGATTTCTCAGTGTTGCTTTTTACCCAGGTCTCCACGCCCTTGTGTGTTTCTTTTGCTTAAAGATTGCCACCTGAGCTAGCCTCTGTTGCCCATCTTCGTCCGTTTCAGAGGGTAGATTTCTCAGTGTTGCCTTTTCGCCAGCTCCCCACGCCCTTGTGTGTTTCTTTTGCTTAAAGATTGTCACCTGAGCTAGGCACTGTTGCCCTGCTTCCTCAGTTTCAGAGGGTATCTTTTTCAGGTAAGCTTTTTGACCGGGTCTCCTCGCCATTGTATTTTTCTATTTCACTTTTTTTGCATAAAGATTGCCACCTGAGCTAGCCTCTGTTGCCCATCTTCTTCGGTTTCAGAGGGTAGATTTCTCAGTGTTTCATGTTCGCCAGCTCTCCACGCCCTTGCGTCTTTTTTTTTTTCTGCTTAAAGGTTGCAACCTGAGCTAGCTTCTTTTGCCCATGTTCGTCAGTTTCAGAGGGTGGATTTCTCCGTGTTGCTTTTTCCCCAGGTCTCCACGCCCTTGTGTGTTTCTTTTGCTTAACGATTGCCACCTGAGGTAGCCTCTGTTGCCCATCCTCGTCAGTTTCAGAGGGTAGATATATCAGGGTTGCTTTTTCCCCAGGTCTCCACGCCCTTGTGTGTTTCTTTTGCTTAAAGTTTGCCACCTGAAGCCAGCCTCTCTTGCCCATCTTCCTCAGTTTTAGAGGGTAGATATTTCAGGGTTGCTTTTTCCCCTGGTCTCCACGCCTTTGTGTTTTGTTTTTGCTTAACGTATGCCACCTGAGGTAACCTCTGTTGCCCATCATCCTCAGTTTCAGAGGGTGGATTTCTCCGTGTTGCTTTTTCCACAGATCTCCACGCCCTTGTGTGTTTCTTTTGCTTGACGATTGCCACCTGTGGTAGCCTCTGTTGCTCATCCTCGTCAGTTTCTGAGGGTAGATTTCTCAGTGCTGCTTTTTCCCCAGGTCTCCACGCCCTTGTCTGTTTCTTTTGTTTAAAGTTTGCAACCTGAAGCCAGCCTCTCTTGCCCATCTTCCTCAGTTTCAGAGGGTAGATATTTCAGGGTTGCTTTTTCCCCAGGTCTCCACCCCTTTGGGTTTTGTTTTTGCTTAACGATTGCCACCTGAGGTAGCCTCTGTTGCCCATCTTCCTCAGTTTCAGAGGGTGGATTTCTACCTGTTGCTTTTTCCCCACGTCTCCACGCCCTTGTGTGTTGCTTTTGCTTAAAGATTGCCACCTGAGCTAGCCTCTGTTGCCCATCTTCGTCCGTTTCAGAGGGTGGATTTCTCAGTGTTGCCTTTTCGCCAGCTCCCCACGCCCTTGTGTGTTTCTTTTGCTTAAAGATTGTCACCTGAGCTAGGCACTGTTGCCCTGCTTCCTCAGTTTCAGAGGGTACCTTTTTCAGGGTTGCTTTTTGACCGGGTCTCCTCGCCATTGTATTTTTCTATTTTCTTTTTTTTGCTTAAAGATTGCCACCTGAGCTAGCCTCTGTTGCCCATCTTCTTCGGTTTCAGAGGGTAGATTTCTCAGTGTTTCTTTTTCGCCAGCTCTCCACGCCCTTGCGTCTTTTTTTTTTTCTGCTTAAAGGTTGCAACCTGAGCTAGCTTCTTTTGCCCATGTTCGTCAGTTTCAGAGGGTGGATTTCTCCGTGTTGCTTTTTCCCCAGGTCTCCACGCCCTTGTGTGTTTCTTTTGCTTAACGATTGCCACCTGAGGTAGCCTCTGTTGCCCATCCTCGTCAGTTTCAGAAGGTAGATTTCTCAGTGCTGCTTTTCCCCCAGGTCTCCACGCCCTTGTGTGTTTCTTTTGCTTAAAGTTTGCCACCTGAAGCCAGCCTCTCTTGCCCATCTTCCTCAGTTTCAGAGGGTAGATATTTCAGTGTTGCTTTTTCCCCAGGTCTCCACGCCTTTGGGTTTTGTTTTTGCTTAACGTATGCCACCTGAGGTAACCTCTGTTGCCCATCATCCTCAGTTTCAGAGGGTGGATTTCTCCGTGTTGCTTTTTCCACAGATCTCCACGCCCTTGTGTGTTTCTTTTGCTTGACGATTGCCACCTGAGGTAGCCTCTGTTGCTCATCCTCCTCAGTTTCTGAGGGTAGATTTCTCAGTGCTGCTTTTTCCCCAGGTCTCCACGCCCTTGTGTGTTCCTTTTGCTTAAACTTTGACACCTGAAGCCAGACTCTCTTGCCCATCTTCCTCAGTTTCAGAGGGTAGATACTTCAGGGTTGCTTTTTCCCCAGGTCTCCACGCCTTTGGGTTTTGTTTTTGCCCAACGATTGCCACCTGGGCTAGCCTCTCTTGCCCATCTTCCTCAGTTTCAGAGGGTGGATTTCTCCGTGTTGCTTTTTCCACAGGTCTCCACGCCCTTGTGTGTTTCTTTTGCTTAACGATTGCCACCTGAGGTAGCCTCTGTTGCCCATCCTCGTCAGTTTCAGAGGGTAGATTTCTCAGTGCTGCTTTTTCCCCAGGTCTCCACGCCCTCGTGTGTTTCTTTTGCTTAAAGTTTGTCACCTGAAGCCAGCCTCTCTTGCCCATCTTCCTCAGTTTCAGAGGGTAGATATTTCAGCGTCGCTTTTTCCCCAGGTCTTCACACCTTAGTGTTTTGTTTTTGCTTAACGATTGCCACCTGGGCTAGCCTCTGTTTCCCATCTTCCTCACTTTCAGAGGGTTGATATTTCAGGGTTGCTTTTTCCCCAGGTCTCCACGCCCTTGTGTGTTTCTTTTGCTTAACGATTGCCACCTGACCTAGCCTCTGTTGCCCATCCTCGTCAGTTTCAGAGGGTAGATTTCTCCGTGTTGCTTTTTCCCCAGGTCTCCACGCCCTTGTGTGTTTCTTTTGCTTAACGTTTGCCACCTGAAGCCAGCCTCTCTTGCCCATCTTCCTCAGTTTCAGAGGGTAGATATTTCAGGGTTGCTTTTTACCCAGGTCTCCACGCTTTTGGGTTTTGTTTTTGCTTAACGATTGCCACCTGAGGTAGCCTCTGTTGCCCATCTTCCTCAGTTTCAGAGGGTGGATTTCTCAGTGTTGCTTTTTACCCAGGTCTCCACGCCCTTGTGTGTTTCTTTTGCTTAAAGATTGCCACCTGAGCTAGCCTCTGTTGCCCATCTTCGTCCGTTTCAGAGGGTAGATTTCTCAGTGTTGCCTTTTCGCCAGCTCCCCACGCCCTTGTGTGTTTCTTTTGCTTAAAGATTGTCACCTGAGCTAGGCACTGTTGCCCTGCTTCCTCAGTTTCAGAGGGTATCTTTTTCAGGGTAGCTTTTTGACCGGGTCTCCTCGCCATTGTATTTTTCTATTTCACTTTTTTTGCATAAAGATTGCCACCTGAGCTAGCCTCTGTTGCCCATCTTCTTCGGTTTCAGAGGGTAGATTTCTCAGTGTTTCATGTTCGCCAGCTCTCCACGCCCTTGCGTCTTTTTTTTTTTCTGCTTAAAGGTTGCAACCTGAGCTAGCTTCTTTTGCCCATGTTCGTCAGTTTCAGAGGGTGGATTTCTCCGTGTTGCTTTTTCCCCAGGTCTCCACGCCCTTGTGTGTTTCTTTTGCTTAACGATTGCCACCTGAGGTAGCCTCTGTTGCCCATCCTCGTCAGTTTCAGAAGGTAGATTTCTCAGTGCTGCTTTTCCCCCAGGTCTCCACGCCCTTGTGTGTTTCTTTTGCTTAAAGTTTGCCACCTGAAGCCAGCCTCTCTTGCCCATCTTCCTCAGTTTCAGAGGGTAGATATTTCAGGGTTGCTTTTTCTCCAGGTCTCCACGCCTTTGGGTTTTGTTTTTGCTTAACGTATGCCACCTGAGGTAACCTCTGTTGCCCATCATCCTCAGTTTCAGAGGGTGGATTTCTCCGTGTTGCTTTTTCCACAGATCTCCACGCCCTTGTGTGTTTCTTTTGCTTGACGATTGCCACCTGAGGTAGCCTCTGTTGCTCATCCTCCTCAGTTTCTGAGGGTAGATTTCTCAGTGCTGCTTTTTCCCCAGGTCTCCACGCCCTTGTCTGTTTCTTTTGTTTAAAGTTTGCAACCTGAAGCCAGCCTCTCTTGCCCATCTTCCTCAGTTTCAGAGGGTAGATATTTCAGGGTTGCTTTTTCCCCAGGTCTCCACGCCTTTGGGTTTTGTTTTTGCTTAACGATTGCCACCTGAGGTAGCCTCTGTTGCCCATCTTCCTCAGTTTCAGAGGGTGGATTTCTCCCTGTTGCTTTTTCCCCAGTTCTCCTCGCCCTTGTGTGTTCCTTTTGCTTAAACTTTGCCACCTGAAGCCAGCCTCTCTTGCCCATCTTCCTCAGTTTCAGAGGGTAGATATTTCAGGGTTGCTTTTTCCCCAGGTCTCCACGCCTTTGGGTTTTGTTTTGGCTTAACGATTGCCACCTGGGGTAGCCTCTCTTGCCCATCTTCCTCAGTTTCAGAGGGTGGATTTCTCCGTGTTGCTTTTTCCCCAGGTCTCCACGCCCTTGTGTGTGTCTTTTGCTTAACGATTGCCACCTGACCTAGCCTCTGTTGCCCATCCTCGTCAGTTTCAGAGGGTAGATTTCTCAGTGCTGCTTTTTCCCCAGGTCTCCACGCCCTTGTGTGTTTGTTTTGCTTAAAGTTTGCCACCTGAGCCAGCCTCTCTTGCCCATCTTCCACAGTTTCAGACGGTAGATATTTCAGGGTTGCTTTTTCCCCAGGTCTCCACGCCTTTGGGTTTTGTTTTTGCTTAAGGATTGCCACCTGAGGTAGCCTCTGTTGCCCATCTTCCTCAGTTTCCGAGGGTGGATTTCTCCGTGTTGCTTTTTCCACAGGTCTCCACGCCCTTGTGTGTTTCTTTTGCTTAACGATTGCCACCTGACCTAGCCTCTGTTGCCCATGTTCGTCAGTTTCAGAGGGTGGATTTCTCCGTGTTGCTTTTTCCCCAGGTCTCCACGCCCTTGTGTGTTTCTTTTGCTTAACGTTTGCCACCTGAAGCCAGCCTCTCTTGCCCATCTTCCTCAGTTTCAGAGGGTAGATATTTCAGGGTTGCTGTTTCCCCAGGTCTCCACGCCCTTGTGTGTTTCTTTTGCTTAACGATTGCCATCTGAAGCCAGCCTCTCTTGCCCATCTTCCTCAGTTTCAGAGGGTGGATTTCTCCGTGTTGCTTTTTCCACAGATCTCCACGCCCTTGTGTGTTTCTTTTGCTTGACGATTGCCACCTGTGGTAGCCTCTGTTGCTCATCCTCGTCAGTTTCTGAGGGTAGATATCTCAGTGCTGCTTTTTCCCCAGGTCTCCATGCCCTTGTCTGTTTCTTTTGTTTAAAGTTTGCAACCTGAAGCCAGCCTCTCTTGCCCGTCTTCCTCAGTTTCAGAGGGTAGATATTTCAGGGTTGCTTTTTCCCCAGGTCTCCACGCCTTTGGGTTTTGTTTTTGCTTAACGATTGCCACCTGAGGTAGCCTCTGTTGCCCATCTTCCTCAGTTTCAGAGGGTGGATTTCTACCTGTTGCTTTTTCCCCACTTCTCCACGCCCTTGTGTGTTGCTTTTGCTTAAACTTTGCCACCTGAAGCCAGACTCTCTTGCCCATCTTCCTCAGTTTCAGAGGGTAGATATTTCAGGGTTGCTTTTTCCCCAGGTCTCCACGCCTTTGAGTTTTGTTTTTGCTTAACGATTGCCACCTGGGCTAGCCTCTCTTGCCCATCTTCCTCAGTTTCAGAGGGTGGATTTCTCCGTGTTGCTTTTTCCCCAGGTCTCCACGCCCTTGTGTGTTTCTTTTGCTTAAAGATTGCCACCTGAGCTAGCCTCTGTTGCCCATCTTCGTCCTTTTCAGAGGGTGGATTTCTCAGTGTTGCCTTTTCGCCAGCTCCCCACGCCCTTGTGTGTTTCTTTTGCTTAAAGATTGTCACCTGAGCTAGGCACTGTTGCCCTGCTTCCTCAGTTTCAGAGGGTACCTTTTTCAGGGTTGCTTTTTGACCGGGTCTCCTCGCCATTGTATTTTTCTATTTTCTTTTTTTTGCTTAAAGATTGCCACCTGAGCTAGCCTCTGTTGCCCATCTTCTTCGGTTTCAGAGGGTAGATTTCTCAGTGTTTCTTTTTCGCCAGCTCTCCACGCCCTTGCGTCTTTTTTTTTTTCTGCTTAAAGGTTGCAACCTGAGCTAGCTTCTTTTGCCCATGTTCGTCAGTTTCAGAGGGTGGATTTCTCCGTGTTGCTTTTTCCCCAGGTCTCCACGCCCTTGTGTGTTTCTTTTGCTTAACGATTGCCACCTGAGGTAGCCTCTGTTGCCCATCCTCGTCAGTTTCAGAAGGTAGATTTCTCAGTGCTGCTTTTCCCCCAGGTCTCCACGCCCCTGTGTGTTTCTTTAGCTTAAACTTTGCCACCTGAAGCCAGCCTCTCTTGCCCATCTTCCTCAGTTTCAGAGGGTAGATATTTCAGGGTTGCTTTTTCCCCAGGTCTCCACGCCTTTGGGTTTTGTTTTTGCTTAACGTATGCCACCTGAGGTAACCTCTGTTGCCCATCATCCTCAGTTTCAGAGGGTGGATTTCACCGTGTTGCTTTTTCCACAGATCTCCACGCCCTTGTGTGTTTCTTTTGCTTGACGATTGCCACCTGAGGTAGCCTCGGTTGCTCATCCTCGTCAGTTTCAGAGGGTAGATTTCTCAGTGCTGCTTTTTCCCCAGGTCTCCACGCCCTTGTCTGTTTCTTTTGTTTAAAGTTTGCAACCTGAAGCCAGCCTCTCTTGCCCATCTTCCTCAGTTTCAGAGGGTAGATATTTCAGGGTTGTTTTTCCCCAGGTCTCCAAGCCTTTGGGTTTTGCTTTTGCTTAACGATTGCCACCTGAGGTAGCCTCTGTTGCCCATCTTCCTCAGTTTCAGAGGGTGGATTTCTCCCTGTTGCTTTTTCCCCACGTCTCCACGCCCTTGTGTGTTGCTTTTGCTTAAACTTTGCCACCTGAAGCCAGCCTCTCTTGCCCATCTTCCTCAGTTTCAGAGGGTAGATATTTCAGGGTTGCTTTTTCCCCAGGTCTGCACGCCTTTGGGTTTTGTTTTTGCTTAACGATTGCCACCTGAGGTAGCCTCTGTTGCCCATCTTCCTCAGTTTCAGAGGGTGGATTTCTCAGTGTTGCTTTTTACCCAGGTCTCCACGCCCTTGTGTGTTTCTTTTGCTTAAAGATTGCCACCTGAGCTAGCCTCTGTTGCCCATCTTCGTCCGTTTCAGAGGCTAGATTTCTCAGTGTTGCCTTTTCGCCAGCTCCCCACGCCCTTGTGTGTTTCTTTTGCTTAAAGATTGTCACCTAAGCTAGGCACTGTTGCCCTGCTTCCTCAGTTTCAGAGGGTACCTTTTTCAGGGTAGCTTTTTGACCGGGTCTCCTCGCCATTGTATTTTTCTATTTCACTTTTTTTGCATAAAGATTGCCACCTGAGCTAGCCTCTGTTGCCCATCTTCTTCAGTTTCAGAGGGTAGATTTCTCAGTGTTTCATGTTCGCCAGCTCTCCACGCCCTTGCGTCTTTTTTTTTTTCTGCTTAAAGGTTGCAACCTGAGCTAGCTTCTTTTGCCCATGTTCGTCAGTTTCAGAGGGTGGATTTCTCCGTGTTGCTTTTTCCCCAGGTCTCCACGCCTTTGGGTTTTGTTTCTGCTTAACGATTGCCAGCTGAGGTAGCCTCTGTTGCCCTTGTTCCTCAGTTTCAGAGGGTCGATTTCTCCGTGTTGCTTTTTCCCCAGGTCTCCACGCCCTTGTGTGTTTCTTTTGCTTAAAGATTGCCACCTGAGCTAGCCTCTGTTGCCCATCTTCGTCCGTTTCAGAGGGTGGATTTCTCAGTGTTGCCTTTTCGCCAGCTCCCCACGCCCTTGTGTGTTTCTTTTGCTTAAAGATTGTCACCTGAGCTAGGCACTGTTGCCCTGCTTCCTCAGTTTCAGAGGGTACCTTTTTCAGGGTTGCTTTTTGACCGGGTCTCCTCGCCATTGTATTTTTCTATTTTCTTTTTTTTGCTTAAAGATTGCCACCTGAGCTAGCCTCTGTTGCCCATCTTCTTCGGTTTCAGAGGGTAGATTTCTCAGTGTTTCATGTTCGCCAGCTCTCCACGCCCTTGCCTCTTTTTTTTTTTCTGCTTAAAGGTTGCAACCTGAGCTAGCTTCTTTTGCCCATGTTCGTCAGTTTCAGAGGGTGGATTTCTCCGTGTTGCTTTTTCCCCAGGTCTCCACGCCTTTGGGTTTTGTTTCTGCTTAACGATTGCCAGCTGAGGTAGCCTCTGTTGCCCTTGTTCCTCAGTTTCAGAGGGTGGATTTCTCCGTGTTGCTTTTTCCACAGGTCTCCACGCCCTTGTGTTTTTCTTTTGCTTAACGATTGCCACCTGAGGTAGCCTCTGTTGCCCATCCTCGTCAGTTTCAGAGGGTGGATTTCTCCCTGTTGCTTTTTCCCCAGTTCTCCACGCCCTTGTGTGTTCCTTTTGCTTAAACTTTGCCACCTGAAGCCAGCCTCTCTTGCCCATCTTCCTCAGTTTCAGAGGGTAGATATTTCAGGGTTGCTTTTTCCCCAGGTCTCCACGCCTTTGGGTTTTGTTTTGGCTTAACGATTGCCACCTGGGCTAGCCTCTCTTGCCCATCTTCCTCAGTTTCAGAGGGTGGATTTCTCCGTGTTGCTTTTTCCCCAGGTCTCCACGCCCTTGTGTGTTTCTTTTGCTTAACGATTGCCACCTGAGGTAGCCTCTGTTGCCCATCCTCGTCAGTTTCAGAGGGTAGATTTCTCAGTGCTGCTTTTTCCTCAGGTATCCACGCCCTCGTGTGTTTCTTTTGCTTAAAGTTTGTCACCTGAAGCCAGCCTCTCTTGCCCATCTTCCTCAGTTTCAGAGGGTAGATATTTCAGCGTTGCTTTTTCCCCAGGTCCTCACACCTTAGTGTTTTGTTTATGCTTAACGATTGCCACCTGGGCTAGCCTCTGTTTCCCATCTTCCTCAGTTTCCGAGGGTGGATTTCTCCCTGTTGCTTTTTCCCCAGGTCTCCACACCCTTGTGTGTTTCTTTTGCTTAACGATTGCCACCTGAGGTAGCCTCTGTTGCCCATCCTCGTCAGTTTCAGAGGGTAGATTTCTCAGTGCTGCTTTTTCCCCAGGTCTCCACCCCCTTGTGTGTTTGTTTTGCTTAAAGTTTGCCACCTGAGCCAGCCTCTCTGGCCCATCTTCCACAGTTTCAGACGGTAGATATTTCAGGGTTGCTTTTTCCGCAGGTCTCCACGCCTTTGGGTTTTGTTTTTGCTTAAGGATTGCCACCTGAGGTAGCCTCTGTTGCCCATCTTCCTCTGTTTCAGAGGGTGGATTTCTCCGTGTTGCTTTTTCCACAGGTCTCCACGCCCTTGTGTGTTCCTTTTGCTTAACGATTGCCACCTGACCTAGCCTCTGTTGCCCATCCTCGTCAGTTTCAGAGGGTAGATTTCTCCGTGTTGCTTTTTCCCCAGGTCTCCACGCCCTTGTGTGTTTCTTTTGCTTAACGTTTGCCACCTGAAGCCAGCCTCTCTTGCCCATCTTCCTCAGTTTCAGAGGGTAGATATTTCAGGGTTGCTGTTTCCCCAGGTCTCCACGCCCTTGTGTGTTTCTTTTGCTTAACGGTTGCCATCTGAAGCCAGCCTCTCTTGCCCATCTTCCTCAGTTTCAGAGGGTGGATTTCTCCGTGTTGCTTTTTCCCCAGGTCTCCACGCCCTTGTGTGTTTCTTTTGCTTAACGATTGCCACCTGAAGCCAGCCTCTCTTGCCCATCTTCCTCAGTTTCAGAGGGTAGATATTTCAGGGTTGCTTTATCGCCAGGTCTCCACGCCTTTGGGTTTTGTTTCTGCTTAACGATTGCCACCTGAGGTAGCCTCTGTTGCCCTTGTTCCTCAGTTTCAGAGGGTGGATTTCTCCGTGTTGCTTTTGCCCCAGGTCTCCACGCCCTTGTGTGTTTCTTTTGCTTCACGATTGCCACCTGAGGTAGCCTCTGTTGCCCATCCTCGTCAGTTTCAGAGGGTGGATTTCTCCCTGTTGCTTTTTCCCCAGGTCTCCACGCCCTTGTGTGTTCCTTTTGCTTAAACTTTGCCACCTGAAGCCAGACTCTCTTGCCCATCTTCCTCAGTTTCAGAGGGTAGATATTTCAGGGTTGCTTTTTCCCCATTTCTCCACGCCTTTGGGTTTTGTTTTTGCTTAACGATTGCCACCTGGGCTAGCCTCTCTTGCCCATCTTCCTCAGTTTCAGAGGGTGGATTTCTCCGTGTTGCTTTTTCCCCAGGTCTCCACGCCCTTGTGTGTTTCTTTTGCTTAACGATTGCCACCTGAGGTAGCCTCTGTTGCCCATCCTCGTCAGTTTCAGAGGGTAGATTTCTCAGTGCTGCTTTTTCCCCAGGTATCCACGCCCTCGTGTGTTTCTTTTGCTTAAAGTTTGTCACCTGAAGCCAGCCTCTCTTGCCCATCTTCCTCAGTTTCAGAGGGTAGATATTTCAGCGTTGCTTTTTCCCCAGGTCTTCACAACTTAGTGTTTTGTTTATGCTTAACGATTGCCACCTGGGCTAGCCTCTGTTTCCCATCTTCCTCAGTTTCCGAGGGTGGATTTCTCCCTGTTGCTTTTTCCCCAGGTCTCCACACCCTTGTGTGTTTCTTTTGCTTAACGATTGCCACCTGAGGTAGCCTCTGTTGCCCATCCTCGTCAGTTTCAGAGGGTAGATTTCTCAGTGCTGCTTTTTCCCCAGGTCTCCACGACCTTGTGTGTTTGTTTTGCTTAAAGTTTGCCACCTGAGCCAGCCTCTCTTGCCCATCTTCCACAGTTTCAGACGGTAGATATTTCAGGGTTGCTTTTTCCCCAGGTCTCCACGCCTTTGGGTTTTGTTTTTGCTTAAGGATTGCCACCTGAGGTAGCCTCTGTTGCCCATCTTCCTCTGTTTCAGAGGGTGGATTTCTCCGTGTTGCTTTTTCCACAGGTCTCCACGCCCTTGTGTGTTTCTTTTGCTTAACGATTGCCACCTGACCTAGCCTCTGTTGCCCATCCTCGTCAGTTTAAGAGGGTAGATTTCTCCGTGTTGCTTTTTCCCCAAGTCTCCACGCCCTTGTGTGTTTCTTTTGCTTAATGTTTGCCACCTGAAGCCAGCCTCTCTTGCCCATCTTCCTCAGTTTCAGAGGGTAGATACTTCAGGGTTGCTGTTTCCCCAGGTCTCCACGCCCTTGTGTGTTTCTTTTGCTTAACGATTGCCATCTGAAGCCAGCCTCTCTTGCCCATCTTCCTCAGTTTCAGAGGGTGGATTTCTCCGTGTTGCTTTTTCCCCAGGTCTCCACGCCCTTGTGTGTTTCTTTTGCTTAAAGATTGCCACCTGAGGTAGCCTCTGTTTCCCATCCTCGTCAGTTTCAGAGGGTAGATATATCAGGGTTGCTTTTTCCCCAGGTCTCCACGCCCTTGTGTGTTTCTTTTGCTTAAAGTTTGCCACCTGAAGCCAGCCTCTCTTGCCCATCTTCCTCAGTTTCAGAGGGTAGATATTTCAGGGTTGCTTTTTCGCCAGGTCTCCACGCCTTTGGGTTTTGTTTCTGCTTAACGATTGCCACCTGAGGTAGCCTCTGTTGCCCTTGTTCCTCAGTTTCAGAGGGTGGATTTCTCCTTGTTGCTTTTTCCCCAGGTCTCCACGCCCTTGTGTGTTTCTTTTGCTTAACGATTGCCACCTGAGGTAGCCTCTGTTGCCCATCCTCGTCAGTTTCAGAGGGTAGATTTCTCAGTGCTGCTTTTTCCCCAGGTATCCACGCCCTCGTGTGTTTCTTTTGCTTAAAGTTTGTCACCTGAAGCCAGCCTCTCTTGCCCATCTTCCTCAGTTTCAGAGGGTAGATATTTCAGGGTTGCTTTTTCCCCAGGTCTTCACACCTTAGTGTTTTGTTTATGCTTAACGATTGCCACCTGGTCTAGCCTCTGTTTCCCATCTTCCTCAGTTTCCGAGGGTGGATTTCTCCCTGTTGCTTTTTCCCCAGGTCTCCACACCCTTGTGTGTTTCTTTTGCTTAACGATTGCCACCTGAGGTAGCCTCTGTTGCCCATCCTCGTCAGTTTCAGAGGGTAGATTTCTCAGTGCTGCTTTTTCCCCAGGTCTCCACGCCCTTGTGTGTTTGTTTTGCTTAAAGTTTGCCACCTGAGCCAGCCTCTCTTGCCCATCTTCCACATTTTCAGACGGTAGATATTTCAGGGTTGCTTTTTCCCCAGGTCTCCACGCCTTTGGGTTTTGTTTTTGCTTAAGGATTGCCACCTGAGGTAGCCTCTGTTGCCCATCTTCCTCTGTTTCAGAGGGTGGATTTCTCCGTGTTGCTTTTTCCACAGGTCTCCACGCCCTTGTGTGTTTCTTTTGCTTAACGATTGCCATCTGAAGCCAGCCTCTCTTGCCCATCTTCCTCAGTTTCAGACGGTGGATTTCTCCGTGTTGCTTTTTACCCAGGTCTCCACGCCCTTGTGTGTTTCTTTTGCTTAAAGATTGCCACCTGAGCTAGCCTCTGTTGCCCATCTTCGTCCGTTTCAGAGGGTGGATTTCTCAGTGTTGCCTTTTCGCAAGCTCCCCACGCCCTTGTGTGTTTCTTTTGCTTAAAGATTGTCACCTGAGCTAGGCACTGTTGCCCTACTTCCTCAGTTTCAGAGGGTACCTTTTTCAGGGTAGCTTTTTGACCGGGTCTCCTCGCCATTGTATTTTTCTATTTCACTTTTTTTGCATAAAGATTGCCACCTGAGCTAGCCTCTGTTGCCCATCTTCTTCGGTTTCAGAGGGTAGATTTCTCAGTGTTTCTTTTTCGCCAGCTCTCCACGCACTTGCGTCTTTTTTTTTTCTGCTTAAAGGTTGCAACCTGAGCTAGCTTCTTTTGCCCATGTTCGTCAGTTTCAGAGGGTGGATTTCTCCGTGTTGCTTTTTCCCCAGGTCTCCACGCCCTTGTGTGTTTCTTTTGCTTAACGATTGCCACCTGAGGTAGCCTCTGTTGCCCATCCTCGTCAGTTTCAGAAGGTAGATTTCTCAGTGCTGCTTTTGCCCCAGGTCTCCACGCCCCTGTGTGTTTCTTTAGCTTAAACTTTGCCACCTGAAGCCAGCCTCTCTTGCCCATCTTCCTCAGTTTCAGAGGGTAGATATTTCAGGGTTGCTTTTTCCCCAGGTCTCCACGCCTTTGGGTTTTGTTTTTGCTTAACGTATGCCACCTGAGGTAACCTCTGTTGCCCATCATCCTCAGTTTCAGAGGGTGGATTTCACCGTGTTGCTTTTTCCACAGATCTCCACGCCCTTGTGTGTTTCTTTTGCTTGACGATTGCCACCTGAGGTAGCCTCGGTTGCTCATCCTCGTCAGTTTCAGAGGGTAGATTTCTCAGTGCTGCTTTTTCCCCAGGTCTCCACGCCCTTGTCTGTTTCTTTTGTTTAAAGTTTGCAACCTGAAGCCAGCCTCTCTTGCCCATCTTCCTCAGTTTCAGAGGGTAGATATTTCAGGGTTGTTTTTCCCCAGGTCTCCAAGCCTTTGGGTTTTGCTTTTGCTTAACGATTGCCACCTGAGGTAGCCTCTGTTGCCCATCTTCCTCAGTTTCAGAGGGTGGATTTCTCCCTGTTGCTTTTTCCCCACGTCTCCACGCCCTTGTGTGTTGCTTTTGCTTAAACTTTGCCACCTGAAGCCAGCCTCTCTTGCCCATCTTCCTCAGTTTCAGAGGGTAGATATTTCAGGGTTGCTTTTTCCCCAGGTCTGCACGCCTTTGGGTTTTGTTTTTGCTTAACGATTGCCACCTGAAGTAGCCTCTGTTGCCCATCTTCCTCAGTTTCAGAGGGTGGATTTCTCAGTGTTGCTTTTTACCCAGGTCTCCACGCCCTTGTGTGTTTCTTTTGCTTAAAGATTGCCACCTGAGCTAGCCTCTGTTGCCCATCTTCGTCCGTTTCAGAGGGTAGATTTCTCAGTGTTGCCTTTTCGCCAGCTCCCCACGCCCTTGTGTGTTTCTTTTGCTTAAAGATTGTCACCTAAGCTAGGCACTGTTGCCCTGCTTCCTCAGTTTCAGAGGGTACCTTTTTCAGGGTAGCTTTTTGACCGGGTCTCCTCGCCATTGTATTTTTCTATTTCACTTTTTTTGCATAAAGATTGCCACCTGAGCTAGCCTCTGTTGCCCATCTTCTTCAGTTTCAGAGGGTAGATTTCTCAGTGTTTCATGTTCGCCAGCTCTCCACGCCCTTGCGTCTTTTTTTTTTTCTGCTTAAAGGTTGCAACCTGAGCTAGCTTCTTTTGCCCATGTTCGTCAGTTTCAGAGGGTGGATTTCTCCGTGTTGCTTTTTCCCCAGGTCTCCACGCCTTTGGGTTTTGTTTCTGCTTAACGATTGCCAGCTGAGGTAGCCTCTGTTGCCCTTGTTCCTCAGTTTCAGAGGGTGGATTTCTCCGTGTTGCTTTTTCCCCAGGTCTCCACGCCCTTGTGTGTTTCTTTTGCTTAAAGATTGCCACCTGAGCTAGCCTCTGTTGCCCATCTTCGTCCGTTTCAGAGGGTGGATTTCTCAGTGTTGCCTTTTCGCCAGCTCCCCACGCCCTTGTGTGTTTCTTTTGCTTAAAGATTGTCACCTGAGCTAGGCACTGTTGCCCTGCTTCCTCAGTTTCAGAGGGTACCTTTTTCAGGGTTGCTTTTTGACCGGGTCTCCTCGCCATTGTATTTTTCTATTTTCTTTTTTTTGCTTAAAGATTGCCACCTGAGCTAGCCTCTGTTGCCCATCTTCTTCGGTTTCAGAGGGTAGATTTCTCAGTGTTTCATGTTCGCCAGCTCTCCACGCCCTTGCCTCTTTTTTTTTTTCTGCTTAAAGGTTGCAACCTGAGCTAGCTTCTTTTGCCCATGTTCGTCAGTTTCAGAGGGTGGATTTCTCCGTGTTGCTTTTTCCCCAGGTCTCCACGCCTTTGGGTTTTGTTTCTGCTTAACGATTGCCAGCTGAGGTAGCCTCTGTTGCCCTTGTTCCTCAGTTTCAGAGGGTGGATTTCTCCGTGTTGCTTTTTCCACAGGTCTCCACGCCCTTGTGTTTTTCTTTTGCTTAACGATTGCCACCTGAGGTAGCCTCTGTTGCCCATCCTCGTCAGTTTCAGAGGGTGGATTTCTCCCTGTTGCTTTTTCCCCAGTTCTCCACGCCCTTGTGTGTTCCTTTTGCTTAAACTTTGCCACCTGAAGCCAGCCTCTCTTGCCCATCTTCCTCAGTTTCAGAGGGTAGATATTTCAGGGTTGCTTTTTCCCCAGGTCTCCACGCCTTTGGGTTTTGTTTTGGCTTAACGATTGCCACCTGGGCTAGCCTCTCTTGCCCATCTTCCTCAGTTTCAGAGGGTGGATTTCTCCGTGTTGCTTTTTCCCCAGGTCTCCACGCCCTTGTGTGTTTCTTTTGCTTAACGATTGCCACCTGAGGTAGCCTCTGTTGCCCATCCTCGTCAGTTTCAGAGGGTAGATTTCTCAGTGCTGCTTTTTCCTCAGGTATCCACGCCCTCGTGTGTTTCTTTTGCTTAAAGTTTGTCACCTGAAGCCAGCCTCTCTTGCCCATCTTCCTCAGTTTCAGAGGGTAGATATTTCAGCGTTGCTTTTTCCCCAGGTCTTCACACCTTAGTGTTTTGTTTATGCTTAACGATTGCCACCTGGGCTAGCCTCTGTTTCCCATCTTCCTCAGTTTCCGAGGGTGGATTTCTCCCTGTTGCTTTTTCCCCAGGTCTCCACACACTTGTGTGTTTCTTTTGCTTAACGATTGCCACCTGAGGTAGCCTCTGTTGCCCATCCTCGTCAGTTTCAGAGGGTAGATTTCTCAGTGCTGCTTTTTCCCCAGGTCTCCACCCCCTTGTGTGTTTGTTTTGCTTAAAGTTTGCCACCTGAGCCAGCCTCTCTGGCCCATCTTCCACAGTTTCAGACGGTAGATATTTCAGGGTTGCTTTTTCCGCAGGTCTCCACGCCTTTGGGTTTTGTTTTTGCTTAAGGATTGCCACCTGAGGTAGCCTCTGTTGCCCATCTTCCTCTGTTTCAGAGGGTGGATTTCTCCGTGTTGCTTTTTCCCCAGGTCTCCACGCCCTTGTGTGTTCCTTTTGCTTAACGATTGCCACCTGACCTAGCCTCTGTTGCCCATCCTCGTCAGTTTCAGAGGGTAGATTTCTCCGTGTTGCTTTTGCCCCAGGTCTCCACGCCCTTGTGTGTTTCTTTTGCTTCACGATTGCCACCTGAGGTAGCCTCTGTTGCCCATCCTCGTCAGTTTCAGAGGGTGGATTTCTCCCTGTTGCTTTTTCCCCAGGTCTCCACGCCCTTGTGTGTTTCTTTTGCTTAAACTTTGCCACCTGAAGCCAGACTCTCTTGCCCATCTTCCTCAGTTTCAGAGGGTAGATATTTCAGGGTTGCTTTTTCCCCATTTCTCCACGCCTTTGGGTTTTGTTTTTGCTTAACGATTGCCACCTGGGCTAGCCTCTCTTGCCCATCTTCCTCAGTTTCAGAGGGTGGATTTCTCCGTGTTGCTTTTTCCCCAGGTCTCCACGCCCTTGTGTGTTTCTTTTGCTTAACGATTGCCACCTGAGGTAGCCTCTGTTGCCCATCCTCGTCAGTTTCAGAGGGTAGATTTCTCAGTGCTGCTTTTTCCCCAGGTATCCACGCCCTCGTGTGTTTCTTTTGCTTAAAGTTTGTCACCTGAAGCCAGCCTCTCTTGCCCATCTTCCTCAGTTTCAGAGGGTAGATATTTCAGCGTTGCTTTTTCCCCAGGTCTTCACAACTTAGTGTTTTGTTTATGCTTAACGATTGCCACCTGGGCTAGCCTCTGTTTCCCATCTTCCTCAGTTTCCGAGGGTGGATTTCTCCCTGTTGCTTTTTCCCCAGGTCTCCACACCCTTGTGTGTTTCTTTTGCTTAACGATTGCCACCTGAGGTAGCCTCTGTTGCCCATCCTCGTCAGTTTCAGAGGGTAGATTTCTCAGTGCTGCTTTTTCCCCAGGTCTCCACGACCTTGTGTGTTTGTTTTGCTTAAAGTTTGCCACCTGAGCCAGCCTCTCTTGCCCATCTTCCACAGTTTCAGACGGTAGATATTTCAGGGTTGCTTTTTCCCCAGGTCTCCACGCCTTTGGGTTTTGTTTTTGCTTAAGGATTGCCACCTGAGGTAGCCTCTGTTGCCCATCTTCCTCTGTTTCAGAGGGTGGATTTCTCCGTGTTGCTTTTTCCACAGGTCTCCACGCCCTTGTGTGTTTCTTTTGCTTAACGATTGCCACCTGACCTAGCCTCTGTTGCCCATCCTCGTCAGTTTAAGAGGGTAGATTTCTCCGTGTTGCTTTTTCCCCAAGTCTCCACGCCCTTGTGTGTTTCTTTTGCTTAATGTTTGCCACCTGAAGCCAGCCTCTCTTGCCCATCTTCCTCAGTTTCAGAGGGTAGATACTTCAGGGTTGCTGTTTCCCCAGGTCTCCACGCCCTTGTGTGTTTCTTTTGCTTAACGATTGCCATCTGAAGCCAGCCTCTCTTGCCCATCTTCCTCAGTTTCAGAGGGTGGATTTCTCCGTGTTGCTTTTTCCCCAGGTCTCCACGCCCTTGTGTGTTTCTTTTGCTTAAAGATTGCCACCTGAGGTAGCCTCTGTTGCCCATCCTCGTCAGTTTCAGAGGGTAGATATATCAGGGTTGCTTTTTCCCCAGGTCTCCACGCCCTTGTGTGTTTCTTTTGCTTAAAGTTTGCCACCTGAAGCCAGCCTCTCTTGCCCATCTTCCTCAGTTTCAGAGGGTAGATATTTCAGGGTTGCTTTTTCGCCAGGTCTCCACGCCTTTGGGTTTTGTTTCTGCTTAACGATTGCCACCTGAGGTAGCCTCTGTTGCCCTTGTTCCTCAGTTTCAGAGGGTGGATTTCTCCGTGTTGCTTTTTCCCCAGGTCTCCACGCCCTTGTGTGTTTCTTTTGCTTAACGATTGCCACCTGAGGTAGCCTCTGTTGCCCATCCTCGTCAGTTTCAGAGGGTAGATTTCTCAGTGCTGCTTTTTCCCCAGGTATCCACGCCCTCGTGTGTTTCTTTTGCTTAAAGTTTGTCACCTGAAGCCAGCCTCTCTTGCCCATCTTCCTCAGTTTCAGAGGGTAGATATTTCAGCGTTGCTTTTTCCCCAGGTCTTCACACCTTAGTGTTTTGTTTATGCTTAACGATTGCCACCTGGTCTAGCCTCTGTTTCCCATCTTCCTCAGTTTCCAAGGGTGGATTTCTCCCTGTTGCTTTTTCCCCAGGTCTCCACACCCTTGTGTGTTTCTTTTGCTTAACGATTGCCACCTGAGGTAGCCTCTGTTGCCCATCCTCGTCAGTTTCAGAGGGTAGATTTCTCAGTGCTGCTTTTTCCTCAGGTCTCCACGCCCTTGTGTGTTTGTTTTGCTTAAAGTTTGCCACCTGAGCCAGCCTCTCTTGCCCATCTTCCACATTTTCAGACGGTAGATATTTCAGGGTTGCTTTTTCCCCAGGTCTCCACGCCTTTGGGTTTTGTTTTTGCTTAAGGATTGCCACCTGAGGTAGCCTCTGTTGCCCATCTTCCTCTGTTTCAGAGGGTGGATTTCTCCGTGTTGCTTTTTCCACAGGTCTCCACGCCCTTGTGTGTTTCTTTTGCTTAACGATTGCCATCTGAAGCCAGCCTCTCTTGCCCATCTTCCTCAGTTTCAGACGGTGGATTTCTCCGTGTTGCTTTTTACCCAGGTCTCCACGCCCTTGTGTGTTTCTTTTGCTTAAAGATTGCCACCTGAGCTAGCCTCTGTTGCCCATCTTCGTCCGTTTCAGAGGGTGGATTTCTCAGTGTTGCCTTTTCGCAAGCTCCCCACGCCCTTGTGTGTTTCTTTTGCTTAAAGATTGTCACCTGAGCTAGGCACTGTTGCCCTACTTCCTCAGTTTCAGAGGGTACCTTTTTCAGGGTAGCTTTTTGACCGGGTCTCCTCGCCATTGTATTTTTCTATTTCACTTTTTTTGCATAAAGATTGCCACCTGAGCTAGCCTCTGTTGCCCATCTTCTTCGGTTTCAGAGGGTAGATTTCTCAGTGTTTCTTTTTCGCCAGCTCTCCACGCACTTGCGTCTTTTTTTTTTCTGCTTAAAGGTTGCAACCTGAGCTAGCTTCTTTTGCCCATGTTCGTCAGTTTCAGAGGGTGGATTTCTCCGTGTTGCTTTTTCCCCAGATCTCCACGCCCTTGTGTGTTTCTTTTGCTTAACGATTGCCACCTGAGGTAGCCTCTGTTGCCCATCCTCGTCAGTTTCAGAGGGTAGATATATCAGGGTTGCTTTTTCCCCAGGACTCCACGCCCTTGTGTGTTTCTTTTGCTTAAAGTTTGCCACCTGAAGCCAGCCTCTCTTGCCCATCTTCCTCAGTTTCAGAGGGTAGATATTTCAGGGTTGCTTTTTCCCCAGGTCTCCACGCCTTTGGGTTTTGTTTCTGCTTAACGATTGCCACCTGAGGTTCCCTCTGTTGCCCTTGTTCCTCAGTTTCAGAGGGTGGATTTCTCCGTGTTGCTTTTTCCCCAGGTCTCCACGCCCTTGTGTGTTTCTTTTGCTTAACGATTGCCACCTGAGGTAGCCTCTGTTGCCCATCCTCGTCAGTTTCAGAGGGTGGATTACTCCCTGTTGCTTTTTCCCCAGATCTCCACGCCCTTGTGTGTTCCTTTTGCTTAAACTTTGCCACCTGAAGCCAGACTCTCTTGCCCATCTTCCTCAGTTTCAGAGGGTAGATATTTCAGGGTTGCTTTTTCCCCAGGTCTCCACGCCTTTGGTTTTTGTTTTTGCTTAACGATTGCCACCTGGGCTAGCCTCTCTTGCCCATCTTCCTCAGTTTCAGAGGGTGGATTTCTCCGTGTTGCTTTTTCCACAGGTCTCCACGCCCTTGTGTGTTTCTTTTGCTTAACGATTGCCACCTGAGGTAGCCTCTGTTGCCCATCCTCGTCAGTTTCAGAGGGTAGATTTCTCAGTGCTGCTTTTTCCCCAGGTCTCCACGCCCTCGTGTGTTTCTTTTGCTTAAAGTTTGTCACCTGAAGCCAGCCTCTCTTGCCCATCTTCCTCAGTTTCAGAGGGTAGATATTTCAGCGTTGCTTTTTCCCCAGGTCTTCACACCTTAGTGTTTTGTTTTTGCTTAACGATTGCCACCTGGGCTAGCCTCTGTTTCCCATCTTCCTCAGTTTCCGAGGGTGGATTTCTCCCTGTTGCTTTTTCCCCAGGTCTCCACGCCTTTGGGTTTTGTTTTTGCTTAACGATTGACACCTGAGCTAGCCTCTCTTGCCCATCTTCCTGAGTTTCAGAGGGTCGATATCTCCGTGTTGCTGTTTCCCCAGGTCTCCACGCCCTTGTGTGTTTCTTTTGCTCAACGTTTGCCACCTGAAGCCAGCCTCTCTTGCCCATCTTCCTCAGTTTCAGAGGGTAGATATTTCAGGGTTACTGTTTCCCCAGGTCTCCACGCCCTTGTGTGTTTCTTTTGCTTAACGATTGCCATCTGAAGCCAGCCTCTCTTGCCCATCTTCCTCAGTTTCAGAGGGTGGATTTCTCCGTGTTGCTTTTTCCCCAGGTATCCACGCCCTTGTGTGTTTCTTTTGCTTAAAGATTGCCACCTGAGCTAGCCTCTGTTGCCCATCTTCGTCCGTTTCAGAGGGTGGATTTCTCAATGTTGCCTTTTCGCCAGCTACCCACGCCCTTGTGTGTTTCTTTTGCTTAAAGATTGTCACCTGAGCTAGGCACTGTTGCCCTGCTTCCTCAGTTTCAGAGGGTACCTTTTTCAGCGTAGCTTTTTGACCGTGTCTCCTCGCCATTGTATTTTTCTATTTCACTTTTTTTGCATAAAGATTGCCACCTGAGGTAGCCTCTGTTGCCCATCTTCTTCGGTTTCAGAGGGTAGATTTCTCAGTGTTTCTTTTTCGCCAGCTCTCCACGCCCTTGCGTCTTTTTTTTTTCTGCTTAAAGGTTGCAACCTTAGCTTGCTTCTTTTGCCCATGTTCGTCAGTTTCAGAGGGTGGATTTCTCCGTGTTGCTTTTTCCCCAGGTCTCCACGCCCTTGTGTGTTTCTTTTGCTTAACGATTGCCACCTGAGGTAGCCTCTGTTGCCCATCCTCGTCAGTTTCAGAGGGTAGATATATCAGGGTTGCTTTTTCCCCAGGTCTCCACGCCCTTGTGTGTTCCTTTTGCTTAAACTTTGCCACCTGAAGCCAGACTCTCTTGCCCATCTTCCTCAGTTTCAGAGGGTAGATATTTCAGGGTTGCTTTTTCCCCAGGTCTCCACGCCTTTGGGTTTTGTTTTTGCTTAACGATTGCCACCTGGGCTAGCCTCTCTTGCCCATCTTCCTCAGTTTCAGAGGGTGGATTTCTCCGTGTTGCTTTTTCCCCAGGTCTCCACGCCCTTGTGTGTTTCTTTTGCTTAACGATTGCCACCTGGGCTAGCCTCTCTTGCCCATCTTCGTCCGTTTCAGAGGGTGGATTTCTCAGTTTTGCCTTTTCCCCAGCTCCCCACGCCCTTGTGTGTTTCTTTTGCTTAAAGATTGCCACCTGAAGCCAGCCTCTCTTGCCCATCTTCCTCAGTTTCAGAGGGTAGATATTTCAGGGTTGCTTTTTCCCCAGGTCACCACGCCTTTGGGTTATGTTTTTGCTTAAGGATTGCCACGTGAGCTAGCCTCTCTTGCCCATCTTCCTGAGTTTCACAGGGTCGATATCTCCGTGTTGCTGTTTCCCCAGGTCTCCACGCCCTTGTGTGTTTCTTTTGCTTAACGTTTGCCACCTGAAGCCAGCCTCTCTTGCCCATCTTCCTCAGTTTCAGAGGGTAGATATTTCAGGGTTGCTGTTTCCCCAGGTCTCCACGCCCTTGTGTGTTTCTTTTGCTTAACGATGGCCATCTGAAGCCAGCCTCTGTTGCCCTTGTTCCTCAGTTTCAGAGGGTGGATTTCTCCGTGTTGCTTTTTCCCCAGGTCTCCACGCCCTTGTGTGTTTCTTTTGCTTAACGATTGCCACCTGAGGTAGCCTCTGTTGCCCATCCTCGTCAGTTTCAGAGGGTGGATTACTCCCTGTTGCTTTTTCCCCAGATCTCCACGCCCTTGTGTGTTCCTTTTGCTTAAACTTTGCCACCTGAAGCCAGACTCTCTTGCCCATCTTCCTCAGTTTCAGAGGGTAGATATTTCAGGGTTGCTTTTTCCCCAGGTCTCCACGCCTTTGGTTTTTGTTTTTGCTTAACGATTGCCACCTGGGCTAGCCTCTCTTGCCCATCTTCCTCAGTTTCAGAGGGTGGATTTCTCCGTGTTGCTTTTTCCACAGGTCTCCACGCCCTTGTGTGTTTCTTTTGCTTAACGATTGCCACCTGAGGTAGCCTCTGTTGCCCATCCTCGTCAGTTTCAGAGGGTAGATTTCTCAGTGCTGCTTTTTCCCCAGGTCTCCACGCCCTCGTGTGTTTCTTTTGCTTAAAGTTTGTCACCTGAAGCCAGCCTCTCTTGCCCATCTTCCTCAGTTTCAGAGGGTAGATATTTCAGCGTTGCTTTTTCCCCAGGTCTTCACACCTTAGTGTTTTGTTTTTGCTTAACGATTGCCACCTGGGCTAGCCTCTGTTTCCCATCTTCCTCAGTTTCCGAGGGTGGATTTCTCCCTGTTGCTTTTTCCCCAGGTCTCCACGCCTTTGGGTTTTGTTTTTGCTTAACGATTGACACCTGAGCTAGCCTCTCTTGCCCATCTTCCTGAGTTTCAGAGGGTCGATATCTCCGTGTTGCTGTTTCCCCAGGTCTCCACGCCCTTGTGTGTTTCTTTTGCTTAACGTTTGCCACCTGAAGCCAGCCTCTCTTGCCCATCTTCCTCAGTTTCAGAGGGTAGATATTTCAGGGTTACTGTTTCCCCAGGTCTCCACGCCCTTGTGTGTTTCTTTTGCTTAACGATTGCCATCTGAAGCCAGCCTCTCTTGCCCATCTTCCTCAGTTTCAGAGGGTGGATTTCTCCGTGTTGCTTTTTCCCCAGGTCTCCACGCCCTTGTGTGTTTCTTTTGCTTAAAGATTGTCACCTGAGCTAGGCACTGTTGCCCTGCTTCCTCAGTTTCAGAGGGTACCTTTTTCAGCGTAGCTTTTTGACCGTGTCTCCTCGCCATTGTATTTTTCTATTTCACTTTTTTTGCATAAAGATTGCCACCTGAGGTAGCCTCTGTTGCCCATCTTCTTCGGTTTCAGAGGGTAGATTTCTCAGTGTTTCTTTTTCGCCAGCTCTCCACGCCCTTGCGTCTTTTTTTTTTCTGCTTAAAGGTTGCAACCTTAGCTTGCTTCTTTTGCCCATGTTCGTCAGTTTCAGAGGGTGGATTTCTCCGTGTTGCTTTTTCCCCAGGTCTCCACGCCCTTGTGTGTTTCTTTTGCTTAACGATTGCCACCTGAGGTAGCCTCTGTTGCCCATCCTCGTCAGTTTCAGAGGGTAGATATATCAGGGTTGCTTTTTCCCCAGGTCTCCACGCCCTTGTGTGTTCCTTTTGCTTAAACTTTGCCACCTGAAGCCAGACTCTCTTGCCCATCTTCCTCAGTTTCAGAGGGTAGATATTTCAGGGTTGCTTTTTCCCCAGGTCTCCACGCCTTTGGGTTTTGTTTTTGCTTAACGACTGCCACCTGGGCTAGCCTCTCTTGCCCATCTTCCTCAGTTTCAGAGGGTGGATTTCTCCGTGTTGCTTTTTCCCCAGGTCTCCACGCCCTTGTGTGTTTCTTTTGCTTAACGATTGCCACCTGGGCTAGCCTCTCTTGCCCATCTTCGTCCGTTTCAGAGGGTGGATTTCTCAGTGTTGCCTTTTCCCCAGCTCCCCACGCCCTTGTGTGTTTCTTTTGCTTAAAGATTGCCACCTGAAGCCAGCCTCTCTTGCCCATCTTCCTCAGTTTCAGAGGGTAGATATTTCAGGGTTGCTTTTTCCCCAGGTCACCACGCCTTTGGGTTATGTTTTTGCTTAAGGATTGCCACGTGAGCTAGCCTCTCTTGCCCATCTTCCTGAGTTTCACAGGGTCGATATCTCCGTGTTGCTGTTTCCCCAGGTCTCCACGCCCTTGTGTGTTTCTTTTGCTTAACGTTTGCCACCTGAAGCCAGCCTCTCTTGCCCATCTTCCTCAGTTTCAGAGGGTAGATATTTCAGGGTTGCTGTTTCCCCAGGTCTCCACGCCCTTGTGTGTTTCTTTTGCTTAACGATGGCCATCTGAAGCCAGCCTCTGTTGCCCTTGTTCCTCAGTTTCAGAGGGTGGATTTCTCCGTGTTGCTTTTTCCCCAGGTCTCCACGCCCTTGTGTGTTTCTTTTGCTTAACGATTGCCACCTGAGGTAGCCTCTGTTGCCCATCCTCGTCAGTTTCAGAGGGTAGATTTCTCAGTGCTGCTTTTTCCCCAGGTCTCCACGCCCTCGTGTGTTTCTTTTGCTTAAAGTTTGTCACCTGAAGCCAGCCTCTCTTGCCCATCTTCCTCAGTTTCAGAGGGTAGATATTTCAGCGTTGCTTTTTCCCCAGGTCTTCACACCTTAGTGTTTTGTTTTTGCTTAACGATTGCCACCTGGGCTAGCCTCTGTTTCCCATCTTCCTCAGTTTCCGAGGGTGGATTTCTCCCTGTTGCTTTTTCCCCAGGTCTCCACGCCTTTGGGTTTTGTTTTTGCTTAACGATTGACACCTGAGCTAGCCTCTATGCCCATCTTCCTGAGTTTCAGAGGGTCGATATCTCCGTGTTGCTGTTTCCCCAGGTCTCCACGCCCTTGTGTGTTTCTTTTGCTTAACGTTTGCCACCTGAAGCCAGCCTCTCTTGCCCATCTTCCTCAGTTTCAGAGGGTAGATATTTCAGGGTTACTGTTTCCCCAGGTCTCCACGCCCTTGTGTGTTTCTTTTGCTTAACGATTGCCATCTGAAGCCAGCCTCTCTTGCCCATCTTCCTCAGTTTCAGAGGGTGGATTTCTCCGTGTTGCTTTTTCCCCAGGTCTCCACGCCCTTGTGTGTTTCTTTTGCTTAAAGATTGTCACCTGAGCTAGGCACTGTTGCCCTGCTTCCTCAGTTTCAGAGGGTACCTTTTTCAGCGTAGCTTTTTGACCGTGTCTCCTCGCCATTGTATTTTTCTATTTCACTTTTTTTGCATAAAGATTGCCACCTGAGGTAGCCTCTGTTGCCCATCTTCTTCGGTTTCAGAGGGTAGATTTCTCAGTGTTTCTTTTTCGCCAGCTCTCCACGCCCTTGCGTCTTTTTTTTTTCTGCTTAAAGGTTGCAACCTTAGCTTGCTTCTTTTGCCCATGTTCGTCAGTTTCAGAGGGTGGATTTCTCCGTGTTGCTTTTTCCCCAGGTCTCCACGCCCTTGTGTGTTTCTTTTGCTTAACGATTGCCACCTGAGGTAGCCTCTGTTGCCCATCCTCGTCAGTTTCAGAGGGTAGATATATCAGGGTTGCTTTTTCCCCAGGTCTCCACGCCCTTGTGTGTTCCTTTTGCTTAAACTTTGCCACCTGAAGCCAGACTCTCTTGCCCATCTTCCTCAGTTTCAGAGGGTAGATATTTCAGGGTTGCTTTTTCCCCAGGTCTCCACGCCTTTGGGTTTTGTTTTTGCTTAACGATTGCCACCTGGGCTAGCCTCTCTTGCCCATCTTCCTCAGTTTCAGAGGGTGGATTTCTCCGTGTTGCTTTTTCCCCAGGTCTCCACGCCCTTGTGTGTTTCTTTTGCTTAACGATTGCCACCTGGGCTAGCCTCTCTTGCCCATCTTCGTCCGTTTCAGACGGTGGATTTCTCAGTGTTGCCTTTTCCCCAGCTCCCCACGCCCTTGTGTGTTTCTTTTGCTTAAAGATTGCCACCTGAAGCCAGCCTCTCTTGCCCATCTTCCTCAGTTTCAGAGGGTAGATATTTCAGGGTTGCTTTTTCCCCAGGTCACCACGCCTTTGGGTTATGTTTTTGCTTAAGGATTGCCACGTGAGCTAGCCTCTCTTGCCCATCTTCCTGAGTTTCACAGGGTCGATATCTCCGTGTTGCTGTTTCCCCAGGTCTCCACGCCCTTGTGTGTTTCTTTTGCTTAACGTTTGCCACCTGAAGCCAGCCTCTCTTGCCCATCTTCCTCAGTTTCAGAGGGTAGATATTTCAGGGTTGCTGTTTCCCCAGGTCTCCACGCCCTTGTGTGTTTCTTTTGCTTAACGATGGCCATCTGAAGCCAGCCTCTGTTGCCCATCTTCCTCAGTTTCAGAGGGTGGATTTCTCCGTGTTGCTTTTTCCCCAGGTCTCCACGCCCTTGTGTGTTTCTTTTGCTTAAACACTGCCACCTGAGCTAGCCTCTGTTGCCCATCTTCATCCGTTTCAGAGGGTGGATTTCTCAGTGTTGCCTTTTCGCCAGCTCCCCACGCCCTTGTGTGTTTCTTTTGCTTAAAGATTGTCACCTGAGCTAGGCACTGTTGCCCTGCTTCCTCAGTTTCAGAGGGTACCTTTTTCAGAGTAGCTTTTTGACCGGGTCTCCTCGCCATTGTATTTTTCTATTTCACTTTTTTTGCATAAAGATTGCCACCTGAGCTAGCCTCTGTTGCCCATCTTCTTCGGTTTCAGAGGGTAGATTTCTCAGTGTTTCTTTTTCGCCAGCTCTCCACGCCCTTGCGTCTTTTTTTTTTCTGCTTAAAGGTTGCAACCTGAGCTAGCTTCTTTTGCCCATGTTCGTCAGTTTCAGAGGGTGGATTTCTCCGTGTTGCTTTTTCCCCAGGTCTCCACGCCCTTGTGTGTTTCTTTTGCTTAACGATTGCCACCTGAGGTAGCCTCTGTTGCCCATCCTCGTCAGTTTCAGAGGGTAGTTATATCAGGGTTGCTTTTTCCCCAGGTCTCCACGCCCTTGTGTGTTTCTTTTGCTTAAAGTTTGCCACCTGAAGCCAGCCTCTCTTGCCCATCTTCCTCAGTTTCAGAGGGTAGATATTTTAGGGTTGCTTTTTCCCCAGGTCTCCACGCCTTTGGGTTTTGTTTCTGCTTAACGATTGCCACCTGAGGTAGCCTCTGTTGCCCTTGTTCCTCAGTTTCAGAGGGTGGATTTCTCCGTGTTGCTTTTTCCCCAGGTCTCCACGCCCTTGTGTGTTTCTTTTGCTTCACGATTGCCACCTGAGGTAGCCTCTGTTGCCCATCCTCGTCAGTTTCAGAGGGTAGATTTCTCAGTGCTGCTTTTTCCCCAGGTCTCCTCGCCCTCGTGTGTTTCTTTTGCTTAAAGTTTGTCACCTGAAGCCAGCCTCTCTTGCCCATCTTCCTCAGTTTCAGAGGGTAGATATTTCAGCGTTGCTTTTTCCCCAGGTCTTCACACCTTAGTGTTTTGTTTTTGCTTAACGATTGCCACCTGGGCTAGCCTCTGTTTCCCAATTTCCTCAGTTTCCGAGGGTGGATTTCTCCCTGTTGCTTTTTCCCCAGGTCTCCACACCCTTGTGTGTTTCTTTTGCTTAACGATTGCCACCTGAGGTAGCCTCTGTTGCCCATCTTCGTCCGTTACAGAGGGTGGATTTCTCAGTGTTGCCTTTTCCCCAGCTCCCCACGCCCTTGTGTGTTTCTTTTGCTTAAAGATTGCCACCTGAAGCCAGCCTCTACTGCCCATCTTCCTCAGTTTCAGAGGGTAGATATTTCAGGGTTGCTTTTTCCCCTGGTCTCCACGCCTTTGGGTTTTGTTTTTGCTTAACGATTGCCACCTGAGCTAGCCTCTCTTGCCCATCTTCCTGAGTTTCAGAGGGTCGATATCTCCGTGTTGCTGTTTCCCCAGGTCTCCACGCCCTTGTGTGTTTCTTTTGCTTAACGATTGCCACCTGAGGTAGCCTCTGTTGCCCATCCTCGTCAGTTTCAGAGGGTAGATATATCAGGGTTGCTTTTTCCCCAGGTCTCCACGCCCTTGTGTGTTTCTTTTGCTTAAAGTTTGAAACCTGAAGCCAGCCTCTCTTGCCCATCTTCCTCAGTTTCAGAGGGTAGACATTTCAGGGTTGCTTTTTCCCCAGTTCTCCACGCCTTTGGGTTTTGTTTCTGCTTAACGATTGCCACCTGAGGTAGCCTCTGTTGCCCATCCTCGTCAGTTTCAGAGGGTGGATTACTCCCTGTTGCTTTTTCCCCAGGTCTCCACGCCCTTGTGTGTTCCTTTTGCTTAAACTTTGCCACCTGAAGCCAGACTCTCTTGCCCATCTTCCTCAGTTTCAGAGGGTAGATATTTCAGGGTTGCTTTTTCCCCAGGTCTCCACGCCTTTTTTTTTTGTTTTTGCTTAACGATTGCCACCTGGGCTAGCCTCTCTTGCCCATCTTCCTCAGTTTCAGAGGGTGGATTTCTCCGTGTTGCTTTTTCCACAGGTCTCCACGCCCTTGTGTGTTTCTTTTGCTTAACGATTGCCACCTGAGGTAGCCTCTGTTGCCCATCCTCGTCAGTTTCAGAGGGTAGATTTCTCAGTGCTGCTTTTTCCCCAGGTCTCCACGCCCTCGTGTGTTTCTTTTGCTTAAAGTTTGTCACCTGAAGCCAGCCTCTCTTGCCCATCTTCCTCAGTTTCAGAGGGTAGATATTTCAGCGTTGCTTTTTCCCCAGGTCTTCACACCTTAGTGTTTTGTTTTTGCTTAACGATTGCCACCTGGGCTAGCCTCTGTTTCCCATCTTCCTCAGTGTCCGAGGGTGGATTTCTCCCTGTTGCTTTTTCCCCAGGTCTCCACGCCTTTGGGTTTTGTTTTTGCTTAACGATTGACACCTGAGCTAGCCTCTCTTGCCCATCTTCCTGAGTTTCAGAGGGTCGATATCTCCGTGTTGCTGTTTCCCCAGGTCTCCACGCCCTTGTGTGTTTCTTTTGCTTAACGTTTGCCACCTGAAGCCAGCCTCTCTTTCCCATCTTCCTCAGTTTCAGAGGGTAGATATTTCAGGGTTACTGTTTCCCCAGGTCTCCACGCCCTTGTGTGTTTCTTTTGCTTAACGATTGCCATCTGAAGCCAGCCTCTCTTGCCCATCTTCCTCAGTTTCAGAGGGTGGATTTCTCCGTGTTGCTTTTTCCCCAGGTCTCCACGCCCTTGTGTGTTTCTTTTGCTTAAAGATTGCCACCTGAGCTAGCCTCTGTTGCCCATCTTCGTCCGTTTCAGAGGGTGGATTTCTCAATGTTGCCTTTTCACCAGCTCCCCACGCCCTTGTGTGTTTCTTTTGCTTAAAGATTGTCACCTGAGCTAGGCACTGTTGCCCTGCTTCCTCAGTTTCAGAGGGTACCTTTTTCAGCGTAGCTTTTTGACCGGGTCTCCTCGCCATTGTATTTTTCTATTTCACTTTTTTTGCATAAAGATTGCCACCTGAGCTAGCCTCTGTTGCCCATCTTCTTCGGTTTCAGAGGGTAGATTTCTCAGTGTTTCTTTTTCGCCAGCTCTCCACGCCCTTGCGTCTTTTTTTTTTCTGGTTAAAGGTTGCAACCTGAGCTTGCTTCTTTTGCCCATGTTCGTCAGTTTCAGAGGGTGGATTTCTCCGTGTTGCTTTTTCCCCAGGTCTCCACGCCCTTGTGTGTTTCTTTTGCTTAACGATTGCCACCTGACCTAGCCTCTGTTGCCCATCCTCGTCAGTTTCAGAGGGTAGATATATCAGGGTTGATTTTCCCCAGGTCTCCACGCCCTTGTGTGTTTCTTTTGCTTAAAGTTTGCCACCTGAAGCCAGCCTCTCTTGCCCATCTTCCTCAGTTTCAGAGGGTAGATATTTCAGGGTTGCTTTTTCCCCAGGTCTCCACGCCTTTGGGTTTTGTTTCTGCTTAACGATTGCCACCTGAGGTAGCCTCTGTTGCCCTTGTTCCTCAGTTTCAGAGGGTGGATTTCTCCGTGTTGCTTTTTCCCCAGGTCTCCACGCCCTTGTGTGTTTCTTTTGCTTAACGATTGCCACCTGACCTAGCCTCTGTTGCCCATCCTCGTCAGTTTCAGAGGGTGGATTTCTCCCTGTTGCTTTTTCCCCAGGTCTCCACGCCCTTGTGTGTTCCTTTTGCTTAAACTTTGCCACCTGAAGCCAGACTCTCTTGCCCATCTTCCTCAGTTTCAGAGGGTAGATATTTCAGGGTTGCTTTTTCCCCAGGTCTCCACGCCTTTGGGTTTTGTTTTTGCTTAACGATTGCCACCTGGGCTAGCCTCTCTTGCCCATCTTCCTCAGTTTCAGAGGGTGGATTTCTCCGTGTTGCTTTTTCCCCAGGTCTCCACGCCCTTGTGTGTTTCTTTTGCTTAACGATTGCCACCTGGGCTAGCCTCTCTTGCCCATCTTCGTCCGTTTCAGAGGGTGGATTTCTCAGTGTTGCCTTTTCCCCAGCTCCCCACGCCCTTGTGTGTTTCTTTTGCTTAAAGATTGCCACCTGAAGCCAGCCTCTCTTGCCCATCTTCCTCAGTTTCAGAGGGTAGATATTTCAGGGTTGCTTTTTCCCCAGGTCACCACGCCTTTGGGTTATGTTTTTGCTTAAGGATTGCCACCTGAGCTAGCCTCTCTTGCCCATCTTCCTGAGTTTCAGAGGGTCGATATCTCCGTGTTGCTGTTTCCCCAGGTCTCCACGCCCTTGTGTGTTTCTTTTGCTTAACGTTTGCCACCTGAAGCCAGCCTCTCTTGCCCATCTTCCTCAGTTTCAGAGGGTAGATATTTCAGGGTTGCTGTTTCCCCAGGTCTCCAGGCCCTTGTGTGTTTCTTTTGCTTAACGATGGCCATCTGAAGCCAGCCTCTCTTGCCCATCTTCCTCAGTTTCAGAGGGTGGATTTCTCCGTGTTGCTTTTTCCCCAGGTCTCCACGCCCTTGTGTGTTTCTTTTGCTTAAACACTGCCACCTGAGCTAGCCTCTGTTGCCCATCTTCGTCCGTTTCAGAGGGTGGATTTCTCAGTGTTGCCTTTTCGCCAGCTCCCCACGCCCTTGTGTGTTTCTTTTGCTTAAAGATTGTCACCTGAGCTAGGCACTGTTGCCCTGCTTCCTCAGTTTCAGAGGGTACCTTTTTCAGCGTAGCTTTTTGACCGGGTCTCCTCGCCATTGTATTTTTCTATTTCACTTTTTTTGCATAAAGATTGCCACCTGAGCTAGCCTCTGTTGCCCATCTTCTTCGGTTTCAGAGGGTAGATTTCTCAGTGTTTCTTTTTCGCCAGCTCTCCACGCCCTTGCGTCTTTTTTTTTTCTGCTTAAAGGTTGCAACCTGAGCTAGCTTCTTTTGCCCATGTTCGTCAGTTTCAGAGGGTGGATTTCTCCGTGTTGCTTTTTCCCCAGGTCTCCACGCCCTTGTGTGTTTCTTTTGCTTAACGATTGCCACCTGACCTAGCCTCTGTTGCCCATCCTCGTCAGTTTCAGAGGGTAGATATATCAGGGTTGCTTTTTCCCCAGGTCTCCACGACCTTGTGTGTTTCTTTTGCTTAAAGTTTGCCACCTGAAGCCAGCCTCTCTTGCCCATCTTCCTCAGTTTCAGAGGGTAGATATTTCAGGGTTGCTTTTTCCCCAGGTCTCCACGCCTTTGGGTTTTGTTTCTGCTTAACGATTGCCACCTGAGGTAGCCTCTGTTGCCCTTGTTCCTCAGTTTCAGAGGGTGGATTTCTCCGTGTTGCTTTTTCCCCAGGTCTCCACGCCCTTGTGTGTTTCTTTTGCTTAACGATTGCCACCTGAGGTAGCCTCTGTTGCCCATCCTCGTCAGTTTCAGAGGGTAGATTTCTCAGTGCTGCTTTTTCCCCAGGTCTCCACGCCCTCGTGTGTTTCTTTTGCTTAAAATTTGTCACCTGAAGCCAGCCTCTCTTGCCCATCTTCCTCAGTTTCAGAGGGTAGATATTTCAGCGTTGCTTTTTCCCCAGGTCTTCACACCTTAGTGTTTTGTTTTTGCTTAACGATTGCCACCTGGGCTAGCCTCTGTTTCCCATCTTCCTCAGTGTCCGAGGGTGGATTTCTCCCTGTTGCTTTTTCCCCAGGTCTGCACACCCTTGTGTGTTTCTTTTGCTTAACGATTGCCACCTGAGGTAGCCTCTGTTGCCCATCCTCGTCAGTTTCAGAGGGTAGATTTCTCAGTGCTGCTTTTTCCCCAGGTCTCCACGCCCTTGTGTGTTTCTTTTGCTTAAAGTTTGCCACCTGAAGCCAGCCTCTCTTGCCCATCTTCCTCAGTTTCAGAGGGTAGATATTTCAGGGTTGCTTTTTACCCAGGTCTCCACGCCTTTGGGTTTTGTTTTTGCTTAACGATTGCCACCTGAGGTAGCCTCTCTTGCCCATCGTCCTGAGTTTCAGAGGGTGGATTTCTCCGTGTTGCTTTTTCCCCAGGTCTCCACGCCCTTGTGTGTTTCTTTTGCTTCATGATTGCCACCTGAGGTAGCCTCTGTTGCCCATCCTCGTCAGTTTCAGAGGGTAGATTTCTCCCTGTTGCTTTTTCCCCAGGTCTCCACGCCCTTGTGTGTTTCTTTTGCTTAACGTTTGCCACCTGAAGCCAGCCTCTCTTGCCCATCTTCCTCAGTTTCAGAGGGTAGATATTTCAGGGTTGCTTTTTCCCCAGGTCTTCACACCTTAGTGTTTTGTTTTTGCTTAACGATTGCCACCTGGGCTAGCCTCTGTTTCCCATCTTCCTCAGTGTCCGAGGGTGGATTTCTCCCTGTTGCTTTTTCCCCAGGTCTCCACGCCTTTGGGTTTTGTTTTTGCTTAACGATTGACACCTGAGCTAGCCTCTCTTGCCCATCTTCCTGAGTTTCAGAGGGTCGATATCTCCGTGTTGCTGTTTCCCCAGGTCTCCACGCCCTTGTGTGTTTCTTTTGCTTAACGTTTGCCACCTGAATCCAGCCTCTCTTGCCCATCTTCCTCAGTTTCAGAGGGTAGATATTTCAGGGTTACTGTTTCCCCAGGTCTCCACGCCCTTGTGTGTTTCTTTTGCTTAACGATTGCCATCTGAAGCCAGCCTCTCTTGCCCATCTTCCTCAGTTTCAGAGGGTGGATTTCTCCGTGTTGCTTTTTCCCCAGGTCTCCACTCCCTTGTGTGTTTCTTTTGCTTAAAGATTGCCACCTGAGCTAGCCTCTGTTGCCCATCTTCGTCCGTTTCAGAGGGTGGATTTCTCAATGTTGCCTTTTCGCCAGCTACCCACGCCCTTGTGTGTTTCTTTTGCTTAAAGATTGTCACCTGAGCTAGGCACTGTTGCCCTGCTTCCTCAGTTTCAGAGGGTACCTTTTTCAGCGTAGCTTTTGGACCGGGTCTCCTCGCCATTGTATTTTTCTATTTCACTTTTTCTGCATAAAGATTGCCACCTGAGCTAGCCTCTGTTGCCCATCTTCTTCGGTTTCAGAGGGTAGATTTCTCAGTGTTTCTTTTTCGCCAGCTCTCCACGCCCTTGCGTCTTTTTTTTTTCTGGTTAAAGGTTGCAACCTGAGCTAGCTTCTTTTGCCCATGTTCGTCAGTTTCAGAGGGTGGATTTCTCCGTGTTGCTTTTTCCCCAGGTCTCCACGCCCTTGTGTGTTTCTTTTGCTTAACGATTGCCACCTGACCTAGCCTCTGTTGCCCATCCTCGTCAGTTTCAGAGGGTAGATATATCAGGGTTGATTTTCCCCAGGTCTCCACGCCCTTGTGTGTTTCTTTTGCTTAAAGTTTGCCACCTGAAGCCAGCCTCTCTTGCCCATCTTCCTCAGTTTCAGAGGGTAGATATTTCAGGGTTGCTTTTTCCCCAGGTCTCCACGCCTTTGGGTTTTGTTTCTGCTTAACGATTGCCACCTGAGGTAGCCTCTGTTGCCCTTGTTCCTCAGTTTCAGAGGGTGGATTTCTCCGTGTTGCTTTTTCCCCAGGTCTCCACGCCCTTGTGTGTTTCTTTTGCTTAACGATTGCCACCTGACCTAGCCTCTGTTGCCCATCCTCGTCAGTTTCAGAGGGTGGATTTCTCCCTGTTGCTTTTTCCCCAGGTCTCCACGCCCTTGTGTGTTCCTTTTGCTTAAACTTTGCCACCTGAAGCCAGACTCTCTTGCCCATCTTCCTCAGTTTCAGAGGGTGGATTTCTCCGTGTTGCTTTTTCCCCAGGTCTCCACGCCCTTGTGTGTTTCTTTTGCTTAAACACTGCCACCTGAGCTAGCCTCTGTTGCCCATCTTCGTCCGTTTCAGAGGGTGGATTTCTCAGTGTTGCCTTTTCGCCAGCTCCCCACGCCCTTGTGTGTTTCTTTTGCTTAAAGATTGTCACCTGAGCTAGGCACTGTTGCCCTGCTTCCTCAGTTTCAGAGGGTACCTTTTTCAGCGTAGCTTTTTGACCGGGTCTCCTCGCCATTGTATTCTTCTATTTCACTTTTTTTGCATAAAGATTGCCACCTGAGCTAGCCTCTGTTGCCCATCTTCTTCGGTTTCAGAGGGTAGATTTCTCAGTGTTTCTTTTTCGCCAGCTCTCCACGCCCTTGCGTCTTTTTTTTTTCTGCTTAAAGGTTGCAACCTGAGCTAGCTTCTTTTGCCCATGTTCGTCAGTTTCAGAGGGTGGATTTCTCCGTGTTGCTTTTTCCCCAGGTCTCCACGCCCTTGTGTGTTTCTTTTGCTTAACGATTGCCACCTGAGGTAGCCTCTGTTGCCCATCCTCGTCAGTTTCAGAGGGTAGATATATCAGGGTTGCTTTTTCCCCAGGTCTCCACGCCCTTGTGTGTTTCTTTTGCTTAAAGTTTGCCACCTGAAGCCAGCCTCCCTTGCCCATCTTCCTCAGTTTCAGAGGGTAGATATTTCAGGGTTGCTTTTTCCCCAGGTCTCCACGCCTTTGGGTTTTGTTTCTGCTTAACGATTGCCACCTGAGGTAGCCTCTGTTGCCCTTGTTCCTCAGTTTCAGAGGGTGGATTTCTCCGTGTTGCTTTTTCCCCAGGTCTCCACGCCCTTGTGTGTTTCTTTTGCTTGACGATTGCCACCTGAGGTAGCCTCTGTTGCCCATCCTCGTCAGTTTCAGAGGGTAGATTTCTCAGTGCTGCTTTTTCCCCAGGTCTCCACGCCCTCGTTGTTTCTTTTGCTTAAAATTTGTCACCTGAAGCCAGCCTCTCTTGCCCATCTTCCTCAGTTTCAGAGGGTAGATATTTCAGCGTTGATTTTCCCCAGGTCTTCACACCTTAGTGTTTTGTTTTTGCTTAACGATTGCCACCTGGGCTAGCCTCTGTTTCCCATCTTCCTCAGTGTCCGAGGGTGGATTTCTCCCTGTTGCTTTTTCCCCAGGTCTGCACACCCTTGTGTGTTTCTTTTGCTTAACGATTGACACCTGAGGTAGCCTCTGTTGCCCATCCTCGTCAGTTTCAGACGGTAGATTTCTCAGTGCTGCTTTTTCCCCAGGTCTCCACGCCCTTGTGTGTTTCTTTTGCTTAAAGTTTGCCACCTGAAGCCAGCCTCTCTTGCCCATCTTCCTCAGTTTCAGAGGGTAGATATTTCAGGGTTGCTTTTTACCCAGGTCTCCACGCCTTTGGGTTTTGTTTTTGCTTAACGATTGCCACCTGAGGTAGCCTCTCTTGCCCATCGTCCTGAGTTTCAGAGGGTGGATTTCTCCGTGTTGCTTTTTCCCCAGGTCTCCACGCCCTTGTGTGTTTCTTTTGCTTCATGATTGCCACCTGAGGTAGCCTCTGTTGCCCATCCTCGTCAGTTTCAGAGGGTGGATTTCTCCCTGTTGCTTTTTCCCCAGGTCTCCACGCCCTTGTGTGTTCCTTTTGCTTAAACTTTGCCACCTGAAGCCAGACTCTCTTGCCCATCTTCCTCAGTTTCAGAGGGTAGATATTTCAGGGTTGCTTTTTCCCCAGGTCTCCACGCCTTTGGGTTTTGTTTTTGCTTAACGATTGCCACCTGGGCTAGCCTCTCTTGCCCATCTTCCTCAGTTTCAGAGGGTGGATTTCTCCGTGTTGCTTTTTCCCCAGGTCTCCAAGCCCTTGTGTGTTTCTTTTGCTTAACGATTGCCACCTGAGGTAGCCTCTGTTGCCCATCCTCGTCAGTTTCAGAGGGTAGATTTCTCAGTGCTGCTTTTTCCCCAGGTCTCCACGCCCTCGTGTGTTTCTTTTGCTTAAAGTTTGTCACCTGAAGCCAGCCTCTCTTGCCCATCTTCCTCAGTTTCAGAGGGTAGATATTTCAGCGTTGCTTTTTCCCCAGGTCTTCACACCTTAGTGTTTTGTTTTTGCTTAACGATTGCCACCTGGGCTAGCCTCTGTTTCCCAATTTCCTCAGTTTCCGAGGGTGGAATTCTCCCTGTTGCTTTTTCCCCAGGTCTCCACACCCTTGTGTGTTTCTTTTGCTTAACGATTGCCACCTGAGGTAGCCTCTGTTGCCCATCTTCGTCCGTTTCAGAGGGTGGATTTCTCAGTGTTGCCTTTTCCCCAGCTCCCCACGCCCTTGTGTGTTTCTTTTGCTTAAAGATTGCCACCTGAAGCCAGCCTCTACTGCCCATCTTCCTCAGTTTCAGAGGGTAGATATTTCAGGGTTGCTTTTTCCCCAGGTCTCCACGCCTTTGGGTTTTGTTTTTGCTTAACGATTGCCACCTGAGCTAGCCTCTCTTGCCCATCTTCCTGAGTTTCAGAGGTTCGATATCTCCGTGTTGCTGTTTCCCCAGGTCTCCACGCCCTTGTGTGTTTCTTTTGCTTAACGTTTGCCACCTGATGCCAGCCTCTCTTGCCCATCTTCCTCAGTTTCAGAGGGTAGATATTTCAGGGTTACTGTTTCCCCAGGTCTCCACGCCCTTGTGTGTTTCTTTTGCTTAACGATTGCCATCTGAAGCCAGCCTCTCTTGCCCATCTTCCTCAGTTTCAGAGGGTGGATTTCTCCGTGTTTATTTTTCCCCAGGTCTCCACGCCCTTGTGTGTTTCTTTTGCTTAAAGATTGCCACCTGAGCTAGCCTCTGTTGCCCATCTTCGTCCGTTTCAGAGGGTGGATTTCTCAATGTTGCCTTTTCGCCAGCTCCCCACGCCCTTGTGTGTTTCTTTTGCTTAAAGATTGTCACCTGAGCTAGGCACTGTTGCCCTGCTTCCTCAGTTTCAGAGGGTACCTTTTTCAGCGTAGCTTTTTGACAGGGTCTCCTCGCCATTGTATTTTTCTATTTCACTTTTTTTGCATAAAGATTGCCACCTGAGCTAGCCTCTGTTGCCCATCTTCTTCGGTTTCAGAGGGTAGATTTCTCAGTGTTTCTTTTTCGCCAGCTCTCCACGCCCTTGCGTCTTTTTTTTTTCTGCTTAAAGGTTGCAACCTTAGCTTGCTTCTTTTGCCCATGTTCGTCAGTTTCAGAGGGTGGATTTCTCCGTGTTGCTTTTTCCCCAGGTCTCCACGCCCTTGTGTGTTTCTTTTGCTTAACGATTGCCACCTGAGGTAGCCTCTGTTGCCCATCCTCGTCAGTTTCAGAGGGTAGATATATCAGGGTTGCTTTTTCCCCAGGTCTCCACGCCCTTGTGTGTTTCTTTTGCTTAAAGTTTGCCACCTGAAGCCAGCCTCTCTTGCCCATCTTCCTCAGTTTCAGAGGGTAGATATTTCAGGGTTGCTTTTTCCCCAGGTCTCCACGCCTTTGGGTTTTGTTTCTGCTTAACGATTGCCACCTGAGGTAGCCTCTGTTGCCCTTGTTCCTCAGTTTCAGAGGGTGGATTTCTCCGTGTTGCTTTTTCCCCAGGTCTCCACGCCCTTGTGTGTTTCTTTTGCTTAACGATTGCCACCTGAGGTAGCCTCTGTTGCCCATCCTCGTCAGTTTCAGAGGGTGGATTTCTCCCTGTTGCTTTTTCCCCAGGTCTCCACGCCCTTGTGTGTTCCTTTTGCTTAAACTTTGCCAACTGAAGCCAGACTCTCTTGCCCATCTTCCTCAGTTTCAGAGGGTAGATATTTCAGGGTTGCTTTTTCCCCAGGTCTCCACGCCTTTGGGTTTTGTTTTTGCTTAACGATTGCCACCTGGGCTAGCCTCTCTTGCCCATCTTCCTCAGTTTCAGAGGGTGGATTTCTCCGTGTTGCTTTTTCCCCAGGTCTCCACGCCCTTGTGTGTTTCTTTTGCTTAACGATTGCCACCTGAGGTAGCCTCTGTTGCCCATCCTCGTCAGTTTCAGAGGGTAGATTTCTCAGTGCTGCTTTTTCCCCAGGTCTCCACGCCCTCGTGTGTTTCTTTTGCTTAAAGTTTGTCACCTGAAGCCAGCCTCTCTTGCCCATCTTCCTCAGTTTCAGAGGGTAGATATTTCAGCGTTGCTTTTTCCCCAGGTCTTCACACCTTAGTGTTTTGTTTTTGCTTAACGATTGCCACCTGGGCTAGTCTCTGTTTCCAATCTTCCTCAGTTTCCGAGGGTGGATTTCTCCCTGTTGCTTTTTCCCCAGGTCTCCACACCCTTGTGTGTTTCTTTTGCTTAACGATTGCCACCTGAGGTAGCCTCTGTTGCCCATCCTCGTCAGTTTCAGAGGGTAGATTTCTCAGTGCTGCTTTTTCCCCAGGTCTCCACGCCCTTGTGTGTTTCTTTTGCTTAAAGTTTGAAACCTGAAGCCAGCCTCTCTTGCCCATCTTCCTCAGTTTCAGAGGGTAGATATTTCAGGGTTGCTTTTTCCCCAGGTCTCCACGCCTTTGGGTTTTGTTTTTGCTTAACGATTGCCACCTGGGCTAGCCTCTCTTGCCCATCTTCCTCAGTTTCAGAGGGTGGATTTCTCCGTGTTGCTTTTTCCCCAGGTCTCCACGCCCTTGTGTGTTTCTTTTGCTTAAAGATTGCCACCTGAGGTAGCCTCTGTTGCCCATCCTCGTCAGTTTCAGAGGGTAGATTTCTCAGTGCTGCTTTTTCCCCAGGTCTCCACGCCCTCGTGTGTTTCTTTTGCTTAAAGTTTGTCACCTGAAGCCAGCCTCTCTTGCCCATCTTCCTCAGTTTCAGAGGGTAGATATTTCAGCGTTGCTTTTTCCCCAGGTCTTCACGCCTTAGTGTTTTGTTTTTGCTTAACGATTGCCACCTGGGCTAGCCTCTGTTGCCCATCTTCCTCAGTTTCAGAGGGTGGATTTCTCCGTGTTGCTCTTTCCCCAGGTCTCCACACCCTTGTGTGTTTCTTTTGCTTAAAGATTGCCACCTGAGCTAGCCTCTGTTGCCCATCTTCGTCCGTTTCAGAGGGTGGATTTCTCAGTGTTGCCTTTTCGCCAGCTCCCCACGCCCTTGTGTGTTTCTTTTGCTTAAAGATTGTCACCTGAGCTAGGCACTGTTGCCCTGCTTCCTCAGTTTCAGAGGGTACCTTTTTCAGGGTAGCTTTTTGACCGGGTCTCCTCGCCATTGTATTTTTCTATTTCACTTTTTTTGCATAAAGATTGCCACCTGAGCTAGCCTCTGTTGCCCATCTTCTTCGGTTTCAGAGGGTAGATTTCTCAGTGTTTCTTTTTCGCCAGCTCTCCACGCCCTTGCGTCTTTTTTTTTTCTGCTTAAAGGTTGCAACCTGAGCTAGCTTCTTTTGCCCATGTTCGTCAGTTTCAGAGGGTGGATTTCTCCGTGTTGCTTTTTCCCCAGGTCTCCACGCCCTTGTGTGTTTCTTTTGCTTAACGATTGCCACCTGAGGTAGCCTCTGTTGCCCATCCTCGTCAGTTTCAGAGGGTAGATATATCAGGGTTGCTTTTTCCCCAGGTCTCCACTCCCTTGTGTGTTTCTTTTGCTTAAAGTTTGCCACCTGAAGCCAGCCTCTCTTGCCCATCTTCCTCAGTTTCAGAGGGTAGATATTTCAGGGTTGCTTTTTCCCCAGGTCTCCACGCCTTTGGGATTTGTTTTTGCTTAACGATTGCCACCTGAGCTAGCCTCTCTTGCCCATCTTCCTGAGTTTCAGAGGGTCGATATCTCCGTGTTGCTGTTTCCCCAGGTCTCCACGCCCTTGTGTGTTTCTTTTGCTTAACGTTTGCCACCTGAAGCCAGCCTCTCTTGCCCATCTTCCTCAGTTTCAGAGGGTAGATATTTCAGGGTTGCTGTTTCCCCAGGTCTCCACGCCCTTGTGTGTTTCTTTTGCTTAACGTTTGCCACCTGAAGCCAGCCTCTCTTGCCCATCTTCCTCAGTTTCAGAGGGTAGATATTTCAGGGTTTCTTTTTCCCCAGGTCTCCCTGCCTTTGTGCTTTGTTTTTGCTTAACGATTGCCACCTGAGGTAGCCTCTCTTGCCCATCTTCCTCAGATTCAGAGGGTGGATTTCTCCGTGTTGCTTTTTCCCCTTGTCTCCACGCCCTTGTGTGTTTCTTTTGCTTAAAGATTGCCACCTGAGCTAGCCTCTGTTGCCCATCTTCTTCGGTTTCAGAGGGTAGAATTCTCAGTGTTGCTTTTTCGCCAGCTCTCCACGCCCTTGCGTCTTTTTTTTTTTTTCTGCTTAAAGGTTGCAACCTCAGCTAGCTTCTTTTGCCCATGTTCGTCAGTTTCAGAGGGTGGATTTCTCCGTGTTGCTTTTTCCCCAGGTCTCCACGCCCTTGTGTGTTTCTTTTGCTTAACGATTGCCACCTGAGCTAGCCTCTCTTGCCCATCCTCGTCAGTTTCAGAGGGTAGATATATCAGGGTTGCTTTTTCCCCAGGTCTCCACTCCCTTGTGTGTTTCTTTTGCTTAAAGTTTGCCACCTGAAGCCAGCCTCTCTTGCCCATCTTCCTCAGTTTCAGAGGGTAGATATTTCAGGGTTGCTTTTTCCCCAGGTCTCCACGTCTTTGGGTTTTGTTTTTGCTTAACGATTGCCACCTGAGGTAGCCTCTCTTGCCCATCGTCCTGAGTTTCAGAGGGTAGATTTCTCCGTGTTGCTTTTTCCCCAGGTCTCCACGCCCTTGTGTGTTTCTTTTGCTTCACGATTGCCACCTGAGGTAGCCTCTGTTGCCCATCCTCGTCAGTTTCAGAGGGTGGATTTCTCCGTGTTGCTTTTTCCACAGGTCTCCACGCCCTTGTGTGTTTCTTTTGCTTAACGATTGCCACCTGACCTAGCCTCTGTTGCCCATCCTCGTCAGTTTCAGAGGGTAGATATTTCAGGGTTGCTTTTTCCCCAGGTCTCCACGCCCTTGTGTGTTTCTTTTCCTTAACGTTTGCCACCTGAAGCCAGCCTCTCTTGCCCATCTTCCTCAGTTTCAGAGGGTAGATATTTCAGGGTTGCTGTTTCCCCAGGTCTCCACGCCCTTGTGTGTTTCTTTTGCTTAACGATTGCCATCTGAAGCCAGCCTCTCTTGCCCATCTTCCTCAGTTTCAGAGGGTGGATTTCTTCGTGTTGCTTTTTCCCCAGGTCTCCACGCACTTGTGTGTTTCTTTTGCTTAAAGATTGCCACCTGAGGTAGCCTCTGTTGCCCATCCTCGTCAGTTTCAGAGGGTAGATATATCAGGGTTGCTTTTTCCCCAGGTCTCCACGCCCTTGTGTGTTTCTTTTGCTTAAAGTTTGCCATCTGAAGCCAGCCTCTCTTGCCCATCTTCCTCAGTTTCAGAGGGTAGATATTTCAGGGTTGCTTTTTCCCCAGGTCTCCACGCCTTTGGGTTTTGTTTTTGCTTAACGATTGCCACCTGGGCTAGCCTCTCTTGCCCATATTCCTCAGTTTCAGAGGGTGGATTTCTCCGTGTTGCTTTTTCCACAGGTCTCCACGCCCTTGTGTGTTTCTTTTGCTTAACGATTGCCACCTGAGGTAGCCTCTGTTGCCCATCCTCGTCAGTTTCAGAGGGTAGATTTCCCAGGGTTGCTTTTTCCCCAGGTCTCCACGCCCTTGTGTGTTTCTTTTGCTTAAAGTTTGCCATCTGAAGCCAGCCTCTCTTGCCCATCTTCCTCAGTTTCAGAGGGTAGATATTTCAGGGTTGCTTTTTCCCCAGGTCTCCACGCCTTTGGGTTGTTTTTGCTTAACGATTTCCACCTGAGGTAGCCTCTGTTGCCCATCCTCGTCAGTTTCAGAGGGTGGATTTCTCCCTGTTGCTTTTTCCCCAGGTCTCCACGCCCTTGTGTGTTCCTTTTGCTTAAACTTTGCCACCTGAAGCCAGACTCTCTTGCCCATCTTCCTCAGTTTCAGAGGGTAGATATTTCAGGGTTGCTTTTTCCCCAGGTCTCCACGCCTTTGGGTTTTGTTTTTGCTTAACGATTGCCACCTGGGCTAGCCTCTGTTGCCCATCTTCCTCAGTTTCAGAGGGTGGATTTCTCCGTGTTGCTTTTTCCCCAGGTCTCCCCGCCCTTGTGTGTTTCTTTTGCTTAACGATTGCCACCTGAGGTAGCCTCTGTTGCCCATCCTCGTCAGTTTCAGAGGGTAGATTTCTCAGTGCTGCTTTTTCCCCAGGTCTCCACGCCCTCGTGTGTTTCTTTTGCTTAAAGTTTGTCACCTGAAGCCAGCCTCTCTTGCCCATCTTCCTCAGTTTCAGAGGGTAGATATTTCAGCGTTGCTTTTTCCCCAGGTCTTCACGCCTTAGTGTTTTGTTTTTGCTTAACGATTGCCACCTGGGCTAGCCTCTGTTGCCCATCTTCCTCAGTTTCAGAGGGTGGATTTCTCCGTGTTGCTCTTTCCCCAGGTCTCCACACCCTTGTGTGTTTCTTTTGCTTAAAGATTGCCACCTGAGCTAGCCTCTGTTGCCCATCTTCGTCCGTTTCAGAGGGTGGATTTCTCAGTGTTGCCTTTTCACCAGCTCCCCACGCCCTTGTGTGTTTCTTTTGCTTAAAGATTGTCACCTGAGCTAGGCACTGTTGCCCTGCTTCCTCAGTTTCAGAGGGTACCTTTTTCAGGGTAGCTTTTTGACCGGGTCTCCTCGCCATTGTATTTTTCTATTTCACTTTTTTTGCATAAAGATTGCCACCTGAGCTAGCCTCTGTTGCCCATCTTCTTCGGTTTCAGAGGGTAGATTTCTCAGTGTTTCTTTTTCGCCAGCTCTCCACGCCCTTGCGTCTTTTTTTTTTCTGCTTAAAGGTTGCAACCTGAGCTTGCTTCTTTTGCCCATGTTCGTCAGTTTCAGAGGGTGGATTTCTCCGTGTTGCTTTTTCCCCAGGTCTCCACGCCCTTGTGTGTTTCTTTTGCTTAACGATTGCCACCTGAGGTAGCCTCTGTTGCCCATCCTCGTCAGTTTCAGAGGGTAGATATATCAGGGTTACTTTTTCCCCAGGTCTCCACGCCCTTGTGTGTTTCTTTTGCTTAAAGTTTGCCACCTGAAGCCAGCCTCTCTTGCCCATCTTCCTCAGTTTCAGAGGGTGGATTTCTCGGTGTTGCTTTTTCCCCAGGTCTCCACGCCCTTGTGTGTTTCTTTTGCTTAACGATTGCCACCTGAGGTAGCCTCTGTTGCCCATCCTCGTCAGTTTCAGAGGGTGGATTTCTCCCTGTTGCTTTTTCCCCAGGTCTCCACACCCTTGTGTGTTTCTTTTGCTTAACGATTGCCACCTGAGGTAGCCTCTGTTGCCCATCTTCGTCCGTTTCAGATGGTGGATTTCTCAATGTTGCCTTTTCCCCAGCTCCCCACGCCCTTGTGTGTTTCTTTTGCTTAAAGATTGCCACCTGAAGCCAGCCTCTCTTGCCCATCTTCCTCAGTTTCAGAGGGTAGATATTTCAGGGTTGCTTTTTCCTCAGGTCTCCACGCCTTTGGGTTTTGTTTTTGCTTAACGATTGCCACCTGGGCTAGCCTCTCTTGCCCATCTTCCTGAGTTTCAGGGGGTCGATATCTCCGTGTTGCTGTTTCCCCAGGTCTCCACGCCCTTGTGTGTTTCTTTTGCTTAACGTTTGCCACCTGAAGCCAGCCTCTCTTGCCCATCTTCCTCAGTTTCAGAGGGTAGATATTTCAGGGTTGCTGTTTCCCCAGGTCTCCACGCCCTTGTGTGTTTCTTTTGCTTAACGATTGCCATCTGAAGCCAGCCTCTCTTGCCCATCTTCCTCAGTTTCAGAGGGTGGATTTCTCCGTGTTGCTTTTTCCCCAGGTCTCCACGCCCTTGTGTGTTTCTTTTGCTTAAGGATTGCCACCTGAGCTAGCCTCTGTTGCCCATCTTCGTCCGTTTCAGAGGGTGGATTTCTCAGTGTTGCCTTTTCGCCAGCTCCCCACGCCCTTGTGTGTTTCTTTTGCTTAAAGATTGTCACCTGAGCTAGGCACTGTTGCCCTGCTTCCTCAGTTTCAGAGGGTACCTTTTTCAGCGTAGCTTTTTGACCGGGTCTCCTCGCCATTGTATTTTTCTATTTCACTTTTTTTGCATAAAGATTGCCACCTGAGCTAGCCTCTGTTGCCCATCTTCTTCGGTTTCAGAGGGTAGATTTCTCAGTGTTTCTTTTTCGCCAGCTCTCCACGCCCTTGCGTCTTTTTTTTTTCTGCTTAAAGGTTGCAACCTGAGCTAGCTTCTTTTGCCCATGTTCGTCAGTTTCAGAGGGTGGATTTCTCCGTGTTGCTTTTTCCCCAGGTCTCCACGCCCTTGTGTGTTTCTTTTGCTTAACGATTGCCACCTGAGGTAGCCTCTGTTGCCCATCCTCGTCAGTTTCAGAGGGTAGATATATCAGGGTTGCTTTTTCCCCAGGTCTCCACTCCCTTGTGTGTTTCTTTTGCTTAAAGTTTGCCACCTGAAGCCAGCCTCTCTTGCCCATCTTCCTCAGTTTCAGAGGGTAGATATTTCAGGGTTGCTTTTTCCCCAGGTCTCCACGCCTTTGGGTTTTGTTTCTGCTTAACGATTGCCACCTGAGGTAGCCTCTGTTGCCCATCTTCCTCAGTTTCAGAGGGTGGATTTCTCCGTGTTGCTTTTTCCCCAGGGCTCCACGCCCTTGTGTGTTTCTTTTGCTTAACGTTTGCCACCTGAAGCCAGCCTCTCTTGCCCATCTTCCTCAGTTTCAGAGGGTAGATATTTCAGGGTTTCTTTTTCCCCAGGTCTCCACACCTTTGGGTTTGGTTTTTGCTTAATGATTGCCACCTGAGGTAGCCTCTGTTGCCCATCTTCCTCAGTTTCAGAGGGTGGATTTCTCCGTGTTGCTTTTTCCCCAGGTCTCCACGCCCTTGTGTGTTTCTTTTGCTTAAAGTTTGCCACCTGAAGCCAGCCTCTCTTGCCCATCTTCCTCAGTTTCAGAGGGTAGATATTTCAGGGTTTCTTTTTCCCCAGGTCTCCCTGCATTTGTGCTTTGTTTTTGCTTAACGATTGCCACCTGAGGTAGCCTCTCTTGCCCATCTTCCTCAGATTCAGAGGGTGGATTTCTCCGTGTTGCTTTTTCCCCTTGTCTCCACGCCCTTGTGTGTTTCTTTTGCTTAAAGATTGCCACCTGAGCTAGCCTCTGTTGCCCATCTTCTTCGGTTTCAGAGGGTAGATTTCTCAGTGTTGCTTTTTCGCCAGCTCTCCACGCCCTTGCGTCTTTTTTTTTTTTTCTGCTTAAAGGTTGCAACCTGAGCTAGCTTCTTTTGCCCATGTTCGTCAGTTTCAGAGGGTGGATTTCTCCGTGTTGCTTTTTCCCCAGGTCTCCACGCCCTTGTGTGTTTCTTTTGCTTAACGATTGCCACCTGAGGTAGCCTCTGTTGTCCATCCTCGTCAGTTTCAGAGGGTAGATTGCCCAGTGCTGCTTTTTCCCCAGGACTCCACGCCCTTGTGTGTTTCTTTTGCTTAAAGTTTGCCACCTGAAGCCAGCCTCTCTTGCCCATCTTCCTCAGTTTCAGAGGGTAGATATTTCAGCGTTGCTTTTTCCCCAGGTCTTCACACCTTACTGTTTTGTTTTTGCTTAACGATTGCCACCTGGGCTAGCCTCTGTTTCCCATCTTCCTCAGTTTCCGAGGGTGGATTTCTCCCTGTTGCTTGTTCCCAGGTCTCCACACCCTTGTGTGTTTCTTTTGCTTAACGATTGCCACCTGAGGTAGGCTCTGTTGCCCATCCTCGTCAGTTTCAGAGGGTAGATTTCTCAGTGCTGCTTTTTCCCCAGGTCTCCACGCCCTTGTGTGTTTGTTTTGCTTAAAGTTTGCCACCTGAGCCAGCCTCTCTTGCCTATCTTCCACAGTTTCAGACGGTAGATATTTCAGGGTTGCTTTTTCCCCAGGTCTCCACGCCTTTGGGTTTTGTTTTTGCTTAAGGATTGCCACCTGAGGTAGCCTCTCTTGCCCATCTTCCTCAGTTTCAGAGGGTGGATTTCTCCGTGTTGCTTTTTCCACAGGTCTCCACGCCCTTGTGTGTTTCTTTTGCTTAACGATTGCCACCTGACCTAGCCTCTGTTGCCCATCCTCGTCAGTTTCAGAGGGTAGATTTCTCCGTGCTGCTTTTTCCCCAGGTCTCCACGCCCTTGTGTGTTTCTTTTGCTTAACGTTTGCCACCTGAAGCCAGCCTCTCTTGCCCATCTTCCTCAGTTTCAGAGGGTGGATTTCTCCGTGTTGCTTTTTCCCCAGGTCTCCACGCCCTTGTGTGTTTCTTTTGCTTAAAGATTGCCACCTGAGCTAGCCTCTGTTGCCCATCTTCGTCCGTTTCAGAGGGTGGATTTCTCAGTGTTGCCTTTTCGCCAGCTCCCCACGCCCTTGTGTGTTTCTTTTGCTTAAAGATTGTCACCTGAGCTAGGCACTGTTGCCCTGCTTCCTCAGTTTCAGAGGGTACCTTTTTCAGGGTAGCTTTTTGACCGGGTCTCCTCGCCATTGTATTTTTCTATTTCACTTTTTTTGCATAAAGATTGCCACCTGAGCTAGCCTCTGTTGCCCATCTTCCTCAGTTTCAGAGGGTAGATATTTCAGGGTTGCTTTTTCCCCAGGTCTCCACGCCTTTGGGTTTTGTTTTTGCTTAACGATTGCCACCTGAGCTAGCCTCTCTTGCCCATCTTCCTGAGTTTCAGAGGGTCGATATCTCCGTGTTGCTGTTTCCCCAGGTCTCCACGCCCTTGTGTGTTTCTTTTGCTTAACGTTTGCCACCTGAAGCCAGCCTCTCTTGCCCATCTTCCTCAGTTTCAGAGGGTAGATATTTCAGGGTTGCTGTTTCCCCAGGTCTCCACGCCCTTGTGTGTTTCTTTTGCTTAACGTTTGCCACCTGAAGCCAGCCTCTCTTGCCCATCTTCCTCAGTTTCAGAGGGTAGATATTTCAGGGTTTCTTTTTCCCCAGGTCTCCCTGCCTTTGTGCTTTGTTTTTGCTTAACGATTGCCACCTGAGGTAGCCTCTCTTGCCCATCTTCCTCAGATTCAGAGGGTGGATTTCTCCGTGTTGCTTTTTCCCCTTGTCTCCACGCCCTTGTGTGTTTCTTTTGCTTAAAGATTGCCACCTGAGCTAGCCTCTGTTGCCCATCTTCTTCGGTTTCAGAGGGTAGATTTCTCAGTGTTGCTTTTTCGCCAGCTCTCCACGCCCTTGCGTCTTTTTTTTTTTTTCTGCTTAAAGGTTGCAACCTGAGCTAGCTTCTTTTGCCCATGTTCGTCAGTTTCAGAGGGTGGATTTCTCCGTGTTGCTTTTTCCCCAGGTCTCCACGCCCTTGTGTGTTTCTTTTGCTTAACGATTGCCACCTGAGCTAGCCTCTCTTGCCCATCCTCGTCAGTTTCAGAGGGTAGATATATCAGGGTTGCTTTTTCCCCAGGTCTCCACTCCCTTGTGTGTTTCTTTTGCTTAAAGTTTGCCACCTGAAGCCAGCCTCTCTGGCCCATCTTCCTCAGTTTCAGAGGGTAGATATTTCAGGGTTGCTTTTTCCCCAGGTCTCCACGCCTTTGGGTTTTGTTTTTGCTTAACGATTGCCACCTGAGGTAGCCTCTCTTGCCCATCGTCCTGAGTTTCAGAGGGTAGATTTCTCCGTGTTGCTTTTTCCCCAGGTCTCCACGCCCTTGTGTGTTTCTTTTGCTTCACGATTGCCACCTGAGGTAGCCTCTGTTGCCCATCCTCGTCAGTTTCAGAGGGTGGATTTCTCCGTGTTGCTTTTTCCACAGGTCTCCACGCCCTTGTGTGTTTCTTTTGCTTAACGATTGCCACCTGACCTAGCCTCTGTTGCCCATCCTCGTCAGTTTCAGAGGGTAGATATTTCAGGGTTGCTTTTTCCCCAGGTCTCCACGCCCTTGTGTGTTTCTTTTGCTTAACGTTTGCCACCTGAAGCCAGCCTCTCTTGCCCATCTTCCTCAGTTTCAGAGGGTAGATATTTCAGGGTTGCTGTTTCCCCAGGTCTCCACGCCCTTGTGTGTTTCTTTTGCTTAACGATTGCCATCTGAAGCCAGCCTCTCTTGCCCATCTTCCTCAGTTTCAGAGGGTGGATTTCTCCGTGTTGCTTTTTCCCCAGGTCTCCACGCCCTTGTGTGTTTCTTTTGCTTAAAGTTTGAAACCTGAAGCCAGCCTCTCTTGCCCATCTTCCTCAGTTTCAGAGGGTACATATTTCAGGGTTGCTTTTTCCCCAGGTCTCCACGCCTTTGGGTTTTGTTTCTGCTTAACGATTGCCACCTGAGGTAGCCTCTGTTGCCCTTGTTCCTCATTTTCAGAGGGTGGATTTCTCCGTGTTGCTTTTTCCCCAGGTCTCCACGCCCTTGTGTGTTTCTTTTGCTTAACGATTGCCACCTGAGGTAGCCTCTGTTGCCCATCCTCGTCAGTTTCAGAGGGTAGATTTCTCAGTGCTGCTTTTTCCCCAGGTCTCCACGCCCTCGTGTGTTTCTTTTGCTTAAAGTTTGTCACCTGAAGCCAGCCTCTCTTGCCCATCTTCCTCAGTTTCAGAGGGTAGATATTTCAGCGTTGCTTTTTCCCCAGGTCTTCACACCTTAGTGTTTTGTTTTTGCTTAACGATTGCCACCTGGGCTAGCCTCTGTTTCCCATCTTCCTCAGTTTCAGAGGGTTGATATTTCAGGGTTGCTTTTTCCCCAGGTCTCCACGCCCTTGTGTGTTTCTTTTGCTTAAAGATTGCCACCTGAGCTAGCCTCTGTTGCCCATCTTCGTCCGTTTCAGAGGGTAGATTTCTCAGTGTTGCCTTTTCGCCAGCTCCCCACGCCCTTGTGTGTTTCTTTTGCTTAAAGATTGTCACCTGAGCTAGGCACTGTTGCCCTGCTTCCTCAGTTTCAGAGGGTACCTTTTTCAGGGTAGCTTTTTGACCGGGTCTCCTCGCCATTGTATTTTTCTATTTCACTTTTTTTGCATAAAGATTGCCACCTGAGCTAGCCTCTGTTGCCCATCTTCTTCGGTTTCAGAGGGTAGATTTCTCAGTGTTTCATGTTCGCCAGCTCTCCACGCCCTTGCGTCTTTTTTTTTTTTTTGCTTAAAGGTTGCAACCTGAGCTAGCTTCTTTTGCCCATGTTCGTCAGTTTCAGAGGGTGGATTTCTCCGTGTTGCTTTTTCCCCAGGTCTCCACGCGCTTGTGTGTTTCTTTTGCTTAACGATTGCCACCTGAGGTAGCCTCTGTTGCCCATCCTCGTCAGTTTCAGAGGGTAGATATATCAGGGTTGCTTTTTCCCCAGGTCTCCACGCCCTTGTGTGTTTCTTTTGCTTAAAGTTTGCCACCTGAAGCCAGCCTCTCTTGCCCATCTTCCTCAGTTTCAGAGGGTAGATATTTCAGGGTTGCTTTTTCCCCAGGTCTCCACGCCTTTGGGTCTTGCTTCTGCTTAACGATTGCCAACTGAGGTAGCCTCTGTTGCCCTTGTTCCTCAGTTTCAGAGGGTGGATTTCTCCGTGTTGCTTTTTCCCCAGGTCTCCACGCCCTTGTGTGTTTCTTTTGCTTAACGATTGCCACCTGAGGTAGCCTCTGTTGCCCATCCTCGTCAGTTTCAGAGGGTGGATTTCTCCCTGTTGCTTTTTCCCCAGGTCTCCACGCCCTTGTGTGTTTCTTTTGCTTAAAGTTTGCCACCTGAAGCCAGCCTCTCTTGCCCATCTTCCTCAGTTTCAGAGGGTAGATATTTCAGGGTTGCTTTTTCCCCAGGTCTCCACGCCTTTGGGTTTTGCTTTTGCTTAACGATTGCCACCTGAGGTAGCCTCTCTTGCCCATCTTCCTCAGTTTCAGAGGGTGGATTTCTCCCTGTTGCTTTTTCCACAGGTCTCCACGCCCTTGTGTGTTTCTTTTGCTTCACGATTGCCACCTGAGGTAGCCTCTGTTGCCCATCCTCGTCAGTTTCAGAGGGTAGATTTCTCAGTGCTGCTTTTTCCCCAGGTCTCCACGCCCTCGTGTGTTTCTTTTGCTTAAAGTTTGTCACCTGAAGCCAGCCTCTCTTGCCCATCTTCCTCAGTTTCAGAGGGTAGATATTTCAGCGTTGCTTTTTCCCCAGGTCTTCACACCTTAGTGTTTTGTTTTTGCTTAACGATTGCCACCTGGGCTAGCCTCTGTTTCCCATCTTCCTCAGTTTCAGAGGGTTGATATTTCAGGGTTGCTTTTTCCCCAGGTCTCCACGCCCTTGTGTGTTTCTTTTGCTTAACGATTGCCACCTGACCTAGCCTCTGTTGCCCATCCTCGTCAGTTTCAGAGGGTAGATTTCTCCGTGTTGCTTTTTCCCCAGGTCTCCACGCCCTTGTGTGTTTCTTTTGCTTAACGTTTGCCACCTGAAGCCAGCCTCTCTTGCCCATCTTCCTCAGTTTCAGAGGGTAGATATTTCAGGGTTGCTTTTTACCCAGGTCTCCACGCTTTTGGGTTTTGTTTTTGCTTAACGATTGCCACCTGAGGTAGCCTCTGTTGCCCATCTTCCTCAGTTTCAGAGGGTGGATTTCTCAGTGTTGCTTTTTACCCAGGTCTCCACGCCCTTGTGTGTTTCTTTTGCTTAAAGATTGCCACCTGAGCTAGCCTCTGTTGCCCATCTTCGTCCGTTTCAGAGGGTAGATTTCTCAGTGTTGCCTTTTCGCCAGCTCCCCACGCCCTTGTGTGTTTCTTTTGCTTAAAGATTGTCACCTGAGCTAGGCACTATTGCCCTGCTTCCTCAGTTTCAGAGGGTACCTTTTTCAGGGTAGCTTTTTGACCGGGTCTCCTCGCCATTGTATTTTTCTATTTCACTTTTTTTGCATAAAGATTGCCACCTGAGCTAGCCTCTGTTGCCCATCTTCTTCGGTTTCAGAGGGTAGATTTCTCAGTGTTTCATGTTCGCCAGCTCTCCACGCCCTTGCGTCTTTTTTTTTTTTTTGCTTAAAGGTTGCAACCTGAGCTAGCTTCTTTTGCCCATGTTCGTCAGTTTCAGAGGGTGGATTTCTCCGTGTTGCTTTTTCCCCAGGTCTCCACGCCCTTGTGTGTTTCTTTTGCTTAACGATTGCCACCTGAGGTAGCCTCTGTTGCCCATCCTCGTCAGTTTCAGAGGGTAGATATATCAGGGTTGCTTTTTCCCCAGGTCTCCACGCCCTTGTGTGTTTCTTTTGCTTAAAGTTTGCCACCTGAAGCCAGCCTCTCTTGCCCATCTTCCTCAGTTTCAGAGGGTAGATATTTCAGGGTTGCTTTTTCCCCAGGTCTCCACGCCTTTGGGTCTTGCTTCTGCTTAACGATTGCCACCTGAGGTAGCCTCTGTTGCCCTTGTTCCTCAGTTTCAGAGGGTGGATTTCTCCGTGTTGCTTTTTCCCCAGGTCTCCACGCCCTTGTGTGTTTCTTTTGCTTAACGATTGCCACCTGAGGTAGCCTCTGTTGCCCATCCTCGTCAGTTTCAGAGGGTGGATTTCTCCCTGTTGCTTTTTCCCCAGGTCTCCACGCCCTTGTGTGTTTCTTTTGCTTAAAGTTTGCCACCTGAAGCCAGCCTCTCTTGCCCATCTTCCTCAGTTTCAGAGGGTAGATATTTCAGGGTTGCTTTTTCCCCAGGTCTCCACGCCTTTGGGTTTTGTTTTTGCTTAACGATTGCCACCTGAGGTAGCCTCTCTTGCCCATCTTCCTCAGTTTCAGAGGGTGGATTTCTCCGTGTTGCTTTTTCCACAGGTCTCCACGCCCTTGTGTGTTTCTTTTGCTTCACGATTGCCACCTGAGGTAGCCTCTGTTGCCCATCCTCGTCAGTTTCAGAGGGTAGATTTCTCAGTGCTGCTTTTTCCCCAGGTCTCCACGCCCTCGTGTGTTTCTTTTGCTTAAAGTTTGTCACCTGAAGCCAGCCTCTCTTGCCCATCTTCCTCAGTTTCAGAGGGTAGATATTTCAGCGTTGCTTTTTCCCCAGGTCTTCACACCTTAGTGTTTTGTTTTTGCTTAACGATTGCCACCTGGGCTAGCCTCTGTTTCCCATCTTCCTCAGTTTCAGAGGGTTGATATTTCAGGGTTGCTTTTTCCCCAGGTCTGAACGCCCTTGTGTGTTTCTTTTGCTTAACGATTGCCACCTGAGGTAGCCTCTGTTGCCCATCTTCCTCAGTTTCAGAGGGTGGATTTCTCAGTGTTGCTTTTTACCCAGGTCTCCACGCCCTTGTGTGTTTCTTTTGCTTAAAGATTGCCACCTGAGCTAGCCTCTGTTGCCCATCTTCGTCCGTTTCAGAGGGTAGATTTCTCAGTGTTGCCTTTTCGCCAGCTCCCCACGCCCTTGTGTGTTTCTTTTGCTTAAAGATTGTCACCTGAGCTAGGCACTGTTGCCCTGCTTCCTCAGTTTCAGAGGGTACCTTTTTCAGGGTAGCTTTTTGACCGGGTCTCCTCGCCATTGTATTTTTCTATTTCACTTTTTTTGCATAAAGATTGCCACCTGAGCTAGCCTCTGTTGCCCATCTTCTTCGGTTTCAGAGGGTAGATTTCTCAGTGTTTCATGTTCGCCAGCTCTCCACGCCCTTGCGTCTTTTTTTTTTTTTTGCTTAAAGGTTGCAACCTGAGCTAGCTTCTTTTGCCCATGTTCGTCAGTTTCAGAGGGTGGATTTCTCCGTGTTGCTTTTTCCCCAGGTCTCCACGCCCTTGTGTGTTTCTTTTGCTTAACGATTGCCACCTGAGGTAGCCTCTGTTGCCCATCCTCGTCAGTTTCAGAGGGTAGATATATCAGGGTTGCTTTTTCCCCAGGTCTCCACGCCCTTGTGTGTTTCTTTTGCTTAAAGTTTGCCACCTGAAGCCAGCCTCTCTTGCCCATCTTCCTCAGTTTCAGAGGGTAGATATTTCAGGGTTGCTTTTTCCCCAGGTCTCCACGCCTTTGGGTCTTGCTTCTGCTTAACGATTGCCACCTGAGGTAGCCTCTGTTGCCCTTGTTCCTCAGTTTCAGAGGGTGGATTTCTCCGTGTTGCTTTTTCCCCAGGTCTCCACGCCCTTGTGTGTTTCTTTTGCTTAACGATTGCCACCTGAGGTAGCCTCTGTTGCCCATCCTCGTCAGTTTCAGAGGGTGGATTTCTCCCTGTTGCTTTTTCCCCAGGTCTCCACGCCCTTGTGTGTTTCTTTTGCTTAAAGTTTGCCACCTGAAGCCAGCCTCTCTTGCCCATCTTCCTCAGTTTCAGAGGGTAGATATTTCAGGGTTGCTTTTTCCCCAGGTCTCCACGCCTTTGGGTTTTGTTTTTGCTTAACGATTGCCACCTGAGGTAGCCTCTCTTGCCCATCTTCCTCAGTTTCAGAGGGTGGATTTCTCCGTGTTGCTTTTTCCACAGGTCTCCACGCCCTTGTGTGTTTCTTTTGCTTAACGATTGCCACCTGAGGTAGCCTCTGTTGCCCATCCTCGTCAGTTTCAGAGGGTAGATTTCTCAGTGCTGCTTTTTCCCCAGGTCTCCACGCCCTCGTGTGTTTCTTTTGCTTAAAGTTTGTCACCTGAAGCCAGCCTCTCTTGCCCATCTTCCTCAGTTTCAGAGGGTAGATATTTCAGCGTTGCTTTTTCCCCAGGTCTTCACACCTTAGTGTTTTGTTTTTGCTTAACGATTGCCACCTGGGCTAGCCTCTGTTTCCCATCTTCCTCAGTTTCAGAGGGTTGATATTTCAGGGTTGCTTTTTCCCCAGGTCTCCACGCCCTTGTGTGTTTCTTTTGCTTCACGATTGCCACCTGAGATAGCCTCTGTTGCCCATCCTCGTCAGTTTCAGAGGGTAGATTTCTCAGTGCTGCTTTTTCCCCAGGTCTCCACGCCCTCGTGTGTTTCTTTTGCTTAAAGTTTGTCACCTGAAGCCAGCCTCTCTTGCCCATCTTCCTCAGTTTCAGAGGGTAGATATTTCAGCGTTGCTTTTTCCCCAGGTCTTCACACCTTAGTGTTTTGTTTTTGCTTAACGATTGCCACCTGGGCTAGCCTCTGTTTCCCATCTTCCTCAGTTTCAGAGGGTTGATATTTCAGGGTTGCTTTTTCCCCAGGTCTCCACGCCCTTGTGTGTTTCTTTTGCTTAAAGATTGCCACCTGACCTAGCCTCTGTTGCCCATCCTCGTCAGTTTCAGAGGGTAGATTTCTCCGTGTTGCTTTTTCCCCAGGTCTCCACGCCCTTGTGTGTTTCTTTTGCTTAACGTTTGCCACCTGAAGCCAGCCTCTCTTGCCCATCTTCCTCAGTTTCAGAGGGTAGATATTTCAGGGTTGCTTTTTACCCAGGTCTCCACGCTTTTGGGTTTTGTTTTTGCTTAACGATTGCCACCTGAGGTAGCCTCTGTTGCCCATCTTCCTCAGTTTCAGAGGGTGGATTTCTCAGTGTTGCTTTTTACCCAGGTCTCCACGCCCTTGTGTGTTTCTTTTGCTTAAAGATTGCCACCTGAGCTAGCCTCTGTTGCCCGTCTTCGTCCGTTTCAGAGGGTAGATTTCTCAGTGTTGCCTTTTCGCCAGCTCCCCACGCCCTTGTGTGTTTCTTTTGCTTAAAGATTGTCACCTGAGCTAGGCACTGTTGCCCTGCTTCCTCAGTTTCAGAGGGTACCTTTTTCAGGGTAGCTTTTTGACCGGGTCTCCTCGCCATTGTATTTTTCTATTTCACTTTTTTTGCATAAAGATTGCCACCTGAGCTAGCCTCTGTTGCCCATCTTCTTCGGTTTCAGAGGGTAGATTTCTCAGTGTTTCATGTTCGCCAGCTCTCCACGCCCTTGCGTCTTTTTTTTTTTTTTGCTTAAAGGTTGCAACCTGAGCTAGCTTCTTTTGCCCATGTTCGTCAGTTTCAGAGGGTGGATTTCTCCGTGTTGCTTTTTCCCCAGGTCTCCACGCCCTTGTGTGTTTCTTTTGCTTAACGATTGCCACCTGAGGTAGCCTCTGTTGCCCATCCTCGTCAGTTTCAGAGGGTAGATATATCAGGGTTGCTTTTTCCCCAGGTCTCCACGCCCTTGTGTGTTTCTTTTGCTTAAAGTTTGCCACCTGAAGCCAGCCTCTCTTGCCCATCTTCCTCAGTTTCAGAGGGTAGATATTTCAGGGTTGCTTTTTCCCCAGGTCTCCACGCCTTTGGGTCTTGCTTCTGCTTCACGATTGCCACCTGAGGTAGCCTCTGTTGCCCTTGTTCCTCAGTTTCAGAGGGTGGATTTCTCCGTGTTGCTTTTTCCCCAGGTCTCCACGCCCTTGTGTGTTTCTTTTGCTTAACGATTGCCACCTGAGGTAGCCTCTGTTGCCCATCCTCGTCAGTTTCAGAGGGTGGATTTCTCCCTGTTGCTTTTTCCCCAGGTCTCCACGCCCTTGTGTGTTTCTTTTGCTTAAAGTTTGCCACCTGAAGCCAGCCTCTCTTGCCCATCTTCCTCAGTTTCAGAGGGTAGATATTTCAGGGTTGCTTTTTCCCCAGGTCTCCACGCCTTTGGGTTTTGTTTTTGCTTAACGATTGCCACCTGAGGTAGCCTCTCTTGCCCATCTTCCTCAGTTTCAGAGGGTGGATTACTCCGTGTTGCTTTTTCCACAGGTCTCCACGCCCTTGTGTGTTTCTTTTGCTTCACGATTGCCACCTGAGATAGCCTCTGTTGCCCATCCTCGTCAGTTTCAGAGGGTAGATTTCTCAGTGCTGCTTTTTCCCCAGGTCTCCACGCCCTCGTGTGTTTCTTTTGCTTAAAGTTTGTCACCTGAAGCCAGCCTCTCTTGCCCATCTTCCTCAGTTTCAGAGGGTAGATATTTCAGCGTTGCTTTTTCCCCAGGTCTTCACACCTTAGTGTTTTGTTTTTGCTTAACGATTGCCACCTGGGCTAGCCTCTGTTTCCCATCTTCCTCAGTTTCAGAGGGTTGATATTTCAGGGTTGCTTTTTCCCCAGGTCTCCACGCCCTTGTGTGTTTCTTTTGCTTAACGATTGCCACCTGACCTAGCCTCTGTTGCCCATCCTCGTCAGTTTCAGAGGGTAGATTTCTCCGTGTTGCTTTTTCCCCAGGTCTCCACGCCCTTGTGTGTTTCTTTTGCTTAACGTTTGCCACCTGAAGCCAGCCTCTCTTGCCCATCTTCCTCAGTTTCAGAGGGTAGATATTTCAGGGTTGCTTTTTACCCAGGTCTCCACGCTTTTGGGTTTTGTTTTTGCTTAACGATTGCCACCTGAGGTAGCCTCTGTTGCCCATCTTCCTCAGTTTCAGAGGGTGGATTTCTCAGTGTTGCTTTTTACCCAGGTCTCCACGCCCTTGTGTGTTTCTTTTGCTTAAAGATTGCCACCTGAGCTAGCCTCTGTTGCCCATCTTCGTCCGTTTCAGAGGGTAGATTTCTCAGTGTTGCCTTTTCGCCAGCTCCCCACGCCCTTGTGTGTTTCTTTTGCTTAAAGATTGTCACCTGAGCTAGGCACTATTGCCCTGCTTCCTCAGTTTCAGAGGGTACCTTTTTCAGGGTAGCTTTTTGACCGGGTCTCCTCGCCATTGTATTTTTCTATTTCACTTTTTTTGCATAAAGATTGCCACCTGAGCTAGCCTCTGTTGCCCATCTTCTTCGGTTTCAGAGGGTAGATTTCTCAGTGTTTCATGTTCGCCAGCTCTCCACGCCCTTGCGTCTTTTTTTTTTTTTTGCTTAAAGGTTGCAACCTGAGCTAGCTTCTTTTGCCCATGTTCGTCAGTTTCAGAGGGTGGATTTCTCCGTGTTGCTTTTTCCCCAGGTCTCCACGCCCTTGTGTGTTTCTTTTGCTTAACGATTGCCACCTGAGGTAGCCTCTGTTGCCCATCCTCGTCAGTTTCAGAGGGTAGATATATCAGGGTTGCTTTTTCCCCAGGTCTCCACGCCCTTGTGTGTTTCTTTTGCTTAAAGTTTGCCACCTGAAGCCAGCCTCTCTTGCCCATCTTCCTCAGTTTCAGAGGGTAGATATTTCAGGGTTGCTTTTTCCCCAGGTCTCCACGCCTTTGGGTCTTGCTTCTGCTTAACGATTGCCACCTGAGGTAGCCTCTGTTGCCCTTGTTCCTCAGTTTCAGAGGGTGGATTTCTCCGTGTTGCTTTTTCCCCAGGTCTCCACGCCCTTGTGTGTTTCTTTTGCTTAACGATTGCCACCTGAGGTAGCCTCTGTTGCCCATCCTCGTCAGTTTCAGAGGGTGGATTTCTCCCTGTTGCTTTTTCCCCAGGTCTCCACGCCCTTGTGTGTTTCTTTTGCTTAAAGTTTGCCACCTGAAGCCAGCCTCTCTTGCCCATCTTCCTCAGTTTCAGAGGGTAGATATTTCAGGGTTGCTTTTTCCCCAGGTCTCCACGCCTTTGGGTTTTGTTTTTGCTTAACGATTGCCACCTGAGGTAGCCTCTCTTGCCCATCTTCCTCAGTTTCAGAGGGTGGATTACTCCGTGTTGCTTTTTCCACAGGTCTCCACGCCCTTGTGTGTTTCTTTTGCTTCACGATTGCCACCTGAGATAGCCTCTGTTGCCCATCCTCGTCAGTTTCAGAGGGTAGATTTCTCAGTGCTGCTTTTTCCCCAGGTCTCCACGCCCTCGTGTGTTTCTTTTGCTTAAAGTTTGTCACCTGAAGCCAGCCTCTCTTGCCCATCTTCCTCAGTTTCAGAGGGTAGATATTTCAGCGTTGCTTTTTCCCCAGGTCTTCACACCTTAGTGTTTTGTTTTTGCTTAACGATTGCCACCTGGGCTAGCCTCTGTTTCCCATCTTCCTCAGTTTCAGAGGGTTGATATTTCAGGGTTGCTTTTTCCCCAGGTCTCCACGCCCTTGTGTGTTTCTTTTGCTTAACGATTGCCACCTGACCTAGCCTCTGTTGCCCATCCTCGTCAGTTTCAGAGGGTAGATTTCTCCGTGTTGCTTTTTCCCCAGGTCTCCACGCCCTTGTGTGTTTCTTTTGCTTAACGTTTGCCACCTGAAGCCAGCCTCTCTTGCCCATCTTCCTCAGTTTCAGAGGGTAGATATTTCAGGGTTGCTTTTTACCCAGGTCTCCACGCTTTTGGGTTTTGTTTTTGCTTAACGATTGCCACCTGAGGTAGCCTCTGTTGCCCATCTTCCTCAGTTTCAGAGGGTGGATTTCTCAGTGTTGCTTTTTACCCAGGTCTCCACGCCCTTGTGTGTTTCTTTTGCTTAAAGATTGCCACCTGAGCTAGCCTCTGTTGCCCATCTTCGTCCGTTTCAGAGGGTAGATTTCTCAGTGTTGCCTTTTCGCCAGCTCCCCACGCCCTTGTGTGTTTCTTTTGCTTAAAGATTGTCACCTGAGCTAGGCACTATTGCCCTGCTTCCTCAGTTTCAGAGGGTACCTTTTTCAGGGTAGCTTTTTGACCGGGTCTCCTCGCCATTGTATTTTTCTATTTCACTTTTTTTGCATAAAGATTGCCACCTGAGCTAGCCTCTGTTGCCCATCTTCTTCGGTTTCAGAGGGTAGATTTCTCAGTGTTTCATGTTCGCCAGCTCTCCACGCCCTTGCGTCTTTTTTTTTTTTTTGCTTAAAGGTTGCAACCTGAGCTAGCTTCTTTTGCCCATGTTCGTCAGTTTCAGAGGGTGGATTTCTCCGTGTTGCTTTTTCCCCAGGTCTCCACGCCCTTGTGTGTTTCTTTTGCTTAACGATTGCCACCTGAGGTAGCCTCTGTTGCCCATCCTCGTCAGTTTCAGAGGGTAGATATATCAGGGTTGCTTTTTCCCCAGGTCTCCACGCCCTTGTGTGTTTCTTTTGCTTAAAGTTTGCCACCTGAAGCCAGCCTCTCTTGCCCATCTTCCTCAGTTTCAGAGGGTAGATATTTCAGGGTTGCTTTTTCCCCAGGTCTCCACGCCTTTGGGTCTTGCTTCTGCTTAACGATTGCCACCTGAGGTAGCCTCTGTTGCCCTTGTTCCTCAGTTTCAGAGGGTGGATTTCTCCGTGTTGCTTTTTCCCCAGGTCTCCACGCCCTTGTGTGTTTCTTTTGCTTAACGATTGCCACCTGAGGTAGCCTCTGTTGCCCATCCTCGTCAGTTTCAGAGGGTGGATTTCTCCCTGTTGCTTTTTCCCCAGGTCTCCACGCCCTTGTGTGTTTCTTTTGCTTAAAGTTTGCCACCTGAAGCCAGCCTCTCTTGCCCATCTTCCTCAGTTTCAGAGGGTAGATATTTCAGGGTTGCTTTTTCCCCAGGTCTCCACGCCTTTGGGTTTTGTTTTTGCTTAACGATTGCCACCTGAGGTAGCCTCTCTTGCCCATCTTCCTCAGTTTCAGAGGGTGGATTTCTCCGTGTTGCTTTTTCCACAGGTCTCCACGCCCTTGTGTGTTTCTTTTGCTTCACGATTGCCACCTGAGGTAGCCTCTGTTGCCCATCCTCGTCAGTTTCAGAGGGTAGATTTCTCAGTGCTGCTTTTTCCCCAGGTCTCCACGCCCTCGTGTGTTTCTTTTGCTTAAAGTTTGTCACCTGAAGCCAGCCTCTCTTGCCCATCTTCCTCAGTTTCAGAGGGTAGATATTTCAGCGTTGCTTTTTCCCCAGGTCTTCACACCTTAGTGTTTTGTTTTTGCTTAACGATTGCCACCTGGGCTAGCCTCTGTTTCCCATCTTCCTCAGTTTCAGAGGGTTGATATTTCAGGGTTGCTTTTTCCCCAGGTCTGAACGCCCTTGTGTGTTTCTTTTGCTTAACGATTGCCACCTGAGGTAGCCTCTGTTGCCCATCTTCCTCAGTTTCAGAGGGTGGATTTCTCAGTGTTGCTTTTTACCCAGGTCTCCACGCCCTTGTGTGTTTCTTTTGCTTAAAGATTGCCACCTGAGCTAGCCTCTGTTGCCCATCTTCGTCCGTTTCAGAGGGTAGATTTCTCAGTGTTGCCTTTTCGCCAGCTCCCCACGCCCTTGTGTGTTTCTTTTGCTTAAAGATTGTCACCTGAGCTAGGCACTGTTGCCCTGCTTCCTCAGTTTCAGAGGGTACCTTTTTCAGGGTAGCTTTTTGACCGGGTCTCCTCGCCATTGTATTTTTCTATTTCACTTTTTTTGCATAAAGATTGCCACCTGAGCTAGCCTCTGTTGCCCATCTTCTTCGGTTTCAGAGGGTAGATTTCTCAGTGTTTCATGTTCGCCAGCTCTCCACGCCCTTGCGTCTTTTTTTTTTTTTTGCTTAAAGGTTGCAACCTGAGCTAGCTTCTTTTGCCCATGTTCGTCAGTTTCAGAGGGTGGATTTCTCCGTGTTGCTTTTTCCCCAGGTCTCCACGCCCTTGTGTGTTTCTTTTGCTTAACGATTGCCACCTGAGGTAGCCTCTGTTGCCCATCCTCGTCAGTTTCAGAGGGTAGATATATCAGGGTTGCTTTTTCCCCAGGTCTCCACGCCCTTGTGTGTTTCTTTTGCTTAAAGTTTGCCACCTGAAGCCAGCCTCTCTTGCCCATCTTCCTCAGTTTCAGAGGGTAGATATTTCAGGGTTGCTTTTTCCCCAGGTCTCCACGCCTTTGGGTCTTGCTTCTGCTTAACGATTGCCACCTGAGGTAGCCTCTGTTGCCCTTGTTCCTCAGTTTCAGAGGGTGGATTTCTCCGTGTTGCTTTTTCCCCAGGTCTCCACGCCCTTGTGTGTTTCTTTTGCTTAACGATTGCCACCTGAGGTAGCCTCTGTTGCCCATCCTCGTCAGTTTCAGAGGGTGGATTTCTCCCTGTTGCTTTTTCCCCAGGTCTCCACGCCCTTGTGTGTTTCTTTTGCTTAAAGTTTGCCACCTGAAGCCAGCCTCTCTTGCCCATCTTCCTCAGTTTCAGAGGGTAGATATTTCAGGGTTGCTTTTTCCCCAGGTCTCCACGCCTTTGGGTTTTGTTTTTGCTTAACGATTGCCACCTGAGGTAGCCTCTCTTGCCCATCTTCCTCAGTTTCAGAGGGTGGATTTCTCCGTGTTGCTTTTTCCACAGGTCTCCACGCCCTTGTGTGTTTCTTTTGCTTAACGATTGCCACCTGAGGTAGCCTCTGTTGCCCATCCTCGTCAGTTTCAGAGGGTAGATTTCTCAGTGCTGCTTTTTCCCCAGGTCTCCACGCCCTCGTGTGTTTCTTTTGCTTAAAGTTTGTCACCTGAAGCCAGCCTCTCTTGCCCATCTTCCTCAGTTTCAGAGGGTAGATATTTCAGCGTTGCTTTTTCCCCAGGTCTTCACACCTTAGTGTTTTGTTTTTGCTTAACGATTGCCACCTGGGCTAGCCTCTGTTTCCCATCTTCCTCAGTTTCAGAGGGTTGATATTTCAGGGTTGCTTTTTCCCCAGGTCTCCACGCCCTTGTGTGTTTCTTTTGCTTAACGATTGCCACCTGACCTAGCCTCTGTTGCCCATCCTCGTCAGTTTCAGAGGGTAGATTTCTCCGTGTTGCTTTTTCCCCAGGTCTCCACGCCCTTGTGTGTTTCTTTTGCTTAACGTTTGCCACCTGAAGCCAGCCTCTCTTGCCCATCTTCCTCAGTTTCAGAGGGTAGATATTTCAGGGTTGCTTTTTACCCAGGTCTCCACGCTTTTGGGTTTTGTTTTTGCTTAACGATTGCCACCTGAGGTAGCCTCTGTTGCCCATCTTCCTCAGTTTCAGAGGGTGGATTTCTCAGTGTTGCTTTTTACCCAGGTCTCCACGCCCTTGTGTGTTTCTTTTGCTTAAAGATTGCCACCTGAGCTAGCCTCTGTTGCCCATCTTCGTCCGTTTCAGAGGGTAGATTTCTCAGTGTTGCCTTTTCGCCAGCTCCCCACGCCCTTGTGTGTTTCTTTTGCTTAAAGATTGTCACCTGAGCTAGGCACTGTTGCCCTGCTTCCTCAGTTTCAGAGGGTACCTTTTTCAGGGTAGCTTTTTGACCGGGTCTCCTCGCCATTGTATTTTTCTATTTCACTTTTTTTGCATAAAGATTGCCACCTGAGCTAGCCTCTCTTGCCCATCTTCCTCAGTTTCAGAGGGTAGATATTTCAGCGTTGCTTTTTCCCCAGGTCTTCACACCTTAGTGTTTTGTTTTTGCTTAACGATTGCCACCTGGGCTAGCCTCTGTTTCCCATCTTCCTCAGTTTCAGAGGGTTGATATTTCAGGGTTGCTTTTTCCCCAGGTCTCCACGCCCTTGTGTGTTTCTTTTGCTTAACGATTGCCACCTGACCTAGCCTCTGTTGCCCATCCTCGTCAGTTTCAGAGGGTAGATTTCTCCGTGTTGCTTTTTCCCCAGGTCTCCACGCCCTTGTGTGTTTCTTTTGCTTAACGTTTGCCACCTGAAGCCAGCCTCTCTTGCCCATCTTCCTCAGTTTCAGAGGGTAGATATTTCAGGGTTGCTTTTTACCCAGGTCTCCACGCTTTTGGGTTTTGTTTTTGCTTAACGATTGCCACCTGAGGTAGCCTCTGTTGCCCATCTTCCTCAGTTTCAGAGGGTGGATTTCTCAGTGTTGCTTTTTACCCAGGTCTCCACGCCCTTGTGTGTTTCTTTTGCTTAAAGATTGCCACCTGAGCTAGCCTCTGTTGCCCATCTTCGTCCGTTTCAGAGGGTAGATTTCTCAGTGTTGCCTTTTCGCCAGCTCCCCACGCCCTTGTGTGTTTCTTTTGCTTAAAGATTGTCACCTGAGCTAGGCACTATTGCCCTGCTTCCTCAGTTTCAGAGGGTACCTTTTTCAGGGTAGCTTTTTGACCGGGTCTCCTCGCCATTGTATTTTTCTATTTCACTTTTTTTGCATAAAGATTGCCACCTGAGCTAGCCTCTGTTGCCCATCTTCTTCGGTTTCAGAGGGTAGATTTCTCAGTGTTTCATGTTCGCCAGCTCTCCACGCCCTTGCGTCTTTTTTTTTTTTTTGCTTAAAGGTTGCAACCTGAGCTAGCTTCTTTTGCCCATGTTCGTCAGTTTCAGAGGGTGGATTTCTCCGTGTTGCTTTTTCCCCAGGTCTCCACGCCCTTGTGTGTTTCTTTTGCTTAACGATTGCCACCTGAGGTAGCCTCTGTTGCCCATCCTCGTCAGTTTCAGAGGGTAGATATATCAGGGTTGCTTTTTCCCCAGGTCTCCACGCCCTTGTGTGTTTCTTTTGCTTAAAGTTTGCCACCTGAAGCCAGCCTCTCTTGCCCATCTTCCTCAGTTTCAGAGGGTAGATATTTCAGGGTTGCTTTTTCCCCAGGTCTCCACGCCTTTGGGTCTTGCTTCTGCTTAACGATTGCCACCTGAGGTAGCCTCTGTTGCCCTTGTTCCTCAGTTTCAGAGGGTGGATTTCTCCGTGTTGCTTTTTCCCCAGGTCTCCACGCCCTTGTGTGTTTCTTTTGCTTAACGATTGCCACCTGAGGTAGCCTCTGTTGCCCATCCTCGTCAGTTTCAGAGGGTGGATTTCTCCCTGTTGCTTTTTCCCCAGGTCTCCACGCCCTTGTGTGTTTCTTTTGCTTAAAGTTTGCCACCTGAAGCCAGCCTCTCTTGCCCATCTTCCTCAGTTTCAGAGGGTAGATATTTCAGGGTTGCTTTTTCCCCAGGTCTCCACGCCTTTGGGTTTTGTTTTTGCTTAACGATTGCCACCTGAGGTAGCCTCTCTTGCCCATCTTCCTCAGTTTCAGAGGGTGGATTTCTCCGTGTTGCTTTTTCCACAGGTCTCCACGCCCTTGTGTGTTTCTTTTGCTTCACGATTGCCACCTGAGGTAGCCTCTGTTGCCCATCCTCGTCAGTTTCAGAGGGTAGATTTCTCAGTGCTGCTTTTTCCCCAGGTCTCCACGCCCTCGTGTGTTTCTTTTGCTTAAAGTTTGTCACCTGAAGCCAGCCTCTCTTGCCCATCTTCCTCAGTTTCAGAGGGTAGATATTTCAGCGTTGCTTTTTCCCCAGGTCTTCACACCTTAGTGTTTTGTTTTTGCTTAACGATTGCCACCTGGGCTAGCCTCTGTTTCCCATCTTCCTCAGTTTCAGAGGGTTGATATTTCAGGGTTGCTTTTTCCCCAGGTCTGAACGCCCTTGTGTGTTTCTTTTGCTTAACGATTGCCACCTGAGGTAGCCTCTGTTGCCCATCTTCCTCAGTTTCAGAGGGTGGATTTCTCAGTGTTGCTTTTTACCCAGGTCTCCACGCCCTTGTGTGTTTCTTTTGCTTAAAGATTGCCACCTGAGCTAGCCTCTGTTGCCCATCTTCGTCCGTTTCAGAGGGTAGATTTCTCAGTGTTGCCTTTTCGCCAGCTCCCCACGCCCTTGTGTGTTTCTTTTGCTTAAAGATTGTCACCTGAGCTAGGCACTGTTGCCCTGCTTCCTCAGTTTCAGAGGGTACCTTTTTCAGGGTAGCTTTTTGACCGGGTCTCCTCGCCATTGTATTTTTCTATTTCACTTTTTTTGCATAAAGATTGCCACCTGAGCTAGCCTCTGTTGCCCATCTTCTTCGGTTTCAGAGGGTAGATTTCTCAGTGTTTCATGTTCGCCAGCTCTCCACGCCCTTGCGTCTTTTTTTTTTTTTTGCTTAAAGGTTGCAACCTGAGCTAGCTTCTTTTGCCCATGTTCGTCAGTTTCAGAGGGTGGATTTCTCCGTGTTGCTTTTTCCCCAGGTCTCCACGCCCTTGTGTGTTTCTTTTGCTTAAAGTTTGCCACCTGAAGCCAGCCTCTCTTGCCCATCTTCCTCAGTTTCAGAGGGTAGATATTTCAGGGTTGCTTTTTCCCCAGGTCTCCACGCCTTTGGGTCTTGCTTCTGCTTAACGATTGCCACCTGAGGTAGCCTCTGTTGCCCTTGTTCCTCAGTTTCAGAGGGTGGATTTCTCCGTGTTGCTTTTTCCCCAGGTCTCCACGCCCTTGTGTGTTTCTTTTGCTTAACGATTGCCACCTGAGGTAGCCTCTGTTGCCCATCCTCGTCAGTTTCAGAGGGTGGATTTCTCCCTGTTGCTTTTTCCCCAGGTCTCCACGCCCTTGTGTGTTTCTTTTGCTTAAAGTTTGCCACCTGAAGCCAGCCTCTCTTGCCCATCTTCCTCAGTTTCAGAGGGTAGATATTTCAGGGTTGCTTTTTCCCCAGGTCTCCACGCCTTTGGGTTTTGTTTTTGCTTAACGATTGCCACCTGAGGTAGCCTCTCTTGCCCATCTTCCTCAGTTTCAGAGGGTGGATTTCTCCGTGTTGCTTTTTCCACAGGTCTCCACGCCCTTGTGTGTTTCTTTTGCTTAACGATTGCCACCTGAGGTAGCCTCTGTTGCCCATCCTCGTCAGTTTCAGAGGGTAGATTTCTCAGTGCTGCTTTTTCCCCAGGTCTCCACGCCCTCGTGTGTTTCTTTTGCTTAAAGTTTGTCACCTGAAGCCAGCCTCTCTTGCCCATCTTCCTCAGTTTCAGAGGGTAGATATTTCAGCGTTGCTTTTTCCCCAGGTCTTCACACCTTAGTGTTTTGTTTTTGCTTAACGATTGCCACCTGGGCTAGCCTCTGTTTCCCATCTTCCTCAGTTTCAGAGGGTTGATATTTCAGGGTTGCTTTTTCCCCAGGTCTCCACGCCCTTGTGTGTTTCTTTTGCTTAACGATTGCCACCTGACCTAGCCTCTGTTGCCCATCCTCGTCAGTTTCAGAGGGTAGATTTCTCCGTGTTGCTTTTTCCCCAGGTCTCCACGCCCTTGTGTGTTTCTTTTGCTTAACGTTTGCCACCTGAAGCCAGCCTCTCTTGCCCATCTTCCTCAGTTTCAGAGGGTAGATATTTCAGGGTTGCTTTTTACCCAGGTCTCCACGCTTTTGGGTTTTGTTTTTGCTTAACGATTGCCACCTGAGGTAGCCTCTGTTGCCCATCTTCCTCAGTTTCAGAGGGTGGATTTCTCAGTGTTGCTTTTTACCCAGGTCTCCACGCCCTTGTGTGTTTCTTTTGCTTAAAGATTGCCACCTGAGCTAGCCTCTGTTGCCCATCTTCGTCCGTTTCAGAGGGTAGATTTCTCAGTGTTGCCTTTTCGCCAGCTCCCCACGCCCTTGTGTGTTTCTTTTGCTTAAAGATTGTCACCTGAGCTAGGCACTGTTGCCCTGCTTCCTCAGTTTCAGAGGGTACCTTTTTCAGGGTAGCTTTTTGACCGGGTCTCCTCGCCATTGTATTTTTCTATTTCACTTTTTTTGCATAAAGATTGCCACCTGAGCTAGCCTCTGTTGCCCATCTTCTTCGGTTTCAGAGGGTAGATTTCTCAGTGTTTCATGTTCGCCAGCTCTCCACGCCCTTGCGTCTTTTTTTTTTTTTTGCTTAAAGGTTGCAACCTGAGCTAGCTTCTTTTGCCCATGTTCGTCAGTTTCAGAGGGTGGATTTCTCCGTGTTGCTTTTTCCCCAGGTCTCCACGCCCTTGTGTGTTTCTTTTGCTTAACGATTGCCACCTGAGGTAGCCTCTGTTGCCCATCCTCGTCAGTTTCAGAGGGTAGATATATCAGGGTTGCTTTTTCCCCAGGTCTCCACGCCCTTGTGTGTTTCTTTTGCTTAAAGTTTGCCACCTGAAGCCAGCCTCTCTTGCCCATCTTCCTCAGTTTCAGAGGGTAGATATTTCAGGGTTGCTTTTTCCCCAGGTCTCCACGCCTTTGGGTCTTGCTTCTGCTTAACGATTGCCACCTGAGGTAGCCTCTGTTGCCCTTGTTCCTCAGTTTCAGAGGGTGGATTTCTCCGTGTTGCTTTTTCCCCAGGTCTCCACGCCCTTGTGTGTTTCTTTTGCTTAACGATTGCCACCTGAGGTAGCCTCTGTTGCCCATCCTCGTCAGTTTCAGAGGGTGGATTTCTCCCTGTTGCTTTTTCCCCAGGTCTCCACGCCCTTGTGTGTTTCTTTTGCTTAAAGTTTGCCACCTGAAGCCAGCCTCTCTTGCCCATCTTCCTCAGTTTCAGAGGGTAGATATTTCAGGGTTGCTTTTTCCCCAGGTCTCCACGCCTTTGGGTTTTGTTTTTGCTTAACGATTGCCACCTGAGGTAGCCTCTCTTGCCCATCTTCCTCAGTTTCAGAGGGTGGATTTCTCCGTGTTGCTTTTTCCACAGGTCTCCACGCCCTTGTGTGTTTCTTTTGCTTAACGATTGCCACCTGAGGTAGCCTCTGTTGCCCATCCTCGTCAGTTTCAGAGGGTAGATTTCTCAGTGCTGCTTTTTCCCCAGGTCTCCACGCCCTCGTGTGTTTCTTTTGCTTAAAGTTTGTCACCTGAAGCCAGCCTCTCTTGCCCATCTTCCTCAGTTTCAGAGGGTAGATATTTCAGCGTTGCTTTTTCCCCAGGTCTTCACACCTTAGTGTTTTGTTTTTGCTTAACGATTGCCACCTGGGCTAGCCTCTGTTTCCCATCTTCCTCAGTTTCAGAGGGTTGATATTTCAGGGTTGCTTTTTCCCCAGGTCTCCACGCCCTTGTGTGTTTCTTTTGCTTAACGATTGCCACCTGACCTAGCCTCTGTTGCCCATCCTCGTCAGTTTCAGAGGGTAGATTTCTCCGTGTTGCTTTTTCCCCAGGTCTCCACGCCCTTGTGTGTTTCTTTTGCTTAACGTTTGCCACCTGAAGCCAGCCTCTCTTGCCCATCTTCCTCAGTTTCAGAGGGTAGATATTTCAGGGTTGCTTTTTACCCAGGTCTCCACGCTTTTGGGTTTTGTTTTTGCTTAACGATTGCCACCTGAGGTAGCCTCTGTTGCCCATCTTCCTCAGTTTCAGAGGGTGGATTTCTCAGTGTTGCTTTTTACCCAGGTCTCCACGCCCTTGTGTGTTTCTTTTGCTTAAAGATTGCCACCTGAGCTAGCCTCTGTTGCCCATCTTCGTCCGTTTCAGAGGGTAGATTTCTCAGTGTTGCCTTTTCGCCAGCTCCCCACGCCCTTGTGTGTTTCTTTTGCTTAAAGATTGTCACCTGAGCTAGGCACTGTTGCCCTGCTTCCTCAGTTTCAGAGGGTACCTTTTTCAGGGTAGCTTTTTGACCGGGTCTCCTCGCCATTGTATTTTTCTATTTCACTTTTTTTGCATAAAGATTGCCACCTGAGCTAGCCTCTGTTGCCCATCTTCTTCGGTTTCAGAGGGTAGATTTCTCAGTGTTTCATGTTCGCCAGCTCTCCACGCCCTTGCGTCTTTTTTTTTTTTTTGCTTAAAGGTTGCAACCTGAGCTAGCTTCTTTTGCCCATGTTCGTCAGTTTCAGAGGGTGGATTTCTCCGTGTTGCTTTTTCCCCAGGTCTCCACGCCCTTGTGTGTTTCTTTTGCTTAACGATTGCCACCTGAGGTAGCCTCTGTTGCCCATCCTCGTCAGTTTCAGAGGGTAGATATATCAGGGTTGCTTTTTCCCCAGGTCTCCACGCCCTTGTGTGTTTCTTTTGCTTAAAGTTTGCCACCTGAAGCCAGCCTCTCTTGCCCATCTTCCTCAGTTTCAGAGGGTAGATATTTCAGGGTTGCTTTTTCCCCAGGTCTCCACGCCTTTGGGTCTTGCTTCTGCTTAACGATTGCCACCTGAGGTAGCCTCTGTTGCCCTTGTTCCTCAGTTTCAGAGGGTGGATTTCTCCGTGTTGCTTTTTCCCCAGGTCTCCACGCCCTTGTGTGTTTCTTTTGCTTAACGATTGCCACCTGAGGTAGCCTCTGTTGCCCATCCTCGTCAGTTTCAGAGGGTGGATTTCTCCCTGTTGCTTTTTCCCCAGGTCTCCACGCCCTTGTGTGTTTCTTTTGCTTAAAGTTTGCCACCTGAAGCCAGCCTCTCTTGCCCATCTTCCTCAGTTTCAGAGGGTAGATATTTCAGGGTTGCTTTTTCCCCAGGTCTCCACGCCTTTGGGTTTTGTTTTTGCTTAACGATTGCCACCTGAGGTAGCCTCTCTTGCCCATCTTCCTCAGTTTCAGAGGGTGGATTTCTCCGTGTTGCTTTTTCCACAGGTCTCCACGCCCTTGTGTGTTTCTTTTGCTTAACGATTGCCACCTGAGGTAGCCTCTGTTGCCCATCCTCGTCAGTTTCAGAGGGTAGATTTCTCAGTGCTGCTTTTTCCCCAGGTCTCCACGCCCTCGTGTGTTTCTTTTGCTTAAAGTTTGTCACCTGAAGCCAGCCTCTCTTGCCCATCTTCCTCAGTTTCAGAGGGTAGATATTTCAGCGTTGCTTTTTCCCCAGGTCTTCACACCTTAGTGTTTTGTTTTTGCTTAACGATTGCCACCTGGGCTAGCCTCTGTTTCCCATCTTCCTCAGTTTCAGAGGGTTGATATTTCAGGGTTGCTTTTTCCCCAGGTCTCCACGCCCTTGTGTGTTTCTTTTGCTTAACGATTGCCACCTGACCTAGCCTCTGTTGCCCATCCTCGTCAGTTTCAGAGGGTAGATTTCTCCGTGTTGCTTTTTCCCCAGGTCTCCACGCCCTTGTGTGTTTCTTTTGCTTAACGTTTGCCACCTGAAGCCAGCCTCTCTTGCCCATCTTCCTCAGTTTCAGAGGGTAGATATTTCAGGGTTGCTTTTTACCCAGGTCTCCACGCTTTTGGGTTTTGTTTTTGCTTAACGATTGCCACCTGAGGTAGCCTCTGTTGCCCATCTTCCTCAGTTTCAGAGGGTGGATTTCTCAGTGTTGCTTTTTACCCAGGTCTCCACGCCCTTGTGTGTTTCTTTTGCTTAAAGATTGCCACCTGAGCTAGCCTCTGTTGCCCATCTTCGTCCGTTTCAGAGGGTAGATTTCTCAGTGTTGCCTTTTCGCCAGCTCCCCACGCCCTTGTGTGTTTCTTTTGCTTAAAGATTGTCACCTGAGCTAGGCACTGTTGCCCTGCTTCCTCAGTTTCAGAGGGTACCTTTTTCAGGGTAGCTTTTTGACCGGGTCTCCTCGCCATTGTATTTTTCTATTTCACTTTTTTTGCATAAAGATTGCCACCTGAGCTAGCCTCTGTTGCCCATCTTCTTCGGTTTCAGAGGGTAGATTTCTCAGTGTTTCATGTTCGCCAGCTCTCCACGCCCTTGCGTCTTTTTTTTTTTTTTGCTTAAAGGTTGCAACCTGAGCTAGCTTCTTTTGCCCATGTTCGTCAGTTTCAGAGGGTGGATTTCTCCGTGTTGCTTTTTCCCCAGGTCTCCACGCCCTTGTGTGTTTCTTTTGCTTAACGATTGCCACCTGAGGTAGCCTCTGTTGCCCATCCTCGTCAGTTTCAGAGGGTAGATATATCAGGGTTGCTTTTTCCCCAGGTCTCCACGCCCTTGTGTGTTTCTTTTGCTTAAAGTTTGCCACCTGAAGCCAGCCTCTCTTGCCCATCTTCCTCAGTTTCAGAGGGTAGATATTTCAGGGTTGCTTTTTCCCCAGGTCTCCACGCCTTTGGGTCTTGCTTCTGCTTAACGATTGCCACCTGAGGTAGCCTCTGTTGCCCTTGTTCCTCAGTTTCAGAGGGTGGATTTCTCCGTGTTGCTTTTTCCCCAGGTCTCCACGCCCTTGTGTGTTTCTTTTGCTTAACGATTGCCACCTGAGGTAGCCTCTGTTGCCCATCCTCGTCAGTTTCAGAGGGTGGATTTCTCCCTGTTGCTTTTTCCCCAGGTCTCCACGCCCTTGTGTGTTTCTTTTGCTTAAAGTTTGCCACCTGAAGCCAGCCTCTCTTGCCCATCTTCCTCAGTTTCAGAGGGTAGATATTTCAGGGTTGCTTTTTCCCCAGGTCTCCACGCCTTTGGGTTTTGTTTTTGCTTAACGATTGCCACCTGAGGTAGCCTCTCTTGCCCATCTTCCTCAGTTTCAGAGGGTGGATTTCTCCGTGTTGCTTTTTCCACAGGTCTCCACGCCCTTGTGTGTTTCTTTTGCTTCACGATTGCCACCTGAGATAGCCTCTGTTGCCCATCCTCGTCAGTTTCAGAGGGTAGATTTCTCAGTGCTGCTTTTTCCCCAGGTCTCCACGCCCTCGTGTGTTTCTTTTGCTTAAAGTTTGTCACCTGAAGCCAGCCTCTCTTGCCCATCTTCCTCAGTTTCAGAGGGTAGATATTTCAGCGTTGCTTTTTCCCCAGGTCTTCACACCTTAGTGTTTTGTTTTTGCTTAACGATTGCCACCTGGGCTAGCCTCTGTTTCCCATCTTCCTCAGTTTCAGAGGGTTGATATTTCAGGGTTGCTTTTTCCCCAGGTCTCCACGCCCTTGTGTGTTTCTTTTGCTTAACGATTGCCACCTGACCTAGCCTCTGTTGCCCATCCTCGTCAGTTTCAGAGGGTAGATTTCTCCGTGTTGCTTTTTCCCCAGGTCTCCACGCCCTTGTGTGTTTCTTTTGCTTAACGTTTGCCACCTGAAGCCAGCCTCTCTTGCCCATCTTCCTCAGTTTCAGAGGGTAGATATTTCAGGGTTGCTTTTTACCCAGGTCTCCACGCTTTTGGGTTTTGTTTTTGCTTAACGATTGCCACCTGAGGTAGCCTCTGTTGCCCATCTTCCTCAGTTTCAGAGGGTGGATTTCTCAGTGTTGCTTTTTACCCAGGTCTCCACGCCCTTGTGTGTTTCTTTTGCTTAAAGATTGCCACCTGAGCTAGCCTCTGTTGCCCATCTTCGTCCGTTTCAGAGGGTAGATTTCTCAGTGTTGCCTTTTCGCCAGCTCCCCACGCCCTTGTGTGTTTCTTTTGCTTAAAGATTGTCACCTGAGCTAGGCACTGTTGCCCTGCTTCCTCAGTTTCAGAGGGTACCTTTTTCAGGGTAGCTTTTTGACCGGGTCTCCTCGCCATTGTATTTTTCTATTTCACTTTTTTTGCATAAAGATTGCCACCTGAGCTAGCCTCTGTTGCCCATCTTCTTCGGTTTCAGAGGGTAGATTTCTCAGTGTTTCATGTTCGCCAGCTCTCCACGCCCTTGCGTCTTTTTTTTTTTTTTGCTTAAAGGTTGCAACCTGAGCTAGCTTCTTTTGCCCATGTTCGTCAGTTTCAGAGGGTGGATTTCTCCGTGTTGCTTTTTCCCCAGGTCTCCACGCCCTTGTGTGTTTCTTTTGCTTAACGATTGCCACCTGAGGTAGCCTCTGTTGCCCATCCTCGTCAGTTTCAGAGGGTAGATATATCAGGGTTGCTTTTTCCCCAGGTCTCCACGCCCTTGTGTGTTTCTTTTGCTTAAAGTTTGCCACCTGAAGCCAGCCTCTCTTGCCCATCTTCCTCAGTTTCAGAGGGTAGATATTTCAGGGTTGCTTTTTCCCCAGGTCTCCACGCCTTTGGGTCTTGCTTCTGCTTAACGATTGCCACCTGAGGTAGCCTCTGTTGCCCTTGTTCCTCAGTTTCAGAGGGTGGATTTCTCCGTGTTGCTTTTTCCCCAGGTCTCCACGCCCTTGTGTGTTTCTTTTGCTTAACGATTGCCACCTGAGGTAGCCTCTGTTGCCCATCCTCGTCAGTTTCAGAGGGTGGATTTCTCCCTGTTGCTTTTTCCCCAGGTCTCCACGCCCTTGTGTGTTTCTTTTGCTTAAAGTTTGCCACCTGAAGCCAGCCTCTCTTGCCCATCTTCCTCAGTTTCAGAGGGTAGATATTTCAGGGTTGCTTTTTCCCCAGGTCTCCACGCCTTTGGGTTTTGTTTTTGCTTAACGATTGCCACCTGAGGTAGCCTCTCTTGCCCATCTTCCTCAGTTTCAGAGGGTGGATTTCTCCGTGTTGCTTTTTCCACAGGTCTCCACGCCCTTGTGTGTTTCTTTTGCTTCACGATTGCCACCTGAGGTAGCCTCTGTTGCCCATCCTCGTCAGTTTCAGAGGGTAGATTTCTCAGTGCTGCTTTTTCCCCAGGTCTCCACGCCCTCGTGTGTTTCTTTTGCTTAAAGTTTGTCACCTGAAGCCAGCCTCTCTTGCCCATCTTCCTCAGTTTCAGAGGGTAGATATTTCAGCGTTGCTTTTTCCCCAGGTCTTCACACCTTAGTGTTTTGTTTTTGCTTAACGATTGCCACCTGGGCTAGCCTCTGTTTCCCATCTTCCTCAGTTTCAGAGGGTTGATATTTCAGGGTTGCTTTTTCCCCAGGTCTCCACGCCCTTGTGTGTTTCTTTTGCTTAACGATTGCCACCTGACCTAGCCTCTGTTGCCCATCCTCGTCAGTTTCAGAGGGTAGATTTCTCCGTGTTGCTTTTTCCCCAGGTCTCCACGCCCTTGTGTGTTTCTTTTGCTTAACGTTTGCCACCTGAAGCCAGCCTCTCTTGCCCATCTTCCTCAGTTTCAGAGGGTAGATATTTCAGGGTTGCTTTTTACCCAGGTCTCCACGCTTTTGGGTTTTGTTTTTGCTTAACGATTGCCACCTGAGGTAGCCTCTGTTGCCCATCTTCCTCAGTTTCAGAGGGTGGATTTCTCAGTGTTGCTTTTTACCCAGGTCTCCACGCCCTTGTGTGTTTCTTTTGCTTAAAGATTGCCACCTGAGCTAGCCTCTGTTGCCCATCTTCGTCCGTTTCAGAGGGTAGATTTCTCAGTGTTGCCTTTTCGCCAGCTCCCCACGCCCTTGTGTGTTTCTTTTGCTTAAAGATTGTCACCTGAGCTAGGCACTGTTGCCCTGCTTCCTCAGTTTCAGAGGGTACCTTTTTCAGGGTAGCTTTTTGACCGGGTCTCCTCGCCATTGTATTTTTCTATTTCACTTTTTTTGCATAAAGATTGCCACCTGAGCTAGCCTCTGTTGCCCATCTTCTTCGGTTTCAGAGGGTAGATTTCTCAGTGTTTCATGTTCGCCAGCTCTCCACGCCCTTGCGTCTTTTTTTTTTTTTTGCTTAAAGGTTGCAACCTGAGCTAGCTTCTTTTGCCCATGTTCGTCAGTTTCAGAGGGTGGATTTCTCCGTGTTGCTTTTTCCCCAGGTCTCCACGCCCTTGTGTGTTTCTTTTGCTTAACGATTGCCACCTGAGGTAGCCTCTGTTGCCCATCCTCGTCAGTTTCAGAGGGTAGATATATCAGGGTTGCTTTTTCCCCAGGTCTCCACGCCCTTGTGTGTTTCTTTTGCTTAAAGTTTGCCACCTGAAGCCAGCCTCTCTTGCCCATCTTCCTCAGTTTCAGAGGGTAGATATTTCAGGGTTGCTTTTTCCCCAGGTCTCCACGCCTTTGGGTCTTGCTTCTGCTTAACGATTGCCACCTGAGGTAGCCTCTGTTGCCCTTGTTCCTCAGTTTCAGAGGGTGGATTTCTCCGTGTTGCTTTTTCCCCAGGTCTCCACGCCCTTGTGTGTTTCTTTTGCTTAACGATTGCCACCTGAGGTAGCCTCTGTTGCCCATCCTCGTCAGTTTCAGAGGGTGGATTTCTCCCTGTTGCTTTTTCCCCAGGTCTCCACGCCCTTGTGTGTTTCTTTTGCTTAAAGTTTGCCACCTGAAGCCAGCCTCTCTTGCCCATCTTCCTCAGTTTCAGAGGGTAGATATTTCAGGGTTGCTTTTTCCCCAGGTCTCCACGCCTTTGGGTTTTGTTTTTGCTTAACGATTGCCACCTGAGGTAGCCTCTCTTGCCCATCTTCCTCAGTTTCAGAGGGTGGATTTCTCCGTGTTGCTTTTTCCACAGGTCTCCACGCCCTTGTGTGTTTCTTTTGCTTCACGATTGCCACCTGAGATAGCCTCTGTTGCCCATCCTCGTCAGTTTCAGAGGGTAGATTTCTCAGTGCTGCTTTTTCCCCAGGTCTCCACGCCCTCGTGTGTTTCTTTTGCTTAAAGTTTGTCACCTGAAGCCAGCCTCTCTTGCCCATCTTCCTCAGTTTCAGAGGGTAGATATTTCAGCGTTGCTTTTTCCCCAGGTCTTCACACCTTAGTGTTTTGTTTTTGCTTAACGATTGCCACCTGGGCTAGCCTCTGTTTCCCATCTTCCTCAGTTTCAGAGGGTTGATATTTCAGGGTTGCTTTTTCCCCAGGTCTCCACGCCCTTGTGTGTTTCTTTTGCTTAACGATTGCCACCTGACCTAGCCTCTGTTGCCCATCCTCGTCAGTTTCAGAGGGTAGATTTCTCCGTGTTGCTTTTTCCCCAGGTCTCCACGCCCTTGTGTGTTTCTTTTGCTTAACGTTTGCCACCTGAAGCCAGCCTCTCTTGCCCATCTTCCTCAGTTTCAGAGGGTAGATATTTCAGGGTTGCTTTTTACCCAGGTCTCCACGCTTTTGGGTTTTGTTTTTGCTTAACGATTGCCACCTGAGGTAGCCTCTGTTGCCCATCTTCCTCAGTTTCAGAGGGTGGATTTCTCAGTGTTGCTTTTTACCCAGGTCTCCACGCCCTTGTGTGTTTCTTTTGCTTAAAGATTGCCACCTGAGCTAGCCTCTGTTGCCCATCTTCGTCCGTTTCAGAGGGTAGATTTCTCAGTGTTGCCTTTTCGCCAGCTCCCCACGCCCTTGTGTGTTTCTTTTGCTTAAAGATTGTCACCTGAGCTAGGCACTGTTGCCCTGCTTCCTCAGTTTCAGAGGGTACCTTTTTCAGGGTAGCTTTTTGACCGGGTCTCCTCGCCATTGTATTTTTCTATTTCACTTTTTTTGCATAAAGATTGCCACCTGAGCTAGCCTCTGTTGCCCATCTTCTTCGGTTTCAGAGGGTAGATTTCTCAGTGTTTCATGTTCGCCAGCTCTCCACGCCCTTGCGTCTTTTTTTTTTTTTTGCTTAAAGGTTGCAACCTGAGCTAGCTTCTTTTGCCCATGTTCGTCAGTTTCAGAGGGTGGATTTCTCCGTGTTGCTTTTTCCCCAGGTCTCCACGCCCTTGTGTGTTTCTTTTGCTTAACGATTGCCACCTGAGGTAGCCTCTGTTGCCCATCCTCGTCAGTTTCAGAGGGTAGATATATCAGGGTTGCTTTTTCCCCAGGTCTCCACGCCCTTGTGTGTTTCTTTTGCTTAAAGTTTGCCACCTGAAGCCAGCCTCTCTTGCCCATCTTCCTCAGTTTCAGAGGGTAGATATTTCAGGGTTGCTTTTTCCCCAGGTCTCCACGCCTTTGGGTCTTGCTTCTGCTTAACGATTGCCACCTGAGGTAGCCTCTGTTGCCCTTGTTCCTCAGTTTCAGAGGGTGGATTTCTCCGTGTTGCTTTTTCCCCAGGTCTCCACGCCCTTGTGTGTTTCTTTTGCTTAACGATTGCCACCTGAGGTAGCCTCTGTTGCCCATCCTCGTCAGTTTCAGAGGGTGGATTTCTCCCTGTTGCTTTTTCCCCAGGTCTCCACGCCCTTGTGTGTTTCTTTTGCTTAAAGTTTGCCACCTGAAGCCAGCCTCTCTTGCCCATCTTCCTCAGTTTCAGAGGGTAGATATTTCAGGGTTGCTTTTTCCCCAGGTCTCCACGCCTTTGGGTTTTGTTTTTGCTTAACGATTGCCACCTGAGGTAGCCTCTCTTGCCCATCTTCCTCAGTTTCAGAGGGTGGATTTCTCCGTGTTGCTTTTTCCACAGGTCTCCACGCCCTTGTGTGTTTCTTTTGCTTCACGATTGCCACCTGAGGTAGCCTCTGTTGCCCATCCTCGTCAGTTTCAGAGGGTAGATTTCTCAGTGCTGCTTTTTCCCCAGGTCTCCACGCCCTCGTGTGTTTCTTTTGCTTAAAGTTTGTCACCTGAAGCCAGCCTCTCTTGCCCATCTTCCTCAGTTTCAGAGGGTAGATATTTCAGCGTTGCTTTTTCCCCAGGTCTTCACACCTTAGTGTTTTGTTTTTGCTTAACGATTGCCACCTGGGCTAGCCTCTGTTTCCCATCTTCCTCAGTTTCAGAGGGTTGATATTTCAGGGTTGCTTTTTCCCCAGGTCTCCACGCCCTTGTGTGTTTCTTTTGCTTAACGATTGCCACCTGACCTAGCCTCTGTTGCCCATCCTCGTCAGTTTCAGAGGGTAGATTTCTCCGTGTTGCTTTTTCCCCAGGTCTCCACGCCCTTGTGTGTTTCTTTTGCTTAACGTTTGCCACCTGAAGCCAGCCTCTCTTGCCCATCTTCCTCAGTTTCAGAGGGTAGATATTTCAGGGTTGCTTTTTACCCAGGTCTCCACGCTTTTGGGTTTTGTTTTTGCTTAACGATTGCCACCTGAGGTAGCCTCTGTTGCCCATCTTCCTCAGTTTCAGAGGGTGGATTTCTCAGTGTTGCTTTTTACCCAGGTCTCCACGCCCTTGTGTGTTTCTTTTGCTTAAAGATTGCCACCTGAGCTAGCCTCTGTTGCCCATCTTCGTCCGTTTCAGAGGGTAGATTTCTCAGTGTTGCCTTTTCGCCAGCTCCCCACGCCCTTGTGTGTTTCTTTTGCTTAAAGATTGTCACCTGAGCTAGGCACTGTTGCCCTGCTTCCTCAGTTTCAGAGGGTACCTTTTTCAGGGTAGCTTTTTGACCGGGTCTCCTCGCCATTGTATTTTTCTATTTCACTTTTTTTGCATAAAGATTGCCACCTGAGCTAGCCTCTGTTGCCCATCTTCTTCGGTTTCAGAGGGTAGATTTCTCAGTGTTTCATGTTCGCCAGCTCTCCACGCCCTTGCGTCTTTTTTTTTTTTTTGCTTAAAGGTTGCAACCTGAGCTAGCTTCTTTTGCCCATGTTCGTCAGTTTCAGAGGGTGGATTTCTCCGTGTTGCTTTTTCCCCAGGTCTCCACGCCCTTGTGTGTTTCTTTTGCTTAACGATTGCCACCTGAGGTAGCCTCTGTTGCCCATCCTCGTCAGTTTCAGAGGGTAGATATATCAGGGTTGCTTTTTCCCCAGGTCTCCACGCCCTTGTGTGTTTCTTTTGCTTAAAGTTTGCCACCTGAAGCCAGCCTCTCTTGCCCATCTTCCTCAGTTTCAGAGGGTAGATATTTCAGGGTTGCTTTTTCCCCAGGTCTCCACGCCTTTGGGTCTTGCTTCTGCTTAACGATTGCCACCTGAGGTAGCCTCTGTTGCCCTTGTTCCTCAGTTTCAGAGGGTGGATTTCTCCGTGTTGCTTTTTCCCCAGGTCTCCACGCCCTTGTGTGTTTCTTTTGCTTAACGATTGCCACCTGAGGTAGCCTCTGTTGCCCATCCTCGTCAGTTTCAGAGGGTGGATTTCTCCCTGTTGCTTTTTCCCCAGGTCTCCACGCCCTTGTGTGTTTCTTTTGCTTAAAGTTTGCCACCTGAAGCCAGCCTCTCTTGCCCATCTTCCTCAGTTTCAGAGGGTAGATATTTCAGGGTTGCTTTTTCCCCAGGTCTCCACGCCTTTGGGTTTTGTTTTTGCTTAACGATTGCCACCTGAGGTAGCCTCTCTTGCCCATCTTCCTCAGTTTCAGAGGGTGGATTTCTCCGTGTTGCTTTTTCCACAGGTCTCCACGCCCTTGTGTGTTTCTTTTGCTTCACGATTGCCACCTGAGGTAGCCTCTGTTGCCCATCCTCGTCAGTTTCAGAGGGTAGATTTCTCAGTGCTGCTTTTTCCCCAGGTCTCCACGCCCTCGTGTGTTTCTTTTGCTTAAAGTTTGTCACCTGAAGCCAGCCTCTCTTGCCCATCTTCCTCAGTTTCAGAGGGTAGATATTTCAGCGTTGCTTTTTCCCCAGGTCTTCACACCTTAGTGTTTTGTTTTTGCTTAACGATTGCCACCTGGGCTAGCCTCTGTTTCCCATCTTCCTCAGTTTCAGAGGGTTGATATTTCAGGGTTGCTTTTTCCCCAGGTCTCCACGCCCTTGTGTGTTTCTTTTGCTTAACGATTGCCACCTGACCTAGCCTCTGTTGCCCATCCTCGTCAGTTTCAGAGGGTAGATTTCTCCGTGTTGCTTTTTCCCCAGGTCTCCACGCCCTTGTGTGTTTCTTTTGCTTAACGTTTGCCACCTGAAGCCAGCCTCTCTTGCCCATCTTCCTCAGTTTCAGAGGGTAGATATTTCAGGGTTGCTTTTTACCCAGGTCTCCACGCTTTTGGGTTTTGTTTTTGCTTAACGATTGCCACCTGAGGTAGCCTCTGTTGCCCATCTTCCTCAGTTTCAGAGGGTGGATTTCTCAGTGTTGCTTTTTACCCAGGTCTCCACGCCCTTGTGTGTTTCTTTTGCTTAAAGATTGCCACCTGAGCTAGCCTCTGTTGCCCATCTTCGTCCGTTTCAGAGGGTAGATTTCTCAGTGTTGCCTTTTCGCCAGCTCCCCACGCCCTTGTGTGTTTCTTTTGCTTAAAGATTGTCACCTGAGCTAGGCACTGTTGCCCTGCTTCCTCAGTTTCAGAGGGTACCTTTTTCAGGGTAGCTTTTTGACCGGGTCTCCTCGCCATTGTATTTTTCTATTTCACTTTTTTTGCATAAAGATTGCCACCTGAGCTAGCCTCTGTTGCCCATCTTCTTCGGTTTCAGAGGGTAGATTTCTCAGTGTTTCATGTTCGCCAGCTCTCCACGCCCTTGCGTCTTTTTTTTTTTTTTGCTTAAAGGTTGCAACCTGAGCTAGCTTCTTTTGCCCATGTTCGTCAGTTTCAGAGGGTGGATTTCTCCGTGTTGCTTTTTCCCCAGGTCTCCACGCCCTTGTGTGTTTCTTTTGCTTAACGATTGCCACCTGAGGTAGCCTCTGTTGCCCATCCTCGTCAGTTTCAGAGGGTAGATATATCAGGGTTGCTTTTTCCCCAGGTCTCCACGCCCTTGTGTGTTTCTTTTGCTTAAAGTTTGCCACCTGAAGCCAGCCTCTCTTGCCCATCTTCCTCAGTTTCAGAGGGTAGATATTTCAGGGTTGCTTTTTCCCCAGGTCTCCACGCCTTTGGGTCTTGCTTCTGCTTAACGATTGCCACCTGAGGTAGCCTCTGTTGCCCTTGTTCCTCAGTTTCAGAGGGTGGATTTCTCCGTGTTGCTTTTTCCCCAGGTCTCCACGCCCTTGTGTGTTTCTTTTGCTTAACGATTGCCACCTGAGGTAGCCTCTGTTGCCCATCCTCGTCAGTTTCAGAGGGTGGATTTCTCCCTGTTGCTTTTTCCCCAGGTCTCCACGCCCTTGTGTGTTTCTTTTGCTTAAAGTTTGCCACCTGAAGCCAGCCTCTCTTGCCCATCTTCCTCAGTTTCAGAGGGTAGATATTTCAGGGTTGCTTTTTCCCCAGGTCTCCACGCCTTTGGGTTTTGTTTTTGCTTAACGATTGCCACCTGAGGTAGCCTCTCTTGCCCATCTTCCTCAGTTTCAGAGGGTGGATTTCTCCGTGTTGCTTTTTCCACAGGTCTCCACGCCCTTGTGTGTTTCTTTTGCTTCACGATTGCCACCTGAGGTAGCCTCTGTTGCCCATCCTCGTCAGTTTCAGAGGGTAGATTTCTCAGTGCTGCTTTTTCCCCAGGTCTCCACGCCCTCGTGTGTTTCTTTTGCTTAAAGTTTGTCACCTGAAGCCAGCCTCTCTTGCCCATCTTCCTCAGTTTCAGAGGGTAGATATTTCAGCGTTGCTTTTTCCCCAGGTCTTCACACCTTAGTGTTTTGTTTTTGCTTAACGATTGCCACCTGGGCTAGCCTCTGTTTCCCATCTTCCTCAGTTTCAGAGGGTTGATATTTCAGGGTTGCTTTTTCCCCAGGTCTCCACGCCCTTGTGTGTTTCTTTTGCTTAACGATTGCCACCTGACCTAGCCTCTGTTGCCCATCCTCGTCAGTTTCAGAGGGTAGATTTCTCCGTGTTGCTTTTTCCCCAGGTCTCCACGCCCTTGTGTGTTTCTTTTGCTTAACGTTTGCCACCTGAAGCCAGCCTCTCTTGCCCATCTTCCTCAGTTTCAGAGGGTAGATATTTCAGGGTTGCTTTTTACCCAGGTCTCCACGCTTTTGGGTTTTGTTTTTGCTTAACGATTGCCACCTGAGGTAGCCTCTGTTGCCCATCTTCCTCAGTTTCAGAGGGTGGATTTCTCAGTGTTGCTTTTTACCCAGGTCTCCACGCCCTTGTGTGTTTCTTTTGCTTAAAGATTGCCACCTGAGCTAGCCTCTGTTGCCCATCTTCGTCCGTTTCAGAGGGTAGATTTCTCAGTGTTGCCTTTTCGCCAGCTCCCCACGCCCTTGTGTGTTTCTTTTGCTTAAAGATTGTCACCTGAGCTAGGCACTGTTGCCCTGCTTCCTCAGTTTCAGAGGGTACCTTTTTCAGGGTAGCTTTTTGACCGGGTCTCCTCGCCATTGTATTTTTCTATTTCACTTTTTTTGCATAAAGATTGCCACCTGAGCTAGCCTCTGTTGCCCATCTTCTTCGGTTTCAGAGGGTAGATTTCTCAGTGTTTCATGTTCGCCAGCTCTCCACGCCCTTGCGTCTTTTTTTTTTTTTTGCTTAAAGGTTGCAACCTGAGCTAGCTTCTTTTGCCCATGTTCGTCAGTTTCAGAGGGTGGATTTCTCCGTGTTGCTTTTTCCCCAGGTCTCCACGCCCTTGTGTGTTTCTTTTGCTTAACGATTGCCACCTGAGGTAGCCTCTGTTGCCCATCCTCGTCAGTTTCAGAGGGTAGATATATCAGGGTTGCTTTTTCCCCAGGTCTCCACGCCCTTGTGTGTTTCTTTTGCTTAAAGTTTGCCACCTGAAGCCAGCCTCTCTTGCCCATCTTCCTCAGTTTCAGAGGGTAGATATTTCAGGGTTGCTTTTTCCCCAGGTCTCCACGCCTTTGGGTCTTGCTTCTGCTTAACGATTGCCACCTGAGGTAGCCTCTGTTGCCCTTGTTCCTCAGTTTCAGAGGGTGGATTTCTCCGTGTTGCTTTTTCCCCAGGTCTCCACGCCCTTGTGTGTTTCTTTTGCTTAACGATTGCCACCTGAGGTAGCCTCTGTTGCCCATCCTCGTCAGTTTCAGAGGGTGGATTTCTCCCTGTTGCTTTTTCCCCAGGTCTCCACGCCCTTGTGTGTTTCTTTTGCTTAAAGTTTGCCACCTGAAGCCAGCCTCTCTTGCCCATCTTCCTCAGTTTCAGAGGGTAGATATTTCAGGGTTGCTTTTTCCCCAGGTCTCCACGCCTTTGGGTTTTGTTTTTGCTTAACGATTGCCACCTGAGGTAGCCTCTCTTGCCCATCTTCCTCAGTTTCAGAGGGTGGATTTCTCCGTGTTGCTTTTTCCACAGGTCTCCACGCCCTTGTGTGTTTCTTTTGCTTCACGATTGCCACCTGAGGTAGCCTCTGTTGCCCATCCTCGTCAGTTTCAGAGGGTAGATTTCTCAGTGCTGCTTTTTCCCCAGGTCTCCACGCCCTCGTGTGTTTCTTTTGCTTAAAGTTTGTCACCTGAAGCCAGCCTCTCTTGCCCATCTTCCTCAGTTTCAGAGGGTAGATATTTCAGCGTTGCTTTTTCCCCAGGTCTTCACACCTTAGTGTTTTGTTTTTGCTTAACGATTGCCACCTGGGCTAGCCTCTGTTTCCCATCTTCCTCAGTTTCAGAGGGTTGATATTTCAGGGTTGCTTTTTCCCCAGGTCTCCACGCCCTTGTGTGTTTCTTTTGCTTAACGATTGCCACCTGACCTAGCCTCTGTTGCCCATCCTCGTCAGTTTCAGAGGGTAGATTTCTCCGTGTTGCTTTTTCCCCAGGTCTCCACGCCCTTGTGTGTTTCTTTTGCTTAACGTTTGCCACCTGAAGCCAGCCTCTCTTGCCCATCTTCCTCAGTTTCAGAGGGTAGATATTTCAGGGTTGCTTTTTACCCAGGTCTCCACGCTTTTGGGTTTTGTTTTTGCTTAACGATTGCCACCTGAGGTAGCCTCTGTTGCCCATCTTCCTCAGTTTCAGAGGGTGGATTTCTCAGTGTTGCTTTTTACCCAGGTCTCCACGCCCTTGTGTGTTTCTTTTGCTTAAAGATTGCCACCTGAGCTAGCCTCTGTTGCCCATCTTCGTCCGTTTCAGAGGGTAGATTTCTCAGTGTTGCCTTTTCGCCAGCTCCCCACGCCCTTGTGTGTTTCTTTTGCTTAAAGATTGTCACCTGAGCCAGGCACTGTTGCCCTGCTTCCTCAGTTTCAGAGGGTACCTTTTTCAGGGTAGCTTTTTGACCGGGTCTCCTCGCCATTGTATTTTTCTATTTCACTTTTTTTGCATAAAGATTGCCACCTGAGCTAGCCTCTGTTGCCCATCTTCTTCGGTTTCAGAGGGTAGATTTCTCAGTGTTTCATGTTCGCCAGCTCTCCACGCCCTTGCGTCTTTTTTTTTTTTTTGCTTAAAGGTTGCAACCTGAGCTAGCTTCTTTTGCCCATGTTCGTCAGTTTCAGAGGGTGGATTTCTCCGTGTTGCTTTTTCCCCAGGTCTCCACGCCCTTGTGTGTTTCTTTTGCTTAACGATTGCCACCTGAGGTAGCCTCTGTTGCCCATCCTCGTCAGTTTCAGAGGGTAGATATATCAGGGTTGCTTTTTCCCCAGGTCTCCACGCCCTTGTGTGTTTCTTTTGCTTAAAGTTTGCCACCTGAAGCCAGCCTCTCTTGCCCATCTTCCTCAGTTTCAGAGGGTAGATATTTCAGGGTTGCTTTTTCCCCAGGTCTCCACGCCTTTGGGTCTTGCTTCTGCTTAACGATTGCCACCTGAGGTAGCCTCTGTTGCCCTTGTTCCTCAGTTTCAGAGGGTGGATTTCTCCGTGTTGCTTTTTCCCCAGGTCTCCACGCCCTTGTGTGTTTCTTCTGCTTAACGATTGCCACCTGAGGTAGCCTCTGTTGCCCATCCTCGTCAGTTTCAGAGGGTGGATTTCTCCCTGTTGCTTTTCCCCCAGGTCTCCACGCCCTTGTGTGTTCCTTTTGCTTAAACTTTGCCACCTGAAGCCAGACTCTCTTGCCCATCTTCCTCAGTTTCAGAGGGTAGATACTTCAGGGTTGCTTTTTCCCCAGGTCTCCACGCCTTTGGGTTTTGTTTTTGCTTAACGATTGCCACCTGGGCTAGCCTCTCTTGCCCATCTTCCTCAGTTTCAGAGGGTGGATTTCTCCGTGTTGCTTTTTCCACAGGTCTCCACGCCCTTGTGTGTTTCTTTTGCTTAACGATTGCCACCTGAGGTAGCCTCTGTTGCCCATCCTCGTCAGTTTCAGAGGGTAGATTTCTCAGTGCTGCTTTTTCCCCAGGTCTCCACGCCCTCGTGTGTTTCTTTTGCTTAAAGTTTGTCACCTGAAGCCAGCCTCTCTTGCCCATCTTCCTCAGTTTCAGAGGGTAGATATTTCAGGGTTGCTTTTTCCCCAGGTCTTCACACCTTAGTGTTTTGTTTTTGCTTAACGATTGCCACCTGGGCTAGCCTCTGTTTCCCATCTTCCTCAGTTTCAGAGGGTTGATATTTCAGGGTTGCTTTTTCCCCAGGTCTCCACGCCCTTGTGTGTTTCTTTTGCTTAACGATTGCCACCTGACCAGCCTCTGTTGCCCATCCTCGTCAGTTACAGAGGGTAGATTTCTCAGTGCTGCTTTTTCCCCAGGTCTCCACGCCCTCGTGTGTTTCTTTTGCTTAAAGTTTGTCACCTGAAGCCAGCCTCTCTTGCCCATCTTCCTCAGTTTCAGAGGGTAGATATTTCAGCGTTGCTTTTTCCCCAGGTCTTCACACCTTAGTGTTTTGTTTTTGCTTAACGATTGCCACCTGGGCTAGCCTCTGTTTCCCATCTTCCTCAGTTTCAGAGGGTTGATATTTCAGGGTTGCTTTTTCCCCAGGTCTCCACGCCCTTGTGTGTTTCTTTTGCTTAACGATTGCCACCTGACCTAGCCTCTGTTGCCCATCCTCGTCAGTTTCAGAGGGTAGATTTCTCCGTGTTGCTTTTTCCCCAGGTCTCCACGCCCTTGTGTGTTTCTTTTGCTTAACGTTTGCCACCTGAAGCCAGCCTCTCTTGCCCATCTTCCTCAGTTTCAGAGGGTAGATATTTCAGGGTTGCTTTTTCCCCAGGTCTCCACGCCTTTGGGTCTTGCTTCTGCTTAACGATTGCCACCTGAGGTAGCCTCTGTTGCCCTTGTTCCTCAGTTTCAGAGGGTAGATATTTCAGCGTTGCTTTTTCCCCAGGTCTTCACACCTTAGTGTTTTGTTTTTGCTTAACGATTGCCACCTGGGCTAGCCTCTGTTTCCCATCTTCCTCAGTTTCAGAGGGTTGATATTTCAGGGTTGCTTTTTCCCCAGGTCTCCACGCCCTTGTGTGTTTCTTTTGCTTAACGATTGCCACCTGACCTAGCCTCTGTTGCCCATCCTCGTCAGTTTCAGAGGGTAGATTTCTCCGTGTTGCTTTTTCCCCAGGTCTCCACGCCCTTGTGTGTTTCTTTTGCTTAACGTTTGCCACCTGAAGCCAGCCTCTCTTGCCCATCTTCCTCAGTTTCAGAGGGTAGATATTTCAGGGTTGCTTTTTACCCAGGTCTCCACGCTTTTGGGTTTTGTTTTTGCTTAACGATTGCCACCTGAGGTAGCCTCTGTTGCCCATCTTCCTCAGTTTCAGAGGGTGGATTTCTCAGTGTTGCTTTTTACCCAGGTCTCCACGCCCTTGTGTGTTTCTTTTGCTTAAAGATTGCCACCTGAGCTAGCCTCTGTTGCCCATCTTCGTCCGTTTCAGAGGGTAGATTTCTCAGTGTTGCCTTTTCGCCAGCTCCCCACGCCCTTGTGTGTTTCTTTTGCTTAAAGATTGTCACCTGAGCTAGGCACTGTTGCCCTGCTTCCTCAGTTTCAGAGGGTACCTTTTTCAGGGTAGCTTTTTGACCGGGTCTCCTCGCCATTGTATTTTTCTATTTCACTTTTTTTGCATAAAGATTGCCACCTGAGCTAGCCTCTGTTGCCCATCTTCTTCGGTTTCAGAGGGTAGATTTCTCAGTGTTTCATGTTCGCCAGCTCTCCACGCCCTTGCGTCTTTTTTTTTTTTTTGCTTAAAGGTTGCAACCTGAGCTAGCTTCTTTTGCCCATGTTCGTCAGTTTCAGAGGGTGGATTTCTCCGTGTTGCTTTTTCCCCAGGTCTCCACGCCCTTGTGTGTTTCTTTTGCTTAACGATTGCCACCTGAGGTAGCCTCTGTTGCCCATCCTCGTCAGTTTCAGAGGGTAGATATATCAGGGTTGCTTTTTCCCCAGGTCTCCACGCCCTTGTGTGTTTCTTTTGCTTAAAGTTTGCCACCTGAAGCCAGCCTCTCTTGCCCATCTTCCTCAGTTTCAGAGGGTAGATATTTCAGGGTTGCTTTTTCCCCAGGTCTCCACGCCTTTGGGTCTTGCTTCTGCTTAACGATTGCCACCTGAGGTAGCCTCTGTTGCCCTTGTTCCTCAGTTTCAGAGGGTGGATTTCTCCGTGTTGCTTTTTCCCCAGGTCTCCACGCCCTTGTGTGTTTCTTTTGCTTAACGATTGCCACCTGAGGTAGCCTCTGTTGCCCATCCTCGTCAGTTTCAGAGGGTGGATTTCTCCCTGTTGCTTTTTCCCCAGGTCTCCACGCCCTTGTGTGTTTCTTTTGCTTAAAGTTTGCCACCTGAAGCCAGCCTCTCTTGCCCATCTTCCTCAGTTTCAGAGGGTAGATATTTCAGGGTTGCTTTTTCCCCAGGTCTCCACGCCTTTGGGTTTTGTTTTTGCTTAACGATTGCCACCTGAGGTAGCCTCTCTTGCCCATCTTCCTCAGTTTCAGAGGGTGGATTTCTCCGTGTTGCTTTTTCCACAGGTCTCCACGCCCTTGTGTGTTTCTTTTGCTTCACGATTGCCACCTGAGATAGCCTCTGTTGCCCATCCTCGTCAGTTTCAGAGGGTAGATTTCTCAGTGCTGCTTTTTCCCCAGGTCTCCACGCCCTCGTGTGTTTCTTTTGCTTAAAGTTTGTCACCTGAAGCCAGCCTCTCTTGCCCATCTTCCTCAGTTTCAGAGGGTAGATATTTCAGCGTTGCTTTTTCCCCAGGTCTTCACACCTTAGTGTTTTGTTTTTGCTTAACGATTGCCACCTGGGCTAGCCTCTGTTTCCCATCTTCCTCAGTTTCAGAGGGTTGATATTTCAGGGTTGCTTTTTCCCCAGGTCTCCACGCCCTTGTGTGTTTCTTTTGCTTAACGATTGCCACCTGACCTAGCCTCTGTTGCCCATCCTCGTCAGTTTCAGAGGGTAGATTTCTCCGTGTTGCTTTTTCCCCAGGTCTCCACGCCCTTGTGTGTTTCTTTTGCTTAACGTTTGCCACCTGAAGCCAGCCTCTCTTGCCCATCTTCCTCAGTTTCAGAGGGTAGATATTTCAGGGTTGCTTTTTACCCAGGTCTCCACGCTTTTGGGTTTTGTTTTTGCTTAACGATTGCCACCTGAGGTAGCCTCTGTTGCCCATCTTCCTCAGTTTCAGAGGGTGGATTTCTCAGTGTTGCTTTTTACCCAGGTCTCCACGCCCTTGTGTGTTTCTTTTGCTTAAAGATTGCCACCTGAGCTAGCCTCTGTTGCCCATCTTCGTCCGTTTCAGAGGGTAGATTTCTCAGTGTTGCCTTTTCGCCAGCTCCCCACGCCCTTGTGTGTTTCTTTTGCTTAAAGATTGTCACCTGAGCCAGGCACTGTTGCCCTGCTTCCTCAGTTTCAGAGGGTACCTTTTTCAGGGTAGCTTTTTGACCGGGTCTCCTCGCCATTGTATTTTTCTATTTCACTTTTTTTGCATAAAGATTGCCACCTGAGCTAGCCTCTGTTGCCCATCTTCTTCGGTTTCAGAGGGTAGATTTCTCAGTGTTTCATGTTCGCCAGCTCTCCACGCCCTTGCGTCTTTTTTTTTTTTTTGCTTAAAGGTTGCAACCTGAGCTAGCTTCTTTTGCCCATGTTCGTCAGTTTCAGAGGGTGGATTTCTCCGTGTTGCTTTTTCCCCAGGTCTCCACGCCCTTGTGTGTTTCTTTTGCTTAACGATTGCCACCTGAGGTAGCCTCTGTTGCCCATCCTCGTCAGTTTCAGAGGGTAGATATATCAGGGTTGCTTTTTCCCCAGGTCTCCACGCCCTTGTGTGTTTCTTTTGCTTAAAGTTTGCCACCTGAAGCCAGCCTCTCTTGCCCATCTTCCTCAGTTTCAGAGGGTAGATATTTCAGGGTTGCTTTTTCCCCAGGTCTCCACGCCTTTGGGTCTTGCTTCTGCTTAACGATTGCCACCTGAGGTAGCCTCTGTTGCCCTTGTTCCTCAGTTTCAGAGGGTGGATTTCTCCGTGTTGCTTTTTCCCCAGGTCTCCACGCCCTTGTGTGTTTCTTCTGCTTAACGATTGCCACCTGAGGTAGCCTCTGTTGCCCATCCTCGTCAGTTTCAGAGGGTGGATTTCTCCCTGTTGCTTTTCCCCCAGGTCTCCACGCCCTTGTGTGTTCCTTTTGCTTAAACTTTGCCACCTGAAGCCAGACTCTCTTGCCCATCTTCCTCAGTTTCAGAGGGTAGATACTTCAGGGTTGCTTTTTCCCCAGGTCTCCACGCCTTTGGGTTTTGTTTTTGCTTAACGATTGCCACCTGGGCTAGCCTCTCTTGCCCATCTTCCTCAGTTTCAGAGGGTGGATTTCTCCGTGTTGCTTTTTCCACAGGTCTCCACGCCCTTGTGTGTTTCTTTTGCTTCACGATTGCCACCTGAGGTAGCCTCTGTTGCCCATCCTCGTCAGTTTCAGAGGGTAGATTTCTCAGTGCTGCTTTTTCCCCAGGTCTCTACGCCCTCGTGTGTTTCTTTTGCTTAAAGTTTGTCACCTGAAGCCAGCCTCTCTTGCCCATCTTCCTCAGTTTCAGAGGGTAGATATTTCAGCGTTGCTTTTTCCCCAGGTCTTCACACCTTAGTGTTTTGTTTTTGCTTAACGATTGCCACCTGGGCTAGCCTCTGTTTCCCATCTTCCTCAGTTTCAGAGGGTTGATATTTCAGGGTTGCTTTTTCCCCAGGTCTCCACGCCCTTGTGTGTTTCTTTTGCTTAACGATTGCCACCTGACCAGCCTCTGTTGCCCATCCTCGTCAGTTACAGAGGGTAGATTTCTCAGTGCTGCTTTTTCCCCAGGTCTCCACGCCCTCGTGTGTTTCTTTTGCTTAAAGTTTGTCACCTGAAGCCAGCCTCTCTTGCCCATCTTCCTCAGTTTCAGAGGGTAGATATTTCAGCGTTGTTTTTTCCCCAGGTCTTCACACCTTAGTGTTTTGTTTTTGCTTAACGATTGCCACCTGGGCTAGCCTCTGTTTCCCATCTTCCTCAGTTTCAGAGGGTTGATATTTCAGGGTTGCTTTTTCCCCAGGTCTCCACGCCCTTGTGTGTTTCTTTTGCTTAACGATTGCCACCTGACCTAGCCTCTGTTGCCCATCCTCGTCAGTTTCAGAGGGTAGATTTCTCCGTGTTGCTTTTTCCCCAGGTCTCCACGCCCTTGTGTGTTTCTTTTGCTTAACGTTTGCCACCTGAAGCCAGCCTCTCTTGCCCATCTTCCTCAGTTTCAGAGGGTAGATATTTCAGGGTTGCTTTTTCCCCAGGTCTCCACGCCTTTGGGTCTTGCTTCTGCTTAACGATTGCCACCTGAGGTAGCCTCTGTTGCCCTTGTTCCTCAGTTTCAGAGGGTAGATATTTCAGCGTTGCTTTTTCCCCAGGTCTTCACACCTTAGTGTTTTGTTTTTGCTTAACGATTGCCACCTGGGCTAGCCTCTGTTTCCCATCTTCCTCAGTTTCAGAGGGTTGATATTTCAGGGTTGCTTTTTCCCCAGGTCTCCACGCCCTTGTGTGTTTCTTTTGCTTAACGATTGCCACCTGACCTAGCCTCTGTTGCCCATCCTCGTCAGTTTCAGAGGGTAGATTTCTCCGTGTTGCTTTTTCCCCAGGTCTCCACGCCCTTGTGTGTTTCTTTTGCTTAACGTTTGCCACCTGAAGCCAGCCTCTCTTGCCCATCTTCCTCAGTTTCAGAGGGTAGATATTTCAGGGTTGCTTTTTACCCAGGTCTCCACGCTTTTGGGTTTTGTTTTTGCTTAACGATTGCCACCTGAGGTAGCCTCTGTTGCCCATCTTCCTCAGTTTCAGAGGGTGGATTTCTCAGTGTTGCTTTTTACCCAGGTCTCCACGCCCTTGTGTGTTTCTTTTGCTTAAAGATTGCCACCTGAGCTAGCCTCTGTTGCCCATCTTCGTCCGTTTCAGAGGGTAGATTTCTCAGTGTTGCCTTTTCGCCAGCTCCCCACGCCCTTGTGTGTTTCTTTTGCTTAAAGATTGTCACCTGAGCTAGGCACTGTTGCCCTGCTTCCTCAGTTTCAGAGGGTACCTTTTTCAGGGTAGCTTTTTGACCGGGTCTCCTCGCCATTGTATTTTTCTATTTCACTTTTTTTGCATAAAGATTGCCACCTGAGCTAGCCTCTGTTGCCCATCTTCTTCGGTTTCAGAGGGTAGATTTCTCAGTGTTTCATGTTCGCCAGCTCTCCACGCCCTTGCGTCTTTTTTTTTTTTTTGCTTAAAGGTTGCAACCTGAGCTAGCTTCTTTTGCCCATGTTCGTCAGTTTCAGAGGGTGGATTTCTCCGTGTTGCTTTTTCCCCAGGTCTCCACGCCCTTGTGTGTTTCTTTTGCTTAACGATTGCCACCTGAGGTAGCCTCTGTTGCCCATCCTCGTCAGTTTCAGAGGGTAGATATATCAGGGTTGCTTTTTCCCCAGGTCTCCACGCCCTTGTGTGTTTCTTTTGCTTAAAGTTTGCCACCTGAAGCCAGCCTCTCTTGCCCATCTTCCTCAGTTTCAGAGGGTAGATATTTCAGGGTTGCTTTTTCCCCAGGTCTCCACGCCTTTGGGTCTTGCTTCTGCTTAACGATTGCCACCTGAGGTAGCCTCTGTTGCCCTTGTTCCTCAGTTTCAGAGGGTGGATTTCTCCGTGTTGCTTTTTCCCCAGGTCTCCACGCCCTTGTGTGTTTCTTTTGCTTAACGATTGCCACCTGAGGTAGCCTCTGTTGCCCATCCTCGTCAGTTTCAGAGGGTGGATTTCTCCCTGTTGCTTTTTCCCCAGGTCTCCACGCCCTTGTGTGTTTCTTTTGCTTAAAGTTTGCCACCTGAAGCCAGCCTCTCTTGCCCATCTTCCTCAGTTTCAGAGGGTAGATATTTCAGGGTTGCTTTTTCCCCAGGTCTCCACGCCTTTGGGTTTTGTTTTTGCTTAACGATTGCCACCTGAGGTAGCCTCTCTTGCCCATCTTCCTCAGTTTCAGAGGGTGGATTTCTCCGTGTTGCTTTTTCCACAGGTCTCCACGCCCTTGTGTGTTTCTTTTGCTTCACGATTGCCACCTGAGATAGCCTCTGTTGCCCATCCTCGTCAGTTTCAGAGGGTAGATTTCTCAGTGCTGCTTTTTCCCCAGGTCTCCACGCCCTCGTGTGTTTCTTTTGCTTAAAGTTTGTCACCTGAAGCCAGCCTCTCTTGCCCATCTTCCTCAGTTTCAGAGGGTAGATATTTCAGCGTTGCTTTTTCCCCAGGTCTTCACACCTTAGTGTTTTGTTTTTGCTTAACGATTGCCACCTGGGCTAGCCTCTGTTTCCCATCTTCCTCAGTTTCAGAGGGTTGATATTTCAGGGTTGCTTTTTCCCCAGGTCTCCACGCCCTTGTGTGTTTCTTTTGCTTAACGATTGCCACCTGACCTAGCCTCTGTTGCCCATCCTCGTCAGTTTCAGAGGGTAGATTTCTCCGTGTTGCTTTTTCCCCAGGTCTCCACGCCCTTGTGTGTTTCTTTTGCTTAACGTTTGCCACCTGAAGCCAGCCTCTCTTGCCCATCTTCCTCAGTTTCAGAGGGTAGATATTTCAGGGTTGCTTTTTACCCAGGTCTCCACGCTTTTGGGTTTTGTTTTTGCTTAACGATTGCCACCTGAGGTAGCCTCTGTTGCCCATCTTCCTCAGTTTCAGAGGGTGGATTTCTCAGTGTTGCTTTTTACCCAGGTCTCCACGCCCTTGTGTGTTTCTTTTGCTTAAAGATTGCCACCTGAGCTAGCCTCTGTTGCCCATCTTCGTCCGTTTCAGAGGGTAGATTTCTCAGTGTTGCCTTTTCGCCAGCTCCCCACGCCCTTGTGTGTTTCTTTTGCTTAAAGATTGTCACCTGAGCTAGGCACTGTTGCCCTGCTTCCTCAGTTTCAGAGGGTACCTTTTTCAGGGTAGCTTTTTGACCGGGTCTCCTCGCCATTGTATTTTTCTATTTCACTTTTTTTGCATAAAGATTGCCACCTGAGCTAGCCTCTGTTGCCCATCTTCTTCGGTTTCAGAGGGTAGATTTCTCAGTGTTTCATGTTCGCCAGCTCTCCACGCCCTTGCGTCTTTTTTTTTTTTTTGCTTAAAGGTTGCAACCTGAGCTAGCTTCTTTTGCCCATGTTCGTCAGTTTCAGAGGGTGGATTTCTCCGTGTTGCTTTTTCCCCAGGTCTCCACGCCCTTGTGTGTTTCTTTTGCTTAACGATTGCCACCTGAGGTAGCCTCTGTTGCCCATCCTCGTCAGTTTCAGAGGGTAGATATATCAGGGTTGCTTTTTCCCCAGGTCTCCACGCCCTTGTGTGTTTCTTTTGCTTAAAGTTTGCCACCTGAAGCCAGCCTCTCTTGCCCATCTTCCTCAGTTTCAGAGGGTAGATATTTCAGGGTTGCTTTTTCCCCAGGTCTCCACGCCTTTGGGTCTTGCTTCTGCTTAACGATTGCCACCTGAGGTAGCCTCTGTTGCCCTTGTTCCTCAGTTTCAGAGTGTGGATTTCTCCGTGTTGCTTTTTCCCCAGGTCTCCACGCCCTTGTGTGTTTCTTCTGCTTAACGATTGCCACCTGAGGTAGCCTCTGTTGCCCATCCTCGTCAGTTTCAGAGGGTGGATTTCTCCCTGTTGCTTTTTCCCCAGGTCTCCACGCCCTTGTGTGTTCCTTTTGCTTAAACTTTGCCACCTGAAGCCAGACTCTCTTGCCCATCTTCCTCAGTTTCAGAGGGTAGATACTTCAGGGTTGCTTTTTCCCCAGGTCTCCACGCCTTTGGGTTTTGTTTTTGCTTAACGATTGCCACCTGGGCTAGCCTCTCTTGCCCATCTTCCTCAGTTTCAGAGGGTGGATTTCTCCGTGTTGCTTTTTCCACAGGTCTCCACGCCCTTGTGTGTTTCTTTTGCTTAACGATTGCCACCTGAGGTAGCCTCTGTTGCCCATCCTCGTCAGTTTCAGAGGGTAGATATATCAGGGTTGCTTTTTCCCCAGGTCTCCACGCCCTTGTGTGTTTCTTTTGCTTAAAGTTTGCCACCTGAAGCCAGCCTCTCTTGCCCATCTTCCTCAGTTTCAGAGGGTAGATATTTCAGGGTTGCTTTTTCCCCAGGTCTCCACGCCTTTGGGTCTTGCTTCTGCTTAACGATTGCCACCTGAGGTAGCCTCTGTTGCCCTTGTTCCTCAGTTTCAGAGGGTGGATTTCTCCGTGTTGCTTTTTCCCCAGGTCTCCACGCCCTTGTGTGTTTCTTTTGCTTAACGATTGCCACCTGAGGTAGCCTCTGTTGCCCATCCTCGTCAGTTTCAGAGGGTAGATTTCTCAGTGCTGCTTTTTCCCCAGGTCTCCACGCCCTCGTGTGTTTCTTTTGCTTAAAGTTTGTCACCTGAAGCCAGCCTCTCTTGCCCATCTTCCTCAGTTTCAGAGGGTAGATATTTCAGCGTTGCTTTTTCCCCAGGTCTTCACACCTTAGTGTTTTGTTTTTGCTTAACGATTGCCACCTGGGCTAGCCTCTGTTTCCCATCTTCCTCAGTTTCAGAGGGTTGATATTTCAGGGTTGCTTTTTCCCCAGGTCTCCACGCCCTTGTGTGTTTCTTTTGCTTAACGATTGCCACCTGACCTAGCCTCTGTTGCCCATCCTCGTCAGTTTCAGAGGGTAGATTTCTCCGTGTTGCTTTTTCCCCAGGTCTCCACGCCCTTGTGTGTTTCTTTTGCTTAACGTTTGCCACCTGAAGCCAGCCTCTCTTGCCCATCTTCCTCAGTTTCAGAGGGTAGATATTTCAGGGTTGCTTTTTACCCAGGTCTCCACGCTTTTGGGTTTTGTTTTTGCTTAACGATTGCCACCTGAGGTAGCCTCTGTTGCCCATCTTCCTCAGTTTCAGAGGGTGGATTTCTCAGTGTTGCTTTTTACCCAGGTCTCCACGCCCTTGTGTGTTTCTTTTGCTTAAAGATTGCCACCTGAGCTAGCCTCTGTTGCCCATCTTCGTCCGTTTCAGAGGGTAGATTTCTCAGTGTTGCCTTTTCGCCAGCTCCCCACGCCCTTGTGTGTTTCTTTTGCTTAAAGATTGTCACCTGAGCTAGGCACTGTTGCCCTGCTTCCTCAGTTTCAGAGGGTACCTTTTTCAGGGTAGCTTTTTGACCGGGTCTCCTCGCCATTGTATTTTTCTATTTCACTTTTTTTGCATAAAGATTGCCACCTGAGCTAGCCTCTGTTGCCCATCTTCTTCGGTTTCAGAGGGTAGATTTCTCAGTGTTTCATGTTCGCCAGCTCTCCACGCCCTTGCGTCTTTTTTTTTTTTTTGCTTAAAGGTTGCAACCTGAGCTAGCTTCTTTTGCCCATGTTCGTCAGTTTCAGAGGGTGGATTTCTCCGTGTTGCTTTTTCCCCAGGTCTCCACGCCCTTGTGTGTTTCTTTTGCTTAACGATTGCCACCTGAGGTAGCCTCTGTTGCCCATCCTCGTCAGTTTCAGAGGGTAGATATATCAGGGTTGCTTTTTCCCCAGGTCTCCACGCCCTTGTGTGTTTCTTTTGCTTAAAGTTTGCCACCTGAAGCCAGCCTCTCTTGCCCATCTTCCTCAGTTTCAGAGGGTAGATATTTCAGGGTTGCTTTTTACCCAGGTCTCCACGCTTTTGGGTTTTGTTTTTGCTTAACGATTGCCACCTGAGGTAGCCTCTGTTGCCCATCTTCCTCAGTTTCAGAGGGTGGATTTCTCAGTGTTGCTTTTTACCCAGGTCTCCACGCCCTTGTGTGTTTCTTTTGCTTAAAGATTGCCACCTGAGCTAGCCTCTGTTGCCCATCTTCGTCCGTTTCAGAGGGTAGATTTCTCAGTGTTGCCTTTTCGCCAGCTCCCCACGCCCTTGTGTGTTTCTTTTGCTTAAAGATTGTCACCTGAGCTAGGCACTGTTGCCCTGCTTCCTCAGTTTCAGAGGGTACCTTTTTCAGGGTAGCTTTTTGACCGGGTCTCCTCGCCATTGTATTTTTCTATTTCACTTTTTTTGCATAAAGATTGCCACCTGAGCTAGCCTCTGTTGCCCATCTTCTTCGGTTTCAGAGGGTAGATTTCTCAGTGTTTCATGTTCGCCAGCTCTCCACGCCCTTGCGTCTTTTTTTTTTTTTTGCTTAAAGGTTGCAACCTGAGCTAGCTTCTTTTGCCCATGTTCGTCAGTTTCAGAGGGTGGATTTCTCCGTGTTGCTTTTTCCCCAGGTCTCCACGCCCTTGTGTGTTTCTTTTGCTTAAAGTTTGCCACCTGAAGCCAGCCTCTCTTGCCCATCTTCCTCAGTTTCAGAGGGTAGATATTTCAGGGTTGCTTTTTCCCCAGGTCTCCACGCCTTTGGGTCTTGCTTCTGCTTAACGATTGCCACCTGAGGTAGCCTCTGTTGCCCTTGTTCCTCAGTTTCAGAGGGTGGATTTCTCCGTGTTGCTTTTTCCCCAGGTCTCCACGCCCTTGTGTGTTTCTTTTGCTTAACGATTGCCACCTGAGGTAGCCTCTGTTGCCCATCCTCGTCAGTTTCAGAGGGTGGATTTCTCCCTGTTGCTTTTTCCCCAGGTCTCCACGCCCTTGTGTGTTCCTTTTGCTTAAACTTTGCCACCTGAAGCCAGACTCTCTTGCCCATCTTCCTCAGTTTCAGAGGGTAGATATTTCAGGGTTGCTTTTTCCCCAGGTCTCCACGCCTTTGGGTTTTGTTTTTGCTTAACGATTGCCACCTGGGCTAGCCTCTCTTGCCCATCTTCCTCAGTTTCAGAGGGTGGATTTCTCCGTGTTGCTTTTTCCACAGGTCTCCACGCCCTTGTGTGTTTCTTTTGCTTAACGATTGCCACCTGAGGTAGCCTCTGTTGCCCATCCTCGTCAGTTTCATAGGGTAGATTTCTCAGTGCTGCTTTTTCCCCAGGTCTCCACGCCCTCGTGTGTTTCTTTTGCTTAAAGTTTGTCACCTGAAGCCAGCCTCTCTTGCCCATCTTCCTCAGTTTCAGAGGGTAGATATTTCAGCGTCGCTTTTTCCCCAGGTCTTCACACCTTAGTGTTTTGTTTTTGCTTAACGATTGCCACCTGGGCTAGCCTCTGTTTCCCATCTTCCTCAGTTTCAGAGGGTTGATATTTCAGGGTTGCTTTTTCCCCAGGTCTCCACGCCCTTGTGTGTTTCTTTTGCTTAACGATTGCCACCTGACCTAGCCTCTGTTGCCCATCCTCGTCAGTTTCAGAGGGTAGATTTCTCCGTGTTGCTTTTTCCCCAGGTCTCCACGCCCTTGTGTGTTTCTTTTGCTTAACGTTTGCCACCTGAAGCCAGCCTCTCTTGCCCATCTTCCTCAGTTTCAGAGGGTAGATATTTCAGGGTTGCTTTTTACCCAGGTCTCCACGCTTTTGGGTTTTGTTTTTGCTTAACGATTGCCACCTGAGGTAGCCTCTGTTGCCCATCTTCCTCAGTTTCAGAGGGTGGATTTCTCAGTGTTGCTTTTTACCCAGGTCTCCACGCCCTTGTGTGTTTCTTTTGCTTAAAGATTGCCACCTGAGCTAGCCTCTGTTGCCCATCTTCGTCCGTTTCAGAGGGTAGATTTCTCAGTGTTGCCTTTTCGCCAGCTCCCCACGCCCTTGTGTGTTTCTTTTGCTTAAAGATTGTCACCTGAGCTAGGCACTGTTGCCCTGCTTCCTCAGTTTCAGAGGGTACCTTTTTCAGGGTAGCTTTTTGACCGGGTCTCCTCGCCATTGTATTTTTCTATTTCACTTTTTTTGCATAAAGATTGCCACCTGAGCTAGCCTCTGTTGCCCATCTTCTTCGGTTTCAGAGGGTAGATTTCTCAGTGTTTCATGTTCGCCAGCTCTCCACGCCCTTGCGTCTTTTTTTTTTTTTTGCTTAAAGGTTGCAACCTGAGCTAGCTTCTTTTGCCCATGTTCGTCAGTTTCAGAGGGTGGATTTCTCCGTGTTGCTTTTTCCCCAGGTCTCCACGCCCTTGTGTGTTTCTTTTGCTTAAAGATTGCCACCTGAGGTAGCCTCTGTTGCCCATCCTCGTCAGTTTCAGAGGGTAGATATATCAGGGTTGCTTTTTCCCCAGGTCTCCACGCCCTTGTGTGTTTCTTTTGCTTAAAGTTTGCCACCTGAAGCCAGCCTCTCTTGCCCATCTTCCTCAGTTTCAGAGGGTAGATATTTCAGGGTTGCTTTTTCCCCAGGTCTCCACGCCTTTGGGTCTTGCTTCTGCTTAACGATTGCCACCTGAGGTAGCCTCTGTTGCCCTTGTTCCTCAGTTTCAGAGGGTGGATTTCTCCGTGTTGCTTTTTCCCCAGGTCTCCACGCCCTTGTGTGTTTCTTTTGCTTAACGATTGCCACCTGAGGTAGCCTCTGTTGCCCATCCTCGTCAGTTTCAGAGGGTGGATTTCTCCCTGTTGCTTTTTCCCCAGGTCTCCACGCCCTTGTCTGTTTCTTTTGCTTAAAGTTTGCCACCTGAAGCCAGCCTCTCTTGCCCATCTTCCTCAGTTTCAGAGGGTAGATATTTCAGGGTTGCTTTTTCCCCAGGTCTCCACGCCTTTGGGTTTTGTTTTTGCTTAACGATTGCCACCTGAGGTAGCCTCTCTTGCCCATCTTCCTCAGTTTCAGAGGGTGGATTTCTCCGTGTTGCTTTTTCCACAGGTCTCCACGCCCTTGTGTGTTTCTTTTGCTTAACGATTGCCACCTGAGGTAGCCTCTGTTGCCCATCCTCGTCAGTTTCAGAGGGTAGATTTCTCAGTGCTGCTTTTTCCCCAGGTCTCCACGCCCTCGTGTGTTTCTTTTGCTTAAAGTTTGTCACCTGAAGCCAGCCTCTCTTGCCCATCTTCCTCAGTTTCAGAGGGTAGATATTTCAGCGTTGCTTTTTCCCCAGGTCTTCACACCTTAGTGTTTTGTTTTTGCTTAACGATTGCCACCTGGGCTAGCCTCTGTTTCCCATCTTCCTCAGTTTCAGAGGGTTGATATTTCAGCGTTGCTTTTTCCCCAGGTCTTAACACCTTAGTGTTTTGTTTTTGCTTAACGATTGCCACCTGGGCTAGCCTCTGTTTCCCATCTTCCTCAGTTTCAGAGGGTTGATATTTCAGGGTTGCTTTTCCCCAGGTCTCCACGCCCTTGTGTGTTTCTTTTGCTTAACGATTGCCACCTGACCTAGCCTCTGTTGCCCATCCTCGTCAGTTTCAGAGGGTAGATTTCTCCGTGTTGCTTTTTCCCCAGGTCTCCACACCCTTGAGTGTTTCTTTTGCTTAACGTTTGCCACCTGAAGCCAGCCTCTCTTGCCCATCTTCCTCAGTTTCAGAGGGTAGATATTTCAGGGTTGCTTTTTACCCAGGTCTCCACGCTTTTGGGTTTTGTTTTTGCTTAACGATTGCCACCTGAGGTAGCCTCTGTTGCCCATCTTCCTCAGTTTCAGAGGGTGGATTTCTCAGTGTTGCTTTTTACCCAGGTCTCCACGCCCTTGTGTGTTTCTTTTGCTTAAAGATTGCCACCTGAGCTAGCCTCTGTTGCCCATCTTCGTCCGTTTCAGAGGGTAGATTTCTCAGTGTTGCCTTTTCGCCAGCTCCCCACGCCCTTGTGTGTTTCTTTTGCTTAAAGATTGTCACCTGAGCTAGGCACTGTTGCCCTGCTTCCTCAGTTTCAGAGGGTATCTTTTTCAGGGTAGCTTTTTGACCGGGTCTCCTCGCCATTGTATTTTTCTATTTCACTTTTTTTGCATAAAGATTGCCACCTGAGCTAGCCTCTGTTGCCCATCTTCTTCGGTTTCAGAGGGTAGATTTCTCAGTGTTTCATGTTCGCCAGCTCTCCACGCCCTTGCGTCTTTTTTTTTTTCTGCTTAAAGGTTGCAACCTGAGCTAGCTTCTTTTGCCCATGTTCGTCAGTTTCAGAGGGTGGATTTCTCCGTGTTGCTTTTTCCCCAGGTCTCCACGCCCTTGTGTGTTTCTTTTGCTTAAAGATTGCCACCTGAGGTAGCCTCTGTTGCCCATCCTCGTCAGTTTCAGAGGGTAGATATATCAGGGTTGCTTTTTCCCCAGGTCTCCACGCCCTTGTGTGTTTCTTTTGCTTAAAGTTTGCCACCTGAAGCCAGCCTCTCTTGCCCATCTTCCTCAGTTTCAGAGGGTAGATATTTCAGGGTTGCTTTTTCCCCAGGTCTCCACGCCTTTGGGTCTTGCTTCTGCTTAACGATTGCCACCTGAGGTAGCCTCTGTTGCCCTTGTTCCTCAGTTTCAGAGGGTGGATTTCTCCGTGTTGCTTTTTCCCCAGGTCTCCACGCCCTTGTGTGTTTCTTTTGCTTAACGATTGCCACCTGAGGTAGCCTCTGTTGCCCATCCTCGTCAGTTTCAGAGGGTGGATTTCTCCCTGTTGCTTTTTCCCCAGGTCTCCACGCCCTTGTCTGTTTCTTTTGCTTAAAGTTTGCCACCTGAAGCCAGCCTCTCTTGCCCATCTTCCTCAGTTTCAGAGGGTAGATATTTCAGGGTTGCTTTTTCCCCAGGTCTCCACGCCTTTGGGTTTTGTTTTTGCTTAACGATTGCCACCTGAGGTAGCCTCTCTTGCCCATCTTCCTCAGTTTCAGAGGGTGGATTTCTCCGTGTTGCTTTTTCCACAGGTCTCCACGCCCTTGTGTGTTTCTTTTGCTTAACGATTGCCACCTGAGGTAGCCTCTGTTGCCCATCCTCGTCAGTTTCAGAGGGTAGATTTCTCAGTGCTGCTTTTTCCCCAGGTCTCCACGCCCTCGTGTGTTTCTTTTGCTTAAAGTTTGTCACCTGAAGCCAGCCTCTCTTGCCCATCTTCCTCAGTTTCAGAGGGTAGATATTTCAGCGTTGCTTTTTCCCCAGGTCTTCACACCTTAGTGTTTTGTTTTTGCTTAACGATTGCCACCTGGGCTAGCCTCTGTTTCCCATCTTCCTCAGTTTCAGAGGGTTGATATTTCAGCGTTGCTTTTTCCCCAGGTCTTAACACCTTAGTGTTTTGTTTTTGCTTAACGATTGCCACCTGGGCTAGCCTCTGTTTCCCATCTTCCTCAGTTTCAGAGGGTTGATATTTCAGGGTTGCTTTTCCCCAGGTCTCCACGCCCTTGTGTGTTTCTTTTGCTTAACGATTGCCACCTGACCTAGCCTCTGTTGCCCATCCTCGTCAGTTTCAGAGGGTAGATTTCTCCGTGTTGCTTTTTCCCCAGGTCTCCACACCCTTGAGTGTTTCTTTTGCTTAACGTTTGCCACCTGAAGCCAGCCTCTCTTGCCCATCTTCCTCAGTTTCAGAGGGTAGATATTTCAGGGTTGCTTTTTACCCAGGTCTCCACGCTTTTGGGTTTTGTTTTTGCTTAACGATTGCCACCTGAGGTAGCCTCTGTTGCCCATCTTCCTCAGTTTCAGAGGGTGGATTTCTCAGTGTTGCTTTTTACCCAGGTCTCCACGCCCTTGTGTGTTTCTTTTGCTTAAAGATTGCCACCTGAGCTAGCCTCTGTTGCCCATCTTCGTCCGTTTCAGAGGGTAGATTTCTCAGTGTTGCCTTTTCGCCAGCTCCCCACGCCCTTGTGTGTTTCTTTTGCTTAAAGATTGTCACCTGAGCTAGGCACTGTTGCCCTGCTTCCTCAGTTTCAGAGGGTATCTTTTTCAGGGTAGCTTTTTGACCGGGTCTCCTCGCCATTGTATTTTTCTATTTCACTTTTTTTGCATAAAGATTGCCACCTGAGCTAGCCTCTGTTGCCCATCTTCTTCGGTTTCAGAGGGTAGATTTCTCAGTGTTTCATGTTCGCCAGCTCTCCACGCCCTTGCGTCTTTTTTTTTTTCTGCTTAAAGGTTGCAACCTGAGCTAGCTTCTTTTGCCCATGTTCGTCAGTTTCAGAGGGTGGATTTCTCCGTGTTGCTTTTTCCCCAGGTCTCCATGCCCTTGTGTGTTTCTTTTGCTTAACGATTGCCACCTGAGGTAGCCTCTGTTGCCCATCCTCGTCAGTTTCAGAAGGTAGATTTCTCAGTGCTGCTTTTCCCCCAGGTCTCCACGCCCTTGTGTGTTTCTTTTGCTTAAAGTTTGCCACCTGAAGCCAGCCTCTCTTGCCCATCTTCCTCAGTTTCAGAGGGTAGATATTTCAGGGTTGCTTTTTCCCCAGGTCTCCACGCCTTTGGGTTTTGTTTTTGCTTAACGTATGCCACCTGAGGTAACCTCTGTTGCCCATCATCCTCAGTTTCAGAGGGTGGATTTCTCCGTGTTGCTTTTTCCACAGATCTCCACGCCCTTGTGTGTTTCTTTTGCTTGACGATTGCCACCTGAGGTAGCCTCTGTTGCTCATCCTCGTCAGTTTCTGAGGGTAGATTTCTCAGTGCTGCTGTTTCCCCAGGTCTCCACGCCCTTGTCTGTTTCTTTTGTTTAAAGTTTGCAACCTGAAGCCAGCCTCTCTTGCCCATCTTCCTCAGTTTCAGAGGGTAGATATTTCAGGGTTGCTTTTTCCCCAGGTCTCCACGCCTTTGGGTTTTGTTTTTGCTTAACGATTGCCACCTGAGGTAGCCTCTGTTGCCCATCTTCCTCAGTTTCAGAGGGTGGATTTCTACCTGTTGCTTTTTCCCCACGTCTCCACGCCCTTGTGTGTTGCTTTTGCTTAAACTTTGCCACCTGAAGCCAGACTCTCTTGCCCATCTTCCTCAGTTTCAGAGGGTAGATATTTCAGGGTTGCTTTTTCCCCAGGTCTCCACGCTTTTGGGTTTTGTTTTTGCTTAACGATTGCCACCTGAGGTAGCCTCTGTTGCCCATCTTCCTCAGTTTCAGAGGGTGGATTTCTCAGTGTTGCTTTTTACCCAGGTCTCCACGCCCTTGTGTGTTTCTTTTGCTTAAAGATTGCCACCTGAGCTAGCCTCTGTTGCCCATCTTCGTCCGTTTCAGAGGGTGGATTTCTCAGTGTTGCCTTTTCGCCAGCTCCCCACGCCCTTGTGTGTTTCTTTTGCTTAAAGATTGTCACCTGAGCTAGGCACTGTTGCCCTGCTTCCTCAGTTTCAGAGGCTACCTTTTTCAGGGTAGCTTTTTGACCGGGTCTCCTCGCCATTGTATTTTTCTATTTCACTTTTTTTGCATAAAGATTGCCACCTGAGCTAGCCTCTGTTGCCCATCTTCTTCGGTTTCAGAGGGTAGATTTCTCAGTGTTTCATGTTCGCCAGCTCTCCACGCCCTTGCGTCTTTTTTTTTTTTTTTGCTTAAAGGTTGCAACCTGAGCTAGCTTCTTTTGCCCATGTTCGTCAGTTTCAGAGGGTGGATTTCTCCGTGTTGCTTTTTCCCCAGGTCTCCACGCCCTTGTGTGTTTCTTTTGCTTAACGATTGCCACCTGAGGTAGCCTCTGTTGCCCATCCTCGTCAGTTTCAGAGGGTAGATATATCAGGGTTGCTTTTTCCCCAGGTCTCCACGCCATTGTGTGTTTCTTTTGCTTAAAGTTTGCCACCTGAAGCCAGCCTCTCTTGCCCATCTTCCTCAGTTTCAGAGGGTAGATATTTCAGGGTTGCTTTTTCCCCAGGTCTCCACGCCTTTGGGTCTTGCTTCTGCTTAACGATTGCCACCTGAGGTAGCCTCTGTTGCCCTTGTTCCTCAGTTTCAGAGGGTGGATTTCTCCGTGTTGCTTTTTCCCCAGGTCTCCACGCCCTTGTGTGTTTCTTTTGCTTAACGATTGCCACCTGAGGTAGCCTCTGTTGCCCATCCTCGTCAGTTTCAGAGGGTGGATTTCTCCCTGTTGCTTTTTCCCCAGGTCTCCACGCCCTTGTGTGTTCCTTTTGCTTAAACTTTGCCACCTGAAGCCAGCCTCTCTTGCCCATCTTCCTCAGTTTCAGAGGGTAGATACTTCAGGGTTGCTTTTTCCCCAGGTCTCCACGCCTTTGGGTTTTGTTTTTGCTTAACGATTGCCACCTGGGCTAGCCTCTCTTGCCCATCTTCCTCAGTTTCAGAGGGTGGATTTCTCCGTGTTGCTTTTTCCACAGGTCTCCACGCCCTTGTGTGTTTCTTTTGCTTAACGATTGCCACCTGAGGTAGCCTCTGTTGCCCATCCTCGTCAGTTTCAGAGGGTAGATATATCAGGGTTGCTTTTTCCCCAGGTCTCCACGCCCTTGTGTGTTTCTTTTGCTTAAAGTTTGCCACCTGAAGCCAGCCTCTCTTGCCCATCTTCCTCAGTTTCAGAGGGTAGATATTTCAGGGTTGCTTTTTCCCCAGGTCTCCACGCCTTTGGGTCTTGCTTCTGCTTAACGATTGCCACCTGAGGTAGCCTCTGTTGCCCTTGTTCCTCAGTTTCAGAGGGTGGATTTCTCCGTGTTGCTTTTTCCCCAGGTCTCCACGCCCTTGTGTGTTTCTTTTGCTTAACGATTGCCACCTGAGGTAGCCTCTGTTGCCCATCCTCGTCAGTTTCAGAGGGTAGATTTCTCAGTGCTGCTTTTTCCCCAGGTCTCCACGCCCTCGTGTGTTTCTTTTGCTTAAAGTTTGTCACCTGAAGCCAGCCTCTCTTGCCCATCTTCCTCAGTTTCAGAGGGTAGATATTTCAGCGTTGCTTTTTCCCCAGGTCTTCACACCTTAGTGTTTTGTTTTTGCTTAACGATTGCCACCTGGGCTAGCCTCTGTTTCCCATCTTCCTCAGTTTCAGAGGGTTGATATTTCAGGGTTGCTTTTTCCCCAGGTCTCCACGCCCTTGTGTGTTTCTTTTGCTTAACGATTGCCACCTGACCTAGCCTCTGTTGCCCATCCTCGTCAGTTTCAGAGGGTAGATTTCTCCGTGTTGCTTTTTCCCCAGGTCTCCACGCCCTTGTGTGTTTCTTTTGCTTAACGTTTGCCACCTGAAGCCAGCCTCTCTTGCCCATCTTCCTCAGTTTCAGAGGGTAGATATTTCAGGGTTGCTTTTTACCCAGGTCTCCACGCTTTTGGGTTTTGTTTTTGCTTAACGATTGCCACCTGAGGTAGCCTCTGTTGCCCATCTTCCTCAGTTTCAGAGGGTGGATTTCTCAGTGTTGCTTTTTACCCAGGTCTCCACGCCCTTGTGTGTTTCTTTTGCTTAAAGATTGCCACCTGAGCTAGCCTCTGTTGCCCATCTTCGTCCGTTTCAGAGGGTAGATTTCTCAGTGTTGCCTTTTCGCCAGCTCCCCACGCCCTTGTGTGTTTCTTTTGCTTAAAGATTGTCACCTGAGCTAGGCACTGTTGCCCTGCTTCCTCAGTTTCAGAGGGTACCTTTTTCAGGGTAGCTTTTTGACCGGGTCTCCTCGCCATTGTATTTTTCTATTTCACTTTTTTTGCATAAAGATTGCCACCTGAGCTAGCCTCTGTTGCCCATCTTCTTCGGTTTCAGAGGGTAGATTTCTCAGTGTTTCATGTTCGCCAGCTCTCCACGCCCTTGCGTCTTTTTTTTTTTTTTGCTTAAAGGTTGCAACCTGAGCTAGCTTCTTTTGCCCATGTTCGTCAGTTTCAGAGGGTGGATTTCTCCGTGTTGCTTTTTCCCCAGGTCTCCACGCCCTTGTGTGTTTCTTTTGCTTAACGATTGCCACCTGAGGTAGCCTCTGTTGCCCATCCTCGTCAGTTTCAGAGGGTAGATATATCAGGGTTGCTTTTTCCCCAGGTCTCCACGCCCTTGTGTGTTTCTTTTGCTTAAAGTTTGCCACCTGAAGCCAGCCTCTCTTGCCCATCTTCCTCAGTTTCAGAGGGTAGATATTTCAGGGTTGCTTTTTACCCAGGTCTCCACGCTTTTGGGTTTTGTTTTTGCTTAACGATTGCCACCTGAGGTAGCCTCTGTTGCCCATCTTCCTCAGTTTCAGAGGGTGGATTTCTCAGTGTTGCTTTTTACCCAGGTCTCCACGCCCTTGTGTGTTTCTTTTGCTTAAAGATTGCCACCTGAGCTAGCCTCTGTTGCCCATCTTCGTCCGTTTCAGAGGGTAGATTTCTCAGTGTTGCCTTTTCGCCAGCTCCCCACGCCCTTGTGTGTTTCTTTTGCTTAAAGATTGTCACCTGAGCTAGGCACTGTTGCCCTGCTTCCTCAGTTTCAGAGGGTACCTTTTTCAGGGTAGCTTTTTGACCGGGTCTCCTCGCCATTGTATTTTTCTATTTCACTTTTTTTGCATAAAGATTGCCACCTGAGCTAGCCTCTGTTGCCCATCTTCTTCGGTTTCAGAGGGTAGATTTCTCAGTGTTTCATGTTCGCCAGCTCTCCACGCCCTTGCGTCTTTTTTTTTTTTTTGCTTAAAGGTTGCAACCTGAGCTAGCTTCTTTTGCCCATGTTCGTCAGTTTCAGAGGGTGGATTTCTCCGTGTTGCTTTTTCCCCAGGTCTCCACGCCCTTGTGTGTTTCTTTTGCTTAAAGTTTGCCACCTGAAGCCAGCCTCTCTTGCCCATCTTCCTCAGTTTCAGAGGGTAGATATTTCAGGGTTGCTTTTTCCCCAGGTCTCCACGCCTTTGGGTCTTGCTTCTGCTTAACGATTGCCACCTGAGGTAGCCTCTGTTGCCCTTGTTCCTCAGTTTCAGAGGGTGGATTTCTCCGTGTTGCTTTTTCCCCAGGTCTCCACGCCCTTGTGTGTTTCTTTTGCTTAACGATTGCCACCTGAGGTAGCCTCTGTTGCCCATCCTCGTCAGTTTCAGAGGGTGGATTTCTCCCTGTTGCTTTTTCCCCAGGTCTCCACGCCCTTGTGTGTTCCTTTTGCTTAAACTTTGCCACCTGAAGCCAGACTCTCTTGCCCATCTTCCTCAGTTTCAGAGGGTAGATATTTCAGGGTTGCTTTTTCCCCAGGTCTCCACGCCTTTGGGTTTTGTTTTTGCTTAACGATTGCCACCTGGGCTAGCCTCTCTTGCCCATCTTCCTCAGTTTCAGAGGGTGGATTTCTCCGTGTTGCTTTTTCCACAGGTCTCCACGCCCTTGTGTGTTTCTTTTGCTTAACGATTGCCAACTGAGGTAGCCTCTGTTGCCCATCCTCGTCAGTTTCAGAGGGTAGATTTCTCAGTGCTGCTTTTTCCCCAGGTCTCCACGCCCTCGTGTGTTTCTTTTGCTTAAAGTTTGTCACCTGAAGCCAGCCTCTCTTGCCCATCTTCCTCAGTTTCAGAGGGTAGATATTTCAGCGTTGCTTTTTCCCCAGGTCTTCACACCTTAGTGTTTTGTTTTTGCTTAACGATTGCCACCTGGGCTAGCCTCTGTTTCCCATCTTCCTCAGTTTCAGAGGGTTGATATTTCAGGGTTGCTTTTTCCCCAGGTCTCCACGCCCTTGTGTGTTTCTTTTGCTTAACGATTGCCACCTGACCTAGCCTCTGTTGCCCATCCTCGTCAGTTTCAGAGGGTAGATTTCTCCGTGTTGCTTTTTCCCCAGGTCTCCACGCCCTTGTGTGTTTCTTTTGCTTAACGTTTGCCACCTGAAGCCAGCCTCTCTTGCCCATCTTCCTCAGTTTCAGAGCGTAGATATTTCAGGGTTGCTTTTTACCCAGGTCTCCATGCTTTTGGGTTTTGTTTTTGCTTAACGATTGCCACCTGAGGTAGCCTCTGTTGCCCATTTCCTCAGTTTCAGAGGGTGGATTTCTCAGTGTTGCTTTTTACCCAGGTCTCCACGCCCTTGTGTGTTTCTTTTGCTTAAAGATTGCCACCTGAGCTAGCCTCTGTTGCCCATCTTCGTCCGTTTCAGAGGGTAGATTTCTCAGTGTTGCCTTTTCGCCAGCTCCCCACGCCCTTGTGTGTTTCTTTTGCTTAAAGATTGTCACCTGAGCTAGGCACTGTTGCCCTGCTTCCTCAGTTTCAGAGGGTACCTTTTTCAGGGTAGCTTTTTGACCGGGTCTCCTCGCCATTGTATTTTTCTATTTCACTTTTTTTGCATAAAGATTGCCACCTGAGCTAGCCTCTGTTGCCCATCTTCTTCGGTTTCAGAGGGTAGATTTCTCAGTGTTTCATGTTCGCCAGCTCTCCACGCCCTTGCGTCTTTTTTTTTTTTTTGCTTAAAGGTTGCAACCTGAGCTAGCTTCTTTTGCCCATGTTCGTCAGTTTCAGAGGGTGGATTTCTCCGTGTTGCTTTTTCCCCAGGTCTCCACGCCCTTGTGTGTTTCTTTTGCTTAACGATTGCCACCTGAGGTAGCCTCTGTTGCCCATCCTCGTCAGTTTCAGAGGGTAGATATATCAGGGTTGCTTTTTCCCCAGGTCTCCACGCCCTTGTGTGTTTCTTTTGCTTAAAGTTTGCCACCTGAAGCCAGCCTCTCTTGCCCATCTTCCTCAGTTTCAGAGGGTAGATATTTCAGGGTTGCTTTTTCCCCAGGTCTCCACGCCTTTGGGTCTTGCTTCTGCTTAACGATTGCCACCTGAGGTAGCCTCTGTTGCCCTTGTTCCTCAGTTTCAGAGGGTGGATTTCTCCGTGTTGCTTTTTCCCCAGGTCTCCACGCCCTTGTGTGTTTCTTTTGCTTAACGATTGCCACCTGAGGTAGCCTCTGTTGCCCATCCTCGTCAGTTTCAGAGGGTGGATTTCTCCCTGTTGCTTTTTCCCCAGGTCTCCACGCCCTTGTGTGTTCCTTTTGCTTAAACTTTGCCACCTGAAGCCAGACTCTCTTGCCCATCTTCCTCAGTTTCAGAGGGTAGATATTTCAGGGTTGCTTTTTCCCCAGGTCTCCACGCCTTTGGGTTTTGTTTTTGCTTAACGATTGCCACCTGGGCTAGCCTCTCTTGCCCATCTTCCTCAGTTTCAGAGGGTGGATTTCTCCGTGTTGCTTTTTCCACAGGTCTCCACGCCCTTGTGTGTTTCTTTTGCTTAACGATTGCCACCTGAGGTAGCCTCTGTTGCCCATCCTCGTCAGTTTCATAGGGTAGATTTCTCAGTGCTGCTTTTTCCCCAGGTCTCCACGCCCTCGTGTGTTTCTTTTGCTTAAAGTTTGTCACCTGAAGCCAGCCTCTCTTGCCCATCTTCCTCAGTTTCAGAGGGTAGATATTTCAGCGTCGCTTTTTCCCCAGGTCTTCACACCTTAGTGTTTTGTTTTTGCTTAACGATTGCCACCTGGGCTAGCCTCTGTTTCCCATCTTCCTCAGTTTCAGAGGGTTGATATTTCAGGGTTGCTTTTTCCCCAGGTCTCCACGCCCTTGTGTGTTTCTTTTGCTTAACGATTGCCACCTGACCTAGCCTCTGTTGCCCATCCTCGTCAGTTTCAGAGGGTAGATTTCTCCGTGTTGCTTTTTCCCCAGGTCTCCACGCCCTTGTGTGTTTCTTTTGCTTAACGTTTGCCACCTGAAGCCAGCCTCTCTTGCCCATCTTCCTCAGTTTCAGAGGGTAGATATTTCAGGGTTGCTTTTTACCCAGGTCTCCACGCTTTTGGGTTTTGTTTTTGCTTAACGATTGCCACCTGAGGTAGCCTCTGTTGCCCATCTTCCTCAGTTTCAGAGGGTGGATTTCTCAGTGTTGCTTTTTACCCAGGTCTCCACGCCCTTGTGTGTTTCTTTTGCTTAAAGATTGCCACCTGAGCTAGCCTCTGTTGCCCATCTTCGTCCGTTTCAGAGGGTAGATTTCTCAGTGTTGCCTTTTCGCCAGCTCCCCACGCCCTTGTGTGTTTCTTTTGCTTAAAGATTGTCACCTGAGCTAGGCACTGTTGCCCTGCTTCCTCAGTTTCAGAGGGTACCTTTTTCAGGGTAGCTTTTTGACCGGGTCTCCTCGCCATTGTATTTTTCTATTTCACTTTTTTTGCATAAAGATTGCCACCTGAGCTAGCCTCTGTTGCCCATCTTCTTCGGTTTCAGAGGGTAGATTTCTCAGTGTTTCATGTTCGCCAGCTCTCCACGCCCTTGCGTCTTTTTTTTTTTTTTGCTTAAAGGTTGCAACCTGAGCTAGCTTCTTTTGCCCATGTTCGTCAGTTTCAGAGGGTGGATTTCTCCGTGTTGCTTTTTCCCCAGGTCTCCACGCCCTTGTGTGTTTCTTTTGCTTAACGATTGCCACCTGAGGTAGCCTCTGTTGCCCATCCTCGTCAGTTTCAGAGGGTAGATATATCAGGGTTGCTTTTTCCCCAGGTCTCCACGCCCTTGTGTGTTTCTTTTGCTTAAAGTTTGCCACCTGAAGCCAGCCTCTCTTGCCCATCTTCCTCAGTTTCAGAGGGTAGATATTTCAGGGTTGCTTTTTACCCAGGTCTCCACGCTTTTGGGTTTTGTTTTTGCTTAACGATTGCCACCTGAGGTAGCCTCTGTTGCCCATCTTCCTCAGTTTCAGAGGGTGGATTTCTCAGTGTTGCTTTTTACCCAGGTCTCCACGCCCTTGTGTGTTTCTTTTGCTTAAAGATTGCCACCTGAGCTAGCCTCTGTTGCCCATCTTCGTCCGTTTCAGAGGGTAGATTTCTCAGTGTTGCCTTTTCGCCAGCTCCCCACGCCCTTGTGTGTTTCTTTTGCTTAAAGATTGTCACCTGAGCTAGGCACTGTTGCCCTGCTTCCTCAGTTTCAGAGGGTACCTTTTTCAGGGTAGCTTTTTGACCGGGTCTCCTCGCCATTGTATTTTTCTATTTCACTTTTTTTGCATAAAGATTGCCACCTGAGCTAGCCTCTGTTGCCCATCTTCTTCGGTTTCAGAGGGTAGATTTCTCAGTGTTTCATGTTCGCCAGCTCTCCACGCCCTTGCGTCTTTTTTTTTTTTTTGCTTAAAGGTTGCAACCTGAGCTAGCTTCTTTTGCCCATGTTCGTCAGTTTCAGAGGGTGGATTTCTCCGTGTTGCTTTTTCCCCAGGTCTCCACGCCCTTGTGTGTTTCTTTTGCTTAAAGTTTGCCACCTGAAGCCAGCCTCTCTTGCCCATCTTCCTCAGTTTCAGAGGGTAGATATTTCAGGGTTGCTTTTTCCCCAGGTCTCCACGCCTTTGGGTCTTGCTTCTGCTTAACGATTGCCACCTGAGGTAGCCTCTGTTGCCCTTGTTCCTCAGTTTCAGAGGGTGGATTTCTCCGTGTTGCTTTTTCCCCAGGTCTCCACGCCCTTGTGTGTTTCTTTTGCTTAACGATTGCCACCTGAGGTAGCCTCTGTTGCCCATCCTCGTCAGTTTCAGAGGGTGGATTTCTCCCTGTTGCTTTTTCCCCAGGTCTCCACGCCCTTGTGTGTTCCTTTTGCTTAAACTTTGCCACCTGAAGCCAGACTCTCTTGCCCATCTTCCTCAGTTTCAGAGGGTAGATATTTCAGGGTTGCTTTTTCCCCAGGTCTCCACGCCTTTGGGTTTTGTTTTTGCTTAACGATTGCCACCTGGGCTAGCCTCTCTTGCCCATCTTCCTCAGTTTCAGAGGGTGGATTTCTCCGTGTTGCTTTTTCCACAGGTCTCCACGCCCTTGTGTGTTTCTTTTGCTTAACGATTGCCAACTGAGGTAGCCTCTGTTGCCCATCCTCGTCAGTTTCAGAGGGTAGATTTCTCAGTGCTGCTTTTTCCCCAGGTCTCCACGCCCTCGTGTGTTTCTTTTGCTTAAAGTTTGTCACCTGAAGCCAGCCTCTCTTGCCCATCTTCCTCAGTTTCAGAGGGTAGATATTTCAGCGTTGCTTTTTCCCCAGGTCTTCACACCTTAGTGTTTTGTTTTTGCTTAACGATTGCCACCTGGGCTAGCCTCTGTTTCCCATCTTCCTCAGTTTCAGAGGGTTGATATTTCAGGGTTGCTTTTTCCCCAGGTCTCCACGCCCTTGTGTGTTTCTTTTGCTTAACGATTGCCACCTGACCTAGCCTCTGTTGCCCATCCTCGTCAGTTTCAGAGGGTAGATTTCTCCGTGTTGCTTTTTCCCCAGGTCTCCACGCCCTTGTGTGTTTCTTTTGCTTAACGTTTGCCACCTGAAGCCAGCCTCTCTTGCCCATCTTCCTCAGTTTCAGAGCGTAGATATTTCAGGGTTGCTTTTTACCCAGGTCTCCATGCTTTTGGGTTTTGTTTTTGCTTAACGATTGCCACCTGAGGTAGCCTCTGTTGCCCATTTCCTCAGTTTCAGAGGGTGGATTTCTCAGTGTTGCTTTTTACCCAGGTCTCCACGCCCTTGTGTGTTTCTTTTGCTTAAAGATTGCCACCTGAGCTAGCCTCTGTTGCCCATCTTCGTCCGTTTCAGAGGGTAGATTTCTCAGTGTTGCCTTTTCGCCAGCTCCCCACGCCCTTGTGTGTTTCTTTTGCTTAAAGATTGTCACCTGAGCTAGGCACTGTTGCCCTGCTTCCTCAGTTTCAGAGGGTACCTTTTTCAGGGTAGCTTTTTGACCGGGTCTCCTCGCCATTGTATTTTTCTATTTCACTTTTTTTGCATAAAGATTGCCACCTGAGCTAGCCTCTGTTGCCCATCTTCTTCGGTTTCAGAGGGTAGATTTCTCAGTGTTTCATGTTCGCCAGCTCTCCACGCCCTTGCGTCTTTTTTTTTTTTTTGCTTAAAGGTTGCAACCTGAGCTAGCTTCTTTTGCCCATGTTCGTCAGTTTCAGAGGGTGGATTTCTCCGTGTTGCTTTTTCCCCAGGTCTCCACGCCCTTGTGTGTTTCTTTTGCTTAACGATTGCCACCTGAGGTAGCCTCTGTTGCCCATCCTCGTCAGTTTCAGAGGGTAGATATATCAGGGTTGCTTTTTCCCCAGGTCTCCACGCCCTTGTGTGTTTCTTTTGCTTAAAGTTTGCCACCTGAAGCCAGCCTCTCTTGCCCATCTTCCTCAGTTTCAGAGGGTAGATATTTCAGGGTTGCTTTTTCCCCAGGTCTCCACGCCTTTGGGTCTTGCTTCTGCTTAACGATTGCCACCTGAGGTAGCCTCTGTTGCCCTTGTTCCTCAGTTTCAGAGGGTGGATTTCTCCGTGTTGCTTTTTCCCCAGGTCTCCACGCCCTTGTGTGTTTCTTTTGCTTAACGATTGCCACCTGAGGTAGCCTCTGTTGCCCATCCTCGTCAGTTTCAGAGGGTGGATTTCTCCCTGTTGCTTTTTCCCCAGGTCTCCACGCCCTTGTGTGTTCCTTTTGCTTAAACTTTGCCACCTGAAGCCAGACTCTCTTGCCCATCTTCCTCAGTTTCAGAGGGTAGATATTTCAGGGTTGCTTTTTCCCCAGGTCTCCACGCCTTTGGGTTTTGTTTTTGCTTAACGATTGCCACCTGGGCTAGCCTCTCTTGCCCATCTTCCTCAGTTTCAGAGGGTGGATTTCTCCGTGTTGCTTTTTCCACAGGTCTCCACGCCCTTGTGTGTTTCTTTTGCTTAACGATTGCCACCTGAGGTAGCCTCTGTTGCCCATCCTCGTCAGTTTCATAGGGTAGATTTCTCAGTGCTGCTTTTTCCCCAGGTCTCCACGCCCTCGTGTGTTTCTTTTGCTTAAAGTTTGTCACCTGAAGCCAGCCTCTCTTGCCCATCTTCCTCAGTTTCAGAGGGTAGATATTTCAGCGTCGCTTTTTCCCCAGGTCTTCACACCTTAGTGTTTTGTTTTTGCTTAACGATTGCCACCTGGGCTAGCCTCTGTTTCCCATCTTCCTCAGTTTCAGAGGGTTGATATTTCAGGGTTGCTTTTTCCCCAGGTCTCCACGCCCTTGTGTGTTTCTTTTGCTTAACGATTGCCACCTGACCTAGCCTCTGTTGCCCATCCTCGTCAGTTTCAGAGGGTAGATTTCTCCGTGTTGCTTTTTCCCCAGGTCTCCACGCCCTTGTGTGTTTCTTTTGCTTAACGTTTGCCACCTGAAGCCAGCCTCTCTTGCCCATCTTCCTCAGTTTCAGAGGGTAGATATTTCAGGGTTGCTTTTTACCCAGGTCTCCACGCTTTTGGGTTTTGTTTTTGCTTAACGATTGCCACCTGAGGTAGCCTCTGTTGCCCATCTTCCTCAGTTTCAGAGGGTGGATTTCTCAGTGTTGCTTTTTACCCAGGTCTCCACGCCCTTGTGTGTTTCTTTTGCTTAAAGATTGCCACCTGAGCTAGCCTCTGTTGCCCATCTTCGTCCGTTTCAGAGGGTAGATTTCTCAGTGTTGCCTTTTCGCCAGCTCCCCACGCCCTTGTGTGTTTCTTTTGCTTAAAGATTGTCACCTGAGCTAGGCACTGTTGCCCTGCTTCCTCAGTTTCAGAGGGTACCTTTTTCAGGGTAGCTTTTTGACCGGGTCTCCTCGCCATTGTATTTTTCTATTTCACTTTTTTTGCATAAAGATTGCCACCTGAGCTAGCCTCTGTTGCCCATCTTCTTCGGTTTCAGAGGGTAGATTTCTCAGTGTTTCATGTTCGCCAGCTCTCCACGCCCTTGCGTCTTTTTTTTTTTTTTGCTTAAAGGTTGCAACCTGAGCTAGCTTCTTTTGCCCATGTTCGTCAGTTTCAGAGGGTGGATTTCTCCGTGTTGCTTTTTCCCCAGGTCTCCACGCCCTTGTGTGTTTCTTTTGCTTAAAGATTGCCACCTGAGGTAGCCTCTGTTGCCCATCCTCGTCAGTTTCAGAGGGTAGATATATCAGGGTTGCTTTTTCCCCAGGTCTCCACGCCCTTGTGTGTTTCTTTTGCTTAAAGTTTGCCACCTGAAGCCAGCCTCTCTTGCCCATCTTCCTCAGTTTCAGAGGGTAGATATTTCAGGGTTGCTTTTTCCCCAGGTCTCCACGCCTTTGGGTCTTGCTTCTGCTTAACGATTGCCACCTGAGGTAGCCTCTGTTGCCCTTGTTCCTCAGTTTCAGAGGGTGGATTTCTCCGTGTTGCTTTTTCCCCAGGTCTCCACGCCCTTGTGTGTTTCTTTTGCTTAACGATTGCCACCTGAGGTAGCCTCTGTTGCCCATCCTCGTCAGTTTCAGAGGGTGGATTTCTCCCTGTTGCTTTTTCCCCAGGTCTCCACGCCCTTGTCTGTTTCTTTTGCTTAAAGTTTGCCACCTGAAGCCAGCCTCTCTTGCCCATCTTCCTCAGTTTCAGAGGGTAGATATTTCAGGGTTGCTTTTTCCCCAGGTCTCCACGCCTTTGGGTTTTGTTTTTGCTTAACGATTGCCACCTGAGGTAGCCTCTCTTGCCCATCTTCCTCAGTTTCAGAGGGTGGATTTCTCCGTGTTGCTTTTTCCACAGGTCTCCACGCCCTTGTGTGTTTCTTTTGCTTAACGATTGCCACCTGAGGTAGCCTCTGTTGCCCATCCTCGTCAGTTTCAGAGGGTAGATTTCTCAGTGCTGCTTTTTCCCCAGGTCTCCACGCCCTCGTGTGTTTCTTTTGCTTAAAGTTTGTCACCTGAAGCCAGCCTCTCTTGCCCATCTTCCTCAGTTTCAGAGGGTAGATATTTCAGCGTTGCTTTTTCCCCAGGTCTTCACACCTTAGTGTTTTGTTTTTGCTTAACGATTGCCACCTGGGCTAGCCTCTGTTTCCCATCTTCCTCAGTTTCAGAGGGTTGATATTTCAGCGTTGCTTTTTCCCCAGGTCTTAACACCTTAGTGTTTTGTTTTTGCTTAACGATTGCCACCTGGGCTAGCCTCTGTTTCCCATCTTCCTCAGTTTCAGAGGGTTGATATTTCAGGGTTGCTTTTCCCCAGGTCTCCACGCCCTTGTGTGTTTCTTTTGCTTAACGATTGCCACCTGACCTAGCCTCTGTTGCCCATCCTCGTCAGTTTCAGAGGGTAGATTTCTCCGTGTTGCTTTTTCCCCAGGTCTCCACACCCTTGAGTGTTTCTTTTGCTTAACGTTTGCCACCTGAAGCCAGCCTCTCTTGCCCATCTTCCTCAGTTTCAGAGGGTAGATATTTCAGGGTTGCTTTTTACCCAGGTCTCCACGCTTTTGGGTTTTGTTTTTGCTTAACGATTGCCACCTGAGGTAGCCTCTGTTGCCCATCTTCCTCAGTTTCAGAGGGTGGATTTCTCAGTGTTGCTTTTTACCCAGGTCTCCACGCCCTTGTGTGTTTCTTTTGCTTAAAGATTGCCACCTGAGCTAGCCTCTGTTGCCCATCTTCGTCCGTTTCAGAGGGTAGATTTCTCAGTGTTGCCTTTTCGCCAGCTCCCCACGCCCTTGTGTGTTTCTTTTGCTTAAAGATTGTCACCTGAGCTAGGCACTGTTGCCCTGCTTCCTCAGTTTCAGAGGGTATCTTTTTCAGGGTAGCTTTTTGACCGGGTCTCCTCGCCATTGTATTTTTCTATTTCACTTTTTTTGCATAAAGATTGCCACCTGAGCTAGCCTCTGTTGCCCATCTTCTTCGGTTTCAGAGGGTAGATTTCTCAGTGTTTCATGTTCGCCAGCTCTCCACGCCCTTGCGTCTTTTTTTTTTTCTGCTTAAAGGTTGCAACCTGAGCTAGCTTCTTTTGCCCATGTTCCTCAGTTTCAGAGGGTGGATTTCTCCGTGTTGCTTTTTCCCCAGGTCTCCATGCCCTTGTGTGTTTCTTTTGCTTAACGATTGCCACCTGAGGTAGCCTCTGTTGCCCATCCTCGTCAGTTTCAGAAGGTAGATTTCTCAGTGCTGCTTTTCCCCCAGGTCTCCACGCCCTTGTGTGTTTCTTTTGCTTAAAGTTTGCCACCTGAAGCCAGCCTCTCTTGCCCATCTTCCTCAGTTTCAGAGGGTAGATATTTCAGGGTTGCTTTTTCCCCAGGTCTCCACGCCTTTGGGTTTTGTTTTTGCTTAACGTATGCCACCTGAGGTAACCTCTGTTGCCCATCATCCTCAGTTTCAGAGGGTGGATTTCTCCGTGTTGCTTTTTCCACAGATCTCCACGCCCTTGTGTGTTTCTTTTGCTTGACGATTGCCACCTGAGGTAGCCTCTGTTGCTCATCCTCGTCAGTTTCTGAGGGTAGATTTCTCAGTGCTGCTGTTTCCCCAGGTCTCCACGCCCTTGTCTGTTTCTTTTGTTTAAAGTTTGCAACCTGAAGCCAGCCTCTCTTGCCCATCTTCCTCAGTTTCAGAGGGTAGATATTTCAGGGTTGCTTTTTCCCCAGGTCTCCACGCCTTTGGGTTTTGTTTTTGCTTAACGATTGCCACCTGAGGTAGCCTCTGTTGCCCATCTTCCTCAGTTTCAGAGGGTGGATTTCTACCTGTTGCTTTTTCCCCACGTCTCCACGCCCTTGTGTGTTGCTTTTGCTTAAACTTTGCCACCTGAAGCCAGACTCTCTTGCCCATCTTCCTCAGTTTCAGAGGGTAGATATTTCAGGGTTGCTTTTTCCCCAGGTCTCCACGCTTTTGGGTTTTGTTTTTGCTTAACGATTGCCACCTGAGGTAGCCTCTGTTGCCCATCTTCCTCAGTTTCAGAGGGTGGATTTCTCAGTGTTGCTTTTTACCCAGGTCTCCACGCCCTTGTGTGTTTCTTTTGCTTAAAGATTGCCACCTGAGCTAGCCTCTGTTGCCCATCTTCGTCCGTTTCAGAGGGTGGATTTCTCAGTGTTGCCTTTTCGCCAGCTCCCCACGCCCTTGTGTGTTTCTTTTGCTTAAAGATTGTCACCTGAGCTAGGCACTGTTGCCCTGCTTCCTCAGTTTCAGAGGCTACCTTTTTCAGGGTAGCTTTTTGACCGGGTCTCCTCGCCATTGTATTTTTCTATTTCACTTTTTTTGCATAAAGATTGCCACCTGAGCTAGCCTCTGTTGCCCATCTTCTTCGGTTTCAGAGGGTAGATTTCTCAGTGTTTCATGTTCGCCAGCTCTCCACGCCCTTGCGTCTTTTTTTTTTTTTTTGCTTAAAGGTTGCAACCTGAGCTAGCTTCTTTTGCCCATGTTCGTCAGTTTCAGAGGGTGGATTTCTCCGTGTTGCTTTTTCCCCAGGTCTCCACGCCCTTGTGTGTTTCTTTTGCTTAACGATTGCCACCTGAGGTAGCCTCTGTTGCCCATCCTCGTCAGTTTCAGAGGGTAGATATATCAGGGTTGCTTTTTCCCCAGGTCTCCACGCCCTTGTGTGTTTCTTTTGCTTAAAGTTTGCCACCTGAAGCCAGCCTCTCTTGCCCATCTTCCTCAGTTTCAGAGGGTAGATATTTCAGGGTTGCTTTTTCCCCAGGTCTCCACGCCTTTGGGTCTTGCTTCTGCTTAACGATTGCCACCTGAGGTAGCCTCTGTTGCCCTTGTTCCTCAGTTTCAGAGGGTGGATTTCTCCGTGTTGCTTTTTCCCCAGGTCTCCACGCCCTTGTGTGTTTCTTTTGCTTAACGATTGCCACCTGAGGTAGCCTCTGTTGCCCATCCTCGTCAGTTTCAGAGGGTGGATTTCTCCCTGTTGCTTTTTCCCCAGGTCTCCACGCCCTTGTGTGTTCCTTTTGCTTAAACTTTGCCACCTGAAGCCAGCCTCTCTTGCCCATCTTCCTCAGTTTCAGAGGGTAGATACTTCAGGGTTGCTTTTTCCCCAGGTCTCCACGCCTTTGGGTTTTGTTTTTGCTTAACGATTGCCACCTGGGCTAGCCTCTCTTGCCCATCTTCCTCAGTTTCAGAGGGTGGATTTCTCCGTGTTGCTTTTTCCACAGGTCTCCACGCCCTTGTGTGTTTCTTTTGCTTAACGATTGCCACCTGAGGTAGCCTCTGTTGCCCATCCTCGTCAGTTTCAGAGGGTAGATTTCTCAGTGCTGCTTTTTCCCCAGGTCTCCACGCCCTCGTGTGTTTCTTTTGCTTAAAGTTTGTCACCTGAAGCCAGCCTCTCTTGCCCATCTTCCTCAGTTTCAGAGGGTAGATATTTCAGCGTCGCTTTTTCCCCAGGTCTTCACACCTTAGTGTTTTGTTTTTGCTTAACGATTGCCACCTGGGCTAGCCTCTGTTTCCCATCTTCCTCAGTTTCAGAGGGTTGATATTTCAGGGTTGCTTTTTCCCCAGGTCTCCACGCCCTTGTGTGTTTCTTTTGCTTAACGATTGCCACCTGACCTAGCCTCTGTTGCCCATCCTCGTCAGTTTCAGAGGGTAGATTTCTCCGTGTTGCTTTTTCCCCAGGTCTCCACGCCCTTGTGTGTTTCTTTTGCTTAACGTTTGCCACCTGAAGCCAGCCTCTCTTGCCCATCTTCCTCAGTTTCAGAGGGTAGATATTTCAGGGTTGCTTTTTACCCAGGTCTCCACGCTTTTGGGTTTTGTTTTTGCTTAACGATTGCCACCTGAGGTAGCCTCTGTTGCCCATCTTCCTCAGTTTCAGAGGGTGGATTTCTCAGTGTTGCTTTTTACCCAGGTCTCCACGCCCTTGTGTGTTTCTTTTGCTTAAAGATTGCCACCTGAGCTAGCCTCTGTTGCCCATCTTCGTCCGTTTCAGAGGGTGGATTTCTCAGTGTTGCCTTTTCGCCAGCTCCCCACGCCCTTGTGTGTTTCTTTTGCTTAAAGATTGTCACCTGAGCTAGGCACTGTTGCCCTGCTTCCTCAGTTTCAGAGGGTACCTTTTTCAGGGTAGCTTTTTGACCGGGTCTCCTCGCCATTGTATTTTTCTATTTCACTTTTTTTGCATAAAGATTGCCACCTGAGCTAGCCTCTGTTGCCCATCTTCTTCGGTTTCAGAGGGTAGATTTCTCAGTGTTTCATGTTCGCCAGCTCTCCACGCCCTTGCGTCTTTTTTTTTTTTTTGCTTAAAGGTTGCAACCTGAGCTAGCTTCTTTTGCCCATGTTCGTCAGTTTCAGAGGGTGGATTTCTCCGTGTTGCTTTTTCCCCAGGTCTCCACGCCCTTGTGTGTTTCTTTTGCTTAACGATTGCCACCTGAGGTAGCCTCTGTTGCCCATCCTCGTCAGTTTCAGAGGGTAGATATATCAGGGTTGCTTTTTCCCCAGGTCTCCACGCCCTTGTGTGTTTCTTTTGCTTAAAGTTTGCCACCTGAAGCCAGCCTCTCTTGCCCATCTTCCTCAGTTTCAGAGGGTAGATATTTCAGGGTTGCTTTTTCCCCAGGTCTCCACGCCTTTGGGTCTTGCTTCTGCTTAACGATTGCCACCTGAGGTAGCCTCTGTTGCCCTTGTTCCTCAGTTTCAGAGGGTGGATTTCTCCGTGTTGCTTTTTCCCCAGGTCTCCACGCCCTTGTGTGTTTCTTTTGCTTAACGATTGCCACCTGAGGTAGCCTCTGTTGCCCATCTTCCTCAGTTTCAGAGGGTAGATACTTCAGGGTTGCTTTTTCCCCAGGTCTCCACGCCCTTGTGTGTTTCTTTTGCTTAAAGTTTGCCACCTGAAGCCAGCCTCTCTTGCCCATCTTCCTCAGTTTCAGAGGGTAGATATTTCAGGGTTGCTTTTTCCCCAGGTCTCCACGCCTTTGGGTCTTGCTTCTGCTTAACGATTGCCACCTGAGGTAGCCTCTGTTGCCCTTGTTCCTCAGTTTCAGAGGGTGGATTTCTCCCTGTTGCTTTTTCCCCAGGTCTCCACGCCCTTGTGTGTTCCTTTTGCTTAAACTTTGCCACCTGAAGCCAGACTCTCTTGGCCATCTTCCTCAGTTTCAGAGGGTAGATACTTCAGGGTTGCTTTTTCCCCAGGTCTCCACGCCCTTGTGTGTTTCTTTTGCTTAAAGTTTGCCACCTGAAGCCAGCCTCTCTTGCCCATCTTCCTCAGTTTTAGAGGGTAGATATTTCAGGGTTGCTTTTTCCCCTGGTCTCCACGCCTTTGTGTTTTGTTTTTGCTTAACGTATGCCACCTGAGGTAACCTCTGTTGCCCATCATCCTCAGTTTCAGAGGGTGGATTTCTCCGTGTTGCTTTTTCCACAGATCTCCACGCCCTTGTGTGTTTCTTTTGCTTGACGATTGCCACCTGTGGTAGCCTCTGTTGCTCATCCTCGTCAGTTTCTGAGGGTAGATTTCTCAGTGCTGCTTTTTCCCCAGGTCTCCACGCCCTTGTCTGTTTCTTTTGTTTAAAGTTTGCAACCTGAAGCCAGCCTCTCTTGCCCATCTTCCTCAGTTTCAGAGGGTAGATATTTCAGGGTTGCTTTTTCCCCAGGTCTCCACCCCTTTGGGTTTTGTTTTTGCTTAACGATTGCCACCTGAGGTAGCCTCTGTTGCCCATCTTCCTCAGTTTCAGAGGGTGGATTTCTACCTGTTGCTTTTTCCCCACGTCTCCACGCCCTTGTGTGTTGCTTTTGCTTAAAGATTGCCACCTGAGCTAGCCTCTGTTGCCCATCTTCGTCCGTTTCAGAGGGTGGATTTCTCAGTGTTGCCTTTTCGCCAGCTCCCCACGCCCTTGTGTGTTTCTTTTGCTTAAAGATTGTCACCTGAGCTAGGCACTGTTGCCCTGCTTCCTCAGTTTCAGAGGGTACCTTTTTCAGGGTTGCTTTTTGACCGGGTCTCCTCGCCATTGTATTTTTCTATTTTCTTTTTTTTGCTTAAAGATTGCCACCTGAGCTAGCCTCTGTTGCCCATCTTCTTCGGTTTCAGAGGGTAGATTTCTCAGTGTTTCTTTTTCGCCAGCTCTCCACGCCCTTGCGTCTTTTTTTTTTTCTGCTTAAAGGTTGCAACCTGAGCTAGCTTCTTTTGCCCATGTTCGTCAGTTTCAGAGGGTGGATTTCTCCGTGTTGCTTTTTCCCCAGGTCTCCACGCCCTTGTGTGTTTCTTTTGCTTAACGATTGCCACCTGAGGTAGCCTCTGTTGCCCATCCTCGTCAGTTTCAGAAGGTAGATTTCTCAGTGCTGCTTTTCCCCCAGGTCTCCACGCCCTTGTGTGTTTCTTTTGCTTAAAGTTTGCCACCTGAAGCCAGCCTCTCTTGCCCATCTTCCTCAGTTTCAGAGGGTAGATATTTCAGTGTTGCTTTTTCCCCAGGTCTCCACGCCTTTGGGTTTTGTTTTTGCTTAACGTATGCCACCTGAGGTAACCTCTGTTGCCCATCATCCTCAGTTTCAGAGGGTGGATTTCTCCGTGTTGCTTTTTCCACAGATCTCCACGCCCTTGTGTGTTTCTTTTGCTTGACGATTGCCACCTGAGGTAGCCTCTGTTGCTCATCCTCCTCAGTTTCTGAGGGTAGATTTCTCAGTGCTGCTTTTTCCCCAGGTCTCCACGCCCTTGTGTGTTCCTTTTGCTTAAACTTTGACACCTGAAGCCAGACTCTCTTGCCCATCTTAATCAGTTTCAGAGGGTAGATACTTCAGGGTTGCTTTTTCCCCAGGTCTCCACGCCTTTGGGTTTTGTTTTTGCCCAACGATTGCCACCTGGGCTAGCCTCTCTTGCCCATCTTCCTCAGTTTCAGAGGGTGGATTTCTCCGTGTTGCTTTTTCCACAGGTCTCCACGCCCTTGTGTGTTTCTTTTGCTTAACGATTGCCACCTGAGGTAGCCTCTGTTGCCCATCCTCGTCAGTTTCAGAGGGTAGATTTCTCAGTGCTGCTTTTTCCCCAGGTCTCCACGCCCTCGTGTGTTTCTTTTGCTTAAAGTTTGTCACCTGAAGCCAGCCTCTCTTGCCCATCTTCCTCAGTTTCAGAGGGTAGATATTTCAGCGTCGCTTTTTCCCCAGGTCTTCACACCTTAGTGTTTTGTTTTTGCTTAACGATTGCCACCTGGGCTAGCCTCTGTTTCCCATCTTCCTCAGTTTCAGAGGGTTGATATTTCAGGGTTGCTTTTTCCCCAGGTCTCCACGCCCTTGTGTGTTTCTTTTGCTTAACGATTGCCACCTGACCTAGCCTCTGTTGCCCATCCTCGTCAGTTTCAGAGGGTAGATTTCTCCGTGTTGCTTTTTCCCCAGGTCTCCACGCCCTTGTGTGTTTCTTTTGCTTAACGTTTGCCACCTGAAGCCAGCCTCTCTTGCCCATCTTCCTCAGTTTCAGAGGGTAGATATTTCAGGGTTGCTTTTTACCCAGGTCTCCACGCTTTTGGGTTTTGTTTTTGCTTAACGATTGCCACCTGAGGTAGCCTCTGTTGCCCATCTTCCTCAGTTTCAGAGGGTGGATTTCTCAGTGTTGCTTTTTACCCAGGTCTCCACGCCCTTGTGTGTTTCTTTTGCTTAAAGATTGCCACCTGAGCTAGCCTCTGTTGCCCATCTTCGTCCGTTTCAGAGGGTAGATTTCTCAGTGTTGCCTTTTCGCCAGCTCCCCACGCCCTTGTGTGTTTCTTTTGCTTAAAGATTGTCACCTGAGCTAGGCACTGTTGCCCTGCTTCCTCAGTTTCAGAGGGTATCTTTTTCAGGGTAGCTTTTTGACCGGGTCTCCTCGCCATTGTATTTTTCTATTTCACTTTTTTTGCATAAAGATTGCCACCTGAGCTAGCCTCTGTTGCCCATCTTCTTCGGTTTCAGAGGGTAGATTTCTCAGTGTTTCATGTTCGCCAGCTCTCCACGCCCTTGCGTCTTTTTTTTTTTCTGCTTAAAGGTTGCAACCTGAGCTAGCTTCTTTTGCCCATGTTCGTCAGTTTCAGAGGGTGGATTTCTCCGTGTTGCTTTTTCCCCAGGTCTCCACGCCCTTGTGTGTTTCTTTTGCTTAACGATTGCCACCTGAGGTAGCCTCTGTTGCCCATCCTCGTCAGTTTCAGAGGGTAGATATTTCAGGGTTGCTTTTTACCCAGGTCTCCACGCTTTTGGGTTTTGTTTTTGCTTAACGATTGCCACCTGAGGTAGCCTCTGTTGCCCATCTTCCTCAGTTTCAGAGGGTGGATTTCTCAGTGTTGCTTTTTACCCAGGTCTCCACGCCCTTGTGTGTTTCTTTTGCTTAAAGATTGCCACCTGAGCTAGCCTCTGTTGCCCATCTTCGTCCGTTTCAGAGGGTAGATTTCTCAGTGTTGCCTTTTCGCCAGCTCCCCACGCCCTTGTGTGTTTCTTTTGCTTAAAGATTGTCACCTGAGCTAGGCACTGTTGCCCTGCTTCCTCAGTTTCAGAGGGTATCTTTTTCAGGGTAGCTTTTTGACCGGGTCTCCTCGCCATTGTATTTTTCTATTTCACTTTTTTTGCATAAAGATTGCCACCTGAGCTAGCCTCTGTTGCCCATCTTCTTCGGTTTCAGAGGGTAGATTTCTCAGTGTTTCATGTTCGCCAGCTCTCCACGCCCTTGCGTCTTTTTTTTTTTCTGCTTAAAGGTTGCAACCTGAGCTAGCTTCTTTTGCCCATGTTCGTCAGTTTCAGAGGGTGGATTTCTCCGTGTTGCTTTTTCCCCAGGTCTCCACGCCCTTGTGTGTTTCTTTTGCTTAACGATTGCCACCTGAGGTAGCCTCTGTTGCCCATCCTCGTCAGTTTCAGAGGGTAGATATATCAGGGTTGCTTTTTCCCCAGGTCTCCACGCCCTTGTGTGTTTCTTTTGCTTAAAGTTTGCCACCTGAAGCCAGCCTCTCTTGCCCATCTTCCTCAGTTTTAGAGGGTAGATATTTCAGGGTTGCTTTTTCCCCTGGTCTCCACGCCTTTGTGTTTTGTTTTTGCTTAACGTATGCCACCTGAGGTAACCTCTGTTGCCCATCATCCTCAGTTTCAGAGGGTGGATTTCTCCGTGTTGCTTTTTCCACAGATCTCCACGCCCTTGTGTGTTTCTTTTGCTTGACGATTGCCACCTGTGGTAGCCTCTGTTGCTCATCCTCGTCAGTTTCTGAGGGTAGATTTCTCAGTGCTGCTTTTTCCCCAGGTCTCCACGCCCTTGTCTGTTTCTTTTGTTTAAAGTTTGCAACCTGAAGCCAGCCTCTCTTGCCCATCTTCCTCAGTTTCAGAGGGTAGATATTTCAGGGTTGCTTTTTCCCCAGGTCTCCACCCCTTTGGGTTTTGTTTTTGCTTAACGATTGCCACCTGAGGTAGCCTCTGTTGCCCATCTTCCTCAGTTTCAGAGGGTGGATTTCTACCTGTTGCTTTTTCCCCACGTCTCCACGCCCTTGTGTGTTGCTTTTGCTTAAAGATTGCCACCTGAGCTAGCCTCTGTTGCCCATCTTCGTCCGTTTCAGAGGGTGGATTTCTCAGTGTTGCCTTTTCGCCAGCTCCCCACGCCCTTGTGTGTTTCTTTTGCTTAAAGATTGTCACCTGAGCTAGGCACTGTTGCCCTGCTTCCTCAGTTTCAGAGGGTACCTTTTTCAGGGTTGCTTTTTGACTGGGTCTCTTCGCCATTGTATTTTTCTATTTTCTTTTTTTTGCTTAAAGATTGCCACCTGAGCTAGCCTCTGTTGCCCATCTTCTTCGGTTTCAGAGGGTAGATTTCTCAGTGTTTCATGTTCGCCAGCTCTCCACGCCCTTGCGTCTTTTTTTTTTTCTGCTTAAAGGTTGCAACCTGAGCTAGCTTCTTTTGCCCATGTTCGTCAGTTTCAGAGGGTGGATTTCTCCGTGTTGCTTTTTCCCCAGGTCTCCACGCCCTTGTGTGTTTCTTTTGCTTAACGATTGCCACCTGAGGTAGCCTCTGTTGCCCATCCTCGTCAGTTTCAGAGGGTAGATATATCAGGGTTGCTTTTTCCCCAGGTCTCCACGCCCTTGTGTGTTTCTTTTGCTTAAAGTTTGCCACCTGAAGCCAGCCTCTCTTGCCCATCTTCCTCAGTTTCAGAGGGTAGATATTTCAGGGTTGCTTTTTCCCCAGGTCTCCACGCCTTTGGGTTTTGTTTTTGCTTAACGTATGCCACCTGAGGTAACCTCTGTTGCCCATCATCCTCAGTTTCAGAGGGTGGATTTCTCCGTGTTGCTTTTTCCACAGATCTCCACGCCCTTGTGTGTTTCTTTTGCTTGACGATTGCCACCTGAGGTAGCCTCTATTGCTCATCCTCCTCAGTTTCTGAGGGTAGATTTCTCAGTGCTGCTTTTTCCCCAGGTCTCCACGCCCTTGTGTGTTCCTTTTGCTTAAACTTTGACACCTGAAGCCAGACTCTCTTGCCCATCTTAATCAGTTTCAGAGGGTAGATACTTCAGGGTTGCTTTTTCCCCAGGTCTCCACGCCTTTGGGTTTTGTTTTTGCCCAACGATTGCCACCTGGGCTAGCCTCTCTTGCCCATCTTCCTCAGTTTCAGAGGGTGGATTTCTCCGTGTTGCTTTTTCCCCAGGTCTCCACGCCCTTGTGTGTTTCTTTTGCTTAACGATTGCCACCTGAGGTAGCCTCTGTTGCCCATCCTCGTCAGTTTCAGAGGGTAGATATATCAGGGTTGCTTTTTCCCCAGGTCTCCACGCCCTTGTGTGTTTCTTTTGCTTAAAGTTTGCCACCTGAAGCCAGCCTCTCTTGCCCATCTTCCTCAGTTTCAGAGGGTAGATATTTCAGGGTTGCTTTTTCCCCAGGTCTCCACGCCTTTGGGTCTTGCTTCTGCTTAACGATTGCCACCTGAGGTAGCCTCTGTTGCCCTTGTTCCTCAGTTTCAGAGGGTGGATTTCTCCGTGTTGCTTTTTCCCCAGGTCTCCACGCCCTTGTGTGTTTCTTTTGCTTAACGATTGCCACCTGAGGTAGCCTCTGTTGCCCATCCTCGTCAGTTTCAGAGGGTGGATTTCTCCCTGTTGCTTTTTCCCCAGGTCTCCACGCCCTTGTGTGTTCCTTTTGCTTAAACTTTGCCACCTGAAGCCAGCCTCTCTTGCCCATCTTCCTCAGTTTCAGAGGGTAGATACTTCAGGGTTGCTTTTTCCCCAGGTCTCCACGCCTTTGGGTTTTGTTTTTGCTTAACGATTGCCACCTGGGCTAGCCTCTCTTGCCCATCTTCCTCAGTTTCAGAGGGTGGATTTCTCCGTGTTGCTTTTTCCACAGGTCTCCACGCCCTTGTGTGTTTCTTTTGCTTAACGATTGCCACCTGAGGTAGCCTCTGTTGCCCATCCTCGTCAGTTTCAGAGGGTAGATTTCTCAGTGCTGCTTTTTCCCCAGGTCTCCACGCCCTCGTGTGTTTCTTTTGCTTAAAGTTTGTCACCTGAAGCCAGCCTCTCTTGCCCATCTTCCTCAGTTTCAGAGGGTAGATATTTCAGCGTCGCTTTTTCCCCAGGTCTTCACACCTTAGTGTTTTGTTTTTGCTTAACGATTGCCACCTGGGCTAGCCTCTGTTTCCCATCTTCCTCAGTTTCAGAGGGTTGATATTTCAGGGTTGCTTTTTCCCCAGGTCTCCACGCCCTTGTGTGTTTCTTTTGCTTAACGATTGCCACCTGACCTAGCCTCTGTTGCCCATCCTCGTCAGTTTCAGAGGGTAGATTTCTCCGTGTTGCTTTTTCCCCAGGTCTCCACGCCCTTGTGTGTTTCTTTTGCTTAACGTTTGCCACCTGAAGCCAGCCTCTCTTGCCCATCTTCCTCAGTTTCAGAGGGTAGATATTTCAGGGTTGCTTTTTACCCAGGTCTCCACGCTTTTGGGTTTTGTTTTTGCTTAACGATTGCCACCTGAGGTAGCCTCTGTTGCCCATCTTCCTCAGTTTCAGAGGGTGGATTTCTCAGTGTTGCTTTTTACCCAGGTCTCCACGCCCTTGTGTGTTTCTTTTGCTTAAAGATTGCCACCTGAGCTAGCCTCTGTTGCCCATCTTCGTCCGTTTCAGAGGGTGGATTTCTCAGTGTTGCCTTTTCGCCAGCTCCCCACGCCCTTGTGTGTTTCTTTTGCTTAAAGATTGTCACCTGAGCTAGGCACTGTTGCCCTGCTTCCTCAGTTTCAGAGGGTACCTTTTTCAGGGTAGCTTTTTGACCGGGTCTCCTCGCCATTGTATTTTTCTATTTCACTTTTTTTGCATAAAGATTGCCACCTGAGCTAGCCTCTGTTGCCCATCTTCTTCGGTTTCAGAGGGTAGATTTCTCAGTGTTTCATGTTCGCCAGCTCTCCACGCCCTTGCGTCTTTTTTTTTTTTTTGCTTAAAGGTTGCAACCTGAGCTAGCTTCTTTTGCCCATGTTCGTCAGTTTCAGAGGGTGGATTTCTCCGTGTTGCTTTTTCCCCAGGTCTCCACGCCCTTGTGTGTTTCTTTTGCTTAACGATTGCCACCTGAGGTAGCCTCTGTTGCCCATCCTCGTCAGTTTCAGAGGGTAGATATATCAGGGTTGCTTTTTCCCCAGGTCTCCACGCCCTTGTGTGTTTCTTTTGCTTAAAGTTTGCCACCTGAAGCCAGCCTCTCTTGCCCATCTTCCTCAGTTTCAGAGGGTAGATATTTCAGGGTTGCTTTTTCCCCAGGTCTCCACGCCTTTGGGTCTTGCTTCTGCTTAACGATTGCCACCTGAGGTAGCCTCTGTTGCCCTTGTTCCTCAGTTTCAGAGGGTGGATTTCTCCGTGTTGCTTTTTCCCCAGGTCTCCACGCCCTTGTGTGTTTCTTTTGCTTAACGATTGCCACCTGAGGTAGCCTCTGTTGCCCATCTTCCTCAGTTTCAGAGGGTAGATACTTCAGGGTTGCTTTTTCCCCAGGTCTCCACGCCCTTGTGTGTTTCTTTTGCTTAAAGTTTGCCACCTGAAGCCAGCCTCTCTTGCCCATCTTCCTCAGTTTCAGAGGGTAGATATTTCAGGGTTGCTTTTTCCCCAGGTCTCCACGCCTTTGGGTCTTGCTTCTGCTTAACGATTGCCACCTGAGGTAGCCTCTGTTGCCCTTGTTCCTCAGTTTCAGAGGGTGGATTTCTCCCTGTTGCTTTTTCCCCAGGTCTCCACGCCCTTGTGTGTTCCTTTTGCTTAAACTTTGCCACCTGAAGCCAGACTCTCTTGGCCATCTTCCTCAGTTTCAGAGGGTAGATACTTCAGGGTTGCTTTTTCCCCAGGTCTCCACGCCCTTGTGTGTTTCTTTTGCTTAAAGTTTGCCACCTGAAGCCAGCCTCTCTTGCCCATCTTCCTCAGTTTTAGAGGGTAGATATTTCAGGGTTGCTTTTTCCCCTGGTCTCCACGCCTTTGTGTTTTGTTTTTGCTTAACGTATGCCACCTGAGGTAACCTCTGTTGCCCATCATCCTCAGTTTCAGAGGGTGGATTTCTCCGTGTTGCTTTTTCCACAGATCTCCACGCCCTTGTGTGTTTCTTTTGCTTGACGATTGCCACCTGTGGTAGCCTCTGTTGCTCATCCTCGTCAGTTTCTGAGGGTAGATTTCTCAGTGCTGCTTTTTCCCCAGGTCTCCACGCCCTTGTCTGTTTCTTTTGTTTAAAGTTTGCAACCTGAAGCCAGCCTCTCTTGCCCATCTTCCTCAGTTTCAGAGGGTAGATATTTCAGGGTTGCTTTTTCCCCAGGTCTCCACCCCTTTGGGTTTTGTTTTTGCTTAACGATTGCCACCTGAGGTAGCCTCTGTTGCCCATCTTCCTCAGTTTCAGAGGGTGGATTTCTACCTGTTGCTTTTTCCCCACGTCTCCACGCCCTTGTGTGTTGCTTTTGCTTAAAGATTGCCACCTGAGCTAGCCTCTGTTGCCCATCTTCGTCCGTTTCAGAGGGTGGATTTCTCAGTGTTGCCTTTTCGCCAGCTCCCCACGCCCTTGTGTGTTTCTTTTGCTTAAAGATTGTCACCTGAGCTAGGCACTGTTGCCCTGCTTCCTCAGTTTCAGAGGGTACCTTTTTCAGGGTTGCTTTTTGACCGGGTCTCCTCGCCATTGTATTTTTCTATTTTCTTTTTTTTGCTTAAAGATTGCCACCTGAGCTAGCCTCTGTTGCCCATCTTCTTCGGTTTCAGAGGGTAGATTTCTCAGTGTTTCTTTTTCGCCAGCTCTCCACGCCCTTGCGTCTTTTTTTTTTTCTGCTTAAAGGTTGCAACCTGAGCTAGCTTCTTTTGCCCATGTTCGTCAGTTTCAGAGGGTGGATTTCTCCGTGTTGCTTTTTCCCCAGGTCTCCACGCCCTTGTGTGTTTCTTTTGCTTAACGATTGCCACCTGAGGTAGCCTCTGTTGCCCATCCTCGTCAGTTTCAGAAGGTAGATTTCTCAGTGCTGCTTTTCCCCCAGGTCTCCACGCCCTTGTGTGTTTCTTTTGCTTAAAGTTTGCCACCTGAAGCCAGCCTCTCTTGCCCATCTTCCTCAGTTTCAGAGGGTAGATATTTCAGTGTTGCTTTTTCCCCAGGTCTCCACGCCTTTGGGTTTTGTTTTTGCTTAACGTATGCCACCTGAGGTAACCTCTGTTGCCCATCATCCTCAGTTTCAGAGGGTGGATTTCTCCGTGTTGCTTTTTCCACAGATCTCCACGCCCTTGTGTGTTTCTTTTGCTTGACGATTGCCACCTGAGGTAGCCTCTGTTGCTCATCCTCCTCAGTTTCTGAGGGTAGATTTCTCAGTGCTGCTTTTTCCCCAGGTCTCCACGCCCTTGTGTGTTCCTTTTGCTTAAACTTTGACACCTGAAGCCAGACTCTCTTGCCCATCTTAATCAGTTTCAGAGGGTAGATACTTCAGGGTTGCTTTTTCCCCAGGTCTCCACGCCTTTGGGTTTTGTTTTTGCCCAACGATTGCCACCTGGGCTAGCCTCTCTTGCCCATCTTCCTCAGTTTCAGAGGGTGGATTTCTCCGTGTTGCTTTTTCCACAGGTCTCCACGCCCTTGTGTGTTTCTTTTGCTTAACGATTGCCACCTGAGGTAGCCTCTGTTGCCCATCCTCGTCAGTTTCAGAGGGTAGATTTCTCAGTGCTGCTTTTTCCCCAGGTCTCCACGCCCTCGTGTGTTTCTTTTGCTTAAAGTTTGTCACCTGAAGCCAGCCTCTCTTGCCCATCTTCCTCAGTTTCAGAGGGTAGATATTTCAGCGTCGCTTTTTCCCCAGGTCTTCACACCTTAGTGTTTTGTTTTTGCTTAACGATTGCCACCTGGGCTAGCCTCTGTTTCCCATCTTCCTCAGTTTCAGAGGGTTGATATTTCAGGGTTGCTTTTTCCCCAGGTCTCCACGCCCTTGTGTGTTTCTTTTGCTTAACGATTGCCACCTGACCTAGCCTCTGTTGCCCATCCTCGTCAGTTTCAGAGGGTAGATTTCTCCGTGTTGCTTTTTCCCCAGGTCTCCACGCCCTTGTGTGTTTCTTTTGCTTAACGTTTGCCACCTGAAGCCAGCCTCTCTTGCCCATCTTCCTCAGTTTCAGAGGGTAGATATTTCAGGGTTGCTTTTTACCCAGGTCTCCACGCTTTTGGGTTTTGTTTTTGCTTAACGATTGCCACCTGAGGTAGCCTCTGTTGCCCATCTTCCTCAGTTTCAGAGGGTGGATTTCTCAGTGTTGCTTTTTACCCAGGTCTCCACGCCCTTGTGTGTTTCTTTTGCTTAAAGATTGCCACCTGAGCTAGCCTCTGTTGCCCATCTTCGTCCGTTTCAGAGGGTAGATTTCTCAGTGTTGCCTTTTCGCCAGCTCCCCACGCCCTTGTGTGTTTCTTTTGCTTAAAGATTGTCACCTGAGCTAGGCACTGTTGCCCTGCTTCCTCAGTTTCAGAGGGTATCTTTTTCAGGGTAGCTTTTTGACCGGGTCTCCTCGCCATTGTATTTTTCTATTTCACTTTTTTTGCATAAAGATTGCCACCTGAGCTAGCCTCTGTTGCCCATCTTCTTCGGTTTCAGAGGGTAGATTTCTCAGTGTTTCATGTTCGCCAGCTCTCCACGCCCTTGCGTCTTTTTTTTTTTCTGCTTAAAGGTTGCAACCTGAGCTAGCTTCTTTTGCCCATGTTCGTCAGTTTCAGAGGGTGGATTTCTCCGTGTTGCTTTTTCCCCAGGTCTCCACGCCCTTGTGTGTTTCTTTTGCTTAACGATTGCCACCTGAGGTAGCCTCTGTTGCCCATCCTCGTCAGTTTCAGAGGGTAGATATTTCAGGGTTGCTTTTTACCCAGGTCTCCACGCTTTTGGGTTTTGTTTTTGCTTAACGATTGCCACCTGAGGTAGCCTCTGTTGCCCATCTTCCTCAGTTTCAGAGGGTGGATTTCTCAGTGTTGCTTTTTACCCAGGTCTCCACGCCCTTGTGTGTTTCTTTTGCTTAAAGATTGCCACCTGAGCTAGCCTCTGTTGCCCATCTTCGTCCGTTTCAGAGGGTAGATTTCTCAGTGTTGCCTTTTCGCCAGCTCCCCACGCCCTTGTGTGTTTCTTTTGCTTAAAGATTGTCACCTGAGCTAGGCACTGTTGCCCTGCTTCCTCAGTTTCAGAGGGTATCTTTTTCAGGGTAGCTTTTTGACCGGGTCTCCTCGCCATTGTATTTTTCTATTTCACTTTTTTTGCATAAAGATTGCCACCTGAGCTAGCCTCTGTTGCCCATCTTCTTCGGTTTCAGAGGGTAGATTTCTCAGTGTTTCATGTTCGCCAGCTCTCCACGCCCTTGCGTCTTTTTTTTTTTCTGCTTAAAGGTTGCAACCTGAGCTAGCTTCTTTTGCCCATGTTCGTCAGTTTCAGAGGGTGGATTTCTCCGTGTTGCTTTTTCCCCAGGTCTCCACGCCCTTGTGTGTTTCTTTTGCTTAACGATTGCCACCTGAGGTAGCCTCTGTTGCCCATCCTCGTCAGTTTCAGAGGGTAGATATATCAGGGTTGCTTTTTCCCCAGGTCTCCACGCCCTTGTGTGTTTCTTTTGCTTAAAGTTTGCCACCTGAAGCCAGCCTCTCTTGCCCATCTTCCTCAGTTTTAGAGGGTAGATATTTCAGGGTTGCTTTTTCCCCTGGTCTCCACGCCTTTGTGTTTTGTTTTTGCTTAACGTATGCCACCTGAGGTAACCTCTGTTGCCCATCATCCTCAGTTTCAGAGGGTGGATTTCTCCGTGTTGCTTTTTCCACAGATCTCCACGCCCTTGTGTGTTTCTTTTGCTTGACGATTGCCACCTGTGGTAGCCTCTGTTGCTCATCCTCGTCAGTTTCTGAGGGTAGATTTCTCAGTGCTGCTTTTTCCCCAGGTCTCCACGCCCTTGTCTGTTTCTTTTGTTTAAAGTTTGCAACCTGAAGCCAGCCTCTCTTGCCCATCTTCCTCAGTTTCAGAGGGTAGATATTTCAGGGTTGCTTTTTCCCCAGGTCTCCACCCCTTTGGGTTTTGTTTTTGCTTAACGATTGCCACCTGAGGTAGCCTCTGTTGCCCATCTTCCTCAGTTTCAGAGGGTGGATTTCTACCTGTTGCTTTTTCCCCACGTCTCCACGCCCTTGTGTGTTGCTTTTGCTTAAAGATTGCCACCTGAGCTAGCCTCTGTTGCCCATCTTCGTCCGTTTCAGAGGGTGGATTTCTCAGTGTTGCCTTTTCGCCAGCTCCCCACGCCCTTGTGTGTTTCTTTTGCTTAAAGATTGTCACCTGAGCTAGGCACTGTTGCCCTGCTTCCTCAGTTTCAGAGGGTACCTTTTTCAGGGTTGCTTTTTGACTGGGTCTCTTCGCCATTGTATTTTTCTATTTTCTTTTTTTTGCTTAAAGATTGCCACCTGAGCTAGCCTCTGTTGCCCATCTTCTTCGGTTTCAGAGGGTAGATTTCTCAGTGTTTCATGTTCGCCAGCTCTCCACGCCCTTGCGTCTTTTTTTTTTTCTGCTTAAAGGTTGCAACCTGAGCTAGCTTCTTTTGCCCATGTTCGTCAGTTTCAGAGGGTGGATTTCTCCGTGTTGCTTTTTCCCCAGGTCTCCACGCCCTTGTGTGTTTCTTTTGCTTAACGATTGCCACCTGAGGTAGCCTCTGTTGCCCATCCTCGTCAGTTTCAGAGGGTAGATATATCAGGGTTGCTTTTTCCCCAGGTCTCCACGCCCTTGTGTGTTTCTTTTGCTTAAAGTTTGCCACCTGAAGCCAGCCTCTCTTGCCCATCTTCCTCAGTTTCAGAGGGTAGATATTTCAGGGTTGCTTTTTCCCCAGGTCTCCACGCCTTTGGGTTTTGTTTTTGCTTAACGTATGCCACCTGAGGTAACCTCTGTTGCCCATCATCCTCAGTTTCAGAGGGTGGATTTCTCCGTGTTGCTTTTTCCACAGATCTCCACGCCCTTGTGTGTTTCTTTTGCTTGACGATTGCCACCTGAGGTAGCCTCTATTGCTCATCCTCCTCAGTTTCTGAGGGTAGATTTCTCAGTGCTGCTTTTTCCCCAGGTCTCCACGCCCTTGTGTGTTCCTTTTGCTTAAACTTTGACACCTGAAGCCAGACTCTCTTGCCCATCTTAATCAGTTTCAGAGGGTAGATACTTCAGGGTTGCTTTTTCCCCAGGTCTCCACGCCTTTGGGTTTTGTTTTTGCCCAACGATTGCCACCTGGGCTAGCCTCTCTTGCCCATCTTCCTCAGTTTCAGAGGGTGGATTTCTCCGTGTTGCTTTTTCCACAGGTCTCCACGCCCTTGTGTGTTTCTTTTGCTTAACGATTGCCACCTGAGGTAGCCTCTGTTGCCCATCCTCGTCAGTTTCAGAGGGTAGATTTCTCAGTGCTGCTTTTTCCCCAGGTCTCCACGCCCTCGTGTGTTTCTTTTGCTTAAAGTTTGTCACCTGAAGCCAGCCTCTCTTGCCCATCTTCCTCAATTTCACAGGGTAGATATTTCAGCGTCGCTTTTTCCCCAGGTCTTCACACCTTAGTGTTTTGTTTTTGCTTAACGATTGCCACCTGGGCTAGCCTCTGTTTCCCATCTTCCTCAGTTTCAGAGGGTTGATATTTCAGGGTTGCTTTTTCCCCAGGTCTCCCCGCCCTTGTGTGTTTCTTTTGCTTAACGATTGCCACCTGAGGTAGCCTCTGTTGCCCATCCTCGTCAGTTTCAGAGGGTAGATTTCTCAGTGCTGCTTTTTCCCCAGGTCTCCACGCCCTCGTGTGTTTCTTTTGCTTAAAGTTTTTCACCTGAAGCCAGCCTCTCTTGCCCATCTTCCTCAGTTTCAGAGGGTAGATATTTCAGCGTTGCTTTTTCCCCAGGTCTTCACACCTTAGTGTTTAGTTTTTGCTTAACGATTGCCACCTGGGCTAGCCTCTGTTTCCCATCTTCCTCAGTTTCAGAGGGTTGATATTTCAGGGTTGCTTTTCCCCAGGTCTCCACGCCCTTGTGTTTTTCTTTTGCTTAACGATTGCCACCTGACCTAGCCTCTGTTGCCCATCCTCGTCAGTTTCAGAGGGTAGATTTCTCCGTGTTGCTTTTTCCCCAGGTCTCCACACCCTTGTGTGTTTCTTTTGCTTAACGTTTGCCACCTGAAGCCAGCCTCTCTTGCCCATCTTCCTCAGTTTCAGAGGGTAGATATTTCAGGGTTGCTTTTTACCCAGGTCTCCACGCTTTTGGGTTTTGTTTTTGCTTAACGATTGCCACCTGAGGTAGCCTCTGTTGCCCATCTTCCTCAGTTTCAGAGGGTGGATTTCTCAGTGTTGCTTTTTACCCAGGTCTCCACGCCCTTGTGTGTTTCTTTTGCTTAAAGATTGCCACCTGAGCTAGCCTCTGTTGCCCATCTTCGTCCGTTTCAGAGGGTAGATTTCTCAGTGTTGCCTTTTCGCCAGCTCCCCACGCCCTTGTGTGTTTCTTTTGCTTAAAGATTGTCACCTGAGCTAGGCACTGTTGCCCTGCTTCCTCAGTTTCAGAGGGTATCTTTTTCAGGGTAGCTTTTTGACCGGGTCTCCTCGCCATTGTATTTTTCTATTTCACTTTTTTTGCATAAAGATTGCCACCTGAGCTAGCCTCTGTTGCCCATCTTCTTCGGTTTCAGAGGGTAGATTTCTCAGTGTTTCATGTTCGCCAGCTCTCCACGCCCTTGCGTCTTTTTTTTTTTCTGCTTAAAGGTTGCAACCTGAGCTAGCTTCTTTTGCCCATGTTCGTCAGTTTCAGAGGGTGGATTTCTCCGTGTTGCTTTTTCCCCAGGTCTCCACGCCCTTGTGTGTTTCTTTTGCTTAACGATTGCCACCTGAGGTAGCCTCTGTTGCCCATCCTCGTCAGTTTCAGAGGGTAGATATATCAGGGTTGCTTTTTCCCCAGGTCTCCACGCCCTTGTGTGTTTCTTTTGCTTAAAGTTTGCCACCTGAAGCCAGCCTCTCTTGCCCATCTTCCTCAGTTTTAGAGGGTAGATATTTCAGGGTTGCTTTTTCCCCTGGTCTCCACGCCTTTGTGTTTTGTTTTTGCTTAACGTATGCCACCTGAGGTAACCTCTGTTGCCCATCATCCTCAGTTTCAGAGGGTGGATTTCTCCGTGTTGCTTTTTCCACAGATCTCCACGCCCTTGTGTGTTTCTTTTGCTTGACGATTGCCACCTGTGGTAGCCTCTGTTGCTCATCCTCGTCAGTTTCTGAGGGTAGATTTCTCAGTGCTGCTTTTTCCCCAGGTCTCCACGCCCTTGTCTGTTTCTTTTGTTTAAAGTTTGCAACCTGAAGCCAGCCTCTCTTGCCCATCTTCCTCAGTTTCAGAGGGTAGATATTTCAGGGTTGCTTTTTCCCCAGGTCTCCACCCCTTTGGGTTTTGTTTTTGCTTAACGATTGCCACCTGAGGTAGCCTCTGTTGCCCATCTTCCTCAGTTTCAGAGGGTGGATTTCTACCTGTTGCTTTTTCCCCACGTCTCCACGCCCTTGTGTGTTGCTTTTGCTTAAAGATTGCCACCTGAGCTAGCCTCTGTTGCCCATCTTCGTCCGTTTCAGAGGGTGGATTTCTCAGTGTTGCCTTTTCGCCAGCTCCCCACGCCCTTGTGTGTTTCTTTTGCTTAAAGATTGTCACCTGAGCTAGGCACTGTTGCCCTGCTTCCTCAGTTTCAGAGGGTACCTTTTTCAGGGTTGCTTTTTGACCGGGTCTCCTCGCCATTGTATTTTTCTATTTTCTTTTTTTTGCTTAAAGATTGCCACCTGAGCTAGCCTCTGTTGCCCATCTTCTTCGGTTTCAGAGGGTAGATTTCTCAGTGTTTCATGTTCGCCAGCTCTCCACGCCCTTGCGTCTTTTTTTTTTTCTGCTTAAAGGTTGCAACCTGAGCTAGCTTCTTTTGCCCATGTTCGTCAGTTTCAGAGGGTGGATTTCTCCGTGTTGCTTTTTCCCCAGGTCTCCACGCCCTTGTGTGTTTCTTTTGCTTAACGATTGCCACCTGAGGTAGCCTCTGTTGCCCATCCTCGTCAGTTTCAGAGGGTAGATATATCAGGGTTGCTTTTTCCCCAGGTCTCCACGCCCTTGTGTGTTTCTTTTGCTTAAAGTTTGCCACCTGAAGCCAGCCTCTCTTGCCCATCTTCCTCAGTTTCAGAGGGTAGATATTTCAGGGTTGCTTTTTACCCAGGTCTCCACGCTTTTGGGTTTTGTTTTTGCTTAACGATTGCCACCTGAGGTAGCCTCTGTTGCCCATCTTCCTCAGTTTCAGAGGGTGGATTTCTCAGTGTTGCTTTTTACCCAGGTCTCCACGCCCTTGTGTGTTTCTTTTGCTTAAAGATTGCCACCTGAGCTAGCCTCTGTTGCCCATCTTCGTCCGTTTCAGAGGGTAGATTTCTCAGTGTTGCCTTTTCGCCAGCTCCCCACGCCCTTGTGTGTTTCTTTTGCTTAAAGATTGTCACCTGAGCTAGGCACTGTTGCCCTGCTTCCTCAGTTTCAGAGGGTATCTTTTTCAGGGTAGCTTTTTGACCGGGTCTCCTCGCCATTGTATTTTTCTATTTCACTTTTTTTGCATAAAGATTGCCACCTGAGCTAGCCTCTGTTGCCCATCTTCTTCGGTTTCAGAGGGTAGATTTCTCAGTGTTTCATGTTCGCCAGCTCTCCACGCCCTTGCGTCTTTTTTTTTTTCTGCTTAAAGGTTGCAACCTGAGCTAGCTTCTTTTGCCCATGTTCGTCAGTTTCAGAGGGTGGATTTCTCCGTGTTGCTTTTTCCCCAGGTCTCCACGCCCTTGTGTGTTTCTTTTGCTTAACGATTGCCACCTGAGGTAGCCTCTGTTGCCCATCCTCGTCAGTTTCAGAGGGTAGATATATCAGGGTTGCTTTTTCCCCAGGTCTCCACGCCCTTGTGTGTTTCTTTTGCTTAAAGTTTGCCACCTGAAGCCAGCCTCTCTTGCCCATCTTCCTCAGTTTTAGAGGGTAGATATTTCAGGGTTGCTTTTTCCCCTGGTCTCCACGCCTTTGTGTTTTGTTTTTGCTTAACGTATGCCACCTGAGGTAACCTCTGTTGCCCATCATCCTCAGTTTCAGAGGGTGGATTTCTCCGTGTTGCTTTTTCCACAGATCTCCACGCCCTTGTGTGTTTCTTTTGCTTGACGATTGCCACCTGTGGTAGCCTCTGTTGCTCATCCTCGTCAGTTTCTGAGGGTAGATTTCTCAGTGCTGCTTTTTCCCCAGGTCTCCACGCCCTTGTCTGTTTCTTTTGTTTAAAGTTTGCAACCTGAAGCCAGCCTCTCTTGCCCATCTTCCTCAGTTTCAGAGGGTAGATATTTCAGGGTTGCTTTTTCCCCAGGTCTCCACCCCTTTGGGTTTTGTTTTTGCTTAACGATTGCCACCTGAGGTAGCCTCTGTTGCCCATCTTCCTCAGTTTCAGAGGGTGGATTTCTACCTGTTGCTTTTTCCCCACGTCTCCACGCCCTTGTGTGTTGCTTTTGCTTAAAGATTGCCACCTGAGCTAGCCTCTGTTGCCCATCTTCGTCCGTTTCAGAGGGTGGATTTCTCAGTGTTGCCTTTTCGCCAGCTCCCCACGCCCTTGTGTGTTTCTTTTGCTTAAAGATTGTCACCTGAGCTAGGCACTGTTGCCCTGCTTCCTCAGTTTCAGAGGGTACCTTTTTCAGGGTTGCTTTTTGACCGGGTCTCCTCGCCATTGTATTTTTCTATTTTCTTTTTTTTGCTTAAAGATTGCCACCTGAGCTAGCCTCTGTTGCCCATCTTCTTCGGTTTCAGAGGGTAGATTTCTCAGTGTTTCATGTTCGCCAGCTCTCCACGCCCTTGCGTCTTTTTTTTTTTCTGCTTAAAGGTTGCAACCTGAGCTAGCTTCTTTTGCCCATGTTCGTCAGTTTCAGAGGGTGGATTTCTCCGTGTTGCTTTTTCCCCAGGTCTCCACGCCCTTGTGTGTTTCTTTTGCTTAACGATTGCCACCTGAGGTAGCCTCTGTTGCCCATCCTCGTCAGTTTCAGAGGGTAGATATATCAGGGTTGCTTTTTCCCCAGGTCTCCACGCCCTTGTGTGTTTCTTTTGCTTAAAGTTTGCGACCTGAAGCCAGCCTCTCTTGCCCATCTTCCTCAGTTTCAGAGGGTAGATATTTCAGGGTTGCTTTTTCCCCAGGTCTCCACGCCTTTGGGTTTTGTTTTTGCTTAACGTATGCCACCTGAGGTAACCTCTGTTGCCCATCATCCTCAGTTTCAGAGGGTGGATTTCTCCGTGTTGCTTTTTCCACAGATCTCCACGCCCTTGTGTGTTTCTTTTGCTTGACGATTGCCACCTGAGGTAGCCTCTGTTGCTCATCCTCGTCAGTTTCTGAGGGTAGATTTCTCAGTGCTGCTTTTTCCCCAGGTCTCCACGCCCTTGTCTGTTTCTTTTGTTTAAAGTTTGCAACCTGAAGCCAGCCTCTCTTGCCCATCTTCCTCAGTTTCAGAGGGTAGATATTTCAGGGTTGCTTTTTCCCCAGGTCTCCACGCCTTTGGGTTTTGTTTTTGCTTAACGATTGCCACCTGAGGTAGCCTCTGTTGCCCATCTTCCTCAGTTTCAGAGGGTGGATTTCTACCTGTTGCTTTTTCCCCACGTCTCCACGCCCTTGTGTGTTGCTTTTGCTTAAACTTTGCCACCTGAAGCCAGACTCTCTTGCCCATCTTCCTCAGTTTCAGAGGGTAGATATTTCAGGGTTGCTTTTTCCCCAGGTCTCCACGCTTTTGGGTTTTGTTTTTGCTTAACGATTGCCACCTGAGGTAGCCTCTGTTGCCCATCTTCCTCAGTTTCAGAGGGTGGATTTCTCAGTGTTGCTTTTTACCCAGGTCTCCACGCCCTTGTGTGTTTCTTTTGCTTAAAGATTGCCACCTGAGCTAGCCTCTGTTGCCCATCTTCCTCTGTTTCAGAGGGTGGATTTCTCAGTGTTGCCTTTTCGCCAGCTCCCCACGCCCTTGTGTGTTTCTTTTGCTTAAAGATTGTCACCTGAGCTAGGCACTGTTGCCCTGCTTCCTCAGTTTCAGAGGCTACCTTTTTCAGGGTTGCTTTTTGACAGGGTCTCCTCGCCATTGTATTTTTCTATTTCACTTTTTTTGCATAAAGATTGCCACCTGAGCTAGCCTCTGTTGCCCATCTTCTTCGGTTTCAGAGGGTAGATTTCTCAGTGTTTCATGTTCGCCAGCTCTCCACGCCCTTGCGTCTTTTTTTTTTTCTGCTTAAAGGTTGCAACCTGAGCTAGCTTCTTTTGCCCATGTTCGTCAGTTTCAGAGGGTGGATTTCTCCGTGTTGCTTTTTCCCCAGGTCTCCACGCCTTTGGGTTTTGTTTCTGCTTAACGATTGCCACCTGAGGTAGCCTCTGTTGCCCTTGTTCCTCAGTTTCAGAGGGTGGATTTCTCCGTGTTGCTTTTTCCCCAGGTCTCCACGCCCTTGTGTGTTTCTTTTGCTTAACGATTGCCACCTGAGGTAGCCTCTGTTGCCCATCCTCATCAGTTTCAGAGGGTGGATTTCTCCCTGTTGCTTTTTCCCCAGTTCTCCACGCCCTTGTGTGTTCCTTTTGCTTAAACTTTGCCACCTGAAGCCAGCCTCTCTTGCCCATCTTCCTCAGTTTCAGAGGGTAGATATTTCAGGGTTGCTTTTTCCCCAGGTCTCCACGCCTTTGGGTTTTGTTTTTGCTTAACGATTGCCACCTGAGGTAGCCTCTGTTGCCCATCCTCGTCAGTTTCTGAGGGTAGATTTCTCAGTGCTGCTTTTTCCCCAGGTCTCCACGCCCTTGTGTGTTTGTTTTGCTTAAAGTTTGCCACCTGAGCCAGCCTCTCTTGCCCATCTTCCACAGTTTCAGACGGTAGATATTTCAGGGTTGCTTTTTCCCCAGGTCTCCACGCCCTTGTGTGTTTCTTTTGCTTAAAGATTGCCACCTGAGCTAGCCTCTGTTGCCCATCTTCGTCCGTTTCAGAGGGTGGATTTCTCAGTGTTGCCTTTTCGCCAGCTCCCCACGCCCTTGTGTGTTTCTTTTGCTTAAAGATTGTCACCTGAGCTAGGCACTGTTGCCCTGCTTCCTCAGTTTCAGAGGGTACCTTTTTCAGGGTAGCTTTTTGACCGGGTCTTCTCGCCATTGTATTTTTCTATTTCACTTTTTTTGCATAAAGATTGCCACCTGAGCTAGCCTCTGTTGCCCATCTTCTTCGGTTTCAGAGGGTAGATTTCTCAGTGTTTCTTTTTCGCCAGCTCTCCACGCCCTTGCGTCTTTTTTGTTTCTGCTTAAAGGTTGCAACCTGAGCTAGCTTCTTTTGCCCATGTTCGTCAGTTTCAGAGGGTGGATTTCTCCGTGTTGCTTTTTCCCCAGGTCTCCACGCCCTTGTGTGTTTCTTTTGCTTAACGATTGCCACCTGAGGTAGCCTCTGTTGCCCATCCTCATCAGTTTCAGAGGGTGGATTTCTCCCTGTTGCTTTTTCCCCAGTTCTCCACGCCCTTGTGTGTTCCTTTTGCTTAAACTTTGCCACCTGAAGCCAGCCTCTCTTGCCCATCTTCCTCAGTTTCAGAGGGTAGATATATCAGGGTTGCTTTTTCCCCAGGTCTCCACGCCCTTGTGTGTTTCTTTTGCTTAAAGTTTGCCACCTGAAGCCAGCCTCTCTTGCTCATCTTCCTCAGTTTCAGAGGGTAGATATTTCAGGGTTGCTTTTTCCCCTGGTCTCCACGCCTTTGGGTTTTGTTTTTGCTTAACGATTGCCACCTGAGGTAGCCTCTGTTGCCCATCTTCCTCAGTTTCAGAGGGTGGATTTCTCAGTGTTGCTTTTTACCCAGGTCTCCACGCCCTTGTGTGTTTCTTTTGCTTAAAGATTGCCACCTGAGCTAGCCTCTGTTGCCCATCTTCGTCCGTTTCAGAGGTAGATTTCTCAGTGTTGCCTTTTCGCCAGCTCCCCACGCCCTTGTGTGTTTCTTTTGCTTAAAGATTGTCACCTGAGCTAGGCACTGTTGCCCTGCTTCCTCAGTTTCAGAGGGTACCTTTTTCAGGGTAGCTTTTTGACCGGGTCTCCTCGCCATTGTATTTTTCTATTTCACTTTTTTTGCATAAAGATTACCACCTGAGCTAGCCTCTGTTGCCCATCTTCTTCAGTTTCAGAGGGTAGATTTCTCAGTGTTTCATGTTCGCCAGCTCTCCACGCCCTTGCGTCTTTTTTTTTTTCTGCTTAAAGGTTGCAACCTGAGCTAGCTTCTTTTGCCCATGTTCGTCAGTTTCAGAGGGTGGATTTCTCCGTGTTGCTTTTTCCCCAGGTCTCCACGCCTTTGGGTTTTGTTTCTGCTTAACGATTGCCAGCTGAGGTAGCCTCTGTTGCCCTTGTTCCTCAGTTTCAGAGGGTGGATTTCTCCGTGTTGCTTTTTACCCAGGTCTCCACGCCCTTGTGTGTTTTTTTTGCTTAAAGATTGCCACCTGAGCTAGCCTCTGTTGCCCATCTTCGTCCGTTTCAGAGGGTGGATTTCTCAGTGTTGCCTTTTCGCCAGCTCCCCACGCCCTTGTGTGTTTCTTTTGCTTAAAGATTGTCACCTGAGCTAGGCACTGTTGCCCTGCTTCCTCAGTTTCAGAGGGTACCTTTTTCAGGGTTGCTTTTTGACCGGGTCTCCTCGCCATTGTATTTTTCTATTTTCTTTTTTTTGCTTAAAGATTGCCACCTGAGCTAGCCTCTGTTGCCCATCTTCTTCGGTTTCAGAGGGTAGATTTCTCAGTGTTTCTTTTTCGCCAGCTCTCCACGCCCTTGCGTCTTTTTTTTTTTCTGCTTAAAGGTTGCAACCTGAGCTAGCTTCTTTTGCCCATGAACGTCAGTTTCAGAGGGTGGATTTCTCCGTGTTGCTTTTTCCCCAGGTCTCCACGCCCTTGTGTGTTTCTTTTGCTTAAGGATTGCCACCTGAGGTAGCCTCTGTTGCCCATCCTCGTCAGTTTCAGAAGGTAGATTTCTCAGTGCTGCTTTTCCCCCAGGTCTCCACGCCCCTGTGTGTTTCTTTTGCTTAAAGTTTGCCACCTGAAGCCAGCCTCTCTTGCCCATCTTCCTCAGTTTCAGAGGGTAGATATTTCAGGGTTGCTTTTTCCCCAGGTCTCCACGCCTTTGGGTTTTGTTTTTGCTTAACGTATGCCACCTGAGGTAACCTCTGTTGCCCATCATCCTCAGTTTCAGAGGGTGGATTTCTCCGTGTTGCTTTTTCCACAGATCTCCACGCCCTTGTGTGTTTCTTTTGCTTGACGACTGCCACCTGAGGTAGCCTCGGTTGCTCATCCTCGTCAGTTTCAGAGGGTAGATTTCTCAGTGCTGCTTTTTCCCCAGGTCTCCACGCCCTTGTCTGTTTCTTTTGTTTAAAGTTTGCAACCTGAAGCCAGCCTCTCTTGCCCATCTTCCTCAGTTTCAGAGGGTAGATATTTCAGGGTTGCTTTTTCCGCAGGTCTCCAAGCCTTTGGGTTTTGTTTTTGCTTAACGATTGCCACCTGAGGTAGCCTCTGTTGCCCATCTTCCTCAGTTTCAGAGGGTGGATTTCTCCCTGTTGCTTTTTCCCCACGTCTCCACGCCCTTGTGTGTTGCTTTTGCTTAAACTTTGCCACCTGAAGCCAGACTCTCTTGCCCATCTTCCTCAGTTTCAGAGGGTAGATATTTCAGGGTTGCTTTTTCCCCAGGTCTCCACGCCTTTGGGTTTTGTTTTTGCTTAACGATTGCCACCTGAGGTAGCCTCTGTTGCCCATCTTCCTCAGTTTCAGAGGGTGGATTTCTCAGTGTTGCTTTTTACCCAGGTCTCCACGCCCTTGTGTGTTTCTTTTGCTTAAAGATTGCCACCTGAGCTAGCCTCTGTTGCCCATCTTCGTCCGTTTCAGAGGGTAGATTTCTCAGTGTTGCCTTTTCGCCAGCTCCCCACGCCCTTGTGTGTTTCTTTTGCTTAAAGATTGTCACCTGAGCTAGGCACTGTTGCCCTGCTTCCTCAGTTTCAGAGGGTACCTTTTTCAGGGTAGCTTTTGGACCGGGTCTCCTCGCCATTGTATTTTTCTATTTCACTTTTTTTGCATAAAGATTGCCACCTGAGCTAGCCTCTGTTGCCCATCTTCTTCGGTTTCAGAGGGTAGATTTCTCAGTGTTTCATGTTCGCCAGCTCTCCACGCCCTTGCCTCTTTTTTTTTTTCTGCTTAAAGGTTGCAACCTGAGCTAGCTTCTTTTGCCCATGTTCGTCAGTTTCAGAGGGTGGATTTCTCCGTGTTGCTTTTTCCCCAGGTCTCCACGCCTTTGGGTTTTGTTTCTGCTTAACGATTGCCACCTGAGGTAGCCTCTGTTGCCCTTGTTCCTCAGTTTCAGAGGGTGGATTTCTCCGTGTTGCTTTTTCCCCAGGTCTCCACGCCCTTTTGTTTTTCTTTTGCTTACCGATTGCCACCTGAGGTAGCCTCTGTTGCCCATCCTCGTCAGTTTCAGAGGGTGGATTTCTCCCTGTTGCTTTTTCCCCAGTTCTCCACGCCCTTGTGTGTTCCTTTTGAATAAACTTAGCCACCTGAAGCCAGCCTCTCTTGCCCATCTTCCTCAGTTTCAGAGGGTAGATATTTCAGGGTTGCTTTTTCCCCAGGTCTCCACGCCTTTGGGTTTTGTTTTGGCTTAACGATTGCCACCTGGGCTAGCCTCTCTTGCCCATCTTCCTCAGTTTCAGAGGGTGGATTTCTCCGTGTTGCTTTTTCCCCAGGTCTCCACGCCCTTGTGTGTTTCTTTTGCTTAACGATTGCCACCTGAGGTAGCCTCTGTTGCCCATCCTCGTCAGTTTCAGAGGGTAGATATATCAGGGTTGCTTTTTCCCCAGGTCTCCACGCCCTTGTGTGTTTCTTTTGCTTAAAGTTTGCCACCTGAAGCCAGCCTCTCTTGCCCATCTTCCTCAGTTTCAGAGGGTAGATATTTCAGGGTTGCTTTTTCCCCAGGTCTCCACGCCTTTGGGTCTTGCTTCTGCTTAACGATTGCCACCTGAGGTAGCCTCTGTTGCCCTTGTTCCTCAGTTTCAGAGGGTGGATTTCTCCGTGTTGCTTTTTCCCCAGGTCTCCACGCCCTTGTGTGTTTCTTTTGCTTAACGATTGCCACCTGAGGTAGCCTCTGTTGCCCATCCTCGTCAGTTTCAGAGGGTAGATTTCTCAGTGCTGCTTTTTCCCCAGGTCTCCACGCCCTCGTGTGTTTCTTTTGCTTAAAGTTTGTCACCTGAAGCCAGCCTCTCTTGCCCATCTTCCTCAGTTTCAGAGGGTAGATATTTCAGCGTTGCTTTTTCCCCAGGTCTTCACACCTTAGTGTTTTGTTTTTGCTTAACGATTGCCACCTGGGCTAGCCTCTGTTTCCCATCTTCCTCAGTTTCAGAGGGTTGATATTTCAGGGTTGCTTTTTCCCCAGGTCTCCACGCCCTTGTGTGTTTCTTTTGCTTAACGATTGCCACCTGACCTAGCCTCTGTTGCCCATCCTCGTCAGTTTCAGAGGGTAGATTTCTCCGTGTTGCTTTTTCCCCAGGTCTCCACGCCCTTGTGTGTTTCTTTTGCTTAACGTTTGCCACCTGAAGCCAGCCTCTCTTGCCCATCTTCCTCAGTTTCAGAGGGTAGATATTTCAGGGTTGCTTTTTACCCAGGTCTCCACGCTTTTGGGTTTTGTTTTTGCTTAACGATTGCCACCTGAGGTAGCCTCTGTTGCCCATCTTCCTCAGTTTCAGAGGGTGGATTTCTCAGTGTTGCTTTTTACCCAGGTCTCCACGCCCTTGTGTGTTTCTTTTGCTTAAAGATTGCCACCTGAGCTAGCCTCTGTTGCCCATCTTCGTCCGTTTCAGAGGGTAGATTTCTCAGTGTTGCCTTTTCGCCAGCTCCCCACGCCCTTGTGTGTTTCTTTTGCTTAAAGATTGTCACCTGAGCTAGGCACTGTTGCCCTGCTTCCTCAGTTTCAGAGGGTACCTTTTTCAGGGTAGCTTTTTGACCGGGTCTCCTCGCCATTGTATTTTTCTATTTCACTTTTTTTGCATAAAGATTGCCACCTGAGCTAGCCTCTGTTGCCCATCTTCTTCGGTTTCAGAGGGTAGATTTCTCAGTGTTTCATGTTCGCCAGCTCTCCACGCCCTTGCGTCTTTTTTTTTTTTTTGATTAAAGGTTGCAACCTGAGCTAGCTTCTTTTGCCCATGTTCGTCAGTTTCAGAGGGTGGATTTCTCCGTGTTGCTTTTTCCCCAGGTCTCCACGCCCTTGTGTGTTTCTTTTGCTTAAAGTTTGCCACCTGAAGCCAGCCTCTCTTGCCCATCTTCCTCAGTTTCAGAGGGTAGATATTTCAGGGTTGCTTTTTCCCCAGGTCTCCACGCCTTTGGGTCTTGCTTCTGCTTAACGATTGCCACCTGAGGTAGCCTCTGTTGCCCTTGTTCCTCAGTTTCAGAGGGTGGATTTCTCCGTGTTGCTTTTTCCCCAGGTCTCCACGCCCTTGTGTGTTTCTTTTGCTTAACGATTGCCACCTGAGGTAGCCTCTGTTGCCCATCCTCGTCAGTTTCAGAGGGTGGATTTCTCCCTGTTGCTTTTTCCCCAGGTCTCCACGCCCTTGTGTGTTCCTTTTGCTTAAACTTTGCCACCTGAAGCCAGACTCTCTTGCCCATCTTCCTCAGTTTCAGAGGGTAGATATTTCAGGGTTGCTTTTTCCCCAGGTCTCCACGCCTTTGGGTTTTGTTTTTGCTTAACGATTGCCACCTGGGCTAGCCTCTCTTGCCCATCTTCCTCAGTTTCAGAGGGTGGATTTCTCCGTGTTGCTTTTTCCACAGGTCTCCACGCCCTTGTGTGTTTCTTTTGCTTAACGATTGCCAACTGAGGTAGCCTCTGTTGCCCATCCTCGTCAGTTTCAGAGGGTAGATTTCTCAGTGCTGCTTTTTCCCCAGGTCTCCACGCCCTCGTGTGTTTCTTTTGCTTAAAGTTTGTCACCTGAAGCCAGCCTCTCTTGCCCATCTTCCTCAGTTTCAGAGGGTAGATATTTCAGCGTTGCTTTTTCCCCAGGTCTTCACACCTTAGTGTTTTGTTTTTGCTTAACGATTGCCACCTGGGCTAGCCTCTGTTTCCCATCTTCCTCAGTTTCAGAGGGTTGATATTTCAGGGTTGCTTTTTCCCCAGGTCTCCACGCCCTTGTGTGTTTCTTTTGCTTAACGATTGCCACCTGACCTAGCCTCTGTTGCCCATCCTCGTCAGTTTCAGAGGGTAGATTTCTCCGTGTTGCTTTTTCCCCAGGTCTCCACGCCCTTGTGTGTTTCTTTTGCTTAACGTTTGCCACCTGAAGCCAGCCTCTCTTGCCCATCTTCCTCAGTTTCAGAGCGTAGATATTTCAGGGTTGCTTTTTACCCAGGTCTCCATGCTTTTGGGTTTTGTTTTTGCTTAACGATTGCCACCTGAGGTAGCCTCTGTTGCCCATTTCCTCAGTTTCAGAGGGTGGATTTCTCAGTGTTGCTTTTTACCCAGGTCTCCACGCCCTTGTGTGTTTCTTTTGCTTAAAGATTGCCACCTGAGCTAGCCTCTGTTGCCCATCTTCGTCCGTTTCAGAGGGTAGATTTCTCAGTGTTGCCTTTTCGCCAGCTCCCCACGCCCTTGTGTGTTTCTTTTGCTTAAAGATTGTCACCTGAGCTAGGCACTGTTGCCCTGCTTCCTCAGTTTCAGAGGGTACCTTTTTCAGGGTAGCTTTTTGACCGGGTCTCCTCGCCATTGTATTTTTCTATTTCACTTTTTTTGCATAAAGATTGCCACCTGAGCTAGCCTCTGTTGCCCATCTTCTTCGGTTTCAGAGGGTAGATTTCTCAGTGTTTCATGTTCGCCAGCTCTCCACGCCCTTGCGTCTTTTTTTTTTTTTTTGCTTAAAGGTTGCAACCTGAGCTAGCTTCTTTTGCCCATGTTCGTCAGTTTCAGAGGGTGGATTTCTCCGTGTTGCTTTTTCCCCAGGTCTCCACGCCCTTGTGTGTTTCTTTTGCTTAACGATTGCCACCTGAGGTAGCCTCTGTTGCCCATCCTCGTCAGTTTCAGAGGGTAGATATATCAGGGTTGCTTTTTCCCCAGGTCTCCACGCCCTTGTGTGTTTCTTTTGCTTAAAGTTTGCCACCTGAAGCCAGCCTCTCTTGCCCATCTTCCTCAGTTTCAGAGGGTAGATATTTCAGGGTTGCTTTTTCCCCAGGTCTCCACGCCTTTGGGTCTTGCTTCTGCTTAACGATTGCCACCTGAGGTAGCCTCTGTTGCCCTTGTTCCTCAGTTTCAGAGGGTGGATTTCTCCGTGTTGCTTTTTCCCCAGGTCTCCACGCCCTTGTGTGTTTCTTTTGCTTAACGATTGCCACCTGAGGTAGCCTCTGTTGCCCATCCTCGTCAGTTTCAGAGGGTGGATTTCTCCCTGTTGCTTTTTCCCCAGGTCTCCACGCCCTTGTGTGTTCCTTTTGCTTAAACTTTGCCACCTGAAGCCAGACTCTCTTGCCCATCTTCCTCAGTTTCAGAGGGTAGATATTTCAGGGTTGCTTTTTCCCCAGGTCTCCACGCCTTTGGGTTTTGTTTTTGCTTAACGATTGCCACCTGGGCTAGCCTCTCTTGCCCATCTTCCTCAGTTTCAGAGGGTGGATTTCTCCGTGTTGCTTTTTCCACAGGTCTCCACGCCCTTGTGTGTTTCTTTTGCTTAACGATTGCCACCTGAGGTAGCCTCTGTTGCCCATCCTCGTCAGTTTCATAGGGTAGATTTCTCAGTGCTGCTTTTTCCCCAGGTCTCCACGCCCTCGTGTGTTTCTTTTGCTTAAAGTTTGTCACCTGAAGCCAGCCTCTCTTGCCCATCTTCCTCAGTTTCAGAGGGTAGATATTTCAGCGTCGCTTTTTCCCCAGGTCTTCACACCTTAGTGTTTTGTTTTTGCTTAACGATTGCCACCTGGGCTAGCCTCTGTTTCCCATCTTCCTCAGTTTCAGAGGGTTGATATTTCAGGGTTGCTTTTTCCCCAGGTCTCCACGCCCTTGTGTGTTTCTTTTGCTTAACGATTGCCACCTGACCTAGCCTCTGTTGCCCATCCTCGTCAGTTTCAGAGGGTAGATTTCTCCGTGTTGCTTTTTCCCCAGGTCTCCACGCCCTTGTGTGTTTCTTTTGCTTAACGTTTGCCACCTGAAGCCAGCCTCTCTTGCCCATCTTCCTCAGTTTCAGAGGGTAGATATTTCAGGGTTGCTTTTTACCCAGGTCTCCACGCTTTTGGGTTTTGTTTTTGCTTAACGATTGCCACCTGAGGTAGCCTCTGTTGCCCATCTTCCTCAGTTTCAGAGGGTGGATTTCTCAGTGTTGCTTTTTACCCAGGTCTCCACGCCCTTGTGTGTTTCTTTTGCTTAAAGATTGCCACCTGAGCTAGCCTCTGTTGCCCATCTTCGTCCGTTTCAGAGGGTAGATTTCTCAGTGTTGCCTTTTCGCCAGCTCCCCACGCCCTTGTGTGTTTCTTTTGCTTAAAGATTGTCACCTGAGCTAGGCACTGTTGCCCTGCTTCCTCAGTTTCAGAGGGTACCTTTTTCAGGGTAGCTTTTTGACCGGGTCTCCTCGCCATTGTATTTTTCTATTTCACTTTTTTTGCATAAAGATTGCCACCTGAGCTAGCCTCTGTTGCCCATCTTCTTCGGTTTCAGAGGGTAGATTTCTCAGTGTTTCATGTTCGCCAGCTCTCCACGCCCTTGCGTCTTTTTTTTTTTTTTGCTTAAAGGTTGCAACCTGAGCTAGCTTCTTTTGCCCATGTTCGTCAGTTTCAGAGGGTGGATTTCTCCGTGTTGCTTTTTCCCCAGGTCTCCACGCCCTTGTGTGTTTCTTTTGCTTAACGATTGCCACCTGAGGTAGCCTCTGTTGCCCATCCTCGTCAGTTTCAGAGGGTAGATATATCAGGGTTGCTTTTTCCCCAGGTCTCCACGCCCTTGTGTGTTTCTTTTGCTTAAAGTTTGCCACCTGAAGCCAGCCTCTCTTGCCCATCTTCCTCAGTTTCAGAGGGTAGATATTTCAGGGTTGCTTTTTCCCCAGGTCTCCACGCCTTTGGGTCTTGCTTCTGCTTAACGATTGCCACCTGAGGTAGCCTCTGTTGCCCTTGTTCCTCAGTTTCAGAGGGTGGATTTCTCCGTGTTGCTTTTTCCCCAGGTCTCCACGCCCTTGTGTGTTTCTTTTGCTTAACGATTGCCACCTGAGGTAGCCTCTGTTGCCCATCCTCGTCAGTTTCAGAGGGTGGATTTCTCCCTGTTGCTTTTTCCCCAGGTCTCCACGCCCTTGTGTGTTCCTTTTGCTTAAACTTTGACACCTGAAGCCAGACTCTCTTGCCCATCTTCCTCAGTTTCAGAGGGTAGATACTTCAGGGTTGCTTTTTCCCCAGGTCTCCACGCCTTTGGGTTTTGTTTTTGCTTAACGATTGCCACCTGGGCTAGCCTCTCTTGCCCATCTTCCTCAGTTTCAGAGGGTGGATTTCTCCGTGTTGCTTTTTCCACAGGTCTCCACGCCCTTGTGTGTTTCTTTTGCTTAACGATTGCCACCTGAGGTAGCCTCTGTTGCCCATCCTCGTCAGTTTCAGAGGGTAGATTTCTCAGTGCTGCTTTTTCCCCAGGTCTCCACGCCCTCGTGTGTTTCTTTTGCTTAAAGTTTGTCACCTGAAGCCAGCCTCTCTTGCCCATCTTCCTCAGTTTCAGAGGGTAGATATTTCAGCGTCGCTTTTTCCCCAGGTCTTCACACCTTAGTGTTTTGTTTTTGCTTAACGATTGCCACCTGGGCTAGCCTCTGTTTCCCATCTTCCTCAGTTTCAGAGGGTTGATATTTCAGGGTTGCTTTTTCCCCAGGTCTCCACGCCCTTGTGTGTTTCTTTTGCTTAACGATTGCCACCTGACCTAGCCTCTGTTGCCCATCCTCGTCAGTTTCAGAGGGTAGATTTCTCAGTGCTGCTTTTTCCCCAGGTCTCCACGCCCTCGTGTGTTTCTTTTGCTTAAAGTTTTTCACCTGAAGCCAGCCTCTCTTGCCCATCTTCCTCAGTTTCAGAGGGTAGATATTTCAGCGTTGCTTTTTCCCCAGGTCTTAACACCTTAGTGTTTTGTTTTTGCTTAACGATTGCCACCTGGGCTAGCCTCTGTTTCCCATCTTCCTCAGTTTCAGAGGGTTGATATTTCAGGGTTGCTTTTCCCCAGGTCTCCACGCCCTTGTGTGTTTCTTTTGCTTAACGATTGCCACCTGACCTAGCCTCTGTTGCCCATCCTCGTCAGTTTCAGAGGGTAGATTTCTCCGTGTTGCTTTTTCCCCAGGTCTCCACACCCTTGAGTGTTTCTTTTGCTTAACGTTTGCCACCTGAAGCCAGCCTCTCTTGCCCATCTTCCTCAGTTTCAGAGGGTAGATATTTCAGGGTTGCTTTTTACCCAGGTCTCCACGCTTTTGGGTTTTGTTTTTGCTTAACGATTGCCACCTGAGGTAGCCTCTGTTGCCCATCTTCCTCAGTTTCAGAGGGTGGATTTCTCAGTGTTGCTTTTTACCCAGGTCTCCACGCCCTTGTGTGTTTCTTTTGCTTAAAGATTGCCACCTGAGCTAGCCTCTGTTGCCCATCTTCGTCCGTTTCAGAGGGTAGATTTCTCAGTGTTGCCTTTTCGCCAGCTCCCCACGCCCTTGTGTGTTTCTTTTGCTTAAAGATTGTCACCTGAGCTAGGCACTGTTGCCCTGCTTCCTCAGTTTCAGAGGGTATCTTTTTCAGGGTAGCTTTTTGACCGGGTCTCCTCGCCATTGTATTTTTCTATTTCACTTTTTTTGCATAAAGATTGCCACCTGAGCTAGCCTCTGTTGCCCATCTTCTTCGGTTTCAGAGGGTAGATTTCTCAGTGTTTCATGTTCGCCAGCTCTCCACGCCCTTGCGTCTTTTTTTTTTTCTGCTTAAAGGTTGCAACCTGAGCTAGCTTCTTTTGCCCATGTTCGTCAGTTTCAGAGGGTGGATTTCTCCGTGTTGCTTTTTCCCCAGGTCTCCACGCCCTTGTGTGTTTCTTTTGCTTAACGATTGCCACCTGAGGTAGCCTCTGTTGCCCATCCTCGTCAGTTTCAGAGGGTAGATATATCAGGGTTGCTTTTTCCCCAGGTCTCCACGCCCTTGTGTGTTTCTTTTGCTTAAAGTTTGCCACCTGAAGCCAGCCTCTCTTGCCCATCTTCCTCAGTTTCAGAGGGTAGATATTTCAGGGTTGCTTTTTCCCCAGGTCTCCACGCCTTTGGGTCTTGCTTCTGCTTAACGATTGCCACCTGAGGTAGCCTCTGTTGCCCTTGTTCCTCAGTTTCAGAGGGTGGATTTCTCCGTGTTGCTTTTTCCCCAGGTCTCCACGCCCTTGTGTGTTTCTTTTGCTTAACGATTGCCACCTGAGGTAGCCTCTGTTGCCCATCTTCCTCAGTTTCAGAGGGTAGATACTTCAGGGTTGCTTTTTCCCCAGGTCTCCACGCCCTTGTGTGTTTCTTTTGCTTAAAGTTTGCCACCTGAAGCCAGCCTCTCTTGCCCATCTTCCTCAGTTTCAGAGGGTAGATATTTCAGGGTTGCTTTTTCCCCAGGTCTCCACGCCTTTGGGTCTTGCTTCTGCTTAACGATTGCCACCTGAGGTAGCCTCTGTTGCCCTTGTTCCTCAGTTTCAGAGGGTGGATTTCTCCCTGTTGCTTTTTCCCCAGGTCTCCACGCCCTTGTGTGTTCCTTTTGCTTAAACTTTGCCACCTGAAGCCAGACTCTCTTGGCCATCTTCCTCAGTTTCAGAGGGTAGATACTTCAGGGTTGCTTTTTCCCCAGGTCTCCACGCCCTTGTGTGTTTCTTTTGCTTAAAGTTTGCCACCTGAAGCCAGCCTCTCTTGCCCATCTTCCTCAGTTTTAGAGGGTAGATATTTCAGGGTTGCTTTTTCCCCTGGTCTCCACGCCTTTGTGTTTTGTTTTTGCTTAACGTATGCCACCTGAGGTAACCTCTGTTGCCCATCATCCTCAGTTTCAGAGGGTGGATTTCTCCGTGTTGCTTTTTCCACAGATCTCCACGCCCTTGTGTGTTTCTTTTGCTTGACGATTGCCACCTGTGGTAGCCTCTGTTGCTCATCCTCGTCAGTTTCTGAGGGTAGATTTCTCAGTGCTGCTTTTTCCCCAGGTCTCCACGCCCTTGTCTGTTTCTTTTGTTTAAAGTTTGCAACCTGAAGCCAGCCTCTCTTGCCCATCTTCCTCAGTTTCAGAGGGTAGATATTTCAGGGTTGCTTTTTCCCCAGGTCTCCACCCCTTTGGGTTTTGTTTTTGCTTAACGATTGCCACCTGAGGTAGCCTCTGTTGCCCATCTTCCTCAGTTTCAGAGGGTGGATTTCTACCTGTTGCTTTTTCCCCACGTCTCCACGCCCTTGTGTGTTGCTTTTGCTTAAAGATTGCCACCTGAGCTAGCCTCTGTTGCCCATCTTCGTCCGTTTCAGAGGGTGGATTTCTCAGTGTTGCCTTTTCGCCAGCTCCCCACGCCCTTGTGTGTTTCTTTTGCTTAAAGATTGTCACCTGAGCTAGGCACTGTTGCCCTGCTTCCTCAGTTTCAGAGGGTACCTTTTTCAGGGTTGCTTTTTGACCGGGTCTCCTCGCCATTGTATTTTTCTATTTTCTTTTTTTTGCTTAAAGATTGCCACCTGAGCTAGCCTCTGTTGCCCATCTTCTTCGGTTTCAGAGGGTAGATTTCTCAGTGTTTCTTTTTCGCCAGCTCTCCACGCCCTTGCGTCTTTTTTTTTTTCTGCTTAAAGGTTGCAACCTGAGCTAGCTTCTTTTGCCCATGTTCGTCAGTTTCAGAGGGTGGATTTCTCCGTGTTGCTTTTTCCCCAGGTCTCCACGCCCTTGTGTGTTTCTTTTGCTTAACGATTGCCACCTGAGGTAGCCTCTGTTGCCCATCCTCGTCAGTTTCAGAAGGTAGATTTCTCAGTGCTGCTTTTCCCCCAGGTCTCCACGCCCTTGTGTGTTTCTTTTGCTTAAAGTTTGCCACCTGAAGCCAGCCTCTCTTGCCCATCTTCCTCAGTTTCAGAGGGTAGATATTTCAGTGTTGCTTTTTCCCCAGGTCTCCACGCCTTTGGGTTTTGTTTTTGCTTAACGTATGCCACCTGAGGTAACCTCTGTTGCCCATCATCCTCAGTTTCAGAGGGTGGATTTCTCCGTGTTGCTTTTTCCACAGATCTCCACGCCCTTGTGTGTTTCTTTTGCTTGACGATTGCCACCTGAGGTAGCCTCTGTTGCTCATCCTCCTCAGTTTCTGAGGGTAGATTTCTCAGTGCTGCTTTTTCCCCAGGTCTCCACGCCCTTGTGTGTTCCTTTTGCTTAAACTTTGACACCTGAAGCCAGACTCTCTTGCCCATCTTAATCAGTTTCAGAGGGTAGATACTTCAGGGTTGCTTTTTCCCCAGGTCTCCACGCCTTTGGGTTTTGTTTTTGCCCAACGATTGCCACCTGGGCTAGCCTCTCTTGCCCATCTTCCTCAGTTTCAGAGGGTGGATTTCTCCGTGTTGCTTTTTCCACAGGTCTCCACGCCCTTGTGTGTTTCTTTTGCTTAACGATTGCCACCTGAGGTAGCCTCTGTTGCCCATCCTCGTCAGTTTCAGAGGGTAGATTTCTCAGTGCTGCTTTTTCCCCAGGTCTCCACGCCCTCGTGTGTTTCTTTTGCTTAAAGTTTGTCACCTGAAGCCAGCCTCTCTTGCCCATCTTCCTCAGTTTCAGAGGGTAGATATTTCAGCGTCGCTTTTTCCCCAGGTCTTCACACCTTAGTGTTTTGTTTTTGCTTAACGATTGCCACCTGGGCTAGCCTCTGTTTCCCATCTTCCTCAGTTTCAGAGGGTTGATATTTCAGGGTTGCTTTTTCCCCAGGTCTCCACGCCCTTGTGTGTTTCTTTTGCTTAACGATTGACACCTGACCTAGCCTCTGTTGCCCATCCTCGTCAGTTTCAGAGGGTAGATTTCTCCGTGTTGCTTTTTCCCCAGGTCTCCACGCCCTTGTGTGTTTCTTTTGCTTAACGTTTGCCACCTGAAGCCAGCCTCTCTTGCCCATCTTCCTCAGTTTCAGAGGGTAGATATTTCAGGGTTGCTTTTTACCCAGGTCTCCACGCTTTTGGGTTTTGTTTTTGCTTAACGATTGCCACCTGAGGTAGCCTCTGTTGCCCATCCTCGTCAGTTTCAGAGGGTAGATTTCTCAGTGCTGCTTTTTCCCCAGGTCTCCACGCCCTCGTGTGTTTCTTTTGCTTAAAGTTTTTCACCTGAAGCCAGCCTCTCTTGCCCATCTTCCTCAGTTTCAGAGGGTAGATATTTCAGCGTTGCTTTTTCCCCAGGTCTTCACACCTTAGTGTTTAGTTTTTGCTTAACGATTGCCACCTGGGCTAGCCTCTGTTTCCCATCTTCCTCAGTTTCAGAGGGTTGATATTTCAGGGTTGCTTTTCCCCAGGTCTCCACGCCCTTGTGTTTTTCTTTTGCTTAACGATTGCCACCTGACCTAGCCTCTGTTGCCCATCCTCGTCAGTTTCAGAGGGTAGATTTCTCCGTGTTGCTTTTTCCCCAGGTCTCCACGCCCTTGTGTGTTTCTTTTGCTTAACGTTTGCCACCTGAAGCCAGCCTCTCTTGCCCATCTTCCTCAGTTTCAGAGGGTAGATATTTCAGGGTTGCTTTTTACCCAGGTCTCCACGCTTTTGGGTTTTGTTTTTGCTTAACGATTGCCACCTGAGGTAGCCTCTGTTGCCCATCTTCCTCAGTTTCAGAGGGTGGATTTCTCAGTGTTGCTTTTTACCCAGGTCTCCACGCCCTTGTGTGTTTCTTTTGCTTAAAGATTGCCACCTGAGCTAGCCTCTGTTGCCCATCTTCGTCCGTTTCAGAGGGTAGATTTCTCAGTGTTGCCTTTTCGCCAGCTCCCCACGCCCTTGTGTGTTTCTTTTGCTTAAAGATTGTCACCTGAGCTAGGCACTGTTGCCCTGCTTCCTCAGTTTCAGAGGGTATCTTTTTCAGGGTAGCTTTTTGACCGGGTCTCCTCGCCATTGTATTTTTCTATTTCACTTTTTTTGCATAAAGATTGCCACCTGAGCTAGCCTCTGTTGCCCATCTTCTTCGGTTTCAGAGGGTAGATTTCTCAGTGTTTCATGTTCGCCAGCTCTCCACGCCCTTGCGTCTTTTTTTTTTTCTGCTTAAAGGTTGCAACCTGAGCTAGCTTCTTTTGCCCATGTTCGTCAGTTTCAGAGGGTGGATTTCTCCGTGTTGCTTTTTCCCCAGGTCTCCACGCCCTTGTGTGTTTCTTTTGCTTAACGATTGCCACCTGAGGTAGCCTCTGTTGCCCATCCTCGTCAGTTTCAGAGGGTAGATATATCAGGGTTGCTTTTTCCCCAGGTCTCCACGCCCTTGTGTGTTTCTTTTGCTTAAAGTTTGCCACCTGAAGCCAGCCTCTCTTGCCCATCTTCCTCAGTTTTAGAGGGTAGATATTTCAGGGTTGCTTTTTCCCCTGGTCTCCACGCCTTTGTGTTTTGTTTTTGCTTAACGTATGCCACCTGAGGTAACCTCTGTTGCCCATCATCCTCAGTTTCAGAGGGTGGATTTCTCCGTGTTGCTTTTTCCACAGATCTCCACGCCCTTGTGTGTTTCTTTTGCTTGACGATTGCCACCTGTGGTAGCCTCTGTTGCTCATCCTCGTCAGTTTCTGAGGGTAGATTTCTCAGTGCTGCTTTTTCCCCAGGTCTCCACGCCCTTGTCTGTTTCTTTTGTTTAAAGTTTGCAACCTGAAGCCAGCCTCTCTTGCCCATCTTCCTCAGTTTCAGAGGGTAGATATTTCAGGGTTGCTTTTTCCCCAGGTCTCCACCCCTTTGGGTTTTGTTTTTGCTTAACGATTGCCACCTGAGGTAGCCTCTGTTGCCCATCTTCCTCAGTTTCAGAGGGTGGATTTCTACCTGTTGCTTTTTCCCCACGTCTCCACGCCCTTGTGTGTTGCTTTTGCTTAAAGATTGCCACCTGAGCTAGCCTCTGTTGCCCATCTTCGTCCGTTTCAGAGGGTGGATTTCTCAGTGTTGCCTTTTCGCCAGCTCCCCACGCCCTTGTGTGTTTCTTTTGCTTAAAGATTGTCACCTGAGCTAGGCACTGTTGCCCTGCTTCCTCAGTTTCAGAGGGTACCTTTTTCAGGGTTGCTTTTTGACCGGGTCTCCTCGCCATTGTATTTTTCTATTTTCTTTTTTTTGCTTAAAGATTGCCACCTGAGCTAGCCTCTGTTGCCCATCTTCTTCGGTTTCAGAGGGTAGATTTCTCAGTGTTTCATGTTCGCCAGCTCTCCACGCCCTTGCGTCTTTTTTTTTTTCTGCTTAAAGGTTGCAACCTGAGCTAGCTTCTTTTGCCCATGTTCGTCAGTTTCAGAGGGTGGATTTCTCCGTGTTGCTTTTTCCCCAGGTCTCCACGCCCTTGTGTGTTTCTTTTGCTTAACGATTGCCACCTGAGGTAGCCTCTGTTGCCCATCCTCGTCAGTTTCAGAGGGTAGATATATCAGGGTTGCTTTTTCCCCAGGTCTCCACGCCCTTGTGTGTTTCTTTTGCTTAAAGTTTGCCACCTGAAGCCAGCCTCTCTTGCCCATCTTCCTCAGTTTCAGAGGGTAGATATTTCAGGGTTGCTTTTTCCCCAGGTCTCCACGCCTTTGGGTTTTGTTTTTGCTTAACGTATGCCACCTGAGGTAACCTCTGTTGCCCATCATCCTCAGTTTCAGAGGGTGGATTTCTCCGTGTTGCTTTTTCCACAGATCTCCACGCCCTTGTGTGTTTCTTTTGCTTGACGATTGCCACCTGAGGTAGCCTCTATTGCTCATCCTCCTCAGTTTCTGAGGGTAGATTTCTCAGTGCTGCTTTTTCCCCAGGTCTCCACGCCCTTGTGTGTTCCTTTTGCTTAAACTTTGACACCTGAAGCCAGACTCTCTTGCCCATCTTAATCAGTTTCAGAGGGTAGATACTTCAGGGTTGCTTTTTCCCCAGGTCTCCACGCCTTTGGGTTTTGTTTTTGCCCAACGATTGCCACCTGGGCTAGCCTCTCTTGCCCATCTTCCTCAGTTTCAGAGGGTGGATTTCTCCGTGTTGCTTTTTCCACAGGTCTCCACGCCCTTGTGTGTTTCTTTTGCTTAACGATTGCCACCTGAGGTAGCCTCTGTTGCCCATCCTCGTCAGTTTCAGAGGGTAGATTTCTCAGTGCTGCTTTTTCCCCAGGTCTCCACGCCCTCGTGTGTTTCTTTTGCTTAAAGTTTGTCACCTGAAGCCAGCCTCTCTTGCCCATCTTCCTCAATTTCAGAGGGTAGATATTTCAGCGTCGCTTTTTCCCCAGGTCTTCACACCTTAGTGTTTTGTTTTTGCTTAACGATTGCCACCTGGGCTAGCCTCTGTTTCCCATCTTCCTCAGTTTCAGAGGGTTGATATTTCAGGGTTGCTTTTTCCCCAGGTCTCCACGCCCTTGTGTGTTTCTTTTGCTTAACGATTGCCACCTGACCTAGCCTCTGTTGCCCATCCTCGTCAGTTTCAGAGGGTAGATTTCTCCGTGTTGCTTTTTCCCCAGGTCTCCACGCCCTTGTGTGTTTCTTTTGCTTAACGTTTGCCACCTGAAGCCAGCCTCTCTTGCCCATCTTCCTCAGTTTCAGAGGGTAGATATTTCAGGGTTGCTTTTTACCCAGGTCTCCACGCTTTTGGGTTTTGTTTTTGCTTAACGATTGCCACCTGAGGTAGCCTCTGTTGCCCATCCTCGTCAGTTTCAGAGGGTAGATTTCTCAGTGCTGCTTTTTCCCCAGGTCTCCACGCCCTCGTGTGTTTCTTTTGCTTAAAGTTTTTCACCTGAAGCCAGCCTCTCTTGCCCATCTTCCTCAGTTTCAGAGGGTAGATATTTCAGCGTTGCTTTTTCCCCAGGTCTTCACACCTTAGTGTTTAGTTTTTGCTTAACGATTGCCACCTGGGCTAGCCTCTGTTTCCCATCTTCCTCAGTTTCAGAGGGTTGATATTTCAGGGTTGCTTTTCCCCAGGTCTCCACGCCCTTGTGTTTTTCTTTTGCTTAACGATTGCCACCTGACCTAGCCTCTGTTGCCCATCCTCGTCAGTTTCAGAGGGTAGATTTCTCCGTGTTGCTTTTTCCCCAGGTCTCCACACCCTTGTGTGTTTCTTTTGCTTAACGTTTGCCACCTGAAGCCAGCCTCTCTTGCCCATCTTCCTCAGTTTCAGAGGGTAGATATTTCAGGGTTGCTTTTTACCCAGGTCTCCACGCTTTTGGGTTTTGTTTTTGCTTAACGATTGCCACCTGAGGTAGCCTCTGTTGCCCATCTTCCTCAGTTTCAGAGGGTGGATTTCTCAGTGTTGCTTTTTACCCAGGTCTCCACGCCCTTGTGTGTTTCTTTTGCTTAAAGATTGCCACCTGAGCTAGCCTCTGTTGCCCATCTTCGTCCGTTTCAGAGGGTAGATTTCTCAGTGTTGCCTTTTCGCCAGCTCCCCACGCCCTTGTGTGTTTCTTTTGCTTAAAGATTGTCACCTGAGCTAGGCACTGTTGCCCTGCTTCCTCAGTTTCAGAGGGTATCTTTTTCAGGGTAGCTTTTTGACCGGGTCTCCTCGCCATTGTATTTTTCTATTTCACTTTTTTTGCATAAAGATTGCCACCTGAGCTAGCCTCTGTTGCCCATCTTCTTCGGTTTCAGAGGGTAGATTTCTCAGTGTTTCATGTTCGCCAGCTCTCCACGCCCTTGCGTCTTTTTTTTTTTCTGCTTAAAGGTTGCAACCTGAGCTAGCTTCTTTTGCCCATGTTCGTCAGTTTCAGAGGGTGGATTTCTCCGTGTTGCTTTTTCCCCAGGTCTCCACGCCCTTGTGTGTTTCTTTTGCTTAACGATTGCCACCTGAGGTAGCCTCTGTTGCCCATCCTCGTCAGTTTCAGAGGGTAGATATATCAGGGTTGCTTTTTCCCCAGGTCTCCACGCCCTTGTGTGTTTCTTTTGCTTAAAGTTTGCCACCTGAAGCCAGCCTCTCTTGCCCATCTTCCTCAGTTTTAGAGGGTAGATATTTCAGGGTTGCTTTTTCCCCTGGTCTCCACGCCTTTGTGTTTTGTTTTTGCTTAACGTATGCCACCTGAGGTAACCTCTGTTGCCCATCATCCTCAGTTTCAGAGGGTGGATTTCTCCGTGTTGCTTTTTCCACAGATCTCCACGCCCTTGTGTGTTTCTTTTGCTTGACGATTGCCACCTGTGGTAGCCTCTGTTGCTCATCCTCGTCAGTTTCTGAGGGTAGATTTCTCAGTGCTGCTTTTTCCCCAGGTCTCCACGCCCTTGTCTGTTTCTTTTGTTTAAAGTTTGCAACCTGAAGCCAGCCTCTCTTGCCCATCTTCCTCAGTTTCAGAGGGTAGATATTTCAGGGTTGCTTTTTCCCCAGGTCTCCACCCCTTTGGGTTTTGTTTTTGCTTAACGATTGCCACCTGAGGTAGCCTCTGTTGCCCATCTTCGTCAGTTTCAGAGGGTGGATTTCTACCTGTTGCTTTTTCCCCACGTCTCCACGCCCTTGTGTGTTGCTTTTGCTTAAAGATTGCCACCTGAGCTAGCCTCTGTTGCCCATCTTCGTCCGTTTCAGAGGGTGGATTTCTCAGTGTTGCCTTTTCGCCAGCTCCCCACGCCCTTGTGTGTTTCTTTTGCTTAAAGATTGTCACCTGAGCTAGGCACTGTTGCCCTGCTTCCTCAGTTTCAGAGGGTACCTTTTTCAGGGTTGCTTTTTGATCGGGTCTCCTCGCCATTGTATTTTTCTATTTTCTTTTTTTTGCTTAAAGATTGCCACCTGAGCTAGCCTCTGTTGCCCATCTTCTTCGGTTTCAGAGGGTAGATTTCTCAGTGTTTCATGTTCGCCAGCTCTCCACGCCCTTGCGTCTTTTTTTTTTTCTGCTTAAAGGTTGCAACCTGAGCTAGCTTCTTTTGCCCATGTTCGTCAGTTTCAGAGGGTGGATTTCTCCGTGTTGCTTTTTCCCCAGGTCTCCACGCCCTTGTGTGTTTCTTTTGCTTAACGATTGCCACCTGAGGTAGCCTCTGTTGCCCATCCTCGTCAGTTTCAGAGGGTAGATATATCAGGGTTGCTTTTTCCCCAGGTCTCCACGCCCTTGTGTGTTTCTTTTGCTTAAAGTTTGCCACCTGAAGCCAGCCTCTCTTGCCCATCTTCCTCAGTTTCAGAGGGTAGATATTTCAGGGTTGCTTTTTACCCAGGTCTCCACGCTTTTGGGTTTTGTTTTTGCTTAACGATTGCCACCTGAGGTAGCCTCTGTTGCCCATCTTCCTCAGTTTCAGAGGGTGGATTTCTCAGTGTTGCTTTTTACCCAGGTCTCCACGCCCTTGTGTGTTTCTTTTGCTTAAAGATTGCCACCTGAGCTAGCCTCTGTTGCCCATCTTCGTCCGTTTCAGAGGGTAGATTTCTCAGTGTTGCCTTTTCGCCAGCTCCCCACGCCCTTGTGTGTTTCTTTTGCTTAAAGATTGTCACCTGAGCTAGGCACTGTTGCCCTGCTTCCTCAGTTTCAGAGGGTATCTTTTTCAGGGTAGCTTTTTGACCGGGTCTCCTCGCCATTGTATTTTTCTATTTCACTTTTTTTGCATAAAGATTGCCACCTGAGCTAGCCTCTGTTGCCCATCTTCTTCGGTTTCAGAGGGTAGATTTCTCAGTGTTTCATGTTCGCCAGCTCTCCACGCCCTTGCGTCTTTTTTTTTTTCTGCTTAAAGGTTGCAACCTGAGCTAGCTTCTTTTGCCCATGTTCGTCAGTTTCAGAGGGTGGATTTCTCCGTGTTGCTTTTTCCCCAGGTCTCCACGCCCTTGTGTGTTTCTTTTGCTTAACGATTGCCACCTGAGGTAGCCTCTGTTGCCCATCCTCGTCAGTTTCAGAGGGTAGATATATCAGGGTTGCTTTTTCCCCAGGTCTCCACGCCCTTGTGTGTTTCTTTTGCTTAAAGTTTGCCACCTGAAGCCAGCCTCTCTTGCCCATCTTCCTCAGTTTTAGAGGGTAGATATTTCAGGGTTGCTTTTTCCCCTGGTCTCCACGCCTTTGTGTTTTGTTTTTGCTTAACGTATGCCACCTGAGGTAACCTCTGTTGCCCATCATCCTCAGTTTCAGAGGGTGGATTTCTCCGTGTTGCTTTTTCCACAGATCTCCACGCCCTTGTGTGTTTCTTTTGCTTGACGATTGCCACCTGTGGTAGCCTCTGTTGCTCATCCTCGTCAGTTTCTGAGGGTAGATTTCTCAGTGCTGCTTTTTCCCCAGGTCTCCACGCCCTTGTCTGTTTCTTTTGTTTAAAGTTTGCAACCTGAAGCCAGCCTCTCTTGCCCATCTTCCTCAGTTTCAGAGGGTAGATATTTCAGGGTTGCTTTTTCCCCAGGTCTCCACCCCTTTGGGTTTTGTTTTTGCTTAACGATTGCCACCTGAGGTAGCCTCTGTTGCCCATCTTCCTCAGTTTCAGAGGGTGGATTTCTACCTGTTGCTTTTTCCCCACGTCTCCACGCCCTTGTGTGTTGCTTTTGCTTAAAGATTGCCACCTGAGCTAGCCTCTGTTGCCCATCTTCGTCCGTTTCAGAGGGTGGATTTCTCAGTGTTGCCTTTTCGCCAGCTCCCCACGCCCTTGTGTGTTTCTTTTGCTTAAAGATTGTCACCTGAGCTAGGCACTGTTGCCCTGCTTCCTCAGTTTCAGAGGGTACCTTTTTCAGGGTTGCTTTTTGACCGGGTCTCCTCGCCATTGTATTTTTCTATTTTCTTTTTTTTGCTTAAAGATTGCCACCTGAGCTAGCCTCTGTTGCCCATCTTCTTCGGTTTCAGAGGGTAGATTTCTCAGTGTTTCATGTTCGCCAGCTCTCCACGCCCTTGCGTCTTTTTTTTTTTCTGCTTAAAGGTTGCAACCTGAGCTAGCTTCTTTTGCCCATGTTCCTCAGTTTCAGAGGGTGGATTTCTCCGTGTTGCTTTTTCCCCAGGTCTCCACGCCCTTGTGTGTTTCTTTTGCTTAACGATTGCCACCTGAGGTAGCCTCTGTTGCCCATCCTCGTCAGTTTCAGAGGGTAGATATATCAGGGTTGCTTTTTCCCCAGGTCTCCACGCCCTTGTGTGTTTCTTTTGCTTAAAGTTTGCGACCTGAAGCCAGCCTCTCTTGCCCATCTTCCTCAGTTTCAGAGGGTAGATATTTCAGGGTTGCTTTTTCCCCAGGTCTCCACGCCTTTGGGTTTTGTTTTTGCTTAACGTATGCCACCTGAGGTAACCTCTGTTGCCCATCATCCTCAGTTTCAGAGGGTGGATTTCTCCGTGTTGCTTTTTCCACAGATCTCCACGCCCTTGTGTGTTTCTTTTGCTTGACGATTGCCACCTGAGGTAGCCTCTGTTGCTCATCCTCGTCAGTTTCTGAGGGTAGATTTCTCAGTGCTGCTTTTTCCCCAGGTCTCCACGCCCTTGTCTGTTTCTTTTGTTTAAAGTTTGCAACCTGAAGCCAGCCTCTCTTGCCCATCTTCCTCAGTTTCAGAGGGTAGATATTTCAGGGTTGCTTTTTCCCCAGGTCTCCACGCCTTTGGGTTTTGTTTTTGCTTAACGATTGCCACCTGAGGTAGCCTCTGTTGCCCATCTTCCTCAGTTTCAGAGGGTGGATTTCTACCTGTTGCTTTTTCCCCACGTCTCCACGCCCTTGTGTGTTGCTTTTGCTTAAACTTTGCCACCTGAAGCCAGACTCTCTTGCCCATCTTCCTCAGTTTCAGAGGGTAGATATTTCAGGGTTGCTTTTTCCCCAGGTCTCCACGCTTTTGGGTTTTGTTTTTGCTTAACGATTGCCACCTGAGGTAGCCTCTGTTGCCCATCTTCCTCAGTTTCAGAGGGTGGATTTCTCAGTGTTGCTTTTTACCCAGGTCTCCACGCCCTTGTGTGTTTCTTTTGCTTAAAGATTGCCACCTGAGCTAGCCTCTGTTGCCCATCTTCCTCTGTTTCAGAGGGTGGATTTCTCAGTGTTGCCTTTTCGCCAGCTCCCCACGCCCTTGTGTGTTTCTTTTGCTTAAAGATTGTCACCTGAGCTAGGCACTGTTGCCCTGCTTCCTCAGTTTCAGAGGCTACCTTTTTCAGGGTTGCTTTTTGACAGGGTCTCCTCGCCATTGTATTTTTCTATTTCACTTTTTTTGCATAAAGATTGCCACCTGAGCTAGCCTCTGTTGCCCATCTTCTTCGGTTTCAGAGGGTAGATTTCTCAGTGTTTCATGTTCGCCAGCTCTCCACGCCCTTGCGTCTTTTTTTTTTTCTGCTTAAAGGTTGCAACCTGAGCTAGCTTCTTTTGCCCATGTTCGTCAGTTTCAGAGGGTGGATTTCTCCGTGTTGCTTTTTCCCCAGGTCTCCACGCCTTTGGGTTTTGTTTCTGCTTAACGATTGCCACCTGAGGTAGCCTCTGTTGCCCTTGTTCCTCAGTTTCAGAGGGTGGATTTCTCCGTGTTGCTTTTTCCCCAGGTCTCCACGCCCTTGTGTGTTTCTTTTGCTTAACGATTGCCACCTGAGGTAGCCTCTGTTGCCCATCCTCATCAGTTTCAGAGGGTGGATTTCTCCCTGTTGCTTTTTCCCCAGTTCTCCACGCCCTTGTGTGTTCCTTTTGCTTAAACTTTGCCACCTGAAGCCAGCCTCTCTTGCCCATCTTCCTCAGTTTCAGAGGGTAGATATTTCAGGGTTGCTTTTTCCCCAGGTCTCCACGCCTTTGGGTTTTGTTTTTGCTTAACGATTGCCACCTGAGGTAGCCTCTGTTGCCCATCCTCGTCAGTTTCTGAGGGTAGATTTCTCAGTGCTGCTTTTTCCCCAGGTCTCCACGCCCTTGTGTGTTTGTTTTGCTTAAAGTTTGCCACCTGAGCCAGCCTCTCTTGCCCATCTTCCACAGTTTCAGACGGTAGATATTTCAGGGTTGCTTTTTCCCCAGGTCTCCACGCCCTTGTGTGTTTCTTTTGCTTAAAGATTGCCACCTGAGCTAGCCTCTGTTGCCCATCTTCGTCCGTTTCAGAGGGTGGATTTCTCAGTGTTGCCTTTTCGCCAGCTCCCCACGCCCTTGTGTGTTTCTTTTGCTTAAAGATTGTCACCTGAGCTAGGCACTGTTGCCCTGCTTCCTCAGTTTCAGAGGGTACCTTTTTCAGGGTAGCTTTTTGACCGGGTCTTCTCGCCATTGTATTTTTCTATTTCACTTTTTTTGCATAAAGATTGCCACCTGAGCTAGCCTCTGTTGCCCATCTTCTTCGGTTTCAGAGGGTAGATTTCTCAGTGTTTCTTTTTCGCCAGCTCTCCACGCCCTTGCGTCTTTTTTGTTTCTGCTTAAAGGTTGCAACCTGAGCTAGCTTCTTTTGCCCATGTTCGTCAGTTTCAGAGGGTGGATTTCTCCGTGTTGCTTTTTCCCCAGGTCTCCACGCCCTTGTGTGTTTCTTTTGCTTAACGATTGCCACCTGAGGTAGCCTCTGTTGCCCATCCTCGTCAGTTTCAGAGGGTAGATATATCAGGGTTGCTTTTTCCCCAGGTCTCCACGCCCTTGTGTGTTTCTTTTGCTTAAAGTTTGCCACCTGAAGCCAGCCTCTCTTGCTCATCTTCCTCAGTTTCAGAGGGTAGATATTTCAGGGTTGCTTTTTCCCCTGGTCTCCACGCCTTTGGGTTTTGTTTTTGCTTAACGATTGCCACCTGAGGTAGCATCTGTTGCCCATCTTCCTCAGTTTCAGAGGGTGGATTTCTCAGTGTTGCTTTTTACCCAGGTCTCCACGCCCTTGTGTGTTTCTTTTGCTTAAAGATTGCCACCTGAGCTAGCCTCTGTTGCCCATCTTCGTCCGTTTCAGAGGGTAGATTTCTCAGTGTTGCCTTTTCGCCAGCTCCCCACGCCCTTGTGTGTTTCTTTTGCTTAAAGATTGTCACCTGAGCTAGGCACTGTTGCCCTGCTTCCTCAGTTTCAGAGGGTACCTTTTTCAGGGTAGCTTTTTGACCGGGTCTCCTCGCCATTGTATTTTTCTATTTCACTTTTTTTGCATAAAGATTACCACCTGAGCTAGCCTCTGTTGCCCATCTTCTTCAGTTTCAGAGGGTAGATTTCTCAGTGTTTCATGTTCGCCAGCTCTCCACGCCCTTGCGTCTTTTTTTTTTTCTGCTTAAAGGTTGCAACCTGAGCTAGCTTCTTTTGCCCATGTTCGTCAGTTTCAGAGGGTGGATTTCTCCGTGTTGCTTTTTCCCCAGGTCTCCACGCCTTTGGGTTTTGTTTCTGCTTAACGATTGCCAGCTGAGGTAGCCTCTGTTGCCCTTGTTCCTCAGTTTCAGAGGGTGGATTTCTCCGTGTTGCTTTTTCCCCAGGTCTCCACGCCCTTGTGTGTTTCTTTTGCTTAAAGATTGCCACCTGAGCTAGCCTCTGTTGCCCATCTTCGTCCGTTTCAGAGGGTGGATTTCTCAGTGTTGCCTTTTCGCCAGCTCCCCACGCCCTTGTGTGTTTCTTTTGCTTAAAGATTGTCACCTGAGCTAGGCACTGTTGCCCTGCTTCCTCAGTTTCAGAGGGTACCTTTTTCAGGGTTGCTTTTTGACCGGGTCTCCTCGCCATTGTATTTTTCTATTTTCTTTTTTTTGCTTAAAGATTGCCACCTGAGCTAGCCTCTGTTGCCCATCTTCTTCGGTTTCAGAGGGTAGATTTCTCAGTGTTTCTTTTTCGCCAGCTCTCCACGCCCTTGCGTCTTTTTTTTTTTCTGCTTAAAGGTTGCAACCTGAGCTAGCTTCTTTTGCCCATGTTCGTCAGTTTCAGAGGGTGGATTTCTCCGTGTTGCTTTTTCCCCAGGTCTCCACGCCCTTGTGTGTTTCTTTTGCTTAAGGATTGCCACCTGAGGTAGCCTCTGTTGCCCATCCTCGTCAGTTTCAGAAGGTAGATTTCTCAGTGCTGCTTTTCCCCCAGGTCTCCACGCCCCTGTGTGTTTCTTTTGCTTAAAGTTTGCCACCTGAAGCCAGCCTCTCTTGCCCATCTTCCTCAGTTTCAGAGGGTAGATATTTCAGGGTTGCTTTTTCCCCAGGTCTCCACGCCTTTGGGTTTTGTTTTTGCTTAACGTATGCCACCTGAGGTAACCTCTGTTGCCCATCATCCTCAGTTTCAGAGGGTGGATTTCTCCGTGTTGCTTTTTCCACAGATCTCCACGCCCTTGTGTGTTTCTTTTGCTTGACGACTGCCACCTGAGGTAGCCTCGGTTGCTCATCCTCGTCAGTTTCAGAGGGTAGATTTCTCAGTGCTGCTTTTTCCCCAGGTCTCCACGCCCTTGTCTGTTTCTTTTGTTTAAAGTTTGCAACCTGAAGCCAGCCTCTCTTGCCCATCTTCCTCAGTTTCAGAGGGTAGATATTTCAGGGTTGCTTTTTCCGCAGGTCTCCAAGCCTTTGGGTTTTGTTTTTGCTTAACGATTGCCACCTGAGGTAGCCTCTGTTGCCCATCTTCCTCAGTTTCAGAGGGTGGATTTCTCCCTGTTGCTTTTTCCCCACGTCTCCACGCCCTTGTGTGTTGCTTTTGCTTAAACTTTGCCACCTGAAGCCAGACTCTCTTGCCCATCTTCCTCAGTTTCAGAGGGTAGATATTTCAGGGTTGCTTTTTCCCCAGGTCTCCACGCCTTTGGGTTTTGTTTTTGCTTAACGATTGCCACCTGAGGTAGCCTCTGTTGCCCATCTTCCTCAGTTTCAGAGGGTGGATTTCTCAGTGTTGCTTTTTACCCAGGTCTCCACGCCCTTGTGTGTTTCTTTTGCTTAAAGATTGCCACCTGAGCTAGCCTCTGTTGCCCATCTTCGTCCGTTTCAGAGGGTAGATTTCTCAGTGTTGCCTTTTCGCCAGCTCCCCACGCCCTTGTGTGTTTCTTTTGCTTAAAGATTGTCACCTGAGCTAGGCACTGTTGCCCTGCTTCCTCAGTTTCAGAGGGTACCTTTTTCAGGGTAGCTTTTGGACCGGGTCTCCTCGCCATTGTATTTTTCTATTTCACTTTTTTTGCATAAAGATTGCCACCTGAGCTAGCCTCTGTTGCCCATCTTCTTTGGTTTCAGAGGGTAGATTTCTCAGTGTTTCATGTTCGCCAGCTCTCCACGCCCTTGCCTCTTTTTTTTTTTCTGCTTAAAGGTTGCAACCTGAGCTAGCTTCTTTTGCCCATGTTCGTCAGTTTCAGAGGGTGGATTTCTCCGTGTTGCTTTTTCCCCAGGTCTCCACGCCTTTGGGTTTTGTTTCTGCTTAACGATTGCCACCTGAGGTAGCCTCTGTTGCCCTTGTTCCTCAGTTTCAGAGGGTGGATTTCTCCGTGTTGCTTTTTCCCCAGGTCTCCACGCCCTTGTGTTTTTCTTTTGCTTACCGATTGCCACCTGAGGTAGCCTCTGTTGCCCATCCTCGTCAGTTTCAGAGGGTGGATTTCTCCCTGTTGCTTTTTCCCCAGTTCTCCACGCCCTTGTGTGTTCCTTTTGAATAAACTTAGCCACCTGAAGCCAGCCTCTCTTGCCCATCTTCCTCAGTTTCAGAGGGTAGATATTTCAGGGTTGCTTTTTCCCCAGGTCTCCACGCCTTTGGGTTTTGTTTTGGCTTAACGATTGCCACCTGGGCTAGCCTCTCTTGCCCATCTTCCTCAGTTTCAGAGGGTGGATTTCTCCGTGTTGCTTTTTCCCCAGGTCTCCACGCCCTTGTGTGTTTCTTTTGCTTAACGATTGCCACCTGAGGTAGCCTCTGTTGCCCATCCTCGTCAGTTTCAGATGGTAGATTTCTCAGTGCTGCTTTTTCCTCAGGTATCCACGCCCTCGTGTGTTTCTTTTGCTTAAAGTTTGTCACCTGAAGCCAGCCTCTCTTGCCCATCTTCCTCAGTTTCAGAGGGTAGATATTTCAGCGTTGCTTTTTCCCCAGGTCTTCACACCTTAGTGTTTTGTTTATGCTTAACGATTGCCACCTGGGCTAGCCTCTGTTTCCCATCTTCCTCAGTTTCCGAGGGTGGATTTCTCCCTGTTGCTTTTTCCCCAGGTCTCCACACCCTTGTGTGTTTCTTTTGCTTAACGATTGCCACCTGAGGTAGCCTCTGTTGCCCATCCTCGTCAGTTTCAGAGGGTAGATTTCTCAGTGCTGCTTTTTCCCCAGGTCTCCACGCCCTTGTGTGTTTGTTTTGCTTAAAGTTTGCCACCTGAGCCAGCCTCTCTTGCCCATCTTCCACAGTTTCAGACGGTAGATATTTCAGGGTTGCTTTTTCCCCAGGTCTCCACGCCTTTGGGTTTTGTCTTTGCTTAAGGATTGCCACCTGAGGTAACCTCTGTTGCCCATCTTCCTCTGTTTCAGAGGGTGGATTTCTCCGTGTTGCTTTTTCCACAGGTCTCCACGCCCTTGTGTGTTTCTTTTGCTTAACGATTGCCACCTGACCTAGCCTCTGTTGCCCATCCTCGTCAGTTTCAGAGGGTAGATTTCTCCGTGTTGCTTTTTCCCCAGGTCTCCACGCCCTTGTGTGTTTCTTTTGCTTAACGTTTGCCACCTGAAGTCAGCCTCTCTTGCCCATCTTCCTCAGTTTCAGAGGGTAGATATTTCAGGGTTGCTTTTTACCCAGGTCTCCACGCTTTTGGGTTTTGTTTTTGCTTAACGATTGCCACCTGAGGTAGCCTCTGTTGCCCATCCTCGTCAGTTTCAGAGGGTAGATTTCTCAGTGCTGCTTTTTCCCCAGGTCTCCACGCCCTCGTGTGTTTCTTTTGCTTAAAGTTTGTCACCTGAAGCCAGCCTCTCTTGCCCATCTTCCTCAGTTTCAGAGGGTAGATATTTCAGCGTCGCTTTTTCCCCAGGTCTTCACACCTTAGTGTTTAGTTTTTGCTTAACGATTGCCACCTGGGCTAGCCTCTGTTTCCCATCTTCCTCAGTTTCAGAGGGTTGATATTTCAGGGTTGCTTTTCCCCAGGTCTCCACGCCCTTGTGTGTTTCTTTTGCTTAACGATTGCCACCTGACCTAGCCTCTGTTGCCCATCCTCGTCAGTTTCAGAGGGTAGATTTCTCCGTGTTGCTTTTTCCCCAGGTCTCCACACCCTTGTGTGTTTCTTTTGCTTAACGTTTGCCACCTGAAGCCAGCCTCTCTTGCCCATCTTCCTCAGTTTCAGAGGGTAGATATTTCAGGGTTGCTTTTTACCCAGGTCTCCACGCTTTTTGGTTTTGTTTTTGCTTAACGATTGCCACCTGAGGTAGCCTCTGTTGCCCATCTTCCTCAGTTTCAGAGGGTGGATTTCTCAGTGTTGCTTTTTACCCAGGTCTCCACGCCCTTGTGTGTTTCTTTTGCTTAAAGATTGCCACCTGAGCTAGCCTCTGTTGCCCATCTTCGTCCGTTTCAGAGGGTAGATTTCTCAGTGTTGCCTTTTCGCCAGCTCCCCACGCCCTTGTGTGTTTCTTTTGCTTAAAGATTGTCACCTGAGCTAGGCACTGTTGCCCTGCTTCCTCAGTTTCAGAGGGTATCTTTTTCAGGGTAGCTTTTTGACCGGGTCTCCTCGCCATTGTATTTTTCTATTTCACTTTTTTTGCATAAAGATTGCCACCTGAGCTAGCCTCTGTTGCCCATCTTCTTCGGTTTCAGAGGGTAGATTTCTCAGTGTTTCATGTTCGCCAGCTCTCCACGCCCTTGCGTCTTTTTTTTTTTCTGCTTAAAGGTTGCAACCTGAGCTAGCTTCTTTTGCCCATGTTCGTCAGTTTCAGAGGGTGGATTTCTCCGTGTTGCTTTTTCCCCAGGTCTCCACGCCCTTGTGTGTTTCTTTTGCTTAACGATTGCCACCTGAGGTAGCCTCTGTTGCCCATCCTCGTCAGTTTCAGAGGGTAGATATATCAGGGTTGCTTTTTCCCCAGGTCTCCACGCCCTTGTGTGTTTCTTTTGCTTAAAGTTTGCCACCTGAAGCCAGCCTCTCTTGCCCATCTTCCTCAGTTTTAGAGGGTAGATATTTCAGGGTTGCTTTTTCCCCTGGTCTCCACGCCTTTGTGTTTTGTTTTTGCTTAACGTATGCCACCTGAGGTAACCTCTGTTGCCCATCATCCTCAGTTTCAGAGGGTGGATTTCTCCGTGTTGCTTTTTCCACAGATCTCCACGCCCTTGTGTGTTTCTTTTGCTTGACGATTGCCACCTGTGGTAGCCTCTGTTGCTCATCCTCATCAGTTTCTGAGGGTAGATTTCTCAGTGCTGCTTTTTCCCCAGGTCTCCACGCCCTTGTCTGTTTCTTTTGTTTAAAGTTTGCAACCTGAAGCCAGCCTCTCTTGCCCATCTTCCTCAGTTTCAGAGGGTAGATATTTCAGGGTTGCTTTTTCCCCAGGTCTCCACGCCTTTGGGTTTTGTTTTTGCTTAACGATTGCCACCTGAGGTAGCCTCTGTTGCCCATCTTCCTCAGTTTCAGAGGGTGGATTTCTACCTGTTGCTTTTTCCCCACGTCTCCACGCCCTTGTGTGTTGCTTTTGCTTAAAGATTGCCACCTGAGCTAGCCTCTGTTGCCCATCTTCGTCCGTTTCAGAGGGTGGATTTCTCAGTGTTGCCTTTTCGCCAGCTCCCCATGCCCTTGTGTGTTTCTTTTGCTTAAAGATTGTCACCTGAGCTAGGCACTGTTGCCCTGCTTCCTCAGTTTCAGAGGGTACCTTTTTCAGGGTTGCTTTTTGACAGGGTCTCCTCGCCATTGTATTTTTCTATTTTCTTTTTTTTGCTTAAAGATTGCCACCTGAGCTAGCCTCTGTTGCCCATCTTCCTCAGTTTCAGAGGGTGGATTTCTACCTGTTGCTTTTTCCCCACGTCTCCACGCCCTTGTGTGTTGCTTTTGCTTAAACTTTGCCACCTGAAGCCAGACTCTCTTGCCCATCTTCCTCAGTTTCAGAGGGTAGATATTTCAGGGTTGCTTTTTCCCCAGGTCTCCACGCCTTTGAGTTTTGTTTTTGCTTAACGATTGCCACCTGGGCTAGCCTCTCTTGCCCATCTTCCTCAGTTTCAGAGGGTGGATTTCTCCGTGTTGCTTTTTCCCCAGGTCTCCACGCCCTTGTGTGTTTCTTTTGCTTAAAGATTGCCACCTGAGCTAGCCTCTGTTGCCCATCTTCGTCCGTTTCAGAGGGTGGATTTCTCAGTGTTGCCTTTTCGCCAGCTCCCCACGCCCTTGTGTGTTTCTTTTGCTTAAAGATTGTCACCTGAGCTAGGCACTGTTGCCCTGCTTCCTCAGTTTCAGAGGGTATCTTTTTCAGGGTAGCTTTTTGACCGGGTCTCCTCGCCATTGTATTTTTCTATTTTCTTTTTTTTGCTTAAAGATTGCCACCTGAGCTAGCCTCTGTTGCCCATCTTCTTCGGTTTCAGAGGGTAGATTTCTCAGTGTTTCATGTTCGCCAGCTCTCCACGCCCTTGCGTCTTTTTTTTTTTCTGCTTAAAGGTTGCAACCTGAGCTAGCTTCTTTTGCCCATGTTCGTCAGTTTCAGAGGGTGGATTTCTCCGTGTTGCTTTTTCCCCAGGTCTCCACGCCCTTGTGTGTTTCTTTTGCTTAACGATTGCCACCTGAGGTAGCCTCTGTTGCCCATCCTCGTCAGTTTCAGAGGGTAGATATATCAGGGTTGCTTTTTCCCCAGGTCTCCACGCCCTTGTGTGTTTCTTTTGCTTAAAGTTTGCCACCTGAAGCCAGCCTCTCTTGCCCATCTTCCTCAGTTTTAGAGGGTAGATATTTCAGGGTTGCTTTTTCCCCTGGTCTCCACGCCTTTGTGTTTTGTTTTTGCTTAACGTATGCCACCTGAGGTAACCTCTGTTGCCCATCATCCTCAGTTTCAGAGGGTGGATTTCTCCGTGTTGCTTTTTCCACAGATCTCCACGCCCTTGTGTGTTTCTTTTGCTTGACGATTGCCACCTGAGGTAGCCTCTGTTGCTCATCCTCCTCAGTTTCTGAGGGTAGATTTCTCAGTGCTGCTTTTTCCCCAGGTCTCCACGCCCTTGTCTGTTTCTTTTGTTTAAAGTTTGCAACCTGAAGCCAGCCTCTCTTGCCCATCTTCCTCAGTTTCAGAGGGTAGATATTTCAGGGTTGCTTTTTCCCCAGGTCTCCACGCCTTTGAGTTCTGTTTTTGCTTAACGATTGCCACCTGGGCTAGCCTCTCTTGCCCATCTTCCTCAGTTTCAGAGGGTGGATTTCTCCGTGTTGCTTTTTCCCCAGGTCTCCACGCCCTTGTGTGTTTCTTTTGCTTAAAGATTGCCACCTGAGCTAGCCTCTGTTGCCCATCTTCGTCCGTTTCAGAGGGTGGATTTCTCAGTGTTGCCTTTTCGCCAGCTCCCCACGCCCTTGTGTGTTTCTTTTGCTTAAAGATTGTCACCTGAGCTAGGCACTGTTGCCCTGCTTCCTCAGTTTCAGAGGGTACCTTTTTCTGGGTTGCTTTTTGACCGGGTCTCCTCGCCATTGTATTTTTCTATTTTCTTTTTTTTGCTTAAAGATTGCCACCTGAGCTAGCCTCTGTTGCCCATCTTCGTCCGTTTCAGAGGGTGGATTTCTCAGTGTTGCCTTTTCGCCAGCTCCCCACGCCCTTGTGTGTTTCTTTTGCTTAAAGATTGTCACCTGAGCTAGGCACTGTTGCCCTGCTTCCTCAGTTTCAGAGGGTACCTTTTTCAGGGTTGCTTTTTGACCGGGTCTCCTCGCCATTGTATTTTTCTATTTTCTTTTTTTTGCTTAAAGATTGCCACCTGAGCTAGCCTCTGTTGCCCATCTTCTTCGGTTTCAGAGGGTAGATTTCTCAGTGTTTCTTTTTCGCCAGCTCTCCACGCCCTTGCGTCTTTTTTTTTTCTGCTTAAAGGTTGCAACCTGAGCTAGCTTCTTTTGCCCATGTTCGTCAGTTTCAGAGGGTGGATTTCTCCGTGTTGCTTTTTCCCCAGGTCTCCACGCCCTTGTGTGTTTCTTTTGCTTAAAGATTGCCACCTGAGGTAGCCTCTGTTGCCCATCCTCGTCAGTTTCAGAAGGTAGATTTCTCAGTGCTGCTTTTCCCCCAGGTCTCCACGCCCTTGTGTGTTTCTTTTGCTTAAAGTTTGCCACCTGAAGCCAGCCTCTCTTGCCCATCTTCCTCAGTTTCAGAGGGTAGATATTTCAGGGTTGCTTTTTCCCCAGGTCTCCACGCCTTTGGGTTTTGTTTTTGCTTAACGTATGCCACCTGAGGTAACCTCTGTTGCCCATCATCCTCAGTTTCAGAGGGTGGATTTCTCCGTGTTGCTTTTTCCACAGATCTCCACGCCCTTGTGTGTTTCTTTTGCTTGACGATTGCCACCTGAGGTAGCCTCTGTTGCTCATCCTCGTCAGTTTCTGAGGGTAGATTTCTCAGTGCTGCTTTTTCCCCAGGTCTCCACGCCCTTGTCTGTTTCTTTTGTTTAAAGTTTGCAACCTGAAGCCAGCCTCTCTTGCCGATCTTCCTCAGTTTCAGAGGGTAGATATTTCAGGGTTGCTTTTTCCCCAGGTCTCCACGCCTTTGGGTTTTGTTTCTGCTTAACGATTGCCACCTGAGGTAGCCTCTGTTGCCCATCTTCCTCAGTTTCAGAGGGTGGATTTCTACCTGTTGCTTTTTCCCCATGTCTCCACGCCCTTGTGTGTTGCTTTTGCTTAAACTTTGCCACCTGAAGCCAGACTCTCTTGCCCATCTTACTCAGTTTCAGAGGGTAGATATTTCAGGGTTGCTTTTTCCCCAGGTCTCCACGCTTTTGGGTTTTGTTTTTGCTTAACGATTGCCACCTGAGGTAGCCTCTGTTGCCCATCTTCCTCAGTTTCAGAGGGTGGATTTCTCAGTGTTGCTTTTTACCCAGGTCTCCACGCCCTTGTGTGTTTCTTTTGCTTAAAGATTGCCACCTGAGCTAGCCTCTGTTGCCCATCTTCCTCTGTTTCAGAGGGTGGATTTCTCAGTGTTGCCTTTTCACCAGCTCCCCACGCACTTGTGTGTTTCTTTTGCTTAAAGATTGTCACCTGAGCTAGGCACTGTTGCCCTGCTTCCTCAGTTTCAGAGGCTACCTTTTTCAGGGTTGCTTTTTGACAGGGTCTCCTCGCCATTGTATTTTTCTATTTCACTTTTTTTGCATAAAGATTGCCACCTGAGCTAGCCTCTGTTGCCCATCTTCTTCGGTTTCAGAGGGTAGATTTCTCAGTGTTTCATGTTCGCCAGCTCTCCACGCCCTTGCGTCTTTTTTTTTTTCTGCTTAAAGGTTGCAACCTGAGCTAGCTTCTTTTGCCCATGTTCGTCAGTTTCAGAGGGTGGATTTCTCCGTGTTGCTTTTTCCCCAGGTCTCCACGCCTTTGGGTTTTGTTTCTGCTTAACGATTGCCACCTGAGGTAGCCTCTGTTGCCCTTGTTCCTCAGTTTCAGAGGGTGGATTTCTCCGTGTTGCTTTTTCCCCAGGTCTCCACGCCCTTGTGTGTTTCTTTTGCTTAACGATTGCCACCTGAGGTAGCCTCTGTTGCCCATCCTCATCAGTTTCAGAGGGTGGATTTCTCCCTGTTGCTTTTTCCCCAGTTCTCCACGCCCTTGTGTGTTCCTTTTGCTTAAACTTTGTCACCTGAAGCCAGCCTCTCTTGCCCATCTTCCTCAGTTTCAGAGGGTAGATATTTCAGGGTTGCTTTTTCCCCAGGTCTCCACGCCTTTGGGTTTTGTTTTGGCTTAACGATTGCCACCTGGGGTAGCCTCTCTTGCCCATCTTCCTCAGTTTCAGAGGGTGGATTTCTCCGTGTTGCTTTTTCCCCAGGTCTCCACGCCCTTGTGTGTGTCTTTTGCTTAACGATTGCCACCTGACCTAGCCTCTGTTGCCCATCCTCGTCAGTTTCAGAGGGTAGATTTCTCAGTGCTGCTTTTTCCCCAGGTCTCCACGCCCTTGTGTGTTTGTTTTGCTTAAAGTTTGCCACCTGAGCCAGCCTCTCTTGCCCATCTTCCACAGTTTCAGACGGTAGATATTTCAGGGTTGCTTTTTCCCCAGGTCTCCACGCCTTTGGGTTTTGTTTTTGCTTAAGGATTGCCACCTGAGGTAGCCTCTGTTGCCCATCTTCCTCTGTTTCAGAGGGTGGATTTCTCCGTGTTGCTTTTTCCACAGGTCTCCACGCCCTTGTGTGTTTCTTTTGCTTAACGATTGCCACCTGACCTAGCCTCTGTTGCCCATGTTCGTCAGTTTCAGAGGGTGGATTTCTCCGTGTTGCTTTTTCCCCAGGTCTCCACGCCCTTGTGTGTTTCTTTTGCTTAACGTTTGCCACCTGAAGCCAGCCTCTCTTGCCCATCTTCCTCAGTTTCAGAGGGTAGATATTTCAGGGTTGCTGTTTCCCCAGGTCTCCACGCCCTTGTGTGTTTCTTTTGCTTAACGATTGCCATCTGAAGCCAGCCTCTCTTGCCCATCTTCCTCAGTTTCAGAGGGTGGATTTCTCCGTGTTGCTTTTTCCCCAGGTCTCCACGCCCTTGTGTGTTTCTTTTGCTTAAAGATTGCCACCTGAGCTAGCCTCTGTTGCCCATCTTCGTCCGTTTCAGAGGGTGGATTTCTCAGTGTTGCCTTTTCGCCAGCTCCCCACGCCCTTGTGTGTTTCTTTTGCTTAAAGATTGTCACCTGAGCTAGGCACTGTTGCCCTGCTTCCTCAGTTTCAGAGGGTACCTTTTTCAGGGTAGCTTTTTGACCGGGTCTTCTCGCCATTGTATTTTTCTATTTCACTTTTTTTGCATAAAGATTGCCACCTGAGCTAGCCTCTGTTGCCCATCTTCTTCGGTTTCAGAGGGTAGATTTCTCAGTGTTTCTTTTTCGCCAGCTCTCCACGCCCTTGCGTCTTTTTTTTTTCTGCTTAAAGGTTGCAACCTGAGCTAGCTTCTTTTGCCCATGTTCGTCAGTTTCAGAGGGTGGATTTCTCCGTGTTGCTTTTTCCCCAGGTCTCCACGCCCTTGTCTGTTTCTTTTGTTTAAAGTTTGCAACCTGAAGCCAGCCTCTCTTGCCGATCTTCCTCAGTTTCAGAGGGTAGATATTTCAGGGTTGCTTTTTCCCCAGGTCTCCACGCCTTTGGGTTTTGTTTTTGCTTAACGATTGCCACCTGAGGTAGCCTCTGTTGCCCATCTTCCTCAGTTTCAGAGGGTGGATTTCTACCTGTTGCTTTTTCCCCATGTCTCCACGCCCTTGTGTGTTGCTTTTGCTTAAACTTTGCCACCTGAAGCCAGACTCTCTTGCCCATCTTACTCAGTTTCAGAGGGTAGATATTTCAGGGTTGCTTTTTCCCCAGGTCTCCACGCTTTTGGGTTTTGTTTTTGCTTAACGATTGCCACCTGAGGTAGCCTCTGTTGCCCATCTTCCTCAGTTTCAGAGGGTGGATTTCTCAGTGTTGCTTTTTACCCAGGTCTCCACGCCCTTGTGTGTTTCTTTTGCTTAAAGATTGCCACCTGAGCTAGCCTCTGTTGCCCATCTTCCTCTGTTTCAGAGGGTGGATTTCTCAGTGTTGCCTTTTCACCAGCTCCCCACGCCCTTGTGTGTTTCTTTTGCTTAAAGATTGTCACCTGAGCTAGGCACTGTTGCCCTGCTTCCTCAGTTTCAGAGGCTACCTTTTTCAGGGTTGCTTTTTGACAGGGTCTCCTCGCCATTGTATTTTTCTATTTCACTTTTTTTGCATAAAGATTGCCACCTGAGCTAGCCTCTGTTGCCCATCTTCTTCGGTTTCAGAGGGTAGATTTCTCAGTGTTTCATGTTCGCCAGCTCTCCACGCCCTTGCGTCTTTTTTTTTTTCTGCTTAAAGGTTGCAACCTGAGCTAGCTTCTTTTGCCCATGTTCGTCAGTTTCAGAGGGTGGATTTCTCCGTGTTGCTTTTTCCCCAGGTCTCCACGCCTTTGGGTTTTGTTTCTGCTTAACGATTGCCACCTGAGGTAGCCTCTGTTGCCCTTGTTCCTCAGTTTCAGAGGGTGGATTTCTCCGTGTTGCTTTTTCCCCAGGTCTCCACGCCCTTGTGTGTTTCTTTTGCTTAACGATTGCCACCTGAGGTAGCCTCTGTTGCCCATCCTCATCAGTTTCAGAGGGTGGATTTCTCCCTGTTGCTTTTTCCCCAGTTCTCCACGCCCTTGTGTGTTCCTTTTGCTTAAACTTTGTCACCTGAAGCCAGCCTCTCTTGCCCATCTTCCTCAGTTTCAGAGGGTAGATATTTCAGGGTTGCTTTTTCCCCAGGTCTCCACGCCTTTGGGTTTTGTTTTGGCTTAACGATTGCCACCTGGGGTAGCCTCTCTTGCCCATCTTCCTCAGTTTCAGAGGGTGGATTTCTCCGTGTTGCTTTTTCCCCAGGTCTCCACGCCCTTGTGTGTTTCTTTTGCTTAAAGATTGCCACCTGAGCTAGCCTCTGTTGCCCATCTTCGTCCGTTTCAGAGGGTGGATTTCTCAGTGTTGCCTTTTCGCCAGCTCCCCACGCCCTTGTGTGTTTCTTTTGCTTAAAGATTGTCACCTGAGCTAGGCACTGTTGCCCTGCTTCCTCAGTTTCAGAGGGTACCTTTTTCTGGGTTGCTTTTTGACCGGGTCTCCTCGCCATTGTATTTTTCTATTTTCTTTTTTTTGCTTAAAGATTGCCACCTGAGCTAGCCTCTGTTGCCCATCTTCGTCCGTTTCAGAGGGTGGATTTCTCAGTGTTGCCTTTTCGCCAGCTCCCCACGCCCTTGTGTGTTTCTTTTGCTTAAAGATTGTCACCTGAGCTAGGCACTGTTGCCCTGCTTCCTCAGTTTCAGAGGGTACCTTTTTCAGGGTTGCTTTTTGACCGGGTCTCCTCGCCATTGTATTTTTCTATTTTCTTTTTTTTGCTTAAAGATTGCCACCTGAGCTAGCCTCTGTTGCCCATCTTCTTCGGTTTCAGAGGGTAGATTTCTCAGTGTTTCTTTTTCGCCAGCTCTCCACGCCCTTGCGTCTTTTTTTTTTCTGCTTAAAGGTTGCAACCTGAGCTAGCTTCTTTTGCCCATGTTCGTCAGTTTCAGAGGGTGGATTTCTCCGTGTTGCTTTTTCCCCAGGTCTCCACGCCCTTGTGTGTTTCTTTTGCTTAAAGATTGCCACCTGAGGTAGCCTCTGTTGCCCATCCTCGTCAGTTTCAGAAGGTAGATTTCTCAGTGCTGCTTTTCCCCCAGGTCTCCACGCCCTTGTGTGTTTCTTTTGCTTAAAGTTTGCCACCTGAAGCCAGCCTCTCTTGCCCATCTTCCTCAGTTTCAGAGGGTAGATATTTCAGGGTTGCTTTTTCCCCAGGTCTCCACGCCTTTGGGTTTTGTTTTTGCTTAACGTATGCCACCTGAGGTAACCTCTGTTGCCCATCATCCTCAGTTTCAGAGGGTGGATTTCTCCGTGTTGCTTTTTCCACAGATCTCCACGCCCTTGTGTGTTTCTTTTGCTTGACGATTGCCACCTGAGGTAGCCTCTGTTGCTCATCCTCGTCAGTTTCAGAGGGTAGATTTCTCAGTGCTGCTTTTTCCCCAGGTCTCCACGCCCTTGTCTGTTTCTTTTGTTTAAAGTTTGCAACCTGAAGCCAGCCTCTCTTGCCGATCTTCCTCAGTTTCAGAGGGTAGATATTTCAGGGTTGCTTTTTCCCCAGGTCTCCACGCCTTTGGGTTTTGTTTCTGCTTAACGATTGCCACCTGAGGTAGCCTCTGTTGCCCATCTTCCTCAGTTTCAGAGGGTGGATTTCTACCTGTTGCTTTTTCCCCATGTCTCCACGCCCTTGTGTGTTGCTTTTGCTTAAACTTTGCCACCTGAAGCCAGACTCTCTTGCCCATCTTACTCAGTTTCAGAGGGTAGATATTTCAGGGTTGCTTTTTCCCCAGGTCTCCACGCTTTTGGGTTTTGTTTTTGCTTAACGATTGCCACCTGAGGTAGCCTCTGTTGCCCATCTTCCTCAGTTTCAGAGGGTGGATTTCTCAGTGTTGCTTTTTACCCAGGTCTCCACGCCCTTGTGTGTTTCTTTTGCTTAAAGATTGCCACCTGAGCTAGCCTCTGTTGCCCATCTTCCTCTGTTTCAGAGGGTGGATTTCTCAGTGTTGCCTTTTCACCAGCTCCCCACGCACTTGTGTGTTTCTTTTGCTTAAAGATTGTCACCTGAGCTAGGCACTGTTGCCCTGCTTCCTCAGTTTCAGAGGCTACCTTTTTCAGGGTTGCTTTTTGACAGGGTCTCCTCGCCATTGTATTTTTCTATTTCACTTTTTTTGCATAAAGATTGCCACCTGAGCTAGCCTCTGTTGCCCATCTTCTTCGGTTTCAGAGGGTAGATTTCTCAGTGTTTCATGTTCGCCAGCTCTCCACGCCCTTGCGTCTTTTTTTTTTTCTGCTTAAAGGTTGCAACCTGAGCTAGCTTCTTTTGCCCATGTTCGTCAGTTTCAGAGGGTGGATTTCTCCGTGTTGCTTTTTCCCCAGGTCTCCACGCCTTTGGGTTTTGTTTCTGCTTAACGATTGCCACCTGAGGTAGCCTCTGTTGCCCTTGTTCCTCAGTTTCAGAGGGTGGATTTCTCCGTGTTGCTTTTTCCCCAGGTCTCCACGCCCTTGTGTGTTTCTTTTGCTTAACGATTGCCACCTGAGGTAGCCTCTGTTGCCCATCCTCATCAGTTTCAGAGGGTGGATTTCTCCCTGTTGCTTTTTCCCCAGTTCTCCACGCCCTTGTGTGTTCCTTTTGCTTAAACTTTGTCACCTGAAGCCAGCCTCTCTTGCCCATCTTCCTCAGTTTCAGAGGGTAGATATTTCAGGGTTGCTTTTTCCCCAGGTCTCCACGCCTTTGGGTTTTGTTTTGGCTTAACGATTGCCACCTGGGGTAGCCTCTCTTGCCCATCTTCCTCAGTTTCAGAGGGTGGATTTCTCCGTGTTGCTTTTTCCCCAGGTCTCCACGCCCTTGTGTGTGTCTTTTGCTTAACGATTGCCACCTGACCTAGCCTCTGTTGCCCATCCTCGTCAGTTTCAGAGGGTAGATTTCTCAGTGCTGCTTTTTCCCCAGGTCTCCACGCCCTTGTGTGTTTGTTTTGCTTAAAGTTTGCCACCTGAGCCAGCCTCTCTTGCCCATCTTCCACAGTTTCAGACGGTAGATATTTCAGGGTTGCTTTTTCCCCAGGTCTCCACGCCTTTGGGTTTTGTTTTTGCTTAAGGATTGCCACCTGAGGTAGCCTCTGTTGCCCATCTTCCTCTGTTTCAGAGGGTGGATTTCTCCGTGTTGCTTTTTCCACAGGTCTCCACGCCCTTGTGTGTTTCTTTTGCTTAACGATTGCCACCTGACCTAGCCTCTGTTGCCCATGTTCGTCAGTTTCAGAGGGTGGATTTCTCCGTGTTGCTTTTTCCCCAGGTCTCCACGCCCTTGTGTGTTTCTTTTGCTTAACGTTTGCCACCTGAAGCCAGCCTCTCTTGCCCATCTTCCTCAGTTTCAGAGGGTAGATATTTCAGGGTTGCTGTTTCCCCAGGTCTCCACGCCCTTGTGTGTTTCTTTTGCTTAACGATTGCCATCTGAAGCCAGCCTCTCTTGCCCATCTTCCTCAGTTTCAGAGGGTGGATTTCTCCGTGTTGCTTTTTCCCCAGGTCTCCACGCCCTTGTGTGTTTCTTTTGCTTAAAGATTGCCACCTGAGCTAGCCTCTGTTGCCCATCTTCGTCCGTTTCAGAGGGTGGATTTCTCAGTGTTGCCTTTTCGCCAGCTCCCCACGCCCTTGTGTGTTTCTTTTGCTTAAAGATTGTCACCTGAGCTAGGCACTGTTGCCCTGCTTCCTCAGTTTCAGAGGGTACCTTTTTCAGGGTAGCTTTTTGACCGGGTCTTCTCGCCATTGTATTTTTCTATTTCACTTTTTTTGCATAAAGATTGCCACCTGAGCTAGCCTCTGTTGCCCATCTTCTTCGGTTTCAGAGGGTAGATTTCTCAGTGTTTCTTTTTCGCCAGCTCTCCACGCCCTTGCGTCTTTTTTTTTTCTGCTTAAAGGTTGCAACCTGAGCTAGCTTCTTTTGCCCATGTTCGTCAGTTTCAGAGGGTGGATTTCTCCGTGTTGCTTTTTCCCCAGGTCTCCACGCCCTTGTGTGTTTCTTTTGCTTAACGATTGCCACCTGAGGTAGCCTCTGTTGCCCATCCTCGTCAGTTTCAGAGGGTAGATATATCAGGGTTGCTTTTTCCCCAGGTCTCCACGCCCTTGTGTGTTTCTTTTGCTTAAAGTTTGCCACCTGAAGCCAGCCTCTCTTGCCCATTTTCCTCAGTTTCAGAGGGTAGATATTTCAGGGTTGCTTTTTCCCCTGGTCTCCACGCCTTTGTGTTTTGTTTTTGCTTAATGTATGCCACCTGAGGTAACCTCTGTTGCCCATCATCCTCAGTTTCAGAGGGTGGATTTCTCCGTGTTGCTTTTTCCACAGATCTCCACGCCCTTGTGTGTTTCTTTTGCTTGACGATTGCCACCTGTGGTAGCCTCTGTTGCTCATCCTCGTCAGTTTCTGAGGGTAGATTTCTCAGTGCTGCTTTTTCCCCAGGTCTCCACGCCCTTGTCTGTTTCTTTTGTTTAAAGTTTGCAACCTGAAGCCAGCCTCTCTTGCCCATCTTCCTCAGTTTCAGAGGGTAGATATTTCAGGGTTGCTTTTTCCCCAGGTCTCCACGCCTTTGGGTTTTGTTTTTGCTTAACGATTGCCACCTGAGGTAGCCTCTGTTGCCCATCTTCCTCAGTTTCAGAGGGTGGATTTCTACCTGTTGCTTTTTCCCCACGTCTCCACGCCCTTGTGTGTTGCTTTTGCTTAAACTTTGCCACCTGAAGCCAGACTCTCTTGCCCATCTTCCTCAGTTTCAGAGGGTAGATATTTCAGGGTTGCTTTTTCCCCAGGTCTCCACGCCTTTGAGTTTTGTTTTTGCTTAACGATTGCCACCTGGGCTAGCCTCTCTTGCCCATCTTCCTCAGTTTCAGAGGGTGGATTTCTCCGTGTTGCTTTTTCCCCAGGTCTCCACGCCCTTGTGTGTTTCTTTTGCTTAAAGATTGCGACCTGAGCTAGCCTCTGTTGCCCATCTTCGTCCTTTTCAGAGGGTGGATTTCTCAGTGTTGCCTTTTCGCCAGCTCCCCACGCCCTTGTGTGTTTCTTTTGCTTAAAGATTGTCACCTGAGCTAGGCACTGTTGCCCTGCTTCCTCAGTTTCAGAGGGTACCTTTTTCAGGGTTGCTTTTTTACCGGGTCTCCTCGCCATTGTATTTTTCTATTTTCTTTTTTTTGCTTAAAGATTGCCACCTGAGCTAGCCTCTGTTGCCCATCTTCGTCCGTTTCAGAGGGTGGATTTCTCAGTGTTGCCTTTTCGCCAGCTCCCCACGCCCTTGTGTGTTTCTTTTGCTTAAAGATTGTCACCTGAGCTAGGCACTGTTGCCCTGCTTCCTCAGTTTCAGAGGGTACCTTTTTCAGGGTTGCTTTTTGACCGGGTCTCCTCGCCATTGTATTTTTCTATTTTCTTTTTTTTGCTTAAAGATTGCCACCTGAGCTAGCCTCTGTTGCCCATCTTCTTCGGTTTCAGAGGGTAGATTTCTCAGTGTTTCTTTTTCGCCAGCTCTCCACGCCCTTGCGTCTTTTTTTTTTCTGCTTAAAGGTTGCAACCTGAGCTAGCTTCTTTTGCCCATGTTCGTCAGTTTCAGAGGGTGGATTTCTCCGTGTTGCTTTTTCCCCAGGTGTCCACGCCCTTGTGTGTTTCTTTTGCTTAAAGATTGCCACCTGAGGTAGCCTCTGTTGCCCATCCTCGTCAGTTTCAGAAGGTAGATTTCTCAGTGCTGCTTTTCCCCCAGGTCTCCACGCCCTTGTGTGTTTCTTTTGCTTAAAGTTTGCCACCTGAAGCCAGCCTCTCTTGCCCATCTTCCTCAGTTTCAGAGGGTAGATATTTCAGGGTTGCTTTTTCCCCAGGTCTCCACGCCTTTGGGTTTTGTTTTTGCTTAACGTATGCCACCTGAGGTAACCTCTGTTGCCCATCATCCTCAGTTTCAGAGGGTGGATTTCTCCGTGTTGCTTTTTCCACAGATCTCCACGCCCTTGTGTGTTTCTTTTGCTTGACGATTGCCACCTGAGGTAGCCTCTGTTGCTCATCCTCGTCAGTTTCTGAGGGTAGATTTCTCAGTGCTGCTTTTTCCCCAGGTCTCCACGCCCTTGTCTGTTTCTTTTGTTTAAAGTTTGCAACCTGAAGCCAGCCTCTCTTGCCGATCTTCCTCAGTTTCAGAGGGTAGATATTTCAGGGTTGCTTTTTCCCCAGGTCTCCACGCCTTTGGGTTTTGTTTTTGCTTAACGATTGCCACCTGAGGTAGCCTCTGTTGCCCATCTTCCTCAGTTTCAGAGGGTGGATTTCTACCTGTTGCTTTTTCCCCATGTCTCCACGCCCTTGTGTGTTGCTTTTGCTTAAACTTTGCCACCTGAAGCCAGACTCTCTTGCCCATCTTACTCAGTTTCAGAGGGTAGATATTTCAGGGTTGCTTTTTCCCCAGGTCTCCACGCTTTTGGGTTTTGTTTTTGCTTAACGATTGCCACCTGAGGTAGCCTCTGTTGCCCATCTTCCTCAGTTTCAGAGGGTGGATTTCTCAGTGTTGCTTTTTACCCAGGTCTCCACGCCCTTGTGTGTTTCTTTTGCTTAAAGATTGCCACCTGAGCTAGCCTCTGTTGCCCATCTTCCTCTGTTTCAGAGGGTGGATTTCTCAGTGTTGCCTTTTCACCAGCTCCCCACGCACTTGTGTGTTTCTTTTGCTTAAAGATTGTCACCTGAGCTAGGCACTGTTGCCCTGCTTCCTCAGTTTCAGAGGCTACCTTTTTCAGGGTTGCTTTTTGACAGGGTCTCCTCGCCATTGTATTTTTCTATTTCACTTTTTTTGCATAAAGATTGCCACCTGAGCTAGCCTCTGTTGCCCATCTTCTTCGGTTTCAGAGGGTAGATTTCTCAGTGTTTCATGTTCGCCAGCTCTCCACGCCCTTGCGTCTTTTTTTTTTTCTGCTTAAAGGTTGCAACCTGAGCTAGCTTCTTTTGCCCATGTTCGTCAGTTTCAGAGGGTGGATTTCTCCGTGTTGCTTTTTCCCCAGGTCTCCACGCCTTTGGGTTTTGTTTCTGCTTAACGATTGCCACCTGAGGTAGCCTCTGTTGCCCTTGTTCCTCAGTTTCAGAGGGTGGATTTCTCCGTGTTGCTTTTTCCCCAGGTCTCCACGCCCTTGTGTGTTTCTTTTGCTTAACGATTGCCACCTGAGGTAGCCTCTGTTGCCCATCCTCATCAGTTTCAGAGGGTGGATTTCTCCCTGTTGCTTTTTCCCCAGTTCTCCACGCCCTTGTGTGTTCCTTTTGCTTAAACTTTGTCACCTGAAGCCAGCCTCTCTTGCCCATCTTCCTCAGTTTCAGAGGGTAGATATTTCAGGGTTGCTTTTTCCCCAGGTCTCCACGCCTTTGGGTTTTGTTTTGGCTTAACGATTGCCACCTGGGGTAGCCTCTCTTGCCCATCTTCCTCAGTTTCAGAGGGTGGATTTCTCCGTGTTGCTTTTTCCCCAGGTCTCCACGCCCTTGTGTGTGTCTTTTGCTTAACGATTGCCACCTGACCTAGCCTCTGTTGCCCATCCTCGTCAGTTTCAGAGGGTAGATTTCTCAGTGCTGCTTTTTCCCCAGGTCTCCACGCCCTTGTGTGTTTGTTTTGCTTAAAGTTTGCCACCTGAGCCAGCCTCTCTTGCCCATCTTCCACAGTTTCAGACGGTAGATATTTCAGGGTTGCTTTTTCCCCAGGTCTCCACGCCTTTGGGTTTTGTTTTTGCTTAAGGATTGCCACCTGAGGTAGCCTCTGTTGCCCATCTTCCTCTGTTTCAGAGGGTGGATTTCTCCGTGTTGCTTTTTCCACAGGTCTCCACGCCCTTGTGTGTTTCTTTTGCTTAACGATTGCCACCTGACCTAGCCTCTGTTGCCCATGTTCGTCAGTTTCAGAGGGTGGATTTCTCCGTGTTGCTTTTTCCCCAGGTCTCCACGCCCTTGTGTGTTTCTTTTGCTTAACGTTTGCCACCTGAAGCCAGCCTCTCTTGCCCATCTTCCTCAGTTTCAGAGGGTAGATATTTCAGGGTTGCTGTTTCCCCAGGTCTCCACGCCCTTGTGTGTTTCTTTTGCTTAACGATTGCCATCTGAAGCCAGCCTCTCTTGCCCATCTTCCTCAGTTTCAGAGGGTGGATTTCTCCGTGTTGCTTTTTCCCCAGGTCTCCACGCCCTTGTGTGTTTCTTTTGCTTAAAGATTGCCACCTGAGCTAGCCTCTGTTGCCCATCTTCGTCCGTTTCAGAGGGTGGATTTCTCAGTGTTGCCTTTTCGCCAGCTCCCCACGCCCTTGTGTGTTTCTTTTGCTTAAAGATTGTCACCTGAGCTAGGCACTGTTGCCCTGCTTCCTCAGTTTCAGAGGGTACCTTTTTCAGGGTAGCTTTTTGACCGGGTCTTCTCGCCATTGTATTTTTCTATTTCACTTTTTTTGCATAAAGATTGCCACCTGAGCTAGCCTCTGTTGCCCATCTTCTTCGGTTTCAGAGGGTAGATTTCTCAGTGTTTCTTTTTCGCCAGCTCTCCACGCCCTTGCGTCTTTTTTTTTTCTGCTTAAAGGTTGCAACCTGAGCTAGCTTCTTTTGCCCATGTTCGTCAGTTTCAGAGGGTGGATTTCTCCGTGTTGCTTTTTCCCCAGGTCTCCACGCCCTTGTCTGTTTCTTTTGTTTAAAGTTTGCAACCTGAAGCCAGCCTCTCTTGCCGATCTTCCTCAGTTTCAGAGGGTAGATATTTCAGGGTTGCTTTTTCCCCAGGTCTCCACGCCTTTGGGTTTTGTTTTTGCTTAACGATTGCCACCTGAGGTAGCCTCTGTTGCCCATCTTCCTCAGTTTCAGAGGGTGGATTTCTACCTGTTGCTTTTTCCCCATGTCTCCACGCCCTTGTGTGTTGCTTTTGCTTAAACTTTGCCACCTGAAGCCAGACTCTCTTGCCCATCTTACTCAGTTTCAGAGGGTAGATATTTCAGGGTTGCTTTTTCCCCAGGTCTCCACGCTTTTGGGTTTTGTTTTTGCTTAACGATTGCCACCTGAGGTAGCCTCTGTTGCCCATCTTCCTCAGTTTCAGAGGGTGGATTTCTCAGTGTTGCTTTTTACCCAGGTCTCCACGCCCTTGTGTGTTTCTTTTGCTTAAAGATTGCCACCTGAGCTAGCCTCTGTTGCCCATCTTCCTCTGTTTCAGAGGGTGGATTTCTCAGTGTTGCCTTTTCACCAGCTCCCCACGCCCTTGTGTGTTTCTTTTGCTTAAAGATTGTCACCTGAGCTAGGCACTGTTGCCCTGCTTCCTCAGTTTCAGAGGCTACCTTTTTCAGGGTTGCTTTTTGACAGGGTCTCCTCGCCATTGTATTTTTCTATTTCACTTTTTTTGCATAAAGATTGCCACCTGAGCTAGCCTCTGTTGCCCATCTTCTTCGGTTTCAGAGGGTAGATTTCTCAGTGTTTCATGTTCGCCAGCTCTCCACGCCCTTGCGTCTTTTTTTTTTTCTGCTTAAAGGTTGCAACCTGAGCTAGCTTCTTTTGCCCATGTTCGTCAGTTTCAGAGGGTGGATTTCTCCGTGTTGCTTTTTCCCCAGGTCTCCACGCCTTTGGGTTTTGTTTCTGCTTAACGATTGCCACCTGAGGTAGCCTCTGTTGCCCTTGTTCCTCAGTTTCAGAGGGTGGATTTCTCCGTGTTGCTTTTTCCCCAGGTCTCCACGCCCTTGTGTGTTTCTTTTGCTTAACGATTGCCACCTGAGGTAGCCTCTGTTGCCCATCCTCATCAGTTTCAGAGGGTGGATTTCTCCCTGTTGCTTTTTCCCCAGTTCTCCACGCCCTTGTGTGTTCCTTTTGCTTAAACTTTGTCACCTGAAGCCAGCCTCTCTTGCCCATCTTCCTCAGTTTCAGAGGGTAGATATTTCAGGGTTGCTTTTTCCCCAGGTCTCCACGCCTTTGGGTTTTGTTTTGGCTTAACGATTGCCACCTGGGGTAGCCTCTCTTGCCCATCTTCCTCAGTTTCAGAGGGTGGATTTCTCCGTGTTGCTTTTTCCCCAGGTCTCCACGCCCTTGTGTGTGTCTTTTGCTTAATGATTGCCACCTGACCTAGCCTCTGTTGCCCATCCTCGTCAGTTTCAGAGGGTAGATTTCTCAGTGCTGCTTTTTCCCCAGGTCTCCACGCCCTTGTGTGTTTGTTTTGCTTAAAGTTTGCCACCTGAGCCAGCCTCTCTTGCCCATCTTCCACAGTTTCAGACGGTAGATATTTCAGGGTTGCTTTTTCCCCAGGTCTCCACGCCTTTGGGTTTTGTTTTTGCTTAAGGATTGCCACCTGAGGTAGCCTCTGTTGCCCATCTTCCTCTGTTTCAGAGGGTGGATTTCTCCGTGTTGCTTTTTCCACAGGTCTCCACGCCCTTGTGTGTTTCTTTTGCTTAACGATTGCCACCTGACCTAGCCTCTGTTGCCCATGTTCGTCAGTTTCAGAGGGTGGATTTCTCCGTGTTGCTTTTTCCCCAGGTCTCCACGCCCTTGTGTGTTTCTTTTGCTTAACGTTTGCCACCTGAAGCCAGCCTCTCTTGCCCATCTTCCTCAGTTTCAGAGGGTAGATATTTCAGGGTTGCTGTTTCCCCAGGTCTCCACGCCCTTGTGTGTTTCTTTTGCTTAACGATTGCCATCTGAAGCCAGCCTCTCTTGCCCATCTTCCTCAGTTTCAGAGGGTGGATTTCTCCGTGTTGCTTTTTCCCCAGGTCTCCACGCCCTTGTGTGTTTCTTTTGCTTAAAGATTGCCACCTGAGCTAGCCTCTGTTGCCCATCTTCGTCCGTTTCAGAGGGTGGATTTCTCAGTGTTGCCTTTTCGCCAGCTCCCCACGCCCTTGTGTGTTTCTTTTGCTTAAAGATTGTCACCTGAGCTAGGCACTGTTGCCCTGCTTCCTCAGTTTCAGAGGGTACCTTTTTCAGGGTAGCTTTTTGACCGGGTCTTCTCGCCATTGTATTTTTCTATTTCACTTTTTTTGCATAAAGATTGCCACCTGAGCTAGCCTCTGTTGCCCATCTTCTTCGGTTTCAGAGGGTAGATTTCTCAGTGTTTCTTTTTCGCCAGCTCTCCACGCCCTTGCGTCTTTTTTTTTTCTGCTTAAAGGTTGCAACCTGAGCTAGCTTCTTTTGCCCATGTTCGTCAGTTTCAGAGGGTGGATTTCTCCGTGTTGCTTTTTCCCCAGGTCTCCACGCCCTTGTGTGTTTCTTTTGCTTAACGATTGCCACCTGAGGTAGCCTCTGTTGCCCATCCTCGTCAGTTTCAGAGGGTAGATATATCAGGGTTGCTTTTTCCCCAGGTCTCCACGCCCTTGTGTGTTTCTTTTGCTTAAAGTTTGCCACCTGAAGCCAGCCTCTCTTGCCCATTTTCCTCAGTTTCAGAGGGTAGATATTTCAGGGTTGCTTTTTCCCCTGGTCTCCACGCCTTTGTGTTTTGTTTTTGCTTAATGTATGCCACCTGAGGTAACCTCTGTTGCCCATCATCCTCAGTTTCAGAGGGTGGATTTCTCCGTGTTGCTTTTTCCACAGATCTCCACGCCCTTGTGTGTTTCTTTTGCTTGACGATTGCCACCTGTGGTAGCCTCTGTTGCTCATCCTCGTCAGTTTCTGAGGGTAGATTTCTCAGTGCTGCTTTTTCCCCAGGTCTCCACGCCCTTGTCTGTTTCTTTTGTTTAAAGTTTGCAACCTGAAGCCAGCCTCTCTTGCCCATCTTCCTCAGTTTCAGAGGGTAGATATTTCAGGGTTGCTTTTTCCCCAGGTCTCCACGCCTTTGGGTTTTGTTTTTGCTTAACGATTGCCACCTGAGGTAGCCTCTGTTGCCCATCTTCCTCAGTTTCAGAGGGTGGATTTCTACCTGTTGCTTTTTCCCCACGTCTCCACGCCCTTGTGTGTTGCTTTTGCTTAAACTTTGCCACCTGAAGCCAGACTCTCTTGCCCATCTTCCTCAGTTTCAGAGGGTAGATATTTCAGGGTTGCTTTTTCCCCAGGTCTCCACGCCTTTGAGTTTTGTTTTTGCTTAACGATTGCCACCTGGGCTAGCCTCTCTTGCCCATCTTCCTCAGTTTCAGAGGGTGGATTTCTCCGTGTTGCTTTTTCCCCAGGTCTCCACGCCCTTGTGTGTTTCTTTTGCTTAAAGATTGCGACCTGAGCTAGCCTCTGTTGCCCATCTTCGTCCTTTTCAGAGGGTGGATTTCTCAGTGTTGCCTTTTCGCCAGCTCCCCACGCCCTTGTGTGTTTCTTTTGCTTAAAGATTGTCACCTGAGCTAGGCACTGTTGCCCTGCTTCCTCAGTTTCAGAGGGTACCTTTTTCAGGGTTGCTTTTTTACCGGGTCTCCTCGCCATTGTATTTTTCTATTTTCTTTTTTTTGCTTAAAGATTGCCACCTGAGCTAGCCTCTGTTGCCCATCTTCGTCCGTTTCAGAGGGTGGATTTCTCAGTGTTGCCTTTTCGCCAGCTCCCCACGCCCTTGTGTGTTTCTTTTGCTTAAAGATTGTCACCTGAGCTAGGCACTGTTGCCCTGCTTCCTCAGTTTCAGAGGGTACCTTTTTCAGGGTTGCTTTTTGACCGGGTCTCCTCGCCATTGTATTTTTCTATTTTCTTTTTTTTGCTTAAAGATTGCCACCTGAGCTAGCCTCTGTTGCCCATCTTCTTCGGTTTCAGAGGGTAGATTTCTCAGTGTTTCTTTTTCGCCAGCTCTCCACGCCCTTGCGTCTTTTTTTTTTCTGCTTAAAGGTTGCAACCTGAGCTAGCTTCTTTTGCCCATGTTCGTCAGTTTCAGAGGGTGGATTTCTCCGTGTTGCTTTTTCCCCAGGTGTCCACGCCCTTGTGTGTTTCTTTTGCTTAAAGATTGCCACCTGAGGTAGCCTCTGTTGCCCATCCTCGTCAGTTTCAGAAGGTAGATTTCTCAGTGCTGCTTTTCCCCCAGGTCTCCACGCCCTTGTGTGTTTCTTTTGCTTAAAGTTTGCCACCTGAAGCCAGCCTCTCTTGCCCATCTTCCTCAGTTTCAGAGGGTAGATATTTCAGGGTTGCTTTTTCCCCAGGTCTCCACGCCTTTGGGTTTTGTTTTTGCTTAACGTATGCCACCTGAGGTAACCTCTGTTGCCCATCATCCTCAGTTTCAGAGGGTGGATTTCTCCGTGTTGCTTTTTCCACAGATCTCCACGCCCTTGTGTGTTTCTTTTGCTTGACGATTGCCACCTGAGGTAGCCTCTGTTGCTCATCCTCGTCAGTTTCTGAGGGTAGATTTCTCAGTGCTGCTTTTTCCCCAGGTCTCCACGCCCTTGTCTGTTTCTTTTGTTTAAAGTTTGCAACCTGAAGCCAGCCTCTCTTGCCGATCTTCCTCAGTTTCAGAGGGTAGATATTTCAGGGTTGCTTTTTCCCCAGGTCTCCACGCCTTTGGGTTTTGTTTTTGCTTAACGATTGCCACCTGAGGTAGCCTCTGTTGCCCATCTTCCTCAGTTTCAGAGGGTGGATTTCTACCTGTTGCTTTTTCCCCATGTCTCCACGCCCTTGTGTGTTGCTTTTGCTTAAACTTTGCCACCTGAAGCCAGACTCTCTTGCCCATCTTACTCAGTTTCAGAGGGTAGATATTTCAGGGTTGCTTTTTCCCCAGGTCTCCACGCTTTTGGGTTTTGTTTTTGCTTAACGATTGCCACCTGAGGTAGCCTCTGTTGCCCATCTTCCTCAGTTTCAGAGGGTGGATTTCTCAGTGTTGCTTTTTACCCAGGTCTCCACGCCCTTGTGTGTTTCTTTTGCTTAAAGATTGCCACCTGAGCTAGCCTCTGTTGCCCATCTTCCTCTGTTTCAGAGGGTGGATTTCTCAGTGTTGCCTTTTCACCAGCTCCCCACGCACTTGTGTGTTTCTTTTGCTTAAAGATTGTCACCTGAGCTAGGCACTGTTGCCCTGCTTCCTCAGTTTCAGAGGCTACCTTTTTCAGGGTTGCTTTTTGACAGGGTCTCCTCGCCATTGTATTTTTCTATTTCACTTTTTTTGCATAAAGATTGCCACCTGAGCTAGCCTCTGTTGCCCATCTTCTTCGGTTTCAGAGGGTAGATTTCTCAGTGTTTCATGTTCGCCAGCTCTCCACGCCCTTGCGTCTTTTTTTTTTTCTGCTTAAAGGTTGCAACCTGAGCTAGCTTCTTTTGCCCATGTTCGTCAGTTTCAGAGGGTGGATTTCTCCGTGTTGCTTTTTCCCCAGGTCTCCACGCCTTTGGGTTTTGTTTCTGCTTAACGATTGCCACCTGAGGTAGCCTCTGTTGCCCTTGTTCCTCAGTTTCAGAGGGTGGATTTCTCCGTGTTGCTTTTTCCCCAGGTCTCCACGCCCTTGTGTGTTTCTTTTGCTTAACGATTGCCACCTGAGGTAGCCTCTGTTGCCCATCCTCATCAGTTTCAGAGGGTGGATTTCTCCCTGTTGCTTTTTCCCCAGTTCTCCACGCCCTTGTGTGTTCCTTTTGCTTAAACTTTGTCACCTGAAGCCAGCCTCTCTTGCCCATCTTCCTCAGTTTCAGAGGGTAGATATTTCAGGGTTGCTTTTTCCCCAGGTCTCCACGCCTTTGGGTTTTGTTTTGGCTTAACGATTGCCACCTGGGGTAGCCTCTCTTGCCCATCTTCCTCAGTTTCAGAGGGTGGATTTCTCCGTGTTGCTTTTTCCCCAGGTCTCCACGCCCTTGTGTGTGTCTTTTGCTTAACGATTGCCACCTGACCTAGCCTCTGTTGCCCATCCTCGTCAGTTTCAGAGGGTAGATTTCTCAGTGCTGCTTTTTCCCCAGGTCTCCACGCCCTTGTGTGTTTGTTTTGCTTAAAGTTTGCCACCTGAGCCAGCCTCTCTTGCCCATCTTCCACAGTTTCAGACGGTAGATATTTCAGGGTTGCTTTTTCCCCAGGTCTCCACGCCTTTGGGTTTTGTTTTTGCTTAAGGATTGCCACCTGAGGTAGCCTCTGTTGCCCATCTTCCTCTGTTTCAGAGGGTGGATTTCTCCGTGTTGCTTTTTCCACAGGTCTCCACGCCCTTGTGTGTTTCTTTTGCTTAACGATTGCCACCTGACCTAGCCTCTGTTGCCCATGTTCGTCAGTTTCAGAGGGTGGATTTCTCCGTGTTGCTTTTTCCCCAGGTCTCCACGCCCTTGTGTGTTTCTTTTGCTTAACGTTTGCCACCTGAAGCCAGCCTCTCTTGCCCATCTTCCTCAGTTTCAGAGGGTAGATATTTCAGGGTTGCTGTTTCCCCAGGTCTCCACGCCCTTGTGTGTTTCTTTTGCTTAACGATTGCCATCTGAAGCCAGCCTCTCTTGCCCATCTTCCTCAGTTTCAGAGGGTGGATTTCTCCGTGTTGCTTTTTCCCCAGGTCTCCACGCCCTTGTGTGTTTCTTTTGCTTAAAGATTGCCACCTGAGCTAGCCTCTGTTGCCCATCTTCGTCCGTTTCAGAGGGTGGATTTCTCAGTGTTGCCTTTTCGCCAGCTCCCCACGCCCTTGTGTGTTTCTTTTGCTTAAAGATTGTCACCTGAGCTAGGCACTGTTGCCCTGCTTCCTCAGTTTCAGAGGGTACCTTTTTCAGGGTAGCTTTTTGACCGGGTCTTCTCGCCATTGTATTTTTCTATTTCACTTTTTTTGCATAAAGATTGCCACCTGAGCTAGCCTCTGTTGCCCATCTTCTTCGGTTTCAGAGGGTAGATTTCTCAGTGTTTCTTTTTCGCCAGCTCTCCACGCCCTTGCGTCTTTTTTTTTTCTGCTTAAAGGTTGCAACCTGAGCTAGCTTCTTTTGCCCATGTTCGTCAGTTTCAGAGGGTGGATTTCTCCGTGTTGCTTTTTCCCCAGGTCTCCACGCCCTTGTCTGTTTCTTTTGTTTAAAGTTTGCAACCTGAAGCCAGCCTCTCTTGCCGATCTTCCTCAGTTTCAGAGGGTAGATATTTCAGGGTTGCTTTTTCCCCAGGTCTCCACGCCTTTGGGTTTTGTTTTTGCTTAACGATTGCCACCTGAGGTAGCCTCTGTTGCCCATCTTCCTCAGTTTCAGAGGGTGGATTTCTACCTGTTGCTTTTTCCCCATGTCTCCACGCCCTTGTGTGTTGCTTTTGCTTAAACTTTGCCACCTGAAGCCAGACTCTCTTGCCCATCTTACTCAGTTTCAGAGGGTAGATATTTCAGGGTTGCTTTTTCCCCAGGTCTCCACGCTTTTGGGTTTTGTTTTTGCTTAACGATTGCCACCTGAGGTAGCCTCTGTTGCCCATCTTCCTCAGTTTCAGAGGGTGGATTTCTCAGTGTTGCTTTTTACCCAGGTCTCCACGCCCTTGTGTGTTTCTTTTGCTTAAAGATTGCCACCTGAGCTAGCCTCTGTTGCCCATCTTCCTCTGTTTCAGAGGGTGGATTTCTCAGTGTTGCCTTTTCACCAGCTCCCCACGCCCTTGTGTGTTTCTTTTGCTTAAAGATTGTCACCTGAGCTAGGCACTGTTGCCCTGCTTCCTCAGTTTCAGAGGCTACCTTTTTCAGGGTTGCTTTTTGACAGGGTCTCCTCGCCATTGTATTTTTCTATTTCACTTTTTTTGCATAAAGATTGCCACCTGAGCTAGCCTCTGTTGCCCATCTTCTTCGGTTTCAGAGGGTAGATTTCTCAGTGTTTCATGTTCGCCAGCTCTCCACGCCCTTGCGTCTTTTTTTTTTTCTGCTTAAAGGTTGCAACCTGAGCTAGCTTCTTTTGCCCATGTTCGTCAGTTTCAGAGGGTGGATTTCTCCGTGTTGCTTTTTCCCCAGGTCTCCACGCCTTTGGGTTTTGTTTCTGCTTAACGATTGCCACCTGAGGTAGCCTCTGTTGCCCTTGTTCCTCAGTTTCAGAGGGTGGATTTCTCCGTGTTGCTTTTTCCCCAGGTCTCCACGCCCTTGTGTGTTTCTTTTGCTTAACGATTGCCACCTGAGGTAGCCTCTGTTGCCCATCCTCATCAGTTTCAGAGGGTGGATTTCTCCCTGTTGCTTTTTCCCCAGTTCTCCACGCCCTTGTGTGTTCCTTTTGCTTAAACTTTGTCACCTGAAGCCAGCCTCTCTTGCCCATCTTCCTCAGTTTCAGAGGGTAGATATTTCAGGGTTGCTTTTTCCCCAGGTCTCCACGCCTTTGGGTTTTGTTTTGGCTTAACGATTGCCACCTGGGGTAGCCTCTCTTGCCCATCTTCCTCAGTTTCAGAGGGTGGATTTCTCCGTGTTGCTTTTTCCCCAGGTCTCCACGCCCTTGTGTGTGTCTTTTGCTTAATGATTGCCACCTGACCTAGCCTCTGTTGCCCATCCTCGTCAGTTTCAGAGGGTAGATTTCTCAGTGCTGCTTTTTCCCCAGGTCTCCACGCCCTTGTGTGTTTGTTTTGCTTAAAGTTTGCCACCTGAGCCAGCCTCTCTTGCCCATCTTCCACAGTTTCAGACGGTAGATATTTCAGGGTTGCTTTTTCCCCAGGTCTCCACGCCTTTGGGTTTTGTTTTTGCTTAAGGATTGCCACCTGAGGTAGCCTCTGTTGCCCATCTTCCTCTGTTTCAGAGGGTGGATTTCTCCGTGTTGCTTTTTCCACAGGTCTCCACGCCCTTGTGTGTTTCTTTTGCTTAACGATTGCCACCTGACCTAGCCTCTGTTGCCCATGTTCGTCAGTTTCAGAGGGTGGATTTCTCCGTGTTGCTTTTTCCCCAGGTCTCCACGCCCTTGTGTGTTTCTTTTGCTTAACGTTTGCCACCTGAAGCCAGCCTCTCTTGCCCATCTTCCTCAGTTTCAGAGGGTAGATATTTCAGGGTTGCTGTTTCCCCAGGTCTCCACGCCCTTGTGTGTTTCTTTTGCTTAACGATTGCCATCTGAAGCCAGCCTCTCTTGCCCATCTTCCTCAGTTTCAGAGGGTGGATTTCTCCGTGTTGCTTTTTCCCCAGGTCTCCACGCCCTTGTGTGTTTCTTTTGCTTAAAGATTGCCACCTGAGCTAGCCTCTGTTGCCCATCTTCGTCCGTTTCAGAGGGTGGATTTCTCAGTGTTGCCTTTTCGCCAGCTCCCCACGCCCTTGTGTGTTTCTTTTGCTTAAAGATTGTCACCTGAGCTAGGCACTGTTGCCCTGCTTCCTCAGTTTCAGAGGGTACCTTTTTCAGGGTAGCTTTTTGACCGGGTCTTCTCGCCATTGTATTTTTCTATTTCACTTTTTTTGCATAAAGATTGCCACCTGAGCTAGCCTCTGTTGCCCATCTTCTTCGGTTTCAGAGGGTAGATTTCTCAGTGTTTCTTTTTCGCCAGCTCTCCACGCCCTTGCGTCTTTTTTTTTTCTGCTTAAAGGTTGCAACCTGAGCTAGCTTCTTTTGCCCATGTTCGTCAGTTTCAGAGGGTGGATTTCTCCGTGTTGCTTTTTCCCCAGGTCTCCACGCCCTTGTGTGTTTCTTTTGCTTAACGATTGCCACCTGAGGTAGCCTCTGTTGCCCATCCTCGTCAGTTTCAGAGGGTAGATATATCAGGGTTGCTTTTTCCCCAGGTCTCCACGCCCTTGTGTGTTTCTTTTGCTTAAAGTTTGCCACCTGAAGCCAGCCTCTCTTGCCCATTTTCCTCAGTTTCAGAGGGTAGATATTTCAGGGTTGCTTTTTCCCCTGGTCTCCACGCCTTTGTGTTTTGTTTTTGCTTAATGTATGCCACCTGAGGTAACCTCTGTTGCCCATCATCCTCAGTTTCAGAGGGTGGATTTCTCCGTGTTGCTTTTTCCACAGATCTCCACGCCCTTGTGTGTTTCTTTTGCTTGACGATTGCCACCTGTGGTAGCCTCTGTTGCTCATCCTCGTCAGTTTCTGAGGGTAGATTTCTCAGTGCTGCTTTTTCCCCAGGTCTCCACGCCCTTGTCTGTTTCTTTTGTTTAAAGTTTGCAACCTGAAGCCAGCCTCTCTTGCCCATCTTCCTCAGTTTCAGAGGGTAGATATTTCAGGGTTGCTTTTTCCCCAGGTCTCCACGCCTTTGGGTTTTGTTTTTGCTTAACGATTGCCACCTGAGGTAGCCTCTGTTGCCCATCTTCCTCAGTTTCAGAGGGTGGATTTCTACCTGTTGCTTTTTCCCCACGTCTCCACGCCCTTGTGTGTTGCTTTTGCTTAAACTTTGCCACCTGAAGCCAGACTCTCTTGCCCATCTTCCTCAGTTTCAGAGGGTAGATATTTCAGGGTTGCTTTTTCCCCAGGTCTCCACGCCTTTGAGTTTTGTTTTTGCTTAACGATTGCCACCTGGGCTAGCCTCTCTTGCCCATCTTCCTCAGTTTCAGAGGGTGGATTTCTCCGTGTTGCTTTTTCCCCAGGTCTCCACGCCCTTGTGTGTTTCTTTTGCTTAAAGATTGCGACCTGAGCTAGCCTCTGTTGCCCATCTTCGTCCTTTTCAGAGGGTGGATTTCTCAGTGTTGCCTTTTCGCCAGCTCCCCACGCCCTTGTGTGTTTCTTTTGCTTAAAGATTGTCACCTGAGCTAGGCACTGTTGCCCTGCTTCCTCAGTTTCAGAGGGTACCTTTTTCAGGGTTGCTTTTTGACCGGGTCTCCTCGCCATTGTATTTTTCTATTTTCTTTTTTTTGCTTAAAGATTGCCACCTGAGCTAGCCTCTGTTGCCCATCTTCTTCGGTTTCAGAGGGTAGATTTCTCAGTGTTTCTTTTTCGCCAGCTCTCCACGCCCTTGCGTCTTTTTTTTTTTCTGCTTAAAGGTTGCAACCTGAGCTAGCTTCTTTTGCCCATGTTCGTCAGTTTCAGAGGGTGGATTTCTCCGTGTTGCTTTTTCCCCAGGTCTCCACGCCCTTGTGTGTTTCTTTTGCTTAACGATTGCCACCTGAGGTAGCCTCTGTTGCCCATCCTCGTCAGTTTCAGAAGGTAGATTTCTCAGTGCTGCTTTTCCCCCAGGTCTCCACGCCCCTGTGTGTTTCTTTAGCTTAAACTTTGCCACCTGAAGCCAGCCTCTCTTGCCCATCTTCCTCAGTTTCAGAGGGTAGATATTTCAGGGTTGCTTTTTCCCCAGGTCTCCACGCCTTTGGGTTTTGTTTTTGCTTAACGTATGCCACCTGAGGTAACCTCTGTTGCCCATCATCCTCAGTTTCAGAGGGTGGATTTCTCCGTGTTGCTTTTTCCACAGATCTCCACACCCTTGTGTGTTTCTTTTGCTTGACGATTGCCACCTGAGGTAGCCTCGGTTGCTCATCCTCGTCAGTTTCAGAGGGTAGATTTCTCAGTGCTGCTTTTTCCCCAGGTCTCCACGCCCTTGTCTGTTTCTTTTGTTTAAAGTTTGCAACCTGAAGCCAGCCTCTCTTGCCCATCTTCCTCAGTTTCAGAGGGTAGATATTTCAGGGTTGCTTTTTCCCCAGGTCTCCAAGCCTTTGGGTTTTGCTTTTGCTTAACGATTGCCACCTGAGGTAGCCTCTGTTGCCCATCTTCCTCAGTTTCAGAGGGTGGATTTCTCCCTGTTGCTTTTTCCCCACGTCTCCACGCCCTTGTGTGTTGCTTTTGCTTAAACTTTGCCACCTGAAGCCAGCCTCTCTTGCCCATCTTCCTCAGTTTCAGAGGGTAGATATTTCAGGGTTGCTTTTTCCCCAGGTCTCCACGCCTTTGGGTTTTGTTTTTGCTTAACGATTGCCACCTGAGGTAGCCTCTGTTGCCCATCTTCCTCAGTTTCAGAGGGTGGATTTCTCAGTGTTGCTTTTTACCCAGGTCTCCACGCCCTTGTGTGTTTCTTTTGCTTAAAGATTGCCACCTGAGCTAGCCTCTGTTGCCCATCTTCGTCCGTTTCAGAGGGTAGATTTCTCAGTGTTGCCTTTTCGCCAGCTCCCCACGCCCTTGTGTGTTTCTTTTGCTTAAAGATTGTCACCTGAGCTAGGCACTGTTGCCCTGCTTCCTCAGTTTCAGAGGGTACCTTTTTCAGGGTAGCTTTTTGACCGGGTCTCCTCGCCATTGTATTTTTCTATTTCACTTTTTTTGCATAAAGATTGCCACCTGAGCTAGCCTCTGTTGCCCATCTTCTTCAGTTTCAGAGGGTAGATTTCTCAGTGTTTCATGTTCGCCAGCTCTCCACGCCCTTGCGTCTTTTTTTTTTTCTGCTTAAAGGTTGCAACCTGAGCTAGCTTCTTTTGCCCATGTTCGTCAGTTTCAGAGGGTGGATTTCTCCGTGTTGCTTTTTCCCCAGGTCTCCACGCCTTTGGGTTTTGTTTCTGCTTAACGATTGCCAGCTGAGGTAGCCTCTGTTGCCCTTGTTCCTCAGTTTCAGAGGGTGGATTTCTCCGTGTTGCTTTTTCCCCAGGTCTCCACGCCCTTGTGTGTTTCTTTTGCTTAAAGATTGCCACCTGAGCTAGCCTCTGTTGCCCATCTTCGTCCGTTTCAGAGGGTGGATTTCTCAGTGTTGCCTTTTCGCCAGCTCCCCACGCCCTTGTGTGTTTCTTTTGCTTAAAGATTGTCACCTGAGCTAGGCACTGTTGCCCTGCTTCCTCAGTTTCAGAGGGTACCTTTTTCAGGGTTGCTTTTTGACCGGGTCTCCTCGCCATTGTATTTTTCTATTTTCTTTTTTTTGCTTAAAGATTGCCACCTGAGCTAGCCTCTGTTGCCCATCTTCTTCGGTTTCAGAGGGTAGATTTCTCAGTGTTTCTTTTTCGCCAGCTCTCCACGCCCTTGCGTCTTTTTTTTTTTCTGCTTAAAGGTTGCAACCTGAGCTAGCTTCTTTTGCCCATGTTCGTCAGTTTCAGAGGGTGGATTTCTCCGTGTTGCTTTTTCCCCAGGTCTCCACGCCCTTGTGTGTTTCTTTTGCTTAAGGATTGCCACCTGAGGTAGCCTCTGTTGCCCATCCTCGTCAGTTTCAGAGGGTAGATTTCTCAGTGCTGCTTTTTCCTCAGGTATCCACGCCCTCGTGTGTTTCTTTTGCTTAAAGTTTGTCACCTGAAGCCAGCCTCTCTTGCCCATCTTCCTCAGTTTCAGAGGGTAGATATTTCAGCGTTGCTTTTTCCCCAGGTCTTCACACCTTAGTGTTTTGTTTATGCTTAACGATTGCCACCTGGGCTAGCTTCTGTTTCCCATCTTCCTCAGTTTCCGAGGGTGGATTTCTCCCTGTTGCTTTTTCCCCAGGTCTCCACACCCTTGTGTGTTTCTTTTGCTTAACGATTGCCACCTGAGGTAGCCTCTGTTGCCCATCCTCGTCAGTTTCAGAGGGTAGATTTCTCAGTGCTGCTTTTTCCCCAGGTCTCCACCCCCTTGTGTGTTTGTTTTGCTTAAAGTTTGCCACCTGAGCCAGCCTCTCTGGCCCATCTTCCACAGTTTCAGACGGTAGATATTTCAGGGTTGCTTTTTCCGCAGGTCTCCACGCCTTTGGGTTTTGTTTTTGCTTAAGGATTGCCACCTGAGGTAGCCTCTGTTGCCCATCTTCCTCTGTTTCAGAGGGTGGATTTCTCCGTGTTGCTTTTTCCACAGGTCTCCACGCCCTTGTGTGTTCCTTTTGCTTAACGATTGCCACCTGACCTAGCCTCTGTTGCCCATCCTCGTCAGTTTCAGAGGGTAGATTTCTCCGTGTTGCTTTTTCCCCAGGTCTCCACGCCCTTGTGTGTTTCTTTTGCTTAACGTTTGCCACCTGAAGCCAGCCTCTCTTGCCCATCTTCCTCAGTTTCAGAGGGTAGATATTTCAGGGTTGCTTTATCGCCAGGTCTCCACGCCTTTGGGTTTTGTTTCTGCTTAACGATTGCCACCTGAGGTAGCCTCTGTTGCCCTTGTTCCTCAGTTTCAGAGGGTGGATTTCTCCGTGTTGCTTTTGCCCCAGGTCTCCACGCCCTTGTGTGTTTCTTTTGCTTCACGATTGCCACCTGAGGTAGCCTCTGTTGCCCATCCTCGTCAGTTTCAGAGGGTGGATTTCTCCCTGTTGCTTTTTCCCCAGGTCTCCACGCCCTTGTGTGTTCCTTTTGCTTAAACTTTGCCACCTGAAGCCAGACTCTCTTGCCCATCTTCCTCAGTTTCAGAGGGTAGATATTTCAGGGTTGCTTTTTCCCCATTTCTCCACGCCTTTGGGTTTTGTTTTTGCTTAACGATTGCCACCTGGGCTAGCCTCTCTTGCCCATCTTCCTCAGTTTCAGAGGGTGTATTTCTCCGTGTTGCTTTTTCCCCAGGTCTCCACGCCCTTGTGTGTTTCTTTTGCTTAACGATTGCCACCTGAGGTAGCCTCTGTTGCCCATCCTCGTCAGTTTCAGAGGGTAGATTTCTCAGTGCTGCTTTTTCCCCAGGTATCCACGCCCTCGTGTGTTTCTTTTGCTTAAAGTTTGTCACCTGAAGCCAGCCTCTCTTGCCCATCTTCCTCAGTTTCAGAGGGTAGATATTTCAGCGTTGCTTTTTCCCCAGGTCTTCACAACTTAGTGTTTTGTTTATGCTTAACGATTGCCACCTGGGCTAGCCTCTGTTTCCCATCTTCCTCAGTTTCCGAGGGTGGATTTCTCCCTGTTGCTTTTTCCCCAGGTCTCCACACCCTTGTGTGTTTCTTTTGCTTAACGATTGCCACCTGAGGTAGCCTCTGTTGCCCATCCTCGTCAGTTTCAGAGGGTAGATTTCTCAGTGCTGCTTTTTCCCCAGGTCTCCACGACCTTGTGTGTTTGTTTTGCTTAAAGTTTGCCACCTCAGCCAGCGTCTCTTGCCCATCTTCCACAGTTTCAGACGGTAGATATTTCAGGGTTGCTTTTTCCCCAGGTCTCCACGCCTTTGGGTTTTGTTTTTGCTTAAGGATTGCCACCTGAGGTAGCCTCTGTTGCCCATCTTCCTCTGTTTCAGAGGGTGGATTTCTCCGTGTTGCTTTTTCCACAGGTCTCCACGCCCTTGTGTGTTTCTTTTGCTTAACGATTGCCACCTGACCTAGCCTCTGTTGCCCATCCTCGTCAGTTTAAGAGGGTAGATTTCTCCGTGTTGCTTTTTCCCCAAGTCTCCACGCCCTTGTGTGTTTCTTTTGCTTAATGTTTGCCACCTGAAGCCAGCCTCTCTTGCCCATCTTCCTCAGTTTCAGAGGGTAGATACTTCAGGGTTGCTGTTTCCCCAGGTCTCCACGCCCTTGTGTGTTTCTTTTGCTTAACGATTGCCATCTGAAGCCAGCCTCTCTTGCCCATCTTCCTCAGTTTCAGAGGGTGGATTTCTCCGTGTTGCTTTTTCCCCAGGTCTCCACGCCCTTGTGTGTTTCTTTTGCTTAAAGATTGCCACCTGAGGTAGCCTCTGTTGCCCATCCTCGTCAGTTTCAGAGGGTAGATATATCAGGGTTGCTTTTTCCCCAGGTCTCCACGCCCTTGTGTGTTTCTTTTGCTTAAAGTTTGCCACCTGAAGCCAGCCTCTCTTGCCCATCTTCCTCAGTTTCAGAGGGTAGATATTTCAGGGTTGCTTTTTCGCCAGGTCTCCACGCCTTTGGGTCTTGTTTCTGCTTAACGATTGCCACCTGAGGTAGCCTCTGTTGCCCTTGTTCCTCAGTTTCAGAGGGTGGATTTCTCCGTGTTGCTTTTTCCCCAGGTCTCCACGCCCTTGTGTGTTTCTTTTGCTTAACGATTGCCACCTGAGGTAGCCTCTGTTGCCCATCCTCGTCAGTTTCAGATGGTAGATTTCTCAGTGCTGCTTTTTCCCCAGGTATCCACGCCCTCGTGTGTTTCTTTTGCTTAAAGTTTGTCACCTGAAGCCAGCCTCTCTTGCCCATCTTCCTCAGTTTCAGAGGGTAGATATTTCAGCGTTGGTTTTTCCCCAGGTCTTCACACCTTAGTGTTTTGTTTATGCTTAACGATTGCCACCTGGGCTAGCCTCTGTTTCCCATCTTCCTCAGTTTCCGAGGGTGGATTTCTCCCTGTTGCTTTTTCCCCAGGTCTCCACACCCTTGTGTGTTTCTTTTGCTTAACGATTGCCACCTGAGGTAGCCTCTGTTGCCCATCCTCGTCAGTTTCAGAGGGTAGATTTCTCAGTGCTGCTTTTTCCCCAGGTCTCCACGCCCTTGTGTTTTTGTTTTGCTTAAAGTTTGCCACCTGAGCCAGCCTCTCTTGCCCATCTTCCACATTTTCAGACGGTAGATATTTCAGGGTTGCTTTTTCCCCAGGTCTCCACGCCTTTGGGTTTTGTTTTTGCTTAAGGATTGCCACCTGAGGTAGCCTCTGTTGCCCATCTTCCTCTGTTTCAGAGGGTGGATTTCTCCGTGTTGCTTTTTCCACAGGTCTCCACGCCCTTGTGTGTTTCTTTTGCTTAACGATTGCCATCTGAAGCCAGCCTCTCTTGCCCATCTTCCTCAGTTTCAGACGGTGGATTTCTCCGTGTTGCTTTTTACCCAGGTCTCCACGCCCTTGTGTGTTTCTTTTGCTTAAAGATTGCCACCTGAGCTAGCCTCTGTTGCCCATCTTCGTCCGTTTCAGAGGGTGGATTTCTCAGTGTTGCCTTTTCGCAAGCTCCCCACGCCCTTGTGTGTTTCTTTTGCTTAAAGATTGTCACCTGAGCTAGGCACTGTTGCCCTACTTCCTCAGTTTCAGAGGGTACCTTTTTCAGGGTAGCTTTTTGACCGGGTCTCCTCGCCATTGTATTTTTCTATTTCACTTTTTTTGCATAAAGATTGCCACCTGAGCTAGCCTCTGTTGCCCATCTTCTTCGGTTTCAGAGGGTAGATTTCTCAGTGTTTCTTTTTCGCCAGCTCTCCACGCACTTGCGTCTTTTTTTTTTCTGCTTAAAGGTTGCAACCTCAGCTAGCTTCTTTTGCCCATGTTCGTCAGTTTCAGAGGGTGGATTTCTCCGTGTTGCTTTTTCCCCAGGTCTCCACGCCCTTGTGTGTTTCTTTTGCTTAACGATTGCCACCTGAGGTAGCCTCTGTTGCCCATCCTCGTCAGTTTCAGAGGGTAGATATATCAGGGTTGCTTTTTCCCCAGGACTCCACGCCCTTGTGTGTTTCTTTTGCTTAAAGTTTGCCACCTGAAGCCAGCCTCTCTTGCCCATCTTCCTCAGTTTCAGAGGGTAGATATTTCAGGGTTGCTTTTTCCCCAGGTCTCCACGCCTTTGGGTTTTGTTTCTGCTTAACGATTGCCACCTGAGGTTCCCTCTGTTGCCCTTGTTCCTCAGTTTCAGAGGGTGGATTTCTCCGTGTTGCTTTTTCCCCAGGTCTCCACGCCCTTGTGTGTTTCTTTTGCTTAACGATTGCCACCTGAGGTAGCCTCTGTTGCCCATCCTCGTCAGTTTCAGAGGGTGGATTACTCCCTGTTGCTTTTTCCCCAGGTCTCCACGCCCTTGTGTGTTCCTTTTGCTTAAACTTTGCCACCTGAAGCCAGACTCTCTTGCCCATCTTCCTCAGTTTCAGAGGGTAGATATTTCAGGGTTGCTTTTTCCCCAGGTCTCCACGCATTTGGTTTTTGTTTTTGCTTAACGATTGCCACCTGGGCTAGCCTCTCTTGCCCATCTTCCTCAGTTTCAGAGGGTGGATTTCTCCGTGTTGCTTTTTCCACAGGTCTCCACGCCCTTGTGTGTTTCTTTTGCTTAACGATTGCCACCTGAGGTAGCCTCTGTTGCCCATCCTCGTCAGTTTCAGAGGGTAGATTTCTCAGTGCTGCTTTTTCCCCAGGTCTCCACACCCTTGTGTGTTTCTTTTGCTTAACGATTGCCACCTGAGGTAGCCTCTGTTGCCCATCTTCGTCCGTTTCAGAGGGTGGATTTCTCAGTGTTGCCTTTTCCCCAGCTCCCCACGCCCTTGTGTGTTTCTTTTGCTTAAAGATTGCCACCTGAAGCCAGCCTCTACTGCCCATCTTCCTCAGTTTCAGAGGGTAGATATTTCAGGGTTGCTTTTTCCCCAGGTCTCCACGCCTTTGGGTTTTGTTTTTGCTTAACGATTGCCACCTGAGCTAGCCTCTCTTGCCCATCTTCCTGAGTTTCAGAGGTTCGATATCTCCGTGTTGCTGTTTCCCCAGGTCTCCACGCCCTTGTGTGCTTCTTTTGCTTAACGTTTGCCACCTGAAGCCAGCCTCTCTTGCCCATCTTCCTCAGTTTCAGAGGGTAGATATTTCAGGGTTACTGTTTCCCCAGGTCTCCACGCCCTTGTGTGTTTCTTTTGCTTAACGATTGCCATCTGAAGCCAGCCTCTCTTGCCCATCTTCCTCAGTTTCAGAGGGTGGATTTCTCCCTGTTGCTTTTTCCCCAGGTCTCCACGCCCTTGTGTGTTCCTTTTGCTTAAACTTTGCCACCTGAAGCCAGACTCTCTTGCCCATCTTCCTCAGTTTCAGAGGGTAGATATTTTAGGGTTGCTTTTTCCCCAGGTCTCCACGCCTTTGGCTTTTGTTTCTGCTTAACGATTGCCACCTGAGGTAGCCTCTGTTGCCCTTGTTCCTCAGTTTCAGAGGGTGGATTTCTCCGTGTTGCTTTTTCCCCAGGTCTCCACGCCCTTGTGTGTTTCTTTTGCTTCACGATTGCCACCTGAGGTAGCCTCTGTTGCCCATCCTCGTCAGTTTCAGAGGGTAGATTTCTCAGTGCTGCTTTTTCCCCAGGTCTCCTCGCCCTCGTGTGTTTCTTTTGCTTAAAGTTTGTCACCTGAAGCCAGCCTCTCTTGCCCATCTTCCTCAGTTTCAGAGGGTAGATATTTCAGCGTTGCTTTTTCCCCAGGTCTTCACACCTTAGTGTTTTGTTTTTGCTTAACGATTGCCACCTGGGCTAGCCTCTGTTTCCCAATTTCCTCAGTTTCCGAGGGTGGATTTCTCCCTGTTGCTTTTTCCCCAGGTCTCCACACCCTTGTGTGTTTCTTTTGCTTAACGATTGCCACCTGAGGTAGCCTCTGTTGCCCATCTTCGTCCGTTACAGAGGGTGGATTTCTCAGTGTTGCCTTTTCCCCAGCTCCCCACGCCCTTGTGTGTTTCTTTTGCTTAAAGATTGCCACCTGAAGCCAGCCTCTACTGCCCATCTTCCTCAGTTTCAGAGGGTAGATATTTCAGGGTTGCTTTTTCCCCTGGTCTCCACGCCTTTGGGTTTTGTTTTTGCTTAACGATTGCCACCTGAGCTAGCCTCTCTTGCCCATCTTCCTGAGTTTCAGAGGGTCGATATCTCCGTGTTGCTGTTTCCCCAGGTCTCCACGCCCTTGTGTGTTTCTTTTGCTTAACGTTTGCCACCTGAAGCCAGCCTCTCTTGCCCATCTTCCTCAGTTTCAGAGGGTAGATATTTCAGGGTTACTGTTTCCCCAGGTCTCCACGCCCTTGTGTGTTTCTTTTGCTTAACGATTGCCATCTGAAGCCAGCCTCTCTTGCCCGTCTTCCACATTTTCAGACGGTAGATATTTCAGGGTTGCTTTTTCCCCAGGTCTCCACGCCTTTGGGTTTTGTTTTTGCTTAAGGATTGCCACCTGAGGTAGCCTCTGTTGCCCATCTTCCTCTGTTTCAGAGGGTGGATTTCTCCGTGTTGCTTTTTCCACAGGTCTCCACGCCCTTGTGTGTTTCTTTTGCTTAACGATTGCCATCTGAAGCCAGCCTCTCTTGCCCATCTTCCTCAGTTTCAGACGGTGGATTTCTCCGTGTTGCTTTTTACCCAGGTCTCCACGCCCTTGTGTGTTTCTTTTGCTTAAAGATTGCCACCTGAGCTAGCCTCTGTTGCCCATCTTCGTCCGTTTCAGAGGGTGGATTTCTCAGTGTTGCCTTTTCGCAAGCTCCCCACGCCCTTGTGTGTTTCTTTTGCTTAAAGATTGTCACCTGAGCTAGGCACTGTTGCCCTACTTCCTCAGTTTCAGAGGGTACCTTTTTCAGGGTAGCTTTTTGACCGGGTCTCCTCGCCATTGTATTTTTCTATTTCACTTTTTTTGCATAAAGATTGCCACCTGAGCTAGCCTCTGTTGCCCATCTTCTTCGGTTTCAGAGGGTAGATTTCTCAGTGTTTCTTTTTCGCCAGCTCTCCACGCACTTGCGTCTTTTTTTTTTCTGCTTAAAGGTTGCAACCTCAGCTAGCTTCTTTTGCCCATGTTCGTCAGTTTCAGAGGGTGGATTTCTCAGTGTTGCTTTTTCCCCAGGTCTCCACGCCCTTGTGTGTTTCTTTTGCTTAACGATTGCCACCTGAGGTAGCCTCTGTTGCCCATCCTCGTCAGTTTCAGAGGGTAGATATATCAGGGTTGCTTTTTCCCCAGGACTCCACGCCCTTGTGTGTTTCTTTTGCTTAAAGTTTGCCACCTGAAGCCAGCCTCTCTTGCCCATCTTCCTCAGTTTCAGAGGGTAGATATTTCAGGGTTGCTTTTTCCCCAGGTCTCCACGCCTTTGGGTTTTGTTTCTGCTTAACGATTGCCACCTGAGGTTCCCTCTGTTGCCCTTGTTCCTCAGTTTCAGAGGGTGGATTTCTCCGTGTTGCTTTTTCCCCAGGTCTCCACGCCCTTGTGTGTTTCTTTTGCTTAACGATTGCCACCTGAGGTAGCCTCTGTTGCCCATCCTCGTCAGTTTCAGAGGGTGGATTACTCCCTGTTGCTTTTTCCCCAGGTCTCCACGCCCTTGTGTGTTCCTTTTGCTTAAACTTTGCCACCTGAAGCCAGACTCTCTTGCCCATCTTCCTCAGTTTCAGAGGGTAGATATTTCAGGGTTGCTTTTTCCCCAGGTCTCCACGCATTTGGTTTTTGTTTTTGCTTAACGATTGCCACCTGGGCTAGCCTCTCTTGCCCATCTTCCTCAGTTACAGAGGGTGGATTTCTCCGTGTTGCTTTTTCCACAGGTCTCCACGCCCTTGTGTGTTTCTTTTGCTTAACGATTGCCACCTGAGGTAGCCTCTGTTGCCCATCCTCGTCAGTTTCAGAGGGTAGATTTCTCAGTGCTGCTTTTTCCCCAGGTCTCCACACCCTTGTGTGTTTCTTTTGCTTAACGATTGCCACCTGAGGTAGCCTCTGTTGCCCATCTTCGTCCGTTTCAGAGGGTGGATTTCTCAGTGTTGCCTTTTCCCCAGCTCCCCACGCCCTTGTGTGTTTCTTTTGCTTAAAGATTGCCACCTGAAGCCAGCCTCTACTGCCCATCTTCCTCAGTTTCAGAGGGTAGATATTTCAGGGTTGCTTTTTCCCCAGGTCTCCACGCCTTTGGGTTTTGTTTTTGCTTAACGATTGAAACCTGAGCTAGCCTCTCTTGCCCATCTTCCTGAGTTTCAGAGGTTCGATATCTCCGTGTTGCTGTTTCCCCAGGTCTCCACGCCCTTGTGTGTTTCTTTTGCTTAACGTTTGCCACCTGAAGCCAGCCTCTCTTGCCCATCTTCCTCAGTTTCAGAGGGTAGATATTTCAGGGTTACTGTTTCCCCAGGTCTCCACGCCCTTGTGTGTTTCTTTTGCTTAACGATTGCCATCTGAAGCCAGCCTCTCTTGCCCATCTTCCTCAGTTTCAGAGGGTGGATTTCTCCCTGTTGCTTTTTCCCCAGGTCTCCACGCCCTTGTGTGTTCCTTTTGCTTAAACTTTGCCACCTGAAGCCAGACTCTCTTGCCCATCTTCCTCAGTTTCAGAGGGTAGATATTTTAGGGTTGCTTTTTCCCCAGGTCTCCACGCCTTTGGGTTTTGTTTCTGCTTAACGATTGCCACCTGAGGTAGCCTCTGTTGCCCTTGTTCCTCAGTTTCAGAGGGTGGATTTCTCCGTGTTGCTTTTTCCCCAGGTCTCCACGCCCTTGTGTGTTTCTTTTGCTTCACGATTGCCACCTGAGGTAGCCTCTGTTGCCCATCCTCGTCAGTTTCAGAGGGTAGATTTCTCAGTGCTGCTTTTTCCCCAGGTCTCCTCGCCCTCGTGTGTTTCTTTTGCTTAAAGTTTGTCACCTGAAGCCAGCCTCTCTTGCCCATCTTCCTCAGTTTCAGAGGGTAGATATTTCAGCGTTGCTTTTTCCCCAGGTCTTCACACCTTAGTGTTTTGTTTTTGCTTAACGATTGCCACCTGGGCTAGCCTCTGTTTCCCAATTTCCTCAGTTTCCGAGGGTGGATTTCTCCCTGTTGCTTTTTCCCCAGGTCTCCACACCCTTGTGTGTTTCTTTTGCTTAACGATTGCCACCTGAGGTAGCCTCTGTTGCCCATCTTCGTCCGTTACAGAGGGTGGATTTCTCAGTGTTGCCTTTTCCCCAGCTCCCCACGCCCTTGTGTGTTTCTTTTGCTTAAAGATTGCCACCTGAAGCCAGCCTCTACTGCCCATCTTCCTCAGTTTCAGAGGGTAGATATTTCAGGGTTGCTTTTTCCCCTGGTCTCCACGCCTTTGGGTTTTGTTTTTGCTTAACGATTGCCACCTGAGCTAGCCTCTCTTGCCCATCTTCCTGAGTTTCAGAGGGTCGATATCTCCGTGTTGCTGTTTCCCCAGGTCTCCACGCCCTTGTGTGTTTCTTTTGCTTAACGTTTGCCACCTGAAGCCAGCCTCTCTTGCCCATCTTCCTCAGTTTCAGAGGGTAGATATTTCAGGGTTACTGTTTCCCCAGGTCTCCACGCCCTTGTGTGTTTCTTTTGCTTAACGATTGCCATCTGAAGCCAGCCTCTCTTGCCCATCTTCCTCAGTTTCAGAGGGTGGATTTCTCCGTGTTGCTTTTTCCCCAGGTCTCCACGCCCTTGTGTGTTTCTTTTGCTTAACGATTGCCACCTGAGGTAGCCTCTGTTGCCCATCCTCGTCAGTTTCAGAGGGTGGATTTCTCAGTGTTGCCTTTTCGCAAGCTCCCCACGCCCTTGTGTGTTTCTTTTGCTTAAAGATTGTCACCTGAGCTAGGCACTGTTGCCCTGCTTCCTCAGTTTTAGAGGGTACCTTTTTCAGGGTAGCTTTTTGACCGGGTCTCCTCGCCATTGTATTTTTCTATTTCACTTTTTTTGCATAAAGATTGCCACCTGAGCTAGCCTCTGTTGCCCATCTTCTTCGGTTTCAGAGGGTAGAATTCTCAGTGTTTCTTTTTCGCCAGCTCTCCACGCCCTTGCGTCTTTTTTTTTTCTGCTTAAAGGTTGCAACCTGAGCTAGCTTCTTTTGCCCATGTTCGTCAGTTTCAGAGGGTGGATTTCTCCGTGTTGCTTTTTCCCCAGGTCTCCACGCCCTTGTGTGTTTCTTTTGCTTAACGATTGCCACCTGAGGTAGCCTCTGTTGCCCATCCTCGTCAGTTTCAGAGGGTAGATATATCAGGGTTGCTTTTTCCCCAGGTCTCCACGCCCTTGTGTGTTTCTTTTGCTTAAAGTTTGAAACCTGAAGCCAGCCTCTCTTGCCCATCTTCCTCAGTTTCAGAGGGTAGATATTTCAGGGTTGCTTTTTCCCCAGTTCTCCACGCCTTTGGGTTTTGTTTCTGCTTAACGATTGCCACCTGAGGTAGCCTCTGTTGCCCATCCTCGTCAGTTTCAGAGGGTGGATTACTCCCTGTTGCTTTTTCCCCAGGTCTCCACGCCCTTGTGTGTTCCTTTTGCTTAAACTTTGCCAGCTGAAGCCAGACTCTCTTGCCCATCTTCCTCAGTTTCAGAGGGTAGATATTTCAGGGTTGCTTTTTCCCCAGGTCTCCACGCCTTTGGTTTTTGTTTTTGCTTAACGATTGCCACCTGGGCTAGCCTCTCTTGCCCATCTTCCTCAGTTTCAGAGGGTGGATTTCTCCGTGTTGCTTTTTCCACAGGTCTCCACGCCCTTGTGTGTTTCTTTTGCTTAACGATTGCCACCTGAGGTAGCCTCTGTTGCCCATCCTCGTCAGTTTCAGAGGGTAGATTTCTCAGTGCTGCTTTTTCCCCAGGTCTCCACGCCCTCGTGTGTTTCTTTTGCTTAAAGTTTGTCACCTGAAGCCAGCCTCTCTTGCCCATCTTCCTCAGTTTCAGAGGGTAGATATTTCAGCGTTGCTTTTTCCCCAGGTCTTCACACCTTAGTGTTTTGTTTTTGCTTAACGATTGCCACCTGGGCTAGCCTCTGTTTCCCATCTTCCTCAGTGTCCGAGGGTGGATTTCTCCCTGTTGCTTTTTCCCCAGGTCTCCACGCCTTTGGGTTTTGTTTTTGCTTAACGATTGACACCTGAGCTAGCCTCTCTTGCCCATCTTCCTGAGTTTCAGAGGGTCGATATCTCCGTGTTGCTGTTTCCCCAGGTCTCCACGCCCTTGTGTGTTTCTTTTGCTTAACGTTTGCCACCTGAAGCCAGCCTCTCTTGCCCATCTTCCTCAGTTTCAGAGGGTAGATATTTCAGGGTTACTGTTTCCCCAGGTCTCCACGCCCTTGTGTGTTTCTTTTGCTTAACGATTGCCATCTGAAGCCAGCCTCTCTTGCCCATCTTCCTCAGTTTCAGAGGGTGGATTTCTCCCTGTTGCTTTTTCCCCAGGTCTCCACGCCCTTGTGTGTTCCTTTTGCTTAAACTTTGCCACCTGAAGCCAGACTCTCTTGCCCATCTTCCTCAGTTTCAGAGGGTAGATATTTTAGGGTTGCTTTTTCCCCAGGTCTCCACGCCTTTGGGTTTTGTTTCTGCTTAACGATTGCCACCTGAGGTAGCCTCTGTTGCCCTTGTTCCTCAGTTTCAGAGGGTGGATTTCTCCGTGTTGCTTTTTCCCCAGGTCTCCACGCCCTTGTGTGTTTCTTTTGCTTCACGATTGCCACCTGAGGTAGCCTCTGTTGCCCATCCTCGTCAGTTTCAGAGGGTAGATTTCTCAGTGCTGCTTTTTCCCCAGGTCTCCTCGCCCTCGTGTGTTTCTTTTGCTTAAAGTTTGTCACCTGAAGCCAGCCTCTCTTGCCCATCTTCCTCAGTTTCAGAGGGTAGATATTTCAGCGTTGCTTTTTCCCCAGGTCTTCACACCTTAGTGTTTTGTTTTTGCTTAACGATTGCCACCTGGGCTAGCCTCTGTTTCCCAATTTCCTCAGTTTCCGAGGGTGGATTTCTCCCTGTTGCTTTTTCCCCAGGTCTCCACAACCTTGTGTGTTTCTTTTGCTTAACGATTGCCACCTGAGGTAGCCTCTGTTGCCCATCTTCGTCCGTTACAGAGGGTGGATTTCTCAGTGTTGCCTTTTCCCCAGCTCCCCACGCCCTTGTGTGTTTCTTTTGCTTAAAGATTGCCACCTGAAGCCAGCCTCTACTGCCCATCTTCCTCAGTTTCAGAGGGTAGATATTTCAGGGTTGCTTTTTCCCCTGGTCTCCACGCCTTTGGGTTTTGTTTTTGCTTAACGATTGCCACCTGAGCTAGCCTCTCTTGCCCATCTTCCTGAGTTTCAGAGGGTCGATATCTCCGTGTTGCTGTTTCCCCAGGTCTCCACGCCCTTGTGTGTTTCTTTTGCTTAACGTTTGCCACCTGAAGCCAGCCTCTCTTGCCCATCTTCCTCAGTTTCAGAGGGTAGATATTTCAGGGTTACTGTTTCCCCAGGTCTCCACGCCCTTGTGTGTTTCTTTTGCTTAACGATTGCCATCTGAAGCCAGCCTCTCTTGCCCATCTTCCTCAGTTTCAGAGGGTGGATTTCTCCGTGTTGCTTTTTCCCCAGGTCTCCACGCCCTTGTGTGTTTCTTTTGCTTAACGATTGCCACCTGAGGTAGCCTCTGTTGCCCATCCTCGTCAGTTTCAGAGGGTGGATTTCTCAGTGTTGCCTTTTCGCAAGCTCCCCACGCCCTTGTGTGTTTCTTTTGCTTAAAGATTGTCACCTGAGCTAGGCACTGTTGCCCTGCTTCCTCAGTTTTAGAGGGTACCTTTTTCAGGGTAGCTTTTTGACCGGGTCTCCTCGCCATTGTATTTTTCTATTTCACTTTTTTTGCATAAAGATTGCCACCTGAGCTAGCCTCTGTTGCCCATCTTCTTCGGTTTCAGAGGGTAGAATTCTCAGTGTTTCTTTTTCGCCAGCTCTCCACGCCCTTGCGTCTTTTTTTTTTCTGCTTAAAGGTTGCAACCTGAGCTAGCTTTTTTTGCCCATGTTCGTCAGTTTCAGAGGGTGGATTTCTCCGTGTTGCTTTTTCCCCAGGTCTCCACGCCCTTGTGTGTTTCTTTTGCTTAACGATTGCCACCTGAGGTAGCCTCTGTTGCCCATCCTCGTCAGTTTCAGAGGGTAGATATATCAGGGTTGCTTTTTCCCCAGGTCTCCACGCCCTTGTGTGTTTCTTTTGCTTAAAGTTTGAAACCTGAAGCCAGCCTCTCTTGCCCATCTTCCTCAGTTTCAGAGGGTAGATATTTCAGGGTTGCTTTTTCCCCAGTTCTCCACGCCTTTGGGTTTTGTTTCTGCTTAACGATTGCCACCTGAGGTAGCCACTGTTGCCCATCCTCGTCAGTTTCAGAGGGTGGATTACTCCCTGTTGCTTTTTCCCCAGGTCTCCACGCCCTTGTGTGTTCCTTTTGCTTAAACTTTGCCAGCTGAAGCCAGACTCTCTTGCCCATCTTCCTCAGTTTCAGAGGGTAGATATTTCAGGGTTGCTTTTTCCCCAGGTCTCCACGCCTTTGGTTTTTGTTTTTGCTTAACGATTGCCACCTGGGCTAGCCTCTCTTGCCCATCTTCCTCAGTTTCAGAGGGTGGATTTCTCCGTGTTGCTTTTTCCACAGGTCTCCACGCCCTTGTGTGTTTCTTTTGCTTAACGATTGCCACCTGAGGTAGCCTCTGTTGCCCATCCTCGTCAGTTTCAGAGGGTAGATTTCTCAGTGCTGCTTTTTCCCCAGGTCTCCACGCCCTCGTGTGTTTCTTTTGCTTAAAGTTTGTCACCTGAAGCCAGCCTCTCTTGCCCATCTTCCTCAGTTTCAGAGGGTAGATATTTCAGCGTTGCTTTTTCCCCAAGTCTTCACACCTTAGTGTTTTGTTTTTGCTTAACGATTGCCACCTGGGCTAGCCTCTGTTTCCCATCTTCCTCAGTGTCCGAGGGTGGATTTCTCCCTGTTGCTTTTTCCCCAGGTCTCCACGCCTTTGGGTTTTGTTTTTGCTTAACGATTGCCACCTGAGCTAGCCTCTCTTGCCCATCTTCCTGAGTTTCAGAGGGTCGATATCTCCGTGTTGCTGTTTCCCCAGGTCTCCACGCCCTTGTGTGTTTCTTTTGCTTAACGTTTGCCACCTGAAGCCAGCCTCTCTTGCCCATCTTCCTCAGTTTCAGAGGGTAGATATTTCAGGGTTGCTGTTTCCCCAGGTCTCCAGGCCCTTGTGTGTTTCTTTTGCTTAACGATGGCCATCTGAAGCCAGCCTCTCTTGCCCATCTTCCTCAGTTTCAGAGGGTGGATTTCTCCGTGTTGCTTTTTCCCCAGGTCTCCACGCCCTTGTGTGTTTCTTTTGCTTAAACACTGCCACCTGAGCTAGCCTCTGTTGCCCATCTTCGTCCGTTTCAGAGGGTGGATTTCTCAGTGTTGCCTTTTCGCCAGCTCCCCACGCCCTTGTGTGTTTCTTTTGCTTAAAGATTGTCACCTGAGCTAGGCACTGTTGCCCTGCTTCCTCAGTTTCAGAGGGTACCTTTTTCAGCGTAGCTTTTTGACCGGGTCTCCTCGCCATTGTATTTTTCTATTTCACTTTTTTTGCATAAAGATTGCCACCTGAGCTAGCCTCTGTTGCCCATCTTCTTCGGTTTCAGAGGGTAGATTTCTCAGTGTTTCTTTTTCGCCAGCTCTCCACGCCCTTGCGTCTTTTTTTTTTCTGCTTAAAGGTTGCAACCTGAGCTAGCTTCTTTTGCCCATGTTCGTCAGTTTCAGAGGGTGGATTTCTCCGTGTTGCTTTTTCCCCAGGTCTCCACGCCCTTGTGTGTTTCTTTTGCTTAACGATTGCCACCTGAGGTAGCCTCTGTTGCCCGTCCTCGTCAGTTTCAGAGGGTAGATATATCAGGGTTGCTTTTTCCCCAGGTCTCCACGCCCTTGTGTGTTTCTTTTGCTTAAAGTTTGCCACCTGAAGCCAGCCTCTCTTGCCCATCTTCCTCAGTTTCAGAGGGTAGATATTTCAGGGTTGCTTTTTCCCCAGGTCTCCACGCCTTTGGGTTTTGTTTCTGCTTAACGATTGACACCTGAGGTAGCCTCTGTTGCCCTTGTTCCTCAGTTTCAGAGGGTGGATTTCTCCGTGTTGCTTTTTCCCCAGGTCTCCACGCCCTTGTGTGTTTCTTTTGCTTAACGATTGCCACCTGAGGTAGCCTCTGTTGCCCATCCTCGTCAGTTTCAGAGGGTAGATTTCTCAGTGCTGCTTTTTCCCCAGGTCTCCACGCCCTCGTGTGTTTCTTTTGCTTAAAATTTGTCACCTGAAGCCAGCCTCTCTTGCCCATCTTCCTCAGTTTCAGAGGGTAGATATTTCAGCGTTGCTTTTTCCCCAGGTCTTCACACCTTAGTGTTTTGTTTTTGCTTAACGATTGCCACCTGGGCTAGCCTCTGTTTCCCATCTTCCTCAGTGTCCGAGGGTGGATTTCTCCCTGTTGCTTTTTCCCCAGGTCTGCACACCCTTGTGTGTTTCTTTTGCTTAACGATTGACACCTGAGGTAGCCTCTGTTGCCCATCCTCGTCAGTTTCAGAGGGTAGATTTCTCAGTGCTGCTTTTTCCCCAGGTCTCCACGCCCTTGTGTGTTTCTTTTGCTTAAAGTTTGCCACCTGAAGCCAGCCTCTCTTGCCCATCTTCCTCAGTTTCAGAGGGTAGATATTTCAGGGTTGCTTTTTACCCAGGTCTCCACGCCTTTGGGTTTTGTTTTTGCTTAACGATTGCCACCTGAGGTAGCCTCTCTTGCCCATCGTCCTGAGTTTCAGAGGGTGGATTTCTCCGTGTTGCTTTTTCCCCAGGTCTCCACGCCCTTGTGTGTTTCTTTTGCTTCATGATTGCCACCTGAGGTAGCCTCTGTTGCCCATCCTCGTCAGTTTCAGAGGGTAGATTTCTCCCTGTTGCTTTTTCCCCAGGTCTCCACGCCCTTGTGTGTTTCTTTTGCTTAACGTTTGCCACCTGAAGCCAGCCTCTCTTGCCCATCTTCCTCAGTTTCAGAGGGTAGATATTTCAGGGTTGCTTTTTCCCCAGGTCTTCACACCTTAGTGTTTTGTTTTTGCTTAACGATTGCCACCTGGGCTAGCCTCTGTTTCCCATCTTCCTCAGTGTCCGAGGGTGGATTTCTCCCTGTTGCTTTTTCCCCAGGTCTCCACGCCTTTGGGTTTTGTTTTTGCTTAACGATTGACACCTGAGCTAGCCTCTCTTGCCCATCTTCCTGAGTTTCAGAGGGTCGATATCTCCGTGTTGCTGTTTCCCCAGGTCTCCACGCCCTTGTGTGTTTCTTTTGCTTAACGTTTGCCACCTGAAGCCAGCCTCTCTTGCCCATCTTCCTCAGTTTCAGAGGGTAGATATTTCAGGGTTGCTGTTTCCCCAGGTCTCCAGGCCCTTGTGTGTTTCTTTTGCTTAACGATGGCCATCTGAAGCCAGCCTCTCTTGCCCATCTTCCTCAGTTTCAGAGGGTGGATTTCTCCGTGTTGCTTTTTCCCCAGGTCTCCACGCCCTTGTGTGTTTCTTTTGCTTAAACACTGCCACCTGAGCTAGCCTCTGTTGCCCATCTTCGTCCGTTTCAGAGGGTGGATTTCTCAGTGTTGCCTTTTCGCCAGCTCCCCACGCCCTTGTGTGTTTCTTTTGCTTAAAGATTGTCACCTGAGCTAGGCACTGTTGCCCTGCTTCCTCAGTTTCAGAGGGTACCTTTTTCAGCGTAGCTTTTTGACCGGGTCTCCTCGCCATTGTATTTTTCTATTTCACTTTTTTTGCATAAAGATTGCCACATGAGCTAGCCTCTGTTGCCCATCTTCTTCGGTTTCAGAGGGTAGATTTCTCAGTGTTTCTTTTTCGCCAGCTCTCCACGCCCTTGCGTCTTTTTTTTTTCTGCTTAAAGGTTGCAACCTGAGCTAGCTTCTTTTGCCCATGTTCGTCAGTTTCAGAGGGTGGATTTCTCCGTGTTGCTTTTTCCCCAGGTCTCCACGCCCTTGTGTGTTTCTTTTGCTTAACGATTGCCACCTGAGGTAGCCTCTGTTGCCCATCCTCGTCAGTTTCAGAGGGTAGATATATCAGGGTTGCTTTTTCCCCAGGTCTCCACGCCCTTGTGTGTTTCTTTTGCTTAAAGTTTGCCACCTGAAGCCAGCCTCTCTTGCCCATCTTCCTCAGTTTCAGAGGGTAGATATTTCAGGGTTGCTTTTTCCCCAGGTCTCCACGCCTTTGGGTTTTGTTTCTGCTTAACGATTGACACCTGAGGTAGCCTCTGTTGCCCTTGTTCCTCAGTTTCAGAGGGTGGATTTCTCCGTGTTGCTTTTTCCCCAGGTCTCCACGCCCTTGTGTGTTTCTTTTGCTTAACGATTGCCACCTGAGGTAGCCTCTGTTGCCCATCCTCGTCAGTTTCAGAGGGTAGATTTCTCAGTGCTGCTTTTTCCCCAGGTCTCCACGCCCTCGTGTGTTTCTTTTGCTTAAAATTTGTCACCTGAAGCCAGCCTCTCTTGCCCATCTTCCTCAGTTTCAGAGGGTAGATATTTCAGCGTTGCTTTTTCCCCAGGTCTTCACACCTTAGTGTTTTGTTTTTGCTTAACGATTGCCACCTGGGCTAGCCTCTGTTTCCCATCTTCCTCAGTGTCCGAGGGTGGATTTCTCCCTGTTGCTTTTTCCCCAGGTCTGAACACCCTTGTGTGTTTCTTTTGCTTAACGATTGACACCTGAGGTAGCCTCTGTTGCCCATCCTCGTCAGTTTCAGAGGGTAGATTTCTCAGTGCTGCTTTTTCCCCAGGTCTCCACGCCCTTGTGTGTTTCTTTTGCTTAAAGTTTGCCACCTGAAGCCAGCCTCTCTTGCCCATCTTCCTCAGTTTCAGAGGGTAGATATTTCAGGGTTGCTTTTTACCCAGGTCTCCACGCCTTTGGGTTTTGTTTTTGCTTAACGATTGCCACCTGAGGTAGCCTCTCTTGCCCATCGTCCTGAGTTTCAGAGGGTGGATTTCTCCGTGTTGCTTTTTCCCCAGGTCTCCACGCCCTTGTGTGTTTCTTTTGCTTCATGATTGCCACCTGAGGTAGCCTCTGTTGCCCATCCTCGTCAGTTTCAGAGGGTAGATTTCTCCCTGTTGCTTTTTCCCCAGGTCTCCACGCCCTTGTGTGTTTCTTTTGCTTAACGTTTGCCACCTGAAGCCAGCCTCTCTTGCCCATCTTCCTCAGTTTCAGAGGGTAGATATTTCAGGGTTGCTTTTTACCCAGGTCTCCACGCCTTTGTGTTTTGTTTTTGCTTAACGTATGCCACCTGAGGTAACCTCTTTTGCCCATCATCCTCAGTTTCAGAGGGTGGATTTCTCCGTGTTGCTTTTTCCACAGATCTCCACGCCCTTGTGTGTTTCTTTTGCTTGACGATTGCCACCTGACGTAGCCTCTGTTGCCCATCCTCGTCAATTTCCGAGGGTAGATTTCTCAGTGCTGCTTTTTCCCCAGGTCTCCACGCCCTTGTGTGTTCCTTTTGCTTAAACTTTGCCACCTGAAGCCAGACTCTCTTGCCCATCTTCCTCAGTTTCAGAGGGTAGATATTTCAGGGTTGCTTTTTCCCCAGGTCTCCACGCCTTTGGGTTTTGTTTTTGCTTAACGATTGCCACCTGGGCTAGCCTCTCTTGCCCATCTTCCTCAGTTTCAGAGGGTGGATTTCTCCGTGTTGCTTTTTCCCCAGGTCTCCACGCCCTTGTGTGTTTCTTTTGCTTAACGATTGCCACCTGGGCTAGCCTCTCTTGCCCATCTTCGTCCGTTTCAGAGGGTGGATTTCTCAGTGTTGCCTTTTCCCCAGCTCCCCACGCCCTTGTGTGTTTCTTTTGCTTAAAGATTGCCACCTGAAGCCAGCCTCTCTTGCCCATCTTCCTCAGTTTCAGAGGGTAGATATTTCAGGGTTGCTTTTTCCCCAGGTCACCACGCCTTTGGGTTATGTTTTTGCTTAAGGATTGCCACCTGAGCTAGCCTCTCTTGCCCATCTTCCTGAGTTTCAGAGGGTCGATATCTCCGTGTTGCTGTTTCCCCAGGTCTCCACGCCCTTGTGTGTTTCTTTTGCTTAACGTTTGCCACCTGAAGCCAGCCTCTCTTGCCCATCTTCCTCAGTTTCAGAGGGTAGATATTTCAGGGTTGCTGTTTCCCCAGGTCTCCACGCCCTTGTGTGTTTCTTTTGCGTAACGATGGCCATCTGAAGCCAGCCTCTCTTGCCCATCTTCCTCAGTTTCAGAGGGTGGATTTCTCCGTGTTGCTTTTTCCCCAGGTCTCCACGCCCTTGTGTGTTTCTTTTGCTTAAACACTGCCACCTGAGCTAGCCTCTGTTGCCCATCTTCGTCCGTTTCAGAGGGTGGATTTCTCAGTGTTGCCTTTTCGCCAGCTCCCCACGCCCTTGTGTGTTTCTTTTGCTTAAAGATTGTCACCTGAGCTAGGCACTGTTGCCCTGCTTCCTCAGTTTCACAGGGTACCTTTTTCAGCGTAGCTTTTTGACCGGGTCTCCTCGCCATTGTATTTTTCTATTTCACTTTTTTTGCATAAAGATTGCCACCTGAGCTAGCCTCTGTTGCCCATCTTCTTCGGTTTCAGAGGGTAGATTTCTCAGTGTTTCTTTTTCGCCAGCTCTCCACGCCGTTGCGTCTTTTTTTTTTCTGCTTAAAGGTTGCAACCTGAGCTAGCTTCTTTTGCCCATGTTCGTCAGTTTCAGAGGGTGGATTTCTCCGTGTTGCTTTTTCCCCAGGTCTCCACGCCCTTGTGTGTTTCTTTTGCTTAACGATTGCCACCTGAGGTAGCCTCTGTTGCCCATCCTCGTCAGTTTCAGAGGGTAGATATATCAGGGTTGCTTTTTCCCCAGGTCTCCACGCCCTTGTGTGTTTCTTTTGCTTAAAGTTTGCCACATGAAGCCAGCCTCTCTTGCCCATCTTCCTCAGTTTCAGAGGGTAGATATTTCAGGGTTGCTTTTTCCCCAGGTCTCCACGCCTTTGGGTTTTGTTTCTGCTTAACGATTGCCACCTGAGGTAGCCTCTGTTGCCCTTGTTCCTCAGTTTCAGAGGGTGGATTTCTCCGTGTTGCTTTTTCCCCAGGTCTCCACGCCCTTGTGTGTTTCTTTTGCTTAACGATTGCCACCTGAGGTAGCCTCTGTTGCCCATCCTCGTCAGTTTCAGAGGGTAGATTTCTCAGTGCTGCTTTTTCCCCAGGTCTCCACGCCCTCGTGTGTTTCTTTTGCTTAAAATTTGTCACCTGAAGCCAGCCTCTCTTGCCCATCTTCCTCAGTTTCAGAGGGTAGATATTTCAGCGTTGCTTTTTCCCCAGGTCTTCACACCTTAGTGTTTTGTTTTTGCTTAACGATTGCCACCTGGGCTAGCCTCTGTTTCCCATCTTCCTCAGTGTCCGAGGGTGGATTTCTCCCTGTTGCTTTTTCCCCAGGTCTGCACACCCTTGTGTGTTTCTTTTGCTTAACGATTGACACCTGAGGTAGCCTCTGTTGCCCATCCTCGTCAGTTTCAGAGGGTAGATTTCTCAGTGCTGCTTTTTCCCCAGGTCTCCACGCCCTTGTGTGTTTCTTTTGCTTAAAGTTTGCCACCTGAAGCCAGCCTCTCTTGCCCATCTTCCTCAGTTTCAGAGGGTAGATATTTCAGGGTTGCTTTTTACCCAGGTCTCCACGCCTTTGGGTTTTGTTTTTGCTTAACGATTGCCACCTGAGGTAGCCTCTCTTGCCCATCGTCCTGAGTTTCAGAGGGTGGATTTCTCCGTGTTGCTTTTTCCCCAGGTCTCCACGCCCTTGTGTGTTTCTTTTGCTTAACGATTGCCACCTGAGGTAGCCTCTGTTGCCCATCCTCGTCAGTTTCAGAGGGTAGATTTCTCCCTGTTGCTTTTTCCCCAGGTCTCCACGCCCTTGTGTGTTTCTTTTGCTTAACGTTTGCCACCTGAAGCCAGCCTCTCTTGCCCATCTTCCTCAGTTTCAGAGGGTAGATATTTCAGGGTTGCTTTTTACCCAGGTCTCCACGCCTTTGTGTTTTGTTTTTGCTTAACGTATGCCACCTGAGGTAACCTCTTTTGCCCATCATCCTCAGTTTCAGAGGGTGGATTTCTCCGTGTTGCTTTTTCCACAGATCTCCACGCCCTTGTGTGTTTCTTTTGCTTGACGATTGCCACCTGACGTAGCCTCTGTTGCCCATCCTCGTCAATTTCCGAGGGTAGATTTCTCAGTGCTGCTTTTTCCCCAGGTCTCCACGCCCTTGTGTGTTCCTTTTGCTTAAACTTTGCCACCTGAAGCCAGACTCTCTTGCCCATCTTCCTCAGTTTCAGAGGGTAGATATTTCAGGGTTGCTTTTTCCCCAGGTCTCCACGCCTTTGGGTTTTGTTTTTGCTTAACGATTGCCACCTGGGCTAGCCTCTCTTGCCCATCTTCCTCAGTTTCAGAGGGTGGATTTCTCCGTGTTGCTTTTTCCCCAGGTCTCCACGCCCTTGTGTGTTTCTTTTGCTTAACGATTGCCACCTGGGCTAGCCTCTCTTGCCCATCTTCGTCCGTTTCAGAGGGTGGATTTCTCAGTGTTGCCTTTTCCCCAGCTCCCCACGCCCTTGTGTGTTTCTTTTGCTTAAAGATTGCCACCTGAAGCCAGCCTCTCTTGCCCATCTTCCTCAGTTTCAGAGGGTAGATATTTCAGGGTTGCTTTTTCCCCAGGTCACCACGCCTTTGGGTTATGTTTTTGCTTAAGGATTGCCACCTGAGCTAGCCTCTCTTGCCCATCTTCCTGAGTTTCAGAGGGTCGATATCTCCGTGTTGCTGTTTCCCCAGGTCTCCACGCCCTTGTGTGTTTCTTTTGCTTAACGTTTGCCACCTGAAGCCAGCCTCTCTTGCCCATCTTCCTCAGTTTCAGAGGGTAGATATTTCAGGGTTGCTGTTTCCCCAGGTCTCCACGCCCTTGTGTGTTTCTTTTGCGTAACGATGGCCATCTGAAGCCAGCCTCTCTTGCCCATCTTCCTCAGTTTCAGAGGGTGGATTTCTCCGTGTTGCTTTTTCCCCAGGTCTCCACGCCCTTGTGTGTTTCTTTTGCTTAAACACTGCCACCTGAGCTAGCCTCTGTTGCCCATCTTCGTCCGTTTCAGAGGGTGGATTTCTCAGTGTTGCCTTTTCGCCAGCTCCCCACGCCCTTGTGTGTTTCTTTTGCTTAAAGATTGTCACCTGAGCTAGGCACTGTTGCCCTGCTTCCTCAGTTTCAGAGGGTACCTTTTTCAGCGTAGCTTTTTGACCGGGTCTCCTCGCCATTGTATTTTTCTATTTCACTTTTTTTGCATAAAGATTGCCACCTGAGCTAGCCTCTGTTGCCCATCTTCTTCGGTTTCAGAGGGTAGATTTCTCAGTGTTTCTTTTTCGCCAGCTCTCCACGCCGTTGCGTCTTTTTTTTTTCTGCTTAAAGGTTGCAACCTGAGCTAGCTTCTTTTGCCCATGTTCGTCAGTTTCAGAGGGTGGATTTCTCCGTGTTGCTTTTTCCCCAGGTCTCCACGCCCTTGTGTGTTTCTTTTGCTTAACGATTGCCACCTGAGGTAGCCTCTGTTGCCCATCCTCGTCAGTTTCAGAGGGTAGATATATCAGGGTTGCTTTTTCCCCAGGTCTCCACGCCCTTGTGTGTTTCTTTTGCTTAAAGTTTGCCACATGAAGCCAGCCTCTCTTGCCCATCTTCCTCAGTTTCAGAGGGTAGATATTTCAGGGTTGCTTTTTCCCCAGGTCTCCACGCCTTTGGGTTTTGTTTCTGCTTAACGATTGCCACCTGAGGTAGCCTCTGTTGCCCTTGTTCCTCAGTTTCAGAGGGTGGATTTCTCCGTGTTGCTTTTTCCCCAGGTCTCCACGCCCTTGTGTGTTTCTTTTGCTTAACGATTGCCACCTGAGGTAGCCTCTGTTGCCCATCCTCGTCAGTTTCAGAGGGTAGATTTCTCAGTGCTGCTTTTTCCCCAGGTCTCCACGCCCTCGTGTGTTTCTTTTGCTTAAAATTTGTCACCTGAAGCCAGCCTCTCTTGCCCATCTTCCTCAGTTTCAGAGGGTAGATATTTCAGCGTTGCTTTTTCCCCAGGTCTTCACACCTTAGTGTTTTGTTTTTGCTTAACGATTGCCACCTGGGCTAGCCTCTGTTTCCCATCTTCCTCAGTGTCCGAGGGTGGATTTCTCCCTGTTGCTTTTTCCCCAGGTCTGCACACCCTTGTGTGTTTCTTTTGCTTGACGATTGCCACCTGACGTAGCCTCTGTTGCCCATCCTCGTCAATTTCCGAGGGTAGATTTCTCAGTGCTGCTTTTTCCCCAGGTCTCCACGCCCTTGTGTGTTTCTTTTGCTTAAAGTTTGCCACCGGAAGCCAGCCTCTCTTGCCCATCTTCCTCAGTTTCAGAGGGTAGATATTTCAGGGTTGCTTTTTCCCCAGGTCTCCACGCCTTTGGGTTTTGGTTTTGCTTAACGATTGCCACCTGAGGTAGCCTCTCTTGCCCATCGTCCTGAGTTTCAGAGGGTAGATTTCTCCGTGTTGCTTTTTCCCCAGGTCTCCACGCCCTTGTGTGTTTCTTTTGCTTCACGATTGCCACCTGAGGTAGCCTCTGTTGCCCATCCTCGTCAGTTTCAGAGGGTGGATTTCTCCCTGTTGCTTTTTCCCCAGGTCTCCACGCCCTTGTGTGTTCCTTTTGCTTAAACTTTGCCACCTGAAGCCAGACTCTCTTGCCCATCTTCCTCAGTTTCAGAGGGTAGATATTTCAGGGTTGCTTTTTCCCCAGGTCTCCACGCCTTTGGGTTTTGTTTTTGCTTAACGATTGCCACCTGGGCTAGCCTCTCTTGCCCATCTTCCTCAGTTTCAGAGGGTGGATTTCTCCGTGTTGCTTTTTCCACAGGTCTCCACGCCCTTGTGTGTTTCTTTTGCTTAACGATTGCCACCTGAGGTAGCCTCTGTTGCCCATCCTCGTCAGTTTCAGAGGGTAGATTTCTCAGTGCTGCTTTTTCCCCAGGTCTCCACGCCCTCGTGTGTTTCTTTTGCTTAAAGTTTGTCACCTGAAGCCAGCCTCTCTTGCCCATCTTCCTCAGTTTCAGAGGGTAGATATTTCAGCGTTGCTTTTTCCCCAGGTCTTCACACCTTAGTGTTTTGTTTTTGCTTAACGATTGCCACCTGGGCTAGCCTCTGTTTCCCAATTTCCTCAGTTTCCGAGGGTGGAATTCTCCCTGTTGCTTTTTCCCCAGGTCTCCACACCCTTGTGTGTTTCTTTTGCTTAACGATTGCCACCTGAGGTAGCCTCTGTTGCCCATCTTCGTCCGTTTCAGAGGGTGGATTTCTCAGTGTTGCCTTTTCCCCAGCTCCCCACGCCCTTGTGTGTTTCTTTTGCTTAAAGATTGCCACCTGAAGCCAGCCTCTACTGCCCATCTTCCTGAGTTTCAGAGGTTCGATATCTCCGTGTTGCTGTTTCCCCAGGTCTCCACGCCCTTGTGTGTTTCTTTTGCTTAACGTTTGCCACCTGAAGCCAGCCTCTCTTGCCCATCTTCCTCAGTTTCAGAGGGTAGATATTTCAGGGTTACTGTTTCCCCAGGTCTCCACGCCCTTGTGTGTTTCTTTTGCTTAACGATTGCCATCTGAAGCCAGCCTCTCTTGTCCATCTTCCTCAGTTTCAGAGGGTGGATTTCTCCGTGTTTCTTTTTCCCCAGGTCTCCACGCCCTTGTGTGTTTCTTTTGCTTAAAGATTGCCACCTGAGCTAGCCTCTGTTGCCCATCTTCGTCCGTTTCAGAGGGTGGATTTCTCAATGTTGCCTTTTCGCCAGCTCCCCACGCCCTTGTGTGTTTCTTTTGCTTAAAGATTGTCACCTGAGCTAGGCACTGTTGCCCTGCTTCCTCAGTTTCAGAGGGTACCTTTTTCAGCGTAGCTTTTTGACCGGGTCTCCTCGCCATTGTATTTTTCTATTTCACTTTTTTTGCATAAAGATTGCCACCTGAGGTAGCCTCTGTTGCCCATCTTCTTCGGTTTCAGAGGGTAGATTTCTCAGTGTTTCTTTTTCGCCAGCTCTCCACGCCCTTGCGTCTTTTTTTTTTCTGCTTAAAGGTTGCAACCTTAGCTTGCTTCTTTTGCCCATGTTCGTCAGTTTCAGAGGGTGGATTTCTCCGTGTTGCTTTTTCCCCAGGTCTCCACGCCCTTGTGTGTTTCTTTTGCTTAACGATTGCCACCTGAGGTAGCCTCTGTTGCCCATCCTCGTCAGTTTCAGAGGGTAGATTTCTCAGGGTTGCTTTTTCCCCAGGTCTCCACGCCCTTGTGTGTTTCTTTTGCTTAAAGTTTGAAACCTGAAGCCAGCCTCTCTTGCCCATCTTCCTCAGTTTCAGAGGGTAGATATTTCAGGGTTGCTTTTTCCCCAGTTCTCCACGCCTTTGGGTTTTGTTTCTGCTTAACGATTGCCACCTGAGGTAGCCTCTGTTGCCCTTGTTCCTCAGTTTCAGAGGGTGGATTTCTCCGTGTTGCTTTTTCCCCAGGTCTCCACGCCCTTGTGTGTTTCTTTTGCTTAACGATTGCCACCTGAGGTAGCCTCTGTTGCCCATCCTCGTCAGTTTCAGAGGGTGGATTTCTCCCTGTTGCTTTTTCCCCAGGTCTCCACGCCCTTGTGTGTTCCTTTTGCTTAAACTTTGCCACCTGAAGCCAGACTCTCTTGCCCATCTTCCTCAGTTTCAGAGGGTAGATATTTCAGGGTTGCTTTTTCCCCAGGTCTCCACGCCTTTGGGTTTTGTTTTTGCTTAACGATTGCCACCTGGGCTAGCCTCTCTTGCCCATCTTCCTCAGTTTCAGAGGGTGGATTTCTCCGTGTTGCTTTTTCCCCAGGTCTCCACGCCCTTGTGTGTTTCTTTTGCTTAACGATTGCCACCTGAGGTAGCCTCTGTTGCCCATCCTCGTCAGTTTCAGAGGGTAGATTTCTCAGTGCTGCTTTTTCCCCAGGTCTCCACGCCCTCGTGTGTTTCTTTTGCTTAAAGTTTGTCACCTGAAGCCAGCCTCTCTTGCCCATCTTCCTCAGTTTCAGAGGGTAGATATTTCAGCGTTGCTTTTTCCCCAGGTCTTCACACCTTAGTGTTTTGTTTTTGCTTAACGATTGCCACCTGGGCTAGCCTCTGTTTCCAATCTTCCTCAGTTTCCGAGGGTGGATTTCTCCCTGTTGCTTTTTCCCCAGGTCTCCACACCCTTGTGTGTTTCTTTTGCTTAACGATTGCCACCTGAGGTAGCCTCTGTTGCCCATCCTCGTCAGTTTCAGAGGGTAGATTTCTCAGTGCTGCTTTTTCCCCAGGTCTCCACGCCCTTGTGTGCTTCTTTTGCTTAAAGTTTGAAACCTGAAGCCAGCCTCTCTTGCCCATCTTCCTCAGTTTCAGAGGGTAGATATTTCAGGGTTGCTTTTTCCCCAGGTCTCCACGCCTTTGGGTTTTGTTTTTGCTTAACGATTAAAACCTGAGGTAGCCACTCTTGCCCATCGTCCTGAGTTTCAGAGGGTAGATTTCTCCGTGTTGCTTTTTCCCCAGGTCTCCACGCCCTTGTGTGTTTCTTTTGCTTCACGATTGCCACCTGAGGTAGCCTCTGTTGCCCATCCTCGTCAGTTTCAGAGGGTGGATTTCTCCCTGTTGCTTTTTCCCCAGGTCTCCACGCCCTTGTGTGTTCCTTTTGCTTAAACTTTGCCACCTGAAGCCAGACTCTCTTGCCCATCTTCCTCAGTTTCAGAGGGTAGATATTTCAGGGTTGCTTTTTCCCCAGGTCTCCACACCTTTGGGTTTTGTTTTTGCTTAACGATTGCCACCTGGGCTAGCCTCTCTTGCCCATCTTCCTCAGTTTCAGAGGGTGGATTTCTCCGTGTTGCTTTTTCCCCAGGTCTCCACGCCCTTGTGTGTTTCTTTTGCTTAAAGATTGCCACCTGAGCTAGCCTCTGTTGCCCATCTTCGTTCGTTTCAGAGGGTGGATTTCTCAATGTTGCCTTTTCGCCAGCTCCCCACGCCCTTGTGTGTTTCTTTTGCTTAAAGATTGTCACCTGAGCTAGGCACTGTTGCCCTGCTTCCTCAGTTTCAGAGGGTACATTTTTCAGCGTAGCTTTTTGACCGGGTCTCCTCGCCATTGTATTTTTCTATTTCACTTTTTTTGCATAAAGATTGCCACCTGAGGTAGCCTCTGTTGCCCATCTTCTTCGGTTTCAGAGGGTAGATTTCTCAGTGTTTCTTTTTCGCCAGCTCTCCACGCCCTTGCGTCTTTTTTTTTTCTGCTTAAAGGTTGCAACCTGAGCTAGCTTCTTTTGCCCATGTTCGTCAGTTTCAGAGGGTGGATTTCTCCCTGTTGCTTTTTCCCCAGGTCTCCACACCCTTGTGTGTTTCTTTTGCTTAACGATTGCCACCTGAGGTAGCCTCTGTTGCCCATCCTCGTCAGTTTCAGAGGGTAGATTTCTCAGTGCTGCTTTTTCCCCAGGTCTCCCCGCCCTTGTGTGTTTCTTTTGCTTAAAGTTTGCCACCTGAAGCCAGCCTCTCTTGCCCATCTTCCTCAGTTTCAGAGGGTAGATATTTCAGGGTTGCTTTTTACCCAGGTCTCCACGCCTTTGGGTTTTGTTTTTGCTTAACGATTGCCACCTGAGGTAGCCTCTCTTGCCCATCGTCCTGAGTTTCAGAGGGTGGATTTCTCCGTGTTGCTTTTTCCCCAGGTCCCACGCCCTTGTGTGTTTCTTTTGCTTCACGATTGCCACCTGAGGTAGCCTCTGTTGCCCATCCTCGTCAGTTTCAGAGGGTAGATTTCTCCCTGTTGCTTTTTCCCCAGGTCTCCACGCCCTTGTGTGTTTCTTTTGCTTAACGTTTGCCACCTGAAGCCAGCCTCTCTTGCCCATCTTCCTCAGTTTCAGAGGGTAGATATTTCAGGGTTGCTTTTTACCCAGGTCTCCACGCCTTTGTGTTTTGTTTTTGCTTAACGTATGCCACCTGAGGTAACCTCTGTTGCCAATCATCCTCAGTTTTTGAGGGTGGATTTCTCCGTGTTGCTTTTTCCACAGATCTCCACGCCCTTGTGTGTTTCTTTTGCTTGACGATTGCCACCTGAGGTAGCCTCTGTTGCCCATCCTCGTCAGTTTCAGTGGGTAGATTTCTCAGTGCTGCTTTTTCCCCAGGTCTCCACGCCCTTGTGTTTTTCTTTTGCTTAAAGTTTGCCACCTGAAGCCAGCCTCTCTTGCCCATCTTCCTCAGTTTCAGAGGGTAGATATTTCAGGGTTGCTTTTTCCCCAGGTCTCCACGCCTTTGGGTTTTGTTTTTGCTTAACGATTGCCACCTGGGCTAGCCTCTCTTGCCCATCTTCCTCAGTTTCAGAGGGTGGATTTCTCCGTGTTGCTTTTTCCACAGGTCTCCACGCCCTTGTGTGTTTCTTTTGCTTAACGATTGCCACCTGAGGTAGCCTCTGTTGCCCATCCTCGTCAGTTTCAGAGGGTAGATTTCTCAGTGCTGCTTTTTCCCCAGGTCTCCACGCCCTCGTGTGTTTCTTTTGCTTAAAGTTTGTCACCTGAAGCCAGCCTCTCTTGCCCATCTTCCTCAGTTTCAGAGGGTAGATATTTCAGCGTTGCTTTTTCCCCAGGTCTTCACACCTTAGTGTTTTGTTCTTGCTTAACGATTGCCACCTGGGCTAGCCTCTGTTTCCCATCTTCCTCAGTTTCCGAGGGTGGATTTCTCCCTGTTGCTTTTTCCCCAGGTCTCCACACCCTTGTGTGTTTCTTTTGCTTAACGATTGCCACCTGATGTAGCCTCTGTTGCCCATCTTCGTCCGTTTCAGAGGGTGGATTTCTCAGTGTTGCCTTTTACCCAGCTCCCCACGCCCTTGTGTGTTTCTTTTGCTTAAAGATTGCCACCTGAAGCCAGACTCTCTTGCCCATCTTCCTCAGTTTCAGAGGGTAGATATTTCAGGGTTGCTTTTTCCCCAGGTCTCCACGCCTTTGGGTTTTGTTTTTGCTTAACGATTGCCACCTGGGCTAGCCTCTCTTGCCCATCTTCCTCAGTTTCAGAGGGTGGATTTCTCCGTGTTGCTTTTTCCACAGGTCTCCACGCCCTTGTGTGTTTCTTTTGCTTAACGATTGCCACCTGAGGTAGCCTCTGTTGCCCATCCTCGTCAGTTTCAGAGGGTAGATTTCTCAGTGCTGCTTTTTCCCCAGGTCTCCACGCCCTCGTGTGTTTCTTTTGCTTAACGATTGCCACCTGAGCTAGCCTCTGTTGCCCATCTTCGTCCGTTTCAGAGGGTGGATTTCTCAATGTTGCCTTTTCGCCAGCTCCCCACGCCCTTGTGTGTTTCTTTTGCTTAAAGATTGTCACCTGAGCTAGGCACTGTTGCCCTGCTTCCTCAGTTTCAGAGGGTACCTTTTTCAGCGTAGGTTTTTGACCGGGTCTCCTCGCCATTGTATTTTTCTATTTCACTTTTTTTGCATAAAGATTGCCACCTGAGCTAGCCTCTGTTGCCCATCTTCTTCGGTTTCAGAGGGTAGATTTCTCAGTGTTTCTTTTTCGCCAGCTCTCCACGCCCTTGCGTCTTTTTTTTTTCTGCTTAAAGGTTGCAACCTTAGCTTGCTTCTTTTGCCCATGTTCGTCAGTTTCAGAGGGTGGATTTCTCCGTGTTGCTTTTTCCCCAGGTCTCCACGCCCTTGTGTGTTTCTTTTGCTTAACGATTGCCACCTGAGGTAGCCTCTGTTGCCCATCCTCGTCAGTTTCAGAGGGTAGATATATCAGGGTTGCTTTTTCCCCAGGTCTCCACGCCCTTGTGTGTTTCTTTTGCTTAAAGTTTGAAACCTGAAGCCAGCCTCTCTTGCCCATCTTCCTCAGTTTCAGAGGGTAGATATTTCAGGGTTGCTTTTTCCCCAGGTCTCCACGCCTTTGGGTTTTGTTTCTGCTTAACGATTGCCACCTGAGGTAGCCTCTGTTGCCCTTGTTCCTCAGTTTCAGAGGGTGGATTTCTCCGTGTTGCTTTTTCCCCAGGTCTCCACGCCCTTGTGTGTTTCTTTTGCTTAACGATTGTCACCTGAGGTAGCCTCTGTTGCCCATCCTCGTCAGTTTCAGAGGGTGGATTTCTCCCTGTTGCTTTTTCCCCAGGTCTCCTCGCCCTCGTGTGTTTCTTTTGCTTAAAGTTTGTCACCTGAAGCCAGCCTCTCTTGCCCATCTTCCTCAGTTTCAGAGGGTAGATATTTCAGCGTTGCTTTTTCCCCAGGTCTTCACACCTTAGTGTTTTGTTTTTGCTTAACGATTGCCACCTGGGCTAGCCTCTGTTTCCCAATTTCCTCAGTTTCCGAGGGTGGATTTCTCCGTGTTGCTTTTTCCCCAGGTCTCCACACCCTTGTGTGTTTCTTTTGCTTAACGATTGCCACCTGAGGTAGCCTCTGTTGCCCATCTTCGTCCGTTTCAGAGGGTGGATTTCTCAGTGTTGCCTTTTCCCCAGCTCCCCACGCCCTTGTGTGTTTCTTTTGCTTAAAGATTGCCACCTGAAGCCAGCCTCTCTTGCCCATCTTTCTCAGTTTCAGAGGGTAGATATTTCAGGGTTGCTTTTTCCCCAGGTCTCCACGCCTTTGGGTTTTGTTTTTGCTTAACGATTGCCACCTGAGCTAGCCTCTCTTGCCCATCTTCCTGAGTTTCAGAGGGTCGATATCTCCGTGTTGCTGTTTCCCCAGGTCTCCACGCCCTTGTGTGTTTCTTTTGCTTAACGTTTGCCACCTGAAGCCAGCCTCTCTTGCCCATCTTCCTCAGTTTCAGAGGGTAGATATTTCAGGGTTACTGTTTCCCCAGGTCTCCACGCCCTTGTGTGTTTCTTTTGCTTAACGATTGCCATCTGAAGCCAGCCTCTCTTGCCCATCTTCCTCAGTTTCAGAGGGTGGATTTCTCCGTGTTGCTTTTTCCCCAGGTCTCCACGCCCTTGTGTGTTTCTTTTGCTTAAAGATTGCCACCTGAGCTAGCCTCTGTTGCCCATCTTCGTCCGTTTCAGAGGGTGGATTTCTCAATGTTGCCTTTTCGCCAGCTCCCCACGCCCTTGTGTGTTTCTTTTGCTTAAAGATTGTCACCTGAGCTAGGCACTGTTGCCCTGCTTCCTCAGTTTCAGAGGGTACCTTTTTCAGCGTAGCTTTTTGACCGGGTCTCCTCGCCATTGTATTTTTCTATTTCACTTTTTTTGCATAAAGATTGCCACCTGAGCTAGCCTCTGTTGCCCATCTTCTTCGGTTTCAGATGGTAGATTTCTCAGTGTTTCTTTTTCGCCAGCTCTCCACGCCCTTGCGTCTTTTTTTTTTCTGCTTAAAGGTTGCAACCTGAGCTTGCTTCTTTTGCCCATGTTCGTCAGTTTCAGAGGGTGGATTTCTCCGTGTTGCTTTTTCCCCAGGTCTCCACGCCCTTGTGTGTTTCTTTTGCTTAAAGATTGCCACCTGACCTAGCCTCTCTTGCCCATCTTCGTCCGTTTCAGAGGGTGGATTTCTCAGTGTTGCCTTTTCGCCAGCTCCCCACGCCCTTGTGTGTTTCTTTTGCTTAAAGATTGTCACCTGAGCTAGGCACTGTTGCCCTGCTTCCTCAGTTTCAGAGGGTACCTTTTTCAGGGTAGCTTTTTGACCGGGTCTCCTCGCCATTGTATTTTTCTATTTTCTTTTTTTTGCTTAAAGATTGCCACCTGAGCTAGCCTCTGTTGCCCATCTTCTTCGGTTTCAGAGGGTAGATTTCTCAGTGTTTCTTTTTCGCCAGCTCTCCACGCCCTTGCGTCTTTTTTTTTTTCTGCTTAAAGGTTGCAACCTGAGCTAGCTTCTTTTGCCCATGTTCGTCAGTTTCAGAGGGTGGATTTCTTCGTGTTGCTTTTTCCCCAGGTCTCCACGCCCTTGTGTGTTTCTTTTGCTTAAAGATTGCCACCTGAGGTAGCCTCTGTTGCCCATCCTCGTCAGTTTCAGAGGGTAGATATATCAGGGTTGCTTTTTCCCCAGGTCTCCACGCCCTTGTGTGTTTCTTTTGCTTAAAGTTTGCCATCTGAAGCCAGCCTCTCTTGCCCATCTTCCTCAGTTTCAGAGGGTGGATTTCTCCGTGTTGCTTTTTCCCCAGGTCTCCCCGCCCTTGTGTGTTTCTTTTGCTTAACGATTGCCACCTGAGGTAGCCTCTGTTGCCCATCCTCGTCAGTTTCAGAGGGTAGATTTCTCAGTGCTGCTTTTTCCCCAGGTCTCCACGCCCTCGTGTGTTTCTTTTGCTTAAAGTTTGTCACCTGAAGCCAGCCTCTCTTGCCCATCTTCCTCAGTTTCAGAGGGTAGATATTTCAGCGTTGCTTTTTCCCCAGGTCTTCACGCCTTAGTGTTTTGTTTTTGCTTAACGATTGCCACCTGGGCTAGCCTCTGTTGCCCATCTTCCTCAGTTTCAGAGGGTGGATTTCTCCGTGTTGCTCTTTCCCCAGGTCTCCACACCCTTGTGTGTTTCTTTTGCTTAAAGATTGCCACCTGAGCTAGCCTCTGTTGCCCATCTTCGTCCGTTTCAGAGGGTGGATTTGTCAGTGTTGCCTTTTCGCCAGCTCCCCACGCCCTTGTGTGTTTCTTTTGCTTAAAGATTGTCACCTGAGCTAGGCACTGTTGCCCTGCTTCCTCAGTTTCAGAGGGTACCTTTTTCAGGGTAGCTTTTTGACCGGGTCTCCTCGCCATTGTATTTTTCTATTTCACTTTTTTTGCATAAAGATTGCCACCTGAGCTAGCCTCTGTTGCCCATCTTCTTAGGTTTCAGAGGGTAGATTTCTCAGTGTTTCTTTTTCGCCAGCTCTCCACGCCCTTGCGTCTTTTTTTTTTCTGCTTAAAGGTTGCAACCTGAGCTTGCTTCTTTTGCCCATGTTCGTCAGTTTCAGAGGGTGGATTTCTCCGTGTTGCTTTTTCCCCAGGTCTCCACGCCCTTGTGTGTTTCTTTTGCTTAACGATTGCCACCTGAGGTAGCCTCTGTTGCCCATCCTCGTCAGTTTCAGAGGGTAGATATATCAGGGTTACTTTTTCCCCAGGTCTCCACGCCCTTGTGTGTTTCTTTTGCTTAAAGTTTGCCACCTGAAGCCAGCCTCTCTTGCCCATCTTCCTCAGTTTCAGAGGGTGGATTTCTCCGTGTTGCTTTTTCCCCAGGTCTCCACGCCCTTGTGTGTTTCTTTTGCTTAACGATTGCCACCTGAGGTAGCCTCTGTTGCCCATCCTCGTCAGTTTCAGAGGGTGGATTTCTCCCTGTTGCTTTTTCCCCAGGTCTCCACGCCCTTGTGTGTTCCTTTTGCTTAAAGTTTGCCACCTGAAGCCAGCCTCTCTTGCCCATCTTCCTCAGTTTCAGAGGGTAGATATTTCAGGGTTGCTTTTTCCCCAGGTCTCCACGCCTTTCGGTTTTGTTTTTGCTTAACGATTGCCACCTGGGCTAGCCTCTCTTGCCCATCTTCCTCAGTTTCAGAGGGTGGATTTCTCAGTGCTGCTTTTTCCCCAGGTCTCCACGCCCCTGTGTGTTTCTTTTGCTTAAAGTTTGTCACCTGAAGCCAGCCTCTCTTGCCCATCTTCCTCAGTTTCAGAGGGTAGATATTTCAGCGTTGCTTTTTCCCCAGGTCTTCACACCTTACTGTTTTGTTTTTGCTTAACGATTGCCACCTGGGCTAGCCTCTGTTTCCCATCTTCCTCAGTTTCCGAGGGTGGATTTCTCCCTGTTGCTTTTTCCCAGGTCTCCACACCCTTGTGTGTTTCTTTTGCTTAACGATTGCCACCTGAGGTAGCCTCTGTTGCCCATCCTCGTCAGTTTCAGAGGGTGGATTTCTCCCTGTTGCTTTTTCCCCTGGTCTCCACGCCCTTGTGTGTTCCTTTTGCTTAAACTTTGCCACCTGAAGCCAGACTCTCTTGCCCATCTTCCTCAGTTTCAGAGGGTAGATATTTCAGGGTTGCTTTTTCCCCAGGTCTCCACGCCTTTGGGTTTTGTTTTTGCTTAACGATTGCCACCTGGGCTAGCCTCTCTTGCCCATATTCCTCAGTTTCAGAGGGTGGATTTCTCCGTGTTGCTTTTTCCACAGGTCTCCACGCCCTTGTGTGTTTCTTTTGCTTAACGATTGCCACCTGAGGTAGCCTCTGTTGCCCATCCTCGTCAGTTTCAGAGGGTAGATATATCAGGGCTGCTTTTTCCCCAGGTCTCTACGCCCTTGTGTGTTTCTTTTGCTTAAAGTTTGCCACCTGAAGCCAGCCTCTCTTGCCCATCTTCCTCAGTTTCAGAGGGTAGATATTTCAGCGTTGCTTTTTCCCCAGGTCTTCACACCTTAGTGTTTTGTTTTTGCTTAACGATTGCCACCTGGGCTAGCCTCTGTTTCCCATCTTCCTCAGTTTCCGAGGGTGGATTTCTCCCTGTTGCTTTTTCCCCAGGTCTCCACACCCTTGTGTGTTTCTTTTGCTTCACGATTGCCACCTGAGGTAGCCTCTGTTGCCCATCCTCGTCAGTTTCAGAGGGTGGATTTCTCCGTATTGCTTTTTCCACAGGTCTCCACGCCCTTGTGTGTTTCTTTTGCTTAACGATTGCCACCTGACCTAGCCTCTGTTGCCCATCCTCGTCAGTTTCAGAGGGTAGATATTTCAGGGTTGCTTTTTCCCCAGGTCTCCACGCCCTTGTGTGTTTCTTTTGCTTAACGTTTACCACCTGAAGCCAGCCTCTCTTGCCCATCTTCCTCAGTTTCAGAGGGTAGATATTTCAGGGTTGCTGTTTCCCCAGGTCTCCACGCCCTTGTGTGTTTCTTTTGCTTAACGATTGCCATCTGAAGCCAGCCTCTCTTGCCCATCTTCCTCAGTTTCAGAGGGTGGATTTCTCCGTGTTGCTTTTTCCCCAGGTCTCCACGCCCTTGTGTGTTTCTTTTGCTTAACGATTGCCACCTGACCTAGCCTCTCTTGCCCATCTTCGTCCGTTTCAGAGGGTGGATTTCTCAGTGTTGCCTTTTCGCCAGCTCCCCACGCCCTTGTGTGTTTCTTTTGCTTAAAGATTGTCACCTGAGCTAGGCACTGTTGCCCTGCTTCCTCAGTTTCAGAGGGTACCTTTTTCAGGGTAGCTTTTTGACCGGGTCTCCTCGCCATTGTATTTTTCTATTTTCTTTTTTTTGCTTAAAGATTGCCACCTGAGCTAGCCTCTGTTGCCCATCTTCTTCGGTTTCAGAGGGTAGATTTCTCAGTGTTTCTTTTTCGCCAGCTCTCCACGCCCTTGCGTCTTTTTTTTTTTCTGCTTAAAGGTTGCAACCTGAGCTAGCTTCTTTTGCCCATCCTCGTCAGTTTCAGAGGGTAGATTTCTCCGTGCTGCTTTTTCCCCAGGTCTCCACGCCCTTGTGTGTTTCTTTTGCTTAACGTTTGCCACCTGAAGCCAGCCTCTCTTGCCCATCTTCCTCAGTTTCCGAGGGTGGATTTCTCCCTGTTGCTTTTTCCCCAGGTCTCCACACCCTTGTGTGTTTCTTTTGCTTAACGATTGCCACCTGAGGTAGCCTCTGTTGCCCATCTTCGTCCGTTTCAGATGGTGGATTTCTCAATGTTGCCTTTTCCCCAGCTCCCCACGCCCTTGTGTGTTTCTTTTGCTTAAAGATTGCCACCTGAAGCCAGCCTCTCTTGCCCATCTTCCTCAGTTTCAGAGGGTAGATATTTCAGGGTTGCTTTTTCCCCAGGTCTCCACGCCTTTGGGTTTTGTTTTTGCTTAACGATTGCCACCTGGGCTAGCCTCTCTTGCCCATCTTCCTGAGTTTCAGGGGGTCGATATCTCCGTGTTGCTGTTTCCCCAGGTCTCCACGCCCTTGTGTGTTTCTTTTGCTTAACGTTTGCCACCTGAAGCCAGCCTCTCTTGCCCATCTTCCTCAGTTTCAGAGGGTAGATATTTCAGGGTTGCTGTTTCCCCAGGTCTCCACGCCCTTGTGTGTTTCTTTTGCTTAACGATTGCCATCTGAAGCCAGCCTCTCTTGCCCATCTTCCTCAGTTTCAGAGGGTGGATTTCTCCGTGTTGCTTTTTCCCCAGGTCTCCACGCCCTTGTGTGTTTCTTTTGCTTAAGGATTGCCACCTGAGCTAGCCTCTGTTGCCCATCTTCGTCCGTTTCAGAGGGTGGATTTCTCAGTGTTGCCTTTTCGCCAGCTCCCCACGCCCTTGTGTGTTTCTTTTGCTTAAAGATTGTCACCTGAGCTAGGCACTGTTGCCCTGCTTCCTCAGTTTCAGAGGGTACCTTTTTCAGCGTAGCTTTTTGACCGGGTCTCCTCGCCATTGTATTTTTCTATTTCACTTTTTTTGCATAAAGATTGCCACCTGAGATAGCCTCTGTTGCCCATCTTCTTCGGTTTCAGAGGGTAGATTTCTCAGTGTTTCTTTTTCGCCAGCTCTCCACGCCCTTGCGTCTTTTTTTTTTCTGCTTAAAGGTTGCAACCTGAGCTAGCTTCTTTTGCCCATGTTCGTCAGTTTCAGAGGGTGGATTTCTCCGTGTTGCTTTTTCCCCAGGTCTCCACGCCCTTGTGTGTTTCTTTTGCTTAACGATTGCCACCTGAGGTAGCCTCTGTTGCCCATCCTCGTCAGTTTCAGAGGGTAGATATATCAGGGTTGCTTTTTCCCCAGGTCTCCACTCCCTTGTGTGTTTCTTTTGCTTAAAGTTTGCCACCTGAAGCCAGCCTCTCTTGCCCATCTTCCTCAGTTTCAGAGGGTAGATATTTCAGGGTTGCTTTTTCCCCAGGTCTCCACGCCTTTGGGTTTTGTTTCTGCTTAACGATTGCCACCTGAGGTAGCCTCTGTTGCCCATCTTCCTCAGTTTCAGAGGGTGGATTTCTCCGTGTTGCTTTTTCCCCAGGGCTCCACGCCCTTGTGTGTTTCTTTTGCTTAACGTTTGCCACCTGAGCCAGCCTCTCTTGCCCATCTTCCACAGTTTCAGACGGTAGATATTTCAGGGTTGCTTTTTCCCCAGGTCTCCACGCCTTTGGGTTTTGTTTTTGCTTAAGGATTGCCACCTGAGGTAGCCTCTCTTGCCCATCTTCCTCAGTTTCAGAGGGTGGATTTCTCCGTGTTGCTTTTTCCACAGGTCTCCACGCCCTTGTGTGTTTCTTTTGCTTAACGATTGCCACCTGACCTAGCCTCTGTTGCCCATCCTCGTCAGTTTCAGAGGGTAGATTTCTCCGTGCTGCTTTTTCCCCAGGTCTCCACGCCCTTGTGTGTTTCTTTTGCTTAACGTTTGCCACCTGAAGCCAGCCTCTCTTGCCCATCTTCCTCAGTTTCAGAGGGTGGATTTCTCCGTGTTGCTTTTTCCCCAGGTCTCCACGCCCTTGTGTGTTTCTTTTGCTTAAAGATTGCCACCTGAGCTAGCCTCTGTTGCCCATCTTCGTCCGTTTCAGAGGGTGGATTTCTCAGTGTTGCCTTTTCGCCAGCTCCCCACGCCCTTGTGTGTTTCTTTTGCTTAAAGATTGTCACCTGAGCTAGGCACTGTTGCCCTGCTTCCTCAGTTTCAGAGGGTACCTTTTTCAGGGTAGCTTTTTGACCGGGTCTCCTCGCCATTGTATTTTTCTATTTCACTTTTTTTGCATAAAGATTGCCACCTGAGCTAGCCTCTGTTGCCCATCTTCCTCAGTTTCAGAGGGTAGATATTTCAGGGTTGCTTTTTCCCCAGGTCTCCACGCCTTTGGGTTTTGTTTTTGCTTAACGATTGCCACCTGAGCTAGCCTCTCTTGCCCATCTTCCTGAGTTTCAGAGGGTCGATATCTCCGTGTTGCTGTTTCCCCAGGTCTCCACGCCCTTGTGTGTTTCTTTTGCTTAACGTTTGCCACCTGAAGCCAGCCTCTCTTGCCCATCTTCCTCAGTTTCAGAGGGTAGATATTTCAGGGTTGCTGTTTCCCCAGGTCTCCACGCCCTTGTGTGTTTCTTTTGCTTAACGTTTGCCACCTGAAGCCAGCCTCTCTTGCCCATCTTCCTCAGTTTCAGAGGGTAGATATTTCAGGGTTTCTTTTTCCCCAGGTCTCCCTGCCTTTGTGCTTTTTTTTGCTTAACGATTGCCACCTGAGGTAGCCTCTCTTGCCCATCTTCCTCAGATTCAGAGGGTGGATTTCTCCGTGTTGCTTTTTCCCCTTGTCTCCACGCCCTTGTGTGTTTCTTTTGCTTAAAGATTGCCACCTGAGCTAGCCTCTGTTGCCCATCTTCTTCGGTTTCAGAGGGTAGATTTCTCAGTGTTTCTTTTTCGCCAGCTCTCCACGCCCTTGCGTCTTTTTTTTTTTTTCTGCTTAAAGGTTGCAACCTCAGCTAGCTTCTTTTGCCCATGTTCGTCAGTTTCAGAGGGTGGATTTCTCCGTGTTGCTTTTTCCCCAGGTCTCCACGCCCTTGTGTGTTTCTTTTGCTTAACGATTGCCACCTGAGCTAGCCTCTCTTGCCCATCCTCGTCAGTTTCAGAGGGTAGATATATCAGGGTTGCTTTTTCCCCAGGTCTCCACTCCCTTGTGTGTTTCTTTTGCTTAAAGTTTGCCACCAGAAGCCAGCCTCTCTTGCCCATCTTCCTCAGTTTCAGAGGGTAGATATTTCAGGGTTGCTTTTTCCCCAGGTCTCCACGCCTTTGGGTTTTGTTTTTGCTTAACGATTGCCACCTGAGGTAGCCTCTCTTGCCCATCGTCCTGAGTTTCAGAGGGTAGATTTCTCCGTGTTGCTTTTTCCCCAGGTCTCCACGCCCTTGTGTGTTTCTTTTGCTTCACGATTGCCACCTGAGGTAGCCTCTGTTGCCCATCCTCGTCAGTTTCAGAGGGTGGATTTCTCCGTGTTGCTTTTTCCACAGGTCTCCACGCCCTTGTGTGTTTCTTTTGCTTAACGATTGCCACCTGACCTAGCCTCTGTTGCCCATCCTCGTCAGTTTCAGAGGGTAGATATTTCAGGGTTGCTTTTTCCCCAGGTCTCCACGCCCTTGTGTGTTTCTTTTGCTTAACGTTTGCCACCTGAAGCCAGCCTCTCTTGCCCATCTTCCTCAGTTTCAGAGGGTAGATATTTCAGGGTTGCTGTTTCCCCAGGTCTCCACGCCCTTGTGTGTTTCTTTTGCTTAACGATTGCCATCTGAAGCCAGCCTCTCTTGCCCATCTTCCTCAGTTTCAGAGGGTGGATTTCTCCGTGTTGCTTTTTCCCCAGGTCTCCACGCCCTTGTGTGTTTCTTTTGCTTAACGATTGCCACCTGACCTAGCCTCTCTTGCCCATCTTCGTCCGTTTCAGAGGGTGGATTTCTCAGTGTTGCCTTTTCGCCAGCTCCCCACGCCCTTGTGTGTTTCTTTTGCTTAAAGATTGTCACCTGAGCTAGGCACTGTTGCCCTGCTTCCTCAGTTTCAGAGGGTACCTTTTTCAGGGTAGCTTTTTGACCGGGTCTCCTCGCCATTGTATTTTTCTATTTTCTTTTTTTTGCTTAAAGATTGCCACCTGAGCTAGCCTCTGTTGCCCATCTTCTTCGGTTTCAGAGGGTAGATTTCTCAGTGTTTCTTTTTCGCCAGCTCTCCACGCCCTTGCGTCTTTTTTTTTTTCTGCTTAAAGGTTGCAACCTGAGCTAGCTTCTTTTGCCCATGTTCGTCAGTTTCAGAGGGTGGATTTCTTCGTGTTGCTTTTTGCCCAGGTCTCCACGCCCTTGTGTGTTTCTTTTGCTTAAAGATTGCCACCTGAGGTAGCCTCTGTTGCCCATCCTCGTCAGTTTCAGAGGGTAGATATATCAGGGTTGCTTTTTCCCCAGGTCTCCACGCCCTTGTGTGTTTCTTTTGCTTAAAGTTTGCCATCTGAAGCCAGCCTCTCTTGCCCATCTTCCTCAGTTTCAGAGGGTAGATATTTCAGGGTTGCTTTTTCCCCAGGTCTCCACGCCTTTGGGTTGTTTTTGCTTAACGATTGCCCGCTGAGGTAGCCTCTGTTGCCCATCCTCGTCAGTTTCAGAGGGTGGATTTCTCCCTGTTGCTTTTTCCCCAGGTCTCCACGCCCTTGTGTGTTCCTTTTGCTTAAACTTTGCCACCTGAAGCCAGACTCTCTTGCCCATCTTCCTCAGTTTCAGAGGGTAGATATTTCAGGGTTGCTTTTTCCCCAGGTCTCCACGCCTTTGGGTTTTGTTTTTGCTTAACGATTGCCACCTGGTCTAGCCTCTGTTGCCCATCTTCCTCAGTTTCAGAGGGTGGATTTCTCCGTGTTGCTTTTTCCCCAGGTCTCCCCGCCCTTGTGTGTTTCTTTTGCTTAACGATTGCCACCTGAGGTAGCCTCTGTTGCCCATCCTCGTCAGTTTCAGAGGGTAGATTTCTCAGTGCTGCTTTTTCCCCAGGTCTCCACGGCCTCGTGTGTTTCTTTTGCTTAAAGTTTGTCACCTGAAGCCAGCCTCTCTTGCCCATCTTCCTCAGTTTCAGAGGGTAGATATTTCAGCGTTGCTTTTTCCCCAGGTCTTCACGCCTTAGTGTTTTGTTTTTGCTTAACGATTGCCACCTGGGCTAGCCTCTGTTGCCCATCTTCCTCAGTTTCAGAGGGTGGATTTCTCCGTGTTGCTCTTTCCCCAGGTCTCCACACCCTTGTGTGTTTCTTTTGCTTAAAGATTGCCACCTGAGCTAGCCTCTGTTGCCCATCTTCGTCCGTTTCAGAGGGTGGATTTCTCAGTGTTGCCTTTTCGCCAGCTCCCCACGCCCTTGTGTGTTTCTTTTGCTTAAAGATTGTCACCTGAGCTAGGCACTGTTGCCCTGCTTCCTCAGTTTCAGAGGGTACCTTTTTCAGGGTAGCTTTTTGACCGGGTCTCCTCGCCATTGTATTTTTCTATTTCACTTTTTTTGCATAAAGATTGCCACCTGAGCTAGCCTCTGTTGCCCATCTTCTTAGGTTTCAGAGGGTAGATTTCTCAGTGTTTCTTTTTCGCCAGCTCTCCACGCCCTTGCGTCTTTTTTTTTTCTGCTTAAAGGTTGCAACCTGAGCTTGCTTCTTTTGCCCATGTTCCTCAGTTTCAGAGGGTGGATTTCTCCATGTTGCTTTTTCCCCAGGTCTCCACTCCCTTGTGTGTTTCTTTTGCTTAACGATTGCCACCTGAGGTAGCCTCTGTTGCCCATCCTCGTCAGTTTCAGAGGGTAGATATATCAGGGTTACTTTTTCCCCAGGTCTCCACGCCCTTGTGTGTTTCTTTTGCTTAAAGTTTGCCACCTGAAGCCAGCCTCTCTTGCCCATCTTCCTCAGTTTCAGAGGGTGGATTTCTCCGTGTTGCTTTTTCCCCAGGTCTCCACGCCCTTGTGTGTTTCTTTTGCTTAACGATTGCCACCTGAGGTAGCCTCTGTTGCCCATCCTCGTCAGTTTCAGAGGGTGGATTTCTCCCTGTTGCTTTTTCCCCAGGTCTCCACGCCCTTGTGTGTTCCTTTTGCTTAAAGTTTGCCACCTGAAGCCAGCCTCTCTTGCCCATCTTCCTCAGTTTCAGAGGGTAGATATTTCAGGGTTGCTTTTTCCCCAGGTCTCCACGCCTTTCGGTTTTGTTTTTGCTTAACGATTGCCACCTGGGCTAGCCTCTCTTGCCCATCTTCCTCAGTTTCAGAGGGTGGATTTCTCAGTGCTGCTTTTTCCCCAGGTCTCCACGCCCCTGTGTGTTTCTTTTGCTTAAAGTTTGTCACCTGAAGCCAGCCTCTCTTGCCCATCTTCCTCAGTTTCAGAGGGTAGATATTTCAGCGTTGCTTTTTCCCCAGGTCTTCACACCTTACTGTTTTGTTTTTGCTTAACGAATGCCACCTGGGCTAGCCTCTGTTTCCCATCTTCCTCAGTTTCCGAGGGTGGATTTCTCCCTGTTGCTTTTTCCCAGGTCTCCACACCCTTGTGTGTTTCTTTTGCTTAACGATTGCCACCTGAGGTAGCCTCTGTTGCCCATCCTCGTCAGTTTCAGAGGGTGGATTTCTCCCTGTTGCTTTTTCCCCTGGTCTCCACGCCCTTGTGTGTTCCTTTTGCTTAAACTTTGCCACCTGAAGCCAGACTCTCTTGCCCATCTTCCTCAGTTTCAGAGGGTAGATATTTCAGGGTTGCTTTTTCCCCAGGTCTCCACGCCTTTGGGTTTTGTTTTTGCTTAACGATTGCCACCTGGGCTAGCCTCTCTTGCCCATATTCCTCAGTTTCAGAGGGTGGATTTCTCCGTGTTGCTTTTTCCACAGGTCTCCACGCCCTTGTGTGTTTCTTTTGCTTAACGATTGCCACCTGAGGTAGCCTCTGTTGCCCATCCTCGTCAGTTTCAGAGGGTAGATATATCAGGGCTGCTTTTTCCCCAGGTCTCTACGCCCTTGTGTGTTTCTTTTGCTTAAAGTTTGCCACCTGAAGCCAGCCTCTCTTGCCCATCTTCCTCAGTTTCAGAGGGTAGATATTTCAGCGTTGCTTTTTCCCCAGGTCTTCACACCTTAGTGTTTTGTTTTTGCTTAACGATTGCCACCTGGGCTAGCCTCTGTTTCCCATCTTCCTCAGTTTCCGAGGGTGGATTTCTCCCTGTTGCTTTTTCCCCAGGTCTCCACACCCTTGTGTGTTTCTTTTGCTTAACGATTGCCACCTGAGGTAGCCTCTGTTGCCCATCTTCGTCCGTTTCAGATGGTGGATTTCTCAATGTTGCCTTTTCCCCAGCTCCCCACGCCCTTGTGTGTTTCTTTTGCTTAAAGATTGCCACCTGAAGCCAGCCTCTCTTGCCCATCTTCCTCAGTTTCAGAGGGTAGATATTTCAGGGTTGCTTTTTCCCCAGGTCTCCACGCCTTTGGGTTTTGTTTTTGCTTAGCGATTGCCACCTGGGCTAGCCTCTCTTGCCCATCTTCCTGAGTTTCAGGGGGTCGATATCTCCGTGTTGCTGTTTCCCCAGGTCTCCACGCCCTTGTGTGTTTCTTTTGCTTAACGTTTGCCACCTGAAGCCAGCCTCTCTTGCCCATCTTCCTCAGTTTCAGAGGGTAGATATTTCAGGGTTGCTGTTTCCCCAGGTCTCCACGCCCTTGTGTGTTTCTTTTGCTTAACGATTGCCATCTGAAGCCAGCCTCTCTTGCCCATCTTCCTCAGTTTCAGAGGGTGGATTTCTCCGTGTTGCTTTTTCCCCAGGTCTCCACGCCCTTGTGTGTTTCTTTTGCTTAAGGATTGCCACCTGAGCTAGCCTCTGTTGCCCATCTTCGTCCGTTTCAGAGGGTGGATTTCTCAGTGTTGCCTTTTCGCCAGCTCCCCACGCCCTTGTGTGTTTCTTTTGCTTAAAGATTGTCACCTGAGCTAGGCACTGTTGCCCTGCTTCCTCAGTTTCAGAGGGTACCTTTTTCAGCGTAGCTTTTTGACCGGGTCTCCTCGCCATTGTATTTTTCTATTTCACTTTTTTTGCATAAAGATTGCCACCTGAGCTAGCCTCTGTTGCCCATCTTCTTCGGTTTCAGAGGGTAGATTTCTCAGTGTTTCTTTTTCGCCAGCTCTCCACGCCCTTGCGTCTTTTTTTTTTCTGCTTAAAGGTTGCAACCTGAGCTAGCTTCTTTTGCCCATGTTCGTCAGTTTCAGAGGGTGGATTTCTCCGTGTTGCTTTTTCCCCAGGTCTCCACGCCCTTGTGTGTTTCTTTTGCTTCACGATTGCCATCTGAGGTAGCCTCTGTTGCCCATCCTCGTCAGTTTCAGAGGGTAGATATATCAGGGTTGCTTTTTCCCCAGGTCTCCACTCCCTTGTGTGTTTCTTTTGCTTAAAGTTTGCCACCTGAAGCCAGCCTCTCTTGCCCATCTTCCTCAGTTTCAGAGGGTAGATATTTCAGGGTTGCTTTTTCCCCAGGTCTCCACGCCTTTGGGTTTTGTTTCTGCTTAACGATTGCCACCTGAGGTAGCCTCTGTTGCCCATCTTCCTCAGTTTCAGAGGGTGGATTTCTCCGTGTTGCTTTTTCCCCAGGGCTCCACGCCCTTGTGTGTTTCTTTTGCTTAACGTTTGCCACCTGAAGCCAGCCTCTCTTGCCCATCTTCCTCAGTTTCAGAGGGTAGATATTTCAGGGTTTCTTTTTCCCCAGGTCTCCACACCTTTGGGTTTGGTTTTTGCTTAACGATTGCCACCTGAGGTAGCCTCTGTTGCCCATCTTCCTCAGTTTCCGAGGGTGGATTTCTCCGTGTTGCTTTTTCCCCAGGTCTCCACGCCCTTGTGTGTTTCTTTTGCTTAAAGTTTGCCACCTGAAGCCAGCCTCTCTTGCCCATCTTCCTCAGTTTCAGAGGGTAGATATTTCAGGGTTTCTTTTTCCCCAGGTCTCCCTGCATTTGTGCTTTGTTTTTGCTTAACGATTGCCACCTGAGGTAGCCTCTCTTGCCCATCTTCCTCAGATTCAGAGGGTGGATTTCTCCGTGTTGCTTTTTCCCCTTGTCTCCACGCCCTTGTGTGTTTCTTTTGCTTAAAGATTGCCACCTGAGCTAGCCTCTGTTGCCCATCTTCTTCGGTTTCAGAGGGTAGATTTCTCAGTGTTGCTTTTTCGCCAGCTCTCCACGCCCTTGCGTCTTTTTTTTTTTTTCTGCTTAAAGGTTGCAACCTGAGCTAGCTTCTTTTGCCCATGTTCGTCAGTTTCAGAGGGTGGATTTCTCCGTGTTGCTTTTTCCCCAGGTCTCCACGCCCTTGTGTGTTTCTTTTGCTTAACGATTGCCACCTGAGGTAGCCTCTGTTGCCCATCCTCGTCAGTTTCAGAGGGTAGATTGCCCAGTGCTGCTTTTTCCCCAGGACTCCACGCCCTTGTGTGTTTCTTTTGCTTAAAGTTTGCCACCTGAAGCCAGCCTCTCTTGACCATCTTCCTCAGTTTCAGAGGGTAGATATTTCAGGGTTGCTTTTTCCCCAGGTCTGCACGCCTTTGTGTTTTGTTTTTGCTTAACGATTGCCACCTGAGGTAGCCTCTGTTGCCCATCTTCCTCAGTTTCAGAGGGTGGATTTCTCCGTGTTGCTTTTTCCCCAGGGCTCCACGCCCTTGTGTGTTTCTTTTGCTTAACGTTTACCACCTGAAGCCAGCCTCTCTTGCCCATCTTCCTCAGTTTCAGAGGGTAGATATTTCAGCGTTGCTTTTTCCCCAGGTCTTCACACCTTACTGTTTTGTTTTTGCTTAACGATTGCCACCTGGGCTAGCCTCTGTTTCCCATCTTCCTCAGTTTCCGAGGGTGGATTTCTCCCTGTTGCTTGTTCCCAGGTCTCCACACCCTTGTGTGTTTCTTTTGCTTAACGATTGCCACCTGAGGTAGGCTCTGTTGCCCATCCTCGTCAGTTTCAGAGGGTAGATTTCTCAGTGCTGCTTTTTCCCCAGGTCTCCACGCCCTTGTGTGTTTGTTTTGCTTAAAGTTTGCCACCTGAGCCAGCCTCTCTTGCCCATCTTCCACAGTTTCAGACGGTAGATATTTCAGGGTTGCTTTTTCCCCAGGTCTCCACGCCTTTGGGATTTGTTTTTGCTTAAGGATTGCCACCTGAGGTAGCCTCTGTTGCCCATCTTCCTCAGTTTCAGAGGGTGGATTTCTCCGTGTTGCTTTTTCCACAGGTCTCCACGCCCTTGTGTGTTTCTTTTGCTGAACGATTGCCACCTGACCTAGCCTCTGTTGCCCATCCTCGTCAGTTTCAGAGGGTAGATTTCTCCGTGCTGCTTTTTCCCCAGGTCTCCACGCCCTTGTGTGTTTCTTTTGCTTAACGTTTGCCACCTGAAGCCAGCCTCTCTTGCCCATCTTCCTCAGTTTCAGAGGGTGGATTTCTCCGTGTTGCTTTTTCCCCAGGTCTCCACGCCCTTGTGTGTTTCTTTTGCTTAAAGATTGCCACCTGAGCTAGCCTCTGTTGCCCATCTTCGTCCGTTTCAGAGGGTGGATTTCTCAGTGTTGCCTTTTCGCCAGCTCCCCACGCCCTTGTGTGTTTCTTTTGCTTAAAGATTGTCACCTGAGCTAGGCACTGTTGCCCTGCTTCCTCAGTTTCAGAGGGTACCTTTTTCAGGGTAGCTTTTTGACCGGGTCTCCTCGCCATTGTATTTTTCTATTTCACTTTTTTTGCATAAAGATTGCCACCTGAGCTAGCCTCTGTTGCCCCTCTTCCTCAGTTTCAGAGGGTAGATATTTCAGGGTTGCTTTTTCCCCAGGTCTCCACGCCTTTGGGTTTTGTTTTTGCTTAACGATTGCCACCTGAGCTAGCCTCTCTTGCCCATCTTCCTGAGTTTCAGAGGGTCGATATCTCCGTGTTGCTGTTTCCCCAGGTCTCCACGCCCTTGTGTGTTTCTTTTGCTTAACGTTTGCCACCTGAAGCCAGCCTCTCTTGCCCATCTTCCTCAGTTTCAGAGGGTAGATATTTCAGGGTTGCTCTTTCCCCAGGTCTCCACGCCCTTGTGTGTTTCTTTTGCTTAACGTTTGCCACCTGAAGCCAGCCTCTCTTGCCCATCTTCCTCAGTTTCAGAGGGTAGATATTTCAGGGTTTCTTTTTCCCCAGGTCTCCCTGCCTTTGTGCTTTGTTTTTGCTTAACGATTGCCACCTGAGGTAGCCTCTCTTGCCCATCTTCCTCAGATTCAGAGGGTGGATTTCTCCGTGTTGCTTTTTCCCCTTGTCTCCACGCCCTTGTGTGTTTCTTTTGCTTAAAGATTGCCACCTGAGCTAGCCTCTGTTGCCCATCTTCTTCGGTTTCAGAGGGTAGATTTCTCAGTGTTGCTTTTTCGCCAGCTCTCCACGCCCTTGCGTCTTTTTTTTTTTTTCTGCTTAAAGGTTGCAACCTGAGCTAGCTTCTTTTGCCCATGTTCGTCAGTTTCAGAGGGTGGATTTCTCCGTGTTGCTTTTTCCCCAGGTCTCCACGCCCTTGTGTGTTTCTTTTGCTTAACGATTGCCACCTGAGCTAGCCTCTCTTGCCCATCCTCGTCAGTTTCAGAGGGTAGATATATCAGGGTTGCTTTTTCCCCAGGTCTCCACTCCCTTGTGTGTTTCTTTTGCTTAAAGTTTGCCACCTGAAGCCAGCCTCTCTTGCCCATCTTCCTCAGTTTCAGAGGGTAGATATTTCAGGGTTGATTTTTCCCCAGGTCTCCACGCCTTTGGGTTTTGTTTTTGCTTAACGATTGCCACCTGAGGTAGCCTCTCTTGCCCATCGTCCTGAGTTTCAGAGGGTAGATTTCTCCGTGTTGCTTTTTCCCCAGGTCTCCACGCCCTTGTGTGTTTCTTTTGCTTCACGATTGCCACCTGAGGTAGCCTCTGTTGCCCATCCTCATTAGTTTCAGAGGGTGGATTTCTCCCTGTTGCTTTTTCCCCAGGTCTCCACGCCTTTGGGTTTTGTTTTTGCTTAACGATTGCCACCTGAGGTAGCCTCTGTTTCCCATCTTCCTCAATTTCAGAGGGTTGATATTTCAGGGTTGCTTTTTCCCCAGTTCTCCACGCCCTTGTGTCTTTCTTTTGCTTAACGATTGCCACCTGAGGTAGCATCTGTTGCCCATTCTCATCAGTTTCAAAAGGTACATTTCTCAGTGCTGCTTTTCCCCCAGGTCTCCACGCCCTTGTGTGTTTGTTTTGCTTAAAGTTTGCCACCTGAGCCAGCCTCTCTTGCCCATCTTCCACAGTTTCAGAGGGTAGATATTTCAGCGTTGCTTTTTCCCCAGGTCTTCACGCCTTTGGGTTTTGTTTTTGCTTAACGATTGCCACCTGGGCTAGCCTCTGTTGCCCATCTTCCTCAGTTTCAGAGGGTGGATTTCTCAGTGTTGCCTTTTCGCCAGCTCCCCACGCCCTTGTGTGTTTCTTTTGCTTAAAGATTGTCACCTGAGCTAGGCACTGTTGCTCTGCTTCCTCAGTTTCAGAGGGTACCTTTTTCAGGGTTGCTTTTTGACCGGGTCTCCTCGCCATTGTATTTTTCTATTTTCTTTTTTTTGCTTAAAGATTGCCACCTGAGCTAGCCTCTGTTGCCCATCTCCTTTGGTTTCAGAGGGTAGATTTCTCAGTGTTTCTTTTTCGCCAGCTCTCCACGCCCTTGCGTCTTTTTTTTTTTCTGCTTAAAGGTTGCAACCTGAGCTAGCTTCTTTTGCCCATGTTCGTCAGTTTCAGAGGGTGGATTTCTCCGTGTTGCTTTTTCCCCAGGTCTCCACGCCCTTGTGTGTTTCTTTTGCTTAACGATTGCCACCTGAGGTAGCCTCTGTTGCCCATCCTCGTCAGTTTCAGAGGGTAGATTTCCCAGGGTTGCTTTTTCCCCAGGTCTCCACGCCCTTGTGTGTTTCTTTTGCTTAAAGTTTGCCATCTGAAGCCAGCCTCTCTTGCCCATCTTCCTCAGTTTCAGAGGGTAGATATTTCAGGGTTGCTTTTTCCCCAGGTCTCCACGCCTTTGGGTTGTTTTTGCTTAACGATTTCCACCTGAGGTAGCCTCTGTTGCCCATCCTCGTCAGTTTCAGAGGGTGGATTTCTCCCTGTTGCTTTTTCCCCAGGTCTCCACGCCCTTGTGTGTTCCTTTTGCTTAAACTTTGCCACCTGAAGCCAGACTCTCTTGCCCATCTTCCTCAGTTTCAGAGGGTAGATATTTCAGGGTTGCTTTTTCCCCAGGTCTCCACGCCTTTGGGTTTTGTTTTTGCTTAACGATTGCCACCTGGGCTAGCCTCTGTTGCCCATCTTCCTCAGTTTCAGAGGGTGGATTTCTCCGTGTTGCTTTTTCCCCAGGTCTCCCCGCCCTTGTGTGTTTCTTTTGCTTAACGATTGCCACCTGAGGTAGCCTCTGTTGCCCATCCTCGTCAGTTTCAGAGGGTAGATTTCTCAGTGCTGCTTTTTCCCCAGGTCTCCACGCCCTCGTGTGTTTCTTTTGCTTAAAGTTTGTCACCTGAAGCCAGCCTCTCTTGCCCATCTTCCTCAGTTTCAGAGGGTAGATATTTCAGCGTTGCTTTTTCCCCAGGTCTTCACGCCTTAGTGTTTTGTTTTTGCTTAACGATTGCCACCTGGGCTAGCCTCTGTTGCCCATCTTCCTCAGTTTCAGAGGGTGGATTTCTCCGTGTTGCTCTTTCCCCAGGTCTCCACACCCTTGTGTGTTTCTTTTGCTTAAAGATTGCCACCTGAGCTAGCCTCTGTTGCCCATCTTCGTCCGTTTCAGAGGGTGGATTTCTCAGTGTTGCCTTTTCGCCAGCTCCCCACGCCCTTGTGTGTTTCTTTTGCTTAAAGATTGTCACCTGAGCTAGGCACTGTTGCCCTGCTTCCTCAGTTTCAGAGGGTACCTTTTTCAGGGTAGCTTTTTGACCGGGTCTCCTCGCCATTGTATTTTTCTATTTCACTTTTTTTGCATAAAGATTGCCACCTGAGCTAGCCTCTGTTGCCCATCTTCTTCGGTTTCAGAGGGTAGATTTCTCAGTGTTTCTTTTTCGCCAGCTCTCCACGCCCTTGCGTCTTTTTTTTTTCTGCTTAAAGGTTGCAACCTGAGCTTGCTTCTTTTGCCCATGTTCGTCAGTTTCAGAGGGTGGATTTCTCCGTGTTGCTTTTTCCCCAGGTCTCCACGCCCTTGTGTGTTTCTTTTGCTTAACGATTGCCACCTGAGGTAGCCTCTGTTGCCCATCCTCGTCAGTTTCAGAGGGTAGATATATCAGGGTTGCTTTTTCCCCAGGTCTCCACGCCCTTGTGTGTTTCTTTTGCTTAAAGTTTGAAACCTGAAGCCAGCCTCTCTTGCCCATCTTCCTCAGTTTCAGAGGGTACATATTTCAGGGTTGCTTTTTCCCCAGGTCTCCACGCCTTTGGGTTTTGTTTCTGCTTAACGATTGCCACCTGAGGTAGCCTCTGTTGCCCTTGTTCCTCATTTTCAGAGGGTGGATTTCTCCGTGTTGCTTTTTCCCCAGGTCTCCACGCCCTTGTGTGTTTCTTTTGCTTAACGATTGCCACCTGAGGTAGCCTCTGTTGCCCATCCTCGTCAGTTTCAGAGGGTGGATTTCTCCCTGTTGCTTTTTCCGCAGGTCTCGACGCCCTCGTGTGTTTCTTTTGCTTAAAGTTTGTCACCTGAAGCCAGCTTCTCTTGCCCATCTTCCACAGTTTCAGAGGGTAGATATTTCAGCGTTGCTTTTTCCCCAGGTCTTCACACCTTAGTGTTTTGTTTTTGCTTAACGATTGCCACCTGGGCTAGTCTCTGTTTCCCATCTTCCTCAGTTTCCGAGGGTGGATTTCTCCCTGTTGCTTTTTCCCCAGGTCTCCACACCCTTGTGTGTTTCTTTTGCTTAACGATTGCCACCTGAGGTAGCCTCTGTTGCCCATCCTCGTCAGTTTCAGAGGGTAGATTTCTCAGTGCTGCTTTTTCCCCAGGTCTCCACGCCCTTGTGTGTTTCTTTTGCTTAAAGTTTGCCACCTGAAGCCAGCCTCTCTTGCCCATCTTCCTCAGTTTCAGAGGGTAGATATTTCAGGGTTGCTTTTTACCCAGGTCTCCACGCCTTTGGGTTTTGTTTTTGCTTAACGATTGCCATCTGAGGTAGCCTCTCTTGCCCATCGTCCTGAGTTTCAGAGGGTGGATTTCTCCGTGTTGCTTTTTCCCCAGGTCTCCACGCCCTTGTGTGTTTCTTTTGCTTAACGATTGCCACCTGAGGTAGCCTCTGTTGCCCATCCTCGTCAGTTTCAGAGGGTAGATTTCTCCCTGTTGCTTTTTCCCCAGGTCTCCACGCCCTTGTGTGTTTCTTTTGCTTAACGTTTGCCACCTGAAGCCAGCCTCTCTTGCCCATCTTCCTCAGTTTCAGAGGGTAGATATTTCAGGGTTGCTTTTTACCCAGGTCTCCACGCTTTTGGGTTTTGTTTTTGCTTAACGATTGCCACCTGAGGTAGCCTCTGTTGCCCATCTTCCTCAGTTTCAGAGGGTGGATTTCTCAGTGTTGCTTTTTACCCAGGTCTCCACGCCCTTGTGTGTTTCTTTTGCTTAAAGATTGCCACCTGAGCTAGCCTCTGTTGCCCATCTTCGTCCGTTTCAGACGGTGGATTTCTCAGTGTTGCCTTTTTGCCAGCTCCCCACGCCCTTGTGTGTTTCTTTTGCTTAAAGATTGTCACCTGAGCTAGGCACTGTTGCCCTGCTTCCTCAGTTTCAGAGGGTACCTTTTTCAGGGTTGCTTTTTTACCGGGTCTCCTCGCCATTGTATTTTTCTATTTTCTTTTTTTTGCTTAAAGATTGCCACCTGAGCTAGCCTCTGTTGCCCATCTCCTTTGGTTTCAGAGGGTAGATTTCTCAGTGTTTCTTTTTCGCCAGCTCTCCACGCCCTTGCGTCTTTTTTTTTTTCTGCTTAAAGGTTGCAACCTGAGCTAGCTTCTTTTGCCCATGTTCGTCAGTTTCAGAGGGTGGATTTCTCCGTGTTGCTTTTTCCCCAGGTCTCCACGCCCTTGTGTGTTTCTTTTGCTTAAGGATTGCCACCTGAGGTAGCCTCTGTTGCCCATCCTCGTCAGTTTCAGAGGGTAGATTTCCCAGGGTTGCTTTTTCCCCAGGTCTCCACGCCCTTGTGTGTTTCTTTTGCTTAAAGTTTGCCAACTGAAGCCAGCCTCTCTTGCCCATCTTCCTCAGTTTCAGAGGGTAGATATTTCACGGTTGCTTTTTCCCCAGGTCTCCACGCCTTTGGGTTGTTTTTGCTTAACGATTGCCACCTGAGGTAGCCTCTGTTGCCCATCCTCGTCAGTTTCAGAGGGTGGATTTCTCCCTGTTGCTTTTTCCCCAGGTCTCCACGCCCTTGTGTGTTCCTTTTGCTTAAACTTTGCCACCTGAAGCCAGACTCTCTTGCCCATCTTCCTCAGTTTCAGAGGGTAGATATTTCAGGGTTGCTTTTTCCCCAGGTCTCCACGCCTTTGGGTTTTGTTTTTGCTTAACGATTGCCACCTGGGCTAGCCTCTGTTGCCCATCTTCCTCAGTTTCAGAGGTTGGATTTCTCCGTGTTGCTTTTTCCCCAGGTCTCCCCGCCCTTGTGTGTTTCTTTTGCTTAACGATTGCCACCTGAGGTAGCCTCTGTTGCCCATCCTCGTCAGTTTCAGAGGGTAGATTTCTCAGTGCTGCTTTTTCCCCAGGTCTCCACGCCCTCGTGTGTTTCTTTTGCTTAAAGTTTGTCACCTGAAGCCAGCCTCTCTTGCCCATCTTCCTCAGTTTCAGAGGGTAGATATTTCAGCGTTGCTTTTTCCCGAGGTCTTCACGCCTTAGTGTTTTGTTTTTGCTTAACGATTGCCACCTGGGCTAGCCTCTGTTGCCCATCTTCCTCAGTTTCAGAGGGTGGATTTCTCCGTGTTGCTCTTTCCCCAGGTCTCCACACCCTTGTGTGTTTCTTTTGCTTAAAGATTGCCACCTGAGCTAGCCTCTGTTGCCCATCTTCGTCCGTTTCAGAGGGTGGATTTCTCAGTGTTGCCTTTTCGCCATCTCCCCACGCCCTTGTGTGTTTCTTTTGCTTAAAGATTGTCACCTGAGCTAGGCACTGTTGCCCTGCTTCCTCAGTTTCAGAGGGTACCTTTTTCAGGGTAGCTTTTTGACCGGGTCTCCTCGCCATTGTATTTTTCTATTTCACTTTTTTTGCATAAAGATTGCCACCTGAGCTAGCCTCTGTTGCCCATCTTCTTCGGTTTCAGAGGGTAGATTTCTCAGTGTTTCTTTTTCGCCAGCTCTCCACGCCCTTGCGTCTTTTTTTTTTCTGCTTAAAGGTTGCAACCTGAGCTTGCTTCTTTTGCCCATGTTCGTCAGTTTCAGAGGGTGGATTTCTCCGTGTTGCTTTTTCCCCAGGTCTCCACGCGTTTGGGTTTTGTTTTTGCTTAAGGATTGCCACCTGAGGTAGCCTCTGTTGCCCATCTTCCTCAGTTTCAGAGGGTGGATTTCTCCGTGTTGCTTTTTCCACAGGTCTCCACGCCCTTGTGTGTTTCTTTTGCTTAACGATTGCCACCTGACCTAGCCTCTGTTGCCCATCCTCGTCAGTTTCAGAGGGTAGATATTTCAGGGTTGCTTTTTCCCCGGGTCTCCACGCCCTTGTGTGTTTCTTTTGCTTAACGTTTGCCACCTGAAGCCAGCCTCTCTTGCCCATCTTCCTCAGTTTCAGAGGGTAGATATTTCAGGGTTGCTGTTTCCCCAGGTCTCCACGCCCTTGTGTGTTTCTTTTGCTTAACGATTGCCATCTGAAGCCAGCCTCTCTTGCCCATCTTCCTCAGTTTCAGAGGGTGGATTTCTCCGTGTTGCTTTTTCCCCAGGTCTCCACGCCCTTGTGTGTTTCTTTTGCTTAAAGATTGCCACCTGAGCTAGCCTCTGTTGCCCATCTTCGTCCGTTTCAGAGGGTGGATTTCTCAGTGTTGCCTTTTCGCCAGCTCCCCACGCCCTTGTGTGTTTCTTTTGCTTAAAGATTGTCACCTGAGCTAGGCACTGTTGCCCTGCTTCCTCAGTTTCAGAGGGTACCTTTTTCAGGGTAGCTTTTTGACCGGGTCTCCTCGCCATTGTATTTTTCTGTTTCACTTTTTTTGCATAAAGATTGCCACCTGAGCTAGCCTCTGTTGCCCATCTTCTTCGGTTTCAGAGGGTAGATTTCTCAGTGTTTCTTTTTCGCCAGCTCTCCACGCCCTTGCGTCTTTTTTTTTTCTGCTTAAAGCTTGCAACCTGAGCTAGCTTCTTTTGCCCATGTTCGTCAGTTTCAGAGGGTGGATTTCTCCGTGTTGCTTTTTCCCCAGGTCTCCACGCCCTTGTGTGTTTCTTTTGCTTAACGATTGCCACCTGAGGTAGCCTCTGTTGCCCATCCTCGTCAGTTTCAGAGGGTAGATATATCAGGGTTGCTTTTTCCCCAGGTCTCCACGCCCTTGTGTGTTTCTTTTGCTTAACGAATGCCACCTGAGGTAGCCTCTGTTGCCCATCCTCGTCGGTTTCAGAGGGTGGATTTCTCCCTGTTGCTTTTTCCCCAGGTCTCCACGCCCTTGTGTGTTCCTTTTGCTTAAACTTTGCCACATGAAGCCAGACTCTCTTGCCCATCTTCCTCAGTTTCAGAGGGTAGATATTTCAGGGTTGCTTTTTCCCCAGGTCTCCACGCCTTTGGGTTTTGTTTTTGCTTAACGATTGCCACCTGGGCTAGCCTCTCTTGCCCATATTCCTAAGTTTCCGAGGGTGGATTTCTCCGTGTTGCTTTTTCCCCAGGTCTCCACGCCCTTGTGTGTTTCTTTTGCTTAACGATTGCCACCTGAGGTAGCCTCTGTTGCCCATCCTCGTCAGTTTCAGAGGGTAGATATATCAGGGTTGCTTTTTCCCCAGGTCTCCACGCCCTTGTGTGTTTCTTTTGCTTAACGATTGCCACCTGAGGTAGCCTCTGTTGCCCATCCTCGTCAGTTTCAGAGGGTGGATTTCTCCGTGTTGCTTTTTCCCCAGGTCTCCACGCCCTTGTGTGTTCCTTTTGCTTAAACTTTGCCACCTGAAGCCAGACTCTCTTGCCCATCCTCGTCAGTTTCAGAGGGTAGATATTTCAGGGTTGCTTTTTCCCCAGGTCTCCACGCCTTTGGGTTTTGTTTTTGCTTAACGATTGCCACCTGGGCTAGCCTCTGTTGCCCATCTTCCTCAGTTTCAGAGGTTGGATTTCTCCGTGTTGCTTTTTCCCCAGGTCTCCCCGCCCTTGTGTGTTTCTTTTGCTTAACGATTGCCACCTGAGGTAGCCTCTGTTGCCCATCCTCGTCAGTTTCAGAGGGTAGATTTCTCAGTGCTGCTTTTTCCCCAGGTCTGCACGCCCTCGTGTGTTTCTTTTGCTTAAAGTTTGTCACCTGAAGCCAGCCTCTCTTGCCCATCTTCCTCAGTTTCAGAGGGTAGATATTTCAGCGTTGCTTTTTCCCCAGGTCTTCACGCCTTAGTGTTTTGTTTTTGCTTAACGATTGCCACCTGGGCTAGCCTCTGTTGCCCATCTTCCTCAGTTTCAGAGGGTGGATTTCTCCGTGTTGCTCTTTCCCCAGGTCTCCACATCCTTGTGTGTTTCTTTTCCATAAAGATTGCCACCTGAGCTAGCCTCTGTTGCCCATCTTCTTCGGTTTCAGAGGGTAGATTTCTCAGTGTTTCTTTTTCGCCAGCTCTCCACGCCCTTGCGTCTTTTTTTTTTCTGCTTAAAGGTTGCAACCTGAGCTTGCTTCTTTTGCCCATGTTCGTCAGTTTCAGAGGGTGGATTTCTCCGTGTTGCTTTTTCCCAGGTCTCCACGAACTTGTGTGTTTCTTTTGCTTAACGATTGCCACCTGAGGTAGCCTCTGTTGCCCATCCTCGTCAGTTTCAGAGGGTAGATATATCAGGGTTACTTTTTCCCCAGGTCTCCACGCCCTTGTGTGTTTCTTTTGCTTAAAGTTTGCCACCTGAAGCCAGCCTCTCTTGCCCATCTTCCTCAGTATCAGAGGGTGGATTTCTCCGTGTTGCTTTTTCCCCAGGTCTCCACGCCCTTGTGTGTTTCTTTTGCTTAACGATTGCCACCTGAGGTAGCCTCTGTTGCCCATCCTCGTCAGTTTCAGAGGGTGGATTTCTCCCTGTTGCTTTTTCCCCAGGTCTCCAGGCCCTTGTGTGTTCCTTTTGCTTAAACTTTGCCACCTGAAGCCAGACTCTCTTGCCCATCTTCCTCAGTTTCAGAGGGTAGATATTTCAGGGTTGCTTTTTCCCCAGGTCTCCACGCTTTTGGGTTTTGTTTTTGCTTAACGATTGCCACCTGGGCTAGCCTCTCTTGCCCATCTTCCTCAGTTTCAGAGGGTGGATTTCTCAGTGCTGCTTTTTCCCCAGGTCTCCACGCCCTTGTGTGTTTGTTTTGCTTAAAGTTTGCCACCTGAGCCAGCCTCTCTTGCCCATCTTCCACAGTTTCAGACGGTAGATATTTCAGGGTTGCTTTTTCCCCAGGTCTCCACGCGTTTGGGTTTTGTTTTTGCTTAAGGATTGCCACCTGAGGTAGCCTCTGTTGCCCATCTTCCTCAGTTTCAGAGGGTGGATTTCTCCGTGTTGCTTTTTCCACAGGTCTCCACGCCCTTGTGTGTTTCTTTTGCTTAACGATTGCCACCTGACCTAGCCTCTGTTGCCCATCCTCGTCAGTTTCAGAGGGTAGATATTTCAGGGTTGCTTTTTCCCCAGGTCTCCACGCCCTTGTGTGTTTCTTTTGCTTAACGTTTGCCACCTGAAGCCAGCCTCTCTTGCCCATCTTCCTCAGTTTCAGAGGGTAGATATTTCAGGGTTGCTGTTTCCCCAGGTCTCCACGCCCTTGTGTGTTTCTTTTGCTTAACGATTGCCATCTGAAGCCAGCCTCTCTTGCCCATCTTCCTCAGTTTCAGAGGGTGGATTTCTCCGTGTTGCTTTTTCCCCAGGTCTCCACGCCCTTGTGTGTTTCTTTTGCTTAAAGATTGCCACCTGAGCTAGCCTCTGTTGCCCATCTTCGTCCGTTTCAGAGGGTGGATTTCTCAGTGTTGCCTTTTCGCCAGCTCCCCACGCCCTTGTGTGTTTCTTTTGCTTAAAGATTGTCACCTGAGCTAGGCACTGTTGCCCTGCTTCCTCAGTTTCAGAGGGTACCTTTTTCAGGGTAGCTTTTTGACCGGGTCTACTCGCCATTGTATTTTTCTGTTTCACTTTTTTTGCATAAAGATTGCCACCTGAGCTAGCCTCTGTTGCCCATCTTCTTCGGTTTCAGAGGGTAGATTTCTCAGTGTTTCTTTTTCGCCAGCTCTCCACGCCCTTGCGTCTTTTTTTTTTCTGCTTAAAGTTTGCAACCTGAGCTAGCTTCTTTTGCCCATGTTCGTCAGTTTCAGAGGGTGGATTTCTCCGTGTTGCTTTTTCCCCAGGTCTCCACGCCCTTGTGTGTTTCTTTTGCTTAACGATTGCCACCTGAGGTAGCCTCTGTTGCCCATCCTCGTCAGTTTCAGAGGGTAGATATATCAGGGTTGCTTTTTCCCCAGGTCTCCACGCCCTTGTGTGTTTCTTTTGCTTAACGATTGCCACCTGAGGTAGCCTCTGTTGCCCATCCTCGTCAGTTTCAGAGGGTGGATTTCTCCCTGTTGCTTTTTCCCCAGGTCTCCACGCCCTTGTGTGTTCCTTTTGCTTAAACTTTGCCACATGAAGCCAGACTCTCTTGCCCATCTTCCTCAGTTTCAGAGGGTAGATATTTCAGGGTTGCTTTTTCCCCAGGTCTCCACGCCTTTGGGTTTTGTTTTTGCTTAACGATTGCCACCTGGGCTAGCCTCTCTTGCCCATATTCCTAAGTTTCCGAGGGTGGATTTCTCCGTGTTGCTTTTTCCCCAGGTCTCCACGCCCTTGTGTGTTTCTTTTGCTTAACGATTGCCACCTGAGGTAGCCTCTGTTGCCCATCCTCGTCAGTTTCAGAGGGTAGATATATCAGGGTTGCTTTTTCCCCAGGTCTCCACGCCCTTGTGTGTTTCTTTGGCTTAACGATTGCCACCTGAGGTAGCCTCTGTTGCCCATCCTCGTCAGTTTCAGAGGGTGGATTTCTCCCTGTTGCTTTTTCCCCAGGTCTCCACGCCCTTGTGTGTTCCTTTTGCTTAAACTTTGCCACCTGAAGCCAGACTCTCTTGCCCATCTTCCTCAGTTTCAGAGGGTAGATATTTCAGGGTTGCTTTTTCCCCATGTCTCCACGCCTTTGGGTTTTGTTTTTGCTTAACGATTGCCACCTGGGCTAGCCTCTGTTGCCCATCTTCCTCAGTTTCAGAGGTTGGATTTCTCCGTGTTGCTTTTTCCCCAGGTCTCCCCGCCCTTGTGTGTTTCTTTTGCTTAACGATTGCCACCTGAGGTAGCCTCTGTTGCCCATCCTCGTCAGTTTCAGAGGGTAGATTTCTCAGTGCTGCTTTTTCCCCAGGTCTGCACGCCCTCGTGTGTTTCTTTTGCTTAAAGTTTGTCACCTGAAGCCAGCCTCTCTTGCCCATCTTCCTCAGTTTCAGAGGGTAGATATTTCAGCGTTGCTTTTTCCCCAGGTCTTCACGCCTTAGTGTTTTGTTTTTGCTTAAAGATTGCCACCTGAGCTAGCCTCTCTTGCCCATCTTCCTGAGTTTCAGAGGGTCGATATCTCCGTGTTGCTGTTTCCCCAGGTCTCCACGCCCTTGTGTGTTTCTTTTGCTTAACGTTTGCCACCTGAAGCCAGCCTCTCTTGCCCATCTTCCTCAGTTTCAGAGGGTAGATATTTCAGGGTTGCTGTTTCCCCAGGTCTCCACGCCCTTGTGTGTTTCTTTTGGTTAACGTTTGCCACCTGAAGCCAGCCTCTCTTGCCCATCTTCCTCAGTTTCAGAGGGTGGATTTCTCCGTGTTGCTTTTTCCCCAGGTCTCCACGCCCTTGTGTGTTTCTTTTGCTTAAAGATTGCCACCTGAGCTAGCCTCTGTTGCCCATCTTCGTCCGTTTCAGAGGGTGGATTTCTCAGTGTTGCCTTTTCGCCAGCTCCCCACGCCCTTGTGTGTTTCTTTTGCTTAAAGATTGTCACCTGAGCTAGGCACTGTTGCGCTGCTTCCTCAGTTTCAGAGGGTACCTTTTTCAGCGTAGCTTTTTGACCGGGTCTCCTCGCCATTGTATTTTTCTATTTCACTTTTTTTGCATAAAGATTGCCACCTGAGCTAGCCTCTGTTGCCCATCTTCTTCGGTTTCAGAGGGTAGATTTCTCAGTGTTTCTTTTTCGCCAGCTCTCCACGCCCTTGCGTCTTTTTTTTTTCTGCTTAAAGGTTGCAACCTTAGCTTGCTTCTTTTGCCCATGTTCGTCAGTTTCAGAGGGTAGATTTCTCAGTGCTGCTTTTTCCCCAGGTCTCCACGCCCTTGTGTGTTTCTTTTGCTTAAAGTTTGCCACCTGAAGCCAGGCTCTCTTGCCCATCTTCCTCAGTTTCAGAGGGTAGATATTTCAGGGTTGCTTTTTCCCCAGGTCTCCACGCCTTTGGGTTTTGTTTTTGCTTAACGATTGCCACCTGAGGTAGCCTCTCTTGCCCATCGTCCTGAGTTTCAGAGGGTGGATTTCTCCGTGTTGCTTTTTCCCCAGGTCTCCACGCCCTTGTGTATTTCTTTTGCTTCACGATTGCCACCTGAGGTAGCCTCTGTTGCCCATCCTCGTCAGTTTCAGAGGGTAGATTTCTCCCTGTTGCTTTTTCCCCAGGACTCCACGCCCTTGTGTGTTTCTTTTGCTTAACGTTTGCCACCTGAAGCCAGCCTCTCTTGCCCATCTTCCTCAGTTTCAGAGGGTAGATATTTCAGGGTTGCTTTTTACCCAGGTCTCCACGCTTTTGGGTTTTGTTTTTGCTTAACGATTGCCACCTGAGGTAGCCTCTGTTGCCCATCTTCCTCAGTTTCAGAGGGTGGATTTCTCAGTGTTGCTTTTTACCCGGGTCTCCACGCCCTTGTGTGTTTCTTTTGCTTAAAGATTGCCATCTGAGCTAGCCTCTGTTGCCCATCTTCGTCCGTTTCAGAGGGTGGATTTCTCAGTGTTGCCTTTTCGCCAGCTCCCCACGCCCTTGTGTGTTTCTTTTGCTTAAAGATTGTCACCTGAGCTAGGCACTGTTGCCCTGCTTCCTCAGTTTCAGAGGGTACCTTTTTCAGGGTAGCTTTTTGACCGGGTCTCCTCGCCATTGTATTTTTCTATTTCACTTTTTTTGCATAAAGATTGCCACCTGAGCTAGCCTCTGTTGCCCATCTTCTTCGGTTTCAGAGGGTAGATTTCTCAGTGTTTCATGTTCGCCAGCTCTCCACGCCCTTGCGTCTTTTTTTTTTTCTGCTTAAAGGTTGCAACCTGAGCTAGCTTCTTTTGCCCATGTTCGTCAGTTTCAGAGGGTGGATTTCTCCGTGTTGCTTTTTCCCCAGGTCTCCACGCCCTTGTGTGTTTCTTTTGCTTAACGATTGCCACCTGAGGTAGCCTCTGTTGCCCATCCTCGTCAGTTTCAGAGGGTAGATTTCTCAGTGCTGCTTTTTCCCCAGGTCTCCCCGCCCTTGTGTGTTTCTTTTGCTTAAAGATTGCCACCTGAAGCCAGCCTCTCTTGCCCATCTTCCTCAGTTTCAGAGGGTAGATATTTCAGGGTTGCTTTTTCCCCAGGTCTCCACGCCTTTGGGTTTTGTTTTTGCTTAACGATTGCCACCTGAGCTAGCCTCTCTTGCCCATCTTTCTGAGTTTCAGAGGGTCGATATCTCCGTGTTGCTGTTTCCCCAGGTCTCCACGCCCTTGTGTGTTTATTTTGCTTAACGTTTGCCACTTGAAGCCAGCCTCTCTTGCCCATCTTCCTCAGTTTCAGAGGGTGGATTTCTCCGTGTTGCTTTTTCCCCAGGTCACCACGCCCTTGTGTGTTTCTTTTGCTTAAAGATTGCCACCTGAGGTAGCCTCTGTTGCCCATCTTCGTCCGTTTCAGAGGGTGGATTTCTCAGTGTTGCCTTTTCGCCAGCTCCCCACGCCCTTGTGTGTTTCTTTTGCTTAAAGATTGTCACGTGAGCTAGGCACTGTTGCCCTGCTTCCTCAGTTTCAGAGGGTACCTTTTTCAGGGTAGCTTTTTGTCCGGGTCTCCTCGCCATTGTATTTTTCTATTTCACTTTTTTTGCATAAAGATTGCCACCTGAGCTAGCCTCTGTTGCCCATCTTCTTCAGTTTCAGAGGCTAGATTTCTCTGTGTTTCTTTTTCGCCAGCTCTCCACGCCCTTGCGTCTTTTTTTTTTCTGCTTAAAGGTTGCAACCTGAGCTTGCTTCTTTTGCCCATGTTCGTCAATTTCAGAGGGTGGATTAATCCATGTTGCTTTTTCCCCAGGTCTCCACGCCCTTGTGTGTTTCTTTTGCTTAACGATTGAAACCTGAGGTAGCCTCTGTTGCCCATCCTCGTCAGTTTCAGAGGGTAGATATATCAGGGTTGCTTTTTCCCCAGGTCTCCACGCCCTTGTGTGTTTCTTTTGCTTAAAGTTTGAAACCTGAATCCAGCCTCTCTTGCCCATCTTCCTCAGTTTCAGAGGGTAGATATTTCAGGGTTGCTTTTTCCCCAGGTCTCCACGCCTTTGGGTTTTGTTTCTGCTTAACGATTGCCACCTGAGGTAGCCTCTGTTGCCCTTGTTCCTCAGTTTCAGAGGGTGGATTTCTCCGTGTTGCTTTTTCCCCAGGTCTCCACGCCCTTGTGTGTTTCTTTTGCTTAACGATTGCCACCTGAGGTAGCCTCTGTTGCCCATCCTCGTCAGTTTCAGAGGGTGGATTTCTCCCTGTTGCTTTTTCCCCAGGTCTCCACGCCCTTGTGTGTTCCTTTTGCTTAAACTTTGCCACCTGAAGCCAGACTCTCTTGCCCATCTTCCTCAGTTTCAGAGGGTGGATTTCTCCGTGTTGCTTTTTCCCCAGGTCTCCACGCCTTTGGGTTTTGTTTTTGCTTAACGATTGCCACCTGAGGTAGCCTCTGTTTCCCATCTTCCTCAATTTCAGAGGGTTGATATTTCAGGGTTGCTTTTTCCCCAGTTCTCCACGCCCTTGTGTCTTTCTTTTGCTTAACGATTGCCACCTGAGGTAGCATCTGTTGCCCATTCTCATCAGTTTCAGAAGGTAGATTTCTCAGTGCTGCTTTTCCCCCAGGTCTCCACGCCCTTGTGTGTTTGTTTTGCTTAAAGTTTGCCACCTGAGCCAGCCTCTCTTGCCCATCTTCCACAGTTTCAGACGGTAGATATTTCAGGGTTGCTTTTTCCCCATGTCTCCACGCCTTTGGGTTTTGTTTCTGCTTAAGGATTGCCACCTGAGGTAGCCTCTGTTGCCCATCTTCCTCAGTTTCAGAGGGTGGATTTCTCCGTGTTGCTTTTTCCCCAGGTCTCCACGCCCTTGTGTGTTTCTTTTGCTTAACGATTGCCACCTGAGGTACCCTCTGTTGCCCATCCTCGTCAGTTTCAGAGGGTAGATTTCTCAGTGCTGCTTTTTCCCCAGGTCTCCACGCCCTCGTGTGTTTCTTTTGCTTAAAGTTTGTCACCTGAAGCCAGCCTCTCTTGGCCATCTTCCTCAGTTTCAAAGGGTAGATATTTCTGCGTTGCTTTTTCCCCAGGTCTTCACGCCTTTGGGTTTTGTTTTTGCTTAACGATTGCCACCTGGGCTAGCCTCTGTTGCCCATCTTCGTCCGTTTCAGAGGGTGGATTTCTCAGTGTTGCCTTTTCGCCAGCTCCCCACGCCCTTGTGTGTTTCTTTTGCTTAAAGATTGTCACCTGAGCTAGGCACTGTTGCTCTGCTTCCTCAGTTTCAGAGGGTACCTTTTTCAGCGTAGCTTTTTGACCGGGTCTCCTCGCCATTGTATTTTTCTATTTCACTTTTTTTGCATAAAGATTGCCACCTGAGCTAGCCTCTGTTGCCCATCTTCTTCGGTTTCAGAGGGTAGATTTCTCAGTGTTTCTTTTTCGCCAGCTCTCCACGCCCTTGCGTCTTTTTTTTTTCTGCTTAAAGGTTGCAACCTTAGCTTGCTTCTTTTGCCCATGTTCGTCAGTTTCAGAGGGTAGATTTCTCAGTGCTGCTTTTTCCCCAGGTCTCCACGCCCTTGTGTGTTTCTTTTGCTTAAAGTTTGCCACCTGAAGCCAGGCTCTCTTGCCCATCTTCCTCAGTTTCAGAGGGTAGATATTTCAGGGTTGCTTTTTCCCCAGGTCTCCACGCCTTTGGGTTTTGTTTTTGCTTAACGATTGCCACCTGAGGTAGCCTCTCTTGCCCATCGTCCTGAGTTTCAGAGGGTGGATTTCTCCGTGTTGCTTTTTCCCCAGGTCTCCACGCCCTTGTGTATTTCTTTTGCTTCACGATTGCCACCTGAGGTAGCCTCTGTTGCCCATCCTCGTCAGTTTCAGAGGGTAGATTTCTCCCTGTTGCTTTTTCCCCAGGACTCCACGCCCTTGTGTGTTTCTTTTGCTTAACGTTTGCCACCTGAAGCCAGCCTCTCTTGCCCATCTTCCTCAGTTTCAGAGGGTAGATATTTCAGGGTTGCTTTTTACCCAGGTCTCCACGCTTTTGGGTTTTGTTTTTGCTTAACGATTGCCACCTGAGGTAGCCTCTGTTGCCCATCTTCCTCAGTTTCAGAGGGTGGATTTCTCAGTGTTGCTTTTTACCCGGGTCTCCACGCCCTTGTGTGTTTCTTTTGCTTAAAGATTGCCATCTGAGCTAGCCTCTGTTGCCCATCTTCGTCCGTTTCAGAGGGTGGATTTCTCAGTGTTGCCTTTTCGCCAGCTCCCCACGCCCTTGTGTGTTTCTTTTGCTTAAAGATTGTCACCTGAGCTAGGCACTGTTGCCCTGCTTCCTCAGTTTCAGAGGGTACCTTTTTCAGGGTAGCTTTTTGACCGGGTCTCCTCGCCATTGTATTTTTCTATTTCACTTTTTTTGCATAAAGATTGCCACCTGAGCTAGCCTCTGTTGCCCATCTTCTTCGGTTTCAGAGGGTAGATTTCTCAGTGTTTCATGTTCGCCAGCTCTCCACGCCCTTGCGTCTTTTTTTTTTTCTGCTTAAAGGTTGCAACCTGAGCTAGCTTCTTTTGCCCATGTTCGTCAGTTTCAGAGGGTGGATTTCTCCGTGTTGCTTTTTCCCCAGGTCTCCACGCCCTTGTGTGTTTCTTTTGCTTAACGATTGCCACCTGAGGTAGCCTCTGTTGCCCATCCTCGTCAGTTTCAGAGGGTAGATTTCTCAGTGCTGCTTTTTCCCCAGGTCTCCCCGCCCTTGTGTGTTTCTTTTGCTTAAAGATTGCCACCTGAAGCCAGCCTCTCTTGCCCATCTTCCTCAGTTTCAGAGGGTAGATATTTCAGGGTTGCTTTTTCCCCAGGTCTCCACGCCTTTGGGTTTTGTTTTTGCTTAACGATTGCCACCTGAGCTAGCCTCTCTTGCCCATCTTTCTGAGTTTCAGAGGGTCGATATCTCCGTGTTGCTGTTTCCCCAGGTCTCCACGCCCTTGTGTGTTTATTTTGCTTAACGTTTGCCACTTGAAGCCAGCCTCTCTTGCCCATCTTCCTCAGTTTCAGAGGGTGGATTTCTCCGTGTTGCTTTTTCCCCAGGTCACCACGCCCTTGTGTGTTTCTTTTGCTTAAAGATTGCCACCTGAGCTAGCCTCTGTTGCCCATCTTCGTCCGTTTCAGAGGGTGGATTTCTCAGTGTTGCCTTTTCGCCAGCTCCCCACGCCCTTGTGTGTTTCTTTTGCTTAAAGATTGTCACGTGAGCTAGGCACTGTTGCCCTGCTTCCTCAGTTTCAGAGGGTACCTTTTTCAGGGTAGCTTTTTGTCCGGGTCTCCTCGCCATTGTATTTTTCTATTTCACTTTTTTTGCATAAAGATTGCCACCTGAGCTAGCCTCTGTTGCCCATCTTCTTCAGTTTCAGAGGCTAGATTTCTCTGTGTTTCTTTTTCGCCAGCTCTCCACGCCCTTGCGTCTTTTTTTTTTCTGCTTAAAGGTTGCAACCTGAGCTTGCTTCTTTTGCCCATGTTCGTCAATTTCAGAGGGTGGATTAATCCGTGTTGCTTTTTCCCCAGGTCTCCACGCCCTTGTGTGTTTCTTTTGCTTAACGATTGAAACCTGAGGTAGCCTCTGTTGCCCATCCTCGTCAGTTTCAGAGGGTAGATATATCAGGGTTGCTTTTTCCCCAGGTCTCCACGCCCTTGTGTGTTTCTTTTGCTTAAAGTTTGAAACCTGAATCCAGCCTCTCTTGCCCATCTTCCTCAGTTTCAGAGGGTAGATATTTCAGGGTTGCTTTTTCCCCAGGTCTCCACGCCTTTGGGTTTTGTTTCTGCTTAACGATTGCCACCTGAGGTAGCCTCTGTTGCCCTTGTTCCTCAGTTTCAGAGGGTGGATTTCTCCGTGTTGCTTTTTCCCCAGGTCTCCACGCCCTTGTGTGTTTCTTTTGCTTAACGATTGCCACCTGAGGTAGCCTCTGTTGCCCATCCTCGTCAGTTTCAGAGGGTGGATTTCTCCCTGTTGCTTTTTCCCCAGGTCTCCACGCCCTTGTGTGTTCCTTTTGCTTAAACTTTGCCACCTGAAGCCAGACTCTCTTGCCCATCTTCCTCAGTTTCAGAGGGTGGATTTCTCCGTGTTGCTTTTTCCCCAGGTCTCCACGCCTTTGGGTTTTGTTTTTGCTTAACGATTGCCACCTGAGGTAGCCTCTGTTTCCCATCTTCCTCAATTTCAGAGGGTTGATATTTCAGGGTTGCTTTTTCCCCAGTTCTCCACGCCCTTGTGTCTTTCTTTTGCTTAACGATTGCCACCTGAGGTAGCATCTGTTGCCCATTCTCATCAGTTTCAGAAGGTAGATTTCTCAGTGCTGCTTTTCCCCCAGGTCTCCACGCCCTTGTGTGTTTGTTTTGCTTAAAGTTTGCCACCTGAGCCAGCCTCTCTTGCCCATCTTCCACAGTTTCAGACGGTAGATATTTCAGGGTTGCTTTTTCCCCATGTCTCCACGCCTTTGGGTTTTGTTTCTGCTTAAGGATTGCCACCTGAGGTAGCCTCTGTTGCCCATCTTCCTCAGTTTCAGAGGGTGGATTTCTCCGTGTTGCTTTTTCCCCAGGTCTCCACGCCCTTGTGTGTTTCTTTTGCTTAACGATTGCCACCTGAGGTACCCTCTGTTGCCCATCCTCGTCAGTTTCAGAGGGTAGATTTCTCAGTGCTGCTTTTTCCCCAGGTCTCCACGCCCTCGTGTGTTTCTTTTGCTTAAAGTTTGTCACCTGAAGCCAGCCTCTCTTGGCCATCTTCCTCAGTTTCAAAGGGTAGATATTTCTGCGTTGCTTTTTCCCCAGGTCTTCACGCCTTTGGGTTTTGTTTTTGCTTAACGATTGCCACCTGGGCTAGCCTCTGTTGCCCATCTTCCTCAGTTTCAGAGGGTGGATTTCTCAGTGTTGCCTTTTCGCCAGCTCCCCACGCCCTTGTGTGTTTCTTTTGCTTAAAGATTGTCACCTGAGCTAGGCACTGTTGCTCTGCTTCCTCAGTTTCAGAGGGTACCTTTTTCAGGGTTGCTTTTTGACCGGGTCTCCTCGCCATTGTATTTTTCTATTTTCTTTTTTTTGCTTAAAGATTGCCACCTGAGCTAGCCTCTGTTGCCCATCTTCTTCGGTTTCAGAGGGTAGATTTCTCAGTGTTTCTTTTTCGCCAGCTCTCCACGCCCTTGCGTCTTTTTTTTTTTCTGCTTAAAGGTTGCAACCTGAGCTGGCTTCTTTTGCCCATGTTCGTCAGTTTCAGAGGGTGGATTTCTTCGTGTTGCTTTTTCCCCAGGTCTCCACGCCCTTGTGTGTTTCTTTTGCTTAAAGATTGCCACCTGAGGTAGCCTCTGTTGCCCATCCTCGTCAGTTTCAGAGGGTAGATATATCAGGGTTGCTTTTTCCCCAGGTCTCCACGCCCTTGTGTGTTTCTTTTGCTTAAAGTTTGCCATCTGAAGCCAGCCTCTCTTGCCCATCTTCCTCAGTTTCAGAGGGTAGATATTTCAGGGTTGCTTTTTCCCCAGGTCTCCACGCCTTTGGGTTGTTTTTGCTTAACGATTGCCAGCTGAGGTAGCCTCTGTTGCCCATCCTCGTCAGTTTCAGAGGGTGGATTTCTCCCTGTTGCTTTTTCCCCAGGTCTCCACGCCCTTGTGTGTTCCTTTTGCTTAAACTTTGCCACCTGAAGCTAGACTCTCTTGCCCATCTTCCTCAGTTTCAGAGGGTAGATATTTCAGGGTTGCTTTTTCCCCAGGTCTCCACGCCTTTGGGTTTTGTTTTTGCTTAACGATTGCCACCTGGGCTAGCCTCTGTTGCCCATCTTCCTCAGTTTCAGAGGGTGGATTTCTCCGTGTTGCTTTTTCCCCAGGTCTCCCCGCCCTTGTGTGTTTCTTTTGCTTAACGATTGCCACCTGAGGTAGCCTCTGTTGCCCATCCTCGTCAGTTTCAGAGGGTAGATTTCTCAGTGCTGCTTTTTCCCCAGGTCTCCACGCCCTCGTGTGGTTCTTTTGCTTAAAGTTTGTCACCTGAAGCCAGCCTCTCTTGCCCATCTTCCTCAGTTTCAGAGGGTAGATATTTCAGCGTTGCTTTTTCCCCAGGTCTTCACGCCTTAGTGTTTTGTTTTTGCTTAACGATTGCCACCTGGGCTAGCCTCTGTTGCCCATCTTCCTCAGTTTCAGAGGGTGGATTTCTCCGTGTTGCTCTTTCCCCAGGTCTCCACACCCTTGTGTGTTTCTTTTGCTTAAAGATTGCCACCTGAGCTAGCCTCTGTTGCCCATCTTCGTCCGTTTCAGAGGGTGGATTTCTCAGTGTTGCCTTTTCGCCAGCTCCCCACGCCCTTGTGTGTTTCTTTTGCTTAAAGATTGTCACCTGAGCTAGGCACTGTTGCCCTGCTTCCTCAGTTTCAGAGGGTACCTTTTTCAGGGTAGCTTTTTGACCGGGTCTCCTCGCCATTGTATTTTTCTATTTCACTTTTTTTGCATAAAGATTGCCACCTGAGCTAGCCTCTGTTGCCCATCTTCTTAGGTTTCAGAGGGTAGATTTCTCAGTGTTTCTTTTTCGCCAGCTCTCCACGCCCTTGCGTCTTTTTTTTTTCTGCTTAAAGGTTGCAACCTGAGCTTGCTTCTTTTGCCCATGTTCGTCAGTTTCAGAGGGTGGATTTCTCCGTGTTGCTTTTTCCCCAGGTCTCCACGCCCTTGTGTGTTTCTTTTGCTTAACGATTGCCACCTGAGGTAGCCTCTGTTGCCCATCCTCGTCAGTTTCAGAGGGTAGATATATCAGGGTTACTTTTTCCCCAGGTCTCCACGCCCTTGTGTGTTTCTTTTGCTTAAAGTTTGCCACCTGAAGCCAGCCTCTCTTGCCCATCTTCCTCAGTTTCAGAGGGTGGATTTCTCCGTGTTGCTTTTTCCCCAGGTCTCCACGCCCTTGTGTGTTTCTTTTGCTTAACGATTGCCACCTGAGGTAGCCTCTGTTGCCCATCCTCGTCAGTTTCAGAGGGTGGATTTCTCCCTGTTGCTTTTTCCCCAGGTCTCCACGCCCTTGTGTGTTCCTTTTGCTTAAAGTTTGCCACCTGAAGCCAGCCTCTCTTGCCCATCTTCCTCAGTTTCAGAGGGTAGATATTTCAGGGTTGCTTTTTCCCCAGGTCTCCACGCCTTTCGGTTTTGTTTTTGCTTAACGATTGCCACCTGGGCTAGCCTCTCTTGCCCATCTTCCTCAGTTTCAGAGGGTGGATTTCTCAGTGCTGCTTTTTCCCCAGGTCTCCACGCCACTGTGTGTTTCTTTTGCTTAAAGTTTGTCACCTGAAGCCAGCCTCTCTTGCCCATCTTCCTCAGTTTCAGAGGGTAGATATTTCAGCGTTGCTTTTTCCCCAGGTCTTCACACCTTACTGTTTTGTTTTTGCTTAACGATTGCCACCTGGGCTAGCCTCTGTTTCCCATCTTCCTCAGTTTCCGAGGGTGGATTTCTCCCTGTTGCTTTTTCCCAGGTCTCCAAACCCTTGTGTGTTTCTTTTGCTTAACGATTGCCACCTGAGGTAGGCTCTGTTGCCCATCCTCGTCAGTTTCAGAGGGTAGATTTCTCAGTGCTGCTTTTTCCCCAGGTCTCCACGCCCTTGTGTGTTTGTTTTGCTTAAAGTTTGCCACCTGAGCCAGCCTCTCTTGCCCATCTTCCACAGTTTCAGACGGTAGATATTTCAGGGTTGCTTTTTCCCCAGGTCTCCACGCCTTTGGGTTTTGTTTTTGCTTAAGGATTGCCACCTGAGGTAGCCTCTGTTGCCCATCTTCCTCAGTTTCAGAGGGTGGGTTTCTCGGTGTTGCTTTTTCCACAGATCTCCACGCCCTTGTGTGTTTCTGTTGCTTAACGATTGCCACCTGACCTAGCCTCTGTTGCCCATCCTCGTCAGTTTCAGAGGGTAGATTTCTCCGTGTTGCTTTTTCCCCAGGTCTCCACGCCCATGTGTGTTTCTTTTGCTTAACGTTTGCCACCTGAAGCCAGCCTCTCTTGCCCATCTTCCTCAGTTTCAGAGGGTGGATTTCTCCGTGTTGCTTTTTCCCCAGGTCTCCACGCCCTTGTGTGTTTCTTTTGCTTAAAGATTGCCACCTGAGCTAGCCTCTGTTGCCCATCTTCGTCCGTTTCAGAGGGTGGATTTCTCAGTGTTGCCTTTTCGCCAGCTCCCCACGCCCTTGTGTGTTTCTTTTGCTTAAAGATTGTCACCTGAGCTAGGCACTGTTGCCCTGCTTCCTCAGTTTCAGAGGGTACCTTTTTCAGGGTAGCTTTTTGACCGGGTCTCCTCGCCATTGTATTTTTCTATTTCACTTTTTTTGCATAAAGATTGCCACCTGAGCTAGCCTCTGTTGCCCATCTTCTTCGGTTTCAGAGGGTAGATTTCTCAGTGTTTCTTTTTCGCCAGCTCTCCACGCCCTTGCGTCTTTTTTTTTCTGCTTAAAGGTTGCAACCTGAGCTAGCTTCTTTTGCCCATGTTCGTCAGTTTCAAAGGGTGGATTTCTCCGTGTTGCTTTTTCCCCAGGTCTCCACGCCCTTGTGTGTTTCTTTTGCTTAACGATTGCCACCTGAGGTAGCCTCTGTTGCCCATCCTCGTCAGTTTCAGAGGGTAGATATATCAGGGTTACTTTTTCCTCAGGTCTCCACGCCCTTGTGTGTTTCTTTTGCTTAACGATTGCCACCTGAGGTAGCCTCTGTTGCCCATCCTCGTCAGTTTCAGAGGGTGGATTTCTCCCTGTTGCTTTTTCCCCTGGTCTCCACGCCCTTGTGTGTTCCTTTTGCTTAAACTTTGCCACCTGAAGCCAGACTCTCTTGCCCATCTTCCTCAGTTTCAGAGGGTAGATATTTCAGGGTTGCTTTTTCCCCAGGTCTCCACGCCTTTGGTTTTTGTTTTTGCTTAACGATTGCCACCTGGGCTAGCCTCTCTTGCCCATATTCCTCAGTTTCAGAGGGTGGATTTCTCCCTGTTGCTTTTTCCCCAGGTCTCCACACCCTTGTGTGTTTCTTTTGCTTAACGATTGCCACCTGAGGTAGCCTCTGTTGCCCATCCTCGTCAGTTTCAGAGGGTAGATATATCAGGGCTGCTTTTTCCCCAGGTCTCCACGCCCTTGTGTGTTTCTTTTGCTTAAAGTTTGCCACCTGAAGCCAGCCTCTCTTGCCCATCTTCCTCAGTTTCAGAGGGTAGATATTTCAGCGTTGCTTTTTCCCCAGGTCTTCACACCTTAGTGTTTTGTTTTTGCTTAACGATTGCCACCTGGGCTAGCCTCTGTTTCCCATCTTCCTCAGTTTCCGAGGGTGGATTTCTCCCTGTTGCTTTTTCCCCAGGTGTCCACACCCTTGTGTGTTTCTTTTGCTTAACGATTGCCACCTGAGGTAGCCTCTGTTGCCCATCTTCGTCCGTTTCAGATGGTGGATTGCTCAATGTTGCCTTTTCCCCAGCTCCCCACGCCCTTGTGTGTTTCTTTTGCTTAAAGATTGCCCCCTGAAGCCAGCCTCTCTTGCCCATCTTCCTCAGTTTCAGAGGGTAGATATTTCAGGGTTGCTTTTTCCCCAGGTCTCCACGCCTTTGGGTTTTGTTTTTGCTTAACGATTGCCACCTGGGCTAGCCTCTCTTGCCCATATTCCTCAGTTTCAGAGGGTGGATTTCTCCGTGTTGCTTTTTCCACAGGTCTCCACGCCCTTGTGTGTTTCTTTTGCTTAACGATTGCCACCTGAGGTAGCCTCTGTTGCCCATCCTCGTCAGTTTCAGAGGGTAGATTTCTCAGTGCTGCTTTTTCCCCAGGTCTCCACGCCCTCGTGTGTTTCTTTTGCTTAAAGTTTGTCACCTGAAGCCAGCCTCTCTTGCCCATCTTCCTCAGTTTCAGAGGGTAGATATTTCAGCGTTGCTTTTTCCCCAGGTCTTCACACCTTAGTGTTTTGTTTTTGCTTAACGATTGCCTCCTGGGCTAGCCTCTGTTTCCCATCTTCCTCAGTTTCCGAGGGTGGATTTCTCCCTGTTGCTTTTTCCCCAGGTCTCCACACCCTTGTGTGTTTCTTTTGCTTAACGATTGCCACCTGAGGTAGCCTCTGTTGCCCATCTTCGTCCGTTTAAGATGGTGGATTTCTCAATGTTGCCTTTTCCCCAGCTCCCCACGCCCTTGTGTGTTTCTTTTGCTTAAAGATTGCCACCTGAAGCCAGCCTCTCTTGCCCATCTTCCTCAGTTTCAGAGGGTAGATATTTCAGGGTTGCTTTATCCCCAGGTCTCCACGCCTTTGGGTTTTGTTTTTGCTTAACGATTGCCACCTGAGCTAGCCTCTCTTGCCCATCTTCCTGAGTTTCAGGGGGTCGATATCTCCGTGTTGCTGTTTCCCCAGGTCTCCACGCCCTTGTGTGTTTCTTTTGCTTAACGTTTGCCACCTGAAGCCAGCCTCTCTTGCCCATCTTCCTCAGTTTCAGAGGGTAGATATTTCAGGGTTGCTGTTTCCCCAGGTCTCCACGCCCTTGTGTGTTTCTTTTGCTTAACGATTGCCATCTGAAGCCAGCCTCTCTTGCCCATCTTCCTCAGTTTCAGAGGGTGGATTTCTCCGTGTTGCTTTTTCCCCAGGTCTCCACGCCCTTGTGTGTTTCTTTTGCTTAAGGATTGCCACCTGAGCTAGCCTCTGTTGCCCATCTTCGTCCGTTTCAGAGGGTGGATTTCTCAGTGTTGCCTTTTCACCAGCTCCCCACGCCCTTGTGTGTTTCTTTTGCTTAAAGATTGTCACCTGAGCTAGGCACTGTTGCCCTGCTTCCTCAGTTTCAGAGGGTACCTTTTTCAGGGTAGCTTTTTGACCGGGTCTCCTCGCCATTGTATTTTTCTATTTCACTTTTTTTGCATAAAGATTGCCACCTGAGCTAGCCTCTGTTGCCCATCTTCTTCGGTTTCAGAGGGTAGATTTCTCAGTGTTTCATGTTCGCCAGCTCTCCACGCCCTTGCGTCTTTTTTTTTTCTGCTTAAAGGTTGCAACCTGAGCTAGCTTCTTTTGCCCATGTTCGTCAGTTTCAGAGGGTGGATTTCTCCGTGTTGCTTTTTCCCCAGGTCTCCACGCCCTTGTGTGTTTCTTTTGCTTAACGATTGCCACCTGAAGCCAGCCTCTGTTGCCCATCCTCGTCAGTTTCAGAGGGTAGATATATCAGGGTTGCTTTTTCCCCAGGTCTCCACGCCCTTGTGTGTTTCTTTTGCTTAAAGTTTGCCATCTGAAGCCAGCCTCTCTTGCCCATCTTCCTCAGTTTCAGAGGGTAGATATTTCAGGGTTGCTTTTTCCCCAGGTCTCCACGCCTTTGGGTTGTTTTTGCTTAACGATTGCCAGCTGAGGTAGCCTCTGTTGCCCATCCTCGTCAGTTTCAGAGGGTGGATTTCTCCCTGTTGCTTTTTCCCCAGGTCTCCACGCCCTTGTGTGTTCCTTTTGCTTAAACTTTGCCACCTGAAGCCAGACTCTCTTGCCCATCTTCCTCAGTTTCAGAGGGTAGATATTTCAGGGTTGCTTTTTCCCCAGGTCTCCACGCCTTTGGGTTTTGTTTTTGCTTAACGATTGCCACCTGGGCTAGCCTCTGTTGCCCATCTTCCTCAGTTTCAGAGGGTGGATTTCTCCGTGTTGCTTTTTCCCCAGGTCTCCCCGCCCTTGTGTGTTTCTTTTGCTTAACGATTGCCACCTGAGGTAGCCTCTGTTGCCCATCCTCGTCAGTTTCAGAGGGTAGATTTCTCAGTGCTGCTTTTTCCCCAGGTCTCCACGCCCTCGTGTGTTTCTTTTGCTTAAAGTTTGTCACCTGAAGCCAGCCTCTCTTGCCCATCTTCCTCAGTTTCAGAGGGTAGATATTTCAGCGTTGCTTTTTCCCCAGGTCTTCACGCCTTAGTGTTTTGTTTTTGCTTAACGATTGCCACCTGGGCTAGCCTCTGTTGCCCATCTTCCTCAGTTTCAGAGGGTGGATTTCTCCGTGTTGCTCTTTCCCCAGGTCTCCACACCCTTGTGTGTTTCTTTTGCTTAAAGATTGCCACCTGAGCTAGCCTCTGTTGCCCATCTTCGTCCGTTTCAGAGGGTGGATTTCTCAGTGTTGCCTTTTCGCCAGCTCCCCACGCCCTTGTGTGTTTCTTTTGCTTAAAGATTGTCACCTGAGCTAGGCACTGTTGCCCTGCTTCCTCAGTTTCAGAGGGTACCTTTTTCAGGGTAGCTTTTTGACCGGGTCTCCTCGCCATTGTATTTTTCTATTTCACTTTTTTTGCATAAAGATTGCCACCTGAGCTAGCCTCTGTTGCCCATCTTCTTCGGTTTCAGAGGGTAGATTTCTCAGTGTTTCTTTTTCGCCAGCTCTCCACGCCCTTGCGTCTTTTTTTTTTCTGCTTAAAGGTTGCAACCTGAGCTTGCTTCTTTTGCCCATGTTCGTCAGTTTCAGAGGGTGGATTTCTCCGTCTTGCTTTTTCCCCAGGTCTCCACGCCCTTGTGTGTTTCTTTTGCTTAACGATTGCCACCTGAGGTAGCCTCTGTTGCCCATCCTCGTCAGTTTCAGAGGGTAGATATATCAGGGTTACTTTTTCCCCAGGTCTCCACGCCCTTGTGTGTTTCTTTTGCTTAAAGTTTGCCACCTGAAGCCAGCCTCTCTTGCCCATCTTCCTCAGTTTCAGAGGGTGGATTTCTCCGTGTTGCTTTTTCCCCAGGTCTCCACGCCCTTGTGTGTTTCTTTTGCTTAACGATTGCCACCTGAGGTAGCCTCTGTTGCCCATCCTCGTCAGTTTCAGAGGGTGGATTTCTCCCTGTTGCTTTTTCCCCAGGTCTCCACGCCCTTGTGTGTTCCTTTTGCTTAAAGTTTGCCACCTGAAGCCAGCCTCTCTTGCCCATCTTCCTCAGTTTCAGAGGGTAGATATTTCAGGGTTGCTTTTTCCCCAGGTCTCCACGCCTTTCGGTTTTGTTTTTGCTTAACGATTGCCACCTGGGCTAGCCTCTCTTGCCCATCTTCCTCAGTTTCAGAGGGTGGATTTCTCAGTGCTGCTTTTTCCCCAGGTCTCCACGCCCCTGTGTGTTTCTTTTGCTTAAAGTTTGTCACCTGAAGCCAGCCTCTCTTGCCCATCTTCCTCAGTTTCAGAGGGTAGATATTTCAGCGTTGCTTTTTCCCCAGGTCTTCACACCTTACTGTTTTGTTTTTGCTTAACGATTGCCACCTGGGCTAGCCTCTGTTTCCCATCTTCCTCAGTTTCCGAGGGTGGATTTCTCCCTGTTGCTTTTTCCCAGGTCTCCACACCCTTGTGTGTTTCTTTTGCTTAACGATTGCCACCTGAGGTAGCCTCTGTTGCCCATCCTCGTCAGTTTCAGAGGGTGGATTTCTCCCTGTTGCTTTTTCCCCTGGTCTCCACGCCCTTGTGTGTTCCTTTTGCTTAAACTTTGCCACCTGAAGCCAGACTCTCTTGCCCATCTTCCTCAGTTTCAGAGGGTAGATATTTCAGGGTTGCTTTTTCCCCAGGTCTCCACGCCTTTGGGTTTTGTTTTTGCTTAACGATTGCCACCTGGGCTAGCCTCTCTTGCCCATATTCCTCAGTTTCAGAGGGTGGATTTCTCCGTGTTGCTTTTTCCACAGGTCTCCACGCCCTTGTGTGTTTCTTTTGCTTAACGATTGCCACCTGAGGTAGCCTCTGTTGCCCATCCTCGTCAGTTTCAGAGGGTAGATATATCAGGGCTGCTTTTTCCCCAGGTCTCTACGCCCTTGTGTGTTTCTTTTGCTTAAAGTTTGCCACCTGAAGCCAGCCTCTCTTGCCCATCTTCCTCAGTTTCAGAGGGTAGATATTTCAGCGTTGCTTTTTCCCCAGGTCTTCACACCTTAGTGTTTTGTTTTTGCTTAACGATTGCCACCTGGGCTAGCCTCTGTTTCCCATCTTCCTCAGTTTCCGAGGGTGGATTTCTCCCTGTTGCTTTTTCCCCAGGTCTCCACGCCCTTGTGTGTTTCTTTTGCTTAAGGATTGCCACCTGAGCTAGCCTCTGTTGCCCATCTTCGTCCGTTTCAGAGGGTGGATTTCTCAGTGTTGCCTTTTCGCCAGCTCCCCACGCCCTTGTGTGTTTCTTTTGCTTAAAGATTGTCACCTGAGCTAGGCACTGTTGCCCTGCTTCCTCAGTTTCAGAGGGTACCTTTTTCAGCGTAGCTTTTTGACCGGGTCTCCTCGCCATTGTATTTTTCTATTTCACTTTTTTTGCATAAAGATTGCCACCTGAGCTAGCCTCTGTTGCCCATCTTCTTCGGTTTCAGAGGGTAGATTTCTCAGTGTTTCTTTTTCGCCAGCTCTCCACGCCCTTGCGTCTTTTTTTTTTCTGCTTAAAGGTTGCAACCTGAGCTAGCTTCTTTTGCCCATGTTCGTCAGTTTCAGAGGGTGGATTTCTCCGTGTTGCTTTTTCCCCAGGTCTCCACGCCCTTGTGTGTTTCTTTTGCTTAACGATTGCCACCTGAGGTAGCCTCTGTTGCCCATCCTCGTCAGTTTCAGAGGGTAGATATATCAGGGTTGCTTTTTCCCCAGGTCTCCACGCCCTTGTGTGTTTCTTTTGCTTAAAGTTTGCCACCTGAAGCCAGCCTCTCTTGCCCATCTTCCTCAGTTTCAGAGGGTAGATATTTCAGGGTTGCTTTTTCCCCAGGTCTCCACCTCTTTGGGTTTTGTTTCTGCTTAACGATTGCCACCTGAGGTAGCCTCTGTTGCCCATCTTCCTCAGTTTCAGAGGGTGGATTTCTCCGTGTTGCTTTTTCCCCAGGGCTCCACGCCCTTGTGTGTTTCTTTTGCTTAACGTTTGCCACCTGAAGCCAGCCTCTCTTGCCCATCTTCCTCAGTTTCAGAGGGTAGATATTTCAGGGTTTCTTTTTCCCCAGGTCTCCACACCTTTGGGTTTTGTTTTTGCTTAACGATTGCCACCTGAGGTAGCCTCTGTTGCCCATCTTCCTCAGTTTCAGAGGGTGGATTTCTCCGTGTTGCTTTTTCCCCAGGTCTCCACGCCCTTGTGTGTTTCTTTTGCTTAAAGTTTGCCACCTGAAGCCAGCCTCTCTTGCCCATCTTCCTCAGTTTAAGAGGGTAGATATCTCAGGGTTTCTTTTTCCCCAGGTCTCCCTGCATTTGTGCTTTGTTTTTGCTTAACGATTGCCACCTGAGGTAGCCTCTCTTGCCCATCTTCCTCAGATTCAGAGGGTGGATTTCTCCGTGTTGCTTTTTCCCCTTGTCTCCACGCCCTTGTGTGTTTCTTTTGCTTAAAGATTGCCACCTGAGCTAGCCTCTGTTGCCCATCTTCTTCGGTTTCAGAGGGTAGATTTCTCAGTGTTGCTTTTTCGCCAGCTCTCCACGCCCTTGCGTCTGTTTTTTTTTTTTTCTGCTTAAAGGTTGCAACCTGAGCTAGCTTCTTTTGCCCATGTTCGTCAGTTTCAGAGGGTGGATTTCTCCGTGTTGCTTTTTCCCCAGGTCTCCACGCCCTTGTGTGTTTCTTTTGCTTAACGATTGCCACCTGAGGTAGCCTCTGTTGCCCATCCTCGTCAGTTTCAGAGGGTGGATTTCTCCCTGTTGCTTTTTCCCCAGGTCTCCACGCCCTTGTGTGTTCCTTTTGCTTAAAGTTTGCCACCTGAAGCCAGCCTCTCTTGCCCATCTTCCTCAGTTTCAGAGGGTAGATATTTCAGGGTTGCTTTTTCCCCAGGTCTCCACGCCTTTCGGTTTTGTTTTTGCTTAACGATTGCCACCTGGGCTAGCCTCTCTTGCCCATCTTCCTCAGTTTCAGAGGGTGGATTTCTCAGTGCTGCTTTTTCCCCAGGTCTCCACGCCCCTGTGTGTTTCTTTTGCTTAAAGTTTGTCACCTGAAGCCAGCCTCTCTTGCCCATCTTCCTCAGTTTCAGAGGGTAGATATTTCAGCGTTGCTTTTTCCCCAGGTCTTCACACCTTACTGTTTTGTTTTTGCTTAACGATTGCCACCTGGGCTAGCCTCTGTTTCCCATCTTCCTCAGTTTCCGAGGGTGGATTTCTCCCTGTTGCTTTTTCCCAGGTCTCCACACCCTTGTGTGTTTCTTTTGCTTAACGATTGCCACCTGAGGTAGCCTCTGTTGCCCATCCTCGTCAGTTTCAGAGGGTGGATTTCTCCCTGTTGCTTTTTCCCCTGGTCTCCACGCCCTTGTGTGTTCCTTTTGCTTAAACTTTGCCACCTGAAGCCAGACTCTCTTGCCCATCTTCCTCAGTTTCAGAGGGTAGATATTTCAGGGTTGCTTTTTCCCCAGGTCTCCACGCCTTTGGGTTTTGTTTTTGCTTAACGATTGCCACCTGGGCTAGCCTCTCTTGCCCATATTCCTCAGTTTCAGAGGGTGGATTTCTCCGTGTTGCTTTTTCCACAGGTCTCCACGCCCTTGTGTGTTTCTTTTGCTTAACGATTGCCACCTGAGGTAGCCTCTGTTGCCCATCCTCGTCAGTTTCAGAGGGTAGATATATCAGGGCTGCTTTTTCCCCAGGTCTCTACGCCCTTGTGTGTTTCTTTTGCTTAAAGTTTGCCACCTGAAGCCAGCCTCTCTTGCCCATCTTCCTCAGTTTCAGAGGGTAGATATTTCAGCGTTGCTTTTTCCCCAGGTCTTCACACCTTAGTGTTTTGTTTTTGCTTAACGATTGCCACCTGGGCTAGCCTCTGTTTCCCATCTTCCTCAGTTTCCGAGGGTGGATTTCTCCCTGTTGCTTTTTCCCCAGGTCTCCACACCCTTGTGTGTTTCTTTTGCTTAACGATTGCCACCTGAGGTAGCCTCTGTTGCCCATCTTCGTCCGTTTCAGATGGTGGATTTCTCAATGTTGCCTTTTCCCCAGCTCCCCACGCCCTTGTGTGTTTCTTTTGCTTAAAGATTGCCACCTGAAGCCAGCCTCTCTTGCCCATCTTCCTCAGTTTCAGAGGGTAGATATTTCAGGGTTGCTTTTTCCCCAGGTCTCCACGCCTTTGGGTTTTGTTTTTGCTTAACGATTGCCACCTGGGCTAGCCTCTCTTGCCCATCTTCCTGAGTTTCAGGGGGTCGATATCTCCGTGTTGCTGTTTCCCCAGGTCTCCACGCCCTTGTGTGTTTCTTTTGCTTAACGTTTGCCACCTGAAGCCAGCCTCTCTTGCCCATCTTCCTCAGTTTCAGAGGGTAGATATTTCAGGGTTGCTGTTTCCCCAGGTCTCCACGCCCTTGTGTGTTTCTTTTGCTTAACGATTGCCATCTGAAGCCAGCCTCTCTTGCCCATCTTCCTCAGTTTCAGAGGGTGGATTTCTCCGTGTTGCTTTTTCCCCAGGTCTCCACGCCCTTGTGTGTTTCTTTTGCTTAAGGATTGCCACCTGAGCTAGCCTCTGTTGCCCATCTTCGTCCGTTTCAGAGGGTGGATTTCTCAGTGTTGCCTTTTCGCCAGCTCCCCACGCCCTTGTGTGTTTCTTTTGCTTAAAGATTGTCACCTGAGCTAGGCACTGTTGCCCTGCTTCCTCAGTTTCAGAGGGTACCTTTTTCAGCGTAGCTTTTTGACCGGGTCTCCTCGCCATTGTATTTTTCTATTTCACTTTTTTTGCATAAAGATTGCCACCTGAGCTAGCCTCTGTTGCCCATCTTCTTCGGTTTCAGAGGGTAGATTTCTCAGTGTTTCTTTTTCGCCAGCTCTCCACGCCCTTGCGTCTTTTTTTTTCTGCTTAAAGGTTGCAACCTGAGCTAGCTTCTTTTGCCCATGTTCGTCAGTTTCAGAGGGTGGATTTCTCCGTGTTGCTTTTTCCCCAGGTCTCCACGCCCTTGTGTGTTTCTTTTGCTTAACGATTGCCACCTGAGGTAGCCTCTGTTGCCCATCCTCGTCAGTTTCAGAGGGTAGATATATCAGGGTTGCTTTTTCCCCAGGTCTCCACGCCCTTGTGTGTTTCTTTTGCTTAAAGTTTGCCACCTGAAGCCAGCCTCTCTTGCCCATCTTCCTCAGTTTCAGAGGGTAGATATTTCAGGGTTGCTTTTTCCCCAGGTCTCCACCTCTTTGGGTTTTGTTTCTGCTTAACGATTGCCACCTGAGGTAGCCTCTGTTGCCCATCTTCCTCAGTTTCAGAGGGTGGATTTCTCCGTGTTGCTTTTTCCCCAGGGCTCCACGCCCTTGTGTGTTTCTTTTGCTTAACGTTTGCCACCTGAAGCCAGCCTCTCTTGCCCATCTTCCTCAGTTTCAGAGGGTAGATATTTCAGGGTTTCTTTTTGCCCAGGTCTCCACACCTTTGGGTTTGGTTTTTGCTTAACGATTGCCACCTGAGGTAGCCTCTGTTGCCCATCTTCCTCAGTTTCAGAGGGTGGATTTCTCCGTGTTGCTTTTTCCCCAGGTCTCCACGCCCTTGTGTGTTTCTTTTGCTTAAAGTTTGCCACCTGAAGCCAGCCTCTCTTGCCCATCTTCCTCAGTTTAAGAGGGTAGATATCTCAGGGTTTCTTTTTCCCCAGGTCTCCCTGCATTTGTGCTTTGTTTTTGCTTAACGATTGCCACCTGAGGTAGCCTCTCTTGCCCATCTTCCTCAGATTCAGAGGGTGGATTTCTCCGTGTTGCTTTTTCCCCTTGTCTCCACGCCCTTGTGTGTTTCTTTTGCTTAAAGATTGCCACCTGAGCTAGCCTCTGTTGCCCATCTTCTTCGGTTTCAGAGGGTAGATTTCTCAGTGTTGCTTTTTCGCCAGCTCTCCACGCCCTTGCGTCTGTTTTTTTTTTTTCTGCTTAAAGGTTGCAACCTGAGCTAGCTTCTTTTGCCCATGTTCGTCAGTTTCAGAGGGTGGATTTCTCCGTGTTGCTTTTTCCCCAGGTCTCCACGCCCTTGTGTGTTTCTTTTGCTTAACGATTGCCACCTGAGGTAGCCTCTGTTGCCCATCCTCGTCAGTTTCAGAGGGTGGATTTCTCCCTGTTGCTTTTTCCCCAGGTCTCCACGCCCTTGTGTGTTCCTTTTGCTTAAAGTTTGCCACCTGAAGCCAGCCTCTCTTGCCCATCTTCCTCAGTTTCAGAGGGTAGATATTTCAGGGTTGCTTTTTCCCCAGGTCTCCACGCCTTTCGGTTTTGTTTTTGCTTAACGATTGCCACCTGGGCTAGCCTCTCTTGCCCATCTTCCTCAGTTTCAGAGGGTGGATTTCTCAGTGCTGCTTTTTCCCCAGGTCTCCACGCCCCTGTGTGTTTCTTTTGCTTAAAGTTTGTCACCTGAAGCCAGCCTCTCTTGCCCATCTTCCTCAGTTTCAGAGGGTAGATATTTCAGCGTTGCTTTTTCCCCAGGTCTTCACACCTTACTGTTTTGTTTTTGCTTAACGATTGCCACCTGGGCTAGCCTCTGTTTCCCATCTTCCTCAGTTTCCGAGGGTGGATTTCTCCCTGTTGCTTTTTCCCAGGTCTCCACACCCTTGTGTGTTTCTTTTGCTTAACGATTGCCACCTGAGGTAGCCTCTGTTGCCCATCCTCGTCAGTTTCAGAGGGTGGATTTCTCCCTGTTGCTTTTTCCCCTGGTCTCCACGCCCTTGTGTGTTCCTTTTGCTTAAACTTTGCCACCTGAAGCCAGACTCTCTTGCCCATCTTCCTCAGTTTCAGAGGGTAGATATTTCAGGGTTGCTTTTTCCCCAGGTCTCCACGCCTTTGGGTTTTGTTTTTGCTTAACGATTGCCACCTGGGCTAGCCTCTCTTGCCCATATTCCTCAGTTTCAGAGGGTGGATTTCTCCGTGTTGCTTTTTCCACAGGTCTCCACGCCCTTGTGTGTTTCTTTTGCTTAACGATTGCCACCTGAGGTAGCCTCTGTTGCCCATCTTCGTCCGTTTCAGATGGTGGATTTCTCAATGTTGCCTTTTCCCCAGCTCCCCACGCCCTTGTGTGTTTCTTTTGCTTAAAGATTGCCACCTGAAGCCAGCCTCTCTTGCCCATCTTCCTCAGTTTCAGAGGGTAGATATTTCAGGGTTGCTTTTTCCCCAGGTCTCCACGCCTTTGGGTTTTGTTTTTGCTTAACGATTGCCACCTGGGCTAGCCTCTCTTGCCCATCTTCCTGAGTTTCAGGGGGTCGATATCTCCGTGTTGCTGTTTCCCCAGGTCTCCACGCCCTTGTGTGTTTCTTTTGCTTAACGTTTGCCACCTGAAGCCAGCCTCTCTTGCCCATCTTCCTCAGTTTCAGAGGGTAGATATTTCAGGGTTGCTGTTTCCCCAGGTCTCCACGCCCTTGTGTGTTTCTTTTGCTTAACGATTGCCATCTGAAGCCAGCCTCTCTTGCCCATCTTCCTCAGTTTCAGAGGGTGGATTTCTCCGTGTTGCTTTTTCCCCAGGTCTCCACGCCCTTGTGTGTTTCTTTTGCTTAAGGATTGCCACCTGAGCTAGCCTCTGTTGCCCATCTTCGTCCGTTTCAGAGGGTGGATTTCTCAGTGTTGCCTTTTCGCCAGCTCCCCACGCCCTTGTGTGTTTCTTTTGCTTAAAGATTGTCACCTGAGCTAGGCACTGTTGCCCTGCTTCCTCAGTTTCAGAGGGTACCTTTTTCAGCGTAGCTTTTTGACCGGGTCTCCTCGCCATTGTATTTTTCTATTTCACTTTTTTTGCATAAAGATTGCCACCTGAGCTAGCCTCTGTTGCCCATCTTCTTCGGTTTCAGAGGGTAGATTTCTCAGTGTTTCTTTTTCGCCAGCTCTCCACGCCCTTGCGTCTTTTTTTTTCTGCTTAAAGGTTGCAACCTGAGCTAGCTTCTTTTGCCCATGTTCGTCAGTTTCAGAGGGTGGATTTCTCCGTGTTGCTTTTTCCCCAGGTCTCCACGCCCTTGTGTGTTTCTTTTGCTTAACGATTGCCACCTGAGGTAGCCTCTGTTGCCCATCCTCGTCAGTTTCAGAGGGTAGATATATCAGGGTTGCTTTTTCCCCAGGTCTCCACGCCCTTGTGTGTTTCTTTTGCTTAAAGTTTGCCACCTGAAGCCAGCCTCTCTTGCCCATCTTCCTCAGTTTCAGAGGGTAGATATTTCAGGGTTGCTTTTTCCCCAGGTCTCCACCTCTTTGGGTTTTGTTTCTGCTTAACGATTGCCACCTGAGGTAGCCTCTGTTGCCCATCTTCCTCAGTTTCAGAGGGTGGATTTCTCCGTGTTGCTTTTTCCCCAGGGCTCCACGCCCTTGTGTGTTTCTTTTGCTTAACGTTTGCCACCTGAAGCCAGCCTCTCTTGCCCATCTTCCTCAGTTTCAGAGGGTAGATATTTCAGGGTTTCTTTTTGCCCAGGTCTCCACACCTTTGGGTTTGGTTTTTGCTTAACGATTGCCACCTGAGGTAGCCTCTGTTGCCCATCTTCCTCAGTTTCAGAGGGTGGATTTCTCCGTGTTGCTTTTTCCCCAGGTCTCCACGCCCTTGTGTGTTTCTTTTGCTTAAAGTTTGCCACCTGAAGCCAGCCTCTCTTGCCCATCTTCCTCAGTTTCAGAGGGTAGATATTTCAGGGTTTCTTTTTCCCCAGGTCTCCCTGCATTTGTGCTTTGTTTTTGCTTAACGATTGCCACCTGAGGTAGCCTCTCTTGCCCATCTTCCTCAGATTCAGAGGGTGGATTTCTCCGTGTTGCTTTTTCCCCTTGTCTCCACGCTCTTGTGTGTTTCTTTTGCTTAAAGATTGCCACCTGAGCTAGCCTCTGTTGCCCATCTTCTTCGGTTTCAGAGGGTAGATTTCTCAGTGTTGCTTTTTCGCCAGCTCTCCACGCCCTTGCGTCTTTTTTTTTTTTTCTGCTTAAAGGTTGCAACCTGAGCTAGCTTCTTTTGCCCATGTTCGTCAGTTTCAGAGGGTGGATTTCTCCGTGTTGCTTTTTCCCCAGGTCTCCACGCCCTTGTGTGTTTCTTTTGCTTAACGATTGCCACCTGAGGTAGCCTCTGTTGCCCATCTTCCTCAGTTTCAGAGGGTGGATTTCTCCGTGTTGCTTTTTCCCCAGGGCTCCACGCCCTTGTGTGTTTCTTTTGCTTAACGTTTGCCACCTGAAGCCAGCCTCTCTTGCCCATCTTCCTCAGTTTCAGAGGGTAGATATTTCAGGGTTTCTTTTTGCCCAGGTCTCCACACCTTTGGGTTTGGTTTTTGCTTAACGATTGCCACCTGAGGTAGCCTCTGTTGCCCATCTTCCTCAGTTTCAGAGGGTGGATTTCTCCGTGTTGCTTTTTCCCCAGGTCTCCACGCCCTTGTGTGTTTCTTTTGCTTAAAGTTTGCCACCTGAAGCCAGCCTCTCTTGCCCATCTTCCTCAGTTTCAGAGGGTAGATATTTCAGGGTTTCTTTTTCCCCAGGTCTCCCTGCATTTGTGCTTCGTTTTTGCTTAACGATTGCCACCTGAGGTAGCCTCTCTTGCCCATCTTCCTCAGATTCAGAGGGTGGATTTCTCCGTGTTGCTTTTTCCCCTTGTCTCCACGCTCTTGTGTGTTTCTTTTGCTTAAAGATTGCCACCTGAGCTAGCCTCTGTTGCCCATCTTCTTCGGTTTCAGAGGGTAGATTTCTCAGTGTTGCTTTTTCGCCAGCTCTCCACGCCCTTGCGTCTTTTTTTTTTTTTCTGCTTAAAGGTTGCAACCTGAGCTAGCTTCTTTTGCCCATGTTCGTCAGTTTCAGAGGGTGGATTTCTCCGTGTTGCTTTTTCCCCAGGTCTCCACGCCCTTGTGTGTTTCTTTTGCTTAACGATTGCCACCTGAGGTAGCCTCTGTTGCCCATCTTCCTCAGTTTCAGAGGGTGGATTTCTCCGTGTTGCTTTTTCCCCAGGGCTCCACGCCCTTGTGTGTTTCTTTTGCTTAACGTTTACCACCTGAAGCCAGCCTCTCTTGCCCATCTTCCTCAGTTTCAGAGGGTAGATATTTCAGCGTTGCTTTTTCCCCAGGTCTTCACACCTTACTGTTTTGTTTTTGCTTAACGATTGCCACCTGGGCTAGCCTCTGTTTCCCATCTTCCTCAGTTTCCGAGGGTGGATTTCTCCCTGCTGCTTGTTCCCAGGTCTCCACACCCTTGTGTGTTTCTTTTGCTTAACGATTGCCACCTGAGGTAGGCTCTGTTGCCCATCCTCGTCAGTTTCAGAGGGTAGATTCCTCAGTGCTGCTTTTTCCCCAGGTCTCCACGCCCTTGTGTGTTTGTTTTGCTTAAAGTTTGCCACCTGAGCCAGCCTCTCTTGCCCATCTTCCACAGTTTCAGACGGTAGATATTTCAGGGTTGCTTTTTCCCCAGGTCTCCACGCCTTTGGGTTTTGTTTTTGCTTAAGGATTGCCACCTGAGGTAGCCTCTGTTGACCATCTTCCTCAGTTTCAGAGGGTGGATTTCTCCGTGTTGCTTTTTCCACAGGTCTCCACGCCCTTGTGTGTTTCTTTTGCTTAACGATTGCCACCTGACCTAGCCTCTGTTGCCCATCCTCGTCAGTTTCAGAGGGTAGATTTCTCCGTGCTGCTTTTTCCCCAGGTCTCCACGCCCTTGTGTGTTTCTTTTGCTTAACGTTTGCCACCTGAAGCCAGCCTCTCTTGCCCATCTTCCTCAGTTTCAGAGGGTGGATTTCTCCGTGTTGCTTTTTCCCCAGGTCTCCACGCCCTTGTGTGTTTCTTTTGCTTAAAGATTGCCACCTGAGCTAGCCTCTGTTGCCCATCTTCGTCCGTTTCAGAGGGTGGATTTCTCAGTGTTGCCTTTTCGCCAGCTCCCCACGCCCTTGTGTGTTTCTTTTGCTTAAAGATTGTCACCTGAGCTAGGCACTGTTGCCCTGCTTCCTCAGTTTCAGAGGGTACCTTTTTCAGGGTAGCTTTTTGACCGGGTCTCCTCGCCATTGTATTTTTCTATTTCACTTTTTTTGCATAAAGATTGCCACCTGAGCTAGCCTCTGTTGCCCATCTTCCTCAGTTTCAGAGGGTAGATATTTCAGGGTTGCTTTTTCCCCAGGTCTCCACGCCTTTGGGTTTTGTTTTTGCTTAACGATTGCCACCTGAGCTAGCCTCTCTTGCCCATCTTCCTGAGTTTCAGAGGGTCGATATCTCCGTGTTGCTGTTTCCCCAGGTCTCCACGCCCTTGTGTGTTTCTTTTGCTTAACGTTTGCCACCTGAAGCCAGCCTCTCTTGCCCATCTTCCTCAGTTTCAGAGGGTAGATATTTCAGGGTTGCTGTTTCCCCAGGTCTCCACGCCCTTGTGTGTTTCTTTTGCTTAACGTTTGCCACCTGAAGCCAGCCTCTCTTGCCCATCTTCCTCAGTTTCAGAGGGTAGATATTTCAGGGTTTCTTTTTCCCCAGGTCTCCCTGCCTTTGTGCTTTGTTTTTGCTTAACGATTGCCACCTGAGGTAGCCTCTCTTGCCCATCTTCCTCAGATTCAGAGGGTGGATTTCTCCGTGTTGCTTTTTCCCCTTGTCTCCACGCCCTTGTGTGTTTCTTTTGCTTAAAGATTGCCACCTGAGCTAGCCTCTGTTGCCCATCTTCTTCGGTTTCAGAGGGTAGATTTCTCAGTGTTGCTTTTTCGCCAGCTCTCCACGCCCTTGCGTCTTTTTTTTTTTTTCTGCTTAAAGGTTGCAACCTGAGCTAGCTTCTTTTGCCCATGTTCGTCAGTTTCAGAGGGTGGATTTCTCCGTGTTGCTTTTTCCCCAGGTCTCCACGCCCTTGTGTGTTTCTTTTGCTTAACGATTGCCACCTGAGCTAGCCTCTCTTGCCCATCCTCGTCAGTTTCAGAGGGTAGATATATCAGGGTTGCTTTTTCCCCAGGTCTCCACTCCCTTGTGTGTTTCTTTTGCTTAAAGTTTGCCACCTGAAGCCAGCCTCTCTTGCCCATCTTCCTCAGTTTCAGAGGGTAGATATTTCAGGGTTGCTTTTTCCCCAGGTCTCCACGCCTTTGGGTTTTGTTTTTGCTTAACGATTGCCACCTGAGGTAGCCTCTCTTGCCCATCGTCCTGAGTTTCAGAGGGTAGATTTCTCCGTGTTGCTTTTTCCCGAGGTCTCCACGCCCTTGTGTGTTTCTTTTGATTCACGATTGCCACCTGAGGTAGCCTCTGTTGCCCATCCTCGTCAGTTTCAGAGGGTGGATTTCTCCCTGTTGCTTTTTCCCCAGGTCTCCACTCCTTTGGGTTTTGTTTTTGCTTAACGATTGCCACCTGAGGTAGCCTCTGTTTCCCATCTTCCTCAATTTCAGAGGGTTGATATTTCAGGGTTGCTTTTTCCCCAGTTCTCCACGCCCTTGTGTCTTTCTTTTGCTTAACGATTGCCACCTGAGGTAGCATCTGTTGCCCATTCTCATCAGTTTCAAAAGGTAGATTTCTCAGTGCTGCTTTTCCCCCAGGTCTCCACGCCCTTGTGTGTTTGTTTTGCTTAAAGTTTGCCACCTGAGCCAGCCTCTCTTGCCCATCTTCCACAGTTTCAGACGGTAGATATTTCAGGGTTGCTTTTTCCCCATGTCTCCACGCCTTTGGGTTTTGTTTCTGCTTAAGGATTGCCACCTGAGGTAGCCTCTGTTGCCCATCCTCGTCAGTTTCAGAGGGTAGATTTCTCAGTGCTGCTTTTTCCCCAGGTCTCCACGCCCTCGTGTGTTTCTTTTGCTTAAAGTTTGTCACCTGAAGCCAGCCTCTCTTGCCCATCTTCCTCAGTTTCAGAGGGTAGATATTTCAGCGTTGCTTTTTCCCCAGGTCTTGACGCCTTTGGGTTTTGTTTTTGCTTAACGATTGCCACCTGGGCTAGCCTCTGTTGCCCATCTTCCTCAGTTTCAGAGGGTGGATTTCTCAGTGTTGCCTTTTCGCCAGCTCCCCACGCCCTTGTGTGTTTCTTTTGCTTAAAGATTGTCACCTGAGCTAGGCACTGTTGCTCTGCTTCCTCAGTTTCATAGGGTACCTTTTTCAGGGTTGCTTTTTGACCGGGTCTCCTCGCCATTGTATTTTTCTATTTTCTTTTTTTTGCTTAAAGATTGCCACCTGAGCTAGCCTCTGTTGCCCATCTCCTTTGGTTTCAGAGGGCAGATTTCTCAGTGTTTCTTTTTCGCCAGCTCTCCACGCCCTTGCGTCTTTTTTTTTTTCTGCTTAAAGTTTGCAACCTGAGCTAGCTTCTTTTGCCCATGTTCGTCAGTTTCAGAGGGTGGATTTCTCCGTGTTGCTTTTTCCCCAGGTCTCCACGCCCTTGTGTGTTTCTTTTGCTTAACGATTGCCACCTGAGGTAGCCTCTGTTGCCCATCCTCGTCAGTTTCAGAGGGTAGATTTCCCAGGGTTGCTTTTTCCCCAGGTCTCCACGCCCTTGTGTGTTTCTTTTGCTTAAAGTTTGCCATCTGAAGCCAGCCTCTCTTGCCCATCTTCCTCAGTTTCAGAGGGTAGATATTTCAGGGTTGCTTTTTCCCCAGGTCTCCACGCCTTTGGGTTGTTTTTGCTTAACGATTTCCACCTGAGGTAGCCTCTGTTGCCCATCCTCGTCAGTTTCAGAGGGTGGATTTCTCCCTGTTGCTTTTTCCCCAGGTCTCCACGCCCTTGTGTGTTCCTTTTGCTTAAACTTTGCCACCTGAAGCCAGACTCTCTTGCCCATCTTCCTCAGTTTCAGAGGGTAGATATTTCAGGGTTGCTTTTTCCCCAGGTCTCCACGCCTTTGGGTTTTGTTTTTGCTTAACGATTGCCACCTGGGCTAGCCTCTGTTGCCCATCTTCCTCAGTTTCAGAGGGTGGATTTCTCCGTGTTGCTTTTTCCCCAGGTCTCCCCGCCCTTGTGTGTTTCTTTTGCTTAACGATTGCCACCTGAGGTAGCCTCTGTTGCCCATCCTCGTCAGTTTCAGAGGGTAGATTTCTCAGTGCTACTTTTTCCCCAGGTCTCCACGCCCTCGTGTGTTTCTTTTGCTTAAAGTTTGTCACCTGAAGCCAGCCTCTCTTGCCCATCTTCCTCAGTTTCAGAGGGTAGATATTTCAGCGTTGCTTTTTCCCCAGGTCTTCACGCCTTAGTGTTTTGTTTTTGCTTAAAGATTGCCACCTGGGCTAGCCTCTGTTGCCCATCTTCCTCAGTTTCAGAGGGTGGATTTCTCCGTGTTGCTCTTTCCCCAGGTCTCCACACCCTTGTGTGTTTCTTTTGCTTAAAGATTGCCACCTGAGCTAGCCTCTGTTGCCCATCTTCGTCCGTTTCAGAGGGTGGATTTCTCAGTGTTGCCTTTTCGCCAGCTCCCCACGCCCTTGTGTGTTTCTTTTGCTTAAAGATTGTCACCTGAGCTAGGCACTGTTGCCCTGCTTCCTCAGTTTCAGAGGGTACCTTTTTCAGGGTAGCTTTTTGACTGGGTCTCCTCGCCATTGTATTTTTCTATTTCACTTTTTTTGCATAAAGATTGCCACCTGAGCTAGCCTCTGTTGCCCATCTTCTTCGGTTTCAGAGGGTAGATTTCTCAGTGTTTCTTTTTCGCCAGCTCTCCACGCCCTTGCGTCTTTTTTTTTTCTGCTTAAAGGTTGCAACCTGAGCTTGCTTCTTTTGCCCATGTTCGTCAGTTTCAGAGGGTGGATTTCTCCGTGTTGCTTTTTCCCCAGGTCTCCACGCCCTTGTGTGTTTCTTTTGCTTAACGATTGCCACCTGAGGTAGCCTCTGTTGCCCATCCTCGTCAGTTTCAGAGGGTAGATATATCAGGGTTGCTTTTTCCCCAGGTCTCCACGCCCTTGTGTGTTTCTTTTGCTTAAAGTTTGAAACCTGAAGCCAGCCTCTCTTGCCCATCTTCCTCAGTTTCAGAGGGTACATATTTCAGGGTTGCTTTTTCCCCAGGTCTCCACGCCTTTGGGTTTTGTTTCTGCTTAACGATTGCCACCTGAGGTAGCCTCTGTTGCCCTTGTTCCTCATTTTCAGAGGGTGGATTTCTCCGTGTTGCTTTTTCCCCAGGTCTCCACGCCCTTGTGTGTTTCTTTTGCTTAACGATTGCCACCTGAGGTAGCCTCTGTTGCCCATCCTCGTCAGTTTCAGAGGGTGGATTTCTCCCTGTTGCTTTTTCCGCAGGTCTCCACGCCCTCGTGTGTTTCTTTTGCTTAAAGTTTGTCACCTGAAGCCAGCTTCTCTTGCCCATCTTCCACAGTTTCAGAGGGTAGATATTTCAGCGTTGCTTTTTCCCCAGGTCTTCACACCTTAGTGTTTTGTTTTTGCTTAACGATTGCCACCTGGGCTAGTCTCTGTTTCCCATCTTCCTCAGTTTCCGAGGGTGGATTTCTCCCTGTTGCTTTTTCCCCAGGTCTCCACACCCTTGTGTGTTTCTTTTGCTTAACGATTTCCACCTGAGGTAGCCTCTGTTGCCCATCCTCGTCAGTTTCAGAGGGTAGATTTCTCAGTGCTGCTTTTTCCCCAGGTCTCCACGCCCTTGTGTGTTTCTTTTGCTTAAAGTTTGCCACCTGAAGCCAGCCTCTCTTGCCCATCTTCCTCAGTTTCAGAGGGTAGATATTTCAGGGTTGCTTTTTACCCAGGTCTCCACGCCTTTGGGTTTTGTTTTTGCTTAACGATTGCCACCTGAGGTAGCCTCTCTTGCCCATCGTCCTGAGTTTCAGAGGGTGGATTTCTCCGTGTTGCTTTTTCCCCAGGTCTCCACGCCCTTGTGTGTTTCTTTTGCTTAACGATTGCCACCTGAGGTAGCCTCTGTTGCCCATCCTCGTCAGTTTCAGAGGGTAGATTTCTCCCTGTTGCTTTTTCCCCAGGTCTCCACGCCCTTGTGTGTTTCTTTTGCTTAACGTTTGCCACCTGAAGCCAGCCTCTCTTGCCCATCTTCCTCAGTTTCAGAGGGTAGATATTTCAGGGTTGCTTTTTACCCAGGTCTCCACGCTTTTGGGTTTTGTTTTTGCTTAACGATTGCCACCTGAGGTAGCCTCTGTTGCCCATCTTCCTCAGTTTCAGAGGGTGGATTTCTCAGTGTTGCTTTTTACCCAGGTCTCCACGCCCTTGTGTGTTTCTTTTGCTTAAAGATTGCCACCTGAGCTAGCCTCTGTTGCCCATCTTCGTCCGTTTCAGAGGGTGGATTTCTCAGTGTTGCCTTTTTGCCAGCTCCCCACGCCCTTGTGTGTTTCTTTTGCTTAAAGATTGTCACCTGAGCTAGGCACTGTTGCCCTGCTTCCTCAGTTTCAGAGGGTACCTTTTTCAGGGTTGCTTTTTTACCGGGTCTCCTCGCCATTGTATTTTTCTATTTTCTTTTTTTTGCTTAAAGATTGCCACCTGAGCTAGCCTCTGTTGCCCATCTCCTTTGGTTTCAGAGGGTAGATTTCTCAGTGTTTCTTTTTCGCCAGCTCTCCACGCCCTTGCGTCTTTTTTTTTTTCTGCTTAAAGGTTGCAACCTGAGCTAGCTTCTTTTGCCCATGTTCGTCAGTTTCAGAGGGTGGATTTCTCCGTGTTGCTTTTTCCCCAGGTCTCCACGCCCTTGTGTGTTTCTTTTGCTTAACGATTGCCACCTGAGGTAGCCTCTGTTGCCCATCCTCGTCAGTTTCAGAGGGTAGATTTCCCAGGGTTGCTTTTTCCCCAGGTCTCCACGCCCTTGTGTGTTTCTTTTGCTTAAAGTTTGCCATCTGAAGCCAGCCTCTCTTGCCCATCTTCCTCAGTTTCAGAGGGTAGATATTTCAGGGTTGCTTTTTCCCCAGGTCTCCACGCCTTTGGGTTGTTTTTGCTTAACGATTGCCACCTGAGGTAGCCTCTGTTGCCCATCCTCGTCAGTTTCAGAGGGTGGATTTCTTCCTGTTGCTTTTTCCCCAGGTCTCCACGCCCTTGTGTGTTCCTTTTGCTTAAACTTTGCCACCTGAAGCCAGACTCTCTTGCCCATCTTCCTCAGTTTCAGAGGGTAGATATTTCAGGGTTGCTTTTTCCCCAGGTCTCCACGCCTTTGGGTTTTGTTTTTGCTTAACGATTGCCACCTGGGCTAGCCTCTGTTGCCCATCTTCCTCAGTTTCAGAGGTTGGATTTCTCCGTGTTGCTTTTTCCCCAGGTCTCCCCGCCCTTGTGTGTTTCTTTTGCTTAACGATTGCCACCTGAGGTAGCCTCTGTTGCCCATCCTCGTCAGTTTCAGAGGGTAGATTTCTCAGTGCTGCTTTTTCCCCAGGTCTCCACGCCCTCGTGTGTTTCTTTTGCTTAAAGTTTGTCACCTGAAGCCAGCCTCTCTTGCCCATCTTCCTCAGTTTCAGAGGGTAGATATTTCAGCGTTGCTTTTTCCCCAGGTCTTCACGCCTTAGTGTTTTGTGTTTGCTTAACGATTGCCACCTGGGCTAGCCTCTGTTGCCCATCTTCCTCAGTTTCAGAGGGTGGATTTCTCCGTGTTGCTCTTTCCCCAGGTCTCCACACCCTTGTGTGTTTCTTTTGCTTAAAGATTGCCACCTGAGCTAGCCTCTGTTGCCCGTCTTCGTCCGTTTCAGAGGGTGGATTTCTCAGTGTTGCCTTTTCGCCACCTCCCCACGCCCTTGTGTGTTTCTTTTGCTTAAAGATTGTCACCTGAGCTAGGCACTGTTGCCCTGCTTCCTCAGTTTCAGAGGGTACCTTTTTCAGGGTAGCTTTTTGACCGGGTCTCCTCGCCATTGTATTTTTCTATTTCACTTTTTTTGCATAAAGATTGCCACCTGAGCTAGCCTCTGTTGCCCATCTTCTTCGGTTTCAGAGGGTAGATTTCTCAGTGTTTCTTTTTCGCCAGCTCTCCACGCCCTTGCGTCTTTTTTTTTTCTGCTTAAAGGTTGCAACCTGAGCTTGCTTCTTTTGCCCATGTTCGTCAGTTTCAGAGGGTGGATTTCTCCGTGTTGCTTTTTCCCCAGGTCTCCACGCGTTTGGGTTTTGTTTTTGCTTAAGGATTGCCACCTGAGGTAGCCTCTGTTGCCCATCTTCCTCAGTTTCAGAGGGTGGATTTCTCCGTGTTGCTTTTTCCACAGGTCTCCACGCCCTTGTGTGTTTCTTTTGCTTAACGATTGCCACCTGACCTAGCCTCTGTTGCCCATCCTCGTCAGTTTCAGAGGGTAGATATTTCAGGGTTGCTTTTTCCCCAGGTCTCCACGCCCTTGTGTGTTTCTTTTGCTTAACGTTTGCCACCTGAAGCCAGCCTCTCTTGCCCATCTTCCTCAGTTTCAGAGGGTAGATATTTCAGGGTTGCTGTTTCCCCAGGTCTCCACGCCCTTGTGTGTTTCTTTTGCTTAACGATTGCCATCTGAAGCCAGCCTCTCTTGCCCATCTTCCTCAGTTTCAGAGGGTGGATTTCTCCGTGTTGCTTTTTCCCCAGGTCTCCACGCCCTTGTGTGTTTCTTTTGCTTAAAGATTGCCACCTGAGCTAGCCTCTGTTGCCCATCTTCGTCCGTTTCAGAGGGTGGATTTCTCAGTGTTGCCTTTTCGCCAGCTCCCCACGCCCTTGTGTGTTTCTTTTGCTTAAAGATTGTCACCTGAGCTAGGCACTGTTGCCCTGCTTCCTCAGTTTCAGAGGGTACCTTTTTCAGGGTAGCTTTTTGACCGGGTCTCCTCGCCATTGTATTTTTCTGTTTCACTTTTTTTGCATAAAGATTGCCACCTGAGCTAGCCTCTGTTGCCCATCTTCTTCGGTTTCAGAGGGTAGATTTCTCAGTGTTTCTTTTTCGCCAGCTCTCCACGCCCTTGCGTCTTTTTTTTTTCTGCTTAAAGGTTGCAACCTGAGCTAGCTTCTTTTGCCCATGTTCGTCAGTTTCAGAGGGTGGATTTCTCCGTGTTGCTTTTTCCCCAGGTCTCCACGCCCTTGTGTGTTTCTTTTGCTTAACGATTGCCACCTGAGGTAGCCTCTGTTGCCCATCCTCGTCAGTTTCAGAGGGTAGATATATCAGGGTTGCTTTTTCCCCAGGTCTCCACGCCCTTGTGTGTTTCTTTTGCTTAACGATTGCCACCTGAGGTAGCCTCTGTTGCCCATCCTCGTCAGTTTCAGAGGGTGGATTTCTCCCTGTTGCTTTTTCCCCAGGTCTCCACGCCCTTGTGTGTTCCTTTTGCTTAAACTTTGCCACCTGAAGCCAGACTCTCTTGCCCATCTTCCTCAGTTTCAGAGGGTAGATATTTCAGGGTTGCTTTTTCCCCAGGTCTCCACGCCTTTGGGTTTTGTTTTTGCTTAACGATTGCCACCTGGGCTAGCCTCTGTTGCCCATCTTCCTCAGTTTCAGAGGTTGGATTTCTCCGTGTTGCTTTTTCCCCAGGTCTCCCCGCCCTTGTGTGTTTCTTTTGCTTAACGATTGCCACCTGAGGTAGCCTCTGTTGCCCATCCTCGTCAGTTTCAGAGGGTAGATTTCTCAGTGCTGCTTTTTCCCCAGGTCTGCACGCCCTCGTGTGTTTCTTTTGCTTAAAGTTTGTCACCTGAAGCCAGCCTCTCTTGCCCATCTTCCTCAGTTTCAGAGGGTAGATATTTCAGCGTTGCTTTTTCCCCAGGTCTTCACGCCTAAGTGTTTTGTTTTTGCTTAACGATTGCCACCTGGGCTAGCCTCTGTTGCCCATCTTCCTCAGTTTCAGAGGGTGGATTTCTCCGTGTTGCTCTTTCCCCAGGTCTCCACACCCTTGTGTGTTTCTTTTGCTTAAAGATTGCCACCTGAGCTAGCCTCTGTTGCCCATCTTCGTCCGTTTCAGAGGGTGGATTTCTCAGTTTTGCCTTTTCGCCAGCTCCCCACGCCCTTGTGTGTTTCTTTTGCTTAAAGATTGTCACCTGAGCTAGGCACTGTTGCCCTGCTTCCTCAGTTTCAGAGGGTACCTTTTTCAGGGTAGCTTTTTGACCGGGTCTCCTCGCCATTGTATTTTTCTATTTCACTTTTTTTGCATAAAGATTGCCACCTGAGCTAGCCTCTGTTGCCCATCTTCTTCGGTTTCAGAGGGTAGATTTCTCAGTGTTTCTTTTTCGCCAGCTCTCCACGCCCTTGCGTCTTTTTTTTTTCTGCTTAAAGGTTGCAACCTGAGCTTGCTTCTTTTGCCCATGTTCGTCAGTTTCAGAGGGTGGATTTCTCCGTGTTGCTTTTTCCCCAGGTCTCCACGCCCTTGTGTGTTTCTTTTGCTTAACGATTGCCACCTGAGGTAGCCTCTGTTGCCCATCCTCGTCAGTTTCAGAGGGTAGATATATCAGGGTTACTTTTTCCCCAGGTCTCCACGCCCTTGTGTGTTTCTTTTGCTTAAAGTTTGCCACCTGAAGCCAGCCTCTCTTGCCCATCTTCCTCAGTTTCAGAGGGTGGATTTCTCCGTGTTGCTTTTTCCCCAGGTCTCCACGCCCTTGTGTGTTTCTTTTGCTTAACGATTGCCACCTGAGGTAGCCTCTGTTGCCCATCCTCGTCAGTTTCAGAGGGTGGATTTCTCCCTGTTGCTTTTTCCCCAGGTCTCCAGGCCCTTGTGTGTTCCTTTTGCTTAAACTTTGCCACCTGAAGCCAGACTCTCTTGCCCATCTTCCTCAGTTTCATAGGGTAGATATTTCAGGGTTGCTTTTTCCCCAGGTCTCCACGCCTTTCGGTTTTGTTTTTGCTTAACGATTGCCACCTGGGCTAGCCTCTCTTGCCCATCTTCCTCAGTTTCAGAGGGTGGATTTCTCAGTGCTGCTTTTTCCCCAGGTCTCCACGCCCTTGTGTGTTTGTTTTGCTTAAAGTTTGCCACCTGAGCCAGCCTCTCTTGCCCATCTTCCACAGTTTCAGACGGTAGATATTTCAGGGTTGCTTTTTCCCCAGGTCTCCACGCGTTTGGGTTTTGTTTTTGCTTAAGGATTGCCACCTGAGGTAGCCTCTGTTGCCCATCTTCCTCAGTTTCAGAGGGTGGATTTCTCCGTGTTGCTTTTTCCACAGGTCTCCACGCCCTTGTGTGTTTCTTTTGCTTAACGATTGCCACCTGACCTAGCCTCTGTTGCCCATCCTCGTCAGTTTCAGAGGGTAGATATTTCAGGGTTGCTTTTTCCCCAGGTCTCCACGCCCTTGTGTGTTTCTTTTGCTTAACGTTTGCCACCTGAAGCCAGCCTCTCTTGCCCATCTTCCTCAGTTTCAGAGGGTAGATATTTCAGGGTTGCTGTTTCCCCAGGTCTCCACGCCCTTGTGTGTTTCTTTTGCTTAACGATTGCCATCTGAAGCCAGCCTCTCTTGCCCATCTTCCTCAGTTTCAGAGGGTGGATTTCTCCGTGTTGCTTTTTCCCCAGGTCTCCACGCCCTTGTGTGTTTCTTTTGCTTAAAGATTGCCACCTGAGCTAGCCTCTGTTGCCCATCTTCGTCCGTTTCAGAGGGTGGATTTCTCAGTGTTGCCTTTTCGCCAGCTCCCCACGCCCTTGTGTGTTTCTTTTGCTTAAAGATTGTCACCTGAGCTAGGCACTGTTGCCCTGCTTCCTCAGTTTCAGAGGGTACCTTTTTCAGGGTAGCTTTTTGACCGGGTCTCCTCGCCATTGTATTTTTCTATTTCACTTTTTTTGCATAAAGATTGCCACCTGAGCTAGCCTCTGTTGCCCATCTTCTTCGGTTTCAGAGGGTAGATTTCTCAGTGTTTCTTTTTCGCCAGCTCTCCACGCCCTTGCGTCTTTTTTTTTTCTGCTTAAAGGTTGCAACCTGAGCTAGCTTCTTTTGCCCATGTTCGTCAGTTTCAGAGGGTGGATTTCTCCGTGTTGCTTTTTCCCCAGGTCTCCACGCCCTTGTGTGTTTCTTTTGCTTAACGATTCCCACCTGAGGTAGCCTCTGTTGCCCATCCTCGTCAGTTTCAGAGGGTAGATTTCTCAGTGCTGCTTTTTCCCCAGGTCTGCACGCCCTCGTGTGTTTCTTTTGCTTAAAGTTTGTCACCTGAAGCCAGCCTCTCTTGCCCATCTTCCTCAGTTTCAGAGGGTAGATATTTCAGCGTTGCTTTTTCCCCAGGTCTTCACGCCTAAGTGTTTTGTTTTTGCTTAACGATTGCCACCTGGGCTAGCCTCTGTTGCCCATCTTCCTCAGTTTCAGAGGGTGGATTTCTCCGTGTTGCTCTTTCCCCAGGTCTCCACACCCTTGTGTGTTTCTTTTGCTTAAAGATTGCCACCTGAGCTAGCCTCTGTTGCCCATCTTCGTCCGTTTCAGAGGGTGGATTTCTCAGTTTTGCCTTTTCGCCAGCTCCCCACGCCCTTGTGTGTTTCTTTTGCTTAAAGATTGTCACCTGAGCTAGGCACTGTTGCCCTGCTTCCTCAGTTTCAGAGGGTACCTTTTTCAGGGTAGCTTTTTGACCGGGTCTCCTCGCCATTGTATTTTTCTATTTCACTTTTTTTGCATAAAGATTGCCACCTGAGCTAGCCTCTGTTGCCCATCTTCTTCGGTTTCAGAGGGTAGATTTCTCAGTGTTTCTTTTTCGCCAGCTCTCCACGCCCTTGCGTCTTTTTTTTTTCTGCTTAAAGGTTGCAACCTGAGCTTGCTTCTTTTGCCCATGTTCGTCAGTTTCAGAGGGTGGATTTCTCCGTGTTGCTTTTTCCCCAGGTCTCCACGCCCTTGTGTGTTTCTTTTGCTTAACGATTGCCACCTGAGGTAGCCTCTGTTGCCCATCCTCGTCAGTTTCAGAGGGTAGATATATCAGGGTTACTTTTTCCCCAGGTCTCCACGCCCTTGTGTGTTTCTTTTGCTTAAAGTTTGCCACCTGAAGCCAGCCTCTCTTGCCCATCTTCCTCAGTATCAGAGGGTGGATTTCTCCGTGTTGCTTTTTCCCCAGGTCTCCACGCCCTTGTGTGTTTCTTTTGCTTAACGATTGCCACCTGAGGTAGCCTCTGTTGCCCATCCTCGTCAGTTTCAGAGGGTGGATTTCTCCCTGTTGCTTTTTCCCCAGGTCTCCAGGCCCTTGTGTGTTCCTTTTGCTTAAACTTTGCCACCTGAAGCCAGACTCTCTTGCCCATCTTCCTCAGTTTCATAGGGTAGATATTTCAGGGTTGCTTTTTCCCCAGGTCTCCACGCCTTTCGGTTTTGTTTTTGCTTAACGATTGCCACCTGGGCTAGCCTCTCTTGCCCATCTTCCTCAGTTTCAGAGGGTGGATTTCTCAGTGCTGCTTTTTCCCCAGGTCTCCACGCCCTTGTGTGTTTGTTTTGCTTAAAGTTTGCCACCTGAGCCAGCCTCTCTTGCCCATCTTCCACAGTTTCAGACGGTAGATATTTCAGGGTTGCTTTTTCCCCAGGTCTCCACGCGTTTGGGTTTTGTTTTTGCTTAAGGATTGCCACCTGAGGTAGCCTCTGTTGCCCATCTTCCTCAGTTTCAGAGGGTGGATTTCTCCGTGTTGCTTTTTCCACAGGTCTCCACGCCCTTGTGTGTTTCTTTTGCTTAACGATTGCCACCTGACCTAGCCTCTGTTGCCCATCCTCGTCAGTTTCAGAGGGTAGATATTTCAGGGTTGCTTTTTCCCCAGGTCTCCACGCCCTTGTGTGTTTCTTTTGCTTAACGTTTGCCACCTGAAGCCAGCCTCTCTTGCCCATCTTCCTCAGTTTCAGAGGGTAGATATTTCAGGGTTGCTGTTTCCCCAGGTCTCCACGCCCTTGTGTGTTTCTTTTGCTTAACGATTGCCATCTGAAGCCAGCCTCTCTTGCCCATCTTCCTCAGTTTCAGAGGGTGGATTTCTCCGTGTTGCTTTTTCCCCAGGTCTCCACGCCCTTGTGTGTTTCTTTTGCTTAAAGATTGCCACCTGAGCTAGCCTCTGTTGCCCATCTTCGTCCGTTTCAGAGGGTGGATTTCTCAGTGTTGCCTTTTCGCCAGCTCCCCACGCCCTTGTGTGTTTCTTTTGCTTAAAGATTGTCACCTGAGCTAGGCACTGTTGCCCTGCTTCCTCAGTTTCAGAGGGTACCTTTTTCAGGGTAGCTTTTTGACCGGGTCTCCTCGCCATTGTATTTTTCTATTTCACTTTTTTTGCATAAAGATTGCCACCTGAGCTAGCCTCTGTTGCCCATCTTCTTCGGTTTCAGAGGGTAGATTTCTCAGTGTTTCTTTTTCGCCAGCTCTCCACGCCCTTGCGTCTTTTTTTTTTCTGCTTAAAGGTTGCAACCTGAGCTAGCTTCTTTTGCCCATGTTCGTCAGTTTCAGAGGGTGGATTTCTCCGTGTTGCTTTTTCCCCAGGTCTCCACGCCCTTGTGTGTTTCTTTTGCTTAACGATTCCCACCTGAGGTAGCCTCTGTTGCCCATCCTCGTCAGTTTCAGAGGGTAGATATATCAGGGTTGCTTTTTCCCCAGGTCTCCACGCCCTTGTGTGTTTCTTTTGCTTAACGATTGCCACCTGAGGTAGCCTCTGTTGCCCATCCTCGTCAGTTTCAGAGGGTGGATTTCTCCCTGTTGCTTTTTCCCCAGGTCTCCACGCCCTTGTGTGTTCCTTTTGCTTAAACTTTGCCACCTGAAGCCAGACTCTCTTGCCCATCTTCCTCAGTTTCAGAGGGTAGATATTTCAGGGTTGCTTTTTCCCCAGGTCTCCACGCCTTTGGGTTTTGTTTTTGCTTAACGATTGCCACCTGGGCTAGCCTCTGTTGCCCATCTTCCTCAGTTTCAGAGGTTGGATTTCTCCGTGTTGCTTTTTCCCCAGGTCTCCCCGCCCTTGTGTGTTTCTTTTGCTTAACGATTGCCACCTGAGGTAGCCTCTGTTGCCCATCCTCGTCAGTTTCAGAGGGTAGATTTCTCAGTGCTGCTTTTTCCCCAGGTCTGCACGCCCTCGTGTGTTTCTTTTGCTTAAAGTTTGTCACCTGAAGCCAGCCTCTCTTGCCCATCTTCCTCAGTTTCAGAGGGTAGATATTTCAGCGTTGCTTTTTCCCCAGGTCTTCACGCCTAAGTGTTTTGTCTTTGCTTAACGATTGCCACCTGGGCTAGCCTCTGTTGCCCATCTTCCTCAGTTTCAGAGGGTGGATTTCTCCGTGTTGCTCTTTCCCCAGGTCTCCACACCCTTGTGTGTTTCTTTTGCTTAAAGATTGCCACCTGAGCTAGCCTCTGTTGCCCATCTTCGTCCGTTTCAGAGGGTGGATTTCTCAGTTTTGCCTTTTCGCCAGCTCCCCACGCCCTTGTGTGTTTCTTTTGCTTAAAGATTGTCACCTGAGCTAGGCACTGTTGCCCTGCTTCCTCAGTTTCAGAGGGTACCTTTTTCAGGGTAGCTTTTTGACCGGGTCTCCTCGCCATTGTATTTTTCTATTTCACTTTTTTTGCATAAAGATTGCCACCTGAGCTAGCCTCTGTTGCCCATCTTCTTCGGTTTCAGAGGGTAGATTTCTCAGTGTTTCTTTTTCGCCAGCTCTCCACGCCCTTGCGTCTTTTTTTTTTCTGCTTAAAGGTTGCAACCTGAGCTTGCTTCTTTTGCCCATGTTCGTCAGTTTCAGAGGGTGGATTTCTCCGTGTTGCTTTTTCCCCAGGTCTCCACGCCCTTGTGTGTTTCTTTTGCTTAACGATTGCCACCTGAGGTAGCCTCTGTTGCCCATCCTCGTCAGTTTCAGAGGGTAGATATATCAGGGTTACTTTTTCCCCAGGTCTCCACGCCCTTGTGTGTTTCTTTTGCTTAAAGTTTGCCACCTGAAGCCAGCCTCTCTTGCCCATCTTCCTCAGTATCAGAGGGTGGATTTCTCCGTGTTGCTTTTTCCCCAGGTCTCCACGCCCTTGTGTGTTTCTTTTGCTTAACGATTGCCACCTGAGGTAGCCTCTGTTGCCCATCCTCGTCAGTTTCAGAGGGTGGATTTCTCCCTGTTGCTTTTTCCCCAGGTCTCCAGGCCCTTGTGTGTTCCTTTTGCTTAAACTTTGCCACCTGAAGCCAGACTCTCTTGCCCATCTTCCTCAGTTTCATAGGGTAGATATTTCAGGGTTGCTTTTTCCCCAGGTCTCCACGCCTTTCGGTTTTGTTTTTGCTTAACGATTGCCACCTGGGCTAGCCTCTCTTGCCCATCTTCCTCAGTTTCAGAGGGTGGATTTCTCAGTGCTGCTTTTTCCCCAGGTCTCCACGCCCTTGTGTGTTTGTTTTGCTTAAAGTTTGCCACCTGAGCCAGCCTCTCTTGCCCATCTTCCACAGTTTCAGACGGTAGATATTTCAGGGTTGCTTTTTCCCCAGGTCTCCACGCGTTTGGGTTTTGTTTTTGCTTAAGGATTGCCACCTGAGGTAGCCTCTGTTGCCCATCTTCCTCAGTTTCAGAGGGTGGATTTCTCCGTGTTGCTTTTTCCACAGGTCTCCACGCCCTTGTGTGTTTCTTTTGCTTAACGATTGCCACCTGACCTAGCCTCTGTTGCCCATCCTCGTCAGTTTCAGAGGGTAGATATTTCAGGGTTGCTTTTTCCCCAGGTCTCCACGCCCTTGTGTGTTTCTTTTGCTTAACGTTTGCCACCTGAAGCCAGCCTCTCTTGCCCATCTTCCTCAGTTTCAGAGGGTAGATATTTCAGGGTTGCTGTTTCCCCAGGTCTCCACGCCCTTGTGTGTTTCTTTTGCTTAACGATTGCCATCTGAAGCCAGCCTCTCTTGCCCATCTTCCTCAGTTTCAGAGGGTGGATTTCTCCGTGTTGCTTTTTCCCCAGGTCTCCACGCCCTTGTGTGTTTCTTTTGCTTAAAGATTGCCACCTGAGCTAGCCTCTGTTGCCCATCTTCGTCCGTTTCAGAGGGTGGATTTCTCAGTGTTGCCTTTTCGCCAGCTCCCCACGCCCTTGTGTGTTTCTTTTGCTTAAAGATTGTCACCTGAGCTAGGCACTGTTGCCCTGCTTCCTCAGTTTCAGAGGGTACCTTTTTCAGGGTAGCTTTTTGACCGGGTCTCCTCGCCATTGTATTTTTCTATTTCACTTTTTTTGCATAAAGATTGCCACCTGAGCTAGCCTCTGTTGCCCATCTTCTTCGGTTTCAGAGGGTAGATTTCTCAGTGTTTCTTTTTCGCCAGCTCTCCACGCCCTTGCGTCTTTTTTTTTTCTGCTTAAAGGTTGCAACCTGAGCTAGCTTCTTTTGCCCATGTTCGTCAGTTTCAGAGGGTGGATTTCTCCGTGTTGCTTTTTCCCCAGGTCTCCACGCCCTTGTGTGTTTCTTTTGCTTAACGATTCCCACCTGAGGTAGCCTCTGTTGCCCATCCTCGTCAGTTTCAGAGGGTAGATATATCAGGGTTGCTTTTTCCCCAGGTCTCCACGCCCTTGTGTGTTTCTTTTGCTTAACGATTGCCACCTGAGGTAGCCTCTGTTGCCCATCCTCGTCAGTTTCAGAGGGTGGATTTCTCCCTGTTGCTTTTTCCCCAGGTCTCCACGCCCTTGTGTGTTCCTTTTGCTTAAACTTTGCCACATGAAGCCAGACTCTCTTGCCCATCTTCCTCAGTTTCAGAGGGTAGATATTTCAGGGTTGCTTTTTCCCCAGGTCTCCACGCCTTTGGGTTTTGTTTTTGCTTAACGATTGCCACCTGGGCTAGCCTCTCTTGCCCATATTCCTAAGTTTCCGAGGGTGGATTTCTCCGTGTTGCTTTTTCCCCAGGTCTCCACGCCCTTGTGTGTTTCTTTTGCTTAACGATTGCCACCTGAGGTAGCCTCTGTTGCCCATCCTCGTCAGTTTCAGAGGGTAGATATATCAGGGTTGCTTTTTCCCCAGGTCTCCACGCCCTTGTGTGTTTCTTTTGCTTAACGATTGCCACCTGAGGTAGCCTCTGTTGCCCATCCTCGTCAGTTTCAGAGGGTGGATTTCTCCCTGTTGCTTTTTCCCCAGGTCTCCACGCCCTTGTGTGTTCCTTTTGCTTAAACTTTGCCACCTGAAGCCAGACTCTCTTGCCCATCTTCCTCAGTTTCAGAGGGTAGATATTTCAGGGTTGCTTTTTCCCCAGGTCTCCACGCCTTTGGGTTTTGTTTTTGCTTAACGATTGCCACCTGGGCTAGCCTCTGTTGCCCATCTTCCTCAGTTTCAGAGGTTGGATTTCTCCGTGTTGCTTTTTCCCCAGGTCTCCCCGCCCTTGTGTGTTTCTTTTGCTTAACGATTGCCACCTGAGGTAGCCTCTGTTGCCCATCCTCGTCAGTTTCAGAGGGTAGATTTCTCAGTGCTGCTTTTTCCCCAGGTCTGCACGCCCTCGTGTGTTTCTTTTGCTTAAAGTTTGTCACCTGAAGCCAGCCTCTCTTGCCCATCTTCCTCAGTTTCAGAGGGTAGATATTTCAGCGTTGCTTTTTCCCCAGGTCTTCACGCCTTAGTGTTTTGTTTTTGCTTAACGATTGCCACCTGAGCTAGCCTCTCTTGTCCATCTTCCTGAGTTTCAGAGGGTCGATATCTCCGTGTTGCTGTTTCCCCAGGTCTCCACGCCCTTGTGTGTTTCTTTTGCTTAACGTTTGCCACCTGAAGCCAGCCTCTCTTGCCCATCTTCCTCAGTTTCAGAGGGTAGATATTTCAGGGTTGCTGTTTCCCCAGGTCTCCACGCCCTTGTGTGTTTCTTTTGGTTAACGATTGCCATCTGCAGCCAGCCTCTCTTGCCCATCTTCCTCAGTTTCAGAGGGTGGATTTCTCCGTGTTGCTTTTTCCCCAGGTCTCCACGCCCTTGTGTGTTTCTTTTGCTTAAAGATTGCCACCTGAGCTAGCCTCTGTTGCCCATCTTCGTCCGTTTCAGAGGGTGGATTTCTCAGTGTTGCCTTTTCGCCAGCTCCCCACGCCCTTGTGTGTTTCTTTTGCTTAAAGATTGTCACCTGAGCTAGGCACTGTTGCTCTGCTTCCTCAGTTTCAGAGGGTACCTTTTTCAGCGTAGCTTTTTGACCGGGTCTCCTCGCCATTGTATTTTTCTATTTCACTTTTTTTGCATAAAGATTGCCACCTGAGCTAGCCTCTGTTGCCCATCTTCTTCGGTTTCAGAGGGTAGATTTCTCAGTGTTTCTTTTTCGCCAGCTCTCCACGCCCTTGCGTCTTTTTTTTTTCTGCTTAAAGGTTGCAACCTTAGCTTGCTTCTTTTGCCCATGTTCGTCAGTTTCAGAGGGTAGATTTCTCAGTGCTGCTTTTTCCCCAGGTCTCCACGCCCTTGTGTGTTTCTTTTGCTTAAAGTTTGCCACCTGAAGCCAGGCTCTCTTGCCCATCTTCCTCAGTTTCAGAGGGTAGATATTTCAGGGTTGCTTTTTCCCCAGGTCTCCACGCCTTTGGGTTTTGTTTTTGCTTAACGATTGCCACCTGAGGTAGCCTCTCTTGCCCATCGTCCTGAGTTTCAGAGGGTGGATTTCTCCGTGTTGCTTTTTCCCCAGGTCTCCACGCCCTTGTGTATTTCTTTTGCTTCACGATTGCCACCTGAGGTAGCCTCTGTTGCCCATCCTCGTCAGTTTCAGAGGGTAGATTTCTCCCTGTTGCTTTTTCCCCAGGTCTCCACGCCCTTGTGTGTTTCTTTTGCTTAACGTTTGCCACCTGAAGCCAGCCTCTCTTGCCCATCTTCCTCAGTTTCAGAGGGTAGATATTTCAGGGTTGCTTTTTACCCAGGTCTCCACGCTTTTGGGTTTTGTTTTTGCTTAACGATTGCCACCTGAGGTAGCCTCTGTTGCCCATCTTCCTCAGTTTCAGAGGGTGGATTTCTCAGTGTTGCTTTTTACCCGGGTCTCCACGCCCTTGTGTGTTTCTTTTGCTTAAAGATTGCCATCTGAGCTAGCCTCTGTTGCCCATCTTCGTCCGTTTCAGAGGGTGGATTTCTCAGTGTTGCCTTTTCGCCAGCTCCCCACGCCCTTGTGTGTTTCTTTTGCTTAAAGATTGTCACCTGAGCTAGGCACTGTTGCCCTGCTTCCTCAGTTTCTGAGGGTACCTTTTTCAGGGTAGCTTTTTGACCGGGTCTCCTCGCCATTGTATTTTTCTATTTCACTTTTTTTGCATAAAGATTGCCACCTGAGCTAGCCTCTGTTGCCCATCTTCTTCGGTTTCAGAGGGTAGATTTCTCAGTGTTTCTTTTTCGCCAGCTCTCCACGCCCTTGCGTCTTTTTTTTTTCTGCTTAAAGGTTGCAACCTGAGCTAGCTTCTTTTGCCCATGTTCGTCAGTTTCAGAGGGTGGATTTCTCCGTGTTGCTTTTTCCCCAGGTCTCCACGCCCTTGTGTGTTTCTTTTGCTTAACGATTCCCACCTGAGGTAGCCTCTGTTGCCCATCCTCGTCAGTTTCAGAGGGTAGATATATCAGGGTTGCTTTTTCCCCAGGTCTCCACGCCCTTGTGTGTTTCTTTTGCTTAACGATTGCCACCTGAGGTAGCCTCTGTTGCCCATCCTCGTCAGTTTCAGAGGGTGGATTTCTCCCTGTTGCTTTTTCCCCAGGTCTCCACGCCCTTGTGTGTTCCTTTTGCTTAAACTTTGCCACATGAAGCCAGACTCTCTTGCCCATCTTCCTCAGTTTCAGAGGGTAGATATTTCAGGGTTGCTTTTTCCCCAGGTCTCCACGCCTTTGGGTTTTGTTTTTGCTTAACGATTGCCACCTGGGCTAGCCTCTCTTGCCCATATTCCTAAGTTTCCGAGGGTGGATTTCTCCGTGTTGCTTTTTCCCCAGGTCTCCACGCCCTTGTGTGTTTCTTTTGCTTAACGATTGCCACCTGAGGTAGCCTCTGTTGCCCATCCTCGTCAGTTTCAGAGGGTAGATATATCAGGGTTGCTTTTTCCCCAGGTCTCCACGCCCTTGTGTGTTTCTTTTGCTTAACGATTGCCACCTGAGGTAGCCTCTGTTGCCCATCCTCGTCAGTTTCAGAGGGTGGATTTCTCCCTGTTGCTTTTTCCCCAGGTCTACACGCCCTTGTGTGTTCCTTTTGCTTAAACTTTGCCACCTGAAGCCAGACTCTCTTGCCCATCTTCCTCAGTTTCAGAGGGTAGATATTTCAGGGTTGCTTTTTCCCCAGGTCTCCACGCCTTTGGGTTTTGTTTTTGCTTAACGATTGCCACCTGGGCTAGCCTCTGTTGCCCATCTTCCTCAGTTTCAGAGGTTGGATTTCTCCGTGTTGCTTTTTCCCCAGGTCTCCCCGCCCTTGTGTGTTTCTTTTGCTTAACGATTGCCACCTGAGGTAGCCTCTGTTGCCCATCCTCGTCAGTTTCAGAGGGTAGATTTCTCAGTGCTGCTTTTTCCCCAGGTCTGCACGCCCTCGTGTGTTTCTTTTGCTTAAAGTTTGTCACCTGAAGCCAGCCTCTCTTGCCCATCTTCCTCAGTTTCAGAGGGTAGATATTTCAGCGTTGCTTTTTCCCCAGGTCTTCACGCCTTAGTGTTTTGTTTTTGCTTAACGATTGCCACCTGAGCTAGCCTCTCTTGTCCATCTTCCTGAGTTTCAGAGGGTCGATATCTCCGTGTTGCTGTTTCCCCAGGTCTCCACGCCCTTGTGTGTTTCTTTTGCTTAACGTTTGCCACCTGAAGCCAGCCTCTCTTGCCCATCTTCCTCAGTTTCAGAGGGTAGATATTTCAGGGTTGCTGTTTCCCCAGGTCTCCACGCCCTTGTGTGTTTCTTTTGGTTAACGATTGCCATCTGAAGCCAGCCTCTCTTGCCCATCTTCCTCAGTTTCAGAGGGTGGATTTCTCCGTGTTGCTTTTTCCCCAGGTCTCCACGCCCTTGTGTGTTTCTTTTGCTTAAAGATTGCCACCTGAGCTAGCCTCTGTTGCCCATCTTCGTCCGTTTCAGAGGGTGGATTTCTCAGTGTTGCCTTTTCGCCAGCTCCCCACGCCCTTGTGTGTTTCTTTTGCTTAAAGATTGTCACCTGAGCTAGGCACTGTTGCTCTGCTTCCTCAGTTTCAGAGGGTACCTTTTTCAGCGTAGCTTTTTGACCGGGTCTCCTCGCCATTGTATTTTTCTATTTCACTTTTTTTGCATAAAGATTGCCACCTGAGCTAGCCTCTGTTGCCCATCTTCTTCGGTTTCAGAGGGTAGATTTCTCAGTGTTTCTTTTTCGCCAGCTCTCCACGCCCTTGCGTCTTTTTTTTTTCTGCTTAAAGGTTGCAACCTTAGCTTGCTTCTTTTGCCCATGTTCGTCAGTTTCAGAGGGTAGATTTCTCAGTGCTGCTTTTTCCCCAGGTCTCCACGCCCTTGTGTGTTTCTTTTGCTTAAAGTTTGCCACCTGAAGCCAGGCTCTCTTGCCCATCTTCCTCAGTTTCAGAGGGTAGATATTTCAGGGTTGCTTTTTCCCCAGGTCTCCACGCCTTTGGGTTTTGTTTTTGCTTAACGATTGCCACCTGAGGTAGCCTCTCTTGCCCATCGTCCTGAGTTTCAGAGGGTGGATTTCTCCGTGTTGCTTTTTCCCCAGGTCTCCACGCCCTTGTGTATTTCTTTTGCTTCACGATTGCCACCTGAGGTAGCCTCTGTTGCCCATCCTCGTCAGTTTCAGAGGGTAGATTTCTCCCTGTTGCTTTTTCCCCAGGTCTCCACGCCCTTGTGTGTTTCTTTTGCTTAACGTTTGCCACCTGAAGCCAGCCTCTCTTGCCCATCTTCCTCAGTTTCAGAGGGTAGATATTTCAGGGTTGCTTTTTACCCAGGTCTCCACGCTTTTGGGTTTTGTTTTTGCTTAACGATTGCCACCTGAGGTAGCCTCTGTTGCCCATCTTCCTCAGTTTCAGAGGGTGGATTTCTCAGTGTTGCTTTTTACCCGGGTCTCCACGCCCTTGTGTGTTTCTTTTGCTTAAAGATTGCCATCTGAGCTAGCCTCTGTTGCCCATCTTCGTCCGTTTCAGAGGGTGGATTTCTCAGTGTTGCCTTTTCGCCAGCTCCCCACGCCCTTGTGTGTTTCTTTTGCTTAAAGATTGTCACCTGAGCTAGGCACTGTTGCCCTGCTTCCTCAGTTTCTGAGGGTACCTTTTTCAGGGTAGCTTTTTGACCGGGTCTCCTCGCCATTGTATTTTTCTATTTCACTTTTTTTGCATAAAGATTGCCACCTGAGCTAGCCTCTGTTGCCCATCTTCTTCGGTTTCAGAGGGTAGATTTCTCAGTGTTTCTTTTTCGCCAGCTCTCCACGCCCTTGCGTCTTTTTTTTTTCTGCTTAAAGGTTGCAACCTGAGCTAGCTTCTTTTGCCCATGTTCGTCAGTTTCAGAGGGTGGATTTCTCCGTGTTGCTTTTTCCCCAGGTCTCCACGCCCTTGTGTGTTTCTTTTGCTTAACGATTCCCACCTGAGGTAGCCTCTGTTGCCCATCCTCGTCAGTTTCAGAGGGTAGATATATCAGGGTTGCTTTTTCCCCAGGTCTCCACGCCCTTGTGTGTTTCTTTTGCTTAACGATTGCCACCTGAGGTAGCCTCTGTTGCCCATCCTCGTCAGTTTCAGAGGGTGGATTTCTCCCTGTTGCTTTTTCCCCAGGTCTCCACGCCCTTGTGTGTTCCTTTTGCTTAAACTTTGCCACATGAAGCCAGACTCTCTTGCCCATCTTCCTCAGTTTCAGAGGGTAGATATTTCAGGGTTGCTTTTTCCCCAGGTCTCCACGCCTTTGGGTTTTGTTTTTGCTTAACGATTGCCACCTGGGCTAGCCTCTCTTGCCCATATTCCTAAGTTTCCGAGGGTGGATTTCTCCGTGTTGCTTTTTCCCCAGGTCTCCACGCCCTTGTGTGTTTCTTTTGCTTAACGATTGCCACCTGAGGTAGCCTCTGTTGCCCATCCTCGTCAGTTTCAGAGGGTAGATATATCAGGGTTGCTTTTTCCCCAGGTCTCCACGCCCTTGTGTGTTTCTTTTGCTTAACGATTGCCACCTGAGGTAGCCTCTGTTGCCCATCCTCGTCAGTTTCAGAGGGTGGATTTCTCCCTGTTGCTTTTTCCCCAGGTCTACACGCCCTTGTGTGTTCCTTTTGCTTAAACTTTGCCACCTGAAGCCAGACTCTCTTGCCCATCTTCCTCAGTTTCAGAGGGTAGATATTTCAGGGTTGCTTTTTCCCCAGGTCTCCACGCCTTTGGGTTTTGTTTTTGCTTAACGATTGCCACCTGGGCTAGCCTCTGTTGCCCATCTTCCTCAGTTTCAGAGGTTGGATTTCTCCGTGTTGCTTTTTCCCCAGGTCTCCCCGCCCTTGTGTGTTTCTTTTGCTTAACGATTGCCACCTGAGGTAGCCTCTGTTGCCCATCCTCGTCAGTTTCAGAGGGTAGATTTCTCAGTGCTGCTTTTTCCCCAGGTCTGCACGCCCTCGTGTGTTTCTTTTGCTTAAAGTTTGTCACCTGAAGCCAGCCTCTCTTGCCCATCTTCCTCAGTTTCAGAGGGTAGATATTTCAGCGTTGCTTTTTCCCCAGGTCTTCACGCCTTAGTGTTTTGTTTTTGCTTAACGATTGCCACCTGAGCTAGCCTCTCTTGTCCATCTTCCTGAGTTTCAGAGGGTCGATATCTCCGTGTTGCTGTTTCCCCAGGTCTCCACGCCCTTGTGTGTTTCTTTTGCTTAACGTTTGCCACCTGAAGCCAGCCTCTCTTGCCCATCTTCCTCAGTTTCAGAGGGTAGATATTTCAGGGTTGCTGTTTCCCCAGGTCTCCACGCCCTTGTGTGTTTCTTTTGGTTAACGATTGCCATCTGAAGCCAGCCTCTCTTGCCCATCTTCCTCAGTTTCAGAGGGTGGATTTCTCCGTGTTGCTTTTTCCCCAGGTCTCCACGCCCTTGTGTGTTTCTTTTGCTTAAAGATTGCCACCTGAGCTAGCCTCTGTTGCCCATCTTCGTCCGTTTCAGAGGGTGGATTTCTCAGTGTTGCCTTTTCGCCAGCTCCCCACGCCCTTGTGTGTTTCTTTTGCTTAAAGATTGTCACCTGAGCTAGGCACTGTTGCTCTGCTTCCTCAGTTTCAGAGGGTACCTTTTTCAGCGTAGCTTTTTGACCGGGTCTCCTCGCCATTGTATTTTTCTATTTCACTTTTTTTGCATAAAGATTGCCACCTGAGCTAGCCTCTGTTGCCCATCTTCTTCGGTTTCAGAGGGTAGATTTCTCAGTGTTTCTTTTTCGCCAGCTCTCCACGCCCTTGCGTCTTTTTTTTTTCTGCTTAAAGGTTGCAACCTTAGCTTGCTTCTTTTGCCCATGTTCGTCAGTTTCAGAGGGTAGATTTCTCAGTGCTGCTTTTTCCCCAGGTCTCCACGCCCTTGTGTGTTTCTTTTGCTTAAAGTTTGCCACCTGAAGCCAGGCTCTCTTGCCCATCTTCCTCAGTTTCAGAGGGTAGATATTTCAGGGTTGCTTTTTCCCCAGGTCTCCACGCCTTTGGGTTTTGTTTTTGCTTAACGATTGCCACCTGAGGTAGCCTCTCTTGCCCATCGTCCTGAGTTTCAGAGGGTGGATTTCTCCGTGTTGCTTTTTCCCCAGGTCTCCACGCCCTTGTGTATTTCTTTTGCTTCACGATTGCCACCTGAGGTAGCCTCTGTTGCCCATCCTCGTCAGTTTCAGAGGGTAGATTTCTCCCTGTTGCTTTTTCCCCAGGTCTCCACGCCCTTGTGTGTTTCTTTTGCTTAACGTTTGCCACCTGAAGCCAGCCTCTCTTGCCCATCTTCCTCAGTTTCAGAGGGTAGATATTTCAGGGTTGCTTTTTACCCAGGTCTCCACGCTTTTGGGTTTTGTTTTTGCTTAACGATTGCCACCTGAGGTAGCCTCTGTTGCCCATCTTCCTCAGTTTCAGAGGGTGGATTTCTCAGTGTTGCTTTTTACCCGGGTCTCCACGCCCTTGTGTGTTTCTTTTGCTTAAAGATTGCCATCTGAGCTAGCCTCTGTTGCCCATCTTCGTCCGTTTCAGAGGGTGGATTTCTCAGTGTTGCCTTTTCGCCAGCTCCCCACGCCCTTGTGTGTTTCTTCTGCTTAAAGATTGTCACCTGAGCTAGGCACTGTTGCCCTGCTTCCTCAGTTTCTGAGGGTACCTTTTTCAGGGTAGCTTTTTGACCGGGTCTCCTCGCCATTGTATTTTTCTATTTCACTTTTTTTGCATAAAGATTGCCACCTGAGCTAGCCTCTGTTGCCCATCTTCCTCAGTTTCAGAGGGTAGATATTTCAGGGTTGCTTTTTCCCCAGGTCTCCACGCCTTTGGGTTTTGTTTCTGCTTAAGGATTGCCACCTGGGCTAGCCTCTCTTGCCCATATTCCTAAGTTTCCGAGGGTGGATTTCTCCGTGTTGCTTTTTCCCCAGGTCTCCACGCCCTTGTGTGTTTCTTTTGCTTAACGTTTGCCACCTGAAGCCAGCCTCTCTTGCCCATCTTCCTCAGTTTCAGAGGGTAGATATTTCAGGGTTGCTTTTTACCCAGGTCTCCACGCTTTTGGGTTTTGTTTTTGCTTAACGATTGCCACCTGAGGTAGCCTCTGTTGCCCTTGTTCCTCAGTTTCAGAGGGTGGATTTCTCCGTGTTGCTTTTTCCCCAGGCCTCCACGCCCTTGTGTGTTTCTTTTGCTTAACGATTGCCACCTGAGGTAGCCTCTGTTGCCCATCCTCGTCAGTTTCAGAGGGTGGATTTCTCCCTGTTGCTTTTTCCCCAGGTCTCCACGCCCTTGTGTGTTCCTTTTGCTTAAACTTTGCCACCTGAAGCCAGACTCTCTTGCCCATCTTCCTCAGTTTCAGAGGGTGGATTTCTCCGTGTTGCTTTTTCCCCAGGTCTCCACGCCTTTGGGTTTTGTTTTTGCTTAACGATTGCCACCTGAGGTAGCCTCTGTTTCCCATCTTCCTCAATTTCAGAGGGTTGATATTTCAGGGTTGCTTTTTCCCCAGTTCTCCACGCCCTTGTGTCTTTCTTTTGCTTAACGATTGCCACCTGAGGTAGCATCTGTTGCCCATTCTCATCAGTTTCAGAAGGTAGATTTCTCAGTGCTGCTTTTCCCCCAGGTCTCCACGCCCTTGTGTGTTTGTTTTGCTTAAAGTTTGCCACCTGAGCCAGCCTCTCTTGCCCATCTTCCACAGTTTCAGACGGTAGATATTTCAGGGTTGCTTTTTCCCCATGTCTCCACGCCTTTGGGTTTTGTTTCTGCTTAAGGATTGCCACCTGAGGTAGCCTCTGTTGCCCATCTTCCTCAGTTTCAGAGGGTGGATTTCTCCGTGTTGCTTTTTCCCCAGGTCTCCACGCCCTTGTGTGTTTCTTTTGCTTAACGATTGCCACCTGAGGTACCCTCTGTTGCCCATCCTCGTCAGTTTCAGAGGGTAGATTTCTCAGTGCTGCTTTTTCCCCAGGTCTCCACGCCCTCGTGTGTTTCTTTTGCTTAAAGTTTGTCACCTGAAGCCAGCCTCTCTTGGCCATCTTCCTCAGTTTCAGAGGGTAGATATTTCAGGGTTGCTTTTTCCCCAGGTCTCCACGCCTTTGGGTTTTGTTTTTGCTTAACGATTGCCACCTGGGCTAGCCTCTGTTGCCCATCTTCCTCAGTTTCAGAGGTTGGATTTCTCCGTGTTGCTTTTTCCCCAGGTCTCCCCGCCCTTGTGTGTTTCTTTTGCTTAACGATTGCCACCTGAGGTAGCCTCTGTTGCCCATCCTCGTCAGTTTCAGAGGGTAGATTTCTCAGTGCTGCTTTTTCCCCAGGTCTGCACGCCCTCGTGTGTTTCTTTTGCTTAAAGTTTGTCACCTGAAGCCAGCCTCTCTTGCCCATCTTCCTCAGTTTCAGAGGGTAGATATTTCAGCGTTGCTTTTTCCCCAGGTCTTCACGCCTTAGTGTTTTGTTTTTGCTTAACGATTGCCACCTGAGCTAGCCTCTCTTGTCCATCTTCCTGAGTTTCAGAGGGTCGATATCTCCGTGTTGCTGTTTCCCCAGGTCTCCACGCCCTTGTGTGTTTCTTTTGCTTAACGTTTGCCACCTGAAGCCAGCCTCTCTTGCCCATCTTCCTCAGTTTCAGAGGGTAGATATTTCAGGGTTGCTGTTTCCCCAGGTCTCCACGCCCTTGTGTGTTTCTTTTGGTTAACGATTGCCATCTGAAGCCAGCCTCTCTTGCCCATCTTCCTCAGTTTCAGAGGGTGGATTTCTCCGTGTTGCTTTTTCCCCAGGTCTCCACGCCCTTGTGTGTTTCTTTTGCTTAAAGATTGCCACCTGAGCTAGCCTCTGTTGCCCATCTTCGTCCGTTTCAGAGGGTGGATTTCTCAGTGTTGCCTTTTCGCCAGCTCCCCACGCCCTTGTGTGTTTCTTTTGCTTAAAGATTGTCACCTGAGCTAGGCACTGTTGCTCTGCTTCCTCAGTTTCAGAGGGTACCTTTTTCAGCGTAGCTTTTTGACCGGGTCTCCTCGCCATTGTATTTTTCTATTTCACTTTTTTTGCATAAAGATTGCCACCTGAGCTAGCCTCTGTTGCCCATCTTCTTCGGTTTCAGAGGGTAGATTTCTCAGTGTTTCTTTTTCGCCAGCTCTCCACGCCCTTGCGTCTTTTTTTTTTCTGCTTAAAGGTTGCAACCTTAGCTTGCTTCTTTTGCCCATGTTCGTCAGTTTCAGAGGGTAGATTTCTCAGTGCTGCTTTTTCCCCAGGTCTCCACGCCCTTGTGTGTTTCTTTTGCTTAAAGTTTGCCACCTGAAGCCAGGCTCTCTTGCCCATCTTCCTCAGTTTCAGAGGGTAGATATTTCAGGGTTGCTTTTTCCCCAGGTCTCCACGCCTTTGGGTTTTGTTTTTGCTTAACGATTGCCACCTGAGGTAGCCTCTCTTGCCCATCGTCCTGAGTTTCAGAGGGTGGATTTCTCCGTGTTGCTTTTTCCCCAGGTCTCCACGCCCTTGTGTATTTCTTTTGCTTCACGATTGCCACCTGAGGTAGCCTCTGTTGCCCATCCTCGTCAGTTTCAGAGGGTAGATTTCTCCCTGTTGCTTTTTCCCCAGGTCTCCACGCCCTTGTGTGTTTCTTTTGCTTAACGTTTGCCACCTGAAGCCAGCCTCTCTTGCCCATCTTCCTCAGTTTCAGAGGGTAGATATTTCAGGGTTGCTTTTTACCCAGGTCTCCACGCTTTTGGGTTTTGTTTTTGCTTAACGATTGCCACCTGAGGTAGCCTCTGTTGCCCATCTTCCTCAGTTTCAGAGGGTGGATTTCTCAGTGTTGCTTTTTACCCGGGTCTCCACGCCCTTGTGTGTTTCTTTTGCTTAAAGATTGCCATCTGAGCTAGCCTCTGTTGCCCATCTTCGTCCGTTTCAGAGGGTGGATTTCTCAGTGTTGCCTTTTCGCCAGCTCCCCACGCCCTTGTGTGTTTCTTCTGCTTAAAGATTGTCACCTGAGCTAGGCACTGTTGCCCTGCTTCCTCAGTTTCTGAGGGTACCTTTTTCAGGGTAGCTTTTTGACCGGGTCTCCTCGCCATTGTATTTTTCTATTTCACTTTTTTTGCATAAAGATTGCCACCTGAGCTAGCCTCTGTTGCCCATCTTCCTCAGTTTCAGAGGGTAGATATTTCAGGGTTGCTTTTTCCCCAGGTCTCCACGCCTTTGGGTTTTGTTTCTGCTTAAGGATTGCCACCTGGGCTAGCCTCTCTTGCCCATATTCCTAAGTTTCCGAGGGTGGATTTCTCCGTGTTGCTTTTTCCCCAGGTCTCCACGCCCTTGTGTGTTTCTTTTGCTTAACGTTTGCCACCTGAAGCCAGCCTCTCTTGCCCATCTTCCTCAGTTTCAGAGGGTAGATATTTCAGGGTTGCTTTTTACCCAGGTCTCCACGCTTTTGGGTTTTGTTTTTGCTTAACGATTGCCACCTGAGGTAGCCTCTGTTGCCCTTGTTCCTCAGTTTCAGAGGGTGGATTTCTCCGTGTTGCTTTTTCCCCAGGCCTCCACGCCCTTGTGTGTTTCTTTTGCTTAACGATTGCCACCTGAGGTAGCCTCTGTTGCCCATCCTCGTCAGTTTCAGAGGGTGGATTTCTCCCTGTTGCTTTTTCCCCAGGTCTCCACGCCCTTGTGTGTTCCTTTTGCTTAAACTTTGCCACCTGAAGCCAGACTCTCTTGCCCATCTTCCTCAGTTTCAGAGGGTGGATTTCTCCGTGTTGCTTTTTCCCCAGGTCTCCACGCCTTTGGGTTTTGTTTTTGCTTAACGATTGCCACCTGAGGTAGCCTCTGTTTCCCATCTTCCTCAATTTCAGAGGGTTGATATTTCAGGGTTGCTTTTTCCCCAGTTCTCCACGCCCTTGTGTCTTTCTTTTGCTTAACGATTGCCACCTGAGGTAGCATCTGTTGCCCATTCTCATCAGTTTCAGAAGGTAGATTTCTCAGTGCTGCTTTTCCCCCAGGTCTCCACGCCCTTGTGTGTTTGTTTTGCTTAAAGTTTGCCACCTGAGCCAGCCTCTCTTGCCCATCTTCCACAGTTTCAGACGGTAGATATTTCAGGGTTGCTTTTTCCCCATGTCTCCACGCCTTTGGGTTTTGTTTCTGCTTAAGGATTGCCACCTGAGGTAGCCTCTGTTGCCCATCTTCCTCAGTTTCAGAGGGTGGATTTCTCCGTGTTGCTTTTTCCCCAGGTCTCCACGCCCTTGTGTGTTTCTTTTGCTTAACGATTGCCACCTGAGGTACCCTCTGTTGCCCATCCTCGTCAGTTTCAGAGGGTAGATTTCTCAGTGCTGCTTTTTCCCCAGGTCTCCACGCCCTCGTGTGTTTCTTTTGCTTAAAGTTTGTCACCTGAAGCCAGCCTCTCTTGGCCATCTTCCTCAGTTTCAAAGGGTAGATATTTCTGCGTTGCTTTTTCCCCAGGTCTTCACGCCTTTGGGTTTTGTTTTTGCTTAACGATTGCCACCTGGGCTAGCCTCTGTTGCCCATCTTCCTCAGTTTCAGAGGGTGGATTTCTCAGTGTTGCCTTTTCGCCAGCTCCCCACGCCCTTGTGTGTTTCTTTTGCTTAAAGATTGTCACCTGAGCTAGGCACTGTTGCTCTGCTTCCTCAGTTTCAGAGGGTACCTTTTTCAGGGTTGCTTTTTGACCGGGTCTCCTCGCCATTGTATTTTTCTATTTTCTTTTTTTTGCTTAAAGATTGCCACCTGAGCTAGCCTCTGTTGCCCATCTTCTTCGGTTTCAGAGGGTAGATTTCTCAGTGTTTCTTTTTCGCCAGCTCTCCACGCCCTTGCGTCTTTTTTTTTTTCTGCTTAAAGGTTGCAACCTGAGCTAGCTTCTTTTGCCCATGTTCGTCAGTTTCAGAGGGTGGATTTCTTCGTGTTGCTTTTTCCCCAGGTCTCCACGCCCTTGTGTGTTTCTTTTGCTTAAAGATTGCCACCTGAGGTAGCCTCTGTTGCCCATCCTCGTCAGTTTCAGAGGGTAGATATTTCAGGGTTGCTTTTTCCCCAGGTCTCCACGCCTTTGGGTTTTGTTTTTGCTTAACGATTGCCACCTGGGCTAGCCTCTGTTGCCCATCTTCCTCAGTTTCAGAGGGTGGATTTCTCCGTGTTGCTTTTTCCCCAGGTCTCCCCGCCCTTGTGTGTTTCTTTTGCTTAACGATTGCCACCTGAGGTAGCCTCTGTTGCCCATCCTCGTCAGTTTCAGAGGGTAGATTTCTCAGTGCTGCTTTTTCCCCAGGTCTCCACGCCCTCGTGTGGTTCTTTTGCTTAAAGTTTGTCACCTGAAGCCAGCCTCTCTTGCCCATCTTCCTCAGTTTCAGAGGGTAGATATTTCAGCGTTGCTTTTTCCCCAGGTCTTCACGCCTTAGTGTTTTGTTTTTGCTTAACGATTGCCACCTGGGCTAGCCTCTGTTGCCCATCTTCCTCAGTTTCAGAGGGTGGATTTCTCCGTGTTGCTCTTTCCCCAGGTCTCCACACCCTTGTGTGTTTCTTTTGCTTAAAGATTGCCACCTGAGCTAGCCTCTGTTGCCCATCTTCGTCCGTTTCAGAGGGTGGATTTCTCAGTGTTGCCTTTTCGCCAGCTCCCCACGCCCTTGTGTGTTTCTTTTGCTTAAAGATTGTCACCTGAGCTAGGCACTGTTGCCCTGCTTCCTCAGTTTTAGAGGGTACCTTTTTCAGGGTAGCTTTTTGACCGGGTCTCCTCGCCATTGTATTTTTCTATTTCACTTTTTTTGCATAAAGATTGCCACCTGAGCTAGCCTCTGTTGCCCATCTTCTTAGGTTTCAGAGGGTAGATTTCTCAGTGTTTCTTTTTCGCCAGCTCTCCACGCCCTTGCGTCTTTTTTTTTTCTGCTTAAAGGTTGCAACCTGAGCTTGCTTCTTTTGCCCATGTTCGTCAGTTTCAGAGGGTGGATTTCTCCGTGTTGCTTTTTCCCCAGGTCTCCACGCCCTTGTGTGTTTCTTTTGCTTAACGATTGCCACCTGAGGTAGCCTCTGTTGCCCATCCTCGTCAGTTTCAGAGGGTAGATATATCAGGGTTACTTTTTCCCCAGGTCTCCACGCCCTTGTGTGTTTCTTTTGCTTAAAGTTTGCCACCTGAAGCCAGCCTCTCTTGCCCATCTTCCTCAGTTTCAGAGGGTGGATTTCTCCGTGTTGCTTTTTCCCCAGGTCTCCACGCCCTTGTGTGTTTCTTTTGCTTAACGATTGCCACCTGAGGTAGCCTCTGTTGCCCATCCTCGTCAGTTTCAGAGGGTGGATTTCTCCCTGTTGCTTTTTCCCCAGGTCTCCACGCCCTTGTGTGTTCCTTTTGCTTAAAGTTTGCCACCTGAAGCCAGCCTCTCTTGCCCATCTTCCTCAGTTTCAGAGGGTAGATATTTCAGGGTTGCTTTTTCCCCAGGTCTCCACGCCTTTCGGTTTTGTTTTTGCTTAACGATTGCCACCTGGGCTAGCCTCTCTTGCCCATCTTCCTCAGTTTCAGAGGGTGGATTTCTCAGTGCTGCTTTTTCCCCAGGTCTCCACGCCCCTGTGTGTTTCTTTTGCTTAAAGTTTGTCACCTGAAGCCAGCCTCTCTTGCCCATCTTCCTCAGTTTCAGAGGGTAGATATTTCAGCGTTGCTTTTTCCCCAGGTCTTCACACCTTACTGTTTTGTTTTTGCTTAACGATTGCCACCTGGGCTAGCCTCTGTTTCCCATCTTCCTCAGTTTCCGAGGGTGGATTTCTCCCTGTTGCTTTTTCCCAGGTCTCCACACCCTTGTGTGTTTCTTTTGCTTAACGATTGCCACCTGAGGTAGGCTCTGTTGCCCATCCTCGTCAGTTTCAGAGGGTAGATTTCTCAGTGCTGCTTTTTCCCCAGGTCTCCACGCCCTTGTGTGTTTGTTTTGCTTAAAGTTTGCCACCTGAGCCAGCCTCTCTTGCCCATCTTCCACAGTTTCAGACGGTAGATATTTCAGGGTTGCTTTTTCCCCAGGTCTCCACGCCTTTGGGTTTTGTTTTTGCTTAAGGATTGCCACCTGAGGTAGCCTCTGTTGCCCATCTTCCTCAGTTTCAGAGGGTGGATTTCTCCGTGTTGCTTTTTCCACAGGTCTCCACGCCCTTGTGTGTTTCTGTTGCTTAACGATTGCCACCTGACCTAGCCTCTGTTGCCCATCCTCATCAGTTTCAGATGGTAGATTTCTCCGTGTTGCTTTTTCCCCAGGTCTCCACGCCCATGTGTGTTTCTTTTGCTTAACGTTTGCCACCTGAAGCCAGCCTCTCTTGCCCATCTTCCTCAGTTTCAGAGGGTGGATTTCTCCGTGTTGCTTTTTCCCCAGGTCTCCACGCCCTTGTGTGTTTCTTTTGCTTAAAGATTGCCACCTGAGCTAGCCTCTGTTGCCCATCTTCGTCCGTTTCAGAGGGTGGATTTCTCAGTGTTGCCTTTTCGCCAGCTCCCCACGCCCTTGTGTGTTTCTTTTGCTTAAAGATTGTCACCTGAGCTAGGCACTGTTGCCCTGCTTCCTCAGTTTCAGAGGGTACCTTTTTCAGGGTAGCTTTTTGACCGGGTCTCCTCGCCATTGTATTTTTCTATTTCACTTTTTTTGCATAAAGATTGCCACCTGAGCTAGCCTCTGTTGCCCATCTTCTTCGGTTTCAGAGGGTAGATTTCTCAGTGTTTCTTTTTCGCCAGCTCTCCACGCCCTTGCGTCTTTTTTTTTCTGCTTAAAGGTTGCAACCTGAGCTAGCTTCTTTTGCCCATGTTCGTCAGTTTCAAAGGGTGGATTTCTCCGTGTTGCTTTTTCCCCAGGTCTCCACGCCCTTGTGTGTTTCTTTTGCTTAACGATTCCCACCTGAGGTAGCCTCTGTTGCCCATCCTCGTCAGTTTCAGAGGGTAGATATATCAGGGTTACTTTTTCCTCAGGTCTCCACGCCCTTGTGTGTTTCTTTTGCTTAACGATTGCCACCTGAGGTAGCCTCTGTTGCCCATCCTCGTCAGTTTCAGAGGGTGGATTTCTCCCTGTTGCTTTTTCCCCTGGTCTCCACGCCCTTGTGTGTTCCTTTTGCTTAAACTTTGCCACCTGAAGCCAGACTCTCTTGCCCATCTTCCTCAGTTTCAGAGGGTAGATATTTCAGGGTTGCTTTTTCCCCAGGTCTCCACGCCTTTGGGTTTTGTTTTTGCTTAACGATTACCACCTGGGCTAGCCTCTCTTGCCCATATTCCTCAGTTTCAGAGGGTGGATTTCTCCGTGTTGCTTTTTCCACAGGTCTCCACGCCCTTGTGTGTTTCTTTTGCTTAACGATTGCCACCTGAGGTAGCCTCTGTTGCCCATCCTCGTCAGTTTCAGAGGGTAGATATATCAGGGCTGCTTTTTCCCCAGGTCTCCACGCCCTTGTGTGTTTCTTTTGCTTAAAGTTTGCCACCTGAAGCCAGCCTCTCTTGCCCATCTTCCTCAGTTTCAGAGGGTAGATATTTCAGCGTTGCTTTTTCCCCAGGTCTTCACACCTTAGTGTTTTGTTTTTGCTTAACAATTGCCACCTGGGCTAGCCTCTGTTTCCCATCTTCCTCAGTTTCCGAGGGTGGATTTCTCCCTGTTGCTTTTTCCCCAGGTCTCCACACCCTTGTGTGTTTCTTTTGCTTAACGATTGCCACCTGAGGTAGCCTCTGTTGCCCATCTTCGTCCGTTTCAGATGGTGGATTTCTCAATGTTGCCTTTTCCCCAGCTCCCCACGCCCTTGTGTGTTTCTTTTGCTTAAAGATTGCCACCTGAAGCCAGCCTCTCTTGCCCATCTTCCTCAGTTTCAGAGGGTAGATATTTCAGGGTTGCTTTTTCCCCAGGTCTCCACGCCTTTGGGTTTTGTTTTTGCTTAACGATTGCCACCTGGGCTAGCCTCTCTTGCCCATATTCCTCAGTTTCAGAGGGTGGATTTCTCCGTGTTGCTTTTTCCACAGGTCTCCACGCCCTTGTGTGTTTCTTTTGCTTAACGATTGCCACCTGAGGTAGCCTCTGTTGCCCATCCTCGTCAGTTTCAGAGGGTAGATTTCTCAGTGCTGCTTTTTCCCCAGGTCTCCACGCCCTCGTGTGTTTCTTTTGCTTAAAGTTTGTCACCTGAAGCCAGCCTCTCTTGCCCATCTTCCTCAGTTTCAGAGGGTAGATATTTCAGCGTTGCTTTTTCCCCAGGTCTTCACACCTTAGTGTTTTGTTTTTGCTTAACAATTGCCACCTGGGCTAGCCTCTGTTTCCCATCTTCCTCAGTTTCCGAGGGTGGATTTCTCCCTGTTGCTTTTTCCCCAGGTCTCCACACCCTTGTGTGTTTCTTTTGCTTAACGATTGCCACCTGAGGTAGCCTCTGTTGCCCATCTTCGTCCGTTTCAGATGGTGGATTTCTCAATGTTGCCTTTTCCCCAGCTCCCCACGCCCTTGTGTGTTTCTTTTGCTTAAAGATTGCCACCTGAAGCCAGCCTCTCTTGCCCATCTTCCTCAGTTTCAGAGGGTAGATATTTCAGGGTTGCTTTTTCCCCAGGTCTCCACGCCTTTGGGTTTTGTTTTTGCTTAACGATTGCCACCTGGGCTAGCCTCTCTTGCCCATATTCCTCAGTTTCAGAGGGTCGATTTCTCCGTGTTGCTTTTTCCACAGGTCTCCACGCCCTTGTGTGTTTCTTTTGCTTAACGATTGCCACCTGAGGTAGCCTCTGTTGCCCATCCTCGTCAGTTTCAGAGGGTAGATTTCTCAGTGCTGCTTTTTCCCCAGGTCTCCACGCCCTCGTGTGTTTCTTTTGCTTAAAGTTTGTCACCTGAAGCCAGCCTCTCTTGCCCATCTTCCTCAGTTTCAGAGGGTAGATATTTCAGCGTTGCTTTTTCCCCAGGTCTTCACACCTTAGTGTTTTGTTTTTGCTTAACGATTGCCTCCTGGGCTAGCCTCTGTTTCCCATCTTCCTCAGTTTCCGAGGGTGGATTTCTCCCTGTTGCTTTTTCCCCAGGTCTCCACACCCTTGTGTGTTTCTTTTGCTTAACGATTGCCACCTGAGCTAGCCTCTCTTGCCCATCTTTCTGAGTTTCAGGGGGTCGATATCTCCGTGTTGCTGTTTCCCCAGGTCTCCACGCCCTTGTGTGTTTCTTTTGCTTAACGTTTGCCACCTGAAGCCAGCCTCTCTTGCCCATCTTCCTCAGTTTCAGAGGGTAGATATTTCAGGGTTGCTGTTTCCCCAGGTCTCCACGCCCTTGTGTGTTTCTTTTGCTTAACGATTGCCATCTGAAGCCAGCCTCTCTTGCCCATCTTCCTCAGTTTCAGAGGGTGGATTTCTCCGTGTTGCTTTTTCCCCAGGTCTCCACGCCCTTGTGTGTTTCTTTTGCTTAAGGATTGCCACCTGAGCTAGCCTCTGTTGCCCATCTTCGTCCGTTTCAGAGGGTGGATTTCTCAGTGTTGCCTTTTCACCAGCTCCCCACGCCCTTGTGTGTTTCTTTTGCTTAAAGATTGTCACCTGAGCTAGGCACTGTTGCCCTGCTTCCTCAGTTTCAGAGGGTACCTTTTTCAGCGTAGCTTTTTGACCGGGTCTCCTCGCCATTGTATTTTTCTATTTCACTTTTTTTGCATAAAGATTGCCACCTGAGCTAGCCTCTGTTGCCCATCTTCTTCGGTTTCAGAGGGTAGATTTCTCAGTGTTGCTTTTTCGCCAGCTCTCCACGCCCTTGCGTCTTTTTTTTTTTTCTGCTTAAAGGTTGCAACCTGAGCTAGCTTCTTTTGCCCATGTTCGTCAGTTTCAGAGGGTGGATTTCTCCGTGTTGCTTTTTCCCCAGGTCTCCACGCCCTTGTGTGTTTCTTTTGCTTAACGATTGCCACCTGAGGTAGCCTCTGTTGCCCATCCTCGTCAGTTTCAGAGGGTAGATTGCCCAGTGCTGCTTTTTCCCCAGGACTCCACGCCCTTGTGTGTTTCTTTTGCTTAAAGTTTGCCACCTGAAGCCAGCCTCTCTTGCCCATCTTCCTCAGTTTCAGAGGGTAGATATTTCAGGGTTGCTTTTTCCCCAGGTCTGCACGCCTTTGTGTTTTGTTTTTGCTTAACGATTGCCACCTGAGGTAGCCTCTGTTGCCCATCTTCCTCAGTTTCAGAGGGTGGATTTCTCCGTGTTGCTTTTTCCCCAGGGCTCCACGCCCTTGTGTGTTTCTTTTGCTTAACGTTTACCACCTGAAGCCAGCCTCTCTTGCCCATCTTCCTCAGTTTCAGAGGGTAGATATTTCAGCGTTGCTTTTTCCCCAGGTCTTCACACCTTACTGTTTTGTTTTTGCTTAACGATTGCCACCTGGGCTAGCCTCTGTTTCCCATCTTCCTCAGTTTCCGAGGGTGGATTTCTCCCTGTTGCTTGTTCCCAGGTCTCCACACCCTTGTGTGTTTCTTTTGCTTAACGATTGCCACCTGAGGTAGGCTCTGTTGCCCATCCTCGTCAGTTTCAGAGGGTAGATTTCTCAGTGCTGCTTTTTCCCCAGGTCTCCACGCCCTTGTGTGTTTGTTTTGCTTAAAGTTTGCCACCTGAGCCAGCCTCTCTTGCCCATCTTCCACAGTTTCAGACGGTAGATATTTCAGGGTTGCTTTTTCCCCAGGTCTCCACGCCTTTGGGTTTTGTTTTTGCTTAAGGATTGCCACCTGAGGTAGCCTCTGTTGCCCATCTTCCTCAGTTTCAGAGGGTGGATTTCTCCGTGTTGCTTTTTCCACAGGTCTCCACGCCCTTGTGTGTTTCTTTTGCTTAACGATTGCCACCTGACCTAGCCTCTGTTGCCCATCCTCGTCAGTTTCAGAGGGTAGATTTCTCCGTGCTGCTTTTTCCCCAGGTCTCCACGCCCTTGTGTGTTTCTTTTGCTTAACGTTTGCCACCTGAAGCCAGCCTCTCTTGCCCATCTTCCTCAGTTTCAGAGGGTGGATTTCTCCGTGTTGCTTTTTCCCCAGGTCTCCACGCCCTTGTGGGTTTCTTTTGCTTAAAGATTGCCACCTGAGCTAGCCTCTGTTGCCCATCTTCGTCCGTTTCAGAGGGTGGATTTCTCAGTGTTGCCTTTTCGCCAGCTCCCCACGCCCTTGTGTGTTTCTTTTGCTTAAAGATTGTCACCTGAGCTAGGCACTGTTGCCCTGCTTCCTCAGTTTCAGAGGGTTCCTTTTTCAGGGTAGCTTTTTGACCGGGTCTCCTCGCCATTGTATTTTTCTATTTCACTTTTTTTGCATAAAGATTGCCACCTGAGCTAGCCTCTGTTGCCCATCTTCCTCAGTTTCAGAGGGTAGATATTTCAGGGTTGCTTTTTCCCCAGGTCTCCACGCCTTTGGGTTTTGTTTTTGCTTAACGATTGCCACCTGAGCTAGCCTCTCTTGCCCATCTTCCTGAGTTTCAGAGGGTCGATATCTCCGTGTTGCTGTTTCCCCAGGTCTCCACGCCCTTGTGTGTTTCTTTTGCTTAACGTTTGCCACCTGAAGCCAGCCTCTCTTGCCCATCTTCCTCAGTTTCAGAGGGTAGATATTTCAGGGTTGCTGTTTCCCCAGGTCTCCACGCCCTTGTGTGTTTCTTTTGCTTAACGTTTGCCACCTGAAGCCAGCCTCTCTTGCCCATCTTCCTCAGTTTCAGAGGGTAGATATTTCAGGGTTTCTTTTTCCCCAGGTCTCCCTGCCTTTGTGCTTTGTTTTTGCTTAACGATTGCCACCTGAGGTAGCCTCTCTTGCCCATCTTCCTCAGATTCAGAGGGTGGATTTCTCCGTGTTGCTTTTTCCCCTTGTCTCCACGCCCTTGTGTGTTTCTTTTGCTTAAAGATTGCCACCTGAGCTAGCCTCTGTTGCCCATCTTCTTCGGTTTCAGAGGGTAGATTTCTCAGTTTTGCTTTTTCGCCAGCTCTCCACGCCCTTGCGTCTTTTTTTTTTTTCTGCTTAAAGGTGGCAACCTGAGCTAGCTTCTTTTGCCCATGTTCCTCAGTTTCAGAGGGTGGATTTCTCCGTGTTGCTTTTTCCCCAGGTTTCGACGCCCTTGTGTGTTTCTTTTGCTTAACGATTGCCACCTGAGGTAGCCTCTGTTGCCCATCCTCGTCAGTTTCAGAGGGTAGATTTCCCAGTGCTGCTTTTTCCCCAGGTCTCCGTGCCCTTGTGTGTTTCTTTTGCTTAAAGTTTGCCACCTGAAGCCAGCCTCTCTTGCCCATCTTCCTCAGTTTCAGAGGGTAGATATTTCAGGGTTGCTTTTTCCCCAGGTCTCCACGCCTTTGGGTTTTGTTTTTGCTTAACGATTGCCACCTGAGGTAGCCTCTGTTGCCCATCTTCCTCAGTTTCAGAGGGTGGATTCCTGAGTGTTTCTTTTTCCCCAGGTCTCCACGCCCTTGTGTGTTTCTTTTCCTTAAAGTTTGCCACCTGAAGCCAGCCTCTCTTGCCCATCTTCCTCAGTTTCAGAGGGTAGATATTTCAGGGTTGCTTTTTCCCCAGGTCTGCACGCCTTTGTGTTTTGTTTTTGCTTAACGATTGCCACCTGAGGTAGCCTCTGTTGCCCATCTTCCTCAGTTTCAGAGGGTGGATTTCTCCGTGTTGCTTTTTCCCCAGGGCTCCACGCCCTTGTGTGTTTCTTTTGCTTAACGTTTGCCACCTGAAGCCAGCCTCTCTTGCCCATCTTCCTCAGTTTCAGAGGGTAGATATTTCAGGGTTGCTATTTCCCAAGGTCTCCACCCCTTTGGGTTTGGTTTTTGCTTAACGATTGCCACCTGAGGTAGCCTCTGTTGCCCATCTTCCTCAGTTTCAGAGGGTGGATTTCTCCGTGTTGCTTTTTCCCCAGGTATCCACGCCCTTGTGTGTTTCTTTTGCTTAAAGTTTGCCACCTGAAGCCAGCCTCTCTTGCCCATCTTCCTCAGTTTCAGAGGTTAGATATTTCAGGGTTTCTTTTTCCCCAGGTCTCCCTGCCTTTGTGCTTTGTTTTTGCTTAACGATTGCCACCTGAGGTAGCCTCTCTTGCCCATCTTCCTCAGTTTCAGAGGGTGGATTTCTCCGTGTTGCTTTTTCCCCTCGTCTCCACGCCCTTGTGTGTTTCTTTTGCTTAAAGATTGCCACCTGAGCTAGCCTCTGTTGCCCATCTTCGTCCGTTTCAGAGGGTGGATTTCTCAGTGTTGACTTTTCGCCAGCTCCCCACAACCTTGTGTGTTTCTTTTGCTTAAAGATTGTCACCTGAGGTAGGCACTGTTGCCCTGCGTCCTCAGTTTCAGAGGGTACCTTTTCATGGTTGCTTTTTGACCGCGTCTCCTCGCCATTGTATTTTTTTATATTATTTTTTTTGCTTAAAGATTGCCACGTGAGCTAGCCTCTGTTGCCCATCTTCTTCGGTTTCAGAGGGTAGATTTCTCAGTGTTGCTTTTTCGCCAGCTCTCCACGCCCTTGCGTCTTTTTTTTTTTCTGCTTAAAGGTTGCAACATGAGCTAGCTTCTTTTGCCCATGTTCGTCAGTTTCAGAGGGTGGATTTCTCCGTGTTGCTTTTTCCACAGGTCTCCACGCCCGTGTGTTTCTTTTGCTTAACGATTGCCACCTGAGGTAGCCTCTCTTGCCCATCTTCCTCAGTTTCAGAGGGTGGATTCCTGAGTGTTGCTGTTTCCCCAGGTCTCCACGCCCTTGTGTGTTTCTTTTCCTTAAAGTTTGCCACCTGAAGCCAGCCTCTCTTGCCCATCTTCCTCAGTTTCAGAGGGTAGATATTTCAGGGTTGCTTTTTCCCCAGGTCTGCACGCCTTTGTGTTTTGTTTTTGCTTAACGATTGCCACCTGAGGTAGCCTCTGTTGCCCATCTTCCTCAGTTTCAGAGGGTGGATTTCTCCGTGTTGCTTTTTCCCCAGGGCTCCACGCCCTTGTGTGTTTCTTTTGCTTAACGTTTGCCACCTGAAGCCAGCCTCTCTTGCCCATCTTCCTCAGTTTCAGAGGGTAGATATTTCAGGGTTGCTTTTTCCCCAGGTCTGCACGCCTTTGTGTTTTGTTTTTGCTTAACGATTGCCACCTGAGGTAGCCTCTGTTGCCCATCTTCCTCAGTTTCAGAGGGTGGATTTCTCCGTGTTGCTTTTTCCCCAGGGCTCCACGCCCTTGTGTGTTTCTTTTGCTTAACGTTTGCCACCTGAAGCCAGCCTCTCTTGACCATCTTCCTCAGTTTCAGAGGGTAGATATTTCAGGGTTGCTTTTTCCCCAGGTCTGCACGCCTTTGTGTTTTGTTTTTGCTTAACGATTGCCACCTGAGGTAGCCTCTGTTGCCCATCTTCCTCAGTTTCAGAGGGTGGATTTCTCCGTGTTGCTTTTTCCCCAGGGCTCCACGCCCTTGTGTGTTTCTTTTGCTTAACGTTTCCCACCTGAAGCCAGCCTCTCTTGCCCATCTTCCTCAGTTTCAGAGGGTAGATATTTCAGGGTTGCTTTTTCCCCAGGTCTCCACGCCTTTGGGTTTGGTTTTTGCTTAACGATTGCCACCTGAGGTAGCCTCTTTTGCCCATCTTCCTCAGTTTCAGAGGGTGGATTTCTCCGTGTTGCTTTTTCCCCAGGGCTCTACGCCCTTGTGTGTTTCTTTTGCTTAACGTTTGCCACCTGAAGCCAGCCTCTCTTGCCCATCTTCCTCAGTTTCAGAGGGTACCTTTCTCAGGGTTGCTTTTTGACCGCGTCTCCTCGCCATTGTATTTTTTTATATTATTATTTTTGCTTAAAGATTGCCACCTGAGCTAGCTTCTGTTGCCCATCTTCTTCGGTTTCAGAGGGTAGATTTCTCAGTGTTGCTTTTTCGCCAGCTCTCCACGCTCTTGCGTCTTTTTTTTTTTCTGCTTAAAGGTTGCAACATGAGCTAGATTCTTTTGCCCATGTTCGTCAGTTTCAGAGGGTGGATTTCTCCGTGTTGCTTTTTCCCCAGGTCTCCACGCCCATGTGTTTCTTTTGCTTAACGATTGCCACCTGCGGTAGCCTCTGTTGCCCATGCTCGTCAGTTTCAGAGGGTAGATTTCCCAGTGCTGCTTTTTCCCCAGGTCTCCACGCCCTTGTGTGTTTCTTTTGCTTAAAGTTTGCCACCTGAAGCCAGCCTCTCTTGCCCATCTTCCTCAGTTTCAGACGGTAGATATTTCAGGGTTGCTTTTTCCCCAGGTCTCCAGCCTTTGGATTTTGTTTTTGCTTAACGATTTCCACCTGAGCTAGCCTCTCTTGCCCATCTTCCTCAGTTTCAGAGGGTGGATTTCTCCGTGTTGCTTTTTCCCCAATTCTCCACGCCCTTGTGTGTTTCTTTTGCTTCACGATTGCCACCTGAGCTAGCCTCTGTTGCCCGTCATCGTCCTTTTCAGAGGGTGGATTTGTCAGTGTTGCCTTTTCGCCAGCTCCCCACGCCCTTGTGTGTTTCTTTTGCTTAACGATTGCCACCTGAGGTAGCCTCTGTTGCCCATCTTCCTCAGTTTCATAGGGTGGATTTCTCCGTGTTGCTTTGTCCCCACGTCTCCACGCCCTTGTGCATTTCTTTTGCTTAAAGATTGCCACCTGAGCTAGCCTCTGTTGCCCATCTTCGTCCGTTTCAGAGGGTGGATTTCTCAGTGTTGACTTTTCGCCAGCTCCCCACAACCTTGTGTGTTTCTTTTGCTTAAAGATTGCCACCTGAGCTAGCCTCTTTTGCCCATCTTCATCCGTTTCAGAGGGTGGATTTCTCAGTGTTGCCTTTTCGCCAGCTACCCACGCCCTTGTGTGTTTCTTTGGCTTAAAGATTGTCACCTGAGTTAGGCACTGTTGCCCTGCTTCCTCAGTTTCAGAGGGTACCTTTTTCAGGGTTCCTTTCTGACTGGGTATCCTCGCCATTGTATTTTTTTATTTTATTTTTTATGCTTAAAGATTGCCACCTGATCTAGCCTCTGTTGCCCATCTTCTTCGGTTTCAGAGGGTAGATTTCTCAGTTTTGCTTTTTCGCCAGCTCTCCACGCCCTTGCGTCTTTTTTTTTTTTCTGCTTAAAGGTGGCAACCTGAGCTAGCTTCTTTTGCCCATGTTCCTCAGTTTCAGAGGGTGGATTTCTCCGTGTTGCTTTTTCCCCAGGTTTCGACGCCCTTGTGTGTTTCTTTTGCTTAACGATTGCCACCTGAGGTAGCCTCTGTTGCCCATCCTCGTCAGTTTCAGAGGGTAGATTTCCCAGTGCTGCTTTTTCCCCAGGTCTCCGTGCCCTTGTGTGTTTCTTTTGCTTAAAGTTTGCCACCTGAAGCCAGCCTCTCTTGCCCATCTTCCTCAGTTTCAGAGGGTAGATATTTCAGGGTTGCTTTTTCCCCAGGTCTCCACGCCTTTGGGTTTTGTTTTTGCTTAACGATTGCCACCTGGGCTAGCCTCTCTTGCCCATCTTCCTCAGTTTCCGAGGGTGGATTTCTCCGTGTTGCTTTTTCCCCAGGTCTCCACGCCCTTGTGTGTTTCTTTTGCTTATAGATTGCCACCTGAGCTAGCCTCTGTTGCCCATCTTCCTCAGTTTCAGAGGGTGGATTTCCGAATGTTGCTTTTTCCCCAGGTCTCCACGCCCTTGTGTGTTTCTTTTGCTTAACGATTGCCACCTGAGGTAGCCTCTGTTGCCCATCTTCGTCAGTTTCAGAGGGTGGATTTCTCAGTGTTGATTTTTCGCCAGCTCTCCACGCCCTTGCGTCTTTTTTTTTTTCTGCTTAAAGGTTGCAACCTGAGCTAGCTTCTTTTGCCCATGTTCCTCAGTTTCAGAGGGTGGATTTCTCCGTGTTGCTCTTTCCCCAGGTCTCCACGCCCTTGTGAGTTTCTTTTGCTTAACCTTTGCCACCTGAGGTAGCCTCTGTTGCCCATCCTCGTCAGTTTCAGAGGGTAGATATTTCAGGGTTGCTTTTTCCCCAGGTCTCCACGCCTTTGGGTTTTGTGTTTGCTTAACGATTGCCACCTGAGCTAGCCTCTGTTGCCCATCTTCTTCGGTTTCAGAGGGTTGATTTCTCAGTGTTGCTTTTTCGCCAGCTCTCCACGCCCTTGCGTCTTTTTTTTTTTCTGCTTAAAGGTTGCAACCTGAGCTTGCTTCTTTTGCCCATGTTCGTCAGTTTCAGAGGGTAGATTTCTCCGTGTTGCTTTTTCCCCAGGTCTCCACACCCTTGTGTGTTTCTTTTGCTTAAAGATTGCCACCTGAGCTACCCTCTGTTGCCCTTCTTCATCCGTTTCAGAGGGTGGATTTCTCAGTGTTGCCTTTTCGCCAGCTCCCCACGCCCTTGTGTGTTTCTTTTGCTTAAAGATTGTCACCTGAGCTAGGCACTGTTGCCCTGCTTCCTCAGTTTCAGAGGGTACCTTTTTCAGGGTTGCTTTTTGACCGGGTCTCCTCGCCATTGTATTTTTTTATTTTATTTTTTTTGCTTAAAGATTGCCACCTGAGCTAGCCTCTGTTGCCCATCTTCGTCCGTTTCAGAGGGTGGATTTCTCAGTGTTGCCTTTTCGCCAGCTCCCCACGCCCTTGTGTGTTTCTTTTGCTTAAAGATTGCCACCTGAGCTAGCCTCTGTTGCGCTTCTTTCTCAGTTTCAGAGGGTAGATTTCTCCGTGTTGCTTTTTCCCCAGGTCTCCACGCACTTCCTTTTATTTTTCCTTAAAAATTGCCACCTGAGCTAGCCTCTGTTGCCCATGTTCGTCAGTTTCAGAGGGTAGATTTCTTGCTGTTGCTTTTTTGCCAGGTCTGCACGCCCTTGTGTTTTGTTTTTGCTTAACTATTGCCACCTGAGCTAGCCTCTGTTGCCCATCTTCCTCAGTTTCAGAGGGTGGATTTCTCAGTGTTGCTTTTTCCCCAGGTCTCCACGCCCTTGTGTGTTTCTTTTGCTTAAAGTTTGCCACCTGAAGCCAGCCTCTCTTGCCCAACTTCCTCAGTTTCAGAGGGTAGATATTTCAGGGTTGCTTTTTCCCCAGGTCTCCACGCCTTTGTGTTTTGTTTTTGCTTAACGATTGCCACCTGAGCTAGCCTCTCTTGCCCATCTTCCTCAGTTTCAGAGGGTGGATTTCTCAGTGTTGCTTTTTCCCGAGGTCTCCACGCCCTTGTGTGTTTCTTTTGCTTAACGATTGCCACCTGAGGTAGCCTCTCTTGCCCATCTTCCTCAGTTTCAGAGGGTGGATTTCTCCGTGTTGCTTTTTCCCCAGGTCTCCACGCCCTTGTGTGTTTCTTTTGCTTAACGATTGCCACCTGAGCTAGCCTCGGTTGCCCATCTTCCTCAGTTTCAGAGGGTGGATTTCTCAGTGTTGACTTTTCGCCAGCTCCCCACGCCCTTGTGTGTTTCTTTTGCTTAAAGATTGTCACCTGAGATAGGCACTGTTGCCCTGCTTCCTCAGTTTCAGAGGGTACCTTTTTCAGGGTTGCTTTTTGACCGGGTCTCCTCGCCATTGTATTTTTTTGTTCTATTTTTTTTGCTTAAAGATTGCCACCTGAGCTAGCCTCTGTTGCCCATCTTCTTCGGTTTCAGAGGGTAGATTTCTCAGTGTTGCTTTTTCGCCAGCTCTCCACGCCCTTGCGTCTTTTTTTATTTCTGCTGAAAGGTTGCAACCTGAGCTAGCTTCTTTTGCCCATGTTCGTCAGTTTCAGAGGGTGGATTTCTGCGTGTTGCTTTTTCCCCAGGTCTCCACGCCCTTGTGTGTTTCTTTTGCTTAACGATTGCCACATGAGCTAGCCTCTGTTGCGCTTCTTTCTCAGTTTCAGAGGGTAGATTTCTCCGTGTTGCTTTTTCCCCAGGTCTCCACGCACTTCCTTTTATTTTTCCTTAAAAATTGCCACCTGAGCTAGCCTCTTTTGCCCATCTTCGTCGGTTTCACAGGGTAGATTTCTCACTGTTGCTTTTTTGCCAGGTCTGCAAGCCCTTGTGTTTTGTTTTTGCTTAACTATTGCCACCTGAGCTAGCCTCTCTTGCCCATCTTCCTCAGTTTCAGAGGGTGGATTTCTCAGTGTTGCTTTCTCCCCAGGTCTCCACGCCTTTGTGTTTTGTTTTTGCTTAACGATTGCCACCTGAGCTAGCCTCTCTTGCCCATCTTCCTCAGTTTCAGAGGGTGGATTTCTCAGTGTTGCTTTTTCCCCAGGTCTCCACGCCCTTTGTGTTTCTTTTGCTTAAAGTTTTCCACCTGAAGCCAGCCTCTCTTGCTCATCTTCCTCAGTTTCAGAGGGTAGATATTTCAGGGTTGCTTTTTCCCCAGGTCTCCACGCCTTTGGGTTTTGTTTTTGCTTAACGATTGCCACCTGAGCTAGCCTCTGTTGCCCATCTTCTTCGGTTTCAGAGGGTTGATTTCTCAGTGTTGCTTTTTCGCCAGCTCTCCACGCCCTTGCGTCTTTTTTTTTTTCTGCTTAAAGGTTGCAACCTGAGCTTGCTTCTTTTGCCCATGTTCGTCAGTTTCAGAGGGTAGATTTCTCCGTGTTGCTTTTTCCCCAGGTCTCCACACCCTTGTGTGTTTCTTTTGCTTAAAGATTGCCACCTGAGCTACCCTCTGTTGCCCATCTTCGTCCGTTTCAGAGGGTGGATTTCTCAGTGTTGCCTTTTCGCCAGCTCCCCACGCCCTTGTGTGTTTCTTTTGCTTAAAGATTGCCACCTGAGCTAGCCTCTGTTGCGCTTCTTTCTCAGTTTCAGAGGCTAGATTTCTCCGTGTTGCTTTTTCCCCAGGTCTCCACGCACTTCCTTTTATTTTTCCTTCAAAATTGCCACCTGAGCTAGCCTCTGTTGCCCATGTTCGTCGGTTTCAGAGGGTAGATTTCTCGCTGTTGCTTTTGTGCCAGGTCTGCACGCCCTTGTGTTTTGTTTTTGCTTAACTATTGCCACCTGAGCTAGCCTCTGCTGCCCATCTTCCTCAGTTTCAGAGGGTGGATTTCTCAGTGTTGCTTTTTCCCCAGGTCTCCACGCCCTTGTGTGTTTCTTTTGCTTAAAGTTTGCCACCTGAAGCCAGCCTCTCTTGCCCAACTTCCTCAGTTTCAGAGGGTAGATATTTCAGGGTTGCTTTTTCCCCAGGTCTCCACGCCTTTGTGTTTTGTTTTTGCTTAACGATTGCCACCTGAGCTAGCCTCTCTTGCCCATCTTCGTCCGTTTCAGAGGGTGGATTTCACAGTGTTGCCTTTTCGCCAGCTCCCCACTTCCTTGTGTGTTTCTTTTGCTTAAAGATTGTCACCTGAGCTAGGCACTGTTGCCCTGCTTCCTCAGTTTCAGAGGGTACCTTTTTCAGGGTTGCTTTTTGACCGGGTCTCCTCGCCATTGTATTTTTTTATTCTATTTTTTTTGCTTAAAGATTGCCACCTGAGCTAGCCTCTGTTGCCCATCTTCTTCGGTTTCAGAGGGTAGATTTCTCAGTGTTGCTTTTTCGCCAGCTCTCCACGCCCTTGCGTCTTTTTTTATTTCTGCTGAAAGGTTGCAACCTGAGCTAGCTTCTTTTGCCCATGTTCGTCAGTTTCAGAGGGTGGATTTCTGCGTGTTGCTTTTTCCCCAGGTCTCCACGCCCTTGTGTGTTTCTTTTGCTTAACGATTGCCACCTGAGCCAGCCTCTGTTGCCCATCCTCGTCAGTTTCAGAGGGTAGATTGCTCAGTGCTGCTTTTTCCCCAGGTCTCCACGCCCTTGTGTGTTTCTTTTGCTTAAAGATTGCCACCTGAGCTAGCCTCTGTTGCCCATCTTCTTCGGTTTCAGAGGGTTGATTTCTCAGTGTTGCTTTTTCGCCAGCTCTCCACGCCCTTGCGTCTTTTTTTTTTTCTGCTTAAAGGTTGCAACCTGAGCTTGCTTCTTTTGCCCATGTTCGTCAGTTTCAGAGGGTAGATTTCTCCGTGTTGCTTTTTCCCCAGGTCTCCACACCCTTGTGTGTTTCTTTTGCTTAAAGATTGCCACCTGAGCTACCCTCTGTTGCCCATCTTCGTCCGTTTCAGAGGGTGGATTTCTCAGTGTTGCCTTTTCGCCAGCTCCCCACGCCCTTGTGTGTTTCTTTTGCTTAAAGATTGCCACCTGAGCTAGCCTCTGTTGCGCTTCTTTCTCAGTTTCAGAGGGTAGATTTCTCCGTGTTGCTTTTTCCCCAGGTCTCCACGCACTTCCTTTTATTTTTCCTTAAAAATTGCCACCTGAGCTAGCCTCTGTTGCCCATGTTCGTCGGTTCCAGAGGGTAGATTTCTCACTGTTGCTTTTTTGCCAGGTCTGCACGCCCTTGTGTTTTGTTTTTGCTTAACTATTGCCACCTGAGCTAGCCTCTGTTGCCCATCTTCCTCAGTTTCAGAGGGTGGATTTCTCAGTGTTGCTTTTTCCCCAGGTCTCCACGCCCTTGTGTGTTTCTTTTGCTTAAAGTTTGCCACCTGAAGCCAGCCTCTCTTGCCCATCTTCCTCAGTTTCAGAGGGTAGATATTTCAGGGTTGCTTTTTCCCCAGGTCTCCAAGCCTTTGTGTTTTGTTTTTGCTTAACGATTGCCACCTGAGCTGGCCTCTCTTGCCCATCTTCCTCAGTTTCAGAGGGTGGATTTCTCAGTGTTGCTTTTTCCCCAGGTCTCCACGCCCTTGTGTGTTTCTTTTGCTTAACGATTGCCACCTGAGCTAGCCTCGGTTGCCCATCTTCCTCAGTTTCAGAGGGTGGATTTCTCAGTGTTGACTTTTCGCCAGCTCCCCACGCCCTTGTGTGTTTCTTTTGCTTAAAGATTGTCACCTGAGCTAGGCACTGTTGCCCTGCTTACTCAGTTTCAGAGGGTACCTTTTTCAGGGTTGCTTTTTGACCGGGTCTCCTCGCCATTGTATTTTTTTGTTCTATTTTTTTTGCTTAAAGATTGCCACCTGAGCTAGCCTCTGTTGCCCATCTTCTTCGGTTTCATAGGGTAGATTTCTCAGTGTTGCTTTTTCGCCAGCTCTCCACGCCCTTGCGTCTTTTTTTATTTCTGCTGAAAGGTTGCAACCTGAGCTAGCTTCTTTTGCCCATGTTCGTCAGTTTCAGAGGGTGGATTTCTGCGTGTTGCTTTTTCCCCAGGTCTCCACGCCCTTGTGTGTTTCTTTTGCTTAACGATTGCCACCTGAGCTAGCCTCTGTTGCGCTTCTTTCTCAGTTTCAGAGGGTAGATTTCTCCGTGTTGCTTTTTCACCAGGTCTCCACGCACTTCCTTTTATTTTTCCTTAAAAATTGCCACCTGAGCTAGCCTCTGTTGCCCATCTTCGTCCGTTTCAGAGGGTGGATTTCTCAGTGTTGCCTTTTCGCCAGCTCCCCACGCCCTTGTGTGTTTCCTTTGCTTAAAGATTGTCACCTGAGCTAGGCACTGTTGCCCTGCTTCCTCAGTTTCAGTGGGTACCTTTTTCAGGGTTGCTTTTTGACCGGGTCTCCTCGCCATTGTATTTTTTTATTTTATTTTTTTTGCTTAAAGATTGCCACCTGAGCTAGCCTCTGTTGCCCATCTTCGTCCATTTCAGAGGGAGGATTTCTCAGTGTTGCCTTTTCGCCAGCTCCCCACGCCCTTGTGTGTTTCTTTTGCTTAAAGATTGCCACCTGAGCTAGCCTCTGTTGCGCTTCTTTCTCAGTTTCAGAGGGTAGATTTCTCCGTGTTGCTTTTTCCCCAGGTCTCCACGCACTTCCTTTTATTTTTCCTTAAAAATTGCCACCTGAGCTAGCCTCTGTTGCCCATGTTCGTCGGTTTCAGAGGGTAGATTTCTCGCTGTTGCTTTTTTGCCAGGTCTGCACGCCCTTGTGTTTTGTTTTTGCTTAACTATTGCCACCTGAGCTAGCCTCTGCTGCCCATCTTCCTCAGTTTCAGAGGGTGGATTTCTCAGTGTTGCTTTTTCCCCAGGTCTCCACGCCCTTGTGTGTTTCTTTTGCTTAAAGTTTGCCACCTGAAGCCAGCCTCTCTTGCCCAACTTCCTCAGTTTCAGAGGGTAGATATTTCAGGGTTGCTTTTTCCCCAGGTCTCCACGCCTTTGTGTTTTGTTTTTGCTTAACGATTGCCACCTGAGCTAGCCTCTCTTGCCCATCTTCGTCCGTTTCAGAGGGTGGATTTCACAGTGTTGCCTTTTCGCCAGCTCCCCACTTCCTTGTGTGTTTCTTTTGCTTAAAGATTGTCACCTGAGCTAGGCACTGTTGCCCTGCTTCCTCAGTTTCAGAGGGTACCTTTTTCAGGGTTGCTTTTTGACCGGGTCTCCTCGCCCTTGTATTTTTTTATTCTATTTTTTTTGCTTAAAGATTGCCACCTGAGCTAGCCTCTGTTGCCCATCTTCTTCGGTTTCAGAGGGTAGATTTCTCAGTGTTGCTTTTTCGCCAGCTCTCCACGCCCTTGCGTCTTTTTTTATTTCTGCTGCAAGGTTGCAACCTGAGCTAGCTTCTTTTGCCCATGTTCGTCAGTTTCAGAGGGTGGATTTCTGCGTGTTGCTTTTTCCCCAGGTCTCCACGCCCTTGTGTGTTTCTTTTGCTTAACGATTGCCACCTGAGCCAGCCTCCGTTGCCCATCCTCGTCAGTTTCAGAGGGTAGATTGCTCAGTGCTGCTTTTTCCCCAGGTCTCCACGCCCTTGTGTGTTTCTTTTGCTTAAAGTTTGCCACTTGAAGCCAGCCTCTCTTGCCCATCTTCCTCAGTTTCAGATGGTAGATATTTCAGGGTTGCTTTTTCCCCAGGTCTCCACGCCTGTGTGTTTAGTTTTTGCTTAACGAGTGCCACCTGAGGTAGCCTCTGTTGCCCATCTTCCTCAGTTTCAGAGGGTGGATTTCTCCGTGTTGCTTTTTCCCTAGGTCTCCACGCCCTTGTGTGTTTCTTTTGCTTAACGATTGCCACCTGAGCCAGCCTCTGTTGCCCATCCTCGTCAGTTTCAGAGGGTAGATTGCTCAGTGCTGCTTTTTCCCCAGGTCTCCACGCCCTTGTGTGTTTCTTTTGCTTAAAGTTTGCCACCTGAAGCCAGCCTCTCTTGCCCATCTTCCTCAGTTTCAGAGGGTAGATATTTCAGGGTTGCTTTTTCGCCAGCTCTCCACGCCCTTGCGTCTTTTTTTTTTTCTGCTTAAAGGTTGCAACCTGAGCTTGCTTCTTTTGCCCATGTTCGTCAGTTTCAGAGGGTAGATTTCTCCGTGTTGCTTTTTCCCCAGGTCTCCACACCCTTGTGTGTTTCTTTTGCTTAAAGATTGCCACCTGAGCTACCCTCTGTTGCCCATCTTCGTCCGTTTCAGAGGGTGGATTTCTCAGTGTTGCCTTTTCGCCAGCTCCCCACGCCCTTGTGTGTTTCTTTTGCTTAAAGATTGTCACCTGAGCTAGGCACTGTTGCCCTGCTTCCTCAGTTTCAGAGGGTACCTTTTTCAGGGTTGCTTTTTGACCGGGTCTCCTCGCCATTGTATTTTTTTATTTTATTTTTTTTGCTTAAAGATTGCCACCTGAGCTAGCCTCTGTTGCCCATCTTCGTCCCTTTCAGAGGGTGGATTTCTCAGTGTTGCCTTTTTGCCAGCTCCCCACGCCCTTATGTGTTTCTTTTGCTTAAAGATTGCCACCTGAGCTAGCCTCTGTTGCGCTTCTTTCTCAGTTTCAGAGGGTAGATTTCTCCGTGTTGCTTTTTCCCCAGGTCTCCACGCACTTCCTTTTATTTTTCCTTAAAAATTGCCACCTGAGCTAGCCTCTGTTGCCCATCCTCGTCGGTTTCAGAGGGTAGATTTCTCACTGTTGCTTTTTTGCCAGGTCTGCAAGCCCTTGTGTTTTGTTTTTGCTTAACTATTGCCACCTGAGCTAGCCTCTCTTGCCCATCTTCCTCAGTTTCAGAGGGTGGATTTCTCAGTGTTGCTTTCTCCCCAGGTCTCCACGCCTTTGTGTTTTGTTTTTGCTTAAGGATTGCCATCTGAGCTAGCCTCTCTTGCCCATCTTCCTCAGTTTCAGAGGGTGGATTTCTCAGTGTTGCTTTTTCCCCAGGTCTCCACGCCCTTGTGTGTTTCTTTTGCTTAAAGTTTGCCACCTGAAGCCAGCCTCTCTTGCTCATCTTCCTCAGTTTCAGAGGGTAGATATTTCAGGGTTGCTTTTTCCCCAGGTCTCCACGCCTTTGGGTTTTGTTTTTGCTTAACGATTGCCACCTGAGCTATCCTCTGTTGCCCATCTTCTTCGGTTTCAGAGGGTAGATTTCTCAGTGTTGCTTTTTCGCCAGCTCTCCATGCCCTTGCCTCTTTTTTTTTTTCTGCTTAAAGGTTGCAACCTGAGCTTGCTTCTTTTGCCCATGTTCGTCAGTTTCAGAGGGTAGATTTCTCCGTGTTGCTTTTTCCCCAGGTCTCCACACCCTTGTGTGTTTCTTTTGCTTAAAGATTGCCACCTGAGCTACCCTCTGTTGCCCATCTTCGTCCGTTTCAGAGGGTGGATTTCTCAGTGTTGCCTTTTCGCCAGCTCCCCACGCCCTTGTGTGTTTCTTTTGCTTAAAGATTGTCACCTGAGCTAGGCACTGTTGCCCTGCTACCTCAGTTTCAGAGGGTACCTTTTTCAGGGTTGCTTTTTGACCGGGTCTCCTCGCCATTGTATTTTTTTATTTTATTTTTTTTGCTTAAAGATTGCCACCTGAGCTAGCCTCTGTTGCCCATCTTCGTCCGTTTCAGAGGGTGGATTTCTCAGTGTTGCCTTTTCGCCAGCTCCCCACGCCCTTGTGTGTTTCTTTTGCTTAAAGATTGCCACCTGAGCTAGCCTCTGTTGGGCTTCTTTCTCAGTTTCAGAGTGTAGATTTCTCCGTGTTGCTTTTTCCCCAGGTCTCCGCGCACTTCCTTTTATTTTTCCTTAAAAATTGCCACCTGAGCTAGCCTCTGTTGCCCATGTTCGTCGGTTTCAGAGGGTAGATTTCTCGCTGTTGCTTTTTTGCCAGGTCTGCACGCCCTTGTGTTTTGTTTTTGCTTAACGATTGCCACCTGAGCTAGCCTCTGTTGCCCATCTTCTTCGGTTTCAGAGGGTAGATTTCTCAGTGTTGCTTTTTCGCCAGCTCTCCATGCCCTTGAGTCTTTTTTTTTTTCTGCTTAAAGGTTGCAACCTGAGCTTGCTTCTTTTGCCCATGTTCGTCAGTTTCAGAGGGTAGATTTCTCCGTGTTGCTTTTTCCCCAGGTCTCCACACCCTTGTGTGTTTCTTTTGCTTAAAGTTTGCCACCTGAGCTACCCTCTGTTGCCCATCTTCGTCCGTTTCAGAGGGTGGATTTCTCAGTGTTGCCTTTTCGCCAGCTCCCCACGCCCTTGTGTGTTTCTTTTGCTTAAAGATTGTCACCTGAGCTAGGCACTGTTGCCCTGCTACCTCAGTTTCAGAGGGTACCTTTTTCAGGGTTGCTTTTTGACCGGGTCTCCTCGCCATTGTATTTTTTTATTTTATTTTTTTTGCTTAAAGATTGCCACCTGAGCTAGCCTCTGTTGCCCATCTTCGTCCGTTTCAGAGGGTGGATTTCTCAGTGTTGCCTTTTCGCCAGCTCCCCACGCCCTTGTGTGTTTCTTTTGCTTAAAGATTGCCACCTGAGCTAGCCTCTGTTGCGCTTCTTTCTCAGTTTCAGAGGGTAGATTTCTCCGTGTTGCTTTTTCCCCAGGTCTCCGCGCACTTCCTTTTATTTTTCCTTAAAAATTGCCACCTGAGCTAGCCTCTGTTGCCCATGTTCGTCGGTTTCAGAGGGTAGATTTCTCGCTGTTGCTTTTTTGCCAGGTCTGCACGCCCTTGTGTTTTGTTTTTGCTTAACTATTGCCACCTGAGCTAGCCTCTGTTGCCCATCTTCCTCAGTTTCAGAGGGTGGATTTCTCAGTGTTGCTTTTTCCCCAGGTCTCCACGCCCTTGTGTGTTTCTTTTGCTTAAAGTTTGCCACCTGAAGCCAGCCTCTCTTGCTCATCTTCCTCAGTTTCAGAGGGTAGATATTTCAGGGTTGCTTTTTCCCCAGGTCTCCACGCCTTTGGGTTTTGTTTTTGCTTAACGATTGCCACCTGAGCTAGCCTCTGTTGCCCATCTTCTTCGGTTTCAGAGGGTAGATTTCTCAGTGTTGCTTTTTCGCAAGCTCTCCACGCCCTTGCGTCTTTTTTTTTTTCTGCTTAAAGGTTGCAACCTGAGCTTGCTTCTTTTGCCCATGTTCGTCAGTTTCAGAGGGTAGATTTCTCCGTGTTGCTTTTTCCCCAGGTCTCCACACCCTTGTGTGTTTCTTTTGCTTAAAGATTGCCACCTGAGCTACAATCTGTTGCCCATCTTCGTCCGTTTCAGAGGGTGGATTTATCAGTGTTGCCTTTTCGCCAGCTCCCCACGCCCTTGTGTGTTTCTTTTGCTTAAAGATTGTCACCTGAGCTAGGCACTGTTGCCCTGCTTCCTCAGTTTCAGAGGGTAGCTTTTTCAGGGTTGCTTTTTGACCGGGTCTCCTCGCCATTGTATTTTTTTATTTTATTTTTTTTGCTTAAAGATTGCCACCTGAGCTAGCCTCTGTTGCCCATCTTCGTCCGTTTCAGAGGGTGGATTTCTCAGTGTTGCCTTTTTGCCAGCTACCCACGCCCTTGTGTGTTTCTTTTGCTTAAAGATTGCCACCTGAGCTAGCCTCTGTTGCGCTTCTTTCTCAGTTTCAGAGGGTAGATTTCTCCGTGTTGCTTTTTCCCCAGGTCTCCACGCACTTCCTTTTATTTTTCCTTAAAAATTGCCACCTGAGCTAGCCTCTGTTGCCCATCTTCGTCGGTTTCAGAGGGTAGATTTCTCACTGTTGCTTTTTTGCCAGGTCTGCAAGCCCTTGTGTTTTGTTTTTGCTTAACTATTGCCACCTGAGCTAGCCTCTCTTGCCCATCTTCCTCAGTTTCAGAGGGTGGATTTCTCAGTGTTGCTTTCTCCCCAGGTCTCCACGCCTTTGTGTTTTGTTTTTGCTTAAGGATTGCCATCTGAGCTAGCCTCTCTTGCCCATCTTCCTCAGTTTCAGAGGGTGGATTTCTCAGTGTTGCTTTTTCCCCAGGTCTCCACGCCCTTGTGTGTTTCTTTTGCTTAAAGTTTGCCACCTGAAGCCAGCCTCTCTTGCTCATCTTCCTCAGTTTCAGAGGGTAGATATTTCAGGGTTGCTTTTTCCCCAGGTCTCCACGCTTTTGGGTTTTGTTTTTGCTTAACGATTGCCACCTGAGCTAGCCTCTGTTGCCCATCTTCTTCGGTTTCAGAGGGTAGATTTCTCAGTGTTGCTTTTTCGCCAGCTCTCCATGCCCTTGCGTCTTTTTTTTTTTCTGCTTAAAGGTTGCAACCTGAGCTTGCTTCTTTTGCCCATGTTCGTCAGTTTCAGAGGGTAGATTTCTCCGTGTTGCTTTTTCCCCAGGTCTCCACACCCTTGTGTGTTTCTTTTGCTTAAAGATTGCCACCTGAGCTACCCTCTGTTGCCCATCTTCGTCCGTTTCAGAGGGTGGATTTCTCAGTGTTGCCTTTTCGCCAGCTCCCCACGCCCTTGTGTGTTTCTTTTGCTTAAAGATTGTCACCTGAGCTAGGCACTGTTGCCCTGCTACCTCAGTTTCAGAGGGTACCTTTTTCAGGGTTGCTTTTTGACCGGGTCTCCTCGCCACTGTATTTTTTTATTTTATTTTTTTTGCTTAAAGATTGCCACCTGAGCTAGCCTCTGTTGCCCATCTTCGTCCGTTTCAGAGGGTGGATTTCTCAGTGTTGCCTTTTCGCCAGCTCCCCACGCCCTTGTGTGTTTCTTTTGCTTAAAGATTGCCACCTGAGCTAGCCTCTGTTGCGCTTCTTTCTCAGTTTCAGAGGGTAGATTTCTCCGTGTTGCTTTCTCCCCAGGTCTCCGCGCACTTCCTTTTATTTTTCCTTAAAAATTGCCACCTGAGCTAGCCTCTGTTGCCCCTGTTCGTCGGTTTCAGAGGGTAGATTTCTCGCTGTTGCTTTTTTGCCAGGTCTGCACGCCCTTGTGTTTTGTTTTTTTCTTAACGATTGCCACCTGAGCTAGCCTCTGTTGCCCATCTTCCTCAGTTTCAGAGGGTGGATTTCTCAGTGTTGCTTTTTCCCCAGGTCTCCACGCCCTTGTGTGTTTCTTTTGCTTAAAGTTTGCCACCTGAAGCCAGCCTCTCTTGCCCAACTTCCTCAGTTTCAGAGGGTAGATATTTCAGGGTTGCTTTTTCCCCAGGTCTCCACGCCTTTGTGTTTTGTTTTTGCTTAACGATTGCCACCTTAGCTAGCCTCTCTTGCCCATCTTCCTCAGTTTCAGAGGGTGGATTTCTCAGTGTTGCTTTTTCCCCAGGTCTCCACGCCTTTGTGTTTTGTTTTTGCTTAACGATTGCCACCTGAGGTAGCCTCTCTTGCCCATCTTCCTCAGTTTCAGAGGGTGGATTTCTCCGTGTTGCTTTTTCCCCAGGTCTCCACGCCCTTGTGTGTTTCTTTTGCTTATAGATTGCCACCTGAGCTAGCCTCTGTTGCCCATCTTCGTCCGTTTCAGAGGGTGGATTTCACAGTGTTGCCTTTTCGCCAGCTCCCCACTTCCTTGTGTGTTTCTTTTGCTTAAATATTGTCACCTGAGCTAGGCACTGTTGCCCTGCTTCCTCAGTTTCAGAGGGTACCTTTTTCAGGGTTGCTTTTTGACCGAGTCTCCTCGCCATTGTATTTTCTTACTCTATTTTTTTTGCTTAAAGATTGCCACCTGAGCTAGCCTCTGTTGCCCATCTTCTTCGGTTTCAGAGGGTAGATTTCTCAGTGTTGCTTTTTCGCCAGCTCTCCACGCCCTTGCGTCTTTTTTTTTTTTCTGCTTAAAGGTTGCAACCTGAGCTAGCTACTTTTGCCCATGTTCGTCAGTTTCAAAGGGTGGATTTCTGCGTGTTGCTTTTTCCCCAGGTCTCCACGCCCTTGTGTGTTCCTTTTGCTTAACGATTGCCACCTGAGCTAGCCTCTGTTGCCCATCCTCGTCAGTTTCAGAGGGTAGATTTCTCAGCGCTGCTTTTTCCCCAGGTCTCCACGCCCTTGTGTGTTTCTTTTGCTTAAATTTTGCCACCTGAAGCCAGCCTCTCTTGCCCATCTTCCTCAGTTTCAGAGGGTAGATATTTCAGGGTTGCTTTTTCCCCAGGTCTCCACGCCCTTGTGTGTTTCTTTTGCTTAAGGATTGCCACCTGAGCTAGCCTCTCTTGCCCATCTTCCTCCGTTTCAGAGGGTGGATTTCTCAGTGTTGCCTTTTCGCCAGCTCCCCACGCCCTTGTGTGTTTCTTTTGCTTAAAGATTGTCACCTGAGCTAGGCACTGTTGCCCTGCTTCCTCAGTTTCAGAGGGTACCTTTTTCAGGGTTGCTTTTTGACCGAGTCTCCTCGCCATTGTATTTTCTTATTCTATTTTTTTTGCTTAAAGATTGCCACCTGAGCTAGCCTCTGTTGCCCATCTTCTTCGGTTTCAGAGGGTAGATTTCTCAGTGTTGCTTTTTCGCCAGCTCTCCACGCCCTTGCGTCTTTTTTTTTTTTCTGCTTAAAGTTTGCAACCTGAGCTAGCTTCTTTTGCCCATGTTCGTCAGTTTCAGAGGGTGGATTTCTGCGTGTTGCTTTTTCCCCAGGTCTCCACGCCCTTGTGTGTTCCTTTTGCTTAACGATTGCCACCTGAGCTAGCCTCTGTTGCCCATCCTCGTCAGTTTCAGAGGGTAGATTTCTCAGCGCTGCTTTTTCCCCAGGTCTCCACGCCCTTGTGTGTTTCTTTTGCTTAAATTTTGCCACCTGAAGCCAGCCTCTCTTGCCCATCTTCCTCAGTTTCAGAGGGTAGATATTTCAGGGTTGCTTTTTCCCCAGGACTCCACGCCTTTGGGTTTTGTTTTTGCTTAAAGATTGCCACCTGAGCTAGCCTCTGTTGCCCATCTTCGTCCGTTTCAGAGGGTGGATTTCTCAGTGTTGCCTTTTCGCCAGCTCCCCACGTCCTTGTGTGTTTCTTTTGCTTAAAGATTGTCACCTGAGCTAGGCACTGTTGCCCTGCTTCCTCAGTTTCAGAGGGTTCCTTTTTCAGGGCTGCTTTTTGACCGGGTCTCGTCGCCATTGTATTTTTTTATTTTATTTTTTTTGCTTAAAGATTGCCACCTGAGCTAGCCTCTGTTGCCCATCTTCGTCCGTTTCAGAGGGTGGATTTCTCCGTGTTGCTTTTTCCCCAGGTCTCCACACCCTTGTGTGTTTCTTTTGCTTAAAGATTGCCACCTGAGCTAGCCTCTGTTGCGCTTCTTTCTCAGTTTCAGAGGGTAGATTTCTCCGTGTTGCTTTTTCCCCAGGTCTCCACGCACTTCCTTTTATTTTTCCTTAAAAATTGCCACCTGAGCTAGCCTCTGTTGCCCATGTTCCTCGGTTTCAGAGGGTAGATTTCTCACTGTTGCTTTTTTGCCAGGTCTCCACGCCTTTGTGTTTTGTTTTTGCTTAACGATTGCCACCTGAGCTAGCCTCTCTTGCCCATCTTCCTCAGTTTCAGAGGGTGGATTTCTCAGTGTTGCTTTTTCCCCAGGTCTCCACGCCCTTGTGTGTTTCTTTTGCTTAAGGATTGCCACCTGAGCTAGCCTCTCTTGCCCATCTTCCTCCGTTTCAGAGGGTGGATTTCTCAGTGTTGCCTTTTCGCCAGCTCCCCACGCCCTTGTGTGTTTCTTTTGCTTAAAGATTGTCACCTGAGCTAGGCACTGTTGCCCTGCTTCCTCAGTTTCAGAGGGTACCTTTTTCAGGGTTGCTTTTTGACCGAGTCTCCTCGCCATTGTATTTTCTTATTCTATTTTTTTTGCTTAAAGATTGCCACCTGAGCTAGCCTCTGTTGCCCATCTTCTTCGGTTTCAGAGGGTAGATTTCTCAGTGTTGCTTTTTCGCCAGCTCTCCACGCCCTTGCGTCTTTTTTTTTTTTCTGCTTAAAGGTTGCAACCTGAGCTAGCTTCTTTTGCCCATGTTCATCAGTTTCAGAGGGTGGATTTCTGCGTGTTGCTTTTTCCCCAGGTCTCCACGCCCTTGTGTGTTCCTTTTGCTTAACGATTGCCACCTGAGCTAGCCTCTGTTGCCCATCCTCGTCAGTTTCAGAGGGTAGATTTCTCAGCGCTGCTTTTTCCCCAGGTCTCCACGCCCTTGTGTGTTTCTTTTGCTTAAATTTTGCCACCTGAAGACAGCCTCTCTTGCCCATCTTCCTCAGTTTCAGAGGGTAGATATTTCAGGGTTGCTTTTTCCCCAGGACTCCACGCCTTTGGGTTTTGTTTTTGCTTAAAGATTGCCACCTGAGCTAGCCTCTGTTGCCCATCTTCGTCCGTTTCAGAGGGTGGATTTCTCAGTGTTGCCTTTTCGCCAGCTCCCCACGTCCTTGTGTGTTTCTTTTGCTTAAAGATTGTCACCTGAGCTAGGCACTGTTGCCCTGCTTCCTCAGTTTCAGAGGGTACCTTTTTCAGGGCTGCTTTTTGACCGGGTCTCGTCGCCATTGTATTTTTTTATTTTATTTTTTTTGCTTAAAGATTGCCACCTGAGCTAGCCTCTGTTGCCCATCTTCGTCCATTTCAGAGGGTGGATTTCTCAGTGTTGCCTTTTCGCCAGCTCCCCACGCCCTTGTGTGTTTCTTTTGCTTAAAGATTGCCACCTGAGCTAGCCTCTGTTGCGCTTCTTTCTCAGTTTCAGAGGGTAGATTTCTCCGTGTTGCTTTTTCCACAGGTCTCCACGCACTTTCTTTTATTTTTCCTTAAATATTGCCACCTGAGCTAGCCTCTGTTGCCCATCTTCGTCGGTTTCAGTGGGTAGATTTCTCACTGTTGCTTTTTTGCCAGGTCTGCACGCCCTTGTGTTTTGTTTTTGCTTAACTATTGCCACCTCAGCTAGCCTCTGTTGCCCATCTTCCTCAGTTTCAGAGGATGGATTTCTCAGTGTTGCTTTTTCCCCAGGTCTCCACGCCCTTGTGTGTTTCTTTTGCTTAAAGTTTGCCACCTGAAGCCAGCCTCTCTTGCCCATCTTCCTCAGTTTCAGAGGGTAGATATTTCAGGGTTGCTTTTTCCCCAGGTCTCCACCCCTTTGTGTTTTGTTTTTGCTTAACGATTGCCACCTGAGCTAGCCTCTGTCGCCCAACTTCCTCAGTTTCAGAGGGTGGATTTCTCTGTGTTGCTTTTTGCCAGGTCTCCACGCCCTTGTGTGTTTCTTTTGCTTAACGATTGCCACCTGAGGTAGCCTCTCTTGCCCATCTTCCTCAGTTTCAGAGGGTGGATTTCTCCGTGTTGCTTTTTCCCCAGGTCTCCACGCCCTTGTGTGTTTCTTTTGCTTATAGATTGCCACCTGAGCTAGCCTCTGTTGCCCATCTTCGTGCTTTTCAGAGGGTGGATTTCACAGTGTTGCCTTTTCGCCAGCTCCCCACGCCCTTGTGTGTTTCTTTTGCTTAAAGATTGTCACCTGAGCTAGGCACTGTTGCCCTGCTTCCTCAGTTTCAGAGGGTACCTTTTTCAGGGTTGCTTTTTGACCGGGTCTCCTCGCCATTGTATTTTTTTATTCTATTTTTTTTGCTTAAAGATTGCCACCTGAGCTAGCCTCTGTTGCCCATCTTCTTCGGTTTCAGGGGGTAGATTTCTCAGTGTTGCTTTTTCGCCAGCTCTCCAGGCCCTTGCGTCTTTTTTTTTTTCTGCTTAAAGTTTGCAACCTGAGCTAGCTTCTTTTGCCCATGTTCGTCAGTTTCAGAGGGTAGATTTCTCCGTGTTGCTTTTTCCCCAGGTCTCCACACCCTTGTGTGTTTCTTTTGCTTAAAGATTGCCACCTGAGCTAGCCTCTGTTGCCCATCTTCGTCCGTTTCAGAGGGTGGATTTCTCAGTGTTGCCTTTTCGCCAGCTCCCCACGCCCTTGTGTGTTTCTTTTGCTTAAAGATTGCCACCTGAGCTAGCCTCTGTTGCGCTTCTTTCTCAGTTTCAGAGGGTAGATTTCTCCGTGTTGCTTTTTCCCCAGGTCTCCACGCACTTCCTTTTATTTTTCCTTAAAAATTGCCACCTGAGCTAGCCTCTGTTGCCCATGTTCGTCGGTTCCAGAGGGTAGATTTCTCACTGTTGCTTTTTTGCCAGGTCTGCACGCCCTTGTGTTTTGTTTTTGCTTAACTATTGCCACCTGAGCTAGCCTCTGTTGCCCATCTTCCTCAGTTTCAGAGGGTGGATTTCTCAGTGTTGCTTTTTCCCCAGGTCTCCACGCCCTTGTGTGTTTCTTTTGCTTAAAGTTTGCCACCTGAAGCCAGCCTCTCTTGCCCATCTTCCTCAGTTTCAGAGGGTAGATATTTCAGGGTTGCTTTTTCCCCAGGTCTCCACGCCTTGGTGTTTTGTTTTTGCTTAACGATTGCCACCTGAGCTAGCCTCTCTTGCCCATCTTCCTCAGTTTCGGAGGGTGGATTTCTCAGTGTTGCTTTTTCCCCAGGTCTCCACGCCCTTGTGTGTTTCTTTTGCTTAAAGTTTGCCACCTGAAGCCAGCCTCTCTTGCTCATCTTCCTCAGTTTCAGAGGGTAGATATTTCAGGGTTGCTTTTTCCCCAGGTCTCCTTGCCTTTCGGTTTTGTTTTTGCTTAATGATTGCCACCTGAGCTAGCCTCTGTTGCCCATCTTCTTCGGTTTCAGGGGGTAGATTTCTCAGTGTTGCTTTTTCGCCAGCTCTCCAGGCCCTTGCGTCTTTTTTTTTTTCTGCTTAAAGTTTGCAACCTGAGCTAGCTTCTTTTGCCCATGTTCGTCAGTTTCAGAGGGTAGATTTCTCCGTGTTGCTTTTTCCCCAGGTCTCCACACCCTTGTGTGTTTCTTTTGCTTAAAGATTGCCACCTGAGCTAGCCTCTGTTGCCCATCTTCGTCCGTTTCAGAGGGTGGATTTCTCAGTGTTGCCTTTTCGCCAGCTCCCCACGCCCTTGTGTGTTTCTTTTGCTTAAAGATTGCCACCTGAGCTAGCCTCTGTTGCGCTTCTTTCTCAGTTTCAGAGGGTAGATTTCTCCGTGTTGCTTTTTCCCCAGGTCTCCACGCACTTCCTTTTATTTTTCCTTAAAAATTGCCACCTGAGCTAGCCTCTGTTGCCCATGTTCGTCGGTTCCAGAGGGTAGATTTCTCACTGTTGCTTTTTTGCCACGTCTGCACGCCCTTGTGTTTTGTTTTTGCTTAACTATTGCCACCTGAGCTAGCCTCTGTTGCCCATCTTCCTCAGTTTCAGAGGGTGGATTTCTCAGTGTTGCTTTTTCCCCAGGTCTCCACGCCCTTGTGTGTTTCTTTTGCTTAAAGTTTGCCACCTGAAGCCAGCCTCTCTTGCCCATCTTCCTCAGTTTCAGAGGGTAGATATTTCAGGGTTGCTTTTTGCCCAGGTCTCCACGCCTTTGTGTTTTGTTTTTGCTTAACGATTGCCACCTGAGCTAGCCTCTCTTGCCCATCTTCCTCAGTTTCAGAGGGTGGATTTCTCAGTGTTGCTTTTTCCCCAGGTCTCCACGCCCTTGTGTGTTTCTTTTGCTTAACGATTGCCACCTGAGGTAGCCTCTCTTGCCCATCTTCCTCAGTTTCAGAGGGTGGATTTCTCAGTGTTGATTTTTCCCCAGGTCTCCACGCCCTTGTGTGTTTCTTTTGCTTATAGATTGCCACCTGAGCTAGCCTCTCTTGCCCATCTTCGTCCGTTTCAGAGGGTGGATTTCACAGTGTTGCCTTTTCGCCAGCTCCCCACGCACTTGTGTGTTTCTTTTGCTTAAAGATTGTCACCTGAGCTAGGCACTGTTGCCCTGCTTCCTCAGTTTCAGAGGGTACCTTTTTCAGGGTTGCTTTTTGACCGGGTCTCCTCGCCATTGTATTTTTTTGTTCTATTTTTTTTGCTTAAAGATTGCCACCTGAGCTAGCCTCTGTTGCCCATCTTCTTCGGTTTCATAGGGTAGATTTCTCAGTGTTGCTTTTTCGCCAGCTCTCCACGCCCTTGCGTCTTTTTTTATTTCTGCTGAAAGGTTGCAACCTGAGCTAGCTTCTTTTGCCCATGTTCGTCAGTTTCAGAGGGTGGATTTCTGCGTGTTGCTTTTTCCCCAGGTCTCCACGCCCTTGTGTGTTTCTTTTGCTTAACGATTGCCACCTGAGCTAGCCTCTGTTGTGCTTCTTTCTCAGTTTCAGAGGGTAGATTTCTCCGTGTTGCTTTTTCCCCAGGTCTCCACGCACTTCCTTTTATTTTTCCTTAAAAATTGCCACCTGAGCTAGCCTCTGTTGCCCATCTTCGTCGGTTTCACAGGGTAGATTTCTCACTGTTGCTTTTTTGCCAGGTCTGCACGCCCTTGTGTTTTGTTTTTGCTTAACTATTGCCACCTGAGCTAGCCTCTGTTGCCCATCTTCCTCAGTTTCAGAGGGTGGATTTCTCAGTGTTGCTTTCTCCCAAGGTCTCCACGCCTTTGTGTTTTGTTTTTGCTTAACGATTGCCACCTGAGCTAGCCTCTCTTGCCCATCTTCCTCAGTTTCGGAGGGTAGATTTCTCAGTGTTGCTTTTTCCCCAGGTCTCCACGCCCTTGTGTGTTTCTTTTGCTTAAAGTTTGCCACCTGAAGCCAGCCTCTCTTGCTCATCTTCCTCAGTTTCAGAGGGTAGATATTTCAGGGTTGCTTTTTCCCCAGGTCTCCTTGCCTTTCGGTTTTGTTTTTGCTTAATGATTGCCACCTGAGCTAGCCTCTGTTGCCCATCTTCTTCGGTTTCAGAGGGTAGAATTCTCAGTGTTGCTTTTTCACCAGCTCTCCAGGCCCTTGCGTCTTTTTTTTTTTTCTGCTTAAAGTTTGCAAGCTGAGCTAGCTTCTTTTGCCCATGTTCGTCAGTTTCAGAGGGTAGATTTCTCCGTGTTTCTTTTTCCCCAGGTCTCCACACCCTTGTGTGTTTCTTTTGCTTAACGATTGCCGCCTGAGCCAGCCTCTGTTGCCCATCCTCGTCAGTTTCAGAGGGTAGATTTCTCAGTGCTGCTTTTTCCCCAGGTCTCCACGCCTGTGTGTTTTGTTTTTGCTTAACGAGTGCCACCTGAGGTAGCCTCTGTTGCCCATCTTCCTCAGTTTCAGAGGGTGGATTTCTCCGTGTTGCTTTTTCCCCAGGTCTCCACGCCCTTGTGTGTTTCTTTTGCTTAACGATTGCCACCTGAGCTAGCCTCTGTTGCCCATCCTCGTCAGTTTCAGAGGGTAGATTTCTCAGTGCTGCTTTTTCCCCAGGTCTCCACGCTCTTGTGTGTTTCTTTTGCTTAAAGTTTGCCACCTGAAGCCAGCCTCTCTTGCCCATCTTCCTCAGTTTCAGAGGGTAGATATTTCAGGGTTGCTTTTTCCCCAGGTCTCCACGCCTTTGGGTTTTGTTTTTGCTTAAAGATTGCCACCTGAGCTAGCCTCTGTTGCCCATCTTCGTCCGTTTCAGAGGGTGGATTTCTCAGTGTTGCCTTTTCGCCAGCTCCCCACGCCCTTGTGTGTTTCTTTTGCTTAAAGATTGTCACCTGAGCTAGGCACTGTTGCCCTGCTTCCTCAGTTTCAGAGGGTACCTTTTTCAGGGTTGCTTTTTGACCGGGTCTCCTCGCCATTGTATTTTTTTATTTTATTTTTTTTGCTTAAAGATTGCCACCTGAGCTAGCCTCTGTTGCCCATCTTCGTCCGTTTCAGAGGGTGGATTTCTCCGTGTTGCTTTTTCCCCAGGTCTCCACACCCTTGTGTGTTTCTTTTGCTTAAAGATTGCCACCTGAGCTAGCCTCTGTTGCGCTTCTTTCTCAGTTTCAGAGGGTAGATTTCTCCGTGTTGCTTTTTCCCCAGGTCTCCACGCACTTCCTTTTATTTTTCCTTAAAAATTGCCACCTGAGCTAGCCTCTGTTGCCCATGTTCCTCGGTTTCAGAGGGTAGATTTCTCACTGTTGCTTTTTTGCCAGGTCTCCACGCCTTTGTGTTTTGTTTTTGCTTAACGATTGCCACCTGAGCTAGCCTCTCTTGCCCATCTTCCTCAGTTTCAGAGGGTGGATTTCTCAGTGTTGCTTTTTCCCCAGGTCTCCACGCCCTTGTGTGTTTCTTTTGCTTAAGGATTGCCACCTGAGCTAGCCTCTCTTGCCCATCTTCCTCCGTTTCAGAGGGTGGATTTCTCAGTGTTGCCTTTTCGCCAGCTCCCCACGCCCTTGTGTGTTTCTTTTGCTTAAAGATTGCCACCTGAGCTAGCCTCTGTTGCGCTTCTTTCTCAGTTTCAGAGGGTAGATTTCTCCGTGTTGCTTTTTCCCCAGGTCTCCACGCACTTCCTTTTATTTTTCCTTAAAAATTGCCACCTGAGCTAGCCTCTGTTGCCCATGTTCGTCGGTTTCAGAGGGTAGATTTCTCACTGTTGCTTTTTTGCCAGGTCTGCACGCCCTTGTGTGTTTCTTTTGCTTAAAGTTTGCCACCTGAAGCCAGCCTCTCTTGCCCATCTTCCTCAGTTTCAGAGGGTAGATATATCAGGGTTGCTTTTTCCCCAGGTCTCCACGCCCTTGTGTGTTTCTTTTGCTTAAAGTTTGCCACCTGAAGCCAGCCTCTCTTGCCCATCTTCCTCAGTTTCAGAGGGTAGATATTTCAGGGTTGCTTTTTCCCCAGGTCTCCACGCCTTTGTGTTTTGTTTTTGCTTAACGATTGCCACCTGAGCTAGCCTCTCTTGCCCATCTTCCTCAGTTTCGGAGGGTGGATTTCTCAGTGTTGCTTTTTCCCCAGGTCTCCACGCCCTTGTGTGTTTCTTTTGCTTAAAGTTTGCCACCTGAAGCCAGCCTCTCTTGCTCATCTTCCTCAGTTTCAGAGGGTAGATATTTCAGGGTTGCTTTTTCCCCAGGTCTCCTTGCCTTTCGGTTTTGTTTTTGCTTAATGATTGCCACCTGAGCTAGCCTCTGTTGCCCATCTTCTTCGGTTTCAGGGGGTAGATTTCTCAGTGTTGCTTTTTCGCCAGCTCTCCAGGCCCTTGCGTCTTTTTTTTTTTCTGCTTAAAGTTTGCAAGCTGAGCTAGCTTCTTTTGCCCATGTTCGTCAGTTTCAAAGGGTAGATTTCTCCGTGTTGCTTTTTCCCCAGGTCTCCACACCCTTGTGTGTTTCTTTTGCTTAAAGATTGCCACCTGAGCTAGCCTCTGTTGCCCATCTTCGTCCGTTTCAGAGGGTGGATTTCTCAGTGTTGCCTTTTCGCCAGCTCCCCACGCCCTTGTGTGTTTCTTTTGCTTAAAGATTGTCACCTGAGCTAGGCACTGTTGCCCTGCTTCCTCAGTTTCAGAGGGTACCTTTTTCAGGGTTGCTTTTTGACCGGGTCTCCTCGCCATTGTATTTTTTTGTTCTATTTTTTTTGCTTAAAGATTGCCACCTGAGCTAGCCTCTGTTGCCCATCTTCTTCGGTTTCAGAGGGTAGATTTCTCAGTGTTGCTTTTTCGCCAGCTCTCCACGCCCTTGCGTCTTTTTTTATTTCTGCTGAAAGGTTGCAACCTGAGCTAGCTTCTTTTGCCCATGTTCGTCAGTTTCAGAGGGTGGATTTCTGCGTGTTGCTTTTTCCCCAGGTCTCCACGCCCTTGTGTGTTTCTTTTGCTTAACGATTGCCACCTGAGCTAGCCTCTGTTGCGCTTCTTTCTCAGTTTCAGAGGGTAGATTTCTCCGTGTTGCTTTTTCCCCAGGTCTCCACGCACTTCCTTTTATTTTTCCTTAAAAATTGCCACCTGAGCTAGCCTCTGTTGCCCATCTTCGTCGGTTTCACAGGGTAGATTTCTCACTGTTGCTTTTTTGCCAGGTCTGCACGCCCTTGTGTTTTGTTTTTGCTTAACTATTGCCACCTGAGCTAGCCTCTGTTGCCCATCTTCCTCAGTTTCAGAGGGTGGATTTCTCAGTGTTGCTTTCTCCCAAGGTCTCCACGCCTTTGTGTTTTGTTTTTGCTTAACGATTGCCACCTGAGCTAGCCTCTCTTGCCCATCTTCCTCAGTTTCGGAGGGTGGATTTCTCAGTGTTGCTTTTTCCCCAGGTCTCCACGCCCTTGTGTGTTTCTTTTGCTTAAAGTTTGCCACCTGAAGCCAGCCTCTCTTGCTCATCTTCCTCAGTTTCAGAGGGTAGATATTTCAGGGTTGCTTTTTCCCCAGGTCTCCTTGCCTTTCGGTTTTGTTTTTGCTTAATGATTGCCACCTGAGCTAGCCTCTGTTGCCCATCTTCTTCGGTTTCAGAGGGTAGAATTCTCAGTGTTGCTTTTTCGCCAGCTCTCCAGGCCCTTGCGTCTTTTTTTTTTTCTGCTTAAAGTTTGCAAGCTGAGCTAGCTTCTTTTGCCCATGTTCGTCAGTTTCAGAGGGTAGATTTCTCCGTGTTTCTTTTTCCCCAGGTCTCCACACCCTTGTGTGTTTCTTTTGCTTAAAGATTGCCACCTGAGCTAGCCTCTGTTGCCCATCTTCCTCAGTTTCAGAGGGTGGATTTCTCAGTGTTGCTTTTTCCCCAGGTCTCCACGCCCTTGTGTGTTTCTTTTGCTTAAAGTTTGCCACCTGAAGCCAGCCTCTCTTGCCCATCTTCCTCAGTTTCAGAGGGTAGATATTTCAGGGTTGCTTTTTCCCCAGGTCTCCACGCCTTTGTGTTTTGTTTTTGCTTAACGATTGCCACCTGAGCTAGCCTCTCTTGCCCATCTTCCTCAGTTTCAGAGGGTGGATTTCTCAGTGTTGCTTTTTCCCCAGGTCTCCACGCCCTTGTGTGTTTCTTTTGCTTAACGATTGCCACCTGAGCTAGGCACTGTTGCCCTGCTTCCTCAGTTTCAGAGGGTACCTTTTTAGGGTTGTTTTTTGACCGCGTCTCCTCGCCATTGTATTTTTTTATTCTATTTTTTTTGCTTAAAGATTGCCACGTGAGCTAGCCTCTGTTGCCCATCTTCTTCGGTTTCAGAGGGTAGATTTCTCAGGGTTGCTTTTTCGCCAGCTCTCCACGCCCTTGCGTCTTTTTTTTTTTTCTGCTTAAAGGTTGCAACCTGAGCTAGCTTCTTTTGCCCATGTTCCTCAGTTTCAGAGGGTGGATTTCTGCGTGTTGCTTTTTCCCCAGGTCTCCACGCCCTTGTGTGTTCCTTTTGCTTAACGATTGCCACCTGAGCTAGCCTCTGTTGCCCATCCTCGTCAGTTTCAGAGGGTAGATTTCTCAGTGCTGCTTTTTCCCCAGGTCTCCACGCCCTTGTGTGTTTCTTTTGCTTAAAGTTTGCCACCTGAAGCCAGCCTCTCTTGCCCATCTTCCTCAGTTTCAGAGGGTAGATATTTCAGGGTTGCTTTTTCCCCGGGTCTCCATGCCTTTGGGTTTTGTTTTTGCTTAAAGATTGCCACCTGAGCTAGCCTCTGTTGCCCATCTTCGTCCGTTTCAGAGGGAGGATTTCTCAGTGTTGCCTTTTCGCCAGCTCCCCACGCCCTTGTGTGTTTCTTTTGCTTAAAGATTGCCACCTGAGCTAGCCTCTGTTGCAATTCTTTCTCAGTTTCAGAGGGTAGATTTCTCCGTGTTGCTTTTTCCCCAGGTCTCCACGCACTCCCTTTTATTTTTCCTTAAAAATTGCCACCTGAGCTAGCCTCTGTTGCCCATCTTCGTCGGTTTCAGAGGGTAGATTTCTCACTGTTGCTTTTTTGCCAGGTCTGCAAGCCCTTGTGTTTTGTTTTTGCTTAACTATTGCCACCTGAGCTAGCCTCTCTTGCCCATCTTCCTCAGTTTCAGAGGGTAGATATTTCAGGGTTGCTTTTTCCCCAGGTCTCCACGCCTTTGTGTTTTGTTTTTGCTTAACGATTGCCACCTGAGCTAGCCTCTCTTGCCCATCTTCCTCAGTTTCAGAGGGTGGATTTCTCAGTGTTGCTTTTTCCCCAGGTCTCCACGCCCTTGTGTGTTTCTTTTGCTTAACGATTGCCACCTGAGCTAGGCACTGTTGCCCTGCTTCCTCAGTTTCAGAGGGTACCTTTTTAGGGTTGTTTTTTGACCGCGTCTCCTCGCCATTGTATTTTTTTATTCTATTTTTTTTGCTTAAAGATTGCCACGTGAGCTAGCCTCTGTTGCCCATCTTCTTCGGTTTCAGAGGGTAGATTTCTCAGGGTTGCTTTTTCGCCAGCTCTCCACGCCCTTGCGTCTTTTTTTTTTTTCTGCTTAAAGGTTGCAACCTGAGCTAGCTTCTTTTGCCCATGTTCCTCAGTTTCAGAGGGTGGATTTCTGCGTGTTGCTTTTTCCCCAGGTCTCCACGCCCTTGTGTGTTCCTTTTGCTTAACGATTGCCACCTGAGCTAGCCTCTGTTGCCCATCCTCGTCAGTTTCAGAGGGTAGATTTCTCAGTGCTGCTTTTTCCCCAGGTCTCCAGGCCCTTGTGTGTTTCTTTTGCTTAAAGTTTGCCACCTGAAGCCAGCCTCTCTTGCCCATCTTCCTCAGTTTCAGAGGGTAGATATTTCAGGGTTGCTTTTTCCCCGGGTCTCCATGCCTTTGGGTTTTGTTTTTGCTTAAAGATTGCCACCTGAGCTAGCCTCTGTTGCCCATCTTCGTCCGTTTCAGAGGGAGGATTTCTCAGTGTTGCCTTTTCGCCAGCTCCCCACGCCCTTGTGTGTTTCTTTTGCTTAAAGATTGCCACCTGAGCTAGCCTCTGTTGCAATTCTTTCTCAGTTTCAGAGGGTAGATTTCTCCGTGTTGCTTTTTCCCCAGGTCTCCACGCACTCCCTTTTATTTTTCCTTAAAAATTGCCACCTGAGCTAGCCTCTGTTGCCCATCTTCGTCGGTTTCAGAGGGTAGATTTCTCACTGTTGCTTTTTTGCCAGGTCTGCAAGCCCTTGTGTTTTGTTTTTGCTTAACTATTGCCACCTGAGCTAGCCTCTCTTGCCCATCTTCCTCAGTTTCAGAGGGTGGATTTCTCAGTGTTGCTTTCTCCCCAGGTCTCCACGCCTTTGTGTTTTGTTTTTGCTTAACGATTGCCACCTGAGCTAGCCTCTCTTGCCCATCTTCCTCAGTTTCAGAGGGTGGATTTCTCAGTGTTGCTTTTTCCCCAGGTCTCCACGCCCTTGTGTGTTTCTTTTGCTTAAAGTTTGCCACCTGAAGCCAGCCTCTCTTGCTCATCTTCCTCAGTTTCAGAGGGTAGATATTTCAGGGTTGCTTTTTCCCCAGGTCTCCACGCCTTTGGGTTTTGTTTTTGCTTAATGATTGCCACCTGTGCTAGCCTCTGTTGCCCATCTTCTTCGGTTTCAGAGGGTAGATTTCTCAGTGTTGCTTTTTCGCCAGCTCTCCACGCCCTTGCGTCTTTTTTTTTTTTCTGCTTAAATGTTGCAACCTGAGCTAGCTTCTTTTGCCCATGTTCGTCAGTTTCAGAGGGTAGATTTCTCCGTGTTGCTTTTTCCCCAGGTCTCCACACCCTTGTGTGTTTCTTTTGCTTAAAGATTGCCACCTGAGCTACCCTCTGTTGCCCATCTTCGTCCGTTTCAGAGGGTGGATTTCTCAGTGTTGCCTTTTCGCCAGCTCCCCACGCCCTTGTGTGTTTCTTTTGCTTAAAGATTGACACCTGAGCTAGCCTCTGTTGCCCATGTTCGTCGGTTTCAGAGGGTAGATTTCTCACTGTTGCTTTTTTGCCAGGTCTGCACGCCCTTGTGTTTTGTTTTTGCTTAACCATTGCCACCTGAGCTAGCCTCTGTTGCCCATCTTCCTCAGTTTCAGAGGATGGATTTCTCAGTGTTGCTTTTTCCCCAGGTCTCCACGCCCTTGTGTGTTTCTTTTGCTGAAAGTTTGCCACCTGAAGCCAGCCTCTCTTGCCCATCTTCCTCAGTTTCAGAGGGTAGATATTTCAGGGTTGCTTTTTCCCCAGGTCTCCACCCCTTTGTGTTTTGTTTTTGCTTAACGATTGCCACCTGAGCTAGCCTCTGTCGCCCAACTTCCTGAGTTTCAGAGGGTGGATTTCTCTGTGTTGCTTTTTCCCAGGTCTCCACGCCCTTGTGTGTTTCTTTTGCTTAACGATTGCCACCTGAGCTAGGCACTGTTGCCCTGCTTCCTCAGTTTCAGAGGGTACCTTTTTCAGGGTTGCTTTTTGACCGGGTCTCCTCGCCATTGTATTTTTTTATTCTATTTTTTTTGCTTAAAGATTGCCACCTGAGCTAGCCTCTGTTGCCCATCTTCTTCGGTTTCAGAGGGTAGATTTCTCAGTGTTGCTTTTTCGCCAGCTCTCCAGGCCCTTGCGTCTTTTTTTTTTTCTGCTTAAAGTTTGCAAGCTGAGCTAGCTTCTTTTGCCCATGTTCGTCAGTTTCAGAGGGTAGATTTCTCCGTGTTGCTTTTTCCCCAGGTCTCCACACCCTTGTGTGTTTCTTTTGCTTAAAGATTGCCACCTGAGCTAGCCTCTGTTGCCCATCTTCGTCCGTTTCAGAGGGTGGATTTCTCAGTGTTGCCTTTTCGCCAGCTCCCCACGCCCTTGTGTGTTTCTTTTGCTTAAAGATTGCCACCTGAGCTAGCCTCTGTTGCGCTTCTTTCTCAGTTTCAGAGGGTAGATTTCTCCGTGTTGCTTTTTCCCCAGGTCTCCACGCACTTCCTTTTATTTTTCCTTAAAAATTGCCACCTGAGCTAGCCTCTGTTGCACATGTTCGTCGGTTCCAGAGGGTAGATTTCTCACTGTTGCTTTTTTGCCAGGTCTGCACGCCCTTGTGTTTTGTTTTTGCTTAACTATTGCCACCTGAGCTAGCCTCTGTTGCCCATCTTCCTCAGTTTCAGAGGGTGGATTTCTCAGTGTTGCTTTTTCCCCAGGTCTCCACGCCCTTGTGTGTTTCTTTTGCTTAAAGTTTGCCACCTGAAGCCAGCCTCTCTTGCCCATCTTCCTCAGTTTCAGAGGGTAGATATTTCAGGGTTGCTTTTTCCCCAGGTCTCCACGCCTTTGTGTTTTGTTTTTGCTTAACGATTGCCACCTCAGCTAGCCTCTCTTGCCCATCTTCCTCAGTTTCAGAGGGTGGATTTCTCAGTGTTGCTTTTTCCCCAGGTCTCCACGCCCTTGTGTGTTTCTTTTGCTTAACGATTGCCACCTGAGCTAGCCTCGGTTGCCCATCTTCCTCAGTTTCAGAGGGTGGATTTCTCAGTGTTGACTTTTCGCCAGCTCCCCACGCCCTTGTGTGTTTCTTTTGCTTAAAGATTGTCACCTGAGCTAGGCACTGTTGCCCTGCTTCCTCAGTTTCAGAGGGTACCTTTTTCAGGGTTGCTTTTTGACCGGGTCTCCTCGCCATTGTATTTTTTTGTTCTATTTTTTTTGCTTAAAGATTGCCACCTGAGCTAGCCTCTGTTGCCCATCTTCTTCGGTTTCAGAGGGTAGATTTCTCAGTGTTGCTTTTTCGCCAGCTCTCCACGCCCTTGCGTCTTTTTTTATTTCTGCTGAAAGGTTGCAACCTGAGCTAGCTTCTTTTGCCCATGTTCGTCAGTTTCAGAGGGTGGATTTCTGCGTGTTGCTTTTTCCCCAGGTCTCCACGCCCTTGTGTGTTTCTTTTGCTTAACGATTGCCACCTGAGCTAGCCTCTGTTGCGCTTCTTTCTCAGTTTCAGAGGGTAGATTTCTCCGTGTTGCTTTTTCCCCAGGTCTCCACGCACTTCCTTTTATTTTTCCTTAAAAATTGCCACCTGAGCTAGCCTCTGTTGCCCATCTTCGTCGGTTTCACAGGGTAGATTTCTCACTGTTGCTTTTTTGCCAGGTCTGCACGCCCTTGTGTTTTGTTTTTGCTTAACTATTGCCACCTGAGCTAGCCTCTGTTGCCCATCTTCCTCAGTTTCAGAGGGTGGATTTCTCAGTGTTGCTTTCTCCCAAGGTCTCCACGCCTTTGTGTTTTGTTTTTGCTTAACGATTGCCACCTGAGCTAGCCTCTCTTGCCCATCTTCCTCAGTTTCGGAGGGTGGATTTCTCAGTGTTGCTTTTTCCCCAGGTCTCCACGCCCTTGTGTGTTTCTTTTGCTTAAAGTTTGCCACCTGAAGCCAGCCTCTCTTGCTCATCTTCCTCAGTTTCAGAGGGTAGATATTTCAGGGTTGCTTTTTCCCCAGGTCTCCTTGCCTTTCGGTTTTGTTTTTGCTTAATGATTGCCACCTGAGCTAGCCTCTGTTGCCCATCTTCTTCGGTTTCAGAGGGTAGAATTCTCAGTGTTGCTTTTTCGCCAGAACTCCAGGCCCTTGCGTCTTTTTTTTTTTCTGCTTAAAGTTTGCAAGCTGAGCTAGCTTCTTTTGCCCATGTTCGTCAGTTTCAGAGGGTAGATTTCTCCGTGTTTCTTTTTCCCCAGGTCTCCACACCCTTGTGTGTTTCTTTTGCTTAACGATTGCCACCTGAGCTAGCCTCTGTTGCCCATCTTCGTCCGTTTCAGAGGGTGGATTTCTCAGTGTTGCCTTTTCGCCAGCTCCCCACGCCCTTTTGTGTTTCTTTTGCTTAAAGATTGCCAGCTGAGCTAGCCTCTGTTGCGCTTCTTTCTCAGTTTCAGAGGCTAGATTTCTCCGTGTTGCTTTTTCCCCAGGTCTCCACGCACTTCCTTTTATTTTTCCTTAAAAATTGCCACCTGAGCTAGCCTCTGTTGCCCATCTTCGTCGGTTTCAGAGGGTAGATTTCTCACTGTTGCTTTTTTGCCAGGTCTGCAAGCCCTTGTGTTTTGTTTTTGCTTAACTATTGCTACCTGAGCTAGCCTCTCTTGCCCATCTTCCTCAGTTTCAGAGGGTGGATTTCTCAGTGTTGCTTTCTCCCCAGGTCTCCACGCCTTTGTGTTTTGTTTTTGCTTAACGATTGCCACCTGAGCTAGCCTCTCTTGCCCATCTTCCTCAGTTTCAGAGGGTGGATTTCTCAGTGTTGCTTTTTCCCCAGGTCTCCACGCCCTTGTGTGTTTCTTTTGCTTAAAGATTGCCACCTGAGCTAGCCTCTGTTGCCCATCTTCGTCCGTTTCAGAGGGTGGATTTCTCAGTGTTGCCTTTTCGCCAGCTCCCCACGCCCTTGTGTGTTTCTTTTGCTTAAAGATTGCCACCTGAGCTAGCCTCTGTTGCGCTTCTTTCTCAGTTTCAGAGGGTAGATTTCTCCGTGTTGCTTTTTCCCCAGGTCTCCACGCACTTCCTTTTATTTTTCCTTAAAAATTGCCACCTGAGCTAGCCTCTGTTGCACATGTTCGTCGGTTCCAGAGGGTAGATTTCTCACTGTTGCTTTTTTGCCAGGTCTGCACGCCCTTGTGTTTTGTTTTTGCTTAACTATTGCCACCTGAGCTAGCCTCTGTTGCCCATCTTCCTCAGTTTCAGAGGGTGGATTTCTCAGTGTTGCTTTTTCCCCAGGTCTCCACGCCCTTGTGTGTTTCTTTTGCTTAAAGTTTGCCACCTGAAGCCAGCCTCTCTTGCCCATCTTCCTCAGTTTCAGAGGGTAGATATTTCAGGGTTGCTTTTTCCCCAGGTCTCCACGCCTTTGTGTTTTGTTTTTGCTTAAGGATTGCCACCTGGGCTAGCCTCTCTTGCCCATCTTCCTCAGTTTCAGAGGGTGGATTTCTCAGTGTTGCTTTTTCCCCAGGTCTCCACGCCCTTGTGTGTTTCTTTTGCTTAACGATTGCCACCTGAGCTTGCCTCGGTTGCCCATCTTCCTCAGTTTCAGAGGGTGGATTTCTCAGTGTTGACTTTTCGCCAGCTCCCCACGCCCTTGTGTGTTTCTTTTGCTTAAAGATTGTCACCTGAGCTAGGCACTGTTGCCCTGCTTCCTCAGTTTCAGAGGGTACCTTTTTCAGGGTTGCTTTTTGACCGGGTCTCCTCGCCATTGTATTTTTTTGTTCTATTTTTTTTGCTTAAAGATTGCCACCTGAGCTAGCCTCTGTTGCCCATCTTCTTCGGTTTCAGAGGGTAGATTTCTCAGTGTTGCTTTTTCGCCAGCTCTCCACGCCCTTGCGTCTTTTTTTATTTCTGCTGAAAGGTTGCAACCTGAGCTAGCTTCTTTTGCCCATGTTCGTCAGTTTCAGAGGGTGGATTTCTGCGTGTTGCTTTTTCCCCAGGTCTCCACGCCCTTGTGTGTTTCTTTTGCTTAACGATTGCCACCTGAGCTAGCCTCTGTTGCGCTTCTTTCTCAGTTTCAGAGGGTAGATTTCTCCGTGTTGCTTTTTCCCCAGGTCTCCACGCACTTCCTTTTATTTTTCCTTAAAAATTGCCACCTGAGCTAGCCTCTGTTGCCCATCTTCGTCGGTTTCACAGGGTAGATTTCTCACTGTTGCTTTTTTGCCAGGTCTGCACGCCCTTGTGTTTTGTTTTTGCTTAACTATTGCCACCTGAGCTAGCCTCTGTTGCCCATCTTCCTCAGTTTCAGAGGGTGGATTTCTCAGTGTTGCTTTCTCCCAAGGTCTCCACGCCTTTGTGTTTTGTTTTTGCTTAACGATTGCCACCTGAGCTAGCCTCTCTTGCCCATCTTCCTCAGTTTCGGAGGGTGGATTTCTCAGTGTTGCTTTTTCCCCAGGTCTCCACGCCCTTGTGTGTTTCTTTTGCTTAAAGTTTGCCACCTGAAGCCAGCCTCTCTTGCTCATCTTCCTCAGTTTCAGAGGGTAGATATTTCAGGGTTGCTTTTTCCCCAGGTCTCCTTGCCTTTCGGTTTTGTTTTTGCTTAATGATTGCCACCTGAGCTAGCCTCTGTTGCCCATCTTCTTCGGTTTCAGAGGGTAGAATTCTCAGTGTTGCTTTTTCGCCAGAACTCCAGGCCCTTGCGTCTTTTTTTTTTTCTGCTTAAAGTTTGCAAGCTGAGCTAGCTTCTTTTGCCCATGTTCGTCAGTTTCAGAGGGTAGATTTCTCCGTGTTTCTTTTTCCCCAGGTCTCCACACCCTTGTGTGTTTCTTTTGCTTAACGATTGCCACCTGAGCTAGCCTCTGTTGCCCATCTTCGTCCGTTTCAGAGGGTGGATTTCTCAGTGTTGCCTTTTCGCCAGCTCCCCACGCCCTTTTGTGTTTCTTTTGCTTAAAGATTGCCAGCTGAGCTAGCCTCTGTTGCGCTTCTTTCTCAGTTTCAGAGGCTAGATTTCTCCGTGTTGCTTTTTCCCCAGGTCTCCACGCACTTCCTTTTATTTTTCCTTAAAAATTGCCACCTGAGCTAGCCTCTGTTGCCCATCTTCGTCGGTTTCAGAGGGTAGATTTCTCACTGTTGCTTTTTTGCCAGGTCTGCAAGCCCTTGTGTTTTGTTTTTGCTTAACTATTGCTACCTGAGCTAGCCTCTCTTGCCCATCTTCCTCAGTTTCAGAGGGTGGATTTCTCAGTGTTGCTTTCTCCCCAGGTCTCCACGCCTTTGTGTTTTGTTTTTGCTTAACGATTGCCACCTGAGCTAGCCTCTCTTGCCCATCTTCCTCAGTTTCAGAGGGTGGATTTCTCAGTGTTGCTTTTTCCCCAGGTCTCCACGCCCTTGTGTGTTTCTTTTGCTTAAAGATTGCCACCTGAGCTAGCCTCTGTTGCCCATCTTCGTCCGTTTCAGAGGGTGGATTTCTCAGTGTTGCCTTTTCGCCAGCTCCCCACGCCCTTGTGTGTTTCTTTTGCTTAAAGATTGCCACCTGAGCTAGCCTCTGTTGCGCTTCTTTCTCAGTTTCAGAGGGTAGATTTCTCCGTGTTGCTTTTTCCCCAGGTCTCCACGCACTTCCTTTTATTTTTCCTTAAAAATTGCCACCTGAGCTAGCCTCTGTTGCACATGTTCGTCGGTTCCAGAGGGTAGATTTCTCACTGTTGCTTTTTTGCCAGGTCTGCACGCCCTTGTGTTTTGTTTTTGCTTAACTATTGCCACCTGAGCTAGCCTCTGTTGCCCATCTTCCTCAGTTTCAGAGGGTGGATTTCTCAGTGTTGCTTTTTCCCCAGGTCTCCACGCCCTTGTGTGTTTCTTTTGCTTAAAGTTTGCCACCTGAAGCCAGCCTCTCTTGCCCATCTTCCTCAGTTTCAGAGGGTAGATATTTCAGGGTTGCTTTTTCCCCAGGTCTCCACGCCTTTGTGTTTTGTTTTTGCTTAACGATTGCCACCTCAGCTAGCCTCTCTTGCCCATCTTCCTCAGTTTCAGAGGGTGGATTTCTCAGTGTTGCTTTTTCCCCAGGTCTCCACGCCCTTGTGTGTTTCTTTTGCTTAACGATTGCCACCTGAGCTAGCCTCGGTTGCCCATCTTCCTCAGTTTCAGAGGGTGGATTTCTCAGTGTTGACTTTTCGCCAGCTCCCCACGCCCTTGTGTGTTTCTTTTGCTTAAAGATTGTCACCTGAGCTAGGCACTGTTGCCCTGCTTCCTCAGTTTCAGAGGGTACCTTTTTCAGGGTTGCTTTTTGACCGGGTCTCCTCGCCATTGTATTTTTTTGTTCTATTTTTTTTGCTTAAAGATTGCCACCTGAGCTAGCCTCTGTTGCCCATCTTCTTCGGTTTCAGAGGGTAGATTTCTCAGTGTTGCTTTTTCGCCAGCTCTCCACGCCCTTGCGTCTTTTTTTATTTCTGCTGAAAGGTTGCAACCTGAGCTAGCTTCTTTTGCCCATGTTCGTCAGTTTCAGAGGGTGGATTTCTGCGTGTTGCTTTTTCCCCAGGTCTCCACGCCCTTGTGTGTTTCTTTTGCTTAACGATTGCCACCTGAGCTAGCCTCTGTTGCGCTTCTTTCTCAGTTTCAGAGGGTAGATTTCTCCGTGTTGCTTTTTCCCCAGGTCTCCACGCACTTCCTTTTATTTTTCCTTAAAAATTGCCACCTGAGCTAGCCTCTGTTGCCCATCTTCGTCGGTTTCACAGGGTAGATTTCTCACTGTTGCTTTTTTGCCAGGTCTGCACGCCCTTGTGTTTTGTTTTTGCTTAACTATTGCCACCTGAGCTAGCCTCTGTTGCCCATCTTCCTCAGTTTCAGAGGGTGGATTTCTCAGTGTTGCTTTCTCCCAAGGTCTCCACGCCTTTGTGTTTTGTTTTTGCTTAACGATTGCCACCTGAGCTAGCCTCTCTTGCCCATCTTCCTCAGTTTCGGAGGGTGGATTTCTCAGTGTTGCTTTTTCCCCAGGTCTCCACGCCCTTGTGTGTTTCTTTTGCTTAAAGTTTGCCACCTGAAGCCAGCCTCTCTTGCTCATCTTCCTCAGTTTCAGAGGGTAGATATTTCAGGGTTGCTTTTTCCCCAGGTCTCCTTGCCTTTCGGTTTTGTTTTTGCTTAATGATTGCCACCTGAGCTAGCCTCTGTTGCCCATCTTCTTCGGTTTCAGAGGGTAGAATTCTCAGTGTTGCTTTTTCGCCAGAACTCCAGGCCCTTGCGTCTTTTTTTTTTTCTGCTTAAAGTTTGCAAGCTGAGCTAGCTTCTTTTGCCCATGTTCGTCAGTTTCAGAGGGTAGATTTCTCCGTGTTTCTTTTTCCCCAGGTCTCCACACCCTTGTGTGTTTCTTTTGCTTAACGATTGCCACCTGAGCTAGCCTCTGTTGCCCATCTTCGTCCGTTTCAGAGGGTGGATTTCTCAGTGTTGCCTTTTCGCCAGCTCCCCACGCCCTTTTGTGTTTCTTTTGCTTAAAGATTGCCAGCTGAGCTAGCCTCTGTTGCGCTTCTTTCTCAGTTTCAGAGGCTAGATTTCTCCGTGTTGCTTTTTCCCCAGGTCTCCACGCACTTCCTTTTATTTTTCCTTAAAAATTGCCACCTGAGCTAGCCTCTGTTGCCCATCTTCGTCGGTTTCAGAGGGTAGATTTCTCACTGTTGCTTTTTTGCCAGGTCTGCAAGCCCTTGTGTTTTGTTTTTGCTTAACTATTGCTACCTGAGCTAGCCTCTCTTGCCCATCTTCCTCAGTTTCAGAGGGTGGATTTCTCAGTGTTGCTTTCTCCCCAGGTCTCCACGCCTTTGTGTTTTGTTTTTGCTTAACGATTGCCACCTGAGCTAGCCTCTCTTGCCCATCTTCCTCAGTTTCAGAGGGTGGATTTCTCAGTGTTGCTTTTTCCCCAGGTCTCCACGCCCTTGTGTGTTTCTTTTGCTTAAAGTTTGCCACCTGAAGCCAGCCTCTCTTGCTCATCTTCCTCAGTTTCAGAGGGTAGATATTTCAGGGTTGCTTTTTCCCCAGGTCTCCACGCGTTTGGGTTTTGTTTTTGCTTAATGATTGCCACCTGTGCTAGCCTCTGTTGCCCATCTTCTTCGGTTTCAGAGGGTAGATTTCTCAGTGTTGCTTTTTCGCCAGCTCTCCACGCCCTTGCGTCTTTTTTTTTTTTCTGCTTAAATGTTGCAACCTGAGCTAGCTTCTTTTGCCCATGTTCGTCAGTTTCAGAGGGTAGATTTCTCCGTGTTGCTTTTTCCCCAGGTCTCCACACCCTTGTGTGTTTCTTTTGCTTAAAGATTGCCACCTGAGCTACCCTCTGTTGCCCATCTTCGTCCGTTTCAGAGGGTGGATTTCTCAGTGTTGCCTTTTCGCCAGCTCCCCACGCCCTTGTGTGTTTCTTTTGCTTAAAGATTGACACCTGAGCTAGCCTCTGTTGCCCATGTTCGTCGGTTTCAGAGGGTAGATTTCTCACTGTTGCTTTTTTGCCAGGTCTGCACGCCCTTGTGTTTTGTTTTTGCTTAACCATTGCCACCTGAGCTAGCCTCTGTTGCCCATCTTCCTCAGTTTCAGAGGATGGATTTCTCAGTGTTGCTTTTTCCCCAGGTCTCCACGCCCTTGTGTGTTTCTTTTGCTTAAAGTTTGCCACCTGAAGCCAGCCTCTCTTGCCCATCTTCCTCAGTTTCAGAGGGTAGATATTTCAGGGTTGCTTTTTCCCCAGGTCTCCACCCCTTTGTGTTTTGTTTTTGCTTAACGATTGCCACCTGAGCTAGCCTCTGTCGCCCAACTTCCTCAGTTTCAGAGGGTGGATTTCTCTGTGTTGCTTTTTCCCAGGTCTCCACGCCCTTGTGTGTTTCTTTTGCTTAACGATTGCCACCTGAGCTAGGCACTGTTGCCCTGCTTCCTCAGTTTCAGAGGGTACGTTTTTCAGGGTTGCTTTTTGACCGGGTCTCCTCGCCATTGTATTTTTTTATTCTATTTTTTTTGCTTAAAGATTGCCACCTGAGCTAGCCTCTGTTGCCCATCTTCTTCGGTTTCAGAGGGTAGATTTCTCAGTGTTGCTTTTTCGCCAGCTCTCCAGGCCCTTGCGTCTTTTTTTTTTTCTGCTTAAAGTTTGCAAGCTGAGCTAGCTTCTTTTGCCCATGTTCGTCAGTTTCAGAGGGTAGATTTCTCCGTGTTGCTTTTTCCCCAGGTCTCCACACCCTTGTGTGTTTCTTTTGCTTAAAGATTGCCACCTGAGCTAGCCTCTGTTGCCCATCTTCGTCCGTTTCAGAGGGTGGATTTCTCAGTGTTGCCTTTTCGCCAGCTCCCCACGCCCTTGTGTGTTTCTTTTGCTTAAAGATTGCCACCTGAGCTAGCCTCTGTTGCGCTTCCTTCTCAGTTTCAGAGGCTAGATTTCTCCGTGTTGCTTTTTCCCCAGGTCTCCACGCACTTCCTTTTATTTTTCCTTAAAAATTGCCACCTGAGCTAGCCTCTGTTGCCCATGTTCGTCGGTTCCAGAGGGTAGATTTCTCACTGTTGCTTTTTTGCCAGGTCTGCACGCCCTTGTGTTTTGTTTTTGCTTAACTATTGCCACCTGAGCTAGCCTCTGTTGCCCATCTTCCTCAGTTTCAGAGGGTGGATTTCTCAGTGTTGCTTTTTCCCCAGGTCTCCACGCCCTTGTGTGTTTCTTTTGCTTAAAGTTTGCCACCTGAAGCCAGCCTCTCTTGCCCATCTTCCTCAGTTTCAGAGGGTAGATATTTCAGGGTTGCTTTTTCCCCAGGTCTCCACGCCTTTGTGTTTTGTTTTTGCTTAACGATTGCCACCTGAGCTAGCCTCTCTTGCCCATCTTCCTCAGTTTCAGAGGGTGGATTTCTCAGTGTTGCTTTTTCCCCAGGTCTCCACGCCCTTGTGTGTTTCTTTTGCTTAACGATTGCCACCTGAGGTAGCCTCTCTAGCCCATCTTCCTCAGTTTCAGAGGGTGGATTTCTCCGTGTTGCTTTTTCCCCAGGTCTCCACGCCCTTGTGTGTTTCTTTTGCTTAAAGTTTGCCACCTGAAGCCAGCCTCTCTTGCTCATCTTCCTCAGTTTCAGAGGGTAGATATTTCAGGGTTGCTTTTTCCCCAGGTCTCCTTGCCTTTCGGTTTTGTTTTTGCTTAATGATTGCCACCTGAGCTAGCCTCTGTTGCCCATCTTCTTCGGTTTCAGAGGGTAGATTTCTCAGTGTTGCTTTTTCGCCAGCTCTCCAGGCCCTTGCGTCTTTTTTTTTTTCTGCTTAAAGTTTGCAAGCTGAGCTAGCTTCTTTTGCCCATGTTCGTCAGTTTCAGAGGGTAGATTTCTCCGTGTTTCTTTTTCCCCAGGTCTCCACACCCTTGTGTGTTTCTTTTGCTTAAAGATTGCCACCTGAGCTAGCCTCTGTTGCCCATCTTCGTCCGTTTCAGAGGGTGGATTTCTCAGTGTTGCCTTTTCGCCAGCTCCCCACGCCCTTGTGTGTTTCTTTTGCTTAAAGATTGCCACCTGAGCTAGCCTCTGTTGCGCTTCTTTCTCAGTTTCAGAGGCTAGATTTCTCCGTGTTGCTTTTTCCCCAGGTCTCCACGCACTTCCTTTTATTTTTCCTTAAAAATTGCCACCTGAGCTAGCCTCTGTTGCCCATGTTCGTCGGTTCCAGAGGGTAGATTTCTCACTGTTGCTTTTTTGCCAGTTCTGCACGCCCTTGTGTTTTGTTTTTGCTTAACTATTGCCACCTGAGCTAGCCTCTGTTGCCCATCTTCCTCAGTTTCAGAGGGTGGATTTCTCAGTGTTGCTTTTTCCCCAGGTCTCCACGCCCTTGTGTGTTTCTTTTGCTTAAAGTTTGCCACCTGAAGCCAGCCTCTCTTGCCCATCTTCCTCAGTTTCAGAGGGTAGATATTTCAGGGTTGCTTTTTCCCCAGGTCTCCACGCCTTTGTGTTTTGTTTTTGCTTAACGATTGCCACCTGAGCTAGCCTCTCTTGCCCATCTTCCTCAGTTTCAGAGGGTGGATTTCTCAGTGTTGCTTTTTCCCCAGGTCTCCACGCCCTTGTGTGTTTCTTTTGCTTAACGATTGCCACCTGAGCTAGGCACTGTTGCCCTGCTTCCTCAGTTTCAGAGGGTACCTTTTTAGGGTTGTTTTTTGACCGCGTCTCCTCGCCATTGTATTTTTTTATTCTATTTTTTTTGCTTAATGATTGCCACGTGAGCTAGCCTCTGTTGCCCATCTTCTTCGGTTTCAGAGGGTAGATTTCTCAGTGTTGCTTTTTCGCCAGCTCTCCACGCCCTTGCGTCTTTTTTTTTTTTCTGCTTAAAGGTTGCAACCTGAGCTAGCTTCTTTTGCCCATGTTCGTCAGTTTCAGAGGGTGGATTTCTGCGTGTTGCTTTTTCCCCAGGTATCCACGCCCTTGTGTGTTCCTTTTGCTTAACTATTGCCACCTGAGCTAGCCTCTGTTGCCCATCCTCGTCAGTTTCAGAGGGTAGATTTCTCAGTGCTGCTTTTTCCCCAGGTCTCCACGCCCTTGTGTGTTTCTTTTGCTTAAAGTTTGCCACCTGAAGCCAGCCTCTCTTGCCCATCTTCCTCAGTTTCAGAGGGTAGATATTTCTGGGTTGCTTTTTCCCCGGGTCTCCACGCCTTTGGGTTTTGTTTTTGCTTAAAGATTGCCACCTGAGCTAGCCTCTGTTGCCCATCTTCGTCCGTTTCAGAGGGAGGATTTCTCAGTGTTGCCTTTTTGCCAGCTCCCCACGCCCTTGTGTGTTTCTTTTGCTTAAAGATTGTCACCTGAGCAAGGCACTGTTGCCCTGCTTGCTCAGTTTCAGAGGGTACCTTTTTCAGGGTTGCTTTTTGACCGGGTCTCCTCGCCATTGTATTTTTTTATTTTATTTTTTTTGCTTAAAGATTGCCACCTGAGCTAGCCTCTGTTGCCCATCTTCGTCCGTTTCAGCGGGTGGATTTCTCAGTGTTGCCTTTTCGCCAGCTCCCCACGCCCTTGTGTGTTTCTTTTGCTTAAAGATTGCCACCTGAGCTAGCCTCTGTTGCGCTTCTTTCTCAGTTTCAGAGGGTAGATTTCTCCGTGTTGCTTTTTCCCCAGGTCTCCACGCACTTCCTTTTATTTTTCCTTAAAAATTGCCACCTGAGCTAGCCTCTGTTGCCCATGTTCGTCGGTTCCAGAGGGTAGATTTCTCACTGTTGCTTTTTTGCCAGGTCTGCACGCCCTTGTGTTTTGTTTTTGCTTAACTATTGCCACCTGAGCTAGCCTCTGTTGCCCATCTTCCTCAGTTTCAGAGGGTGGATTTCTCAGTGTTGCTTTTTCCCCAGGTCTCCACGCCCTTGTGTGTTTCTTTTGCTTAAAGTTTGCCACCTGAAGCCAGCCTCTCTTGCCCATCTTCCTCAGTTTCAGAGGGTAGATATTTCAGGGTTGCTTTTTCCCCAGGTCTCCACGCCTTTGTGTTTTGTTTTTGCTTAACGATTACCACCTGAGCTAGCCTCTCTTGCCAATCTTCCTCAGTTTCAGAGGGTGGATTTCTCAGTGTTGCTTTTTCCCCAGGTCTCCACGCCCTTGTGTGTTTCTTTTGCTTAACGATTGCCACCTGAGCTAGCCTCGGTTGCCCATCTTCCTCAGTTTCAGAGGGTGGATTTCTCAGTGTTGACTTTTCGCCAGCTCCCCACGCCCTTGTGTGTTTCTTTTGCTTAAAGATTGTCACCTGAGCTAGGCACTGTTGCCCTGCTTCCTCAGTTTCAGATGGTACCTTTTTCAGGGTTGCTTTTTGACCGGGTCTCCTCGCCATTGTATTTTTTTGTTCTATTTTTTTTGCTTAAAGATTGCCACCTGAGCTAGCCTCTGTTGCCCATCTTCTTCGGTTTCAGAGGGTAGATTTCTCAGTGTTGCTTTTTCGCCAGCTCTCCACGCCCTTGCGTCTTTTTTTATTTCTGCTGAAAGGTTGCAACCTGAGCTAGCTTCTTTTGCCCATGTTCGTCAGTTTCAGAGGGTGGATTTCTGCGTGTTGCTTTTTCCCCAGGTCTCCACGCCCTTGTGTGTTTCTTTTGCTTAACGATTGCCACCTGAGCTAGCCTCTGTTGCGCTTCTTTCTCAGTTTCAGAGGGTAGATTTCTCCGTGTTGCTTTTTCCCCAGGTCTCCACGCACTTCCTTTTATTTTTCCTTAAAAATTGCCACCTGAGCTAGCCTCTGTTGCCCATCTTCGTCGGTTTCACAGGGTAGATTTCTCACTGTTGCTTTTGTGCCAGGTCTGCACGCCCTTGTGTTTTGTTTTTGCTTAACTATTGCCACCTGAGCTAGCCTCTGTTGCCCATCTTCCTCAGTTTCAGAGGGTGTATTTCTCAGTGTTGCTTTCTCCCAAGGTCTCCACGCCTTTGTGTTTTGTTTTTGCTTAACGATTGCCACCTGAGCTAGCCTCTCTTGCCCATCTTCCTCAGTTTCGGAGGGTGGATTTCTCAGTGTTGCTTTTTCCCCAGGTCTCCACGCCCTTGTGTGTTTCTTTTGCTTAAAGTTTGCCACCTGAAGCCAGCCTCTCTTGCTCATCTTCCTCAGTTTCAGAGGGTAGATATTTCAGGGTTGCTTTTTCCCCAGGTCTCCTTGCCTTTCGGTTTTGTTTTTGCTTAATGATTGCCACCTGAGCTAGCCTCTGTTGCCCATCTTCTTCGGTTTCAGAGGGTAGAATTCTCAGTGTTGCTTTTTCGCCAGCTCTCCAGGCCCTTGCGTCTTTTTTTTTTTCTGCTTAAAGTTTGCAAGCTGAGCTAGCTTCTTTTGCCCATGTTCGTCAGTTTCAGAGGGTAGATTTCTCCGTGTTTCTTTACCCCAGGTCTCCACACCCTTGTGTGTTTCTTTTGCTTAAAGATTGCCACCTGAGCTAGCCTCTGTTGCCCATCTTCGTCCGTTTCAGAGGGTGGATTTCTCAGTGTTGCCTTTTCGCCAGCTCCCCACGCCCTTGTGTGTCTCTTTTGCTTAAAGATTGCCACCTGAGCTAGCCTCTGTTGCGCTTCCTTCTCAGTTTCAGAGGCTAGATTTCTCCGTGTTGCTTTTTCCCCAGGTCTCCACGCACTTCCTTTTATTTTTCCTTAAAAATTGCCACCTGAGCTAGCCTCTGTTGCCCATGTTCGTCGGTTCCAGAGGGTAGATTTCTCACTGTTGCTTTTTTGCCAGGTCTGCACGCCCTTGTGTTTTGTTTTTGCTTAACTATTGCCACCTGAGCTAGCCTCTCTTGCCCATCTTCCTCAGTTTCAGAGGGTGGATTTCTCAGTGTTGCTTTTTCCCCAGGTCTCCACGCCCTTGTGTGTTTCTTTTGCTTAACGATTGCCACCTGAGCTAGCCTCGGTTGCCCATCTTCCTCAGTTTCAGAGAGTGGATTTCTCAGTGTTGACTTTTCGCCAGCTCCCCACGCCCTTGTGTGTTTCTTTTGCTTAAAGATTGTCACCTGAGCTAGGCACTGTTGCCCTGCTTCCTCAGTTTCAGATGGTACCTTTTTCAGGGTTGCTTTTTGACCGGGTCTCCTCGCCATTGTATTTTTTTGTTCTATTTTTTTTGCTTAAAGATTGCCACCTGAGCTAGCCTCTGTTGCCCATCTTCTTCGGTTTCAGAGGGTAGATTTCTCAGTGTTGCTTTTTCGCCAGCTCTCCACGCCCTTGCGTCTTTTTTTATTTCTGCTGAAAGGTTGCAACCTGAGCTAGCTTCTTTTGCCCATGTTCGTCAGTTTCAGAGGGTGGATTTCTGCGTGTTGCTTTTTCCCCAGGTCTCCACGCCCTTGTGTGTTTCTTTTGCTTAACGATTGCCACCTGAGCTAGCCTCTGTTGCGCTTCTTTCTCAGTTTCAGAGGGTAGATTTCTCCGTGTTGCTTTTTCCCCAGGTCTCCATGCACTTCCTTTTATTTTTCCTTAAAAATTGCCACCTGAGCTAGCCTCTGTTGCCCATCTTCGTCGGTTTCACAGGGTAGATTTCTCACTGTTGCTTTTGTGCCAGGTCTGCACGCCCTTGTGTTTTGTTTTTGCTTAACTATTGCCACCTGAGCTAGCCTCTGTTGCCCATCTTCCTCAGTTTCAGAGGGTGTATTTCTCAGTGTTGCTTTCTCCGAAGGTCTCCACGCCTTTGTGTTTTGTTTTTGCTTAACGATTGCCACCTGAGCTAGCCTCTCTTGCCCATCTTCCTCAGTTTCGGAGGGTGGATTTCTCAGTGTTGCTTTTTCCCCAGGTCTCCACGCCCTTGTGTGTTTCTTTTGCTTAAAGTTTGCCACCTGAAGCCAGCCTCTCTTGCTCATCTTCCTCAGTTTCAGAGGGTAGATATTTCAGGGTTGCTTTTTCCCCAGGTCTCCTTGCCTTTCGGTTTTGTTTTTGCTTAATGATTGCCACCTGAGCTAGCCTCTGTTGCCCATCTTCTTCGGTTTCAGAGGGTAGAATTCTCAGTGTTGCTTTTTCGCCAGCTCTCCAGGCCCTTGCGTCTTTTTTTTTTTCTGCTTAAAGTTTGCAAGCTGAGCTAGCTTCTTTTGCCCATGTTCGTCAGTTTCAGAGGGTAGATTTCTCCGTGTTTCTTTACCCCAGGTCTCCAAACCCTTGTGTGTTTCTTTTGCTTAAAGATTGCCACCTGAGCTAGCCTCTGTTGCCCATCTTCGTCCGTTTCAGAGGGTGGATTTCTCAGTGTTGCCTTTTCGCCAGCTCCCCACGCCCTTGTGTGTTTCTTTTGCTTAAAGATTGCCACCTGAGCTAGCCTCTGTTGCGCTTCCTTCTCAGTTTCAGAGGCTAGATTTCTCCGTGTTGCTATTTCCCCAGGTCTCCACGCACTTCCTTTTATTTTTCCTTAAAAATTGCCACCTGAGCTAGCCTCTGTTGCCCATGTTCGTCGGTTCCAGAGGGTAGATTTCTCACTGTTGCTTTTTTGCCAGGTCTGCACGCCCTTGTGTTTTGTTTTTGCTTAACTATTGCCACCTGAGCTAGCCTCTGTTGCCCATCTTCCTCAGTTTCAGAGGGTGGATTTCTCAGTGTTGCTTTTTCCCCAGGTCTCCACGCCCTTGTGTGTTTCTTTTGCTTAAAGTTTGCCACCTGAAGCCAGCCTCTCTTGCCCATCTTCCTCAGTTTCAGAGGGTAGATATTTCAGGGTTGCTTTTTCCCCAGGTCTCCACGCCTTTGTGTTTTGTTTTTGCTTAACGATTGCCACCTGAGCTAGCCTCTCTTGCCCATCTTCCTCAGTTTCAGAGGGTGGATTTCTCAGTGTTGCTTTTTCCCCAGGTCTCCACGCCCTTGTGTGTTTCTTTTGCTTAACGATTGCCACCTGAGCTAGGCACTGTTGCCCTGCTTCCTCAGTTTCAGAGGGTACCTTTTTAGGGTTGTTTTTTGACCGCGTCTCCTCACCATTGTATTTTTTTATTCTATTTTTTTTGCTTAAAGATTGCCACGTGAGCTAGCCTCTGTTGCCCATCTTCTTCGGTTTCAGAGGGTAGATTTCTCAGTGTTGCTTTTTCGCCAGCTCTCCACGCCCTTGCGTCTTTTTTTTTTTTCTGCTTAAAGGTTGCAACCTGAGCTAGCTTCTTTTGCCCATGTTCGTCAGTTTCGGAGGGTGGATTTCTGCGTGTTGCTTTTTCCCCAGGTCTCCACGCCCTTGTGTGTTCCTTTTGCTTAACGATTGCCACCTGAGCTAGCCTCTGTTGCCCATCCTCGTCAGTTTCAGAGGGTAGATTTCTCAGTGCTGCTTTTTCCCCAGGTCTCCACGCCCTTGTGTGTTTCTTTTGCTTAAAGTTTGCCACCTGAAGCCAGCCTCTCTTGCCCATCTTCCTCAGTTTCAGATGGTAGATATTTCAGGGTTGCTTTTTCCCCAGGTCTCCACGCCTGTGTGTTTTGTTTTTGCTTAACGAGTGCCACCTGAGGTAGCCTCTGTTGCCCATCTTCCTCAGTTTCAGAGGGTGGATTTCTCCGTGTTGCTTTTTCCCCAGGTCTCCACGCCCTTGTGTGTTTCTTTTGCTTAACGATTGCCACCTGAGCTAGCCTCTGTTGCCCATCCTCGTCAGTTTCAGAGGGTAGATTTCTCAGTGCTGCTTTTTCCCCAGCTCTCCACGCCCTTGTGTGTTTCTTTTGCTTAAAGTTTGCCACCTGAAGCCAGCCTCTCTTGCCCATCTTCCTCAGTTTCAGAGGGTAGATATTTCAGGGTTGCTTTTTCCCCAGGTCTCCACGCCTTTGGGTTTTGTTTTTGCTTAAAGATTGCCACCTGAGCTAGCCTCTGTTGCCCATCTTCGTCCGTTTCAGAGGGAGGAATTCTCAGTGTTGCCTTTTCGCCAGCTCCCCACGCCCTTGTGTGTTTCTTTTGCTTAAAGATTGTCACCTGAGCTAGGCACTGTTGCCCTGCTTCCTCAGTTTCAGAGGGTACTTTTTCAGCGTTGCTTTTTGACCGGGTCTCCTCGCCATTGTATTTTTTTATTTTATTTTTTTTGCTTAAAGATTGCCACCTGAGCTAGCCTCTGTTGCCCATCTTCGTCCGTTTCAGAGGGTGGATTTCTCAGTGTTGCCTTTTCGCCAGCTCCCCACGCCCTTGTGTGTTTCTTTTGCTTAAAGATTGCCATCTGAGCTAGCCTCTGTTGCGCTTCTTTCTCAGTTTCAGAGGGTAGATTTCTCCGTGTTGCTTTTTCCCCAGGTCTCCACGCACTTCCTTTTATTTTTCCTTAAAAATTGCCACCTGAGCTAGCCTCTGTTGCCCATCTTCGTCGGTTTCAGAGGGTAGATTTCTCACTGTTGCTTTTTTGCCAGGTCTGCACGATCTTGTGTTTTGTTTTTGCTTAAATATTGCCACCTGAGCTAGCCTCTCTTGCCCATCTTCCTCAGTTTCAGAGGGTGGATTTCTCAGTGTTGCTTTCTCCCCAGGTCTCCACGCCTTTGTGTTTTGTTTTTGCTTAACGATTGCCACCTGAGCTAGCCTCTCTTGCCCATCTTCCTCAGTTTCAGAGGGTGGATTTCTCAGTGTTGCTTTTTCCCCAGGTCTCCACGCCCTTGTGTGTTTCTTTTGCTTAAATTTTGCCACCTGAAGCCAGCCTCTCTTGCTCATCTTCCTCAGTTTCAGAGGGTAGATATTTCAGGGTTGCTTTTTCCCCAGGTCTCCACGCCTTTGGGTTTTGTTTTTGCTTAACGATTGCCACCTGAGCTAGCCTCTGTTGCCCATCTTCTTCGGTTTCAGAGGGTAGATTTCTCAATGTTGCTTTTTCGCCAGCTCTCCACGCCCTTGCGTCTTTTTTTATTTCTGCTGAAAGGTTGCAACCTGAGCTAGCTTCTTTTGCCCATGTTCGTCAGTTTCAGAGGGTGGATTTCTGCGTGTTGCTTTTTCCCCAGGTCTCCACGCCCTTGTGTGTTTCTTTTGCTTAACGAGTGCCACCTGAGCCAGCCTCTGTTGTCCATCATCGTCAGTTTCAGAGGGTAGATTTCTCAGTGCTGCTTTTTCCCCAGGTCTCCACGCCCTTGTGTGTTTCTTTTGCTTAAAGTTTGCCACCTGAAGCCAGCCTCTCTTGCCCATCTTCCTCAGTTTCAGATGGTAGATATTTCAGGGTTGCTTTTTCCCCAGGTCTCCACGCCTTTGGGTTTTGTTTTTGCTTAAAGATTGCCACCTGAGCTAGCCTCTGTTGCCCATCTTCGTCCGTTGCAGAGGGTGGATTTCTCAGTGTTGCCTTTTCGCCAGCTCCCCACGCCCTTGTGTGTTTCTTTTGCTTAAAGATTGCCACCTGAGCTAGCCTCTGTTGCGCTTCTTTCTCAGTTTCAGAGGGTAGATTTCTCCGTGTTGCTTTTTCCCCAGGTCTCCACGCACTTCCTTTTATTTTTCCTTAAAAATTGCCACCTGAGCTAGCCTCTGTTGCCCATCTTCGTCGGTTTCAGAGGGTAGATTTCTCACTGTTGCTTTTTTGCCAGGTCTGCAAGCCCTTGTGTTTTGTTTTTGCTTAACTATTGCCACCTGAGCTAGCCTCTGTTACCCATCTTCCTCAGTTTCAGAGGGTGGATTTCTCAGTGTTGCTTTTTCCCCAGGTCTCCACGCCCTTGTGTGTTTCTTTTGCTTAAAGTTTGCCACCTGAGGCCAGCCTCTCTTGCCCAACTTCCTCAGTTTCAGAGGGTAGATATTTCAGGGTTGCTTTTTCCCCAGGTCTCCACGCCTTTGTGTTTTGTTTTTGCTTAACGATTGCCACCTGAGCTAGCCTCTCTTGCCCATCTTCCTCAGTTTCAGAGGGTGGATTTCTCAGTGTCGCTTTTTCCCGAGGTCTCCACGCCCTTGTGTGTTTCTTTTGCTTAACGATTGCCACCTGAGGTAGCCTCTCTTGCCCATCTTCCTCAGTTTCAGAGGGTGGATTTCTCCGTGTTGCTTTTTCCCCAGGTCTCCACGCCCTTGTGTGTTTCTTTTGCTTATAGATTGCCACCTGAGCTAGCCTCTGTTGCCCATCTTCGTCCGTTTCAGAGGGTGGATTTCACAGTGTTGCCTTTTCGCCAGCTCCCCACGCCCTTGTGTGTTTCTTTTGCTTAAAGATTGTCACCTGAGCTAGGCACTGTTGCCCTGCTTCCTCAGTTTCAGAGGGTACCTTTTTCAGGGTTGCTTTTTGACCGGGTCTCCTCGCCATTGTATTTTTTTATTCTATTTTTTTTGCTTAAAGATTGCCACATGAGCTAGCCTCTGTTGCCCATCTTCTTCGGTTTCAGAGGGTAGATTTCTCAGTGTTGCTTTTTCGCCAGCTCTCCACGCCCTTGCCTCTTTTTTTATTTCTGCTTAAAGGTTGCAACCTGAGCTAGCTTCTTTTGCCCATGTTCGTCAGTTTCAGAGGGTGGATTTCTCAGTGCTGCTTTTTCCCCAGGTCTCCACGCCCTTGTGTGTTTCTTTTGCTTAACGATTGCCACCTGAGCCAGCCTCTGTTGCCCATCCTCGTCAGTTTCAGAGGGTAGATTTCTCAGTGCTGCTTTTTCCCCAGGTCTCCACGCCCTTGTGTGTTTCTTTTGCTTAAAGTTTGCCACCTGAAGCCAGCCTCTCTTGCCCATCTTCCTCAGTTTCAGATGGTAGATATTTCAGGGTTGCTTTTTCCCCAGGTCTCCACGCCTTTGGGTTTTGTTTTTGCTTAAAGATTGCCACCTGAGCTAGCCTCTGTTGCCCATATTCGTCCGTTTCAGAGGGTGGATTTCTCAGTGTTGCCTTTTCGCCAGCTCCCCACGCCCTTGTGTGTTTCTTTTGCTTAAAGATTGCCACCTGAGCTAGCCTCTGTTGCGCTTCTTTCTCAGTTTCAGAGGGTAGATTTCTCCGTGTTGCTCTTTCCCCAGGTCTCCACGCACTTACTTTTATTTTTCCTTAAAAATTGCCACCTGTGCTAGCCTCTGTTGCCCATCTTCGTCGGTTTCAGAGGATAGATTTCTCACTGTTGCTTTTTTGCCAGGTCTGCATGCCCTTGTGTTTTGTTTTTGCTTAACTATTGCCACCTGAGCTAGCCTCTGTTGCCCGTCTTCCTCAGTTTCAGAGGGTGGATTTCTCAGTGTTGCTTTCTCCCCAGGTCTCCACGGCTTTGTGTTTTGTTTTTGCTTAAGGATTACCACCTGAGCTAGCCTCTCTTGCCCATCTTCCTCAGTTTCAGAGGGTGGATTTCTCAGTGTTGCTTTTTCCCCAGGTCTCCACGCCCTTGTGTGTTTCTTTTGCTTAAAGTTTGCCACCTGAAGCCAGCCTCTCTTGCTCATCTTCCTCAGTTTCAGAGGGTAGATATTTCAGGGTTGCTTTTTCCCCAGGTCTCCACGCCTTTGGGTTTTGTTTTTGCTTAAAGATTGCCACCTGAGCTAGCCTCTGTTGCCCATCTTCGTCCGTTTCAGAGGGTGGATTTCTCAGTGTTGCCTTTTCGCCAGCTCCCCACGCCCTTGTGTGTTTCTTTTGCTTAAAGATTGTCACCTGAGCTAGGCACTGTTGCCCTGCTTCCTCAGTTTCAGAGGGTACATTTTCAGGGTTGCTTTTTGACCGAGTCTCCTCGCCATTGTATTTTTTTATTCTATTTTTTTTGCTTAAAGATTGCCACCTGAGCTAGCCTCTGTTGCCCATCTTCTTCGGTTTCAGAGGGTAGATTTCTCAGTGTTGCTTTTTCGCCAGCTCTCCACGCCCTTGCGTCTTTTTTTTTTTTTCTGCTTAAAGGTTGCAACCTGAGCTAGCTTCTGTTGCCCATGTTCGTCAGTTTCAGAGGGTGGATTTGTGCATGTTGCTTTTTCCCCAGGACTCCACGCCCTTGTGTGTTCCTTTTGCTTAACGATTGCCACCTGAGCTAGCCTCTGTTGCCCATCCTCGTCAGTTTCAGAGGTTAGATTTCTCAGTGCTGCTTTTTCCCCAGGTCTCCACGCCCTTGTGTGTTTCTTTTGCTTAAAGTTTGCCACCTGAAGCCAGCCTCTCTTGCCCATCTTCCTCAGTTTCAGAGGGTAGATATTTCAGGGTTGCTTTTTCCCCAGGTCTCCACGCCTTTGGGTTTTGTTTTTGCTTAAAGATTGCCACCTGAGCTAGCCTCTGTTGCCCATCTTCGTCCGTTTCAGAGGGTGGATTTCTCAGTGTTGCCTTTTTGCCAGCTCCCCACGCCCTTGTGTGTTTCTTTTGATTAAAGATTGTCACCTGAGCTAGGCACTGTTGCCCTGCTTCCTCAGTTTCAGAGGGTACCTTTTTCAGGGTTGCTTTTTGACCGGGTCTCCTCGCCATTGTATTTTTTTATTCTATTTTTTTTGCTTAAAGATTGCCACCTGAGCCAGCCTCTGTTGCCCATCCTCGTCAGTTTCAGAGGGTAGATTTCTCAGTGCTGCTTTTTCCCCAGGTCTCCACGCCCTTGTGTGTTTCTTTTGCTTAAAGTTTGCCACGTGAAGCCAGCCTCTCTTGCCCATCTTCCTCAGTTTCAGATGGTAGATATTTCAGGGTTGCTTTTTCCCCAGGTCTCCACGCCTGTGTGTTTTGTTTTTGCTTAACGTGTGCCACCTGAGGTAGCCTCTGTTGCCCATATTCCTCAGTTTCAGAGGGTGGATTTCTCCGTGTTGCTTTTTCCCCAGGTCTCCACGCCCTTGTGTGTTTCTTTTGCTTAATGATTGCCACCTGAGGTAGCCTCTGTGGCCCAACCTAGTCAGTTTCAGAGGGTAGATTTCTCAGTGCTGCTTTTTCCCCAGGTCTCCACGCCCTTGTGTGTTTCTTTTGCTTAAAGTTTGCCACCTGAAGCCAGCCTCTCTTGCCCATCTTCCTCAGTTTCAGAGGGTAGATATTTCAGGGTTGCTTTTTCCCCAGGTCTCCACGCCTTTGGGTTTTGTTTTTGCTTAAAGATTGCCACCTGAGCTAGCCTCTGTTGCCCATCTTCGTCCGTTTCAGAGGGTGGATTTCTCAGTGTTGCCTTTTCGCCAGCTCCCCACGCCCTTGTGTGTTTCTTTTGCTTAAAGATTGTCACCTGAGCTAGGCACTGTTGCCCTGCTTCCTCAGTTTCAGAGGGTACCTTTTTCAGGGTTGCTTTTTGACCGGGTCTCCTCGCCATTGTATTTTTTATTTTATTTTTTTTGCTTAAAGATTGCCACCTGAGCTAGCCTCTGTTGCCCATCTTCGTCCGTTTCAGAGGGTGGATTTCTCAGTGTTGCCTTTTCGCCAGCTCCCCACGCCCTTGTGTGTTTCTTTTGCTTAAAGATTGCCACCTGAGCTAGCCTCTGTTGCGCTTCTTTCTCAGTTTCAGAGGGTAGATTTCTCCGTGTTGCTTTTTCCCCAGGTCTCCACGCACTTCCTTTTATTTTTCCTTAAAAATTGCCACCTGAGCTAGCCTCTGTTGCCCATGTTCGTCGGTTTCAGAGGGTAGATTTCTCGCTGTTGCTTTTTTGCCAGGTCTGCACGCCCTTGTGTTTTGTTTTTGCTTAACTATTGCCACCTGAGCTAGCCTCTGTTGCCCATCTTCCTCAGTTTCAGAGGGTGGATTTCTCAGTGTTGCTTTTTCCCCAGGTCTCCACGCCCTTGTGTGTTTCTTTTGCTTAAAGTTTGCCACCTGAAGCCAGCCTCTCTTGCCCATCTTCCTCAGTTTCAGAGGGTAGATATTTCAGGGTTGCTTTTTCCCCAGGTCTCCACCCCTTTGTGTTTTGTTTTCGCTTAATGATTGCCACCTGAGCTAGCCTCTGTCGCCCAACTTCCTCAGTTTCAGAGGGTGGATTTCTCAGTGTTGCTTTTTCCCCAGGTCTCCACGCCCTTGTGTGTTTCTTTTGCTTAACGATTGCCACCTCAGCTAGCCTCGGTTGCCCATCTTCCTCAGTTTCAGAGGGTGGATTTCTCCGTGTTGCTTTTTCCCCAGGTCTCCACGCCCTTGTGTGTTTCTTTTGCTTATAGATTGCCACCTGAGCTAGCCTCTGTTGCCCATCTTCGTCCGTTTCAGAGGGTGGATTTCACAGTGTTGCCTTTTCGCCAGCTCCCCACGCCCTTGTGTGTTTCTTTTGCTTAAAGATTGCCACCTGAGCTAGCCTCTGTTGCGCTTCTTTCTCAGTTTCAGAGGGTAGATTTCTCCGTGTTGCTCTTTCCCCAGGTCTCCACGCACTTACTTTTATTTTTCCTTAAAAATTGCCACCTGTGCTAGCCTCTGTTGCCCATCTTCGTCGGTTTCAGAGGATAGATTTCTCACTGTTGCTTTTTTGCCAGGTCTGCATGCCCTTGTGTTTTGTTTTTGCTTAACTATTGCCACCTGAGCTAGCCTCTGTTGCCCGTCTTCCTCAGTTTCAGAGGGTGGATTTCTCAGTGTTGCTTTCTCCCCAGGTCTCCACGGCTTTGTGTTTTGTTTTTGCTTAAGGATTACCACCTGAGCTAGCCTCTCTTGCCCATCTTCCTCAGTTTCAGAGGGTGGATTTCTCAGTGTTGCTTTTTCCCCAGGTCTCCACGCCCTTGTGTGTTTCTTTTGCTTAAAGTTTGCCACCTGAAGCCAGCCTCTCTTGCTCATCTTCCTCAGTTTCAGAGGGTAGATATTTCAGGGTTGCTTTTTCCCCAGGTCTCCACGCCTTTGGGTTTTGTTTTTGCTTAAAGATTGCCACCTGAGCTAGCCTCTGTTGCCCATCTTCGTCCGTTTCAGAGGGTGGATTTCTCAGTGTTGCCTTTTCGCCAGCTCCCCACGCCCTTGTGTGTTTCTTTTGCTTAAAGATTGTCACCTGAGCTAGGCACTGTTGCCCTGCTTCCTCAGTTTCAGAGGGTACATTTTCAGGGTTGCTTTTTGACCGAGTCTCCTCGCCATTGTATTTTTTTATTCTATTTTTTTTGCTTAAAGATTGCCACCTGAGCTAGCCTCTGTTGCCCATCTTCTTCGGTTTCAGAGGGTAGATTTCTCAGTGTTGCTTTTTCGCCAGCTCTCCACGCCCTTGCGTCTTTTTTTTTTTTTCTGCTTAAAGGTTGCAACCTGAGCTAGCTTCTGTTGCCCATGTTCGTCAGTTTCAGAGGGTGGATTTGTGCATGTTGCTTTTTCCCCAGGACTCCACGCCCTTGTGTGTTCCTTTTGCTTAACGATTGCCACCTGAGCTAGCCTCTGTTGCCCATCCTCGTCAGTTTCAGAGGTTAGATTTCTCAGTGCTGCTTTTTCCCCAGGTCTCCACGCCCTTGTGTGTTTCTTTTGCTTAAAGTTTGCCACCTGAAGCCAGCCTCTCTTGCTCATCTTCCTCAGTTTCAGAGGGTAGATATTTCAGGGTTGCTTTTTCCCCAGGTCTCCACGCCTTTGGGTTTTGTTTTTGCTTAAAGATTGCCACCTGAGCTAGCCTCTGTTGCCCATCTTCGTCCGTTTCAGAGGGTGGATTTCTCAGTGTTGCCTTTTTGCCAGCTCCCCACGCCCTTGTGTGTTTCTTTTGATTAAAGATTGTCACCTGAGCTAGGCACTGTTGCCCTGCTTCCTCAGTTTCAGAGGGTACCTTTTTCAGGGTTGCTTTTTGACCGGGTCTCCTCGCCATTGTATTTTTTTATTCTATTTTTTTTGCTTAAAGATTGCCACCTGAGCCAGCCTCTGTTGCCCATCCTCGTCAGTTTCAGAGGGTAGATTTCTCAGTGCTGCTTTTTCCCCAGGTCTCCACGCCCTTGTGTGTTTCTTTTGCTTAAAGTTTGCCACGTGAAGCCAGCGTCTCTTGCCCATCTTCCTCAGTTTCAGATGGTAGATATTTCAGGGTTGCTTTTTCCCCAGGTCTCCACGCCTGTGTGTTTTGTTTTTGCTTAACGTGTGCCACCTGAGGTAGCCTCTGTTGCCCATATTCCTCAGTTTCAGAGGGTGGATTTCTCCGTGTTGCTTTTTCCCCAGGTCTCCACGCCCTTGTGTGTTTCTTTTGCTTAATGATTGCCACCTGAGGTAGCCTCTGTGGCCCAACCTAGTCAGTTTCAGAGGGTAGATTTCTCAGTGCTGCTTTTTCCCCAGGTCTCCACGCCCTTGTGTGTTTCTTTTGCTTAAAGTTTGCCACCTGAAGCCAGCCTCTCTTGCCCATCTTCCTCAGTTTCAGAGGGTAGATATTTCAGGGTTGCTTTTTCCCCAGGTCTCCACGCCTTTGGGTTTTGTTTTTGCTTAAAGATTGCCACCTGAGCTAGCCTCTGTTGCCCATCTTCGTCCGTTTCAGAGGGTGGATTTCTCAGTGTTGCCTTTTCGCCAGCTCCCCACGCCCTTGTGTGTTTCTTTTGCTTAAAGATTGTCACCTGAGCTAGGCACTGTTGCCCTGCTTCCTCAGTTTCAGAGGGTACCTTTTTCAGGGTTGCTTTTTGACCGGGTCTCCTCGCCATTGTATTTTTTATTTTATTTTTTTTGCTTAAAGATTGCCACCTGAGCTAGCCTCTGTTGCCCATCTTCGTCCGTTTCAGAGGGTGGATTTCTCAGTGTTGCCTTTTCGCCAGCTCCCCACGCCCTTGTGTGTTTCTTTTGCTTAAAGATTGCCACCTGAGCTAGCCTCTGTTGCGCTTCTTTCTCAGTTTCAGAGGGTAGATTTCTCCGTGTTGCTTTTTCCCCAGGTCTCCACGCACTTCCTTTTATTTTTCCTTAAAAATTGCCACCTGAGCTAGCCTCTGTTGCCCATGTTCGTCGGTTTCAGAGGGTAGATTTCTCGCTGTTGCTTTTTTGCCAGGTCTGCACGCCCTTGTGTTTTGTTTTTGCTTAACTATTGCCACCTGAGCTAGCCTCTGTTGCCCATCTTCCTCAGTTTCAGAGGGTGGATTTCTCAGTGTTGCTTTTTCCCCAGGTCTCCACGCCCTTGTGTGTTTCTTTTGCTTAAAGTTTGCCACCTGAAGCCAGCCTCTCTTGCCCATCTTCCTCAGTTTCAGAGGGTAGATATTTCAGGGTTGCTTTTTCCCCAGGTCTCCACCCCTTTGTGTTTTGTTTTCGCTTAATGATTGCCACCTGAGCTAGCCTCTGTCGCCCAACTTCCTCAGTTTCAGAGGGTGGATTTCTCAGTGTTGCTTTTTCCCCAGGTCTCCACGCCCTTGTGTGTTTCTTTTGCTTAACGATTGCCACCTCAGCTAGCCTCGGTTGCCCATCTTCCTCAGTTTCAGAGGGTGGATTTCTCCGTGTTGCTTTTTCCCCAGGTCTCCACGCCCTTGTGTGTTTCTTTTGCTTATAGATTGCCACCTGAGCTAGCCTCTGTTGCCCATCTTCGTCCGTTTCAGAGGGTGGATTTCACAGTGTTGCCTTTTCGCCAGCTCCCCACGCCCTTGTGTGTTTCTTTTGCTTAAAGATTGTCACCTGAGCTAGGCACTGTTGCCCTGCTTCCTCAGTTTCAGAGGGTACCTTTTTCAGGGTTGCTTTTTGACCGGGTCTCCTCGCCATTGTATTTTTTTATTCTATTTTTTTTGCTTAAAGATTGCCACCTGAGCTAGCCTCTGTTGCCCATCTTCTTCGGTTTCAGAGGGTAGATTTCTCAGTGTTGCTTTTTCGCCAGCTCTCCACGCCCTTGCGTCTTTTTTTATTTCTGCTTAAAGGTTGCAACCTGAGCTAGCTTCTTTGGCCCATGTTCGTCAGTTTCAGAGGGTGGATTTCTGTGTCTTGCTTTTTCCCGAGGTCTCCACGCCCTTGTGTGTTTCTTTTGCTTAACGTTTGCCACCTGAGCCAGCCTCTGTTGCCCATCCTCGTCAGTTTCAGAGGGTAGATTTCTCAGTGCTGCTTTTTTCCCAGGTCTCCACGCCCTTGTGTGTTTCTTTTGCTTAAAGATTGTCACCTGAGCTAGGCACTGTTGCCCTGCTTCCTCAGTTTCAGAGGGTACCTTTTTCAGGGTTGCTTTTTGACCGGGTCTCCTCGCCATTGTATTTTTTTATTCTATTTTTTTTGCTTAAAGATTGCCACCTGAGCTAGCCTCTCTTGCCCATCTTCCTCAGTTTCAGAGGGTAGATATTTCAGGGTTGATTTTTCCCCAGGTCTCCACGCCTGTGTGTTTTGTTTTTGCTTAACGATTGCCACCTGAGCTAGCCTCTCTTGCCCATCTTTCTCCGTTTCAGAGGGTGGATTTCTCAGTGTTGCTTTTTCCCCAGGTCTCCACGCCCTTGTGTGTTTCTTTTGCTTAACGATTGCCACCTCAGCTAGCCTCGGTTGCCCATCTTCCTCAGTTTCAGAGGGTGGATTTCTCAGTGTTGCCTTTTCGCCAGCTCCCCACGCCCTTGTGTGTTTCTTTTGCTTAAAGATTGTCACCTGAGCTAGGCACTGTTGCCCTGCTTCCTCAGTTTCAGAGGGTACCTTTTTCAGGGTTGCTTTTTGACCGAGTCTCCTCGCCATTGTATTTTTTTATTCTATTTTTTTTGCTTAAAGATTGCCACCTGAGCTAGCCTCTGTTGCCCATCTTCTTCGGTTTCAGAGGGTAGATTTCTCAGTGTTGCTTTTTCGCCAGCTCTCCACGCCCTTGCGTCTTTTTTTTTTTTCTGTTTAAAGGTTGCAACCTGAGCTAGCTTCTTTTGCCCATGTTCGTCAGTTTCAGAGGGTGGATTTCTGCGTGTTGCTTTTTCCCCAGGTCTCCACGCCCTTGTGTGTTCCTTTTGCTTAACGATTGCCACCTGAGCTAGCCTCTGTTGCCCATCCTTGTCAGTTTCAGAGGGTAGATTTCTCAGTGCTGCTTTTTCCCCAGGTCTCCACGCCCTTGTGTGTTTCTTTTGCTTAAAGTTTGCCACCTGAAGCCAGCCTCTCTTGCCCATCTTCCTCAGTTTCAGAGGGTAGATATTTCAGGGTTGCTTTTTCCCCAGGTCTCCACGCCTTTGGGTTTTGTTTTTGCTTAAAGATTGCCACCTGAGCTAGCCTCTGTTGCCCATCTTCGTCCGTTTCAGAGGGTGGATTTCTCAGTGTTGCCTTTTCGCCAGCTCCCCACGCCCTTGTGTGTTTCTTTTGCTTAAAGATTGTCACCTGAGCTAGGCACTGTTGCCCTGCTTCCTCAGTTTCAGAGGGTACCTTTTTCAGGGTTGCTTTTTGACCGGGTCTCCTCGCCATTGTATTTTTTATTTTATTTTTTTTGCTTAAAGATTGCCACCTGAGCTAGCCTCTGTTGCCCATCTTCGTCCGTTTCAGAGGGTGGATTTCTCAGTGTTGCCTTTTCGCCAGCTCCCCACGCCCTTGTGTGTTTCTTTTGCTTAAAGATTGCCACCTGAGCTAGCCTCTGTTGCGCTTCTTTCTCAGTTTCAGAGGGTAGATTTCTCCGTGTTGCTTTTTCCCCAGGTCTCCACGCACTTCCTTTTATTTTTCCTTAAAAATTGCCACCTGAGCTAGCCTCTGTTGCCCATGTTCGTCGGTTTCAGAGGGTAGATTTCTCGCTGTTGCTTTTTTGCCAGGTCTGCACGCCCTTGTGTTTTGTTTTTGCTTAACTATTGCCACCTGAGCTAGCCTCTGTTGCCCATCTTCCTCAGTTTCAGAGGGTGGATTTCTCAGTGTTGCTTTTTCCCCAGGTCTCCACGCCCTTGTGTGTTTCTTTTGCTTAAAGTTTGCCACCTGAAGCCAGCCTCTCTTGCTCATCTTCCTCAGTTTCAGAGGGTAGATATTTCAGGGTTGCTTTTTCCTCAGGTCTCCACGCCTTTGGGTTTTGTTTTTGCTTAACGATTGCCACCTGAGCTAGCCTCTGTTGCCCATCTTCTTTGGTTTCAGAGGGTAGATTTCTCAGTGTTGCTTTTTCGCCAGCTCTCCACGCCCTTGCGTCTTTTTTTTTTTCTGCTTAAAGGTTGCAACCTGAGCTTGCTTCTTTTGCCCATGTTCGTCAGTTTCAGAGGGTAGATTTCTCCGTGTTGCTTTTTCCCCAGGTCTCCACACCCTTGTGTGTTTCTTTTGCTTAAAGATTGCCACCTGAGCTACCCTCTGTTGCCCATCTTCGTCTGTTTCAGAGGGTGGATTTCTCAGTGTTGCCTTTTCGCCAGCTCCCCACGCCCTTGTGTGTTTCTTTTGCTTAAAGATTGTCACCTGAGCTAGGCACTGTTGCCCTGCTTCCTCAGTTTCAGAGGGTACCTTTTTCAGGGTTGCTTTTTGACCGGGTCTCCTCGCCATTGTATTTTTTTATTTTATTTTTTTTGCTTAAAGATTGCCACCTGAGCTAGCCTCTGTTGCCCATCTTCGTGCGTTTCAGAGGGTGGATTTCTCAGTGTTGCCTTTTCGCCAGCTCCCCACGCCCTTGTGTGTTTCTTTTGCTTAAAGATTGCCACCTGAGCTAGCCTCTGTTGCGCTTCTTTCTCAGTTTCAGAGGGTAGATTTCTCCGTGTTGCTTTTTCCCCAGGTCTCCACGCACTTCCTTTTATTTTTCCTTAAAAATTGCCACCTGAGCTAGCCTCTGTTGCCCATGTTCGTCGGTTTCAGAGGGTAGATTTCTCGCTGTTGCTTTTTTGCCAGGTCTGCACGCCCTTGTGTTTTGTTTTTCCTTAACTATTGCCACCTGAGCTAGCCTCTGTTGCCCATCTTCCTCAGTTTCAGAGGGTGGATTTCTCAGTTTTGCTTTTTCCCCAGGTCTCCACGCCCTTGTGTGTTTCTTTTGCTTAAAGTTTGCCACCTGAAGCCAGCCTCTCTTGCCCATCTTCCTCAGTTTCAGATGGTAGATATTTCAGGGTTGCTTTTTCCCCAGGTCTCCAAGCCTGTGTGTTTTGTTTTTGCTTAACGAGTGCCACCTGAGGTAGCCTCTGTTGCCCATCTTCCTCAGTTTCAGAGGGTGGATTTCTCCGTGTTGCTTTTTCCCCAGGTCTCCACGCCCTTGTGTGTTTCTTTTGCTTAACGATTGCCACCAGAGCTAGCCTCTGTTGCCCATCCTCGTCAGTTTCAGAGGGTAGATTTCTCAGTGCTGCTTTTTCCCCAGGTCTCCAACCCCTTGTGTGTTTCTTTTGCTTAAAGTTTGCCACCTGAAGCCAGCCTCTCTTGCCCATCTTCCTCAGTTTCAGAGGGTAGATATTTCAGGGTTGCTTTTTCCCCAGGTCTCCACGCCTTTGGGTTTTGTTTTTGCTTAAAGATTGCCACCTGAGCTAGCCTCTGTTGCCCATCTTCGTCCGTTGCAGAGGGTGGATTTCTCAGTGTTGCCTTTTCGCCAGCTCCCCACGCCCTTGTGTGTTTCTTTTGCTTAAAGATTGCCACCTGAGCTAGCCTCTGTTGCCCTTCTTTCTCAGTTTCAGAGGGTAGATTTCTCCGTGTTGCTTTTTCCCCAGGTCTCCACGCACTTCCTTTTATTTTTCCTTAAAAATTGCCACCTGAGCTAGCCTCTGTTGCCCATCTTCGTCGGTTTCAGAGGGTAGATTTCTCACTGTTGCTTTTTTGCCAGGTCTGCAAGCCCTTGTGTTTTGTTTTTGCTTAACTATTGCCACCTGAGCTAGCCTCTGTTACCCATCTTCCTCAGTTTCAGAGGGTGGATTTCTCAGTGTTGCTTTTTCCCCAGGTCTCCACGCCCTCGTGTGTTTCTTTTGCTTAAAGTTTGCCACCTGAGGCCAGCCTCTCTTGCCCAACTTCCTCAGTTTCAGAGGGTAGATATTTCAGGGTTGCTTTTTCCCCAGGTCTCCACGCCTTTGTGTTTTGTTTTTGCTTAACGATTGCCACCTGAGCTAGCCTCTCTTGCCCATCTTCCTCAGTTTCAGAGGGTGGATTTCTCAGTGTTGCTTTTTCCCGAGGTCTCCACGCCCTTGTGTGTTTCTTTTGCTTAACGATTGCCACCTGAGGTAGCCTCTCTTGCCCATCTTCCTCAGTTTCAGAGGGTGGATTTCTCCGTGTTGCTTTTTCCCCAGGTCTCCACGCCCTTGTGTGTTTCTTTTGCTTATAGATTGCCACCTTAGCTAGCCTCTGTTGCCCATCTTCGTCCGTTTCAGAGGGTGGATTTCACAGTGTTGCCTTTTCGCCAGCTCCCCACGCCCTTGTGTGTTTCTTTTGCTTAAAGATTGTCACCTGAGCTAGGCACTGTTGCCCTGCTTCCTCAGTTTCAGAGGGTACCTTTTTCAGGGTTGCTTTTTGACCGGGTCTCCTCGCCATTGTATTTTTTTATTCTATTTTTTTTGCTTAAAGATTGCCACCTGAGCTAGCCTCTGTTGCCCATCTTCTTCGGTTTCAGAGGGTAGATTTCTCAGTGTTGCTTTTTCGCCAGCTCTCCACGCCCTTGCGTCTTTTTTTATTTCTGCTGAAAGGTTGCAACCTGAGCTAGCTTCTTTTGCCCATGTTCGTCAGTTTCAGAGGGTGGATTTCTGCGTGTTGCTTTTTCCCCAGGTCTCCACGCCCTTGTGTGTTTCTTTTGCTTAACGATTGCCACCTGAGCCAGCCTCTGTTGCCCATCCTCGTCAGTTTCAGAGGGTAGATTTCTCAGTGCTGCTTTTTCCCCAGGTCTCCACGCCCTTGTGTGTTTCTTTTGCTTAAAGTTTGCCACCTGAAGCCAGCCTCTCTTGCCCATCTTCCTCAGTTTCAGATGGTAGATATTTCAGGGTTGCTTTTTCCCCAGGTCTCCACGCCTGTGTGTTTTGTTTTTGCTTAACGAGTGCCACCTGAGGTAGCCTCTGTTGCCCATCTTCCTCAGTTTCAGAGGGTGTATTTCTCCGTGTTGCTTTTTCCCCAGGTCTCCACGCCCTTGTGTGTTTCTTTTGCTTAACGATTGCCACCTGAGGTAGCCTCTGTTGCCCAACCTAGTCAGTTTCAGAGGGTAGATTTCTCAGTGCTGCTTTTTCCCCAGGTCTCCACGCCCTTGTGTGTTTCTTTTGCTTAAAGTTTGCCACCTGAAACCAGCCTCTCTTGCCCATCTTCCTCAGTTTCAGAGGGTTGATATTTCAGGGTTGCTTTTTCCCCAGGTCTCCACGCCTTTGGGTTTTGCTTTTGCTTAAAGATTGCCACCTGAGCTAGCCTCTGTTGCCCATATTCGTCCGTTTCAGAGGGTGGATTTCTCAGTGTTGCCTTTTCGCCAGCTCCCCACGCCCTTGTGTGTTTCTTTTCCTTAAAGATTGCCACCTGAGCTAGCCTCTGTTGCGCTTCTTTCTCAGTTTCAGAGGGTAGATTTCTCCGTGTTGCTCTTTCCCCAGGTCTCCACGCACTTCCTTTTATTTTTCCTTAAAAATTGCCACCTGAGCTAGCCTCTGTTGCCCATCTTCGTCGGTTTCAGAGGATAGATTTCTCACTGTTGCTTTTTTGCCAGGTCTGCAAGCCCTTGTGTTTTGTTTTTGCTTAACTATTGCCACCTGAGCTAGCCTCTGTTGCCCATCTTCCTCAGTTTCAGAGGGTGGATTTCTCAGTGTTGCTTTCTCCCCAGGTCTCCACGGCTTTGTGTTTTGTTTTTGCTTAACGATTGCCACCTGAGCTAGCCTCTCTTGCCCATCTTCCTCAGTTTCAGATGGTGGATTTCTCAGTGTTGCTTTTTCCCCAGGTCTCCACGCCCTTGTGTGTTTCTTTTGCTTAAAGTTTGCCACCTGAAGCCAGCCTATCTTGCTCATCTTCCTCAGTTTCAGAGGGTAGATATTTCAGGGTTGCTTTTTCCCCAGGTCTCCACGCCTTTGGGTTTTGTTTTTGCTTAAAGATTGCCACCTGAGCTAGCCTCTGTTGCCCATCTTCGTCCGTTTCAGAGGGTGGATTTCTCAGTGTTGCCTTTTCGCCAGCTCCCCACGCCCTTGTGTGTTTCTTTTGCTTAAAGATTGTCACCTGAGCTAGGCACTGTTGCCCTGCTTCCTCAGTTTCAGAGGGTACCTTTTCAGGGTTGCTTTTTGACCGAGTCTCCTCGCCATTGTATTTTTTTATTCTATTTTTTTTGCTTAAAGATTGCCACCTGAGCTAGCCTCTGTTGCCCATCTTCTTCGGTTTCAGAGGGTAGATTTCTCAGTGTTGCTTTTTCGCCAGCTCTCCACGCCCTTGCGTCTTTTTTTTTTTTTCTGCTTAAAGGTTGCAACCTGAGCTAGCTTCTGTTGCCCATGTTCGTCAGTTTCAGAGGGTGGATTTGTGCATGTTGCTTTTTCCCCAGGACTCCACGCCCTTGTGTGTTCCTTTTGCTTAAAGATTGCCACCTGAGCCAGCCTCTGTTGCCCATCCTCGTCAGTTTCAGAGGGTAGATTTCTCAGTGCTGCTTTTTCCCCAGGTCTCCACGCCCTTGTGTGTTTCTTTTGCTTAAAGTTTGCCACCTGAAGCCAGCCTCTCTTGCCCATCTTCCTCAGTTTCAGATGGTAGATATTTCAGGGTTGCTTTTTCCCCAGGTCTCCACGCCTGTGTGTTTTGTTTTTGCTTAACGAGTGCCACCTGAGGTAGCCTCTGTTACCCATCTTCCTCAGTTTCAGAGGGTGGATTTCTCCGTGTTGCTTTTTCCCCAGGTCTCCACGCCCTTGTGTGTTTCTTTTGCTTAACGATTGCCACCTGAGGTAGCCTCTGTGGCCCAACCTAGTCAGTTTCAGAGGGTAGATTTCTCAGTGCTGCTTTTTCCCCAGGTCTCCACGCCCTTGTGTGTTTCTTTTGCTTAAAGTTTGCCACCTGAAACCAGCCTCTCTTGCCCATCTTCCTCACTTTCAGAGGGTAGATATTTCAGGGTTGCTTTTTCCCCAGGTCTCCACGCCTTTGTGTTTTGTTTTTGCTAAACGATTGCCACATGAGCTAGCCTCTCTTGCCCATCTTCCTCAGTTTCAGAGGGTGGATTTCTCAGTGTTGCTTTTTCCCCAGGTCTCCACGCCCTTGTGTGTTTCTTTTGCTTAACGATTGCCACCTGAGGTAGCCTCTCTTGCCCATCTTCCTCAGTTTCAGAGGGTGGATTTCTCCGTGTTGCTTTTTCCCCAGGTCTCCACGCCCTTGTGTGTTTCTTTTGCTTATAGATTGCCACCTGAGCTAGCCTCTGTTGCCCATCTTCGTCCGTTTCAGAGGGTGGATTTCACAGTGTTGCCTTTTCGCCAGCTCCCCACGCCCTTGTGTGTTTCTTTTGCTTAAAGATTGTCACCTGAGCTAGGCACTGTTGCCCTGCTTCCTCAGTTTCAGAGGGTACCTTTTTCAGGGTTGCTTTTTGACCGGGTCTCCTCGCCGTTGTATTTTTTTATTCTATTTTTTTTGCTTAAAGATTGCCACCTGAGCTAGCCTCTGTTGCCCATCTTCTTCGGTTTCAGAGGGTAGATTTCTCAGTGTTGCTTTTTCGCCAGCTCTCCACGCCCTTGCGTCTTTTTTTATTTCTGCTGAAAGGTTGCAACCTGAGCTAGCTTCTTTTGCCCATGTTCGTCAGTTTCAGAGGGTGGATTTCTGCGTGTTGCTTTTTCCCCAGGTCTCCACGCCCTTGTGTGTTTCTTTTGCTTAACGATTGCCACCAGAGCTAGCCTCTGTTGCCCATCCTCGTCAGTTTCAGAGGGTAGATTTCTCAGTGCTGCTTTTTCCCCAGGTCTCCACGCCCTTGTGTGTTTCTTTTGCTTAAAGTTTGCCACCTGAAGCCAGCCTCTCTTGCCCATCTTCCTCAGTTTCAGAGGGTAGATATTTCAGGGTTGCTTTTTCCCCAGGTCTCCACGCCTTTGGGTTTTGTTTTTGCTTAAAGATTGCCACCTGAGCTAGCCTCTGTTGCCCATCTTCGTCCGTTGCAGAGGGTGGATTTCTCAGTGTTGCCTTTTCGCCAGCTCCCCACGCCCTTGTGTGTTTCTTTTGCTTAAAGATTGCCACCTGAGCTAGCCTCTGTTGCGCTTCTTTCTCAGTTTCAGAGGGTAGATTTCTCCGTGTTGCTTTTTCCCCAGGTCTCCACGCACTTCCTTTTATTTTTCCTTAAAAATTGCCACCTGAGCTAGCCTCTGTTGCCCATCTTCGTCGGTTTCAGAGGGTAGATCTCTCACTGTTGCTTTTTTGCCAGGTCTGCAAGCCCTTGTGTTTTGTTTTTGCTTAACTATTGCCACCTGAGCTAGCCTCTGTTACCCATCTTCCTCAGTTTCAGAGGGTGGATTTCTCAGTGTTGCTTTTTCCCCAGGTCTCCACGCCCTCGTGTGTTTCTTTTGCTTAAAGTTTGCCACCTGAGGCCAGCCTCTCTTGCCCAACTTCCTCAGTTTCAGAGGGTAGATATTTCAGGGTTGCTTTTTCCCCAGGTCTCCACGCCTTTGTGTTTTGTTTTTGCTTAACGATTGCCACCTGAGCTAGCCTCTCTTGCCCATCTTCCTCAGTTTCAGAGGGTGGATTTCTCAGTGTTGCTTTTTCCCGAGGTCTCCACGCCCTTGTGTGTTTCTTTTGCTTAACGATTGCCACCTGAGGTAGCCTCTCTTGCCCATCTTCCTCAGTTTCAGAGGGTGGATTTCTCCGTGTTGCTTTTTCCCCAGGTCTCCACGCCCTTGTGTGTTTCTTTTGCTTATAGATTGCCACCTGAGCTAGCCTCTGTTGCCCATCTTCGTCCGTTTCAGAGGGTGGATTTCACAGTGTTGCCTTTTCGCCAGCTCCCCACGCCCTTGTGTGTTTCTTTTGCTTAAAGATTGTCACCTGAGCTAGGCACTGTTGCCCTGCTTCCTCAGTTTCAGAGGGTACCTCTTTCAGGGTTGCTTTTTGACCGGGTCTCCTCGCCATTGTATTTTTTTATTCTATTTTTTTTGCTTAAAGATTGCCACCTGAGCTAGCCTCTGTTGCCCATCTTCTTCGGTTTCAGAGGGTAGATTTCTCAGTGTTGCTTTTTCGCCAGCTCTCCACGCCCTTGCGTCTTTTTTTATTTCTGCTGAAAGGTTGCAACCTGAGCTAGCTTCTTTTGCCCATGTTCCTCAGTTTCAGAGGGTGGATTTCTGCGTGTTGCTTTTTCCCCAGGTCTCCACGCCCTTGTGTGTTTCTTTTGCTTAACGATTGCCACCTGAGCCAGCCTCTGTTGTCCATCCTCGTCAGTTTCAGAGGGTAGATTTCTCAGTGCTGCTTTTTCCCCAGGTCTCCACGCCCTTGTGTGTTTCTTTTGCTTAAAGTTTGCCACCTGAAGCCAGCCTCTCTTGCCCATCTTCCTCAGTTTCAGATGGTAGATATTTCAGGGTTGCTTTTTCCGGAGGTCTCCACGCCTGTGTGTTTTGTTTTTGCTTAACGAGTGCCACCTGAGGTAGCCTCTGTTGCCCATCTTCCTCAGTTTCAGAGGGTGGATTTCTCCGTGTTGCTTTTTCCCCAGGTCTCCACGCCCTTGTGTGTTTCTTTTGCTTAACGATTGCCACCAGAGCTAGCCTCTGTTGCCCATCCTCGTCAGTTTCAGAGGGTAGATTTCTCAGTGCTGCTTTTTCCCCAGGTCTCCACGCCCTTGTGTGTTTCTTTTGCTTAAAGTTTGCCACCTGAAGCCAGCCTCTCTTGCCCATCTTCCTCAGTTTCAGAGGGTAGATATTTCAGGGTTGCTTTTTCCCCAGGTCTCCACGCCTTTGGGTTTTGTTTTTGCTTAAAGATTGCCACCTGAGCTAGCCTCTGTTGCCCATCTTCGTCCGTTGCAGAGGGTGGATTTCTCAGTGTTGCCTTTTCGCCAGCTCCCCACGCCCTTGTGTGTTTCTTTTGCTTAAAGATTGCCACCTGAGCTAGCCTCTGTTGCGCTTCTTTCTCAGTTTCAGAGGGTAGATTTCTCCGTGTTGCTTTTTCCCCAGGTCTCCACGCACTTCCTTTTATTTTTCCTTAAAAATTGCCACCTGAGCTAGCCTCTGTTGCCCATCTTCGTCGGTTTCAGAGGGTAGATTTCTCGCTGTTGCTTTTTTGCCAGGTCTGCACGCCCTTGTCTTTTGTTTTTGCTTAACTATTGCCACCTGAGCTAGCCTCTGTTGCCCATCTTCCTCAGTTTCAGAGGGTGGATTTCTCAGTGTTGCTTTTTCCCCAGGTCTCCACGCCCTTGTGTGTTTCTTTTGCTTAAAGTTTGCCACCTGAAGCCAGCCTCTCTTGCCCATCTTCCTCAGTTTCAGAGGGTAGATATTTCAGGGTTGCTTTTTCCCCAGGTCTCCACCCCTTTGTGTTTTGTTTTCGCTTAATGATTGCCACCTGAGCTAGCCTCTGTCGCCCAACTTCCTCAGTTTCAGAGGGTGGATTTCTCAGTGTTGCTTTTTCCCCAGGTCTCCACGCCCTTGTGTGTTTCTTTTGCTTAACGATTGCCACCTGAGGTAGCCTCTCTTGCCCATCTTCCTCAGTTTCAGAGGGTGGATTTCTCCGTGTTGCTTTTTCCCCAGGTCTCCACGCCCTTGTGTGTTTCTTTTGCTTATAGATTGCCACCTGAGCTAGCCTCTGTTGCCCATCTTCGTCCGTTTCAGAGGGTGGATTTCACAGTGTTGCCTTTTCGCCAGCTCCCCACGCCCTTGTGTGTTTCTTTTGCTTAAAGATTGTCACCTGAGCTAGGCACTGTTGCCCTGCTTCCTCAGTTTCAGAGGGTACCTTTTTCAGGGTTGCTTTTTGACCGGGTCTCCTCGCCATTGTATTTTTTTATTCTATTTTTTTTGCTTAAAGATTGCCACCTGAGCTAGCCTCTGTTGCCCATCTTCTTCGGTTTCAGAGGGTAGATTTCTCAGTGTTGCTTTTTCGCCAGCTCTCCACGCCCTTGCGTCTTTTTTTATTTCTGCTTAAAGGTTGCAACCTGAGCTAGCTTCTTTGGCCCATGTTCGTCAGTTTCAGAGGGTGGATTTCTGTGTCTTGCTTTTTCCCGAGGTCTCCACGCCCTTGTGAGTTTCTTTTGCTTAACGATTGCCACCTGAGCCAGCCTCTGTTGCCCATCCTCGTCAGTTTCAGAGGGTAAATTTCTCAGTGCTGCTTTTTTCCCAGGTCTCCACGCCCTTGTGTGTTTCTTTTGCTTAAAGTTTGCCACCTGAAGCCAGCCTCTCTTGCCCATCTTCCTCAGTTTCAGAGGGTAGATATTTCAGGGTTGATTTTTCCCCAGGTCTCCACGCCTGTGTGTTTTGTTTTTGCTTAACGATTGCCACCTGAGCTAGCCTCTCTTGCCCATCTTTCTCCGTTTCAGAGGGTGGATTTCTCAGTGTTGCTTTTTCCCCAGGTCTCCACGCCCTTGTGTGTTTCTTTTGCTTAACGATTGCCACCTCAGCTAGCCTTGGTTGCCCATCTTCCTCAGTTTCAGAGGGTGGATTTCTCAGTGTTGCCTTTTCGCCAGCTCCCCACGCCCTTGTGTGTTTCTTTTGCTTAAAGATTGTCACCTGAGCTAGGCACTGTTGCCCTGCTTCCTCAGTTTCAGAGGGTACCTTTTTCAGGGTTGCTTTTTGACCGAGTCTCCTCGCCATTGTATTTTTTTATTCTATTTTTTTTGCTTAAAGATTGCCACCTGAGCTAGCCTCTGTTGCCCATCTTCTTCGGTTTCAGAGGGTAGATTTCTCAGTGTTGCTTTTTCGCCAGCTCTCCACGCCCTTGCGTCTTTTTTTTTTTTCTGTTTAAAGGTTGCAACCTGAGCTAGCTTCTTTTGCCCATGTTCGTCAGTTTCAGAGGGTGGATTTCTGCGTGTTGCTTTTTCCCCAGGTCTCCACGCCCTTGTGTGTTCCTTTTGCTTAACGATTGCCACCTGAGCTAGCCTCTGTTGCCCATCTTCGTCGGTTTCAGAGGGTAGATTTCTCACTGTTGCTTTTTTGCCAGGTCTGCACGCCCTTGTGTTTTGTTTTTGCTTAACTATTGCCACCTGAGCTAGCCTCTGTTGCCCAACTTCCTCAGTTTCAGAGGGTGGATTTCTCAGTGTTGCTTTCTCCCCAGGTCTCCACGCCTTTGTGTTTTGTTTTTGCTTAACGATTGCCACCTGAGCTAGCCTCTGTTGCCCATCTTCCTCAGTTTCAGATGGTGGATTTCTCAGTGTTGCTTTTTCCCCAGGTCTCCACGCCCTTGTGTGTTTCTTTTGCTTAAAGTTTGCCACCTGAAGCCAGCCTCTCTTGCTCATCTTCCTCAGTTTCAAAGGGTAGATATTTCAGGGTTGCTTTTTCCCTAGGTCTCCACGCCTTTGGGTTTTGTTTTTGCTTAATGATTGCCACCTGAGCTAGCCTCTGTTGCCCATCTTCTTGGGTTTCAGAGGGTAGATTTCTCAGTGTTGCTTTTTCGCCAGCTCTCCACGCCCTTGCGTCTTTTTTTTTTTTCTGCTTAAAGGTTGCAACCTGAGCTAGCTTCTTTTGCCCATGTTCCTCAGTTTCAGAGGGTAGATTTCTCCGTGTTGCTTTTTCCCCAGGTCTCCACACCCTTGTGTGTTTCTTTTGCTTAAAGATTGCCACCTGAGCTACCCTCTGTTGCCCATCTTCATCCGTTTCAGAGGGTGGATTTCTCAGTGTTGCCTTTTCGCCAGCTCCCCACGCCCTTGTGTGTTTCTTTTGCTTAAAGATTGCCACCTGAGCTAGCCTCTGTTGCGCTTCTTTCTCCGTTTCAGAGGGTAGATTTCTCCGTGTTGCTTTTTCCCCAGGTCTCCACGCACTTCCTTTTATTTTTCCTTAAAAATGGCCACCTGAGCTAGCCTCTGTTGCCCATGTTCGTCGGTTTCAGAGGGTAGATTTCTCACTGTTGCTTTTTTGCCAGGTCTGCACGCCCTTGTGTTTTGTTTTTGCTTAACTATTGCCACCTGAGCTAGTGTCTGTTGCCCATCTTCCTCAGTTTCAGAGGATGGATTTCTCAGTGTTGCTTTTTCCCCAGGTCTCCACGCCCTTGTGTGTTTCTTTTGCTTAAAGTTTGCCACCTGAAGCCAGCCTCTCTTGCCCAACTTCCTCAGTTTCAGAGGGTAGATATTTCAGGGTTGCTTTTTCCCCAGGTCTCCACGCCTTTGTGTTTTGTTTTTGCTAAACGATTGCCACCTGAGCTAGCCTCTCTTGCCCATCTTCCTCAGTTTCAGAGGGTGGATTTCTCAGTGTTGCTTTTTCCCGAGGTCTCCACGCCCTTGTGTGTTTCTTTTGCTTAACGATTGCCACCTGAGGTAGCCTCTCTTGCCCATCTTCCTCAGTTTCAGAGGGTGGATTTCTCCGTGTTGCTTTTTCCCCAGGTCTCCACGCCCTTGTGTGTTTCTTTTGCTTATAGATTGCCACCTGAGCTAGCCTCTGTTGCCCATCTTCGTCCGTTTCAGAGGGTGGATTTCACAGTGTTGCCTTTTCGCCAGCTCCCCACGCCCTTGTGTGTTTCTTTTGCTTAAAGATTGTCACCTGAGCTAGGCACTGTTGCCCTGCTTCCTCAGTTTCAGAGGGTACCTTTTTCAGGGTTGCTTTTTGACCGGGTCTCCTCGCCATTGTATTTTTTTATTCTATTTTTTTTGCTTAAAGATTGCCACCTGAGCTAGCCTCTGTTGCCCATCTTCTTCGGTTTCAGAGGGTAGATTTCTCAGTGTTGCTTTTTCGCCAGCTCTCCACGCCCTTGCGTCTTTTTTTATTTCTGCTTAAAGGTTGCAACCTGAGCTAGCTTCTTTGGCCCATGTTCGTCAGTTTCAGAGGGTGGATTTCTGTGTCTTGCTTTTTCCCGAGGTCTCCACGCCCTTGTGTGTTTCTTTTGCTTAACGATTGCCACCTGAGCCAGCCTCTGTTGCCCATCCTCGTCAGTTTCAGAGGGTAGATTTCTCAGTGCTGCTTTTTTCCCAGGTCTCCACGCCCTTGTGTGTTTCTTTTGCTTAAAGTTTGCCACCTGAAGCCAGCCTCTCTTGCCCATCTTCCTCAGTTTCAGAGGGTAGATATTTCAGGGTTGATTTTTCCCCAGGTCTCCACGCCTGTGTGTTTTGTTTTTGCTTAACGATTGCCACCTGAGCTAGCCTCTCTTGCCCATCTTTCTCCGTTTCAGAGGGTGGATTTCTCAGTGTTGCTTTTTCCCCAGGTCTCCACGCCCTTGTGTGTTTCTTTTGCTTAACGATTGCCACCTCAGCTAGCCTTGGTTGCCCATCTTCCTCAGTTTCAGAGGGTGGATTTCTCAGTGTTGCCTTTTCGCCAGCTCCCCACGCCCTTGTGTGTTTCTTTTGCTTAAAGATTGTCACCTGAGCTAGGCACTGTTGCCCTGCTTCCTCAGTTTCAGAGGGTACCTTTTTCAGGGTTGCTTTTTGACCGAGTCTCCTCGCCATTGTATTTTTTTATTCTATTTTTTTTGCTTAAAGATTGCCACCTGAGCTAGCCTCTGTTGCCCATCTTCTTCGGTTTCAGAGGGTAGATTTCTCAGTGTTGCTTTTTCGCCAGCTCTCCACGCCCTTGCGTCTTTTTTTTTTTTCTGTTTAAAGGTTGCAACCTGAGCTAGCTTCTTTTGCCCATGTTCGTCAGTTTCAGAGGGTGGATTTCTGCGTGTTGCTTTTTCCCCAGGTCTCCACGCCCTTGTGTGTTCCTTTTGCTTAACGATTGCCACCTGAGCTAGCCTCTGTTGCCCATCCTTGTCAGTTTCAGAGGGTAGATTTCTCAGTGCTGCTTTTTCCCCAGGTCTCCAAGCCCTTGTGTGTTTCTTTTGCTTAAAGTTTGCCACCTGAAGCCAGCCTCTCTTGCCCATCTTCCTCAGTTTCAGAGGGTAGATATTTCAGGGTTGCTTTTTCCCCAGGTCTCCACGCCTTTGGGTTTTGTTTTTGCTTAAAGATTGCCACCTGAGCTAGCCTCTGTTGCCCATCTTCGTCCGTTTCAGAGGGTGGATTTCTCAGTGTTGCCTTTTCGCCAGCTCCCCACGCCCTTGTGTGTTTCTTTTGCTTAAAGATTGTCACCTGAGCTAGGCACTGTTGCCCTGCTTCCTCAGTTTCAGAGGGTACCTTTTTCAGGGTTGCTTTTTGACCGGGTCTCCTCGCCATTGTATTTTTTTATTTTATTTTTTTTGCTTAAAGATTGCCACCTGAGCTAGCCTCTGTTGCCCATCTTCGTCCGTTTCAGAGGGTGGATTTCTCAGTGTTGCCTTTTCGCCAGCTCCCCACGCCCTTGTGTGTTTCTTTTGCTTAAAGATTGCCACCTGAGCTAGCCTCTGTTGCGCTTCTTTCTCAGTTTCAGAGGGTAGATTTCTCCGTGTTGCTTTTTCCCCAGGTCTCCACGCACTTCCTTTTATTTTTCCTTAAAAATTGCCACCTGAGCTAGCCTCTGTTGCCCATGTTCGTCGGTTTCAGAGGGTAGATTTCTCACTGTTGCTTTTTTGCCAGGTCTGCACGCCCTTGTGTTTTGTTTTTGCTTAACTATTGCCACCTGAGCTAGCCTCTGTTGCCCAACTTCCTCAGTTTCAGAGGGTGGATTTCTCAGTGTTGCTTTCTCCCCAGGTCTCCACGCCTTTGTGTTTTGTTTTTGCTTAACGATTGCCACCTGAGCTAGCCTCTGTTGCCCATCTTCCTCAGTTTCAGATGGTGGATTTCTCAGTGTTGCTTTTTCCCCAGGTCTCCACGCCCTTGTGTGTTTCTTTTGCTTAAAGTTTGCCACCTGAAGCCAGCCTCTCTTGCTCATCTTCCTCAGTTTCAAAGGGTAGATATTTCAGGGTTGCTTTTTCCCTAGGTCTCCACGCCTTTGGGTTTTGTTTTTGCTTAATGATTGCCACCTGAGCTAGCCTCTGTTGCCCATCTTCTTGGGTTTCAGAGGGTAGATTTCTCAGTGTTGCTTTTTCGCCAGCTCTCCACGCCCTTGCGTCTTTTTTTTTTTTCTGCTTAAAGGTTGCAACCTGAGCTAGCTTCTTTTGCCCATGTTCCTCAGTTTCAGAGGGTAGATTTCTCCGTGTTGCTTTTTCCCCAGGTCTCCACACCCTTGTGTGTTTCTTTTGCTTAAAGATTGCCACCTGAGCTACCCTCTGTTGCCCATCTTCATCCGTTTCAGAGGGTGGATTTCTCAGTGTTGCCTTTTCGCCAGCTCCCCACGCCCTTGTGTGTTTCTTTTGCTTAAAGATTGCCACCTGAGCTAGCCTCTGTTGCGCTTCTTTCTCCGTTTCAGAGGGTAGATTTCTCCGTGTTGCTTTTTCCCCAGGTCTCCACGCACTTCCTTTTATTTTTCCTTAAAAATGGCCACCTGAGCTAGCCTCTGTTGCCCATGTTCGTCGGTTTCAGAGGGTAGATTTCTCACTGTTGCTTTTTTGCCAGGTCTGCACGCCCTTGTGTTTTGTTTTTGCTTAACTATTGCCACCTGAGCTAGTGTCTGTTGCCCATCTTCCTCAGTTTCAGAGGATGGATTTCTCAGTGTTGCTTTTTCCCCAGGTCTCCACGCCCTTGTGTGTTTCTTTTGCTTAAAGTTTGCCACCTGAAGCCAGCCTCTCTTGCCCAACTTCCTCAGTTTCAGAGGGTAGATATTTCAGGGTTGCTTTTTCCCCAGGTCTCCACGCCTTTGTGTTTTGTTTTTGCTAAACGATTGCCACCTGAGCTAGCCTCTCTTGCCCATCTTCCTCAGTTTCAGAGGGTGGATTTCTCAGTGTTGCTTTTTCCCGAGGTCTCCACGCCCTTGTGTGTTTCTTTTGCTTAACGATTGCCACCTGAGGTAGCCTCTCTTGCCCATCTTCCTCAGTTTCAGAGGGTGGATTTCTCCGTGTTGCTTTTTCCCCAGGTCTCCACGCCCTTGTGTGATCCTTTTGCTTATAGATTGCCACCTGAGCTAGCCTCTGTTGCCCATCTTCGTCCGTTTCAGAGGGTGGATTTCACAGTGTTGCCTTTTCGCCAGCTCCCCACGCCCTTGTGTGTTTCTTTTGCTTAAAGATTGTCACCTGAGCTAGGCACTGTTGCCCTGCTTCCTAAGTTTCAGAGGGTACCTTTTTCAGGGTTGCTTTTTGACCGGGTCTCCTCGCCATTGTATTTTTTTATTCTATTTTTTTTGCTTAAAGATTGCCACCTGAGCTAGCCTCTGTTGCCCATCTTCTTCGGTTTCAGAGGGTAGATTTCTCAGTGTTGCTTTTTCGCCAGCTCTCCACGCCCTTGCGTCTTTTTTTTTTTTTTGTTTAAAGGTTGCAACCTGAGCTAGCTTCTTTTGCCCATGTTCGTCAGTTTCAGAGGGTGGATTTCTGCGTGTTGCTTTTTCCCCAGGTCTCCACGCCCTTGTGTGTTCCTTTTGCTTAACGATTGCCACCTGAGCTAGCCTCTGTTGCCCATCCTTGTCAGTTTCAGAGGGTAGATTTCTCAGTGCTGCTTTTTCCCCAGGTCTCCAAGCCCTTGTGTGTTTCTTTTGCTTAAAGTTTGCCACCTGAAGCCAGCCTCTCTTGCCCATCTTCCTCAGTTTCAGAGGGTAGATATTTCAGGGTTGCTTTTTCCCCAGGTCTCCACGCCTTTGGGTTTTGTTTTTGCTTAAAGATTGCCACCTGAGCTAGCCTCTGTTGCCCATCTTCGTCCGTTTCAGAGGGTGGATTTCTCAGTGTTGCCTTTTCGCCAGCTCCCCACGCCCTTGTGTGTTTCTTTTGCTTAAAGATTGTCACCTGAGCTAGGCACTGTTGCCCTGCTTCCTCAGTTTCAGAGGGTACCTTTTTCAGGGTTGCTTTTTGACCGGGTCTCCTCGCCATTGTATTTTTTTATTTTATTTTTTTTGCTTAAAGATTGCCACCTGAGCTAGCCTCTGTTGCCCATCTTCGTGCGTTTCAGAGGGTGGATTTCTCAGTGTTGCCTTTTCGCCAGCTCCCCACGCCCTTGTGTGTTTCTTTTGCTTAAAGATTGCCACCTGAGCTAGCCTCTGTTGCGCTTCTTTCTCAGTTTCAGAGGGTAGATTTCTCCGTGTTGCTTTTTCCCCAGGTCTCCACGCACTTCCTTTTATTTTTCCTTAAAAATTGCCACCTGAGCTAGCCTCTGTTGCCCATGTTCCTCGGTTTCAGAGGGTAGATTTCTCACTGTTGCTTTTTTGCCAGGTCTGCACGCCCTTGTGTTTTGTTTTTGCTTAACTATTGCCACCTGAGCTAGCCTCTGTTGCCCAACTTCCTCAGTTTCAGAGGGTGGATTTCTCAGTGTTGCTTTCTCCCCAGGTCTCCACGCCTTTGTGTTTTGTTTTTGCTTAACGATTGCCACCTGAGCTAGCCTCTGTTGCCCATCTTCCTCAGTTTCAGATGGTGGATTTCTCAGTGTTGCTTTTTCCCCAGGTCTCCACGCCCTTGTGTGTTTCTTTTGCTTAAAGTTTGCCACCTGAAGCCAGCCTCTCTTGCTCATCTTCCTCAGTTTCAAAGGGTAGATATTTCAGGGTTGCTTTTTCCCTAGGTCTCCACGCCTTTGGGTTTTGTTTTTGCTTAATGATTGCCACCTGAGCTAGCCTCTGTTGCCCATCTTCTTGGGTTTCAGAGGGTAGATTTCTCAGTGTTGCTTTTTCGCCAGCTCTCCACGCCCTTGCGTCTTTTTTTTTTTTCTGCTTAAAGGTTGCAACCTGAGCTAGCTTCTTTTGCCCATGTTCCTCACTTTCAGAGGGTAGATTTCTCCGTGTTGCTTTTTCCCCAGGTCTCCACACCCTTGTGTGTTTCTTTTGCTTAAAGATTGCCACCTGAGCTACCCTCTGTTGCCCATCTTCATCCGTTTCAGAGGGTGGATTTCTCAGTGTTGCCTTTTCGCCAGCTCCCCACGCCCTTGTGTGTTTCTTTTGCTTAAAGATTGCCACCTGAGCTAGCCTCTGTTGCGCTTCTTTCTCCGTTTCAGAGGGTAGATTTCTCCGTGTTGCTTTTTCCCCAGGTCTCCACGCACTTCCTTTTATTTTTCCTTAAAAATGGCCACCTGAGCTAGCCTCTGTTGCCCATGTTCGTCGGTTTCAGAGGGTAGATTTCTCACTGTTGCTTTTTTGCCAGGTCTGCACGCCCTTGTGTTTTGTTTTTGCTTAACTATTGCCACCTGAGCTAGTGTCTGTTGCCCATCTTCCTCAGTTTCAGAGGATGGATTTCTCAGTGTTGCTTTTTCCCCAGGTCTCCACGCCCTTGTGTGTTTCTTTTGCTTAAAGTTTGCCACCTGAAGCCAGCCTCTCTTGCCCATCTTCCTCAGTTTCAGAGGGTAGATATTTCAGGGTTGCTTTTTCCCCAGGTCTCCACCCCTTTGTGTTTTGTTTTTGCTTAACGATTGCCACCTGAGCTAGCCTCTGTCGCCCAACTTCCTCAGTTTCAGAGGGTGGATTTCTCTGTGTTGCTTTTTCCCAGGTCTCCACGCCCTTGTGTGTTTCTTTTGCTTAACGATTGCCACCTGAGGTAGCCTCTCTTGCCCATCTTCCTCAGTTTCAGAGGGTGGATTTCTCCGTGTTGCTTTTTCCCCAGGTCTCCACGCCCTTGTGTCTTTCTTTTGCTTATAGATTGCCACCTGAGCTAGCCTCTGTTGCCCATCTTCGTCCGTTTCAGAGGGTGGATTTCACAGTGTTGCCTTTTCGCCAGCTCCCCACGCCCTTGTGTGTTTCTTTTGCTCAAAGATTGTCACCTGAGCTAGGCACTCTTGCCCTGCTTCCTCAGTTTCAGAGGGTACCTTTTTCAGGGTTTCTTTTTGACCGGGTCTCCTCGCCATTGTATTTTTTTATTCTATTTTTTTTGCATAAAGATTGCCACCTGAGCTAGCCTCTGTTGCCCATCTTCTTCGGTTTCAGAGGGTAGATTTCTCAGTGTTGCTTTTTCGCCAGCTCTCCACGCCCTTGCGTCTTTTTTTATTTCTGCTTAAAGGTTGCAACCTGAGCTAGCTTCTTTTGCCCATGTTCGTCAGTTTCAGAGGGTGGATTTCTGCGTGTTGCTTTTTCCCGAGGTCTCCACGCCCTTGTGTGTTTCTTTTGCTTAACGATTGCCACCTGAGCCAGCCTCTGTTGCCCATCCTCGTCAGTTTCAGAGGGTAGATTTCTCAGTGCTGCTTTTTCCCCAGGTCTCCACGCCCTTGTGTGTTTCTTTTGCTTAAAGTTTGCCACCTGAAGCCAGCCTCTCTTGCCCATCTTCCTCAGTATCAGATGGTAGATATTTCAGGGTTGCTTTTTCCCCAGGTCTCCACGGCTGTGTGTTTTGTTTTTGCTTAACGAGTGCCACCTGAGGTAGCCTCTGTTGCCCATCTTCCTCAGTTTCAGAGGGTGGATTTCTCCGTGTTGCTTTTTCCCCAGGTCTCCACGCCCTTGTGTGTTTCTTTTGCTTAACGATTGCCACCTGAGCTAGCCTCTGTTGCCCATCCTCGTCAGTTTCAGAGGGTAGATTTCTCAGTGCTGCTTTTTCCCCAGGTCTCCACGCCCTTGTGTGTTTCTTTTGCTTAAAGTTTGCCACCTGAAGCCAGCCTCTCTTGCCCATCTTCCTCATTTTCAGAGGGTAGATATTTCAGGGTTGCTTTTTCCCCAGGTCTCCACGCCTTTGGGTTTTGTTTTTGCTTAAAGATTGCCACCTGAGCTAGCCTCAGTTGCCCATCTTCGTCCGTTTCAGAGGGTGGATTTCTCAGTGTTGCCTTTTCGCCAGCTCCCCACGCCCTTGTGTGTTTCTTTTGCTTAAAGTTTGCCACCTGAAGCCAGCCTCTCTTGCTCATCTTCCTCAGTTTCAGAGGGTAGATATTTCAGGGTTGCTTTTTCCCCAGGTCTCCACGCCTTTGGGTTTTGTTTTTGCTTAAAGATTGCCACCTGAGCTAGCCTCTGTTGCCCATCTTCGTCCGTTTCAGAGGGTAGATTTCTCAGTGTTGCTTTTTCGCCAGCTCTCCACGCCCTTGCGTCTTTTTTTATTTCTGCTTAAAGGGTGCAACCTGAGCTAGCTTCTTTGGCCCATGTTCGTCAGTTTCAGAGGGTGGATTTCTGCGTGTTGCTTTTTCCCGAGGTCTCCACGCCCTTGTGTGTTTCTTTTGCTTAACGATTGCCACCTGAGCCAGCCTCTGTTGCCCATCCTCGTCAGTTTCAGAGGGTAGATTTCTCAGTGCTGCTTTTTCCCCAGGTCTCCACGCCCTTGTGTGTTTCTTTTGTTTAAAGTTTGCCACCTGAAGCCAGCCTCTCTTGCCCATCTTCCTCAGTTTCAGATGGTAGATATTTCAGGGTTGCTTTTTCCCCAGGTCTCCACGCCTGTGTGTTTTGTTTTTGCTTAACGAGTGCCACCTGAGGTAGCCTCTGTTGCCCATCTTCCTCAGTTTCAGAGGGTGTATTTCTCCGTGTTGCTTTTTCCCCAGGTCTCCACGCCCTTGTGTGTTTCTTTTGCTTAACGATTGCCACCTGAGGTAGCCTCTGTGGCCCAACCTAGTCAGTTTCACAGGGTAGATTTCTCAGTGCTGCTTTTTCCCCAGGTCTCCACGCCCTTGTGTGTTTCTTTTGCTTAAAGTTTGCCACCTGAAACCAGCCTCTCTTGCCCATCTTCCTCACTTTCAGAGGGTAGATATTTCAGGGTTGCTTTTTCCCCAGGTCTCCACACCCTTGTGTGTTTCTTTTGCTTAAAGATTGCCACCTGAGCTACCCTCTGTTGCCCATCTTCGTCCGTTTCAGAGGGTGGATTTCTCAGTGTTGCCTTTTCGCCAGCTCCCCACGCCCTTGTGTGTTTCTTTTGCTTAAAGATTGCCACCTGAGCTAGCCTCTGTTGCGCTTCTTTCTCAGTTTCAGAGGGTAGATTTCTCCGTGTTGCTTTTTCCCCAGGTCTCCACGCACTTCCTTTTATTTTTCCTTAAAAATTGCCACCTGAGCTAGCCTCTGTTGCCCATGTTCGTCGGTTTCAGAGGGTAGATTTCTCGCTGTTGCTTTTTTGCCAGGTCTGCACGCCCTTGTGTTTTGTTTTTGCTTAACTATTGCCACCTGAGCTAGCCTCTGTTGCCCATCTTCCTCAGTTTCAGAGGGTGGATTTCTCAGTGTTGCTTTTTCCCCAGGTCTCCACGCCCTTGTGTGTTTCTTTTGCTTAAAGTTTGCCACCTGAAGCCAGCCTCTCTTGCCCATCTTCCTCAGTTTCAGAGGGTAGATATTTCAAGGTTGCTTTTTCCCCAGGTCTCCACCCCTTTGTGTTTTGTTTTCGCTTAATGATTGCCACCTGAGCTAGACTCTGTCGCCCAACTTCCTCAGTTTCAGAGGGTGGATTTCTCAGTGTTGCTTTTTCCCCAGGTCTCCACGCCCTTGTGTGTTTCTTTTGCTTACCGATTGCCACCTCAGCTAGCCTCGGTTGCCCATCTTCCTCAGTTTCAGAGGGTGGATTTCTCCGTGTTGCTTTTTCCCCAGGTCTCCACGCCCTTGTGTGTTTCTTTTGCTTACCGATTGCCACCTCAGCTAGCCTCGGTTGCCCATCTTCCTCAGTTTCAGAGGGTGGATTTCTCCGTGTTGCTTTTTCCCCAGGTCTCCACGCCCTTGTGTGTTTCTTTAGCTTAAAGTTTGCCACCTGAAGCCAGCCTCTCTTGCCCATCTTCCTCACTTTCAGATGGTAGATTTTTCAGGGTTGCTTTTTCCCCAGGTCTCCACGCCTGTGTGTTTTGTTTTTGCTTAACGAGTGCAACCTGAGGTAGCCTCTGTTGCCCATCTTCCTCAGTTTCAGAGGGTGGATTTCTCCGTGTTGCTTTTTCCCCAGGTCTCCACGCCCTTGTGTGTTTCTTTTGCTTAACGATTGCCACCTGAGGTAGCCTCTGTTGCCCAACCTAGTCAGTTTCAGAGGGTAGATTTCTCAGTGCTGCTTTTTCCCCAGGTCTCCACGCCCTTGTGTGTTTCTTTTGCTTAAAGTTTGCCACCTGAAACCAGCCTCTCTTGCCCATCTTCCTCAGTTTCAGAGGGTAGATATTTCAGGGTTGCTTTTTCCCCAGGTCTCCACGCCTTTGTGTTTTGTTTTTGCTTAACGATTGCCACCTGAGCTAGCCTCTCTTGCCCATCTTCCTCAGTTTCAGAGGGTGGATTTCTCAGTGTTGCTTTTTCCCCAGGTCTCCACGCCCTTGTGTGTTTCTTTTGCTTAACGATTGCCACCTGAGCTAGCCTCGGTTGCCCATCTCCCTCAGTTTCAGAGGGTGGATTTCTCAGTGTTGCCTTTTCGCCAGCTCCCCACGCCTTTGTGTGTTTCTTTTGCTTAAAGTTTGCCACCTGAAGCCAGCCTCTCTTGCCCATCTTCCTCAGTTTCAGAGGTAGATATTTCAGGGTTGCTTTTTCCCCAGGTCTCCACGCCTTTGGGTTTTGTTTTTGCTTAAAGATTGCCACCTGAGCTAGCCTCTGTTGCCCATCTTCGTCCGTTTCAGAGGGTGGATTTCTCAGTGTTGCCTTTTCGCCAGCTCCAACGCCCTTGTGTGTTTCTTTTGCTTAAAGATTGTCACCTGAGCTAGGCACTGTTGCCCTGCTTCCTCAGTTTCAGAGGGTACCTTTTTCAGGGTTGCTTTTTGACCGGGTCTCCTCGCCATTGTATTTTTTTATTTTATTTTTTTTGCTTAAAGATTGCCACCTGAGCTAGCCTCTGTTGCCCATCTTCGTCCGTTTCAGAGGGTGGATTTCTCAGTGTTGCCTTTTCGCCAGCTCCCCACGCCCTTGTGTGTTTCTTTTGCTTAAAGATTGCCACCTGAGCTAGCCTCTGTTGCGCTTCTTTCTCAGTTTCAGAGGGTAGATTTCTCCGTGTTGCTTTTTCCCCAGGTCTCCACGCACTTCCTTTTATTTTTCCTTAAAAATTGCCACCTGAGCTAGCCTCTGTTGCCCATCTTCGTCGGTTTCAGAGGGTAGATTTCTCACTGTTGCTTTTTTGCCAGGTCTGCAGGCCCTTGTGTTTTGTTTTTGCTTAACTATTGCCACCTGAGCTAGCCTCTGTTGCCCAACTTCCTCAGTTTCAGAGGGTGGATTTCTCAGTGTTGCTTTCTCCCCAGGTCTCCACGCCTTTGTGTTTTGTTTTTGCTTAACGATTGCCACCTGAGCTAGCCTCTGTTGCCCATCTTCCTCAGTTTCAGATGGTGGATTTCTCAGTGTTGCTTTTTCCCCAGGTCTCCACGCCCTTGTGTGTTTCTTTTGCTTAAAGTTTGCCACCTGAAGCCAGCCTCTCTTGCTCATCTTCCTCAGTTTCAAAGGGTAGATATTTCAGGGTTGCTTTTTCCCTAGGTCTCCACGCCTTTGGGTTTTGTTTTTGCTTAATGATTGCCACCTGAGCTAGCCTCTGTTGCCCATCTTCTTGGGTTTCAGAGGGTAGATTTCTCAGTGTTGCTTTTTCGCCAGCTCTCCACGCCCTTGCGTCTTTTTTTTTTTCTGCTTAAAGGTTGCAACCTGAGCTAGCTTCTTTTGCCCATGTTCCTCAGTTTCAGAGGGTAGATTTCTCCGTGTTGCTTTTTCCCCAGGTCTCCACACCCTTGTGTGTTTCTTTTGCTTAAAGATTGCCACCTGAGCTACCCTCTGTTGCCCATCTTCGTCCGTTTCAGAGGGTGGATTTCTCAGTGTTGCCTTTTCGCCAGCTCCCCACGCCCTTGTGTGTTTCTTTTGCTTAAAGATTGCCACCTGAGCTAGCCTCTGTTGCGCTTCTTTCTCCGTTTCAGAGGGTAGATTTCTCCGTGTTGCTTTTTCCCCAGGTCTCCACGCACTTCCTTTTATTTTTCCTTAAAAATGGCCACCTGAGCTAGCCTCTGTTGCCCATGTTCGTCGGTTTCAGAGGGTAGATTTCTCACTGTTGCTTTTTTGCCAGGTCTGCACGCCCTTGTGTTTTGTTTTTGCTTAACTATTGCCACCTGAGCTAGTGTCTGTTGCCCATCTTCCTCAGTTTCAGAGGATGGATTTCTCAGTGTTGCTTTTTCCCCAGGTCTCCACGCCCTTGTGTGTTTCTTTTGCTTAAAGTTTGCCACCTGAAGCCAGCCTCTCTTGCCCATCTTCCTCAGTTTCAGAGGGTAGATATTTCAGGGTTGCTTTTTCCCCAGGTCTCCACCCCTTTATGTTTTGTTTTTGCTTAACGATTGCCACCTGAGCTAGCCTCTGTCGCCCAACTTCCTCAGTTTCAGAGGGTGGATTTCTCTGTGTTGCTTTTTCCCAGGTCTCCACGCCCTTGTGTGTTTCTTTTGCTTAACGATTGCCACCTGAGGTAGCCTCTCTTGCCCATCTTCCTCAGTTTCAGAGGGTGGATTTCTCCGTGTTGCTTTTTCCCCAGGTCTCCACGCCCTTGTGTCTTTCTTTTGCTTATAGATTGCCACCTGAGCTAGCCTCTGTTGCCCATCTTCGTCCGTTTCAGAGGGTGGATTTCTCAGTGTTGTCTTTTCGCCAGCTCCCCACGCCCTTGTGTGTTTCTTTTGCTTAAAGATTGTCACCTGAGCTAGGCACTGTTGCCCTGCTTCCTCAGTTTCAGAGGGTACCTTTTTCAGGGTTGCTTTTTGACCGGGTCTCCTCGCCATTGTATTTTTTTTTATTTTTTTTGCTTAAAGATTGCCACCTGAGCTAGCCTCTGTTGCCCATCTTCTTCGGTTTCAGAGGGTAGATTTCTCAGTGTTGCCTTTTCGCCAGCTCCCCACGCCCTTGTGTGTTTCTTTTGCTTAAAGTTTGCCACCTGAAGCCAGCCTCTCTTGCTCATCTTCCTCAGTTTCAGAGGGTAGATATTTCAGGGTTGCTTTTTCCCCAGGTCTCCACGCCTTTGGGTTTTGTTTTTGCTTAAAGATTGCCACCTGAGCTAGCCTCTGTTGCCCATCTTCGTCCGTTTCAGAGGGTAGATTTCTCAGTGTTGCTTTTTCGCCAGCTCTCCACGCCCTTGCGTCTTTTTTTATTTCTGCTTAAAGGGTGCAACCTGAGCTAGCTTCTTTGGCCCATGTTCGTCAGTTTCAGAGGGTGGATTTCTGCGTGTTGCTTTTTCCCGAGGTCTCCACGCCCTTGTGTGTTTCTTTTGCTTAACGATTGCCACCTGAGCCAGCCTCTGTTGCCCATCCTCGTCAGTTTCAGAGGGTAGATTTCTCAGTGCTGCTTTTTCCCCAGGTCTCCACGCCCTTGTGTGTTTCTTTTGTTTAAAGTTTGCCACCTGAAGCCAGCCTCTCTTGCCCATCTTCCTCAGTTTCAGATGGTAGATATTTCAGGGTTGCTTTTTCCCCAGGTCTCCACGCCTGTGTGTTTTGTTTTTGCTTAACGTGTGCCACCTGAGGTAGCCTCTGTTGCCCATCTTCCTCAGTTTCAGAGGGTGTATTTCTCCGTGTTGCTTTTTCCCCAGGTCTCCACGCCCTTGTGTGTTTCTTTTGCTTAACGATTGCCACCTGAGGTAGCCTCTGTGGCCCAACCTAGTCAGTTTCAGAGGGTAGATTTCTCAGTGCTGCTTTTTCCCCAGGTCTCCACGCCCTTGTGTGTTTCTTTTGCTTAAAGTTTGCCACCTGAAACCAGCCTCTCTTGCCCATCTTCCTCACTTTCAGAGTTTAGATATTTCAGGGTTGCTTTTTCCCCAGGTCTCCACACCCTTGTGTGTTTCTTTTGCTTAAAGATTGCCACCTGAGCTACCCTCTGTTGCCTATCTTCGTCCGTTTCAGAGGGTGGATTTCTCAGTGTTGCCTTTTCGCCAGCTCCCCACGCCCTTGTGTGTTTCTTTTGCTTAAAGATTGTCACCTGAGCTAGGCACTGTTGCCCTGCTTCCTCAGTTTCAGAGGGTACCTTTTTCAGGGTTGCTTTTTGACCGGGTCTCCTCGCCATTGTATTTTTTTATTTTATTTTTTTTGCTTAAAGATTGCCACCTGAGCTAGCCTCTGTTGCCCATCTTCGTCCGTTTCAGAGGGTGGATTTCTCAGTGTTGCCTTTTCGCCAGCTCCCCACGCCCTTGTGTGTTTCTTTTGCTTAAAGATTGCCACCTGAGCTAGCCTCTGTTGCGCTTCTTTCTCAGTTTCAGAGGGTAGATTTCTCCGTGTTGCTTTTTCCCCAGGTCTCCACGCACTTCCTTTTATTTTTCCTTAAAAATTGCCACCTGAGCTAGCCTCTGTTGCCCATGTTCGTCGGTTTCAGAGGGTAGATTTCTCGCTGTTGCTTTTTTGCCAGGTCTGCACGCCCTTGTGTTTTGTTTTTGCTTAACTATTGCCACCTGAGCTAGCCTCTGTTGCCCATCTTCCTCAGTTTCAGAGGGTGGATTTCTCAGTGTTGCTTTTTCCCCAGGTCTCCACGCCCTTGTGTGTTTCTTTTGCTTAAAGTTTGCCACCTGAAGCCAGCCTCTCTTGCCCATCTTCCTCAGTTTCAGAGGGTAGATATTTCAAGGTTGCTTTTTCCCCAGGTCTCCACCCCTTTGTGTTTTGTTTTCGCTTAATGATTGCCACCTGAGCTAGACTCTGTCGCCCAACTTCCTCAGTTTCAGAGGGTGGATTTCTCAGTGTTGCTTTTTCCCCAGGTCTCCACGCCCTTGTGTGTTTCTTTTGCTTACCGATTGCCACCTCAGCTAGCCTCGGTTGCCCATCTTCCTCAGTTTCAGAGGGTGGATTTCTCCGTGTTGCTTTTTCCCCAGGTCTCCACGCCCTTGTGTGTTTCTTTTGCTTACCGATTGCCACCTCAGCTAGCCTCGGTTGCCCATCTTCCTCAGTTTCAGAGGGTGGATTTCTCCGTGTTGCTTTTTCCCCAGGTCTCCACGCCCTTGTGTGTTTCTTTTGCTTAACGATTGCCACCTGAGGTAGCCTCTGTTGCCCAACCTAGTCAGTTTCAGAGGGTAGATTTCTCAGTGCTGCTTTTTCCCCAGGTCTCCATGCCCTTGTGTGTTTCTTTTGCTTAAAGTTTGCCACCTGAAACCAGCCTCTCTTGCCCATCTTCCTCAGTTTCAGAGGGTAGATATTTCAGGGTTGCTTTTTCCCCAGGTCTCCACGCCTTTGTGTTTTGTTTTTGCTTAACGATTGCCACCTGAGCTAGCCTCTCTTGCCCATCTTCCTCAGTTTCAGAGGGTGGATTTCTCAGTGTTGCTTTTTCCCCAGGTCTGCACGCCCTTGTGTGTTTCTTTTGCTTAACGATTGCCACCTGAGCTAGCCTCGGTTGCCCATCTCCCTCAGTTTCAGAGCGTGGATTTCTCAGTGTTGCCTTTTCGCCAGCTCCCCACGCCCTTGTGTGTTTCTTTTGCTTAAAGATTGTCACCTGAGCTAGGCACTGTTGCCCTGCTTCCTCAGTTTCAGAGGGTAGGTTTTCAGGGTTGCTTTTTGACCAAGTCTCCTCGCCAGTGTATTTTTTTATTCTATTTTTTTTGCTTAAAGATTGCCACCTGAGCTAGCCTCTGTTGCCCATCTTCTTCGGTTTCAGAGGGTAGATTTCTCAGTGTTGCTTTTTCGCCAGCTCTCCACGCCCTTGCATCTTTTTTTTTTTTCTGCTTAAAGGTTGCAACCTGAGCTAGCTACTTTTGCCCATGTTCCTCAGTTTCAGAGGGTGGATTTCTGCGTGTTGCTTTTTCCCCAGGTCTCCACGCCCTTCTGTGTTCCTTTTGCATAACGATTGCCACCTGAGCTAGCCTCTGTTGCCCATCCTCGTCAGTTTCAGAGGGTAGATTTCTCGGTGCTGCTTTTTCCCCAGGTCTCCACGCCCTTGTGTGTTTCTTTTGCTTAAAGTTTGCCACCTGAAGCCAGCCTCTCTTGCCCATCTTCCTCAGTTTCAGAGGGTAGATATTTCAGGGTTGCTTTTTCCCCAGGTCTCCACGCCTTTGGGTTTTGTTTTTGCTTAAAGATTGCCACCTGAGCTAGCCTCTGTTGCCCATCTTCGTCCGTTTCAGAGGGTGGATTTTTCAGTGTTGCCTTTTCGCCAGCTCCCCACGCCCTTGTGTGTTTCTTTTGCTTAAAGATTGTCACCTGAGCTAGGCACTGTGGCCTGCTTCCTCATTTTCAGAGGGTACCTTTTTCAGGGTTGCTTTTTCCCCAGGTCTCTACGCCTGTGTGTTTTGTTTTTGCTTAACGAGTGCCACCTGAGGTAGCCTCTGTTGCCCATATTGCTCAGTTTCAGAGGGTGTATTTCTCCGTGTTGCTTTTTCCCCAGTTCTCCACGCCCTTGTGTGTTTCTTTTGCTTAACGATTGCCACCTGAGGTAGCCTCTGTGGCCCAACCTAGTCAGTTTCAGAGGGTAGATTTCTCAGTGCTGCTTTTTCCCCAGGTCTCCACGCCCTTGTGTGTTTCTTTTGCTTAAAGTTTGCCACCTGAAACCAGCCTCTCTTGCCCATCTTCCTCACTTTCAGAGGGTAGATATTTCAGGGTTGCTTTTTCCCCAGGTCTCCACACCCTTGTGTGTTTCTTTTGCTTAAAGATTGCCACCTGAGCTACCCTCTGTTGCCCATCTTCGTCCGTTTCAGAGGGTGGATTTCTCAGTGTTGCCTTTTCGCCAGCTCCCCACGCCCTTGTGTGTTTCTTTTGCTTAAAGATTGTCACCTGAGCTAGGCACTGTTGCCCTGCTTCCTCAGTTTCAGAGGGTACCTTTTTCAGGGTTGCTTTTTGACCGGGTCTCCTCGCCATTGTATTTTTTTATTTTATTTTTTTTGCTTAAAGATTGCCACCTGAGCTAGCCTCTGTTGCCCATCTTCGTCCGTTTCAGAGGGTGGATTTCTCAGTGTTGCCTTTTCGCCAGCTCCCCACGCCCTTGTGTGTTTCTTTTGCTTAAAGATTGTCACCTGAGCTAGGCACTGTTGCCCTGCTTCCTCAGTTTCAGAGGGTACCTTTTTCAGGGTTGCTTTTTGACCGGGTCTCCTCGCCATTGTATTTTTTTATTTTATTTTTTTTGCTTAAAGATTGCCACCTGAGCTAGCCTCTGTTGCCCATCTTCGTCCGTTTCAGAGGGTGGATTTCTCAGTGTTGCCTTTTCGCCAGCTCCCCACGCCCTTGTGTGTTTCTTTTGCTTAAAGATTGCCACCTGAGCTAACCTCTGTTGCGCTTCTTTCTCAGTTTCAGAGGGTAGATTTCTCCGTGTTGCTTTTTCCCCAGGTCTCCACGCACTTCCTTTTATTTTTCCTTAAACATTGCCACCTGAGCTAGCCTCTGTTGCCCATGTTCGTCGGTTTCACTGGGTAGATTTCTCGCTGTTGCTTTTTTGCCAGGTCTGCACGCCCTTGTGTTTTGTTTTTGCTTAAATATTGCCACCTGAGCTAGCCTCTGTTGCCCATCTTCCTCAGTTTCAGAGGGTGGATGTCTCAGTGTTGCTTTTTCCCCAGGTCTCCACGCCCTTGTGTGTTTCTTTTGCTTAAAGTTTGCCACCTGAAGCCAGCCTCTCTTGCCCATCTTCCTCAGTTTCAGAGGGTAGATATTTCAGGGTTGCTTTTTCCCCAGGTCTCCACCCCTTTGTGTTTTGTTTTCGCTTAATGATTGCCACCTGAGCTAGCCTCTGTCGCCCAACTTCCTCAGTTTCAGAGGGTGGATTTCTCAGTGTTGCTTTTTCCCCAGGTCTCCACGCCCTTGTGTGTTTCTTTTGCTTAACGATTGCCACCTCAGCTAGCCTCGGTTGCCCATCTTCCTCAGTTTCAGAGGGTGGATTTCTCCGTGTTGCTTTTTCCCCAGGTCTCCACGCCCTTGTGTGTTTCTTTTGCTTAAAGATTGCCACCTGAGCTAGCCTCTGTTGCCCATCTTCTTCGGTTTCAGAGGGTAGATTTCTCAGTGTTGCTTTTTCGCCAGCTCTCCACGCCCTTGCGTCTTTTTTTATTTCTGCTTAAAGGGTGCAACCTGAGCTAGCTTCTTTGGCCCATGTTCGTCAGTTTCAGAGGGTGGATTTCTGCGTCTTGCTTTTTCCCGAGGTCTCCACGCCCTTGTGTGTTTCTTTTGCTTAACGATTGCCACCTGAGCCAGCCTCTGTTGCCCATCCTCGTCAGTTTCAGTGGGTAGATTTATCAGTGCTGCTTTTTCCCCAGGTCTCCACGCCCTTGTGTGTTTCTTTTGCTTAAAGTTTGCCACCTGAAGCCAGCCTCTCTTGGCCATCTTCCTCACTTTCAGATGGTAGATATTTCAGGGTTGCTTTTTCCCCAGGTCTCCACGCCTGTGTGTTTTGTTTTTGCTTAACAAGTGCAACCTGAGGTAGCCTCTGTTGCCCATCTTCCTCAGTTTCAGAGGGTGGATATCTCCGTGTTGCTTTTTCCCCAGGTCTCCACGCCCTTGTGTGTTTCTTTTGCTTAACGATTGCCACCTGAGGTAGCCTCTGTTGCCCAACCTAGTCAGTTTCAGAGGGTAGATTTCTCAGTGCTGCTTTTTCCCCAGGTCTCCACGCCCTTGTGTGTTTCTTTTGCTTAAAGTTTGCCACCTGAAACCAGCCTCTCTTGCCCATCTTCCTCAGTTTCAGAGGGTAGATATTTCAGGGTTGCTTTTTCCCCAGGTCTCCACGCCTTTGTGTTTTGTTTTTGCTTAACGATTGCCACCTGAGCTAGCCTCTCTTGCCCATCTTCCTCAGTTTCAGAGGGTGGATTTCTCAGTGTTGCTTTTTCCCCAGGTCTGCACGCCCTTGTGTGTTTCTTTTGCTTAACGATTGCCACCTGAGCTAGCCTCGGTTGCCCATCTCCCTCAGTTTCAGAGCGTGGATTTCTCAGTGTTGCCTTTTCGCCAGCTCCCCACGCCCTTGTGTGTTTCTTTTGCTTAAAGATTGTCACCTGAGCTAGGCACTGTTGCCCTGCTTCCTCAGTTTCAGAGGGTAGGTTTTCAGGGTTGCTTTTTGACCAAGTCTCCTCGCCAGTGTATTTTTTTATTCTATTTTTTTTGCTTAAAGATTGCCACCTGAGCTAGCCTCTGTTGCCCATCTTCTTCGGTTTCAGAGGGTAGATTTCTCAGTGTTGCTTTTTCGCCAGCTCTCCACGCCCTTGCATCTTTTTTTTTTTTCTGCTTAAAGGTTGCAACCTGAGCTAGCTACTTTTGCCCATGTTCCTCAGTTTCAGAGGGTGGATTTCTGCGTGTTGCTTTTTCCCCAGGTCTCCACGCCCTTGTGTGTTCCTTTTGCATAACGATTGCCACCTGAGCTAGCCTCTGTTGCCCATCCTCGTCAGTTTCAGAGGGTAGATTTCTCGGTGCTGCTTTTTCCCCAGGTCTCCACGCCCTTGTGTGTTTCTTTTGCTTAAAGTTTGCCACCTGAAGCCAGCCTCTCTTGCCCATCTTCCTCAGTTTCAGAGGTAGATATTTCAGGGTTGCTTTTTCCCCAGGTCTCCACGCCTTTGGGTTTTGTTTTTGCTTAAAGATTGCCACCTGAGCTAGCCTCTGTTGCCCATCTTCGTCCGTTTCAGAGGGTGGATTTTTCAGTGTTGCCTTTTCGCCAGCTCCCCACGCCCTTGTGTGTTTCTTTTGCTTAAAGATTGTCACCTGAGCTAGGCACTGTGGCCTGCTTCCTCATTTTCAGAGGGTACCTTTTTCAGGGTTGCTTTTTCCCCAGGTCTCCACGCCTGTGTGTTTTGTTTTTGCTTAACGAGTGCCACCTGAGGTAGCCTCTGTTGCCCATCTTGCTCAGTTTCAGAGGGTGTATTTCTCCGTGTTGCTTTTTCCCCAGTTCTCCACGCCCTTGTGTGTTTCTTTTGCTTAACGATTGCCACCTGAGGTAGCCTCTGTGGCCCAACCTAGTCAGTTTCAGAGGGTAGATTTCTCAGTGCTGCTTTTTCCCCAGGTCTCCACGCCCTTGTGTGTTTCTTTTGCTTAAAGTTTGCCACCTGAAACCAGCCTCTCTTGCCCATCTTCCTCACTTTCAGAGGGTAGATATTTCAGGGTTGCTTTTTCCCCAGGTCTCCACACCCTTGTGTGTTTCTTTTGCTTAAAGATTGCCACCTGAGCTACCCTCTGTTGCCCATCTTCGTCCGTTTCAGAGGGTGGATTTCTCAGTGTTGCCTTTTCGCCAGCTCCCCACGCCCTTGTGTGTTTCTTTTGCTTAAAGATTGTCACCTGAGCTAGGCACTGTTGCCCTGCTTCCTCAGTTTCAGAGGGTACCTTTTTCAGGGTTGCTTTTTGACCGGGTCTCCTCGCCATTGTATTTTTTTATTTTATTTTTTTTGCTTAAAGATTGCCACCTGAGCTAGCCTCTGTTGCCCATCTTCGTCCGTTTCAGAGGGTGGATTTCTCAGTGTTGCCTTTTCGCCAGCTCCCCACGCCCTTGTGTGTTTCTTTTGCTCAAAGATTGCCACCTGAGCTAGCCTCTGTTGCGCTTCTTTCTCAGTTTCAGAGGGTAGATTTCTCCGTGTTGCTTTTTCCCCAGGTCTCCACGCACTTCCTTTTATTTTTCCTTAAAAATTGCCACCTGAGCTAGCCTCTGTTGCCCATGTTCGTCGGTTTCAGAGGGTAGATTTCTCGCTGTTTCTTTTTTGCCAGGTCTGCACGCCCTTGTGTTTTGTTTTTGCTTAACGATTGCCACCTGAGCTAGCCTCTGTTGCCCATCTTCCTCAGTTTCAGAGGGTGGATTTCTCAGTGTTGCTTTTTCCCCAGGTCTCCACGCCCTTGTGTGTTTCTTTTGCTTAAAGTTTGCCACCTGAAGCCAGTGTCTCTTGCCCATCTTCCTCAGTTTCAGAGGGTAGATATTTCAGGGTTGCTTTTTCCCCAGGTCTCCACCCCTTTGTGTGTTTCTTTTGCTTATAGATTGCCACCTGAGCTAGCCTCTGTTGCCCATCTTCGTCCGTTTCAGAGGGTGGATTTCACAGTGTTGCCTTTTCGCCAGCTCCCCACGCCCTTGTGTGTTTCTTTTGCTTAAAGATTGTCACCTGAGCTAGGCACTGTTGCCCTGCTTCCTCAGTTTCAGAGGGTACCTTTTTCAGGGTTGCTTTTTGACCGGGTCTCCTCGCCATTGTATTTTTTTATTCTATTTTTTTTGCTTAAAGATTGCCACCTGAGCTAGCCTCTGTTGCCCATCTTCTTCGGTTTCAGAGGGTAGATTTCTCAGTGTTGCTTTTTCGCCAGCTCTCCACGCCCTTGCGTCTTTTTTTATTTCTGCTTAAAGGTTGCAACCTGAGCTAGCTTCTTTGGCCCATGTTCCTCAGTTTCAGAGGGTGGATTTCTGCGTCTTGCTTTTCCCGAGGTCTCCACGCCCTTGTGTGTTTCTTTTGCTTAACGATTGCCACCTGAGCCAGCCTCTGTTGCCCATCCTCGTCAGTTTCAGAGGGTAGATTTCTCAGTGCTGCTTTTTCCCCAGGTCTCCACGCCCTTCTGTGTTTCTTTTGCTTAAAGTTTGCCACCTGAAGCCAGCCTCTCTTGCCCATCTTCCTCAGTTTCAGATGGTAGATATTTCAGGGTTGTTTTTTCCCCAGGTCTCCACGCCGTTGGGTTTTGTTTTTGCTTAAAGATTGCCACCTGAGCAAGCCTCTGTTGCCCATCTTCGTCCGTTTCAGAGGGTGGATTTCTCAGTGTTGCCTTTTCGCCAGCTCCCCACGCCCTTGTGTGTTTCTTTTGCTTAATGATTGCCACCTGAGCTAGCCTCTGTTGCGCTTCTTTGTCAGTATTAGAGGGTAGATTTCTCTGTGTTGCTTTTTCCCCAGGTCTCCACGCACTTCCTTTTATTTTTCCTTAAAAATTGCCACCTGAGCTAGCCTCTGTTGCCCATCTTCGTCGGTTTCAGAGGGTAGATTTCTCACTGTTGCTTTTTTGCCAGGTCTGCAAGCCCTTGTGTTTTGTTTTTGCTTAACTATTGCCACCTGAGCTAGCCTCTGTTGCCCATCTTCCTCAGTTTCAGAGGGTGCATTTCTCAGTGTTGCTTTCTCCCCAGGTCTCCACGCCTTTGTGTTTTGTTTTTGCTTAACGATTGCCACCTCAGCTAGCCTCTCTTGCCCATCTTCCTCAGTTTCAGAGGGTGGATTTCTCAGTGTTGCTTTTTCCCCAGGTCTCCACGCCCTTGTGTGTTTCTTTTGCTTAAAGTTTGCCACCTGAAGCCAGCCTCTCTTGCCCAACTTCCTCAGTTTCAGAGGGTAGATATTTCAGGGTTGCTTTTTCCCCAGGTCTCCACGCCTTTGTGTTTTGTTTTTGCTTAACGATTGCCACCTGAGCTAGCCTCTCTTGCCCATCTTGCTCAGTTTCAGAGGGTGGATTTCTCAGTGTTGCTTTTTCCCCAGGTCTCCACGCCCTTTTGTGTTTCTTTTGCTTAACGATTGCCACCTGAGGTAGCCTCTCTTGCCCATCTTCCTCAGTTTCAGAGAGTGGATTTCTCCGTGTTGCTTTTTCCCCAGGTCTCCACGCCCTTGTGTGTTTCTTTTGCTTATAGATTGCCACCTGAGCTAGCCTCTCTTGCCCATCTTCGTCCGTTTCAGAGGGTGGATTTCACAGTGTTGCCTTTTCGCCAGCTCCCCACGCCCTTGTGTGTTTCTTTTGCTTAAAGATTGTCACCTGAGCTAGGCACTGTTGCCCTGCTTCCTCAGTTTTAGAGGGTACCTTTTTCAGGGTTGCTTTTTGACCGGGTCTCCTCGCCATTGTATTTTTTTATTCTATTTTTTTTGCTTAAAGATTGCCACCTGAGCTAGCCTCTGTTGCCCATCTTCTTCGGTTTCAGAGGGTAGATTTCTCAGTGTTGCTTTTTCGCCAGCTCTCCACGCCCTTGCGTCTTTTTTTTTTTCTGCTTAAAGGTAGCAACCTGAGCTTGCTTCTTTTGCCCATGTTCGTCAGTTTCAGAGGGTGGATTTCTGCGTGTTGCTTTTTCCCCAGGTCTCCACACCCTTGAGTGTTTCTTTTGCTTAAAGATTGCCACCTGAGCTACCCTCTGTTGCCCATCTTCGTCCGTTTCAGAGGGTGGATTTCTCACTGTTGCCTTTTCGCCAGCTCCCCACGCCCTTGTGTGTTTCTTTTGCTTAAAGATTGTCACCTGAGCTAGGCACTGTTGCCCTGCTTCCTCAGTTTCAGAGGGTACCTTTTTCAGGGTTGCTTTTTGACCGGGTCTCCTCGCCATTGTATTTTTTTATTTTATTTTTTTTGCTTAAAGATTGCCACCTGAGCTAGCCTCTGTTGCCCATCTTCGTCCGTTTCAGAGGGTGGATTTCTCAGTGTTGCCTTTTCGCCAGCTCCCCACGCCCTTGTGTGTTTCTTTTGCTTAAAGATTGCCACCTGAGCTAGCCTCTGTTGCGCTTCTTTCTCAGTTTCAGAGGGTAGATTTCTCCGTGTTGCTTTTTCCCCAGGTCTCCACGCACTTCCTTTTATTTTTCCTTAAAAATTGCCACCTGAGCTAGCCTCTGTTGCCCATCTTCGTCGGTTTCAGAGGGTAGATTTCTCGCTGTTGCTTTTTTGCCAGGTCTGCACGCCCTTGTGTTTTCTTTTTCCTTAACTATTGCCACCTGAGCTAGCCTCTGTTGCCCATCTTCCTCAGTTTCAGAGGGTGGATTTCTCAGTGTTGCTTTTTCCCCAGGTCTCCACGCCCTTGTGTGTTTCTTTTGCTTAAAGTTTGCCACCTGAAGCCAGCCTCTCTTGCCCAACTTCCTCAGTTTCAGAGGGTAGATATTTCAGGGTTGCTTTTTCCCCAGGTCTCCACGCCTTTGTGTTTTGTTTTTGCTTAACGATTGCCACCTGAGCTAGCCTCTCTTGCCCATCTTCCTCAGTTTCAGAGACTGGATTTCTCAGTGCTGCTTTTTCCCCAGGTCTCCACGCCCTTGTGTGTTTCTTTTGCTTAACGATTGCCACCTGAGGTAGCCTCTCTTGCCAATCTTCCTCAGTTTCAGAGGGTGGATTTCTCCGTGTTGCTTTTTCCCCAGGTCTCCACGCCCTTGTGTGTTTCTTTTGCTTAAAGATTGCCACCTGAGCTAGCCTCTGTTGCGCTTCTTTCTCAGTTTCAGAGGGTAGATTTCTCCGTGTTGCTTTTTCCCCAGGTCTCCACGCACTTTCTTTTATTTTTCCTTAAATATTGCCACCTGAGCTAGCCTCTGTTGCCCATCTTCGTCGGTTTCAGAGGGTAGATTTCTCACTGTTGCTTTTTTGCCAGGTCTGCACGCCCTTGTGTTTTGTTTTTGCTTAACTATTGCCACCTGAGCTAGCCTCTGTTGCCCATCTTCCTCAGTTTCAGAGGATGGATTTCTCAGTGTTGCTTTTTCCCCAGGTCTCCACGCCCTTGTGTGTTTCTTTTGCTTAAAGTTTGCCACCTGAAGCCAGCCTCTCTTGCCCATCTTGCTCAGTTTCAGAGGGTAGATATTTCAGGGTTGCTTTTTCCCCAGGTCTCCACCCCTTTGTGTTTTGTTTTTGCTTAACGATTGCCACCTGAGCTAGCCTCTCTTGCCCATCTTCCTCAGTTTCAGAGGGTGGATTTCTCCGTGTTGCTTTTTCCCCAGGTCTCCACGCCCTTGTGTGTTTCTTTTGCTTATAGATTGCCACCTGAGCTAGCCTCTGTTGCCCATCTTCGTCCGTTTCAGAGGGTGGATTTCACAGTGTTGCCTTTTCGCCAGCTCCCCACGCCCTTGTGTGTTTCTTTTGCTTAAAGATTGTCACCTGAGCTAGGCACTGTTGCCCTGCTTCCTCAGTTTCAGAGGGTACCTTTTTCAGGGTTGCTTTTTGACCGGGTCTCCTCGCCATTGTATTTTTTTATTCTATTTTTTTGCTTAAAGATTGCCACCTCAGCTAGCCTCTGTTGCCCATCTTCTTCGGTTTCAGAGGGTAGATTTCTCAGTGTTGCTTTTTCGCCAGCTCTCCACGCCCTTGCGTCTTTTTTTTTTTCTGCTTAAAGGTTGCAACCTGAGCTTGCTTCTTTTGCCCATGTTCGTCAGTTTCAGAGGGTAGATTTCTCCGTGTTGCTTTTTCCCCAGGTCTCCACACCCTTGTGTGTTTCTTTTGCTTAAAGATTGCCACCTGAGCTACCCTCTGTTGCCCATCTTCGTCCGTTTCAGAGGGTGGATTTCTCACTGTTGCCTTTTCGCCAGCTCCCCACGCCCTTGTGTGTTTCTTTTGCTTAAAGATTGTCACCTGAGCTAGGCACTGTTGCCCTGCTTCCTCAGTTTCAGAGGGTACCTTTTTCAGGGTTGCTTTTTGACCGGGTCTCCTCGCCATTGTATTTTTTTATTCTATTTTTTTTGCTTAAAGATTGCCACCTGAGCTAGCCTCTGTTGCCCATCTTCTTCGGTTTCAGAGGGTAGATTTCTCAGTGTTGCTTTTTCGCCAGCTCTCCACGCCCTTGCGTCTTTTTTTATTTCTGCTGAAAGGTTGCAACCTGAGCTAGCTTCTTTTGCCCATGTTCGTCAGTTTCAGAGGGTGGATTTCTGCGTGTTGCTTTTTCCCCAGGTCTCCACGCCCTTGTGTGTTTCTTTTGCTTAACCATTGCCACCTGAGCCAGCCTCTGTTGCCCATCCTCGTCAGTTTCAGAGGGTAGATTTCTCAGTGCTGCTTTTTCCCCAGGTCTCCACGCCCTTGTGTGTTTCTTTGCTTAAAGTTTGCCACCTGAAGCCAGCCTCTCTTGCCCATCTTCCTCAGTTTCAGATGGTAGATATTTCAGGGTTGCTTTTTCCCCAGGTCTCCACGCCTGTGTGTTTTGTTTTTGCTTAACGAGTGCCACCTGAGGTAGCCTCTGTTGCCCATCTTCCTCAGTTTCAGAGGGTGGATTTCTCCGTGTTGCTTTTTCCCCAGGTCTCCACGCCCTTGTGTGTTTCTTTTGCTTAACGATTGCCACCTGAGCTAGCCTCTGTTGCCCATCCTCGTCAGTTTCAGAGGGTAGATTTCTCAGTGCTGCTTTTTCCCCAGGCCTCCACGCCCTTGTGTGTTTCTTTTGCTTAAAGTTTGCCACCTGAAGCCAGCCTCTCTTGCCCATCTTCCTCAGTTTCAGAGGGTAGATATTTCAGGGTTGTTTTTTCCCCAGGTCTCCACGCCGTTGGGTTTTGTTTTTGCTTAAAGATTGCCACCTGAGCTAGCCTCTGTTGCCCATCTTCGTCCGTTTCAGAGGGTGGATTTCTCAGTGTTGCCTTTTCGCCAGCTCCCCAAGCCCTTGTGTGTTTCTTTTGCTTAATGATTGCCACCTGAGCTAGCCTCTGTTGCGCTTCTTTGTCAGTTTCAGAGGGTAGATTTCTCCGTGTTGCTTTTTCCCCCAGGTCTCCACGCACTTCCTTTTATTTTTCCTTAAAAATTGCCACCTGAGCTAGCCTCTGTTGCCCATCTTCGTCGGTTTCAGAGGGTAGATTTCTCACTGTTGCTTTTTTGCCAGGTCTGCAAGCCCTTGTGTTTTGTTTTTGCTTAACTATTGCCACCTGAGCTAGCCTCTGTTGCCCATCTTCCTCAGTTTCAGAGGGTGGATTTCTCAGTGTTGCTTTCTCCCCAGGTCTCCACGCCTTTGTGTTTTGTTTTTGCTTAACGATTGCCACCTCAGCTAGCCTCTCTTGCCCATCTTCCTCAGTTTCAGAGGGTGGATTTCTCAGTGTTGCTTTTTCCCCAGGTCTCCACGCCCTTGTGTGTTTCTTTTGCTTAAAGTTTGTCACCTGAAGCCAGCCTCTCTTGCCCAACTTCCTCAGTTTCAGAGGGTAGATATTTCAGGGTTGCTTTTTCCCCAGGTCTCCACGCCTTTGTGTTTTGTTTTTGCTTAACGATTGCCACCTGAGCTAGCCTCTCTTGCCCATCTTCCTCAGTTTCAGAGGGTGGATTTCTCAGTGTTGCTTTTTCCCCAGGTCTCCACGCCCTTGTGTGTTTCTTTTGCTTAAAGTTTGCCACCTGAAGCCAGCCTCTCTTGCTCATCTTCCTCAGTTTCAGAGGGTAGATATTTCAGGGTTGCTTTTTCCCCAGGTCTCCACGCCTTTGGGTTTTGTATTTGCTTAATGATTGCCACCTGAGCTAGCCTCTGTTGCCCATCTTCGTCCGTTTCAGAGGGTGGATTTCTCAGTGTTGCCTTTTCGCCAGCTCCCCACGCCCTTGTGTGTCTCTTTTGCTTAAAGATTGCCACCTGAGCTAGCCTCTGTTGCGCTTCTTTCTCAGTTTCAGAGGGTAGATTTCTCCGTGTTGCTTTTTCCCCAGGTCTCCACGCACTTCCTTTTATTTTTCCTTAAAAATTGCCACCTGAGCTAGCCTCTGTTGCCCATGTTCGTCGGTTTCAGAGGGTAGATTTCTCGCTGTTGCTTTTTTGCCAGGTCTGCATGCCCTTGTGTTTTGTTTTTGCTTAACTATTGCCACCTGAGCTAGGCTCTGTTGCCCATCTTCCTCAGTTTCAGAGGGTGGATTTCTCAGTGTTGCTTTTTCCCCAGGTCTCCACGCCCTTGTGTGTTTCTTTTGCTTAACGATTGCCACCTGAGGTAGCCTCTCTTGCCCATCTTCCTCAGTTTCAGAGGGTGGATTTCTCCGTGTTGCTTTTTCCCCAGGTCTCCACGCCCTTGTGTGTTTCTTTTGCTTATAGATTGCCACCTGAGCTAGCCTCTGTTGCCCATCTTCGTCCGTTTCAGAGGCTGGATTTCACAGTGTTGCCTTTTCGCCAGCTCCCCACGCCCTTGTGTGTTTCTTTTGCTTAAAGATTGTCACCTGAGCTAGGCACTGTTGCCCTGCTTCCTCAGTTTCAGAGGGTACCTTTTTCAGGGTTGCTTTTTGACCGGGTCTCCTCGCCATTGTATTTTTTTATTCTATTTTTTTTGCTTAAAGATTGCCACCTGAGCTAGCCTCTGTTGCCCATCTTCTTCGGTTTCAGAGGGTAGATTTCTCAGTGTTGCTTTTTCGCCAGCTCTCCACGCCCTTGCGTCTTTTTTTATTTCTGCTTAAAGGTTGCAACCTGAGCTAGCTTCTTTGGCCCATGTTCGTCAGTTTCAGAGGGTGGATTTCTGCGTCTTGCTTTTTCCCGAGGGCTCCACGCCCTTGTGTGTTTCTTTTGCTTAATGATTGCCACCTGAGCCAGCCTCTGTTGCCCATCCTCGTCAGTTTCAGAGGGTAGATTTCTCAGTGCTGCTTTTTCCCCAGGTCTCCACGCCCTTGTGTGTTTCTTTTGCTTAAAGTTTGCCACCTGAAGGCAGCCTCTCTTGCTCATCTTCCTCAGTTTCAGAGGGTAGATATTTCAGGGTTGCTTTTTCCCCAGGTCTCCACGCCTTTGGGTTTTGTTTTTGCTTAATGATTGCCACCTGAGCTAGCCTCTGTTGCCCATCTTCTTCTGTTTCAGAGGGTAGATTTCTCAGTGTTGCTTTTTCGCCAGCTCTCCACGCCCTTGCGTCTTTTTTTTTTTCTGCTTAAAGGTTGCAACCTGAGCTTGCTTCTTTTGCCCATGTTCGTCAGTTTCAGACTGTAGATTTCTCCGTGTTGCTTTTTCCCCAGGTCTCCACACCCTTGTGTGTTACTTTTGCTTAAAGATTGCCACCTGAGCTACCCTCTCTTGCCCATCTTCGTCCGTTTCAGAGGGTGGATTTCTCAGTGTTGCCTTTTCGCCAGCTCCCCACGCCCTTGTGTGTTTCTTTTGCTTAAAGATTGTCACCTGAGCTAGGCACTGTTGCCCTGCTTCCTCAGTTTCAGAGGGTACCTTTTTCAGGGTTGCTTTTTGACCGGGTCTCCTCGCCATTGTATTTTTTTATTTTATTTTTTTTGCTTAAAGATTGCCACCTGAGCTAGCCTCTGTTGCCCATCTTCGTCCGTTTCAGAGGGTGGATTTCTCAGTGTTGCCTTTTCGCCAGCTCCCCACGCCCTTGTGTGTTTCTTTTGCTTAAAGATTGCCACCTGAGCTAGCCTCTGTTGCGCTTCTTTCTCAGTTTCAGAGGGTAGATTTCTCCGTGTTGCTTTTTCCCCAGGTCTCCACGCACTTCCTTTTATTTTTCCTTAAAAATTGCCACCTGAGCTAGCCTCTGTTGCCCATGTTCGTCGGTTTCAGAGGGTAGATTTCTCGCTGTTGCTTTTTTGCCAGGTCTGCACGCCCTTGTGTTTTGATTTTGCTTAACTATTGCCACCTTAGCTAGCCTCTGTTGCCCATCTTCCTCAGTTTCAGAGGGTGGATTTCTGCGTGTTGCTTTTTCCCCAGGTCTCCACGCCCTTGTGTGTTTGTTTGCTTAACGATTGTCACCTGAGCCAGCCTCTGTTGCCCATCCTCGTCAGTTTCAGAGGGTAGATTTCTCAGTGCTGCTTTTTCCCCAGGTCTCCACGCCCTTGTGTGTTTCTTTTGCTTAAAGTTTGCCACCTGAAGCCAGCCTCTCTTGCCCAACTTCCTCAGTTTCAGAGGGTAGATATTTCAGGGTTGCTTTTTCCCCAGGTCTCCACGCCTTTGTGTTTTGTTTTTGCTTAACGATTGCCACCTGAGCTAGCCTCTCTTGCCCATCTTCCTCAGTTTCAGAGGGTGGATTTCTCAGTGTTGCTTTTTCCCCAGGTCTCCACGCCCTTGTGTGTTTCTTTTGCTTAACGATTGCCACCTGAGGTAGCCTCTCTTGCCCATCTTCCTCAGTTTCAGAGGGTGGATTTCTCCGTGTTGCTTTTTCCCCAGGTCTCCACGCCCTTGTGTGTTTCTTTTGCTTATAGATTGCCACCTGAGCTAGCCTCTGTTGCCCATCTTCGTCCGTTTCAGAGGGTGGATTTCACAGTGTTGCCTTTTCGCCAGCTCCCCACGCCCTTGTGTGTTTCTTTTGCTTAAAGATTGTCACCTGAGCTAGGCACTGTTGCCCTGCTTCCTCAGTTTCAGAGGGTACCTTTTTCAGGGTTGCTTTTTGACCGGGTCTCCTCGCCATTGTATTTTTTTATTCTATTTTTTTTGCTTAAAGATTGCCACCTGAGCTAGCCTCTGTTGCCCATCTTCTTCGGTTTCAGAGGGTAGATTTCTCAGTGTTGCTTTTTCGCCAGCTCTCCACGCCCTTGCGTCTTTTTTTATTTCTGCTTAAAGGTTGCAACCTGAGCTAGCTTCTTTTGCCCATGTTCGTCAGTTTCAGAGGGTGGATTTCTGCGTGTTGCTTTTTCCCCAGGTCTCCACGCCCTTGTGTGTTTCTTTTGCTTAACGATTGCCACCTGAGCTACCCTCTGTTGCCCATCTTCGTCCGTTTCAGAGGCTGGATTTCTCGGTGTTGCCTTTTCACCAGCTCCCCACGCCCTTGTGTGTTTCTTTTGCTTAAAGATTGCCACCTGAGCTAGCCTCTGTTGCGCTTCTTTCTCAGTTTCAGAGTGTAGATTTCTCCGTGTTGCTTTTTCCCCAGGTCTCCACGCACTTCCTTTTATTTTTCCTTAAAAATTGCCACCTGAGCTAGCCTCTGTTGCCCATGTTCGTCGGTTTCAGAGGGTAGATTTCTCGCTGTTGCTTTTTTGCCAGGTCTGCACGCCCTTGTGTTTTGTTTTTGCTTAACTATTGCCACCTGAGCTAGCCTCTGTTGCCCATCTTCCTCAGTTTCAGAGGGTGGATTTCTCAGTGTTGCTTTTTCCCCAGGTCTCCCCGCCCTTGTGTGTTTCTTTTGCTTAAAGTTTGCCACCTGAAGCCAGCCTCTCTTGCCCAACTTCCTCAGATTCAGAGGGTAGATATTTCAGGGTTGCTTTTTCCCCAGGTCTCCACGCCTTTGTGTTTTGTTTTTGCTTAACGATTGCCACCTGAGCTAGCCTCTCTTGCCCATCTTCCTCAGTTTCAGAGGGTGGATTTCTCAGTGTTGCTTTTTCCCCAGGTCTCCACGCCCTTGTGTGTTTCTTTTGCTTAACGATTGCCACCTGAGGTAGCCTCTCTTGCCCATCTTCCTCAGTTTCAGAGGGTGGATTTCTCCGTGTTGCTTTTTCCCCAGGTCTCCACGCCCTTGTGTGTTTCTTTTGCTTATAGATTGCCACCTGAGCTAGCCTCTGTTGCCCATCCTTGTCCGTTTCAGAGGGTGGATTTCACAGTGTTGCCTTTTCGCCAGCTCCCCACGCCCTTGTGTGTTTCTTTTGCTTAAAGATTGTCACCTGAGCTAGGCACTGTTGCCCTGCTTCCTCAGTTTCAGAGGGTACCTTTTTCAGGGTTGCTTTTTGACCGGGTCTCCTCGCCATTGTATTTTTTTATTCTATTTTTTTTGCTTAAAGATTGCCACCTGAGCTAGCCTCTGTTGCCCATCTTCTTCGGTTTCAGAGGGTAGATTTCTCAGTGTTGCTTTTTCGCCAGCTCTCCACGCCCTTGCGTCTTTTTTTATTTCTGCTTAAAGGTTGCAACCTGAGCTAGCTTCTTTTGCCCATGTTCGTCAGTTTCAGAGGGTGGATTTCGGCGTGTTGCTTTTTCCCCAGGTCTCCACGCCCTTGTGTGTTTCTTTTGCTTAACGATTGCCACCTGAGCCAGCCTCTGTTGCCCATCCTCGTCAGTTTCAGAGGGTAGATGTCTCAGTGCTGCTTTTTCCCCAGGTCTCCACGCCCTTGTGTCTTTCTTTTGCTTAAAGTTTGCCACCTGAAGCCAGCCTCTCTTGCCCATCTTCCTCAGTTTCAGATGGTAGATATTTCAGGGTTGCTTTTTACCCAGGTCTCCACGCCTGTGTGTTTTGTTTTTGCTTAACGAGTGCCACCTGAGGTAGCCTCTGTTGCCCATCTTCCTCAGTTTCATAGGGTGGATTTCTCCGTGTTGCTTTTTCCCCAGGTCCCCACGCCCTTGTGTGTTTCTTTTGCTTAAAGATTGCCACCTGAGCTAGCCTCTGTTGCGCTTCTTTCTCAGTTTCAGAGGGTAGATTTCTCCGTGTTGCTTTTTCCCCAGGTCTCCATGCACTTCCTTTTATTTTTCCTTAAAAATTGCCACCTGAGCTAGCCTCTGTTGCCCATCTTCGTCGCTTTCAGAGGGTAGATTTCTCACTGTTGCTTTTTTGCCAGGTCTGCAAGCCCTTGTGTTTTGCTTTTGCTTAACTATTGCCACCTGAGCTAGCCTCTGTTGCCCATCTTCCTCAGTTTCAGAGGGTGGATTTCTCAGTGTTGCTTTCTCCCCAGGTCTCCACGCCTTTGTGTTTTGTTTTTGCTTAACGATTGCCACCTGAGCTAGCCTCTCTTGCCCATCTTCCTCAGTTTCAGAGGGTGGATTTCTCAGTGTTGCTTTTTCCCCAGGTCTCCACGCCCTTGTGTGTTTCTTTTGCTTAAAGTTTGCCACCTGAAGCCAGCCTCTCTTGCTCATCTTCCTCAGTTTCAGAGGGTAGATATTTCAGGGTTGCTTTTTCCCCAGGTCTCCACGCCTTTGGGTTTTGTTTTTGCTTAATGATTGCCACCTGAGCTAGCCTCTGTTGCCCATCTTCTTCGGTTTCAGAGGGTAGATTTCTCAGTGTTGCTTTTTCGCCAGCTCTCCACCCCCTTGCGTCTTTTTTTTTTTCTGCTTAAAGGTTGCAACCTGAGCTAGCTTCTTTTGCCCATGTTCCTCAGTTTCAGAGGGTAGATTTCTCCGTGTTGCTTTTTCCCCAGGTCTCCACACCCTTGTGTGTTTCTTTTGCTTAAGATTGCCACCTGAGCTACCCTCTGTTGCCCATCTTCGTCCGTTTCAGAGGGTGGATTTATCAGTGTTGCCTTTTCGCCAGCTCCCCACGCCCTTGTGTGTTTCTTTTGCTTAAAGATTGCCACCTGAGCTAGCCTCTGTTGCGCTTCTTTCTCAGTTTCAGAGGGTAGATTTCTCCGTGTTGCTTTTTCCCCAGGTCTCCACGCACTTCCTTTTATTTTTCCTTAAAAATTGCCACCTGAGCTAGCCTCTGTTGCCCATGTTCGTCGGTTTCAGAGGGTAGATTTCTCACTGTTGCTTTTTTGCCAGGTCTGCACGCCCTTGTGTTTTGTTTTTGCTTAACTATTGCCACCTGAGCTAGCCTCTGTTGCCCATCTTCCTCAGTTTCAGAGGGTGGATTTCTCAGTGTTGCTTTTTCCCCAGGTCTCCACGCCCTTGTGTGTTTCTTTTGCTTAAAGTTTGCCACCTGAAGCCAGCCTATCTTGCCCATCTTCCTCAGTTTCAGAGGGTAGATATTTCAGGGTTGCTTTTTCCCCAGGTCTCCACCCCTTTGTGTTTTGTTTTTGCTTAACGATTGCCACCTGAGCTAGCCTCTGTTGCCCAACTTCCTCAGTTTCAGAGGGTGGATTTCTCAGTGTTGCTTTTTCCCGAGGTCTCCACGCCCTTGTGTGTTTCTTTTGCTTAACGATTGCCACCTGAGGTAGCCTCTCTTGCCCATCTTCCTCAGTTTCAGAGGGTGGATTTCTCCGTGTTGCTTTTTCCCCAGGTCTCCACGCCCTTGTGTGTTTCTTTTGCTTATAGATTGCCACCTGAGCTAGCCTCTGTTGCCCATCTTCGTCCGTTTCAAAGGGTGGATTTCACAGTGTTGCCTTTTCGCCAGCTCCCCACGCCCTTGTGTGTTTCTTTTGCTTAAAGATTGTCACCTGAGCTAGGCACTGTTGCCCTGCTTCCTCAGTTTCAGAGGGTACCTTTTTCAGGGTTGCTTTTTGACCGGGTCTCCTCGCCATTGTATTTTTTTATTCTATTTTTTTTGCTTAAAGATTGCCACCTGAGCTAGCCTCTGTTGCCCATCTTCTTCGGTTTCAGAGGGTAGATTTCTCAGTGTTGCTTTTTCGCCAGCTCTCCACGCCCTTGCGTCTTTTTTTATTTCTGCTTAAAGGTTGCAACCTGAGCTAGCTTCTTTGGCCCATGTTCGTCAGTTTCAGAGGGTGGATTTCTGCGTGTTGCTTTTTCCCCAGGTCTCCACGCCCTTGTGTGTTTCTTTTGCTTAACGATTGCCACCTGAGCCAGCCTCTGTTGCCCATCCTCGTCAGTTTCAGAGGGTAGATTTCTCAGTGCTGCTTTTTCCCCAGGTCTCCACGCCCTTGTGTCTTTCTTTTGCTTAAAGTTTGCCACCTGAAGCCAGCCTCTCTTGCCCATCTTCCTCAGTTTCAGATGGTAGATATTTCAGGGTTGCTTTTTACCCAGGTCTCCACGCCTGTGTGTTTTGTTTTTGCTTAACGAGTGCCACCTGAGGTAGCCTCTGTTGCCCATCTTCCTCAGTTTCATAGGGTGGATTTCTCCGTGTTGCTTTTTCCCCAGGTCCCCACGCCCTTGTGTGTTTCTTTTGCTTAAAGATTGCCACCTGAGCTAGCCTCTGTTGCGCTTCTTTCTCAGTTTCAGAGGGTAGATTTCTCCGTGTTGCTTTTTCCCCAGGTCTCCATGCACTTCCTTTTATTTTTCCTTAAAAATTGCCACCTGAGCTAGCCTCTGTTGCCCATCTTCGTCGCTTTCAGAGGGTAGATTTCTCACTGTTGCTTTTTTGCCAGGTCTGCAAGCCCTTGTGTTTTGTTTTTGCTTAACTATTGCCACCTGAGCTAGCCTCTGTTGCCCATCTTCCTCAGTTTCAGAGGGTGGATTTCTCAGTGTTGCTTTTTCCCCTGGTCTCCACGCCCTTGTGTGTTTCTTTTGCTTAAAGTTTGCCACCTGAAGCCAGCCTCTCTTGCTCATCTTCCTCAGTTTCAGAGGGTAGATATTTCAGGGTTGCTTTTTCCCCAGGTCTCCACGCCTTTGGGTTTTGTTTTTGCTTAATGATTGCCACCTGAGCTAGCCTCTGTTGCCCATCTTCTTCGGTTTCAGAGGGTAGATTTCTCAGTGTTGCTTTTTCGCCAGCTCTCCACCCCCTTGCGTCTTTTTTTTTTTCTGCTTAAAGGTTGCAACCTGAGCTAGCTTCTTTTGCCCATGTTCCTCAGTTTCAGAGGGTAGATTTCTCCGTGTTGCTTTTTCCCCAGGTCTCCACACCCTTGTGTGTTTCTTTTGCTTAAGATTGCCACCTGAGCTACCCTCTGTTGCCCATCTTCGTCCGTTTCAGAGGGTGGATTTATCAGTGTTGCCTTTTCGCCAGCTCCCCACGCCCTTGTGTGTTTCTTTTGCTTAAAGATTGCCACCTGAGCTAGCCTCTGTTGCGCTTCTTTCTCAGTTTCAGAGGGTAGATTTCTCCGTGTTGCTTTTTCCCCAGGTCTCCACGCACTTCCTTTTATTTTTCCTTAAAAATTGCCACCTGAGCTAGCCTCTGTTGCCCATGTTCGTCGGTTTCAGAGGGTAGATTTCTCACTGTTGCTTTTTTGCCAGGTCTGCACGCCCTTGTGTTTTGTTTTTGCTTAACTATTGCCACCTGAGCTAGCCTCTGTTGCCCATCTTCCTCAGTTTCAGAGGGTGGATTTCTCAGTGTTGCTTTTTCCCCAGGTCTCCACGCCCTTGTGTGTTTCTTTTGCTTAAAGTTTGCCACCTGAAGCCAGCCTATCTTGCCCATCTTCCTCAGTTTCAGAGGGTAGATATTTCAGGGTTGCTTTTTCCCCAGGTCTCCACCCCTTTGTGTTTTGTTTTTGCTTAACGATTGCCACCTGAGCTAGCCTCTGTTGCCCAACTTCCTCAGTTTCAGAGGGTGGATTTCTCAGTGTTGCTTTTTCCCGAGGTCTCCACGCCCTTGTGTGTTTCTTTTGCTTAACGATTGCCACCTGAGGTAGCCTCTCTTGCCCATCTTCCTCAGTTTCAGAGGGTGGATTTCTCCGTGTTGCTTTTTCCCCAGGTCTCCACGCCCTTGTGTGTTTCTTTTGCTTATAGATTGCCACCTGAGCTAGCCTCTGTTGCCCATCTTCGTCCGTTTCAAAGGGTGGATTTCACAGTGTTGCCTTTTCGCCAGCTCCCCACGCCCTTGTGTGTTTCTTTTGCTTAAAGATTGTCACCTGAGCTAGGCACTGTTGCCCTGCTTCCTCAGTTTCAGAGGGTACCTTTTTCAGGGTTGCTTTTTGACCGGGTCTCCTCGCCATTGTATTTTTTTATTCTATTTTTTTTGCTTAAAGATTGCCACCTGAGCTAGCCTCTGTTGCCCATCTTCTTCGGTTTCAGAGGGTAGATTTCTCAGTGTTGCTTTTTCGCCAGCTCTCCACGCCCTTGCGTCTTTTTTTATTTCTGCTTAAAGGTTGCAACCTGAGCTAGCTTCTTTGGCCCATGTTCGTCAGTTTCAGAGGGTGGATTTCTGCGTGTTGCTTTTTCCCCAGGTCTCCACGCCCTTGTGTGTTTCTTTTGCTTAACGATTGCCACCTGAGCCAGCCTCTGTTGCCCATCCTCGTCAGTTTCAGAGGGTAGATTTCTCAGTGCTGCTTTTTCCCCAGGTCTCCACGCCCTTGTGTCTTTCTTTTGCTTAAAGTTTGCCACCTGAAACCAGCCTCTCTTGCCCATCTTCCTCAGTTTCAGATGGTAGATATTTCAGGGTTGCTTTTTACCCAGGTCTCCACGCCTGTGTGTTTTGTTTTTGCTTAACGAGTGCCACCTGAGGTAGCCTCTGTTGCCCATCTTCCTCAGTTTCATAGGGTGGATTTCTCCGTGTTGCTTTTTCCCCAGGTCCCCACGCCCTTGTGTGTTTCTTTTGCTTAAAGATTGCCACCTGAGCTAGCCTCTGTTGCGCTTCTTTCTCAGTTTCAGAGGGTAGATTTCTCCGTGTTGCTTTTTCCCCAGGTCTCCATGCACTTCCTTTTATTTTTCCTTAAAAATTGCCACCTGAGCTAGCCTCTGTTGCCCATCTTCGTCGCTTTCAGAGGGTAGATTTCTCACTGTTGCTTTTTTGCCAGGTCTGCAAGCCCTTGTGTTTTGTTTTTGCTTAACTATTGCCACCTGAGCTAGCCTCTGTTGCCCATCTTCCTCAGTTTCAGAGGGTGGATTTCTCAGTGTTGCTTTCTCCCCAGGTCTCCACGCCTTTGTGTTTTGTTTTTGCTTAACGATTGCCACCTGAGCTAGCCTCTCTTGCCCATCTTCCTCAGTTTCAGAGGGTGGATTTCTCAGTGTTGCTTTTTCCCCTGGTCTCCACGCCCTTGTGTGTTTCTTTTGCTTAAAGTTTGCCACCTGAAGCCAGCCTCTCTTGCTCATCTTCCTCAGTTTCAGAGGGTAGATATTTCAGGGTTGCTTTTTCCCCAGGTCTCCACGCCTTTGGGTTTTGTTTTTGCTTAATGATTGCCACCTGAGCTAGCCTCTGTTGCCCATCTTCTTCGGTTTCAGAGGGTAGATTTCTCAGTGTTTCTTTTTCGCCAGCTCTCCACGCCCTTGCGTCTTTTTTTATTTCTGCTTAAAGGTTGCAACCTGAGCTAGCTTCTTTTGCCAATGTTCGTCAGTTTCAGAGGGTGGATTTCTGCGTGTTGCTTTTTCCCCAGGTCCCCACGCCCTTGTGTGTTTCTTTTGCTTAAAGATTGCCACCTGAGCTAGCCTCTGTTGCCCATCCTCGTCCGTTTCAGAGGGTAGATTTCTCAGTGCTGCTTTTTCCCCAGGTCTCCACGCCCTTGTGTGTTTCTTTTGCTTAAAGTTTGCCACCTGAGCTAGCCTCTGTTGCCCATCTTAGTCCGTTTCAGAGGGTGGATTTCTCAGTGTTGCCTTTTTGCCAGCTCCCCACGCCCTTGTGTGTTTCTTTTGCTTAAAGATTGTCACCTGAGCTAGGCACTGTTGCCCAGCTTCCTCAGTTTCAGAGGGTACCTTTTTCAGGGTTGCTTTTTGACCGGGTCTCCTCGCCATTGTATTTTTTTATTTTATTTTTTTTGCTTAAAGATTGCCACCTGAGCTAGCCTCTGTTGCCCATCTTCGTCCGTTTCATAGGGTGGATTTCTCAGTGTTGCCTTTTCGCCAGCTCCCCATGCCCTTGTGTGTTTCTTTTGCTTAAAGAGTGCCACCTGAGCTAGCCTCTGTTGCGCTTCTTTCTCAGTTTCAGAGGGTAGATTTCTCCGTGTTGCTTTTTCCCCAGGTCTCCACGCACTTCCTTTTATTTTTCCTTAAAAATTGCCACCTGAGCTAGCCTCTGTTGCCCATGTTCGTCGGTTTCAGAGGGTAGATTTCTCGCTGTTGCTTTTTTGCCAGGTCTGCACGCCCTTGTGTTTTGTTTTTGCTTAACTATTGCCACCTGAGCTAGCCTCTGTTGCCCATCTTCCTCAGTTTCAGAGGGTGGATTTCTCAGTGTTGCTTTTTCCCCAGGTCTCCACGCCCTTGTGTGTTTCTTTTGCTTAAAGTTTGCCACCTGAAGCCAGCCTCTCTTGCCCATCTTCCTCAGTTTCAGAGGGTAGATATTTCAGGGTTGCTTTTTCCCCAGGTCTCCACCCCTTTGTGTTTTGTTTTCGCTTAACGATTGCCACCTGAGCTAGCCTCTGTCGCCCAACTTCCTCAGTTTCAGAGGGTAGATTACTCAGTGCTGCTTTTTCCCCAGGTCTCCACGCCCTTGTGTGTTTCTTTTGCTTAAAGTTTGCCACCTGAAGCCAGCCTCTCTTGCCCATCTTCCTCAGTTTCAGATGGTAGATATTTCAGGGTTGCTTTTTCCCCAGGTCTCCACGCCTGTGTGTTTTGTTTTTGCTTAACGAGTGCCACCTGAGGTAGCCTCTGTTGCCCATCTTCCTCAGTTTCAGAGGGTGGATTTCTCCGTGTTGCTTTTTCCCCAGGTCTCCACGCCCTTGTGTGTTTCTTTTGCTTAACGATTGCCACCTGAGCTAGCCTCTGTTGCCCATCCTCGTCAGTTTCAGAGGGTAGATTTCTCAGTGCTGCTTATTCCCCAGGTCTCCACGCCCTTGTGTGTTTCTTTTGCTTAAAGTTTGCCACCTGAAGCCAGCCTCACTTGCCCATCTTCCTCAGTTTCAGAGGGTAGATATTTCAGGGTTGCTTTTTCCCCAGGTCTACACGCCTTTGGGTTTTGTTTTTGCTTAAAGATTGCCACCTGAGCTAGCCTCTGTTGCCCATCTTCGTCCGTTTCAGAGGGTGGATTTCTCAGTGTTGCCTTTTCGCCAGCTCCCCACGCCCTTGTGTGTTTCTTTTGCTTAAAGATTGTCACCTGAGCTAGGCACTGTTGCCCTGCTTCCTCAGTTTCAGAGGGTACCTTTTTCAGGGTTGCTTTTTGACCGGGTCTCCTCGCCATTGTATTTTTTTATTTTATTTTTTTTGCTTAAAGATTGCCACCTGAGCTAGCCTCTGTTGCGCTTCTTTCTCAGTTTCAGAGGGTAGATTTCTCCGTGTTGCTTTTTCCCCAGGTCTCCACGCACTTCCTTTTATTTTTCCTTAAAAATTGCCACCTGAGCTAGCCTCTGTTGCCCATGTTCGTCGGTTTCAGAGGGTAGATTTCTCGCTGTTTCTTTTTTGCCAGGTCTGCACGCCCTTGTGTTTTGTTTTTGCTTAACTATTGCCACCTGAGCTAGCCTCTGTTGCCCATCTTCCTCAGTTTCAGAGGGTGGATTTCTCAGTGTTGCTTTTTCCCCAGGTCTCCACGCCCTTGTGTGTTTCTTTTGCTTAAAGTTTGCCACCTGAAGCCAGCCTCTCTTGCCCATCTTCCTCAGTTTCAGAGGGTAGATATTTCAGGGTTGCTTTTTCCCCAGGTCTCCACCCCTTTGTGTGTTTCTTTTGCTTATAGATTGCCACCTGAGCTAGCCTCTGTTGCCCATCTTCGTCCGTTTCAGAGGGTGGATTTCACAGTGTTGCCTTTTCGCCAGCTCCCCACGCCCTTGTGTGTTTCTTTTGCTTAAAGATTGTCACCTGAGCTAGGCACTGTTGCCCTGCTTCCTCAGTTTCAGAGGGTACCTTTTTCAGGGTTGCTTTTTGACCGGGTCTCCTCGCCATTGTATTTCTTTATTCTATTTTTTTTGCTTAAAGATTGCCACCTGAGCTAGCCTCTGTTGCCCATCTTCTTCGGTTTCAGAGGGTAGATTTCTCAGTGTTGCTTTTTCGCCAGCTCTCCACGCCCTTGCGTCTTTTTTTATTTCTGCTTAAAGGTTGCAACCTGAGCTAGCTTCTTTGGCCCATGTTCCTCAGTTTCAGAGGGTGGATTTCTGCGTGTTGCTTTTTCCCCAGGTCTCCACGCCCTTGTGTGTTTCTTTTGCTTAACGATTGCCACCTGAGCCAGCCTCTGTTGCCCATCCTCGACAGTTTCAGAGGGTAGATTTCTCAGTGCTGCTTTTTCCCCAGGTCTCCACGCCCTTGTGTGTTTCTTTTGCTTAAAGTTTGCCACCTGAAGCCAGCCTCTCTTGCCCATCTTCCTCAGTTTCAGATGTTAGATATTTCAGGGTTGCTTTTTCCCCAGGTCTCCACGCCTGTGTGTTTTGTTTTTGCTTAACGAGTGCCACCTGAGGTAGCCTCTGTTGCCCATCTTCCTCAGTTTCATAGGGTGGATTTCTCCGTGTTGCTTTTTCCCCAGGTCTCCACGCCCTTGTGTGTTTCTTTTGCTTAAAGATTGCCACCTGAGCTAGCCTCTGTTGCGCTTCTTTCTCAGTTTCAGAGGGTAGATTTCTCCGTGTTGCTTTTTCCCCAGGTCTCCATGCACTTCCTTTTATTTTTCCTTAAAAATTGCCACCTGAGCTAGCCTCTGTTGCCCATCTTCGTCGCTTTCAGAGGGTAGATTTCTCACTGTTGCTTTTTTGCCAGGTCTGCAAGCCCTTGTGTTTTGTTTTTGCTTAACTATTGCCACCTGAGCTAGCCTCTGTTGCCCATCTTCCTCAGTTTCAGAGGGTGGATTTCTCAGTGTTGCTTTCTCCAGAAGGTCTCCACGCCTTTGTGTTTTGTTTTTGCTTAACGATTGCCACCTGAGCTAGCCTCTCTTGCCCATCTTCCTCAGTTTCAGAGGGTGGATTTCTCAGTGTTGCTTTTTCCCCAGGTCTCCACGCCCTTGTGTGTTTCTTTTGCTTAAAGTTTGCCACCTGAAGCCAGCCTCTCTTGCTCATCTTCCTCAGTTTCAGAGGGTAGATATTTCAGGGTTTCTTTTTCCCCAGGTCTCCACGCCTTTGGGTTTTGTTTTTGCTTAATGATTGCCACCTGAGCTAGCCTCTGTTGCCCATCTTCTTCGGTTTCAGAGGGTAGATTTCTCAGTGTTGCTTTTTCGCCAGCTCTCCACGCCCTTGCGTCTTTTTTTTTTCTGCTTAAAGGTTGCAACCTGAGCTAGCTTCTTTTGCCCATGTTCCTCAGTTTCAGAGGGTAGATTTCTCCGTGTTGCTTTTTCCCCAGGTCTCCACACCCTTGTGTGTTTCTTTTGCTTAAAGATTGTCACCTGAGCTAGGCACTGTTGCCCTGCTTCCTCAGTTTCAGAGGGTACCTTTTTCAGGGTTGCTTTTTGACCGGGTCTCCTCGCCATTGTATTTTTTTATTTTATTTTTTTTGCTTAAAGATTGCCACCTGAGCTAGCCTCTGTTGCCCATCTTCGTCCGTTTCAGAGGGTGGATTTCTCAGTGTTGCCTTTTCGCCAGCTCCCCATGCCCTTGTGTGTTTCTTTTGCTTAAAGATTGCCACCTGAGCTAGCCTCTGTTGCGCTTCTTTCTCAGTTTCAGAGGGTAGATTTCTCCGTGTTGCTTTTTCCCCAGGTCTCCACGCACTTCCTTTTATTTTTCCTTAAAAATTGCCACCTGAGCTAGCCTCTGTTGCCCATGTTCGTCGGTTTCAGAGGGTAGATTTCTCGCTGTTGCTTTTTTGCCAGGTCTGCACGCCCTTGTGTTTTGTTTTTGCTTAACTATTGCCACCTGAGCTAGCCTCTGTTGCCCATCTTCCTCAGTTTCAGAGGGTGGATTTCTCAGTGTTGCTTTTTCCCCAGGTCTCCACGCCCTTGTGTGTTTCTTTTGCTTAAAGTTTGCCACCTGAAGCCAGCCTCTCTTGCCCATCTTCCTCAGTTTCAGAGGGTAGATATTTCAGGGTTGCTTTTTCCCCAGGTCTCCACCCCTTTGTGTTTTGTTTTCGCTTAACGATTGCCACCTGAGCTAGCCTCTGTCGCCCAACTTCCTCAGTTTCAGAGGGTAGATTTCTCAGTGCTGCTTTTTCCCCAGGTCTCCACGCCCTGTGTGTTTCTTTTGCTTAAAGTTTGCCACCTGAAGCCAGCCTCTCTTGCCCATCTTCCTCAGTTTCAGATGGTAGATATTTCAGGGTTGCTTTTTCCCCAGGTCTCCACGCCTGTGTGTTTTGTTTTTGCTTAACGAGTGCCACCTGAGGTAGCCTCTGTTGCCCATCTTCCTCAGTTTCAGAGGGTGGATTTCTCCGTGTTGCTTTTTCCCCAGGTCTCCACGCCCTTGTGTGTTTCTTTTGCTTAACGATTGCCACCTGAGCTAGCCTCTGTTGCCCATCCTCGTCAGTTTCAGAGGGTAGATTTCTCAGTGCTGCTTTTTCCCCAGGTCTCCACGCCCTTGTGTGTTTCTTTTGCTTATAGATTGCCACCTGAGCTAGCCTCTGTTGCCCATCTTCGTCCGTTTCAGAGGGTGGATTTCACAGTGTTGCCTTTTCGCCAGCTCCCCACGCCCTTGTGTGTTTCTTTTGCTTAAAGATTGTCACCTGAGCTAGGCACTGTTGCCCTGCTTCCTCAGTTTCAGAGGGTACCTTTTTCAGGGTTGCTTTTTGACCGGGTCTCCTCGCCATTGTATTTCTTTATTCTATTTTTTTTGCTTAAAGATTGCCACCTGAGCTAGCCTCTGTTGCCCATCTTCTTCGGTTTCAGAGGGTAGATTTCTCAGTGTTGCTTTTTCGCCAGCTCTCCACGCCCTTGCGTCTTTTTTTATTTCTGCTTAAAGGTTGCAACCTGAGCTAGCTTCTTTTGCCCATGTTCGTCAGTTTCAGAGGGTGGATATCTGCGTGTTGCTTTTTCCGCAGGTCTCCACGCCCTTGTGTGTTTCTTTTGCTTAACGATTGCCACCTGAGCCAGCCTCTGTTGCCCATCCTCGTCAGTTTCAGAGGGTAGATTTCTCAGTGCTGCTTTTTCCCCAGGTCTCCACGCCCTTGTGTGTTTCTTTTGCTTAAAGTTTGCCACCTGAAGCCAGCCTCTCTTGCCCATCTTCCTCAGTTTCAGATGGTAGATATTTCAGGGTTGCTTTTTCCCCAGGTCTCCACGCCTGTGTGTTTTGTTTTTGCTTAACGAGTGCCACCTGAGGTAGCCTCTGTTGCCCATCTTCCTCAGTTTCATAGGGTGGATTTCTCCGTGTTGCTTTTTCCCCAGGTCTCCACGCCCTTGTGTGTTTCTTTTGCTTAACGATTGCCACCTGAGGTAGCCTCTCTTGCCCATCTTCCTCAGTTTCAGAGGGTGGATTTCTCCGTGTTGCTTTTTCCCCAGGTCTCCACGCCCTTGTGTGTTTCTTTTGCTTAAAGATTGCCACCTGAGCTAGCCTCTGTTGCGCTTCTTTCTCAGTTTCAGAGGGTAGATTTCTCCGTGTTGCTTTTTCCCCAGGTCTCCACGCACTTCCTTTTATTTTTCCTTAAAAATTGCCACCTGAGCTAGCCTCTGTTGCCCATCTTCGTCGGTTTCAGAGGGTAGATTTCTCACTGTTGCTTTTTTGCCAGGTCTGCAAGCCCTTGTGTTTTGTTTTTGCTTAACTATTGCCACCTGAGCTAGCCTCTGTTGCCCATCTTCCTCAGTTTCAGAGGGTGGATTTCTCAGTGTTGCTTTCTCCAGAAGGTCTCCACGCCTTTGTGTTTTGTTTTTGCTTAACGATTGCCACCTGAGCTAGCCTCTCTTGCCCATCTTCCTCAGTTTCAGAGGGTGGATTTCTCAGTGTTGCTTTTTCGCCAGCTCTCCACGCCCTTGCGTCTTTTTTTTTTTCTGCTTAAAGGTTGCAACCTGAGCTAGCTTCTTTTGCCCATGTTCGTCAGTTTCAGAGGGTAGATTTCTCCGTGTTGCTTTTTCCCCAGGTCTCCACACCCTTGTGTGTTTCTTTTGCTTAAAGTTTGCCACCTGAGCTATCCTCTGTTGCCCATCTTCGTCCGTTTCAGAGGGTGGATTTCTCAGTGTTGCCTTTTCGCCAGCTCCCCACGCCCTTGTGTGTTTCTTTTGCTTAAAGATTGCCACCTGAGCTAGCCTCTGTTGCGCTTCTTTCTCAGTTTCAGAGGGTAGATTTCTCCGTGTTGCTTTTTCCCCAGGTCTCCACGCACTTCCTTTTATTTTTCCTTAAAAATTTCCACCTGAGCTAGCCTCTGTTGCCCATGTTCGTCGGTTTCAGAGGGTAGATTTCTCACTGTTGCTTTTTTGCCAGGTCTGCACGCCCTTGTGTTTTGTTTTTGCTTAACTATTGCCACCTGAGCTAGCCTCTGTTGCCCATCTTCCTCAGTTTCAGAGGGTGGATTTCTCAGTGTTGCTTTTTCCCCAGGTCTCCACGCCCTTGTGTGTTTCTTTTGCTTAACGATTGCCACCTGAGGTAGCCTCTCTTGCCCATCTTCCTCAGTTTCAGAGGGTGGATTTCTCCGTGTTGCTTTTTCCCCAGGTCTCCACGCCCTTGTGTGTTTCTTTTGCTTAAAGATTGTCACCTGAGCTAGGCACTGTTGCCCTGCTTCCTCAGTTTCGGAGGGTACCTTTTTCAGGGTTGCTTTTTGACCGGGTCTCCTCGCCATTGTATTTTTTTATTCTATTTTTTTTGCTTAAAGATTGCCACCTGAGCTAGCCTCTGTTGCCCATCTTCTTCGGTTTCAGAGGGTAGATTTCTCAGTGTTGCTTTTTCGCCAGCTCTCCACGCCCTTGCGTCTTTTTTTATTTCTGCTTAAAGGTTGCAACCTGAGCTAGCTTCTTTGGCCCATGATCGTCAGTTTCAGAGGGTGGATTTCTGCGTGTTGCTTTTTCCCGAGGTCTCCACGCCCTTGTGTGTTTCTTTTGCTTAACGATTGCCACCTGAGACAGCCTCTGTTGCCCATCCTCGTCAGTTTCAGAGGGTAGATTTCTCAGTGCTGCTTTTTCCCCAGGTCTCCACGCCCTTGTGTGTTTCTTTTGCAAAGTTTGCCACCTGAAGCCAGCCTCTCTTGCCCATCTTCCTCAGTTTCAGATGGTAGATATTTCAGGGTTGCTTTTTCCCCAGGTCTCCAGGCCTGTGTGTTTTGTTTTTGCTTAACGAGTGCCACCTGAGGTAGCCTCTGTTGCCCATCTTCCTCAGTTTCAGAGGGTGGATTTCTCCGTGTTGCTTTTTCCCCAGGTCTCCACGCCCTTGTGAGTTTCTTTTGCTTAACGATTGCCACCTGAGCTAGCCTCTGTTGCCCATCCTCGTCAGTTTCAGAGGGTAGATTTCTCAGTGCTGCTTTTTCCCCAGGTCTCCACGCCCTAGTGTGTTTCTTTTGCTTAAAGTTTGCCACCTGAAGTTAGCCTCACTTGCCCATCTTCCTCAGTTTCAGAGGGTAGATATTTCAGGTTTGCTTTTTCCCCAGGTCTCCACGCCTTTGGGTTTTGTTTTTGCTTAAAGATTGCCACCTGAGCTAGCCTCTGTTGCCCATCTTCGTCCGTTTCAGAGGGTGGATTTCTCAGTGTTGCCTTTTCGCCAGCTCCCCACGCCCTTGTGTGTTTCTTTTGCTTAAAGATTGTCACCTGAGCTAGGCACTGTTGCCCTGCTTCCTCAGTTTCAGAGGGTACCTTTTTCAGGGTTGCTTTTTGACCGGGTCTCCTCGCCATTGTATTTTTTTATTTTATTTTTTTTGCTTAAAGTTTGCCACCTGAGCTAGCCTCTGTTGCCCATCTTCGTCCGTTTCAGAAGGTGGATTTCTCAGTGTTGCCTTTTCGCCAGCTCCCCACGCCCTTATGTGTTTCTTTTGCTTAAAGATTGCCACCTGAGATAGCCTCTGTTGCCCATCCTCGTCAGTTTCAGAGGGTAGATTTATCAGTGCTGCTTTTTTCCCAGGTCTCCACGCCCTTGTCTGTTTCTTTTGCTTAAAGATTGCCACCTGAGCTAGCCTCTGTTGCGCTTCTTTCTCAGTTTCAGAGGGTAGATTTCTCCGTGTTGCTTTTTCCCCAGGTCTCCACGCACTTCCTTTTATTTTTCCTTAAAAATTGCCACCTGAGCTAGCCTCTGTTGCCCATGTTCGTCGGTTTCAGAGGGTAGATTTCTCACTGTTGCTTTTTTGCCAGGTCTGCACGCCCTTGTGTTTTGTTTTTGCTTAACTATTGCCACCTGAGCTAGCCTCTGTTGCCCATCTTCCTCAGTTTCAGAGGGTGGATTTCTCAGTGTTGCTTTTTCCCCAGGTCTCCACGCCCTTGTGTGTTTCTTTTGCTTAAAGTTTGCCACCTGAAGCCAGCCTCTCTTGCCCATCTTCCTCAGTTTCAGAGGGTAGATATTTCAGGGTTGCTTTTTCCCCAGGTCTCCACCCCTTTGTGTTTTGTTTTTGCTTAACGATTGCCACCTGAGCTAGCCTCTGTCGCCCAACTTCCTCAGTTTCAGAGGGTGGATTTCTCAGTGTTGCTTTTTCCCCAGGTCTCCACGCCCTTGTGTGTTTCTTTTGCTTAACGATTGCCACCTGAGGTAGCCTCTCTTGCCCATCTTCCTCAGTTTCAGAGGGTGGATTTCTCCGTGTTGCTTTTTCCCCAGGTCTCCACGCCCTTGTGTGTTTCTTTTGCTTATAGATTGCCACCTGAGCTAGCCTCTGTTGCCCATCTTCGTCCGTTTCAGAGCGTGGATTTCACAGTGTTGCCTTTTCGCCAGCTCCCCACGCCCTTGTGTGTTTCTTTTGCTTAAAGATTGTCACCTGAGCTAGGCACTGTTGCCCTGCTTCCTCAGTTTCAGAGGGTACCTTTTTCAGGGTTGCTTTTTGACCGGGTCTCCTCGCCATTGTATTTTTTTATTCTATTTTTTTTGCTTAAAGATTGCCACCTGAGCTAGCCTCTGTTGCCCATCTTCTTCGGTTTCAGAGGGTAGATTTCTCAGTGTTGCTTTTTCGCCAGCTCTCCACGCCCTTGCGTCTTTTTTTATTTCTGCTTAAAGGTTGCAAACTGAGCTAGCTTCTTTTGCCCATGTTCCTCAGTTTCAGAGGGTGGATTTCTGCGTGTTGCTTTTTCCCCAGGTCTCCACGCCCTTGTGTGTTTCTTTTGCTTAACGATTGCCACCTGAGCCACCCTCTGTTGCCCATCCTCGTCAGTTTCAGAGGGTGGATTTCTCAGTGCTGCTTTTTCCCCAGGTCTCCACGCCCTTGTGTGTTTCTTTTGCTTAAAGTTTGCCACCTGAAGCCAGCCTCTCTTGCTCATCTTCCTCAGTTTCAGAGGGTAGATATTTCAGGGTTGCATTTTCCCCAGGTCTCCACGCCTTTGGGTTTTGTTTTTGCTTAACTATTGCCACCTGAGCTAGCCTCTGTTGCCCATCTTCGTCCGTTTCAGAGCGTGGATTTCACAGTGTTGCCTTTTCACCAGTTCCCCACGCCCTTGTGTGTTTCTTTTGCTTAAAGATTGTCACCTGAGCTAGGCACTGTTGCCCTGCTTCCTCAGTTTCAGAGGGTACCTTTTTCAGGGTTGCTTTTTGACCGGGTCTCCTCGCCATTGTATTTTTTTATTCTATTTTTTTGCTTAAAGATTGCCACCTGAGCTAGCCTCTGTTGCCCATCTTCTTCGGTTTCAGACGGTAGATTTCTCAGTGTTGCTTTTTCGCCAGCTCTCCACGCCCTTGCGTCTTTTTTTATTTCTGCTTAAAGGTTGCAACCTGAGCTAGCTTCTTTGGCCCATGATCGTCAGTTTCAGAGGGTGGATTTCTGCGTGTTGCTTTTTCCCCAGGTCTCCACGCCCTTGTGTGTTTCTTTTGCTTAACGATTGCCACCTGAGCCAGCCTCTGTTGCCCATCCTCGTCAGTTTCAGAGGGTGTATTTCTCCGTGTTGCTTTCTCCCCAGGTCTCCACGCCCTTGTGTGTTTCTTTTGCTTAACGATTGCCACCTGAGATAGCCTCTGTTGCCCAACCTAGTCAGTTTCAGAGGGTAGATTTCTCAGTGCTGCTTTTTCCCCAGTTCTCCACGCCCTTGTGTGTTTCTTTTGCTTAAAGTTTGCCACCTGAAACCAGCCTCTCTTGCCCATCTTCCTCACTTTCAGAGGGTAGATATTTCAGGGTTGCTTTTTCCCCAGGTCTCCACGCCTTTGGGTTTTGTTTTTGCTTAAAGATTGCCACCTGAGCTAGACTCTGTTGCCCATCTTCGTCCGTTTCAGAGGGTGGATTTCTCAGTGTTGCCTTTTCGCCAGCTCCCCACGCCCTTGTGTGTTTCTTTTGCTTAAAGATTGTCACCTGAGCTAGGCACTGTTGCCCTGCTTCCTCAGTTTCAGAGGGTACCTATTTCAGGGTTGCTTTTTGACCGGGTCTCCTCGCCATTGTATTTTTTTATTTTATTTTTTTTGCTTAAAGATTGCCACCTGAGCTAGCCTCTGTTGCCCATCTTCGTCCGTTTCAGAGGGTGGATTTCTCAGTGTTGCCTTTTCGCCAGCTCCCCACGCCCTTGTGTGTTTCTTTTCTTAAAGATTGCCACCTGAGCTAGCCTCTGTTGCGCTTCTTTCTCAGTTTCAGAGGGTAGATTTCTCCGTGTTGCTTTTTCCCCAGGTCTCCACACCCTTGTGTGTTTCTTTTGCTTAAAGATTGTCACCTGAGCTAGGCACTGTTGCCCTGCTTCCTCAGTTTCAGAGGGTACCTTTTTCAGGGTTGCTTTTTGACCGGGTCTCCTCGCCATTGTATTTTTTTATTTTATTTTTTTTGCTTAAAGATTGCCACATGAGCTAGCCACTGTTGCCCATCTTCGTCCGTTTCAGAGGGTGGATTTCTCAGTGTTGCCTTTTCGCCAGCTCCCCATGCCCTTGTGTGTTTCTTTTGCTTAACGATTGCCACCTGAGGTAGCCTCTGTTGCCCATCTTCGTCAGTTTCAGAGGGTGGATTTCTCAGTGTTGATTTTTCGCCAGCTCTCCACGCCCTTGCGTCTTTTTTTTTTTCTGCTTAAAGGTTGCAACCTGAGCTAGCTTCTTTTGCCCATGTTCCTCAGTTTCAGAGGGTGGAATTCCCGGGTTGCTTTTTTCCCAGGTCTCCACGCCCTTGTGTGTTTCCTTTGCTTAAAGATTGCCACCTGAGGTAGCCTCTGTTGCCAATCCTCGTCAGTTTCAGAGGGTAGATTTCTCAGTGCTGCTTTTTCCCCAGGTCTCCACGCTCTTGTGTGTTTCCTTTGCTTAAAGATTGCCACCTGAGGTAGCCTCTGTTGCCCATCCTCGTCAGTTTCAGAGGGTAGATTTATCAGTGCTGCTTTTTCCCCAGGTCTCCACGCCCTTGTGTGTTTCTTTTGCTTAAAGATTGCCACCTGAGCTAGCCTCTGTTGCGCTTCTTTCTCAGTTTCAGAGGGTAGATTTCTCCGTGTTGCTTTTTCCCCAGAACTCCACGCACTTCCTTTTATTTTTCCTTAAAAATTGCCACCTGAGCTAGCCTCTGTTGCCCATGTTCGTCGGTTTCAGAGGGTAGATTTCTCGCTGTTGCTTTTTTGCCAGGTCTGCACGCCATTGTGTTTTGTTTTTGCTTAATTATTGCCACCTGAGCTAGCCTCTGTTGCCCATCTTCCTCAGTTTCAGAGGGTGGATTTCTCAGTGTTGCTTTTTCCCCAGGTCTCCACGCCCTTGTGTGTTTCTTTTGCTTAACGATTGCCACCTCAGCTAGCCTCGGTTGCCCATCTTCCTCAGTTTCAGAGGGTGGATTTCTCCGTGTTGCTTTTTCCCCAGGTCTCCACACCCTTGTGTGTTTCTTTTGCTTATAGATTGCCACCTGAGCTAGCCTCTGTTGCCCATCTTCGTCCGTTTCAGAGGGTGGATTTCACAGTGTTGCCTTTTCGCCAGCTCCCCACGCCCTTGTGTGTTTCTTTTGCTTAAAGATTGTCACCTGAGCTAGGCACTGTTGCCCTGCTTCCTCAGTTTCAGAGGGTACCTTTTTCAGGGTTGCTTTTTGACCAGGTCTCCTCGCCATTGTATTTTTTTATTCTATTTTTTTTGCTTAAAGATTGCCACCTGAGCTAGCCTCTGTTGCCCATCTTCTTCGGTTTCAGAGGGTAGATTTCTCAGTGTTGCTTTTTCGCCAGCTCTCCACGCCCTTGCGTCTTTTTTTATTTCTGCTTAAAGGTTGCAACCTGAGCTAGCTTCTTTGGCCCATGATCGTCAGTTTCAGAGGGTGGATTTCTGCGTGTTGCTTTTTCCCGAGGTCTCCACGCCCTTGTGTGTTTCTTTTGCTTAACGATTGCCACCTGAGCCAGCCTCTGTTGCCCATCCTCGTCAGTTTCAGAGGGTAGATTTCTCAGTGCTGCTTTTTCCCCAGGTCTCCACGCCCTTGTGTGTTTCTTTTGCTTAAAGTTTGCCACCTGAAGCCAGCCTCTCTTGCCCATCTTCCTCAGTTTCAGATGGTAGATATTTCAGGGTTGCTTTTCACCCAGGTCTCCACGCCTGTGTGTTTTGTTTTTGCATAACGAGTGCCACCTGAGGTAGCCTCTGTTGCCCATCTTCCTCAGTTTCAGAGTGTGTATTTCTCGTGTTGCTTTCTCCCCAGGTCTCCACGCCCTTGTGTGTTTCTTTTGCTTAACGATTGCCACCTGAGGTAGCCTCTGTTGCCCAACCTAGTCAGTTTCAGAGGGTAGATTTCTCAGTGCTGCTTTTTCCCCAGGTCTCCACGCCCTTGTGTGTTTCTTTTGCTTAAAGTTTGCCACCTGAAACCAGCCTCTCTTGCCCATCTTCCTCACTTTCAGAGGGTAGATATTTCAGGGTTGCTTTTTCCCCAGGTCTCCACGCCTTTGGGTTTTGTTTTTGCTTAAAGATTGCCACCTGAGCTAGACTCTGTTGCCCATCTTTGTCCGTTTCAGAGGGTGGATTTCTCAGTGTTGCCTTTTCGCCAGCTCCCCACGCCGTTGTGTGTTTCTTTTGCTTAAAGATTGTCACCTGAGCTAGGCACTGTTGCCCTGCTTCCTCAGTTTCAGAGGGTACCTTTTTCAGGGTTGCTTTTTGACCGGGTCTCCTCGCCATTGTATTTTTTTATTTTATTTTTTTTGCTTAAACATTGCCACCTGAGCTAGCCTCTGTTGCCCATCTTCGTCCGTTTCAGAGGGTGGATTTCTCAGTGTTGCCTTTTCGCCAGCTCCCCACGCCCTTGTGTGTTTCTTTTGCTTAAAGATTGCCACCTGAGCTAGCCTCTGTTGCGCTTCTTTCTCAGTTTCAGAGGGTAGATTTCTCCGTGTTGCTTTTTCCCCAGGTCTCCACGCACTTCCTTTTATTTTTCCTTAAAAATTGCCACCTGAGCTAGCCTCTGTTGCCCATGTTCGTCGGTTTCAGAGGGTAGATTTCTCGCTGTTGCTTTTTCCCCAGGTCTCCACGCCTTTGTGTTTTGTTTTCGCTTAACGATTGCCACCTGAGCTAGCCTCTCTTGCCTATCTTCCTCAGTTTCAGAGGGTGGATTTCTCAGTGTTGCTTTTTCCCCAGGTCTCCACGCCCTTGTGTGTTTCTTTTGCTTAACGATTGCCACCTGAGCTAGCCTCGGTTGCTCATCTTCCTCAGTTTCAGAGGGTGGATATCTCCGTCTTGCTTTTTCCCCAGGTTACCACTCCCTTGTGTGTTTCTTTTGCTTATAGATTGCCACCTGAGCTAGCCTCTGTTGCCCATCTTCGTCCGTTTCAGAGGGTGGATTTCACAGTGTTGCCTTTTCGCCAGCTCCCCACGCCCTTGTGTGTTTCTTTTGCTTAAAGATTGTCACCTGAGCTAGGCACTGTTGCCCTGCTTCCTCAGTTTCAGAGGGTACCTTTTTCAGGGTTGCTTTTTGACCAGGTCTCCTCGCCATTGTATTTTTTTATTCTATTTTTTTTGCTTAAAGATTGCCACCTGAGCTAGCCTCTGTTGCCCATCTTCTTCGGTTTCAGAGGGTAGATTTCTCAGTGTTGCTTTTTCGCCAGCTCTCCACGCCCTTGCGTCTTTTTTTATTTCTGCTTAAAGGTTGCAACCTGAGCTAGCTTCTTTGGCCCATGATCGTCAGTTTCAGAGGGTGGATTTCTGCGTGTTGCTTTTTCCCGAGGTCTCCACGCCCTTGTGTGTTTCTTTTGCTTAACGATTGCCACCTGAGCCAGCCTCTGTTGCCCATCCTCGTCAGTTTCTGAGGGTAGATTTCTCAGTGCTGCTTTTTCCCCAGGTCTCCACGCCCTTGTGTGTTTCTTTTGCTTAAAGTTTGCCACCTGAAGCCAGCCTCTCTTGCCCATCTTCCTCAGTTTCAGATGGTAGATATTTCAGGGTTGCTTTTTACCCAGGTCTCCACGCCTGTGTGTTTTGTTTTTGCTTAACGAGTGCCACCTGAGGTGGCCTCTGTTGCCCATCTTCCTCAGTTTCAGAGGGTGTATTTCTCCGTGTTGCTTTCTCCCCAGGTCTCCACGCCCTTGTGTGTTTCTTTTGCTTAACGATTGCCACCTGAGGTAGCCTCTGTTGCCCAACCTAGTCAGTTTCAGAGGGTAGATTTCTCAGTGCTGCTTTTTCCCCAGGTCTCCACGCCCTTGTGTGTTTCTTTTGCTTAAAGTTTGCCTCCTGAAACCAGCCTCTCTTGCCCATCTTCCTCACTTTCAGAGGGTAGATATTTCAGGGTTGCTTTTTCCCCAGGTCTCCACGCCTTTGGGTTTTGTTTTTGCTTAAAGATTGCCACCTGAGCTAGACTCTGTTGCCCATCTTCCTCCGTTTCAGAGGGTGGATTTCTCAGTGTTGCCTTTTCGCCAGCTCCCCACGCCCTTGTGTGTTTCTTTTGCTTAAAGATTGTCACCTGAGCTAGGCACTGTTGCCCTGCTTCCTCAGTTTCAGAGGGTACCTTTTTCAGGGTTGCTTTTTGACCGGGTCTCCTCGCCATTTTATTTTTTTATTTTATTTTTTTTGCTTAAAGATTGCCACCTGAGCTAGCCTCTGTTGCCCATCTTCGTCCGTTTCAGAGGGTGGATTTCTCAGTGTTGCCTTTTCGCCAGCTCCCCACGCCCTTGTGTGTTTCTTTTGCTTAAAGATTGCCACCTGAGCTAGCCTCTGTTGCGCTTCTTTCTCAGTTTCAGAGGGTAGATTTCTCCGTGTTGCTTTTTCCCCAGGTCTCCACGCACTTCCTTTTATTTTTCCTTAAAAATTGCCACCTGAGCTAGCCTCTGTTGCCCATGTTCGTCGGTTTCAGAGGGTAGATTTCTCGCTGTTGCTTTTTTGCCAGGTCTGCACGCCCTTGTGTTTTGTTTTTGCTTAACTATTGCCACCTGAGCTAGCCTCTGTTGCCCATCTTCCTCAGTTTCAGAGGGTGGATTTCTCAGTGTTGCTTTTTCCCCAGGTCTCCAAGCCCTTGTGTGTTTCTTTTGCTTAAAGTTTGCCACCTGAAGCCAGCCTCTCTTGCCCATCTTCCTCAGTTTCAGAGGGTAGATATTTCAGGGTTGCTTTTTCCCCAGGTCTCCACGCCTTTGTGTTTTGTTTTCGCTTAACGATTGCCACCTGAGCTAGCCTCGGTTGCCCATCTTCCTCAGTTTCAGAGGGTGGATTTCTCCGTGTTGCTTTTTCCCCAGGTTACCACTCCCTTGTGTGTTTCTTTTGCTTATAGATTGCCACCTGAGCTAGCCTCTGTTGCCCATCTTCCTCAGTTTCAGAGGGTGGATTTCCGAATGTTGCTTTTTCCCCAGGTCTCCACGCCCTTGTGTGTTTCTTTTGCTTAACGATTGCCACCTGAGGTAGCCTCTGTTGCCCATCTTCGTCAGTTTCAGAGGGTGGATTTCTCAGTGTTGATTTTTCGCCAGCTCTCCACGCCCTTGCGTCTTTTTTTTTTTCTGCTTAAAGGTTGCAACCTGAGCTAGCTTCTTTTGCCCATGTTCCTCAGTTTCAGAGGGTGGATTTCTCCGTGTTGCTCTTTCCCCAGGTCTCCACGCCCTTGTGAGTTTCTTTTGCTTAACCTTTGCCACCTGAGGTAGCCTCTGTTGCCCATCCTCGTCAGTTTCAGAGGGTAGATTTCTCAGTGCTGCTGTTTCCCCAGGTCTCCACGCCCTTGTGTGTTTCTTTTGCTTAAAGTTTCCCACCTGAAGCCAGACTCTCTTGCCCATCTTCCTCAGTTTCAGAGGGTAGATATTTCAGGGTTGCTTTTTCCCCAGGTCTCCACGCCTTTGTGTTTTGTTTTTGCTTAACGATTGCCACCTGAGCTAGCCTCTCTTGCACATCTTCCTCAGTTTCAGAGGGGGGATTTCTCCGTGTTGCTTTTTCCCCAGGTCTCCACGCCCTTGCGTCTTTTGTTGTTTCTGCGTAAAGGTTGCAACCTGAGCTAGCTTCTTTTGCCCATGTTCGTCAGTTTCAGAGGGTGGAATTCCCGGGTTGCTTTTTTCCCAGGTCTCCACGCCCTTGTGTGTTTCCTTTGCTTAAAGATTGCCACCTGAGGTAGCCTCTGTTGCCCATCCTCGTCAGTTTCAGAGGGTAGATTTCTCAGTGCTGCTTTTTCCCCAGGTCTCCACGCTCTTGTGTGTTTCCTTTGCTTAAAGATTGCCACCTGAGGTAGCCTCTGTTGCCCATCCTCGTCAGTTTCAGAGGGTAGATTTATCAGTGCTGCTTTTTCCCCAGGTCTCCACGCCCTTGTGTGTTTCTTTTGCTTAAAGATTGCCACCTGAGCTAGCCTCTGTTGCGCTTCTTTCTCAGTTTCAGAGGGTAGATTTCTCCGTGTTGCTTTTTCCCCAGGTCTCCACGCACTTCCTTTTATTTTTCCTTAAAAATTGCCACCTGAGCTAGCCTCTGTTGCCCATGTTCGTCGGTTTCAGAGGGTAGATTTCTCGCTGTTGCTTTTTTGCCAGGTCTGCACGCCCTTGTGTTTTGTTTTTGCTTAACTATTGCCACCTGAGCTAGCCTCTGTTGCCCATCTTCCTCAGTTTCAGAGGGTGGATTTCTCAGTGTTGCTTTTTCCCCAGGTCTCCACGCCCTTGTGTGTTTCTTTTGCTTAAAGTTTGCCACCTGAAGCCAGCCTCTCTTGCCCATCTTCCTCAGTTTCAGAGGGTAGATATTTCAGGGTTGCTTTTTCCCCAGGTCTCCACCCCTTTGTGTTTTGTTTTCGCTTAACGATTGCCACCTGAGCTAGCCTCTGTCGCCCAACTTCCTCAGTTTCAGAGGGTGGATTTCTCAGTGTTGCTTTTTCCCCAGGTCTCCACGCCCTTGTGTGTTTCTTTTGCTTAACGATTGCCACCTCAGCTAGCCTCGGTTGCCCATCTTCCTCAGTTTCAGAGGGTGGATTTCTCCGTGTTGCTTTTTCCCCAGCTCTCCACGCCCTTGTGTGTTTCTTTTGCTTATAGATTGCCACCTGAGCTAGCCTCTGTTGCCCATCTTCGTCCGTTTCAGAGGGTGGATTTCACAGTGTTGCCTTTTCGCCAGCTCCCCACGCCCTTGTGTGTTTCTTTTGCTTAAAGATTGTCACCTGAGCTAGGCACTGTTGCCCTGCTTCCTCAGTTTCAGAGGGTACCTTTTTCAGGGTTGCTTTTTGACCGGGTCTCCTCGCCATTGTATTTTTTTATTCTATTTTTTTTGCTTAAAGATTGCCACCTGAGCTAGCCTCTGTTGCCCATCTTCTTCAGTTTCAGAGGGTAGATTTCTCAGTGTTGCTTTTTCGCCAGCTCTCCACGCCCTTGCGTCTTTTTTTATTTCTGCTTAAAGGTGGCAACCTGAGCTAGCTTCTTTGGCCCATGATCGTCAGTTTCAGAGGGTGGATTTCTGCGTGTTGCTTTTTCCCGAGGTCTCCACGCCCTTGTGTGTTTCTTTTGCTTAACGATTGCCACCTGAGCCAGCCTCTGTTGCCCATCCTCGTCAGTTTCAGAGGGTAGATTTCTCAGTGCTGCTTTTTCCCCAGGTCTCCACGCCCTTGTGTGTTTCTTTTGCTTAAAGTTTGCCACCTGAAGCCAGCCTCTCTTGCCCATCTTCCTCAGTTTCAGATGGTAGATATTTCAGGGTTGCTTTTTACCCAGGTCTCCACGCCTGTGTGTTTTGTTTTTGCTTAACGAGTGCCACCTGAGGTAGCCTCTGTTGCCCATCTTCCTCAGTTTCAGAGGGTGGATTTCTCCGTGTTGCTTTTTCCCCAGGTCTCCACGCCCTTGTGTGTTTCTTTTGCTTAACGATTGCCACCTTAGGTAGCCTCTGTTGCCCAACCTAGTCAGTTTCAGAGGGTAGATTTCTCAGTGCTGCTTTTTCCCCAGGTCTCCACGCCCTTGTGTTTTCTTTTGCTTAAAGTTTGCCACCTGAAACCAGCCTCTCTTGCCCATCTTCCTCAGTTTCAGAATGTAGATATTTCAGGGTTGCTTTTTCCCCAGGTCTCCACGCCTTTGGGTTTTGTTTTTGCTTAAAGATTGCCACCTGAGCTAGCCTCTGTTGCCCATCTTCGTCCGTTTCAGAGGGTGGATTTCTCAGTGTTGCCTTTTCGCCAGCTCCCCACGCCGTTGTGTGTTTCTTTTGCTTAAAGATTGTCACCTGAGCTAGGCACTGTTGCCCTGCTTCCTCAGTTTCAGAGGGTACCTTTTTCAGGGTTGCTTTTTGACCGGGTCTCCTCGCCATTGTATTTTTTTATTTTATTTTTTTTTCTTAAAGATTGCCACCTGAGCTAGCCTCTCTTGCCCATCTTCGTCCGTTTCAGAGGGTGGATTTCTCAGTGTTGCCTTTTCGCCAGCTCCCCACGCCCTTGTGTGTTTCTTTTGATAAAGATTGCCACCTGAGCTAGCCTCTGTTGCGCTTCTTTCTCAGTTTCAGAGGGTAGATTTCTCCGTGTTGCTTTTTCCCCAGGTCTCCACGCACTTCCTTTTATTTTTCCTTAAAAATTGCCACCTGAGCTAGCCTCTGTTGCCCATGTTCGTCGGTTTCAGAGGGTAGATTTCTCGCTGTTGCTTTTTTGCCAGGTCTGCACGCCCTTGTGTTTTGTTTTTGCTTAACTATTGCCACCTGAGCTAGCCTCTGTTGCCCATCTTCCTCAGTTTCAGAGGGTGGATTTCTCAGTGTTGCTTTTTCCCCAGGTCTCCACGCCCTTGTGTGTTTCTTTTGCTTAAAGTTTGCCACCTGAAGCCAGCCTCTCTTGCCCATCTTCCTCAGTTTCAGAGGGTAGATATTTCAGGGTTGCTTTTTCCCCAGGTCTCCACGCCTTTGTGTTTTGTTTTCGCTTAACGATTGCCACCTGAGCTAGCCTCTCTTGCCCATCTTCCTCAGTTTCAGAGGGTGGATTTCTCAGTGTTGCTTTTTCCCCAGGTCTCCACGCCCTTGTGTGCTTCTTTTGCTTAACGATTGCCACCTGAGCTAGCCTCTGTCGCCCAACTTCCTCAGTTTCAGAGGGTGGATTTCTCAGTGTTGCTTTTTCCCCAGGTCTCCACGCCCTTGTGTGTTTCTTTTGCTTAACGATTGCCACCTCAGCTAGCCTCGGTTGCCCATCTTCCTCAGTTTCAGAGGGTAGATTTCTCAGTGCTGCTTTTTCCCCAGGTCTCCACGCTCTTGTTTGTTTCCTTTGCTTAAAGATTGCCACCTGAGGTAGCCTCTGTTGCCCATCCTCGTCAGTTTCAGAGGGTAGATTTATCAGTGCTGCTTTTTCCCCAGGTCTCCACGCCCTTGTGTGTTTCTTTTGCTTATAGATTGCCACCTGAGCTAGCCTCTGTTGCGCTTCTTTCTCAGTTTCAGAGGGTAGATTTCTCCGTGTTGCTTTTTCCCCAGGTCTCCACGCACTTCCTTTTATTTCCTTAAAAATTGCCACCTGAGCTAGCCTCTGTTGCCCATGTTCGTCGGTTTCAGAGGGTAGATTTCTCGCTGTTGCTTCTTTGCCAGGTCTGCACGCCCTTGTGTTTTGTTTTTGCTTAACTATTGCCACCTGAGCTAGCCTCTGTTGCCCATCTTCCTCAGTTTCAGAGGGTGGATTTCTCAGTGTTGCTTTTTCCCCAGGTCTCCACGCCCTTGTGTGTTTCTTTTGCTTAAAGTTTGCCACCTGAAGCCAGCCTCTCTTGCCCATCTTCCTCAGTTTCAGATGGTAGATATTTCAGGGTTGCTTTTTCCCCAGGTCTCCACGCCTGTGTGTTTTGTTTTTGCTTAACGAGTGCCACCTGAGGTAGCCTCTGTTGCCCATCTTCCTCAGTTTCAGAGGGTGTATTTCTCCGTGTTGCTTTCTCCCCAGGTCTCCACGCCCTTGTGTGTTTCTTTTGCTTAACGATTGCCACCTGAGGTAGCCTCTGTTGCCCAACCTAGTCAGTTTCAGAGGGTAGATTTCTCAGTGCTGCTTTTTCCCCAGGTCTCCACGCCCTTGTGTGTTTCTTTTGCTTAAAGTTTGCCACCTGAAACCAGCCTCTCTTGCCCATCTTCCTCACTTTCAGAGGGTAGATATTTCAGGGTTGCTTTTTCCCCAGGTCTCCACGCCTTTGGGTTTTGTTTTTGCTTAAAGATTGCCACCTGAGCTAGCCTCTGTTGCCCATCTTCGTCCGTTTCAGAGGGTGGATTTCTCAGTGTTGCCTTTTCGCCAGCTCCCCACGCCCTTGTGTGTTTCTTTTGCTTAAAGATTGTCACCTGAGCTAGGCACTGTTGCCCTGCTTCCTCAGTTTCAGAGGGTACCTTTTTAAGGGTTGCTTTTTGACCGGGTCTCCTCGCCATTGTATTTTTTTATTTTATTTTTTTTGCTTAAAGATTGCCACCTCAGCTAGCCTCTGTTGCCCATCTTCGTCCGTTTCAGAGGGTGGATTTCTCAGTGTTGCCTTTTCGCCAGCTCCCCACGCCCTTGTGTGTTTCTTTTGCTTAAAGATTGCCACCTGAGCTAGCCTCTGTTGTGCTTCTTTCTCAGTTTCAGAGGCTAGATATTTGAGGGTTGCTTTTTCCCCAGGTCTCCACGCCTTTGTGTTTTGTTTTTGCTTAACGATTGCCACCTGAGCTAGCCTCTCTTGCCCGTCTTCCTCAGTTTCAGAGGGTGGATTTCTCCGTGTTGCTTTTTCCACAGGTCTCCACGCCCTGGTGTGTTTCTTTTGCTTAACGATTGCTACGTGATGTAGCCTCTGGACCCAAAGCATCTTGCTCCCAGCTCTTCGGGAAGATAAGAAACAGCTGGCTCTGCCCAGTGCTCTTACAGCCTAAGAGAACATGTCTTTGAAAGGTCTGTGAAACGCAGTTTCTTGGCAGGCCTGACCTGGCTGAAGTAGAACTTCTGTTCTGGTTGTGCTACATAGGCCTAGAGCTACCAGGACCTAAGGGCTGCCTTGTTTCCAAAGGGGGAGAGAGGCCCCAAAGCATCTTGCCTCCAGCACTTTGGGAAGCTAAAAAACAACTGGTTCTGCCCAGTGCTCTCACAGCCTACCGTGAACATCTCTTACCAAGGGCTGTGAAACGCAGTTTCTGGGCACGACTGATCTGCCTGAAGTAGAACTTCTGCTGTGGGTGTGCTCCATTGGCCTAGAGCTGCCAGGCCCAAACGGCTGCCTTGTGTCCAAAGGGAGAGAGAGGCCCCAAAGCATCTTGCTTCCAGCTCTGTGGGAAGCTAAAGCAACTGGCTCTCCACAGTGCTCTCACAGCCTACCGGGAACATCTCTTACCAAGGCCTGTGAAACGCAGTTTCTTGGCAGGCCTGATCTGGCTGAAGTAGAACTCCTGCTCTGGGCGTGCTACTTTGGCCTAGAGCTGCCAGGCCCAAAGGGCCGCCTTGTTTCCAAAGGGGCTGAGAGTCCCCAAAGTATCTTGCTTCCAAATCTTTGGGAAGCTAAGAAACAACTGGCTCTGCACAGTGCTCTCACAGCCTACCGGCAACGTGACAGAGAAAGGCCTGTGAGACGCAGTTTCTTGGAAGGCCTGATCTGGCTGAGGTAGAACTTCTGCTCTGGGTGTACTCCATTGGCCTAGGGCTGCCAGGCCCAAAGGGCTGCCTTTATTTCCAAAGTGTGAGAGAGGCCCCAAAGCATCTTGCTTCCTGCTCTCTGGGAAGCTAAAACAACTGGCTCTGCACAGTGCTCTCAAAGCCAACCGGGAACGTCACATACAAAGGCCTGTGAAACGCAGCTTCTTGACAGGCCTTATCTGGCTGAGGTAGAACTTGTGCTCTGGGTGTGCTCCATTGGCCTAGAGCTGCCAGGCCCAAACGGCTGCCTTGTGTCCAAAGGGAGAGAGAGGCCCCAAAGCATCTTGCTTCCAGCTCTGTGGGAAGCTAAAGCAACTGGCTCTCCACAGTGCTCTCACAGCCTACCGGGAACATCTCTTACCAAGGCCTGTGAAACGCAGTTTCTTGGCAGGCCTGATCTGGCTGAAGTAGAACTCCTGCTCTGGGCGTGCTACTTTGGCCTAGAGCTGCCAGGCCCAAAGGGCCGCCTTGTTTCCAAAGGGGCTGAGAGTCCCCAAAGTATCTTGCTTCCAAATCTTTGGGAAGCTAAGAAACAACTGGCTCTGCACAGTGCTCTCACAGCCTACCGGCAACGTGACAGAGAAAGGCCTGTGAGATGCAGTTTCTTGGAAGGCCTGATCTGGCTGAGGTAGAACTTCTGCTCTGGGTGTACTCCATTGGCCTAGGGCTGCCAGGCCCAAAGGGCTGCCTTTATTTCCAAAGTGTGAGAGAGGCCCCAAAGCATCTTGCTTCCTGCTCTCTGGGAAGCTAAAACAACTGGCTCTGCACAGTGCTCTCAAAGCCAACCGGGAACGTCACATACAAAGGCCTGTGAAACGCAGCTTCTTGACAGGCCTTATCTGGCTGAGGTAGAACTTGTGCTCTGGGTGTGCTCCATTGGCCTAGAGCTGCCAGGCCCAAACGGCTGCCTTGTGTCCAAAGGGAGAGAGAGGCCCCAAAGCATCTTGCTTCCAGCTCTGTGGGAAGCTAAAGCAACTGGCTCTCCACAGTGCTCTCACAGCCTACCGGGAACATCTCTTACCAAGGCCTGTGAAACGCAGTTTCTTGGCAGGCCTGATCTGGCTGAAGTAGAACTCCTGCTCTGGGCGTGCTACTTTGGCCTAGAGCTGCCAGGCCCAAAGGGCCGCCTTGTTTCCAAAGGGGCTGAGAGTCCCCAAAGTATCTTGCTTCCAAATCTTTGGGAAGCTAAGAAACAACTGGCTCTGCACAGTGCTCTCACAGCCTACCGGCAACGTGACAGAGAAAGGCCTGTGAGACGCAGTTTCTTGGAAGGCCTGATCTGGCTGAGGTAGAACTTCTGCTCTGGGTGTACTCCATTGGCCTAGGGCTGCCAGGCCCAAAGGGCTGCCTTTATTTCCAAAGTGTGAGAGAGGCCCCAAAGCATCTTGCTTCCTGCTCTCTGGGAAGCTAAAACAACTGGCTCTGCACAGTGCTCTCAAAGCCAACCGGGAACGTCACATACAAAGGCCTGTGAAACGCAGCTTCTTGACAGGCCTTATCTGGCTGAGGTAGAACTTGTGCTCTGGGTGTGCTCCATTGGCCTAGAGCTGCCAGGCCCAAACGGCTGCCTTGTGTCCAAAGGGAGAGAGAGGCCCCAAAGCATCTTGCTTCCAGCTCTGTGGGAAGCTAAAGCAACTGGCTCTCCACAGTGCTCTCACAGCCTACCGGGAACATCTCTTACCAAGGCCTGTGAAACGCAGTTTCTTGGCAGGCCTGATCTGGCTGAAGTAGAACTCCTGCTCTGGGCGTGCTACTTTGGCCTAGAGCTGCCAGGCCCAAAGGGCCGCCTTGTTTCCAAAGGGGCTGAGAGTCCCCAAAGTATCTTGCTTCCAAATCTTTGGGAAGCTAAGAAACAACTGGCTCTGCACAGTGCTCTCACAGCCTACCGGCAACGTGACAGAGAAAGGCCTGTGAGACGCAGTTTCTTGGAAGGCCTGATCTGGCTGAGGTAGAACTTCTGCTCTGGGTGTACTCCATTGGCCTAGGGCTGCCAGGCCCAAACGGCTGCCTTTATTTCCAAAGTGTGAGAGAGGCCCCAAAGCATCTTGCTTCCTGCTCTCTGGGAAGCTAAAATAACTGGCTCTGCACAGTGCTCTCAAAGCCAACCGGGAACGTCACATACAAAGGCCTGTGAAACGCAGCTTCTTGACAGGCCTTATCTGGCTGAGGTAGAACTTGTGCTCTGGGTGTGCTACTTTGGCCTAGAGCTGCCAGGCACAAAGGCTGCTTTGTTTCCAAAGGGGGAGAGAGGCCCCAAATCATGTTGCTTCCAGCTGTTTTTGAAGCTAAGAAATAACTCGCTCTGCCAGGTACTCTTACAGCCTTCCGGGAACACCTCTTACGAAGGCCTGTGAAAAGCAGTTTCTTGGCAGGCCTGATCTGGCTGAGGTAGAACTTCTGCTCTGGGTGTGCTCCATTGCCCTAGAGATGAAAGGCCAAAAGGGCTGCCTTGTTTCCAAAGGGGGAGAGAGGCCCCAAAGCATCTTGCTTCCACCTCTTGGGAAGCTAAGAAACAACTGGCTGTGCCCAGTGCTCTTATAGCCTAAGAGGACATCTCTTATCAAGGCCTGTGAAACGCACTGTCTAGGCAGGCCTGATCTGGAAGAAGTAGAACTTCTGCTCTGGTTGTGCTCCATTGCCCTAGAGCTGCCAGACCCAACGTGCTGCCTTGTTTCCAAAGGGGCAGAGAGGCCCCAAAGCGTCTTGCTTCCAGCTGTTTGGGAAACAAGGAAACAACTGGCTCTGCACCGTGCTCTCACAGCCTACCGGGAACGTCACATACAAAGGCCTCTGAAACGCAGTTCCTTGGCAGGCCTGATCTGGCTGAAGTAGGACTTCTGCTCTGTGTGTGCTCCATTGGCCTAGAGCTGAAAGGCCCAAAGGGATGCCTTGTTTGCAAAGAGGCAGAGAGGCCCCAAAGCATCTTGCTTCCAGCTCTTTGGGAAGCTAAGAAACAACTGTCTCTTCCCAGTGCTCTAACAGAGTACCGGCAACATCTCTTACCAAAGCCTTTGAAACGCAGTTTCTTGGCAGGCCTTATCTGGCTGAGGTAGAACTTCTGCTCTGGGTGTGCTCCATTGGCCTAGAGCTGAAATGCCCAAAGGTCGGCCTTGTTGGCAAAGGGGCAGGGAGCCCCCAAAGCATCTTGCTTCCAGCTCTTTGGGAAGCTAAGATACAACTGGCTCTGCCCAGTGCTCTTACAGCCTAAGAGAAAATCTCTTACCAAGGCCTGTGAAATGCACTTTGTTGGTGGCCTGATCTAGCTGAAGTAGAACTTCTGCTCTGGGTGTGCTCCATTGACCTAGAGCAGCCTGGCCCAAAGGGCCGCCTTGTTTGCAAAGGGGATGAGAGGCCCCAAAGCATCTTGCTTCCAGCTCTTCGGGAAGCTAAGAAACCTCTGGCGTTGCCCAGTGCTCTTACAGCCTACCGGGAACATCTCTTACCAAGGCCTGTGAAACGCAGTTTGTTGGTGGCCTGAACTGGCCGAAGTAGAACTTCTGCTCTGGGTGTGCTCCACTGGCCTAGAGCTACCTGCCCCAAAGGGCTGCCTTGATTCCAAAGTGAGAGAGTGGCACCATAGCATCTTGCTTCCAGCTCTTCGGGAAGCTAAGAAACATCTGGCGTTGCCCAGTGCTCTTACAGCCTACCGGGAACATCTCTTACCAAGGCCAGTGAAACGCCGTTTCCTCGCAGGCCTGATTTGGCTGAAGTAGAACTTCTGCTCTGGGTGTGCTCCATTGCCCTAGAGCTGCCAGGCAAAAACGGCTGCCTTGTGTCCAAAGGGAGAGACAGGCCCCAAAGCATCTTGCTTCCAGCTCTCTGGGAAGCTAAGAACCAACTCGCTCTGGCCCGTGCTCTTACAGCCTACCGGGAACATGTCTTTGAAAGGCCTGTGAAACGCAGTTTCTTGGCAGGCCTCATCTGGCTGAAGTAGAACTCCGGCTCTGGGTGTGCTCCATTGCCCTAGAGCTGCCAGGCCCAAAGTGCTGCCCTGTTTCCAAGGGGCAGAGAGGCCCAAAGCATCTTGCTTCCCGGTCTTTGCGAAGCTAAGAAACAACTGGCTCTGCCCAGTGCTCTTACACCTACCGGGAACATCTCTTACCAAGGCCTGTCAAACGCTGTTTCTTTGCAGGCCTGATCAGGCTGAAGTAGAACTCCTGCTCTGCGTGTGCTCCATTGGCCTAGAGCTTCCCGACCCAAAAGGCTGCCTTGTTCCCAAACGGGCAGAGGGGTCCCAAGCATCTTGCTTCCAGCTTTTCAGGAAGGTAAGAAACAACTGGCTCTGCCCAGTGCTCTTACAGCCTACCGGGAACATCTCTTACCAAGGCCTGTGAAACGCAGTTTCCTGGCAGGCCTGATCTGGCTGAAGTAGAACTTCTGCTCTGGGTGTGCTCCATTGCCCTAGAGCTGCCAGGCCCAAAGGGCTGCCTTGTTTCCAAAGACGGAGAGTGGACCCAAAGCATCTTGCTCCCAGCTCTTCGGGAAGCTAAGAAACAGCTGGCTCGGCCCAGTGCTCTTACAGCCTAAGAGAACATGTCTTTGAAAGGCCTGTGAAACGCAGTTTCTTGGCAGGCCTGACCTGGCTGAAGTAGAACTTCTGTTCTGGTTGTGCTACATAGGCCTAGAGCTACCAGGACCTAAGGGCTGCCTTGTTTCCAAAGGGGGAGAGAGGCCCCAAAGCATCTTGCCTCCAGCACTTTGGGAAGCTAAAAAACAACTGGTTCTGCCCAGTGCTCTCACAGCCTACCGTGAACATCTCTTACCAAGGGCTGTGAAACGCAGTTTCTGGGCAGGACTGATCTGCCTGAAGTAGAACTTCTGCTGTGGGTGTGCTCCATTGGCCTAGAGCTGCCAGGCCCAAACGGCTGCCTTGTGTCCAAAGGGAGAGAGAGGCCCCAAAGCATCTTGCTTCCAGCTCTGTGGGAAGCTAAAGCAACTGGCTCTCCACAGTGCTCTCACAGCCTACCGGGAACATCTCTTACCAAGGCCTGTGAAACGCAGTTTCTTGGCAGGCCTGATCTGGCTGAAGTAGAACTCCTGCTCTGGGCGTTCTACTTTGGCCTAGAGCTGCCAGGCCCAAAGGGCCGCCTTGTTTCCAAAGGGGCTGAGAGTCCCCAAAGTATCTTGCTTCCAAATCTTTGGGAAGCTAAGAAACAACTGGCTCTGCACAGTGCTCTCACAGCCTACCGGCAACGTGACAGAGAAAGGCCTGTGAGACGCAGTTTCTTGGAAGGCCTGATCTGGCTGAGGTAGAACTTCTGCTCTGGGTGTACTCCATTGGCCTAGGGCTGCCAGGCCCAAAGGGCTGCCTTTATTTCCAAAGTGTGAGAGAGGCCCCAAAGCATCTTGCTTCCTGCTCTCTGGGAAGCTAAAACAACTGGCTCTGCACAGTGCTCTCAAAGCCAACCGGGAACGTCACATACAAAGGCCTGTGAAACGCAGCTTCTTGACAGGCCTTATCTGGCTGAGGTAGAACTTGTGCTCTGGGTGTGCTCCATTGGCCTAGAGCTGCCAGGCCCAAACGGCTGCCTTGTGTCCAAAGGGAGAGAGAGGCCCCAAAGCATCTTGCTTCCAGCTCTGTGGGAAGCTAAAGCAACTGGCTCTCCACAGTGCTCTCACAGCCTACCGGGAACATCTCTTACCAAGGCCTGTGAAACGCAGTTTCTTGGCAGGCCTGATCTGGCTGAAGTAGAACTCCTGCTCTGGGCGTGCTACTTTGGCCTAGAGCTGCCAGGCCCAAAGGGCCGCCTTGTTTCCAAAGGGGCTGAGAGTCCCCAAAGTATCTTGCTTCCAAATCTTTGGGAAGCTAAGAAACAACTGGCTCTGCACAGTGCTCTCACAGCCTACCGGCAACGTGACAGAGAAAGGCCTGTGAGACGCAGTTTCTTGGAAGGCCTGATCTGGCTGAGGTAGAACTTCTGCTCTGGGTGTACTCCATTGGCCTAGGGCTGCCAGGCCCAAAGGGCTGCCTTTATTTCCAAAGTGTGAGAGAGGCCCCAAAGCATCTTGCTTCCTGCTCTCTGGGAAGCTAAAACAACTGGCTCTGCACAGTGCTCTCAAAGCCAACCGGGAACGTCACATACAAAGGCCTGTGAAACGCAGCTTCTTGACAGGCCTTATCTGGCTGAGGTAGAACTTGTGCTCTGGGTGTGCTACTTTGGCCTAGAGCTGCCAGGCACAAAGGCTGCTTTGTTTCCAAAGGGGGAGAGAGGCCCCAAATCATGTTGCTTCCAGCTGTTTTTGAAGCTAAGAAACAACTCGCTCTGCCAGGTACTCTTACAGCCTTCCGGGAACACCTCTTACGAAGGCCTGTGAAAAGCAGTTTCTTGGCAGGCCTGATCTGGCTGAGGTAGAACTTCTGCTCTGGGTGTGCTCCATTGCCCTAGAGATGAAAGGCCAAAAGGGCTGCCTTGTTTCCAAAGGGGGAGAGAGGCCCCAAAGCATCTTGCTTCCACCTCTTGGGAAGCTAAGAAACAACTGGCTGTGCCCAGTGCTCTTATAGCCTAAGAGAACATCTCTTATCAAGGCCTGTGAAACGCACTGTCTAGGCAGGCCTGATCTGGAAGAAGTAGAACTTCTGCTCTGGTTGTGCTCCATTGCCCTAGAGCTGCCAGACCCAACGTGCTGCCTTGTTTCCAAAGGGGCAGAGAGGCCCCAAAGCGTCTTGCTTCCAGCTGTTTGGGAAACAAGGAAACAACTGGCTCTGCACCGTGCTCTCACAGCCTACCGGGAACGTCACATACAAAGGCCTCTGAAACGCAGTTCCTTGGCAGGCCTGATCTGGCTGAAGTAGGACTTCTGCTTTGGGTGTGCTCCATTGGCCTAGAGCTGAAAGGCCCAAAGGGATGCCTTGTTTGCCAAGGGCCAGAGAGGCCCCAAAGCATCTTGCTTCCAGCTCTTTGGCAAGCTTAGAAACAACTGTCTCTGCCCAGTGCTCTAACAGAGTACCGGCAACATCTCTTACCAAAGCCTTTGAAACGCAGTTTCTTGGCAGGCCTTATCTGGCTGAGGTAGAACTTCTGCTCTGGGTGTGCTCCATTGGCCTAGAGCTGAAAGGCCCAAAGGTCGGCCTTGTTGGCAAAGGGGCAGGGAGCCCCCAAAGCATCTTGCTTCCAGCTCTTTGGGAAGCTAAGAAACAACTGGCTCTGCCCAGTGCTGTTACAGCCTAAGAGACAATCTCTTACCAAGGCCTGTGAAATGCAATTTGTTGGTGGCCTGATCTAGCTGAAGTAGAACTTCTGCTCTGGGTGTGCTCCATTGGCCTAGAGCTGCCTGGCCCAAAGGGCCGCCTTGTTTGCAAAGGGGATGAGAGGCCCCAAAGCATCTTGCTTCCAGCTCTTCGGGAAGCTAAGAAACATCTGGCGTTGCCCAGTGCTCTTACAGCCTACCGGGAACATCTCTTACCAAGGCCTGTGAAACGCAGTTTGTTGGTGGCCGGAACTGGCCGAAGTAGAACTTCTGCTCTGGGTGTGCTCCACTGGCCTAGAGCTACCTGCCCCAAAGGGCTGCCTTGATTCCAAAGTGAGAGAGTGGCACCAAAGCATCTTGCTTCCAGCTCTTCGGGAAGCTAAGAAACATCTGGCGTTGCCCAGTGCTCTTACAGCCTACCGGGAACATCTCTTACCAAGGCCTGTGAAACGCAGTTTCCTGGCAGGCCTGATCTGGCTGAAGTAGAACTTCTGCTCTGGGTGTGCTCCATTGCCCTAGAGCTGCCAGGCCCAAGGTGCTGCCTTGTTTCCAAAGGGGCAGAGAGGCCCCAAAGCATCTTGCTTCCAGCTCTCTGGGAAGCTAAGAACCAACTCGCTCTGGCCCGTGCTCTTACAGCCTACCGGGAACATGTCTTTGAAAGGCCTGTGAAACGCAGTTTCTTGGCAGGCCTCATCTGGCTGAAGTAGAACTCCGGCTCTGGGTGTGCTCCATTGCCCTAGAGCTGCCAGGCCCAAAGTGCTGCCCTGTTTCCAAGGGGCAGAGAGGCCCAAAGCATCTTGCTTCCCGGTCTTTGCGAAGCTAAGAAACAACTGGCTCTGCCCAGTGCTCTTACACCTACCGGGAACATCTCTTACCAAGGCCTGTCAAACGCTGTTTCTTTGCAGGCCTGATCAGGCTGAAGTAGAACTCCTGCTCTGCGTGTGCTCCATTGGCCTAGAGCTTCCCGACCCAAAAGGCTGCCTTGTTCCCAAACGGGCAGAGGGGTCCCAAGCATCTTGCTTCCAGCTTTTCAGGAAGGTAAGAAACAACTGGCTCTGCCCAGTGCTCTTACAGCCTACCGGGAACATCTCTTACCAAGGCCTGTGAAACGCAGTTTCCGGGCAGGCCTGATCTGGCTGAAGTAGAACTTCTGCTCTGGGTGTGCTCCATTGCCCTAGAGCTGCCAGGCCCAAAGGGCTGCCTTGTTTCCAAAGACGGAGAGTGGACCCAAAGCATCTTGCTCCCAGCTCTTCGGGAAGCTAAGAAACAGCTGGCTCTGCCCAGTGCTCTTACAGCCTAAGAGAACATGTCTTTGAAAGGCCTGTGAAACGCAGTTTCTTGGCAGGCCTGACCTGGCTGAAGTAGAACTTCTGTTCTGGTTGTGCTACATAGGCCTAGAGCTACCAGGACCTAAGGGCTGCCTTGTTTCCAAAGGGGGAGAGAGGCCCCAAAGCATCTTGCCTCCAGCACTTTGGGAAGCTAAAAAACAACTGGTTCTGCCCAGTGCTCTCACAGCCTACCGTGAACATCTCGTACCAAGGGCTGTGAAACGCAGTTTCTGGGCAGGACTGATCTGCCTGAAGTAGAACTTCTGCTGTGGGTGTGCTCCATTGGCCTAGAGCTGCCATGCCCAAACGGCTGCCTTTTGTCCAAAGGGAGAGAGAGGCCCCAAAGCATCTTGCTTCCAGCTCTGTGGGAAGCTAAAGCAACTGGCTCTCCACAGTGCTCTCACAGCCTACCGGGAACATCTCTTACCAAGGCCTGTGAAACGCAGTTTCTTGGCAGGCCTGATCTGGCTGAAGTAGAACTCCTGCTCTGGGCGTGCTACTTTGGCCTAGAGCTGCCAGGCCCAAAGGGCCGCCTTGTTTCCAAAGGGGCTGAGAGTCCCCAAAGTATCTTGCTTCCAAATCTTTGGGAAGCTAAGAAACAACTGGCTCTGCACAGTGCTCTCACAGCCTACTGGCAACGTGACAGAGAAAGGCCTGTGAGACGCAGTTTCTTGGAAGGCCTGATCTGGCTGAGGTAGAACTTCTGCTCTGGGTGTACTCCATTGGCCTAGGGCTGCGAGGCCCAAAGGGCTGCCCTTATTTCCAAAGTGTGAGAGAGGCCCCAAAGCATCTTGCTTCCTGCTCTCTGGGAAGCTAAAACAACTGGCTCTGCACAGTGCTCTCAAAGCCAACCGGGAACGTCACATACAAAGGCCTGTGAAACGCAGCTTCTTGACAGGCCTTATCTGGCTGAGGTAGAACTTGTGCTCTGGGTGTGCTCCATTGGCCTAGAGCTGCCAGGCCCAAACGGCTGCCTTTATTTCCAAAGTGTGAGAGAGGCCCCAAAGCATCTTGCTTCCTGCTCTCTGGGAAGCTAAAATAACTGGCTCTGCACAGTGCTCTCAAAGCCAACCGGGAACGTCACATACAAAGGCCTGTGAAACGCAGCTTCTTGACAGGCCTTATCTGGCTGAGGTAGAACTTGTGCTCTGGGTGTGCTACTTTGGCCTAGAGCTGCCAGGCACAAAGGCTGCTTTGTTTCCAAAGGGGGAGAGAGGCCCCAAATCATGTTGCTTCCAGCTGTTTTTGAAGCTAAGAAATAACTCGCTCTGCCAGGTACTCTTACAGCCTTCCGGGAACACCTCTTACGAAGGCCTGTGAAAAGCAGTTTCTTGGCAGGCCTGATCTGGCTGAGGTAGAACTTCTGCTCTGGGTGTGCTCCATTGCCCTAGAGATGAAAGGCCAAAAGGGCTGCCTTGTTTCCAAAGGGGGAGAGAGGCCCCAAAGCATCTTGCTTCCACCTCTTGGGAAGCTAAGAAACAACTGGCTGTGCCCAGTGCTCTTATAGCCTAAGAGGACATCTCTTATCAAGGCCTGTGAAACGCACTGTCTAGGCAGGCCTGATCTGGAAGAAGTAGAACTTCTGCTCTGGTTGTGCTCCATTGCCCTAGAGCTGCCAGACCCAACGTGCTGCCTTGTTTCCAAAGGGGCAGAGAGGCCCCAAAGCGTCTTGCTTCCAGCTGTTTGGGAAACAAGGAAACAACTGGCTCTGCACCGTGCTCTCACAGCCTACCGGGAACGTCACATACAAAGGCCTCTGAAACGCAGTTCCTTGGCAGGCCTGATCTGGCTGAAGTAGGACTTCTGCTCTGTGTGTGCTCCATTGGCCTAGAGCTGAAAGGCCCAAAGGGATGCCTTGTTTGCAAAGAGGCAGAGAGGCCCCAAAGCATCTTGCTTCCAGCTCTTTGGGAAGCTAAGAAACAACTGTCTCTTCCCAGTGCTCTAACAGAGTACCGGCAACATCTCTTACCAAAGCCTTTGAAACGCAGTTTCTTGGCAGGCCTTATCTGGCTGAGGTAGAACTTCTGCTCTGGGTGTGCTCCATTGGCCTAGAGCTGAAAGGCCCAAAGGTCGGCCTTGTTGGCAAAGGGGCAGGGAGCCCCCAAAGCATCTTGCTTCCAGCTCTTTGGGAAGCTAAGAAACAACTGGCTCTGCCCAGTGCTCTTACAGCCTAAGAGAAAATCTCTTACCAAGGCCTGTGAAATGCACTTTGTTGGTGGCCTGATCTAGCTGAAGTAGAACTTCTGCTCTGGGTGTGCTCCATTGACCTAGAGCAGCCTGGCCCAAAGGGCCGCCTTGTTTGCAAAGGGGATGAGAGGCCCCAAAGCATCTTGCTTCCAGCTCTTCGGGAAGCTAAGAAACCTCTGGCGTTGCCCAGTGCTCTTACAGCCTACCGGGAACATCTCTTACCAAGGCCTGTGAAACGCAGTTTGTTGGTGGCCTGAACTGGCCGAAGTAGAACTTCTGCTCTGGGTGTGCTCCACTGGCCTAGAGCTACCTGCCCCAAAGGGCTGCCTTGATTCCAAAGTGAGAGAGTGGCACCATAGCATCTTGCTTCCAGCTCTTCGGGAAGCTAAGAAACATCTGGCGTTGCCCAGTGCTCTTACAGCCTACCGGGAACATCTCTTACGAAGGCCAGTGAAACGCCGTTTCCTCGCAGGCCTGATTTGGCTGAAGTAGAACTTCTGCTCTGGGTGTGCTCCATTGCCCTAGAGCTGCCAGGCCCAAACGGCTGCCTTGTGTCCAAAGGGAGAGACAGGCCCCAAAGCATCTTGCTTCCAGCTCTCTGGGAAGCTAAGAACCAACTCGCTCTGGCCCGTGCTCTTACAGCCTACCGGGAACATGTCTTTGAAAGGCCTGTGAAACGCAGTTTCTTGGCAGGCCTCATCTGGCTGAAGTAGAACTCCGGCTCTGGGTGTGCTCCATTGCCCTAGAGCTGCCAGGCCCAAAGTGCTGCCCTGTTTCCAAGGGGCAGAGAGGCCCAAAGCATCTTGCTTCCCGGTCTTTGCGAAGCTAAGAAACAACTGGCTCTGCCCAGTGCTCTTACACCTACCGGGAACATCTCTTACCAAGGCCTGTCAAACGCTGTTTCTTTGCAGGCCTGATCAGGCTGAAGTAGAACTCCTGCTCTGCGTGTGCTCCATTGGCCTAGAGCTTCCCGACCCAAAAGGCTGCCTTGTTCCCAAACGGGCACAGGGGTCCCAAGCATCTTGCTTCCAGCTTTTCAGGAAGGTAAGAAACAACTGGCTCTGCCCAGTGCTCTTACAGCCTACCGGGAACATCTCTTACCAAGGCCTGTGAAACGCAGTTTCCTGGCAGGCCTGATCTGGCTGAAGTAGAACTTCTGCTCTGGGTGTGCTCCATTGCCCTAGAGCTGCCAGGCCCAAAGGGCTGCCTTGTTTCCAAAGACGGAGAGTGGACCCAAAGCATCTTGCTCCCAGCTCTTCGGGAAGCTAAGAAACAGCTGGCTCTGCCCAGTGCTCTTACAGCCTAAGAGAACATGTCTTTGAAAGGCCTGTGAAACGCAGTTTCTTGGCAGGCCTGACCTGGCTGAAGTAGAACTTCTGTTCTGGTTGTGCTACATAGGCCTAGAGCTACCAGGACCTAAGGGCTGCCTTGTTTCCAAAGGGGGAGAGAGGCCCCAAAGCATCTTGCCTCCAGCACTTTGGGAAGCTAAAAAACAACTGGTTCTGCCCAGTGCTCTCACAGCCTACCGTGAACATCTCTTACCAAGGGCTGTGAAACGCAGTTTCTGGGCAGGACTGATCTGCCTGAAGTAGAACTTCTGCTGTGGGTGTGCTCCATTGGCCTAGAGCTGCCAGGCCCAAACGGCTGCCTTGTGTCCAAAGGGAGAGAGAGGCCCCAAAGCATCTTGCTTCCAGCTCTGTGGGAAGCTAAAGCAACTGGCTCTCCACAGTGCTCTCACAGCCTACCGGGAACATCTCTTACCAAGGCCTGTGAAACGCAGTTTCTTGGCAGGCCTGATCTGGCTGAAGTAGAACTCCTGCTCTGGGCGTGCTACTTTGGCCTAGAGCTGCCAGGCCCAAAGGGCCGCCTTGTTTCCAAAGGGGCTGAGAGTCCCCAAAGTATCTTGCTTCCAAATCTTTGGGAAGCTAAGAAACAACTGGCTCTGCACAGTGCTCTCACAGCCTACCGGCAACGTGACAGAGAAAGGCCTGTGAGACGCAGTTTCTTGGAAGGCCTGATCTGGCTGAGGTAGAACTTCTGCTCTGGGTGTACTCCATTGGCCTAGGGCTGCCAGGCCCAAAGGGCTGCCTTTATTTCCAAAGTGTGAGAGAGGCCCCAAAGCATCTTGCTTCCTGCTCTCTGGGAAGCTAAAACAACTGGCTCTGCACAGTGCTCTCAAAGCCAACCGGGAACGTCACATACAAAGGCCTGTGAAACGCAGCTTCTTGACAGGCCTTATCTGGCTGAGGTAGAACTTGTGCTCTGGGTGTGCTCCATTGGCCTAGAGCTGCCAGGCCCAAACGGCTGCCTTGTGTCCAAAGGGAGAGAGAGGCCCCAAAGCATCTTGCTTCCAGCTCTGTGGGAAGCTAAAGCAACTGGCTCTCCACAGTGCTCTCACAGCCTACCGGGAACATCTCTTACCAAGGCCTGTGAAACGCAGTTTCTTGGCAGGCCTGATCTGGCTGAAGTAGAACTCCTGCTCTGGGCGTGCTACTTTGGCCTAGAGCTGCCAGGCCCAAAGGGCCGCCTTGTTTCCAAAGGGGCTGAGAGTCCCCAAAGTATCTTGCTTCCAAATCTTTGGGAAGCTAAGAAACAACTGGCTCTGCACAGTGCTCTCACAGCCTACCGGCAACGTGACAGAGAAAGGCCTGTGAGACGCAGTTTCTTGGAAGGCCTGATCTGGCTGAGGTAGAACTTCTGCTCTGGGTGTACTCCATTGGCCTAGGGCTGCCAGGCCCAAAGGGCTGCCTTTATTTCCAAAGTGTGAGAGAGGCCCCAAAGCATCTTGCTTCCTGCTCTCTGGGAAGCTAAAACAACTGGCTCTGCACAGTGCTCTCAAAGCCAACCGGGAACGTCACATACAAAGGCCTGTGAAACGCAGCTTCTTGACAGGCCTTATCTGGCTGAGGTAGAACTTGTGCTCTGGGTGTGCTACTTTGGCCTAGAGCTGCCAGGCACAAAGGCTGCTTTGTTTCCAAAGGGGGAGAGAGGCCCCAAATCATGTTGCTTCCAGCTGTTTTTGAAGCTAAGAAACAACTCGCTCTGCCAGGTACTCTTACAGCCTTCCGGGAACACCTCTTACGAAGGCCTGTGAAAAGCAGTTTCTTGGCAGGCCTGATCTGGCTGAGGTAGAACTTCTGCTCTGGGTGTGCTCCATTGCCCTAGAGATGAAAGGCCAAAAGGGCTGCCTTGTTTCCAAAGGGGGAGAGAGGCCCCAAAGCATCTTGCTTCCACCTCTTGGGAAGCTAAGAAACAACTGGCTGTGCCCAGTGCTCTTATAGCCTAAGAGAACATCTCTTATCAAGGCCTGTGAAACGCACTTTCTAGGCAGGCCTGATCTGGAAGAAGTAGAACTTCTGCTCTGGTTGTGCTCCATTGCCCTAGAGCTGCCAGACCCAACGTGCTGCCTTGTTTCCAAAGGGGCAGAGAGGCCCCAAAGCGTCTTGCTTCCAGCTGTTTGGGAAACAAGGAAACAACTGGCTCTGCACCGTGCTCTCACAGCCTACCGGGAACGTCACATACAAAGGCCTCTGAAACGCAGTTCCTTGGCAGGCCTGATCTGGCTGAAGTAGGACTTCTGCTTTGGGTGTGCTCCATTGGCCTAGAGCTGAAAGGCCCAAAGGGATGCCTTGTTTGCCAAGGGCCAGAGAGGCCCCAAAGCATCTTGCTTCCAGCTCTTTGGGAAGCTAAGAAACAACTGTCTCTGCCCAGTGCTCTAACAGAGTACCGGCAACATCTCTTACCAAAGCCTTTGAAACGCAGTTTCTTGGCAGGCCTTATCTGGCTGAGGTAGAACTTCTGCTCTGGGTGTGCTCCATTGGCCTAGAGCTGAAAGGCCCAAAGGTCGGCCTTGTTGGCAAAGGGGCAGGGAGCCCCCAAAGCATCTTGCTTCCAGCTCTTTGGGAAGCTAAGAAACAACTGGCTCTGCCCAGTGCTGTTACAGCCTAAGAGACAATCTCTTACCAAGGCCTGTGAAATGCAATTTGTTGGTGGCCTGATCTAGCTGAAGTAGAACTTCTGCTCTGGGTGTGCTCCATTGGCCTAGAGCTGCCTGGCCCAAAGGGCCGCCTTGTTTGCAAAGGGGATGAGAGGCCCCAAAGCATCTTGCTTCCAGCTCTTCGGGAAGCTAAGAAACATCTGGCGTTGCCCAGTGCTCTTACAGCCTACCGGGAACATCTCTTACCAAGGCCTGTGAAACGCAGTTTGTTGGTGGCCGGAACTGGCCGAAGTAGAACTTCTGCTCTGGGTGTGCTCCACTGGCCTAGAGCTACCTGCCCCAAAGGGCTGCCTTGATTCCAAAGTGAGAGAGTGGCACCAAAGCATCTTGCTTCCAGCTCTTCGGGAAGCTAAGAAACATCTGGCGTTGCCCAGTGCTCTTACAGCCTACCGGGAACATCTCTTACCAAGGCCTGTGAAACGCAGTTTCCTGGCAGGCCTGATCTGGCTGAAGTAGAACTTCTGCTCTGGGTGTGCTCCATTGCCCTAGAGCTGCCAGGCCCAAGGTGCTGCCTTGTTTCCAAAGGGGCAGAGAGGCCCCAAAGCATCTTGCTTCCAGCTCTCTGGGAAGCTAAGAACCAACTCGCTCTGGCCCGTGCTCTTACAGCCTACCGGGAACATGTCTTTGAAAGGCCTGTGAAACGCAGTTTCTTGGCAGGCCTCATCTGGCTGAAGTAGAACTCCGGCTCTGGGTGTGCTCCATTGCCCTAGAGCTGCCAGGCCCAAAGTGCTGCCCTGTTTCCAAGGGGCAGAGAGGCCCAAAGCATCTTGCTTCCCGGTCTTTGCGAAGCTAAGAAACAACTGGCTCTGCCCAGTGCTCTTACACCTACCGGGAACATCTCTTACCAAGGCCTGTCAAACGCTGTTTCTTTGCAGGCCTGATCAGGCTGAAGTAGAACTCCTGCTCTGCGTGTGCTCCATTGGCCTAGAGCTTCCCGACCCAAAAGGCTGCCTTGTTCCCAAACGGGCAGAGGGGTCCCAAGCATCTTGCTTCCAGCTTTTCAGGAAGGTAAGAAACAACTGGCTCTGCCCAGTGCTCTTACAGCCTACCGGGAACATCTCTTACCAAGGCCTGTGAAACGCAGTTTCCGGGCAGGCCTGATCTGGCTGAAGTAGAACTTCTGCTCTGGGTGTGCTCCATTGCCCTAGAGCTGCCAGGCCCAAAGGGCTGCCTTGTTTCCAAAGACGGAGAGTGGACCCAAAGCATCTTGCTCCCAGCTCTTCGGGAAGCTAAGAAACAGCTGGCTCTGCCCAGTGCTCTTACAGCCTAAGAGAACATGTCTTTGAAAGGCCTGTGAAACGCAGTTTCTTGGCAGGCCTGACCTGGCTGAAGTAGAACTTCTGTTCTGGTTGTGCTACATAGGCCTAGAGCTACCAGGACCTAAGGGCTGCCTTGTTTCCAAAGGGGGAGAGAGGCCCCAAAGCATCTTGCCTCCAGCACTTTGGGAAGCTAAAAAACAACTGGTTCTGCCCAGTGCTCTCACAGCCTACCGTGAACATCTCTTACCAAGGGCTGTGAAACGCAGTTTCTGGGCAGGACTGATCTGCCTGAAGTAGAACTTCTGCTGTGGGTGTGCTCCATTGGCCTAGAGCTGCCAGGCCCAAACGGCTGCCTTGTGTCCAAAGGGAGAGAGAGGCCCCAAAGCATCTTGCTTCCAGCTCTGTGGGAAGCTAAAGCAACTGGCTCTCCACAGTGCTCTCACAGCCTACCGGGAACATCTCTTACCAAGGCCTGTGAAACGCAGTTTCTTGGCAGGCCTGATCTGGCTGAAGTAGAACTCCTGCTCTGGGCGTGCTACTTTGGCCTAGAGCTGCCAGGCCCAAAGGGCCGCCTTGTTTCCAAAGGGGCTGAGAGTCCCCAAAGTATCTTGCTTCCAAATCTTTGGGAAGCTAAGAAACAACTGGCTCTGCACAGTGCTCTCACAGCCTACCGGCAACGTGACAGAGAAAGGCCTGTGAGACGCAGTTTCTTGGAAGGCCTGATCTGGCTGAGGTAGAACTTCTGCTCTGGGTGTACTCCATTGGCCTAGGGCTGCCAGGCCCAAAGGGCTGCCTTTATTTCCAAAGTGTGAGAGAGGCCCCAAAGCATCTTGCTTCCTGCTCTCTGGGAAGCTAAAACAACTGGCTCTGCACAGTGCTCTCAAAGCCAACCGGGAACGTCACATACAAAGGCCTGTGAAACGCAGCTTCTTGACAGGCCTTATCTGGCTGAGGTAGAACTTGTGCTCTGGGTGTGCTACTTTGGCCTAGAGCTGCCAGGCACAAAGGCTGCTTTGTTTCCAAAGGGGGAGAGAGGCCCCAAATCATGTTGCTTCCAGCTGTTTTTGAAGCTAAGAAACAACTCGCTCTGCCAGGTACTCTTACAGCCTTCCGGGAACACCTCTTACGAAGGCCTGTGAAAAGCAGTTTCTTGGCAGGCCTGATCTGGCTGAGGTAGAACTTCTGCTCTGGGTGTGCTCCATTGCCCTAGAGATGAAAGGCCAAAAGGGCTGCCTTGTTTCCAAAGGGGGAGAGAGGCCCCAAAGCATCTTGCTTCCACCTCTTGGGAAGCTAAGAAACAACTGGCTGTGCCCAGTGCTCTTATAGCCTAAGAGAACATCTCTTATCAAGGCCTGTGAAACGCACTGTCTAGGCAGGCCTGATCTGGAAGAAGTAGAACTTCTGCTCTGGTTGTGCTCCATTGCCCTAGAGCTGCCAGACCCAACGTGCTGCCTTGTTTCCAAAGGGGCAGAGAGGCCCCAAAGCGTCTTGCTTCCAGCTGTTTGGGAAACAAGGAAACAACTGGCTCTGCACCGTGCTCTCACAGCCTACCGGGAACGTCACATACAAAGGCCTCTGAAACGCAGTTCCTTGGCAGGCCTGATCTGGCTGAAGTAGGACTTCTGCTCTGGGTGTGCTCCATTGGCCTAGAGCTGAAAGGCCCAAAGGTCGGCCTTGTTGGCAAAGGGGCAGGGAGCCCCCAAAGCATCTTGCTTCCAGCTCTTTGGGAAGCTAAGAAACAACTGGCTCTGCCCAGTGCTCTTACAGCCTAAGAGACAATCTCTTACCAAGGCCTGTGAAATGCACTTTGTTGGTGGCCTGATCTAGCTGAAGTAGAACTTCTGCTCTGGGTGTGCTCCATTGGCCTAGAGCTGCCTGGCCCAAAGGGCCGCCTTGTTTGCAAAGGGGATGAGAGGCCCCAAATCATCTTGCTTCCAGCTCTTCGGGAAGCTAAGAAACATCTGGCGTTGCCCAGTGCTCTTACAGCCTACCGGGAACATCTCTTACCAAGGCCTGTGAAACGCAGTTTGTTGGTGGCCGGAACTGGCCGAAGTAGAACTTCTGCTCTGGGTGTGCTCCACTGGCCTAGAGCTACCTGCCCCAAAGGGCTGCCTTGATTCCAAAGTGAGAGAGTGGCACCAAAGCATCTTGCTTCCAGCTCTTCGGGAAGCTAAGAAACATCTGGCGTTGCCCAGTGCTCTTACAGCCTACCGGGAACATCTCTTACCAAGGCCTGTGAAACGCAGTTTCCTGGCAGGCCTGATCTGGCTGAAGTAGAACTTCTGCTCTGGGTGTGCTCCATTGCCCTAGAGCTGCCAGGCCCAAGGTGCTGCCTTGTTTCCAAAGGGGCAGAGAGGCCCCAAAGCATCTTGCTTCCAGCTCTCTGGGAAGCTAAGAACCAACTCGCTCTGGCCCGTGCTCTTACAGCCTACCGGGAACATGTCTTTGAAAGGCCTGTGAAACGCAGTTTCTTGGCAGGCCTCATCTGGCTGAAGTAGAACTCCGGCTCTGGGTGTGCTCCATTGCCCTAGAGCTGCCAGGCCCAAAGTGCTGCCCTGTTTCCAAGGGGCAGAGAGGCCCAAAGCATCTTGCTTCCCGGTCTTTGCGAAGCTAAGAAACAACTGGCTCTGCCCAGTGCTCTTACACCTACCGGGAACATCTCTTACCAAGGCCTGTCAAACGCTGTTTCTTTGCAGGCCTGATCAGGCTGAAGTAGAACTCCTGCTCTGCGTGTGCTCCATTGGCCTAGAGCTTCCCGACCCAAAAGGCTGCCTTGTTCCCAAACGGGCAGAGGGGTCCCAAGCATCTTGCTTCCAGCTTTTCAGGAAGGTAAGAAACAACTGGCTCTGCCCAGTGCTCTTACAGCCTACCGGGAACATCTCTTACCAAGGCCTGTGAAACGCAGTTTCCGGGCAGGCCTGATCTGGCTGAAGTAGAACTTCTGCTCTGGGTGTGCTCCATTGCCCTAGAGCTGCCAGGCCCAAAGGGCTGCCTTGTTTCCAAAGACGGAGAGTGGACCCAAAGCATCTTGCTCCCAGCTCTTCGGGAAGCTAAGAAACAGCTGGCTCTGCCCAGTGCTCTTACAGCCTAAGAGAACATGTCTTTGAAAGGCCTGTGAAACGCAGTTTCTTGGCAGGCCTGACCTGGCTGAAGTAGAACTTCTGTTCTGGTTGTGCTACATAGGCCTAGAGCTACCAGGACCTAAGGGCTGCCTTGTTTCCAAAGGGGGAGAGAGGCCCCAAAGCATCTTGCCTCCAGCACTTTGGGAAGCTAAAAAACAACTGGTTCTGCCCAGTGCTCTCACAGCCTACCGTGAACATCTCTTACCAAGGGCTGTGAAACGCAGTTTCTGGGCAGGACTGATCTGCCTGAAGTAGAACTTCTGCTGTGGGTGTGCTCCATTGGCCTAGAGCTGCCAGGCCCAAACGGCTGCCTTGTGTCCAAAGGGAGAGAGAGGCCCCAAAGCATCTTGCTTCCAGCTCTGTGGGAAGCTAAAGCAACTGGCTCTCCACAGTGCTCTCACAGCCTACCGGGAACATCTCTTACCAAGGCCTGTGAAACGCAGTTTCTTGGCAGGCCTGATCTGGCTGAAGTAGAACTCCTGCTCTGGGCGTGCTACTTTGGCCTAGAGCTGCCAGGCCCAAAGGGCCGCCTTGTTTCCAAAGGGGCTGAGAGTCCCCAAAGTATCTTGCTTCCAAATCTTTGGGAAGCTAAGAAACAACTGGCTCTGCACAGTGCTCTCACAGCCTACCGGCAACGTGACAGAGAAAGGCCTGTGAGACGCAGTTTCTTGGAAGGCCTGATCTGGCTGAGGTAGAACTTCTGCTCTGGGTGTACTCCATTGGCCTAGGGCTGCCAGGACCAAAGGGCTGCCCTTATTTCCAAAGTGTGAGAGAGGCCCCAAAGCATCTTGCTTCCTGCTCTCTGGGAAGCTAAAACAACTGGCTCTGCACAGTGCTCTCAAAGCCAACCGGGAACGTCACATACAAAGGCCTGTGAAACGCAGCTTCTTGACAGGCCTTATCTGGCTGAGGTAGAACTTGTGCTCTGGGTGTGCTACTTTGGCCTAGAGCTGCCAGGCACAAAGGCTGCTTTGTTTCCAAAGGGGGAGAGAGGCCCCAAATCATGTTGCTTCCAGCTGTTTTTGAAGCTAAGAAACAACTCGCTCTGCCAGGTACTCTTACAGCCTTCCGGGAACACCTCTTACGAAGGCCTGTGAAAAGCAGTTTCTTGGCAGGCCTGATCTGGCTGAGGTAGAACTTCTGCTCTGGGTGTGCTCCATTGCCCTAGAGATGAAAGGCCAAAAGGGCTGCCTTGTTTCCAAAGGGGGAGAGAGGCCCCAAAGCATCTTGCTTCCACCTCTTGGGAAGCTAAGAAACAACTGGCTGTGCCCAGTGCTCTTATAGCCTAAGAGAACATCTCTTATCAAGGCCTGTGAAACGCACTGTCTAGGCAGGCCTGATCTGGAAGAAGTAGAACTTCTGCTCTGGTTGTGCTCCATTGCCCTAGAGCTGCCAGACCCAACGTGCTGCCTTGTTTCCAAAGGGGCAGAGAGGCCCCAAAGCGTCTTGCTTCCAGCTGTTTGGGAAACAAGGAAACAACTGGCTCTGCACCGTGCTCTCACAGCCTACCGGGAACGTCACATACAAAGGCCTCTGAAACGCAGTTCCTTGGCAGGCCTGATCTGGCTGAAGTAGGACTTCTGCTCTGGGTGTGCTCCATTGGCCTAGAGCTGAAAGGCCCAAAGGTCAGCCTTGTTGGCAAAGGGGCAGGGAGCCCCCAAAGCATCTTGCTTCCAGCTCTTTGGGAAGCTAAGAAACAACTGGCTCTGCCCAGTGCTGTTACAGCCTAAGAGACAATATCTTACCAAGGCCTGTGAAATGCACTTTGTTGGTGGCCTGATCTAGCTGAAGTAGAACTTCTGCTCTGGGTGTGCTCCATTGGCCTAGAGCTGCCTGGCCCAAAGGGCCGCCTTGTTTGCAAAGGGGATGAGAGGCCCCAAAGCATCTTGCTTCCAGCTCTTCGGGAAGCTAAGAAACATCTGGCGTTGCCCAGTGCTCTTACAGACTACCGGGAACATCTCTTACCAGGCCTGTGAAACGCAGTTTGTTGGTGGCCGGAACTGGCCGAAGTAGAACTTCTGCTCTGGGTGTGCTCCACTGGCCTAGAGCTACCTGCCCCAAAGGGCTGCCTTGATTCCAAAGTGAGAGAGTGGCACCAAAGCATCTTGCTTCCAGCTCTTCGGGAAGCTAAGAAACATCTGGCGTTGCCCAGTGCTCTTACAGCCTACCGGGAACATCTCTTACCAAGGCCTGTGAAACGCAGTTTCCTGGCAGGCCTGATCTGGCTGAAGTAGAACTTCTGCTCTGGGTGTGCTCCATTGCCCTAGAGCTGCCAGGCCCAAGGTGCTGCCTTGTTTCCAAAGGGAGAGACAGGCCCCAAAGCATCTTGCTTCCAGCTCTCTGGGAAGCTAAGAACCAACTCGCTCTGGCCCGTGCTTTACAGCCTACCGGGAACATGTCTTTGAAAGGCCTGTGAAACGCAGTTTCTTGGCAGGCCTCATCTGGCTGAAGTAGAACTCCGGCTCTGGGTGTGCTCCATTGCCCTAGAGCTGCCAGGCCCAAAGTGCTGCCCTGTTTCCAAGGGGCAGAGAGGCCCAAAGCATCTTGCTTCCCGGTCTTTGCGAAGCTAAGAAACAACTGGCTCTGCCCAGTGCTCTTACACCTACCGGGAACATCTCTTACCAAGGCCTGTCAAACGCTGTTTCTTTGCAGGCCTGATCAGGCTGAAGTAGAACTCCTGCTCTGCGTGTGCTCCATTGGCCTAGAGCTTCCCGACCCAAAAGGCTGCCTTGTTCCCAAACGGGCAGAGGGGTCCCAAGCATCTTGCTTCCAGCTTTTCAGGAAGGTAAGAAACAACTGGCTCTGCCCAGTGCTCTTACAGCCTACCGGGAACATCTCTTACCAAGGCCTGTGAAACGCAGTTTCCTGGCAGGCCTGATCTGGCTGAAGTAGAACTTCTGCTCTGGGTGTGCTCCATTGCCCTAGAGCTGCCAGGCCCAAAGGGCTGCCTTGTTTCCAAAGACGGAGAGTGGACCCAAAGCATCTTGCTCCCAGCTCTTCGGGAAGCTAAGAAACAGCTGGCTCGGCACAGTGCTCTTACAGCCTAAGAGAACATGTCTTTGAAAGGCCTGTGAAACGCAGTTTCTTGGCAGGCCTGACCTGGCTGAAGTAGAACTTCTGCTCTGGTTGTGCTCCATTGCCCTAGAGCTGCCAGACCCAACGTGCTGCCTTGTTTCCAAAGGGGCAGAGAGGCCCCAAAGCGTCTTGCTTCCAGCTGTTTGGGAAACAAGGAAACAACTGGCTCTGCACCGTGCTCTCACAGCCTACCGGGAACGTCACATACAAAGGCCTCTGAAACGCAGTTCCTTGGCAGGCCTGATCTGGCTGAAGTAGGACTTCTGCTTTGGGTGTGCTCCATTGGCCTAGAGCTGAAAGGCCCAAAGGGATGCCTTGTTTGCCAAGGGCCAGAGAGGCCCCAAAGCATCTTGCTTCCAGCTCTTTGGCAAGCTTAGAAACAACTGTCTCTGCCCAGTGCTCTAACAGAGTACCGGCAACATCTCTTACCAAAGCCTTTGAAACGCAGTTTCTTGGCAGGCCTTATCTGGCTGAGGTAGAACTTCTGCTCTGGGTGTGCTCCATTGGCCTAGAGCTGAAAGGCCCAAAGGTCGGCCTTGTTGGCAAAGGGGCAGGGAGCCCCCAAAGCATCTTGCTTCCAGCTCTTTGGGAAGCTAAGAAACAACTGGCTCTGCCCAGTGCTGTTACAGCCTAAGAGACAATCTCTTACCAAGGCCTGTGAAATGCAATTTGTTGGTGGCCTGATCTAGCTGAAGTAGAACTTCTGCTCTGGGTGTGCTCCATTGGCCTAGAGCTGCCTGGCCCAAAGGGCCGCCTTGTTTGCAAAGGGGATGAGAGGCCCCAAAGCATCTTGCTTCCAGCTCTTCGGGAAGCTAAGAAACATCTGGCGTTGCCCAGTGCTCTTACAGCCTACCGGGAACATCTCTTACCAAGGCCTGTGAAACGCAGTTTGTTGGTGGCCGGAACTGGCCGAAGTAGAACTTCTGCTCTGGGTGTGCTCCACTGGCCTAGAGCTACCTGCCCCAAAGGGCTGCCTTGATTCCAAAGTGAGAGAGTGGCACCAAAGCATCTTGCTTCCAGCTCTTCGGGAAGCTAAGAAACATCTGGCGTTGCCCAGTGCTCTTACAGCCTACCGGGAACATCTCTTACCAAGGCCTGTGAAACGCAGTTTCCTGGCAGGCCTGATCTGGCTGAAGTAGAACTTCTGCTCTGGGTGTGCTCCATTGCCCTAGAGCTGCCAGGCCCAAGGTGCTGCCTTGTTTCCAAAGGGGCAGAGAGGCCCCAAAGCATCTTGCTTCCAGCTCTCTGGGAAGCTAAGAACCAACTCGCTCTGGCCCGTGCTCTTACAGCCTACCGGGAACATGTCTTTGAAAGGCCTGTGAAACGCAGTTTCTTGGCAGGCCTCATCTGGCTGAAGTAGAACTCCGGCTCTGGGTGTGCTCCATTGCCCTAGAGCTGCCAGGCCCAAAGTGCTGCCCTGTTTCCAAGGGGCAGAGAGGCCCAAAGCATCTTGCTTCCCGGTCTTTGCGAAGCTAAGAAACAACTGGCTCTGCCCAGTGCTCTTACACCTACCGGGAACATCTCTTACCAAGGCCTGTCAAACGCTGTTTCTTTGCAGGCCTGATCAGGCTGAAGTAGAACTCCTGCTCTGCGTGTGCTCCATTGGCCTAGAGCTTCCCGACCCAAAAGGCTGCCTTGTTCCCAAACGGGCAGAGGGGTCCCAAGCATCTTGCTTCCAGCTTTTCAGGAAGGTAAGAAACAACTGGCTCTGCCCAGTGCTCTTACAGCCTACCGGGAACATCTCTTACCAAGGCCTGTGAAACGCAGTTTCCGGGCAGGCCTGATCTGGCTGAAGTAGAACTTCTGCTCTGGGTGTGCTCCATTGCCCTAGAGCTGCCAGGCCCAAAGGGCTGCCTTGTTTCCAAAGACGGAGAGTGGACCCAAAGCATCTTGCTCCCAGCTCTTCGGGAAGCTAAGAAACAGCTGGCTCTGCCCAGTGCTCTTACAGCCTAAGAGAACATGTCTTTGAAAGGCCTGTGAAACGCAGTTTCTTGGCAGGCCTGACCTGGCTGAAGTAGAACTTCTGTTCTGGTTGTGCTACATAGGCCTAGAGCTACCAGGACCTAAGGGCTGCCTTGTTTCCAAAGGGGGAGAGAGGCCCCAAAGCATCTTGCCTCCAGCACTTTGGGAAGCTAAAAAACAACTGGTTCTGCCCAGTGCTCTCACAGCCTACCGTGAACATCTCGTACCAAGGGCTGTGAAACGCAGTTTCTGGGCAGGACTGATCTGCCTGAAGTAGAACTTCTGCTGTGGGTGTGCTCCATTGGCCTAGAGCTGCCATGCCCAAACGGCTGCCTTTTGTCCAAAGGGAGAGAGAGGCCCCAAAGCATCTTGCTTCCAGCTCTGTGGGAAGCTAAAGCAACTGGCTCTCCACAGTGCTCTCACAGCCTACCGGGAACATCTCTTACCAAGGCCTGTGAAACGCAGTTTCTTGGCAGGCCTGATCTGGCTGAAGTAGAACTCCTGCTCTGGGCGTGCTACTTTGGCCTAGAGCTGCCAGGCCCAAAGGGCCGCCTTGTTTCCAAAGGGGCTGAGAGTCCCCAAAGTATCTTGCTTCCAAATCTTTGGGAAGCTAAGAAACAACTGGCTCTGCACAGTGCTCTCACAGCCTACTGGCAACGTGACAGAGAAAGGCCTGTGAGACGCAGTTTCTTGGAAGGCCTGATCTGGCTGAGGTAGAACTTCTGCTCTGGGTGTACTCCATTGGCCTAGGGCTGCGAGGCCCAAAGGGCTGCCCTTATTTCCAAAGTGTGAGAGAGGCCCCAAAGCATCTTGCTTCCTGCTCTCTGGGAAGCTAAAACAACTGGCTCTGCACAGTGCTCTCAAAGCCAACCGGGAACGTCACATACAAAGGCCTGTGAAACGCAGCTTCTTGACAGGCCTTATCTGGCTGAGGTAGAACTTGTGCTCTGGGTGTGCTCCATTGGCCTAGAGCTGCCAGGCCCAAACGGCTGCCTTTATTTCCAAAGTGTGAGAGAGGCCCCAAAGCATCTTGCTTCCTGCTCTCTGGGAAGCTAAAATAACTGGCTCTGCACAGTGCTCTCAAAGCCAACCGGGAACGTCACATACAAAGGCCTGTGAAACGCAGCTTCTTGACAGGCCTTATCTGGCTGAGGTAGAACTTGTGCTCTGGGTGTGCTCCTTTGGCCTAGAGCTGCCAGGCACAAAGGCTGCTTTGTTTCCAAAGGGGGAGAGAGGCCCCAAATCATGTTGCTTCCAGCTGTTTTTGAAGCTAAGAAATAACTCGCTCTGCCAGGTACTCTTACAGCCTTCCGGGAACACCTCTTACGAAGGCCTGTGAAAAGCAGTTTCTTGGCAGGCCTGATCTGGCTGAGGTAGAACTTCTGCTCTGGGTGTGCTCCATTGCCCTAGAGATGAAAGGCCAAAAGGGCTGCCTTGTTTCCAAAGGGGGAGAGAGGCCCCAAAGCATCTTGCTTCCACCTCTTGGGAAGCTAAGAAACAACTGGCTGTGCCCAGTGCTCTTATAGCCTAAGAGGACATCTCTTATCAAGGCCTGTGAAACGCACTGTCTAGGCAGGCCTGATCTGGAAGAAGTAGAACTTCTGCTCTGGTTGTGCTCCATTGCCCTAGAGCTGCCAGACCCAACGTGCTGCCTTGTTTCCAAAGGGGCAGAGAGGCCCCAAAGCGTCTTGCTTCCAGCTGTTTGGGAAACAAGGAAACAACTGGCTCTGCACCGTGCTCTCACAGCCTACCGGGAACGTCACATACAAAGGCCTCTGAAACGCAGTTCCTTGGCAGGCCTGATCTGGCTGAAGTAGGACTTCTGCTTTGGGTGTGCTCCACTGGCCTAGAGCTACCTGCCCCAAAGGGCTGCCTTGATTCCAAAGTGAGAGAGTGGCACCAAAGCATCTTGCTTCCAGCTCTTCGGGAAGCTAAGAAACATCTGGCGTTGCCCAGTGCTCTTACAGCCTACCGGGAACATCTCTTACCAAGGCCTGTGAAACGCAGTTTGTTGGTGGCCGGAACTGGCCGAAGTAGAACTTCTGCTCTGGGTGTGCTCCACTGGCCTAGAGCTACCTGCCCCAAAGGGCTGCCTTGATTCCAAAGTGAGAGAGTGGCACCAAAGCATCTTGCTTCCAGCTCTTCGGGAAGCTAAGAAACATCTGGCGTTGCCCAGTGCTCTTACAGCCTACCGGGAACATCTCTTACCAAGGCCTGTGAAACGCAGTTTCCTGGCAGGCCTGATCTGGCTGAAGTAGAACTTCTGCTCTGGGTGTGCTCCATTGCCCTAGAGCTGCCAGGCCCAAGGTGCTGCCTTGTTTCCAAAGGGGCAGAGAGGCCCCAAAGCATCTTGCTTCCAGCTCTCTGGGAAGCTAAGAACCAACTCGCTCTGGCCCGTGCTCTTACAGCCTACCGGGAACATGTCTTTGAAAGGCCTGTGAAACGCAGTTTCTTGGCAGGCCTCATCTGGCTGAAGTAGAACTCCGGCTCTGGGTGTGCTCCATTGCCCTAGAGCTGCCAGGCCCAAAGTGCTGCCCTGTTTCCAAGGGGCAGAGAGGCCCAAAGCATCTTGCTTCCCGGTCTTTGCGAAGCTAAGAAACAACTGGCTCTGCCCAGTGCTCTTACACCTACCGGGAACATCTCTTACCAAGGCCTGTCAAACGCTGTTTCTTTGCAGGCCTGATCAGGCTGAAGTAGAACTCCTGCTCTGCGTGTGCTCCATTGGCCTAGAGCTTCCCGACCCAAAAGGCTGCCTTGTTCCCAAACGGGCAGAGGGGTCCCAAGCATCTTGCTTCCAGCTTTTCAGGAAGGTAAGAAACAACTGGCTCTGCCCAGTGCTCTTACAGCCTACCGGGAACATCTCTTACCAAGGCCTGTGAAACGCAGTTTCCGGGCAGGCCTGATCTGGCTGAAGTAGAACTTCTGCTCTGGGTGTGCTCCATTGCCCTAGAGCTGCCAGGCCCAAAGGGCTGCCTTGTTTCCAAAGACGGAGAGTGGACCCAAAGCATCTTGCTCCCAGCTCTTCGGGAAGCTAAGAAACAGCTGGCTCTGCCCAGTGCTCTTACAGCCTAAGAGAACATGTCTTTGAAAGGCCTGTGAAACGCAGTTTCTTGGCAGGCCTGACCTGGCTGAAGTAGAACTTCTGTTCTGGTTGTGCTACATAGGCCTAGAGCTACCAGGACCTAAGGGCTGCCTTGTTTCCAAAGGGGGAGAGAGGCCCCAAAGCATCTTGCCTCCAGCACTTTGGGAAGCTAAAAAACAACTGGTTCTGCCCAGTGCTCTCACAGCCTACCGTGAACATCTCTTACCAAGGGCTGTGAAACGCAGTTTCTGGGCAGGACTGATCTGCCTGAAGTAGAACTTCTGCTGTGGGTGTGCTCCATTGGCCTAGAGCTGCCAGGCCCAAACGGCTGCCTTGTGTCCAAAGGGAGAGAGAGGCCCCAAAGCATCTTGCTTCCAGCTCTGTGGGAAGCTAAAGCAACTGGCTCTCCACAGTGCTCTCACAGCCTACCGGGAACATCTCTTACCAAGGCCTGTGAAACGCAGTTTCTTGGCAGGCCTGATCTGGCTGAAGTAGAACTCCTGCTCTGGGCGTGCTACTTTGGCCTAGAGCTGCCAGGCCCAAAGGGCCGCCTTGTTTCCAAAGGGGCTGAGAGTCCCCAAAGTATCTTGCTTCCAAATCTTTGGGAAGCTAAGAAACAACTGGCTCTGCACAGTGCTCTCACAGCCTACCGGCAACGTGACAGAGAAAGGCCTGTGAGACGCAGTTTCTTGGAAGGCCTGATCTGGCTGAGGTAGAACTTCTGCTCTGGGTGTACTCCATTGGCCTAGGGCTGCCAGGCCCAAAGGGCTGCCTTTATTTCCAAAGTGTGAGAGAGGCCCCAAAGCATCTTGCTTCCTGCTCTCTGGGAAGCTAAAACAACTGGCTCTGCACAGTGCTCTCAAAGCCAACCGGGAACGTCACATACAAAGGCCTGTGAAACGCAGCTTCTTGACAGGCCTTATCTGGCTGAGGTAGAACTTGTGCTCTGGGTGTGCTACTTTGGCCTAGAGCTGCCAGGCACAAAGGCTGCTTTGTTTCCAAAGGGGGAGAGAGGCCCCAAATCATGTTGCTTCCAGCTGTTTTTGAAGCTAAGAAACAACTCGCTCTGCCAGGTACTCTTACAGCCTTCCGGGAACACCTCTTACGAAGGCCTGTGAAAAGCAGTTTCTTGGCAGGCCTGATCTGGCTGAGGTAGAACTTCTGCTCTGGGTGTGCTCCATTGCCCTAGAGATGAAAGGCCAAAAGGGCTGCCTTGTTTCCAAAGGGGGAGAGAGGCCCCAAAGCATCTTGCTTCCACCTCTTGGGAAGCTAAGAAACAACTGGCTGTGCCCAGTGCTCTTATAGCCTAAGAGAACATCTCTTATCAAGGCCTGTGAAACGCACTGTCTAGGCAGGCCTGATCTGGAAGAAGTAGAACTTCTGCTCTGGTTGTGCTCCATTGCCCTAGAGCTGCCAGACCCAACGTGCTGCCTTGTTTCCAAAGGGGCAGAGAGGCCCCAAAGCGTCTTGCTTCCAGCTGTTTGGGAAACAAGGAAACAACTGGCTCTGCACCGTGCTCTCACAGCCTACCGGGAACGTCACATACAAAGGCCTCTGAAACGCAGTTCCTTGGCAGGCCTGATCTGGCTGAAGTAGGACTTCTGCTCTGGGTGTGCTCCATTGGCCTAGAGCTGAAAGGCCCAAAGGTCGGCCTTGTTGGCAAAGGGGCAGGGAGCCCCCAAAGCATCTTGCTTCCAGCTCTTTGGGAAGCTAAGAAACAACTGGCTCTGCCCAGTGCTCTTACAGCCTAAGAGACAATCTCTTACCAAGGCCTGTGAAATGCACTTTGTTGGTGGCCTGATCTAGCTGAAGTAGAACTTCTGCTCTGGGTGTGCTCCATTGGCCTAGAGCTGCCTGGCCCAAAGGGCCGCCTTGTTTGCAAAGGGGATGAGAGGCCCCAAATCATCTTGCTTCCAGCTCTTCGGGAAGCTAAGAAACATCTGGCGTTGCCCAGTGCTCTTACAGCCTACCGGGAACATCTCTTACCAAGGCCTGTGAAACGCAGTTTGTTGGTGGCCGGAACTGGCCGAAGTAGAACTTCTGCTCTGGGTGTGCTCCACTGGCCTAGAGCTACCTGCCCCAAAGGGCTGCCTTGATTCCAAAGTGAGAGAGTGGCACCAAAGCATCTTGCTTCCAGCTCTTCGGGAAGCTAAGAAACATCTGGCGTTGCCCAGTGCTCTTACAGCCTACCGGGAACATCTCTTACCAAGGCCTGTGAAACGCAGTTTCCTGGCAGGCCTGATCTGGCTGAAGTAGAACTTCTGCTCTGGGTGTGCTCCATTGCCCTAGAGCTGCCAGGCCCAAGGTGCTGCCTTGTTTCCAAAGGGGCAGAGAGGCCCCAAAGCATCTTGCTTCCAGCTCTCTGGGAAGCTAAGAACCAACTCGCTCTGGCCCGTGCTCTTACAGCCTACCGGGAACATGTCTTTGAAAGGCCTGTGAAACGCAGTTTCTTGGCAGGCCTCATCTGGCTGAAGTAGAACTCCGGCTCTGGGTGTGCTCCATTGCCCTAGAGCTGCCAGGCCCAAAGTGCTGCCCTGTTTCCAAGGGGCAGAGAGGCCCAAAGCATCTTGCTTCCCGGTCTTTGCGAAGCTAAGAAACAACTGGCTCTGCCCAGTGCTCTTACACCTACCGGGAACATCTCTTACCAAGGCCTGTCAAACGCTGTTTCTTTGCAGGCCTGATCAGGCTGAAGTAGAACTCCTGCTCTGCGTGTGCTCCATTGGCCTAGAGCTTCCCGACCCAAAAGGCTGCCTTGTTCCCAAACGGGCAGAGGGGTCCCAAGCATCTTGCTTCCAGCTTTTCAGGAAGGTAAGAAACAACTGGCTCTGCCCAGTGCTCTTACAGCCTACCGGGAACATCTCTTACCAAGGCCTGTGAAACGCAGTTTCCGGGCAGGCCTGATCTGGCTGAAGTAGAACTTCTGCTCTGGGTGTGCTCCATTGCCCTAGAGCTGCCAGGCCCAAAGGGCTGCCTTGTTTCCAAAGACGGAGAGTGGACCCAAAGCATCTTGCTCCCAGCTCTTCGGGAAGCTAAGAAACAGCTGGCTCTGCCCAGTGCTCTTACAGCCTAAGAGAACATGTCTTTGAAAGGCCTGTGAAACGCAGTTTCTTGGCAGGCCTGACCTGGCTGAAGTAGAACTTCTGTTCTGGTTGTGCTACATAGGCCTAGAGCTACCAGGACCTAAGGGCTGCCTTGTTTCCAAAGGGGGAGAGAGGCCCCAAAGCATCTTGCCTCCAGCACTTTGGGAAGCTAAAAAACAACTGGTTCTGCCCAGTGCTCTCACAGCCTACCGTGAACATCTCTTACCAAGGGCTGTGAAACGCAGTTTCTGGGCAGGACTGATCTGCCTGAAGTAGAACTTCTGCTGTGGGTGTGCTCCATTGGCCTAGAGCTGCCAGGCCCAAACGGCTGCCTTGTGTCCAAAGGGAGAGAGAGGCCCCAAAGCATCTTGCTTCCAGCTCTGTGGGAAGCTAAAGCAACTGGCTCTCCACAGTGCTCTCACAGCCTACCGGGAACATCTCTTACCAAGGCCTGTGAAACGCAGTTTCTTGGCAGGCCTGATCTGGCTGAAGTAGAACTCCTGCTCTGGGCGTGCTACTTTGGCCTAGAGCTGCCAGGCCCAAAGGGCCGCCTTGTTTCCAAAGGGGCTGAGAGTCCCCAAAGTATCTTGCTTCCAAATCTTTGGGAAGCTAAGAAACAACTGGCTCTGCACAGTGCTCTCACAGCCTACCGGCAACGTGACAGAGAAAGGCCTGTGAGACGCAGTTTCTTGGAAGGCCTGATCTGGCTGAGGTAGAACTTCTGCTCTGGGTGTACTCCATTGGCCTAGGGCTGCCAGGACCAAAGGGCTGCCCTTATTTCCAAAGTGTGAGAGAGGCCCCAAAGCATCTTGCTTCCTGCTCTCTGGGAAGCTAAAACAACTGGCTCTGCACAGTGCTCTCAAAGCCAACCGGGAACGTCACATACAAAGGCCTGTGAAACGCAGCTTCTTGACAGGCCTTATCTGGCTGAGGTAGAACTTGTGCTCTGGGTGTGCTACTTTGGCCTAGAGCTGCCAGGCACAAAGGCTGCTTTGTTTCCAAAGGGGGAGAGAGGCCCCAAATCATGTTGCTTCCAGCTGTTTTTGAAGCTAAGAAACAACTCGCTCTGCCAGGTACTCTTACAGCCTTCCGGGAACACCTCTTACGAAGGCCTGTGAAAAGCAGTTTCTTGGCAGGCCTGATCTGGCTGAGGTAGAACTTCTGCTCTGGGTGTGCTCCATTGCCCTAGAGATGAAAGGCCAAAAGGGCTGCCTTGTTTCCAAAGGGGGAGAGAGGCCCCAAAGCATCTTGCTTCCACCTCTTGGGAAGCTAAGAAACAACTGGCTGTGCCCAGTGCTCTTATAGCCTAAGAGAACATCTCTTATCAAGGCCTGTGAAACGCACTGTCTAGGCAGGCCTGATCTGGAAGAAGTAGAACTTCTGCTCTGGTTGTGCTCCATTGCCCTAGAGCTGCCAGACCCAACGTGCTGCCTTGTTTCCAAAGGGGCAGAGAGGCCCCAAAGCGTCTTGCTTCCAGCTGTTTGGGAAACAAGGAAACAACTGGCTCTGCACCGTGCTCTCACAGCCTACCGGGAACGTCACATACAAAGGCCTCTGAAACGCAGTTCCTTGGCAGGCCTGATCTGGCTGAAGTAGGACTTCTGCTCTGGGTGTGCTCCATTGGCCTAGAGCTGAAAGGCCCAAAGGTCAGCCTTGTTGGCAAAGGGGCAGGGAGCCCCCAAAGCATCTTGCTTCCAGCTCTTTGGGAAGCTAAGAAACAACTGGCTCTGCCCAGTGCTGTTACAGCCTAAGAGACAATATCTTACCAAGGCCTGTGAAATGCACTTTGTTGGTGGCCTGATCTAGCTGAAGTAGAACTTCTGCTCTGGGTGTGCTCCATTGGCCTAGAGCTGCCTGGCCCAAAGGGCCGCCTTGTTTGCAAAGGGGATGAGAGGCCCCAAAGCATCTTGCTTCCAGCTCTTCGGGAAGCTAAGAAACATCTGGCGTTGCCCAGTGCTCTTACAGACTACCGGGAACATCTCTTACCAGGCCTGTGAAACGCAGTTTGTTGGTGGCCGGAACTGGCCGAAGTAGAACTTCTGCTCTGGGTGTGCTCCACTGGCCTAGAGCTACCTGCCCCAAAGGGCTGCCTTGATTCCAAAGTGAGAGAGTGGCACCAAAGCATCTTGCTTCCAGCTCTTCGGGAAGCTAAGAAACATCTGGCGTTGCCCAGTGCTCTTACAGCCTACCGGGAACATCTCTTACCAAGGCCTGTGAAACGCAGTTTCCTGGCAGGCCTGATCTGGCTGAAGTAGAACTTCTGCTCTGGGTGTGCTCCATTGCCCTAGAGCTGCCAGGCCCAAGGTGCTGCCTTGTTTCCAAAGGGAGAGACAGGCCCCAAAGCATCTTGCTTCCAGCTCTCTGGGAAGCTAAGAACCAACTCGCTCTGGCCCGTGCTTTACAGCCTACCGGGAACATGTCTTTGAAAGGCCTGTGAAACGCAGTTTCTTGGCAGGCCTCATCTGGCTGAAGTAGAACTCCGGCTCTGGGTGTGCTCCATTGCCCTAGAGCTGCCAGGCCCAAAGTGCTGCCCTGTTTCCAAGGGGCAGAGAGGCCCAAAGCATCTTGCTTCCCGGTCTTTGCGAAGCTAAGAAACAACTGGCTCTGCCCAGTGCTCTTACACCTACCGGGAACATCTCTTACCAAGGCCTGTCAAACGCTGTTTCTTTGCAGGCCTGATCAGGCTGAAGTAGAACTCCTGCTCTGCGTGTGCTCCATTGGCCTAGAGCTTCCCGACCCAAAAGGCTGCCTTGTTCCCAAACGGGCAGAGGGGTCCCAAGCATCTTGCTTCCAGCTTTTCAGGAAGGTAAGAAACAACTGGCTCTGCCCAGTGCTCTTACAGCCTACCGGGAACATCTCTTACCAAGGCCTGTGAAACGCAGTTTCCTGGCAGGCCTGATCTGGCTGAAGTAGAACTTCTGCTCTGGGTGTGCTCCATTGCCCTAGAGCTGCCAGGCCCAAAGGGCTGCCTTGTTTCCAAAGACGGAGAGTGGACCCAAAGCATCTTGCTCCCAGCTCTTCGGGAAGCTAAGAAACAGCTGGCTCGGCACAGTGCTCTTACAGCCTAAGAGAACATGTCTTTGAAAGGCCTGTGAAACGCAGTTTCTTGGCAGGCCTGACCTGGCTGAAGTAGAACTTCTGTTCTGGTTGTGCGACATAGGCCTAGAGCTACCAGGACCTAAGGGCTGCCTTGTTTCCAAAGGGGGAGAGAGGCCCCAAAGCATCTTGCCTCCAGCACTTTGGGAAGCTAAAAAACAACTGGTTCTGCCCAGTGCTCTCACAGCCTACCGTGAACACCTCTTACCAAGGGCTGTGAAACGCAGTTTCTGGGCAGGACTGATCTGCCTGAAGTAGAACTTCTGCTGTGGGTGTGCTCCATTGGCCTAGAGCTGCCAGGCCCAAACGGCTGCCTTGTGTCCAAAGGGAGAGAGAGGCCCCAAAGCATCTTGCTTCCAGCTCTGTGGGAAGCTAAAGCAACTGGCTCTGCACAGTGCTCTCACAGCCTACCGGGAACATCTCTTACCAAGGCCTGTGAAACGCAGTTTCTTGGCAGGCCTGATCTGGCTGAAGTAGAACTCCTGCTCTGGGCGTGCTACTTTGGCCTAGAGCTGCCAGGCCCAAAGGGCCGCCTTGTTTCCAAAGGGGCTGAGAGTCCCCAAAGTATCTTGCTTCCAAATCTTTGGGAAGCTAAAAAACAACTGGCTCTGCACAGTGCTCTCACAGCCTACCGGCAACGTGACAGAGAAAGGCCTGTGAGACGCAGTTTCTTGGAAGGCCTGATCTGGCTGAGGTAGAACTTCTGCTCTGGGTGTACTCCATTGGCCTAGGGCTGCCAGGCCCAAAGGGCTGCCCTTATTTCCAAAGTGTGAGAGAGGCCCCAAAGCATCTTGCTTCCTGCTCTCTGGGAAGCTAAAACAACTGGCTCTGCACAGTGCTCTCAAAGCCAACCGGGAACGTCACATACAAAGGCCTGTGAAACGCAGCTTCTTGACAGGCCTTATCTGGCTGAGGTAGAACTTGTGCTCTGGGTGTGCTCCATTGGCCTAGAGCTGCCAGGCCCAAACGGCTGCCTTGTGTCCAAAGGGAGAGAGAGGCCCCAAAGCATCTTGCTTCCAGCTCTGAGGGAAGCTAAAGCAACTGGCTCTCCACAGTGCTCTCACAGCCTACCGGGAACATCTCTTACCAAGGCCTGTGAAACGCAGTTTCTTGGCAGGCCTGATCTGGCTGAAGTAGAACTCCTGCTCTGGGCGTGCTACTTTGGCCTAGAGCTGCCAGGCCCAAAGGGCCGCCTTGTTTCCAAAGGGGCTGAGAGTCCCCAAAGTATCTTGCTTCCAAATCTTTGGGAAGCTAAAAAACAACTGGCTCTGCACAGTGCTCTCACAGCCTACCGGCAACGTGACAGAGAAAGGCCTGTGAGACGCAGTTTCTTGGAAGGCCTGATCTGGCTGAGGTAGAACTTCTGCTCTGGGTGTACTCCATTGGCCTAGGGCTGCCAGGCCCAAAGGGCTGCCCTTATTTCCAAAGTGTGAGAGAGGCCCCAAAGCATCTTGCTTCCTGCTCTCTGGGAAGCTAAAACAACTGGCTCTGCACAGTGCTCTCAAAGCCAACCGGGAACGTCACATACAAAGGCCTGTGAAACGCAGCTTCTTGACAGGCCTTATCTGGCTGAGGTAGAACTTGTGCTCTGGGTGTGCTCCATTGGCCTAGAGCTGCCAGGCCCAAACGGCTGCCTTGTGTCCAAAGGGAGAGAGAGGCCCCAAAGCATCTTGCTTCCAGCTCTGAGGGAAGCTAAAGCAACTGGCTCTCCACAGTGCTCTCACAGCCTACCGGGAACATCTCTTACCAAGGCCTGTGAAACGCAGTTTCTTGGCAGGCCTGATCTGGCTGAAGTAGAACTCCTGCTCTGGGCGTGCTACTTTGGCCTAGAGCTGCCAGGCCCAAAGGGCCGCCTTGTTTCCAAAGGGGCTGAGAGTCCCCAAAGTATCTTGCTTCCAAATCTTTGGGAAGCTAAGAAACAACTGGCTCTGCACGGTGCTCTCACAGCCTACTGTACCGGCAACGTGACAGAGAAAGGCCTGTGAGACGCAGTTTCTTGGAAGGCCTGATCTGGCTGAGGTAGAACTTCTGCTCTGGGTGTACTCCATTGGCCTAGGGCTGCCAGGCCCAAAGGGCTGCCCTTATTTCCAAAGTGTGAGAGAGGCCCCAAAGCATCTTGCTTCCTGCTCTCTGGGAAGCTAAAACAACTGGCTCTGCACAGTGCTCTCAAAGCCAACCGGGAACGTCACATACAAAGGCCTGTGAAACGCAGCTTCTTGACAGGCCTTATCTGGCTGAGGTAGAACTTGTGCTCTGGGTGTGCTCCTTTGGCCTAGAGCTGCCAGGCACAAAGGCTGCTTTGTTTCCAAAGGGGGAGAGAGGCCCCAAATCATGTTGCTTCCAGCTGTTTTTGAAGCTAAGAAACAACTCGCTCTGCCAGGTACTCTTACAGCCTTCCGGGAACACCTAATACGAAGGCCTGTGAAAAGCAGTTTCTTGGCAGGCCTGATCTGGCTGAGGTAGAACTTCTGCTCTGGGTGTGCTCCATTGCCCTAGAGATGAAAGGCCAAAAGGGCTGCCTTGTTTCCAAAGGGGGAGAGAGGCCCCAAAGCATCTTGCTTCCACCTCTTGGGAAGCTAAGAAACAACTGGCTGTGCCCAGTGCTCTTATAGCCTAAGAGAACATCTCTTATCAAGGCCTGTGAAACGCACTGTCTAGGCAGGCCTGATCTGGAAGAAGTAGAACTTCTGCTCTGGTTGTGCTCCATTGCCCTAGAGCTGCCAGACCCAACGTGCTGCCTTGTTTCCAAAGGGGCAGAGAGGCCCCAAAGCGTCTTGCTTCCAGCTGTTTGGGAAACAAGGAAACAACTGGCTCTGCACCATGCTCTCACAGCCTACCGGGAACGTCACATACAAAGGCCTCTGAAACGCAGTTCCTTGGCAGGCCTGATCTGGCTGAAGTAGGACTTCTGCTCTGGGTGTGCTCCATTGGCCTAGAGCTGAAAGGCCCAAAGGTCGGCCTTGTTGGCAAAGGGGCAGGGAGCCCCCAAAGCATCTTGCTTCCAGCTCTTTGGGAAGCTAAGAAACAACTGGCTCTGCCCAGTGCTGTTACAGCCTAAGAGACAATAATTTACCAAGGCCTGTGAAATGCACTTTGTTGGTGGCCTGATCTAGCTGAAGTAGAACTTCTGCTCTGGGTGTGCTCCATTGGCCTAGAGCTGCCTGGCCCAAAGGGCCGCCTTGTTTGCAAAGGGGATGAGAGGCCCCAAAGCATCTTGCTTCCAGCTCTTCGGGAAGCTAAGAAACATCTGGCGTTGCCCAGTGCTCTTACAGACTACCGGGAACATCTCTTACCAAGGCCTGTGAAACGCAGTTTGTTGGTGGCCTGAACTGGCCGAAGTAGAACTTCTGCTCTGGGTGTGCTCCACTGGCCTAGAGCTACCTGCCCCAAAGGGCTGCCTTGATTCCAAAGTGAGAGAGTGGCACCAAAGCATCTTGCTTCCAGCTCTTCGGGAAGCTAAGAAACATCTGGCGTTGCCCAGTGCTCTTACAGCCTACCGGGAACATCTCTTACCAAGGCCTGTGAAACGCAGTTTCCTGGCAGGCCTGATCTGGCTGAAGTAGAACTTCTGCTCTGGGTGTGCTCCATTGCCCTAGAGCTGCCAGGCCCAAGGTGCTGCCTTGTTTCCAAAGGGGCAGAGAGGCCCCAAAGCATCTTGCTTCCAGCTCTCTGGGAAGCTAAGAACCAACTCGCTCTGGCCCGTGCTCTTACAGCCTACCGGGAACATGTCTTTCAAAGGCCTGTGAAACGCAGTTTCTTGGCAGGCCTCATCTGGCTGAAGTAGAACTCCGGCTCTGGGTGTGCTCCATTGCCCTAGAGCTGCCAGGCCCAAAGTGCTGCCCTGTTTCCAAGGGGCAGAGAGGCCCAAAGCATCTTGCTTCCCGGTCTTTGCGAAGCTAAGAAACAACTGGCTCTGCCCAGTGCTCTTACACCTACCGGGAACATCTCTTACCAAGGCCTGTCAAACGCTGTTTCTTTGCAGGCCTGATCAGGCTGAAGTAGAACTCCTGCTCTGCGTGTGCTCCATTGGCCTAGAGCTTCCCGACCCAAAAGGCTGCCTTGTTCCCAAACGGGCAGAGGGGTCCCAAGCATCTTGCTTCCAGCTTTTCAGGAAGGTAAGAAACAACTGGCTCTGCCCAGTGCTCTTACAGCCTACCGGGAACATCTCTTACCAAGGCCTGTGAAACGCAGTTTCCTGGCAGGCCTGATCTGGCTGAAGTAGAACTTCTGCTCTGGGTGTGCTCCATTGCCCTAGAGCTGCCAGGCCCAAAGGGCTGCCTTGTTTCCAAAGACGGAGAGTGGACCCAAAGCATCTTGCTCCCAGCTCTTCGGGAAGCTAAGAAACAGCTGGCTCTGCCCAGTGCTCTTACAGCCTAAGAGAACATGTCTTTGAAAGGCCTGTGAAATGCAGTTTCTTGGCAGGCCTGACCTGGCTGAAGTAGAACTTCTGTTCTGGTTGTGCTACATAGGCCTAGAGCTACCAGGACCTAAGGGCTGCCTTGTTTCCAAAGGGGGAGAGAGGCCCCAAAGCATCTTGCCTCCAGCACTTTGGGAAGCTAAAAAACAACTGGTTCTGCCCAGTGCTCTCACAGCCTACCGTGAACATCTCTTACCAAGGGCTGTGAAACGCAGTTTCTGGGCAGGACTGATCTGCCTGAAGTAGAACTTCTGCTGTGGGTGTGCTCCATTGGCCTAGAGCTGCCAGGCCCAAACGGCTGCCTTGTGTCCAAAGGGAGAGAGAGGCCCCAAAGCATCTTGCTTCCAGCTCTGTGGGAAGCTAAAGCAACTGGCTCTGCACAGTGCTCTCACAACCTACCGGGAACATCTCTTACCAAGGCCTGTGAAACGCAGTTTCTTGGCAGGCCTGATCTGGCTGAAGTAGAACTCCTGCTGTGGGCGTGCTACTTTGGCCTAGAGCTGCCAGGCCCAAAGGGCCGCCTTGTTTCCAAAGGGGCTGAGAGTCCCCAAAGTATCTTGCTTCCAAATCTTTGGGAAGCTAAGAAACAACTGGCTCTGCACAGTGCTCTCACAGCCTACCGGCAACGTGACAGAGAAAGGCCTGTGAGACGCAGTTTCTTGGAAGGCCTGATCTGGCTGAGGTAGAACTTCTGCTCTGGGTGTACTCCATTGGCCTAGGGCTGCCAGGCCCAAAGGGCTGCCCTTATTTCCAAAGTGTGAGAGAGGCCCCAAAGCATCTTGCTTCCTGCTCTCTGGGAAGCTAAAACAACTGGCTCTGCACAGTGCTCTCAAAGCCAACCGGGAACGTCACATACAAAGGCCTGTGAAACGCAGCTTCTTGACAGGCCTTATCTGGCTGAGGTAGAACTTGTGCTCTGGGTGTGCTCCATTGGCCTAGAGCTGCCAGGCCCAAACGGCTGCCTTGTGTCCAAAGGGAGAGAGAGGCCCCAAAGCATCTTGCTTCCAGCTCTGAGGGAAGCTAAAGCAACTGGCTCTCCACAGTGCTCTCACAGCCTACCGGGAACATCTCTTACCAAGGCCTGTGAAACGCAGTTTCTTGGCAGGCCTGATCTGGCTGAAGTAGAACTCCTGCTCTGGGCGTGCTACTTTGGCCTATAGCTGCCAGGCCCAAAGGGCCGCCTTGTTTCCAAAGGGGCTGAGAGTCCCCAAAGTATCTTGCTTCCAAATCTTTGGGAAGCTAAGAAACAACTGGCTCTGCACAGTGCTCTCACAGCCTACTGTACCGGCAACGTGACAGAGAAAGGCCTGTGAGACGCAGTTTCTTGGAAGGCCTGATCTGGCTGAGGTAGAACTTCTGCTCTGGGTGTACTCCATTGGCCTAGGGCTGCCAGGCCCAAAGGGCTGCCCTTATTTCCAAAGTGTGAGAGAGGCCCCAAAGCATCTTGCTTCCTGCTCTCTGGGAAGCTAAAACAACTGGCTCTGCACAGTGCTCTCAAAGCCAACCGGGAACGTCACATACAAAGGCCTGTGAAACGCAGCTTCTTGACAGGCCTTATCTGGCTGAGGTAGAACTTGTGCTCTGGGTGTGCTCCTTTGGCCTAGAGCTGCCAGGCACAAAGGCTGCTTTGTTTCCAAAGGGGGAGAGAGGCCCCAAATCATGTTGCTTCCAGCTGTTTTTGAAGCTAAGAAACAACTCGCTCTGCCAGGTACTCTTACAGCCTTCCGGGAACACCTCTTACGAAGGCCTGTGAAAAGCAGTTTCTTGGCAGGCCTGATCTGGCTGAGGTAGAACTTCTGCTCTGGGTGTGCTCCATTGCCCTAGAGATGAAAGGCCAAAAGGGCTGCCTTGTTTCCAAAGGGGGAGAGAGGCCCCAAAGCATCTTGCTTCCACCTCTTGGGAAGCTAAGAAACAACTGGCTGTGCCCAGTGCTCTTATAGCCTAAGAGAACATCTCTTATCAAGGCCTGTGAAACGCACTGTCTAGGCAGGCCTGATCTGGAAGAAGTAGAACTTCTGCTCTGGTTGTGCTCCATTGCCCTAGAGCTGCCAGACCCAACGTGCTGCCTTGTTTCCAAAGGGGCAGAGAGGCCCCAAAGCGTCTTGCTTCCAGCTGTTTGGGAAACAAGGAAACAACTGGCTCTGCACCGTGCTCTCACAGCCTACCGGGAACGTCACATACAAAGGCCTCTGAAACGCAGTTCCTTGGCAGGCCTGATCTGGCTGAAGTAGGACTTCTGCTCTGGGTGTGCTCCATTGGCCTAGAGCTGAAAGGCCCAAAGGTCAGCCTTGTTGGCAAAGGGGCAGGGAGCCCCCAAAGCATCTTGCTTCCAGCTCTTTGGGAAGCTAAGAAACAACTGGCTCTGCCCAGTGCTGTTACAGCCTAAGAGACAATATCTTACCAAGGCCTGTGAAATGCACTTTGTTGGTGGCCTGATCTAGCTGAAGTAGAACTTCTGCTCTGGGTGTGCTCCATTGGCCTAGAGCTGCCTGGCCCAAAGGGCCGCCTTGTTTGCAAAGGGGATGAGAGGCCCCAAAGCATCTTGCTTCCAGCTCTTCGGGAAGCTAAGAAACATCTGGCGTTGCCCAGTGCTCTTACAGACTACCGGGAACATCTCTTACCAGGCCTGTGAAACGCAGTTTGTTGGTGGCCGGAACTGGCCGAAGTAGAACTTCTGCTCTGGGTGTGCTCCACTGGCCTAGAGCTACCTGCCCCAAAGGGCTGCCTTGATTCCAAAGTGAGAGAGTGGCACCAAAGCATCTTGCTTCCAGCTCTTCGGGAAGCTAAGAAACATCTGGCGTTGCCCAGTGCTCTTACAGCCTACCGGGAACATCTCTTACCAAGGCCTGTGAAACGCAGTTTCCTGGCAGGCCTGATCTGGCTGAAGTAGAACTTCTGCTCTGGGTGTGCTCCATTGCCCTAGAGCTGCCAGGCCCAAGGTGCTGCCTTGTTTCCAAAGGGAGAGACAGGCCCCAAAGCATCTTGCTTCCAGCTCTCTGGGAAGCTAAGAACCAACTCGCTCTGGCCCGTGCTTTACAGCCTACCGGGAACATGTCTTTGAAAGGCCTGTGAAACGCAGTTTCTTGGCAGGCCTCATCTGGCTGAAGTAGAACTCCGGCTCTGGGTGTGCTCCATTGCCCTAGAGCTGCCAGGCCCAAAGTGCTGCCCTGTTTCCAAGGGGCAGAGAGGCCCAAAGCATCTTGCTTCCCGGTCTTTGCGAAGCTAAGAAACAACTGGCTCTGCCCAGTGCTCTTACACCTACCGGGAACATCTCTTACCAAGGCCTGTCAAACGCTGTTTCTTTGCAGGCCTGATCAGGCTGAAGTAGAACTCCTGCTCTGCGTGTGCTCCATTGGCCTAGAGCTTCCCGACCCAAAAGGCTGCCTTGTTCCCAAACGGGCAGAGGGGTCCCAAGCATCTTGCTTCCAGCTTTTCAGGAAGGTAAGAAACAACTGGCTCTGCCCAGTGCTCTTACAGCCTACCGGGAACATCTCTTACCAAGGCCTGTGAAACGCAGTTTCCTGGCAGGCCTGATCTGGCTGAAGTAGAACTTCTGCTCTGGGTGTGCTCCATTGCCCTAGAGCTGCCAGGCCCAAAGGGCTGCCTTGTTTCCAAAGACGGAGAGTGGACCCAAAGCATCTTGCTCCCAGCTCTTCGGGAAGCTAAGAAACAGCTGGCTCGGCACAGTGCTCTTACAGCCTAAGAGAACATGTCTTTGAAAGGCCTGTGAAACGCAGTTTCTTGGCAGGCCTGACCTGGCTGAAGTAGAACTTCTGTTCTGGTTGTGCGACATAGGCCTAGAGCTACCAGGACCTAAGGGCTGCCTTGTTTCCAAAGGGGGAGAGAGGCCCCAAAGCATCTTGCCTCCAGCACTTTGGGAAGCTAAAAAACAACTGGTTCTGCCCAGTGCTCTCACAGCCTACCGTGAACATCTCTTACCAAGGGCTGTGAAACGCAGTTTCTGGGCAGGACTGATCTGCCTGAAGTAGAACTTCTGCTGTGGGTGTGCTCCATTGGCCTAGAGCTGCCAGGCCCAAACGGCTGCCTTGTGTCCAAAGGGAGAGAGAGGCCCCAAAGCATCTTGCTTCCAGCTCTGTGGGAAGCTAAAGCAACTGGCTCTGCACAGTGCTCTCACAGCCTACCGGGAACATCTCTTACCAAGGCCTGTGAAACGCAGTTTCTTGGCAGGCCTGATCTGGCTGAAGTAGAACTCCTGCTCTGGGCGTGCTACTTTGGCCTAGAGCTGCCAGGCCCAAAGGGCCGCCTTGTTTCCAAAGGGGCTGAGAGTCCCCAAAGTATCTTGCTTCCAAATCTTTGGGAAGCTAAAAAACAACTGGCTCTGCACAGTGCTCTCACAGCCTACCGGCAACGTGACAGAGAAAGGCCTGTGAGACGCAGTTTCTTGGAAGGCCTGATCTGGCTGAGGTAGAACTTCTGCTCTGGGTGTACTCCATTGGCCTAGGGCTGCCAGGCCCAAAGGGCTGCCCTTATTTCCAAAGTGTGAGAGAGGCCCCAAAGCATCTTGCTTCCTGCTCTCTGGGAAGCTAAAACAACTGGCTCTGCACAGTGCTCTCAAAGCCAACCGGGAACGTCACATACAAAGGCCTGTGAAACGCAGCTTCTTGACAGGCCTTATCTGGCTGAGGTAGAACTTGTGCTCTGGGTGTGCTCCATTGGCCTAGAGCTGCCAGGCCCAAACGGCTGCCTTGTGTCCAAAGGGAGAGAGAGGCCCCAAAGCATCTTGCTTCCAGCTCTGAGGGAAGCTAAAGCAACTGGCTCTCCACAGTGCTCTCACAGCCTACCGGGAACATCTCTTACCAAGGCCTGTGAAACGCAGTTTCTTGGCAGGCCTGATCTGGCTGAAGTAGAACTCCTGCTCTGGGCGTGCTACTTTGGCCTAGAGCTGCCAGGCCCAAAGGGCCGCCTTGTTTCCAAAGGGGCTGAGAGTCCCCAAAGTATCTTGCTTCCAAATCTTTGGGAAGCTAAGAAACAACTGGCTCTGCACGGTGCTCTCACAGCCTACTGTACCGGCAACGTGACAGAGAAAGGCCTGTGAGACGCAGTTTCTTGGAAGGCCTGATCTGGCTGAGGTAGAACTTCTGCTCTGGGTGTACTCCATTGGCCTAGGGCTGCCAGGCCCAAAGGGCTGCCCTTATTTCCAAAGTGTGAGAGAGGCCCCAAAGCATCTTGCTTCCTGCTCTCTGGGAAGCTAAAACAACTGGCTCTGCACAGTGCTCTCAAAGCCAACCGGGAACGTCACATACAAAGGCCTGTGAAACGCAGCTTCTTGACAGGCCTTATCTGGCTGAGGTAGAACTTGTGCTCTGGGTGTGCTCCTTTGGCCTAGAGCTGCCAGGCACAAAGGCTGCTTTGTTTCCAAAGGGGGAGAGAGGCCCCAAATCATGTTGCTTCCAGCTGTTTTTGAAGCTAAGAAACAACTCGCTCTGCCAGGTACTCTTACAGCCTTCCGGGAACACCTAATACGAAGGCCTGTGAAAAGCAGTTTCTTGGCAGGCCTGATCTGGCTGAGGTAGAACTTCTGCTCTGGGTGTGCTCCATTGCCCTAGAGATGAAAGGCCAAAAGGGCTGCCTTGTTTCCAAAGGGGGAGAGAGGCCCCAAAGCATCTTGCTTCCACCTCTTGGGAAGCTAAGAAACAACTGGCTGTGCCCAGTGCTCTTATAGCCTAAGAGAACATCTCTTATCAAGGCCTGTGAAACGCACTGTCTAGGCAGGCCTGATCTGGAAGAAGTAGAACTTCTGCTCTGGTTGTGCTCCATTGCCCTAGAGCTGCCAGACCCAACGTGCTGCCTTGTTTCCAAAGGGGCAGAGAGGCCCCAAAGCGTCTTGCTTCCAGCTGTTTGGGAAACAAGGAAACAACTGGCTCTGCACCATGCTCTCACAGCCTACCGGGAACGTCACATACAAAGGCCTCTGAAACGCAGTTCCTTGGCAGGCCTGATCTGGCTGAAGTAGGACTTCTGCTCTGGGTGTGCTCCATTGGCCTAGAGCTGAAAGGCCCAAAGGTCGGCCTTGTTGGCAAAGGGGCAGGGAGCCCCCAAAGCATCTTGCTTCCAGCTCTTTGGGAAGCTAAGAAACAACTGGCTCTGCCCAGTGCTGTTACAGCCTAAGAGACAATAATTTACCAAGGCCTGTGAAATGCACTTTGTTGGTGGCCTGATCTAGCTGAAGTAGAACTTCTGCTCTGGGTGTGCTCCATTGGCCTAGAGCTGCCTGGCCCAAAGGGCCGCCTTGTTTGCAAAGGGGATGAGAGGCCCCAAAGCATCTTGCTTCCAGCTCTTCGGGAAGCTAAGAAACATCTGGCGTTGCCCAGTGCTCTTACAGACTACCGGGAACATCTCTTACCAAGGCCTGTGAAACGCAGTTTGTTGGTGGCCTGAACTGGCCGAAGTAGAACTTCTGCTCTGGGTGTGCTCCACTGGCCTAGAGCTACCTGCCCCAAAGGGCTGCCTTGATTCCAAAGTGAGAGAGTGGCACCAAAGCATCTTGCTTCCAGCTCTTCGGGAAGCTAAGAAACATCTGGCGTTGCCCAGTGCTCTTACAGCCTACCGGGAACATCTCTTACCAAGGCCTGTGAAACGCAGTTTCCTGGCAGGCCTGATCTGGCTGAAGTAGAACTTCTGCTCTGGGTGTGCTCCATTGCCCTAGAGCTGCCAGGCCCAAGGTGCTGCCTTGTTTCCAAAGGGGCAGAGAGGCCCCAAAGCATCTTGCTTCCAGCTCTCTGGGAAGCTAAGAACCAACTCGCTCTGGCCCGTGCTTTTACAGCCTACCGGGAACATGTCTTTCAAAGGCCTGTGAAACGCAGTTTCTTGGCAGGCCTCATCTGGCTGAAGTAGAACTCCGGCTCTGGGTGTGCTCCATTGCCCTAGAGCTGCCAGGCCCAAAGTGCTGCCCTGTTTCCAAGGGGCAGAGAGGCCCAAAGCATCTTGCTTCCCGGTCTTTGCGAAGCTAAGAAACAACTGGCTCTGCCCAGTGCTCTTACACCTACCGGGAACATCTCTTACCAAGGCCTGTCAAACGCTGTTTCTTTGCAGGCCTGATCAGGCTGAAGTAGAACTCCTGCTCTGCGTGTGCTCCATTGGCCTAGAGCTTCCCGACCCAAAAGGCTGCCTTGTTCCCAAACGGGCAGAGGGGTCCCAAGCATCTTGCTTCCAGCTTTTCAGGAAGGTAAGAAACAACTGGCTCTGCCCAGTGCTCTTACAGCCTACCGGGAACATCTCTTACCAAGGCCTGTGAAACGCAGTTTCCTGGCAGGCCTGATCTGGCTGAAGTAGAACTTCTGCTCTGGGTGTGCTCCATTGCCCTAGAGCTGCCAGGCCCAAAGGGCTGCCTTGTTTCCAAAGACGGAGAGTGGACCCAAAGCATCTTGCTCCCAGCTCTTCGGGAAGCTAAGAAACAGCTGGCTCTGCCCAGTGCTCTTACAGCCTAAGAGAACATGTCTTTGAAAGGCCTGTGAAATGCAGTTTCTTGGCAGGCCTGACCTGGCTGAAGTAGAACTTCTGTTCTGGTTGTGCTACATAGGCCTAGAGCTACCAGGACCTAAGGGCTGCCTTGTTTCCAAAGGGGGAGATGGGCCCCAAAGCATCTTGCCTCCAGCACTTTGGGAAGCTAAAAAACAACTGGTTCTGCCCAGTGCTCTCACAGCCTACCGTGAACATCTCTTACCAAGGGCTGTGAAACGCAGTTTCTGGGCAGGACTGATCTGCCTGAAGTAGAACTTCTGCTGTGGGTGTGCTCCATTGGCCTAGAGCTGCCAGGCCCAAACGGCTGCCTTGTGTCCAAAGGGAGAGAGAGGCCCCAAAGCATCTTGCTTCCAGCTCTGTGGGAAGCTAAAGCAACTGGCTCTGCACAGTGCTCTCACAGCCTACCGGGAACATCTCTTACCAAGGCCTGTGAAACGCAGTTTCTTGGCAGGCCTGATCTGGCTGAAGTAGAACTCCTGCTGTGGGCGTGCTACTTTGGCCTAGAGCTGCCAGGCCCAAAGGGCCGCCTTGTTTCCAAAGGGGCTGAGAGTCCCCAAAGTATCTTGCTTCCAAATCTTTGGGAAGCTAAGAAACAACTGGCTCTGCACAGTGCTCTCACAGCCTACCGGCAACGTGACAGAGAAAGGCCTGTGAGACGCAGTTTCTTGGAAGGCCTGATCTGGCTGAGGTAGAACTTCTGCTCTGGGTGTACTCCATTGGCCTAGGGCTGCCAGGCCCAAAGGGCTGCCCTTATTTCCAAAGTGTGAGAGAGGCCCCAAAGCATCTTGCTTCCTGCTCTCTGGGAAGCTAAAACAACTGGCTCTGCACAGTGCTCTCAAAGCCAACCGGGAACGTCACATACAAAGGCCTGTGAAACGCAGCTTCTTGACAGGCCTTATCTGGCTGAGGTAGAACTTGTGCTCTGGGTGTGCTCCATTGGCCTAGAGCTGCCAGGCCCAAACGGCTGCCTTGTGTCCAAAGGGAGAGAGAGGCCCCAAAGCATCTTGCTTCCAGCTCTGAGGGAAGCTAAAGCAACTGGCTCTCCACAGTGCTCTCACAGCCTACCGGGAACATCTCTTACCAAGGCCTGTGAAACGCAGTTTCTTGGCAGGCCTGATCTGGCTGAAGTAGAACTCCTGCTCTGGGCGTGCTACTTTGGCCTATAGCTGCCAGGCCCAAAGGGCCGCCTTGTTTCCAAAGGGGCTGAGAGTCCCCAAAGTATCTTGCTTCCAAATCTTTGGGAAGCTAAGAAACAACTGGCTCTGCACAGTGCTCTCACAGCCTACTGTACCGGCAACGTGACAGAGAAAGGCCTGTGAGACGCAGTTTCTTGGAAGGCCTGATCTGGCTGAGGTAGAACTTCTGCTCTGGGTGTACTCCATTGGCCTAGGGCTGCCAGGCCCAAAGGGCTGCCCTTATTTCCAAAGTGTGAGAGAGGCCCCAAAGCATCTTGCTTCCTGCTCTCTGGGAAGCTAAAACAACTGGCTCTGCACAGTGCTCTCAAAGCCAACCGGGAACGTCACATACAAAGGCCTGTGAAACGCAGCTTCTTGACAGGCCTTATCTGGCTGAGGTAGAACTTGTGCTCTGGGTGTGCTCCTTTGGCCTAGAGCTGCCAGGCACAAAGGCTGCTTTGTTTCCAAAGGGGGAGAGAGGCCCCAAATCATGTTGCTTCCAGCTGTTTTTGAAGCTAAGAAACAACTCGCTCTGCCAGGTACTCTTACAGCCTTCCGGGAACACCTCTTACGAAGGCCTGTGAAAAGCAGTTTCTTGGCAGGCCTGATCTGGCTGAGGTAGAACTTCTGCTCTGGGTGTGCTCCATTGCCCTAGAGATGAAAGGCCAAAAGGGCTGCCTTGTTTCCAAAGGGGGAGAGAGGCCCCAAAGCATCTTGCTTCCACCTCTTGGGAAGCTAAGAAACAACTGGCTGTGCCCAGTGCTCTTATAGCCTAAGAGAACATCTCTTATCAAGGCCTGTGAAACGCACTGTCTAGGCAGGCCTGATCTGGAAGAAGTAGAACTTCTGCTCTGGTTGTGCTCCATTGCCCTAGAGCTGCCAGACCCAACGTGCTGCCTTGTTTCCAAAGGGGCAGAGAGGCCCCAAAGCGTCTTGCTTCCAGCTGTTTGGGAAACAAGGAAACAACTGGCTCTGCACCGTGCTCTCACAGCCTACCGGGAACGTCACATACAAAGGCCTCTGAAACGCAGTTCCTTGGCAGGCCTGATCTGGCTGAAGTAGGACTTCTGCTCTGGGTGTGCTCCATTGGCCTAGAGCTGAAAGGCCCAAAGGGATGCCTTGTTTGCAAAGGGGCAGAGAGGCCCCAAAGCATCTTGCTTCCAGCTCTTTGGGAAGCTAAGAAACAACTGTCTCTGCCCAGTGCTCTAACAGAGTACCGGCAACATCTCTTACCAAAGCCTTTGAAACGCAGTTTCTTGGCAGGCCTTATCTGGCTGAGGTAGAACTTCTGCTCTGGGTGTGCTCCACTGGCCTAGAGCTGAAAGGCCCAAAGGTCGGCCTTGTTGGCAAAGGGGCAGGGAGCCCCCAAAGCATCTTGCTTCCAGCTCTTTGGGAAGCTAAGAAACAACTGGCTCTGCCCAGTGCTCTTACAGCCGAAGAGACAATCTCTTACCAAGGCCTGTGAAATGCACTTTGTTGGTGGCCTGATCTAGCTGAAGTAGAACTTCTGCTCTGGGTGTGCTCCATTGGCCTAGAGCTGCCTGGCCCAAAGGGCCGCCTTGTTTGCAAAGGGGATGAGAGGCCCCAAAGCATCTTGCTTCCAGCTCTTCGGGAAGCTAAGAAACATCTGGCGTTGCCCAGTGATCTTACAGCCTACCGGGAACATCTCTTACCAAGGCCTGTGAAACGCAGTTTGTTGGTGGCCTGAACTGGCCGAAGTAGAACTTCTGCTCTGGGTGTGCTCCACTGGCCTAGAGCTACCTGCCCCAAAGGGCTGCCTTGATTCCAAAGTGAGAGAGTGGCACCAAAGCATCTTGCTTCCAGCTCTTCGGGAAGCTAAGAAACAGCTGGCTCGGCCCAGTGCTCTTACAGCCTAAGAGAACATGTCTTTGAAAGGCCTGTGAAACGCAGTTTCCTGGCAGGCCTGATCTGGCTGAAGTAGAACATCTGCTCTGGGTGTGCTCCATTGCCCTAGAGCTGCCAGGCCCAAGGTGCTGCCTTGTTTCCAAAGGGGCAGAGAGGCCCCAAAGCATCTTGCTTCCAGCTCTCTGGGAAGCTAAGAACCAACTCGCTCTGGCCCGTGCTCTTACAGCCTACCGGGAACATGTCTTTGAAAGGCCTGTGAAACGCAGTTTCTTGGCAGGCCTCATCTGGCTGAAGTAGAACTCCGGCTCTGGGTGTGCTCCATTGCCCTAGAGCTGCCAGGCCCAAAGTGCTGCCCTGTTTCCAAGGGGCAGAGAGGCCCAAAGCATCTTGCTTCCCGGTCTTTGCGAAGCTAAGAAACAACTGGCTCTGCCCAGTGCTCTTACACCTACCGGGAACATCTCTTACCAAGGCCTGTCAAACGCTGTTTCTTTGCAGGCCTGATCAGGCTGAAGTAGAACTCCTGCTCTGCGTGTGCTCCATTGGCCTAGAGCTTCCCGACCCAAAAGGCTGCCTTGTTCCCAAACGGGCACAGGGGTCCCAAGCATCTTGCTTCCAGCTTTTCAGGAAGGTAAGAAACAACTGGCTCTGCCCAGTGCTCTTACAGCCTACCGGGAACATCTCTTACCAAGGCCTGTGAAACGCAGTTTCCTGGCAGGCCTGATCTGGCTGAAGTAGAACTTCTGCTCTGGGTGTGCTCCATTGCCCTAGAGCTGCCAGGCCCAAAGGGCTGCCTTGTTTCCAAAGACGGAGAGTGGACCCAAAGCATCTTGCTCCCAGCTCTTCGGGAAGCTAAGAAACAGCTGGCTCGGCCCAGTGCTATTACAGCCTAAGAGAACATGTCTTTGAAAGGCCTGTGAAACGCAGTTTCTTGGCAGGCCTGACCTGGCTGAAGTAGAACTTCTGTTCCGGTTGTGCTACATAGGCCTAGAGCTACCAGGACCTAAGGGCTGCCTTGTTTCCAAAGGGGGAGAGAGGCCCCAAAGCATCTTGCCTCCAGCACTTTGGGAAGCTAAAAAACAACTGGTTCTGCCCAGTGCTCTCACAGCCTACCGTGAACATCTCTTACCAAGGGCTGTGAAACGCAGTTTCTGGGCAGGACTGATCTGCCTGAAGTAGAACTTCTGCTGTGGGTGTGCTCCATTGGCCTAGAGCTGCCAGGCCCAAACGGCTGCCTTGTGTCCAAAGGGAGAGAGAGGCCCCAAAGCATCTTGCTTCCAGCTCTGTGGGAAGCTAAAGCAACTGGCTCTGCACAGTGCTCTCACAGCCTACCGGGAACATCTCTTACCAAGGCCTGTGAAACGCAGTTTCTTGGCAGGCCTGATCTGGCTGAAGTAGAACTCCTGCTCTGGGCGTGCTACTTTGGCCTAGAGCTGCCAGGCCCAAAGGGCCGCCTTGTTTCCAAAGGGGCTGAGAGTCCCCAAAGTAACTTGCTTCCAAATCTTTGGGAAGCTAAGAAACAACTGGCTTTGCACAGTGCTCTCACAGCCTACCGGCAACGTGACAGAGAAAGGCCTGTGAGACGCAGTTTCTTGGAAGGCCTGATCTGGCTGAGGTAGAACTTCTGCTCTGGGTGTACTCCATTGGCCTAGGGCTGCCAGGCCCAAAGGGCTGCCCTTATTTCCAAAGTGTGAGAGAGGCCCCAAAGCATCTTGCTTCCTGCTCTCTGGGAAGCTAAAACAACTGGCTCTGCACAGTGCTCTCAAAGCCAACCGGGAACGTCACATACAAAGGCCTGTGAAACGCAGCTTCTTGACAGGCCTTATCTGGCTGAGGTAGAACTTGTGCTCTGGGTGTGCTCCATTGGCCTAGAGCTGCCAGGCCCAAACGGCTGCCTTGTGTCCAAAGGGAGAGAGAGGCCCCAAAGCATCTTGCTTCCAGCTCTGAGGGAAGCTAAAGCAACTGGCTCTCCACAGTGCTCTCACAGCCTACCGGGAACATCTCTTACCAAGGCCTGTGAAACGCAGTTTCTTGGCAGGCCTGATCTGGCTGAAGTAGAACTCCTGCTCTGGGCGTGCTACTTTGGCCTAGAGCTGCCAGGCCCAAAGGGCCGCCTTGTTTCCAAAGGGGCTGAGAGTCCCCAAAGTATCTTGCTTCCAAATCTTTGGGAAGCTAAGAAACAACTGGCTCTGCACAGTGCTCTCACAGCCTACTGTACCGGCAACGTGACAGAGAAAGGCCTGTGAGACGCAGTTTCTTGGAAGGCCTGATCTGGCTGAGGTAGAACTTCTGCTCTGGGTGTACTCCATTGGCCTAGGGCTGCCAGGCCCAAAGGGCTGCCCTTATTTCCAAAGTGTGAGAGAGGCCCCAAAGCATCTTGCTTCCTGCTCTCTGGGAAGCTAAAACAACTGGCTCTGCACAGTGCTCTCAAAGCCAACCGGGAACGTCACATACAAAGGCCTGTGAAACGCAGCTTCTTGACAGGCCTTATCTGGCTGAGGTAGAACTTGTGCTCTGGGTGTGCTCCTTTGGCCTAGAGCTGCCAGGCACAAAGGCTGCTTTGTTTCCAAAGGGGGAGAGAGGCCCCAAATCATGTTGCTTCCAGCTGTTTTTGAAGCTAAGAAACAACTCGCTCTGCCAGGTACTCTTACAGCCTTCCGGGAACACCTCTTACGAAGGCCTGTGAAAAGCAGTTTCTTGGCAGGCCTGATCTGGCTGAGGTAGAACTTCTGCTCTGGGTGTGCTCCATTGCCCTAGACATGAAAGGCCAAAAGGGCTGCCTTGTTTCCAAAGGGGGAGAGAGGCCCCAAAGCATCTTGCTTCCACCTCTTGGGAAGCTAAGAAACAACTGGCTGTGCCCAGTGCTCTTATAGCCTAAGAGAACATCTCTTATCAAGGCCTGTGAAACGCACTGTCTAGGCAGGCCTGATCTGGAAGAAGTAGAACTTCTGCTCTGGTTGTGCTCCATTGCCCTAGAGCTGCCAGACCCAACGTGCTGCCTTGTTTCCAAAGGGGCAGAGAGGCCCCAAAGCGTCTTGCTTCCAGCTGTTTGGGAAACAAGGAAACAACTGGCTCTGCACCGTGCTCTCACAGCCTACCGGGAACGTCACATACAAAGGCCTCTGAAACGCAGTTCCTTGGCAGGCCTGATCTGGCTGAAGTAGGACTTCTGCTCTGGGTGTGCTCCATTGGCCTAGAGCTGAAAGGCCCAAAGGGATGCCTTGTTTGCAAAGGGGCAGAGAGGCCCCAAAGCATCTTGCTTCCAGCTCTTTGGGAAGCTAAGAAACAACTGTCTCTGCCCAGTGCTCTAACAGAGTACCGGCAACATCTCTTACCAAAGCCTTTGAAACGCAGTTTCTTGGCAGGCCTTATCTGGCTGAGGTAGAACTTCTGCTCTGGGTGTGCTCCATTGGCCTAGAGCTGAAAGGCCCAAAGGTCGGCCTTGTTGGCAAAGGGGCAGGGAGCCCCCAAAGCATCTTGCTTCCAGCTCTTTGGGAAGCTAAGAAACAACTGGCTCTGCCCAGTGCTCTTACAGCCGAAGAGACAATCTCTTACCAAGGCCTGTGAAATGCACTTTGTTGGTGGCCTGATCTAGCTGAAGTAGAACTTCTGCTCTGGGTGTGCTCCATTGGCCTAGAGCTGCCTGGCCCAAAGGGCCGCCTTGTTTGCAAAGGGGATGAGAGGCCCCAAAGCATCTTGCTTCCAGCTCTTCGGGAAGCTAAGAAACATCTGGCGTTGCCCAGTGATCTTACAGCCTACCGGGAACATCTCTTACCAAGGCCTGTGAAACGCAGTTTGTTGGTGGCCTGAACTGGCCGAAGTAGAACTTCTGCTCTGGGTGTGCTCCACTGGCCTAGAGCTACCTGCCCCAAAGGGCTGCCTTGATTCCAAAGTGAGAGAGTGGCACCAAAGCATCTTGCTTCCAGCTCTTCGGGAAGCTAAGAAACATCTGGCGTTGCCCAGTGCTCTTACAGCCTACCGGGAACATCTCTTACCAAGGCCTGTGAAACGCAGTTTCCTGGCAGGCCTGATCTGGCTGAAGTAGAACTTCTGCTCTGGGTGTGCTCCATTGCCCTAGAGCTGCCAGGCCCAAGGTGCTGCCTTGTTTCCAAAGGGGCAGAGAGGCCCCAAAGCATCTTGCTTCCAGCTCTCTGGGAAGCTAAGAACCAACTCGCTCTGGCCCGTGCTCTTACAGCCTACCGGGAACATGTCTTTGAAAGGCCTGTGAAACGCAGTTTCTTGGCAGGCCTCATCTGGCTGAAGTAGAACTCCGGCTCTGGGTGTGCTCCATTGCCCTAGAGCTGCCAGGCCCAAAGTGCTGCCCTGTTTCCAAGGGGCAGAGAGGCCCAAAGCATCTTGCTTCCCGGTCTTTGCGAAGCTAAGAAACAACTGGCTCTGCCCAGTGCTCTTACACCTACCGGGAACATCTCTTACCAAGGCCTGTCAAACGCTGTTTCTTTGCAGGCCTGATCAGGCTGAAGTAGAACTCCTGCTCTGCGTGTGCTCCATTGGCCTAGAGCTTCCCGACCCAAAAGGCTGCCTTGTTCCCAAACGGGCAGAGGGGTCCCAAGCATCTTGCTTCCAGCTTTTCAGGAAGGTAAGAAACAACTGGCTCTGCCCAGTGCTCTTACAGCCTACCGGGAACATCTCTTACCAAGGCCTGTGAAACGCAGTTTCTTGGCAGGCCTGATCTGGCTGAAGTAGAACTCCTGCTCTGGGCGTGCTACTTTGGCCTAGAGCTGCCAGGCCCAAAGGGCCGCCTTGTTTCCAAAGGGGCTGAGAGTCCCCAAAGTATCTTGCTTCCAAATCTTTGGGAAGCTAAGAAACAACTGGCTCTGCACAGTGCTCTCACAGCCTACCGGCAACGTGACAGAGAAAGGCCTGTGAGACGCAGTTTCTTGGAAGGCCTGATCTGGCTGAGGTAGAACTTCTCCTCTGGGTGTACTCCATTGGCCTAGGGCTGCCAGGCCCAAAGGGCTGCCTTTATTTCCAAAGCGTGAGAGAGGCCCCAAAGCATCTTGCTTCCTGCTCTCTGGGAAGCTGAAACAACTGGCTCTGCACAGTGCTCTCAAAGCCAACCGGGAACGTCACATACAAAGGCCTGTGAAACGCAGCTTCTTGACAGGCCTTATCTGGCTGAGGTAGAACTTGTGCTCTGGGTGTGCTACTTTGGCCTAGAGCTGCCAGGCACAAAGGCTGCTTTGTTTCCAAAGGGGGAGAGAGGCCCCAAATCATGTTGCTTCCAGCTGTTTTTGAAGCTAAGAAACAACTCGCTCTGCCAGGTACTCTTACAGCCTTCCGGGAACACCTCTTACGAAGGCCTGTGAAAAGCAGCTTCTTGGCAGGCCTGATCTGGCTGAGGTAGAACTTCTGCTCTGGGTGTGCTCCATTGCCCTAGAGATGAAAGGCCAAAAGGGCTGCCTTGTTTCCAAAGGGGGAGAGTGGCCCCAAAGCATCTTGCTTCCACCTCTTGGGAAGCTAAGAAACAACTGGCTGTGCCCAGTGCTCTTATAGCCTAAGAGAACATCTCTTATCAAGGCCTGTGAAACGCACTGTCTAGGCAGGCCTGATCTGGAAGAAGTAGAACTTCTGCTCTGGTTGTGCTCCATTGCCCTAGAGCTGCCAGACCCAACGTGCTGCCTTGTTTCCAAAGGGGCAGAGAGGCCCCAAAGCGTCTTGCTTCCAGCTGTTTGGGAAACAAGGAAACAACTGGCTCTGCACCGTGCTCTCACAGCCTACCGGGAACGTCACATACAAAGGCCTCTGAAACGCAGTTCCTTGGCAGGCCTGATCTGGCTGAAGTAGGACTTCTGCTCTGGGTGTGCTCCATTGGCCTAGAGCTGAAAGGCCCAAAGGGATGCCTTGTTTGCAAAGGGGCAGAGAGGCCCCAAAGCATCTTGCTTCCAGCTCTTTGGGAAGCTAAGAAACAACTGTCTCTGCCCAGTGCTCTAACAGAGTACCGGCAACATCTCTTACCAAAGCCTTTGAAACGCAGTTTCTTGGCAGGCCTTATCTGGCTGAGGTAGAACTTCTGCTCTGGGTGTGCTCCATTGGCCTAGAGCTGAAAGGCCCAAAGGTCGGCCTTGTTGGCAAAGGGGCAGGGAGCCCCCAAAGCATCTTGCTTCCAGCTCTTTGGGAAGCTAAGAAACAACTGGCTCTGCCCAGTGCTCTTAGAGCCTAAGAGACAATCTCTTACCAAGGCCTGTGAAATGCACTTTGTTGGTGGCCTGATCTAGCTGAAGTAGAACTTCTGCTCTGGGTGTGCTCCATTGGCCTAGAGCTGCCTGGCCCAAAGGGCCGCCTTGTTTGCAAAGGGGATGAGAGGCCCCAAAGCATCTTGCTTCCAGCTCTCGGGAAGCTAAGAAACATCTGGCGTTGCCCAGTGCTCTTACAGCCTACCGGGAACATCTCTTACCAAGGCCTGTGAAACGCAGTTTGTTGGTGGCCTGAACTGGCCGAAGTAGAACTTCTGCTCTGGGTGTGCTCCACTGGCCTAGAGCTACCTGCCCCAAAGGGCTGCCTTGATTCCAAAGTGAGAGAGTGGCACCCAAGCATCTTGCTTCCAGCTCTTCGGGAAGCTAAGAAACATCTGGCGTTGCCCAGTGCTCTTACAGCCTACCGGGAACATCTCTTACCAAGGCCTGTGAAACGCAGTTTCCTGGCAGGCCTGATCTGGCTGAAGTAGAACTTCTGCTCTGGGTGTGCTCCATTGCCCTAGAGCTGCCAGGCCCAAGGTGCTGCCTTGTTTCCAAAGGGGCAGAGAGGCCCCAAAGCATCTTGCTTCCAGCTCTCTGGGAAGCTAAGAACCAACTCGCTCTGGCCCGTGCTCTTACAGCCTACCGGGAACATGTCTTTGAAAGGCCTGTGAAACGCAGTTTCTTGGCAGGCCTCATCGGGCTGAAGTAGAACTCCGGCTCTGGGTGTGCTCCATTGCCCTAGAGCTGCCAGGCCCAAAGTGCTGCCCTGTTTCCAAGGGGCAGAGAGGCCCAAAGCATCTTGCTTCCCGGTCTTTGCGAAGCTAAGAAACAACTGGCTCTGCCCAGTGCTCTTACACCTACCGGGAACATCTCTTACCAAGGCCTGTCAAACGCTGTTTCTTTGCAGGCCTGATCAGGCTGAAGTAGAACTCCTGCTCTGCGTGTGCTCCATTGGCCTAGAGCTTCCCGACCCAAAAGGCTGCCTTGTTCCCAAACGGGCAGAGGGGTCCCAAGCATCTTGCTTCCAGCTTTTCAGGAAGGTAAGAAACAACTGGCTCTGCCCAGTGCTCTTACAGCCTACCGGGAACATCTCTTCCCAAGGCCTGTGAAACGCAGTTTCTTGGCAGGCCTGATCTGGCTGAAGTAGAACTCCTGCTCTGGGCGTGCTACTTTGGCCTAGAGCTGCCAGGCCCAAAGGGCCGCCTTGTTTCCAAAGGGGCTGAGAATCCCCAAAGTATCTTGCTTCCAAATCTTTGGGAAGCTAAGAAACAACTGGCTCTGCACAGTGCTCTCACAGCCTACCGGCAACGTGACAGAGAAAGGCCTGTGAGACGCAGTTTCTTGGAAGGCCTGATCTGGCTGAGGTAGAACTTCTGCTCTGGGTGTACTCCATTGGCCTAGGGCTGCCAGGCCCAAAGGGCTGCCTTTATTTCCAAAGCGTGAGAGAGGCCCCAAAGCATCTTGCTTCCTGCTCTCTGGGAAGCTGAAACAACTGGCTCTGCACAGTGCTCTCAAAGCCAACCGGGAACGTCACATACAAAGGCCTGTGAAACGCAGCTTCTTGACAGGCCTTATCTGGCTGAGGTAGAACTTGTGCTCTGGGTGTGCTACTTTGGCCTAGAGCTGCCAGGCACAAAGGCTGCTTTGTTTCCAAAGGGGGAGAGAGGCCCCAAATCATGTTGCTTCCAGCTGTTTTTGAAGCTAAGAAACAACTCGCTCTGCCAGGTACTCTTACAGCCTTCCGGGAACACCTCTTACGAAGGCCTGTGAAAAGCAGTTTCTTGGCAGGCCTGATCTGGCTGAGGTAGAACTTCTGCTCTGGGTGTGCTCCATTGCCCTAGACATGAAAGGCCAAAAGGGCTGCCTTGTTTCCAAAGGGGGAGAGAGGCCCCAAAGCATCTTGCTTCCACCTCTTGGGAAGCTAAGAAACAACTGGCTGTGCCCAGTGCTCTTATAGCCTAAGAGAACATCTCTTATCAAGGCCTGTGAAACGCACTGTCTAGGCAGGCCTGATCTGGAAGAAGTAGAACTTCTGCTCTGGTTGTGCTCCATTGCCCTAGAGCTGCCAGACCCAACGTGCTGCCTTGTTTCCAAAGGGGCAGAGAGGCCCCAAAGCGTCTTGCTTCCAGCTGTTTGGGAAACAAGGAAACAACTGGCTCTGCACCGTGCTCTCACAGCCTACCGGGAACGTCACATACAAAGGCCTCTGAAACGCAGTTCCTTGGCAGGCCTGATCTGGCTGAAGTAGGACTTCTGCTCTGGGTGTGCTCCATTGGCCTAGAGCTGAAAGGCCCAAAGGGATGCCTTGTTTGCAAAGGGGCAGAGAGGCCCCAAAGCATCTTGCTTCCAGCTCTTTGGGAAGCTAAGAAACAACTGTCTCTGCCCAGTGCTCTGACAGAGTACCGGCAACATCTCTTACCAAAGCCTTTGAAACGCAGTTTCTTGGCAGGCCTTATCTGGCTGAGGTAGAACTTCTGCTCTGGGTGTGCTCCATTGGCCTAGAGCTGAAAGGCCCAAAGGTCGGCCTTGTTGGCAAAGGGGCAGGGAGCCCCCAAAGCATCTTGCTTCCAGCTCTTTGGGAAGCTAAGAAACAACTGGCTCTGCCCAGTGCTCTTAGAGCCTAAGAGACAATCTCTTACCAAGGCCTGTGAAATGCACTTTGTTGGTGGCCTGATCTAGCTGAAGTAGAACTTCTGCTCTGGGTGTGCTCCATTGGCCTAGAGCTGCCTGGCCCAAAGGGCCGCCTTGTTTGCAAAGGGGATGAGAGGCCCCAAAGCATCTTGCTTCCAGCTCTCGGGAAGCTAAGAAACATCTGGCGTTGCCCAGTGCTCTTACAGCCTACCGGAAAATCTCTTACCAAGGCCTGTGAAACGCAGTTTGTTGGTGGCCTGAACTGGCCGAAGTAGAACTTCTGCTCTGGGTGTGCTCCACTGGCCTAGAGCTACCTGCCCCAAAGGGCTGCCTTGATTCCAAAGTGAGAGAGTGGCACCCAAGCATCTTGCTTCCAGCTCTTCGGGAAGCTAAGAAACATCTGGCGTTGCCCAGTGCTCTTACAGCCTACCGGGAACATCTCTTACCAAGGCCTGTGAAACGCAGTTTCCTGGCAGGCCTGATCTGGCTGAAGTAGAACTTCTGCTCTGGGTGTGCTCCATTGCCCTAGAGCTGCCAGGCCCAAGGTGCTGCCTTGTTTCCAAAGGGGCAGAGAGGCCCCAAAGCATCTTGCTTCCAGCTCTCTGGGAAGCTAAGAACCAACTCGCTCTGGCCCGTGCTCTTACAGCCTACCGGGAACATGTCTTTGAAAGGCCTGTGAAACGCAGTTTCTTGGCAGGCCTCATCGGGCTGAAGTAGAACTCCGGCTCTGGGTGTGCTCCATTGCCCTAGAGCTGCCAGGCCCAAAGTGCTGCCCTGTTTCCAAGGGGCAGAGAGGCCCAAAGCATCTTGCTTCCCGGTCTTTGCGAAGCTAAGAAACAACTGGCTCTGCCCAGTGCTCTTACACCTACCGGGAACATCTCTTACCAAGGCCTGTCAAACGCTGTTCCTTTGCAGGCCTGATCAGGCTGAAGTAGAACTCCTGCTCTGCGTGTGCTCCATTGGCCTAGAGCTTCCCGACCCAAAAGGCTGCCTTGTTCCCAAACGGGCAGAGGGGTCCCAAGCATCTTGCTTCCAGCTTTTCAGGAAGGTAAGAAACAACTGGCTCTGCCCAGTGCTCTTACAGCCTACCGGGAACATCTCTTCCCAAGGCCTGTGAAACGCAGTTTCTTGGCAGGCCTGATCTGGCTGAAGTAGAACTCCTGCTCTGGGCGTGCTACTTTGGCCTAGAGCTGCCAGGCCCAAAGGGCCGCCTTGTTTCCAAAGGGGCTGAGAATCCCCAAAGTATCTTGCTTCCAAATCTTTGGGAAGCTAAGAAACAACTGGCTCTGCACAGTGCTCTCACAGCCTACCGGCAACGTGACAGAGAAAGGCCTGTGAGACGCAGTTTCTTGGAAGGCCTGATCTGGCTGAGGTAGAACTTCTGCTCTGGGTGTACTCCATTGGCCTAGGGCTGCCAGGCCCAAAGGGCTGCCTTTATTTCCAAAGCGTGAGAGAGGCCCCAAAGCATCTTGCTTCCTGCTCTCTGGGAAGCTGAAACAACTGGCTCTGCACAGTGCTCTCAAAGCCAACCGGGAACGTCACATACAAAGGCCTGTGAAACGCAGCTTCTTGACAGGCCTTATCTGGCTGAGGTAGAACTTGTGCTCTGGGTGTGCTACTTTGGCCTAGAGCTGCCAGGCACAAAGGCTGCTTTGTTTCCAAAGGGGGAGAGAGGCCCCAAATCATGTTGCTTCCAGCTGTTTTTGAAGCTAAGAAACAACTCGCTCTGCCAGGTACTCTTACAGCCTTCCGGGAACACCTCTTACGAAGGCCTGTGAAAAGCAGTTTCTTGGCAGGCCTGATCTGGCTGAGGTAGAACTTCTGCTCTGGGTGTGCTCCATTGCCCTAGACATGAAAGGCCAAAAGGGCTGCCTTGTTTCCAAAGGGGGAGAGAGGCCCCAAAGCATCTTGCTTCCACCTCTTGGGAAGCTAAGAAACAACTGGCTGTGCCCAGTGCTCTTATAGCCTAAGAGAACATCTCTTATCAAGGCCTGTGAAACGCACTGTCTAGGCAGGCCTGATCTGGAAGAAGTAGAACTTCTGCTCTGGTTGTGCTCCATTGCCCTAGAGCTGCCAGACCCAACGTGCTGCCTTGTTTCCAAAGGGGCAGAGAGGCCCCAAAGCGTCTTGCTTCCAGCTGTTTGGGAAACAAGGAAACAACTGGCTCTGCACCGTGCTCTCACAGCCTACCGGGAACGTCACATACAAAGGCCTCTGAAACGCAGTTCCTTGGCAGGCCTGATCTGGCTGAAGTAGGACTTCTGCTCTGGGTGTGCTCCATTGGCCTAGAGCTGAAAGGCCCAAAGGGATGCCTTGTTTGCAAAGGGGCAGAGAGGCCCCAAAGCATCTTGCTTCCAGCTCTTTGGGAAGCTAAGAAACAACTGTCTCTGCCCAGTGCTCTGACAGAGTACCGGCAACATCTCTTACCAAAGCCTTTGAAACGCAGTTTCTTGGCAGGCCTTATCTGGCTGAGGTAGAACTTCTGCTCTGGGTGTGCTCCATTGGCCTAGAGCTGAAAGGCCCAAAGGTCGGCCTTGTTGGCAAAGGGGCAGGGAGCCCCCAAAGCATCTTGCTTCCAGCTCTTTGGGAAGCTAAGAAACAACTGGCTCTGCCCAGTGCTCTTAGAGCCTAAGAGACAATCTCTTACCAAGGCCTGTGAAATGCACTTTGTTGGTGGCCTGATCTAGCTGAAGTAGAACTTCTGCTCTGGGTGTGCTCCATTGGCCTAGAGCTGCCTGGCCCAAAGGGCCGCCTTGTTTGCAAAGGGGATGAGAGGCCCCAAAGCATCTTGCTTCCAGCTCTCGGGAAGCTAAGAAACATCTGGCGTTGCCCAGTGCTCTTACAGCCTACCGGAAAATCTCTTACCAAGGCCTGTGAAACGCAGTTTGTTGGTGGCCTGAACTGGCCGAAGTAGAACTTCTGCTCTGGGTGTGCTCCACTGGCCTAGAGCTACCTGCCCCAAAGGGCTGCCTTGATTCCAAAGTGAGAGAGTGGCACCCAAGCATCTTGCTTCCAGCTCTTCGGGAAGCTAAGAAACATCTGGCGTTGCCCAGTGCTCTTACAGCCTACCGGGAACATCTCTTACCAAGGCCTGTGAAACGCAGTTTCCTGGCAGGCCTGATCTGGCTGAAGTAGAACTTCTGCTCTGGGTGTGCTCCATTGCCCTAGAGCTGCCAGGCCCAAGGTGCTGCCTTGTTTCCAAAGGGGCAGAGAGGCCCCAAAGCATCTTGCTTCCAGCTCTCTGGGAAGCTAAGAACCAACTCGCTCTGGCCCGTGCTCTTACAGCCTACCGGGAACATGTCTTTGAAAGGCCTGTGAAACGCAGTTTCTTGGCAGGCCTCATCGGGCTGAAGTAGAACTCCGGCTCTGGGTGTGCTCCATTGCCCTAGAGCTGCCAGGCCCAAAGTGCTGCCCTGTTTCCAAGGGGCAGAGAGGCCCAAAGCATCTTGCTTCCCGGTCTTTGCGAAGCTAAGAAACAACTGGCTCTGCCCAGTGCTCTTACACCTACCGGGAACATCTCTTACCAAGGCCTGTCAAACGCTGTTCCTTTGCAGGCCTGATCAGGCTGAAGTAGAACTCCTGCTCTGCGTGTGCTCCATTGGCCTAGAGCTTCCCGACCCAAAAGGCTGCCTTGTTCCCAAACGGGCAGAGGGGTCCCAAGCATCTTGCTTCCAGCTTTTCAGGAAGGTAAGAAACAACTGGCTCTGCCCAGTGCTCTTACAGCCTACCGGGAACATCTCTTCCCAAGGCCTGTGAAACGCAGTTTCTTGGCAGGCCTGATCTGGCTGAAGTAGAACTCCTGCTCTGGGCGTGCTACTTTGGCCTAGAGCTGCCAGGCCCAAAGGGCCGCCTTGTTTCCAAAGGGGCTGAGAATCCCCAAAGTATCTTGCTTCCAAATCTTTGGGAAGCTAAGAAACAACTGGCTCTGCACAGTGCTCTCACAGCCTACCGGCAACGTGACAGAGAAAGGCCTGTGAGACGCAGTTTCTTGGAAGGCCTGATCTGGCTGAGGTAGAACTTCTGCTCTGGGTGTACTCCATTGGCCTAGGGCTGCCAGGCCCAAAGGGCTGCCTTTATTTCCAAAGCGTGAGAGAGGCCCCAAAGCATCTTGCTTCCTGCTCTCTGGGAAGCTGAAACAACTGGCTCTGCACAGTGCTCTCAAAGCCAACCGGGAACGTCACATACAAAGGCCTGTGAAACGCAGCTTCTTGACAGGCCTTATCTGGCTGAGGTAGAACTTGTGCTCTGGGTGTGCTACTTTGGCCTAGAGCTGCCAGGCACAAAGGCTGCTTTGTTTCCAAAGGGGGAGAGAGGCCCCAAATCATGTTGCTTCCAGCTGTTTTTGAAGCTAAGAAACAACTCGCTCTGCCAGGTACTCTTACAGCCTTCCGGGAACACCTCTTACGAAGGCCTGTGAAAAGCAGTTTCTTGGCAGGCCTGATCTGGCTGAGGTAGAACTTCTGCTCTGGGTGTGCTCCATTGCCCTAGACATGAAAGGCCAAAAGGGCTGCCTTGTTTCCAAAGGGGGAGAGAGGCCCCAAAGCATCTTGCTTCCACCTCTTGGGAAGCTAAGAAACAACTGGCTGTGCCCAGTGCTCTTATAGCCTAAGAGAACATCTCTTATCAAGGCCTGTGAAACGCACTGTCTAGGCAGGCCTGATCTGGAAGAAGTAGAACTTCTGCTCTGGTTGTGCTCCATTGCCCTAGAGCTGCCAGACCCAACGTGCTGCCTTGTTTCCAAAGGGGCAGAGAGGCCCCAAAGCGTCTTGCTTCCAGCTGTTTGGGAAACAAGGAAACAACTGGCTCTGCACCGTGCTCTCACAGCCTACCGGGAACGTCACATACAAAGGCCTCTGAAACGCAGTTCCTTGGCAGGCCTGATCTGGCTGAAGTAGGACTTCTGCTCTGGGTGTGCTCCATTGGCCTAGAGCTGAAAGGCCCAAAGGGATGCCTTGTTTGCAAAGGGGCAGAGAGGCCCCAAAGCATCTTGCTTCCAGCTCTTTGGGAAGCTAAGAAACAACTGTCTCTGCCCAGTGCTCTGACAGAGTACCGGCAACATCTCTTACCAAAGCCTTTGAAACGCAGTTTCTTGGCAGGCCTTATCTGGCTGAGGTAGAACTTCTGCTCTGGGTGTGCTCCATTGGCCTAGAGCTGAAAGGCCCAAAGGTCGGCCTTGTTGGCAAAGGGGCAGGGAGCCCCCAAAGCATCTTGCTTCCAGCTCTTTGGGAAGCTAAGAAACAACTGGCTCTGCCCAGTGCTCTTAGAGCCTAAGAGACAATCTCTTACCAAGGCCTGTGAAATGCACTTTGTTGGTGGCCTGATCTAGCTGAAGTAGAACTTCTGCTCTGGGTGTGCTCCATTGGCCTAGAGCTGCCTGGCCCAAAGGGCCGCCTTGTTTGCAAAGGGGATGAGAGGCCCCAAAGCATCTTGCTTCCAGCTCTCGGGAAGCTAAGAAACATCTGGCGTTGCCCAGTGCTCTTACAGCCTACCGGAAAATCTCTTACCAAGGCCTGTGAAACGCAGTTTGTTGGTGGCCTGAACTGGCCGAAGTAGAACTTCTGCTCTGGGTGTGCTCCACTGGCCTAGAGCTACCTGCCCCAAAGGGCTGCCTTGATTCCAAAGTGAGAGAGTGGCACCCAAGCATCTTGCTTCCAGCTCTTCGGGAAGCTAAGAAACATCTGGCGTTGCCCAGTGCTCTTACAGCCTACCGGGAACATCTCTTACCAAGGCCTGTGAAACGCAGTTTCCTGGCAGGCCTGATCTGGCTGAAGTAGAACTTCTGCTCTGGGTGTGCTCCATTGCCCTAGAGCTGCCAGGCCCAAGGTGCTGCCTTGTTTCCAAAGGGGCAGAGAGGCCCCAAAGCATCTTGCTTCCAGCTCTCTGGGAAGCTAAGAACCAACTCGCTCTGGCCCGTGCTCTTACAGCCTACCGGGAACATGTCTTTGAAAGGCCTGTGAAACGCAGTTTCTTGGCAGGCCTCATCGGGCTGAAGTAGAACTCCGGCTCTGGGTGTGCTCCATTGCCCTAGAGCTGCCAGGCCCAAAGTGCTGCCCTGTTTCCAAGGGGCAGAGAGGCCCAAAGCATCTTGCTTCCCGGTCTTTGCGAAGCTAAGAAACAACTGGCTCTGCCCAGTGCTCTTACACCTACCGGGAACATCTCTTACCAAGGCCTGTCAAACGCTGTTCCTTTGCAGGCCTGATCAGGCTGAAGTAGAACTCCTGCTCTGCGTGTGCTCCATTGGCCTAGAGCTTCCCGACCCAAAAGGCTGCCTTGTTCCCAAACGGGCAGAGGGGTCCCAAGCATCTTGCTTCCAGCTTTTCAGGAAGGTAAGAAACAACTGGCTCTGCCCAGTGCTCTTACAGCCTACCGGGAACATCTCTTACCAAGGCCTGTGAAACGCAGTTTCTTGGCAGGCCTGATCTGGCTGAAGTAGAACTCCTGCTCTGGGCGTGCTACTTTGGCCTAGAGCTGCCAGGCCCAAAGGGCCGCCTTGTTTCCAAAGGGGCTGAGAATCCCCAAAGTATCTTGCTTCCAAATCTTTGGGAAGCTAAGAAACAACTGGCTCTGCACAGTGCTCTCACAGCCTACCGGCAACGTGACAGAGAAAGGCCTGTGAGACGCAGTTTCTTGGAAGGCCTGATCTGGCTGAGGTAGAACTTCTGCTCTGGGTGTACTCCATTGGCCTAGGGCTGCCAGGCCCAAAGGGCTGCCTTTATTTCCAAAGCGTGAGAGAGGCCCCAAAGCATCTTGCTTCCTGCTCTCTGGGAAGCTGAAACAACTGGCTCTGCACAGTGCTCTCAAAGCCAACCGGGAACGTCACATACAAAGGCCTGTGAAACGCAGCTTCTTGACAGGCCTTATCTGGCTGAGGTAGAACTTGTGCTCTGGGTGTGCTACTTTGGCCTAGAGCTGCCAGGCACAAAGGCTGCTTTGTTTCCAAAGGGGGAGAGAGGCCCCAAATCATGTTGCTTCCAGCTGTTTTTGAAGCTAAGAAACAACTCGCTCTGCCAGGTACTCTTACAGCCTTCCGGGAACACCTCTTACGAAGGCCTGTGAAAAGCAGTTTCTTGGCAGGCCTGATCTGGCTGAGGTAGAACTTCTGCTCTGGGTGTGCTCCATTGCCCTAGACATGAAAGGCCAAAAGGGCTGCCTTGTTTCCAAAGGGGGAGAGAGGCCCCAAAGCATCTTGCTTCCACCTCTTGGGAAGCTAAGAAACAACTGGCTGTGCCCAGTGCTCTTATAGCCTAAGAGAACATCTCTTATCAAGGCCTGTGAAACGCACTGTCTAGGCAGGCCTGATCTGGAAGAAGTAGAACTTCTGCTCTGGTTGTGCTCCATTGCCCTAGAGCTGCCAGACCCAACGTGCTGCCTTGTTTCCAAAGGGGCAGAGAGGCCCCAAAGCGTCTTGCTTCCAGCTGTTTGGGAAACAAGGAAACAACTGGCTCTGCACCGTGCTCTCACAGCCTACCGGGAACGTCACATACAAAGGCCTCTGAAACGCAGTTCCTTGGCAGGCCTGATCTGGCTGAAGTAGGACTTCTGCTCTGGGTGTGCTCCATTGGCCTAGAGCTGAAAGGCCCAAAGGGATGCCTTGTTTGCAAAGGGGCAGAGAGGCCCCAAAGCATCTTGCTTCCAGCTCTTTGGGAAGCTAAGAAACAACTGTCTCTGCCCAGTGCTCTGACAGAGTACCGGCAACATCTCTTACCAAAGCCTTTGAAACGCAGTTTCTTGGCAGGCCTTATCTGGCTGAGGTAGAACTTCTGCTCTGGGTGTGCTCCATTGGCCTAGAGCTGAAAGGCCCAAAGGTCGGCCTTGTTGGCAAAGGGGCAGGGAGCCCCCAAAGCATCTTGCTTCCAGCTCTTTGGGAAGCTAAGAAACAACTGGCTCTGCCCAGTGCTCTTAGAGCCTAAGAGACAATCTCTTACCAAGGCCTGTGAAATGCACTTTGTTGGTGGCCTGATCTAGCTGAAGTAGAACTTCTGCTCTGGGTGTGCTCCATTGGCCTAGAGCTGCCTGGCCCAAAGGGCCGCCTTGTTTGCAAAGGGGATGAGAGGCCCCAAAGCATCTTGCTTCCAGCTCTCGGGAAGCTAAGAAACATCTGGCGTTGCCCAGTGCTCTTACAGCCTACCGGGAAAATCTCTTACCAAGGCCTGTGAAACGCAGTTTGTTGGTGGCCTGAACTGGCCGAAGTAGAACTTCTGCTCTGGGTGTGCTCCACTGGCCTAGAGCTACCTGCCCCAAAGGGCTGCCTTGATTCCAAAGTGAGAGAGTGGCACCCAAGCATCTTGCTTCCAGCTCTTCGGGAAGCTAAGAAACATCTGGCGTTGCCCAGTGCTCTTACAGCCTACCGGGAACATCTCTTACCAAGGCCTGTGAAACGCAGTTTCCTGGCAGGCCTGATCTGGCTGAAGTAGAACTTCTGCTCTGGGTGTGCTCCATTGCCCTAGAGCTGCCAGGCCCAAGGTGCTGCCTTGTTTCCAAAGGGGCAGAGAGGCCCCAAAGCATCTTGCTTCCAGCTCTCTGGGAAGCTAAGAACCAACTCGCTCTGGCCCGTGCTCTTACAGCCTACCGGGAACATGTCTTTGAAAGGCCTGTGAAACGCAGTTTCTTGGCAGGCCTCATCGGGCTGAAGTAGAACTCCGGCTCTGGGTGTGCTCCATTGCCCTAGAGCTGCCAGGCCCAAAGTGCTGCCCTGTTTCCAAGGGGCAGAGAGGCCCAAAGCATCTTGCTTCCCGGTCTTTGCGAAGCTAAGAAACAACTGGCTCTGCCCAGTGCTCTTACACCTACCGGGAACATCTCTTACCAAGGCCTGTCAAACGCTGTTCCTTTGCAGGCCTGATCAGGCTGAAGTAGAACTCCTGCTCTGCGTGTGCTCCATTGGCCTAGAGCTTCCCGACCCAAAAGGCTGCCTTGTTCCCAAACGGGCAGAGGGGTCCCAAGCATCTTGCTTCCAGCTTTTCAGGAAGGTAAGAAACAACTGGCTCTGCCCAGTGCTCTTACAGCCTACCGGGAACATCTCTTACCAAGGCCTGTGAAACGCAGTTTCTTGGCAGGCCTGATCTGGCTGAAGTAGAACTCCTGCTCTGGGCGTGCTACTTTGGCCTAGAGCTGCCAGGCCCAAAGGGCTGCCTTGTTTCCAAAGGGGCTGAGAATCCCCAAAGTATCTTGCTTCCAAATCTTTGGGAAGCTAAGAAACAACTGGCTCTGCACAGTGCTCTCACAGCCTACCGGCAACGTGACAGAGAAAGGCCTGTGAGACGCAGTTTCTTGGAAGGCCTGATCTGGCTGAGGTAGAACTTCTGCTCTGGGTGTACTCCATTGGCCTAGGGCTGCCAGGCCCAAAGGGCTGCCTTTATTTCCAAAGCGTGAGAGAGGCCCCAAAGCATCTTGCTTCCTGCTCTCTGGGAAGCTGAAACAACTGGCTCTGCACAGTGCTCTCAAAGCCAACCGGGAACGTCACATACAAAGGCCTGTGAAACGCAGCTTCTTGACAGGCCTTATCTGGCTGAGGTAGAACTTGTGCTCTGGGTGTGCTACTTTGGCCTAGAGCTGCCAGGCACAAAGGCTGCTTTGTTTCCAAAGGGGGAGAGAGGCCCCAAATCATGTTGCTTCCAGCTGTTTTTGAAGCTAAGAAACAACTCGCTCTGCCAGGTACTCTTACAGCCTTCCGGGAACACCTCTTACGAAGGCCTGTGAAAAGCAGTTTCTTGGCAGGCCTGATCTGGCTGAGGTAGAACTTCTGCTCTGGGTGTGCTCCATTGCCCTAGACATGAAAGGCCAAAAGGGCTGCCTTGTTTCCAAAGGGGGAGAGAGGCCCCAAAGCATCTTGCTTCCACCTCTTGGGAAGCTAAGAAACAACTGGCTGTGCCCAGTGCTCTTATAGCCTAAGAGAACATCTCTTATCAAGGCCTGTGAAACGCACTGTCTAGGCAGGCCTGATCTGGAAGAAGTAGAACTTCTGCTCTGGTTGTGCTCCATTGCCCTAGAGCTGCCAGACCCAACGTGCTGCCTTGTTTCCAAAGGGGCAGAGAGGCCCCAAAGCGTCTTGCTTCCAGCTGTTTGGGAAACAAGGAAACAACTGGCTCTGCACCGTGCTCTCACAGCCTACCGGGAACGTCACATACAAAGGCCTCTGAAACGCAGTTCCTTGGCAGGCCTGATCTGGCTGAAGTAGGACTTCTGCTCTGGGTGTGCTCCATTGGCCTAGAGCTGAAAGGCCCAAAGGGATGCCTTGTTTGCAAAGGGGCAGAGAGGCCCCAAAGCATCTTGCTTCCAGCTCTTTGGGAAGCTAAGAAACAACTGTCTCTGCCCAGTGCTCTGACAGAGTACCGGCAACATCTCTTACCAAAGCCTTTGAAACGCAGTTTCTTGGCAGGCCTTATCTGGCTGAGGTAGAACTTCTGCTCTGGGTGTGCTCCATTGGCCTAGAGCTGAAAGGCCCAAAGGTCGGCCTTGTTGGCAAAGGGGCAGGGAGCCCCCAAAGCATCTTGCTTCCAGCTCTTTGGGAAGCTAAGAAACAACTGGCTCTGCCCAGTGCTCTTAGAGCCTAAGAGACAATCTCTTACCAAGGCCTGTGAAATGCACTTTGTTGGTGGCCTGATCTAGCTGAAGTAGAACTTCTGCTCTGGGTGTGCTCCATTGGCCTAGAGCTGCCTGGCCCAAAGGGCCGCCTTGTTTGCAAAGGGGATGAGAGGCCCCAAAGCATCTTGCTTCCAGCTCTCGGGAAGCTAAGAAACATCTGGCGTTGCCCAGTGCTCTTACAGCCTACCGGGAAAATCTCTTACCAAGGCCTGTGAAACGCAGTTTGTTGGTGGCCTGAACTGGCCGAAGTAGAACTTCTGCTCTGGGTGTGCTCCACTGGCCTAGAGCTACCTGCCCCAAAGGGCTGCCTTGATTCCAAAGTGAGAGAGTGGCACCCAAGCATCTTGCTTCCAGCTCTTCGGGAAGCTAAGAAACATCTGGCGTTGCCCAGTGCTCTTACAGCCTACCGGGAACATCTCTTACCAAGGCCTGTGAAACGCAGTTTCCTGGCAGGCCTGATCTGGCTGAAGTAGAACTTCTGCTCTGGGTGTGCTCCATTGCCCTAGAGCTGCCAGGCCCAAGGTGCTGCCTTGTTTCCAAAGGGGCAGAGAGGCCCCAAAGCATCTTGCTTCCAGCTCTCTGGGAAGCTAAGAACCAACTCGCTCTGGCCCGTGCTCTTACAGCCTACCGGGAACATGTCTTTGAAAGGCCTGTGAAACGCAGTTTCTTGGCAGGCCTCATCGGGCTGAAGTAGAACTCCGGCTCTGGGTGTGCTCCATTGCCCTAGAGCTGCCAGGCCCAAAGTGCTGCCCTGTTTCCAAGGGGCAGAGAGGCCCAAAGCATCTTGCTTCCCGGTCTTTGCGAAGCTAAGAAACAACTGGCTCTGCCCAGTGCTCTTACACCTACCGGGAACATCTCTTACCAAGGCCTGTCAAACGCTGTTCCTTTGCAGGCCTGATCAGGCTGAAGTAGAACTCCTGCTCTGCGTGTGCTCCATTGGCCTAGAGCTTCCCGACCCAAAAGGCTGCCTTGTTCCCAAACGGGCAGAGGGGTCCCAAGCATCTTGCTTCCAGCTTTTCAGGAAGGTAAGAAACAACTGGCTCTGCCCAGTGCTCTTACAGCCTACCGGGAACATCTCTTCCCAAGGCCTGTGAAACGCAGTTTCTTGGCAGGCCTGATCTGGCTGAAGTAGAACTCCTGCTCTGGGCGTGCTACTTTGGCCTAGAGCTGCCAGGCCCAAAGGGCCGCCTTGTTTCCAAAGGGGCTGAGAATCCCCAAAGTATCTTGCTTCCAAATCTTTGGGAAGCTAAGAAACAACTGGCTCTGCACAGTGCTCTCACAGCCTACCGGCAACGTGACAGAGAAAGGCCTGTGAGACGCAGTTTCTTGGAAGGCCTGATCTGGCTGAGGTAGAACTTCTGCTCTGGGTGTACTCCATTGGCCTAGGGCTGCCAGGCCCAAAGGGCTGCCTTTATTTCCAAAGCGTGAGAGAGGCCCCAAAGCATCTTGCTTCCTGCTCTCTGGGAAGCTGAAACAACTGGCTCTGCACAGTGCTCTCAAAGCCAACCGGGAACGTCACATACAAAGGCCTGTGAAACGCAGCTTCTTGACAGGCCTTATCTGGCTGAGGTAGAACTTGTGCTCTGGGTGTGCTACTTTGGCCTAGAGCTGCCAGGCACAAAGGCTGCTTTGTTTCCAAAGGGGGAGAGAGGCCCCAAATCATGTTGCTTCCAGCTGTTTTTGAAGCTAAGAAACAACTCGCTCTGCCAGGTACTCTTACAGCCTTCCGGGAACACCTCTTACGAAGGCCTGTGAAAAGCAGTTTCTTGGCAGGCCTGATCTGGCTGAGGTAGAACTTCTGCTCTGGGTGTGCTCCATTGCCCTAGACATGAAAGGCCAAAAGGGCTGCCTTGTTTCCAAAGGGGGAGAGAGGCCCCAAAGCATCTTGCTTCCACCTCTTGGGAAGCTAAGAAACAACTGGCTGTGCCCAGTGCTCTTATAGCCTAAGAGAACATCTCTTATCAAGGCCTGTGAAACGCACTGTCTAGGCAGGCCTGATCTGGAAGAAGTAGAACTTCTGCTCTGGTTGTGCTCCATTGCCCTAGAGCTGCCAGACCCAACGTGCTGCCTTGTTTCCAAAGGGGCAGAGAGGCCCCAAAGCGTCTTGCTTCCAGCTGTTTGGGAAACAAGGAAACAACTGGCTCTGCACCGTGCTCTCACAGCCTACCGGGAACGTCACATACAAAGGCCTCTGAAACGCAGTTCCTTGGCAGGCCTGATCTGGCTGAAGTAGGACTTCTGCTCTGGGTGTGCTCCATTGGCCTAGAGCTGAAAGGCCCAAAGGGATGCCTTGTTTGCAAAGGGGCAGAGAGGCCCCAAAGCATCTTGCTTCCAGCTCTTTGGGAAGCTAAGAAACAACTGTCTCTGCCCAGTGCTCTGACAGAGTACCGGCAACATCTCTTACCAAAGCCTTTGAAACGCAGTTTCTTGGCAGGCCTTATCTGGCTGAGGTAGAACTTCTGCTCTGGGTGTGCTCCATTGGCCTAGAGCTGAAAGGCCCAAAGGTCGGCCTTGTTGGCAAAGGGGCAGGGAGCCCCCAAAGCATCTTGCTTCCAGCTCTTTGGGAAGCTAAGAAACAACTGGCTCTGCCCAGTGCTCTTAGAGCCTAAGAGACAATCTCTTACCAAGGCCTGTGAAATGCACTTTGTTGGTGGCCTGATCTAGCTGAAGTAGAACTTCTGCTCTGGGTGTGCTCCATTGGCCTAGAGCTGCCTGGCCCAAAGGGCCGCCTTGTTTGCAAAGGGGATGAGAGGCCCCAAAGCATCTTGCTTCCAGCTCTCGGGAAGCTAAGAAACATCTGGCGTTGCCCAGTGCTCTTACAGCCTACCGGGAAAATCTCTTACCAAGGCCTGTGAAACGCAGTTTGTTGGTGGCCTGAACTGGCCGAAGTAGAACTTCTGCTCTGGGTGTGCTCCACTGGCCTAGAGCTACCTGCCCCAAAGGGCTGCCTTGATTCCAAAGTGAGAGAGTGGCACCCAAGCATCTTGCTTCCAGCTCTTCGGGAAGCTAAGAAACATCTGGCGTTGCCCAGTGCTCTTACAGCCTACCGGGAACATCTCTTACCAAGGCCTGTGAAACGCAGTTTCCTGGCAGGCCTGATCTGGCTGAAGTAGAACTTCTGCTCTGGGTGTGCTCCATTGCCCTAGAGCTGCCAGGCCCAAGGTGCTGCCTTGTTTCCAAAGGGGCAGAGAGGCCCCAAAGCATCTTGCTTCCAGCTCTCTGGGAAGCTAAGAACCAACTCGCTCTGGCCCGTGCTCTTACAGCCTACCGGGAACATGTCTTTGAAAGGCCTGTGAAACGCAGTTTCTTGGCAGGCCTCATCGGGCTGAAGTAGAACTCCGGCTCTGGGTGTGCTCCATTGCCCTAGAGCTGCCAGGCCCAAAGTGCTGCCCTGTTTCCAAGGGGCAGAGAGGCCCAAAGCATCTTGCTTCCCGGTCTTTGCGAAGCTAAGAAACAACTGGCTCTGCCCAGTGCTCTTACACCTACCGGGAACATCTCTTACCAAGGCCTGTCAAACGCTGTTCCTTTGCAGGCCTGATCAGGCTGAAGTAGAACTCCTGCTCTGCGTGTGCTCCATTGGCCTAGAGCTTCCCGACCCAAAAGGCTGCCTTGTTCCCAAACGGGCAGAGGGGTCCCAAGCATCTTGCTTCCAGCTTTTCAGGAAGGTAAGAAACAACTGGCTCTGCCCAGTGCTCTTACAGCCTACCGGGAACATCTCTTCCCAAGGCCTGTGAAACGCAGTTTCTTGGCAGGCCTGATCTGGCTGAAGTAGAACTCCTGCTCTGGGCGTGCTACTTTGGCCTAGAGCTGCCAGGCCCAAAGGGCCGCCTTGTTTCCAAAGGGGCTGAGAATCCCCAAAGTATCTTGCTTCCAAATCTTTGGGAAGCTAAGAAACAACTGGCTCTGCACAGTGCTCTCACAGCCTACCGGCAACGTGACAGAGAAAGGCCTGTGAGACGCAGTTTCTTGGAAGGCCTGATCTGGCTGAGGTAGAACTTCTGCTCTGGGTGTACTCCATTGGCCTAGGGCTGCCAGGCCCAAAGGGCTGCCTTTATTTCCAAAGCGTGAGAGAGGCCCCAAAGCATCTTGCTTCCTGCTCTCTGGGAAGCTGAAACAACTGGCTCTGCACAGTGCTCTCAAAGCCAACCGGGAACGTCACATACAAAGGCCTGTGAAACGCAGCTTCTTGACAGGCCTTATCTGGCTGAGGTAGAACTTGTGCTCTGGGTGTGCTACTTTGGCCTAGAGCTGCCAGGCACAAAGGCTGCTTTGTTTCCAAAGGGGGAGAGAGGCCCCAAATCATGTTGCTTCCAGCTGTTTTTGAAGCTAAGAAACAACTCGCTCTGCCAGGTACTCTTACAGCCTTCCGGGAACACCTCTTACGAAGGCCTGTGAAAAGCAGTTTCTTGGCAGGCCTGATCTGGCTGAGGTAGAACTTCTGCTCTGGGTGTGCTCCATTGCCCTAGACATGAAAGGCCAAAAGGGCTGCCTTGTTTCCAAAGGGGGAGAGAGGCCCCAAAGCATCTTGCTTCCACCTCTTGGGAAGCTAAGAAACAACTGGCTGTGCCCTGTGCTCTTATAGCCTAAGAGAACATCTCTTATCAAGGCCTGTGAAACGCACTGTCTAGGCAGGCCTGATCTGGAAGAAGTAGAACTTCTGCTCTGGTTGTGCTCCATTGCCCTAGAGCTGCCAGACCCAACGTGCTGCCTTGTTTCCAAAGGGGCAGAGAGGCCCCAAAGCGTCTTGCTTCCAGCTGTTTGGGAAACAAGGAAACAACTGGCTCTGCACCGTGCTCTCACAGCCTACCGGGAACGTCACATACAAAGGCCTCTGAAACGCAGTTCCTTGGCAGGCCTGATCTGGCTGAAGTAGGACTTCTGCTCTGGGTGTGCTCCATTGGCCTAGAGCTGAAAGGCCCAAAGGGATGCCTTGTTTGCAAAGGGGCAGAGAGGCCCCAAAGCATCTTGCTTCCAGCTCTTTGGGAAGCTAAGAAACAACTGTCTCTGCCCAGTGCTCTAACAGAGTACCGGCAACATCTCTTACCAAAGCCTTTGAAACGCAGTTTCTTGGCAGGCCTTATCTGGCTGAGGTAGAACTTCTGCTCTGGGTGTGCTCCATTGGCTTAGAGCTGAAAGGCCCAAAGGTCGGCCTTGTTGGCAAAGGGGCAGGGAGCCCCCAAAGCATCTTGCTTCCAGCTCTTTGGGAAGCTAAGAAACAACTGGCTCTGCCCAGTGCTCTTACAGCCTAAGAGACAATCTCTTACCAAGGCCTGTGAAATGCACTTTGTTGGTGGCCTGATCTAGCTGAAGTAGAACTTCTGCTCTGGGTGTGCTGCATTGGCCTAGAGCTGCCTGGCCCAAAGGGCCGCCTTGTTTGCAAAGGGGATGAGAGGCCCCAAAGCATCTTGCTTCCAGCTCTTCGGGAAGCTAAGAAACATCTGGCGTTGCCCAGTGATCTTACAGCCTACCGGGAACATCTCTTACCAAGGCCTGTGAAACGCAGTTTGTTGGTGGCCTGAACTGGCCGAAGTAGAACTTCTGCTCTGGGTGTGCTCCACTGGCCTAGAGCTACCTGGCCCAAAGGGCTGCCTTGATTCCAAAGTGAGAGAGTGGCACCAAAGCATCTTGCTTCCAGCTCTTCGGGAAGCTAAGAAACATCTGGCGTTGCCCAGTGCTCTTACAGCCTAGCGGGAACATCTCTTACCAAGGCCTGTGAAACGCAGTTTCCTGGCAGGCCTGATCTGGCTGAAGTAGAACTTCTGCTCTGGGTGTGCTCCATTGCCCTAGAGCTGCCAGGCCCAAGGTGCTGCCTTGTTTCCAAAGGGGCAGAGAGGCCCCAAAGCATCTTGCTTCCAGCTCTCTGGGAAGCTAAGAACCAACTCGCTCTGGCCCGTGCTCTTACAGCCTACCAGGAACATGTCTTTGAAAGGCCTGTGAAACGCAGTTTCTTGGCAGGCCTCATCGGGCTGAAGTAGAACTCCGGCTCTGGGTGTGCTCCATTGCCCTAGAGCTGCCAGGCCCAAAGTGCTGCCCTGTTTCCAAGGGGCAGAGAGGCCCAAAGCATCTTGCTTCCCGGTCTTTGCGAAGCTAAGAAACAACTGGCTCTGCCCAGTGCTCTTACACCTACCGGGAACATCTCTTACCAAGGCCTGTCAAACGCTGTTCCTTTGCAGGCCTGATCAGGCTGAAGTAGAACTCCTGCTCTGCGTGTGCTCCATTGGCCTAGAGCTTCCCGACCCAAAAGGCTGCCTTGTTCCCAAACGGGCAGAGGGGTCCCAAGCATCTTGCTTCCAGCTTTTCAGGAAGGTAAGAAACAACTGGCTCTGCCCAGTGCTCTTACAGCCTACCGGGAACATCTCTTCCCAAGGCCTGTGAAACGCAGTTTCTTGGCAGGCCTGATCTGGCTGAAGTAGAACTCCTGCTCTGGGCGTGCTACTTTGGCCTAGAGCTGCCAGGCCCAAAGGGCCGCCTTGTTTCCAAAGGGGCTGAGAATCCCCAAAGTATCTTGCTTCCAAATCTTTGGGAAGCTAAGAAACAACTGGCTCTGCACAGTGCTCTCACAGCCTACCGGCAACGTGACAGAGAAAGGCCTGTGAGACGCAGTTTCTTGGAAGGCCTGATCTGGCTGAGGTAGAACTTCTGCTCTGGGTGTACTCCATTGGCCTAGGGCTGCCAGGCCCAAAGGGCTGCCTTTATTTCCAAAGCGTGAGAGAGGCCCCAAAGCATCTTGCTTCCTGCTCTCTGGGAAGCTGAAACAACTGGCTCTGCACAGTGCTCTCAAAGCCAACCGGGAACGTCACATACAAAGGCCTGTGAAACGCAGCTTCTTGACAGGCCTTATCTGGCTGAGGTAGAACTTGTGCTCTGGGTGTGCTACTTTGGCCTAGAGCTGCCAGGCACAAAGGCTGCTTTGTTTCCAAAGGGGGAGAGAGGCCCCAAATCATGTTGCTTCCAGCTGTTTTTGAAGCTAAGAAACAACTCGCTCTGCCAGGTACTCTTACAGCCTTCCGGGAACACCTCTTACGAAGGCCTGTGAAAAGCAGTTTCTTGGCAGGCCTGATCTGGCTGAGGTAGAACTTCTGCTCTGGGTGTGCTCCATTGCCCTAGAGATGAAAGGCCAAAAGGGCTGCCTTGTTTCCAAAGGGGGAGAGAGGCCCCAAAGCATCTTGCTTCCACCTCTTGGGAAGCTAAGAAACAACTGGCTGTGCCCTGTGCTCTTATAGCCTAAGAGAACATCTCTTATCAAGGCCTGTGAAACGCACTGTCTAGGCAGGCCTGATCTGGAAGAAGTAGAACTTCTGCTCTGGTTGTGCTCCATTGCCCTAGAGCTGCCAGACCCAACGTGCTGCCTTGTTTCCAAAGGGGCAGAGAGGCCCCAAAGCGTCTTGCTTCCAGCTGTTTGGGAAACAAGGAAACAACTGGCTCTGCACCGTGCTCTCACAGCCTACCGGGAACGTCACATACAAAGGCCTCTGAAACGCAGTTCCTTGGCAGGCCTTATCTGGCTGAAGTAGGACTTCTGCTCTGGGTGTGCTCCATTGGCCTAGAGCTGAAAGGCCCAAAGGGATGCCTTGTTTGCAAAGGGGCAGAGAGGCCCCAAAGCATCTTGCTTCCAGCTCTTTGGGAAGCTAAGAAACAACTGTCTCTGCCCAGTGCTCTAACAGAGTACCGGCAACATCTCTTACCAAAGCCTTTGAAACGCAGTTTCTTGGCAGGCCTTATCTGGCTGAGGTAGAACTTCTGCTCTGGGTGTGCTCCATTGGCTTAGAGCTGAAAGGCCCAAAGGTCGGCCTTGTTGGCAAAGGGGCAGGGAGCCCCCAAAGCATCTTGCTTCCAGCTCTTTGGGAAGCTAAGAAACAACTGGCTCTGCCCAGTGCTCTTACAGCCTAAGAGACAATCTCTTACCAAGGCCTGTGAAATGCACTTTGTTGGTGGCCTGATCTAGCTGAAGTAGAACTTCTGCTCTGGGTGTGCTGCATTGGCCTAGAGCTGCCTGGCCCAAAGGGCCGCCTTGTTTGCAAAGGGGATGAGAGGCCCCAAAGCATCTTGCTTCCAGCTCTTCGGGAAGCTAAGAAACATCTGGCGTTGCCCAGTGATCTTACAGCCTACCGGGAACATCTCTTACCAAGGCCTGTGAAACGCAGTTTGTTGGTGGCCTGAACTGGCCGAAGTAGAACTTCTGCTCTGGGTGTGCTCCACTGGCCTAGAGCTACCTGGCCCAAAGGGCTGCCTTGATTCCAAAGTGAGAGAGTGGCACCAAAGCATCTTGCTTCCAGCTCTTCGGGAAGCTAAGAAACATCTGGCGTTGCCCAGTGCTCTTACAGCCTACCGGGAACATCTCTTACCAAGGCCTGTGAAACGCAGTTTCCTGGCAGGCCTGATCTGGCTGAAGTAGAACTTCTGCTCTGGGTGTGCTCCATTGCCCTAGAGCTGCCAGGCCCAAGGTGCTGCCTTGTTTCCAAAGGGGCAGAGAGGCCCCAAAGCATCTTGCTTCCAGCTCTCTGGGAAGCTAAGAACCAACTCGCTCTGGCCCGTGCTCTTACAGCCTACCGGGAACATGTCTTTGAAAGGCCTGTGAAACGCAGTTTCTTGGCAGGCCTCATCTGGCTGAAGTAGAACTCCGGCTCTGGGTGTGCTCCATTGCCCTAGAGCTGCCAGGCCCAAAGTGCTGCCCTGTTTCCAAGGGGCAGAGAGGCCCAAAGCATCTTGCTTCCCGGTCTTTGCGAAGCTAAGAAACAACTGGCTCTGCCCAGTGCTCTTACACCTACCGGGAACATCTCTTACCAAGGCCTGTCAAACGCTGTTTCTTTGCAGGCCTGATCAGGCTGAAGTAGAACTCCTGCTCTGCGTGTGCTCCATTGGCCTAGAGCTTCCCGACCCAAAAGGCTGCCTTGTTCCCAAACGGGCAGAGGGGTCCCAAGCATCTTGCTTCCAGCTTTTCAGGAAGGTAAGAAACAACTGGCTCTGCCCAGTGCTCTTACAGCCTACCGGGAACATCTCTTACCAAGGCCTGTGAAACGCAGTTTCCTGGCAGGCCTAATCTGGCTGAAGTAGAACTTCTGCTCTGTGTGTGCTCCATTGCCCTAGAGCTGCCAGGCCCAAAGGGCTGCCTTGTTTCCAAAGACGGAGAGTGGACCCAAAGCATCTTGCTCCCAGCTCTTCGGGAAGCTAAGAAACAGCTGGCTCTGCCCAGTGCTCTTACAGCCTAAGAGAACATGTCTTTGAAAGGCCTGTGAAACGCAGTTTCTTGGCAGGCCTGACCTGGCTGAAGTAGAACTTCTGTTCTGGTTGTGCTACATAGGCCTAGAGCTACCAGGACCTAAGGGCCGCCTTGTTTCCAAAGGGGGAGAGAGGCCCCAAAGCATCTTGCCTCCAGCACTTTGGGAAGCTAAAAAACAACTGGCTCTGCACAGTGCTCTCACAGCCTACCGGCAACGTGACAGAGAAAGGCCTGTGAGACGCAGTTTCTTGGAAGGCCTGATCTGGCTGAGGTAGAACTTCTGCTCTGGGTGTACTCCATTGGCCTAGGGCTGCCAGGCCCAAAGGGCTGCCTTTATTTCCAAAGTCTGAGAGACGCCCCAAAGCATCTTGCTTCCTGCTCTCTGGGAAGCTAAAACAACTGGCTCTGCACAGTGCTCTCAAAGCCAACCGGGAACGTCACATACAAAGGCCTGTGAAACGCAGCTTCTTGACAGGCCTTATCTGGCTGAGGTAGAACTTGTGCTCTGGGTGTGCTACTTTGGCCTAGAGCTGCCAGGCACAAAGGCTGCTTTGTTTCCAAAGGGGGAGAGAGGCCCCAAATCATGTTGCTTCCAGCTGTTTTTGAAGCTAAGAAACAACTCGCTCTGCCAGGTACTCTTACAGCCTTCCGGGAACACCTCTTACGAAGGCCTGTGAAAAGCAGTTTCTTGGCAGGCCTGATCTGGCTGAGGTAGAACTTCTGCTCTGGGTGTGCTCCATTGCCCTAGAGATGAAAGGCCAAAAGGGCTGCCTTGTTTCCAAAGGGGGAGAGAGGCCCCAAAGCATCTTGCTTCCACCTCTTGGGAAGCTAAGAAACAACTGGCTGTGCCCAGTGCTCTTATAGCCTAAGAGAACATCTCTTATCAAGGCCTGTGAAACGCACTGTCTAGGCAGGCCTGATCTGGAAGAAGTAGAACTTCTGCTCTGGTTGTGCTCCATTGCCCTAGAGCTGCCAGACCCAACGTGCTGCCTTGTTTCCAAAGGGGCAGAGAGGCCCCAAAGCGTCTTGCTTCCAGCTGTTTGGGAAACAAGGAAACAACTGGCTCTGCACCGTGCTCTCACAGCCTACCGGGAACGTCACATACAAAGGCCTCTGAAACGCAGTTCCTTGGCAGGCCTGATCTGGCTGAAGTAGGACTTCTGCTCTGGGTGTGCTCCATTGGCCTAGAGCTGAAAGGCCCAAAGGGATGCCTTGTTTGCAAAGGGGCAGAGAGCCCCCAAAGCATCTTGCTTCCAGCTCTTTGGGAAGCTAAGAAACAACTGTCTCTGCCCAGTGCTCTAACAGAGTACCGGCAACATCTCTTACCAAAGCCTTTGAAACGCAGTTTCTTGGCAGGCCTTATCTGGCTGAGGTAGAACTTCTGCTCTGGGTGTGCTCCATTGGCCTAGAGCTGAAAGGCCCAAAGGTCGGCCTTGTTGGCAAAGGGGCAGGGAGCCCCCAAAGCATCTTGCTTCCAGCTCTTTGGGAAGCTAAGAAACAACTGGCTCTGCCCAGTGCTCTTACAGCCTACGAGAAAATCTCTTACCAAGGCCCGTGAAACGCACTTTGTTGGTGGCCTGATCTAGCTGAAGTGGAACATCTGCTCTGGGTGTGCTCCATTGGCCTAGAGCTGCCTGGCCCAAAGGGCCGCCTTGTTTGCAAAGGGGATGAGAGGCCCCAAAGCATCTTGCTTCCAGCTCTTCGGGAAGCTAAGAAGCATCTGGCATTGCCCAGTGATCTTACAGCCTACCGGGAACATCTCTTACCAAGGCCTGTGAAACGCAGTTTGTTGGTGGCCTGAACTGGCCGAAGTAGAACTTCTGCTCTGGGTGTGCTCCACTGGCCTAGAGCTACCTGCCCCAAAGGGCTGCCTTGATTCCAAAGTGAGAGAGTGGCACCAAAGCATCTTGCTTCCAGCTCTTCGGGAAGCTAAGAAACATCTGGCGTTGCCCAGTGCTCTTACAGCCTACCGGGAACATCTCCTACCAAGGCCTGTGAAACGCAGTTTCCTGGCAGGCCTGATCTGGCTGAAGTAGAACTTCTGCTCTGGGTGTGCTCCATTGCCCTAGAGCTGCCAGGCCCAAAGGTCTGCCTTGTTTCCAAAGACGGAGAGTGGACCCAAAGCATCTTGCTCCCAGCTCTTCGGGAAGCTAAGAAACAGCTGGCTCTGCCCAGTGCTCTTACAGCCTAAGAGAACATGTCTTTGAAAGGCCTGTGAAACGCATTTTCTTGGCAGGCCTGACCTGGCTGAAGTAGAACTTCTGTTCTGGTTGTGCTACATAGGCCTAGAGCTACCAGGACCTAAGGGCCGCCTTGTTTCCAAAGGGGGAGAGAGGCCCCAAAGCATCTTGCCTCCAGCACTTTGGGAAGCTAAAAAACAACTGGCTCTGCACAGTGCTCTCACAGCCTACCGGCAACGTGACAGAGAAAGGCCTGTGAGACGCAGTTTCTTGGAAGGCCTGATCTGGCTGAGGTAGAACTTCTGCTCTGGGTGTACTCCATTGGCCTAGGGCTGCCAGGCCCAAAGGGCTGCCTTTATTTCCAAAGTCTGAGAGACGCCCCAAAGCATCTTGCTTCCTGCTCTCTGGGAAGCTAAAACAACTGGCTCTGCACAGTGCTCTCAAAGCCAACCGGGAACGTCACATACAAAGGCCTGTGAAACGCAGCTTCTTGACAGGCCTTATCTGGCTGAGGTAGAACTTGTGCTCTGGGTGTGCTACTTTGGCCTAGAGCTGCCAGGCACAAAGGCTGCTTTGTTTCCAAAGGGGGAGAGAGGCCCCAAATCATGTTGCTTCCAGCTGTTTTTGAAGCTAAGAAACAACTCGCTCTGCCAGGTACTCTTACAGCCTTCCGGGAACACCTCTTACGAAGGCCTGTGAAAAGCAGTTTCTTGGCAGGCCTGATCTGGCTGAGGTAGAACTTCTGCTCTGGGTGTGCTCCATTGCCCTAGAGATGAAAGGCCAAAAGGGCTGCCTTGTTTCCAAAGGGGGAGAGAGGCCCCAAAGCATCTTGCTTCCACCTCTTGGGAAGCTAAGAAACAACTGGCTGTGCCCAGTGCTCTTATAGCCTAAGAGAACATCTCTTATCAAGGCCTGTGAAACGCACTGTCTAGGCAGGCCTGATCTGGAAGAAGTAGAACTTCTGCTCTGGTTGTGCTCCATTGCCCTAGAGCTGCCAGACCCAACGTGCTGCCTTGTTTCCAAAGGGGCAGAGAGGCCCCAAAGCGTCTTGCTTCCAGCTGTTTGGGAAACAAGGAAAGAACTGGCTCTGCACCGTGCTCTCACAGCCTACCGGGAACGTCACATACAAAGGCCTCTGAAACGCAGTTCCTTGGCAGGCCTGATCTGGCTGAAGTAGGACTTCTGCTCTGGGTGTGCTCCATTGGCCTAGAGCTGAAAGGCCCAAAGGGATGCCTTGTTTGCAAAGGGGCAGAGAGGCCCCAAAGCATCTTGCTTCCAGCTCTTTGGGAAGCTAAGAAACAACTGTCTCTGCCCAGTGCTCTAACAGAGTACCGGCAACATCTCTTACCAAAGCCTTTGAAACGCAGTTTCTTGGCAGGCCTTATCTGGCTGAGGTAGAACTTCTGCTCTGGGTGTGCTCCATTGGCCTAGAGCTGAAAGGCCCAAAGGTCGGCCTTGTTGGCAAAGGGGCAGGGAGCCCCCAAAGCATCTTGCTTCCAGCTCTTTGGGAAGCTAAGAAACAACTGGCTCTGCCCAGTGCTCTTACAGCCTACGAGAAAATCTCTTACCAAGGCCCGTGAAACGCACTTTGTTGGTGGCCTGATCTAGCTGAAGTGGAACTTCTGCTCTGGGTGTGCTCCATTGGCCTAGAGCTGCCTGGCCCAAAGGGCCGCCTTGTTTGCAAAGGGGATGAGAGGCCCCAAAGCATCTTGCTTCCAGCTCTTCGGGAAGCTAAGAAGCATCTGGCGTTGCCCAGTGATCTTACAGCCTACCGGGAACATCTCTTACCAAGGCCTGTGAAACGCAGTTTGTTGGTGGCCTGAACTGGCCGAAGTAGAACTTCTGCTCTGGGTGTGCTCCACTGGCCTAGAGCTACCTGCCCCAAAGGGCTGCCTTGATTCCAAAGTGAGAGAGTGGCACCAAAGCATCTTGCTTCCAGCTCTTCGGGAAGCTAAGAAACATCTGGCGTTGCCCAGTGCTCTTACAGCCTACCGGGAACATCTCCTACCAAGGCCTGTGAAACGCAGTTTCCTGGCAGGCCTGATCTGGCTGAAGTAGAACTTCTGCTCTGGGTGTGCTCCATTGCCCTAGAGCTGCCAGGCCCAAAGGGCTGCCTTGTTTCCAAAGACGGAGAGTGGACCCAAAGCATCTTGCTCCCAGCTCTTCGGGAAGCTAAGAAACAGCTGGCTCTGCCCAGTGCTCTTACAGCCTAAGAGAACATGTCTTGGAAAGGCCTGTGAAACGCATTTTCTTGGCAGGCCTGACCTGGCTGAAGTAGAACTTCTGTTCTGCTTGTGCTACATAGGCCTAGAGCTACCAGGACCTAAGGGCCGCCTTGTTTCCAAAGGGGGAGAGAGGCCCCAAAGCATCTTGCCTCCAGCACTTTGGGAAGCTAAAAAACAACTGGCTCTGCACAGTGCTCTCACAGCCTACCGGCAACGTGACAGAGAAAGGCCTGTGAGACGCAGTTTCTTGGAAGGCCTGATCTGGCTGAGGTAGAACTTCTGCTCTGGGTGTACTCCATTGGCCTAGGGCTGCCAGGCCCAAAGGGCTGCCTTTATTTCCAAAGTCTGAGAGAGGCCCCAAAGCATCTTGCTTCCTGCTCTCTGGGAAGCTAAAACAACTGGCTCTGCACAGTGCTCTCAAAGCCAACCGGGAACGTCACATACAAAGGCCTGTGAAACGCAGCTTCTTGACAGGCCTTATCTGGCTGAGGTAGAACTTGTGCTCTGGGTGTGCTACTTTGGCCTAGAGCTGCCAGGCACAAAGGCTGCTTTGTTTCCAAAGGGGGAGAGAGGCCCCAAATCATGTTGCTTCCAGCTGTTTTTGAAGCTAAGAAACAACTCGCTCTGCCAGGTACTCTTACAGCCTTCCGGGAACACCTCTTACGAAGGCCTGTGAAAAGCAGTTTCTTGGCAGGCCTGATCTGGCTGAGGTAGAACTTCTGCTCTGGGTGTGCTCCATTGCCCTAGAGATGAAAGGCCAAAAGGGCTGCCTTGTTTCCAAAGGGGGAGAGAGGCCCCAAAGCATCTTGCTTCCACCTCTTGGGAAGCTAAGAAACAACTGGCTGTGCCCAGTGCTCTTATAGCCTAAGAGAACATCTCTTATCAAGGCCTGTGAAACGCACTGTCTAGGCAGGCCTGATCTGGAAGAAGTAGAACTTCTGCTCTGGTTGTGCTCCATTGCCCTAGAGCTGCCAGACCCAACGTGCTGCCTTGTTTCCAAAGGGGCAGAGAGGCCCCAAAGCGTCTTGCTTCCAGCTGTTTGGGAAACAAGGAAAGAACTGGCTCTGCACCGTGCTCTCACAGCCTACCGGGAACGTCACATACAAAGGCCTCTGAAACGCAGTTCCTTGGCAGGCCTGATCTGGCTGAAGTAGGACTTCTGCTCTGGGTGTGCTCCATTGGCCTAGAGCTGAAAGGCCCAAAGGGATGCCTTGTTTGCAAAGGGGCAGAGAGGCCCCAAAGCATCTTGCTTCCAGCTCTTTGGGAAGCTAAGAAACAACTGTCTCTGCCCAGTGCTCTAACAGAGTACCGGCAACATCTCTTACCAAAGCCTTTGAAACGCAGTTTCTTGGCAGGCCTTATCTGGCTGAGGTAGAACTTCTGCTCTGGGTGTGCTCCATTGGCCTAGAGCTGAAAGGCCCAAAGGTCGGCCTTGTTGGCAAAGGGGCAGGGAGCCCCCAAAGCATCTTGCTTCCAGCTCTTTGGGAAGCTAAGAAACAACTGGCTCTGCCCAGTGCTCTTACAGCCTACGAGAAAATCTCTTACCAAGGCCTGTGAAACGCACTTTGTTGGTGGCCTGATCTAGCTGAAGTGGAACTTCTGCTCTGGGTGTGCTCCATTGGCCTAGAGCTGCCTGGCCCAAAGGGCCGCCTTGTTTGCAAAGGGGATGAGAGGCCCCAAAGCATCTTGCTTCCAGCTCTTCGGGAAGCTAAGAAGCATCTGGCGTTGCCCAGTGATCTTACAGCCTACCGGGAACATCTCTTACCAAGGCCTGTGAAACGCAGTTTGTTGGTGGCCTGAACTGGCCGAAGTAGAACTTCTGCTCTGGGTGTGCTCCACTGGCCTAGAGCTACCTGCCCCAAAGGGCTGCCTTGATTCCAAAGTGAGAGAGTGGCACCAAAGCATCTTGCTTCCAGCTCTTCGGGAAGCTAAGAAACATCAGGCGTTGCCCAGTGCTCTTACAGCCTACCGGGAACATCTCTTACCAAGGCCTGTGAAACGCAGTTTCCTGGCAGGCCTGATCTGGCTGAAGTAGAACTTCTGCTCTGGGTGTGCTCCATTGCCCTAGAGCTGCCAGGCCCAAAGGGCTGCCTTGTTTCCAAAGACGGAGAGTGGACCCAAAGCATCTTGCTCCCAGCTCTTCGGGAAGCTAAGAAACAGCTGGCTCTGCCCAGTGCTCTTACAGCCTAAGAGAACATGTCTTGGAAAGGCCTGTGAAACGCATTTTCTTGGCAGGCCTGACCTGGCTGAAGTAGAACTTCTGTTCTGCTTGTGCTACATAGGCCTAGAGCTACCAGGACCTAAGGGCTGCCTTGTTTCCAAAGGGGGAGAGAGGCCCCAAAGCATATTGCCTCCAGCACTTTGGGAAGCTAAAAAACAACTGGCTCTGCACAGTGCTCTCACAGCCTACCGGCAACGTGACAGAGAAAGGCCTGTGAGACGCAGTTTCTTGGAAGGCCTGATCTGGCTGAGGTAGAACTTCTGCTCTGGGTGTACTCCATTGGCCTAGGGCTGCCAGGCCCAAAGGGCTGCCTTTATTTCCAAAGTGTGAGAGAGGCCCCAAAGCATCTTGCTTCCTGCTCTCTGGGAAGCTAAAACAACTGGCTCTGCACAGTGCTCTCAAAGCCAACCGGGAACGTCACATACAAAGGCCTGTGAAACGCAGCTTCTTGACAGGCCTTATCTGGCTGAGGTAGAACTTGTGCTCTGGGTGTGCTACTTTGGCCTAGAGCTGCCAGGCACAAAGGCTGCTTTGTTTCCAAAGGGGGAGAGAGGCCCCAAATCATGTTGCTTCCAGCTGTTTTTGAAGCTAAGAAACAACTCGCTCTGCCAGGTACTCTTACAGCCTTCCGGGAACACCTCTTACGAAGGCCTGTGAAAAGCAGTTTCTTGGCAGGCCTGATCTGGCTGAGGTAGAACTTCTGCTCTGGGTGTGCTCCATTGCCCTAGAGATGAAAGGCCAAAAGGGCTGCCTTGTTTCCAAAGGGGGAGAGAGGCCCCAAAGCATCTTGCTTCCACCTCTTGGGAAGCTAAGAAACAACTGGCTGTGCCCAGTGCTCTTATAGCCTAAGAGAACATCTCTTATCAAGGCCTGTGAAACGCACTGTCTAGGCAGGCCTGATCTGGAAGAAGTAGAACTTCTGCTCTGGTTGTGCTCCATTGCCCTAGAGCTGCCAGACCCAACGTGCTGCCTTGTTTCCAAAGGGGCAGAGAGGCCCCAAAGCGTCTTGCTTCCAGCTGTTTGGGAAACAAGGAAAGAACTGGCTCTGCACCGTGCTCTCACAGCCTACCGGGAACGTCACATACAAAGGCCTCTGAAACGCAGTTCCTTGGCAGGCCTGATCTGGCTGAAGTAGGACTTCTGCTCTGGGTGTGCTCCATTGGCCTAGAGCTGAAAGGCCCAAAGGGATGCCTTGTTTGCAAAGGGGCAGAGAGGCCCCAAAGCATCTTGCTTCCAGCTCTTTGGGAAGCTAAGAAACAACTGTCTCTGCCCAGTGCTCTAACAGAGTACCGGCAACATCTCTTACCAAAGCCTTTGAAACGCAGTTTCTTGGCAGGCCTTATCTGGCTGAGGTAGAACTTCTGCTCTGGGTGTGCTCCATTGGCCTAGAGCTGAAAGGCCCAAAGGTCGGCCTTGTTGGCAAAGGGGCAGGGAGCCCCCAAAGCATCTTGCTTCCAGCTCTTTGGGAAGCTAAGAAACAACTGGCTCTGCCCAGTGCTCTTACAGCCTACGAGAAAATCTCTTACCAAGGCCTGTGAAACGCACTTTGTTGGTGGCCTGATCTAGCTGAAGTGGAACTTCTGCTCTGGGTGTGCTCCATTGGCCTAGAGCTGCCTGGCCCAAAGGGCCGCCTTGTTTGCAAAGGGGATGAGAGGCCCCAAAGCATCTTGCTTCCAGCTCTTCGGGAAGCTAAGAAGCATCTGGCGTTGCCCAGTGATCTTACAGCCTACCGGGAACATCTCTTACCAAGGCCTGTGAAACGCAGTTTGTTGGTGGCCTGAACTGGCCGAAGTAGAACTTCTGCTCTGGGTGTGCTCCACTGGCCTAGAGCTACCTGCCCCAAAGGGCTGCCTTGATTCCAAAGTGAGAGAGTGGCACCAAAGCATCTTGCTTCCAGCTCTTCGGGAAGCTAAGAAACATCAGGCGTTGCCCAGTGCTCTTACAGCCTACCGGGAACATCTCTTACCAAGGCCTGTGAAACGCAGTTTCCTGGCAGGCCTGATCTGGCTGAAGTAGAACTTCTGCTCTGGGTGTGCTCCATTGCCCTAGAGCTGCCAGGCCCAAAGGGCTGCCTTGTTTCCAAAGACGGAGAGTGGACCCAAAGCATCTTGCTCCCAGCTCTTCGGGAAGCTAAGAAACAGCTGGCTCTGCCCAGTGCTCTTACAGCCTAAGAGAACATGTCTTGGAAAGGCCTGTGAAACGCATTTTCTTGGCAGGCCTGACCTGGCTGAAGTAGAACTTCTGTTCTGCTTGTGCTACATAGGCCTAGAGCTACCAGGACCTAAGGGCTGCCTTGTTTCCAAAGGGGGAGAGAGGCCCCAAAGCATATTGCCTCCAGCACTTTGGGAAGCTAAAAAACAACTGGCTCTGCACAGTGCTCTCACAGCCTACCGGCAACGTGACAGAGAAAGGCCTGTGAGACGCAGTTTCTTGGAAGGCCTGATCTGGCTGAGGTAGAACTTCTGCTCTGGGTGTACTCCATTGGCCTAGGGCTGCCAGGCCCAAAGGGCTGCCTTTATTTCCAAAGTGTGAGAGAGGCCCCAAAGCATCTTGCTTCCTGCTCTCTGGGAAGCTAAAACAACTGGCTCTGCACAGTGCTCTCAAAGCCAACCGGGAACGTCACATACAAAGGCCTGTGAAACGCAGCTTCTTGACAGGCCTTATCTGGCTGAGGTAGAACTTGTGCTCTGGGTGTGCTACTTTGGCCTAGAGCTGCCAGGCACAAAGGCTGCTTTGTTTCCAAAGGGGGAGAGAGGCCCCAAATCATGTTGCTTCCAGCTGTTTTTGAAGCTAAGAAACAACTCGCTCTGCCAGGTACTCTTACAGCCTTCCGGGAACACCTCTTACGAAGGCCTGTGAAAAGCAGTTTCTTGGCAGGCCTGATCTGGCTGAGGTAGAACTTCTGCTCTGGGTGTGCTCCATTGCCCTAGAGATGAAAGGCCAAAAGGGCTGCCTTGTTTCCAAAGGGGGAGAGAGGCCCCAAAGCATCTTGCTTCCACCTCTTGGGAAGCTAAGAAACAACTGGCTGTGCCCAGTGCTCTTATAGCCTAAGAGAACATCTCTTATCAAGGCCTGTGAAACGCACTGTCTAGGCAGGCCTGATCTGGAAGAAGTAGAACTTCTGCTCTGGTTGTGCTCCATTGCCCTAGAGCTGCCAGACCCAACGTGCTGCCTTGTTTCCAAAGGGGCAGAGAGGCCCCAAAGCGTCTTGCTTCCAGCTGTTTGGGAAACAAGGAAACAACTGGCTCTGCACCGTGCTCTCACAGCCTACCGGGAACGTCACATACAAAGGCCTCTGAAACGCAGTTCCTTGGCAGGCCTGATCTGGCTGAAGTAGGACTTCTGCTCTGGGTGTGCTCCATTGGCCTAGAGCTGAAAGGCCCAAAGGGATGCCTTGTTTGCAAAGGGGCAGAGAGGCCCCAAAGCATCTTGCTTCCAGCTCTTTGGGAAGCTAAGAAACAACTGTCTCTGCCCAGTGCTCTAACAGAGTACCGGCAACATCTCTTACCAAAGCCTTTGAAACGCAGTTTCTTGGCAGGCCTTATCTGGCTGAGGTAGAACTTCTGCTCTGGGTGTGCTCCATTGGCCTAGAGCTGAAAGGCCCAAAGGTCGGCCTTGTTGGCAAAGGGGCAGGGAGCCCCCAAAGCATCTTGCTTCCAGCTCTTTGGGAAGCTAAGAAACAACTGGCTCTGCCCAGTGCTCTTACAGCCTACGAGAAAATCTCTTACCAAGGCCTGTGAAACGCACTTTGTTGGTGGCCTGATCTAGCTGAAGTGGAACTTCTGCTCTGGGTGTGCTCCATTGGCCTAGAGCTGCCTGGCCCAAAGGGCCGCCTTGTTTGCAAAGGGGATGAGAGGCCCCAAAGCATCTTGCTTCCAGCTCTTCGGGAAGCTAAGAAGCATCTGGCGTTGCCCAGTGATCTTACAGCCTACCGGGAACATCTCTTACCAAGGCCTGTGAAACGCAGTTTGTTGGTGGCCTGAACTGGCCGAAGTAGAACTTCTGCTCTGGGTGTGCTCCACTGGCCTAGAGCTACCTGCCCCAAAGGGCTGCCTTGATTCCAAAGTGAGAGAGTGGCACCAAAGCATCTTGCTTCCAGCTCTTCGGGAAGCTAAGAAACATCTGGCGTTGCCCAGTGCTCTTACAGCCTACCGGGAACATCTCTTACCAAGGTCTGTGAAACGCAGTTTCCTGGCAGGCCTGATCTGGCTGAAGTAGAACTTCTGCTCTGGGTGTGCTCCATTGCCCTAGAGCTGCCAGGCCCAAAGGGCTGCCTTGTTTCCAAAGACGGAGAGTGGACCCAAAGCATCTTGCTCCCAGCTCTTCGGGAAGCTAAGAAACAGCTGGCTCTGCCCAGTGCTCTTACAGCCTAAGAGAACATGTCTTGGAAAGGCCTGTGAAACGCATTTTCTTGGCAGGCCTGACCTGGCTGAAGTAGAACTTCTGTTCTGGTTGTGCTACATAGGCCTAGAGCTACCAGGACCTAAGGGCCGCCTTGTTTCCAAAGGGGGAGAGAGGCCCCAAAGCATCTTGCCTCCAGCACTTTGGGAAGCTAAAAAACAACTGGCTCTGCACAGTGCTCTCACAGCCTACCGGCAACGTGACAGAGAAAGGCCTGTGAGACGCAGTTTCTTGGAAGGCCTGATCTGGCTGAGGTAGAACTTCTGCTCTGGGTGTACTCCATTGGCCTAGGGCTGCCAGGCCCAAAGGGCTGCCTTTATTTCCAAAGTGTGAGAGAGGCCCCAAAGCATCTTGCTTCCTGCTCTTTGGGAAGCTAAAACAACTGGCTCTGCACAGTGCTCTCAAAGCCAACCGGGAACGTCACATACAAAGGCCTGTGAAACGCAGCTTCTTGACAGGCCTTATCTGGCTGAGGTAGAACTTGTGCTCTGGGTGTGCTACTTTGGCCTAGAGCTGCCAGGCACAAAGGCTGCTTTGTTTCCAAAGGGGGAGAGAGGCCCCAAATCATGTTGCTTCCAGCTGTTTTTGAAGCTAAGAAACAACTCGCTCTGCCAGGTACTCTTACAGCCTTCCGGGAACACCTCTTACGAAGGCCTGTGAAAAGCAGTTTCTTGGCAGGCCTGATCTGGCTGAGGTAGAACTTCTGCTCTGGGTGTGCTCCATTGCCCTAGAGATGAAAGGCCAAAAGGGCTGCCTTGTTTCCAAAGGGGGAGAGAGGCCCCAAAGCATCTTGCTTCCACCTCTTGGGAAGCTAAGAAACAACTGGCTGTGCCCAGTGCTCTTATAGCCTAAGAGAACATCTCTTATCAAGGCCTGTGAAACGCACTGTCTAGGCAGGCCTGATCTGGAAGAAGTAGAACTTCTGCTCTGGTTGTGCTCCATTGCCCTAGAGCTGCCAGACCCAACGTGCTGCCTTGTTTCCAAAGGGGCAGAGAGGCCCCAAAGCGTCTTGCTTCCAGCTGTTTGGGAAACAAGGAAACAACTGGCTCTGCACCGTGCTCTCACAGCCTACCGGGAACGTCACATACAAAGGCCTCTGAAACGCAGTTCCTTGGCAGGCCTGATCTGGCTGAAGTAGGACTTCTGCTCTGGGTGTGCTCCATTGGCCTAGAGCTGAAAGGCCCAAAGGGATGCCTTGTTTGCAAAGGGGCAGAGAGGCCCCAAAGCATCTTGCTTCCAGCTCTTTGGGAAGCTAAGAAACAACTGTCTCTGCCCAGTGCTCTAACAGAGTACCGGCAACATCTCTTACCAAAGCCTTTGAAACGCAGTTTCTTGGCAGGCCTTATCTGGCTGAGGTAGAACTTCTGCTCTGGGTGTGCTCCATTGGCCTAGAGCTGAAAGGCCCAAAGGTCGGCCTTGTTGGCAAAGGGGCAGGGAGCCCCCAAAGCATCTTGCTTCCAGCTCTTTGGGAAGCTAAGAAACAACTGTCTCTGCCCAGTGCTCTAACAGAGTACCGGCAACATCTCTTACCAAAGCCTTTGAAACGCAGTTTCTTGGCAGGCCTTATCTGGCTGAGGTAGAACTTCTGCTCTGGGTGTGCTCCATTGGCCTAGAGCTGAAAGGCCCAAAGGTCGGCCTTGTTGGCAAAGGGGCAGGGAGCCCCCAAAGCATCTTGCTTCCAGCTCTTTGGGAAGCTAAGAAACAACTGGCTCTGCCCAGTGCTCTTACAGCCTACGAGAAAATCTCTTACCAAGGCCCGTGAAACGCACTTTGTTGGTGGCCTGATCTAGCTGAAGTGGAACTTCTGCTCTGGGTGTGCTCCATTGGCCTAGAGCTGCCTGGCCCAAAGGGCCGCCTTGTTTGCAAAGGGGATGAGAGGCCCCAAAGCATCTTGCTTCCAGCTCTTCGGGAAGCTAAGAAGCATCTGGCGTTGCCCAGTGATCTTACAGCCTACCGGGAACATCTCTTACCAAGGCCTGTGAAACGCAGTTTGTTGGTGGCCTGAACTGGCCGAAGTAGAACTTCTGCTCTGGGTGTGCTCCACTGGCCTAGAGCTACCTGCCCCAAAGGGCTGCCTTGATTCCAAAGTGAGAGAGTGGCACCAAAGCATCTTGCTTCCAGCTCTTCGGGAAGCTAAGAAACATCTGGCGTTGCCCAGTGCTCTTACAGCCTACCGGGAACATCTCTTACCAAGGCCTGTGAAACGCAGTTTCCTGGCAGGCCTGATCTGGCTGAAGTAGAACTTCTGCTCTGGGTGTGCTCCATTGCCCTAGAGCTGCCAGGCCCAAAGGGCTGCCTTGTTTCCAAAGACGGAGAGTGGACCCAAAGCATCTTGCTCCCAGCTCTTCGGGAAGCTAAGAAACAGCTGGCTCTGCCCAGTGCTCTTACAGCCTAAGAGAACATGTCTTGGAAAGGCCTGTGAAACGCATTTTCTTGGCAGGCCTGACCTGGCTGAAGTAGAACTTCTGTTCTGGTTGTGCTACATAGGCCTAGAGCTACCAGGACCTAAGGGCCGCCTTGTTTCCAAAGGGGGAGAGAGGCCCCAAAGCATCTTGCCTCCAGCACTTTGGGAAGCTAAAAAACAACTGGCTCTGCACAGTGCTCTCACAGCCTACCGGCAACGTGACAGAGAAAGGCCTGTGAGACGCAGTTTCTTGGAAGGCCTGATCTGGCTGAGGTAGAACTTCTGCTCTGGGTGTACTCCATTGGCCTAGGGCTGCCAGGCCCAAAGGGCTGCCTTTATTTCCAAAGTGTGAGAGAGGCCCCAAAGCATCTTGCTTCCTGCTCTCTGGGAAGCTAAAACAACTGGCTCTGCACAGTGCTCTCAAAGCCAACCGGGAACGTCACATACAAAGGCCTGTGAAACGCAGCTTCTTGACAGGCCTTATCTGGCTGAGGTAGAACTTGTGCTCTGGGTGTGCTACTTTGGCCTAGAGCTGCCAGGCACAAAGGCTGCTTTGTTTCCAAAGGGGGAGAGAGGCCCCAAATCATGTTGCTTCCAGCTGTTTTTGAAGCTAAGAAACAACTCGCTCTGCCAGGTACTCTTACAGCCTTCCGGGAACACCTCTTACGAAGGCCTGTGAAAAGCAGTTTCTTGGCAGGCCTGATCTGGCTGAGGTAGAACTTCTGCTCTGGGTGTGCTCCATTGCCCTAGAGATGAAAGGCCAAAAGGGCTGCCTTGTTTCCAAAGGGGGAGAGAGGCCCCAAAGCATCTTGCTTCCACCTCTTGGGAAGCTAAGAAACAACTGGCTGTGCCCAGTGCTCTTATAGCCTAAGAGAACATCTCTTATCAAGGCCTGTGAAACGCACTGTCTAGGCAGGCCTGATCTGGAAGAAGTAGAACTTCTGCTCTGGTTGTGCTCCATTGCCCTAGAGCTGCCAGACCCAACGTGCTGCCTTGTTTCCAAAGGGGCAGAGAGGCCCCAAAGCGTCTTGCTTCCAGCTGTTTGGGAAACAAGGAAACAACTGGCTCTGCACCGTGCTCTCACAGCCTACCGGGAACGTCACATACAAAGGCCTCTGAAACGCAGTTCCTTGGCAGGCCTGATCTGGCTGAAGTAGGACTTCTGCTCTGGGTGTGCTCCATTGGCCTAGAGCTGAAAGGCCCAAAGGGATGCCTTGTTTGCAAAGGGGCAGAGAGGCCCCAAAGCATCTTGCTTCCAGCTCTTTGGGAAGCTAAGAAACAACTGTCTCTGCCCAGTGCTCTAACAGAGTACCGGCAACATCTCTTACCAAAGCCTTTGAAACGCAGTTTCTTGGCAGGCCTTATCTGGCTGAGGTAGAACTTCTGCTCTGGGTGTGCTCCATTGGCCTAGAGCTGAAAGGCCCAAAGGTCGGCCTTGTTGGCAAAGGGGCAGGGAGCCCCCAAAGCATCTTGCTTCCAGCTCTTTGGGAAGCTAAGAAACAACTGGCTCTGCCCAGTGCTCTTACAGCCTACGAGAAAATCTCTTACCAAGGCCTGTGAAACGCACTTTGTTGGTGGCCTGATCTAGCTGAAGTGGAACTTCTGCTCTGGGTGTGCTCCATTGGCCTAGAGCTGCCTGGCCCAAAGGGCCGCCTTGTTTGCAAAGGGGATGAGAGGCCCCAAAGCATCTTGCTTCCAGCTCTTCGGGAAGCTAAGAAGCATCTGGCGTTGCCCAGTGATCTTACAGCCTACCGGGAACATCTCTTACCAAGGCCTGTGAAACGCAGTTTGTTGGTGGCCTGAACTGGCCGAAGTAGAACTTCTGCTCTGGGTGTGCTCCACTGGCCTAGAGCTACCTGCCCCAAAGGGCTGCCTTGATTCCAAAGTGAGAGAGTGGCACCAAAGCATCTTGCTTCCAGCTCTTCGGGAAGCTAAGAAACATCTGGCGTTGCCCAGTGCTCTTACAGCCTACCAGGAACATCTCCTACCAAGGCCTGTGAAACGCAGTTTCCTGGCAGGCCTGATCTGGCTGAAGTAGAACTTCTGCTCTGGGTGTGCTCCATTGCCCTAGAGCTGCCAGGCCCAAAGGGCTGCCTTGTTTCCAAAGACGGAGAGTGGACCCAAAGCATCTTGCTCCCAGCTCTTCGGGAAGCTAAGAAACAGCTGGCTCTGCCCAGTGCTCTTACAGCCTAAGAGAACATGTCTTGGAAAGGCCTGTGAAACGCAGTTTCTTGGAAGGCCTGACCTGGCTGAAGTAGAACTTCTGTTCTGGTTGTGCTACATAGGCCTAGAGCTACCAGGACCTAAGGGCCGCCTTGTTTCCAAAGGGGGAGAGAGGCCCCAAAGCATCTTGCCTCCAGCACTTTGGGAAGCTAAAAAACAACTGGCTCTGCACAGTGCTCTCACAGCCTACCGGCAACGTGACAGAGAAAGGCCTGTGAGACGCAGTTTCTTGGAAGGCCTGATCTGGCTGAGGTAGAACTTCTGCTCTGGGTGTACTCCATTGGCCTAGGGCTGCCAGGCCCAAAGGGCTGCCTTTATTTCCAAAGTGTGAGAGAGGCCCCAAAGCATCTTGCTTCCTGCTCTCTGGGAAGCTAAAACAACTGGCTCTGCACAGTGCTCTCAAAGCCAACCGGGAACGTCACATACAAAGGCCTGTGAAACGCAGCTTCTTGACAGGCCTTATCTGGCTGAGGTAGAACTTGTGCTCTGGGTGTGCTCCTTTGGCCTAGAGCTGCCAGGCACAAAGGCTGCTTTGTTTCCAAAGGGGGAGAGAGGCCCCAAATCATGTTGCTTCCAGCTGTTTTTGAAGCTAAGAAACAACTCGCTCTGCCAGGTACTCTTACAGCCTTCCGGGAACACCTCTTACGAAGGCCTGTGAAAAGCAGTTTCTTGGCAGGCCTGATCTGGCTGAGGTAGAACTTCTGCTCTGGGTGTGCTCCATTGCCCTAGAGATGAAAGGCCAAAAGGGCTGCCTTGTTTCCAAAGGGGGAGAGAGGCCCCAAAGCATCTTGCTTCCACCTCTTGGGAAGCTAAGAAACAACTGGCTGTGCCCAGTGCTCTTATAGCCTAAGAGAACATCTCTTATCAAGGCCTGTGAAACGCACTGTCTAGGCAGGCCTGATCTGGAAGAAGTAGAACTTCTGCTCTGGTTGTGCTCCATTGCCCTAGAGCTGCCAGACCCAACGTGCTGCCTTGTTTCCAAAGGGGCAGAGAGGCCCCAAAGCGTCTTGCTTCCAGCTGTTTGGGAAACAAGGAAACAACTGGCTCTGCACCGTGCTCTCACAGCCTACCGGGAACGTCACATACAAAGGCCTCTGAAACGCAGTTCCTTGGCAGGCCTGATCTGGCTGAAGTAGGACTTCTGCTCTGGGTGTGCTCCATTGGCCTAGAGCTGAAAGGCCCAAAGGGATGCCTTGTTTGCAAAGGGGCAGAGAGGCCCCAAAGCATCTTGCTTCCAGCTCTTTGGGAAGCTAAGAAAGAACTGTCTCTGCCCAGTGCTCTAACAGAGTACCGGCAACATCTCTTACCAAAGCCTTTGAAACGCAGTTTCTTGGCAGGCCTTATCTGGCTGAGGTAGAACTTCTGCTCTGGGTGTGCTCCATTGGCCTAGAGCTGAAAGGCCCAAAGGTCGGCCTTGTTGGCAAAGGGGCAGGGAGCCCCCAAAGCATCTTGCTTCCAGCTCTTTGGGAAGCTAAGAAACAACTGGCTCTGCCCAGTGCTCTTAGAGCCTAAGAGACAATCTCTTACCAAGGCCTGTGAAATGCACTTTGTTGGTGGCCTGATCTAGCTGAAGTAGAACTTCTGCTCTGGGTGTGCTCCATTGGCCTAGAGCTGCCTGGCCCAAAGGGCCGCCTTGTTTGCAAAGGGGATGAGAGGCCCCAAAGCATCTTGCTTCCAGCTCTCGGGAAGCTAAGAAACATCTGGCGTTGCCCAGTGCTCTTACAGCCTACCGGGAAAATCTCTTACCAAGGCCTGTGAAACGCAGTTTGTTGGTGGCCTGAACTGGCCGAAGTAGAACTTCTGCTCTGGGTGTGCTCCACTGGCCTAGAGCTACCTGCCCCAAAGGGCTGCCTTGATTCCAAAGTGAGAGAGTGGCACCCAAGCATCTTGCTTCCAGCTCTTCGGGAAGCTAAGAAACATCTGGCGTTGCCCAGTGCTCTTACAGCCTACCGGGAACATCTCTTACCAAGGCCTGTGAAACGCAGTTTCCTGGCAGGCCTGATCTGGCTGAAGTAGAACTTCTGCTCTGGGTGTGCTCCATTGCCCTAGAGCTGCCAGGCCCAAGGTGCTGCCTTGTTTCCAAAGGGGCAGAGAGGCCCCAAAGCATCTTGCTTCCAGCTCTCTGGGAAGCTAAGAACCAACTCGCTCTGGCCCGTGCTCTTACAGCCTACCAGGAACATGTCTTTGAAAGGCCTGTGAAACGCAGTTTCTTGGCAGGCCTCATCGGGCTGAAGTAGAACTCCGGCTCTGGGTGTGCTCCATTGCCCTAGAGCTGCCAGGCCCAAAGTGCTGCCCTGTTTCCAAGGGGCAGAGAGGCCCAAAGCATCTTGCTTCCCGGTCTTTGCGAAGCTAAGAAACAACTGGCTCTGCCCAGTGCTCTTACACCTACCGGGAACATCTCTTACCAAGGCCTGTCAAACGCTGTTTCTTTGCAGGCCTGATCAGGCTGAAGTAGAACTCCTGCTCTGCGTGTGCTCCATTGGCCTAGAGCTTCCCGACCCAAAAGGCTGCCTTGTTCCCAAACGGGCAGAGGGGTCCCAAGCATCTTGCTTCCAGCTTTTCAGGAAGGTAAGAAACAACTGGCTCTGCCCAGTGCTCTTACAGCCTACCGGGAACATCTCTTCCCAAGGCCTGTGAAACGCAGTTTCTTGGCAGGCCTGATCTGGCTGAAGTAGAACTCCTGCTCTGGGCGTGCTACTTTGGCCTAGAGCTGCCAGGCCCAAAGGGCCGCCTTGTTTCCAAAGGGGCTGAGAATCCCCAAAGTATCTTGCTTCCAAATCTTTGGGAAGCTAAGAAACAACTGGCTCTGCACAGTGCTCTCACAGCCTACCGGCAACGTGACAGAGAAAGGCCTGTGAGACGCAGTTTCTTGGAAGGCCTGATCTGGCTGAGGTAGAACTTCTGCTCTGGGTGTACTCCATTGGCCTAGGGCTGCCAGGCCCAAAGGGCTGCCTTTATTTCCAAAGTGTGAGAGAGGCCCCAAAGCATCTTGCTTCCTGCTCTCTGGGAAGCTGAAACAACTGGCTCAGCACAGTGCTCTCAAAGCCAACCGGGAACGTCACATACAAAGGCCTGTGAAACGCAGCTTCTTGACAGGCCTTATCTGGCTGAGGTAGAACTTGTGCTCTGGGTGTGCTACTTTGGCCTAGAGCTGCCAGGCACAAAGGCTGCTTTGTTTCCAAAGGGGGAGAGAGGCCCCAAATCATGTTGCTTCCAGCTGTTTTTGAAGCTAAGAAACAACTCGCTCTGCCAGGTACTCTTACAGCCTTCCGGGAACACCTCTTACGAAGGCCTGTGAAAAGCAGTTTCTTGGCAGGCCTGATCTGGCTGAGGTAGAACTTCTGCTCTGGGTGTGCTCCATTGCCCTAGAGATGAAAGGCCAAAAGGGCTGCCTTGTTTCCAAAGGGGGAGAGAGGCCCCAAAGCATCTTGCTTCCACCTCTTGGGAAGCTAAGAAACAACTGGCTGTGCCCTGTGCTCTTATAGCCTAAGAGAACATCTCTTATCAAGGCCTGAGAAACGCACTGTCTAGGCAGGCCTGATCTGGAAGAAGTAGAACTTCTGCTCTGGTTGTGCTCCATTGCCCTAGAGCTGCCAGACCCAACGTGCTGCCTTGTTTCCAAAGGGGCAGAGAGGCCCCAAAGCGTCTTGCTTCCAGCTGTTTGGGAAACAAGGAAACAACTGGCTCTGCACCGTGCTCTCACAGCCTACCGGGAACGTCACATACAAAGGCCTCTGAAACGCAGTTCCTTGGCAGGCCTGATCTGGCTGAAGTAGGACTTCTGCTCTGGGTGTACTCCATTGGCCTAGAGCTGAAAGGCCCAAAGGGATGCCTTGTTTGCAAAGGGGCAGAGAGGCCCCAAAGCATCTTGCTTCCAGCTCTTTGGGAAGCTAAGAAACAACTGTCTCTGCCCAGTGCTCTAACAGAGTACCGGCAACATCTCTTACCAAAGCCTTTGAAACGCAGTTTCTTGGCAGGCCTTATCTGGCTGAGGTAGAACTTCTGCTCTGGGTGTGCTCCATTGGCCTAGAGCTGAAAGGCCCAAAGGTCGGCCTTGTTGGCAAAGGGGCAGGGAGCCCCCAAAGCATCTTGCTTCCAGCTCTTTGGGAAGCTAAGAAACAACTGGCTCTGCCCAGTGCTCTTACAGCCTAAGAGACAATCTCTTACCAAGGCCTGTGAAATGCACTTTGTTGGTGGCCTGATCTAGCTGAAGTAGAACTTCTGCTCTGGGTGTGCTGCATTGGCCTAGAGCTGCCTGGCCCAAAGGGCCGCCTTGTTTGCAAAGGGGATGAGAGGCCCCAAAGCATCTTGCTTCCAGCTCTTCGGGAAGCTAAGAAACATCTGGCGTTGCCCAGTGATCTTACAGCCTACCGGGAACATCTCTTACCAAGGCCTGTGAAACGCAGTTTGTTGGTGGCCTGAACTGGCCGAAGTAGAACTTCTGCTCTGGGTGTGCTCCACTGGCCTAGAGCTACCTGGCCCAAAGGGCTGCCTTGATTCCAAAGTGAGAGAGTGGCACCAAAGCATCTTGCTTCCAGCTCTTCGGGAAGCTAAGAAACATCTGGCGTTGCCCAGTGCTCTTACAGCCTACCGGGAACATCTCTTACCAAGGCCTGTGAAACGCAGTTTCCTGGCAGGCCTGATCTGGCTGAAGTAGAACTTCTGCTCTGGGTGTGCTCCATTGCCCTAGAGCTGCCAGGCCCAAGGTGCTGCCTTGTTTCCAAAGGGGCAGAGAGGCCCCAAAGCATCTTGCTTCCAGCTCTCTGGGAAGCTAAGAACCAACTCGCTCTGGCCCGTGCTCTTACAGCCTACCGGGAACATGTCTTTGAAAGGCCTGTGAAACGCAGTTTCTTGGCAGGCCTCATCTGGCTGAAGTAGAACTCCGGCTCTGGGTGTGCTCCATTGCCCTAGAGCTGCCAGGCCCAAAGTGCTGCCCTGTTTCCAAGGGGCAGAGAGGCCCAAAGCATCTTGCTTCCCGGTCTTTGCGAAGCTAAGAAACAACTGGCTCTGCCCAGTGCTCTTACACCTACCGGGAACATCTCTTACCAAGGCCTGTCAAACGCTGTTTCTTTGCAGGCCTGATCAGGCTGAAGTAGAACTCCTGCTCTGCGTGTGCTCCATTGGCCTAGAGCTTCCCGACCCAAAAGGCTGCCTTGTTCCCAAACGGGCAGAGGGGTCCCAAGCATCTTGCTTCCAGCTTTTCAGGAAGGTAAGAAACAACTGGCTCTGCCCAGTGCTCTTACAGCCTACCGGGAACATCTCTTACCAAGGCCTGTGAAACGCAGTTTCCTGGCAGGCCTGATCTGGCTGAAGTAGAACTTCTGCTCTGTGTGTGCTCCATTGCCCTAGAGCTGCCAGGCCCAAAGGGCTGCCTTGTTTCCAAAGACGGAGAGTGGACCCAAAGCATCTTGCTCCCAGCTCTTCGGGAAGCTAAGAAACAGCTGGCTCTGCCCAGTGCTCTTACAGCCTAAGAGAACATGTCTTTGAAAGGCCTGTGAAACGCAGTTTCTTGGCAGGCCTGACCTGGCTGAAGTAGAACTTCTGTTCTGGTTGTGCTACATAGGCCTAGAGCTACCAGGACCTAAGGGCCGCCTTGTTTCCAAAGGGGGAGAGAGGCCCCAAAGCATCTTGCCTCTAGCACTTTGGGAAGCTAAAAAACAACTGGCTCTGCACAGTGCTCTCACAGCCTACCGGCAACGTGACAGAGAAAGGCCTGTGAGACGCAGTTTCTTGGAAGGCCTGATCTGGCTGAGGTAGAACTTCTGCTCTGGGTGTACTCCATTGGCCTAGGGCTGCCAGGCCCAAAGGGCTGCCTTTATTTCCAAAGTCTGAGAGAGGCCCCAAAGCATCTTGCTTTCTGCTCTCTGGGAAGCTAAAACAACTGGCTCTGCACAGTGCTCTCAAAGCCAACCGGGAACGTCACATACAAAGGCCTGTGAAACGCAGCTTCTTGACAGGCCTTATCTGGCTGAGGTAGAACTTGTGCTCTGGGTGTGCTACTTTGGCCTAGAGCTGCCAGGCACAAAGGCTGCTTTGTTTCCAAAGGGGGAGAGAGGCCCCAAATCATGTTGCTTCCAGCTGTTTTTGAAGCTAAGAAACAACTCGCTCTGCCAGGTACTCTTACAGCCTTCCGGGAACACCTCTTACGAAGGCCTGTGAAAAGCAGTTTCTTGGCAGGCCTGATCTGGCTGAGGTAGAACTTCTGCTCTGGGTGTGCTCCATTGCCCTAGAGATGAAAGGCCAAAAGGGCTGCCTTGTTTCCAAAGGGTGAGAGAGGCCCCAAAGCATCTTGCTTCCACCTCTTGGGAAGCTAAGAAACAACTGGCTGTGCCCAGTGCTCTTATAGCCTAAGAGAACATCTCTTATCAAGGCCTGTGAAACGCACTGTCTAGGCAGGCCTGATCTGGAAGAAGTAGAACTTCTGCTCTGGTTGTGCTCCATTGCCCTAGAGCTGCCAGACCCAACGTGCTGCCTTGTTTCCAAAGGGGCAGAGAGGCCCCAAAGCGTCTTGCTTCCAGCTGTTTGGGAAACAAGGAAACAACTGGCTCTGCACCGTGCTCTCACAGCCTACCGGGAACGTCACATACAAAGGCCTCTGAAACGCAGTTCCTTGGCAGGCCTGATCTGGCTGAAGTAGGACTTCTGCTCTGGGTGTGCTCCATTGGCCTAGAGCTGAAAGGCCCAAAGGGATGCCTTGTTTGCAAAGGGGCAGAGAGGCCCCAAAGCATCTTGCTTCCAGCTCTTTGGGAAGCTAAGAAAGAACTGTCTCTGCCCAGTGCTCTAACAGAGTACCGGCAACATCTCTTACCAAAGCCTTTGAAACGCAGTTTCTTGGCAGGCCTTATCTGGCTGAGGTAGAACTTCTGCTCTGGGTGTGCTCCATTGGCCTAGAGCTGAAAGGCCCAAAGGTCGGCCTTGTTGGCAAAGGGGCAGGGAGCCCCCAAAGCATCTTGCTTCCAGCTCTTTGGGAAGCTAAGAAACAACTGGCTCTGCCCAGTGCTCTTACAGCCTACGAGAAAATCTCTTACCAAGGCCCGTGAAACGCACTTTGTTGGTGGCCTGATCTAGCTGAAGTAGAACATCTGCTCTGGGTGTGCTCCATTGGCCTAGAGCTGCCTGGCCCAAAGGGCCGCCTTGTTTGCAAAGGGGATGAGAGGCCCCAAAGCATCTTGCTTCCAGCTCTTCGGGAAGCTAAGAAGCATCTGGCGTTGCCCAGTGATCTTACAGCCTACCGGGAACATCTCTTACCAAGGCCTGTGAAACGCAGTTTGTTGGTGGCCTGAACTGGCCGAAGTAGAACTTCTGCTCTGGGTGTGCTCCACTGGCCTAGAGCTACCTGCCCCAAAGGGCTGCCTTGATTCCAAAGTGAGAGAGTGGCACCAAAGCATCTTGCTTCCAGCTCTTCGGGAAGCTAAGAAACATCTGGCGTTGCCCAGTGCTCTTACAGCCTACCGGGAACATCTCCTACCAAGGCCTGTGAAACGCAGTTTCCTGGCAGGCCTGATCTGGCTGAAGTAGAACTTCTGCTCTGGGTGTGCTCCATTGCCCTAGAGCTGCCAGGCCCAAAGGTCTGCCTTGTTTCCAAAGACGGAGAGTGGACCCAAAGCATCTTGCTCCCAGCTCTTCGGGAAGCTAAGAAACAGCTGGCTCTGCCCAGTGCTCTTACAGCCTAAGAGAACATGTCTTTGAAAGGCCTGTGAAACGCAGTTTCTTGGCAGGCCTGACCTGGCTGAAGTAGAACTTCTGTTCTGGTTGTGCTACATAGGCCTAGAGCTACCAGGACCTAAGGGCCGCCTTGTTTCCAAAGGGGGAGAGAGGCCCCAAAGCATCTTGCCTCCAGCACTTTGGGAAGCTAAAAAACAACTGGCTCTGCACAGTGCTCTCACAGCCTACCGGCAACGTGACAGAGAAAGGCCTGTGAGACGCAGTTTCTTGGAAGGCCTGATCTGGCTGAGGTAGAACTTCTGCTCTGGGTGTACTCCATTGGCCTAGGGCTGCCAGGCCCAAAGGGCTGCCTTTATTTCCAAAGTGTGAGAGAGGCCCCAAAGCATCTTGCTTCCTGCTCTCTGGGAAGCTAAAACAACTGGCTCTGCACAGTGCTCTCAAAGCCAACCGGGAACGTCACATACAAAGGCCTGTGAAACGCAGCTTCTTGACAGGCCTTATCTGGCTGAGGTAGAACTTGTGCTCTGGGTGTGCTCCTTTGGCCTAGAGCTGCCAGGCACAAAGGCTGCTTTGTTTCCAAAGGGGGAGAGAGGCCCCAAATCATGTTGCTTCCAGCTGTTTTTGAAGCTAAGAAACAACTCGCTCTGCCAGGTACTCTTACAGCCTTCCGGGAACACCTCTTACGAAGGCCTGTGAAAAGCAGTTTCTTGGCAGGCCTGATCTGGCTGAGGTAGAACTTCTGCTCTGGGTGTGCTCCATTGCCCTAGAGATGAAAGGCCAAAAGGGCTGCCTTGTTTCCAAAGGGGGAGAGAGGCCCCAAAGCATCTTGCTTCCACCTCTTGGGAAGCTAAGAAACAACTGGCTGTGCCCAGTGCTCTTATAGCCTAAGAGAACATCTCTTATCAAGGCCTGTGAAACGCACTGTCTAGGCAGGCCTGATCTGGAAGAAGTAGAACTTCTGCTCTGGTTGTGCTCCATTGCCCTAGAGCTGCCAGACCCAACGTGCTGCCTTGTTTCCAAAGGGGCAGAGAGGCCCCAAAGCGTCTTGCTTCCAGCTGTTTGGGAAACAAGGAAACAACTGGCTCTGCACCGTGCTCTCACAGCCTACCGGGAACGTCACATACAAAGGCCTCTGAAACGCAGTTCCTTGGCAGGCCTGATCTGGCTGAAGTAGGACTTCTGCTCTGGGTGTGCTCCATTGGCCTAGAGCTGAAAGGCCCAAAGGGATGCCTTGTTTGCAAAGGGGCAGAGAGGCCCCAAAGCACCTTGCTTCCAGCTCTTTGGGAAGCTAAGAAAGAACTGTCTCTGCCCAGTGCTCTAACAGAGTACCGGCAACATCTCTTACCAAAGCCTTTGAAACGCAGTTTCTTGGCAGGCCTTATCTGGCTGAGGTAGAACTTCTGCTCTGGGTGTGCTCCATTGGCCTAGAGCTGAAAGGCCCAAAGGTCGGCCTTGTTGGCAAAGGGGCAGGGAGCCCCCAAAGCATCTTGCTTCCAGCTCTTTGGGAAGCTAAGAAACAACTGGCTCTGCCCAGTGCTCTTACAGCCTACGAGAAAATCTCTTACCAAGGCCCGTGAAACGCACTTTGTTGGTGGCCTGATCTAGCTGAAGTAGAACATCTGCTCTGGGTGTGCTCCATTGGCCTGGAGCTGCCTGGCCCAAAGGGCCGCCTTGTTTGCAAAGGGGATGAGAGGCCCCAAAGCATCTTGCTTCCAGCTCTTCGGGAAGCTAAGAAGCATCTGGCGTTGCCCAGTGATCTTACAGCCTACCGGGAACATCTCTTACCAAGGCCTGTGAAACGCAGTTTGTTGGTGGCCTGAACTGGCCGAAGTAGAACTTCTGCTCTGGGTGTGCTCCACTGGCCTAGAGCTACCTGCCCCAAAGGGCTGCCTTGATTCCAAAGTGAGAGAGTGGCACCAAAGCATCTTGCTTCCAGCTCTTCGGGAAGCTAAGAAACATCTGGCGTTGCCCAGTGCTCTTACAGCCTACCGGGAACATCTCCTACCAAGGCCTGTGAAACGCAGTTTCCTGGCAGGCCTGATCTGGCTGAAGTAGAACTTCTGCTCTGGGTGTGCTCCATTGCCCTAGAGCTGCCAGGCCCAAAGGTCTGCCTTGTTTCCAAAGACGGAGAGTGGACCCAAAGCATCTTGCTCCCAGCTCTTCGGGAAGCTAAGAAACAGCTGGCTCTGCCCAGTGCTCTTACAGCCTAAGAGAACATGTCTTTGAAAGGCCTGTGAAACGCAGTTTCTTGGCAGGCCTGACCTGGCTGAAGTAGAACTTCTGTTCTGGTTGTGCTACATAGGCCTAGAGCTACCAGGACCTAAGGGCCGCCTTGTTTCCAAAGGGGGAGAGAGGCCCCAAAGCATCTTGCCTCCAGCACTTTGGGAAGCTAAAAAACAACTGGCTCTGCACAGTGCTCTCACAGCCTACCGGCAACGTGACAGAGAAAGGCCTGTGAGACGCAGTTTCTTGGAAGGCCTGATCTGGCTGAGGTAGAACTTCTGCTCTGGGTGTACTCCATTGGCCTAGGGCTGCCAGGCCCAAAGGGCTGCCTTTATTTCCAAAGCGTGAGAGAGGCCCCAAAGCATCTTGCTTCCTGCTCTCTGGGAAGCTAAAACAACTGGCTCTGCACAGTGCTCTCAAAGCCAACCGGGAACGTCACATACAAAGGCCTGTGAAACGCAGCTTCTTGACAGGCCTTATCTGGCTGAGGTAGAACTTGTGCTCTGGGTGTGCTCCTTTGGCCTAGAGCTGCCAGGCACAAAGGCTGCTTTGTTTCCAAAGGGGGAGAGAGGCCCCAAATCATGTTGCTTCCAGCTGTTTTTGAAGCTAAGAAACAACTCGCTCTGCCAGGTACTCTTACAGCCTTCCGGGAACACCTCTTACGAAGGCCTGTGAAAAGCAGTTTCTTGGCAGGCCTGATCTGGCTGAGGTAGAACTTCTGCTCTGGGTGTGCTCCATTGCCCTAGAGATGAAAGGCCAAAAGGGCTGCCTTGTTTCCAAAGGGGGAGAGAGGCCCCAAAGCATCTTGCTTCCACCTCTTGGGAAGCTAAGAAACAACTGGCTGTGCCCAGTGCTCTTATAGCCTAAGAGAACATCTCTTATCAAGGCCTGTGAAACGCACTGTCTAGGCAGGCCTGATCTGGAAGAAGTAGAACTTCTGCTCTGGTTGTGCTCCATTGCCCTAGAGCTGCCAGACCCAACGTGCTGCCTTGTTTCCAAAGGGGCAGAGAGGCCCCAAAGCGTCTTGCTTCCAGCTGTTTGGGAAACAAGGAAACAACTGGCTCTGCACCGTGCTCTCACAGCCTACCGGGAACGTCACATACAAAGGCCTCTGAAACGCAGTTCCTTGGCAGGCCTGATCTGGCTGAAGTAGGACTTCTGCTCTGGGTGTGCTCCATTGGCCTAGAGCTGAAAGGCCCAAAGGGATGCCTTGTTTGCAAAGGGGCAGAGAGGCCCCAAAGCACCTTGCTTCCAGCTCTTTGGGAAGCTAAGAAAGAACTGTCTCTGCCCAGTGCTCTAACAGAGTACCGGCAACATCTCTTACCAAAGCCTTTGAAACGCAGTTTCTTGGCAGGCCTTATCTGGCTGAGGTAGAACTTCTGCTCTGGGTGTGCTCCATTGGCCTAGAGCTGAAAGGCCCAAAGGTCGGCCTTGTTGGCAAAGGGGCAGGGAGCCCCCAAAGCATCTTGCTTCCAGCTCTTTGGGAAGCTAAGAAACAACTGGCTCTGCCCAGTGCTCTTACAGCCTACGAGAAAATCTCTTACCAAGGCCCGTGAAACGCACTTTGTTGGTGGCCTGATCTAGCTGAAGTAGAACATCTGCTCTGGGTGTGCTCCATTGGCCTAGAGCTGCCTGGCCCAAAGGGCCGCCTTGTTTGCAAAGGGGATGAGAGGCCCCAAAGCATCTTGCTTCCAGCTCTTCGGGAAGCTAAGAAGCATCTGGCGTTGCCCAGTGATCTTACAGCCTACCGGGAACATCTCTTACCAAGGCCTGTGAAACGCAGTTTGTTGGTGGCCTGAACTGGCCGAAGTAGAACTTCTGCTCTGGGTGTGCTCCACTGGCCTAGAGCTACCTGCCCCAAAGGGCTGCCTTGATTCCAAAGTGAGAGAGTGGCACCAAAGCATCTTGCTTCCAGCTCTTCGGGAAGCTAAGAAACATCTGGCGTTGCCCAGTGCTCTTACAGCCTACCGGGAACATCTCCTACCAAGGCCTGTGAAACGCAGTTTCCTGGCAGGCCTGATCTGGCTGAAGTAGAACTTCTGCTCTGGGTGTGCTCCATTGCCCTAGAGCTGCCAGGCCCAAAGGTCTGCCTTGTTTCCAAAGACGGAGAGTGGACCCAAAGCATCTTGCTCCCAGCTCTTCGGGAAGCTAAGAAACAGCTGGCTCTGCCCAGTGCTCTTACAGCCTAAGAGAACATGTCTTTGAAAGGCCTGTGAAACGCAGTTTCTTGGCAGGCCTGACCTGGCTGAAGTAGAACTTCTGTTCTGGTTGTGCTACATAGGCCTAGAGCTACCAGGACCTAAGGGCCGCCTTGTTTCCAAAGGGGGAGAGAGGCCCCAAAGCATCTTGCCTCCAGCACTTTGGGAAGCTAAAAAACAACTGGCTCTGCACAGTGCTCTCACAGCCTACCGGCAACGTGACAGAGAAAGGCCTGTGAGACGCAGTTTCTTGGAAGGCCTGATCTGGCTGAGGTAGAACTTCTGCTCTGGGTGTACTCCATTGGCCTAGGGCTGCCAGGCCCAAAGGGCTGCCTTTATTTCCAAAGCGTGAGAGAGGCCCCAAAGCATCTTGCTTCCTGCTCTCTGGGAAGCTGAAACAACTGGCTCTGCACAGTGCTCTCAAAGCCAACCGGGAACGTCACATACAAAGGCCTGTGAAACGCAGCTTCTTGACAGGCCTTATCTGGCTGAGGTAGAACTTGTGCTCTGGGTGTGCTCCTTTGGCCTAGAGCTGCCAGGCACAAAGGCTGCTTTGTTTCCAAAGGGGGAGAGAGGCCCCAAATCATGTTGCTTCCAGCTGTTTTTGAAGCTAAGAAACAACTCGCTCTGCCAGGTACTCTTACAGCCTTCCGGGAACACCTCTTACGAAGGCCTGTGAAAAGCAGCTTCTTGGCAGGCCTGATCTGGCTGAGGTAGAACTTCTGCTCTGGGTGTGCTCCATTGCCCTAGAGATGAAAGGCCAAAAGGGCTGCCTTGTTTCCAAAGGGGGAGAGAGGCCCCAAAGCATCTTGCTTCCACCTCTTGGGAAGCTAAGAAACAACTGGCTGTGCCCAGTGCTCTTATAGCCTAAGAGAACATCTCTTATCAAGGCCTGTGAAACGCACTGTCTAGGCAGGCCTGATCTGGAAGAAGTAGAACTTCTGCTCTGGTTGTGCTCCATTGCCCTAGAGCTGCCAGACCCAACGTGCTGCCTTGTTTCCAAAGGGGCAGAGAGGCCCCAAAGCGTCTTGCTTCCAGCTGTTTGGGAAACAAGGAAACAACTGGCTCTGCACCGTGCTCTCACAGCCTACCGGGAACGTCACATACAAAGGCCTCTGAAACGCAGTTCCTTGGCAGGCCTGATCTGGCTGAAGTAGGACTTCTGCTCTGGGTGTGCTCCATTGGCCTAGAGCTGAAAGGCCCAAAGGGATGCCTTGTTTGCAAAGGGGCAGAGAGGCCCCAAAGCACCTTGCTTCCAGCTCTTTGGGAAGCTAAGAAAGAACTGTCTCTGCCCAGTGCTCTAACAGAGTACCGGCAACATCTCTTACCAAAGCCTTTGAAACGCAGTTTCTTGGCAGGCCTTATCTGGCTGAGGTAGAACTTCTGCTCTGGGTGTGCTCCATTGGCCTAGAGCTGAAAGGCCCAAAGGTCGGCCTTGTTGGCAAAGGGGCAGGGAGCCCCCAAAGCATCTTGCTTCCAGCTCTTTGGGAAGCTAAGAAACAACTGGCTCTGCCCAGTGCTCTTACAGCCTACGAGAAAATCTCTTACCAAGGCCCGTGAAACGCACTTTGTTGGTGGCCTGATCTAGCTGAAGTGGAACTTCTGCTCTGGGTGTGCTCCATTGGCCTAGAGCTGCCTGGCCCAAAGGGCCGCCTTGTTTGCAAAGGGGATGAGAGGCCCCAAAGCATCTTGCTTCCAGCTCTTCGGGAAGCTAAGAAGCATCTGGCGTTGCCCAGTGATCTTACAGCCTACCGGGAACATCTCTTACCAAGGCCTGTGAAACGCAGTTTGTTGGTGGCCTGAACTGGCCGAAGTAGAACTTCTGCTCTGGGTGTGCTCCACTGGCCTAGAGCTACCTGCCCCAAAGGGCTGCCTTGATTCCAAAGTGAGAGAGTGGCACCAAAGCATCTTGCTTCCAGCTCTTCGGGAAGCTAAGAAACATCTGGCGTTGCCCAGTGCTCTTACAGCCTACCGGGAACATCTCCTACCAAGGCCTGTGAAACGCAGTTTCCTGGCAGGCCTGATCTGGCTGAAGTAGAACTTCTGCTCTGGGTGTGCTCCATTGCCCTAGAGCTGCCAGGCCCAAAGGGCTGCCTTGTTTCCAAAGACGGAGAGTGGACCCAAAGCATCTTGCTCCCAGCTCTTCGGGAAGCTAAGAAACAGCTGGCTCTGCCCAGTGCTCTTACAGCCTAAGAGAACATGTCTTGGAAAGGCCTGTGAAACGCAGTTTCTTGGCAGGCCTGACCTGGCTGAAGTAGAACTTCTGTTCTGGTTGTGCTACATAGGCCTAGAGCTACCAGGACCTAAGGGCCGCCTTGTTTCCAAAGGGGGAGAGAGGCCCCAAAGCATCTTGCCTCCAGCACTTTGGGAAGCTAAAAAACAACTGGCTCTGCACAGTGCTCTCACAGCCTACCGGCAACGTGACAGAGAAAGGCCTGTGAGACGCAGTTTCTTGGAAGGCCTGATCTGGCTGAGGTAGAACTTCTGCTCTGGGTGTACTCCATTGGCCTAGGGCTGCCAGGCCCAAAGGGCTGCCTTTATTTCCAAAGCGTGAGAGAGGCCCCAAAGCATCTTGCTTCCTGCTCTCTGGGAAGCTGAAACAACTGGCTCTGCACAGTGCTCTCAAAGCCAACCGGGAACGTCACATACAAAGGCCTGTGAAACGCAGCTTCTTGACAGGCCTTATCTGGCTGAGGTAGAACTTGTGCTCTGGGTGTGCTACTTTGGCCTAGAGCTGCCAGGCACAAAGGCTGCTTTGTTTCCAAAGGGGGAGAGAGGCCCCAAATCATGTTGCTTCCAGCTGTTTTTGAAGCTAAGAAACAACTCGCTCTGCCAGGTACTCTTACAGCCTTCCGGGAACACCTCTTACGAAGGCCTGTGAAAAGCAGCTTCTTGGCAGGCCTGATCTGGCTGAGGTAGAACTTCTGCTCTGGGTGTGCTCCATTGCCCTAGAGATGAAAGGCCAAAAGGGCTGCCTTGTTTCCAAAGGGGGAGAGAGGCCCCAAAGCATCTTGCTTCCACCTCTTGGGAAGCTAAGAAACAACTGGCTGTGCCCAGTGCTCTTATAGCCTAAGAGAACATCTCTTATCAAGGCCTGTGAAACGCACTGTCTAGGCAGGCCTGATCTGGAAGAAGTAGAACTTCTGCTCTGGTTGTGCTCCATTGCCCTAGAGCTGCCAGACCCAACGTGCTGCCTTGTTTCCAAAGGGGCAGAGAGGCCCCAAAGCGTCTTGCTTCCAGCTGTTTGGGAAACAAGGAAACAACTGGCTCTGCACCGTGCTCTCACAGCCTACCGGGAACGTCACATACAAAGGCCTCTGAAACGCAGTTCCTTGGCAGGCCTGATCTGGCTGAAGTAGGACTTCTGCTCTGGGTGTGCTCCATTGGCCTAGAGCTGAAAGGCCCAAAGGGATGCCTTGTTTGCAAAGGGGCAGAGAGGCCCCAAAGCATCTTGCTTCCAGCTCTTTGGGAAGCTAAGAAAGAACTGTCTCTGCCCAGTGCTCTAACAGAGTACCGGCAACATCTCTTACCAAAGCCTTTGAAACGCAGTTTCTTGGCAGGCCTTATCTGGCTGAGGTAGAACTTCTGCTCTGGGTGTGCTCCATTGGCCTAGAGCTGAAAGGCCCAAAGGTCGGCCTTGTTGGCAAAGGGGCAGGGAGCCCCCAAAGCATCTTGCTTCCAGCTCTTTGGGAAGCTAAGAAACAACTGGCTCTGCCCAGTGCTCTTACAGCCTACGAGAAAATCTCTTACCAAGGCCTGTGAAACGCACTTTGTTGGTGGCCTGATCTAGCTGAAGTGGAACTTCTGCTCTGGGTGTGCTCCATTGGCCTAGAGCTGCCTGGCCCAAAGGGCCGCCTTGTTTGCAAAGGGGATGAGAGGCCCCAAAGCATCTTGCTTCCAGCTCTTCGGGAAGCTAAGAAGCATCTGGCGTTGCCCAGTGATCTTACAGCCTACCGGGAACATCTCTTACCAAGGCCTGTGAAACGCAGTTTGTTGGTGGCCTGAACTGGCCGAAGTAGAACTTCTGCTCTGGGTGTGCTCCACTGGCCTAGAGCTACCTGCCCCAAAGGGCTGCCTTGATTCCAAAGTGAGAGAGTGGCACCAAAGCATCTTGCTTCCAGCTCTTCGGGAAGCTAAGAAACATCTGGCGTTGCCCAGTGCTCTTACAGCCTACCGGGAACATCTCCTACCAAGGCCTGTGAAACGCAGTTTCCTGGCAGGCCTGATCTGGCTGAAGTAGAACTTCTGCTCTGGGTGTGCTCCATTGCCCTAGAGCTGCCAGGCCCAAAGGGCTGCCTTGTTTCCAAAGACGGAGAGTGGACCCAAAGCATCTTGCTCCCAGCTCTTCGGGAAGCTAAGAAACAGCTGGCTCTGCCCAGTGCTCTTACAGCCTAAGAGAACATGTCTTGGAAAGGCCTGTGAAACGCAGTTTCTTGGCAGGCCTGACCTGGCTGAAGTAGAACTTCTGTTCTGGTTGTGCTACATAGGCCTAGAGCTACCAGGACCTAAGGGCCGCCTTGTTTCCAAAGGGGGAGAGAGGCCCCAAAGCATCTTGCCTCCAGCACTTTGGGAAGCTAAAAAACAACTGGCTCTGCACAGTGCTCTCACAGCCTACCGGCAACGTGACAGAGAAAGGCCTGTGAGACGCAGTTTCTTGGAAGGCCTGATCTGGCTGAGGTAGAACTTCTGCTCTGGGTGTACTCCATTGGCCTAGGGCTGCCAGGCCCAAAGGGCTGCCTTTATTTCCAAAGTGTGAGAGAGGCCCCAAAGCATCTTGCTTCCTGCTCTCTGGGAAGCTAAAACAACTGGCTCTGCACAGTGCTCTCAAAGCCAACCGGGAACGTCACATACAAAGGCCGGTGAAACGCAGCTTCTTGACAGGCCTTATCTGGCTGAGGTAGAACTTGTGCTCTGGGTGTGCTACTTTGGCCTAGAGCTGCCAGGCACAAAGGCTGCTTTGTTTCCAAAGGGGGAGAGAGGCCCCAAATCATGTTGCTTCCAGCTGTTTTTGAAGCTAAGAAACAACTCGCTCTGCCAGGTACTCTTACAGCCTTCCGGGAACACCTCTTACGAAGGCCTGTGAAAAGCAGTTTCTTGGCAGGCCTGATCTGGCTGAGGTAGAACTTCTGCTCTGGGTGTGCTCCATTGCCCTAGAGATGAAAGGCCAAAAGGGCTGCCTTGTTTCCAAAGGGGGAGAGAGGCCCCAAAGCATCTTGCTTCCACCTCTTGGGAAGCTAAGAAACAACTGGCTGTGCCCAGTGCTCTTATAGCCTAAGAGAACATCTCTTATCAAGGCCTGTGAAACGCACTGTCTAGGCAGGCCTGATCTGGAAGAAGTAGAACTTCTGCTCTGGTTGTGCTCCATTGCCCTAGAGCTGCCAGACCCAACGTGCTGCCTTGTTTCCAAAGGGGCAGAGAGGCCCCAAAGCGTCTTGCTTCCAGCTGTTTGGGAAACAAGGAAACAACTGGCTCTGCACCGTGCTCTCACAGCCTACCGGGAACGTCACATACAAAGGCCTCTGAAACGCAGTTCCTTGGCAGGCCTGATCTGGCTGAAGTAGGACTTCTGCTCTGGGTGTGCTCCATTGGCCTAGAGCTGAAAGGCCCAAAGGGATGCCTTGTTTGCAAAGGGGCAGAGAGGCCCCAAAGCATCTTGCTTCCAGCTCTTTGGGAAGCTAAGAAACAACTGTCTCTGCCCAGTGCTCTAACAGAGTACCGGCAACATCTCTTACCAAAGCCTTTGAAACGCAGTTTCTTGGCAGGCCTTATCTGGCTGAGGTAGAACTTCTGCTCTGGGTGTGCTCCATTGGCCTAGAGCTGAAAGGCCCAAAGGTCCCCCTTGTTGGCAAAGGGGCAGGGAGCCCCCAAAGCATCTTGCTTCCAGCTCTTTGGGAAGCTAAGAAACAACTGGCTCTGCCCAGTGCTCTTACAGCCTACGAGAAAATCTCTTACCAAGGCCTGTGAAACGCACTTTGTTGGTGGCCTGATCTAGCTGAAGTGGAACTTCTGCTCTGGGTGTGCTCCATTGGCCTAGAGCTGCCTGGCCCAAAGGGCCGCCTTGTTTGCAAAGGGGATGAGAGGCCCCAAAGCATCTTGCTTCCAGCTCTTCGGGAAGCTAAGAAGCATCTGGCGTTGCCCAGTGATCTTACAGCCTACCGGGAACATCTCTTACCAAGGCCTGTGAAACGCAGTTTGTTGGTGGCCTGAACTGGCCGAAGTAGAACTTCTGCTCTGGGTGTGCTCCACTGGCCTAGAGCTACCTGCCCCAAAGGGCTGCCTTGATTCCAAAGTGAGAGAGTGGCACCAAAGCATCTTGCTTCCAGCTCTTCGGGAAGCTAAGAAACATCTGGCGTTGCCCAGTGCTCTTACAGCCTACCGGGAACATCTCCTACCAAGGCCTGTGAAACGCAGTTTCCTGGCAGGCCTGATCTGGCTGAAGTAGAACTTCTGCTCTGGGTGTGCTCCATTGCCCTAGAGCTGCCAGGCCCAAAGGTCTGCCTTGTTTCCAAAGACGGAGAGTGGACCCAAAGCATCTTGCTCCCAGCTCTTCGGGAAGCTAAGAAACAGCTGGCTCTGCCCAGTGCTCTTACAGCCTAAGAGAACATGTCTTTGAAAGGCCTGTGAAACGCAGTTTCTTGGCAGGCCTGACCTGGCTGAAGTAGAACTTCTGTTCTGGTTGTGCTACATAGGCCTAGAGCTACCAGGACCTAAGGGCCGCCTTGTTTCCAAAGGGGGAGAGAGGCCCCAAAGCATCTTGCCTCCAGCACTTTGGGAAGCTAAAAAACAACTGGCTCTGCACAGTGCTCTCACAGCCTACCGGCAACGTGACAGAGAAAGGCCTGTGAGACGCAGTTTCTTGGAAGGCCTGATCTGGCTGAGGTAGAACTTCTGCTCTGGGTGTACTCCATTGGCCTAGGGCTGCCAGGCCCAAAGGGCTGCCTTTATTTCCAAAGTGTGAGAGAGGCCCCAAAGCATCTTGCTTCCTGCTCTCTGGGAAGCTAAAACAACTGGCTCTGCACAGTGCTCTCAAAGCCAACCGGGAACGTCACATACAAAGGCCGGTGAAACGCAGCTTCTTGACAGGCCTTATCTGGCTGAGGTAGAACTTGTGCTCTGGGTGTGCTACTTTGGCCTAGAGCTGCCAGGCACAAAGGCTGCTTTGTTTCCAAAGGGGGAGAGAGGCCCCAAATCATGTTGCTTCCAGCTGTTTTTGAAGCTAAGAAACAACTCGCTCTGCCAGGTACTCTTACAGCCTTCCGGGAACACCTCTTACGAAGGCCTGTGAAAAGCAGTTTCTTGGCAGGCCTGATCTGGCTGAGGTAGAACTTCTGCTCTGGGTGTGCTCCATTGCCCTAGAGATGAAAGGCCAAAAGGGCTGCCTTGTTTCCAAAGGGGGAGAGAGGCCCCAAAGCATCTTGCTTCCACCTCTTGGGAAGCTAAGAAACAACTGGCTGTGCCCAGTGCTCTTATAGCCTAAGAGAACATCTCTTATCAAGGCCTGTGAAACGCACTGTCTAGGCAGGCCTGATCTGGAAGAAGTAGAACTTCTGCTCTGGTTGTGCTCCATTGCCCTAGAGCTGCCAGACCCAACGTGCTGCCTTGTTTCCAAAGGGGCAGAGAGGCCCCAAAGCGTCTTGCTTCCAGCTGTTTGGGAAACAAGGAAACAACTGGCTCTGCACCGTGCTCTCACAGCCTACCGGGAACGTCACATACAAAGGCCTCTGAAACGCAGTTCCTTGGCAGGCCTGATCTGGCTGAAGTAGGACTTCTGCTCTGGGTGTGCTCCATTGGCCTAGAGCTGAAAGGCCCAAAGGGATGCCTTGTTTGCAAAGGGGCAGAGAGGCCCCAAAGCATCTTGCTTCCAGCTCTTTGGGAAGCTAAGAAACAACTGTCTCTGCCCAGTGCTCTAACAGAGTACCGGCAACATCTCTTACCAAAGCCTTTGAAACGCAGTTTCTTGGCAGGCCTTATCTGGCTGAGGTAGAACTTCTGCTCTGGGTGTGCTCCATTGGCCTAGAGCTGAAAGGCCCAAAGGTCGGCCTTGTTGGCAAAGGGGCAGGGAGCCCCCAAAGCATCTTGCTTCCAGCTCTTTGGGAAGCTAAGAAACAACTGGCTCTGCCCAGTGCTCTTACAGCCTACGAGAAAATCTCTTACCAAGGCCTGTGAAACGCACTTTGTTGGTGGCCTGATCTAGCTGAAGTGGAACTTCTGCTCTGGGTGTGCTCCATTGGCCTAGAGCTGCCTGGCCCAAAGGGCCGCCTTGTTTGCAAAGGGGATGAGAGGCCCCAAAGCATCTTGCTTCCAGCTCTTCGGGAAGCTAAGAAGCATCTGGCGTTGCCCAGTGATCTTACAGCCTACCGGGAACATCTCTTACCAAGGCCTGTGAAACGCAGTTTGTTGGTGGCCTGAACTGGCCGAAGTAGAACTTCTGCTCTGGGTGTGCTCCACTGGCCTAGAGCTACCTGCCCCAAAGGGCTGCCTTGATTCCAAAGTGAGAGAGTGGCACCAAAGCATCTTGCTTCCAGCTCTTCGGGAAGCTAAGAAACATCTGGCGTTGCCCAGTGCTCTTACAGCCTACCGGGAACATCTCCTACCAAGGCCTGTGAAACGCAGTTTCCTGGCAGGCCTGATCTGGCTGAAGTAGAACTTCTGCTCTGGGTGTGCTCCATTGCCCTAGAGCTGCCAGGCCCAAAGGGCTGCCTTGTTTCCAAAGACGGAGAGTGGACCCAAAGCATCTTGCTCCCAGCTCTTCGGGAAGCTAAGAAACAGCTGGCTCTGCCCAGTGCTCTTACAGCCTAAGAGAACATGTCTTGGAAAGGCCTGTGAAACGCAGTTTCTTGGCAGGCCTGACCTGGCTGAAGTAGAACTTCTGTTCTGGTTGTGCTACATAGGCCTAGAGCTACCAGGACCTAAGGGCCGCCTTGTTTCCAAAGGGGGAGAGAGGCCCCAAAGCATCTTGCCTCCAGCACTTTGGGAAGCTAAAAAACAACTGGCTCTGCACAGTGCTCTCACAGCCTACCGGCAACGTGACAGAGAAAGGCCTGTGAGACGCAGTTTCTTGGAAGGCCTGATCTGGCTGAGGTAGAACTTCTGCTCTGGGTGTACTCCATTGGCCTAGGGCTGCCAGGCCCAAAGGGCTGCCTTTATTTCCAAAGTGTGAGAGAGGCCCCAAAGCATCTTGCTTCCTGCTCTCTGGGAAGCTAAAACAACTGGCTCTGCACAGTGCTCTCAAAGCCAACCGGGAACGTCACATACAAAGGCCGGTGAAACGCAGCTTCTTGACAGGCCTTATCTGGCTGAGGTAGAACTTGTGCTCTGGGTGTGCTACTTTGGCCTAGAGCTGCCAGGCACAAAGGCTGCTTTGTTTCCAAAGGGGGAGAGAGGCCCCAAATCATGTTGCTTCCAGCTGTTTTTGAAGCTAAGAAACAACTCGCTCTGCCAGGTACTCTTACAGCCTTCCGGGAACACCTCTTACGAAGGCCTGTGAAAAGCAGTTTCTTGGCAGGCCTGATCTGGCTGAGGTAGAACTTCTGCTCTGGGTGTGCTCCATTGCCCTAGAGATGAAAGGCCAAAAGGGCTGCCTTGTTTCCAAAGGGGGAGAGAGGCCCCAAAGCATCTTGCTTCCACCTCTTGGGAAGCTAAGAAACAACTGGCTGTGCCCAGTGCTCTTATAGCCTAAGAGAACATCTCTTATCAAGGCCTGTGAAACGCACTGTCTAGGCAGGCCTGATCTGGAAGAAGTAGAACTTCTGCTCTGGTTGTGCTCCATTGCCCTAGAGCTGCCAGACCCAACGTGCTGCCTTGTTTCCAAAGGGGCAGAGAGGCCCCAAAGCGTCTTGCTTCCAGCTGTTTGGGAAACAAGGAAACAACTGGCTCTGCACCGTGCTCTCACAGCCTACCGGGAACGTCACATACAAAGGCCTCTGAAACGCAGTTCCTTGGCAGGCCTGATCTGGCTGAAGTAGGACTTCTGCTCTGGGTGTGCTCCATTGGCCTAGAGCTGAAAGGCCCAAAGGGATGCCTTGTTTGCAAAGGGGCAGAGAGGCCCCAAAGCATCTTGCTTCCAGCTCTTTGGGAAGCTAAGAAACAACTGTCTCTGCCCAGTGCTCTAACAGAGTACCGGCAACATCTCTTACCAAAGCCTTTGAAACGCAGTTTCTTGGCAGGCCTTATCTGGCTGAGGTAGAACTTCTGCTCTGGGTGTGCTCCATTGGCCTAGAGCTGAAAGGCCCAAAGGTCGGCCTTGTTGGCAAAGGGGCAGGGAGCCCCCAAAGCATCTTGCTTCCAGCTCTTTGGGAAGCTAAGAAACAACTGGCTCTGCCCAGTGCTCTTACAGCCTACGAGAAAATCTCTTACCAAGGCCTGTGAAACGCACTTTGTTGGTGGCCTGATCTAGCTGAAGTGGAACTTCTGCTCTGGGTGTGCTCCATTGGCCTAGAGCTGCCTGGCCCAAAGGGCCGCCTTGTTTGCAAAGGGGATGAGAGGCCCCAAAGCATCTTGCTTCCAGCTCTTCGGGAAGCTAAGAAGCATCTGGCGTTGCCCAGTGATCTTACAGCCTACCGGGAACATCTCTTACCAAGGCCTGTGAAACGCAGTTTGTTGGTGGCCTGAACTGGCCGAAGTAGAACTTCTGCTCTGGGTGTGCTCCACTGGCCTAGAGCTACCTGCCCCAAAGGGCTGCCTTGATTCCAAAGTGAGAGAGTGGCACCAAAGCATCTTGCTTCCAGCTCTTCGGGAAGCTAAGAAACATCTGGCGTTGCCCAGTGCTCTTACAGCCTACCGGGAACATCTCCTACCAAGGCCTGTGAAACGCAGTTTCCTGGCAGGCCTGATCTGGCTGAAGTAGAACTTCTGCTCTGGGTGTGCTCCATTGCCCTAGAGCTGCCAGGCCCAAAGGGCTGCCTTGTTTCCAAAGACGGAGAGTGGACCCAAAGCATCTTGCTCCCAGCTCTTCGGGAAGCTAAGAAACAGCTGGCTCTGCCCAGTGCTCTTACAGCCTAAGAGAACATGTCTTGGAAAGGCCTGTGAAACGCAGTTTCTTGGCAGGCCTGACCTGGCTGAAGTAGAACTTCTGTTCTGGTTGTGCTACATAGGCCTAGAGCTACCAGGACCTAAGGGCCGCCTTGTTTCCAAAGGGGGAGAGAGGCCCCAAAGCATCTTGCCTCCAGCACTTTGGGAAGCTAAAAAACAACTGGCTCTGCACAGTGCTCTCACAGCCTACCGGCAACGTGACAGAGAAAGGCCTGTGAGACGCAGTTTCTTGGAAGGCCTGATCTGGCTGAGGTAGAACTTCTGCTCTGGGTGTACTCCATTGGCCTAGGGCTGCCAGGCCCAAAGGGCTGCCTTTATTTCCAAAGTGTGAGAGAGGCCCCAAAGCATCTTGCTTCCTGCTCTCTGGGAAGCTAAAACAACTGGCTCTGCACAGTGCTCTCAAAGCCAACCGGGAACGTCACATACAAAGGCCGGTGAAACGCAGCTTCTTGACAGGCCTTATCTGGCTGAGGTAGAACTTGTGCTCTGGGTGTGCTACTTTGGCCTAGAGCTGCCAGGCACAAAGGCTGCTTTGTTTCCAAAGGGGGAGAGAGGCCCCAAATCATGTTGCTTCCAGCTGTTTTTGAAGCTAAGAAACAACTCGCTCTGCCAGGTACTCTTACAGCCTTCCGGGAACACCTCTTACGAAGGCCTGTGAAAAGCAGTTTCTTGGCAGGCCTGATCTGGCTGAGGTAGAACTTCTGCTCTGGGTGTGCTCCATTGCCCTAGACATGAAAGGCCAAAAGGGCTGCCTTGTTTCCAAAGGGGGAGAGAGGCCCCAAAGCATCTTGCTTCCACCTCTTGGGAAGCTAAGAAACAACTGGCTGTGCCCAGTGCTCTTATAGCCTAAGAGAACATCTCTTATCAAGGCCTGTGAAACGCACTGTCTAGGCAGGCCTGATCTGGAAGAAGTAGAACTTCTGCTCTGGTTGTGCTCCATTGCCCTAGAGCTGCCAGACCCAACGTGCTGCCTTGTTTCCAAAGGGGCAGAGAGGCCCCAAAGCGTCTTGCTTCCAGCTGTTTGGGAAACAAGGAAACAACTGGCTCTGCACTGTGCTCTCACAGCCTACCGGGAACGTCACATACAAAGGCCTCTGAAACGCAGTTCCTTGGCAGGCCTGATCTGGCTGAAGTAGGACTTCTGCTCTGGGTGTGCTCCATTGGCCTAGAGCTGAAAGGCCCAAAGGGATGCCTTGTTTGCAAAGGGGCAGAGAGGCCCCAAAGCATCTTGCTTCCAGCTCTTTGGGAAGCTAAGAAACAACTGTCTCTGCCCAGTGCTCTAACAGAGTACCGGCAACATCTCTTACCAAAGCCTTTGAAACGCAGTTTCTTGGCAGGCCTTATCTGGCTGAGGTAGAACTTCTGCTCTGGGTGTGCTCCATTGGCCTAGAGCTGAAAGGCCCAAAGGTCGGCCTTGTTGGCAAAGGGGCAGGGAGCCCCCAAAGCATCTTGCTTCCAGCTCTTTGGGAAGCTAAGAAACAACTGGCTCTGCCCAGTGCTCTTACAGCCTACGAGAAAATCTCTTACCAAGGCCTGTGAAACGCACTTTGTTGGTGGCCTGATCTAGCTGAAGTGGAACTTCTGCTCTGGGTGTGCTCCATTGGCCTAGAGCTGCCTGGCCCAAAGGGCCGCCTTGTTTGCAAAGGGGATGAGAGGCCCCAAAGCATCTTGCTTCCAGCTCTTCGGGAAGCTAAGAAACATCTGGCGTTGCCCAGTGATCTTACAGCCTACCGGGAACATCTCTTACCAAGGCCTGTGAAACGCAGTTTGTTGGTGGCCTGAACTGGCCGAAGTAGAACTTCTGCTCTGGGTGTGCTCCACTGGCCTAGAGCTACCTGGCCCAAAGGGCTGCCTTGATTCCAAAGTGAGAGAGTGGCACCAAAGCATCTTGCTTCCAGCTCTTCGGGAAGCTAAGAAACATCTGGTGTTGCCCAGTGCTCTTACAGCCTACCGGGAACATCTCTTACCAAGGCCTGTGAAACGCAGTTTCCTGGCAGGCCTGATCTGGCTGAAGTAGAACTTCTGCTCTGGGTGTGCTCCATTGCCCTAGAGCTGCCAGGCCCAAGGTGCTGCCTTGTTTCCAAAGGGGCAGAGAGGCCCCAAAGCATCTTGCTTCCAGCTCTCTGGGAAGCTAAGAACCAACTCGCTCTGGCCCGTGCTCTTACAGCCTGCCGGGAACATGTCTTTGAAAGGCCTGTGAAACGCAGTTTCTTGGCAGGCCTCATCGGGCTGAAGTAGAACTCCGGCTCTGGGTGTGCTCCATTGCCCTAGAGCTGCCAGGCCCAAAGTGCTGCCCTGTTTCCAAGGGGCAGAGAGGCCCAAAGCATCTTGCTTCCCGGTCTTTGCGAAGCTAAGAAACAACTGGCTCTGCCCAGTGCTCTTACACCTACCGGGAACATCTCTTACCAAGGCCTGTCAAACGCTGTTCCTTTGCAGGCCTGATCAGGCTGAAGTAGAACTCCTGCTCTGCGTGTGCTCCATTGGCCTAGAGCTTCCCGACCCAAAAGGCTGCCTTGTTCCCAAACGGGCAGAGGGGTCCCAAGCATCTTGCTTCCAGCTTTTCAGGAAGGTAAGAAACAACTGGCTCTGCCCAGTGCTCTTACAGCCTACCGGGAACATCTCTTACCAAGGCCTGTGAAACGCAGTTTCTTGGCAGGCCTGATCTGGCTGAAGTAGAACTCCTGCTCTGGGCGTGCTACTTTGGCCTAGAGCTGCCAGGCCCAAAGGGCCGCCTTGTTTCCAAAGGGGCTGAGAGTCCCCAAAGTATCTTGCTTCCAAATCTTTGGGAAGCTAAGAAACAACTGGCTCTGCACAGTGCTCTCACAGCCTACCGGCAACGTGACAGAGAAAGGCCTGTGAGACGCAGTTTCTTGGAAGGCCTGATCTGGCTGAGGTAGAACTTCTGCTCTGGGTGTACTCCATTGGCCTAGGGCTGCCAGGCCCAAAGGGCTGCCTTTATTTCCAAAGTGTGAGAGAGGCCCCAAAGCATCTTGCTTCCTGCTCTCTGGGAAGCTAAAACAACTGGCTCTGCACAGTGCTCTCAAAGCCAACCGGGAACGTCACATACAAAGGCCTGTGAAACGCAGCTTCTTGACAGGCCTTATCTGGCTGAGGTAGAACTTGTGCTCTGGGTGTGCTACTTTGGCCTAGAGCTGCCAGGCACAAAGGCTGCTTTGTTTCCAAAGGGGGAGAGAGGCCCCAAATCATGTTGCTTCCAGCTGTTTTTGAAGCTAAGAAACAACTCGCTCTGCCAGGTACTCTTACAGCCTTCCGGGAACACCTCTTACGAAGGCCTGTGAAAAGCAGTTTCTTGGCAGGCCTGATCTGGCTGAGGTAGAACTTCTGCTCTGGGTGTGCTCCATTGCCCTAGAGATGAAAGGCCAAAAGGGCTGCCTTGTTTCCAAAGGGGGAGAGAGGCCCCAAAGCATCTTGCTTCCACCTCTTGGGAAGCTAAGAAACAACTAGCTGTGCCCAGTGCTCTTATAGCCTAAGAGAACATCTCTTATCAAGGCCTGTGAAACGCAGTTTCCTGGCAGGCCTGTTCTGGCTGAAGTAGAACTTCTGCTCTGGGTGTGCTCCATTGCCCTAGAGCTGCCAGGCCCAAAGGGCTGCCTTGTTTCCAAAGACGGAGAGTGGACCCAAAGCGTCTTGCTCCCAGCTCTTCGGGAAGCTAAGAAACAGCTGGCTCTGCCCAGTGCTCTTACAGCCTAAGAGAACATGTCTTTGAAAGGCCTGTGAAACGCAGTTTCTTGGCAGGCCTGACCTGGCTGAAGTAGAACTTCTGTTCTGGTTGTGCTACATAGGCCTAGAGCTACCAGGACCTAAGGGCTGCCTTGTTTCCAAAGGGGGAGAGAGGCCCCAAAGCATCTTGCCTCCAGCACTTTGGGAAGCTAAAAAACAACTGGCTCTGCACAGTGCTCTCATAGCCTACCGGCAACGTGACAGAGAAAGGCCTGTGAGACGCAGTTTCTTGGAAGGCCTGATCTGGCTGAGGTAGAACTTCTGCTCTGGGTGTACTCCATTGGCCTAGGGCTGCCAGGCCCAAAGGGCTGCCTTTATTTCCAAAGCGTGAGAGAGGCCCCAAAGCATCTTGCTTCCTGCTCTCTGGGAAGCTAAAACAACTGGCTCTGCACAGTACTCTCAAAGCCAACCGGGAACGTCACATACAAAGGCCTGTGAAACGCAGCTTCTTGACAGGCCTTATCTGGCTGAGGTAGAACTTGTGCTCTGGGTGTGCTACTTTGGCCTAGAGCTGCCAGGCACAAAGGCTGCTTTGTTTCCAAAGGGGGAGAGAGGCCCCAAATCATGTTGCTTCCAGCTGTTTTTGAAGCTAAGAAACAACTCGCTCTGCCAGGTACTCTTACAGCCTTCCGGGAACACCTCTTACGAAGGCCTGTGAAAAGCAGTTTCTTGGCAGGCCTGATCTGGCTGAGGTAGAACTTCTGCTCTGGGTGTGCTCCATTGCCCTAGACATGAAAGGCCAAAAGGGCTGCCTTGTTTCCAAAGGGGGAGAGAGGCCCCAAAGCATCTTGCTTCCACCTCTTGGGAAGCTAAGAAACAACTGGCTGTGCCCAGTGCTCTTATAGCCTAAGAGAACATCTCTTATCAAGGCCTGTGAAACGCACTGTCTAGGCAGGCCTGATCTGGAAGAAGTAGAACTTCTGCTCTGGTTGTGCTCCATTGCCCTAGAGCTGCCAGACCCAACGTGCTGCCTTGTTTCCAAAGGGGCAGAGAGGCCCCAAAGCGTCTTGCTTCCAGCTGTTTGGGAAACAAGGAAACAACTGGCTCTGCACCGTGCTCTCACAGCCTACCGGGAACGTCACATACAAAGGCCTCTGAAACGCAGTTCCTTGGCAGGCCTGATCTGGCTGAAGTAGGACTTCTGCTCTGGGTGTGCTCCATTGGCCTAGAGCTGAAAGGCCCAAAGGGATGCCTTGTTTGCAAAGGGGCAGAGAGGCCCCAAAGCATCTTGCTTCCAGCTCTTTGGGAAGCTAAGAAAGAACTGTCTCTGCCCAGTGCTCTAACAGAGTACCGGCAACATCTCTTACCAAAGCCTTTGAAACGCAGTTTCTTGGCAGGCCTTATCTGGCTGAGGTAGAACTTCTGCTCTGGGTGTGCTCCATTGGCCTAGAGCTGAAAGGCCCAAAGGTCGGCCTTGTTGGCAAAGGGGCAGGGAGCCCCCAAAGCATCTTGCTTCCAGCTCTTTGGGAAGCTAAGAAACAACTGGCTCTGCCCAGTGCTCTTACAGCCTACGAGAAAATCTCTTACCAAGGCCCGTGAAACGCACTTTGTTGGTGGCCTGATCTAGCTGAAGTAGAACATCTGCTCTGGGTGTGCTCCATTGGCCTAGAGCTGCCTGGCCCAAAGGGCCGCCTTGTTTGCAAAGGGGATGAGAGGCCCCAAAGCATCTTGCTTCCAGCTCTTCGGGAAGCTAAGAAGCATCTGGCGTTGCCCAGTGATCTTACAGCCTACCGGGAACATCTCTTACCAAGGCCTGTGAAACGCAGTTTGTTGGTGGCCTGAACTGGCCGAAGTAGAACTTCTGCTCTGGGTGTGCTCCACTGGCCTAGAGCTACCTGCCCCAAAGGGCTGCCTTGATTCCAAAGTGAGAGAGTGGCACCAAAGCATCTTGCTTCCAGCTCTTCGGGAAGCTAAGAAACATCTGGCGTTGCCCAGTGCTCTTACAGCCTACCGGGAACATCTCCTACCAAGGCCTGTGAAACGCAGTTTCCTGGCAGGCCTGATCTGGCTGAAGTAGAACTTCTGCTCTGGGTGTGCTCCATTGGCCTAGGGCTGCCAGGCCCAAAGGGCTGCCTTTATTTCCAAAGTGTGAGAGAGGCCCCAAAGCATCTTGCTTCCTGCTCTCTGGGAAGCTAAAACAACTGGCTCTGCACAGTGCTCTCAAAGCCAACCGGGAACGTCACATACAAAGGCCTGTGAAACGCAGCTTCTTGACAGGCCTTATCTGGCTGAGGTAGAACTTGTGCTCTGGGTGTGCTACTTTGGCCTAGAGCTGCCAGGCACAAAGGCTGCTTTGTTTCCAAAGGGGGAGAGAGGCCCCAAATCATGTTGCTTCCAGCTGTTTTTGAAGCTAAGAAACAACTCGCTCTGCCAGGTACTCTTACAGCCTTCCGGGAACACCTCTTACGAAGGCCTGTGAAAAGCAGTTTCTTGGCAGGCCTGATCTGGCTGAGGTAGAACTTCTGCTCTGGGTGTGCTCCATTGCCCTAGAGATGAAAGGCCAAAAGGGCTGCCTTGTTTCCAAAGGGGGAGAGAGGCCCCAAAGCATCTTGCTTCCACCTCTTGGGAAGCTAAGAAACAACTGGCTGTGCCCAGTGCTCTTATAGCCTAAGAGAACATCTCTTATCAAGGCCTGTGAAACGCACTGTCTAGGCAGGCCTGATCTGGAAGAAGTAGAACTTCTGCTCTGGTTGTGCTCCATTGCCCTAGAGCTGCCAGACCCAACGTGCTGCCTTGTTTCCAAAGGGGCAGAGAGGCCCCAAAGCGTCTTGCTTCCAGCTGTTTGGGAAACAAGGAAACAACTGGCTCTGCACCGTGCTCTCACAGCCTACCGGGAACGTCACATACAAAGGCCTCTGAAACGCAGTTCCTTGGCAGGCCTGATCTGGCTGAAGTAGGACTTCTGCTCTGGGTGTGCTCCATTGGCCTAGAGCTGAAAGGCCCAAAGGGATGCCTTGTTTGCAAAGGGGCAGAGAGGCCCCAAAGCATCTTGCTTCCAGCTCTTTGGGAAGCTAAGAAACAACTGTCTCTGCCCAGTGCTCTAACAGAGTACCGGCAACATCTCTTACCAAAGCCTTTGAAACGCAGTTTCTTGGCAGGCCTTATCTGGCTGAGGTAGAACTTCTGCTCTGGGTGTGCTCCATTGGCCTAGAGCTGAAAGGCCCAAAGGTCGGCCTTGTTGGCAAAGGGGCAGGGAGCCCCCAAAGCATCTTGCTTCCAGCTCTTTGGGAAGCTAAGAAACAACTGGCTCTGCCCAGTGCTCTTACAGCCTACGAGAAAATCTCTTACCAAGGCCCGTGAAACGCACTTTGTTGGTGGCCTGATCTAGCTGAAGTGGAACTTCTGCTCTGGGTGTGCTCCATTGGCCTAGAGCTGCCTGGCCCAAAGGGCCGCCTTGTTTGCAAAGGGGATGAGAGGCCCCAAAGCATCTTGCTTCCAGCTCTTCGGGAAGCTAAGAAGCATCTGGCGTTGCCCAGTGATCTTACAGCCTACCGGGAACATCTCTTACCAAGGCCTGTGAAACGCAGTTTGTTGGTGGCCTGAACTGGCCGAAGTAGAACTTCTGCTCTGGGTGTGCTCCACTGGCCTAGAGCTACCTGCCCCAAAGGGCTGCCTTGATTCCAAAGTGAGAGAGTGGCACCAAAGCATCTTGCTTCCAGCTCTTCGGGAAGCTAAGAAACATCTGGCGTTGCCCAGTGCTCTTACAGCCTACCGGGAACATCTCCTACCAAGGCCTGTGAAACGCAGTTTCCTGGCAGGCCTGATCTGGCTGAAGTAGAACTTCTGCTCTGGGTGTGCTCCATTGCCCTAGAGCTGCCAGGCCCAAAGGGCTGCCTTGTTTCCAAAGACGGAGAGTGGACCCAAAGCATCTTGCTCCCAGCTCTTCGGGAAGCTAAGAAACAGCTGGCTCTGCCCAGTGCTCTTACAGCCTAAGAGAACATGTCTTGGAAAGGCCTGTGAAACGCAGTTTCTTGGCAGGCCTGACCTGGCTGAAGTAGAACTTCTGTTCTGGTTGTGCTACATAGGCCTAGAGCTACCAGGACCTAAGGGCCGCCTTGTTTCCAAAGGGGGAGAGAGGCCCCAAAGCATCTTGCCTCCAGCACTTTGGGAAGCTAAAAAACAACTGGCTCTGCACAGTGCTCTCACAGCCTACCGGCAACGTGACAGAGAAAGGCCTGTGAGACGCAGTTTCTTGGAAGGCCTGATCTGGCTGAGGTAGAACTTCTGCTCTGGGTGTACTCCATTGGCCTAGGGCTGCCAGGCCCAAAGGGCTGCCTTTATTTCCAAAGTGTGAGAGAGGCCCCAAAGCATCTTGCTTCCTGCTCTCTGGGAAGCTAAAACAACTGGCTCTGCACAGTGCTCTCAAAGCCAACCGGGAACGTCACATACAAAGGCCTGTGAAACGCAGCTTCTTGACAGGCCTTATCTGGCTGAGGTAGAACTTGTGCTCTGGGTGTGCTACTTTGGCCTAGAGCTGCCAGGCACAAAGGCTGCTTTGTTTCCAAAGGGGGAGAGAGGCCCCAAATCATGTTGCTTCCAGCTGTTTTTGAAGCTAAGAAACAACTCGCTCTGCCAGGTACTCTTACAGCCTTCCAGGAACACCTCTTACGAAGGCCTGTGAAAAGCAGTTTCTTGGCAGGCCTGATCTGGCTGAGGTAGAACTTCTGCTCTGGGTGTGCTCCATTGCCCTAGAGATGAAAGGCCAAAAGGGCTGCCTTGTTTCCAAAGGGGGAGAGAGGCCCCAAAGCATCTTGCTTCCACCTCTTGGGAAGCTAAGAAACAACTGGCTGTGCCCAGTGCTCTTATAGCCTAAGAGAACATCTCTTATCAAGGCCTGTGAAACGCACTGTCTAGGCAGGCCTGATCTGGAAGAAGTAGAACTTCTGCTCTGGTTGTGCTCCATTGCCCTAGAGCTGCCAGACCCAACGTGCTGCCTTGTTTCCAAAGGGGCAGAGAGGCCCCAAAGCGTCTTGCTTCCAGCTGTTTGGGAAACAAGGAAACAACTGGCTCTGCACCGTGCTCTCACAGCCTACCGGGAACGTCACATACAAAGGCCTCTGAAACGCAGTTCCTTGGCAGGCCTGATCTGGCTGAAGTAGGACTTCTGCTCTGGGTGTGCTCCATTGGCCTAGAGCTGAAAGGCCCAAAGGGATGCCTTGTTTGCAAAGGGGCAGAGAGGCCCCAAAGCATCTTGCTTCCAGCTCTTTGGGAAGCTAAGAAACAACTGTCTCTGCCCAGTGCTCTAACAGAGTACCGGCAACATCTCTTACCAAAGCCTTTGAAACGCAGTTTCTTGGCAGGCCTTATCTGGCTGAGGTAGAACTTCTGCTCTGGGTGTGCTCCATTGGCCTAGAGCTGAAAGGCCCAAAGGTCGGCCTTGTTGGCAAAGGGGCAGGGAGCCCCCAAAGCATCTTGCTTCCAGCTCTTTGGGAAGCTAAGAAACAACTGGCTCTGCCCAGTGCTCTTACAGCCTACGAGAAAATCTCTTACCAAGGCCCGTGAAACGCACTTTGTTGGTGGCCTGATCTAGCTGAAGTAGAACATCTGCTCTGGGTGTGCTCCATTGGCCTAGAGCTGCCTGGCCCAAAGGGCCGCCTTGTTTGCAAAGGGGATGAGAGGCCCCAAAGCATCTTGCTTCCAGCTCTTCGGGAAGCTAAGAAGCATCTGGCGTTGCCCAGTGAACTTACAGCCTACCGGGAACATCTCTTACCAAGGCCTGTGAAACGCAGTTTGTTGGTGGCCTGAACTGGCCGAAGTAGAACTTCTGCTCTGGGTGTGCTCCACTGGCCTAGAGCTACCTGCCCCAAAGGGCTGCCTTGATTCCAAAGTGAGAGAGTGGCACCAAAGCATCTTGCTTCCAGCTCTTCGGGAAGCTAAGAAACATCTGGCGTTGCCCAGTGCTCTTACAGCCTACCGGGAACATCTCCTACCAAGGCCTGTGAAACGCAGTTTCCTGGCAGGCCTGATCTGGCTGAAGTAGAACTTCTGCTCTGGGTGTGCTCCATTGGCCTAGGGCTGCCAGGCCCAAAGGGCTGCCTTTATTTCCAAAGTGTGAGAGAGGCCCCAAAGCATCTTGCTTCCTGCTCTCTGGGAAGCTAAAACAACTGGCTCTGCACAGTGCTCTCAAAGCCAACCGGGAACGTCACATACAAAGGCCTGTGAAACGCAGCTTCTTGACAGGCCTTATCTGGCTGAGGTAGAACTTGTGCTCTGGGTGTGCTACTTTGGCCTAGAGCTGCCAGGCACAAAGGCTGCTTTGTTTCCAAAGGGGGAGAGAGGCCCCAAATCATGTTGCTTCCAGCTGTTTTTGAAGCTAAGAAACAACTCGCTCTGCCAGGTACTCTTACAGCCTTCCGGGAACACCTCTTACGAAGGCCTGTGAAAAGCAGTTTCTTGGCAGGCCTGATCTGGCTGAGGTAGAACTTCTGCTCTGGGTGTGCTCCATTGCCCTAGAGATGAAAGGCCAAAAGGGCTGCCTTGTTTCCAAAGGGGGAGAGAGGCCCCAAAGCATCTTGCTTCCACCTCTTGGGAAGCTAAGAAACAACTGGCTGTGCCCAGTGCTCTTATAGCCTAAGAGAACATCTCTTATCAAGGCCTGTGAAACGCACTGTCTAGGCAGGCCTGATCTGGAAGAAGTAGAACTTCTGCTCTGGTTGTGCTCCATTGCCCTAGAGCTGCCAGACCCAACGTGCTGCCTTGTTTCCAAAGGGGCAGAGAGGCCCCAAAGCGTCTTGCTTCCAGCTGTTTGGGAAACAAGGAAACAACTGGCTCTGCACCGTGCTCTCACAGCCTACCGGGAACGTCACATACAAAGGCCTCTGAAACGCAGTTCCTTGGCAGGCCTGATCTGGCTGAAGTAGGACTTCTGCTCTGGGTGTGCTCCATTGGCCTAGAGCTGAAAGGCCCAAAGGGATGCCTTGTTTGCAAAGGGGCAGAGAGGCCCCAAAGCATCTTGCTTCCAGCTCTTTGGGAAGCTAAGAAACAACTGTCTCTGCCCAGTGCTCTAACAGAGTACCGGCAACATCTCTTACCAAAGCCTTTGAAACGCAGTTTCTTGGCAGGCCTTATCTGGCTGAGGTAGAACTTCTGCTCTGGGTGTGCTCCATTGGCCTAGAGCTGAAAGGCCCAAAGGTCGGCCTTGTTGGCAAAGGGGCAGGGAGCCCCCAAAGCATCTTGCTTCCAGCTCTTTGGGAAGCTAAGAAACAACTGGCTCTGCCCAGTGCTCTTACAGCCTACGAGAAAATCTCTTACCAAGGCCTGTGAAACGCACTTTGTTGGTGGCCTGATCTAGCTGAAGTGGAACTTCTGCTCTGGGTGTGCTCCATTGGCCTAGAGCTGCCTGGCCCAAAGGGCCGCCTTGTTTGCAAAGGGGATGAGAGGCCCCAAAGCATCTTGCTTCCAGCTCTTCGGGAAGCTAAGAAGCATCTGGCGTTGCCCAGTGATCTTACAGCCTACCGGGAACATCTCTTACCAAGGCCTGTGAAACGCAGTTTGTTGGTGGCCTGAACTGGCCGAAGTAGAACTTCTGCTCTGGGTGTGCTCCACTGGCCTAGAGCTACCTGCCCCAAAGGGCTGCCTTGATTCCAAAGTGAGAGAGTGGCACCAAAGCATCTTGCTTCCAGCTCTTCGGGAAGCTAAGAAACATCTGGCGTTGCCCAGTGCTCTTACAGCCTACCGGGAACATCTCCTACCAAGGCCTGTGAAACGCAGTTTCCTGGCAGGCCTGATCTGGCTGAAGTAGAACTTCTGCTCTGGGTGTGCTCCATTGCCCTAGAGCTGCCAGGCCCAAAGGGCTGCCTTGTTTCCAAAGACGGAGAGTGGACCCAAAGCATCTTGCTCCCAGCTCTTCGGGAAGCTAAGAAACAGCTGGCTCTGCCCAGTGCTCTTACAGCCTAAGAGAACATGTCTTGGAAAGGCCTGTGAAACGCAGTTTCTTGGCAGGCCTGACCTGGCTGAAGTAGAACTTCTGTTCTGGTTGTGCTACATAGGCCTAGAGCTACCAGGACCTAAGGGCCGCCTTGTTTCCAAAGGGGGAGAGAGGCCCCAAAGCATCTTGCCTCCAGCACTTTGGGAAGCTAAAAAACAACTGGCTCTGCACAGTGCTCTCACAGCCTACCGGCAACGTGACAGAGAAAGGCCTGTGAGACGCAGTTTCTTGGAAGGCCTGATCTGGCTGAGGTAGAACTTCTGCTCTGGGTGTACTCCATTGGCCTAGGGCTGCCAGGCCCAAAGGGCTGCCTTTATTTCCAAAGTGTGAGAGAGGCCCCAAAGCATCTTGCTTCCTGCTCTCTGGGAAGCTAAAACAACTGGCTCTGCACAGTGCTCTCAAAGCCAACCGGGAACGTCACATACAAAGGCCTGTGAAACGCAGCTTCTTGACAGGCCTTATCTGGCTGAGGTAGAACTTGTGCTCTGGGTGTGCTACTTTGGCCTAGAGCTGCCAGGCACAAAGGCTGCTTTGTTTCCAAAGGGGGAGAGAGGCCCCAAATCATGTTGCTTCCAGCTGTTTTTGAAGCTAAGAAACAACTCGCTCTGCCAGGTACTCTTACAGCCTTCCGGGAACACCTCTTACGAAGGCCTGTGAAAAGCAGTTTCTTGGCAGGCCTGATCTGGCTGAGGTAGAACTTCTGCTCTGGGTGTGCTCCATTGCCCTAGAGATGAAAGGCCAAAAGGGCTGCCTTGTTTCCAAAGGGGGAGAGAGGCCCCAAAGCATCTTGCTTCCACCTCTTGGGAAGCTAAGAAACAACTGGCTGTGCCCAGTGCTCTTATAGCCTAAGAGAACATCTCTTATCAAGGCCTGTGAAACGCACTGTCTAGGCAGGCCTGATCTGGAAGAAGTAGAACTTCTGCTCTGGTTGTGCTCCATTGCCCTAGAGCTGCCAGACCCAACGTGCTGCCTTGTTTCCAAAGGGGCAGAGAGGCCCCAAAGCGTCTTGCTTCCAGCTGTTTGGGAAACAAGGAAACAACTGGCTCTGCACCGTGCTCTCACAGCCTACCGGGAACGTCACATACAAAGGCCTCTGAAACGCAGTTCCTTGGCAGGCCTGATCTGGCTGAAGTAGGACTTCTGCTCTGGGTGTGCTCCATTGGCCTAGAGCTGAAAGGCCCAAAGGGATGCCTTGTTTGCAAAGGGGCAGAGAGGCCCCAAAGCATCTTGCTTCCAGCTCTTTGGGAAGCTAAGAAAGAACTGTCTCTGCCCAGTGCTCTAACAGAGTACCGGCAACATCTCTTACCAAAGCCTTTGAAACGCAGTTTCTTGGCAGGCCTTATCTGGCTGAGGTAGAACTTCTGCTCTGGGTGTGCTCCATTGGCCTAGAGCTGAAAGGCCCAAAGGTCGGCCTTGTTGGCAAAGGGGCAGGGAGCCCCCAAAGCATCTTGCTTCCAGCTCTTTGGGAAGCTAAGAAACAACTGGCTCTGCCCAGTGCTCTTACAGCCTACGAGAAAATCTCTTACCAAGGCCTGTGAAACGCACTTTGTTGGTGGCCTGATCTAGCTGAAGTGGAACTTCTGCTCTGGGTGTGCTCCATTGGCCTAGAGCTGCCTGGCCCAAAGGGCCGCCTTGTTTGCAAAGGGGATGAGAGGCCCCAAAGCATCTTGCTTCCAGCTCTTCGGGAAGCTAAGAAACATCTGGCGTTGCCCAGTGATCTTACAGCCTACCGGGAACATCTCTTACCAAGGCCTGTGAAACGCAGTTTGTTGGTGGCCTGAACTGGCCGAAGTAGAACTTCTGCTCTGGGTGTGCTCCACTGGCCTAGAGCTACCTGGCCCAAAGGGCTGCCTTGATTCCAAAGTGAGAGAGTGGCACCAAAGCATCTTGCTTCCAGCTCTTCGGGAAGCTAAGAAACATCTGGTGTTGCCCAGTGCTCTTACAGCCTACCGGGAACATCTCTTACCAAGGCCTGTGAAACGCAGTTTCCTGGCAGGCCTGATCTGGCTGAAGTAGAACTTCTGCTCTGGGTGTGCTCCATTGCCCTAGAGCTCCCAGGCCCAAGGTGCTGCCTTGTTTCCAAAGGGGCAGAGAGGCCCCAAAGCATCTTGCTTCCAGCTCTCTGGGAAGCTAAGAACCAACTCGCTCTGGCCCGTGCTCTTACAGCCTGCCGGGAACATGTCTTTGAAAGGCCTGTGAAACGCAGTTTCTTGGCAGGCCTCATCGGGCTGAAGTAGAACTCCGGCTCTGGGTGTGCTCCATTGCCCTAGAGCTGCCAGGCCCAAAGTGCTGCCCTGTTTCCAAGGGGCAGAGAGGCCCAAAGCATCTTGCTTCCCGGTCTTTGCGAAGCTAAGAAACAACTGGCTCTGCCCAGTGCTCTTACACCTACCGGGAACATCTCTTACCAAGGCCTGTCAAACGCTGTTTCTTTGCAGGCCTGATCAGGCTGAAGTAGAACTCCTGCTCTGCGTGTGCTCCATTGGCCTAGAGCTTCCCGACCCAAAAGGCTGCCTTGTTCCCAAACGGGCAGAGGGGTCCCAAGCATCTTGCTTCCAGCTTTTCAGGAAGGTAAGAAACAACTGGCTCTGCCCAGTGCTCTTACAGCCTACCGGGAACATCTCTTACCAAGGCCTGTGAAACGCAGTTTCTTGGCAGGCCTGATCTGGCTGAAGTAGAACTCCTGCTCTGGGCGTGCTACTTTGGCCTAGAGCTGCCAGGCCCAAAGGGCCGCCTTGTTTCCAAAGGGGCTGAGAGTCCCCAAAGTATCTTGCTTCCAAATCTTTGGGAAGCTAAGAAACAACTGGCTCTGCACAGTGCTCTCACAGCCTACCGGCAACGTGACAGAGAAAGGCCTGTGAGACGCAGTTTCTTGGAAGGCCTGATCTGGCTGAGGTAGAACTTCTGCTCTGGGTGTACTCCATTGGCCTAGGGCTGCCAGGCCCAAAGGGCTGCCTTTATTTCCAAAGTGTGAGAGAGGCCCCAAAGCATCTTGCTTCCTGCTCTCTGGGAAGCTAAAACAACTGGCTCTGCACAGTGCTCTCAAAGCCAACCGGGAACGTCACATACAAAGGCCTGTGAAACGCAGCTTCTTGACAGGCCTTATCTGGCTGAGGTAGAACTTGTGCTCTGGGTGTGCTACTTTGGCCTAGAGCTGCCAGGCACAAAGGCTGCTTTGTTTCCAAAGGGGGAGAGAGGCCCCAAATCATGTTGCTTCCAGCTGTTTTTGAAGCTAAGAAACAACTCGCTCTGCCAGGTACTCTTACAGCCTTCCGGGAACACCTCTTACGAAGGCCTGTGAAAAGCAGTTTCTTGGCAGGCCTGATCTGGCTGAGGTAGAACTTCTGCTCTGGGTGTGCTCCATTGCCCTAGAGATGAAAGGCCAAAAGGGCTGCCTTGTTTCCAAAGGGGGAGAGAGGCCCCAAAGCATCTTGCTTCCACCTCTTGGGAAGCTAAGAAACAACTAGCTGTGCCCAGTGCTCTTATAGCCTAAGAGAACATCTCTTATCAAGGCCTGTGAAACGCAGTTTCCTGGCAGGCCTGTTCTGGCTGAAGTAGAACTTCTGCTCTGGGTGTGCTCCATTGCCCTAGAGCTGCCAGGCCCAAAGGGCTGCCTTGTTTCCAAAGACGGAGAGTGGACCCAAAGCGTCTTGCTCCCAGCTCTTCGGGAAGCTAAGAAACAGCTGGCTCTGCCCAGTGCTCTTACAGCCTAAGAGAACATGTCTTTGAAAGGCCTGTGAAACGCAGTTTCTTGGCAGGCCTGACCTGGCTGAAGTAGAACTTCTGTTCTGGTTGTGCTACATAGGCCTAGAGCTACCAGGACCTAAGGGCTGCCTTGTTTCCAAAGGGGGAGAGAGGCCCCAAAGCATCTTGCCTCCAGCACTTTGGGAAGCTAAAAAACAACTGGCTATGCACAGTGCTCTCATAGCCTACCGGCAACGTGACAGAGAAAGGCCTGTGAGACGCAGTTTCTTGGAAGGCCTGATCTGGCTGAGGTAGAACTTCTGCTCTGGGTGTACTCCATTGGCCTAGGGCTGCCAGGCCCAAAGGGCTGCCTTTATTTCCAAAGCGTGAGAGAGGCCCCAAAGCATCTTGCTTCCTGCTCTCTGGGAAGCTAAAACAACTGGCTCTGCACAGTGCTCTCAAAGCCAACCGGGAACGTCACATACAAAGGCCTGTGAAACGCAGCTTCTTGACAGGCCTTATCTGGCTGAGGTAGAACTTGTGCTCTGGGTGTGCTCCTTTGGCCTAGAGCTGCCAGGCACAAAGGCTGCTTTGTTTCCAAAGGGGGAGAGAGGCCCCAAATCATGTTGCTTCCAGCTGTTTTTGAAGCTAAGAAACAACTCGCTCTGCCAGGTACTCTTACAGCCTTCCGGGAACACCTCTTACGAAGGCCTGTGAAAAGCAGTTTCTTGGCAGGCCTGATCTGGCTGAGGTAGAACTTCTGCTCTGGGTGTGCTCCATTGCCCTAGAGATGAAAGGCCAAAAGGGCTGCCTTGTTTCCAAAGGGGGAGAGAGGCCCCAAAGCATCTTGCTTCCACCTCTTGGGAAGCTAAGAAACAACTGGCTGTGCCCAGTGCTCTTATAGCCTAAGAGAACATCTCTTATCAAGGCCTGTGAAACGCACTGTCTAGGCAGGCCTGATCTGGAAGAAGTAGAACTTCTGCTCTGGTTGTGCTCCATTGCCCTAGAGCTGCCAGACCCAACGTGCTGCCTTGTTTCCAAAGGGGCAGAGAGGCCCCAAAGCGTCTTGCTTCCAGCTGTTTGGGAAACAAGGAAACAACTGGCTCTGCACCGTGCTCTCACAGCCTACCGGGAACGTCACATACAAAGGCCTCTGAAACGCAGTTCCTTGGCAGGCCTGATCTGGCTGAAGTAGGACTTCTGCTCTGGGTGTGCTCCATTGGCCTAGAGCTGAAAGGCCCAAAGGGATGCCTTGTTTGCAAAGGGGCAGAGAGGCCCCAAAGCATCTTGCTTCCAGCTCTTTGGGAAGCTAAGAAAGAACTGTCTCTGCCCAGTGCTCTAACAGAGTACCGGCAACATCTCTTACCAAAGCCTTTGAAACGCAGTTTCTTGGCAGGCCTTATCTGGCTGAGGTAGAACTTCTGCTCTGGGTGTGCTCCATTGGCCTAGAGCTGAAAGGCCCAAAGGTCGGCCTTGTTGGCAAAGGGGCAGGGAGCCCCCAAAGCATCTTGCTTCCAGCTCTTTGGGAAGCTAAGAAACAACTGGCTCTGCCCAGTGCTCTTACAGCCTACGAGAAAATCTCTTACCAAGGCCCGTGAAACGCACTTTGTTGGTGGCCTGATCTAGCTGAAGTGGAACTTCTGCTCTGGGTGTGCTCCATTGGCCTAGAGCTGCCTGGCCCAAAGGGCCGCCTTGTTTGCAAAGGGGATGAGAGGCCCCAAAGCATCTTGCTTCCAGCTCTTCGGGAAGCTAAGAAGCATCTGGCGTTGCCCAGTGATCTTACAGCCTACCGGGAACATCTCTTACCAAGGCCTGTGAAACGCAGTTTGTTGGTGGCCGGAACTGGCCGAAGTAGAACTTCTGCTCTGGGTGTGCTCCACTGGCCTAGAGCTACCTGCCCCAAAGGGCTGCCTTGATTCCAAAGTGAGAGAGTGGCACCAAAGCATCTTGCTTCCAGCTCTTCGGGAAGCTAAGAAACATCTGGCGTTGCCCAGTGCTCTTACAGCCTACCGGGAACATCTCCTACCAAGGCCTGTGAAACGCAGTTTCCTGGCAGGCCTGATCTGGCTGAAGTAGAACTTCTGCTCTGGGTGTGCTCCATTGCCCTAGAGCTGCCAGGCCCAAAGGTCTGCCTTGTTTCCAAAGACGGAGAGTGGACCCAAAGCATCTTGCTCCCAGCTCTTCGGGAAGCTAAGAAACAGCTGGCTCTGCCCAGTGCTCTTACAGCCTAAGAGAACATGTCTTGGAAAGGCCTGTGAAACGCAGTTTCTTGGCAGGCCTGACCTGGCTGAAGTAGAACTTCTGTTCTGGTTGTGCTACATAGGCCTAGAGCTACCAGGACCTAAGGGCCGCCTTGTTTCCAAAGGGGGAGAGAGGCCCCAAAGCATCTTGCCTCCAGCACTTTGGGAAGCTAAAAAACAACTGGCTCTGCACAGTGCTCTCACAGCCTACCGGCAACGTGACAGAGAAAGGCCTGTGAGACGCAGTTTCTTGGAAGGCCTGATCTGGCTGAGGTAGAACTTCTGCTCTGGGTGTACTCCATTGGCCTAGGGCTGCCAGGCCCAAAGGGCTGCCTTTATTTCCAAAGTGTGAGAGAGGCCCCAAAGCATCTTGCTTCCTGCTCTCTGGGAAGCTAAAACAACTGGCTCTGCACAGTGCTCTCAAAGCCAACCGGGAACGTCACATACAAAGGCCTGTGAAACGCAGCTTCTTGACAGGCCTTATCTGGCTGAGGTAGAACTTGTGCTCTGGGTGTGCTCCTTTGGCCTAGAGCTGCCAGGCACAAAGGCTGCTTTGTTTCCAAAGGGGGAGAGAGGCCCCAAATCATGTTGCTTCCAGCTGTTTTTGAAGCTAAGAAACAACTCGCTCTGCCAGGTACTCTTACAGCCTTCCGGGAACACCTCTTACGAAGGCCTGTGAAAAGCAGCTTCTTGGCAGGCCTGATCTGGCTGAGGTAGAACTTCTGCTCTGGGTGTGCTCCATTGCCCTAGAGATGAAAGGCCAAAAGGGCTGCCTTGTTTCCAAAGGGGGAGAGAGGCCCCAAAGCATCTTGCTTCCACCTCTTGGGAAGCTAAGAAACAACTGGCTGTGCCCAGTGCTCTTATAGCCTAAGAGAACATCTCTTATCAAGGCCTGTGAAACGCACTGTCTAGGCAGGCCTGATCTGGAAGAAGTAGAACTTCTGCTCTGGTTGTGCTCCATTGCCCTAGAGCTGCCAGACCCAACGTGCTGCCTTGTTTCCAAAGGGGCAGAGAGGCCCCAAAGCGTCTTGCTTCCAGCTGTTTGGGAAACAAGGAAACAACTGGCTCTGCACCGTGCTCTCACAGCCTACCGGGAACGTCACATACAAAGGCCTCTGAAACGCAGTTCCTTGGCAGGCCTGATCTGGCTGAAGTAGGACTTCTGCTCTGGGTGTGCTCCATTGGCCTAGAGCTGAAAGGCCCAAAGGGATGCCTTGTTTGCAAAGGGGCAGAGAGGCCCCAAAGCATCTTGCTTCCAGCTCTTTGGGAAGCTAAGAAAGAACTGTCTCTGCCCAGTGCTCTAACAGAGTACCGGCAACATCTCTTACCAAAGCCTTTGAAACGCAGTTTCTTGGCAGGCCTTATCTGGCTGAGGTAGAACTTCTGCTCTGGGTGTGCTCCATTGGCCTAGAGCTGAAAGGCCCAAAGGTCGGCCTTGTTGGCAAAGGGGCAGGGAGCCCCCAAAGCATCTTGCTTCCAGCTCTTTGGGAAGCTAAGAAACAACTGGCTCTGCCCAGTGCTCTTACAGCCTACGAGAAAATCTCTTACCAAGGCCCGTGAAACGCACTTTGTTGGTGGCCTGATCTAGCTGAAGTGGAACTTCTGCTCTGGGTGTGCTCCATTGGCCTAGAGCTGCCTGGCCCAAAGGGCCGCCTTGTTTGCAAAGGGGATGAGAGGCCCCAAAGCATCTTGCTTCCAGCTCTTCGGGAAGCTAAGAAGCATCTGGCGTTGCCCAGTGATCTTACAGCCTACCGGGAACATCTCTTACCAAGGCCTGTGAAACGCAGTTTGTTGGTGGCCTGAACTGGCCGAAGTAGAACTTCTGCTCTGGGTGTGCTCCACTGGCCTAGAGCTACCTGCCCCAAAGGGCTGCCTTGATTCCAAAGTGAGAGAGTGGCACCAAAGCATCTTGCTTCCAGCTCTTCGGGAAGCTAAGAAACATCTGGCGTTGCCCAGTGCTCTTACAGCCTACCGGGAACATCTCCTACCAAGGCCTGTGAAACGCAGTTTCCTGGCAGGCCTGATCTGGCTGAAGTAGAACTTCTGCTCTGGGTGTGCTCCATTGCCCTAGAGCTGCCAGGCCCAAAGGTCTGCCTTGTTTCCAAAGACGGAGAGTGGACCCAAAGCATCTTGCTCCCAGCTCTTCGGGAAGCTAAGAAACAGCTGGCTCTGCCCAGTGCTCTTACAGCCTAAGAGAACATGTCTTGGAAAGGCCTGTGAAACGCAGTTTCTTGGCAGGCCTGACCTGGCTGAAGTAGAACTTCTGTTCTGGTTGTGCTACATAGGCCTAGAGCTACCAGGACCTAAGGGCCGCCTTGTTTCCAAAGGGGGAGAGAGGCCCCAAAGCATCTTGCCTCCAGCACTTTGGGAAGCTAAAAAACAACTGGCTCTGCACAGTGCTCTCACAGCCTACCGGCAACGTGACAGAGAAAGGCCTGTGAGACGCAGTTTCTTGGAAGGCCTGATCTGGCTGAGGTAGAACTTCTGCTCTGGGTGTACTCCATTGGCCTAGGGCTGCCAGGCCCAAAGGGCTGCCTTTATTTCCAAAGTGTGAGAGAGGCCCCAAAGCATCTTGCTTCCTGCTCTCTGGGAAGCTAAAACAACTGGCTCTGCACAGTGCTCTCAAAGCCAACCGGGAACGTCACATACAAAGGCCTGTGAAACGCAGCTTCTTGACAGGCCTTATCTGGCTGAGGTAGAACTTGTGCTCTGGGTGTGCTCCTTTGGCCTAGAGCTGCCAGGCACAAAGGCTGCTTTGTTTCCAAAGGGGGAGAGAGGCCCCAAATCATGTTGCTTCCAGCTGTTTTTGAAGCTAAGAAACAACTCGCTCTGCCAGGTACTCTTACAGCCTTCCGGGAACACCTCTTACGAAGGCCTGTGAAAAGCAGCTTCTTGGCAGGCCTGATCTGGCTGAGGTAGAACTTCTGCTCTGGGTGTGCTCCATTGCCCTAGAGATGAAAGGCCAAAAGGGCTGCCTTGTTTCCAAAGGGGGAGAGAGGCCCCAAAGCATCTTGCTTCCACCTCTTGGGAAGCTAAGAAACAACTGGCTGTGCCCAGTGCTCTTATAGCCTAAGAGAACATCTCTTATGAAGGCCTGTGAAACGCACTGTCTAGGCAGGCCTGATCTGGAAGAAGTAGAACTTCTGCTCTGGTTGTGCTCCATTGCCCTAGAGCTGCCAGACCCAACGTGCTGCCTTGTTTCCAAAGGGGCAGAGAGGCCCCAAAGCGTCTTGCTTCCAGCTGTTTGGGAAACAAGGAAACAACTGGCTCTGCACCGTGCTCTCACAGCCTACCGGGAACGTCACATACAAAGGCCTCTGAAACGCAGTTCCTTGGCAGGCCTGATCTGGCTGAAGTAGGACTTCTGCTCTGGGTGTGCTCCATTGGCCTAGAGCTGAAAGGCCCAAAGGGATGCCTTGTTTGCAAAGGGGCAGAGAGGCCCCAAAGCATCTTGCTTCCAGCTCTTTGGGAAGCTAAGAAAGAACTGTCTCTGCCCAGTGCTCTAACAGAGTACCGGCAACATCTCTTACCAAAGCCTTTGAAACGCAGTTTCTTGGCAGGCCTTATCTGGCTGAGGTAGAACTTCTGCTCTGGGTGTGCTCCATTGGCCTAGAGCTGAAAGGCCCAAAGGTCGGCCTTGTTGGCAAAGGGGCAGGGAGCCCCCAAAGCATCTTGCTTCCAGCTCTTTGGGAAGCTAAGAAACAACTGGCTCTGCCCAGTGCTCTTACAGCCTACGAGAAAATCTCTTACCAAGGCCCGTGAAACGCACTTTGTTGGTGGCCTGATCTAGCTGAAGTGGAACTTCTGCTCTGGGTGTGCTCCATTGGCCTAGAGCTGCCTGGCCCAAAGGGCCGCCTTGTTTGCAAAGGGGATGAGAGGCCCCAAAGCATCTTGCTTCCAGCTCTTCGGGAAGCTAAGAAGCATCTGGCGTTGCCCAGTGATCTTACAGCCTACCGGGAACATCTCTTACCAAGGCCTGTGAAACGCAGTTTGTTGGTGGCCTGAACTGGCCGAAGTAGAACTTCTGCTCTGGGTGTGCTCCACTGGCCTAGAGCTACCTGCCCCAAAGGGCTGCCTTGATTCCAAAGTGAGAGAGTGGCACCAAAGCATCTTGCTTCCAGCTCTTCGGGAAGCTAAGAAACATCTGGCGTTGCCCAGTGCTCTTACAGCCTACCGGGAACATCTCCTACCAAGGCCTGTGAAACGCAGTTTCCTGGCAGGCCTGATCTGGCTGAAGTAGAACTTCTGCTCTGGGTGTGCTCCATTGCCCTAGAGCTGCCAGGCCCAAAGGGCTGCCTTGTTTCCAAAGACGGAGAGTGGACCCAAAGCATCTTGCTCCCAGCTCTTCGGGAAGCTAAGAAACAGCTGGCTCTGCCCAGTGCTCTTACAGCCTAAGAGAACATGTCTTGGAAAGGCCTGTGAAACGCAGTTTCTTGGCAGGCCTGACCTGGCTGAAGTAGAACTTCTGTTCTGGTTGTGCTACATAGGCCTAGAGCTACCAGGACCTAAGGGCCGCCTTGTTTCCAAAGGGGGAGAGAGGCCCCAAAGCATCTTGCCTCCAGCACTTTGGGAAGCTAAAAAACAACTGGCTCTGCACAGTGCTCTCACAGCCTACCGGCAACGTGACAGAGAAAGGCCTGTGAGACGCAGTTTCTTGGAAGGCCTGATCTGGCTGAGGTAGAACTTCTGCTCTGGGTGTACTCCATTGGCCTAGGGCTGCCAGGCCCAAAGGGCTGCCTTTATTTCCAAAGCGTGAGAGAGGCCCCAAAGCATCTTGCTTCCTGCTCTCTGGGAAGCTAAAACAACTGGCTCTGCACAGTGCTCTCAAAGCCAACCGGGAACGTCACATACAAAGGCCGGTGAAACGCAGCTTCTTGACAGGCCTTATCTGGCTGAGGTAGAACTTGTGCTCTGGGTGTGCTACTTTGGCCTAGAGCTGCCAGGCACAAAGGCTGCTTTGTTTCCAAAGGGGGAGAGAGGCCCCAAATCATGTTGCTTCCAGCTGTTTTTGAAGCTAAGAAACAACTCGCTCTGCCAGGTACTCTTACAGCCTTCCGGGAACACCTCTTACGAAGGCCTGTGAAAAGCAGTTTCTTGGCAGGCCTGATCTGGCTGAGGTAGAACTTCTGCTCTGGGTGTGCTCCATTGCCCTAGAGATGAAAGGCCAAAAGGGCTGCCTTGTTTCCAAAGGGGGAGAGAGGCCCCAAAGCATCTTGCTTCCACCTCTTGGGAAGCTAAGAAACAACTGGCTGTGCCCAGTGCTCTTATAGCCTAAGAGAACATCTCTTATCAAGGCCTGTGAAACGCACTGTCTAGGCAGGCCTGATCTGGAAGAAGTAGAACTTCTGCTCTGGTTGTGCTCCATTGCCCTAGAGCTGCCAGACCCAACGTGCTGCCTTGTTTCCAAAGGGGCAGAGAGGCCCCAAAGCGTCTTGCTTCCAGCTGTTTGGGAAACAAGGAAACAACTGGCTCTGCACCGTGCTCTCACAGCCTACCGGGAACGTCACATACAAAGGCCTCTGAAACGCAGTTCCTTGGCAGGCCTGATCTGGCTGAAGTAGGACTTCTGCTCTGGGTGTGCTCCATTGGCCTAGAGCTGAAAGGCCCAAAGGGATGCCTTGTTTGCAAAGGGGCAGAGAGGCCCCAAAGCATCTTGCTTCCAGCTCTTTGGGAAGCTAAGAAAGAACTGTCTCTGCCCAGTGCTCTAACAGAGTACCGGCAACATCTCTTACCAAAGCCTTTGAAACGCAGTTTCTTGGCAGGCCTTATCTGGCTGAGGTAGAACTTCTGCTCTGGGTGTGCTCCATTGGCCTAGAGCTGAAAGGCCCAAAGGTCGGCCTTGTTGGCAAAGGGGCAGGGAGCCCCCAAAGCATCTTGCTTCCAGCTCTTTGGGAAGCTAAGAAACAACTGGCTCTGCCCAGTGCTCTTACAGCCTACGAGAAAATCTCTTACCAAGGCCCGTGAAACGCACTTTGTTGGTGGCCTGATCTAGCTGAAGTGGAACTTCTGCTCTGGGTGTGCTCCATTGGCCTAGAGCTGCCTGGCCCAAAGGGCCGCCTTGTTTGCAAAGGGGATGAGAGGCCCCAAAGCATCTTGCTTCCAGCTCTTCGGGAAGCTAAGAAGCATCTGGCGTTGCCCAGTGATCTTACAGCCTACCGGGAACATCTCTTACCAAGGCCTGTGAAACGCAGTTTGTTGGTGGCCTGAACTGGCCGAAGTAGAACTTCTGCTCTGGGTGTGCTCCACTGGCCTAGAGCTACCTGCCCCAAAGGGCTGCCTTGATTCCAAAGTGAGAGAGTGGCACCAAAGCATCTTGCTTCCAGCTCTTCGGGAAGCTAAGAAACATCTGGCGTTGCCCAGTGCTCTTACAGCCTACCGGGAACATCTCCTACCAAGGCCTGTGAAACGCAGTTTCCTGGCAGGCCTGATCTGGCTGAAGTAGAACTTCTGCTCTGGGTGTGCTCCATTGCCCTAGAGCTGCCAGGCCCAAAGGGCTGCCTTGTTTCCAAAGACGGAGAGTGGACCCAAAGCATCTTGCTCCCAGCTCTTCGGGAAGCTAAGAAACAGCTGGCTCTGCCCAGTGCTCTTACAGCCTAAGAGAACATGTCTTGGAAAGGCCTGTGAAACGCAGTTTCTTGGCAGGCCTGACCTGGCTGAAGTAGAACTTCTGTTCTGGTTGTGCTACATAGGCCTAGAGCTACCAGGACCTAAGGGCCGCCTTGTTTCCAAAGGGGGAGAGAGGCCCCAAAGCATCTTGCCTCCAGCACTTTGGGAAGCTAAAAAACAACTGGCTCTGCACAGTGCTCTCACAGCCTACCGGCAACGTGACAGAGAAAGGCCTGTGAGACGCAGTTTCTTGGAAGGCCTGATCTGGCTGAGGTAGAACTTCTGCTCTGGGTGTACTCCATTGGCCTAGGGCTGCCAGGCCCAAAGGGCTGCCTTTATTTCCAAAGTGTGAGAGAGGCCCCAAAGCATCTTGCTTCCTGCTCTCTGGGAAGCTAAAACAACTGCCTCTGCACAGTGCTCTCAAAGCCAACCGGGAACGTCACATACAAAGGCCTGTGAAACGCAGCTTCTTGACAGGCCTTATCTGGCTGAGGTAGAACTTGTGCTCTGGGTGTGCTACTTTGGCCTAGAGCTGCCAGGCACAAAGGCTGCTTTGTTTCCAAAGGGGGAGAGAGGCCCCAAATCATGTTGCTTCCAGCTGTTTTTGAAGCTAAGAAACAACTCGCTCTGCCAGGTACTCTTACAGCCTTCCGGGAACACCTCTTACGAAGGCCTGTGAAAAGCAGCTTCTTGGCAGGCCTGATCTGGCTGAGGTAGAACTTCTGCTCTGGGTGTGCTCCATTGCCCTAGAGATGAAAGGCCAAAAGGGCTGCCTTGTTTCCAAAGGGGGAGAGAGGCCCCAAAGCATCTTGCTTCCACCTCTTGGGAAGCTAAGAAACAACTGGCTGTGCCCAGTGCTCTTATAGCCTAAGAGAACATCTCTTATCAAGGCCTGTGAAACGCACTGTCTAGGCAGGCCTGATCTGGAAGAAGTAGAACTTCTGCTCTGGTTGTGCTCCATTGCCCTAGAGCTGCCAGACCCAACGTGCTGCCTTGTTTCCAAAGGGGCAGAGAGGCCCCAAAGCGTCTTGCTTCCAGCTGTTTGGGAAACAAGGAAACAACTGGCTCTGCACCGTGCTCTCACAGCCTACCGGGAACGTCACATACAAAGGCCTCTGAAACGCAGTTCCTTGGCAGGCCTGATCTGGCTGAAGTAGGACTTCTGCTCTGGGTGTGCTCCATTGGCCTAGAGCTGAAAGGCCCAAAGGGATGCCTTGTTTGCAAAGGGGCAGAGAGGCCCCAAAGCATCTTGCTTCCAGCTCTTTGGGAAGCTAAGAAACAACTGTCTCTGCCCAGTGCTCTAACAGAGTACCGGCAACATCTCTTACCAAAGCCTTTGAAACGCAGTTTCTTGGCAGGCCTTATCTGGCTGAGGTAGAACTTCTGCTCTGGGTGTGCTCCATTGGCCTAGAGCTGAAAGGCCCAAAGGTCGGCCTTGTTGGCAAAGGGGCAGGGAGCCCCCAAAGCATCTTGCTTCCAGCTCTTTGGGAAGCTAAGAAACAACTGGCTCTGCCCAGTGCTCTTACAGCCTACGAGAAAATCTCTTACCAAGGCCTGTGAAACGCACTTTGTTGGTGGCCTGATCTAGCTGAAGTGGAACTTCTGCTCTGGGTGTGCTCCATTGGCCTAGAGCTGCCTGGCCCAAAGGGCCGCCTTGTTTGCAAAGGGGATGAGAGGCCCCAAAGCATCTTGCTTCCAGCTCTTCGGGAAGCTAAGAAGCATCTGGCGTTGCCCAGTGATCTTACAGCCTACCGGGAACATCTCTTACCAAGGCCTGTGAAACGCAGTTTGTTGGTGGCCGGAACTGGCCGAAGTAGAACTTCTGCTCTGGGTGTGCTCCACTGGCCTAGAGCTACCTGCCCCAAAGGGCTGCCTTGATTCCAAAGTGAGAGAGTGGCACCAAAGCATCTTGCTTCCAGCTCTTCGGGAAGCTAAGAAACATCTGGCGTTGCCCAGTGCTCTTACAGCCTACCGGGAACATCTCCTACCAAGGCCTGTGAAACGCAGTTTCCTGGCAGGCCTGATCTGGCTGAAGTAGAACTTCTGCTCTGGGTGTGCTCCATTGCCCTAGAGCTGCCAGGCCCAAAGGGCTGCCTTGTTTCCAAAGACGGAGAGTGGACCCAAAGCATCTTGCTCCCAGCTCTTCGGGAAGCTAAGAAACAGCTGGCTCTGCCCAGTGCTCTTACAGCCTAAGAGAACATGTCTTGGAAAGGCCTGTGAAACGCAGTTTCTTGGCAGGCCTGACCTGGCTGAAGTAGAACTTCTGTTCTGGTTGTGCTACATAGGCCTAGAGCTACCAGGACCTAAGGGCCGCCTTGTTTCCAAAGGGGGAGAGAGGCCCCAAAGCATCTTGCCTCCAGCACTTTGGGAAGCTAAAAAACAACTGGCTCTGCACAGTGCTCTCACAGCCTACCGGCAACGTGACAGAGAAAGGCCTGTGAGACGCAGTTTCTTGGAAGGCCTGATCTGGCTGAGGTAGAACTTCTGCTCTGGGTGTACTCCATTGGCCTAGGGCTGCCAGGCCCAAAGGGCTGCCTTTATTTCCAAAGTGTGAGAGAGGCCCCAAAGCATCTTGCTTCCTGCTCTCTGGGAAGCTAAAACAACTGGCTCTGCACAGTGCTCTCAAAGCCAACCGGGAACGTCACATACAAAGGCCTGTGAAACGCAGCTTCTTGACAGGCCTTATCTGGCTGAGGTAGAACTTGTGCTCTGGGTGTGCTACTTTGGCCTAGAGCTGCCAGGCACAAAGGCTGCTTTGTTTCCAAAGGGGGAGAGAGGCCCCAAATCATGTTGCTTCCAGCTGTTTTTGAAGCTAAGAAACAACTCGCTCTGCCAGGTACTCTTACAGCCTTCCGGGAACACCTCTTACGAAGGCCTGTGAAAAGCAGCTTCTTGGCAGGCCTGATCTGGCTGAGGTAGAACTTCTGCTCTGGGTGTGCTCCATTGCCCTAGAGATGAAAGGCCAAAAGGGCTGCCTTGTTTCCAAAGGGGGAGAGAGGCCCCAAAGCATCTTGCTTCCACCTCTTGGGAAGCTAAGAAACAACTGGCTGTGCCCAGTGCTCTTATAGCCTAAGAGAACATCTCTTATCAAGGCCTGTGAAACGCACTGTCTAGGCAGGCCTGATCTGGAAGAAGTAGAACTTCGGCTCTGGTTGTGCTCCATTGCCCTAGAGCTGCCAGACCCAACGTGCTGCCTTGTTTCCAAAGGGGCAGAGAGGCCCCAAAGCGTCTTGCTTCCAGCTGTTTGGGAAACAAGGAAACAACTGGCTCTGCACCGTGCTCTCACAGCCTACCGGGAACGTCACATACAAAGGCCTCTGAAACGCAGTTCCTTGGCAGGCCTGATCTGGCTGAAGTAGGACTTCTGCTCTGGGTGTGCTCCATTGGCCTAGAGCTGAAAGGCCCAAAGGGATGCCTTGTTTGCAAAGGGGCAGAGAGGCCCCAAAGCATCTTGCTTCCAGCTCTTTGGGAAGCTAAGAAACAACTGTCTCTGCCCAGTGCTCTAACAGAGTACCGGCAACATCTCTTACCAAAGCCTTTGAAACGCAGTTTCTTGGCAGGCCTTATCTGGCTGAGGTAGAACTTCTGCTCTGGGTGTGCTCCATTGGCCTAGAGCTGAAAGGCCCAAAGGTCGGCCTTGTTGGCAAAGGGGCAGGGAGCCCCCAAAGCATCTTGCTTCCAGCTCTTTGGGAAGCTAAGAAACAACTGGCTCTGCCCAGTGCTCTTACAGCCTACGAGAAAATCTCTTACCAAGGCCTGTGAAACGCACTTTGTTGGTGGCCTGATCTAGCTGAAGTGGAACTTCTGCTCTGGGTGTGCTCCATTGGCCTAGAGCTGCCTGGCCCAAAGGGCCGCCTTGTTTGCAAAGGGGATGAGAGGCCCCAAAGCATCTTGCTTCCAGCTCTTCGGGAAGCTAAGAAGCATCTGGCGTTGCCCAGTGATCTTACAGCCTACCGGGAACATCTCTTACCAAGGCCTGTGAAACGCAGTTTGTTGGTGGCCTGAACTGGCCGAAGTAGAACTTCTGCTCTGGGTGTGCTCCACTGGCCTAGAGCTACCTGCCCCAAAGGGCTGCCTTGATTCCAAAGTGAGAGAGTGGCACCAAAGCATCTTGCTTCCAGCTCTTCGGGAAGCTAAGAAACATCTGGCGTTGCCCAGTGCTCTTACAGCCTACCGGGAACATCTCCTACCAAGGCCTGTGAAACGCAGTTTCCTGGCAGGCCTGATCTGGCTGAAGTAGAACTTCTGCTCTGGGTGTGCTCCATTGCCCTAGAGCTGCCAGGCCCAAAGGTCTGCCTTGTTTCCAAAGACGGAGAGTGGACCCAAAGCATCTTGCTCCCAGCTCTTCGGGAAGCTAAGAAACAGCTGGCTCTGCCCAGTGCTCTTACAGCCTAAGAGAACATGTCTTGGAAAGGCCTGTGAAACGCAGTTTCTTGGCAGGCCTGACCTGGCTGAAGTAGAACTTCTGTTCTGGTTGTGCTACATAGGCCTAGAGCTACCAGGACCTAAGGGCCGCCTTGTTTCCAAAGGGGGAGAGAGGCCCCAAAGCATCTTGCCTCCAGCACTTTGGGAAGCTAAAAAACAACTGGCTCTGCACAGTGCTCTCACAGCCTACCGGCAACGTGACAGAGAAAGGCCTGTGAGACGCAGTTTCTTGGAAGGCCTGATCTGGCTGAGGTAGAACTTCTGCTCTGGGTGTACTCCATTGGCCTAGGGCTGCCAGGCCCAAAGGGCTGCCTTTATTTCCAAAGTGTGAGAGAGGCCCCAAAGCATCTTGCTTCCTGCTCTCTGGGAAGCTAAAACAACTGCCTCTGCACAGTGCTCTCAAAGCCAACCGGGAACGTCACATACAAAGGCCTGTGAAACGCAGCTTCTTGACAGGCCTTATCTGGCTGAGGTAGAACTTGTGCTCTGGGTGTGCTACTTTGGCCTAGAGCTGCCAGGCACAAAGGCTGCTTTGTTTCCAAAGGGGGAGAGAGGCCCCAAATCATGTTGCTTCCAGCTGTTTTTGAAGCTAAGAAACAACTCGCTCTGCCAGGTACTCTTACAGCCTTCCGGGAACACCTCTTACGAAGGCCTGTGAAAAGCAGCTTCTTGGCAGGCCTGATCTGGCTGAGGTAGAACTTCTGCTCTGGGTGTGCTCCATTGCCCTAGAGATGAAAGGCCAAAAGGGCTGCCTTGTTTCCAAAGGGGGAGAGAGGCCCCAAAGCATCTTGCTTCCACCTCTTGGGAAGCTAAGAAACAACTGGCTGTGCCCAGTGCTCTTATAGCCTAAGAGAACATCTCTTATCAAGGCCTGTGAAACGCACTGTCTAGGCAGGCCTGATCTGGAAGAAGTAGAACTTCTGCTCTGGTTGTGCTCCATTGCCCTAGAGCTGCCAGACCCAACGTGCTGCCTTGTTTCCAAAGGGGCAGAGAGGCCCCAAAGCGTCTTGCTTCCAGCTGTTTGGGAAACAAGGAAACAACTGGCTCTGCACCGTGCTCTCACAGCCTACCGGGAACGTCACATACAAAGGCCTCTGAAACGCAGTTCCTTGGCAGGCCTGATCTGGCTGAAGTAGGACTTCTGCTCTGGGTGTGCTCCATTGGCCTAGAGCTGAAAGGCCCAAAGGGATGCCTTGTTTGCAAAGGGGCAGAGAGGCCCCAAAGCATCTTGCTTCCAGCTCTTTGGGAAGCTAAGAAAGAACTGTCTCTGCCCAGTGCTCTAACAGAGTACCGGCAACATCTCTTACCAAAGCCTTTGAAACGCAGTTTCTTGGCAGGCCTTATCTGGCTGAGGTAGAACTTCTGCTCTGGGTGTGCTCCATTGGCCTAGAGCTGAAAGGCCCAAAGGTCGGCCTTGTTGGCAAAGGGGCAGGGAGCCCCCAAAGCATCTTGCTTCCAGCTCTTTGGGAAGCTAAGAAACAACTGGCTCTGCCCAGTGCTCTTACAGCCTACGAGAAAATCTCTTACCAAGGCCTGTGAAACGCACTTTGTTGGTGGCCTGATCTAGCTGAAGTGGAACTTCTGCTCTGGGTGTGCTCCATTGGCCTAGAGCTGCCTGGCCCAAAGGGCCGCCTTGTTTGCAAAGGGGATGAGAGGCCCCAAAGCATCTTGCTTCCAGCTCTTCGGGAAGCTAAGAAGCATCTGGCGTTGCCCAGTGATCTTACAGCCTACCGGGAACATCTCTTACCAAGGCCTGTGAAACGCAGTTTGTTGGTGGCCTGAACTGGCCGAAGTAGAACTTCTGCTCTGGGTGTGCTCCACTGGCCTAGAGCTACCTGCCCCAAAGGGCTGCCTTGATTCCAAAGTGAGAGAGTGGCACCAAAGCATCTTGCTTCCAGCTCTTCGGGAAGCTAAGAAACATCTGGCGTTGCCCAGTGCTCTTACAGCCTACCGGGAACATCTCCTACCAAGGCCTGTGAAACGCAGTTTCCTGGCAGGCCTGATCTGGCTGAAGTAGAACTTCTGCTCTGGGTGTGCTCCATTGCCCTAGAGCTGCCAGGCCCAAAGGGCTGCCTTGTTTCCAAAGACGGAGAGTGGACCCAAAGCATCTTGCTCCCAGCTCTTCGGGAAGCTAAGAAACAGCTGGCTCTGCCCAGTGCTCTTACAGCCTAAGAGAACATGTCTTGGAAAGGCCTGTGAAACGCAGTTTCTTGGCAGGCCTGACCTGGCTGAAGTAGAACTTCTGTTCTGGTTGTGCTACATAGGCCTAGAGCTACCAGGACCTAAGGGCCGCCTTGTTTCCAAAGGGGGAGAGAGGCCCCAAAGCATCTTGCCTCCAGCACTTTGGGAAGCTAAAAAACAACTGGCTCTGCACAGTGCTCTCACAGCCTACCGGCAACGTGACAGAGAAAGGCCTGTGAGACGCAGTTTCTTGGAAGGCCTGATCTGGCTGAGGTAGAACTTCTGCTCTGGGTGTACTCCATTGGCCTAGGGCTGCCAGGCCCAAAGGGCTGCCTTTATTTCCAAAGTGTGAGAGAGGCCCCAAAGCATCTTGCTTCCTGCTCTCTGGGAAGCTAAAACAACTGGCTCTGCACAGTGCTCTCAAAGCCAACCGGGAACGTCACATACAAAGGCCGGTGAAACGCAGCTTCTTGACAGGCCTTATCTGGCTGAGGTAGAACTTGTGCTCTGGGTGTGCTACTTTGGCCTAGAGCTGCCAGGCACAAAGGCTGCTTTGTTTCCAAAGGGGGAGAGAGGCCCCAAATCATGTTGCTTCCAGCTGTTTTTGAAGCTAAGAAACAACTCGCTCTGCCAGGTACTCTTACAGCCTTCCGGGAACACCTCTTACGAAGGCCTGTGAAAAGCAGTTTCTTGGCAGGCCTGATCTGGCTGAGGTAGAACTTCTGCTCTGGGTGTGCTCCATTGCCCTAGAGATGAAAGGCCAAAAGGGCTGCCTTGTTTCCAAAGGGGGAGAGAGGCCCCAAAGCATCTTGCTTCCACCTCTTGGGAAGCTAAGAAACAACTGGCTGTGCCCAGTGCTCTTATAGCCTAAGAGAACATCTCCTACCAAGGCCTGTGAAACGCAGTTTCCTGGCAGGCCTGATCTGGCTGAAGTAGAACTTCTGCTCTGGGTGTGCTCCATTGCCCTAGAGCTGCCAGGCCCAAAGGGCTGCCTTGTTTCCAAAGACGGAGAGTGGACCCAAAGCATCTTGCTCCCAGCTCTTCGGGAAGCTAAGAAACAGCTGGCTCTGCCCAGTGCTCTTACAGCCTAAGAGAACATGTCTTGGAAAGGCCTGTGAAACGCATTTTCTTGGCAGGCCTGACCTGGCTGAAGTAGAACTTCTGTTCTGGTTGTGCTACATAGGCCTAGAGCTACCAGGACCTAAGGGCCGCCTTGTTTCCAAAGGGGGAGAGAGGCCCCAAAGCATCTTGCCTCCAGCACTTTGGGAAGCTAAAAAACAACTGGCTCTGCACAGTGCTCTCACAGCCTACCGGCAACGTGACAGAGAAAGGCCTGTGAGACGCAGTTTCTTGGAAGGCCTGATCTGGCTGAGGTAGAACTTCTGCTCTGGGTGTACTCCATTGGCCTAGGGCTGCCAGGCCCAAAGGGCTGCCTTTATTTCCAAAGTGTGAGAGAGGCCCCAAAGCATCTTGCTTCCTGCTCTCTGGGAAGCTAAAACAACTGGCTCTGCACAGTGCTCTCAAAGCCAACCGGGAACGTCACATACAAAGGCCGGTGAAACGCAGCTTCTTGACAGGCCTTATCTGGCTGAGGTAGAACTTGTGCTCTGGGTGTGCTACTTTGGCCTAGAGCTGCCAGGCACAAAGGCTGCTTTGTTTCCAAAGGGGGAGAGAGGCCCCAAATCATGTTGCTTCCAGCTGTTTTTGAAGCTAAGAAACAACTCGCTCTGCCAGGTACTCTTACAGCCTTCCGGGAACACCTCTTACGAAGGCCTGTGAAAAGCAGTTTCTTGGCAGGCCTGATCTGGCTGAGGTAGAACTTCTGCTCTGGGTGTGCTCCATTGCCCTAGAGATGAAAGGCCAAAAGGGCTGCCTTGTTTCCAAAGGGGGAGAGAGGCCCCAAAGCATCTTGCTTCCACCTCTTGGGAAGCTAAGAAACAACTGGCTGTGCCCAGTGCTCTTATAGCCTAAGAGAACATCTCTTATCAAGGCCTGTGAAACGCACTGTCTAGGCAGGCCTGATCTGGAAGAAGTAGAACTTCTGCTCTGGTTGTGCTCCATTGCCCTAGAGCTGCCAGACCCAACGTGCTGCCTTGTTTCCAAAGGGGCAGAGAGGCCCCAAAGCGTCTTGCTTCCAGCTGTTTGGGAAACAAGGAAACAACTGGCTCTGCACCGTGCTCTCACAGCCTACCGGGAACGTCACATACAAAGGCCTCTGAAACGCAGTTCCTTGGCAGGCCTGATCTGGCTGAAGTAGGACTTCTGCTCTGGGTGTGCTCCATTGGCCTAGAGCTGAAAGGCCCAAAGGGATGCCTTGTTTGCAAAGGGGCAGAGAGGCCCCAAAGCATCTTGCTTCCAGCTCTTTGGGAAGCTAAGAAACAACTGTCTCTGCCCAGTGCTCTAACAGAGTACCGGCAACATCTCTTACCAAAGCCTTTGAAACGCAGTTTCTTGGCAGGCCTTATCTGGCTGAGGTAGAACTTCTGCTCTGGGTGTGCTCCATTGGCCTAGAGCTGAAAGGCCCAAAGGTCGGCCTTGTTGGCAAAGGGGCAGGGAGCCCCCAAAGCATCTTGCTTCCAGCTCTTTGGGAAGCTAAGAAACAACTGGCTCTGCCCAGTGCTCTTACAGCCTACGAGAAAATCTCTTACCAAGGCCCGTGAAACGCACTTTGTTGGTGGCCTGATCTAGCTGAAGTGGAACTTCTGCTCTGGGTGTGCTCCATTGGCCTAGAGCTGCCTGGCCCAAAGGGCCGCCTTGTTTGCAAAGGGGATGAGAGGCCCCAAAGCATCTTGCTTCCAGCTCTTCGGGAAGCTAAGAAGCATCTGGCGTTGCCCAGTGATCTTACAGCCTACCGGGAACATCTCTTACCAAGGCCTGTGAAACGCAGTTTGTTGGTGGCCTGAACTGGCCGAAGTAGAACTTCTGCTCTGGGTGTGCTCCACTGGCCTAGAGCTACCTGCCCCAAAGGGCTGCCTTGATTCCAAAGTGAGAGAGTGGCACCAAAGCATCTTGCTTCCAGCTCTTCGGGAAGCTAAGAAACATCTGGCGTTGCCCAGTGCTCTTACAGCCTACCGGGAACATCTCCTACCAAGGCCTGTGAAACGCAGTTTCCTGGCAGGCCTGATCTGGCTGAAGTAGAACTTCTGCTCTGGGTGTGCTCCATTGCCCTAGAGCTGCCAGGCCCAAAGGTCTGCCTTGTTTCCAAAGACGGAGAGTGGACCCAAAGCATCTTGCTCCCAGCTCTTCGGGAAGCTAAGAAACAGCTGGCTCTGCCCAGTGCTCTTACAGCCTAAGAGAACATGTCTTGGAAAGGCCTGTGAAACGCAGTTTCTTGGCAGGCCTGACCTGGCTGAAGTAGAACTTCTGTTCTGGTTGTGCTACATAGGCCTAGAGCTACCAGGACCTAAGGGCCGCCTTGTTTCCAAAGGGGGAGAGAGGCCCCAAAGCATCTTGCCTCCAGCACTTTGGGAAGCTAAAAAACAACTGGCTCTGCACAGTGCTCTCACAGCCTACCGGCAACGTGACAGAGAAAGGCCTGTGAGACGCAGTTTCTTGGAAGGCCTGATCTGGCTGAGGTAGAACTTCTGCTCTGGGTGTACTCCATTGGCCTAGGGCTGCCAGGCCCAAAGGGCTGCCTTTATTTCCAAAGTGTGAGAGAGGCCCCAAAGCATCTTGCTTCCTGCTCTCTGGGAAGCTAAAACAACTGGCTCTGCACAGTGCTCTCAAAGCCAACCGGGAACGTCACATACAAAGGCCGGTGAAACGCAGCTTCTTGACAGGCCTTATCTGGCTGAGGTAGAACTTGTGCTCTGGGTGTGCTACTTTGGCCTAGAGCTGCCAGGCACAAAGGCTGCTTTGTTTCCAAAGGGGGAGAGAGGCCCCAAATCATGTTGCTTCCAGCTGTTTTTGAAGCTAAGAAACAACTCGCTCTGCCAGGTACTCTTACAGCCTTCCGGGAACACCTCTTACGAAGGCCTGTGAAAAGCAGCTTCTTGGCAGGCCTGATCTGGCTGAGGTAGAACTTCTGCTCTGGGTGTGCTCCATTGCCCTAGAGATGAAAGGCCAAAAGGGCTGCCTTGTTTCCAAAGGGGGAGAGAGGCCCCAAAGCATCTTGCTTCCACCTCTTGGGAAGCTAAGAAACAACTGGCTGTGCCCAGTGCTCTTATAGCCTAAGAGAACATCTCTTATCAAGGCCTGTGAAACGCACTGTCTAGGCAGGCCTGATCTGGAAGAAGTAGAACTTCTGCTCTGGTTGTGCTCCATTGCCCTAGAGCTGCCAGACCCAACGTGCTGCCTTGTTTCCAAAGGGGCAGAGAGGCCCCAAAGCGTCTTGCTTCCAGCTGTTTGGGAAACAAGGAAACAACTGGCTCTGCACCGTGCTCTCACAGCCTACCGGGAACGTCACATACAAAGGCCTCTGAAACGCAGTTCCTTGGCAGGCCTGATCTGGCTGAAGTAGGACTTCTGCTCTGGGTGTGCTCCATTGGCCTAGAGCTGAAAGGCCCAAAGGGATGCCTTGTTTGCAAAGGGGCAGAGAGGCCCCAAAGCATCTTGCTTCCAGCTCTTTGGGAAGCTAAGAAACAACTGTCTCTGCCCAGTGCTCTAACAGAGTACCGGCAACATCTCTTACCAAAGCCTTTGAAACGCAGTTTCTTGGCAGGCCTTATCTGGCTGAGGTAGAACTTCTGCTCTGGGTGTGCTCCATTGGCCTAGAGCTGAAAGGCCCAAAGGTCGGCCTTGTTGGCAAAGGGGCAGGGAGCCCCCAAAGCATCTTGCTTCCAGCTCTTTGGGAAGCTAAGAAACAACTGGCTCTGCCCAGTGCTCTTACAGCCTACGAGAAAATCTCTTACCAAGGCCCGTGAAACGCACTTTGTTGGTGGCCTGATCTAGCTGAAGTGGAACTTCTGCTCTGGGTGTGCTCCATTGGCCTAGAGCTGCCTGGCCCAAAGGGCCGCCTTGTTTGCAAAGGGGATGAGAGGCCCCAAAGCATCTTGCTTCCAGCTCTTCGGGAAGCTAAGAAGCATCTGGCGTTGCCCAGTGATCTTACAGCCTACCGGGAACATCTCTTACCAAGGCCTGTGAAACGCAGTTTGTTGGTGGCCTGAACTGGCCGAAGTAGAACTTCTGCTCTGGGTGTGCTCCACTGGCCTAGAGCTACCTGCCCCAAAGGGCTGCCTTGATTCCAAAGTGAGAGAGTGGCACCAAAGCATCTTGCTTCCAGCTCTTCGGGAAGCTAAGAAACATCTGGCGTTGCCCAGTGCTCTTACAGCCTACCGGGAACATCTCCTACCAAGGCCTGTGAAACGCAGTTTCCTGGCAGGCCTGATCTGGCTGAAGTAGAACTTCTGCTCTGGGTGTGCTCCATTGCCCTAGAGCTGCCAGGCCCAAAGGTCTGCCTTGTTTCCAAAGACGGAGAGTGGACCCAAAGCATCTTGCTCCCAGCTCTTCGGGAAGCTAAGAAACAGCTGGCTCTGCCCAGTGCTCTTACAGCCTAAGAGAACATGTCTTGGAAAGGCCTGTGAAACGCAGTTTCTTGGCAGGCCTGACCTGGCTGAAGTAGAACTTCTGTTCTGGTTGTGCTACATAGGCCTAGAGCTACCAGGACCTAAGGGCCGCCTTGTTTCCAAAGGGGGAGAGAGGCCCCAAAGCATCTTGCCTCCAGCACTTTGGGAAGCTAAAAAACAACTGGCTCTGCACAGTGCTCTCACAGCCTACCGGCAACGTGACAGAGAAAGGCCTGTGAGACGCAGTTTCTTGGAAGGCCTGATCTGGCTGAGGTAGAACTTCTGCTCTGGGTGTACTCCATTGGCCTAGGGCTGCCAGGCCCAAAGGGCTGCCTTTATTTCCAAAGTGTGAGAGAGGCCCCAAAGCATCTTGCTTCCTGCTCTCTGGGAAGCTAAAACAACTGCCTCTGCACAGTGCTCTCAAAGCCAACCGGGAACGTCACATACAAAGGCCTGTGAAACGCAGCTTCTTGACAGGCCTTATCTGGCTGAGGTAGAACTTGTGCTCTGGGTGTGCTACTTTGGCCTAGAGCTGCCAGGCACAAAGGCTGCTTTGTTTCCAAAGGGGGAGAGAGGCCCCAAATCATGTTGCTTCCAGCTGTTTTTGAAGCTAAGAAACAACTCGCTCTGCCAGGTACTCTTACAGCCTTCCGGGAACACCTCTTACGAAGGCCTGTGAAAAGCAGCTTCTTGGCAGGCCTGATCTGGCTGAGGTAGAACTTCTGCTCTGGGTGTGCTCCATTGCCCTAGAGATGAAAGGCCAAAAGGGCTGCCTTGTTTCCAAAGGGGGAGAGAGGCCCCAAAGCATCTTGCTTCCACCTCTTGGGAAGCTAAGAAACAACTGGCTGTGCCCAGTGCTCTTATAGCCTAAGAGAACATCTCTTATCAAGGCCTGTGAAACGCACTGTCTAGGCAGGCCTGATCTGGAAGAAGTAGAACTTCTGCTCTGGTTGTGCTCCATTGCCCTAGAGCTGCCAGACCCAACGTGCTGCCTTGTTTCCAAAGGGGCAGAGAGGCCCCAAAGCGTCTTGCTTCCAGCTGTTTGGGAAACAAGGAAACAACTGGCTCTGCACCATGCTCTCACAGCCTACCGGGAACGTCACATACAAAGGCCTCTGAAACGCAGTTCCTTGGCAGGCCTGATCTGGCTGAAGTAGGACTTCTGCTCTGGGTGTGCTCCATTGGCCTAGAGCTGAAAGGCCCAAAGGGATGCCTTGTTTGCAAAGGGGCAGAGAGGCCCCAAAGCATCTTGCTTCCAGCTCTTTGGGAAGCTAAGAAACAACTGTCTCTGCCCAGTGCTCTAACAGAGTACCGGCAACATCTCTTACCAAAGCCTTTGAAACGCAGTTTCTTGGCAGGCCTTATCTGGCTGAGGTAGAACTTCTGCTCTGGGTGTGCTCCATTGGCCTAGAGCTGAAAGGCCCAAAGGTCGGCCTTGTTGGCAAAGGGGCAGGGAGCCCCCAAAGCATCTTGCTTCCAGCTCTTTGGGAAGCTAAGAAACAACTGGCTCTGCCCAGTGCTCTTACAGCCTACGAGAAAATCTCTTACCAAGGCCTGTGAAACGCACTTTGTTGGTGGCCTGATCTAGCTGAAGTGGAACTTCTGCTCTGGGTGTGCTCCATTGGCCTAGAGCTGCCTGGCCCAAAGGGCCGCCTTGTTTGCAAAGGGGATGAGAGGCCCCAAAGCATCTTGCTTCCAGCTCTTCGGGAAGCTAAGAAGCATCTGGCGTTGCCCAGTGATCTTACAGCCTACCGGGAACATCTCTTACCAAGGCCTGTGAAACGCAGTTTGTTGGTGGCCGGAACTGGCCGAAGTAGAACTTCTGCTCTGGGTGTGCTCCACTGGCCTAGAGCTACCTGCCCCAAAGGGCTGCCTTGATTCCAAAGTGAGAGAGTGGCACCAAAGCATCTTGCTTCCAGCTCTTCGGGAAGCTAAGAAACATCTGGCGTTGCCCAGTGCTCTTACAGCCTACCGGGAACATCTCCTACCAAGGCCTGTGAAACGCAGTTTCCTGGCAGGCCTGATCTGGCTGAAGTAGAACTTCTGCTCTGGGTGTGCTCCATTGCCCTAGAGCTGCCAGGCCCAAAGGTCTGCCTTGTTTCCAAAGACGGAGAGTGGACCCAAAGCATCTTGCTCCCAGCTCTTCGGGAAGCTAAGAAACAGCTGGCTCTGCCCAGTGCTCTTACAGCCTAAGAGAACATGTCTTGGAAAGGCCTGTGAAACGCAGTTTCTTGGCAGGCCTGACCTGGCTGAAGTAGAACTTCTGTTCTGGTTGTGCTACATAGGCCTAGAGCTACCAGGACCTAAGGGCCGCCTTGTTTCCAAAGAGGGAGAGAGGCCCCAAAGCATCTTGCCTCCAGCACTTTGGGAAGCTAAAAAACAACTGGCTCTGCACAGTGCTCTCACAGCCTACCGGCAACGTGACAGAGAAAGGCCTGTGAGACGCAGTTTCTTGGAAGGCCTGATCTGGCTGAGGTAGAACTTCTGCTCTGGGTGTACTCCATTGGCCTAGGGCTGCCAGGCCCAAAGGGCTGCCTTTATTTCCAAAGTGTGAGAGAGGCCCCAAAGCATCTTGCTTCCTGCTCTCTGGGAAGCTAAAACAACTGCCTCTGCACAGTGCTCTCAAAGCCAACCGGGAACGTCACATACAAAGGCCTGTGAAACGCAGCTTCTTGACAGGCCTTATCTGGCTGAGGTAGAACTTGTGCTCTGGGTGTGCTACTTTGGCCTAGAGCTGCCAGGCACAAAGGCTGCTTTGTTTCCAAAGGGGGAGAGAGGCCCCAAATCATGTTGCTTCCAGCTGTTTTTGAAGCTAAGAAACAACTCGCTCTGCCAGGTACTCTTACAGCCTTCCGGGAACACCTCTTACGAAGGCCTGTGAAAAGCAGCTTCTTGGCAGGCCTGATCTGGCTGAGGTAGAACTTCTGCTCTGGGTGTGCTCCATTGCCCTAGAGATGAAAGGCCAAAAGGGCTGCCTTGTTTCCAAAGGGGGAGAGAGGCCCCAAAGCATCTTGCTTCCACCTCTTGGGAAGCTAAGAAACAACTGGCTGTGCCCAGTGCTCTTATAGCCTAAGAGAACATCTCTTATCAAGGCCTGTGAAACGCACTGTCTAGGCAGGCCTGATCTGGAAGAAGTAGAACTTCGGCTCTGGTTGTGCTCCATTGCCCTAGAGCTGCCAGACCCAACGTGCTGCCTTGTTTCCAAAGGGGCAGAGAGGCCCCAAAGCGTCTTGCTTCCAGCTGTTTGGGAAACAAGGAAACAACTGGCTCTGCACCGTGCTCTCACAGCCTACCGGGAACGTCACATACAAAGGCCTCTGAAACGCAGTTCCTTGGCAGGCCTGATCTGGCTGAAGTAGGACTTCTGCTCTGGGTGTGCTCCATTGGCCTAGAGCTGAAAGGCCCAAAGGGATGCCTTGTTTGCAAAGGGGCAGAGAGGCCCCAAAGCATCTTGCTTCCAGCTCTTTGGGAAGCTAAGAAAGAACTGTCTCTGCCCAGTGCTCTAACAGAGTACCGGCAACATCTCTTACCAAAGCCTTTGAAACGCAGTTTCTTGGCAGGCCTTATCTGGCTGAGGTAGAACTTCTGCTCTGGGTGTGCTCCATTGGCCTAGAGCTGAAAGGCCCAAAGGTCGGCCTTGTTGGCAAAGGGGCAGGGAGCCCCCAAAGCATCTTGCTTCCAGCTCTTTGGGAAGCTAAGAAACAACTGGCTCTGCCCAGTGCTCTTACAGCCTACGAGAAAATCTCTTACCAAGGCCTGTGAAACGCACTTTGTTGGTGGCCTGATCTAGCTGAAGTGGAACTTCTGCTCTGGGTGTGCTCCATTGGCCTAGAGCTGCCTGGCCCAAAGGGCCGCCTTGTTTGCAAAGGGGATGAGAGGCCCCAAAGCATCTTGCTTCCAGCTCTTCGGGAAGCTAAGAAGCATCTGGCGTTGCCCAGTGATCTTACAGCCTACCGGGAACATCTCTTACCAAGGCCTGTGAAACGCAGTTTGTTGGTGGCCTGAACTGGCCGAAGTAGAACTTCTGCTCTGGGTGTGCTCCACTGGCCTAGAGCTACCTGCCCCAAAGGGCTGCCTTGATTCCAAAGTGAGAGAGTGGCACCAAAGCATCTTGCTTCCAGCTCTTCGGGAAGCTAAGAAACATCTGGCGTTGCCCAGTGCTCTTACAGCCTACCGGGAACATCTCCTACCAAGGCCTGTGAAACGCAGTTTCCTGGCAGGCCTGATCTGGCTGAAGTAGAACTTCTGCTCTGGGTGTGCTCCATTGCCCTAGAGCTGCCAGGCCCAAAGGTCTGCCTTGTTTCCAAAGACGGAGAGTGGACCCAAAGCATCTTGCTCCCAGCTCTTCGGGAAGCTAAGAAACAGCTGGCTCTGCCCAGTGCTCTTACAGCCTAAGAGAACATGTCTTGGAAAGGCCTGTGAAACGCAGTTTCTTGGCAGGCCTGACCTGGCTGAAGTAGAACTTCTGTTCTGGTTGTGCTACATAGGCCTAGAGCTACCAGGACCTAAGGGCCGCCTTGTTTCCAAAGGGGGAGAGAGGCCCCAAAGCATCTTGCCTCCAGCACTTTGGGAAGCTAAAAAACAACTGGCTCTGCACAGTGCTCTCACAGCCTACCGGCAACGTGACAGAGAAAGGCCTGTGAGACGCAGTTTCTTGGAAGGCCTGATCTGGCTGAGGTAGAACTTCTGCTCTGGGTGTACTCCATTGGCCTAGGGCTGCCAGGCCCAAAGGGCTGCCTTTATTTCCAAAGTGTGAGAGAGGCCCCAAAGCATCTTGCTTCCTGCTCTCTGGGAAGCTAAAACAACTGGCTCTGCACAGTGCTCTCAAAGCCAACCGGGAACGTCACATACAAAGGCCGGTGAAACGCAGCTTCTTGACAGGCCTTATCTGGCTGAGGTAGAACTTGTGCTCTGGGTGTGCTACTTTGGCCTAGAGCTGCCAGGCACAAAGGCTGCTTTGTTTCCAAAGGGGGAGAGAGGCCCCAAATCATGTTGCTTCCAGCTGTTTTTGAAGCTAAGAAACAACTCGCTCTGCCAGGTACTCTTACAGCCTTCCGGGAACACCTCTTACGAAGGCCTGTGAAAAGCAGTTTCTTGGCAGGCCTGATCTGGCTGAGGTAGAACTTCTGCTCTGGGTGTGCTCCATTGCCCTAGAGATGAAAGGCCAAAAGGGCTGCCTTGTTTCCAAAGGGGGAGAGAGGCCCCAAAGCATCTTGCTTCCACCTCTTGGGAAGCTAAGAAACAACTGGCTGTGCCCAGTGCTCTTATAGCCTAAGAGAACATCTCTTATCAAGGCCTGTGAAACGCACTGTCTAGGCAGGCCTGATCTGGAAGAAGTAGAACTTCTGCTCTGGTTGTGCTCCATTGCCCTAGAGCTGCCAGACCCAACGTGCTGCCTTGTTTCCAAAGGGGCAGAGAGGCCCCAAAGCGTCTTGCTTCCAGCTGTTTGGGAAACAAGGAAACAACTGGCTCTGCACCGTGCTCTCACAGCCTACCGGGAACGTCACATACAAAGGCCTCTGAAACGCAGTTCCTTGGCAGGCCTGATCTGGCTGAAGTAGGACTTCTGCTCTGGGTGTGCTCCATTGGCCTAGAGCTGAAAGGCCCAAAGGGATGCCTTGTTTGCAAAGGGGCAGAGAGGCCCCAAAGCATCTTGCTTCCAGCTCTTTGGGAAGCTAAGAAACAACTGTCTCTGCCCAGTGCTCTAACAGAGTACCGGCAACATCTCTTACCAAAGCCTTTGAAACGCAGTTTCTTGGCAGGCCTTATCTGGCTGAGGTAGAACTTCTGCTCTGGGTGTGCTCCATTGGCCTAGAGCTGAAAGGCCCAAAGGTCGGCCTTGTTGGCAAAGGGGCAGGGAGCCCCCAAAGCATCTTGCTTCCAGCTCTTTGGGAAGCTAAGAAACAACTGGCTCTGCCCAGTGCTCTTACAGCCTACGAGAAAATCTCTTACCAAGGCCCGTGAAACGCACTTTGTTGGTGGCCTGATCTAGCTGAAGTGGAACTTCTGCTCTGGGTGTGCTCCATTGGCCTAGAGCTGCCTGGCCCAAAGGGCCGCCTTGTTTGCAAAGGGGATGAGAGGCCCCAAAGCATCTTGCTTCCAGCTCTTCGGGAAGCTAAGAAGCATCTGGCGTTGCCCAGTGATCTTACAGCCTACCGGGAACATCTCTTACCAAGGCCTGTGAAACGCAGTTTGTTGGTGGCCTGAACTGGCCGAAGTAGAACTTCTGCTCTGGGTGTGCTCCACTGGCCTAGAGCTACCTGCCCCAAAGGGCTGCCTTGATTCCAAAGTGAGAGAGTGGCACCAAAGCATCTTGCTTCCAGCTCTTCGGGAAGCTAAGAAACATCTGGCGTTGCCCAGTGCTCTTACAGCCTACCGGGAACATCTCCTACCAAGGCCTGTGAAACGCAGTTTCCTGGCAGGCCTGATCTGGCTGAAGTAGAACTTCTGCTCTGGGTGTGCTCCATTGCCCTAGAGCTGCCAGGCCCAAAGGTCTGCCTTGTTTCCAAAGACGGAGAGTGGACCCAAAGCATCTTGCTCCCAGCTCTTCGGGAAGCTAAGAAACAGCTGGCTCTGCCCAGTGCTCTTACAGCCTAAGAGAACATGTCTTGGAAAGGCCTGTGAAACGCAGTTTCTTGGCAGGCCTGACCTGGCTGAAGTAGAACTTCTGTTCTGGTTGTGCTACATAGGCCTAGAGCTACCAGGACCTAAGGGCCGCCTTGTTTCCAAAGGGGGAGAGAGGCCCCAAAGCATCTTGCCTCCAGCACTTTGGGAAGCTAAAAAACAACTGGCTCTGCACAGTGCTCTCACAGCCTACCGGCAACGTGACAGAGAAAGGCCTGTGAGACGCAGTTTCTTGGAAGGCCTGATCTGGCTGAGGTAGAACTTCTGCTCTGGGTGTACTCCATTGGCCTAGGGCTGCCAGGCCCAAAGGGCTGCCTTTATTTCCAAAGTGTGAGAGAGGCCCCAAAGCATCTTGCTTCCTGCTCTCTGGGAAGCTAAAACAACTGCCTCTGCACAGTGCTCTCAAAGCCAACCGGGAACGTCACATACAAAGGCCGGTGAAACGCAGCTTCTTGACAGGCCTTATCTGGCTGAGGTAGAACTTGTGCTCTGGGTGTGCTACTTTGGCCTAGAGCTGCCAGGCACAAAGGCTGCTTTGTTTCCAAAGGGGGAGAGAGGCCCCAAATCATGTTGCTTCCAGCTGTTTTTGAAGCTAAGAAACAACTCGCTCTGCCAGGTACTCTTACAGCCTTCCGGGAACACCTCTTACGAAGGCCTGTGAAAAGCAGTTTCTTGGCAGGCCTGATCTGGCTGAGGTAGAACTTCTGCTCTGGGTGTGCTCCATTGCCCTAGAGATGAAAGGCCAAAAGGGCTGCCTTGTTTCCAAAGGGGGAGAGAGGCCCCAAAGCATCTTGCTTCCACCTCTTGGGAAGCTAAGAAACAACTGGCTGTGCCCAGTGCTCTTATAGCCTAAGAGAACATCTCTTATCAAGGCCTGTGAAACGCACTGTCTAGGCAGGCCTGATCTGGAAGAAGTAGAACTTCTGCTCTGGTTGTGCTCCATTGCCCTAGAGCTGCCAGACCCAACGTGCTGCCTTGTTTCCAAAGGGGCAGAGAGGCCCCAAAGCGTCTTGCTTCCAGCTGTTTGGGAAACAAGGAAACAACTGGCTCTGCACCGTGCTCTCACAGCCTACCGGGAACGTCACATACAAAGGCCTCTGAAACGCAGTTCCTTGGCAGGCCTGATCTGGCTGAAGTAGGACTTCTGCTCTGGGTGTGCTCCATTGGCCTAGAGCTGAAAGGCCCAAAGGGATGCCTTGTTTGCAAAGGGGCAGAGAGGCCCCAAAGCATCTTGCTTCCAGCTCTTTGGGAAGCTAAGAAACAACTGTCTCTGCCCAGTGCTCTAACAGAGTACCGGCAACATCTCTTACCAAAGCCTTTGAAACGCAGTTTCTTGGCAGGCCTTATCTGGCTGAGGTAGAACTTCTGCTCTGGGTGTGCTCCATTGGCCTAGAGCTGAAAGGCCCAAAGGTCGGCCTTGTTGGCAAAGGGGCAGGGAGCCCCCAAAGCATCTTGCTTCCAGCTCTTTGGGAAGCTAAGAAACAACTGGCTCTGCCCAGTGCTCTTACAGCCTACGAGAAAATCTCTTACCAAGGCCTGTGAAACGCACTTTGTTGGTGGCCTGATCTAGCTGAAGTGGAACTTCTGCTCTGGGTGTGCTCCATTGGCCTAGAGCTGCCTGGCCCAAAGGGCCGCCTTGTTTGCAAAGGGGATGAGAGGCCCCAAAGCATCTTGCTTCCAGCTCTTCGGGAAGCTAAGAAGCATCTGGCGTTGCCCAGTGATCTTACAGCCTACCGGGAACATCTCTTACCAAGGCCTGTGAAACGCAGTTTGTTGGTGGCCGGAACTGGCCGAAGTAGAACTTCTGCTCTGGGTGTGCTCCACTGGCCTAGAGCTACCTGCCCCAAAGGGCTGCCTTGATTCCAAAGTGAGAGAGTGGCACCAAAGCATCTTGCTTCCAGCTCTTCGGGAAGCTAAGAAACATCTGGCGTTGCCCAGTGCTCTTACAGCCTACCGGGAACATCTCCTACCAAGGCCTGTGAAACGCAGTTTCCTGGCAGGCCTGATCTGGCTGAAGTAGAACTTCTGCTCTGGGTGTGCTCCATTGCCCTAGAGCTGCCAGGCCCAAAGGTCTGCCTTGTTTCCAAAGACGGAGAGTGGACCCAAAGCATCTTGCTCCCAGCTCTTCGGGAAGCTAAGAAACAGCTGGCTCTGCCCAGTGCTCTTACAGCCTAAGAGAACATGTCTTGGAAAGGCCTGTGAAACGCAGTTTCTTGGCAGGCCTGACCTGGCTGAAGTAGAACTTCTGTTCTGGTTGTGCTACATAGGCCTAGAGCTACCAGGACCTAAGGGCCGCCTTGTTTCCAAAGAGGGAGAGAGGCCCCAAAGCATCTTGCCTCCAGCACTTTGGGAAGCTAAAAAACAACTGGCTCTGCACAGTGCTCTCACAGCCTACCGGCAACGTGACAGAGAAAGGCCTGTGAGACGCAGTTTCTTGGAAGGCCTGATCTGGCTGAGGTAGAACTTCTGCTCTGGGTGTACTCCATTGGCCTAGGGCTGCCAGGCCCAAAGGGCTGCCTTTATTTCCAAAGTGTGAGAGAGGCCCCAAAGCATCTTGCTTCCTGCTCTCTGGGAAGCTAAAACAACTGGCTCTGCACAGTGCTCTCAAAGCCAACCGGGAACGTCACATACAAAGGCCTGTGAAACGCAGCTTCTTGACAGGCCTTATCTGGCTGAGGTAGAACTTGTGCTCTGGGTGTGCTACTTTGGCCTAGAGCTGCCAGGCACAAAGGCTGCTTTGTTTCCAAAGGGGGAGAGAGGCCCCAAATCATGTTGCTTCCAGCTGTTTTTGAAGCTAAGAAACAACTCGCTCTGCCAGGTACTCTTACAGCCTTCCGGGAACACCTCTTACGAAGGCCTGTGAAAAGCAGCTTCTTGGCAGGCCTGATCTGGCTGAGGTAGAACTTCTGCTCTGGGTGTGCTCCATTGCCCTAGAGATGAAAGGCCAAAAGGGCTGCCTTGTTTCCAAAGGGGGAGAGAGGCCCCAAAGCATCTTGCTTCCACCTCTTGGGAAGCTAAGAAACAACTGGCTGTGCCCAGTGCTCTTATAGCCTAAGAGAACATCTCTTATCAAGGCCTGTGAAACGCACTGTCTAGGCAGGCCTGATCTGGAAGAAGTAGAACTTCGGCTCTGGTTGTGCTCCATTGCCCTAGAGCTGCCAGACCCAACGTGCTGCCTTGTTTCCAAAGGGGCAGAGAGGCCCCAAAGCGTCTTGCTTCCAGCTGTTTGGGAAACAAGGAAACAACTGGCTCTGCACCGTGCTCTCACAGCCTACCGGGAACGTCACATACAAAGGCCTCTGAAACGCAGTTCCTTGGCAGGCCTGATCTGGCTGAAGTAGGACTTCTGCTCTGGGTGTGCTCCATTGGCCTAGAGCTGAAAGGCCCAAAGGGATGCCTTGTTTGCAAAGGGGCAGAGAGGCCCCAAAGCATCTTGCTTCCAGCTCTTTGGGAAGCTAAGAAAGAACTGTCTCTGCCCAGTGCTCTAACAGAGTACCGGCAACATCTCTTACCAAAGCCTTTGAAACGCAGTTTCTTGGCAGGCCTTATCTGGCTGAGGTAGAACTTCTGCTCTGGGTGTGCTCCATTGGCCTAGAGCTGAAAGGCCCAAAGGTCGGCCTTGTTGGCAAAGGGGCAGGGAGCCCCCAAAGCATCTTGCTTCCAGCTCTTTGGGAAGCTAAGAAACAACTGGCTCTGCCCAGTGCTCTTACAGCCTACGAGAAAATCTCTTACCAAGGCCTGTGAAACGCACTTTGTTGGTGGCCTGATCTAGCTGAAGTGGAACTTCTGCTCTGGGTGTGCTCCATTGGCCTAGAGCTGCCTGGCCCAAAGGGCCGCCTTGTTTGCAAAGGGGATGAGAGGCCCCAAAGCATCTTGCTTCCAGCTCTTCGGGAAGCTAAGAAGCATCTGGCGTTGCCCAGTGATCTTACAGCCTACCGGGAACATCTCTTACCAAGGCCTGTGAAACGCAGTTTGTTGGTGGCCTGAACTGGCCGAAGTAGAACTTCTGCTCTGGGTGTGCTCCACTGGCCTAGAGCTACCTGCCCCAAAGGGCTGCCTTGATTCCAAAGTGAGAGAGTGGCACCAAAGCATCTTGCTTCCAGCTCTTCGGGAAGCTAAGAAACATCTGGCGTTGCCCAGTGCTCTTACAGCCTACCGGGAACATCTCCTACCAAGGCCTGTGAAACGCAGTTTCCTGGCAGGCCTGATCTGGCTGAAGTAGAACTTCTGCTCTGGGTGTGCTCCATTGCCCTAGAGCTGCCAGGCCCAAAGGGCTGCCTTGTTTCCAAAGACGGAGAGTGGACCCAAAGCATCTTGCTCCCAGCTCTTCGGGAAGCTAAGAAACAGCTGGCTCTGCCCAGTGCTCTTACAGCCTAAGAGAACATGTCTTGGAAAGGCCTGTGAAACGCAGTTTCTTGGCAGGCCTGACCTGGCTGAAGTAGAACTTCTGTTCTGGTTGTGCTACATAGGCCTAGAGCTACCAGGACCTAAGGGCCGCCTTGTTTCCAAAGGGGGAGAGAGGCCCCAAAGCATCTTGCCTCCAGCACTTTGGGAAGCTAAAAAACAACTGGCTCTGCACAGTGCTCTCACAGCCTACCGGCAACGTGACAGAGAAAGGCCTGTGAGACGCAGTTTCTTGGAAGGCCTGATCTGGCTGAGGTAGAACTTCTGCTCTGGGTGTACTCCATTGGCCTAGGGCTGCCAGGCCCAAAGGGCTGCCTTTATTTCCAAAGTGTGAGAGAGGCCCCAAAGCATCTTGCTTCCTGCTCTCTGGGAAGCTAAAACAACTGGCTCTGCACAGTGCTCTCAAAGCCAACCGGGAACGTCACATACAAAGGCCGGTGAAACGCAGCTTCTTGACAGGCCTTATCTGGCTGAGGTAGAACTTGTGCTCTGGGTGTGCTACTTTGGCCTAGAGCTGCCAGGCACAAAGGCTGCTTTGTTTCCAAAGGGGGAGAGAGGCCCCAAATCATGTTGCTTCCAGCTGTTTTTGAAGCTAAGAAACAACTCGCTCTGCCAGGTACTCTTACAGCCTTCCGGGAACACCTCTTACGAAGGCCTGTGAAAAGCAGTTTCTTGGCAGGCCTGATCTGGCTGAGGTAGAACTTCTGCTCTGGGTGTGCTCCATTGCCCTAGAGATGAAAGGCCAAAAGGGCTGCCTTGTTTCCAAAGGGGGAGAGAGGCCCCAAAGCATCTTGCTTCCACCTCTTGGGAAGCTAAGAAACAACTGGCTGTGCCCAGTGCTCTTATAGCCTAAGAGAACATCTCTTATCAAGGCCTGTGAAACGCACTGTCTAGGCAGGCCTGATCTGGAAGAAGTAGAACTTCTGCTCTGGTTGTGCTCCATTGCCCTAGAGCTGCCAGACCCAACGTGCTGCCTTGTTTCCAAAGGGGCAGAGAGGCCCCAAAGCGTCTTGCTTCCAGCTGTTTGGGAAACAAGGAAACAACTGGCTCTGCACCGTGCTCTCACAGCCTACCGGGAACGTCACATACAAAGGCCTCTGAAACGCAGTTCCTTGGCAGGCCTGATCTGGCTGAAGTAGGACTTCTGCTCTGGGTGTGCTCCATTGGCCTAGAGCTGAAAGGCCCAAAGGGATGCCTTGTTTGCAAAGGGGCAGAGAGGCCCCAAAGCATCTTGCTTCCAGCTCTTTGGGAAGCTAAGAAACAACTGTCTCTGCCCAGTGCTCTAACAGAGTACCGGCAACATCTCTTACCAAAGCCTTTGAAACGCAGTTTCTTGGCAGGCCTTATCTGGCTGAGGTAGAACTTCTGCTCTGGGTGTGCTCCATTGGCCTAGAGCTGAAAGGCCCAAAGGTCGGCCTTGTTGGCAAAGGGGCAGGGAGCCCCCAAAGCATCTTGCTTCCAGCTCTTTGGGAAGCTAAGAAACAACTGGCTCTGCCCAGTGCTCTTACAGCCTACGAGAAAATCTCTTACCAAGGCCCGTGAAACGCACTTTGTTGGTGGCCTGATCTAGCTGAAGTGGAACTTCTGCTCTGGGTGTGCTCCATTGGCCTAGAGCTGCCTGGCCCAAAGGGCCGCCTTGTTTGCAAAGGGGATGAGAGGCCCCAAAGCATCTTGCTTCCAGCTCTTCGGGAAGCTAAGAAGCATCTGGCGTTGCCCAGTGATCTTACAGCCTACCGGGAACATCTCTTACCAAGGCCTGTGAAACGCAGTTTGTTGGTGGCCTGAACTGGCCGAAGTAGAACTTCTGCTCTGGGTGTGCTCCACTGGCCTAGAGCTACCTGCCCCAAAGGGCTGCCTTGATTCCAAAGTGAGAGAGTGGCACCAAAGCATCTTGCTTCCAGCTCTTCGGGAAGCTAAGAAACATCTGGCGTTGCCCAGTGCTCTTACAGCCTACCGGGAACATCTCCTACCAAGGCCTGTGAAACGCAGTTTCCTGGCAGGCCTGATCTGGCTGAAGTAGAACTTCTGCTCTGGGTGTGCTCCATTGCCCTAGAGCTGCCAGGCCCAAAGGGCTGCCTTGTTTCCAAAGACGGAGAGTGGACCCAAAGCATCTTGCTCCCAGCTCTTCGGGAAGCTAAGAAACAGCTGGCTCTGCCCAGTGCTCTTACAGCCTAAGAGAACATGTCTTGGAAAGGCCTGTGAAACGCAGTTTCTTGGCAGGCCTGACCTGGCTGAAGTAGAACTTCTGTTCTGGTTGTGCTACATAGGCCTAGAGCTACCAGGACCTAAGGGCCGCCTTGTTTCCAAAGGGGGAGAGAGGCCCCAAAGCATCTTGCCTCCAGCACTTTGGGAAGCTAAAAAACAACTGGCTCTGCACAGTGCTCTCACAGCCTACCGGCAACGTGACAGAGAAAGGCCTGTGAGACGCAGTTTCTTGGAAGGCCTGATCTGGCTGAGGTAGAACTTCTGCTCTGGGTGTACTCCATTGGCCTAGGGCTGCCAGGCCCAAAGGGCTGCCTTTATTTCCAAAGTGTGAGAGAGGCCCCAAAGCATCTTGCTTCCTGCTCTCTGGGAAGCTAAAACAACTGGCTCTGCACAGTGCTCTCAAAGCCAACCGGGAACGTCACATACAAAGGCCGGTGAAACGCAGCTTCTTGACAGGCCTTATCTGGCTGAGGTAGAACTTGTGCTCTGGGTGTGCTACTTTGGCCTAGAGCTGCCAGGCACAAAGGCTGCTTTGTTTCCAAAGGGGGAGAGAGGCCCCAAATCATGTTGCTTCCAGCTGTTTTTGAAGCTAAGAAACAACTCGCTCTGCCAGGTACTCTTACAGCCTTCCGGGAACACCTCTTACGAAGGCCTGTGAAAAGCAGTTTCTTGGCAGGCCTGATCTGGCTGAGGTAGAACTTCTGCTCTGGGTGTGCTCCATTGCCCTAGAGATGAAAGGCCAAAAGGGCTGCCTTGTTTCCAAAGGGGGAGAGAGGCCCCAAAGCATCTTGCTTCCACCTCTTGGGAAGCTAAGAAACAACTGGCTGTGCCCAGTGCTCTTATAGCCTAAGAGAACATCTCTTATCAAGGCCTGTGAAACGCACTGTCTAGGCAGGCCTGATCTGGAAGAAGTAGAACTTCTGCTCTGGTTGTGCTCCATTGCCCTAGAGCTGCCAGACCCAACGTGCTGCCTTGTTTCCAAAGGGGCAGAGAGGCCCCAAAGCGTCTTGCTTCCAGCTGTTTGGGAAACAAGGAAACAACTGGCTCTGCACCGTGCTCTCACAGCCTACCGGGAACGTCACATACAAAGGCCTCTGAAACGCAGTTCCTTGGCAGGCCTGATCTGGCTGAAGTAGGACTTCTGCTCTGGGTGTGCTCCATTGGCCTAGAGCTGAAAGGCCCAAAGGGATGCCTTGTTTGCAAAGGGGCAGAGAGGCCCCAAAGCATCTTGCTTCCAGCTCTTTGGGAAGCTAAGAAACAACTGTCTCTGCCCAGTGCTCTAACAGAGTACCGGCAACATCTCTTACCAAAGCCTTTGAAACGCAGTTTCTTGGCAGGCCTTATCTGGCTGAGGTAGAACTTCTGCTCTGGGTGTGCTCCATTGGCCTAGAGCTGAAAGGCCCAAAGGTCGGCCTTGTTGGCAAAGGGGCAGGGAGCCCCCAAAGCATCTTGCTTCCAGCTCTTTGGGAAGCTAAGAAACAACTGGCTCTGCCCAGTGCTCTTACAGCCTACGAGAAAATCTCTTACCAAGGCCTGTGAAACGCACTTTGTTGGTGGCCTGATCTAGCTGAAGTGGAACTTCTGCTCTGGGTGTGCTCCATTGGCCTAGAGCTGCCTGGCCCAAAGGGCCGCCTTGTTTGCAAAGGGGATGAGAGGCCCCAAAGCATCTTGCTTCCAGCTCTTCGGGAAGCTAAGAAGCATCTGGCGTTGCCCAGTGATCTTACAGCCTACCGGGAACATCTCTTACCAAGGCCTGTGAAACGCAGTTTGTTGGTGGCCGGAACTGGCCGAAGTAGAACTTCTGCTCTGGGTGTGCTCCACTGGCCTAGAGCTACCTGCCCCAAAGGGCTGCCTTGATTCCAAAGTGAGAGAGTGGCACCAAAGCATCTTGCTTCCAGCTCTTCGGGAAGCTAAGAAACATCTGGCGTTGCCCAGTGCTCTTACAGCCTACCGGGAACATCTCCTACCAAGGCCTGTGAAACGCAGTTTCCTGGCAGGCCTGATCTGGCTGAAGTAGAACTTCTGCTCTGGGTGTGCTCCATTGCCCTAGAGCTGCCAGGCCCAAAGGGCTGCCTTGTTTCCAAAGACGGAGAGTGGACCCAAAGCATCTTGCTCCCAGCTCTTCGGGAAGCTAAGAAACAGCTGGCTCTGCCCAGTGCTCTTACAGCCTAAGAGAACATGTCTTGGAAAGGCCTGTGAAACGCAGTTTCTTGGCAGGCCTGACCTGGCTGAAGTAGAACTTCTGTTCTGGTTGTGCTACATAGGCCTAGAGCTACCAGGACCTAAGGGCCGCCTTGTTTCCAAAGGGGGAGAGAGGCCCCAAAGCATCTTGCCTCCAGCACTTTGGGAAGCTAAAAAACAACTGGCTCTGCACAGTGCTCTCACAGCCTACCGGCAACGTGACAGAGAAAGGCCTGTGAGACGCAGTTTCTTGGAAGGCCTGATCTGGCTGAGGTAGAACTTCTGCTCTGGGTGTACTCCATTGGCCTAGGGCTGCCAGGCCCAAAGGGCTGCCTTTATTTCCAAAGTGTGAGAGAGGCCCCAAAGCATCTTGCTTCCTGCTCTCTGGGAAGCTAAAACAACTGGCTCTGCACAGTGCTCTCAAAGCCAACCGGGAACGTCACATACAAAGGCCGGTGAAACGCAGCTTCTTGACAGGCCTTATCTGGCTGAGGTAGAACTTGTGCTCTGGGTGTGCTACTTTGGCCTAGAGCTGCCAGGCACAAAGGCTGCTTTGTTTCCAAAGGGGGAGAGAGGCCCCAAATCATGTTGCTTCCAGCTGTTTTTGAAGCTAAGAAACAACTCGCTCTGCCAGGTACTCTTACAGCCTTCCGGGAACACCTCTTACGAAGGCCTGTGAAAAGCAGTTTCTTGGCAGGCCTGATCTGGCTGAGGTAGAACTTCTGCTCTGGGTGTGCTCCATTGCCCTAGAGATGAAAGGCCAAAAGGGCTGCCTTGTTTCCAAAGGGGGAGAGAGGCCCCAAAGCATCTTGCTTCCACCTCTTGGGAAGCTAAGAAACAACTGGCTGTGCCCAGTGCTCTTATAGCCTAAGAGAACATCTCTTATCAAGGCCTGTGAAACGCACTGTCTAGGCAGGCCTGATCTGGAAGAAGTAGAACTTCTGCTCTGGTTGTGCTCCATTGCCCTAGAGCTGCCAGACCCAACGTGCTGCCTTGTTTCCAAAGGGGCAGAGAGGCCCCAAAGCGTCTTGCTTCCAGCTGTTTGGGAAACAAGGAAACAACTGGCTCTGCACCGTGCTCTCACAGCCTACCGGGAACGTCACATACAAAGGCCTCTGAAACGCAGTTCCTTGGCAGGCCTGATCTGGCTGAAGTAGGACTTCTGCTCTGGGTGTGCTCCATTGGCCTAGAGCTGAAAGGCCCAAAGGGATGCCTTGTTTGCAAAGGGGCAGAGAGGCCCCAAAGCATCTTGCTTCCAGCTCTTTGGGAAGCTAAGAAACAACTGTCTCTGCCCAGTGCTCTAACAGAGTACCGGCAACATCTCTTACCAAAGCCTTTGAAACGCAGTTTCTTGGCAGGCCTTATCTGGCTGAGGTAGAACTTCTGCTCTGGGTGTGCTCCATTGGCCTAGAGCTGAAAGGCCCAAAGGTCGGCCTTGTTGGCAAAGGGGCAGGGAGCCCCCAAAGCATCTTGCTTCCAGCTCTTTGGGAAGCTAAGAAACAACTGGCTCTGCCCAGTGCTCTTACAGCCTACGAGAAAATCTCTTACCAAGGCCCGTGAAACGCACTTTGTTGGTGGCCTGATCTAGCTGAAGTAGAACATCTGCTCTGGGTGTGCTCCATTGGCCTAGAGCTGCCTGGCCCAAAGGGCCGCCTTGTTTGCAAAGGGGATGAGAGGCCCCAAAGCATCTTGCTTCCAGCTCTTCGGGAAGCTAAGAAGCATCTGGCGTTGCCCAGTGATCTTACAGCCTACCGGGAACATCTCTTACCAAGGCCTGTGAAACGCAGTTTGTTGGTGGCCTGAACTGGCCGAAGTAGAACTTCTGCTCTGGGTGTGCTCCACTGGCCTAGAGCTACCTGCCCCAAAGGGCTGCCTTGATTCCAAAGTGAGAGAGTGGCACCAAAGCATCTTGCTTCCAGCTCTTCGGGAAGCTAAGAAACATCTGGCGTTGCCCAGTGCTCTTACAGCCTACCGGGAACATCTCCTACCAAGGCCTGTGAAACGCAGTTTCCTGGCAGGCCTGATCTGGCTGAAGTAGAACTTCTGCTCTGGGTGTGCTCCATTGGCCTAGGGCTGCCAGGCCCAAAGGGCTGCCTTTATTTCCAAAGTGTGAGAGAGGCCCCAAAGCATCTTGCTTCCTGCTCTCTGGGAAGCTAAAACAACTGGCTCTGCACAGTGCTCTCAAAGCCAACCGGGAACGTCACATACAAAGGCCTGTGAAACGCAGCTTCTTGACAGGCCTTATCTGGCTGAGGTAGAACTTGTGCTCTGGGTGTGCTACTTTGGCCTAGAGCTGCCAGGCACAAAGGCTGCTTTGTTTCCAAAGGGGGAGAGAGGCCCCAAATCATGTTGCTTCCAGCTGTTTTTGAAGCTAAGAAACAACTCGCTCTGCCAGGTACTCTTACAGCCTTCCGGGAACACCTCTTACGAAGGCCTGTGAAAAGCAGTTTCTTGGCAGGCCTGATCTGGCTGAGGTAGAACTTCTGCTCTGGGTGTGCTCCATTGCCCTAGAGATGAAAGGCCAAAAGGGCTGCCTTGTTTCCAAAGGGGGAGAGAGGCCCCAAAGCATCTTGCTTCCACCTCTTGGGAAGCTAAGAAACAACTGGCTGTGCCCAGTGCTCTTATAGCCTAAGAGAACATCTCTTATCAAGGCCTGTGAAACGCACTGTCTAGGCAGGCCTGATCTGGAAGAAGTAGAACTTCTGCTCTGGTTGTGCTCCATTGCCCTAGAGCTGCCAGACCCAACGTGCTGCCTTGTTTCCAAAGGGGCAGAGAGGCCCCAAAGCGTCTTGCTTCCAGCTGTTTGGGAAACAAGGAAACAACTGGCTCTGCACCGTGCTCTCACAGCCTACCGGGAACGTCACATACAAAGGCCTCTGAAACGCAGTTCCTTGGCAGGCCTGATCTGGCTGAAGTAGGACTTCTGCTCTGGGTGTGCTCCATTGGCCTAGAGCTGAAAGGCCCAAAGGGATGCCTTGTTTGCAAAGGGGCAGAGAGGCCCCAAAGCATCTTGCTTCCAGCTCTTTGGGAAGCTAAGAAACAACTGTCTCTGCCCAGTGCTCTAACAGAGTACCGGCAACATCTCTTACCAAAGCCTTTGAAACGCAGTTTCTTGGCAGGCCTTATCTGGCTGAGGTAGAACTTCTGCTCTGGGTGTGCTCCATTGGCCTAGAGCTGAAAGGCCCAAAGGTCGGCCTTGTTGGCAAAGGGGCAGGGAGCCCCCAAAGCATCTTGCTTCCAGCTCTTTGGGAAGCTAAGAAACAACTGGCTCTGCCCAGTGCTCTTACAGCCTACGAGAAAATCTCTTACCAAGGCCTGTGAAACGCACTTTGTTGGTGGCCTGATCTAGCTGAAGTGGAACTTCTGCTCTGGGTGTGCTCCATTGGCCTAGAGCTGCCTGGCCCAAAGGGCCGCCTTGTTTGCAAAGGGGATGAGAGGCCCCAAAGCATCTTGCTTCCAGCTCTTCGGGAAGCTAAGAAGCATCTGGCGTTGCCCAGTGATCTTACAGCCTACCGGGAACATCTCTTACCAAGGCCTGTGAAACGCAGTTTGTTGGTGGCCTGAACTGGCCGAAGTAGAACTTCTGCTCTGGGTGTGCTCCACTGGCCTAGAGCTACCTGCCCCAAAGGGCTGCCTTGATTCCAAAGTGAGAGAGTGGCACCAAAGCATCTTGCTTCCAGCTCTTCGGGAAGCTAAGAAACATCTGGCGTTGCCCAGTGCTCTTACAGCCTACCGGGAACATCTCCTACCAAGGCCTGTGAAACGCAGTTTCCTGGCAGGCCTGATCTGGCTGAAGTAGAACTTCTGCTCTGGGTGTGCTCCATTGCCCTAGAGCTGCCAGGCCCAAAGGGCTGCCTTGTTTCCAAAGACGGAGAGTGGACCCAAAGCATCTTGCTCCCAGCTCTTCGGGAAGCTAAGAAACAGCTGGCTCTGCCCAGTGCTCTTACAGCCTAAGAGAACATGTCTTGGAAAGGCCTGTGAAACGCAGTTTCTTGGCAGGCCTGACCTGGCTGAAGTAGAACTTCTGTTCTGGTTGTGCTACATAGGCCTAGAGCTACCAGGACCTAAGGGCCGCCTTGTTTCCAAAGGGGGAGAGAGGCCCCAAAGCATCTTGCCTCCAGCACTTTGGGAAGCTAAAAAACAACTGGCTCTGCACAGTGCTCTCACAGCCTACCGGCAACGTGACAGAGAAAGGCCTGTGAGACGCAGTTTCTTGGAAGGCCTGATCTGGCTGAGGTAGAACTTCTGCTCTGGGTGTACTCCATTGGCCTAGGGCTGCCAGGCCCAAAGGGCTGCCTTTATTTCCAAAGTGTGAGAGAGGCCCCAAAGCATCTTGCTTCCTGCTCTCTGGGAAGCTAAAACAACTGGCTCTGCACAGTGCTCTCAAAGCCAACCGGGAACGTCACATACAAAGGCCTGTGAAACGCAGCTTCTTGACAGGCCTTATCTGGCTGAGGTAGAACTTGTGCTCTGGGTGTGCTACTTTGGCCTAGAGCTGCCAGGCACAAAGGCTGCTTTGTTTCCAAAGGGGGAGAGAGGCCCCAAATCATGTTGCTTCCAGCTGTTTTTGAAGCTAAGAAACAACTCGCTCTGCCAGGTACTCTTACAGCCTTCCGGGAACACCTCTTACGAAGGCCTGTGAAAAGCAGTTTCTTGGCAGGCCTGATCTGGCTGAGGTAGAACTTCTGCTCTGGGTGTGCTCCATTGCCCTAGAGCTGAAAGGCCCAAAGGGCTGCCTTGTTTCCAAAGGGGGAGAGAGGCCCCAAAGCATCTTGCTTCCACCTCTTGGGAAGCTAAGAAACAACTGGCTGTGCCCAGTGCTCTTATAGCCTAAGAGAACATCTCTTATCAAGGCCTGTGAAACGCACTGTCTAGGCAGGCCTGATCTGGAAGAAGTAGAACTTCTGCTCTGGTTGTGCTCCATTGCCCTAGAGCTGCCAGACCCAACGTGCTGCCTTGTTTCCAAAGGGGCAGAGAGGCCCCAAAGCGTCTTGCTTCCAGCTGTTTGGGAAACAAGGAAACAACTGGCTCTGCACCGTGCTCTCACAGCCTACCGGGAACGTCACATACAAAGGCCTCTGAAACGCAGTTCCTTGGCAGGCCTGATCTGGCTGAAGTAGGACTTCTGCTCTGGGTGTGCTCCATTGGCCTAGAGCTGAAAGGCCCAAAGGGATGCCTTGTTTGCAAAGGGGCAGAGAGGCCCCAAAGCATCTTGCTTCCAGCTCTTTGGGAAGCTAAGAAAGAACTGTCTCTGCCCAGTGCTCTAACAGAGTACCGGCAACATCTCTTACCAAAGCCTTTGAAACGCAGTTTCTTGGCAGGCCTTATCTGGCTGAGGTAGAACTTCTGCTCTGGGTGTGCTCCATTGGCCTAGAGCTGAAAGGCCCAAAGGTCGGCCTTGTTGGCAAAGGGGCAGGGAGCCCCAAAGCATCTTGCTTCCAGCTCTTTGGGAAGCTAAGAAACAACTGGCTCTGCCCAGTGCTCTTACAGCCTACGAGAAAATCTCTTACCAAGGCCTGTGAAACGCACTTTGTTGGTGGCCTGATCTAGCTGAAGTGGAACTTCTGCTCTGGGTGTGCTCCATTGGCCTAGAGCTGCCTGGCCCAAAGGGCCGCCTTGTTTGCAAAGGGGATGAGAGGCCCCAAAGCATCTTGCTTCCAGCTCTTCGGGAAGCTAAGAAACATCTGGCGTTGCCCAGTGATCTTACAGCCTACCGGGAACATCTCTTACCAAGGCCTGTGAAACGCAGTTTGTTGGTGGCCTGAACTGGCCGAAGTAGAACTTCTGCTCTGGGTGTGCTCCACTGGCCTAGAGCTACCTGGCCCAAAGGGCTGCCTTGATTCCAAAGTGAGAGAGTGGCACCAAAGCATCTTGCTTCCAGCTCTTCGGGAAGCTAAGAAACATCTGGTGTTGCCCAGTGCTCTTACAGCCTACCGGGAACATCTCTTACCAAGGCCTGTGAAACGCAGTTTCCTGGCAGGCCTGATCTGGCTGAAGTAGAACTTCTGCTCTGGGTGTGCTCCATTGCCCTAGAGCTGCCAGGCCCAAGGTGCTGCCTTGTTTCCAAAGGGGCAGAGAGGCCCCAAAGCATCTTGCTTCCAGCTCTCTGGGAAGCTAAGAACCAACTCGCTCTGGCCCGTGCTCTTACAGCCTGCCGGGAACATGTCTTTGAAAGGCCTGTGAAACGCAGTTTCTTGGCAGGCCTCATCGGGCTGAAGTAGAACTCCGGCTCTGGGTGTGCTCCATTGCCCTAGAGCTGCCAGGCCCAAAGTGCTGCCCTGTTTCCAAGGGGCAGAGAGGCCCAAAGCATCTTGCTTCCCGGTCTTTGCGAAGCTAAGAAACAACTGGCTCTGCCCAGTGCTCTTACACCTACCGGGAACATCTCTTACCAAGGCCTGTCAAACGCTGTTTCTTTGCAGGCCTGATCAGGCTGAAGTAGAACTCCTGCTCTGCGTGTGCTCCATTGGCCTAGAGCTTCCCGACCCAAAAGGCTGCCTTGTTCCCAAACGGGCAGAGGGGTCCCAAGCATCTTGCTTCCAGCTTTTCAGGAAGGTAAGAAACAACTGGCTCTGCCCAGTGCTCTTACAGCCTACCGGGAACATCTCTTACCAAGGCCTGTGAAACGCAGTTTCTTGGCAGGCCTGATCTGGCTGAAGTAGAACTCCTGCTCTGGGCGTGCTACTTTGGCCTAGAGCTGCCAGGCCCAAAGGGCCGCCTTGTTTCCAAAGGGGCTGAGAGTCCCCAAAGTATCTTGCTTCCAAATCTTTGGGAAGCTAAGAAACAACTGGCTCTGCACAGTGCTCTCACAGCCTACCGGCAACGTGACAGAGAAAGGCCTGTGAGACGCAGTTTCTTGGAAGGCCTGATCTGGCTGAGGTAGAACTTCTGCTCTGGGTGTACTCCATTGGCCTAGGGCTGCCAGGCCCAAAGGGCTGCCTTTATTTCCAAAGCGTGAGAGAGGCCCCAAAGCATCTTGCTTCCTGCTCTCTGGGAAGCTAAAACAACTGGCTCTGCACAGTGCTCTCAAAGCCAACCGGGAACGTCACATACAAAGGCCTGTGAAACGCAGCTTCTTGACAGGCCTTATCTGGCTGAGGTAGAACTTGTGCTCTGGGTGTGCTACTTTGGCCTAGAGCTGCCAGGCACAAAGGCTGCTTTGTTTCCAAAGGGGGAGAGAGGCCCCAAATCATGTTGCTTCCAGCTGTTTTTGAAGCTAAGAAACAACTCGCTCTGCCAGGTACTCTTACAGCCTTCCGGGAACACCTCTTACGAAGGCCTGTGAAAAGCAGTTTCTTGGCAGGCCTGATCTGGCTGAGGTAGAACTTCTGCTCTGGGTGTGCTCCATTGCCCTAGAGATGAAAGGCCCAAAGGGCTGCCTTGTTTCCAAAGGGGGAGAGAGGCCCCAAAGCATCTTGCTTCCACCTCTTGGGAAGCTAAGAAACAACTGGCTGTGCCCAGTGCTCTTATAGCCTAAGAGAACATCTCTTATCAAGGCCTGTGAAACGCACTGTCTAGGCAGGCCTGATCTGGAAGAAGTAGAACTTCTGCTCTGGTTGTGCTCCATTGCCCTAGAGCTGCCAGACCCAACGTGCTGCCTTGTTTCCAAAGGGGCAGAGAGGCCCCAAAGCGTCTTGCTTCCAGCTGTTTGGGAAACAAGGAAACAACTGGCTCTGCACCGTGCTCTCACAGCCTACCGGGAACGTCACATACAAAGGCCTCTGAAACGCAGTTCCTTGGCAGGCCTGATCTGGCTGAAGTAGGACTTCTGCTCTGGGTGTGCTCCATTGGCCTAGAGCTGAAAGGCCCAAAGGGATGCCTTGTTTGCAAAGGGGCAGAGAGGCCCCAAAGCATCTTGCTTCCAGCTCTTTGGGAAGCTAAGAAACAACTGTCTCTGCCCAGTGCTCTAACAGAGTACCGGCAACATCTCTTACCAAAGCCTTTGAAACGCAGTTTCTTGGCAGGCCTTATCTGGCTGAGGTAGAACTTCTGCTCTGGGTGTGCTCCATTGGCCTAGAGCTGAAAGGCCCAAAGGTCGGCCTTGTTGGCAAAGGGGCAGGGAGCCCCCAAAGCATCTTGCTTCCAGCTCTTTGGGAAGCTAAGAAACAACTGGCTCTGCCCAGTGCTCTTAGAGCCTAAGAGACAATCTCTTACCAAGGCCTGTGAAATGCACTTTGTTGGTGGCCTGATCTAGCTGAAGTAGAACTTCTGCTCTGGGTGTGCTCCATTGGCCTAGAGCTGCCTGGCCCAAAGGGCCGCCTTGTTTGCAAAGGGGATGAGAGGCCCCAAAGCATCTTGCTTCCAGCTCTCGGGAAGCTAAGAAACATCTGGCGTTGCCCAGTGCTCTTACAGACTACCGGGAAAATCTCTTACCAAGGCCTGTGAAACGCAGTTTGTTGGTGGCCTGAACTGGCCGAAGTAGAACTTCTGCTCTGGGTGTGCTCCACTGGCCTAGAGCTACCTGCCCCAAAGGGCTGCCTTGATTCCAAAGTGAGAGAGTGGCACCCAAGCATCTTGCTTCCAGCTCTTCGGGAAGCTAAGAAACATCTGGCGTTGCCCAGTGCTCTTACAGCCTACCGGGAACATCTCTTACCAAGGCCTGTGAAACGCAGTTTCCTGGCAGGCCTGATCTGGCTGAAGTAGAACTTCTGCTCTGGGTGTGCTCCATTGCCCTAGAGCTGCCAGGCCCAAGGTGCTGCCTTGTTTCCAAAGGGGCAGAGAGGCCCCAAAGCATCTTGCTTCCAGCTCTCTGGGAAGCTAAGAACCAACTCGCTCTGGCCCGTGCTCTTACAGCCTACCGGGAACATGTCTTTGAAAGGCCTGTGAAACGCAGTTTCTTGGCAGGCCTCATCGGGCTGAAGTAGAACTCCGGCTCTGGGTGTGCTCCATTGCCCTAGAGCTGCCAGGCCCAAAGTGCTGCCCTGTTTCCAAGGGGCAGAGAGGCCCAAAGCATCTTGCTTCCCGGTCTTTGCGAAGCTAAGAAACAACTGGCTCTGCCCAGTGCTCTTACACCTACCGGGAACATCTCTTACCAAGGCCTGTCAAACGCTGTTTCTTTGCAGGCCTGATCAGGCTGAAGTAGAACTCCTGCTCTGCGTGTGCTCCATTGGCCTAGAGCTTCCCGACCCAAAAGGCTGCCTTGTTCCCAAACGGGCAGAGGGGTCCCAAGCATCTTGCTTCCAGCTTTTCAGGAAGGTAAGAAACAACTGGCTCTGCCCAGTGCTCTTACAGCCTACCGGGAACATCTCTTACCAAGGCCTGTGAAACGCAGTTTCTTGGCAGGCCTGATCTGGCTGAAGTAGAACTCCTGCTCTGGGCGTGCTACTTTGGCCTAGAGCTGCCAGGCCCAAAGGGCCGCCTTGTTTCCAAAGGGGCTGAGAGTCCCCAAAGTATCTTGCTTCCAAATCTTTGGGAAGCTAAGAAACAACTGGCTCTGCACAGTGCTCTCACAGCCTACCGGCAACGTGACAGAGAAAGGCCTGTGAGACGCAGTTTCTTGGAAGGCCTGATCTGGCTGAGGTAGAACTTCTGCTCTGGGTGTACTCCATTGGCCTAGGGCTGCCAGGCCCAAAGGGCTGCCTTTATTTCCAAAGCGTGAGAGAGGCCCCAAAGCATCTTGCTTCCTGCTCTCTGGGAAGCTAAAACAACTGGCTCTGCACAGTGCTCTCAAAGCCAACCGGGAACGTCACATACAAAGGCCTGTGAAACGCAGCTTCTTGACAGGCCTTATCTGGCTGAGGTAGAACTTGTGCTCTGGGTGTGCTACTTTGGCCTAGAGCTGCCAGGCACAAAGGCTGCTTTGTTTCCAAAGGGGGAGAGAGGCCCCAAATCATGTTGCTTCCAGCTGTTTTTGAAGCTAAGAAACAACTCGCTCTGCCAGGTACTCTTACAGCCTTCCGGGAACACCTCTTACGAAGGCCTGTGAAAAGCAGTTTCTTGGCAGGCCTGATCTGGCTGAGGTAGAACTTCTGCTCTGGGTGTGCTCCATTGCCCTAGAGATGAAAGGCCCAAAGGGCTGCCTTGTTTCCAAAGGGGGAGAGAGGCCCCAAAGCATCTTGCTTCCACCTCTTGGGAAGCTAAGAAACAACTGGCTGTGCCCAGTGCTCTTATAGCCTAAGAGAACATCTCTTATCAAGGCCTGTGAAACGCACTGTCTAGGCAGGCCTGATCTGGAAGAAGTAGAACTTCTGCTCTGGTTGTGCTCCATTGCCCTAGAGCTGCCAGACCCAACGTGCTGCCTTGTTTCCAAAGGGGCAGAGAGGCCCCAAAGCGTCTTGCTTCCAGCTGTTTGGGAAACAAGGAAACAACTGGCTCTGCACCGTGCTCTCACAGCCTACCGGGAACGTCACATACAAAGGCCTCTGAAACGCAGTTCCTTGGCAGGCCTGATCTGGCTGAAGTAGGACTTCTGCTCTGGGTGTGCTCCATTGGCCTAGAGCTGAAAGGCCCAAAGGGATGCCTTGTTTGCAAAGGGGCAGAGAGGCCCCAAAGCATCTTGCTTCCAGCTCTTTGGGAAGCTAAGAAACAACTGTCTCTGCCCAGTGCTCTAACAGAGTACCGGCAACATCTCTTACCAAAGCCTTTGAAACGCAGTTTCTTGGCAGGCCTTATCTGGCTGAGGTAGAACTTCTGCTCTGGGTGTGCTCCATTGGCCTAGAGCTGAAAGGCCCAAAGGTCGGCCTTGTTGGCAAAGGGGCAGGGAGCCCCCAAAGCATCTTGCTTCCAGCTCTTTGGGAAGCTAAGAAACAACTGGCTCTGCCCAGTGCTCTTAGAGCCTAAGAGACAATCTCTTACCAAGGCCTGTGAAATGCACTTTGTTGGTGGCCTGATCTAGCTGAAGTAGAACTTCTGCTCTGGGTGTGCTCCATTGGCCTAGAGCTGCCTGGCCCAAAGGGCCGCCTTGTTTGCAAAGGGGATGAGAGGCCCCAAAGCATCTTGCTTCCAGCTCTCGGGAAGCTAAGAAACATCTGGCGTTGCCCAGTGCTCTTACAGACTACCGGGAAAATCTCTTACCAAGGCCTGTGAAACGCAGTTTGTTGGTGGCCTGAACTGGCCGAAGTAGAACTTCTGCTCTGGGTGTGCTCCACTGGCCTAGAGCTACCTGCCCCAAAGGGCTGCCTTGATTCCAAAGTGAGAGAGTGGCACCCAAGCATCTTGCTTCCAGCTCTTCGGGAAGCTAAGAAACATCTGGCGTTGCCCAGTGCTCTTACAGCCTACCGGGAACATCTCTTACCAAGGCCTGTGAAACGCAGTTTCCTGGCAGGCCTGATCTGGCTGAAGTAGAACTTCTGCTCTGGGTGTGCTCCATTGCCCTAGAGCTGCCAGGCCCAAGGTGCTGCCTTGTTTCCAAAGGGGCAGAGAGGCCCCAAAGCATCTTGCTTCCAGCTCTCTGGGAAGCTAAGAACCAACTCGCTCTGGCCCGTGCTCTTACAGCCTACCGGGAACATGTCTTTGAAAGGCCTGTGAAACGCAGTTTCTTGGCAGGCCTCATCGGGCTGAAGTAGAACTCCGGCTCTGGGTGTGCTCCATTGCCCTAGAGCTGCCAGGCCCAAAGTGCTGCCCTGTTTCCAAGGGGCAGAGAGGCCCAAAGCATCTTGCTTCCCGGTCTTTGCGAAGCTAAGAAACAACTGGCTCTGCCCAGTGCTCTTACACCTACCGGGAACATCTCTTACCAAGGCCTGTCAAACGCTGTTTCTTTGCAGGCCTGATCAGGCTGAAGTAGAACTCCTGCTCTGCGTGTGCTCCATTGGCCTAGAGCTTCCCGACCCAAAAGGCTGCCTTGTTCCCAAACGGGCAGAGGGGTCCCAAGCATCTTGCTTCCAGCTTTTCAGGAAGGTAAGAAACAACTGGCTCTGCCCAGTGCTCTTACAGCCTACCGGGAACATCTCTTACCAAGGCCTGTGAAACGCAGTTTCTTGGCAGGCCTGATCTGGCTGAAGTAGAACTCCTGCTCTGGGCGTGCTACTTTGGCCTAGAGCTGCCAGGCCCAAAGGGCCGCCTTGTTTCCAAAGGGGCTGAGAGTCCCCAAAGTATCTTGCTTCCAAATCTTTGGGAAGCTAAGAAACAACTGGCTCTGCACAGTGCTCTCACAGCCTACCGGCAACGTGACAGAGAAAGGCCTGTGAGACGCAGTTTCTTGGAAGGCCTGATCTGGCTGAGGTAGAACTTCTGCTCTGGGTGTACTCCATTGGCCTAGGGCTGCCAGGCCCAAAGGGCTGCCTTTATTTCCAAAGCGTGAGAGAGGCCCCAAAGCATCTTGCTTCCTGCTCTCTGGGAAGCTAAAACAACTGGCTCTGCACAGTGCTCTCAAAGCCAACCGGGAACGTCACATACAAAGGCCTGTGAAACGCAGCTTCTTGACAGGCCTTATCTGGCTGAGGTAGAACTTGTGCTCTGGGTGTGCTACTTTGGCCTAGAGCTGCCAGGCACAAAGGCTGCTTTGTTTCCAAAGGGGGAGAGAGGCCCCAAATCATGTTGCTTCCAGCTGTTTTTGAAGCTAAGAAACAACTCGCTCTGCCAGGTACTCTTACAGCCTTCCGGGAACACCTCTTACGAAGGCCTGTGAAAAGCAGTTTCTTGGCAGGCCTGATCTGGCTGAGGTAGAACTTCTGCTCTGGGTGTGCTCCATTGCCCTAGAGCTGAAAGGCCAAAAGGGCTGCCTTGTTTCCAAAGGGGGAGAGAGGCCCCAAAGCATCTTGCTTCCACCTCTTGGGAAGCTAAGAAACAACTGGCTGTGCCCAGTGCTCTTATAGCCTAAGAGAACATCTCTTATCAAGGCCTGTGAAACGCACTGTCTAGGCAGGCCTGATCTGGAAGAAGTAGAACTTCTGCTCTGGTTGTGCTCCATTGCCCTAGAGCTGCCAGACCCAACGTGCTGCCTTGTTTCCAAAGGGGCAGAGAGGCCCCAAAGCGTCTTGCTTCCAGCTGTTTGGGAAACAAGGAAACAACTGGCTCTGCACCGTGCTCTAACAGCCTACCGGGAACGTCACATACAAAGGCCTCTGAAACGCAGTTCCTTGGCAGGCCTGATCTGGCTGAAGTAGGACTTCTGCTCTGGGTGTGCTCCATTGGCCTAGAGCTGAAAGGCCCAAAGGGATGCCTTGTTTGCAAAGGGGCAGAGAGGCCCCAAAGCATCTTGCTTCCAGCTCTTTGGGAAGCTAAGAAACAACTGTCTCTGCCCAGTGCTCTAACAGAGTACCGGCAACATCTCTTACCAAAGCTTTTGAAACGCAGTTTCTTGGCAGGCCTTATCTGGCTGAGGTAGAACTTCTGCTCTGGGTGTGCTCCATTGGCCTAGAGCTGAAAGGCCCAAAGGTCGGCCTTGTTGGCAAAGGGGCAGGGAGCCCCCAAAGCATCTTGCTTCCAGCTCTTTGGGAAGCTAAGAAACAACTGGCTCTGCCCAGTGCTCTTACAGCCTTAGAGACAATCTCTTACCAAGGCCTGTGAAATGCACTTTGTTGGTGGCCTGATCTAGCTGAAGTAGAACTTCTGCTCTGGGTGTGCTCCATTGGCCTAGAGCTGCCTGGCCCAAAGGGCCGCCTTGTTTGCAAAGGGGATGAGAGGCCCCAAAGCATCTTGCTTCCAGCTCTTCGGGAAGCTACGAAACATCTCGCGTTGCCCAGTGCTCTTACAGCCTACCGGGAACATCTCTTACCAAGGCCTGTGAAACGCAGTTTGTTGGTGGCCTGAACTGGCCGAAGTAGAACTTCTGCTCTGGGTGTGCTCCACTGGCCTAGAGCTACCTGCCCCAAAGGGCTGCCTTGATTCCAAAGTGAGAGAGTGGCACCAAAGCATCTTGCTTCCAGCTCTTCGGGAAGCTAAGAAACATCTGGCGTTGCCCAGTGCTCTTACAGGGTACCGGGAACATCTCTTACCAAGGCCTGTGAAACACCGTTTCCTGGCAGGCCTGATTTGGCTGAAGTAGAACTTCTGCTCTGGGTGTGCTCCATTGCCCTAGAGCTGCCAGGCCCAAGGTGCTGCCTTGTTTCCAAAGGGGCAGAGAGGCCCCAAAGCATCTTGCTTCCAGCTCTCTGGGAAGCTAAGAACCAACTCGCTCTGGCCCGTGCTCTTACAGCCTACCGGGAACATGTCTTTGAAAGGCCTGTGAAACGCAGTTTCTTGGCAGGCCTCATCTGGCTGAAGTAGAACTCCGGCTCTGGGTGTGCTCCATTGCCCTAGAGCTGCCAGGCCCAAAGTGCTGCCCTGTTTCCAAGGGGCAGAGAGGCCCAAAGCATCTTGCTTCCCGGTCTTTGCGAAGCTAAGAAACAACTGGCTCTGCCCAGTGCTCTTACACCTACCGGGAACATCTCTTACCAAGGCCTGTCAAACGCTGTTTCTTTGCAGGCCTGATCAGGCTGAAGTAGAACTCCTGCTCTGCGTGTGCTCCATTGGCCTAGAGCTTCCTGACCCAAAAGGCTGCCTTGTTCCCAAACGGGCAGAGGGGTCCCAAGCATCTTGCTTCCAGCTTTTCAGGAAGGTAAGAAACAACTGGCTCTGCCCAGTGCTCTTACAGCCTACCGGGAACATCTCTTACCAAGGCCTGTGAAACGCAGTTTCCTGGCAGGCCTGATCTGGCTGAAGTAGAACTTCTGCTCTGGGTGTGCTCCATTGCCCTAGAGCTGCCAGGCCCAAAGGGCTGCCTTGTTTCCAAAGACGGAGAGTGGACCCAAAGCATCTTGCTCCCAGCTCTTCGGGAAGCTAAGAAACAGCTGGCTCTGCCCAGTGCTCTTACAGCCTAAGAGAACATGTCTTTGAAAGGCCTGTGAAACGCAGTTTCTTGGCAGGCCTGACCTGGCTGAAGTAGAACTTCTGTTCTGGTTGTGCTACATAGGCCTAGAGCTACCAGGACCTAAGGGCTGCCATGTTTCCAAAGGGGGAGAGAGGCCCCAAAGCATCTTGCCTCCAGCACTTTGGGAAGCTAAAAAACAACTGGTTCTGCCCAGTGCTCTCACAGCCTACCGTGAACATCTCTTACCAAGGGCTGTGAAACGCAGTTTCTGGGCAGGACTGATCTGCCTGAAGTAGAACTTCTGCTGTGGGTGTGCTCCATTGGCCTAGAGCTGCCAGGCCCAAACGGCTGCCTTGTGTCCAAAGGGAGAGAGAGGCCCCAAAGCATCTTGCTTGCAGCTCTGTGGGAAGCTAAAGCAACTGGCTCTCCACAGTGCTCTCACAGCCTACCGGGAACATCTCTTTCCAACGCCTGTGAAACGCAGTTTGTTGGTGGCCTGAACTGGCCGAAGTAGAACTTCTGCTCTGGGTGTGCTCCACTGGCCTAGAGCTGCCAGGCCCAAAGGGCTGCCTTGATTCCAAAGTGAGAGAGTGGCACCAAAGCATCTTGCTTCCAGCTCTTCGGGAAGCTAAGAAACATCTGGCGTTGCCCAGTGCTCTGACAGCCTACCGGGAACATCTCTTACCAAGGCCTGTGAAACGCCGTTTCCTGGCTGGCCTGATTTGGCTGAAGTAGAACTTCTGCTCTGGGTGTGCTCCAATGCCCTAGAGCTGCCAGGCCCAAGGTGCTGCCTTCTTTCCAAAGGGGCAGAGAGGCCCCAAAGCATCTTGCCTCCAGCGCTTTGGGAAGCTAAAAAACAACTGGTTCTGCCCAGTGCTCTCACAGCCTACCGTGAACATCTCTTACCAAGGGCTGTGAAACGCAGTTTCTGGGCAGGACTGATCTGCCTGAAGTAGAACTTCTGCTGTAGGTGTGCTCCATTGGCCTAGAGCTGCCAGGCCCAAACGGCTGCCTTGTGTCCAAAGGGAGAGAGAGGCCCCAAAGCATCTTGCTTCCAGCTCTGTGGGAAGCTAAAGCAACTGGCTCTCCACAGTGCTCTCACAGCCTACAGGGAACATCTCTTACCAAGGCCTGTGAAACGCAGTTTCTTGGCAGGCCTGATCTGGCTGAAGTAGAACTCCTGCTCTGGGCATGCTTCTTTGGCCAAGAGCTGCCAGGCCCAAAGGGCCGCCTTGTTTCCAAAGGGGCTGAGAGTCCCCAAAGTATCTTGCTTCCAAATCTTTGGGAAGCTAAGAAACAACTGGCTCTGCACAGTGCTCTCACAGCCTACCGGCAACGTGACAGAGAAAGGCCTGTGAGACGCAGTTTCTTGGAAGGCCTGATCTGGCTGAGGTAGAACTTCTGTTCTGGGTGTACTCCATTGGCCTAGGGCTGCCAGGCCCAAAGGGCTGCCTTTATTTCCAAAGTGTGAGAGAGGCCCCAAAGCATCTTGCTTCCTGCTCTCTGGGAAGCTAAAACAACTGGCTCTGCACAGTGCTCTCAAAGCCAACAGGGAACGTCACATACAAAGGCCTGTGAAACGCAGCTTCTTGATAGGCCTTATCTGGCTGAGGTAGATCTTGTGCTCTGGGTGTGCTACTTTGGCCTAGAGCTGCCAGGCACAAAGGCTGCTTTGTTTCCAAAGGGGGAGAGAGGCCCCAAATCATGTTGCTTCCAGCTGTTTTTGAAGCTAAGAAACAACTCGCTCTGCCAGGTAGTCTTACAGCCTTCCGGGAACACCTCTGACGAAGGCCCGTGAAAAGCAGTTTCTTGGCAGGCCTGATCTGGCTGAGGTAGAACTTCTGCTCTGGGTGTGCTCCATTGGCCTAGAGCTGAAAGGCCCAAAGGTCAGCCTTGTTGGCAAAGGGGCAGGGAGCCCCCAAAGCATCTTGCTTCCAGCTATTTGGGAAGCTAAGAAACAACTGGCTCTGCCCAGGGCTCTTACAGCCTACGAGAAAATCTCTTACCAAGGCCTGTGAAACGCACTTTGTTGGTGGCCTGATCTAGCTGAAGTAGAACTTCTGCTCTGGGTGTGCTCCACTGGCCTAGAGCTACCTGCCCCAAAGGGCTGCCTTGATTCCAAAGTGAGAGAGTGGCACCAAAGCATCTTGCTTCCAGCTCTTCGGGAAGCTAAGAAACATCTGGCATTGCCCAGTGCTCTTACAGCCTACCGGGAACATCTCTTACCAAGGCCTGTGAAACGCCGTTTCCTGGCAGGCCTGATTTGGCTGAAGTAGAACTTCTGCTCTGGGTGTGCTCCATTGCCCTAGAGCTGCCAGGCCCAAGGTGCTGCCTTCTTTCCTAAGGGGCAGAGAGGCCCCAAAGCATCTTGCTTCCAGCTCTCTGGGAAGCTAAGAACCAACTCGCTCTGGCCCGTGCTCTTACAGCCTACCGGGAACATGTCTTTGAAAGGCCTGTGAAACGCAGTTTCTTGGCAGGCATGATCTGGCTGAAGTAGAACTCCGGCTCTGGGTGTGCTCCATTGCCCTAGAGCTGCCAGGCCCAAAGTGCTGCCCTGTTTCCAAGGGGCAGAGAGGCCCAAAGCATCTTGCTTCCAGCTCTTCGGGAAGCTAAGAAACATCTGGCGTTGCCCAGTGATCTTACAGCCTACCGGGAACATCTCTTACCAAGGCCTGTCAAACGCTGTTTCTTTGCAGGCCTGATCAGGCTGAAGTAGAACTCCTGCTCTGCGTGTGCTCCATTGGCCTAGAGCTTCCCGACCCAAAAGGCTGCCTTGTTCCCAAACGGGCAGAGGGGTCCCAAGCATCTTGCTTCCAGCTTTTCAGGAAGGTAAGAAACAACTGGCTCTGCCCAGTGCTCTTACAGCCTACCGGGAACATCTCTTACCAAGGCCTGTGAAACGCAGTTTCCTGGCAGGCCTGATCTGGCTGAAGTAGAACTTCTGCTCTGGGTGTGCTCCATTGCCCTAGAGCTGCCAGGCCCAAAGGGCTGCCTTGTTTCCAAAGACGGAGAGTGGACCCAAAGCATCTTGCTCCCAGCTCTTCGGGAAGCTAAGAAACAGCTGGCTCTGCCCAGTGCTCTTACAGCCTAAGAGAACATGTCTTTGAAAGGCCTGTGAAACGCAGTTTCTTGGCAGGCCTGACCTGGCTGAAGTAGAACTTCTGTTCTGGTTGTGCTACATAGGCCTAGAGCTACCAGGACCTAAGGGCTGCCTTGTTTCCAAAGGGGGAGAGAGGCCCCAAAGCATCTTGCCTCCAGCACTTTGGGAAGCTAAAAAACAACTGGTTCTGCCCAGTGCTCTCACAGCCTACCGTGAACATCTCTTACCAAGGGCTGTGAAACGCAGTTTCTGGGCAGGACTGATCTGCCTGAAGTAGAACTTCTGCTGTGGGTGTGCTCCATTGGCCTAGAGCTGCCAGGCCCAAACGGCTGCCTTGTGTCCAAAGGGAGAGAGAGGCCCCAAAGCATCTTGCTTCCAGCTCTGTGGGAAGCTAAAGCAACTGGCTCTCCACAGTGCTCTCACAGCCTACCGGGAACATCTCTTACCAAGGCCTGTGAAACGCAGTTTCTTGGCAGGCCTGATCTGGCTGAAGTAGAACTCCTGCTCTGGGCGTGCTACTTTGGCCTAGAGCTGCCAGGCCCAAAGGGCCGCCTTGTTTCCAAAGGGGCTGAGAGTCCCCAAAGTATCTTGCTTCCAAATCTTTGGGAAGCTAAGAAACAACTGGCTCTGCACAGTGCTCTCACAGCCTACCGGCAACGTGACAGAGAAAGGCCTGTGAGACGCAGTTTCTTGGAAGGCCTGATCTGGCTGAGGTAGAACTTCTGCTCTGGGTGTACTCCATTGGCCGAGGGCTGCCAGGCCCAAAGGGCTGCCTTTATTTCCAAAGTGTGAGAGAGGCCCCAAAGCATCTTGCTTCCTGCTCTCTGGGAAGCTAAAACAACTGGCTCTGCACAGTGCTCTCAAAGCCAACCGGGAACGTCACATACAAAGGCCTGTGAAACGCAGCTTCTTGACAGGCCTTATCTGGCTGAGGTAGAACTTGTGCTCTGGGTGTGCTACTTTGGCCTAGAGCTGCCAGGCACAAAGGCTGCTTTGTTTCCAAAGGGGGAGAGAGGCCCCAAATCATGTTGCTTCCAGCTGTTTTTGAAGCTAAGAAACAACTCGCTCTGCCAGGTACTCTTACAGCCTTCCGGGAACACCTCTTACGAAGGCCCGTGAAAAGCAGCTTCTTGGCAGGCCTGATCTGGCTGAGGTAGAACTTCTGCTCTGGGTGTGCTCCATTGGCCTAGAGCTGAAAGGCCCAAAGGTCAGCCTTGTTGGCAAAGGGGCAGGGAGCCCCCAAAGCATCTTGCTTCCAGCTCTTTGGGAAGCTAAGAAAGAACTGGCTCTGCCCAGTGCTCTTACAGCCTAAGAGAAAATCTCTTACCAAGGCCTGTGAAACGCACTTTGTTGGTGGCCTGATCTAGCTGAAGTAGAACTTCTGCTCTGGGTGTGCTCCATTGGCCTAGAGCTGCCTGGCCCAAAGGGCCGCCTTGTTTGCAAAGGGGATGAGAGGCCCCAAAGCATCTTGCTTCCAGCTCTTCGGGAAGCTAAGAAACATCTGGCGTTGCCCAGTGCTCTTACAGCCTACCGGGAACATCTCTTACCAAGGCCTGTGAAACGCAGTTTGTTGGCGGCCTGAACTGGCCGAAGTAGAACTTCTGCTCTGGATGTGCTCCACTGGCCTAGAGCTACCTGCCCCAAAGGGCTGCCTTGATTCCAAAGTGAGAGAGTGGCACCAAAGCATCTTGCTTCCAGCTCTTCGGGAAGCTAAGAAACATCTGGCGTTGCCCAGTGCTCTTACAGCCTACCGGGAACATCTCTTACCAAGGCCTGTGAAACGCCGTTTCCTGGCAGGCCTGATTTGGCTGAAGTAGAACTTCTGCTCTGGGTGTGCTCCATTGCCCTAGAGCTGCCAGGCCCAAGGTGCTGCCTTCTTTCCTAAGGGGCAGAGAGGCCCCAAAGCATCTTGCTTCCAGCTCTCTGGGAAGCTAAGAACCAACTCGCTCTGGCCCGTGCTCTTACAGCCTACCGGGAACATGTCTTTGAAAGGCCTGTGAAACGCAGTTTCTTGGCAGGCATGATCTGGCTGAAGTAGAACTCCGGCTCTGGGTGTGCTCCATTGCCCTAGAGCTGCCAGGCCCAAAGTGCTGCCCTGTTTCCAAGGGGCAGAGAGGCCCAAAGCATCTTGCTTCCAGCTCTTCGGGAAGCTAAGAAACATCTGGCGTTGCCCAGTGATCTTACAGCCTACCGGGAACATCTCTTACCAAGGCCTGTCAAACGCTGTTTCTTTGCAGGCCTGATCAGGCTGAAGTAGAACTCCTGCTCTGCGTGTGCTCCATTGGCCTAGAGCTTCCCGACCCAAAAGGCTGCCTTGTTCCCAAACGGGCAGAGGGGTCCCAAGCATCTTGCTTCCAGCTTTTCAGGAAGGTAAGAAACAACTGGCTCTGCCCAGTGCTCTTACAGCCTACCGGGAACATCTCTTACCAAGGCCTGTGAAATGCAGTTTCCTGGCAGGCCTGATCTGGCTGAAGTAGAACTTCTGCTCTGGGTGTGCTCCATTGCCCTAGAGCTGCCAGGCCCAAAGGGCTGCCTTGTTTCCAAAGACGGAGAGTGGACCCAAAGCATCTTGCTCCCAGCTCTTCGGGAAGCTAAGAAACAGCTGGCTCTGCCCAGTGCTCTTACAGCCTAAGAGAACATGTCTTTGAAAGGCCTGTGAAACGCAGTTTCTTGGCAGGCCTGACCTGGCTGAAGTAGAACTTCTGTTCTGGTTGTGCTACATAGGCCTAGAGCTACCAGGACCTAAGGGCTGCCTTGTTTCCAAAGGGGGAGAGAGGCCCCAAAGCATCTTGCCTCCAGCACTTTGGGAAGCTAAAAAACAACTGGTTCTGCCCAGTGCTCTCACAGCCTACCGTGAACATCTCTTACCAAGGGCTGTGAAACGCAGTTTCTGGGCAGGACTGATCTGCCTGAAGTAGAACTTCTGCTGTGGGTGTGCTCCATTGGCCTAGAGCTGCCAGGCCCAAACGGCTGCCTTGTGTCCAAAGGGAGAGAGAGGCCCCAAAGCATCTTGCTTCCAGCTCTGTGGGAAGCTAAAGCAACTGGCTCTCCACAGTGCTCTCACAGCCTACCGGGAACATCTCTTACCAAGGCCTGTGAAACGCAGTTTCTTGGCAGGCCTGATCTGGCTGAAGTAGAACTCCTGCTCTGGGCGTGCTACTTTGGCCTAGAGCTGCCAGGCCCAAAGGGCCGCCTTGTTTCCAAAGGGGCTGAGAGTCCCCAAAGTATCTTGCTTCCAAATCTTTGGGAAGCTAAGAAACAACTGGCTCTGCACAGTGCTCTCACAGCCTACCGGCAACGTGACAGAGAAAGGCCTGTGAGACGCAGTTTCTTGGAAGGCCTGATCTGGCTGAGGTAGAACTTCTGCTCTGGGTGTACTCCATTGGCCTAGGGCTGCCAGGCCCAAAGGGCTGCCTTTATTTCCAAAGTGTGAGAGAGGCCCCAAAGCATCTTGCTTCCTGCTCTCTGGGAAGCTGAAACAACTGGCTCTGCACAGTGCTCTCAAAGCCAACCGGGAACGTCACATACAAAGGCCTGTGAAACGCAGCTTCTTGACAGGCCTTATCTGGCTGAGGTAGAACTTGTGCTCTGGGTGTGCTACTTTGGCCTAGAGCTGCCAGGCACAAAGGCTGCTTTGTTTCCAAAGGGGGAGAGAGGCCCCAAATCATGTTGCTTCCTGCTGTTTTTGAAGCTAAGAAACAACTCGCTCTGCCAGGTACTCTTACAGCCTTCCGGGAACACCTCTTACGAAGGCCTGTGAAAAGCAGTTTCTTGGCAGGCCTGATCTGGCTGAGGTAGAACTTCTGCTCTGGGTGTGCTCCATTGCCCTAGAGATGAAAGGCCAAAAGGGCTGCCTTGTTTCCAAAGGGGGAGAGAGGCCCCAAAGCATCTTGCTTCCACCTCTTGGGAAGCTAAGAAACAACTGGCTGTGCCCAGTGCTCTTATAGCCTAAGAGAACATCTCTTATCAAGGCCTGTGAAACGCACTGTCTAGGCAGGCCTGATCTGGAAGAAGTAGAACTTCTGCTCTGGTTGTGCTCCATTGCCCTAGAGCTGCCAGACCCAACGTGCTGCCTTGTTTCCAAAGGGGCAGAGAGGCCCCAAAGCGTCTTGCTTCCAGCTGTTTGGGAAACAAGGAAACAACTGGCTCTGCACCGTGCTCTCACAGCTTACCGGGAACGTCACATACAAAGGCCTCTGAAACGCAGTTCCTTGGCAGGCCTGATCTGGCTGAAGTAGGACTTCTGCTCTGGGTGTGCTCCATTGGCCTAGAGCTGAAAGGCCCAAAGGGATGCCTTGTTTGCAAAGGGGCAGAGAGGCCCCAAAGCATCTTGCTTCCAGCTCTTTGGGAAGCTAAGAAACAACTGTCTCTGCCCAGTGCTCTAACAGAGTACCGGCAACATCTCTTACCAAAGCCTTTTAAACGCAGTTTCTTGGCAGGCCTTATCTGGCTGAGGTAGAACTTCTGCTCTGGGTGTGCTCCATTGGCCTAGAGCTGAAAGGCCCAAAGGTCGGCCTTGTTGGCAAAGGGGCAGGGAGCCCCCAAAGCATCTTGCTTCCAGCTCTTTGGGAAGCTAAGAAACAACTGGCTCTGCCCAGTGCTCTTACAGCCTAAGAGACAATCTCTTACCAAGGCCTGTGAAATGCACTTTGTTGGTGGCCTGATCTAGCTGAAGTAGAACTTCTGCTCTGGGTGTGCTGCATTGGCCTAGAGCTGCCTGGCCCAAAGGGCCGCCTTGTTTGCAAAGGGGATGAGAGGCCCCAAAGCATCTTGCTTCCAGCTCTTCGGGAAGCTAAGAAACATCTGGCGTTGCCCAGTGATCTTACAGCCTACCGGGAACATCTCTTACCAAGGCCTGTGAAACGCAGTTTGTTGGTGGCCTGAACTGGCCGAAGTAGAACTTCTGCTCTGGGTGTGCTCCACTGGCCTAGAGCTACCTGGCCCAAAGGGCTGCCTTGATTCCAAAGTGAGAGAGTGGCACCAAAGCATCTTGCTTCCAGCTCTTCGGGAAGCTAAGAAACATCTGGCGTTGCCCAGTGCTCTTACAGCCTACCGGGAACATCTCTTACCAAGGCCTGTGAAACGCAGTTTCCTGGCAGGCCTGATCTGGCTGAAGTAGAACTTCTGCTCTGGGTGTGCTCCATTGCCCTAGAGCTGCCAGGCCCAAGGTGCTGCCTTGTTTCCAAAGGGGCAGAGAGGCCCCAAAGCATCTTGCTTCCAGCTCTCTGGGAAGCTAAGAACCAACTCGCTCTGGCCCGTGCTCTTACAGCCTACCGGGAACATGTCTTTGAAAGGCCTGTGAAACGCAGTTTCTTGGCAGGCCTCATCTGGCTGAAGTAGAAGTCCGGCTCTGGGTGTGCTCCATTGCCCTAGAGCTGCCAGGCCCAAAGTGCTGCCCTGTTTCCAAGGGGCAGAGAGGCCCAAAGCATCTTGCTTCCCGGTCTTTGCGAAGCTAAGAAACAACTGGCTCTGCCCAGTGCTCTTACACCTACCGGGAACATCTCTTACCAAGGCCTGTCAAACGCTGTTTCTTTGCAGGCCTGATCAGGCTGAAGTAGAACTCCTGCTCTGCGTGTGCTCCATTGGCCTAGAGCTTCCCGACCCAAAAGGCTGCCTTGTTCCCAAACGGGCAGAGGGGTCCCAAGCATCTTGCTTCCAGCTTTTCAGGAAGGTAAGAAACAACTGGCTCTGCCCAGTGCTCTTACAGCCTACCGGGAACATCTCTTCCCAAGGCCTGTGAAACGCAGTTTCTTGGCAGGCCTGATCTGGCTGAAGTAGAACTCCTGCTCTGGGCGTGCTACTTTGGCCTAGAGCTGCCAGGCCCAAAGGGCCGCCTTGTTTCCAAAGGGGCTGAGAGTCCCCAAAGTATCTTGCTTCCAAATCTTTGGGAAGCTAAGAAACAACTGGCTCTGCACAGTGCTCTCACAGCCTACCGGCAACGTGACAGAGAAAGGCCTGTGAGACGCAGTTTCTTGGAAGGCCTGATCTGGCTGAGGTAGAACTTCTGCTCTGGGTGTACTCCATTGGCCTAGGGCTGCCAGGCCCAAAGGGCTGCCTTTATTTCCAAAGCGTGAGAGAGGCCCCAAAGCATCTTGCTTCCTGCTCTCTGGGAAGCTAAAACAACTGGCTCTGCACAGTGCTCTCAAAGCCAACCGGGAACGTCACATACAAAGGCCTGTGAAACGCAGCTTCTTGACAGGCCTTATCTGGCTGAGGTAGAACTTGTGCTCAGGGTGTGCTACTTTGGCCTAGAGCTGCCAGGCACAAAGGCTGCTTTGTTTCCAAAGGGGGAGAGAGGCCCCAAATCATGTTGCTTCCAGCTGTTTTTGAAGCTAAGAAACAACTCGCTCTGCCAGGTACTCTTACAGCCTTCCGGGAACACCTCTTACGAAGGCCTGTGAAAAGCAGTTTCTTGGCAGGCCTGATCTGGCTGAGGTAGAACTTCTGCTCTGGGTGTGCTCCATTGCCCTAGACATGAAAGGCCAAAAGGGCTGCCTTGTTTCCAAAGGGGGAGAGAGGCCCCAAAGCATCTTGCTTCCACCTCTTGGGAAGCTAAGAAACAACTGGCTGTGCCCAGTGCTCTTATAGCCTAAGAGAACATCTCTTATCAAGGCCTGTGAAACGCACTGTCTAGGCAGGCCTGATCTGGAAGAAGTAGAACTTCTGCTCTGGTTGTGCTCCATTGCCCTAGAGCTGCCAGACCCAACGTGCTGCCTTGTTTCCAAAGGGGCAGAGAGGCCCCAAAGCGTCTTGCTTCCAGCTGTTTGGGAAACAAGGAAACAACTGGCTCTGCACCGTGCTCTCACAGCCTACCAGGAACGTCACATACAAAGGCCTCTGAAACGCAGTTCCTTGGCAGGCCTGATCTGGCTGAAGTAGGACTTCTGCTCTGGGTGTGCTCCATTGGCCTAGAGCTGAAAGGCCCAAAGGGATGCCTTGTTTGCAAAGGGGCAGAGAGGCCCCAAAGCATCTTGCTTCCAGCTCTTTGGGAAGCTAAGAAACAACTGTCTCTGCCCAGTGCTCTAACAGAGTACCGGCAACATCTCTTACCAAAGCCTTTGAAACGCAGTTTCTTGGCAGGCCTTATCTGGCTGAGGTAGAACTTCTGCTCTGGGTGTGCTCCATTGGCCTAGAGCTGAAAGGCCCAAAGGTCGGCCTTGTTGGCAAAGGGGCAGGGAGCCCCCAAAGCATCTTGCTTCCAGCTCTTTGGGAAGCTAAGAAACAACTGGCTCTGCCCAGTGCTCTTAGAGCCTAAGAGACAATCTCTTACCAAGGCCTGTGAAATGCACTTTGTTGGTGGCCTGATCTAGCTGAAGTAGAACTTCTGCTCTGGGTGTGCTCCATTGGCCTAGAGCTGCCTGGCCCAAAGGGCCGCCTTGTTTGCAAAGGGGATGAGAGGCCCCAAAGCATCTTGCTTCCAGCTCTCGGGAAGCTAAGAAACATCTGGCGTTGCCCAGTGCTCTTACAGCCTACCGGGAAAATCTCTTACCAAGGCCTGTGAAACGCAGTTTGTTGGTGGCCTGAACTGGCCGAAGTAGAACTTCTGCTCTGGGTGTGCTCCACTGGCCTAGAGCTACCTGCCCCAAAGGGCTGCCTTGATTCCAAAGTGAGAGAGTGGCACCCAAGCATCTTGCTTCCAGCTCTTCGGGAAGCTAAGAAACATCTGGCGTTGCCCAGTGCTCTTACAGCCTACCGGGAACATCTCTTACCAAGGCCTGTGAAACGCAGTTTCCTGGCAGGCCTGATCTGGCTGAAGTAGAACTTCTGCTCTGGGTGTGCTCCATTGCCCTAGAGCTGCCAGGCCCAAGGTGCTGCCTTGTTTCCAAAGGGGCAGAGAGGCCCCAAAGCATCTTGCTTCCAGCTCTCTGGGAAGCTAAGAACCAACTCGCTCTGGCCCGTGCTCTTACAGCCTACCAGGAACATGTCTTTGAAAGGCCTGTGAAACGCAGTTTCTTGGCAGGCCTCATCGGGCTGAAGTAGAACTCCGGCTCTGGGTGTGCTCCATTGCCCTAGAGCTGCCAGGCCCAAAGTGCTGCCCTGTTTCCAAGGGGCAGAGAGGCCCAAAGCATCTTGCTTCCCGGTCTTTGCGAAGCTAAGAAACAACTGGCTCTGCCCAGTGCTCTTACACCTACCGGGAACATCTCTTACCAAGGCCTGTCAAACGCTGTTTCTTTGCAGGCCTGATCAGGCTGAAGTAGAACTCCTGCTCTGCGTGTGCTCCATTGGCCTAGAGCTTCCCGACCCAAAAGGCTGCCTTGTTCCCAAACGGGCAGAGGGGTCCCAAGCATCTTGCTTCCAGCTTTTCAGGAAGGTAAGAAACAACTGGCTCTGCCCAGTGCTCTTACAGCCTACCGGGAACATCTCTTCCCAAGGCCTGTGAAACGCAGTTTCTTGGCAGGCCTGATCTGGCTGAAGTAGAACTCCTGCTCTGGGCGTGCTACTTTGGCCTAGAGCTGCCAGGCCCAAAGGGCCGCCTTGTTTCCAAAGGGGCTGAGAATCCCCAAAGTATCTTGCTTCCAAATCTTTGGGAAGCTAAGAAACAACTGGCTCTGCACAGTGCTCTCACAGCCTACCGGCAATGTGACAGAGAAAGGCCTGTGAGACGCAGTTTCTTGGAAGGCCTGATCTGGCTGAGGTAGAACTTCTGCTCTGGGTGTACTCCATTGGCCTAGGGCTGCCAGGCCCAAAGGGCTGCCTTTATTTCCAAAGTGTGAGAGAGGCCCCAAAGCATCTTGCTTCCTGCTCTCTGGGAAGCTGAAACAACTGGCTCTGCACAGTGCTCTCAAAGCCAACCGGGAACGTCACATACAAAGGCCTGTGAAACGCAGCTTCTTGACAGGCCTTATCTGGCTGAGGTAGAACTTGTGCTCTGGGTGTGCTACTTTGGCCTAGAGCTGCCAGGCACAAAGGCTGCTTTGTTTCCAAAGGGGGAGAGAGGCCCCAAATCATGTTGCTTCCAGCTGTTTTTGAAGCTAAGAAACAACTCGCTCTGCCAGGTACTCTTACAGCCTTCCGGGAACACCTCTTACGAAGGCCTGTGAAAAGCAGTTTCTTGGCAGGCCTGATCTGGCTGAGGTAGAACTTCTGCTCTGGGTGTGCTCCATTGCCCTAGAGATGAAAGGCCAAAAGGGCTGCCTTGTTTCCAAAGGGGGAGAGAGGCCCCAAAGCATCTTGCTTCCACCTCTTGGGAAGCTAAGAAACAACTGGCTGTGCCCTGTGCTCTTATAGCCTAAGAGAACATCTCTTATCAAGGCCTGTGAAACGCACTGTCTAGGCAGGCCTGATCTGGAAGAAGTAGAACTTCTGCTCTGGTTGTGCTCCATTGCCCTAGAGCTGCCAGACCCAACGTGCTGCCTTGTTTCCAAAGGGGCAGAGAGGCCCCAAAGCGTCTTGCTTCCAGCTGTTTGGGAAACAAGGAAACAACTGGCTCTGCACCGTGCTCTCACAGCCTACCGGGAACGTCACATACAAAGGCCTCTGAAACGCAGTTCCTTGGCAGGCCTGATCTGGCTGAAGTAGGACTTCTGCTCTGGGTGTGCTCCATTGGCCTAGAGCTGAAAGGCCCAAAGGGATGCCTTGTTTGCAAAGGGGCAGAGAGGCCCCAAAGCATCTTGCTTCCAGCTCTTTGGGAAGCTAAGAAACAACTGTCTCTGCCCAGTGCTCTAACAGAGTACCGGCAACATCTCTTACCAAAGCCTTTGAAACGCAGTTTCTTGGCAGGCCTTATCTGGCTGAGGTAGAACTTCTGCTCTGGGTGTGCTCCATTGGCCTAGAGCTGAAAGGCCCAAAGGTCGGCCTTGTTGGCAAAGGGGCAGGGAGCCCCCAAAGCATCTTGCTTCCAGCTCTTTGGGAAGCTAAGAAACAACTGGCTCTGCCCAGTGCTCTTACAGCCTAAGAGACAATCTCTTACCAAGGCCTGTGAAATGCACTTTGTTGGTGGCCTGATCTAGCTGAAGTAGAACTTCTGCTCTGGGTGTGCTGCATTGGCCTAGAGCTGCCTGGCCCAAAGGGCCGCCTTGTTTGCAAAGGGGATGAGAGGCCCCAAAGCATCTTGCTTCCAGCTCTTCGGGAAGCTAAGAAACATCTGGCGTTGCCCAGTGATCTTACAGCCTACCGGGAACATCTCTTACCAAGGCCTGTGAAACGCAGTTTGTTGGTGGCCTGAACTGGCCGAAGTAGAACTTCTGCTCTGGGTGTGCTCCACTGGCCTAGAGCTACCTGGCCCAAAGGGCTGCCTTGATTCCAAAGTGAGAGAGTGGCACCAAAGCATCTTGCTTCCAGCTCTTCGGGAAGCTAAGAAACATCTGGCGTTGCCCAGTGCTCTTACAGCCTACCGGGAACATCTCTTACCAAGGCCTGTGAAACGCAGTTTCCTGGCAGGCCTGATCTGGCTGAAGTAGAACTTCTGCTCTGGGTGTGCTCCATTGCCCTAGAGCTGCCAGGCCCAAGGTGCTGCCTTGTTTCCAAAGGGGCAGAGAGGCCCCAAAGCATCTTGCTTCCAGCTCTCTGGGAAGCTAAGAACCAACTCGCTCTGGCCCGTGCTCTTACAGCCTACCGGGAACATGTCTTTGAAAGGCCTGTGAAACGCAGTTTCTTGGCAGGCCTCATCTGGCTGAAGTAGAACTCCGGCTCTGGGTGTGCTCCATTGCCCTAGAGCTGCCAGGCCCAAAGTGCTGCCCTGTTTCCAAGGGGCAGAGAAGCCCAAAGCATCTTGCTTCCCGGTCTTTGCGAAGCTAAGAAACAACTGGCTCTGCCCAGTGCTCTTACACCTACCGGGAACATCTCTTACCAAGGCCTGTCAAACGCTGTTTCTTTGCAGGCCTGATCAGGCTGAAGTAGAACTCCTGCTCTGCGTGTGCTCCATTGGCCTAGAGCTTCCCGACCCAAAAGGCTGCCTTGTTCCCAAACGGGCAGAGGGGTCCCAAGCATCTTGCTTCCAGCTTTTCAGGAAGGTAAGAAACAACTGGCTCTGCCCAGTGCTCTTACAGCCTACCGGGAACATCTCTTCCCAAGGCCTGTGAAACGCAGTTTCCTGGCAGGCCTGATCTGGCTGAAGTAGAACTTCTGCTCTGTGTGTGCTCCATTGCCCTAGAGCTGCCAGGCCCAAAGGGCTGCCTTGTTTCCAAAGACGGAGAGTGGACCCAAAGCATCTTGCTCCCAGCTCTTCGGGAAGCTAAGAAACAGCTGGCTCTGCCCAGTGCTCTTACAGCCTAAGAGAACATGTCTTTGAAAGGCCTGTGAAACGCAGTTTCTTGGCAGGCCTGACCTGGCTGAAGTAGAACTTCTGTTCTGGTTGTGCTACATAGGCCTAGAGCTACCAGGACCTAAGGGCCGCCTTGTTTCCAAAGGGGGAGAGAGGCCCCAAAGCATCTTGCCTCCAGCACTTTGGGAAGCTAAAAAACAACTGGCTCTGCACAGTGCTCTCACAGCCTACCGGCAACGTGACAGAGAAAGGCCTGTGAGACGCAGTTTCTTGGAAGGCCTGATCTGGCTGAGGTAGAACTTCTGCTCTGGGTGTACTCCATTGGCCTAGGGCTGCCAGGCCCAAAGGGCTGCCTTTATTTCCAAAGTCTGAGAGAGGCCCCAAAGCATCTTGCTTCCTGCTCTCTGGGAAGCTAAAACAACTGGCTCTGCACAGTGCTCTCAAAGCCAACCGGGAACGTCACATACAAAGGCCTGTGAAACGCAGCTTCTTGACAGGCCTTATCTGGCTGAGGTAGAACTTGTGCTCTGGGTGTGCTACTTTGGCCTAGAGCTGCCAGGCACAAAGGCTGCTTTGTTTCCAAAGGGGGAGAGAGGCCCCAAATCATGTTGCTTCCAGCTGTTTTTGAAGCTAAGAAACAACTCGCTCTGCCAGGTACTCTTACAGCCTTCCGGGAACACCTCTTACGAAGGCCTGTGAAAAGCAGTTTCTTGGCAGGCCTGATCTGGCTGAGGTAGAACTTCTGCTCTGGGTGTGCTCCATTGCCCTAGAGATGAAAGGCCAAAAGGGCTGCCTTGTTTCCAAAGGGGGAGAGAGGCCCCAAAGCATCTTGCTTCCACCTCTTGGGAAGCTAAGAAACAACTGGCTGTGCCCAGTGCTCTTATAGCCTAAGAGAACATCTCTTATCAAGGCCTGTGAAACGCACTGTCTAGGCAGGCCTGATCTGGAAGAAGTAGAACTTCTGCTCTGGTTGTGCTCCATTGCCCTAGAGCTGCCAGACCCAACGTGCTGCCTTGTTTCCAAAGGGGCAGAGAGGCCCCAAAGCGTCTTGCTTCCAGCTGTTTGGGAAACAAGGAAACAACTGGCTCTGCACCGTGCTCTCACAGCCTACCGGGAACGTCACATACAAAGGCCTCTGAAACGCAGTTCCTTGGCAGGCCTGATCTGGCTGAAGTAGGACTTCTGCTCTGGGTGTGCTCCATTGGCCTAGAGCTGAAAGGCCCAAAGGGATGCCTTGTTTGCAAAGGGGCAGAGAGGCCCCAAAGCATCTTGCTTCCAGCTCTTTGGGAAGCTAAGAAACAACTGTCTCTGCCCAGTGCTCTAACAGAGTACCGGCAACATCTCTTACCAAAGCCTTTGAAACGCAGTTTCTTGGCAGGCCTTATCTGGCTGAGGTAGAACTTCTGCTCTGGGTGTGCTCCATTGGCCTAGAGCTGAAAGGCCCAAAGGTCGGCCTTGTTGGCAAAGGGGCAGGGAGCCCCCAAAGCATCTTGCTTCCAGCTCTTTGGGAAGCTAAGAAACAACTGGCTCTGCCCAGTGCTCTTACAGCCTACGAGAAAATCTCTTACCAAGGCCCGTGAAACGCACTTTGTTGGTGGCCTGATCTAGCTGAAGTAGAACATCTGCTCTGGGTGTGCTCCATTGGCCTAGAGCTGCCTGGCCCAAAGGGCCGCCTTGTTTGCAAAGGGGATGAGAGGCCCCAAAGCATCTTGCTTCCAGCTCTTCGGGAAGCTAAGAAGCATCTGGCGTTGCCCAGTGATCTTACAGCCTACCGGGAACATCTCTTACCAAGGCCTGTGAAACGCAGTTTGTTGGTGGCCTGAACTGGCCGAAGTAGAACTTCTGCTCTGGGTGTGCTCCACTGGCCTAGAGCTACCTGGCCCAAAGGGCTGCCTTGATTCCAAAGTGAGAGAGTGGCACCAAAGCATCTTGCTTCCAGCTCTTCGGGAAGCTAAGAAACATCTGGCGTTGCCCAGTGCTCTTACAGCCTACCGGGAACATCTCCTACCAAGGCCTGTGAAACGCAGTTTCCTGGCAGGCCTGATCTGGCTGAAGTAGAACTTCTGCTCTGGGTGTGCTCCATTGCCCTAGAGCTGCCAGGCCCAAAGGTCTGCCTTGTTTCCAAAGACGGAGAGTGGACCCAAAGCATCTTGCTCCCAGCTCTTCGGGAAGCTAAGAAACAGCTGGCTCTGCCCAGTGCTCTTACAGCCTAAGAGAACATGTCTTGGAAAGGCCTGTGAAACGCAGTTTCTTGGCAGGCCTGACCTGGCTGAAGTAGAACTTCTGTTCTGGTTGTGCTACATAGGCCTAGAGCTACCAGGACCTAAGGGCCGCCTTGTTCCCAAAGGGGGAGAGAGGCCCCAAAGCATCTTGCCTCCAGCACTTTGGGAAGCTAAAAAACAACTGGCTCTGCACAGTGCTCTCACAGCCTACCGGCAACGTGACAGAGAAAGGCCTGTGAGACGCAGTTTCTTGGAAGGCCTGATCTGGCTGAGGTAGAACTTCTGCTCTGGGTGTACTCCATTGGCCTAGGGCTGCCAGGCCCAAAGGGCTGCCTTTATTTCCAAAGTGTGAGAGAGGCCCCAAAGCATCTTGCTTCCTGCTCTCTGGGAAGCTAAAACAACTGGCTCTGCACAGTGCTCTCAAAGCCAACCGGGAACGTCACATACAAAGGCCTGTGAAACGCAGCTTCTTGACAGGCCTTATCTGGCTGAGGTAGAACTTGTGCTCTGGGTGTGCTACTTTGGCCTAGAGCTGCCAGGCACAAAGGCTGCTTTGTTTCCAAAGGGGGAGAGAGGCCCCAAATCATGTTGCTTCCAGCTGTTTTTGAAGCTAAGAAACAACTCGCTCTGCCAGGTACTCTTACAGCCTTCCGGGAACACCTCTTACGAAGGCCTGTGAAAAGCAGTTTCTTGGCAGGCCTGATCTGGCTGAGGTAGAACTTCTGCTCTGGGTGTGCTCCATTGCCCTAGAGATGAAAGGCCAAAAGGGCTGCCTTGTTTCCAAAGGGGGAGAGAGGCCCCAAAGCATCTTGCTTCCACCTCTTGGGAAGCTAAGAAACAACTGGCTGTGCCCAGTGCTCTTATAGCCTAAGAGAACATCTCTTATCAAGGCCTGTGAAACGCACTGTCTAGGCAGGCCTGATCTGGAAGAAGTAGAACTTCTGCTCTGGTTGTGCTCCATTGCCCTAGAGCTGCCAGACCCAACGTGCTGCCTTGTTTCCAAAGGGGCAGAGAGGCCCCAAAGCGTCTTGCTTCCAGCTGTTTGGGAAACAAGGAAACAACTGGCTCTGCACCGTGCTCTCACAGCCTACCGGGAACGTCACATACAAAGGCCTCTGAAACGCAGTTCCTTGGCAGGCCTGATCTGGCTGAAGTAGGACTTCTGCTCTGGGTGTGCTCCATTGGCCTAGAGCTGAAAGGCCCAAAGGGATGCCTTGTTTGCAAAGGGGCAGAGAGGCCCCAAAGCATCTTGCTTCCAGCTCTTTGGGAAGCTAAGAAACAACTGTCTCTGCCCAGTGCTCTAACAGAGTACCGGCAACATCTCTTACCAAAGCCTTTGAAACGCAGTTTCTTGGCAGGCCTTATCTGGCTGAGGTAGAACTTCTGCTCTGGGTGTGCTCCATTGGCCTAGAGCTGAAAGGCCCAAAGGTCGGCCTTGTTGGCAAAGGGGCAGGGAGCCCCCAAAGCATCTTGCTTCCAGCTCTTTGGGAAGCTAAGAAACAACTGGCTCTGCCCAGTGCTCTTACAGCCTACGAGAAAATCTCTTACCAAGGCCCGTGAAACGCACTTTGTTGGTGGCCTGATCTAGCTGAAGTAGAACATCTGCTCTGGGTGTGCTCCATTGGCCTAGAGCTGCCTGGCCCAAAGGGCCGCCTTGTTTGCAAAGGGGATGAGAGGCCCCAAAGCATCTTGCTTCCAGCTCTTCGGGAAGCTAAGAAGCATCTGGCGTTGCCCAGTGATCTTACAGCCTACCGGGAACATCTCTTACCAAGGCCTGTGAAACGCAGTTTGTTGGTGGCCTGAACTGGCCGAAGTAGAACTTCTGCTCTGGGTGTGCTCCACTGGCCTAGAGCTACCTGCCCCAAAGGGCTGCCTTGATTCCAAAGTGAGAGAGTGGCACCAAAGCATCTTGCTTCCAGCTCTTCGGGAAGCTAAGAAACATCTGGCGTTGCCCAGTGCTCTTACAGCCTACCGGGAACATCTCCTACCAAGGCCTGTGAAACGCAGTTTCCTGGCAGGCCTGATCTGGCTGAAGTAGAACTTCTGCTCTGGGTGTGCTCCATTGCCCTAGAGCTGCCAGGCCCAAAGGTCTGCCTTGTTTCCAAAGACGGAGAGTGGACCCAAAGCATCTTGCTCCCAGCTCTTCGGGAAGCTAAGAAACAGCTGGCTCTGCCCAGTGCTCTTACAGCCTAAGAGAACATGTCTTTGAAAGGCCTGTGAAACGCAGTTTCTTGGCAGGCCTGACCTGGCTGAAGTAGAACTTCTGTTCTGGTTGTGCTACATAGGCCTAGAGCTACCAGGACCTAAGGGCCGCCTTGTTTCCAAAGGGGGAGAGAGGCCCCAAAGCATCTTGCCTCCAGCACTTTGGGAAGCTAAAAAACAACTGGCTCTGCACAGTGCTCTCACAGCCTACCGGCAACGTGACAGAGAAAGGCCTGTGAGACGCAGTTTCTTGGAAGGCCTGATCTGGCTGAGGTAGAACTTCTGCTCTGGGTGTACTCCATTGGCCTAGGGCTGCCAGGCCCAAAGGGCTGCCTTTATTTCCAAAGTCTGAGAGAGGCCCCAAAGCATCTTGCTTCCTGCTCTCTGGGAAGCTAAAACAACTGGCTCTGCACAGTGCTCTCAAAGCCAACCGGGAACGTCACATACAAAGGCCTGTGAAACGCAGCTTCTTGACAGGCCTTATCTGGCTGAGGTAGAACTTGTGCTCTGGGTGTGCTACTTTGGCCTAGAGCTGCCAGGCACAAAGGCTGCTTTGTTTCCAAAGGGGGAGAGAGGCCCCAAATCATGTTGCTTCCAGCTGTTTTTGAAGCTAAGAAACAACTCGCTCTGCCAGGTACTCTTACAGCCTTCCGGGAACACCTCTTACGAAGGCCTGTGAAAAGCAGTTTCTTGGCAGGCCTGATCTGGCTGAGGTAGAACTTCTGCTCTGGGTGTGCTCCATTGCCCTAGAGATGAAAGGCCAAAAGGGCTGCCTTGTTTCCAAAGGGGGAGAGAGGCCCCAAAGCATCTTGCTTCCACCTCTTGGGAAGCTAAGAAACAACTGGCTGTGCCCAGTGCTCTTATAGCCTAAGAGAACATCTCTTATCAAGGCCTGTGAAACGCACTGTCTAGGCAGGCCTGATCTGGAAGAAGTAGAACTTCTGCTCTGGTTGTGCTCCATTGCCCTAGAGCTGCCAGACCCAACGTGCTGCCTTGTTTCCAAAGGGGCAGAGAGGCCCCAAAGCGTCTTGCTTCCAGCTGTTTGGGAAACAAGGAAACAACTGGCTCTGCACCGTGCTCTCACAGCCTACCGGGAACGTCACATACAAAGGCCTCTGAAACGCAGTTCCTTGGCAGGCCTGATCTGGCTGAAGTAGGACTTCTGCTCTGGGTGTGCTCCATTGGCCTAGAGCTGAAAGGCCCAAAGGGATGCCTTGTTTGCAAAGGGGCAGAGAGGCCCCAAAGCATCTTGCTTCCAGCTCTTTGGGAAGCTAAGAAACAACTGTCTCTGCCCAGTGCTCTAACAGAGTACCGGCAACATCTCTTACCAAAGCCTTTGAAACGCAGTTTCTTGGTAGGCCTTATCTGGCTGAGGTAGAACTTCTGCTCTGGGTGTGCTCCATTGGCCTAGAGCTGAAAGGCCCAAAGGTCGGCCTTGTTGGCAAAGGGGCAGGGAGCCCCCAAAGCATCTTGCTTCCAGCTCTTTGGGAAGCTAAGAAACAACTGGCTCTGCCCAGTGCTCTTACAGCCTACGAGAAAATCTCTTACCAAGGCCTGTGAAACGCACTTTGTTGGTGGCCTGATCTAGCTGAAGTGGAACTTCTGCTCTGGGTGTGCTCCATTGGCCTAGAGCTGCCTGGCCCAAAGGGCCGCCTTGTTTGCAAAGGGGATGAGAGGCCCCAAAGCATCTTGCTTCCAGCTCTTCGGGAAGCTAAGAAGCATCTGGCGTTGCCCAGTGATCTTACAGCCTACCGGGAACATCTCTTACCAAGGCCTGTGAAACGCAGTTTGTTGGTGGCCTGAACTGGCCGAAGTAGAACTTCTGCTCTGGGTGTGCTCCACTGGCCTAGAGCTACCTGCCCCAAAGGGCTGCCTTGATTCCAAAGTGAGAGAGTGGCACCAAAGCATCTTGCTTCCAGCTCTTCGGGAAGCTAAGAAACATCTGGCGTTGCCCAGTGCTCTTACAGCCTACCGGGAACATCTCTTACCAAGGCCTGTGAAACGCAGTTTCCTGGCAGGCCTGATCTGGCTGAAGTAGAACTTCTGCTCTGGGTGTGCTCCATTGCCCTAGAGCTGCCAGGCCCAAGGTGCTGCCTTGTTTCCAAAGGGGCAGAGAGGCCCCAAAGCATCTTGCTTCCAGCTCTCTGGGAAGCTAAGAACCAACTCGCTCTGGCCCGTGCTCTTACAGCCTACCAGGAACATGTCTTTGAAAGGCCTGTGAAACGCAGTTTCTTGGCAGGCCTCATCGGGCTGAAGTAGAACTCCGGCTCTGGGTGTGCTCCATTGCCCTAGAGCTGCCAGGCCCAAAGTGCTGCCCTGTTTCCAAGGGGCAGAGAGGCCCAAAGCATCTTGCTTCCCGGTCTTTGCGAAGCTAAGAAACAACTGGCTCTGCCCAGTGCTCTTACACCTACCGGGAACATCTCTTACCAAGGCCTGTCAAACGCTGTTTCTTTGCAGGCCTGATCAGGCTGAAGTAGAACTCCTGCTCTGCGTGTGCTCCATTGGCCTAGAGCTTCCCGACCCAAAAGGCTGCCTTGTTCCCAAACGGGCAGAGGGGTCCCAAGCATCTTGCTTCCAGCTTTTCAGGAAGGTAAGAAACAACTGGCTCTGCCCAGTGCTCTTACAGCCTACCGGGAACATCTCTTCCCAAGGCCTGTGAAACGCAGTTTCTTGGCAGGCCTGATCTGGCTGAAGTAGAACTCCTGCTCTGGGCGTGCTACTTTGGCCTAGAGCTGCCAGGCCCAAAGGGCCGCCTTGTTTCCAAAGGGGCTGAGAATCCCCAAAGTATCTTGCTTCCAAATCTTTGGGAAGCTAAGAAACAACTGGCTCTGCACAGTGCTCTCACAGCCTACCGGCAATGTGACAGAGAAAGGCCTGTGAGACGCAGTTTCTTGGAAGGCCTGATCTGGCTGAGGTAGAACTTCTGCTCTGGGTGTACTCCATTGGCCTAGGGCTGCCAGGCCCAAAGGGCTGCCTTTATTTCCAAAGTGTGAGAGAGGCCCCAAAGCATCTTGCTTCCTGCTCTCTGGGAAGCTGAAACAACTGGCTCTGCACAGTGCTCTCAAAGCCAACCGGGAACGTCACATACAAAGGCCTGTGAAACGCAGCTTCTTGACAGGCCTTATCTGGCTGAGGTAGAACTTGTGCTCTGGGTGTGCTACTTTGGCCTAGAGCTGCCAGGCACAAAGGCTGCTTTGTTTCCAAAGGGGGAGAGAGGCCCCAAATCATGTTGCTTCCAGCTGTTTTTGAAGCTAAGAAACAACTCGCTCTGCCAGGTACTCTTACAGCCTTCCGGGAACACCTCTTACGAAGGCCTGTGAAAAGCAGTTTCTTGGCAGGCCTGATCTGGCTGAGGTAGAACTTCTGCTCTGGGTGTGCTCCATTGCCCTAGAGATGAAAGGCCAAAAGGGCTGCCTTGTTTCCAAAGGGGGAGAGAGGCCCCAAAGCATCTTGCTTCCACCTCTTGGGAAGCTAAGAAACAACTGGCTGTGCCCTGTGCTCTTATAGCCTAAGAGAACATCTCTTATCAAGGCCTGTGAAACGCACTGTCTAGGCAGGCCTGATCTGGAAGAAGTAGAACTTCTGCTCTGGTTGTGCTCCATTGCCCTAGAGCTGCCAGACCCAACGTGCTGCCTTGTTTCCAAAGGGGCAGAGAGGCCCCAAAGCGTCTTGCTTCCAGCTGTTTGGGAAACAAGGAAACAACTGGCTCTGCACCGTGCTCTCACAGCCTACCGGGAACGTCACATACAAAGGCCTCTGAAACGCAGTTCCTTGGCAGGCCTGATCTGGCTGAAGTAGGACTTCTGCTCTGGGTGTGCTCCATTGGCCTAGAGCTGAAAGGCCCAAAGGGATGCCTTGTTTGCAAAGGGGCAGAGAGGCCCCAAAGCATCTTGCTTCCAGCTCTTTGGGAAGCTAAGAAACAACTGTCTCTGCCCAGTGCTCTAACAGAGTACCGGCAACATCTCTTACCAAAGCCTTTGAAACGCAGTTTCTTGGCAGGCCTTATCTGGCTGAGGTAGAACTTCTGCTCTGGGTGTGCTCCATTGGCCTAGAGCTGAAAGGCCCAAAGGTCGGCCTTGTTGGCAAAGGGGCAGGGAGCCCCCAAAGCATCTTGCTTCCAGCTCTTTGGGAAGCTAAGAAACAACTGGCTCTGCCCAGTGCTCTTACAGCCTAAGAGACAATCTCTTACCAAGGCCTGTGAAATGCACTTTGTTGGTGGCCTGATCTAGCTGAAGTAGAACTTCTGCTCTGGGTGTGCTGCATTGGCCTAGAGCTGCCTGGCCCAAAGGGCCGCCTTGTTTGCAAAGGGGATGAGAGGCCCCAAAGCATCTTGCTTCCAGCTCTTCGGGAAGCTAAGAAACATCTGGCGTTGCCCAGTGATCTTACAGCCTACCGGGAACATCTCTTACCAAGGCCTGTGAAACGCAGTTTGTTGGTGGCCTGAACTGGCCGAAGTAGAACTTCTGCTCTGGGTGTGCTCCACTGGCCTAGAGCTACCTGGCCCAAAGGGCTGCCTTGATTCCAAAGTGAGAGAGTGGCACCAAAGCATCTTGCTTCCAGCTCTTCGGGAAGCTAAGAAACATCTGGCGTTGCCCAGTGCTCTTACAGCCTACCGGGAACATCTCTTACCAAGGCCTGTGAAACGCAGTTTCCTGGCAGGCCTGATCTGGCTGAAGTAGAACTTCTGCTCTGGGTGTGCTCCATTGCCCTAGAGCTGCCAGGCCCAAGGTGCTGCCTTGTTTCCAAAGGGGCAGAGAGGCCCCAAAGCATCTTGCTTCCAGCTCTCTGGGAAGCTAAGAACCAACTCGCTCTGGCCCGTGCTCTTACAGCCTACCGGGAACATGTCTTTGAAAGGCCTGTGAAACGCAGTTTCTTGGCAGGCCTCATCTGGCTGAAGTAGAACTCCGGCTCTGGGTGTGCTCCATTGCCCTAGAGCTGCCAGGCCCAAAGTGCTGCCCTGTTTCCAAGGGGCAGAGAGGCCCAAAGCATCTTGCTTCCCGGTCTTTGCGAAGCTAAGAAACAACTGGCTCTGCCCAGTGCTCTTACACCTACCGGGAACATCTCTTACCAAGGCCTGTCAAACGCTGTTTCTTTGCAGGCCTGATCAGGCTGAAGTAGAACTCCTGCTCTGCGTGTGCTCCATTGGCCTAGAGCTTCCCGACCCAAAAGGCTGCCTTGTTCCCAAACGGGCAGAGGGGTCCCAAGCATCTTGCTTCCAGCTTTTCAGGAAGGTAAGAAACAACTGGCTCTGCCCAGTGCTCTTACAGCCTACCGGGAACATCTCTTCCCAAGGCCTGTGAAACGCAGTTTCCTGGCAGGCCTGATCTGGCTGAAGTAGAACTTCTGCTCTGTGTGTGCTCCATTACCCTAGAGCTGCCAGGCCCAAAGGGCTGCCTTGTTTCCAAAGACGGAGAGTGGACCCAAAGCATCTTGCTCCCAGCTCTTCGGGAAGCTAAGAAACAGCTGGCTCTGCCCAGTGCTCTTACAGCCTAAGAGAACATGTCTTGGAAAGGCCTGTGAAACGCAGTTTCTTGGCAGGCCTGACCTGGCTGAAGTAGAACTTCTGTTCTGGTTGTGCTACATAGGCCTAGAGCTACCAGGACCTAAGGGCCGCCTTGTTTCCAAAGGGGGAGAGAGGCCCCAAAGCATCTTGCCTCCAGCACTTTGGGAAGCTAAAAAACAACTGGCTCTGCACAGTGCTCTCACAGCCTACCGGCAACGTGACAGAGAAAGGCCTGTGAGACGCAGTTTCTTGGAAGGCCTGATCTGGCTGAGGTAGAACTTCTGCTCTGGGTGTACTCCATTGGCCTAGGGCTGCCAGGCCCAAAGGGCTGCCTTTATTTCCAAAGTGTGAGAGAGGCCCCAAAGCATCTTGCTTCCTGCTCTCTGGGAAGCTAAAACAACTGGCTCTGCACAGTGCTCTCAAAGCCAACCGGGAACGTCACATACAAAGGCCTGTGAAACGCAGCTTCTTGACAGGCCTTATCTGGCTGAGGTAGAACTTGTGCTCTGGGTGTGCTACTTTGGCCTAGAGCTGCCAGGCACAAAGGCTGCTTTGTTTCCAAAGGGGGAGAGAGGCCCCAAATCATGTTGCTTCCAGCTGTTTTTGAAGCTAAGAAACAACTCGCTCTGCCAGGTACTCTTACAGCCTTCCGGGAACACCTCTTACGAAGGCCTGTGAAAAGCAGTTTCTTGGCAGGCCTGATCTGGCTGAGGTAGAACTTCTGCTCTGGGTGTGCTCCATTGCCCTAGAGATGAAAGGCCAAAAGGGCTGCCTTGTTTCCAAAGGGGGAGAGAGGCCCCAAAGCATCTTGCTTCCACCTCTTGGGAAGCTAAGAAACAACTGGCTGTGCCCAGTGCTCTTATAGCCTAAGAGAACATCTCTTATCAAGGCCTGTGAAACGCACTGTCTAGGCAGGCCTGATCTGGAAGAAGTAGAACTTCTGCTCTGGTTGTGCTCCATTGCCCTAGAGCTGCCAGACCCAACGTGCTGCCTTGTTTCCAAAGGGGCAGAGAGGCCCCAAAGCATCTTGCTTCCAGCTCTTTGGGAAGCTAAGAAACAACTGTCTCTGCCCAGTGCTCTAACAGAGTACCGGCAACATCTCTTACCAAAGCCTTTGAAACGCAGTTTCTTGGCAGGCCTTATCTGGCTGAGGTAGAACTTCTGCTCTGGGTGTGCTCCATTGGCCTAGAGCTGAAAGGCCCAAAGGTCGGCCTTGTTGGCAAAGGGGCAGGGAGCCCCCAAAGCATCTTGCTTCCAGCTCTTTGGGAAGCTAAGAAACAACTGGCTCTGCCCAGTGCTCTTACAGCCTACGAGAAAATCTCTTACCAAGGCCCGTGAAACGCACTTTGTTGGTGGCCTGATCTAGCTGAAGTAGAACATCTGCTCTGGGTGTGCTCCATTGGCCTAGAGCTGCCTGGCCCAAAGGGCCGCCTTGTTTGCAAAGGGGATGAGAGGCCCCAAAGCATCTTGCTTCCAGCTCTTCGGGAAGCTAAGAAGCATCTGGCGTTGCCCAGTGATCTTACAGCCTACCGGGAACATCTCTTACCAAGGCCTGTGAAACGCAGTTTGTTGGTGGCCTGAACTGGCCGAAGTAGAACTTCTGCTCTGGGTGTGCTCCACTGGCCTAGAGCTACCTGCCCCAAAGGGCTGCCTTGATTCCAAAGTGAGAGAGTGGCACCAAAGCATCTTGCTTCCAGCTCTTCGGGAAGCTAAGAAACATCTGGCGTTGCCCAGTGCTCTTACAGCCTACCGGGAACATCTCCTACCAAGGCCTGTGAAACGCAGTTTCCTGGCAGGCCTGATCTGGCTGAAGTAGAACTTCTGCTCTGGGTGTGCTCCATTGCCCTAGAGCTGCCAGGCCCAAAGGTCTGCCTTGTTTCCAAAGACGGAGAGTGGACCCAAAGCATCTTGCTCCCAGCTCTTCGGGAAGCTAAGAAACAGCTGGCTCTGCCCAGTGCTCTTACAGCCTAAGAGAACATGTCTTTGAAAGGCCTGTGAAACGCAGTTTCTTGGCAGGCCTGACCTGGCTGAAGTAGAACTTCTGTTCTGGTTGTGCTACATAGGCCTAGAGCTACCAGGACCTAAGGGCCGCCTTGTTCCCAAAGGGGGAGAGAGGCCCCAAAGCATCTTGCCTCCAGCACTTTGGGAAGCTAAAAAACAACTGGCTCTGCACAGTGCTCTCACAGCCTACCGGCAACGTGACAGAGAAAGGCCTGTGAGACGCAGTTTCTTGGAAGGCCTGATCTGGCTGAGGTAGAACTTCTGCTCTGGGTGTACTCCATTGGCCTAGGGCTGCCAGGCCCAAAGGGCTGCCTTTATTTCCAAAGTGTGAGAGAGGCCCCAAAGCATCTTGCTTCCTGCTCTCTGGGAAGCTAAAACAACTGGCTCTGCACAGTGCTCTCAAAGCCAACCGGGAACGTCACATACAAAGGCCGGTGAAACGCAGCTTCTTGACAGGCCTTATCTGGCTGAGGTAGAACTTGTGCTCTGGGTGTGCTACTTTGGCCTAGAGCTGCCAGGCACAAAGGCTGCTTTGTTTCCAAAGGGGGAGAGAGGCCCCAAATCATGTTGCTTCCAGCTGTTTTTGAAGCTAAGAAACAACTCGCTCTGCCAGGTACTCTTACAGCCTTCCGGGAACACCTCTTACGAAGGCCTGTGAAAAGCAGTTTCTTGGCAGGCCTGATCTGGCTGAGGTAGAACTTCTGCTCTGGGTGTGCTCCATTGCCCTAGAGATGAAAGGCCAAAAGGGCTGCCTTGTTTCCAAAGGGGGAGAGAGGCCCCAAAGCATCTTGCTTCCACCTCTTGGGAAGCTAAGAAACAACTGGCTGTGCCCAGTGCTCTTATAGCCTAAGAGAACATCTCTTATCAAGGCCTGTGAAACGCACTGTCTAGGCAGGCCTGATCTGGAAGAAGTAGAACTTCTGCTCTGGTTGTGCTCCATTGCCCTAGAGCTGCCAGACCCAACGTGCTGCCTTGTTTCCAAAGGGGCAGAGAGGCCCCAAAGCGTCTTGCTTCCAGCTGTTTGGGAAACAAGGAAACAACTGGCTCTGCACCGTGCTCTCACAGCCTACCGGGAACGTCACATACAAAGGCCTCTGAAACGCAGTTCCTTGGCAGGCCTGATCTGGCTGAAGTAGGACTTCTGCTCTGGGTGTGCTCCATTGGCCTAGAGCTGAAAGGCCCAAAGGGATGCCTTGTTTGCAAAGGGGCAGAGAGGCCCCAAAGCATCTTGCTTCCAGCTCTTTGGGAAGCTAAGAAACAACTGTCTCTGCCCAGTGCTCTAACAGAGTACCGGCAACATCTCTTACCAAAGCCTTTGAAACGCAGTTTCTTGGCAGGCCTTATCTGGCTGAGGTAGAACTTCTGCTCTGGGTGTGCTCCATTGGCCTAGAGCTGAAAGGCCCAAAGGTCGGCCTTGTTGGCAAAGGGGCAGGGAGCCCCCAAAGCATCTTGCTTCCAGCTCTTTGGGAAGCTAAGAAACAACTGGCTCTGCCCAGTGCTCTTACAGCCTACGAGAAAATCTCTTACCAAGGCCCGTGAAACGCACTTTGTTGGTGGCCTGATCTAGCTGAAGTAGAACATCTGCTCTGGGTGTGCTCCATTGGCCTAGAGCTGCCTGGCCCAAAGGGCCGCCTTGTTTGCAAAGGGGATGAGAGGCCCCAAAGCATCTTGCTTCCAGCTCTTCGGGAAGCTAAGAAGCATCTGGCGTTGCCCAGTGATCTTACAGCCTACCGGGAACATCTCTTACCAAGGCCTGTGAAACGCAGTTTGTTGGTGGCCTGAACTGGCCGAAGTAGAACTTCTGCTCTGGGTGTGCTCCACTGGCCTAGAGCTACCTGCCCCAAAGGGCTGCCTTGATTCCAAAGTGAGAGAGTGGCACCAAAGCATCTTGCTTCCAGCTCTTCGGGAAGCTAAGAAACATCTGGCGTTGCCCAGTGCTCTTACAGCCTACCGGGAACATCTCCTACCAAGGCCTGTGAAACGCAGTTTCCTGGCAGGCCTGATCTGGCTGAAGTAGAACTTCTGCTCTGGGTGTGCTCCATTGCCCTAGAGCTGCCAGGCCCAAAGGTCTGCCTTGTTTCCAAAGACGGAGAGTGGACCCAAAGCATCTTGCTCCCAGCTCTTCGGGAAGCTAAGAAACAGCTGGCTCTGCCCAGTGCTCTTACAGCCTAAGAGAACATGTCTTTGAAAGGCCTGTGAAACGCAGTTTCTTGGCAGGCCTGACCTGGCTGAAGTAGAACTTCTGTTCTGGTTGTGCTACATAGGCCTAGAGCTACCAGGACCTAAGGGCCGCCTTGTTTCCAAAGGGGGAGAGAGGCCCCAAAGCATCTTGCCTCCAGCACTTTGGGAAGCTAAAAAACAACTGGCTCTGCACAGTGCTCTCACAGCCTACCGGCAACGTGACAGAGAAAGGCCTGTGAGACGCAGTTTCTTGGAAGGCCTGATCTGGCTGAGGTAGAACTTCTGCTCTGGGTGTACTCCATTGGCCTAGGGCTGCCAGGCCCAAAGGGCTGCCTTTATTTCCAAAGTCTGAGAGAGGCCCCAAAGCATCTTGCTTCCTGCTCTCTGGGAAGCTAAAACAACTGGCTCTGCACAGTGCTCTCAAAGCCAACCGGGAACGTCACATACAAAGGCCTGTGAAACGCAGCTTCTTGACAGGCCTTATCTGGCTGAGGTAGAACTTGTGCTCTGGGTGTGCTACTTTGGCCTAGAGCTGCCAGGCACAAAGGCTGCTTTGTTTCCAAAGGGGGAGAGAGGCCCCAAATCATGTTGCTTCCAGCTGTTTTTGAAGCTAAGAAACAACTCGCTCTGCCAGGTACTCTTACAGCCTTCCGGGAACACCTCTTACGAAGGCCTGTGAAAAGCAGTTTCTTGGCAGGCCTGATCTGGCTGAGGTAGAACTTCTGCTCTGGGTGTGCTCCATTGCCCTAGAGATGAAAGGCCAAAAGGGCTGCCTTGTTTCCAAAGGGGGAGAGAGGCCCCAAAGCATCTTGCTTCCACCTCTTGGGAAGCTAAGAAACAACTGGCTGTGCCCAGTGCTCTTATAGCCTAAGAGAACATCTCTTATCAAGGCCTGTGAAACGCACTGTCTAGGCAGGCCTGATCTGGAAGAAGTAGAACTTCTGCTCTGGTTGTGCTCCATTGCCCTAGAGCTGCCAGACCCAACGTGCTGCCTTGTTTCCAAAGGGGCAGAGAGGCCCCAAAGCGTCTTGCTTCCAGCTGTTTGGGAAACAAGGAAACAACTGGCTCTGCACCGTGCTCTCACAGCCTACCGGGAACGTCACATACAAAGGCCTCTGAAACGCAGTTCCTTGGCAGGCCTGATCTGGCTGAAGTAGGACTTCTGCTCTGGGTGTGCTCCATTGGCCTAGAGCTGAAAGGCCCAAAGGGATGCCTTGTTTGCAAAGGGGCAGAGAGGCCCCAAAGCATCTTGCTTCCAGCTCTTTGGGAAGCTAAGAAACAACTGTCTCTGCCCAGTGCTCTAACAGAGTACCGGCAACATCTCTTACCAAAGCCTTTGAAACGCAGTTTCTTGGCAGGCCTTATCTGGCTGAGGTAGAACTTCTGCTCTGGGTGTGCTCCATTGGCCTAGAGCTGAAAGGCCCAAAGGTCGGCCTTGTTGGCAAAGGGGCAGGGAGCCCCCAAAGCATCTTGCTTCCAGCTCTTTGGGAAGCTAAGAAACAACTGGCTCTGCCCAGTGCTCTTACAGCCTACGAGAAAATCTCTTACCAAGGCCTGTGAAACGCACTTTGTTGGTGGCCTGATCTAGCTGAAGTGGAACTTCTGCTCTGGGTGTGCTCCATTGGCCTAGAGCTGCCTGGCCCAAAGGGCCGCCTTGTTTGCAAAGGGGATGAGAGGCCCCAAAGCATCTTGCTTCCAGCTCTTCGGGAAGCTAAGAAGCATCTGGCGTTGCCCAGTGATCTTACAGCCTACCGGGAACATCTCTTACCAAGGCCTGTGAAACGCAGTTTGTTGGTGGCCTGAACTGGCCGAAGTAGAACTTCTGCTCTGGGTGTGCTCCACTGGCCTAGAGCTACCTGCCCCAAAGGGCTGCCTTGATTCCAAAGTGAGAGAGTGGCACCAAAGCATCTTGCTTCCAGCTCTTCGGGAAGCTAAGAAACATCTGGCGTTGCCCAGTGCTCTTACAGCCTACCGGGAACATCTCCTACCAAGGCCTGTGAAACGCAGTTTCCTGGCAGGCCTGATCTGGCTGAAGTAGAACTTCTGCTCTGGGTGTGCTCCATTGCCCTAGAGCTGCCAGGCCCAAAGGGCTGCCTTGTTTCCAAAGACGGAGAGTGGACCCAAAGCATCTTGCTCCCAGCTCTTCGGGAAGCTAAGAAACAGCTGGCTCTGCCCAGTGCTCTTACAGCCTAAGAGAACATGTCTTGGAAAGGCCTGTGAAACGCAGTTTCTTGGAAGGCCTGACCTGGCTGAAGTAGAACTTCTGTTCTGGTTGTGCTACATAGGCCTAGAGCTACCAGGACCTAAGGGCCGCCTTGTTTCCAAAGGGGGAGAGAGGCCCCAAAGCATCTTGCCTCCAGCACTTTGGGAAGCTAAAAAACAACTGGCTCTGCACAGTGCTCTCACAGCCTACCGGCAACGTGACAGAGAAAGGCCTGTGAGACGCAGTTTCTTGGAAGGCCTGATCTGGCTGAGGTAGAACTTCTGCTCTGGGTGTACTCCATTGGCCTAGGGCTGCCAGGCCCAAAGGGCTGCCTTTATTTCCAAAGTGTGAGAGAGGCCCCAAAGCATCTTGCTTCCTGCTCTCTGGGAAGCTAAAACAACTGGCTCTGCACAGTGCTCTCAAAGCCAACCGGGAACGTCACATACAAAGGCCGGTGAAACGCAGCTTCTTGACAGGCCTTATCTGGCTGAGGTAGAACTTGTGCTCTGGGTGTGCTACTTTGGCCTAGAGCTGCCAGGCACAAAGGCTGCTTTGTTTCCAAAGGGGGAGAGAGGCCCCAAATCATGTTGCTTCCAGCTGTTTTTGAAGCTAAGAAACAACTCGCTCTGCCAGGTACTCTTACAGCCTTCCGGGAACACCTCTTACGAAGGCCTGTGAAAAGCAGTTTCTTGGCAGGCCTGATCTGGCTGAGGTAGAACTTCTGCTCTGGGTGTGCTCCATTGCCCTAGAGATGAAAGGCCAAAAGGGCTGCCTTGTTTCCAAAGGGGGAGAGAGGCCCCAAAGCATCTTGCTTCCACCTCTTGGGAAGCTAAGAAACAACTGGCTGTGCCCAGTGCTCTTATAGCCTAAGAGAACATCTCTTATCAAGGCCTGTGAAACGCACTGTCTAGGCAGGCCTGATCTGGAAGAAGTAGAACTTCTGCTCTGGTTGTGCTCCATTGCCCTAGAGCTGCCAGACCCAACGTGCTGCCTTGTTTCCAAAGGGGCAGAGAGGCCCCAAAGCGTCTTGCTTCCAGCTGTTTGGGAAACAAGGAAACAACTGGCTCTGCACCGTGCTCTCACAGCCTACCGGGAACGTCACATACAAAGGCCTCTGAAACGCAGTTCCTTGGCAGGCCTGATCTGGCTGAAGTAGGACTTCTGCTCTGGGTGTGCTCCATTGGCCTAGAGCTGAAAGGCCCAAAGGGATGCCTTGTTTGCAAAGGGGCAGAGAGGCCCCAAAGCATCTTGCTTCCAGCTCTTTGGGAAGCTAAGAAAGAACTGTCTCTGCCCAGTGCTCTAACAGAGTACCGGCAACATCTCTTACCAAAGCCTTTGAAACGCAGTTTCTTGGCAGGCCTTATCTGGCTGAGGTAGAACTTCTGCTCTGGGTGTGCTCCATTGGCCTAGAGCTGAAAGGCCCAAAGGTCGGCCTTGTTGGCAAAGGGGCAGGGAGCCCCCAAAGCATCTTGCTTCCAGCTCTTTGGGAAGCTAAGAAACAACTGGCTCTGCCCAGTGCTCTTAGAGCCTAAGAGACAATCTCTTACCAAGGCCTGTGAAATGCACTTTGTTGGTGGCCTGATCTAGCTGAAGTAGAACTTCTGCTCTGGGTGTGCTCCATTGGCCTAGAGCTGCCTGGCCCAAAGGGCCGCCTTGTTTGCAAAGGGGATGAGAGGCCCCAAAGCATCTTGCTTCCAGCTCTCGGGAAGCTAAGAAACATCTGGCGTTGCCCAGTGCTCTTACAGCCTACCGGGAAAATCTCTTACCAAGGCCTGTGAAACGCAGTTTGTTGGTGGCCTGAACTGGCCGAAGTAGAACTTCTGCTCTGGGTGTGCTCCACTGGCCTAGAGCTACCTGCCCCAAAGGGCTGCCTTGATTCCAAAGTGAGAGAGTGGCACCCAAGCATCTTGCTTCCAGCTCTTCGGGAAGCTAAGAAACATCTGGCGTTGCCCAGTGCTCTTACAGCCTACCGGGAACATCTCTTACCAAGGCCTGTGAAACGCAGTTTCCTGGCAGGCCTGATCTGGCTGAAGTAGAACTTCTGCTCTGGGTGTGCTCCATTGCCCTAGAGCTGCCAGGCCCAAGGTGCTGCCTTGTTTCCAAAGGGGCAGAGAGGCCCCAAAGCATCTTGCTTCCAGCTCTCTGGGAAGCTAAGAACCAACTCGCTCTGGCCCGTGCTCTTACAGCCTACCAGGAACATGTCTTTGAAAGGCCTGTGAAACGCAGTTTCTTGGCAGGCCTCATCGGGCTGAAGTAGAACTCCGGCTCTGGGTGTGCTCCATTGCCCTAGAGCTGCCAGGCCCAAAGTGCTGCCCTGTTTCCAAGGGGCAGAGAGGCCCAAAGCATCTTGCTTCCCGGTCTTTGCGAAGCTAAGAAACAACTGGCTCTGCCCAGTGCTCTTACACCTACCGGGAACATCTCTTACCAAGGCCTGTCAAACGCTGTTTCTTTGCAGGCCTGATCAGGCTGAAGTAGAACTCCTGCTCTGCGTGTGCTCCATTGGCCTAGAGCTTCCCGACCCAAAAGGCTGCCTTGTTCCCAAACGGGCAGAGGGGTCCCAAGCATCTTGCTTCCAGCTTTTCAGGAAGGTAAGAAACAACTGGCTCTGCCCAGTGCTCTTACAGCCTACCGGGAACATCTCTTCCCAAGGCCTGTGAAACGCAGTTTCTTGGCAGGCCTGATCTGGCTGAAGTAGAACTCCTGCTCTGGGCGTGCTACTTTGGCCTAGAGCTGCCAGGCCCAAAGGGCCGCCTTGTTTCCAAAGGGGCTGAGAATCCCCAAAGTATCTTGCTTCCAAATCTTTGGGAAGCTAAGAAACAACTGGCTCTGCACAGTGCTCTCACAGCCTACCGGCAACGTGACAGAGAAAGGCCTGTGAGACGCAGTTTCTTGGAAGGCCTGATCTGGCTGAGGTAGAACTTCTGCTCTGGGTGTACTCCATTGGCCTAGGGCTGCCAGGCCCAAAGGGCTGCCTTTATTTCCAAAGTGTGAGAGAGGCCCCAAAGCATCTTGCTTCCTGCTCTCTGGGAAGCTGAAACAACTGGCTCTGCACAGTGCTCTCAAAGCCAACCGGGAACGTCACATACAAAGGCCTGTGAAACGCAGCTTCTTGACAGGCCTTATCTGGCTGAGGTAGAACTTGTGCTCTGGGTGTGCTACTTTGGCCTAGAGCTGCCAGGCACAAAGGCTGCTTTGTTTCCAAAGGGGGAGAGAGGCCCCAAATCATGTTGCTTCCAGCTGTTTTTGAAGCTAAGAAACAACTCGCTCTGCCAGGTACTCTTACAGCCTTCCGGGAACACCTCTTACGAAGGCCTGTGAAAAGCAGTTTCTTGGCAGGCCTGATCTGGCTGAGGTAGAACTTCTGCTCTGGGTGTGCTCCATTGCCCTAGAGATGAAAGGCCAAAAGGGCTGCCTTGTTTCCAAAGGGGGAGAGAGGCCCCAAAGCATCTTGCTTCCACCTCTTGGGAAGCTAAGAAACAACTGGCTGTGCCCAGTGCTCTTATAGCCTAAGAGAACATCTCTTATCAAGGCCTGTGAAACGCACTGTCTAGGCAGGCCTGATCTGGAAGAAGTAGAACTTCTGCTCTGGTTGTGCTCCATTGCCCTAGAGCTGCCAGACCCAACGTGCTGCCTTGTTTCCAAAGGGGCAGAGAGGCCCCAAAGCGTCTTGCTTCCAGCTGTTTGGGAAACAAGGAAACAACTGGCTCTGCACCGTGCTCTCACAGCCTACCGGGAACGTCACATACAAAGGCCTCTGAAACGCAGTTCCTTGGCAGGCCTGATCTGGCTGAAGTAGGACTTCTGCTCTGGGTGTGCTCCATTGGCCTAGAGCTGAAAGGCCCAAAGGGATGCCTTGTTTGCAAAGGGGCAGAGAGGCCCCAAAGCATCTTGCTTCCAGCTCTTTGGGAAGCTAAGAAACAACTGTCTCTGCCCAGTGCTCTAACAGAGTACCGGCAACATCTCTTACCAAAGCCTTTGAAACGCAGTTTCTTGGCAGGCCTTATCTGGCTGAGGTAGAACTTCTGCTCTGGGTGTGCTCCATTGGCCTAGAGCTGAAAGGCCCAAAGGTCGGCCTTGTTGGCAAAGGGGCAGGGAGCCCCCAAAGCATCTTGCTTCCAGCTCTTTGGGAAGCTAAGAAACAACTGGCTCTGCCCAGTGCTCTTACAGCCTACGAGAAAATCTCTTACCAAGGCCCGTGAAACGCACTTTGTTGGTGGCCTGATCTAGCTGAAGTAGAACATCTGCTCTGGGTGTGCTCCATTGGCCTAGAGCTGCCTGGCCCAAAGGGCCGCCTTGTTTGCAAAGGGGATGAGAGGCCCCAAAGCATCTTGCTTCCAGCTCTTCGGGAAGCTAAGAAGCATCTGGCGTTGCCCAGTGATCTTACAGCCTACCGGGAACATCTCTTACCAAGGCCTGTGAAACGCAGTTTGTTGGTGGCCTGAACTGGCCGAAGTAGAACTTCTGCTCTGGGTGTGCTCCACTGGCCTAGAGCTACCTGCCCCAAAGGGCTGCCTTGATTCCAAAGTGAGAGAGTGGCACCAAAGCATCTTGCTTCCAGCTCTTCGGGAAGCTAAGAAACATCTGGCGTTGCCCAGTGCTCTTACAGCCTACCGGGAACATCTCCTACCAAGGCCTGTGAAACGCAGTTTCCTGGCAGGCCTGATCTGGCTGAAGTAGAACTTCTGCTCTGGGTGTGCTCCATTGCCCTAGAGCTGCCAGGCCCAAAGGTCTGCCTTGTTTCCAAAGACGGAGAGTGGACCCAAAGCATCTTGCTCCCAGCTCTTCGGGAAGCTAAGAAACAGCTGGCTCTGCCCAGTGCTCTTACAGCCTAAGAGAACATGTCTTTGAAAGGCCTGTGAAACGCAGTTTCTTGGCAGGCCTGACCTGGCTGAAGTAGAACTTCTGTTCTGGTTGTGCTACATAGGCCTAGAGCTACCAGGACCTAAGGGCCGCCTTGTTTCCAAAGGGGGAGAGAGGCCCCAAAGCATCTTGCCTCCAGCACTTTGGGAAGCTAAAAAACAACTGGCTCTGCACAGTGCTCTCACAGCCTACCGGCAACGTGACAGAGAAAGGCCTGTGAGACGCAGTTTCTTGGAAGGCCTGATCTGGCTGAGGTAGAACTTCTGCTCTGGGTGTACTCCATTGGCCTAGGGCTGCCAGGCCCAAAGGGCTGCCTTTATTTCCAAAGTCTGAGAGAGGCCCCAAAGCATCTTGCTTCCTGCTCTCTGGGAAGCTAAAACAACTGGCTCTGCACAGTGCTCTCAAAGCCAACCGGGAACGTCACATACAAAGGCCTGTGAAACGCAGCTTCTTGACAGGCCTTATCTGGCTGAGGTAGAACTTGTGCTCTGGGTGTGCTACTTTGGCCTAGAGCTGCCAGGCACAAAGGCTGCTTTGTTTCCAAAGGGGGAGAGAGGCCCCAAATCATGTTGCTTCCAGCTGTTTTTGAAGCTAAGAAACAACTCGCTCTGCCAGGTACTCTTACAGCCTTCCGGGAACACCTCTTACGAAGGCCTGTGAAAAGCAGTTTCTTGGCAGGCCTGATCTGGCTGAGGTAGAACTTCTGCTCTGGGTGTGCTCCATTGCCCTAGAGATGAAAGGCCAAAAGGGCTGCCTTGTTTCCAAAGGGGGAGAGAGGCCCCAAAGCATCTTGCTTCCACCTCTTGGGAAGCTAAGAAACAACTGGCTGTGCCCAGTGCTCTTATAGCCTAAGAGAACATCTCTTATCAAGGCCTGTGAAACGCACTGTCTAGGCAGGCCTGATCTGGAAGAAGTAGAACTTCTGCTCTGGTTGTGCTCCATTGCCCTAGAGCTGCCAGACCCAACGTGCTGCCTTGTTTCCAAAGGGGCAGAGAGGCCCCAAAGCGTCTTGCTTCCAGCTGTTTGGGAAACAAGGAAACAACTGGCTCTGCACCGTGCTCTCACAGCCTACCGGGAACGTCACATACAAAGGCCTCTGAAACGCAGTTCCTTGGCAGGCCTGATCTGGCTGAAGTAGGACTTCTGCTCTGGGTGTGCTCCATTGGCCTAGAGCTGAAAGGCCCAAAGGGATGCCTTGTTTGCAAAGGGGCAGAGAGGCCCCAAAGCATCTTGCTTCCAGCTCTTTGGGAAGCTAAGAAACAACTGTCTCTGCCCAGTGCTCTAACAGAGTACCGGCAACATCTCTTACCAAAGCCTTTGAAACGCAGTTTCTTGGTAGGCCTTATCTGGCTGAGGTAGAACTTCTGCTCTGGGTGTGCTCCATTGGCCTAGAGCTGAAAGGCCCAAAGGTCGGCCTTGTTGGCAAAGGGGCAGGGAGCCCCCAAAGCATCTTGCTTCCAGCTCTTTGGGAAGCTAAGAAACAACTGGCTCTGCCCAGTGCTCTTACAGCCTACGAGAAAATCTCTTACCAAGGCCTGTGAAACGCACTTTGTTGGTGGCCTGATCTAGCTGAAGTGGAACTTCTGCTCTGGGTGTGCTCCATTGGCCTAGAGCTGCCTGGCCCAAAGGGCCGCCTTGTTTGCAAAGGGGATGAGAGGCCCCAAAGCATCTTGCTTCCAGCTCTTCGGGAAGCTAAGAAGCATCTGGCGTTGCCCAGTGATCTTACAGCCTACCGGGAACATCTCTTACCAAGGCCTGTGAAACGCAGTTTGTTGGTGGCCTGAACTGGCCGAAGTAGAACTTCTGCTCTGGGTGTGCTCCACTGGCCTAGAGCTACCTGCCCCAAAGGGCTGCCTTGATTCCAAAGTGAGAGAGTGGCACCAAAGCATCTTGCTTCCAGCTCTTCGGGAAGCTAAGAAACATCTGGCGTTGCCCAGTGCTCTTACAGCCTACCGGGAACATCTCCTACCAAGGCCTGTGAAACGCAGTTTCCTGGCAGGCCTGATCTGGCTGAAGTAGAACTTCTGCTCTGGGTGTGCTCCATTGCCCTAGAGCTGCCAGGCCCAAAGGGCTGCCTTGTTTCCAAAGACGGAGAGTGGACCCAAAGCATCTTGCTCCCAGCTCTTCGGGAAGCTAAGAAACAGCTGGCTCTGCCCAGTGCTCTTACAGCCTAAGAGAACATGTCTTGGAAAGGCCTGTGAAACGCAGTTTCTTGGCAGGCCTGACCTGGCTGAAGTAGAACTTCTGTTCTGGTTGTGCTACATAGGCCTAGAGCTACCAGGACCTAAGGGCCGCCTTGTTTCCAAAGGGGTAGAGAGGCCCCAAAGCATCTTGCCTCCAGCACTTTGGGAAGCTAAAAAACAACTGGCTCTGCACAGTGCTCTCACAGCCTACCGGCAACGTGACAGAGAAAGGCCTGTGAGACGCAGTTTCTTGGAAGGCCTGATCTGGCTGAGGTAGAACTTCTGCTCTGGGTGTACTCCATTGGCCTAGGGCTGCCAGGCCCAAAGGGCTGCCTTTATTTCCAAAGTGTGAGAGAGGCCCCAAAGCATCTTGCTTCCTGCTCTCTGGGAAGCTAAAACAACTGGCTCTGCACAGTGCTCTCAAAGCCAACCGGGAACGTCACATACAAAGGCCTGTGAAACGCAGCTTCTTGACAGGCCTTATCTGGCTGAGGTAGAACTTGTGCTCTGGGTGTGCTACTTTGGCCTAGAGCTGCCAGGCACAAAGGCTGCTTTGTTTCCAAAGGGGGAGAGAGGCCCCAAATCATGTTGCTTCCAGCTGTTTTTGAAGCTAAGAAACAACTCGCTCTGCCAGGTACTCTTACAGCCTTCCGGGAACACCTCTTACGAAGGCCTGTGAAAAGCAGTTTCTTGGCAGGCCTGATCTGGCTGAGGTAGAACTTCTGCTCTGGGTGTGCTCCATTGCCCTAGAGATGAAAGGCCAAAAGGGCTGCCTTGTTTCCAAAGGGGGAGAGAGGCCCCAAAGCATCTTGCTTCCACCTCTTGGGAAGCTAAGAAACAACTGGCTGTGCCCAGTGCTCTTATAGCCTAAGAGAACATCTCTTATCAAGGCCTGTGAAACGCACTGTCTAGGCAGGCCTGATCTGGAAGAAGTAGAACTTCTGCTCTGGTTGTGCTCCATTGCCCTAGAGCTGCCAGACCCAACGTGCTGCCTTGTTTCCAAAGGGGCAGAGAGGCCCCAAAGCGTCTTGCTTCCAGCTGTTTGGGAAACAAGGAAACAACTGGCTCTGCACCGTGCTCTCACAGCCTACCGGGAACGTCACATACAAAGGCCTCTGAAACGCAGTTCCTTGGCAGGCCTGATCTGGCTGAAGTAGGACTTCTGCTCTGGGTGTGCTCCATTGGCCTAGAGCTGAAAGGCCCAAAGGGATGCCTTGTTTGCAAAGGGGCAGAGAGGCCCCAAAGCATCTTGCTTCCAGCTCTTTGGGAAGCTAAGAAACAACTGTCTCTGCCCAGTGCTCTAACAGAGTACCGGCAACATCTCTTACCAAAGCCTTTGAAACGCAGTTTCTTGGCAGGCCTTATCTGGCTGAGGTAGAACTTCTGCTCTGGGTGTGCTCCATTGGCCTAGAGCTGAAAGGCCCAAAGGTCGGCCTTGTTGGCAAAGGGGCAGGGAGCCCCCAAAGCATCTTGCTTCCAGCTCTTTGGGAAGCTAAGAAACAACTGGCTCTGCCCAGTGCTCTTACAGCCTACGAGAAAATCTCTTACCAAGGCCTGTGAAACGCACTTTGTTGGTGGCCTGATCTAGCTGAAGTGGAACTTCTGCTCTGGGTGTGCTCCATTGGCCTAGAGCTGCCTGGCCCAAAGGGCCGCCTTGTTTGCAAAGGGGATGAGAGGCCCCAAAGCATCTTGCTTCCAGCTCTTCGGGAAGCTAAGAAGCATCTGGCGTTGCCCAGTGATCTTACAGCCTACCGGGAACATCTCTTACCAAGGCCTGTGAAACGCAGTTTGTTGGTGGCCTGAACTGGCCGAAGTAGAACTTCTGCTCTGGGTGTGCTCCACTGGCCTAGAGCTACCTGCCCCAAAGGGCTGCCTTGATTCCAAAGTGAGAGAGTGGCACCAAAGCATCTTGCTTCCAGCTCTTCGGGAAGCTAAGAAACATCTGGCGTTGCCCAGTGCTCTTACAGCCTACCGGGAACATCTCTTACCAAGGCCTGTGAAACGCAGTTTCCTGGCAGGCCTGATCTGGCTGAAGTAGAACTTCTGCTCTGGGTGTGCTCCATTGCCCTAGAGCTGCCAGGCCCAAAGGGCTGCCTTGTTTCCAAAGACGGAGAGTGGACCCAAAGCATCTTGCTCCCAGCTCTTCGGGAAGCTAAGAAACAGCTGGCTCTGCCCAGTGCTCTTACAGCCTAAGAGAACATGTCTTGGAAAGGCCTGTGAAACGCAGTTTCTTGGCAGGCCTGACCTGGCTGAAGTAGAACTTCTGTTCTGGTTGTGCTACATAGGCCTAGAGCTACCAGGACCTAAGGGCTGCCTTGTTTCCAAAGGGGGAGAGAGGCCCCAAAGCATCTTGCCTCCAGCACTTTGGGAAGCTAAAAAACAACTGGCTCTGCACAGTGCTCTCACAGCCTACCGGCAACGTGACAGAGAAAGGCCTGTGAGACGCAGTTTCTTGGAAGGCCTGATCTGGCTGAGGTAGAACTTCTGCTCTGGGTGTACTCCATTGGCCTAGGGCTGCCAGGCCCAAAGGGCTGCCTTTATTTCCAAAGTGTGAGAGAGGCCCCAAAGCATCTTGCTTCCTGCTCTCTGGGAAGCTAAAACAACTGGCTCTGCACAGTGCTCTCAAAGCCAACCGGGAACGTCACATACAAAGGCCTGTGAAACGCAGCTTCTTGACAGGCCTTATCTGGCTGAGGTAGAACTTGTGCTCTGGGTGTGCTACTTTGGCCTAGAGCTGCCAGGCACAAAGGCTGCTTTGTTTCCAAAGGGGGAGAGAGGCCCCAAATCATGTTGCTTCCAGCTGTTTTTGAAGCTAAGAAACAACTCGCTCTGCCAGGTACTCTTACAGCCTTCCGGGAACACCTCTTACGAAGGCCTGTGAAAAGCAGTTTCTTGGCAGGCCTGATCTGGCTGAGGTAGAACTTCTGCTCTGGGTGTGCTCCATTGCCCTAGAGATGAAAGGCCAAAAGGGCTGCCTTGTTTCCAAAGGGGGAGAGAGGCCCCAAAGCATCTTGCTTCCACCTCTTGGGAAGCTAAGAAACAACTGGCTGTGCCCAGTGCTCTTATAGCCTAAGAGAACATCTCTTATCAAGGCCTGTGAAACGCACTGTCTAGGCAGGCCTGATCTGGAAGAAGTAGAACTTCTGCTCTGGTTGTGCTCCATTGCCCTAGAGCTGCCAGACCCAACGTGCTGCCTTGTTTCCAAAGGGGCAGAGAGGCCCCAAAGCGTCTTGCTTCCAGCTGTTTGGGAAACAAGGAAACAACTGGCTCTGCACCGTGCTCTCACAGCCTACCGGGAACGTCACATACAAAGGCCTCTGAAACGCAGTTCCTTGGCAGGCCTGATCTGGCTGAAGTAGGACTTCTGCTCTGGGTGTGCTCCATTGGCCTAGAGCTGAAAGGCCCAAAGGGATGCCTTGTTTGCAAAGGGGCAGAGAGGCCCCAAAGCATCTTGCTTCCAGCTCTTTGGGAAGCTAAGAAACAACTGTCTCTGCCCAGTGCTCTAACAGAGTACCGGCAACATCTCTTACCAAAGCCTTTGAAACGCAGTTTCTTGGCAGGCCTTATCTGGCTGAGGTAGAACTTCTGCTCTGGGTGTGCTCCATTGGCCTAGAGCTGAAAGGCCCAAAGGTCGGCCTTGTTGGCAAAGGGGCAGGGAGCCCCCAAAGCATCTTGCTTCCAGCTCTTTGGGAAGCTAAGAAACAACTGGCTCTGCCCAGTGCTCTTACAGCCTAAGAGACAATCTCTTACCAAGGCCTGTGAAATGCACTTTGTTGGTGGCCTGATCTAGCTGAAGTAGAACTTCTGCTCTGGGTGTGCTGCATTGGCCTAGAGCTGCCTGGCCCAAAGGGCCGCCTTGTTTGCAAAGGGGATGAGAGGCCCCAAAGCATCTTGCTTCCAGCTCTTCGGGAAGCTAAGAAGCATCTGGCGTTGCCCAGTGATCTTACAGCCTACCGGGAACATCTCTTACCAAGGCCTGTGAAACGCAGTTTGTTGGTGGCCTGAACTGGCCGAAGTAGAACTTCTGCTCTGGGTGTGCTCCACTGGCCTAGAGCTACCTGCCCCAAAGGGCTGCCTTGATTCCAAAGTGAGAGAGTGGCACCAAAGCATCTTGCTTCCAGCTCTTCGGGAAGCTAAGAAACATCTGGCGTTGCCCAGTGCTCTTACAGCCTACCGGGAACATCTCCTACCAAGGCCTGTGAAACGCAGTTTCCTGGCAGGCCTGATCTGGCTGAAGTAGAACTTCTGCTCTGGGTGTGCTCCATTGCCCTAGAGCTGCCAGGCCCAAAGGGCTGCCTTGTTTCCAAAGACGGAGAGTGGACCCAAAGCATCTTGCTCCCAGCTCTTCGGGAAGCTAAGAAACAGCTGGCTCTGCCCAGTGCTCTTACAGCCTAAGAGAACATGTCTTGGAAAGGCCTGTGAAACGCAGTTTCTTGGCAGGCCTGACCTGGCTGAAGTAGAACTTCTGTTCTGGTTGTGCTACATAGGCCTAGAGCTACCAGGACCTAAGGGCTGCCTTCTTTCCAAAGGGGGAGAGAGGCCCCAAAGCATCTTGCCTCCAGCACTTTGGGAAGCTAAAAAACAACTGGCTCTGCACAGTGCTCTCACAGCCTACCGGCAACGTGACAGAGAAAGGCCTGTGAGACGCAGTTTCTTGGAAGGCCTGATCTGGCTGAGGTAGAACTTCTGCTCTGGGTGTACTCCATTGGCCTAGGGCTGCCAGGCCCAAAGGGCTGCCTTTATTTCCAAAGTGTGAGAGAGGCCCCAAAGCATCTTGCTTCCTGCTCTCTGGGAAGCTAAAACAACTGGCTCTGCACAGTGCTCTCAAAGCCAACCGGGAACGTCACATACAAAGGCCTGTGAAACGCAGCTTCTTGACAGGCCTTATCTGGCTGAGGTAGAACTTGTGCTCTGGGTGTGCTACTTTGGCCTAGAGCTGCCAGGCACAAAGGCTGCTTTGTTTCCAAAGGGGGAGAGAGGCCCCAAATCATGTTGCTTCCAGCTGTTTTTGAAGCTAAGAAACAACTCGCTCTGCCAGGTACTCTTACAGCCTTCCGGGAACACCTCTTACGAAGGCCTGTGAAAAGCAGTTTCTTGGCAGGCCTGATCTGGCTGAGGTAGAACTTCTGCTCTGGGTGTGCTCCATTGCCCTAGAGATGAAAGGCCAAAAGGGCTGCCTTGTTTCCAAAGGGGGAGAGAGGCCCCAAAGCATCTTGCTTCCACCTCTTGGGAAGCTAAGAAACAACTGGCTGTGCCCAGTGCTCTTATAGCCTAAGAGAACATCTCTTATCAAGGCCTGTGAAACGCACTGTCTAGGCAGGCCTGATCTGGAAGAAGTAGAACTTCTGCTCTGGTTGTGCTCCATTGCCCTAGAGCTGCCAGACCCAACGTGCTGCCTTGTTTCCAAAGGGGCAGAGAGGCCCCAAAGCGTCTTGCTTCCAGCTGTTTGGGAAACAAGGAAACAACTGGCTCTGCACCGTGCTCTCACAGCCTACCGGGAACGTCACATACAAAGGCCTCTGAAACGCAGTTCCTTGGCAGGCCTGATCTGGCTGAAGTAGGACTTCTGCTCTGGGTGTGCTCCATTGGCCTAGAGCTGAAAGGCCCAAAGGGATGCCTTGTTTGCAAAGGGGCAGAGAGGCCCCAAAGCATCTTGCTTCCAGCTCTTTGGGAAGCTAAGAAACAACTGTCTCTGCCCAGTGCTCTAACAGAGTACCGGCAACATCTCTTACCAAAGCCTTTGAAACGCAGTTTCTTGGCAGGCCTTATCTGGCTGAGGTAGAACTTCTGCTCTGGGTGTGCTCCATTGGCCTAGAGCTGAAAGGCCCAAAGGTCGGCCTTGTTGGCAAAGGGGCAGGGAGCCCCCAAAGCATCTTGCTTCCAGCTCTTTGGGAAGCTAAGAAACAACTGGCTCTGCCCAGTGCTCTTACAGCCTACGAGAAAATCTCTTACCAAGGCCTGTGAAACGCACTTTGTTGGTGGCCTGATCTAGCTGAAGTGGAACTTCTGCTCTGGGTGTGCTCCATTGGCCTAGAGCTGCCTGGCCCAAAGGGCCGCCTTGTTTGCAAAGGGGATGAGAGGCCCCAAAGCATCTTGCTTCCAGCTCTTCGGGAAGCTAAGAAGCATCTGGCGTTGCCCAGTGATCTTACAGCCTACCGGGAACATCTCTTACCAAGGCCTGTGAAACGCAGTTTGTTGGTGGCCTGAACTGGCCGAAGTAGAACTTCTGCTCTGGGTGTGCTCCACTGGCCTAGAGCTACCTGCCCCAAAGGGCTGCCTTGATTCCAAAGTGAGAGAGTGGCACCAAAGCATCTTGCTTCCAGCTCTTCGGGAAGCTAAGAAACATCTGGCGTTGCCCAGTGCTCTTACAGCCTACCGGGAACATCTCCTACCAAGGCCTGTGAAACGCAGTTTCCTGGCAGGCCTGATCTGGCTGAAGTAGAACTTCTGCTCTGGGTGTGCTCCATTGCCCTAGAGCTGCCAGGCCCAAAGGGCTGCCTTGTTTCCAAAGACGGAGAGTGGACCCAAAGCATCTTGCTCCCAGCTCTTCGGGAAGCTAAGAAACAGCTGGCTCTGCCCAGTGCTCTTACAGCCTAAGAGAACATGTCTTGGAAAGGCCTGTGAAACGCAGTTTCTTGGCAGGCCTGACCTGGCTGAAGTAGAACTTCTGTTCTGGTTGTGCTACATAGGCCTAGAGCTACCAGGACCTAAGGGCCGCCTTGTTTCCAAAGGGGGAGAGAGGCCCCAAAGCATCTTGCCTCCAGCACTTTGGGAAGCTAAAAAACAACTGGCTCTGCACAGTGCTCTCACAGCCTACCGGCAACGTGACAGAGAAAGGCCTGTGAGACGCAGTTTCTTGGAAGGCCTGATCTGGCTGAGGTAGAACTTCTGCTCTGGGTGTACTCCATTGGCCTAGGGCTGCCAGGCCCAAAGGGCTGCCTTTATTTCCAAAGTGTGAGAGAGGCCCCAAAGCATCTTGCTTCCTGCTCTCTGGGAAGCTAAAACAACTGGCTCTGCACAGTGCTCTCAAAGCCAACCGGGAACGTCACATACAAAGGCCTGTGAAACGCAGCTTCTTGACAGGCCTTATCTGGCTGAGGTAGAACTTGTGCTCTGGGTGTGCTACTTTGGCCTAGAGCTGCCAGGCACAAAGGCTGCTTTGTTTCCAAAGGGGGAGAGAGGCCCCAAATCATGTTGCTTCCAGCTGTTTTTGAAGCTAAGAAACAACTCGCTCTGCCAGGTACTCTTACAGCCTTCCGGGAACACCTCTTACGAAGGCCTGTGAAAAGCAGTTTCTTGGCAGGCCTGATCTGGCTGAGGTAGAACTTCTGCTCTGGGTGTGCTCCATTGCCCTAGAGATGAAAGGCCAAAAGGGCTGCCTTGTTTCCAAAGGGGGAGAGAGGCCCCAAAGCATCTTGCTTCCACCTCTTGGGAAGCTAAGAAACAACTGGCTGTGCCCAGTGCTCTTATAGCCTAAGAGAACATCTCTTATCAAGGCCTGTGAAACGCACTGTCTAGGCAGGCCTGATCTGGAAGAAGTAGAACTTCTGCTCTGGTTGTGCTCCATTGCCCTAGAGCTGCCAGACCCAACGTGCTGCCTTGTTTCCAAAGGGGCAGAGAGGCCCCAAAGCGTCTTGCTTCCAGCTGTTTGGGAAACAAGGAAACAACTGGCTCTGCACCGTGCTCTCACAGCCTACCGGGAACGTCACATACAAAGGCCTCTGAAACGCAGTTCCTTGGCAGGCCTGATCTGGCTGAAGTAGGACTTCTGCTCTGGGTGTGCTCCATTGGCCTAGAGCTGAAAGGCCCAAAGGGATGCCTTGTTTGCAAAGGGGCAGAGAGGCCCCAAAGCATCTTGCTTCCAGCTCTTTGGGAAGCTAAGAAACAACTGTCTCTGCCCAGTGCTCTAACAGAGTACCGGCAACATCTCTTACCAAAGCCTTTGAAACGCAGTTTCTTGGCAGGCCTTATCTGGCTGAGGTAGAACTTCTGCTCTGGGTGTGCTCCATTGGCCTAGAGCTGAAAGGCCCAAAGGTCGGCCTTGTTGGCAAAGGGGCAGGGAGCCCCCAAAGCATCTTGCTTCCAGCTCTTTGGGAAGCTAAGAAACAACTGGCTCTGCCCAGTGCTCTTACAGCCTACGAGAAAATCTCTTACCAAGGCCTGTGAAACGCACTTTGTTGGTGGCCTGATCTAGCTGAAGTGGAACTTCTGCTCTGGGTGTGCTCCATTGGCCTAGAGCTGCCTGGCCCAAAGGGCCGCCTTGTTTGCAAAGGGGATGAGAGGCCCCAAAGCATCTTGCTTCCAGCTCTTCGGGAAGCTAAGAAGCATCTGGCGTTGCCCAGTGATCTTACAGCCTACCGGGAACATCTCTTACCAAGGCCTGTGAAACGCAGTTTGTTGGTGGCCTGAACTGGCCGAAGTAGAACTTCTGCTCTGGGTGTGCTCCACTGGCCTAGAGCTACCTGCCCCAAAGGGCTGCCTTGATTCCAAAGTGAGAGAGTGGCACCAAAGCATCTTGCTTCCAGCTCTTCGGGAAGCTAAGAAACATCTGGCGTTGCCCAGTGCTCTTACAGCCTACCGGGAACATCTCCTACCAAGGCCTGTGAAACGCAGTTTCCTGGCAGGCCTGATCTGGCTGAAGTAGAACTTCTGCTCTGGGTGTGCTCCATTGCCCTAGAGCTGCCAGGCCCAAAGGGCTGCCTTGTTTCCAAAGACGGAGAGTGGACCCAAAGCATCTTGCTCCCAGCTCTTCGGGAAGCTAAGAAACAGCTGGCTCTGCCCAGTGCTCTTACAGCCTAAGAGAACATGTCTTGGAAAGGCCTGTGAAACGCAGTTTCTTGGCAGGCCTGACCTGGCTGAAGTAGAACTTCTGTTCTGGTTGTGCTACATAGGCCTAGAGCTACCAGGACCTAAGGGCCGCCTTGTTTCCAAAGGGGGAGAGAGGCCCCAAAGCATCTTGCCTCCAGCACTTTGGGAAGCTAAAAAACAACTGGCTCTGCACAGTGCTCTCACAGCCTACCGGCAACGTGACAGAGAAAGGCCTGTGAGACGCAGTTTCTTGGAAGGCCTGATCTGGCTGAGGTAGAACTTCTGCTCTGGGTGTACTCCATTGGCCTAGGGCTGCCAGGCCCAAAGGGCTGCCTTTATTTCCAAAGTGTGAGAGAGGCCCCAAAGCATCTTGCTTCCTGCTCTCTGGGAAGCTAAAACAACTGGCTCTGCACAGTGCTCTCAAAGCCAACCGGGAACGTCACATACAAAGGCCTGTGAAACGCAGCTTCTTGACAGGCCTTATCTGGCTGAGGTAGAACTTGTGCTCTGGGTGTGCTACTTTGGCCTAGAGCTGCCAGGCACAAAGGCTGCTTTGTTTCCAAAGGGGGAGAGAGGCCCCAAATCATGTTGCTTCCAGCTGTTTTTGAAGCTAAGAAACAACTCGCTCTGCCAGGTACTCTTACAGCCTTCCGGGAACACCTCTTACGAAGGCCTGTGAAAAGCAGTTTCTTGGCAGGCCTGATCTGGCTGAGGTAGAACTTCTGCTCTGGGTGTGCTCCATTGCCCTAGAGATGAAAGGCCAAAAGGGCTGCCTTGTTTCCAAAGGGGGAGAGAGGCCCCAAAGCATCTTGCTTCCACCTCTTGGGAAGCTAAGAAACAACTGGCTGTGCCCAGTGCTCTTATAGCCTAAGAGAACATCTCTTATCAAGGCCTGTGAAACGCACTGTCTAGGCAGGCCTGATCTGGAAGAAGTAGAACTTCTGCTCTGGTTGTGCTCCATTGCCCTAGAGCTGCCAGACCCAACGTGCTGCCTTGTTTCCAAAGGGGCAGAGAGGCCCCAAAGCGTCTTGCTTCCAGCTGTTTGGGAAACAAGGAAACAACTGGCTCTGCACCGTGCTCTCACAGCCTACCGGGAACGTCACATACAAAGGCCTCTGAAACGCAGTTCCTTGGCAGGCCTGATCTGGCTGAAGTAGGACTTCTGCTCTGGGTGTGCTCCATTGGCCTAGAGCTGAAAGGCCCAAAGGGATGCCTTGTTTGCAAAGGGGCAGAGAGGCCCCAAAGCATCTTGCTTCCAGCTCTTTGGGAAGCTAAGAAACAACTGTCTCTGCCCAGTGCTCTAACAGAGTACCGGCAACATCTCTTACCAAAGCCTTTGAAACGCAGTTTCTTGGCAGGCCTTATCTGGCTGAGGTAGAACTTCTGCTCTGGGTGTGCTCCATTGGCCTAGAGCTGAAAGGCCCAAAGGTCGGCCTTGTTGGCAAAGGGGCAGGGAGCCCCCAAAGCATCTTGCTTCCAGCTCTTTGGGAAGCTAAGAAACAACTGGCTCTGCCCAGTGCTCTTACAGCCTACGAGAAAATCTCTTACCAAGGCCTGTGAAACGCACTTTGTTGGTGGCCTGATCTAGCTGAAGTGGAACTTCTGCTCTGGGTGTGCTCCATTGGCCTAGAGCTGCCTGGCCCAAAGGGCCGCCTTGTTTGCAAAGGGGATGAGAGGCCCCAAAGCATCTTGCTTCCAGCTCTTCGGGAAGCTAAGAAGCATCTGGCGTTGCCCAGTGATCTTACAGCCTACCGGGAACATCTCTTACCAAGGCCTGTGAAACGCAGTTTGTTGGTGGCCTGAACTGGCCGAAGTAGAACTTCTGCTCTGGGTGTGCTCCACTGGCCTAGAGCTACCTGCCCCAAAGGGCTGCCTTGATTCCAAAGTGAGAGAGTGGCACCAAAGCATCTTGCTTCCAGCTCTTCGGGAAGCTAAGAAACATCTGGCGTTGCCCAGTGCTCTTACAGCCTACCGGGAACATCTCCTACCAAGGCCTGTGAAACGCAGTTTCCTGGCAGGCCTGATCTGGCTGAAGTAGAACTTCTGCTCTGGGTGTGCTCCATTGCCCTAGAGCTGCCAGGCCCAAAGGGCTGCCTTGTTTCCAAAGACGGAGAGTGGACCCAAAGCATCTTGCTCCCAGCTCTTCGGGAAGCTAAGAAACAGCTGGCTCTGCCCAGTGCTCTTACAGCCTAAGAGAACATGTCTTGGAAAGGCCTGTGAAACGCAGTTTCTTGGCAGGCCTGACCTGGCTGAAGTAGAACTTCTGTTCTGGTTGTGCTACATAGGCCTAGAGCTACCAGGACCTAAGGGCCGCCTTGTTTCCAAAGGGGGAGAGAGGCCCCAAAGCATCTTGCCTCCAGCACTTTGGGAAGCTAAAAAACAACTGGCTCTGCACAGTGCTCTCACAGCCTACCGGCAACGTGACAGAGAAAGGCCTGTGAGACGCAGTTTCTTGGAAGGCCTGATCTGGCTGAGGTAGAACTTCTGCTCTGGGTGTACTCCATTGGCCTAGGGCTGCCAGGCCCAAAGGGCTGCCTTTATTTCCAAAGTGTGAGAGAGGCCCCAAAGCATCTTGCTTCCTGCTCTCTGGGAAGCTGAAACAACTGGCTCTGCACAGTGCTCTCAAAGCCAACCGGGAACGTCACATACAAAGGCCTGTGAAACGCAGCTTCTTGACAGGCCTTATCTGGCTGAGGTAGAACTTGTGCTCTGGGTGTGCTACTTTGGCCTAGAGCTGCCAGGCACAAAGGCTGCTTTGTTTCCAAAGGGGGAGAGAGGCCCCAAATCATGTTGCTTCCAGCTGTTTTTGAAGCTAAGAAACAACTCGCTCTGCCAGGTACTCTTACAGCCTTCCGGGAACACCTCTTACGAAGGCCTGTGAAAAGCAGTTTCTTGGCAGGCCTGATCTGGCTGAGGTAGAACTTCTGCTCTGGGTGTGCTCCATTGCCCTAGAGATGAAAGGCCAAAAGGGCTGCCTTGTTTCCAAAGGGGGAGAGAGGCCCCAAAGCATCTTGCTTCCACCTCTTGGGAAGCTAAGAAACAACTGGCTGTGCCCTGTGCTCTTATAGCCTAAGAGAACATCTCTTATCAAGGCCTGTGAAACGCACTGTCTAGGCAGGCCTGATCTGGAAGAAGTAGAACTTCTGCTCTGGTTGTGCTCCATTGCCCTAGAGCTGCCAGACCCAACGTGCTGCCTTGTTTCCAAAGGGGCAGAGAGGCCCCAAAGCGTCTTGCTTCCAGCTGTTTGGGAAACAAGGAAACAACTGGCTCTGCACCGTGCTCTCACAGCCTACCGGGAACGTCACATACAAAGGCCTCTGAAACGCAGTTCCTTGGCAGGCCTGATCTGGCTGAAGTAGGACTTCTGCTCTGGGTGTGCTCCATTGGCCTAGAGCTGAAAGGCCCAAAGGGATGCCTTGTTTGCAAAGGGGCAGAGAGGCCCCAAAGCATCTTGCTTCCAGCTCTTTGGGAAGCTAAGAAACAACTGTCTCTGCCCAGTGCTCTAACAGAGTACCGGCAACATCTCTTACCAAAGCCTTTGAAACGCAGTTTCTTGGCAGGCCTTATCTGGCTGAGGTAGAACTTCTGCTCTGGGTGTGCTCCATTGGCCTAGAGCTGAAAGGCCCAAAGGTCGGCCTTGTTGGCAAAGGGGCAGGGAGCCCCCAAAGCATCTTGCTTCCAGCTCTTTGGGAAGCTAAGAAACAACTGGCTCTGCCCAGTGCTCTTACAGCCTACGAGAAAATCTCTTACCAAGGCCTGTGAAACGCACTTTGTTGGTGGCCTGATCTAGCTGAAGTGGAACTTCTGCTCTGGGTGTGCTCCATTGGCCTAGAGCTGCCTGGCCCAAAGGGCCGCCTTGTTTGCAAAGGGGATGAGAGGCCCCAAAGCATCTTGCTTCCAGCTCTTCGGGAAGCTAAGAAGCATCTGGCGTTGCCCAGTGATCTTACAGCCTACCGGGAACATCTCTTACCAAGGCCTGTGAAACGCAGTTTGTTGGTGGCCTGAACTGGCCGAAGTAGAACTTCTGCTCTGGGTGTGCTCCACTGGCCTAGAGCTACCTGCCCCAAAGGGCTGCCTTGATTCCAAAGTGAGAGAGTGGCACCAAAGCATCTTGCTTCCAGCTCTTCGGGAAGCTAAGAAACATCTGGCGTTGCCCAGTGCTCTTACAGCCTACCGGGAACATCTCCTACCAAGGCCTGTGAAACGCAGTTTCCTGGCAGGCCTGATCTGGCTGAAGTAGAACTTCTGCTCTGGGTGTGCTCCATTGCCCTAGAGCTGCCAGGCCCAAAGGGCTGCCTTGTTTCCAAAGACGGAGAGTGGACCCAAAGCATCTTGCTCCCAGCTCTTCGGGAAGCTAAGAAACAGCTGGCTCTGCCCAGTGCTCTTACAGCCTAAGAGAACATGTCTTGGAAAGGCCTGTGAAACGCAGTTTCTTGGCAGGCCTGACCTGGCTGAAGTAGAACTTCTGTTCTGGTTGTGCTACATAGGCCTAGAGCTACCAGGACCTAAGGGCTGCCTTGTTTCCAAAGGGGGAGAGAGGCCCCAAAGCATCTTGCCTCCAGCACTTTGGGAAGCTAAAAAACAACTGGCTCTGCACAGTGCTCTCACAGCCTACCGGCAACGTGACAGAGAAAGGCCTGTGAGACGCAGTTTCTTGGAAGGCCTGATCTGGCTGAGGTAGAACTTCTGCTCTGGGTGTACTCCATTGGCCTAGGGCTGCCAGGCCCAAAGGGCTGCCTTTATTTCCAAAGTGTGAGAGAGGCCCCAAAGCATCTTGCTTCCTGCTCTCTGGGAAGCTAAAACAACTGGCTCTGCACAGTGCTCTCAAAGCCAACCGGGAACGTCACATACAAAGGCCTGTGAAACGCAGCTTCTTGACAGGCCTTATCTGGCTGAGGTAGAACTTGTGCTCTGGGTGTGCTACTTTGGCCTAGAGCTGCCAGGCACAAAGGCTGCTTTGTTTCCAAAGGGGGAGAGAGGCCCCAAATCATGTTGCTTCCAGCTGTTTTTGAAGCTAAGAAACAACTCGCTCTGCCAGGTACTCTTACAGCCTTCCGGGAACACCTCTTACGAAGGCCTGTGAAAAGCAGTTTCTTGGCAGGCCTGATCTGGCTGAGGTAGAACTTCTGCTCTGGGTGTGCTCCATTGCCCTAGAGATGAAAGGCCAAAAGGGCTGCCTTGTTTCCAAAGGGGGAGAGAGGCCCCAAAGCATCTTGCTTCCACCTCTTGGGAAGCTAAGAAACAACTGGCTGTGCCCAGTGCTCTTATAGCCTAAGAGAACATCTCTTATCAAGGCCTGTGAAACGCACTGTCTAGGCAGGCCTGATCTGGAAGAAGTAGAACTTCTGCTCTGGTTGTGCTCCATTGCCCTAGAGCTGCCAGACCCAACGTGCTGCCTTGTTTCCAAAGGGGCAGAGAGGCCCCAAAGCGTCTTGCTTCCAGCTGTTTGGGAAACAAGGAAACAACTGGCTCTGCACCGTGCTCTCACAGCCTACCGGGAACGTCACATACAAAGGCCTCTGAAACGCAGTTCCTTGGCAGGCCTGATCTGGCTGAAGTAGGACTTCTGCTCTGGGTGTGCTCCATTGGCCTAGAGCTGAAAGGCCCAAAGGGATGCCTTGTTTGCAAAGGGGCAGAGAGGCCCCAAAGCATCTTGCTTCCAGCTCTTTGGGAAGCTAAGAAACAACTGTCTCTGCCCAGTGCTCTAACAGAGTACCGGCAACATCTCTTACCAAAGCCTTTGAAACGCAGTTTCTTGGCAGGCCTTATCTGGCTGAGGTAGAACTTCTGCTCTGGGTGTGCTCCATTGGCCTAGAGCTGAAAGGCCCAAAGGTCGGCCTTGTTGGCAAAGGGGCAGGGAGCCCCCAAAGCATCTTGCTTCCAGCTCTTTGGGAAGCTAAGAAACAACTGGCTCTGCCCAGTGCTCTTACAGCCTACGAGAAAATCTCTTACCAAGGCCTGTGAAACGCACTTTGTTGGTGGCCTGATCTAGCTGAAGTGGAACTTCTGCTCTGGGTGTGCTCCATTGGCCTAGAGCTGCCTGGCCCAAAGGGCCGCCTTGTTTGCAAAGGGGATGAGAGGCCCCAAAGCATCTTGCTTCCAGCTCTTCGGGAAGCTAAGAAGCATCTGGCGTTGCCCAGTGATCTTACAGCCTACCGGGAACATCTCTTACCAAGGCCTGTGAAACGCAGTTTGTTGGTGGCCTGAACTGGCCGAAGTAGAACTTCTGCTCTGGGTGTGCTCCACTGGCCTAGAGCTACCTGCCCCAAAGGGCTGCCTTGATTCCAAAGTGAGAGAGTGGCACCAAAGCATCTTGCTTCCAGCTCTTCGGGAAGCTAAGAAACATCTGGCGTTGCCCAGTGCTCTTACAGCCTACCGGGAACATCTCCTACCAAGGCCTGTGAAACGCAGTTTCCTGGCAGGCCTGATCTGGCTGAAGTAGAACTTCTGCTCTGGGTGTGCTCCATTGCCCTAGAGCTGCCAGGCCCAAAGGGCTGCCTTGTTTCCAAAGACGGAGAGTGGACCCAAAGCATCTTGCTCCCAGCTCTTCGGGAAGCTAAGAAACAGCTGGCTCTGCCCAGTGCTCTTACAGCCTAAGAGAACATGTCTTGGAAAGGCCTGTGAAACGCAGTTTCTTGGCAGGCCTGACCTGGCTGAAGTAGAACTTCTGTTCTGGTTGTGCTACATAGGCCTAGAGCTACCAGGACCTAAGGGCCGCCTTGTTTCCAAAGGGGGAGAGAGGCCCCAAAGCATCTTGCCTCCAGCACTTTGGGAAGCTAAAAAACAACTGGCTCTGCACAGTGCTCTCACAGCCTACCGGCAACGTGACAGAGAAAGGCCTGTGAGACGCAGTTTCTTGGAAGGCCTGATCTGGCTGAGGTAGAACTTCTGCTCTGGGTGTACTCCATTGGCCTAGGGCTGCCAGGCCCAAAGGGCTGCCTTTATTTCCAAAGTGTGAGAGAGGCCCCAAAGCATCTTGCTTCCTGCTCTCTGGGAAGCTAAAACAACTGGCTCTGCACAGTGCTCTCAAAGCCAACCGGGAACGTCACATACAAAGGCCTGTGAAACGCAGCTTCTTGACAGGCCTTATCTGGCTGAGGTAGAACTTGTGCTCTGGGTGTGCTACTTTGGCCTAGAGCTGCCAGGCACAAAGGCTGCTTTGTTTCCAAAGGGGGAGAGAGGCCCCAAATCATGTTGCTTCCAGCTGTTTTTGAAGCTAAGAAACAACTCGCTCTGCCAGGTACTCTTACAGCCTTCCGGGAACACCTCTTACGAAGGCCTGTGAAAAGCAGTTTCTTGGCAGGCCTGATCTGGCTGAGGTAGAACTTCTGCTCTGGGTGTGCTCCATTGCCCTAGAGATGAAAGGCCAAAAGGGCTGCCTTGTTTCCAAAGGGGGAGAGAGGCCCCAAAGCATCTTGCTTCCACCTCTTGGGAAGCTAAGAAACAACTGGCTGTGCCCAGTGCTCTTATAGCCTAAGAGAACATCTCTTATCAAGGCCTGTGAAACGCACTGTCTAGGCAGGCCTGATCTGGAAGAAGTAGAACTTCTGCTCTGGTTGTGCTCCATTGCCCTAGAGCTGCCAGACCCAACGTGCTGCCTTGTTTCCAAAGGGGCAGAGAGGCCCCAAAGCGTCTTGCTTCCAGCTGTTTGGGAAACAAGGAAACAACTGGCTCTGCACCGTGCTCTCACAGCCTACCGGGAACGTCACATACAAAGGCCTCTGAAACGCAGTTCCTTGGCAGGCCTGATCTGGCTGAAGTAGGACTTCTGCTCTGGGTGTGCTCCATTGGCCTAGAGCTGAAAGGCCCAAAGGGATGCCTTGTTTGCAAAGGGGCAGAGAGGCCCCAAAGCATCTTGCTTCCAGCTCTTTGGGAAGCTAAGAAACAACTGTCTCTGCCCAGTGCTCTAACAGAGTACCGGCAACATCTCTTACCAAAGCCTTTGAAACGCAGTTTCTTGGCAGGCCTTATCTGGCTGAGGTAGAACTTCTGCTCTGGGTGTGCTCCATTGGCCTAGAGCTGAAAGGCCCAAAGGTCGGCCTTGTTGGCAAAGGGGCAGGGAGCCCCCAAAGCATCTTGCTTCCAGCTCTTTGGGAAGCTAAGAAACAACTGGCTCTGCCCAGTGCTCTTACAGCCTACGAGAAAATCTCTTACCAAGGCCTGTGAAACGCACTTTGTTGGTGGCCTGATCTAGCTGAAGTGGAACTTCTGCTCTGGGTGTGCTCCATTGGCCTAGAGCTGCCTGGCCCAAAGGGCCGCCTTGTTTGCAAAGGGGATGAGAGGCCCCAAAGCATCTTGCTTCCAGCTCTTCGGGAAGCTAAGAAGCATCTGGCGTTGCCCAGTGATCTTACAGCCTACCGGGAACATCTCTTACCAAGGCCTGTGAAACGCAGTTTGTTGGTGGCCTGAACTGGCCGAAGTAGAACTTCTGCTCTGGGTGTGCTCCACTGGCCTAGAGCTACCTGCCCCAAAGGGCTGCCTTGATTCCAAAGTGAGAGAGTGGCACCAAAGCATCTTGCTTCCAGCTCTTCGGGAAGCTAAGAAACATCTGGCGTTGCCCAGTGCTCTTACAGCCTACCGGGAACATCTCCTACCAAGGCCTGTGAAACGCAGTTTCCTGGCAGGCCTGATCTGGCTGAAGTAGAACTTCTGCTCTGGGTGTGCTCCATTGCCCTAGAGCTGCCAGGCCCAAAGGGCTGCCTTGTTTCCAAAGACGGAGAGTGGACCCAAAGCATCTTGCTCCCAGCTCTTCGGGAAGCTAAGAAACAGCTGGCTCTGCCCAGTGCTCTTACAGCCTAAGAGAACATGTCTTGGAAAGGCCTGTGAAACGCAGTTTCTTGGCAGGCCTGACCTGGCTGAAGTAGAACTTCTGTTCTGGTTGTGCTACATAGGCCTAGAGCTACCAGGACCTAAGGGCCGCCTTGTTTCCAAAGGGGGAGAGAGGCCCCAAAGCATCTTGCCTCCAGCACTTTGGGAAGCTAAAAAACAACTGGCTCTGCACAGTGCTCTCACAGCCTACCGGCAACGTGACAGAGAAAGGCCTGTGAGACGCAGTTTCTTGGAAGGCCTGATCTGGCTGAGGTAGAACTTCTGCTCTGGGTGTACTCCATTGGCCTAGGGCTGCCAGGCCCAAAGGGCTGCCTTTATTTCCAAAGTGTGAGAGAGGCCCCAAAGCATCTTGCTTCCTGCTCTCTGGGAAGCTGAAACAACTGGCTCTGCACAGTGCTCTCAAAGCCAACCGGGAACGTCACATACAAAGGCCTGTGAAACGCAGCTTCTTGACAGGCCTTATCTGGCTGAGGTAGAACTTGTGCTCTGGGTGTGCTACTTTGGCCTAGAGCTGCCAGGCACAAAGGCTGCTTTGTTTCCAAAGGGGGAGAGAGGCCCCAAATCATGTTGCTTCCAGCTGTTTTTGAAGCTAAGAAACAACTCGCTCTGCCAGGTACTCTTACAGCCTTCCGGGAACACCTCTTACGAAGGCCTGTGAAAAGCAGTTTCTTGGCAGGCCTGATCTGGCTGAGGTAGAACTTCTGCTCTGGGTGTGCTCCATTGCCCTAGAGATGAAAGGCCAAAAGGGCTGCCTTGTTTCCAAAGGGGGAGAGAGGCCCCAAAGCATCTTGCTTCCACCTCTTGGGAAGCTAAGAAACAACTGGCTGTGCCCTGTGCTCTTATAGCCTAAGAGAACATCTCTTATCAAGGCCTGTGAAACGCACTGTCTAGGCAGGCCTGATCTGGAAGAAGTAGAACTTCTGCTCTGGTTGTGCTCCATTGCCCTAGAGCTGCCAGACCCAACGTGCTGCCTTGTTTCCAAAGGGGCAGAGAGGCCCCAAAGCGTCTTGCTTCCAGCTGTTTGGGAAACAAGGAAACAACTGGCTCTGCACCGTGCTCTCACAGCCTACCGGGAACGTCACATACAAAGGCCTCTGAAACGCAGTTCCTTGGCAGGCCTGATCTGGCTGAAGTAGGACTTCTGCTCTGGGTGTGCTCCATTGGCCTAGAGCTGAAAGGCCCAAAGGGATGCCTTGTTTGCAAAGGGGCAGAGAGGCCCCAAAGCATCTTGCTTCCAGCTCTTTGGGAAGCTAAGAAACAACTGTCTCTGCCCAGTGCTCTAACAGAGTACCGGCAACATCTCTTACCAAAGCCTTTGAAACGCAGTTTCTTGGCAGGCCTTATCTGGCTGAGGTAGAACTTCTGCTCTGGGTGTGCTCCATTGGCCTAGAGCTGAAAGGCCCAAAGGTCGGCCTTGTTGGCAAAGGGGCAGGGAGCCCCCAAAGCATCTTGCTTCCAGCTCTTTGGGAAGCTAAGAAACAACTGGCTCTGCCCAGTGCTCTTACAGCCTAAGAGACAATCTCTTACCAAGGCCTGTGAAATGCACTTTGTTGGTGGCCTGATCTAGCTGAAGTAGAACTTCTGCTCTGGGTGTGCTGCATTGGCCTAGAGCTGCCTGGCCCAAAGGGCCGCCTTGTTTGCAAAGGGGATGAGAGGCCCCAAAGCATCTTGCTTCCAGCTCTTCGGGAAGCTAAGAAACATCTGGCGTTGCCCAGTGATCTTACAGCCTACCGGGAACATCTCTTACCAAGGCCTGTGAAACGCAGTTTGTTGGTGGCCTGAACTGGCCGAAGTAGAACTTCTGCTCTGGGTGTGCTCCACTGGCCTAGAGCTACCTGGCCCAAAGGGCTGCCTTGATTCCAAAGTGAGAGAGTGGCACCAAAGCATCTTGCTTCCAGCTCTTCGGGAAGCTAAGAAACATCTGGCGTTGCCCAGTGCTCTTACAGCCTACCGGGAACATCTCTTACCAAGGCCTGTGAAACGCAGTTTCCTGGCAGGCCTGATCTGGCTGAAGTAGAACTTCTGCTCTGGGTGTGCTCCATTGCCCTAGAGCTGCCAGGCCCAAGGTGCTGCCTTGTTTCCAAAGGGGCAGAGAGGCCCCAAAGCATCTTGCTTCCAGCTCTCTGGGAAGCTAAGAACCAACTCGCTCTGGCCCGTGCTCTTACAGCCTACCGGGAACATGTCTTTGAAAGGCCTGTGAAACGCAGTTTCTTGGCAGGCCTCATCTGGCTGAAGTAGAACTCCGGCTCTGGGTGTGCTCCATTGCCCTAGAGCTGCCAGGCCCAAAGTGCTGCCCTGTTTCCAAGGGGCAGAGAGGCCCAAAGCATCTTGCTTCCCGGTCTTTGCGAAGCTAAGAAACAACTGGCTCTGCCCAGTGCTCTTACACCTACCGGGAACATCTCTTACCAAAGCCTGTCAAACGCTGTTTCTTTGCAGGCCTGATCAGGCTGAAGTAGAACTCCTGCTCTGCGTGTGCTCCATTGGCCTAGAGCTTCCCGACCCAAAAGGCTGCCTTGTTCCCAAACGGGCAGAGGGGTCCCAAGCATCTTGCTTCCAGCTTTTCAGGAAGGTAAGAAACAACTGGCTCTGCCCAGTGCTCTTACAGCCTACCGGGAACATCTCTTACCAAGGCCTGTGAAACGCAGTTTCCTGGCAGGCCTGATCTGGCTGAAGTAGAACTTCTGCTCTGTGTGTGCTCCATTGCCCTAGAGCTGCCAGGCCCAAAGGGCTGCCTTGTTTCCAAAGACGGAGAGTGGACCCAAAGCATCTTGCTCCCAGCTCTTCGGGAAGCTAAGAAACAGCTGGCTCTGCCCAGTGCTCTTACAGCCTAAGAGAACATGTCTTTGAAAGGCCTGTGAAACGCAGTTTCTTGGCAGGCCTGACCTGGCTGAAGTAGAACTTCTGTTCTGGTTGTGCTACATAGGCCTAGAGCTACCAGGACCTAAGGGCCGCCTTGTTTCCAAAGGGGGAGAGAGGCCCCAAAGCATCTTGCCTCCAGCACTTTGGGAAGCTAAAAAACAACTGGCTCTGCACAGTGCTCTCACAGCCTACCGGCAACGTGACAGAGAAAGGCCTGTGAGACGCAGTTTCTTGGAAGGCCTGATCTGGCTGAGGTAGAACTTCTGCTCTGGGTGTACTCCATTGGCCTAGGGCTGCCAGGCCCAAAGGGCTGCCTTTATTTCCAAAGTGTGAGAGAGGCCCCAAAGCATCTTGCTTCCTGCTCTCTGGGAAGCTAAAACAACTGGCTCTGCACAGTGCTCTCAAAGCCAACCGGGAACGTCACATACAAAGGCCGGTGAAACGCAGCTTCTTGACAGGCCTTATCTGGCTGAGGTAGAACTTGTGCTCTGGGTGTGCTACTTTGGCCTAGAGCTGCCAGGCACAAAGGCTGCTTTGTTTCCAAAGGGGGAGAGAGGCCCCAAATCATGTTGCTTCCAGCTGTTTTTGAAGCTAAGAAACAACTCGCTCTGCCAGGTACTCTTACAGCCTTCCGGGAACACCTCTTACGAAGGCCTGTGAAAAGCAGTTTCTTGGCAGGCCTGATCTGGCTGAGGTAGAACTTCTGCTCTGGGTGTGCTCCATTGCCCTAGAGATGAAAGGCCCAAAGGGCTGCCTTGTTTCCAAAGGGGGAGAGAGGCCCCAAAGCATCTTGCTTCCACCTCTTGGGAAGCTAAGAAACAACTGGCTGTGCCCAGTGCTCTTATAGCCTAAGAGAACATCTCTTATCAAGGCCTGTGAAACGCACTGTCTAGGCAGGCCTGATCTGGAAGAAGTAGAACTTCTGCTCTGGTTGTGCTCCATTGCCCTAGAGCTGCCAGACCCAACGTGCTGCCTTGTTTCCAAAGGGGCAGAGAGGCCCCAAAGCGTCTTGCTTCCAGCTGTTTGGGAAACAAGGAAACAACTGGCTCTGCACCGTGCTCTCACAGCCTACCGGGAACGTCACATACAAAGGCCTCTGAAACGCAGTTCCTTGGCAGGCCTGATCTGGCTGAAGTAGGACTTCTGCTCTGGGTGTGCTCCATTGGCCTAGAGCTGAAAGGCCCAAAGGGATGCCTTGTTTGCAAAGGGGCAGAGAGGCCCCAAAGCATCTTGCTTCCAGCTCTTTGGGAAGCTAAGAAACAACTGTCTCTGCCCAGTGCTCTAACAGAGTACCGGCAACATCTCTTACCAAAGCCTTTGAAACGCAGTTTCTTGGCAGGCCTTATCTGGCTGAGGTAGAACTTCTGCTCTGGGTGTGCTCCATTGGCCTAGAGCTGAAAGGCCCAAAGGTCGGCCTTGTTGGCAAAGGGGCAGGGAGCCCCCAAAGCATCTTGCTTCCAGCTCTTTGGGAAGCTAAGAAACAACTGGCTCTGCCCAGTGCTCTTACAGCCGAAGAGACAATCTCTTACCAAGGCCTGTGAAATGCACTTTGTTGGTGGCCTGATCTAGCTGAAGTAGAACTTCTGCTCTGGGTGTGCTCCATTGGCCTAGAGCTGCCTGGCCCAAAGGGCCGCCTTGTTTGCAAAGGGGATGAGAGGCCCCAAAGCATCTTGCTTCCAGCTCTCGGGAAGCTAAGAAACATCTGGCGTTGCCCAGTGCTCTTACAGCCTACCGGGAAAATCTCTTACCAAGGCCTGTGAAACGCAGTTTGTTGGTGGCCTGAACTGGCCGAAGTAGAACTTCTGCTCTGGGTGTGCTCCACTGGCCTAGAGCTACCTGGCCCAAAGGGCTGCCTTGATTCCAAAGTGAGAGAGTGGCACCAAAGCATCTTGCTTCCAGCTCTTCGGGAAGCTAAGAAACATCTGGCGTTGCCCAGTGCTCTTACAGCCTACCGGGAACATCTCTTACCAAGGCCTGTGAAACGCAGTTTCCTGGCAGGCCTGATCTGGCTGAAGTAGAACTTCTGCTCTGGGTGTGCTCCATTGCCCTAGAGCTGCCAGGCCCAAGGTGCTGCCTTGTTTCCAAAGGGGCAGAGAGGCCCCAAAGCATCTTGCTTCCAGCTCTCTGGGAAGCTAAGAACCAACTCGCTCTGGCCCGTGCTCTTACAGCCTACCGGGAACATGTCTTTGAAAGGCCTGTGAAACGCAGTTTCTTGGCAGGCCTCATCGGGCTGAAGTAGAACTCCGGCTCTGGGTGTGCTCCATTGCCCTAGAGCTGCCAGGCCCAAAGTGCTGCCCTGTTTCCAAGGGGCAGAGAGGCCCAAAGCATCTTGCTTCCCGGTCTTTGCGAAGCTAAGAAACAACTGGCTCTGCCCAGTGCTCTTACACCTACCGGGAACATCTCTTACCAAAGCCTGTCAAACGCTGTTTCTTTGCAGGCCTGATCAGGCTGAAGTAGAACTCCTGCTCTGCGTGTGCTCCATTGGCCTAGAGCTTCCCGACCCAAAAGGCTGCCTTGTTCCCAAACGGGCAGAGGGGTCCCAAGCATCTTGCTTCCAGCTTTTCAGGAAGGTAAGAAACAACTGGCTCTGCCCAGTGCTCTTACAGCCTACCGGGAACATCTCTTACCAAGGCCTGTGAAACGCAGTTTCCTGGCAGGCCTGATCTGGCTGAAGTAGAACTTCTGCTCTGTGTGTGCTCCATTGCCCTAGAGCTGCCAGGCCCAAAGGGCTGCCTTGTTTCCAAAGACGGAGAGTGGACCCAAAGCATCTTGCTCCCAGCTCTTCGGGAAGCTAAGAAACAGCTGGCTCTGCCCAGTGCTCTTACAGCCTAAGAGAACATGTCTTTGAAAGGCCTGTGAAACGCAGTTTCTTGGCAGGCCTGACCTGGCTGAAGTAGAACTTCTGTTCTGGTTGTGCTACATAGGCCTAGAGCTACCAGGACCTAAGGGCCGCCTTGTTTCCAAAGGGGGAGAGAGGCCCCAAAGCATCTTGCCTCCAGCACTTTGGGAAGCTAAAAAACAACTGGCTCTGCACAGTGCTCTCACAGCCTACCGGCAACGTGACAGAGAAAGGCCTGTGAGACGCAGTTTCTTGGAAGGCCTGATCTGGCTGAGGTAGAACTTCTGCTCTGGGTGTACTCCATTGGCCTAGGGCTGCCTGGCCCAAAGGGCTGCCTTTATTTCCAAAGTCTGAGAGAGGCCCCAAAGCATCTTGCTTCCTGCTCTCTGGGAAGCTAAAACAACTGGCTCTGCACAGTGCTCTCAAAGCCAACCGGGAACGTCACATACAAAGGCCTGTGAAACGCAGCTTCTTGACAGGCCTTATCTGGCTGAGGTAGAACTTGTGCTCTGGGTGTGCTACTTTGGCCTAGAGCTGCCAGGCACAAAGGCTGCTTTGTTTCCAAAGGGGGAGAGAGGCCCCAAATCATGTTGCTTCCAGCTGTTTTTGAAGCTAAGAAACAACTCGCTCTGCCAGGTACTCTTACAGCCTTCCGGGAACACCTCTTACGAAGGCCTGTGAAAAGCAGTTTCTTGGCAGGCCTGATCTGGCTGAGGTAGAACTTCTGCTCTGGGTGTGCTCCATTGCCCTAGAGATGAAAGGCCAAAAGGGCTGCCTTGTTTCCAAAGGGGGAGAGAGGCCCCAAAGCATCTTGCTTCCACCTCTTGGGAAGCTAAGAAACAACTGGCTGTGCCCAGTGCTCTTATAGCCTAAGAGAACATCTCTTATCAAGGCCTGTGAAACGCACTGTCTAGGCAGGCCTGATCTGGAAGAAGTAGAACTTCTGCTCTGGTTGTGCTCCATTGCCCTAGAGCTGCCAGACCCAACGTGCTGCCTTGTTTCCAAAGGGGCAGAGAGGCCCCAAAGCGTCTTGCTTCCAGCTGTTTGGGAAACAAGGAAACAACTGGCTCTGCACCGTGCTCTCACAGCCTACCGGGAACGTCACATACAAAGGCCTCTGAAACGCAGTTCCTTGGCAGGCCTGATCTGGCTGAAGTAGGACTTCTGCTCTGGGTGTGCTCCATTGGCCTAGAGCTGAAAGGCCCAAAGGGATGCCTTGTTTGCAAAGGGGCAGAGAGGCCCCAAAGCATCTTGCTTCCAGCTCTTTGGGAAGCTAAGAAACAACTGTCTCTGCCCAGTGCTCTAACAGAGTACCGGCAACATCTCTTACCAAAGCCTTTGAAACGCAGTTTCTTGGCAGGCCTTATCTGGCTGAGGTAGAACTTCTGCTCTGGGTGTGCTCCATTGGCCTAGAGCTGAAAGGCCCAAAGGTCGGCCTTGTTGGCAAAGGGGCAGGGAGCCCCCAAAGCATCTTGCTTCCAGCTCTTTGGGAAGCTAAGAAACAACTGGCTCTGCCCAGTGCTCTTACAGCCTACGAGAAAATCTCTTACCAAGGCCCGTGAAACGCACTTTGTTGGTGGCCTGATCTAGCTGAAGTAGAACATCTGCTCTGGGTGTGCTCCATTGGCCTAGAGCTGCCTGGCCCAAAGGGCCGCCTTGTTTGCAAAGGGGATGAGAGGCCCCAAAGCATCTTGCTTCCAGCTCTTCGGGAAGCTAAGAAGCATCTGGCGTTGCCCAGTGATCTTACAGCCTACCGGGAACATCTCTTACCAAGGCCTGTGAAACGCAGTTTGTTGGTGGCCTGAACTGGCCGAAGTAGAACTTCTGCTCTGGGTGTGCTCCACTGGCCTAGAGCTACCTGCCCCAAAGGGCTGCCTTGATTCCAAAGTGAGAGAGTGGCACCAAAGCATCTTGCTTCCAGCTCTTCGGGAAGCTAAGAAACATCTGGCGTTGCCCAGTGCTCTTACAGCCTACCGGGAACATCTCCTACCAAGGCCTGTGAAACGCAGTTTCCTGGCAGGCCTGATCTGGCTGAAGTAGAACTTCTGCTCTGGGTGTGCTCCATTGCCCTAGAGCTGCCAGGCCCAAAGGTCTGCCTTGTTTCCAAAGACGGAGAGTGGACCCAAAGCATCTTGCTCCCAGCTCTTCGGGAAGCTAAGAAACAGCTGGCTCTGCCCAGTGCTCTTACAGCCTAAGAGAACATGTCTTGGAAAGGCCTGTGAAACGCAGTTTCTTGGCAGGCCTGACCTGGCTGAAGTAGAACTTCTGTTCTGGTTGTGCTACATAGGCCTAGAGCTACCAGGACCTAAGGGCCGCCTTGTTTCCAAAGGGGGAGAGAGGCCCCAAAGCATCTTGCCTCCAGCACTTTGGGAAGCTAAAAAACAACTGGCTCTGCACAGTGCTCTCACAGCCTACCGGCAACGTGACAGAGAAAGGCCTGTGAGACGCAGTTTCTTGGAAGGCCTGATCTGGCTGAGGTAGAACTTCTGCTCTGGGTGTACTCCATTGGCCTAGGGCTGCCAGGCCCAAAGGGCTGCCTTTATTTCCAAAGTGTGAGAGAGGCCCCAAAGCATCTTGCTTCCTGCTCTCTGGGAAGCTAAAACAACTGGCTCTGCACAGTGCTCTCAAAGCCAACCGGGAACGTCACATACAAAGGCCTGTGAAACGCAGCTTCTTGACAGGCCTTATCTGGCTGAGGTAGAACTTGTGCTCTGGGTGTGCTACTTTGGCCTAGAGCTGCCAGGCACAAAGGCTGCTTTGTTTCCAAAGGGGGAGAGAGGCCCCAAATCATGTTGCTTCCAGCTGTTTTTGAAGCTAAGAAACAACTCGCTCTGCCAGGTACTCTTACAGCCTTCCGGGAACACCTCTTACGAAGGCCTGTGAAAAGCAGTTTCTTGGCAGGCCTGATCTGGCTGAGGTAGAACTTCTGCTCTGGGTGTGCTCCATTGCCCTAGAGATGAAAGGCCAAAAGGGCTGCCTTGTTTCCAAAGGGGGAGAGAGGCCCCAAAGCATCTTGCTTCCACCTCTTGGGAAGCTAAGAAACAACTGGCTGTGCCCAGTGCTCTTATAGCCTAAGAGAACATCTCTTATCAAGGCCTGTGAAACGCACTGTCTAGGCAGGCCTGATCTGGAAGAAGTAGAACTTCTGCTCTGGTTGTGCTCCATTGCCCTAGAGCTGCCAGACCCAACGTGCTGCCTTGTTTCCAAAGGGGCAGAGAGGCCCCAAAGCGTCTTGCTTCCAGCTGTTTGGGAAACAAGGAAACAACTGGCTCTGCACCGTGCTCTCACAGCCTACCGGGAACGTCACATACAAAGGCCTCTGAAACGCAGTTCCTTGGCAGGCCTGATCTGGCTGAAGTAGGACTTCTGCTCTGGGTGTGCTCCATTGGCCTAGAGCTGAAAGGCCCAAAGGGATGCCTTGTTTGCAAAGGGGCAGAGAGGCCCCAAAGCATCTTGCTTCCAGCTCTTTGGGAAGCTAAGAAACAACTGTCTCTGCCCAGTGCTCTAACAGAGTACCGGCAACATCTCTTACCAAAGCCTTTGAAACGCAGTTTCTTGGCAGGCCTTATCTGGCTGAGGTAGAACTTCTGCTCTGGGTGTGCTCCATTGGCCTAGAGCTGAAAGGCCCAAAGGTCGGCCTTGTTGGCAAAGGGGCAGGGAGCCCCCAAAGCATCTTGCTTCCAGCTCTTTGGGAAGCTAAGAAACAACTGGCTCTGCCCAGTGCTCTTACAGCCTACGAGAAAATCTCTTACCAAGGCCTGTGAAACGCACTTTGTTGGTGGCCTGATCTAGCTGAAGTGGAACTTCTGCTCTGGGTGTGCTCCATTGGCCTAGAGCTGCCTGGCCCAAAGGGCCGCCTTGTTTGCAAAGGGGATGAGAGGCCCCAAAGCATCTTGCTTCCAGCTCTTCGGGAAGCTAAGAAGCATCTGGCGTTGCCCAGTGATCTTACAGCCTACCGGGAACATCTCTTACCAAGGCCTGTGAAACGCAGTTTGTTGGTGGCCTGAACTGGCCGAAGTAGAACTTCTGCTCTGGGTGTGCTCCACTGGCCTAGAGCTACCTGCCCCAAAGGGCTGCCTTGATTCCAAAGTGAGAGAGTGGCACCAAAGCATCTTGCTTCCAGCTCTTCGGGAAGCTAAGAAACATCTGGCGTTGCCCAGTGCTCTTACAGCCTACCGGGAACATCTCTTACCAAGGCCTGTGAAACGCAGTTTCCTGGCAGGCCTGATCTGGCTGAAGTAGAACTTCTGCTCTGGGTGTGCTCCATTGCCCTAGAGCTGCCAGGCCCAAAGGGCTGCCTTGTTTCCAAAGACGGAGAGTGGACCCAAAGCATCTTGCTCCCAGCTCTTCGGGAAGCTAAGAAACAGCTGGCTCTGCCCAGTGCTCTTACAGCCTAAGAGAACATGTCTTGGAAAGGCCTGTGAAACGCATTTTCTTGGCAGGCCTGACCTGGCTGAAGTAGAACTTCTGTTCTGGTTGTGCTACATAGGCCTAGAGCTACCAGGACCTAAGGGCTGCCTTGTTTCCAAAGGGGGAGAGAGGCCCCAAAGCATCTTGCCTCCAGCACTTTGGGAAGCTAAAAAACAACTGGCTCTGCACAGTGCTCTCACAGCCTACCGGCAACGTGACAGAGAAAGGCCTGTGAGACGCAGTTTCTTGGAAGGCCTGATCTGGCTGAGGTAGAACTTCTGCTCTGGGTGTACTCCATTGGCCTAGGGCTGCCAGGCCCAAAGGGCTGCCTTTATTTCCAAAGTGTGAGAGAGGCCCCAAAGCATCTTGCTTCCTGCTCTCTGGGAAGCTAAAACAACTGGCTCTGCACAGTGCTCTCAAAGCCAACCGGGAACGTCACATACAAAGGCCTGTGAAACGCAGCTTCTTGACAGGCCTTATCTGGCTGAGGTAGAACTTGTGCTCTGGGTGTGCTACTTTGGCCTAGAGCTGCCAGGCACAAAGGCTGCTTTGTTTCCAAAGGGGGAGAGAGGCCCCAAATCATGTTGCTTCCAGCTGTTTTTGAAGCTAAGAAACAACTCGCTCTGCCAGGTACTCTTACAGCCTTCCGGGAACACCTCTTACGAAGGCCTGTGAAAAGCAGTTTCTTGGCAGGCCTGATCTGGCTGAGGTAGAACTTCTGCTCTGGGTGTGCTCCATTGCCCTAGAGATGAAAGGCCAAAAGGGCTGCCTTGTTTCCAAAGGGGGAGAGAGGCCCCAAAGCATCTTGCTTCCACCTCTTGGGAAGCTAAGAAACAACTGGCTGTGCCCAGTGCTCTTATAGCCTAAGAGAACATCTCTTATCAAGGCCTGTGAAACGCACTGTCTAGGCAGGCCTGATCTGGAAGAAGTAGAACTTCTGCTCTGGTTGTGCTCCATTGCCCTAGAGCTGCCAGACCCAACGTGCTGCCTTGTTTCCAAAGGGGCAGAGAGGCCCCAAAGCGTCTTGCTTCCAGCTGTTTGGGAAACAAGGAAACAACTGGCTCTGCACCGTGCTCTCACAGCCTACCGGGAACGTCACATACAAAGGCCTCTGAAACGCAGTTCCTTGGCAGGCCTGATCTGGCTGAAGTAGGACTTCTGCTCTGGGTGTGCTCCATTGGCCTAGAGCTGAAAGGCCCAAAGGGATGCCTTGTTTGCAAAGGGGCAGAGAGGCCCCAAAGCATCTTGCTTCCAGCTCTTTGGGAAGCTAAGAAACAACTGTCTCTGCCCAGTGCTCTAACAGAGTACCGGCAACATCTCTTACCAAAGCCTTTGAAACGCAGTTTCTTGGCAGGCCTTATCTGGCTGAGGTAGAACTTCTGCTCTGGGTGTGCTCCATTGGCCTAGAGCTGAAAGGCCCAAAGGTCGGCCTTGTTGGCAAAGGGGCAGGGAGCCCCCAAAGCATCTTGCTTCCAGCTCTTTGGGAAGCTAAGAAACAACTGGCTCTGCCCAGTGCTCTTACAGCCTACGAGAAAATCTCTTACCAAGGCCTGTGAAACGCACTTTGTTGGTGGCCTGATCTAGCTGAAGTGGAACTTCTGCTCTGGGTGTGCTCCATTGGCCTAGAGCTGCCTGGCCCAAAGGGCCGCCTTGTTTGCAAAGGGGATGAGAGGCCCCAAAGCATCTTGCTTCCAGCTCTTCGGGAAGCTAAGAAGCATCTGGCGTTGCCCAGTGATCTTACAGCCTACCGGGAACATCTCTTACCAAGGCCTGTGAAACGCAGTTTGTTGGTGGCCTGAACTGGCCGAAGTAGAACTTCTGCTCTGGGTGTGCTCCACTGGCCTAGAGCTACCTGCCCCAAAGGGCTGCCTTGATTCCAAAGTGAGAGAGTGGCACCAAAGCATCTTGCTTCCAGCTCTTCGGGAAGCTAAGAAACATCTGGCGTTGCCCAGTGCTCTTACAGCCTACCGGGAACATCTCTTACCAAGGCCTGTGAAACGCAGTTTCCTGGCAGGCCTGATCTGGCTGAAGTAGAACTTCTGCTCTGGGTGTGCTCCATTGCCCTAGAGCTGCCAGGCCCAAAGGGCTGCCTTGTTTCCAAAGACGGAGAGTGGACCCAAAGCATCTTGCTCCCAGCTCTTCGGGAAGCTAAGAAACAGCTGGCTCTGCCCAGTGCTCTTACAGCCTAAGAGAACATGTCTTGGAAAGGCCTGTGAAACGCAGTTTCTTGGCAGGCCTGACCTGGCTGAAGTAGAACTTCTGTTCTGGTTGTGCTACATAGGCCTAGAGCTACCAGGACCTAAGGGCCGCCTTGTTTCCAAAGGGGGAGAGAGGCCCCAAAGCATCTTGCCTCCAGCACTTTGGGAAGCTAAAAAACAACTGGCTCTGCACAGTGCTCTCACAGCCTACCGGCAACGTGACAGAGAAAGGCCTGTGAGACGCAGTTTCTTGGAAGGCCTGATCTGGCTGAGGTAGAACTTCTGCTCTGGGTGTACTCCATTGGCCTAGGGCTGCCAGGCCCAAAGGGCTGCCTTTATTTCCAAAGTGTGAGAGAGGCCCCAAAGCATCTTGCTTCCTGCTCTCTGGGAAGCTAAAACAACTGGCTCTGCACAGTGCTCTCAAAGCCAACCGGGAACGTCACATACAAAGGCCTGTGAAACGCAGCTTCTTGACAGGCCTTATCTGGCTGAGGTAGAACTTGTGCTCTGGGTGTGCTACTTTGGCCTAGAGCTGCCAGGCACAAAGGCTGCTTTGTTTCCAAAGGGGGAGAGAGGCCCCAAATCATGTTGCTTCCAGCTGTTTTTGAAGCTAAGAAACAACTCGCTCTGCCAGGTACTCTTACAGCCTTCCGGGAACACCTCTTACGAAGGCCTGTGAAAAGCAGTTTCTTGGCAGGCCTGATCTGGCTGAGGTAGAACTTCTGCTCTGGGTGTGCTCCATTGCCCTAGAGATGAAAGGCCAAAAGGGCTGCCTTGTTTCCAAAGGGGGAGAGAGGCCCCAAAGCATCTTGCTTCCACCTCTTGGGAAGCTAAGAAACAACTGGCTGTGCCCAGTGCTCTTATAGCCTAAGAGAACATCTCTTATCAAGGCCTGTGAAACGCACTGTCTAGGCAGGCCTGATCTGGAAGAAGTAGAACTTCTGCTCTGGTTGTGCTCCATTGCCCTAGAGCTGCCAGACCCAACGTGCTGCCTTGTTTCCAAAGGGGCAGAGAGGCCCCAAAGCGTCTTGCTTCCAGCTGTTTGGGAAACAAGGAAACAACTGGCTCTGCACCGTGCTCTCACAGCCTACCGGGAACGTCACATACAAAGGCCTCTGAAACGCAGTTCCTTGGCAGGCCTGATCTGGCTGAAGTAGGACTTCTGCTCTGGGTGTGCTCCATTGGCCTAGAGCTGAAAGGCCCAAAGGGATGCCTTGTTTGCAAAGGGGCAGAGAGGCCCCAAAGCATCTTGCTTCCAGCTCTTTGGGAAGCTAAGAAACAACTGTCTCTGCCCAGTGCTCTAACAGAGTACCGGCAACATCTCTTACCAAAGCCTTTGAAACGCAGTTTCTTGGCAGGCCTTATCTGGCTGAGGTAGAACTTCTGCTCTGGGTGTGCTCCATTGGCCTAGAGCTGAAAGGCCCAAAGGTCGGCCTTGTTGGCAAAGGGGCAGGGAGCCCCCAAAGCATCTTGCTTCCAGCTCTTTGGGAAGCTAAGAAACAACTGGCTCTGCCCAGTGCTCTTACAGCCTACGAGAAAATCTCTTACCAAGGCCTGTGAAACGCACTTTGTTGGTGGCCTGATCTAGCTGAAGTGGAACTTCTGCTCTGGGTGTGCTGCATTGGCCTAGAGCTGCCTGGCCCAAAGGGCCGCCTTGTTTGCAAAGGGGATGAGAGGCCCCAAAGCATCTTGCTTCCAGCTCTTCGGGAAGCTAAGAAACATCTGGCGTTGCCCAGTGATCTTACAGCCTACCGGGAACATCTCTTACCAAGGCCTGTGAAACGCAGTTTGTTGGTGGCCTGAACTGGCCGAAGTAGAACTTCTGCTCTGGGTGTGCTCCACTGGCCTAGAGCTACCTGGCCCAAAGGGCTGCCTTGATTCCAAAGTGAGAGAGTGGCACCAAAGCATCTTGCTTCCAGCTCTTCGGGAAGCTAAGAAACATCTGGCGTTGCCCAGTGCTCTTACAGCCTACCGGGAACATCTCTTACCAAGGCCTGTGAAACGCAGTTTCCTGGCAGGCCTGATCTGGCTGAAGTAGAACTTCTGCTCTGGGTGTGCTCCATTGCCCTAGAGCTGCCAGGCCCAAGGTGCTGCCTTGTTTCCAAAGGGGCAGAGAGGCCCCAAAGCATCTTGCTTCCAGCTCTCTGGGAAGCTAAGAACCAACTCGCTCTGGCCCGTGCTCTTACAGCCTACCGGGAACATGTCTTTGAAAGGCCTGTGAAACGCAGTTTCTTGGCAGGCCTCATCTGGCTGAAGTAGAACTCCGGCTCTGGGTGTGCTCCATTGCCCTAGAGCTGCCAGGCCCAAAGTGCTGCCCTGTTTCCAAGGGGCAGAGAGGCCCAAAGCATCTTGCTTCCCGGTCTTTGCGAAGCTAAGAAACAACTGGCTCTGCCCAGTGCTCTTACACCTACCGGGAACATCTCTTACCAAAGCCTGTCAAACGCTGTTTCTTTGCAGGCCTGATCAGGCTGAAGTAGAACTCCTGCTCTGCGTGTGCTCCATTGGCCTAGAGCTTCCCGACCCAAAAGGCTGCCTTGTTCCCAAACGGGCAGAGGGGTCCCAAGCATCTTGCTTCCAGCTTTTCAGGAAGGTAAGAAACAACTGGCTCTGCCCAGTGCTCTTACAGCCTACCGGGAACATCTCTTACCAAGGCCTGTGAAACGCAGTTTCCTGGCAGGCCTGATCTGGCTGAAGTAGAACTTCTGCTCTGGGTGTGCTCCATTGCCCTAGAGCTGCCAGGCCCAAAGGGCTGCCTTGTTTCCAAAGACGGAGAGTGGACCCAAAGCATCTTGCTCCCAGCTCTTCGGGAAGCTAAGAAACAGCTGGCTCTGCCCAGTGCTCTTACAGCCTAAGAGAACATGTCTTTGAAAGGCCTGTGAAACGCAGTTTCTTGGCAGGCCTGACCTGGCTGAAGTAGAACTTCTGTTCTGGTTGTGCTACATAGGCCTAGAGCTACCAGGACCTAAGGGCCGCCTTGTTTCCAAAGGGGGAGAGAGGCCCCAAAGCATCTTGCCTCCAGCACTTTGGGAAGCTAAAAAACAACTGGCTCTGCACAGTGCTCTCACAGCCTACCGGCAACGTGACAGAGAAAGGCCTGTGAGACGCAGTTTCTTGGAAGGCCTGATCTGGCTGAGGTAGAACTTCTGCTCTGGGTGTACTCCATTGGCCTAGGGCTGCCTGGCCCAAAGGGCTGCCTTTATTTCCAAAGTCTGAGAGAGGCCCCAAAGCATCTTGCTTCCTGCTCTCTGGGAAGCTAAAACAACTGGCTCTGCACAGTGCTCTCAAAGCCAACCGGGAACGTCACATACAAAGGCCTGTGAAACGCAGCTTCTTGACAGGCCTTATCTGGCTGAGGTAGAACTTGTGCTCTGGGTGTGCTACTTTGGCCTAGAGCTGCCAGGCACAAAGGCTGCTTTGTTTCCAAAGGGGGAGAGAGGCCCCAAATCATGTTGCTTCCAGCTGTTTTTGAAGCTAAGAAACAACTCGCTCTGCCAGGTACTCTTACAGCCTTCCGGGAACACCTCTTACGAAGGCCTGTGAAAAGCAGTTTCTTGGCAGGCCTGATCTGGCTGAGGTAGAACTTCTGCTCTGGGTGTGCTCCATTGCCCTAGAGATGAAAGGCCAAAAGGGCTGCCTTGTTTCCAAAGGGGGAGAGAGGCCCCAAAGCATCTTGCTTCCACCTCTTGGGAAGCTAAGAAACAACTGGCTGTGCCCAGTGCTCTTATAGCCTAAGAGAACATCTCTTATCAAGGCCTGTGAAACGCACTGTCTAGGCAGGCCTGATCTGGAAGAAGTAGAACTTCTGCTCTGGTTGTGCTCCATTGCCCTAGAGCTGCCAGACCCAACGTGCTGCCTTGTTTCCAAAGGGGCAGAGAGGCCCCAAAGCGTCTTGCTTCCAGCTGTTTGGGAAACAAGGAAACAACTGGCTCTGCACCGTGCTCTCACAGCCTACCGGGAACGTCACATACAAAGGCCTCTGAAACGCAGTTCCTTGGCAGGCCTGATCTGGCTGAAGTAGGACTTCTGCTCTGGGTGTGCTCCATTGGCCTAGAGCTGAAAGGCCCAAAGGGATGCCTTGTTTGCAAAGGGGCAGAGAGGCCCCAAAGCATCTTGCTTCCAGCTCTTTGGGAAGCTAAGAAACAACTGTCTCTGCCCAGTGCTCTAACAGAGTACCGGCAACATCTCTTACCAAAGCCTTTGAAACGCAGTTTCTTGGCAGGCCTTATCTGGCTGAGGTAGAACTTCTGCTCTGGGTGTGCTCCATTGGCCTAGAGCTGAAAGGCCCAAAGGTCGGCCTTGTTGGCAAAGGGGCAGGGAGCCCCCAAAGCATCTTGCTTCCAGCTCTTTGGGAAGCTAAGAAACAACTGGCTCTGCCCAGTGCTCTTACAGCCTACGAGAAAATCTCTTACCAAGGCCCGTGAAACGCACTTTGTTGGTGGCCTGATCTAGCTGAAGTAGAACATCTGCTCTGGGTGTGCTCCATTGGCCTAGAGCTGCCTGGCCCAAAGGGCCGCCTTGTTTGCAAAGGGGATGAGAGGCCCCAAAGCATCTTGCTTCCAGCTCTTCGGGAAGCTAAGAAGCATCTGGCGTTGCCCAGTGATCTTACAGCCTACCGGGAACATCTCTTACCAAGGCCTGTGAAACGCAGTTTGTTGGTGGCCTGAACTGGCCGAAGTAGAACTTCTGCTCTGGGTGTGCTCCACTGGCCTAGAGCTACCTGCCCCAAAGGGCTGCCTTGATTCCAAAGTGAGAGAGTGGCACCAAAGCATCTTGCTTCCAGCTCTTCGGGAAGCTAAGAAACATCTGGCGTTGCCCAGTGCTCTTACAGCCTACCGGGAACATCTCCTACCAAGGCCTGTGAAACGCAGTTTCCTGGCAGGCCTGATCTGGCTGAAGTAGAACTTCTGCTCTGGGTGTGCTCCATTGCCCTAGAGCTGCCAGGCCCAAAGGTCTGCCTTGTTTCCAAAGACGGAGAGTGGACCCAAAGCATCTTGCTCCCAGCTCTTCGGGAAGCTAAGAAACAGCTGGCTCTGCCCAGTGCTCTTACAGCCTAAGAGAACATGTCTTTGAAAGGCCTGTGAAACGCAGTTTCTTGGCAGGCCTGACCTGGCTGAAGTAGAACTTCTGTTCTGGTTGTGCTACATAGGCCTAGAGCTACCAGGACCTAAGGGCCGCCTTGTTTCCAAAGGGGGAGAGAGGCCCCAAAGCATCTTGCCTCCAGCACTTTGGGAAGCTAAAAAACAACTGGCTCTGCACAGTGCTCTCACAGCCTACCGGCAACGTGACAGAGAAAGGCCTGTGAGACGCAGTTTCTTGGAAGGCCTGATCTGGCTGAGGTAGAACTTCTGCTCTGGGTGTACTCCATTGGCCTAGGGCTGCCAGGCCCAAAGGGCTGCCTTTATTTCCAAAGTGTGAGAGAGGCCCCAAAGCATCTTGCTTCCTGCTCTCTGGGAAGCTAAAACAACTGGCTCTGCACAGTGCTCTCAAAGCCAACCGGGAACGTCACATACAAAGGCCTGTGAAACGCAGCTTCTTGACAGGCCTTATCTGGCTGAGGTAGAACTTGTGCTCTGGGTGTGCTACTTTGGCCTAGAGCTGCCAGGCACAAAGGCTGCTTTGTTTCCAAAGGGGGAGAGAGGCCCCAAATCATGTTGCTTCCAGCTGTTTTTGAAGCTAAGAAACAACTCGCTCTGCCAGGTACTCTTACAGCCTTCCGGGAACACCTCTTACGAAGGCCTGTGAAAAGCAGTTTCTTGGCAGGCCTGATCTGGCTGAGGTAGAACTTCTGCTCTGGGTGTGCTCCATTGCCCTAGAGATGAAAGGCCAAAAGGGCTGCCTTGTTTCCAAAGGGGGAGAGAGGCCCCAAAGCATCTTGCTTCCACCTCTTGGGAAGCTAAGAAACAACTGGCTGTGCCCAGTGCTCTTATAGCCTAAGAGAACATCTCTTATCAAGGCCTGTGAAACGCACTGTCTAGGCAGGCCTGATCTGGAAGAAGTAGAACTTCTGCTCTGGTTGTGCTCCATTGCCCTAGAGCTGCCAGACCCAACGTGCTGCCTTGTTTCCAAAGGGGCAGAGAGGCCCCAAAGCGTCTTGCTTCCAGCTGTTTGGGAAACAAGGAAACAACTGGCTCTGCACCGTGCTCTCACAGCCTACCGGGAACGTCACATACAAAGGCCTCTGAAACGCAGTTCCTTGGCAGGCCTGATCTGGCTGAAGTAGGACTTCTGCTCTGGGTGTGCTCCATTGGCCTAGAGCTGAAAGGCCCAAAGGGATGCCTTGTTTGCAAAGGGGCAGAGAGGCCCCAAAGCATCTTGCTTCCAGCTCTTTGGGAAGCTAAGAAACAACTGTCTCTGCCCAGTGCTCTAACAGAGTACCGGCAACATCTCTTACCAAAGCCTTTGAAACGCAGTTTCTTGGCAGGCCTTATCTGGCTGAGGTAGAACTTCTGCTCTGGGTGTGCTCCATTGGCCTAGAGCTGAAAGGCCCAAAGGTCGGCCTTGTTGGCAAAGGGGCAGGGAGCCCCCAAAGCATCTTGCTTCCAGCTCTTTGGGAAGCTAAGAAACAACTGGCTCTGCCCAGTGCTCTTACAGCCTACGAGAAAATCTCTTACCAAGGCCTGTGAAACGCACTTTGTTGGTGGCCTGATCTAGCTGAAGTGGAACTTCTGCTCTGGGTGTGCTCCATTGGCCTAGAGCTGCCTGGCCCAAAGGGCCGCCTTGTTTGCAAAGGGGATGAGAGGCCCCAAAGCATCTTGCTTCCAGCTCTTCGGGAAGCTAAGAAACATCTGGCGTTGCCCAGTGATCTTACAGCCTACCGGGAACATCTCTTACCAAGGCCTGTGAAACGCAGTTTGTTGGTGGCCTGAACTGGCCGAAGTAGAACTTCTGCTCTGGGTGTGCTCCACTGGCCTAGAGCTACCTGCCCCAAAGGGCTGCCTTGATTCCAAAGTGAGAGAGTGGCACCAAAGCATCTTGCTTCCAGCTCTTCGGGAAGCTAAGAAACATCTGGCGTTGCCCAGTGCTCTTACAGCCTACCGGGAACATCTCTTACCAAGGCCTGTGAAACGCAGTTTCCTGGCAGGCCTGATCTGGCTGAAGTAGAACTTCTGCTCTGGGTGTGCTCCATTGCCCTAGAGCTGCCAGGCCCAAAGGGCTGCCTTGTTTCCAAAGACGGAGAGTGGACCCAAAGCATCTTGCTCCCAGCTCTTCGGGAAGCTAAGAAACAGCTGGCTCTGCCCAGTGCTCTTACAGCCTAAGAGAACATGTCTTGGAAAGGCCTGTGAAACGCAGTTTCTTGGCAGGCCTGACCTGGCTGAAGTAGAACTTCTGTTCTGGTTGTGCTACATAGGCCTAGAGCTACCAGGACCTAAGGGCCGCCTTGTTTCCAAAGGGGGAGAGAGGCCCCAAAGCATCTTGCCTCCAGCACTTTGGGAAGCTAAAAAACAACTGGCTCTGCACAGTGCTCTCACAGCCTACCGGCAACGTGACAGAGAAAGGCCTGTGAGACGCAGTTTCTTGGAAGGCCTGATCTGGCTGAGGTAGAACTTCTGCTCTGGGTGTACTCCATTGGCCTAGGGCTGCCAGGCCCAAAGGGCTGCCTTTATTTCCAAAGTGTGAGAGAGGCCCCAAAGCATCTTGCTTCCTGCTCTCTGGGAAGCTAAAACAACTGGCTCTGCACAGTGCTCTCAAAGCCAACCGGGAACGTCACATACAAAGGCCTGTGAAACGCAGCTTCTTGACAGGCCTTATCTGGCTGAGGTAGAACTTGTGCTCTGGGTGTGCTACTTTGGCCTAGAGCTGCCAGGCACAAAGGCTGCTTTGTTTCCAAAGGGGGAGAGAGGCCCCAAATCATGTTGCTTCCAGCTGTTTTTGAAGCTAAGAAACAACTCGCTCTGCCAGGTACTCTTACAGCCTTCCGGGAACACCTCTTACGAAGGCCTGTGAAAAGCAGTTTCTTGGCAGGCCTGATCTGGCTGAGGTAGAACTTCTGCTCTGGGTGTGCTCCATTGCCCTAGAGATGAAAGGCCAAAAGGGCTGCCTTGTTTCCAAAGGGGGAGAGAGGCCCCAAAGCATCTTGCTTCCACCTCTTGGGAAGCTAAGAAACAACTGGCTGTGCCCAGTGCTCTTATAGCCTAAGAGAACATCTCTTATCAAGGCCTGTGAAACGCACTGTCTAGGCAGGCCTGATCTGGAAGAAGTAGAACTTCTGCTCTGGTTGTGCTCCATTGCCCTAGAGCTGCCAGACCCAACGTGCTGCCTTGTTTCCAAAGGGGCAGAGAGGCCCCAAAGCGTCTTGCTTCCAGCTGTTTGGGAAACAAGGAAACAACTGGCTCTGCACCGTGCTCTCACAGCCTACCGGGAACGTCACATACAAAGGCCTCTGAAACGCAGTTCCTTGGCAGGCCTGATCTGGCTGAAGTAGGACTTCTGCTCTGGGTGTGCTCCATTGGCCTAGAGCTGAAAGGCCCAAAGGGATGCCTTGTTTGCAAAGGGGCAGAGAGGCCCCAAAGCATCTTGCTTCCAGCTCTTTGGGAAGCTAAGAAACAACTGTCTCTGCCCAGTGCTCTAACAGAGTACCGGCAACATCTCTTACCAAAGCCTTTGAAACGCAGTTTCTTGGCAGGCCTTATCTGGCTGAGGTAGAACTTCTGCTCTGGGTGTGCTCCATTGGCCTAGAGCTGAAAGGCCCAAAGGTCGGCCTTGTTGGCAAAGGGGCAGGGAGCCCCCAAAGCATCTTGCTTCCAGCTCTTTGGGAAGCTAAGAAACAACTGGCTCTGCCCAGTGCTCTTACAGCCTACGAGAAAATCTCTTACCAAGGCCTGTGAAACGCACTTTGTTGGTGGCCTGATCTAGCTGAAGTGGAACTTCTGCTCTGGGTGTGCTCCATTGGCCTAGAGCTGCCTGGCCCAAAGGGCCGCCTTGTTTGCAAAGGGGATGAGAGGCCCCAAAGCATCTTGCTTCCAGCTCTTCGGGAAGCTAAGAAGCATCTGGCGTTGCCCAGTGATCTTACAGCCTACCGGGAACATCTCTTACCAAGGCCTGTGAAACGCAGTTTGTTGGTGGCCTGAACTGGCCGAAGTAGAACTTCTGCTCTGGGTGTGCTCCACTGGCCTAGAGCTACCTGCCCCAAAGGGCTGCCTTGATTCCAAAGTGAGAGAGTGGCACCAAAGCATCTTGCTTCCAGCTCTTCGGGAAGCTAAGAAACATCTGGCGTTGCCCAGTGCTCTTACAGCCTACCGGGAACATCTCTTACCAAGGCCTGTGAAACGCAGTTTCCTGGCAGGCCTGATCTGGCTGAAGTAGAACTTCTGCTCTGGGTGTGCTCCATTGCCCTAGAGCTGCCAGGCCCAAAGGGCTGCCTTGTTTCCAAAGACGGAGAGTGGACCCAAAGCATCTTGCTCCCAGCTCTTCGGGAAGCTAAGAAACAGCTGGCTCTGCCCAGTGCTCTTACAGCCTAAGAGAACATGTCTTGGAAAGGCCTGTGAAACGCAGTTTCTTGGCAGGCCTGACCTGGCTGAAGTAGAACTTCTGTTCTGGTTGTGCTACATAGGCCTAGAGCTACCAGGACCTAAGGGCCGCCTTGTTTCCAAAGGGGGAGAGAGGCCCCAAAGTATCTTGCCTCCAGCACTTTGGGAAGCTAAAAAACAACTGGCTCTGCACAGTGCTCTCACAGCCTACCGGCAACGTGACAGAGAAAGGCCTGTGAGACGCAGTTTCTTGGAAGGCCTGATCTGGCTGAGGTAGAACTTCTGCTCTGGGTGTACTCCATTGGCCTAGGGCTGCCAGGCCCAAAGGGCTGCCTTTATTTCCAAAGTGTGAGAGAGGCCCCAAAGCATCTTGCTTCCTGCTCTCTGGGAAGCTAAAACAACTGGCTCTGCACAGTGCTCTCAAAGCCAACCGGGAACGTCACATACAAAGGCCTGTGAAACGCAGCTTCTTGACAGGCCTTATCTGGCTGAGGTAGAACTTGTGCTCTGGGTGTGCTACTTTGGCCTAGAGCTGCCAGGCACAAAGGCTGCTTTGTTTCCAAAGGGGGAGAGAGGCCCCAAATCATGTTGCTTCCAGCTGTTTTTGAAGCTAAGAAACAACTCGCTCTGCCAGGTACTCTTACAGCCTTCCGGGAACACCTCTTACGAAGGCCTGTGAAAAGCAGTTTCTTGGCAGGCCTGATCTGGCTGAGGTAGAACTTCTGCTCTGGGTGTGCTCCATTGCCCTAGAGATGAAAGGCCAAAAGGGCTGCCTTGTTTCCAAAGGGGGAGAGAGGCCCCAAAGCATCTTGCTTCCACCTCTTGGGAAGCTAAGAAACAACTGGCTGTGCCCAGTGCTCTTATAGCCTAAGAGAACATCTCTTATCAAGGCCTGTGAAACGCACTGTCTAGGCAGGCCTGATCTGGAAGAAGTAGAACTTCTGCTCTGGTTGTGCTCCATTGCCCTAGAGCTGCCAGACCCAACGTGCTGCCTTGTTTCCAAAGGGGCAGAGAGGCCCCAAAGCGTCTTGCTTCCAGCTGTTTGGGAAACAAGGAAACAACTGGCTCTGCACCGTGCTCTCACAGCCTACCGGGAACGTCACATACAAAGGCCTCTGAAACGCAGTTCCTTGGCAGGCCTGATCTGGCTGAAGTAGGACTTCTGCTCTGGGTGTGCTCCATTGGCCTAGAGCTGAAAGGCCCAAAGGGATGCCTTGTTTGCAAAGGGGCAGAGAGGCCCCAAAGCATCTTGCTTCCAGCTCTTTGGGAAGCTAAGAAACAACTGTCTCTGCCCAGTGCTCTAACAGAGTACCGGCAACATCTCTTACCAAAGCCTTTGAAACGCAGTTTCTTGGCAGGCCTTATCTGGCTGAGGTAGAACTTCTGCTCTGGGTGTGCTCCATTGGCCTAGAGCTGAAAGGCCCAAAGGTCGGCCTTGTTGGCAAAGGGGCAGGGAGCCCCCAAAGCATCTTGCTTCCAGCTCTTTGGGAAGCTAAGAAACAACTGGCTCTGCCCAGTGCTCTTACAGCCTACGAGAAAATCTCTTACCAAGGCCTGTGAAACGCACTTTGTTGGTGGCCTGATCAAGCTGAAGTGGAACTTCTGCTCTGGGTGTGCTCCATTGGCCTAGAGCTGCCTGGCCCAAAGGGCCGCCTTGTTTGCAAAGGGGATGAGAGGCCCCAAAGCATCTTGCTTCCAGCTCTTCGGGAAGCTAAGAAGCATCTGGCGTTGCCCAGTGATCTTACAGCCTACCGGGAACATCTCTTACCAAGGCCTGTGAAACGCAGTTTGTTGGTGGCCTGAACTGGCCGAAGTAGAACTTCTGCTCTGGGTGTGCTCCACTGGCCTAGAGCTACCTGCCCCAAAGGGCTGCCTTGATTCCAAAGTGAGAGAGTGGCACCAAAGCATCTTGCTTCCAGCTCTTCGGGAAGCTAAGAAACATCTGGCGTTGCCCAGTGCTCTTACAGCCTACCGGGAACATCTCTTACCAAGGCCTGTGAAACGCAGTTTCCTGGCAGGCCTGATCTGGCTGAAGTAGAACTTCTGCTCTGTGTGTGCTCCATTGCCCTAGAGCTGCCAGGCCCAAAGGGCTGCCTTGTTTCCAAAGACGGAGAGTGGACCCAAAGCATCTTGCTCCCAGCTCTTCGGGAAGCTAAGAAACAGCTGGCTCTGCCCAGTGCTCTTACAGCCTAAGAGAACATGTCTTGGAAAGGCCTGTGAAACGCAGTTTCTTGGCAGGCCTGACCTGGCTGAAGTAGAACTTCTGTTCTGGTTGTGCTACATAGGCCTAGAGCTACCAGGACCTAAGGGCCGCCTTGTTTCCAAAGGGGGAGAGAGGCCCCAAAGCATCTTGCCTCCAGCACTTTGGGAAGCTAAAAAACAACTGGCTCTGCACAGTGCTCTCACAGCCTACCGGCAACGTGACAGAGAAAGGCCTGTGAGACGCAGTTTCTTGGAAGGCCTGATCTGGCTGAGGTAGAACTTCTGCTCTGGGTGTACTCCATTGGCCTAGGGCTGCCTGGCCCAAAGGGCTGCCTTTATTTCCAAAGTCTGAGAGAGGCCCCAAAGCATCTTGCTTCCTGCTCTCTGGGAAGCTAAAACAACTGGCTCTGCACAGTGCTCTCAAAGCCAACCGGGAACGTCACATACAAAGGCCTGTGAAACGCAGCTTCTTGACAGGCCTTATCTGGCTGAGGTAGAACTTGTGCTCTGGGTGTGCTACTTTGGCCTAGAGCTGCCAGGCACAAAGGCTGCTTTGTTTCCAAAGGGGGAGAGAGGCCCCAAATCATGTTGCTTCCAGCTGTTTTTGAAGCTAAGAAACAACTCGCTCTGCCAGGTACTCTTACAGCCTTCCGGGAACACCTCTTACGAAGGCCTGTGAAAAGCAGTTTCTTGGCAGGCCTGATCTGGCTGAGGTAGAACTTCTGCTCTGGGTGTGCTCCATTGCCCTAGAGATGAAAGGCCAAAAGGGCTGCCTTGTTTCCAAAGGGGGAGAGAGGCCCCAAAGCATCTTGCTTCCACCTCTTGGGAAGCTAAGAAACAACTGGCTGTGCCCAGTGCTCTTATAGCCTAAGAGAACATCTCTTATCAAGGCCTGTGAAACGCACTGTCTAGGCAGGCCTGATCTGGAAGAAGTAGAACTTCTGCTCTGGTTGTGCTCCATTGCCCTAGAGCTGCCAGACCCAACGTGCTGCCTTGTTTCCAAAGGGGCAGAGAGGCCCCAAAGCGTCTTGCTTCCAGCTTTTTGGGAAACAAGGAAACAACTGACTCTGCACCGTGCTCTCACAGCCTACCGGGAACGTCACATACAAAGGCCTCTGAAACGCAGTTCCTTGGCAGGCCTGATCTGGCTGAAGTAGGACTTCTGCTCTGGGTGTGCTCCATTGGCCTAGAGCTGAAAGGCCCAAAGGGATGCCTTGTTTGCAAAGGGGCAGAGAGGCCCCAAAGCATCTTGCTTCCAGCTCTTTGGGAAGCTAAGAAACAACTGTCTCTGCCCAGTGCTCTAACAGAGTACCGGCAACATCTCTTACCAAAGCCTTTGAAACGCAGTTTCTTGGCAGGCCTTATCTGGCTGAGGTAGAACTTCTGCTCTGGGTGTGCTCCATTGGCCTAGAGCTGAAAGGCCCAAAGGTCGGCCTTGTTGGCAAAGGGGCAGGGAGCCCCCAAAGCATCTTGCTTCCAGCTCTTTGGGAAGCTAAGAAACAACTGGCTCTGCCCAGTGCTCTTACAGCCTACGAGAAAATCTCTTACCAAGGCCCGTGAAACGCACTTTGTTGGTGGCCTGATCTAGCTGAAGTAGAACATCTGCTCTGGGTGTGCTCCATTGGCCTAGAGCTGCCTGGCCCAAAGGGCCGCCTTGTTTGCAAAGGGGATGAGAGGCCCCAAAGCATCTTGCTTCCAGCTCTTCGGGAAGCTAAGAAGCATCTGGCGTTGCCCAGTGATCTTACAGCCTACCGGGAACATCTCTTACCAAGGCCTGTGAAACGCAGTTTGTTGGTGGCCTGAACTGGCCGAAGTAGAACTTCTGCTCTGGGTGTGCTCCACTGGCCTAGAGCTACCTGCCCCAAAGGGCTGCCTTGATTCCAAAGTGAGAGAGTGGCACCAAAGCATCTTGCTTCCAGCTCTTCGGGAAGCTAAGAAACATCTGGCGTTGCCCAGTGCTCTTACAGCCTACCGGGAACATCTCTTACCAAGGCCTGTGAAACGCAGTTTCCTGGCAGGCCTGATCTGGCTGAAGTAGAACTTCTGCTCTGGGTGTGCTCCATTGCCCTAGAGCTGCCAGGCCCAAAGGGCTGCCTTGTTTCCAAAGACGGAGAGTGGACCCAAAGCATCTTGCTCCCAGCTCTTCGGGAAGCTAAGAAACAGCTGGCTCTGCCCAGTGCTCTTACACCCTAAGAGAACATGTCTTGGAAAGGCCTGTGAAACGCAGTTTCTTGGCAGGCCTGACCTGGCTGAAGTAGAACTTCTGTTCTGGTTGTGCTACATAGGCCTAGAGCTACCAGGACCTAAGGGCCGCCTTGTTTCCAAAGGGGGAGAGAGGCCCCAAAGCATCTTGCCTCCAGCACTTTGGGAAGCTAAAAAACAACTGGCTCTGCACAGTGCTCTCACAGCCTACCGGCAACGTGACAGAGAAAGGCCTGTGAGACGCAGTTTCTTGGAAGGCCTGATCTGGCTGAGGTAGAACTTCTGCTCTGGGTGTACTCCATTGGCCTAGGGCTGCCAGGCCCAAAGGGCTGCCTTTATTTCCAAAGTGTGAGAGAGGCCCCAAAGCATCTTGCTTCCTGCTCTCTGGGAAGCTAAAACAACTGGCTCTGCACAGTGCTCTCAAAGCCAACCGGGAACGTCACATACAAAGGCCGGTGAAACGCAGCTTCTTGACAGGCCTTATCTGGCTGAGGTAGAACTTGTGCTCTGGGTGTGCTACTTTGGCCTAGAGCTGCCAGGCACAAAGGCTGCTTTGTTTCCAAAGGGGGAGAGAGGCCCCAAATCATGTTGCTTCCAGCTGTTTTTGAAGCTAAGAAACAACTCGCTCTGCCAGGTACTCTTACAGCCTTCCGGGAACACCTCTTACGAAGGCCTGTGAAAAGCAGTTTCTTGGCAGGCCTGATCTGGCTGAGGTAGAACTTCTGCTCTGGGTGTGCTCCATTGCCCTAGAGATGAAAGGCCAAAAGGGCTGCCTTGTTTCCAAAGGGGGAGAGAGGCCCCAAAGCATCTTGCTTCCACCTCTTGGGAAGCTAAGAAACAACTGGCTGTGCCCAGTGCTCTTATAGCCTAAGAGAACATCTCTTATCAAGGCCTGTGAAACGCACTGTCTAGGCAGGCCTGATCTGGAAGAAGTAGAACTTCTGCTCTGGTTGTGCTCCATTGCCCTAGAGCTGCCAGACCCAACGTGCTGCCTTGTTTCCAAAGGGGCAGAGAGGCCCCAAAGCGTCTTGCTTCCAGCTGTTTGGGAAACAAGGAAACAACTGGCTCTGCACCGTGCTCTCACAGCCTACCGGGAACGTCACATACAAAGGCCTCTGAAACGCAGTTCCTTGGCAGGCCTGATCTGGCTGAAGTAGGACTTCTGCTCTGGGTGTGCTCCATTGGCCTAGAGCTGAAAGGCCCAAAGGGATGCCTTGTTTGCAAAGGGGCAGAGAGGCCCCAAAGCATCTTGCTTCCAGCTCTTTGGGAAGCTAAGAAACAACTGTCTCTGCCCAGTGCTCTAACAGAGTACCGGCAACATCTCTTACCAAAGCCTTTGAAACGCAGTTTCTTGGCAGGCCTTATCTGGCTGAGGTAGAACTTCTGCTCTGGGTGTGCTCCATTGGCCTAGAGCTGAAAGGCCCAAAGGTCGGCCTTGTTGGCAAAGGGGCAGGGAGCCCCCAAAGCATCTTGCTTCCAGCTCTTTGGGAAGCTAAGAAACAACTGGCTCTGCCCAGTGCTCTTACAGCCTACGAGAAAATCTCTTACCAAGGCCTGTGAAACGCACTTTGTTGGTGGCCTGATCTAGCTGAAGTGGAACTTCTGCTCTGGGTGTGCTCCATTGGCCTAGAGCTGCCTGGCCCAAAGGGCCGCCTTGTTTGCAAAGGGGATGAGAGGCCCCAAAGCATCTTGCTTCCAGCTCTTCGGGAAGCTAAGAAGCATCTGGCGTTGCCCAGTGATCTTACAGCCTACCGGGAACATCTCTTACCAAGGCCTGTGAAACGCAGTTTGTTGGTGGCCTGAACTGGCCGAAGTAGAACTTCTGCTCTGGGTGTGCTCCACTGGCCTAGAGCTACCTGCCCCAAAGGGCTGCCTTGATTCCAAAGTGAGAGAGTGGCACCAAAGCATCTTGCTTCCAGCTCTTCGGGAAGCTAAGAAACATCTGGCGTTGCCCAGTGCTCTTACAGCCTACCGGGAACATCTCCTACCAAGGCCTGTGAAACGCAGTTTCCTGGCAGGCCTGATCTGGCTGAAGTAGAACTTCTGCTCTGGGTGTGCTCCATTGCCCTAGAGCTGCCAGGCCCAAAGGGCTGCCTTGTTTCCAAAGACGGAGAGTGGACCCAAAGCATCTTGCTCCCAGCTCTTCGGGAAGCTAAGAAACAGCTGGCTCTGCCCAGTGCTCTTACAGCCTAAGAGAACATGTCTTGGAAAGGCCTGTGAAACGCAGTTTCTTGGCAGGCCTGACCTGGCTGAAGTAGAACTTCTGTTCTGGTTGTGCTACATAGGCCTAGAGCTACCAGGACCTAAGGGCTGCCTTGTTTCCAAAGGGGGAGAGAGGCCCCAAAGCATCTTGCCTCCAGCACTTTGGGAAGCTAAAAAACAACTGGCTCTGCACAGTGCTCTCACAGCCTACCGGCAACGTGACAGAGAAAGGCCTGTGAGACGCAGTTTCTTGGAAGGCCTGATCTGGCTGAGGTAGAACTTCTGCTCTGGGTGTACTCCATTGGCCTAGGGCTGCCAGGCCCAAAGGGCTGCCTTTATTTCCAAAGTGTGAGAGAGGCCCCAAAGCATCTTGCTTCCTGCTCTCTGGGAAGCTAAAACAACTGGCTCTGCACAGTGCTCTCAAAGCCAACCGGGAACGTCACATACAAAGGCCTGTGAAACGCAGCTTCTTGACAGGCCTTATCTGGCTGAGGTAGAACTTGTGCTCTGGGTGTGCTACTTTGGCCTAGAGCTGCCAGGCACAAAGGCTGCTTTGTTTCCAAAGGGGGAGAGAGGCCCCAAATCATGTTGCTTCCAGCTGTTTTTGAAGCTAAGAAACAACTCGCTCTGCCAGGTACTCTTACAGCCTTCCGGGAACACCTCTTACGAAGGCCTGTGAAAAGCAGTTTCTTGGCAGGCCTGATCTGGCTGAGGTAGAACTTCTGCTCTGGGTGTGCTCCATTGCCCTAGAGATGAAAGGCCAAAAGGGCTGCCTTGTTTCCAAAGGGGGAGAGAGGCCCCAAAGCATCTTGCTTCCACCTCTTGGGAAGCTAAGAAACAACTGGCTGTGCCCAGTGCTCTTATAGCCTAAGAGAACATCTCTTATCAAGGCCTGTGAAACGCACTGTCTAGGCAGGCCTGATCTGGAAGAAGTAGAACTTCTGCTCTGGTTGTGCTCCATTGCCCTAGAGCTGCCAGACCCAACGTGCTGCCTTGTTTCCAAAGGGGCAGAGAGGCCCCAAAGCGTCTTGCTTCCAGCTGTTTGGGAAACAAGGAAACAACTGGCTCTGCACCGTGCTCTCACAGCCTACCGGGAACGTCACATACAAAGGCCTCTGAAACGCAGTTCCTTGGCAGGCCTGATCTGGCTGAAGTAGGACTTCTGCTCTGGGTGTGCTCCATTGGCCTAGAGCTGAAAGGCCCAAAGGGATGCCTTGTTTGCAAAGGGGCAGAGAGGCCCCAAAGCATCTTGCTTCCAGCTCTTTGGGAAGCTAAGAAACAACTGTCTCTGCCCAGTGCTCTAACAGAGTACCGGCAACATCTCTTACCAAAGCCTTTGAAACGCAGTTTCTTGGCAGGCCTTATCTGGCTGAGGTAGAACTTCTGCTCTGGGTGTGCTCCATTGGCCTAGAGCTGAAAGGCCCAAAGGTCGGCCTTGTTGGCAAAGGGGCAGGGAGCCCCCAAAGCATCTTGCTTCCAGCTCTTTGGGAAGCTAAGAAACAACTGGCTCTGCCCAGTGCTCTTACAGCCTACGAGAAAATCTCTTACCAAGGCCTGTGAAACGCACTTTGTTGGTGGCCTGATCTAGCTGAAGTGGAACTTCTGCTCTGGGTGTGCTCCATTGGCCTAGAGCTGCCTGGCCCAAAGGGCCGCCTTGTTTGCAAAGGGGATGAGAGGCCCCAAAGCATCTTGCTTCCAGCTCTTCGGGAAGCTAAGAAGCATCTGGCGTTGCCCAGTGATCTTACAGCCTACCGGGAACATCTCTTACCAAGGCCTGTGAAACGCAGTTTGTTGGTGGCCTGAACTGGCCGAAGTAGAACTTCTGCTCTGGGTGTGCTCCACTGGCCTAGAGCTACCTGCCCCAAAGGGCTGCCTTGATTCCAAAGTGAGAGAGTGGCACCAAAGCATCTTGCTTCCAGCTCTTCGGGAAGCTAAGAAACATCTGGCGTTGCCCAGTGCTCTTACAGCCTACCGGGAACATCTCTTACCAAGGCCTGTGAAACGCAGTTTCCTGGCAGGCCTGATCTGGCTGAAGTAGAACTTCTGCTCTGGGTGTGCTCCATTGCCCTAGAGCTGCCAGGCCCAAAGGGCTGCCTTGTTTCCAAAGACGGAGAGTGGACCCAAAGCATCTTGCTCCCAGCTCTTCGGGAAGCTAAGAAACAGCTGGCTCTGCCCAGTGCTCTTACACCCTAAGAGAACATGTCTTGGAAAGGCCTGTGAAACGCAGTTTCTTGGCAGGCCTGACCTGGCTGAAGTAGAACTTCTGTTCTGGTTGTGCTACATAGGCCTAGAGCTACCAGGACCTAAGGGCCGCCTTGTTTCCAAAGGGGGAGAGAGGCCCCAAAGCATCTTGCCTCCAGCACTTTGGGAAGCTAAAAAACAACTGGCTCTGCACAGTGCTCTCACAGCCTACCGGCAACGTGACAGAGAAAGGCCTGTGAGACGCAGTTTCTTGGAAGGCCTGATCTGGCTGAGGTAGAACTTCTGCTCTGGGTGTACTCCATTGGCCTAGGGCTGCCAGGCCCAAAGGGCTGCCTTTATTTCCAAAGTGTGAGAGAGGCCCCAAAGCATCTTGCTTCCTGCTCTCTGGGAAGCTAAAACAACTGGCTCTGCACAGTGCTCTCAAAGCCAACCGGGAACGTCACATACAAAGGCCGGTGAAACGCAGCTTCTTGACAGGCCTTATCTGGCTGAGGTAGAACTTGTGCTCTGGGTGTGCTACTTTGGCCTAGAGCTGCCAGGCACAAAGGCTGCTTTGTTTCCAAAGGGGGAGAGAGGCCCCAAATCATGTTGCTTCCAGCTGTTTTTGAAGCTAAGAAACAACTCGCTCTGCCAGGTACTCTTACAGCCTTCCGGGAACACCTCTTACGAAGGCCTGTGAAAAGCAGTTTCTTGGCAGGCCTGATCTGGCTGAGGTAGAACTTCTGCTCTGGGTGTGCTCCATTGCCCTAGAGATGAAAGGCCAAAAGGGCTGCCTTGTTTCCAAAGGGGGAGAGAGGCCCCAAAGCATCTTGCTTCCACCTCTTGGGAAGCTAAGAAACAACTGGCTGTGCCCAGTGCTCTTATAGCCTAAGAGAACATCTCTTATCAAGGCCTGTGAAACGCACTGTCTAGGCAGGCCTGATCTGGAAGAAGTAGAACTTCTGCTCTGGTTGTGCTCCATTGCCCTAGAGCTGCCAGACCCAACGTGCTGCCTTGTTTCCAAAGGGGCAGAGAGGCCCCAAAGCGTCTTGCTTCCAGCTGTTTGGGAAACAAGGAAACAACTGGCTCTGCACCGTGCTCTCACAGCCTACCGGGAACGTCACATACAAAGGCCTCTGAAACGCAGTTCCTTGGCAGGCCTGATCTGGCTGAAGTAGGACTTCTGCTCTGGGTGTGCTCCATTGGCCTAGAGCTGAAAGGCCCAAAGGGATGCCTTGTTTGCAAAGGGGCAGAGAGGCCCCAAAGCATCTTGCTTCCAGCTCTTTGGGAAGCTAAGAAACAACTGTCTCTGCCCAGTGCTCTAACAGAGTACCGGCAACATCTCTTACCAAAGCCTTTGAAACGCAGTTTCTTGGCAGGCCTTATCTGGCTGAGGTAGAACTTCTGCTCTGGGTGTGCTCCATTGGCCTAGAGCTGAAAGGCCCAAAGGTCGGCCTTGTTGGCAAAGGGGCAGGGAGCCCCCAAAGCATCTTGCTTCCAGCTCTTTGGGAAGCTAAGAAACAACTGGCTCTGCCCAGTGCTCTTACAGCCTACGAGAAAATCTCTTACCAAGGCCTGTGAAACGCACTTTGTTGGTGGCCTGATCTAGCTGAAGTGGAACTTCTGCTCTGGGTGTGCTCCATTGGCCTAGAGCTGCCTGGCCCAAAGGGCCGCCTTGTTTGCAAAGGGGATGAGAGGCCCCAAAGCATCTTGCTTCCAGCTCTTCGGGAAGCTAAGAAGCATCTGGCGTTGCCCAGTGATCTTACAGCCTACCGGGAACATCTCTTACCAAGGCCTGTGAAACGCAGTTTGTTGGTGGCCTGAACTGGCCGAAGTAGAACTTCTGCTCTGGGTGTGCTCCACTGGCCTAGAGCTACCTGCCCCAAAGGGCTGCCTTGATTCCAAAGTGAGAGAGTGGCACCAAAGCATCTTGCTTCCAGCTCTTCGGGAAGCTAAGAAACATCTGGCGTTGCCCAGTGCTCTTACAGCCTACCGGGAACATCTCTTACCAAGGCCTGTGAAACGCAGTTTCCTGGCAGGCCTGATCTGGCTGAAGTAGAACTTCTGCTCTGGGTGTGCTCCATTGCCCTAGAGCTGCCAGGCCCAAAGGGCTGCCTTGTTTCCAAAGACGGAGAGTGGACCCAAAGCATCTTGCTCCCAGCTCTTCGGGAAGCTAAGAAACAGCTGGCTCTGCCCAGTGCTCTTACACCCTAAGAGAACATGTCTTGGAAAGGCCTGTGAAACGCAGTTTCTTGGCAGGCCTGACCTGGCTGAAGTAGAACTTCTGTTCTGGTTGTGCTACATAGGCCTAGAGCTACCAGGACCTAAGGGCCGCCTTGTTTCCAAAGGGGGAGAGAGGCCCCAAAGCATCTTGCCTCCAGCACTTTGGGAAGCTAAAAAACAACTGGCTCTGCACAGTGCTCTCACAGCCTACCGGCAACGTGACAGAGAAAGGCCTGTGAGACGCAGTTTCTTGGAAGGCCTGATCTGGCTGAGGTAGAACTTCTGCTCTGGGTGTACTCCATTGGCCTAGGGCTGCCAGGCCCAAAGGGCTGCCTTTATTTCCAAAGTGTGAGAGAGGCCCCAAAGCATCTTGCTTCCTGCTCTCTGGGAAGCTAAAACAACTGGCTCTGCACAGTGCTCTCAAAGCCAACCGGGAACGTCACATACAAAGGCCGGTGAAACGCAGCTTCTTGACAGGCCTTATCTGGCTGAGGTAGAACTTGTGCTCTGGGTGTGCTACTTTGGCCTAGAGCTGCCAGGCACAAAGGCTGCTTTGTTTCCAAAGGGGGAGAGAGGCCCCAAATCATGTTGCTTACAGCTGTTTTTGAAGCTAAGAAACAACTCGCTCTGCCAGGTACTCTTACAGCCTTCCGGGAACACCTCTTACGAAGGCCTGTGAAAAGCAGTTTCTTGGCAGGCCTGATCTGGCTGAGGTAGAACTTCTGCTCTGGGTGTGCTCCATTGCCCTAGAGATGAAAGGCCAAAAGGGCTGCCTTGTTTCCAAAGGGGGAGAGAGGCCCCAAAGCATCTTGCTTCCACCTCTTGGGAAGCTAAGAAACAACTGGCTGTGCCCAGTGCTCTTATAGCCTAAGAGAACATCTCTTATCAAGGCCTGTGAAACGCACTGTCTAGGCAGGCCTGATCTGGAAGAAGTAGAACTTCTGCTCTGGTTGTGCTCCATTGCCCTAGAGCTGCCAGACCCAACGTGCTGCCTTGTTTCCAAAGGGGCAGAGAGGCCCCAAAGCGTCTTGCTTCCAGCTGTTTGGGAAACAAGGAAACAACTGGCTCTGCACCGTGCTCTCACAGCCTACCGGGAACGTCACATACAAAGGCCTCTGAAACGCAGTTCCTTGGCAGGCCTGATCTGGCTGAAGTAGGACTTCTGCTCTGGGTGTGCTCCATTGGCCTAGAGCTGAAAGGCCCAAAGGGATGCCTTGTTTGCAAAGGGGCAGAGAGGCCCCAAAGCATCTTGCTTCCAGCTCTTTGGGAAGCTAAGAAACAACTGTCTCTGCCCAGTGCTCTAACAGAGTACCGGCAACATCTCTTACCAAAGCCTTTGAAACGCAGTTTCTTGGCAGGCCTTATCTGGCTGAGGTAGAACTTCTGCTCTGGGTGTGCTCCATTGGCCTAGAGCTGAAAGGCCCAAAGGTCGGCCTTGTTGGCAAAGGGGCAGGGAGCCCCCAAAGCATCTTGCTTCCAGCTCTTTGGGAAGCTAAGAAACAACTGGCTCTGCCCAGTGCTCTTACAGCCTACGAGAAAATCTCTTACCAAGGCCTGTGAAACGCACTTTGTTGGTGGCCTGATCTAGCTGAAGTGGAACTTCTGCTCTGGGTGTGCTCCATTGGCCTAGAGCTGCCTGGCCCAAAGGGCCGCCTTGTTTGCAAAGGGGATGAGAGGCCCCAAAGCATCTTGCTTCCAGCTCTTCGGGAAGCTAAGAAGCATCTGGCGTTGCCCAGTGATCTTACAGCCTACCGGGAACATCTCTTACCAAGGCCTGTGAAACGCAGTTTGTTGGTGGCCTGAACTGGCCGAAGTAGAACTTCTGCTCTGGGTGTGCTCCACTGGCCTAGAGCTACCTGCCCCAAAGGGCTGCCTTGATTCCAAAGTGAGAGAGTGGCACCAAAGCATCTTGCTTCCAGCTCTTCGGGAAGCTAAGAAACATCTGGCGTTGCCCAGTGCTCTTACAGCCTACCGGGAACATCTCTTACCAAGGCCTGTGAAACGCAGTTTCCTGGCAGGCCTGATCTGGCTGAAGTAGAACTTCTGCTCTGGGTGTGCTCCATTGCCCTAGAGCTGCCAGGCCCAAAGGGCTGCCTTGTTTCCAAAGACGGAGAGTGGACCCAAAGCATCTTGCTCCCAGCTCTTCGGGAAGCTAAGAAACAGCTGGCTCTGCCCAGTGCTCTTACACCCTAAGAGAACATGTCTTGGAAAGGCCTGTGAAACGCAGTTTCTTGGCAGGCCTGACCTGGCTGAAGTAGAACTTCTGTTCTGGTTGTGCTACATAGGCCTAGAGCTACCAGGACCTAAGGGCCGCCTTGTTTCCAAAGGGGGAGAGAGGCCCCAAAGCATCTTGCCTCCAGCACTTTGGGAAGCTAAAAAACAACTGGCTCTGCACAGTGCTCTCACAGCCTACCGGCAACGTGACAGAGAAAGGCCTGTGAGACGCAGTTTCTTGGAAGGCCTGATCTGGCTGAGGTAGAACTTCTGCTCTGGGTGTACTCCATTGGCCTAGGGCTGCCAGGCCCAAAGGGCTGCCTTTATTTCCAAAGTGTGAGAGAGGCCCCAAAGCATCTTGCTTCCTGCTCTCTGGGAAGCTAAAACAACTGGCTCTGCACAGTGCTCTCAAAGCCAACCGGGAACGTCACATACAAAGGCCGGTGAAACGCAGCTTCTTGACAGGCCTTATCTGGCTGAGGTAGAACTTGTGCTCTGGGTGTGCTACTTTGGCCTAGAGCTGCCAGGCACAAAGGCTGCTTTGTTTCCAAAGGGGGAGAGAGGCCCCAAATCATGTTGCTTCCAGCTGTTTTTGAAGCTAAGAAACAACTCGCTCTGCCAGGTACTCTTACAGCCTTCCGGGAACACCTCTTACGAAGGCCTGTGAAAAGCAGTTTCTTGGCAGGCCTGATCTGGCTGAGGTAGAACTTCTGCTCTGGGTGTGCTCCATTGCCCTAGAGATGAAAGGCCAAAAGGGCTGCCTTGTTTCCAAAGGGGGAGAGAGGCCCCAAAGCATCTTGCTTCCACCTCTTGGGAAGCTAAGAAACAACTGGCTGTGCCCAGTGCTCTTATAGCCTAAGAGAACATCTCTTATCAAGGCCTGTGAAACGCACTGTCTAGGCAGGCCTGATCTGGAAGAAGTAGAACTTCTGCTCTGGTTGTGCTCCATTGCCCTAGAGCTGCCAGACCCAACGTGCTGCCTTGTTTCCAAAGGGGCAGAGAGGCCCCAAAGCGTCTTGCTTCCAGCTGTTTGGGAAACAAGGAAACAACTGGCTCTGCACCGTGCTCTCACAGCCTACCGGGAACGTCACATACAAAGGCCTCTGAAACGCAGTTCCTTGGCAGGCCTGATCTGGCTGAAGTAGGACTTCTGCTCTGGGTGTGCTCCATTGGCCTAGAGCTGAAAGGCCCAAAGGGATGCCTTGTTTGCAAAGGGGCAGAGAGGCCCCAAAGCATCTTGCTTCCAGCTCTTTGGGAAGCTAAGAAACAACTGTCTCTGCCCAGTGCTCTAACAGAGTACCGGCAACATCTCTTACCAAAGCCTTTGAAACGCAGTTTCTTGGCAGGCCTTATCTGGCTGAGGTAGAACTTCTGCTCTGGGTGTGCTCCATTGGCCTAGAGCTGAAAGGCCCAAAGGTCGGCCTTGTTGGCAAAGGGGCAGGGAGCCCCCAAAGCATCTTGCTTCCAGCTCTTTGGGAAGCTAAGAAACAACTGGCTCTGCCCAGTGCTCTTACAGCCTACGAGAAAATCTCTTACCAAGGCCTGTGAAACGCACTTTGTTGGTGGCCTGATCTAGCTGAAGTGGAACTTCTGCTCTGGGTGTGCTCCATTGGCCTAGAGCTGCCTGGCCCAAAGGGCCGCCTTGTTTGCAAAGGGGATGAGAGGCCCCAAAGCATCTTGCTTCCAGCTCTTCGGGAAGCTAAGAAGCATCTGGCGTTGCCCAGTGATCTTACAGCCTACCGGGAACATCTCTTACCAAGGCCTGTGAAACGCAGTTTGTTGGTGGCCTGAACTGGCCGAAGTAGAACTTCTGCTCTGGGTGTGCTCCACTGGCCTAGAGCTACCTGCCCCAAAGGGCTGCCTTGATTCCAAAGTGAGAGAGTGGCACCAAAGCATCTTGCTTCCAGCTCTTCGGGAAGCTAAGAAACATCTGGCGTTGCCCAGTGCTCTTACAGCCTACCGGGAACATCTCCTACCAAGGCCTGTGAAACGCAGTTTCCTGGCAGGCCTGATCTGGCTGAAGTAGAACTTCTGCTCTGGGTGTGCTCCATTGCCCTAGAGCTGCCAGGCCCAAAGGGCTGCCTTGTTTCCAAAGACGGAGAGTGGACCCAAAGCATCTTGCTCCCAGCTCTTCGGGAAGCTAAGAAACAGCTGGCTCTGCCCAGTGCTCTTACAGCCTAAGAGAACATGTCTTGGAAAGGCCTGTGAAACGCAGTTTCTTGGCAGGCCTGACCTGGCTGAAGTAGAACTTCTGTTCTGGTTGTGCTACATAGGCCTAGAGCTACCAGGACCTAAGGGCCGCCTTGTTTCCAAAGGGGGAGAGAGGCCCCAAAGCATCTTGCCTCCAGCACTTTGGGAAGCTAAAAAACAACTGGCTCTGCACAGTGCTCTCACAGCCTACCGGCAACGTGACAGAGAAAGGCCTGTGAGACGCAGTTTCTTGGAAGGCCTGATCTGGCTGAGGTAGAACTTCTGCTCTGGGTGTACTCCATTGGCCTAGGGCTGCCAGGCCCAAAGGGCTGCCTTTATTTCCAAAGTGTGAGAGAGGCCCCAAAGCATCTTGCTTCCTGCTCTCTGGGAAGCTAAAACAACTGGCTCTGCACAGTGCTCTCAAAGCCAACCGGGAACGTCACATACAAAGGCCGGTGAAACGCAGCTTCTTGACAGGCCTTATCTGGCTGAGGTAGAACTTGTGCTCTGGGTGTGCTACTTTGGCCTAGAGCTGCCAGGCACAAAGGCTGCTTTGTTTCCAAAGGGGGAGAGAGGCCCCAAATCATGTTGCTTCCAGCTGTTTTTGAAGCTAAGAAACAACTCGCTCTGCCAGGTACTCTTACAGCCTTCCGGGAACACCTCTTACGAAGGCCTGTGAAAAGCAGTTTCTTGGCAGGCCTGATCTGGCTGAGGTAGAACTTCTGCTCTGGGTGTGCTCCATTGCCCTAGAGATGAAAGGCCAAAAGGGCTGCCTTGTTTCCAAAGGGGGAGAGAGGCCCCAAAGCATCTTGCTTCCACCTCTTGGGAAGCTAAGAAACAACTGGCTGTGCCCAGTGCTCTTATAGCCTAAGAGAACATCTCTTATCAAGGCCTGTGAAACGCACTGTCTAGGCAGGCCTGATCTGGAAGAAGTAGAACTTCTGCTCTGGTTGTGCTCCATTGCCCTAGAGCTGCCAGACCCAACGTGCTGCCTTGTTTCCAAAGGGGCAGAGAGGCCCCAAAGCGTCTTGCTTCCAGCTGTTTGGGAGACAAGGAAACAACTGGCTCTGCACCGTGCTCTCACAGCCTACCGGGAACGTCACATACAAAGGCCTCTGAAACGCAGTTCCTTGGCAGGCCTGATCTGGCTGAAGTAGGACTTCTGCTCTGGGTGTGCTCCATTGGCCTAGAGCTGAAAGGCCCAAAGGGATGCCTTGTTTGCAAAGGGGCAGAGAGGCCCCAAAGCATCTTGCTTCCAGCTCTTTGGGAAGCTAAGAAACAACTGTCTCTGCCCAGTGCTCTAACAGAGTACCGGCAACATCTCTTACCAAAGCCTTTGAAACGCAGTTTCTTGGCAGGCCTTATCTGGCTGAGGTAGAACTTCTGCTCTGGGTGTGCTCCATTGGCCTAGAGCTGAAAGGCCCAAAGGTCGGCCTTGTTGGCAAAGGGGCAGGGAGCCCCCAAAGCATCTTGCTTCCAGCTCTTTGGGAAGCTAAGAAACAACTGGCTCTGCCCAGTGCTCTTACAGCCTACGAGAAAATCTCTTACCAAGGCCTGTGAAACGCACTTTGTTGGTGGCCTGATCTAGCTGAAGTGGAACTTCTGCTCTGGGTGTGCTCCATTGGCCTAGAGCTGCCTGGCCCAAAGGGCCGCCTTGTTTGCAAAGGGGATGAGAGGCCCCAAAGCATCTTGCTTCCAGCTCTTCGGGAAGCTAAGAAGCATCTGGCGTTGCCCAGTGATCTTACAGCCTACCGGGAACATCTCTTACCAAGGCCTGTGAAACGCAGTTTGTTGGTGGCCTGAACTGGCCGAAGTAGAACTTCTGCTCTGGGTGTGCTCCACTGGCCTAGAGCTACCTGCCCCAAAGGGCTGCCTTGATTCCAAAGTGAGAGAGTGGCACCAAAGCATCTTGCTTCCAGCTCTTCGGGAAGCTAAGAAACATCTGGCGTTGCCCAGTGCTCTTACAGCCTACCGGGAACATCTCTTACCAAGGCCTGTGAAACGCAGTTTCCTGGCAGGCCTGATCTGGCTGAAGTAGAACTTCTGCTCTGGGTGTGCTCCATTGCCCTAGAGCTGCCAGGCCCAAAGGGCTGCCTTGTTTCCAAAGACGGAGAGTGGACCCAAAGCATCTTGCTCCCAGCTCTTCGGGAAGCTAAGAAACAGCTGGCTCTGCCCAGTGCTCTTACAGCCTAAGAGAACATGTCTTGGAAAGGCCTGTGAAACGCAGTTTCTTGGCAGGCCTGACCTGGCTGAAGTAGAACTTCTGTTCTGGTTGTGCTACATAGGCCTAGAGCTACCAGGACCTAAGGGCCGCCTTGTTTCCAAAGGGGGAGAGAGGCCCCAAAGCATCTTGCCTCCAGCACTTTGGGAAGCTAAAAAACAACTGGCTCTGCACAGTGCTCTCACAGCCTACCGGCAACGTGACAGAGAAAGGCCTGTGAGACGCAGTTTCTTGGAAGGCCTGATCTGGCTGAGGTAGAACTTCTGCTCTGGGTGTACTCCATTGGCCTAGGGCTGCCAGGCCCAAAGGGCTGCCTTTATTTCCAAAGTGTGAGAGAGGCCCCAAAGCATCTTGCTTCCTGCTCTCTGGGAAGCTAAAACAACTGGCTCTGCACAGTGCTCTCAAAGCCAACCGGGAACGTCACATACAAAGGCCGGTGAAACGCAGCTTCTTGACAGGCCTTATCTGGCTGAGGTAGAACTTGTGCTCTGGGTGTGCTACTTTGGCCTAGAGCTGCCAGGCACAAAGGCTGCTTTGTTTCCAAAGGGGGAGAGAGGCCCCAAATCATGTTGCTTCCAGCTGTTTTTGAAGCTAAGAAACAACTCGCTCTGCCAGGTACTCTTACAGCCTTCCGGGAACACCTCTTACGAAGGCCTGTGAAAAGCAGTTTCTTGGCAGGCCTGATCTGGCTGAGGTAGAACTTCTGCTCTGGGTGTGCTCCATTGCCCTAGAGATGAAAGGCCAAAAGGGCTGCCTTGTTTCCAAAGGGGGAGAGAGGCCCCAAAGCATCTTGCTTCCACCTCTTGGGAAGCTAAGAAACAACTGGCTGTGCCCAGTGCTCTTATAGCCTAAGAGAACATCTCTTATCAAGGCCTGTGAAACGCACTGTCTAGGCAGGCCTGATCTGGAAGAAGTAGAACTTCTGCTCTGGTTGTGCTCCATTGCCCTAGAGCTGCCAGACCCAACGTGCTGCCTTGTTTCCAAAGGGGCAGAGAGGCCCCAAAGCGTCTTGCTTCCAGCTGTTTGGGAAACAAGGAAACAACTGGCTCTGCACCGTGCTCTCACAGCCTACCGGGAACGTCACATACAAAGGCCTCTGAAACGCAGTTCCTTGGCAGGCCTGATCTGGCTGAAGTAGGACTTCTGCTCTGGGTGTGCTCCATTGGCCTAGAGCTGAAAGGCCCAAAGGGATGCCTTGTTTGCAAAGGGGCAGAGAGGCCCCAAAGCATCTTGCTTCCAGCTCTTTGGGAAGCTAAGAAACAACTGTCTCTGCCCAGTGCTCTAACAGAGTACCGGCAACATCTCTTACCAAAGCCTTTGAAACGCAGTTTCTTGGCAGGCCTTATCTGGCTGAGGTAGAACTTCTGCTCTGGGTGTGCTCCATTGGCCTAGAGCTGAAAGGCCCAAAGGTCGGCCTTGTTGGCAAAGGGGCAGGGAGCCCCCAAAGCATCTTGCTTCCAGCTCTTTGGGAAGCTAAGAAACAACTGGCTCTGCCCAGTGCTCTTACAGCCTACGAGAAAATCTCTTACCAAGGCCTGTGAAACGCACTTTGTTGGTGGCCTGATCTAGCTGAAGTGGAACTTCTGCTCTGGGTGTGCTCCATTGGCCTAGAGCTGCCTGGCCCAAAGGGCCGCCTTGTTTGCAAAGGGGATGAGAGGCCCCAAAGCATCTTGCTTCCAGCTCTTCGGGAAGCTAAGAAGCATCTGGCGTTGCCCAGTGATCTTACAGCCTACCGGGAACATCTCTTACCAAGGCCTGTGAAACGCAGTTTGTTGGTGGCCTGAACTGGCCGAAGTAGAACTTCTGCTCTGGGTGTGCTCCACTGGCCTAGAGCTACCTGCCCCAAAGGGCTGCCTTGATTCCAAAGTGAGAGAGTGGCACCAAAGCATCTTGCTTCCAGCTCTTCGGGAAGCTAAGAAACATCTGGCGTTGCCCAGTGCTCTTACAGCCTACCGGGAACATCTCCTACCAAGGCCTGTGAAACGCAGTTTCCTGGCAGGCCTGATCTGGCTGAAGTAGAACTTCTGCTCTGGGTGTGCTCCATTGCCCTAGAGCTGCCAGGCCCAAAGGGCTGCCTTGTTTCCAAAGACGGAGAGTGGACCCAAAGCATCTTGCTCCCAGCTCTTCGGGAAGCTAAGAAACAGCTGGCTCTGCCCAGTGCTCTTACAGCCTAAGAGAACATGTCTTGGAAAGGCCTGTGAAACGCAGTTTCTTGGCAGGCCTGACCTGGCTGAAGTAGAACTTCTGTTCTGGTTGTGCTACATAGGCCTAGAGCTACCAGGACCTAAGGGCCGCCTTGTTTCCAAAGGGGGAGAGAGGCCCCAAAGCATCTTGCCTCCAGCACTTTGGGAAGCTAAAAAACAACTGGCTCTGCACAGTGCTCTCACAGCCTACCGGCAACGTGACAGAGAAAGGCCTGTGAGACGCAGTTTCTTGGAAGGCCTGATCTGGCTGAGGTAGAACTTCTGCTCTGGGTGTACTCCATTGGCCTAGGGCTGCCAGGCCCAAAGGGCTGCCTTTATTTCCAAAGTGTGAGAGAGGCCCCAAAGCATCTTGCTTCCTGCTCTCTGGGAAGCTAAAACAACTGGCTCTGCACAGTGCTCTCAAAGCCAACCGGGAACGTCACATACAAAGGCCGGTGAAACGCAGCTTCTTGACAGGCCTTATCTGGCTGAGGTAGAACTTGTGCTCTGGGTGTGCTACTTTGGCCTAGAGCTGCCAGGCACAAAGGCTGCTTTGTTTCCAAAGGGGGAGAGAGGCCCCAAATCATGTTGCTTCCAGCTGTTTTTGAAGCTAAGAAACAACTCGCTCTGCCAGGTACTCTTACAGCCTTCCGGGAACACCTCTTACGAAGGCCTGTGAAAAGCAGTTTCTTGGCAGGCCTGATCTGGCTGAGGTAGAACTTCTGCTCTGGGTGTGCTCCATTGCCCTAGAGATGAAAGGCCAAAAGGGCTGCCTTGTTTCCAAAGGGGGAGAGAGGCCCCAAAGCATCTTGCTTCCACCTCTTGGGAAGCTAAGAAACAACTGGCTGTGCCCAGTGCTCTTATAGCCTAAGAGAACATCTCTTATCAAGGCCTGTGAAACGCACTGTCTAGGCAGGCCTGATCTGGAAGAAGTAGAACTTCTGCTCTGGTTGTGCTCCATTGCCCTAGAGCTGCCAGACCCAACGTGCTGCCTTGTTTCCAAAGGGGCAGAGAGGCCCCAAAGCGTCTTGCTTCCAGCTGTTTGGGAAACAAGGAAACAACTGGCTCTGCACCGTGCTCTCACAGCCTACCGGGAACGTCACATACAAAGGCCTCTGAAACGCAGTTCCTTGGCAGGCCTGATCTGGCTGAAGTAGGACTTCTGCTCTGGGTGTGCTCCATTGGCCTAGAGCTGAAAGGCCCAAAGGGATGCCTTGTTTGCAAAGGGGCAGAGAGGCCCCAAAGCATCTTGCTTCCAGCTCTTTGGGAAGCTAAGAAACAACTGTCTCTGCCCAGTGCTCTAACAGAGTACCGGCAACATCTCTTACCAAAGCCTTTGAAACGCAGTTTCTTGGCAGGCCTTATCTGGCTGAGGTAGAACTTCTGCTCTGGGTGTGCTCCATTGGCCTAGAGCTGAAAGGCCCAAAGGTCGGCCTTGTTGGCAAAGGGGCAGGGAGCCCCCAAAGCATCTTGCTTCCAGCTCTTTGGGAAGCTAAGAAACAACTGGCTCTGCCCAGTGCTCTTAGAGCCTAAGAGACAATCTCTTACCAAGGCCTGTGAAATGCACTTTGTTGGTGGCCTGATCTAGCTGAAGTAGAACTTCTGCTCTGGGTGTGCTCCATTGGCCTAGAGCTGCCTGGCCCAAAGGGCCGCCTTGTTTGCAAAGGGCATGAGAGGCCCCAAAGCATCTTGCTTCCAGCTCTCGGGAAGCTAAGAAACATCTGGCGTTGCCCAGTGCTCTTACAGACTACCGGGAAAATCTCTTACCAAGGCCTGTGAAACGCAGTTTGTTGGTGGCCTGAACTGGCCGAAGTAGAACTTCTGCTCTGGGTGTGCTCCACTGGCCTAGAGCTACCTGCCCCAAAGGGCTGCCTTGATTCCAAAGTGAGAGAGTGGCACCCAAGCATCTTGCTTCCAGCTCTTCGGGAAGCTAAGAAACATCTGGCGTTGCCCAGTGCTCTTACAGCCTACCGGGAACATCTCTTACCAAGGCCTGTGAAACGCAGTTTCCTGGCAGGCCTGATCTGGCTGAAGTAGAACTTCTGCTCTGGGTGTGCTCCATTGCCCTAGAGCTGCCAGGCCCAAGGTGCTGCCTTGTTTCCAAAGGGGCAGAGAGGCCCCAAAGCATCTTGCTTCCAGCTCTCTGGGAAGCTAAGAACCAACTCGCTCTGGCCCGTGCTCTTACAGCCTACCGGGAACATGTCTTTGAAAGGCCTGTGAAACGCAGTTTCTTGGCAGGCCTCATCGGGCTGAAGTAGAACTCCGGCTCTGGGTGTGCTCCATTGCCCTAGAGCTGCCAGGCCCAAAGTGCTGCCCTGTTTCCAAGGGGCAGAGAGGCCCAAAGCATCTTGCTTCCCGGTCTTTGCGAAGCTAAGAAACAACTGGCTCTGCCCAGTGCTCTTACACCTACCGGGAACATCTCTTACCAAGGCCTGTCAAACGCTGTTTCTTTGCAGGCCTGATCAGGCTGAAGTAGAACTCCTGCTCTGCGTGTGCTCCATTGGCCTAGAGCTTCCCGACCCAAAAGGCTGCCTTGTTCCCAAACGGGCAGAGGGGTCCCAAGCATCTTGCTTCCAGCTTTTCAGGAAGGTAAGAAACAACTGGCTCTGCCCAGTGCTCTTACAGCCTACCGGGAACATCTCTTACCAAGGCCTGTGAAACGCAGTTTCTTGGCAGGCCTGATCTGGCTGAAGTAGAACTCCTGCTCTGGGCGTGCTACTTTGGCCTAGAGCTGCCAGGCCCAAAGGGCCGCCTTGTTTCCAAAGGGGCTGAGAGTCCCCAAAGTATCTTGCTTCCAAATCTTTGGGAAGCTAAGAAACAACTGGCTCTGCACAGTGCTCTCACAGCCTACCGGCAACGTGACAGAGAAAGGCCTGTGAGACGCAGTTTCTTGGAAGGCCTGATCTGGCTGAGGTAGAACTTCTGCTCTGGGTGTACTCCATTGGCCTAGGGCTGCCAGGCCCAAAGGGCTGCCTTTATTTCCAAAGTGTGAGAGAGGCCCCAAAGCATCTTGCTTCCTGCTCTCTGGGAAGCTAAAACAACTGGCTCTGCACAGTGCTCTCAAAGCCAACCGGGAACGTCACATACAAAGGCCTGTGAAACGCAGCTTCTTGACAGGCCTTATCTGGCTGAGGTAGAACTTGTGCTCTGGGTGTGCTACTTTGGCCTAGAGCTGCCAGGCACAAAGGCTGCTTTGTTTCCAAAGGGGGAGAGAGGCCCCAAATCATGTTGCTTCCAGCTGTTTTTGAAGCTAAGAAACAACTCGCTCTGCCAGGTACTCTTACAGCCTTCCGGGAACACCTCTTACGAAGGCCTGTGAAAAGCAGTTTCTTGGCAGGCCTGATCTGGCTGAGGTAGAACTTCTGCTCTGGGTGTGCTCCATTGCCCTAGAGCTGAAAGGCCAAAAGGGCTGCCTTGTTTCCAAAGGGGGAGAGAGGCCCCAAAGCATCTTGCTTCCACCTCTTGGGAAGCTAAGAAACAACTGGCTGTGCCCAGTGCTCTTATAGCCTAAGAGAACATCTCTTATCAAGGCCTGTGAAACGCACTGTCTAGGCAGGCCTGATCTGGAAGAAGTAGAACTTCTGCTCTGGTTGTGCTCCATTGCCCTAGAGCTGCCAGACCCAACGTGCTGCCTTGTTTCCAAAGGGGCAGAGAGGCCCCAAAGCGTCTTGCTTCCAGCTGTTTGGGAAACAAGGAAACAACTGGCTCTGCACCGTGCTCTCACAGCCTACCGGGAACGTCACATACAAAGGCCTCTGAAACGCAGTTCCTTGGCAGGCCTGATCTGGCTGAAGTAGGACTTCTGCTCTGGGTGTGCTCCATTGGCCTAGAGCTGAAAGGCCCAAAGGGATGCCTTGTTTGCAAAGGGGCAGAGAGGCCCCAAAGCATCTTGCTTCCAGCTCTTTGGGAAGCTAAGAAACAACTGTCTCTGCCCAGTGCTCTAACAGAGTACTGGCAACATCTCTTACCAAAGCCTTTGAAACGCAGTTTCTTGGCAGGCCTTATCTGGCTGAGGTAGAACTTCTGCTCTGGGTGTGCTCCATTGGCCTAGAGCTGAAAGGCCCAAAGGTCGGCCTTGTTGGCAAAGGGGCAGGGAGCCCCCAAAGCATCTTGCTTCCAGCTCTTTGGGAAGCTAAGAAACAACTGGCTCTGCCCAGTGCTCTTACAGCCTACGAGAAAATCTCTTACCAAGGCCTGTGAAACGCACTTTGTTGGTGGCCTGATCTAGCTGAAGTGGAACTTCTGCTCTGGGTGTGCTCCATTGGCCTAGAGCTGCCTGGCCCAAAGGGCCGCCTTGTTTGCAAAGGGGATGAGAGGCCCCAAAGCATCTTGCTTCCAGCTCTTCGGGAAGCTAAGAAGCATCTGGCGTTGCCCAGTGATCTTACAGCCTACCGGGAACATCTCTTACCAAGGCCTGTGAAACGCAGTTTGTTGGTGGCCTGAACTGGCCGAAGTAGAACTTCTGCTCTGGGTGTGCTCCACTGGCCTAGAGCTACCTGCCCCAAAGGGCTGCCTTGATTCCAAAGTGAGAGAGTGGCACCAAAGCATCTTGCTTCCAGCTCTTCGGGAAGCTAAGAAACATCTGGCGTTGCCCAGTGCTCTTACAGCCTACCGGGAACATCTCCTACCAAGGCCTGTGAAACGCAGTTTCCTGGCAGGCCTGATCTGGCTGAAGTAGAACTTCTGCTCTGGGTGTGCTCCATTGCCCTAGAGCTGCCAGGCCCAAAGGGCTGCCTTGTTTCCAAAGACGGAGAGTGGACCCAAAGCATCTTGCTCCCAGCTCTTCGGGAAGCTAAGAAACAGCTGGCTCTGCCCAGTGCTCTTACAGCCTAAGAGAACATGTCTTGGAAAGGCCTGTGAAACGCAGTTTCTTGGCAGGCCTGACCTGGCTGAAGTAGAACTTCTGTTCTGGTTGTGCTACATAGGCCTAGAGCTACCAGGACCTAAGGGCCGCCTTGTTTCCAAAGGGGGAGAGAGGCCCCAAAGCATCTTGCCTCCAGCACTTTGGGAAGCTAAAAAACAACTGGCTCTGCACAGTGCTCTCACAGCCTACCGGCAACGTGACAGAGAAAGGCCTGTGAGACGCAGTTTCTTGGAAGGCCTGATCTGGCTGAGGTAGAACTTCTGCTCTGGGTGTACTCCATTGGCCTAGGGCTGCCAGGCCCAAAGGGCTGCCTTTATTTCCAAAGTGTGAGAGAGGCCCCAAAGCATCTTGCTTCCTGCTCTCTGGGAAGCTAAAACAACTGGCTCTGCACAGTGCTCTCAAAGCCAACCGGGAACGTCACATACAAAGGCCTGTGAAACGCAGCTTCTTGACAGGCCTTATCTGGCTGAGGTAGAACTTGTGCTCTGGGTGTGCTACTTTGGCCTAGAGCTGCCAGGCACAAAGGCTGCTTTGTTTCCAAAGGGGGAGAGAGGCCCCAAATCATGTTGCTTCCAGCTGTTTTTGAAGCTAAGAAACAACTCGCTCTGCCAGGTACTCTTACAGCCTTCCGGGAACACCTCTTACGAAGGCCTGTGAAAAGCAGTTTCTTGGCAGGCCTGATCTGGCTGAGGTAGAACTTCTGCTCTGGGTGTGCTCCATTGCCCTAGAGATGAAAGGCCAAAAGGGCTGCCTTGTTTCCAAAGGGGGAGAGAGGCCCCAAAGCATCTTGCTTCCACCTCTTGGGAAGCTAAGAAACAACTGGCTGTGCCCAGTGCTCTTATAGCCTAAGAGAACATCTCTTATCAAGGCCTGTGAAACGCACTGTCTAGGCAGGCCTGATCTGGAAGAAGTAGAACTTCTGCTCTGGTTGTGCTCCATTGCCCTAGAGCTGCCAGACCCAACGTGCTGCCTTGTTTCCAAAGGGGCAGAGAGGCCCCAAAGCGTCTTGCTTCCAGCTGTTTGGGAAACAAGGAAACAACTGGCTCTGCACCGTGCTCTCACAGCCTACCGGGAACGTCACATACAAAGGCCTCTGAAACGCAGTTCCTTGGCAGGCCTGATCTGGCTGAAGTAGGACTTCTGCTCTGGGTGTGCTCCATTGGCCTAGAGCTGAAAGGCCCAAAGGGATGCCTTGTTTGCAAAGGGGCAGAGAGGCCCCAAAGCATCTTGCTTCCAGCTCTTTGGGAAGCTAAGAAACAACTGTCTCTGCCCAGTGCTCTAACAGAGTACCGGCAACATCTCTTACCAAAGCCTTTGAAACGCAGTTTCTTGGCAGGCCTTATCTGGCTGAGGTAGAACTTCTGCTCTGGGTGTGCTCCATTGGCCTAGAGCTGAAAGGCCCAAAGGTCGGCCTTGTTGGCAAAGGGGCAGGGAGCCCCCAAAGCATCTTGCTTCCAGCTCTTTGGGAAGCTAAGAAACAACTGGCTCTGCCCAGTGCTCTTAGAGCCTAAGAGACAATCTCTTACCAAGGCCTGTGAAATGCACTTTGTTGGTGGCCTGATCTAGCTGAAGTAGAACTTCTGCTCTGGGTGTGCTCCATTGGCCTAGAGCTTCCTGGCCCAAAGGGCCGCCTTGTTTGCAAAGGGCATGAGAGGCCCCAAAGCATCTTGCTTCCAGCTCTCGGGAAGCTAAGAAACATCTGGCGTTGCCCAGTGCTCTTACAGACTACCGGGAAAATCTCTTACCAAGGCCTGTGAAACGCAGTTTGTTGGTGGCCTGAACTGGCCGAAGTAGAACTTCTGCTCTGGGTGTGCTCCACTGGCCTAGAGCTACCTGCCCCAAAGGGCTGCCTTGATTCCAAAGTGAGAGAGTGGCACCCAAGCATCTTGCTTCCAGCTCTTCGGGAAGCTAAGAAACATCTGGCGTTGCCCAGTGCTCTTACAGCCTACCGGGAACATCTCTTACCAAGGCCTGTGAAACGCAGTTTCCTGGCAGGCCTGATCTGGCTGAAGTAGAACTTCTGCTCTGGGTGTGCTCCATTGCCCTAGAGCTGCCAGGCCCAAGGTGCTGCCTTGTTTCCAAAGGGGCAGAGAGGCCCCAAAGCATCTTGCTTCCAGCTCTCTGGGAAGCTAAGAACCAACTCGCTCTGGCCCGTGCTCTTACAGCCTACCGGGAACATGTCTTTGAAAGGCCTGTGAAACGCAGTTTCTTGGCAGGCCTCATCGGGCTGAAGTAGAACTCCGGCTCTGGGTGTGCTCCATTGCCCTAGAGCTGCCAGGCCCAAAGTGCTGCCCTGTTTCCAAGGGGCAGAGAGGCCCAAAGCATCTTGCTTCCCGGTCTTTGCGAAGCTAAGAAACAACTGGCTCTGCCCAGTGCTCTTACACCTACCGGGAACATCTCTTACCAAGGCCTGTCAAACGCTGTTTCTTTGCAGGCCTGATCAGGCTGAAGTAGAACTCCTGCTCTGCGTGTGCTCCATTGGCCTAGAGCTTCCCGACCCAAAAGGCTGCCTTGTTCCCAAACGGGCAGAGGGGTCCCAAGCATCTTGCTTCCAGCTTTTCAGGAAGGTAAGAAACAACTGGCTCTGCCCAGTGCTCTTACAGCCTACCGGGAACATCTCTTACCAAGGCCTGTGAAACGCAGTTTCTTGGCAGGCCTGATCTGGCTGAAGTAGAACTCCTGCTCTGGGCGTGCTACTTTGGCCTAGAGCTGCCAGGCCCAAAGGGCCGCCTTGTTTCCAAAGGGGCTGAGAGTCCCCAAAGTATCTTGCTTCCAAATCTTTGGGAAGCTAAGAAACAACTGGCTCTGCACAGTGCTCTCACAGCCTACCGGCAACGTGACAGAGAAAGGCCTGTGAGACGCAGTTTCTTGGAAGGCCTGATCTGGCTGAGGTAGAACTTCTGCTCTGGGTGTACTCCATTGGCCTAGGGCTGCCAGGCCCAAAGGGCTGCCTTTATTTCCAAAGTGTGAGAGAGGCCCCAAAGCATCTTGCTTCCTGCTCTCTGGGAAGCTAAAACAACTGGCTCTGCACAGTGCTCTCAAAGCCAACCGGGAACGTCACATACAAAGGCCGGTGAAACGCAGCTTCTTGACAGGCCTTATCTGGCTGAGGTAGAACTTGTGCTCTGGGTGTGCTACTTTGGCCTAGAGCTGCCAGGCACAAAGGCTGCTTTGTTTCCAAAGGGGGAGAGAGGCCCCAAATCATGTTGCTTCCAGCTGTTTTTGAAGCTAAGAAACAACTCGCTCTGCCAGGTACTCTTACAGCCTTCCGGGAACACCTCTTACGAAGGCCTGTGAAAAGCAGTTTCTTGGCAGGCCTGATCTGGCTGAGGTAGAACTTCTGCTCTGGGTGTGCTCCATTGCCCTAGAGATGAAAGGCCAAAAGGGCTGCCTTGTTTCCAAAGGGGGAGAGAGGCCCCAAAGCATCTTGCTTCCACCTCTTGGGAAGCTAAGAAACAACTGGCTGTGCCCAGTGCTCTTATAGCCTAAGAGAACATCTCTTATCAAGGCCTGTGAAACGCACTGTCTAGGCAGGCCTGATCTGGAAGAAGTAGAACTTCTGCTCTGGTTGTGCTCCATTGCCCTAGAGCTGCCAGACCCAACGTGCTGCCTTGTTTCCAAAGGGGCAGAGAGGCCCCAAAGCGTCTTGCTTCCAGCTGTTTGGGAAACAAGGAAACAACTGGCTCTGCACCGTGCTCTCACAGCCTACCGGGAACGTCACATACAAAGGCCTCTGAAACGCAGTTCCTTGGCAGGCCTGATCTGGCTGAAGTAGGACTTCTGCTCTGGGTGTGCTCCATTGGCCTAGAGCTGAAAGGCCCAAAGGGATGCCTTGTTTGCAAAGGGGCAGAGAGGCCCCAAAGCATCTTGCTTCCAGCTCTTTGGGAAGCTAAGAAACAACTGTCTCTGCCCAGTGCTCTAACAGAGTACCGGCAACATCTCTTACCAAAGCTTTTGAAACGCAGTTTCTTGGCAGGCCTTATCTGGCTGAGGTAGAACTTCTGCTCTGGGTGTGCTCCATTGGCCTAGAGCTGAAAGGCCCAAAGGTCGGCCTTGTTGGCAAAGGGGCAGGGAGCCCCCAAAGCATCTTGCTTCCAGCTCTTTGGGAAGCTAAGAAACAACTGGCTCTGCCCAGTGCTCTTACAGCCTTAGAGACAATCTCTTACCAAGGCCTGTGAAATGCACTTTGTTGGTGGCCTGATCTAGCTGAAGGAGAACTTCTGCTCTGGGTGTGCTCCATTGGCCTAGAGCTGCCTGGCCCAAAGGGCCGCCTTGTTTGCAAAGGGGATGAGAGGCCCCAAAGCATCTTGCTTCCAGCTCTTCGGGAAGCTAAGAAACATCTCGCGTTGCCCAGTGCTCTTACAGCCTACCGGGAACATCTCTTACCAAGGCCTGTGAAACGCAGTTTGTTGGTGGCCTGAACTGGCCGAAGTAGAACTTCTGCTCTGGGTGTGCTCCACTGGCCTAGAGCTACCTGCCCCAAAGGGCTGCCTTGATTCCAAAGTGAGAGAGTGGCACCCAAGCATCTTGCTTCCAGCTCTTCGGGAAGCTAAGAAACATCTGGCGTTGCCCAGTGCTCTTACAGCCTACCGGGAACATCTCTTACCAAGGCCTGTGAAACGCCGTTTCCTGGCAGGCCTGATTTGGCTGAAGTAGAACTTCTGCTCTGGGTGTGCTCCATTGCCCTAGAGCTGCCAGGCCCAAGGTGCTGCCTTGTTTCCAAAGGGGCAGAGAGGCCCCAAAGCATCTTGCTTCCAGCTCTCTGGGAAGCTAAGAACCAACTCGCTCTGGCCCGTGCTCTTACAGCCTACCGGGAACATGTCTTTGAAAGGCCTGTGAAACGCAGTTTCTTGGCAGGCCTCATCTGGCTGAAGTAGAACTCCGGCTCTGGGTGTGCTCCATTGCCCTAGAGCTGCCAGGCCCAAAGTGCTGCCCTGTTTCCAAGGGGCAGAGAGGCCCAAAGCATCTTGCTTCCCGGTCTTTGCGAAGCTAAGAAACAACTGGCTCTGCCCAGTGCTCTTACACCTACCGGGAACATCTCTTACCAAGGCCTGTCAAACGCTGTTTCTTTGCAGGCCTGATCAGGCTGAAGTAGAACTCCTGCTCTGCGTGTGCTCCATTGGCCTAGAGCTTCCCGACCCAAAAGGCTGCCTTGTTCCCAAACGGGCAGAGGGGTCCCAAGCATCTTGCTTCCAGCTTTTCAGGAAGGTAAGAAACAACTGGCTCTGCCCAGTGCTCTTACAGCCTACCGGGAACATCTCTTACCAAGGCCTGTGAAACGCAGTTTCCTGGCAGGCCTGATCTGGCTGAAGTAGAACTTCTGCTCTGGGTGTGCTCCATTGCCCTAGAGCTGCCAGGCCCAAAGGGCTGCCTTGTTTCCAAAGACGGAGAGTGGACCCAAAGCATCTTGCTCCCAGCTCTTCGGGAAGCTAAGAAACAGCTGGCTCTGCCCAGTGCTCTTACAGCCTAAGAGAACATGTCTTTGAAAGGCCTGTGAAACGCAGTTTCTTGGCAGGCCTGACCTGGCTGAAGTAGAACTTCTGTTCTGGTTGTGCTACATAGGCCTAGAGCTACCAGGACCTAAGGGCTGCCATGTTTCCAAAGGGGAGAGAGGCCCAAAAGCATCTTGCCTCCAGCACTTTGGGAAGCTAAAAAACAACTGGTTCTGCCCAGTGCTCTCACAGCCTACCGTGAACATCTCTTACCAAGGGCTGTGAAACGCAGTTTCTGGGCAGGACTGATCTGCCTGAAGTAGAACTTCTGCTGTGGGTGTGCTCCATTGGCCTAGAGCTGCCAGGCCCAAACGGCTGCCTTGTGTCCAAAGGGAGAGAGAGGCCCCAAAGCATCTTGCTTGCAGCTCTGTGGGAAGCTAAAGCAACTGGCTCTCCACAGTGCTCTCACAGCCTACCGGGAACATCTCTTTCCAACGCCTGTGAAACGCAGTTTGTTGGTGGCCTGAACTGGCCGAAGTAGAACTTCTGCTCTGGGTGTGCTCCACTGGCCTAGAGCTGCCAGGCCCAAAGGGCTGCCTTGATTCCAAAGTGAGAGAGTGGCACCAAAGCATCTTGCTTCCAGCTCTTCGGGAAGCTAAGAAACATCTGGCGTTGCCCAGTGCTCTGACAGCCTACCGGGAACATCTCTTACCAAGGCCTGTGAAACGCCGTTTCCTGGCTGGCCTGATTTGGCTGAAGTAGAACTTCTGCTCTGGGTGTGCTCCAATGCCCTAGAGCTGCCAGGCCCAAGGTGCTGCCTTCTTTCCAAAGGGGCAGAGAGGGGCCACAAAGCATCTTGCCTCCAGCGCTTTGGGAAGCTAAAAAACAACTGGTTCTGCCCAGTGCTCTCACAGCCTACCGTGAACATCTCTTACCAAGGGCTGTGAAACGCAGTTTCTGGGCAGGACTGATCTGCCTGAAGTAGAACTTCTGCTGTAGGTGTGCTCCATTGGCCTAGAGCTGCCAGGCCCAAACGGCTGCCTTGTGTCCAAAGGGAGAGAGAGGCCCCAAAGCATCTTGCTTCCAGCTCTGTGGGAAGCTAAAGCAACTGGCTCTCCACAGTGCTCTCACAGCCTACAGGGAACATCTCTTACCAAGGCCTGTGAAACGCAGTTTCTTGGCAGGCCTGATCTGGCTGAAGTAGAACTCCTGCTCTGGGCATGCTACTTTGGCCTAGAGCTGCCAGGCCCAAAGGGCCGCCTTGTTTCCAAAGGGGCTGAGAGTCCCCAAAGTATCTTGCTTCCAAATCTTTGGGAAGCTAAGAAACAACTGGCTCTGCACAGTGCTCTCACAGCCTACCGGCAACGTGACAGAGAAAGGCCTGTGAGACGCAGTTTCTTGGAAGGCCTGATCTGGCTGAGGTAGAACTTCTGTTCTGGGTGTACTCCATTGGCCTAGGGCTGCCAGGCCCAAAGGGCTGCCTTTATTTCCAAAGTGTGAGAGAGGCCCCAAAGCATCTTGCTTCCTGCTCTCTGGGAAGCTAAAACAACTGGCTCTGCACAGTGCTCTCAAAGCCAACAGGGAACGTCACATACAAAGGCCTGTGAAACGCAGCTTCTTGATAGGCCTTATCTGGCTGAGGTAGATCTTGTGCTCTGGGTGTGCTACTTTGGCCTAGAGCTGCCAGGCACAAAGGCTGCTTTGTTTCCAAAGGGGGAGAGAGGCCCCAAATCATGTTGCTTCCAGCTGTTTTTGAAGCTAAGAAACAACTCGCTCTGCCAGGTAGTCTTACAGCCTTCCGGGAACACCTCTGACGAAGGCCCGTGAAAAGCAGTTTCTTGGCAGGCCTGATCTGGCTGAGGTAGAACTTCTGCTCTGGGTGTGCTCCATTGGCCTAGAGCTGAAAGGCCCAAAGGTCAGCCTTGTTGGCAAAGGGGCAGGGAGCCCCCAAAGCATCTTGCTTCCAGCTATTTGGGAAGCTAAGAAACAACTGGCTCTGCCCAGGGCTCTTACAGCCTACGAGAAAATCTCTTACCAAGGCCTGTGAAACGCACTTTGTTGGTGGCCTGATCTAGCTGAAGTAGAACTTCTGCTCTGGGTGTGCTCCACTGGCCTAGAGCTACCTGCCCCAAAGGGCTGCCTTGATTCCAAAGTGAGAGAGTGGCACCAAAGCATCTTGCTTCCAGCTCTTCGGGAAGCTAAGAAACATCTGGCATTGCCCAGTGCTCTTACAGCCTACCGGGAACATCTCTTACCAAGGCCTGTGAAACGCCGTTTCCTGGCAGGCCTGATCTGGCTGAAGTAGAACTTCTGCTCTGGGTGTGCTCCATTGCCCTAGAGCTGCCAGGCCCAAGGTGCTGCCTTCTTTCCTAAGGGGCAGAGAGGCCCCAAAGCATCTTGCTTCCAGCTCTCTGGGAAGCTAAGAACCAACTCGCTCTGGCCCGTGCTCTTACAGCCTACCGGGAACATGTCTTTGAAAGGCCTGTGAAACGCAGTTTCTTGGCAGGCCTCATCGGGCTGAAGTAGAACTCCGGCTCTGGGTGTGCTCCATTGCCCTAGAGCTGCCAGGCCCAAAGTGCTGCCCTGTTTCCAAGGGGCAGAGAGGCCCAAAGCATCTTGCTTCCAGCTCTTCGGGAAGCTAAGAAACATCTGGCGTTGCCCAGTGATCTTACAGCCTACCGGGAACATCTCTTACCAAGGCCTGTCAAACGCTGTTTCTTTGCAGGCCTGATCAGGCTGAAGTAGAACTCCTGCTCTGCGTGTGCTCCATTGGCCTAGAGCTTCCCGACCCAAAAGGCTGCCTTGTTCCCAAACGGGCAGAGGGGTCCCAAGCATCTTGCTTCCAGCTTTTCAGGAAGGTAAGAAACAACTGGCTCTGCCCAGTGCTCTTACAGCCTACCGGGAACATCTCTTACCAAGGCCTGTGAAACGCAGTTTCCTGGCAGGCCTGATCTGGCTGAAGTAGAACTTCTGCTCTGGGTGTGCTCCATTGCCCTAGAGCTGCCAGGCCCAAAGGGCTGCCTTGTTTCCAAAGACGGAGAGTGGACCCAAAGCATCTTGCTCCCAGCTCTTCGGGAAGCTAAGAAACAGCTGGCTCGGCCCAGTGCTCTTACAGCCTAAGAGAACATGTCTTTGAAAGGCCTGTGAAACGCAGTTTCTTGGCAGGCCTGACCTGGCTGAAGTAGAACTTCTGTTCTGGTTGTGCTACATAGGCCTAGAGCTACCAGGACCTAAGGGCTGCCTTGTTTCCAAAGGGGGAGAGAGGCCCCAAAGCATCTTGCCTCCAGCACTTTGGGAAGCTAAAAAACAACTGGTTCTGCCCAGTGCTCTCACAGCCTACCGTGAACATCTCTTACCAAGGGCTGTGAAACGCAGTTTCTGGGCAGGACTGATCTGCCTGAAGTAGAACTTCTGCTGTGGGTGTGCTCCATTGGCCTAGAGCTGCCAGGCCCAAACAGCTGCCTTGTGTCCAAAGGGAGAGAGAGGCCCCAAAGCATCTTGCTTCCAGCTCTGTGGGAAGCTAAAGCAACTGGCTCTCCACAGTGCTCTCACAGCCTACCGGGAACATCTCTTACCAAGGCCTGTGAAACGCAGTTTCTTGGCAGGCCTGATCTGGCTGAAGTAGAACTCCTGCTCTGGGCGTGCTACTTTGGCCTAGAGCTGCCAGGCCCAAAGGGCCGCCTTGTTTCCAAAGGGGCTGAGAGTCCCCAAAGTATCTTGCTTCCAAATCTTTGGGAAGCTAAGAAACAACTGGCTCTGCACAGTGCTCTCACAGCCTACCGGCAACGTGACAGAGAAAGGCCTGTGAGACGCAGTTTCTTGGAAGGCCTGATCTGGCTGAGGTAGAACTTCTGCTCTGGGTGTACTCCATTGGCCGAGGGCTGCCAGGCCCAAAGGGCTGCCTTTATTTCCAAAGTGTGAGAGAGGCCGCAAAGCATCTTGCTTCCTGCTCTCTGGGAAGCTAAAACAACTGGCTCTGCACAGTGCTCTCAAAGCCAACCGGGAACGTCACATACAAAGGCCTGTGAAACGCAGCTTCTTGACAGGCCTTATCTGGCTGAGGTAGAACTTGTGCTCTGGGTGTGCTACTTTGGCCTAGAGCTGCCAGGCACAAAGGCTGCTTTGTTTCCAAAGGGGGAGAGAGGCCCCAAATCATGTTGCTTCCAGCTGTTTTTGAAGCTAAGAAACAACTCGCTCTGCCAGGTACTCTTACAGCCTTCCGGGAACACCTCTTACGAAGGCCCGTGAAAAGCAGCTTCTTGGCAGGCCTGATCTGGCTGAGGTAGAACTTCTGCTCTGGGTGTGCTCCATTGGCCTAGAGCTGAAAGGCCCAAAGGTCAGCCTTGTTGGCAAAGGGGCAGGGAGCCCCCAAAGCATCTTGCTTCCAGCTCTTTGGGAAGCTAAGAAAGAACTGGCTCTGCCCAGTGCTCTTACAGCCTAAGAGAAAATCTCTTACCAAGGCCTGTGAAACGCACTTTGTTGGTGGCCTGATCTAGCTGAAGTAGAACTTCTGCTCTGGGTGTGCTCCATTGGCCGAAAGCTGCCTGGCCCAAAGGGCCGCCTTGTTTGCAAAGGGGATGAGAGGCCCCAAAGCATCTTGCTTCCAGCTCTTCGGGAAGCTAAGAAACATCTGGCGTTGCCCAGTGCTCTTACAGCCTACCGGGAACATCTCTTACCAAGGCCTGTGAAACGCAGTTTGTTGGCGGCCTGAACTGGCCGAAGTAGAACTTCTGCTCTGGATGTGCTCCACTGGCCTAGAGCTACCTGCCCCAAAGGGCTGCCTTGATTCCAAAGTGAGAGAGTGGCACCAAAGCATCTTGCTTCCAGCTCTTCGGGAAGCTAAGAAACATCTGGCGTTGCCCAGTGCTCTTACAGCCTACCGGGAACATCTCTTACCAAGGCCTGTGAAACGCCGTTTCCTGGCAGGCCTGATTTGGCTGAAGTAGAACTTCTGCTCTGGGTGTGCTCCATTGCCCTAGAGCTGCCAGGCCCAAGGTGCTGCCTTCTTTCCTAAGGGGCAGAGAGGCCCCAAAGCATCTTGCTTCCAGCTCTCTGGGAAGCTAAGAACCAACTCGCTCTGGCCCGTGCTCTTACAGCCTACCGGGAACATGTCTTTGAAAGGCCTGTGAAACGCAGTTTCTTGGCAGGCCTCATCGGGCTGAAGTAGAACTCCGGCTCTGGGTGTGCTCCATTGCCCTAGAGCTGCCAGGCCCAAAGTGCTGCCCTGTTTCCAAGGGGCAGAGAGGCCCAAAGCATCTTGCTTCCCGGTCTTTGCGAAGCTAAGAAACAACTGGCTCTGCCCAGTGCTCTTACACCTACCGGGAACATCTCTTACCAAGGCCTGTCAAACGCTGTTTCTTTGCAGGCCTGATCAGGCTGAAGTAGAACTCCTGCTCTGCGTGTGCTCCATTGGCCTAGAGCTTCCCGACCCAAAAGGCTGCCTTGTTCCCAAACGGGCAGAGGGGTCCCAAGCATCTTGCTTCCAGCTTTTCAGGAAGGTAAGAAACAACTGGCTCTGCCCAGTGCTCTTACAGCCTACCGGGAACATCTCTTACCAAGGCCTGTGAAACGCAGTTTCCTGGCAGGCCTGATCTGGCTGAAGTAGAACTTCTGCTCAGGGTGTGCTCCATTGCCCTAGAGCTGCCAGGCCCAAAGGGCTGCCTTGTTTCCAAAGACGTAGAGTGGACCCAAAGCATCTTGCTTTCAGCTCTTCGGGAAGCTAAGAAACATCTGGCGTTGCCCAGTGCTCTTACAGCCTACCGGGAACATCTCTTACCAAGGCCTGTGAAACGCCGTTTCCTGGCAGGCCTGATTTGGCTGAAGTAGAACTTCTGCTCTGGGTGTGCTCCATTGCCCTAGAGCTGCCGGGCCCAAGGTGCTGCCTTCTTTCCTAAGGGGCAGAGAGGCCCCAAAGCATCTTGCTTCCAGCTCTCTGGGAAGCTAAGAACCAACTCGCTCTGGCCCGTGCTCTTACAGCCTACCGGGAACATGTCTTTGAAAGGCCTGTGAAACGCAGTTTCTTGGCAGGCCTCATCGGGCTGAAGTAGAACTCCGGCTCTGGGTGTGCTCCATTGCCCTAGAGCTGCCAGGCCCAAAGTGCTGCCCTGTTTCCAAGGGGCAGAGAGGCCCAAAGCATCTTGCTTCCCGGTCTTTGCGAAGCTAAGAAACAACTGGCTCTGCCCAGTGCTCTTACACCTACCGGGAACATCTCTTACCAAGGCCTGTCAAACGCTGTTTCTTTGCAGGCCTGATCAGGCTGAAGTAGAACTCCTGCTCTGCGTGTGCTCCATTGGCCTAGAGCTTCCCGACCCAAAAGGCTGCCTTGTTCCCAAACGGGCAGAGGGGTCCCAAGCATCTTGCTTCCAGCTTTTCAGGAAGGTAAGAAACAACTGGCTCTGACCAGTGCTCTTACAGCCTACCGGGAACATCTCTTACCAAGGCCTGTGAAACGCAGTTTCCTGGCAGGCCTGATCTGGCTGAAGTAGAACTTCTGCTCTGGGTGTGCTCCATTGCCCTAGAGCTGCCAGGCCCAAGGTGCTGCCTTCTTTCCTAAGGGGCAGAGAGGCCCCAAAGCATCTTGCTTCCAGCTCTCTGGGAAGCTAAGAACCAACTCGCTCTGGCCCGTGCTCTTACAGCCTACCGGGAACATGTCTTTGAAAGGCCTGTGAAACGCAGTTTCTTGGCAGGCATGATCTGGCTGAAGTAGAACTCCGGCTCTGGGTGTGCTCCATTGCCCTAGAGCTGCCAGGCCCAAAGTGCTGCCCTGTTTCCAAGGGGCAGAGAGGCCCAAAGCATCTTGCTTCCAGCTCTTCGGGAAGCTAAGAAACATCTGGCGTTGCCCAGTGATCTTACAGCCTACCGGGAACATCTCTTACCAAGGCCTGTCAAACGCTGTTTCTTTGCAGGCCTGATCAGGCTGAAGTAGAACTCCTGCTCTGCGTGTGCTCCATTGGCCTAGAGCTTCCCGACCCAAAAGGCTGCCTTGTTCCCAAACGGGCAGAGGGGTCCCAAGCATCTTGCTTCCAGCTTTTCAGGAAGGTAAGAAACAACTGGCTCTGCCCAGTGCTCTTACAGCCTACCGGGAACATCTCTTACCAAGGCCTGTGAAACGCAGTTTCCTGGCAGGCCTGATCTGGCTGAAGTAGAACTTCTGCTCTGGGTGTGCTCCATTGCCCTAGAGCTGCCAGGCCCAAAGGGCTGCCTTGTTTCCAAAGACGGAGAGTGGACCCAAAGCATCTTGCTCCCAGCTCTTCGGGAAGCTAAGAAACAGCTGGCTCTGCCCAGTGCTCTTACAGCCTAAGAGAACATGTCTTTGAAAGGCCTGTGAAACGCAGTTTCTTGGCAGGCCTGACCTGGCTGAAGTAGAACTTCTGTTCTGGTTGTGCTACATAGGCCTAGAGCTACCAGGACCTAAGGGCTGCCTTGTTTCCAAAGGGGGAGAGAGGCCCCAAAGCATCTTGCCTCCAGCACTTTGGGAAGCTAAAAAACAACTGGTTCTGCCCAGTGCTCTCACAGCCTACCGTGAACATCTCTTACCAAGGGCTGTGAAACGCAGTTTCTGGGCAGGACTGATCTGCCTGAAGTAGAACTTCTGCTGTGGGTGTGCTCCATTGGCCTAGAGCTGCCAGGCCCAAACGGCTGCCTTGTGTCCAAAGGGAGAGAGAGGCCCCAAAGCATCTTGCTTCCAGCTCTGTGGGAAGCTAAAGCAACTGGCTCTCCACAGTGCTCTCACAGCCTACCGGGAACATCTCTTACCAAGGCCTGTGAAACGCAGTTTCTTGGCAGGCCTGATCTGGCTGAAGTAGAACTCCTGCTCTGGGCGTGCTACTTTGGCCTAGAGCTGCCAGGCCCAAAGGGCCGCCTTGTTTCCAAAGGGGCTGAGAGTCCCCAAAGTATCTTGCTTCCAAATCTTTGGGAAGCTAAGAAACAACTGGCTCTGCACAGTGCTCTCACAGCCTACCGGCAACGTGACAGAGAAAGGCCTGTGAGACGCAGTTTCTTGGAAGGCCTGATCTGGCTGAGGTAGAACTTCTGCTCTGGGTGTACTCCATTGGCCGAGGGCTGCCAGGCCCAAAGGGCTGCCTTTATTTCCAAAGTGTGAGAGAGGCCCCAAAGCATCTTGCTTCCTGCTCTCTGGGAAGCTAAAACAACTGGCTCTGCACAGTGCTCTCAAAGCCAACCGGGAACGTCACATACAAAGGCCTGTGAAACGCAGCTTCTTGACAGGCCTTATCTGGCTGAGGTAGAACTTGTGCTCTGGGTGTGCTACTTTGGCCTAGAGCTGCCAGGCACAAAGGCTGCTTTGTTTCCAAAGGGGGAGAGAGGCCCCAAATCATGTTGCTTCCAGCTGTTTTTGAAGCTAAGAAACAACTCGCTCTGCCAGGTACTCTTACAGCCTTCCGGGAACACCTCTTACGAAGGCCCGTGAAAAGCAGCTTCTTGGCAGGCCTGATCTGGCTGAGGTAGAACTTCTGCTCTGGGTGTGCTCCATTGGCCTAGAGCTGAAAGGCCCAAAGGTCAGCCTTGTTGGCAAAGGGGCAGGGAGCCCCCAAAGCATCTTGCTTCCAGCTCTTTGGGAAGCTAAGAAAGAACTGGCTCTGCCCAGTGCTCTTACAGCCTAAGAGAAAATCTCTTACCAAGGCCTGTGAAACGCACTTTGTTGGTGGCCTGATCTAGCTGAAGTAGAACTTCTGCTCTGGGTGTGCTCCATTGGCCGAGAGCTGCCTGGCCCAAAGGGCCGCCTTGTTTGCAAAGGGGATGAGAGGCCCCAAAGCATCTTGCTTCCAGCTCTTCGGGAAGCTAAGAAACATCTGGCGTTGCCCAGTGCTCTTACAGCCTACCGGGAACATCTCTTACCAAGGCCTGTGAAACGCAGTTTGTTGGCGGCCTGAACTGGCCGAAGTAGAACTTCTGCTCTGGATGTGCTCCACTGGCCTAGAGCTACCTGCCCCAAAGGGCTGCCTTGATTCCAAAGTGAGAGAGTGGCACCAAAGCATCTTGCTTCCAGCTCTTCGGGAAGCTAAGAAACATCTGGCGTTGCCCAGTGCTCTTACAGCCTACCGGGAACATGTCTTACCAAGGCCTGTGAAACGCCGTTTCCTGGCAGGCCTGATTTGGCTGAAGTAGAACTTCTGCTCTGGGTGTGCTCCATTGCCCTAGAGCTGCCAGGCCCAAGGTGCTGCCTTCTTTCCTAAGGGGCAGAGAGGCCCCAAAGCATCTTGCTTCCAGCTCTCTGGGAAGCTAAGAACCAACTCGCTCTGGCCCGTGCTCTTACAGCCTACCGGGAACATGTCTTTGAAAGGCCTGTGAAACGCAGTTTCTTGGCAGGCATGATCTGGCTGAAGTAGAACTCCGGCTCTGGGTGTGCTCCATTGCCCTAGAGCTGCCAGGCCCAAAGTGCTGCCCTGTTTCCAAGGGGCAGAGAGGCCCAAAGCATCTTGCTTCCAGCTCTTCGGGAAGCTAAGAAACATCTGGCGTTGCCCAGTGATCTTACAGCCTACCGGGAACATCTCTTACCAAGGCCTGTCAAACGCTGTTTCTTTGCAGGCCTGATCAGGCTGAAGTAGAACTCCTGCTCTGCGTGTGCTCCATTGGCCTAGAGCTTCCCGACCCAAAAGGCTGCCTTGTTCCCAAACGGGCAGAGGGGTCCCAAGCATCTTGCTTCCAGCTTTTCAGGAAGGTAAGAAACAACTGGCTCTGCCCAGTGCTCTTACAGCCTACCGGGAACATCTCTTACCAAGGCCTGTGAAACGCAGTTTCCTGGCAGGCCTGATCTGGCTGAAGTAGAACTTCTGCTCTGGGTGTGCTCCATTGCCCTAGAGCTGCCAGGCCCAAAGGGCTGCCTTGTTTCCAAAGACGGAGAGTGGACCCAAAGCATCTTGCTCCCAGCTCTTCGGGAAGCTAAGAAACAGCTGGCTCTGCCCAGTGCTCTTACAGCCTAAGAGAACATGTCTTTGAAAGGCCTGTGAAACGCAGTTTCTTGGCAGGCCTGACCTGGCTGAAGTAGAACTTCTGTTCTGGTTGTGCTACATAGGCCTAGAGCTACCAGGACCTAAGGGCTGCCTTGTTTCCAAAGGGGGAGAGAGGCCCCAAAGCATCTTGCCTCCAGCACTTTGGGAAGCTAAAAAACCACTGGTTCTGCCCAGTGCTCTCACAGCCTACCGTGAACATCTCTTACCAAGGGCTGTGAAACGCAGTTTCTGGGCAGGACTGATCTGCCTGAAGTAGAACTTCTGCTGTGGGTGTGCTCCATTGGCCTAGAGCTGCCAGGCCCAAACGGCTGCCTTGTGTCCAAAGGGAGAGAGAGGCCCCAAAGCATCTTGCTTCCAGCTCTGTGGGAAGCTAAAGCAACTGGCTCTCCACAGTGCTCTCACAGCCTACCGGGAACATCTCTTACCAAGGCCTGTGAAACGCAGTTTCTTGGCAGGCCTGATCTGGCTGAAGTAGAACTCCTGCTCTGGGCGTGCTACTTTGGCCTAGAGCTGCCAGGCCCAAAGGGCCGCCTTGTTTCCAAAGGGGCTGAGAGTCCCCAAAGTATCTTGCTTCCAAATCTTTGGGAAGCTAAGAAACAACTGGCTCTGCACAGTGCTCTCACAGCCTACCGGCAACGTGACAGAGAAAGGCCTGTGAGACGCAGTTTCTTGGAAGGCCTGATCTGGCTGAGGTAGAACTTCTGCTCTGGGTGTACTCCATTGGCCGAGGGCTGCCAGGCCCAAAGGGCTGCCTTTATCTCCAAAGTGTGAGAGAGGCCCCAAAGCATCTTGCTTCCTGCTCTCTGGGAAGCTAAAACAACTGGCTCTGCACAGTGCTCTCAAAGCCAACCGGGAACGTCACATACAAAGGCCTGTGAAACGCAGCTTCTTGACAGGCCTTATCTGGCTGAGGTAGAACTTGTGCTCTGGGTGTGCTACTTTGGCCTAGAGCTGCCAGGCACAAAGGCTGCTTTGTTTCCAAAGGGGGAGAGAGGCCCCAAATCATGTTGCTTCCAGCTGTTTTTGAAGCTAAGAAACAACTCGCTCTGCCAGGTACTCTTACAGCCTTCCGGGAACACCTCTTACGAAGGCCCGTGAAAAGCAGCTTCTTGGCAGGCCTGATCTGGCTGAGGTAGAACTTCTGCTCTGGGTGTGCTCCATTGGCCTAGAGCTGAAAGGCCCAAAGGTCAGCCTTGTTGGCAAAGGGGCAGGGAGCCCCCAAAGCATCTTGCTTCCAGCTCTTTGGGAAGCTAAGAAAGAACTGGCTCTGCCCAGTGCTCTTACAGCCTAAGAGAAAATCTCTTACCAAGGCCTGTGAAACGCACTTTATTGGTGGCCTGATCTAGCTGAAGTAGAACTTCTGCTCTGGGTGTGCTCCATTGGCCGAAAGCTGCCTGGCCCAAAGGGCCGCCTTGTTTGCAAAGGGGATGAGAGGCCCCAAAGCATCTTGCTTCCAGCTCTTCGGGAAGCTAAGAAACATCTGGCGTTGCCCAGTGCTCTTACAGCCTACCGGGAACATCTCTTACCAAGGCCTGTGAAACGCAGTTTGTTGGCGGCCTGAACTGGCCGAAGTAGAACTTCTGCTCTGGATGTGCTCCACTGGCCTAGAGCTACCTGCCCCAAAGGGCTGCCTTGATTCCAAAGTGAGAGAGTGGCACCAAAGCATCTTGCTTCCAGCTCTTCGGGAAGCTAAGAAACATCTGGCGTTGCCCAGTGCTCTTACAGCCTACCGGGAACATCTCTTACCAAGGCCTGTGAAACGCCGTTTCCTGGCAGGCCTGATTTGGCTGAAGTAGAACTTCTGCTCTGGGTGTGCTCCATTGCCCTAGAGCTGCCAGGCCCAAGGTGCTGCCTTCTTTCCTAAGGGGCAGAGAGGCCCCAAAGCATCTTGCTTCCAGCTCTCTGGGAAGCTAAGAACCAACTCGCTCTGGCCCGTGCTCTTACAGCCTACCGGGAACATGTCTTTGAAAGGCCTGTGAAACGCAGTTTCTTGGCAGGCCTGACCTGGCTGAAGTAGAACTTATGTTCTGGTTGTGCTACATAGGCCTAGAGCTACCAGGACCTAAGGGCTGCCTTGTTTCCAAAGGGGGAGAGAGGCCCCAAAGCATCTTGCCTCCAGCACTTTGGGAAGCTAAAAAACAACTGGTTCTGCCCAGTGCTCTCACAGCCTACCGTGAACATCTCTTACCAAGGGCTGTGAAACGCAGTTTCTGGGCAGGACTGATCTGCCTGAAGTAGAACTTCTGCTGTGGGTGTGCTCCATTGGCCTAGAGCTGCCAGGCCCAAACGGCTGCCTTGTGTCCAAAGGGAGAGAGAGGCCCCAAAGCATCTTGCTTCCAGCTCTGTGGGAAGCTAAAGCAACTGGCTCTCCACAGTGCTCTCACAGCCTACCGGGAACATCTCTTACCAAGGCCTGTGAAACGCAGTTTCTTGGCAGGCCTGATCTGGCTGAAGTAGAACTCCTGCTCTGGGCGTGCTACTTTGGCCTAGAGCTGCCAGGCCCAAAGGGCCGCCTTGTTTCCAAAGGGGCTGAGAGTCCCCAAAGTATCTTGCTTCCAAATCTTTGGGAAGCTAAGAAACAACTGGCTCTGCACAGTGCTCTCACAGCCTACCGGCAACGTGACAGAGAAAGGCCTGTGAGACGCAGTTTCTTGGAAGGCCTGATCTGGCTGAGGTAGAACTTCTGCTCTGGGTGTACTCCATTGGCCTAGGGCTGCCAGGCCCAAAGGGCTGCCTTTATTTCCAAAGTCTGAGAGAGGCCCCAAAGCATCTTGCTTCCTGCTCTCTGGGAAGCTAAAACAACTGGCTCTGCACAGTGCTCTCAAAGCCAACCGGGAACGTCACATACAAAGGCCGGTGAAACGCAGCTTCTTGACAGGCCTTATCTGGCTGAGGTAGAACTTGTGCTCTGGGTGTGCTACTTTGGCCTAGAGCTGCCAGGCACAAAGGCTGCTTTGTTTCCAAAGGGGGAGAGAGGCCCCAAATCATGTTGCTTCCAGCTGTTTTTGAAGCTAAGAAACAACTCGCTCTGCCAGGTACTCTTACAGCCTTCCGGGAACACCTCTTACGAAGGCCCGTGAAAAGCAGCTTCTTGGCAGGCCTGATCTGGCTGAGGTAGAACTTCTGCTCTGGGTGTGCTCCATTGGCCTAGAGCTGAAAGGCCCAAAGGTCAGCCTTGTTGGCAAAGGGGCAGGGAGCCCCCAAAGCATCTTGCTTCCAGCTCTTTGGGAAGCTAAGAAACAACTGGCTCTGCCCAGTGCTCTTACAGCCTAAGAGAAAATCTCTTACCAAGGCCTGTGAAACGCACTTTGTTGGTGGCCTGATCTAGCTGAAGTAGAACTTCTGCTCTGGGTGTGCTCCATTGGCCGAAAGCTGCCTGGCCCAAAGGGCCGCCTTGTTTGCAAAGGGGATGAGAGGCCCCAAAGCATCTTGCTTCCAGCTCTTCGGGAAGCTAAGAAACATCTGGCGTTGCCCAGTGCTCTTACAGCCTACCGGGAACATCTCTTACCAAGGCCTGTGAAACGCAGTTTGTTGGCGGCCTGAACTGGCCGAAGTAGAACTTCTGCTCTGGATGTGCTCCACTGGCCTAGAGCTACCTGCCCCAAAGGGCTGCCTTGATTCCAAAGTGAGAGAGTGGCACCAAAGCATCTTGCTTCCAGCTCTTCGGGAAGCTAAGAAACATCTGGCGTTGCCCAGTGCTCTTACAGCCTACCGGGAACATCTCTTACCAAGGCCTGTGAAACGCCGTTTCCTGGCAGGCCTGATTTGGCTGAAGTAGAACTTCTGCTCTGGGTGTGCTCCATTGCCCTAGAGCTGCCAGGCCCAAGGTGCTGCCTTCTTTCCTAAGGGGCAGAGAGGCCCCAAAGCATCTTGCTTCCAGCTCTCTGGGAAGCTAAGAACCAACTCGCTCTGGCCCGTGCTCTTACAGCCTACCGGGAACATGTCTTTGAAAGGCCTGTGAAACGCAGTTTCTTGGCAGGCCTCATCGGGCTGAAGTAGAACTCCGGCTCTGGGTGTGCTCCATTGCCCTAGAGCTGCCAGGCCCAAAGTGCTGCCCTGTTTCCAAGGGGCAGAGAGGCCCAAAGCATCTTGCTTCCCGGTCTTTGCGAAGCTAAGAAACAACTGGCTCTGCCCAGTGCTCTTACACCTACCGGGAACATCTCTTACCAAGGCCTGTCAAACGCTGTTTCTTTGCAGGCCTGATCAGGCTGAAGTAGAACTCCTGCTCTGCGTGTGCTCCATTGGCCTAGAGCTTCCCGACCCAAAAGGCTGCCTTGTTCCCAAACGGGCAGAGGGGTCCCAAGCATCTTGCTTCCAGCTTTTCAGGAAGGTAAGAAACAACTGGCTCTGCCCAGTGCTCTTACAGCCTACCGGGAACATCTCTTACCAAGGCCTGTGAAACGCAGTTTCCTGGCAGGCCTGATCTGGCTGAAGTAGAACTTCTGCTCTGGGTGTGCTCCATTGCCCTAGAGCTGCCAGGCCCAAAGGGCTGCCTTGTTTCCAAAGACGGAGAGTGGACCCAAAGCATCTTGCTCCCAGCTCTTCGGGAAGCTAAGAAACAGCTGGCTCGGCCCAGTGCTCTTACAGCCTAAGAGAACATGTCTTTGAAAGGCCTGTGAAACGCAGTTTCTTGGCAGGCCTGACCTGGCTGAAGTAGAACTTCTGTTCTGGTTGTGCTACATAGGCCTAGAGCTACCAGGACCTAAGGGCTGCCTTGTTTCCAAAGGGGGAGAGAGGCCCCAAAGCATCTTGCCTCCAGCACTTTGGGAAGCTAAAAAACAACTGGTTCTGCCCAGTGCTCTCACAGCCTACCGTGAACATCTCTTACCAAGGGCTGTGAAACGCAGTTTCTGGGCAGGACTGATCTGCCTGAAGTAGAACTTCTGCTGTGGGTGTGCTCCATTGGCCTAGAGCTGCCAGGCCCAAACGGCTGCCTTGTGTCCAAAGGGAGAGAGAGGCCCCAAAGCATCTTGCTTCCAGCTCTGTGGGAAGCTAAAGCAACTGGCTCTCCACAGTGCTCTCACAGCCTACCGGGAACATCTCTTACCAAGGCCTGTGAAACGCAGTTTCTTGGCAGGCCTGATCTGGCTGAAGTAGAACTCCTGCTCTGGGCGTGCTACTTTGGCCTAGAGCTGCCAGGCCCAAAGGGCCGCCTTGTTTCCAAAGGGGCTGAGAGTCCCCAAAGTATCTTGCTTCCAAATCTTTGGGAAGCTAAGAAACAACTGGCTCTGCACAGTGCTCTCACAGCCTACCGGCAACGTGACAGAGAAAGGCCTGTGAGACGCAGTTTCTTGGAAGGCCTGATCTGGCTGAGGTAGAACTTCTGCTCTGGGTGTACTCCATTGGCCGAGGGCTGCCAGGCCCAAAGGGCTGCCTTTATTTCCAAAGTCTGAGAGAGGCCCCAAAGCATCTTGCTTCCTGCTCTCTGGGAAGCTAAAACAACTGGCTCTGCACAGTGCTCTCAAAGCCAACCGGGAACGTCACATACAAAGGCCGGTGAAACGCAGCTTCTTGACAGGCCTTATCTGGCTGAGGTAGAACTTGTGCTCTGGGTGTGCTACTTTGGCCTAGAGCTGCCAGGCACAAAGGCTGCTTTGTTTCCAAAGGGGGAGAGAGGCCCCAAATCATGTTGCTTCCAGCTGTTTTTGAAGCTAAGAAACAACTCGCTCTGCCAGGTACTCTTACAGCCTTCCGGGAACACCTCTTACGAAGGCCCGTGAAAAGCAGCTTCTTGGCAGGCCTGATCTGGCTGAGGTAGAACTTCTGCTCTGGGTGTGCTCCATTGGCCTAGAGCTGAAAGGCCCAAAGGTCAGCCTTGTTGGCAAAGGGGCAGGGAGCCCCCAAAGCATCTTGCTTCCAGCTCTTTGGGAAGCTAAGAAACAACTGGCTCTGCCCAGTGCTCTTACAGCCTAAGAGAAAATCTCTTACCAAGGCCTGTGAAACGCACTATGTTGGTGGCCTGATCTAGCTGAAGTAGAACTTCTGCTCTGGGTGTGCTCCATTGGCCGAGAGCTGCCTGGCCCAAAGGGCCGCCTTGTTTGCAAAGGGGATGAGAGGCCCCAAAGCATCTTGCTTCCAGCTCTTCGGGAAGCTAAGAAACATCTGGCGTTGCCCAGTGCTCTTACAGCCTACCGGGAACATCTCTTACCAAGGCCTGTGAAACGCAGTTTGCTGGCGGCCTGAACTGGCCGAAGTAGAACTTCTGCTCTGGATGTGCTCCACTGGCCTAGAGCTACCTGCCCCAAAGTGCTGCCTTGATTCCAAAGTGAGAGAGTGGCACCAAAGCATCTTGCTTCCAGCTCTTCGGGAAGCTAAGAAACATCTGGCGTTGCCCAGTGCTCTTACAGCCTACCGGGAACATCTCTTACCAAGGCCTGTGAAACGCCGTTTCCTGGCAGGCCTGATTTGGCTGAAGTAGAACTTCTGCTCTGGGTGTGCTCCATTGCCCTAGAGCTGCCAGGCCCAAGGTGCTGCCTTCTTTCCTAAGGGGCAGAGAGGCCCCAAAGCATCTTGCTTCCAGCTCTCTGGGAAGCTAAGAACCAACTCGCTCTGGCCCGTGCTCTTACAGCCTACCGGGAACATGTCTTTGAAAGGCCTGTGAAACGCAGTTTCTTGGCAGGCCTCATCGGGCTGAAGTAGAACTCCGGCTCTGGGGGTGCTCCATTGCCCTAGAGCTGCCAGGCCCAAAGTGCTGCCCTGTTTCCAAGGGGCAGAGAGGCCCAAAGCATCTTGCTTCCCGGTCTTTGCGAAGCTAAGAAACAACTGGCTCTGCCCAGTGCTCTTACACCTACCGGGAACATCTCTTACCAAGGCCTGTCAAACGCTGTTTCTTTGCAGGCCTGATCAGGCTGAAGTAGAACTCCTGCTCTGCGTGTGCTCCATTGGCCTAGAGCTTCCCGACCCAAAAGGCTGCCTTGTTCCCAAACGGGCAGAGGGGTCCCAAGCATCTTGCTTCCAGCTTTTCAGGAAGGTAAGAAACAACTGGCTCTGCCCAGTGCTCTTACAGCCTACCGGGAACATCTCTTACCAAGGCCTGTGAAACGCAGTTTCCTGGCAGGCCTGATCTGGCTGAAGTAGAACTTCTGCTCTGGGTGTGCTCCATTGCCCTAGAGCTGCCAGGCCCAAAGGGCTGCCTTGTTTCCAAAGACGGAGAGTGGACCCAAAGCATCTTGCTCCCAGCTCTTCGGGAAGCTAAGAAACAGCTGGCTCGGCCCAGTGCTCTTACAGCCTAAGAGAACATGTCTTTGAAAGGCCTGTGAAACGCAGTTTCTTGGCAGGCCTGACCTGGCTGAAGTAGAACTTCTGTTCTGGTTGTGCTACATAGGCCTAGAGCTACCAGGACCTAAGGGCTGCCTTGTTTCCAAAGGGGGAGAGAGGCCCCAAAGCATCTTGCCTCCAGCACTTTGGGAAGCTAAAAAACAACTGGTTCTGCCCAGTGCTCTCACAGCCTACCGTGAACATCTCTTACCAAGGGCTGTGAAACGCAGTTTCTGGGCAGGACTGATCTGCCTGAAGTAGAACTTCTGCTGTGGGTGTGCTCCATTGGCCTAGAGCTGCCAGGCCCAAACGGCTGCCTTGTGTCCAAAGGGAGAGAGAGGCCCCAAAGCATCTTGCTTCCAGCTCTGTGGGAAGCTAAAGCAACTGGCTCTCCACAGTGCTCTCACAGCCTACCGGGAACATCTCTTACCAAGGCCTGTGAAACGCAGTTTCTTGGCAGGCCTGATCTGGCTGAAGTAGAACTCCTGCTCTGGGCGTGCTACTTTGGCCTAGAGCTGCCAGGCCCAAAGGGCCGCCTTGTTTCCAAAGGGGCTGAGAGTCCCCAAAGTATCTTGCTTCCAAATCTTTGGGAAGCTAAGAAACAACTGGCTCTGCACAGTGCTCTCACAGCCTACCGGCAACGTGACAGAGAAAGGCCTGTGAGACGCAGTTTCTTGGAAGGCCTGATCTGGCTGAGGTAGAACTTCTGCTCTGGGTGTACTCCATTGGCCTAGGGCTGCCAGGCCCAAAGGGCTGCCTTTATTTCCAAAGTCTGAGAGAGGCCCCAAAGCATCTTGCTTCCTGCTCTCTGGGAAGCTAAAACAACTGGCTCTGCACAGTGCTCTCAAAGCCAACCGGGAACGTCACATACAAAGGCCGGTGAAACGCAGCTTCTTGACAGGCCTTATCTGGCTGAGGTAGAACTTGTGCTCTGGGTGTGCTACTTTGGCCTAGAGCTGCCAGGCACAAAGGCTGCTTTGTTTCCAAAGGGGGAGAGAGGCCCCAAATCATGTTGCTTCCAGCTGTTTTTGAAGCTAAGAAACAACTCGCTCTGCCAGGTACTCTTACAGCCTTCCGGGAACACCTCTTACGAAGGCCCGTGAAAAGCAGCTTCTTGGCAGGCCTGATCTGGCTGAGGTAGAACTTCTGCTCTGGGTGTGCTCCATTGGCCTAGAGCTGAAAGGCCCAAAGGTCAGCCTTGTTGGCAAAGGGGCAGGGAGCCCCCAAAGCATCTTGCTTCCAGCTCTTTGGGAAGCTAAGAAAGAACTGGCTCTGCCCAGTGCTCTTACAGCCTAAGAGAAAATCTCTTACCAAGGCCTGTGAAACGCACTATGTTGGTGGCCTGATCTAGCTGAAGTAGAACTTCTGCTCTGGGTGTGCTCCATTGGCCGAGAGCTGCCTGGCCCAAAGGGCCGCCTTGTTTGCAAAGGGGATGAGAGGCCCCAAAGCATCTTGCTTCCAGCTCTTCGGGAAGCTAAGAAACATCTGGCGTTGCCCAGTGCTCTTACAGCCTACCGGGAACATCTCTTACCAAGGCCTGTGAAACGCAGTTTGCTGGCGGCCTGAACTGGCTGAAGTAGAACTTCTGCTCTGGATGTGCTCCACTGGCCTAGAGCTACCTGCCCCAAGTGCTGCCTTGATTCCAAAGTGAGAGAGTGGCACCAAAGCATCTTGCTTCCAGCTCTTCGGGAAGCTAAGAAACATCTGGCGTTGCCCAGTGCTCTTACAGCCTACCGGGAACATCTCTTACCAAGGCCTGTGAAACGCCGTTTCCTGGCAGGCCTGATTTGGCTGAAGTAGAACTTCTGCTCTGGGTGTGCTCCATTGCCCTAGAGCTGCCAGGCCCAAGGTGCTGCCTTCTTTCCTAAGGGGCAGAGAGGCCCCAAAGCATCTTGCTTCCAGCTCTCTGGGAAGCTAAGAACCAACTCGCTCTGGCCCGTGCTCTTACAGCCTACCGGGAACATGTCTTTGAAAGGCCTGTGAAACGCAGTTTCTTGGCAGGCCTCATCGGGCTGAAGTAGAACTCCGGCTCTGGGGGTGCTCCATTGCCCTAGAGCTGCCAGGCCCAAAGTGCTGCCCTGTTTCCAAGGGGCAGAGAGGCCCAAAGCATCTTGCTTCCCGGTCTTTGCGAAGCTAAGAAACAACTGGCTCTGCCCAGTGCTCTTACACCTACCGGGAACATCTCTTACCAAGGCCTGTCAAACGCTGTTTCTTTGCAGGCCTGATCAGGCTGAAGTAGAACTCCTGCTCTGCGTGTGCTCCATTGGCCTAGAGCTTCCCGACCCAAAAGGCTGCCTTGTTCCCAAACGGGCAGAGGGGTCCCAAGCATCTTGCTTCCAGCTTTTCAGGAAGGTAAGAAACAACTGGCTCTGCCCAGTGCTCTTACAGCCTACCGGGAACATCTCTTACCAAGGCCTGTGAAACGCAGTTTCCTGGCAGGCCTGATCTGGCTGAAGTAGAACTTCTGCTCTGGGTGTGCTCCATTGCCCTAGAGCTGCCAGGCCCAAAGGGCTGCCTTGTTTCCAAAGACGGAGAGTGGACCCAAAGCATCTTGCTCCCAGCTCTTCGGGAAGCTAAGAAACAGCTGGCTCGGCCCAGTGCTCTTACAGCCTAAGAGAACATGTCTTTGAAAGGCCTGTGAAACGCAGTTTCTTGGCAGGCCTGACCTGGCTGAAGTAGAACTTCTGTTCTGGTTGTGCTACATAGGCCTAGAGCTACCAGGACCTAAGGGCTGCCTTGTTTCCAAAGGGGGAGAGAGGCCCCAAAGCATCTTGCCTCCAGCACTTTGGGAAGCTAAAAAACAACTGGTTCTGCCCAGTGCTCTCACAGCCTACCGTGAACATCTCTTACCAAGGGCTGTGAAACGCAGTTTCTGGGCAGGACTGATCTGCCTGAAGTAGAACTTCTGCTGTGGGTGTGCTCCATTGGCCTAGAGCTGCCAGGCCCAAACGGCTGCCTTGTGTCCAAAGGGAGAGAGAGGCCCCAAAGCATCTTGCTTCCAGCTCTGTGGGAAGCTAAAGCAACTGGCTCTCCACAGTGCTCTCACAGCCTACCGGGAACATCTCTTACCAAGGCCTGTGAAACGCAGTTTCTTGGCAGGCCTGATCTGGCTGAAGTAGAACTCCTGCTCTGGGCGTGCTACTTTGGCCTAGAGCTGCCAGGCCCAAAGGGCCGCCTTGTTTCCAAAGGGGCTGAGAGTCCCCAAAGTATCTTGCTTCCAAATCTTTGGGAAGCTAAGAAACAACTGGCTCTGCACAGTGCTCTCACAGCCTACCGGCAACGTGACAGAGAAAGGCCTGTGAGACGCAGTTTCTTGGAAGGCCTGATCTGGCTGAGGTAGAACTTCTGCTCTGGGTGTACTCCATTGGCCTAGGGCTGCCAGGCCCAAAGGGCTGCCTTTATTTCCAAAGTCTGAGAGAGGCCCCAAAGCATCTTGCTTCCTGCTCTCTGGGAAGCTAAAACAACTGGCTCTGCACAGTGCTCTCAAAGCCAACCGGGAACGTCACATACAAAGGCCGGTGAAACGCAGCTTCTTGACAGGCCTTATCTGGCTGAGGTAGAACTTGTGCTCTGGGTGTGCTACTTTGGCCTAGAGCTGCCAGGCACAAAGGCTGCTTTGTTTCCAAAGGGGGAGAGAGGCCCCAAATCATGTTGCTTCCAGCTGTTTTTGAAGCTAAGAAACAACTCGCTCTGCCAGGTACTCTTACAGCCTTCCGGGAACACCTCTTACGAAGGCCCGTGAAAAGCAGCTTCTTGGCAGGCCTGATCTGGCTGAGGTAGAACTTCTGCTCTGGGTGTGCTCCATTGGCCTAGAGCTGAAAGGCCCAAAGGTCAGCCTTGTTGGCAAAGGGGCAGGGAGCCCCCAAAGCATCTTGCTTCCAGCTCTTTGGGAAGCTAAGAAAGAACTGGCTCTGCCCAGTGCTCTTACAGCCTAAGAGAAAATCTCTTACCAAGGCCTGTGAAACGCACTATGTTGGTGGCCTGATCTAGCTGAAGTAGAACTTCTGCTCTGGGTGTGCTCCATTGGCCGAGAGCTGCCTGGCCCAAAGGGCCGCCTTGTTTGCAAAGGGGATGAGAGGCCCCAAAGCATCTTGCTTCCAGCTCTTCGGGAAGCTAAGAAACATCTGGCGTTGCCCAGTGCTCTTACAGCCTACCGGGAACATCTCTTACCAAGGCCTGTGAAACGCAGTTTGCTGGCGGCCTGAACTGGCTGAAGTAGAACTTCTGCTCTGGATGTGCTCCACTGGCCTAGAGCTACCTGCCCCAAGTGCTGCCTTGATTCCAAAGTGAGAGAGTGGCACCAAAGCATCTTGCTTCCAGCTCTTCGGGAAGCTAAGAAACATCTGGCGTTGCCCAGTGCTCTTACAGCCTACCGGGAACATCTCTTACCAAGGCCTGTGAAACGCCGTTTCCTGGCAGGCCTGATTTGGCTGAAGTAGAACTTCTGCTCTGGGTGTGCTCCATTGCCCTAGAGCTGCCAGGCCCAAGGTGCTGCCTTCTTTCCTAAGGGGCAGAGAGGCCCCAAAGCATCTTGCTTCCAGCTCTCTGGGAAGCTAAGAACCAACTCGCTCTGGCCCGTGCTCTTACAGCCTACCGGGAACATGTCTTTGAAAGGCCTGTGAAACGCAGTTTCTTGGCAGGCCTCATCGGGCTGAAGTAGAACTCCGGCTCTGGGTGTGCTCCATTGCCCTAGAGCTGCCAGGCCCAAAGTGCTGCCCTGTTTCCAAGGGGCAGAGAGGCCCAAAGCATCTTGCTTCCCGGTCTTTGCGAAGCTAAGAAACAACTGGCTCTGCCCAGTGCTCTTACACCTACCGGGAACATCTCTTACCAAGGCCTGTCAAACGCTGTTTCTTTGCAGGCCTGATCAGGCTGAAGTAGAACTCCTGCTCTGCGTGTGCTCCATTGGCCTAGAGCTTCCCGACCCAAAAGGCTGCCTTGTTCCCAAACGGGCAGAGGGGTCCCAAGCATCTTGCTTCCAGCTTTTCAGGAAGGTAAGAAACAACTGGCTCTGCCCAGTGCTCTTACAGCCTACCGGGAACATCTCTTACCAAGGCCTGTGAAACGCAGTTTCCTGGCAGGCCTGATCTGGCTGAAGTAGAACTTCTGCTCTGGGTGTGCTCCATTGCCCTAGAGCTGCCAGGCCCAAAGGGCTGCCTTGTTTCCAAAGACGGAGAGTGGACCCAAAGCATCTTGCTCCCAGCTCTTCGGGAAGCTAAGAAACAGCTGGCTCGGCCCAGTGCTCTTACAGCCTAAGAGAACATGTCTTTGAAAGGCCTGTGAAACGCAGTTTCTTGGCAGGCCTGACCTGGCTGAAGTAGAACTTCTGTTCTGGTTGTGCTACATAGGCCTAGAGCTACCAGGACCTAAGGGCTGCCTTGTTTCCAAAGGGGGAGAGAGGCCCCAAAGCATCTTGCCTCCAGCACTTTGGGAAGCTAAAAAACAACTGGTTCTGCCCAGTGCTCTCACAGCCTACCGTGAACATCTCTTACCAAGGGCTGTGAAACGCAGTTTCTGGGCAGGACTGATCTGCCTGAAGTAGAACTTCTGCTGTGGGTGTGCTCCATTGGCCTAGAGCTGCCAGGCCCAAACGGCTGCCTTGTGTCCAAAGGGAGAGAGAGGCCCCAAAGCATCTTGCTTCCAGCTCTGTGGGAAGCTAAAGCAACTGGCTCTCCACAGTGCTCTCACAGCCTACCGGGAACATCTCTTACCAAGGCCTGTGAAACGCAGTTTCTTGGCAGGCCTGATCTGGCTGAACTAGAACTCCTGCTCTGGGCGTGCTACTTTGGCCTAGAGCTGCCAGGCCCAAAGGGCCGCCTTGTTTCCAAAGGGGCTGAGAGTCCCCAAAGTATCTTGCTTCCAAATCTTTGGGAAGCTAAGAAACAACTGGCTCTGCACAGTGCTCTCACAGCCTACCGGCAACGTGACAGAGAAAGGCCTGTGAGACGCAGTTTCTTGGAAGGCCTGATCTGGCTGAGGTAGAACTTCTGCTCTGGGTGTACTCCATTGGCCGAGGGCTGCCAGGCCCAAAGGGCTGTCTTTATTTCCAAAGTGTGAGAGAGGCCCCAAAGCATCTTGCTTCCTGCTCTCTGGGAAGCTAAAACAACTGGCTCTGCACAGTGCTCTCAAAGCCAACCGGGAACGTCACATACAAAGGCCTGTGAAACGCAGCTTCTTGACAGGCCTTATCTGGCTGAGGTAGAACTTGTGCTCTGGGTGTGCTACTTTGGCCTAGAGCTGCCAGGCACAAAGGCTGCTTTGTTTCCAAAGGGGGAGAGAGGCCCCAAATCATGTTGCTTCCAGCTGTTTTTGAAGCTAAGAAACAACTCGCTCTGCCAGGTACTCTTACAGCCTTCCGGGAACACCTCTTACGAAAGCCCGTGAAAAGCAGCTTCTTGGCAGGCCTGATCTGGCTGAGGTAGAACTTCTGCTCTGGGTGTGCTCGATTGGCCTAGAGCTGAAAGGCCCAAAGGTCAGCCTTGTTGACAAAGGGGCAGGGAGCCCCCAAAGCATCTTGCTTCCAGCTCTTTGGGAAGCTAAGAAACAACTGGCTCTGCCCAGTGCTCTTACAGCCTAAGAGAAAATCTCTTACCAAGGCCTGTGAAACGCACTATGTTGGTGGCCTGATCTAGCTGAAGTAGAACTTCTGCTCTGGGTGTGCTCCATTGGCCGAGAGCTGCCTGGCCCAAAGGGCCGCCTTGTTTGCAAAGGGGATGAGAGGCCCCAAAGCATCTTGCTTCCAGCTCTTCGGGAAGCTAAGAAACATCTGGCGTTGCCCAGTGCTCTTACAGCCTACCGGGAACATCTCTTACCAAGGCCTGTGAAACGCAGTTTGTTGGCGGCCTGAACTGGCCGAAGTAGAACTTCTGTTCTGGATGTGCTCCACTGGCCTAGAGCTACCTGCCCCAAAGGGCTGCCTTGATTCCAAAGTGAGAGAGTGGCACCAAAGCATCTTGCTTCCAGCTCTTCGGGAAGCTAAGAAACATCTGGCGTTGCCCAGTGCTCTTACAGCCTACCGGGAACATCTCTTACCAAGGCCTGTGAAACGCCGTTTCCTGGCAGGCCTGATTTGGCTGAAGTAGAACTTCTGCTCTGGGTGTGCTCCATTGCCCTAGAGCTGCCAGGCCCAAGGTGCTGCCTTCTTTCCAAAGGGGCAGAGAGGCCCCAAAGCATCTTGCTTCCAGCTCTCTGGGAAGCTAAGAACCAACTCGCTGTGGCCCGTGCTCTTACAGCCTACCGGGAACATGTCTTTGAAAGGCCTGTGAAACGCAGTTTCTCGGCAGGCATGATCTGGCTGAAGTAGAACTCCGGCTCTGGGTGTGCTCCATTGCCCTAGAGCTGCCAGGCCCAAAGTGCTGCCCTGTTTCCAAGGGGCAGAGAGGCCCAAAGCATCTTGCTTCCAGCTCTTCGGGAAGCTAAGAAACATCTGGCGTTGCCCAGTGATCTTACAGCCTACCGGGAACATCTCTTACCAAGGCCTGTCAAACGCTGTTTCTTTGCAGGCCTGATCAGGCTGAAGTAGAACTCCTGCTCTGCGTGTGCTCCATTGGCCTAGAGCTTCCCGACCCAAAAGGCTGCCTTGTTCCCAAACGGGCAGAGGGGTCCCAAGCATCTTGCTTCCAGCTTTTCAGGAAGGTAAGAAACAACTGGCTCTGCCCAGTGCTCTTACAGCCTACCGGGAACATCTCTTACCAAGGCCTGTGAAACGCAGTTTCCTGGCAGGCCTGATCTGGCTGAAGTAGAACTTCTGCTCTGGGTGTGCTCCATTGCCCTAGAGCTGCCAGGCCCAAAGGGCTGCCTTGTTTCCAAAGACGGAGAGTGGACCCAAAGCATCTTGCTCCCAGCTCTTCGGGAAGCTAAGAAACAGCTGGCTCGGCCCAGTGCTCTTACAGCCTAAGAGAACATGTCTTTGAAAGGCCTGTGAAACGCAGTTTCTTGGCAGGCCTGACCTGGCTGAAGTAGAACTTCTGTTCTGGTTGTGCTACATAGGCCTAGAGCTACCAGGACCTAAGGGCTGCCTTGTTTCCAAAGGGGGAGAGAGGCCCCAAAGCATCTTGCCTCCAGCACTTTGGGAAGCTAAAAAACAACTGGTTCTGCCCAGTGCTCTCACAGCCTACCGTGAACATCTCTTACCAAGGGCTGTGAAACGCAGTTTCTGGGCAGGACTGATCTGCCTGAAGTAGAACTTCTGCTGTGGGTGTGCTCCATTGGCCTAGAGCTGCCAGGCCCAAACGGCTGCCTTGTGTCCAAAGGGAGAGAGAGGCCCCAAAGCATCTTGCTTCCAGCTCTGTGGGAAGCTAAAGCAACTGGCTCTCCACAGTGCTCTCACAGCCTACCGGGAACATCTCTTACCAAGGCCTGTGAAACGCAGTTTCTTGGCAGGCCTGATCTGGCTGAAGTAGAACTCCTGCTCTGGGCGTGCTACTTTGGCCTAGAGCTGCCAGGCCCAAAGGGCCGCCTTGTTTCCAAAGGGGCTGAGAGTCCCCAAAGTATCTTGCTTCCAAATCTTTGGGAAGCTAAGAAACAACTGGCTCTGCACAGTGCTCTCACAGCCTACCGGCAACGTGACAGAGAAAGGCCTGTGAGACGCAGTTTCTTGGAAGGCCTGATCTGGCTGAGGTAGAACTTCTGCTCTGGGTGTACTCCATTGGCCTAGGGCTGCCAGGCCCCAAGGGCTGCCTTTATTTCCAAAGTGTGAGAGAGGCCCCAAAGCATCTTGCTTCCTGCTCTCTGGGAAGCTAAAACAACTGGCTCTGCACAGTGCTCTCAAAGCCAACCGGGAACGTCACATACAAAGGCCGGTGAAACGCAGCTTCTTGACAGGCCTTATCTGGCTGAGGTAGAACTTGTGCTCTGGGTGTGCTACTTTGGCCTAGAGCTGCCAGGCACAAAGGCTGCTTTGTTTCCAAAGGGGGAGAGAGGCCCCAAATCATGTTGCTTCCAGCTGTTTTTGAAGCTAAGAAACAACTCGCTCTGCCAGGTACTCTTACAGCCTTCCGGGAACACCTCTTACGAAGGCCCGTGAAAAGCAGCTTCTTGGCAGGCCTGATCTGGCTGAGGTAGAACTTCTGCTCTGGGTGTGCTCCCTTGGCCTAGAGCTGAAAGGCCCAAAGGTCAGCCTTGTTGGCAAAGGGGCAGGGAGCCCCCAAAGCATCTTGCTTCCAGCTCTTTGGGAAGCTAAGAAACAACTGGCTCTGCCCAGTGCTCTTACAGCCTAAGAGAAAATCTCTTACCAAGGCCTGTGAAACGCACTTTGTTGGTGGCCTGATCTAGCTGAAGTAGAACTTCTGCTCTGGGTGTGCTCCATTGGCCGAGAGCTGCCTGGCCCAAAGGGCCGCCTTGTTTGCAAAGGGGATGAGAGGCCCCAAAGCATCTTGCTTCCAGCTCTTCGGGAAGCTAAGAAACATCTGGCGTTGCCCAGTGCTCTTACAGCCTACCGGGAACATCTCTTACCAAGGCCTGTGAAACGCAGTTTGTTGGCGGCCTGAACTGGCCGAAGTAGAACTTCTGCTCTGGATGTGCTCCACTGGCCTAGAGCTACCTGCCCCAAAGGGCTGCCTTGATTCCAAAGTGAGAGAGTGGCACCAAAGCATCTTGCTTCCAGCTCTTCGGGAAGCTAAGAAACATCTGGCGTTGCCCAGTGCTCTTACAGCCTACCGGGAACATCTCTTACCAAGGCCTGTGAAACGCCGTTTCCTGGCAGGCCTGATTTGGCTGAAGTAGAACTTCTGCTCTGGGTGTGCTCCATTGCCCTAGAGCTGCCAGGCCCAAGGTGCTGCCTTCTTTCCTAAGGGGCAGAGAGGCCCCAAAGCATCTTGCTTCCAGCTCTCTGGGAAGCTAAGAACCAACTCGCTCTGGCCCGTGCTCTTACAGCCTACCGGGAACATGTCTTTGAAAGGCCTGTGAAACGCAGTTTCTTGGCAGGCATGATCTGGCTGAAGTAGAACTCCGGCTCTGGGTGTGCTCCATTGCCCTAGAGCTGCCAGGCCCAAAGTGCTGCCCTGTTTCCAAGGGGCAGAGAGGCCCAAAGCATCTTGCTTCCAGCTCTTCGGGAAGCTAAGAAACATCTGGCGTTGCCCAGTGATCTTACAGCCTACCGGGAACATCTCTTACCAAGGCCTGTCAAACGCTGTTTCTTTGCAGGCCTGATCAGGCTGAAGTAGAACTCCTGCTCTGCGTGTGCTCCATTGGCCTAGAGCTTCCCGACCCAAAAGGCTGCCTTGTTCCCAAACGGGCAGAGGGGTCCCAAGCATCTTGCTTCCAGCTTTTCAGGAAGGTAAGAAACAACTGGCTCTGCCCAGTGCTCTTACAGCCTACCGGGAACATCTCTTACCAAGGCCTGTGAAACGCAGTTTCCTGGCAGGCCTGATCTGGCTGAAGTAGAACTTCTGCTCTGGGTGTGCTCCATTGCCCTAGAGCTGCCAGGCCCAAAGGGCTGCCTTGTTTCCAAAGACGGAGAGTGGACCCAAAGCATCTTGCTCCCAGCTCTTCGGGAAGCTAAGAAACAGCTGGCTCTGCCCAGTGCTCTTACAGCCTAAGAGAACATGTCTTTGAAAGGCCTGTGAAACGCAGTTTCTTGGCAGGCCTGACCTGGCTGAAGTAGAACTTCTGTTCTGGTTGTGCTACATAGGCCTAGAGCTACCAGGACCTAAGGGCTGCCTTGTTTCCAAAGGGGGAGAGAGGCCCCAAAGCATCTTGCCTCCAGCACTTTGGGAAGCTAAAAAACAACTGGTTCTGCCCAGTGCTCTCACAGCCTACCGTGAACATCTCTTACCAAGGGCTGTGAAACGCAGTTTCTGGGCAGGACTGATCTGCCTGAAGTAGAACTTCTGCTGTGGGTGTGCTCCATTGGCCTAGAGCTGCCAGGCCCAAACGGCTGCCTTGTGTCCAAAGGGAGAGAGAGGCCCCAAAGCATCTTGCTTCCAGCTCTGTGGGAAGCTAAAGCAACTGGCTCTCCACAGTGCTCTCACAGCCTACCGGGAACATCTCTTACCAAGGCCTGTGAAACGCAGTTTCTTGGCAGGCCTGATCTGGCTGAACTAGAACTCCTGCTCTGGGCGTGCTACTTTGGCCTAGAGCTGCCAGGCCCAAAGGGCCGCCTTGTTTCCAAAGGGGCTGAGAGTCCCCAAAGTATCTTGCTTCCAAATCTTTGGGAAGCTAAGAAACAACTGGCTCTGCACAGTGCTCTCACAGCCTACCGGCAACGTGACAGAGAAAGGCCTGTGAGACGCAGTTTCTTGGAAGGCCTGATCTGGCTGAGGTAGAACTTCTGCTCTGGGTGTACTCCATTGGCCTAGGGCTGCCAGGCCCAAAGGGCTGCCTTTATTTCCAAAGTGTGAGAGAGGCCCCAAAGCATCTTGCTTCCTGCTCTCTGGGAAGCTAAAACAACTGGCTCTGCACAGTGCTCTCAAAGCCAACCGGGAACGTCACATACAAAGGCCGGTGAAACGCAGCTTCTTGACAGGCCTTATCTGGCTGAGGTAGAACTTGTGCTCTGGGTGTGCTACTTTGGCCTAGAGCTGCCAGGCACAAAGGCTGCTTTGTTTCCAAAGGGGGAGAGAGGCCCCAAATCATGTTGCTTCCAGCTGTTTTTGAAGCTAAGAAACAACTCGCTCTGCCAGGTACTCTTACAGCCTTCCGGGAACACCTCTTACGAAGGCCCGTGAAAAGCAGCTTCTTGGCAGGCCTGATCTGGCTGAGGTAGAACTTCTGCTCTGGGTGTGCTCCATTGGCCTAGAGCTGAAAGGCCCCAAGGTCAGCCTTGTTGGCAAAGGGGCAGGGAGCCCCGAAAGCATCTTGCTTCCAGCTCTTTGGGAAGCTAAGAAACAACTGGCTCTGCCCAGTGCTCTTACAGCCTAAGAGAAAATCTCTTACCAAGGCCTGTGAAACGCACTTTGTTGGTGGCCTGATCTAGCTGAAGTAGAACTTCTGCTCTGGGTGTGCTCCATTGGCCGAGAGCTGCCTGGCCCAAAGGGCCGCCTTGTTTGCAAAGGGGATGAGAGGCCCCAAAGCATCTTGCTTCCAGCTCTTCGGGAAGCTAAGAAACATCTGGCGTTGCCCAGTGCTCTTACAGCCTACCGGGAACATCTCTTACCAAGGCCTGTGAAACGCAGTTTGTTGGTGGCCTGAACTGGCCGAAGTAGAACTTCTGCTCTGGGTGTGCTCCACTGGCCTAGAGCTACCTGCCCCAAAGGGCTGCCTTGATTCCAAAGTGAGAGAGTGGCACCAAAGCATCTTGCTTCCAGCTCTTCGGGAAGCTAAGAAACATCTGGCGTTGCCCAGTGCTCTTACAGCCTACCGGGAACATCTCTTACCAAGGCCTGTGAAACGCCGTTTCCTGGCAGGCCTGATTTGGCTGAAGTAGAACTTCTGCTCTGGGTGTGCTCCATTGCCCTAGAGCTGCCAGGCCCAAGGTGCTGCCTTCTTTCCAAAGGGGCAGAGAGGCCCCAAAGCATCTTGCTTCCAGCTCTCTGGGAAGCTAAGAACCAACTCGCTCTGGCCCGTGCTCTTACAGCCTACCGGGAACATGTCTTTGAAAGGCCTGTGAAACGCAGTTTCTCGGCAGGCATGATCTGGCTGAAGTAGAACTCCGGCTCTGGGTGTGCTCCATTGCCCTAGAGCTGCCAGGCCCAAAGTGCTGCCCTGTTTCCAAGGGGCAGAGAGGCCCAAAGCATCTTGCTTCCAGCTCTTCGGGAAGCTAAGAAACATCTGGCGTTGCCCAGTGATCTTACAGCCTACCGGGAACATCTCTTACCAAGGCCTGTCAAACGCTGTTTCTTTGCAGGCCTGATCAGGCTGAAGTAGAACTCCTGCTCTGCGTGTGCTCCATTGGCCTAGAGCTTCCCGACCCAAAAGGCTGCCTTGTTCCCAAACGGGCAGAGGGGTCCCAAGCATCTTGCTTCCAGCTTTTCAGGAAGGTAAGAAACAACTGGCTCTGCCCAGTGCTCTTACAGCCTACCGGGAACATCTCTTACCAAGGCCTGTGAAACGCAGTTTCCTGGCAGGCCTGATCTGGCTGAAGTAGAACTTCTGCTCTGGGTGTGCTCCATTGCCCTAGAGCTGCCAGGCCCAAAGGGCTGCCTTGTGTCCAAAGACGGAGAGTGGACCCAAAGCATCTTGCTCCCAGCTCTTCGGGAAGCTAAGAAACAGCTGGCTCGGCCCAGTGCTCTTACAGCCTAAGAGAACATGTCTTTGAAAGGCCTGTGAAACGCAGTTTCTTGGCAGGCCTGACCTGGCTGAAGTAGAACTTCTGTTCTGGTTGTGCTACATAGGCCTAGAGCTACCAGGACCTAAGGGCTGCCTTGTTTCCAAAGGGGGAGAGAGGCCCCAAAGCATCTTGCCTCCAGCACTTTGGGAAGCTAAAAAACAACTGGTTCTGCCCAGTGCTCTCACAGCCTACCGTGAACATCTCTTACCAAGGGCTGTGAAACGCAGTTTCTGGGCAGGACTGATCTGCCTGAAGTAGAACTTCTGCTGTGGGTGTGCTCCATTGGCCTAGAGCTGCCAGGCCCAAACGGCTGCCTTGTGTCCAAAGGGAGAGAGAGGCCCCAAAGCATCTTGCTTCCAGCTCTGTGGGAAGCTAAAGCAACTGGCTCTCCACAGTGCTCTCACAGCCTACCGGGAACATCTCTTACCAAGGCCTGTGAAACGCAGTTTCTTGGCAGGCCTGATCTGGCTGAAGTAGAACTCCTGCTCTGGGCGTGCTACTTTGGCCTAGAGCTGCCAGGCCCAAAGGGCCGCCTTGTTTCCAAAGGGGCTGAGAGTCCCCAAAGTATCTTGCTTCCAAATCTTTGGGAAGCTAAGAAACAACTGGCTCTGCACAGTGCTCTCACAGCCTACCGGCAACGTGACAGAGAAAGGCCTGTGAGACGCAGTTTCTTGGAAGGCCTGATATGGCTGAGGTAGAACTTCTGCTCTGGGTGTACTCCATTGGCCTAGGGCTGCCAGGCCCAAAGGGCTGCCTTTATTTCCAAAGTGTGAGAGAGGCCCCAAAGCATCTTGCTTCCTGCTCTCTGGGAAGCTAAAACAACTGGCTCTGCACAGTGCTCTCAAAGCCAACCGGGAACGTCACATACAAAGGCCGGTGAAACGCAGCTTCTTGACAGGCCTTATCTGGCTGAGGTAGAACTTGTGCTCTGGGTGTGCTACTTTGGCCTAGAGCTGCCAGGCACAAAGGCTGCTTTGTTTCCAAAGGGGGAGAGAGGCCCCAAATCATGTTGCTTCCAGCTGTTTTTGAAGCTAAGAAACAACTCGCTCTGCCAGGTACTCTTACAGCCTTCCGGGAACACCTCTTACGAAGGCCCGTGAAAAGCAGCTTCTTGGCAGGCCTGATCTGGCTGAGGTAGAACTTCTGCTCTGGGTGTGCTCCATTGGCCTAGAGCTGAAAGGCCCAAAGGTCAGCCTTGTTGGCAAAGGGGCAGGGAGCCCCCAAAGCATCTTGCTTCCAGCTCTTTGGGAAGCTAAGAAACAACTGGCTCTGCCCAGTGCTCTTACAGCCTAAGAGAAAATCTCTTACCAAGGCCTGTGAAACGCACTTTGTTGGTGGCCTGATCTAGCTGAAGTAGAACTTCTGCTCTGGGTGTGCTCCATTGGCCGAGAGCTGCCTGGCCCAAAGGGCCGCCTTGTTTGCAAAGGGGATGAGAGGCCCCAAAGCATCTTGCTTCCAGCTCTTCGGGAAGCTAAGAAACATCTGGCGTTGCCCAGTGCTCTTACAGCCTACCGGGAACATCTCTTACCAAGGCCTGTGAAACGCAGTTTGTTGGTGGCCTGAACTGGCCGAAGTAGAACTTCTGCTCTGGGTGTGCTCCACTGGCCTAGAGCTACCTGCCCCAAAGGGCTGCCTTGATTCCAAAGTGAGAGAGTGGCACCAAAGCATCTTGCTTCCAGCTCTTCGGGAAGCTAAGAAACATCTGGCGTTGCCCAGTGCTCTTACAGCCTACCGGGAACATCTCTTACCAAGGCCTGTGAAACGCCGTTTCCTGGCAGGCCTGATTTGGCTGAAGTAGAACTTCTGCTCTGGGTGTGCTCCATTGCCCTAGAGCTGCCAGGCCCAAGGTGCTGCCTTCTTTCCAAAGGGGCAGAGAGGCCCCAAAGCATCTTGCTTCAAGCTCTCTGGGAAGCTAAGAACCAACTCGCTCTGGCCCGTGCTCTTACAGCCTACCGGGAACATGTCTTTGAAAGGCCTGTGAAACGCAGTTTCTTGGCAGGCATGATCTGGCTGAAGTAGAACTCCGGCTCTGGGTGTGCTCCATTGCCCTAGAGCTGCCAGGCCCAAAGTGCTGCCCTGTTTCCAAGGGGCAGAGAGGCCCAATGCATCTTGCTTCCAGCTCTTCGGGAAGCTAAGAAACATCTGGCGTTGCCCAGTGATCTTACAGCCTACCGGGAACATCTCTTACCAAGGCCTGTCAAACGCTGTTTCTTTGCAGGCCTGATCAGGCTGAAGTAGAACTCCTGCTCTGCGTGTGCTCCATTGGCCTAGAGCTTCCCGACCCAAAAGGCTGCCTTGTTCCCAAACGGGCAGAGGGGTCCCAAGCATCTTGCTTCCAGCTTTTCAGGAAGGTAAGAAACAACTGGCTCTGCCCAGTGCTCTTACAGCCTACCGGGAACATCTCTTACCAAGGCCTGTGAAACGCAGTTTCCTGGCAGGCCTGATCTGGCTGAAGTAGAACTTCTGCTCTGGGTGTGCTCCATTGCCCTAGAGCTGCCAGGCCCAAAGGGCTGCCTTGTTTCCAAAGACGGAGAGTGGACCCAAAGCATCTTGCTCCCAGCTCTTCGGGAAGCTAAGAAACAGCTGGCTCTGCCCAGTGCTCTTACAGCCTAAGAGAACATGTCTTTGAAAGGCCTGTGAAACGCAGTTTCTTGGCAGGCCTGACCTGGCTGAAGTAGAACTTCTGTTCTGGTTGTGCTACATAGGCCTAGAGCTACCAGGACCTAAGGGCTGCCTTGTTTCCAAAGGGGGAGAGAGGCCCCAAAGCATCTTGCCTCCAGCACTTTGGGAAGCTAAAAAACAACTGGTTCTGCCCAGTGCTCTCACAGCCTACCGTGAACATCTCTTACCAAGGGCTGTGAAACGCAGTTTCTGGGCAGGACTGATCTGCCTGAAGTAGAACTTCTGCTGTGGGTGTGCTCCATTGGCCTAGAGCTGCCAGGCCCAAACGGCTGCCTTGTGTCCAAAGGGAGAGAGAGGCCCCAAAGCATCTTGCTTCCAGCTCTGTGGGAAGCTAAAGCAACTGGCTCTCCACAGTGCTCTCACAGCCTACCGGGAACATCTCTTACCAAGGCCTGTGAAACGCAGTTTCTTGGCAGGCCTGATCTGGCTGAAGTAGAACTCCTGCTCTGGGCGTGCTACTTTGGCCTAGAGCTGCCAGGCCCAAAGGGCCGCCTTGTTTCCAAAGGGGCTGAGAGTCCCCAAAGTATCTTGCTTCCAAATCTTTGGGAAGCTAAGAAACAACTGGCTCTGCACAGTGCTCTCACAGCCTACCGGCAACGTGACAGAGAAAGGCCTGTGAGACGCAGTTTCTTGGAAGGCCTGATATGGCTGAGGTAGAACTTCTGCTCTGGGTGTACTCCATTGGCCTAGGGCTGCCAGGCCCAAAGGGCTGCCTTTATTTCCAAAGTGTGAGAGAGGCCCCAAAGCATCTTGCTTCCTGCTCTCTGGGAAGCTAAAACAACTGGCTCTGCACAGTGCTCTCAAAGCCAACCGGGAACGTCACATACAAAGGCCTGTGAAACGCAGCTTCTTGACAGGCCTTATCTGGCTGAGGTAGAACTTGTGCTCTGGGTGTGCTACTTTGGCCTAGAGCTGCCAGGCACAAAGGCTGCTTTGTTTCCAAAGGGGGAGAGAGGCCCCAAATCATGTTGCTTCCAGCTGTTTTTGAAGCTAAGAAACAACTCGCTCTGCCAGGTACTCTTACAGCCTTCCGGGAACACCTCTTACGAAGGCCCGTGAAAAGCAGCTTCTTGGCAGGCCTGATCTGGCTGAGGTAGAACTTCTGCTCTGGGTGTGCTCCCTTGGCCTAGAGCTGAAAGGCCCAAAGGTCAGCCTTGTTGGCAAAGGGGCAGGGAGCCCCCAAAGCATCTTGCTTCCAGCTCTTTGGGAAGCTAAGAAACAACTGGCTCTGCCCAGTGCTCTTACAGCCTAAGAGAAAATCTCTTACCAAGGCCTGTGAAACGCACTTTGTTGGTGGCCTGATCTAGCTGAAGTAGAACTTCTGCTCTGGGTGTGCTCCATTGGCCGAGAGCTGCCTGGCCCAAAGGGCCGCCTTGTTTGCAAAGGGGATGAGAGGCCCCAAAGCATCTTGCTTCCAGCTCTTCGGGAAGCTAAGAAACATCTGGCGTTGCCCAGTGCTCTTACAGCCTACCGGGAACATCTCTTACCAAGGCCTGTGAAACGCAGTTTGTTGGTGGCCTGAACTGGCCGAAGTAGAACTTCTGCTCTGGGTGTGCTCCACTGGCCTAGAGCTACCTGCCCCAAAGGGCTGCCTTGATTCCAAAGTGAGAGAGTGGCACCAAAGCATCTTGCTTCCAGCTCTTCGGGAAGCTAAGAAACATCTGGCGTTGCCCAGTGCTCTTACAGCCTACCGGGAACATCTCTTACCAAGGCCTGTGAAACGCCGTTTCCTGGCAGGCCTGATTTGGCTGAAGTAGAACTTCTGCTCTGGGTGTGCTCCATTGCCCTAGAGCTGCCAGGCCCAAGGTGCTGCCTTCTTTCCAAAGGGGCAGAGAGGCCCCAAAGCATCTTGCTTCAAGCTCTCTGGGAAGCTAAGAACCAACTCGCTCTGGCCCGTGCTCTTACAGCCTACCGGGAACATGTCTTTGAAAGGCCTGTGAAACGCAGTTTCTTGGCAGGCATGATCTGGCTGAAGTAGAACTCCGGCTCTGGGTGTGCTCCATTGCCCTAGAGCTGCCAGGCCCAAAGTGCTGCCCTGTTTCCAAGGGGCAGAGAGGCCCAATGCATCTTGCTTCCAGCTCTTCGGGAAGCTAAGAAACATCTGGCGTTGCCCAGTGATCTTACAGCCTACCGGGAACATCTCTTACCAAGGCCTGTCAAACGCTGTTTCTTTGCAGGCCTGATCAGGCTGAAGTAGAACTCCTGCTCTGCGTGTGCTCCATTGGCCTAGAGCTTCCCGACCCAAAAGGCTGCCTTGTTCCCAAACGGGCAGAGGGGTCCCAAGCATCTTGCTTCCAGCTTTTCAGGAAGGTAAGAAACAACTGGCTCTGCCCAGTGCTCTTACAGCCTACCGGGAACATCTCTTACCAAGGCCTGTGAAACGCAGTTTCCTGGCAGGCCTGATCTGGCTGAAGTAGAACTTCTGCTCTGGGTGTGCTCCATTGCCCTAGAGCTGCCAGGCCCAAAGGGCTGCCTTGTTTCCAAAGACGGAGAGTGGACCCAAAGCATCTTGCTCCCAGCTCTTCGGGAAGCTAAGAAACAGCTGGCTCTGCCCAGTGCTCTTACAGCCTAAGAGAACATGTCTTTGAAAGGCCTGTGAAACGCAGTTTCTTGGCAGGCCTGACCTGGCTGAAGTAGAACTTCTGTTCTGGTTGTGCTACATAGGCCTAGAGCTACCAGGACCTAAGGGCTGCCTTGTTTCCAAAGGGGGAGAGAGGCCCCAAAGCATCTTGCCTCCAGCACTTTGGGAAGCTAAAAAACAACTGGTTCTGCCCAGTGCTCTCACAGCCTACCGTGAACATCTCTTACCAAGGGCTGTGAAACGCAGTTTCTGGGCAGGACTGATCTGCCTGAAGTAGAACTTCTGCTGTGGGTGTGCTCCATTGGCCTAGAGCTGCCAGGCCCAAACGGCTGCCTTGTGTCCAAAGGGAGAGAGAGGCCCCAAAGCATCTTGCTTCCAGCTCTGTGGGAAGCTAAAGCAACTGGCTCTCCACAGTGCTCTCACAGCCTACCGGGAACATCTCTTACCAAGGCCTGTGAAACGCAGTTTCTTGGCAGGCCTGATCTGGCTGAAGTAGAACTCCTGCTCTGGGCGTGCTACTTTGGCCTAGAGCTGCCAGGCCCAAAGGGCCGCCTTGTTTCCAAAGGGGCTGAGAGTCCCCAAAGTATCTTGCTTCCAAATCTTTGGGAAGCTAAGAAACAACTGGCTCTGCACAGTGCTCTCACAGCCTACCGGCAACGTGACAGAGAAAGGCCTGTGAGACGCAGTTTCTTGGAAGGCCTGATCTGGCTGAGGTAGAACTTCTGCTCTGGGTGTACTCCATTGGCCTAGGGCTGCCAGGCCCAAAGGGCTGCCTTTATTTCCAAAGTCTGAGAGAGGCCCCAAAGCATCTTGCTTCCTGCTCTCTGGGAAGCTAAAACAACTGGCTCTGCACAGTGCTCTCAAAGCCAACCGGGAACGTCACATACAAAGGCCGGTGAAACGCAGCTTCTTGACAGGCCTTATCTGGCTGAGGTAGAACTTGTGCTCTGGGTGTGCTACTTTGGCCTAGAGCTGCCAGGCACAAAGGCTGCTTTGTTTCCCAAGGGGGAGAGAGGCCCCAAATCATGTTGCTTCCAGCTGTTTTTGAAGCTAAGAAACAACTCGCTCTGCCAGGTACTCTTACAGCCTTCCGGGAACACCTCTTACGAAGGCCCGTGAAAAGCAGCTTCTTGGCAGGCCTGATCTGGCTGAGGTAGAACTTCTGCTCTGGGTGTGCTCCATTGGCCTAGAGCTGAAAGGCCCCAAGGTCAGCCTTGTTGGCAAAGGGGCAGGGAGCCCCCAAAGCATCTTGCTTCCAGCTCTTTGGGAAGCTAAGAAACAACTGGCTCTGCCCAGTGCTCTTACAGCCTAAGAGAAAATCTCTTACCAAGGCCTGTGAAACGCACTTTGTTGGTGGCCTGATCTAGCTGAAGTAGAACTTCTGCTCTGGGTGTGCTCCATTGGCCGAGAGCTGCCTGGCCCAAAGGGCCGCCTTGTTTGCAAAGGGGATGAGAGGCCCCAAAGCATCTTGCTTCCAGCTCTTCGGGAAGCTAAGAAACATCTGGCGTTGCCCAGTGCTCTTACAGCCTACCGGGAACATCTCTTACCAAGGCCTGTGAAACGCAGTTTGTTGGCGGCCTGAACTGGCCGAAGTAGAACTTCTGCTCTGGATGTGCTCCACTGGCCTAGAGCTACCTGCCCCAAAGGGCTGCCTTGATTCCAAAGTGAGAGAGTGGCACCAAAGCATCTTGCTTCCAGCTCTTCGGGAAGCTAAGAAACATCTGGCGTTGCCCAGTGCTCTTACAGCCTACCGGGAACATCTCTTACCAAGGCCTGTGAAACGCCGTTTCCTGGCAGGCCTGATTTGGCTGAAGTAGAACTTCTGCTCTGGGTGTGCTCCATTGCCCTAGAGCTGCCATGCCCAAGGTGCTGCCTTCTTTCCAAAGGGGCAGAGAGGCCCCAAAGCATCTTGCTTCCAGCTCTCTGGGAAGCTAAGAACCATCTTGCTCTGGCCCGTGCTCTTACAGCCTACCGGGAACATGTCTTTGAAAGGCCTGTGAAACGCAGTTTCTTGGCAGGCCTCATCGGGCTGAAGTAGAACTCCGGCTCTGGGTGTGCTCCATTGCCCTAGAGCTGCCAGGCCCCAAGTGCTGCCCTGTTTCCAAGGGGCAGAGAGGCCCAAAGCATCTTGCTTCCCGGTCTTTGCGAAGCTAAGAAACAACTGGCTCTGCCCAGTGCTCTTACACCTACCGGGAACATCTCTTACCAAGGCCTGTCAAACGCTGTTTCTTTGCAGGCCTGATCAGGCTGAAGTAGAACTCCTGCTCTGCGTGTGCTCCATTGGCCTAGAGCTTCCCGACCCAAAAGGCTGCCTTGTTCCCAAACGGGCAGAGGGGTCCCAAGCATCTTGCTTCCAGCTTTTCAGGAAGGTAAGAAACAACTGGCTCTGCCCAGTGCTCTTACAGCCTACCGGGAACATCTCTTACCAAGGCCTGTGAAACGCAGTTTCCTGGCAGGCCTGATCTGGCTGAAGTAGAACTTCTGCTCTGGGTGTGCTCCATTGCCCTAGAGCTGCCAGGCCCAAAGGGCTGCCTTGTTTCCAAAGACGGAGAGTGGACCCAAAGCATCTTGCTCCCAGCTCTTCGGGAAGCTAAGAAACAGCTGGCTCTGCCCAGTGCTCTTACAGCCTAAGAGAACATGTCTTTGAAAGGCCTGTGAAACGCAGTTTCTTGGCAGGCCTGACCTGGCTGAAGTAGAACTTCTGTTCTGGTTGTGCTACATAGGCCTAGAGCTACCAGGACCTAAGGGCTGCCTTGTTTCCAAAGGGGGAGAGAGGCCCCAAAGCATCTTGCCTCCAGCACTTTGGGAAGCTGAAAAACAACTGGTTCTGCCCAGTGCTCTCACAGCCTACCGTGAACATCTCTTACCAAGGGCTGTGAAACGCAGTTTCTGGGCAGGACTGATCTGCCTGAAGTAGAACTTCTGCTGTGGGTGTGCTCCATTGGCCTAGAGCTGCCAGGCCCAAACGGCTGCCTTGTGTCCAAAGGGAGAGAGAGGCCCCAAAGCATCTTGCTTCCAGCTCTGTGGGAAGCTAAAGCAACTGGCTCTCCACAGTGCTCTCACAGCCTACCGGGAACATCTCTTACCAAGGCCTGTGAAACGCAGTTTCTTGGCAGGCCTGATCTGGCTGAAGTAGAACTCCTGCTCTGGGCGTGCTACTTTGGCCTAGAGCTGCCAGGCCCAAAGGGCCGCCTTGTTTCCAAAGGGGCTGAGAGTCCCCAAAGTATCTTGCTTCCAAATCTTTGGGAAGCTAAGAAACAACTGGCTCTGCACAGTGCTCTCACAGCCTACCGGCAACGTGACAGAGAAAGGCCTGTGAGACGCAGTTTCTTGGAAGGCCTGATCTGGCTGAGGTAGAACTTCTGCTCTGGGTGTACTCCATTGGCCTAGGGCTGCCAGGCCCAAAGGGCTGCCTTTATTTCCAAAGTGTGAGAGAGGCCCCAAAGCATCTTGCTTCCTGCTCTCTGGGAAGCTAAAACAACTGGCTCTGCACAGTGCTCTCAAAGCCAACCGGGAACGTCACATACAAAGGCCGGTGAAACGCAGCTTCTTGACAGGCCTTATCTGGCTGAGGTAGAACTTGTGCTCTGGGTGTGCTACTTTGGCCTAGAGCTGCCAGGCACAAAGGCTGCTTTGTTTCCAAAGGGGGAGAGAGGCCCCAAATCATGTTGCTTCCAGCTGTTTTTGAAGCTAAGAAACAACTCGCTCTGCCAGGTACTCTTACAGCCTTCCGGGAACACCTCTTACGAAGGCCCGTGAAAAGCAGCTTCTTGGCAGGCCTGATCTGGCTGAGGTAGAACTTCTGCTCTGGGTGTGCTCCATTGGCCTAGAGCTGAAAGGCCCCAAGGTCAGCCTTGTTGGCAAAGGGGCAGGGAGCCCCCAAAGCATCTTGCTTCCAGCTCTTTGGGAAGCTAAGAAACAACTGGCTCTGCCCAGTGCTCTTACAGCCTAATAGAAAATCTCTTACCAAGGCCTGTGAAACGCACTTTGTTGGTGGCCTGATCTAGCTGAAGTAGAACTTCTGCTCTGGGTGTGCTCCATTGGCCGAGAGCTGCCTGGCCCAAAGGGCCGCCTTGTTTGCAAAGGGGATGAGAGGCCCCAAAGCATCTTGCTTCCAGCTCTTCGGGAAGCTAAGAAACATCTGGCGTTGCCCAGTGCTCTTACAGCCTACCGGGAACATCTCTTACCAAGGCCTGTGAAACGCAGTTTGTTGGCGGCCTGAACTGGCCGAAGTAGAACTTCTGCTCTGGATGTGCTCCACTGGCCTAGAGCTACCTGCCCCAAAGGGCTGCCTTGATTCCAAAGTGAGAGAGTGGCACCAAAGCATCTTGCTTCCAGCTCTTCGGGAAGCTAAGAAACATCTGGCGTTGCCCAGTGCTCTTACAGCCTACCGGGAACATCTCTTACCAAGGCCTGTGAAACGCCGTTTCCTGGCAGGCCTGATTTGGCTGAAGTAGAACTTCTGCTCTGGGTGTGCTCCATTGCCCTAGAGCTGCCAGGCCCAAGGTGCTGCCTTCTTTCCTAAGGGGCAGAGAGGCCCCAAAGCATCTGGCTTCCAGCTCTCTGGGAAGCTAAGAACCAACTCGCTCTGGCCCGTGCTCTTACAGCCTACCGGGAACATGTCTTTGAAAGGCCTGTGAAACGCAGTTTCTTGGCAGGCATGATCTGGCTGAAGTAGAACTCCGGCTCTGGGTGTGCTCCATTGCCCTAGAGCTGCCAGGCCCAAAGTGCTGCCCTGTTTCCAAGGGGCAGAGAGGCCCAAAGCATCTTGCTTCCAGCTCTTCGGGAAGCTAAGAAACATCTGGCGTTGCCCAGTGATCTTACAGCCTACCGGGAACATCTCTTACCAAGGCCTGTCAAACGCTGTTTCTTTGCAGGCCTGATCAGGCTGAAGTAGAACTCCTGCTCTGCGTGTGCTCCATTGGCCTAGAGCTTCCCGACCCAAAAGGCTGCCTTGTTCCCAAACGGGCAGAGGGGTCCCAAGCATCTTGCTTCCAGCTTTTCAGGAAGGTAAGAAACAACTGGCTCTGCCCAGTGCTCTTACAGCCTACCGGGAACATCTCTTACCAAGGCCTGTGAAACGCAGTTTCCTGGCAGGCCTGATCTGGCTGAAGTAGAACTTCTGCTCTGGGTGTGCTCCATTGCCCTAGAGCTGCCAGGCCCAAAGGGCTGCCTTGTTTCCAAAGACGGAGAGTGGACCCAAAGCATCTTGCTCCCAGCTCTTCGGGAAGCTAAGAAACAGCTGGCTCTGCCCAGTGCTCTTACAGCCTAAGAGAACATGTCTTTGAAAGGCCTGTGAAACGCAGTTTCTTGGCAGGCCTGACCTGGCTGAAGTAGAACTTCTGTTCTGGTTGTGCTACATAGGCCTAGAGCTACCAGGACCTAAGGGCTGCCTTGTTTCCAAAGGGGGAGAGAGGCCCCAAAGCATCTTGCCTCCAGCACTTTGGGAAGCTAAAAAACAACTGGTTCTGCCCAGTGCTCTCACAGCCTACCGTGAACATCTCTTACCAAGGGCTGTGAAACGCAGTTTCTGGGCAGGACTGATCTGCCTGAAGTAGAACTTCTGCTGTGGGTGTGCTCCATTGGCCTAGAGCTGCCAGGCCCAAACGGCTGCCTTGTGTCCAAAGGGAGAGAGAGGCCCCAAAGCATCTTGCTTCCAGCTCTGTGGGAAGCTAAAGCAACTGGCTCTCCACAGTGCTCTCACAGCCTACCGGGAACATCTCTTACCAAGGCCTGTGAAACGCAGTTTCTTGGCAGGCCTGATCTGGCTGAAGTAGAACTCCTGCTCTGGGCGTGCTACTTTGGCCTAGAGCTGCCAGGCCCAAAGGGCCGCCTTGTTTCCAAAGGGGCTGAGAGTCCCCAAAGTATCTTGCTTCCAAATCTTTGGGAAGCTAAGAAACAACTGGCTCTGCACAGTGCTCTCACAGCCTACCGGCAACGTGACAGAGAAAGGCCTGTGAGACGCAGTTTCTTGGAAGGCCTGATCTGGCTGAGGTAGAACTTCTGCTCTGGGTGTACTCCATTGGCCTAGGGCTGCCAGGCCCAAAGGGCTGCCTTTATTTCCAAAGTGTGAGAGAGGCCCCAAAGCATCTTGCTTCCTGCTCTCTGGGAAGCTAAAACAACTGGCTCTGCACAGTGCTCTCAAAGCCAACCGGGAACGTCACATACAAAGGCCGGTGAAACGCAGCTTCTTGACAGGCCTTATCTGGCTGAGGTAGAACTTGTGCTCTGGGTGTGCTACTTTGGCCTAGAGCTGCCAGGCACAAAGGCTGCTTTGTTTCCAAAGGGGGAGAGAGGCCCCAAATCATGTTGCTTCCAGCTGTTTTTGAAGCTAAGAAACAACTCGCTCTGCCAGGTACTCTTACAGCCTTCCGGGAACACCTCTTAAGAAGGCCCGTGAAAAGCAGCTTCTTGGCAGGCCTGATCTGGCTGAGGTAGAACTTCTGCTCTGGGTGTGCTCCATTGGCCTAGAGCTGAAAGGCCCCAAGGTCAGCCTTGTTGGCAAAGGGGCAGGGAGCCCCCAAAGCATCTTGCTTCCAGCTCTTTGGGAAGCTAAGAAACAACTGGCTCTGCCCAGTGCTCTTACAGCCTAATAGAAAATCTCTTACCAAGGCCTGTGAAACGCACTTTGTTGGTGGCCTGATCTAGCTGAAGTAGAACTTCTGCTCTGGGTGTGCTCCATTGGCCGAGAGCTGCCTGGCCCAAAGGGCCGCCTTGTTTGCAAAGGGGATGAGAGGCCCCAAAGCATCTTGCTTCCAGCTCTTCGGGAAGCTAAGAAACATCTGGCGTTGCCCAGTGCTCTTACAGCCTACCGGGAACATCTCTTACCAAGGCCTGTGAAACGCAGTTTGTTGGCGGCCTGAACTGGCCGAAGTAGAACTTCTGCTCTGGATGTGCTCCACTGGCCTAGAGCTACCTGCCCCAAAGGGCTGCCTTGATTCCAAAGTGAGAGAGTGGCACCAAAGCATCTTGCTTCCAGCTCTTCGGGAAGCTAAGAAACATCTGGCGTTGCCCAGTGCTCTTACAGCCTACCGGGAACATCTCTTACCAAGGCCTGTGAAACGCCGTTTCCTGGCAGGCCTGATTTGGCTGAAGTAGAACTTCTGCTCTGGGTGTGCTCCATTGCCCTAGAGCTGCCAGGCCCAAGGTGCTGCCTTCTTTCCTAAGGGGCAGAGAGGCCCCAAAGCATCTTGCTTCCAGCTCTCTGGGAAGCTAAGAACCAACTCGCTCTGGCCCGTGCTCTTACAGCCTACCGGGAACATGTCTTTGAAAGGCCTGTGAAACGCAGTTTCTTGGCAGGCATGATCTGGCTGAAGTAGAACTCCGGCTCTGGGTGTGCTCCATTGCCCTAGAGCTGCCAGGCCCAAAGTGCTGCCCTGTTTCCAAGGGGCAGAGAGGCCCAAAGCATCTTGCTTCCAGCTCTTCGGGAAGCTAAGAAACATCTGGCGTTGCCCAGTGATCTTACAGCCTACCGGGAACATCTCTTACCAAGGCCTGTCAAACGCTGTTTCTTTGCAGGCCTGATCAGGCTGAAGTAGAACTCCTGCTCTGCGTGTGCTCCATTGGCCTAGAGCTTCCCGACCCAAAAGGCTGCCTTGTTCCCAAACGGGCAGAGGGGTCCCAAGCATCTTGCTTCCAGCTTTTCAGGAAGGTAAGAAACAACTGGCTCTGCCCAGTGCTCTTACAGCCTACCGGGAACATCTCTTACCAAGGCCTGTGAAACGCAGTTTCCTGGCAGGCCTGATCTGGCTGAAGTAGAACTTCTGCTCTGGGTGTGCTCCATTGCCCTAGAGCTGCCAGGCCCAAAGGGCTGCCTTGTTTCCAAAGACGGAGAGTGGACCCAAAGCATCTTGCTCCCAGCTCTTCGGGAAGCTAAGAAACAGCTGGCTCTGCCCAGTGCTCTTACAGCCTAAGAGAACATGTCTTTGAAAGGCCTGTGAAACGCAGTTTCTTGGCAGGCCTGACCTGGCTGAAGTAGAACTTCTGTTCTGGTTGTGCTACATAGGCCTAGAGCTACCAGGACCTAAGGGCTGCCTTGTTTCCAAAGGGGGAGAGAGGCCCCAAAGCATCTTGCCTCCAGCACTTTGGGAAGCTAAAAAACAACTGGTTCTGCCCAGTGCTCTCACAGCCTACCGTGAACATCTCTTACCAAGGGCTGTGAAACGCAGTTTCTGGGCAGGACTGATCTGCCTGAAGTAGAACTTCTGCTGTGGGTGTGCTCCATTGGCCTAGAGCTGCCAGGCCCAAACGGCTGCCTTGTGTCCAAAGGGAGAGAGAGGCCCCAAAGCATCTTGCTTCCAGCTCTGTGGGAAGCTAAAGCAACTGGCTCTCCACAGTGCTCTCACAGCCTACCGGGAACATCTCTTACCAAGGCCTGTGAAACGCAGTTTCTTGGCAGGCCTGATCTGGCTGAAGTAGAACTCCTGCTCTGGGCGTGCTACTTTGGCCTAGAGCTGCCAGGCCCAAAGGGCCGCCTTGTTTCCAAAGGGGCTGAGAGTCCCCAAAGTATCTTGCTTCCAAATCTTTGGGAAGCTAAGAAACAACTGGCTCTGCACAGTGCTCTCACAGCCTACCGGCAACGTGACAGAGAAAGGCCTGTGAGACGCAGTTTCTTGGAAGGCCTGATCTGGCTGAGGTAGAACTTCTGCTCTGGGTGTACTCCATTGGCCTAGGGCTGCCAGGCCCAAAGGGCTGCCTTTATTTCCAAAGTGTGAGAGAGGCCCCAAAGCATCTTGCTTCCTGCTCTCTGGGAAGCTAAAACAACTGGCTCTGCACAGTGCTCTCAAAGCCAACCGGGAACGTCACATACAAAGGCCGGTGAAACGCAGCTTCTTGACAGGCCTTATCTGGCTGAGGTAGAACTTGTGCTCTGGGTGTGCTACTTTGGCCTAGAGCTGCCAGGCACAAAGGCTGCTTTGTTTCCAAAGGGGGAGAGAGGCCCCAAATCATGTTGCTTCCAGCTGTTTTTGAAGCTAAGAAACAACTCGCTCTGCCAGGTACTCTTACAGCCTTCCGGGAACACCTCTTACGAAGGCCCGTGAAAAGCAGCTTCTTGGCAGGCCTGATCTGGCTGAGGTAGAACTTCTGCTCTGGGTGTGCTCCATTGGCCTAGAGCTGAAAGGCCCCAAGGTCAGCCTTGTTGGCAAAGGGGCAGGGAGCCCCCAAAGCATCTTGCTTCCAGCTCTTTGGGAAGCTAAGAAACAACTGGCTCTGCCCAGTGCTCTTACAGCCTAATAGAAAATCTCTTACCAAGGCCTGTGAAACGCACTTTGTTGGTGGCCTGATCTAGCTGAAGTAGAACTTCTGCTCTGGGTGTGCTCCATTGGCCGAGAGCTGCCTGGCCCAAAGGGCCGCCTTGTTTGCAAAGGGGATGAGAGGCCCCAAAGCATCTTGCTTCCAGCTCTTCGGGAAGCTAAGAAACATCTGGCGTTGCCCAGTGCTCTTACAGCCTACCGGGAACATCTCTTACCAAGGCCTGTGAAACGCAGTTTGTTGGTGGCCTGAACTGGCCGAAGTAGAACTTCTGCTCTGGATGTGCTCCACTGGCCTAGAGCTACCTGCCCCAAAGGGCTGCCTTGATTCCAAAGTGAGAGAGTGGCACCAAAGCATCTTGCTTCCAGCTCTTCGGGAAGCTAAGAAACATCTGGCGTTGCCCAGTGCTCTTACAGCCTACCGGGAACATCTCTTACCAAGGCCTGTGAAACGCCGTTTCCTGGCAGGCCTGATTTGGCTGAAGTAGAACTTCTGCTCTGGGTGTGCTCCATTGCCCTAGAGCTGCCAGGCCCAAGGTGCTGCCTTCTTTCCTAAGGGGCAGAGAGGCCCCAAAGCATCTTGCTTCCAGCTCTCTGGGAAGCTAAGAACCAACTCGCTCTGGCCCGTGCTCTTACAGCCTACCGGGAACATGTCTTTGAAAGGCCTGTGAAACGCAGTTTCTTGGCAGGCATGATCTGGCTGAAGTAGAACTCCGGCTCTGGGTGTGCTCCATTGCCCTAGAGCTGCCAGGCCCAAAGTGCTGCCCTGTTTCCAAGGGGCAGAGAGGCCCAAAGCATCTTGCTTCCAGCTCTTCGGGAAGCTAAGAAACATCTGGCGTTGCCCAGTGATCTTACAGCCTACCGGGAACATCTCTTACCAAGGCCTGTCAAACGCTGTTTCTTTGCAGGCCTGATCAGGCTGAAGTAGAACTCCTGCTCTGCGTGTGCTCCATTGGCCTAGAGCTTCCCGACCCAAAAGGCTGCCTTGTTCCCAAACGGGCAGAGGGGTCCCAAGCATCTTGCTTCCAGCTTTTCAGGAAGGTAAGAAACAACTGGCTCTGCCCAGTGCTCTTACAGCCTACCGGGAACATCTCTTACCAAGGCCTGTGAAACGCAGTTTCCTGGCAGGCCTGATCTGGCTGAAGTAGAACTTCTGCTCTGGGTGTGCTCCATTGCCCTAGAGCTGCCAGGCCCAAAGGTCTGCCTTGTTTCCAAAGACGGAGAGTGGACCCAAAGCATCTTGCTCCCAGCTCTTCGGGAAGCTAAGAAACAGCTGGCTCGGCCCAGTGCTCTTACAGCCTAAGAGAACATGTCTTTGAAAGGCCTGTGAAACGCAGTTTCTTGGCAGGCCTGACCTGGCTGAAGTAGAACTTCTGTTCTGGTTGTGCTACATAGGCCTAGAGCTACCAGGACCTAAGGGCTGCCTTGTTTCCAAAGGGGGAGAGAGGCCCCAAAGCATCTTGCCTCCAGCACTTTGGGAAGCTAAAAAACAACTGGTTCTGCCCAGTGCTCTCACAGCCTACCGTGAACATCTCTTACCAAGGGCTGTGAAACGCAGTTTCTGGGCAGGACTGATCTGCCTGAAGTAGAACTTCTGCTGTGGGTGTGCTCCATTGGCCTAGAGCTGCCAGGCGCAAACGGCTGCCTTGTGTCCAAAGGGAGAGAGAGGCCCCAAAGCATCTTGCTTCCAGCTCTGTGGGAAGCTAAAGCAACTGGCTCTCCACAGTGCTCTCACAGCCTACCGGGAACATCTCTTACCAAGGCCTGTGAAACGCAGTTTCTTGGCAGGCCTGATCTGGCTGAAGTAGAACTCCTGCTCTGGGCGTGCTACTTTGGCCTAGAGCTGCCAGGCCCAAAGGGCCGCCTTGTTTCCAAAGGGGCTGAGAGTCCCCAAAGTATCTTGCTTCCAAATCTTTGGGAAGCTAAGAAACAACTGGCTCTGCACAGTGCTCTCACAGCCTACCGGCAACGTGACAGAGAAAGGCCTGTGAGACGCAGTTTCTTGGAAGGCCTGATCTGGCTGAGGTAGAACTTCTGCTCTGGGTGTACTCCATTGGCCTAGGGCTGCCAGGCCCAAAGGGCTGCCTTTATTTCCAAAGTGTGAGAGAGGCCCCAAAGCATCTTGCTTCCTGCTCTCTGGGAAGCTAAAACAACTGGCTCTGCACAGTGCTCTCAAAGCCAACCGGGAACGTCACATACAAAGGCCGGTGAAACGCAGCTTCTTGACAGGCCTTATCTGGCTGAGGTAGAACTTGTGCTCTGGGTGTGCTACTTTGGCCTAGAGCTGCCAGGCACAAAGGCTGCTTTGTTTCCAAAGGGGGAGAGAGGCCCCAAATCATGTTGCTTCCAGCTGTTTTTGAAGCTAAGAAACAACTCGCTCTGCCAGGTACTCTTACAGCCTTCCGGGAACACCTCTTACGAAGGCCCGTGAAAAGCAGCTTCTTGGCAGGCCTGATCTGGCTGAGGTAGAACTTCTGCTCTGGGTGTGCTCCATTGGCCTAGAGCTGAAAGGCCCCAAGGTCAGCCTTGTTGGCAAAGGGGCAGGGAACCCCCAAAGCATCTTGCTTCCAGCTCTTTGGGAAGCTAAGAAACAACTGGCTCTGCCCAGTGCTCTTACAGCCTAAGAGAAAATCTCTTACCAAGGCCTGTGAAACGCACTTTGTTGGTGGCCTGATCTAGCTGAAGTAGAACTTCTGCTCTGGGTGTGCTCCATTGGCCGAGAGCTGCCTGGCCCAAAGGGCCGCCTTGTTTGCAAAGGGGATGAGAGGCCCCAAAGCATCTTGCTTCCAGCTCTTCGGGAAGCTAAGAAACATCTGGCGTTGCCCAGTGCTCTTACAGCCTACCGGGAACATCTCTTACCAAGGCCTGTGAAACGCAGTTTGTTGGTGGCCTGAACTGGCCGAAGTAGAACTTCTGCTCTGGGTGTGCTCCACTGGCCTAGAGCTACCTGCCCCAAAGGGCTGCCTTGATTCCAAAGTGAGAGAGTGGCACCAAAGCATCTTGCTTCCAGCTCTTCGGGAAGCTAAGAAACATCTGGCGTTGCCCAGTGCTCTTACAGCCTACCGGGAACATCTCTTACCAAGGCCTGTGAAACGCCGTTTCCTGGCAGGCCTGATTTGGCTGAAGTAGAACTTCTGCTCTGGGTGTGCTCCATTGCCCTAGAGCTGCCAGGCCCAAGGTGCTGCCTTCTTTCCAAAGGGGCAGAGAGGCCCCAAAGCATCTTGCTTCCAGCTCTCTGGGAAGCTAAGAACCAACTCGCTCTGGCCCGTGCTCTTACAGCCTACCGGGAACATGTCTTTGAAAGGCCTGTGAAACGCAGTTTTTTGGCAGGCATGATCTGGCTGAAGTAGAACTCCGGCTCTGGGTGTGCTCCATTGCCCTAGAGCTGCCAGGCCCAAAGTGCTGCCCTGTTTTCAAGGGGCAGAGAGGCCCAAAGCATCTTGCTTCCAGCTCTTCGGGAAGCTAAGAAACATCTGGCGTTGCCCAGTGATCTTACAGCCTACCGGGAACATCTCTTACCAAGGCCTGTCAAACGCTGTTTCTTTGCAGGCCTGATCAGGCTGAAGTAGAACTCCTGCTCTGCGTGTGCTCCATTGGCCTAGAGCTTCCCGACCCAAAAGGCTGCCTTGTTCCCAAACGGGCAGAGGGGTCCCAAGCATCTTGCTTCCAGCTTTTCAGGAAGGTAAGAAACAACTGGCTCTGCCCAGTGCTCTTACAGCCTACCGGGAACATCTCTTACCAAGGCCTGTGAAACGCAGTTTCCTGGCAGGCCTGATCTGGCTGAAGTAGAACTTCTGCTCTGGGTGTGCTCCATTGCCCTAGAGCTGCCAGGCCCAAAGGTCTGCCTTGTTTCCAAAGACGGAGAGTGGACCCAAAGCATCTTGCTCCCAGCTCTTCGGGAAGCTAAGAAACAGCTGGCTCGGCCCAGTGCTCTTACAGCCTAAGAGAACATGTCTTTGAAAGGCCTGTGAAACGCAGTTTCTTGTCAGGCCTGACCTGGCTGAAGTAGAACTTCTGTTCTGGTTGTGCTACATAGGCCTAGAGCTACCAGGACCTAAGGGCTGCCTTGTTTCCAAAGGGGGAGAGAGGCCCCAAAGCATCTTGCCTCCAGCACTTTGGGAAGCTAAAAAACAACTGGTTCTGCCCAGTGCTCTCACAGCCTACCGTGAACATCTCTTACCAAGGGCTGTGAAACGCAGTTTCTGGGCAGGACTGATCTGCCTGAAGTAGAACTTCTGCTGTGGGTGTGCTCCATTGGCCTAGAGCTGCCAGGCCCAAACGGCTGCCTTGTGTCCAAAGGGAGAGAGAGGCCCCAAAGCATCTTGCTTCCAGCTCTGTGGGAAGCTAAAGCAACTGGCTCTCCACAGTGCTCTCACAGCCTACCGGGAACATCTCTTACCAAGGCCTGTGAAACGCAGTTTCTTGGCAGGCCTGATCTGGCTGAAGTAGAACTCCTGCTCTGGGCGTGCTACTTTGGCCTAGAGCTGCCAGGCCCAAAGGGCCGCCTTGTTTCCAAAGGGGCTGAGAGTCCCCAAAGTATCTTGCTTCCAAATCTTTGGGAAGCTAAGAAACAACTGGCTCTGCACAGTGCTCTCACAGCCTACCGGCAACGTGACAGAGAAAGGCCTGTGAGACGCAGTTTCTTGGAAGGCCTGATCTGGCTGAGGTAGAACTTCTGCTCTGGGTGTACTCCATTGGCCTAGGGCTGCCAGGCCCAAAGGGCTGCCTTTATTTCCAAAGTCTGAGAGAGGCCCCAAAGCATCTTGCTTCCTGCTCTCTGGGAAGCTAAAACAACTGGCTCTGCACAGTGCTCTCAAAGCCAACCGGGAACGTCACATACAAAGGCCGGTGAAACGCAGCTTCTTGACAGGCCTTATCTGGCTGAGGTAGAACTTGTGCTCTGGGTGTGCTACTTTGGCCTAGAGCTGCCAGGCACAAAGGCTGCTTTGTTTCCAAAGGGGGAGAGAGGTCCCAAATCATGTTGCTTCCAGCTGTTTTTGAAGCTAAGAAACAACTCGCTCTGCCAGGTACTCTTACAGCCTTCCGGGAACACCTCTTACGAAGGCCCGTGAAAAGCAGCTTCTTGGCAGGCCTGATCTGGCTGAGGTAGAACTTCTGCTCTGGGTGTGCTCCATTGGCCTAGAGCTGAAAGGCCCAAAGGTCAGCCTTGTTGGCAAAGGGGCAGGGAGCCCCCAAAGCATCTTGCTTCCAGCTCTTTGGGAAGCTAAGAAACAACTGGCTCTGCCCAGTGCTCTTACAGCCTAAGAGAAAATCTCTTACCAAGGCCTGTGAAACGCACTTTGTTGGTGGCCTGATCTAGCTGAAGTAGAACTTCTGCTCTGGGTGTGCTCCATTGGCCGAGAGCTGCCTGGCCCAAAGGGCCGCCTTGTTTGCAAAGGGGATGAGAGGCCCCAAAGCATCTTGCTTCCAGCTCTTCGGGAAGCTAAGAAACATCTGGCGTTGCCCAGTGCTCTTACAGCCTACCGGGAACATCTCTTACCAAGGCCTGTGAAACACCGTTTCCTGGCAGGCCTGATTTGGCTGAAGTAGAACTTCTGCTCTGGGTGTGCTCCATTGCCCTAGAGCTGCCAGGCCCAAGGTGCTGCCTTCTTTCCAAAGGGGCAGAGAGGCCCCAAAGCATCTTGCTTCAAGCTCTCTGGGAAGCTAAGAACCAACTCGCTCTGGCCCGTGCTCTTACAGCCTACCGGGAACATGTCTTTGAAAGGCCTGTGAAACGCAGTTTTTTGGCAGGCATGATCTGGCTGAAGTAGAACTCCGGCTCTGGGTGTGCTCCATTGCCCTAGAGCTGCCAGGCCCAAAGTGCTGCCCTGTTTCCAAGGGGCAGAGAGGCCCAATGCATCTTGCTTCCAGCTCTTCGGGAAGCTAAGAAACATCTGGCGTTGCCCAGTGATCTTACAGCGTACCGGGAACATCTCTTACCAAGGCCTGTCAAACGCTGTTTCTTTGCAGGCCTGATCAGGCTGAAGTAGAACTCCTGCTCTGCGTGTGCTCCATTGGCCTAGAGCTTCCCGACCCAAAAGGCTGCCTTGTTCCCAAACGGGCAGAGGGGTCCCAAGCATCTTGCTTCCAGCTTTTCAGGAAGGTAAGAAACAACTGGCTCTGCCCAGTGCTCTTACAGCCTACCGGGAACATCTCTTACCAAGGCCTGTGAAACGCAGTTTCCTGGCAGGCCTGATCTGGCTGAAGTAGAACTTCTGCTCTGGGTGTGCTCCATTGCCCTAGAGCTGCCAGGCCCAAAGGGCTGCCTTGTTTCCAAAGACGGAGAGTGGACCCAAAGCATCTTGCTCCCAGCTCTTCGGGAAGCTAAGAAACAGCTGGCTCTGCCCAGTGCTCTTACAGCCTAAGAGAACATGTCTTTGAAAGGCCTGTGAAACGCAGTTTCTTGGCAGGCCTGACCTGGCTGAAGTAGAACTTCTGTTCTGGTTGTGCTACATAGGCCTAGAGCTACCAGGACCTAAGGGCTGCCTTGTTTCCAAAGGGGGAGAGAGGCCCCAAAGCATCTTGCCTCCAGCACTTTGGGAAGCTAAAAAACCACTGGTTCTGCCCAGTGCTCTCACAGCCTACCGTGAACATCTCTTACCAAGGGCTGTGAAACGCAGTTTCTGGGCAGGACTGATCTGCCTGAAGTAGAACTTCTGCTGTGGGTGTGCTCCATTGGCCTAGAGCTGCCAGGCCCAAACGGCTGCCTTGTGTCCAAAGGGAGAGAGAGGCCCCAAAGCATCTTGCTTCCAGCTCTGTGGGAAGCTAAAGCAACTGGCTCTCCACAGTGCTCTCACAGCCTACCGGGAACATCTCTTACCAAGGCCTGTGAAACGCAGTTTCTTGGCAGGCCTGATCTGGCTGAAGTAGAACTCCTGCTCTGGGCGTGCTACTTTGGCCTAGAGCTGCCAGGCCAAAGGGCCACCTTGTTTCCAAAGGGGCTGAGAGTCCCCAAAGTATCTTGCTTCCAAATCTTTGGGAAGCTAAGAAACAACTGGCTCTGCACAGTGCTCTCACAGCCTACCGGCAACGTGACAGAGAAAGGCCTGTGAGACGCAGTTTCTTGGAAGGCCTGATATGGCTGAGGTAGAACTTCTGCTCTGGGTGTACTCCATTGGCCTAGGGCTGCCAGGCCCAAAGGGCTGCCTTTATTTCCAAAGTGTGAGAGAGGCCCCAAAGCATCTTGCTTCCTGCTCTCTGGGAAGCTAAAACAACTGGCTCTGCACAGTGCTCTCAAAGCCAACCGGGAACGTCACATACAAAGGCCTGTGAAACGCAGCTTCTTGACAGGCCTTATCTGGCTGAGGTAGAACTTGTGCTCTGGGTGTGCTACTTTGGCCTAGAGCTGCCAGGCACAAAGGCTGCTTTGTTTCCAAAGGGGGAGAGAGGCCCCAAATCATGTTGCTTCCAGCTGTTTTTGAAGCTAAGAAACAACTCGCTCTGCCAGGTACTCTTACAGCCTTCCGGGAACACCTCTTACGAAGGCCCGTGAAAAGCAGCTTCTTGGCAGGCCTGATCTGGCTGAGGTAGAACTTCTGCTCTGGGTGTGCTCCATTGGCCTAGAGCTGAAAGGCCCCAAGGTCAGCCTTGTTGGCAAAGGGGCAGGGAACCCCCAAAGCATCTTGCTTCCAGCTCTTTGGGAAGCTAAGAAACAACTGGCTCTGCCCAGTGCTCTTACAGCCTAAGAGAAAATCTCTTACCAAGGCCTGTGAAACGCACTTTGTTGGTGGCCTGATCTAGCTGAAGTAGAACTTCTGCTCTGGGTGTGCTCCATTGGCCGAGAGCTGCCTGGCCCAAAGGGCCGCCTTGTTTGCAAAGGGGATGAGAGGCCCCAAAGCATCTTGCTTCCAGCTCTTCGGGAAGCTAAGAAACATCTGGCGTTGCCCAGTGCTCTTACAGCCTACCGGGAACATCTCTTACCAAGGCCTGTGAAACACCGTTTCCTGGCAGGCCTGATTTGGCTGAAGTAGAACTTCTGCTCTGGGTGTGCTCCATTGCCCTAGAGCTGCCAGGCCCAAGGTGCTGCCTTCTTTCCAAAGGGGCAGAGAGGCCCCAAAGCATCTTGCTTCAAGCTCTCTGGGAAGCTAAGAACCAACTCGCTCTGGCCCGTGCTCTTACAGCCTACCGGGAACATGTCTTTGAAAGGCCTGTGAAACGCAGTTTTTTGGCAGGCATGATCTGGCTGAAGTAGAACTCCGGCTCTGGGTGTGCTCCATTGCCCTAGAGCTGCCAGGCCCAAAGTGCTGCCCTGTTTCCAAGGGGCAGAGAGGCCCAATGCATCTTGCTTCCAGCTCTTCGGGAAGCTAAGAAACATCTGGCGTTGCCCAGTGATCTTACAGCGTACCGGGAACATCTCTTACCAAGGCCTGTCAAACGCTGTTTCTTTGCAGGCCTGATCAGGCTGAAGTAGAACTCCTGCTCTGCGTGTGCTCCATTGGCCTAGAGCTTCCCGACCCAAAAGGCTGCCTTGTTCCCAAACGGGCAGAGGGGTCCCAAGCATCTTGCTTCCAGCTTTTCAGGAAGGTAAGAAACAACTGGCTCTGCCCAGTGCTCTTACAGCCTACCGGGAACATCTCTTACCAAGGCCTGTGAAACGCAGTTTCCTGGCAGGCCTGATCTGGCTGAAGTAGAACTTCTGCTCTGGGTGTGCTCCATTGCCCTAGAGCTGCCAGGCCCAAAGGGCTGCCTTGTTTCCAAAGACGGAGAGTGGACCCAAAGCATCTTGCTCCCAGCTCTTCGGGAAGCTAAGAAACAGCTGGCTCTGCCCAGTGCTCTTACAGCCTAAGAGAACATGTCTTTGAAAGGCCTGTGAAACGCAGTTTCTTGGCAGGCCTGACCTGGCTGAAGTAGAACTTCTGTTCTGGTTGTGCTACATAGGCCTAGAGCTACCAGGACCTAAGGGCTGCCTTGTTTCCAAAGGGGGAGAGAGGCCCCAAAGCATCTTGCCTCCAGCACTTTGGGAAGCTAAAAAACCACTGGTTCTGCCCAGTGCTCTCACAGCCTACCGTGAACATCTCTTACCAAGGGCTGTGAAACGCAGTTTCTGGGCAGGACTGATCTGCCTGAAGTAGAACTTCTGCTGTGGGTGTGCTCCATTGGCCTAGAGCTGCCAGGCCCAAACGGCTGCCTTGTGTCCAAAGGGAGAGAGAGGCCCCAAAGCATCTTGCTTCCAGCTCTGTGGGAAGCTAAAGCAACTGGCTCTCCACAGTGCTCTCACAGCCTACCGGGAACATCTCTTACCAAGGCCTGTGAAACGCAGTTTCTTGGCAGGCCTGATCTGGCTGAAGTAGAACTCCTGCTCTGGGCGTGCTACTTTGGCCTAGAGCTGCCAGGCCAAAGGGCCACCTTGTTTCCAAAGGGGCTGAGAGTCCCCAAAGTATCTTGCTTCCAAATCTTTGGGAAGCTAAGAAACAACTGGCTCTGCACAGTGCTCTCACAGCCTACCGGCAACGTGACAGAGAAAGGCCTGTGAGACGCAGTTTCTTGGAAGGCCTGATATGGCTGAGGTAGAACTTCTGCTCTGGGTGTACTCCATTGGCCTAGGGCTGCCAGGCCCAAAGGGCTGCCTTTATTTCCAAAGTGTGAGAGAGGCCCCAAAGCATCTTGCTTCCTGCTCTCTGGGAAGCTAAAACAACTGGCTCTGCACAGTGCTCTCAAAGCCAACCGGGAACGTCACATACAAAGGCCTGTGAAACGCAGCTTCTTGACAGGCCTTATCTGGCTGAGGTAGAACTTGTGCTCTGGGTGTGCTACTTTGGCCTAGAGCTGCCAGGCACAAAGGCTGCTTTGTTTCCAAAGGGGGAGAGAGGCCCCAAATCATGTTGCTTCCAGCTGTTTTTGAAGCTAAGAAACAACTCGCTCTGCCAGGTACTCTTACAGCCTTCCGGGAACACCTCTTACGAAGGCCCGTGAAAAGCAGCTTCTTGGCAGGCCTGATCTGGCTGAGGTAGAACTTCTGCTCTGGGTGTGCTCCATTGGCCTAGAGCTGAAAGGCCCCAAGGTCAGCCTTGTTGGCAAAGGGGCAGGGAACCCCCAAAGCATCTTGCTTCCAGCTCTTTGGGAAGCTAAGAAACAACTGGCTCTGCCCAGTGCTCTTACAGCCTAAGAGAAAATCTCTTACCAAGGCCTGTGAAACGCACTTTGTTGGTGGCCTGATCTAGCTGAAGTAGAACTTCTGCTCTGGGTGTGCTCCATTGGCCGAGAGCTGCCTGGCCCAAAGGGCCGCCTTGTTTGCAAAGGGGATGAGAGGCCCCAAAGCATCTTGCTTCCAGCTCTTCGGGAAGCTAAGAAACATCTGGCGTTGCCCAGTGCTCTTACAGCCTACCGGGAACATCTCTTACCAAGGCCTGTGAAACGCAGTTTGTTGGTGGCCTGAACTGGCCGAAGTAGAACTTCTGCTCTGGGTGTGCTCCACTGGCCTAGAGCTACCTGCCCCAAAGGGCTGCCTTGATTCCAAAGTGAGAGAGTGGCACCAAAGCATCTTGCTTCCAGCTCTTCGGGAAGCTAAGAAACATCTGGCGTTGCCCAGTGCTCTTACAGCCTACCGGGAACATCTCTTACCAAGGCCTGTGAAACGCCGTTTCCTGGCAGGCCTGATTTGGCTGAAGTAGATCTTCTGCTCTGGGTGTGCTCCATTGCCCTAGAGCTGCCAGGCCCAAGGTGCTGCCTTCTTTCCAAAGGGGCAGAGAGGCCCCAAAGCATCTTGCTTCAAGCTCTCTGGGAAGCTAAGAACCAACTCGCTCTGGCCCGTGCTCTTACAGCCTACCGGGAACATGTCTTTGAAAGGCCTGTGAAACGCAGTTTTTTGGCAGACATGATCTGGCTGAAGTAGAACTCCGGCTCTGGGTGTGCTCCATTGCCCTAGAGCTGCCAGGCCCAAAGTGCTGCCCTGTTTTCAAGGGGCAGAGAGGCCCAAAGCATCTTGCTTCCAGCTCTTCGGGAAGCTAAGAAACATCTGGCGTTGCCCAGTGATCTTACAGCCTACCGGGAACATCTCTTACCAAGGCCTGTCAAACGCTGTTTCTTTGCAGGCCTGATCAGGCTGAAGTAGAACTCCTGCTCTGCGTGTGCTCCATTGGCCTAGAGCTTCCCGACCCAAAAGGCTGCCTTGTTCCCAAACGGGCAGAGGGGTCCCAAGCATCTTGCTTCCAGCTTTTCAGGAAGGTAAGAAACAACTGGCTCTGCCCAGTGCTCTTACAGCCTACCGGGAACATCTCTTACCAAGGCCTGTGAAACGCAGTTTCCTGGCAGGCCTGATCTGGCTGAAGTAGAACTTCTGCTCTGGGTGTGCTCCATTGCCCTAGAGCTGCCAGGCCCAAAGGTCTGCCTTGTTTCCAAAGACGGAGAGTGGACCCAAAGCATCTTGCTCCCAGCTCTTCGGGAAGCTAAGAAACAGCTGGCTCGGCCCAGTGCTCTTACAGCCTAAGAGAACATGTCTTTGAAAGGCCTGTGAAACGCAGTTTCTTGGCAGGCCTGACCTGGCTGAAGTAGAACTTCTGTTCTGGTTGTGCTACATAGGCCTAGAGCTACCAGGACCTAAGGGCTGCCTTGTTTCCAAAGGGGGAGAGAGGCCCCAAAGCATCTTGCCTCCAGCACTTTGGGAAGCTAAAAAACAACTGGTTCTGCCCAGTGCTCTCACAGCCTACCGTGAACATCTCTTACCAAGGGCTGTGAAACGCAGTTTCTGGGCAGGACTGATCTGCCTGAAGTAGAACTTCTGCTGTGGGTGTGCTCCATTGGCCTAGAGCTGCCAGGCCCAAACGGCTGCCTTGTGTCCAAAGGGAGAGAGAGGCCCCAAAGCATCTTGCTTCCAGCTCTGTGGGAAGCTAAAGCAACTGGCTCTCCACAGTGCTCTCACAGCCTACCGGGAACATCTCTTACCAAGGCCTGTGAAACGCAGTTTCTTGGCAGGCCTGATCTGGCTGAAGTAGAACTCCTGCTCTGGGCGTGCTACTTTGGCCTAGAGCTGCCAGGCCCAAAGGGCCGCCTTGTTTCCAAAGGGGCTGAGAGTCCCCAAAGTATCTTGCTTCCAAATCTTTGGGAAGCTAAGAAACAACTGGCTCTGCACAGTGCTCTCACAGCCTACCGGCAACGTGACAGAGAAAGGCCTGTGAGACGCAGTTTCTTGGAAGGCCTGATCTGGCTGAGGTAGAACTTCTGCTCTGGGTGTACTCCATTGGCCTAGGGCTGCCAGGCCCAAAGGGCTGCCTTTATTTCCAAAGTGTGAGAGAGGCCCCAAAGCATCTTGCTTCCTGCTCTCTGGGAAGCTAAAACAACTGGCTCTGCACAGTGCTCTCAAAGCCAACCGGGAACGTCACATACAAAGGCCGGTGAAACGCAGCTTCTTGACAGGCCTTATCTGGCTGAGGTAGAACTTGTGCTCTGGGTGTGCTACTTTGGCCTAGAGCTGCCAGGCACAAAGGCTGCTTTGTTTCCAAAGGGGGAGAGAGGTCCCAAATCATGTTGCTTCCAGCTGTTTTTGAAGCTAAGAAACAACTCGCTCTGCCAGGTACTCTTACAGCCTTCCGGGAACACCTCTTACGAAGGCCCGTGAAAAGCAGCTTCTTGGCAGGCCTGATCTGGCTGAGGTAGAACTTCTGCTCTGGGTGTGCTCCATTGGCCTAGAGCTGAAAGGCCCAAAGGTCAGCCTTGTTGGCAAAGGGGCAGGGAGCCCCCAAAGCATCTTGCTTCCAGCTCTTTGGGAAGCTAAGAAACAACTGGCTCTGCCCAGTGCTCTTACAGCCTAAGAGAAAATCTCTTACCAAGGCCTGTGAAACGCACTTTGTTGGTGGCCTGATCTAGCTGAAGTAGAACTTCTGCTCTGGGTGTGCTCCATTGGCCGAGAGCTGCCTGGCCCAAAGGGCCGCCTTGTTTGCAAAGGGGATGAGAGGCCCCAAAGCATCTTGCTTCCAGCTCTTCGGGAAGCTAAGAAACATCTGGCGTTGCCCAGTGCTCTTACAGCCTACCGGGAACATCTCTTACCAAGGCCTGTGAAACACCGTTTCCTGGCAGGCCTGATTTGGCTGAAGTAGAACTTCTGCTCTGGGTGTGCTCCATTGCCCTAGAGCTGCCAGGCCCAAGGTGCTGCCTTCTTTCCAAAGGGGCAGAGAGGCCCCAAAGCATCTTGCTTCAAGCTCTCTGGGAAGCTAAGAACCAACTCGCTCTGGCCCGTGCTCTTACAGCCTACCGGGAACATGTCTTTGAAAGGCCTGTGAAACGCAGTTTTTTGGCAGGCATGATCTGGCTGAAGTAGAACTCCGGCTCTGGGTGTGCTCCATTGCCCTAGAGCTGCCAGGCCCAAAGTGCTGCCCTGTTTCCAAGGGGCAGAGAGGCCCAATGCATCTTGCTTCCAGCTCTTCGGGAAGCTAAGAAACATCTGGCGTTGCCCAGTGATCTTACAGCCTACCGGGAACATCTCTTACCAAGGCCTGTCAAACGCTGTTTCTTTGCAGGCCTGATCAGGCTGAAGTAGAACTCCTGCTCTGCGTGTGCTCCATTGGCCTAGAGCTTCCCGACCCAAAAGGCTGCCTTGTTCCCAAACGGGCAGAGGGGTCCCAAGCATCTTGCTTCCAGCTTTTCAGGAAGGTAAGAAACAACTGGCTCTGCCCAGTGCTCTTACAGCCTACCGGGAACATCTCTTACCAAGGCCTGTGAAACGCAGTTTCCTGGCAGGCCTGATCTGGCTGAAGTAGAACTTCTGCTCTGGGTGTGCTCCATTGCCCTAGAGCTGCCAGGCCCAAAGGGCTGCCTTGTTTCCAAAGACGGAGAGTGGACCCAAAGCATCTTGCTCCCAGCTCTTCGGGAAGCTAAGAAACAGCTGGCTCTGCCCAGTGCTCTTACAGCCTAAGAGAACATGTCTTTGAAAGGCCTGTGAAACGCAGTTTCTTGGCAGGCCTGACCTGGCTGAAGTAGAACTTCTGTTCTGGTTGTGCTACATAGGCCTAGAGCTACCAGGACCTAAGGGCTGCCTTGTTTCCAAAGGGGGAGAGAGGCCCCAAAGCATCTTGCCTCCAGCACTTTGGGAAGCTAAAAAACCACTGGTTCTGCCCAGTGCTCTCACAGCCTACCGTGAACATCTCTTACCAAGGGCTGTGAAACGCAGTTTCTGGGCAGGACTGATCTGCCTGAAGTAGAACTTCTGCTGTGGGTGTGCTCCATTGGCCTAGAGCTGCCAGGCCCAAACGGCTGCCTTGTGTCCAAAGGGAGAGAGAGGCCCCAAAGCATCTTGCTTCCAGCTCTGTGGGAAGCTAAAGCAACTGGCTCTCCACAGTGCTCTCACAGCCTACCGGGAACATCTCTTACCAAGGCCTGTGAAACGCAGTTTCTTGGCAGGCCTGATCTGGCTGAAGTAGAACTCCTGCTCTGGGCGTGCTACTTTGGCCTAGAGCTGCCAGGCCAAAGGGCCACCTTGTTTCCAAAGGGGCTGAGAGTCCCCAAAGTATCTTGCTTCCAAATCTTTGGGAAGCTAAGAAACAACTGGCTCTGCACAGTGCTCTCACAGCCTACCGGCAACGTGACAGAGAAAGGCCTGTGAGACGCAGTTTCTTGGAAGGCCTGATATGGCTGAGGTAGAACTTCTGCTCTGGGTGTACTCCATTGGCCTAGGGCTGCCAGGCCCAAAGGGCTGCCTTTATTTCCAAAGTGTGAGAGAGGCCCCAAAGCATCTTGCTTCCTGCTCTCTGGGAAGCTAAAACAACTGGCTCTGCACAGTGCTCTCAAAGCCAACCGGGAACGTCACATACAAAGGCCTGTGAAACGCAGCTTCTTGACAGGCCTTATCTGGCTGAGGTAGAACTTGTGCTCTGGGTGTGCTACTTTGGCCTAGAGCTGCCAGGCACAAAGGCTGCTTTGTTTCCAAAGGGGGAGAGAGGCCCCAAATCATGTTGCTTCCAGCTGTTTTTGAAGCTAAGAAACAACTCGCTCTGCCAGGTACTCTTACAGCCTTCCGGGAACACCTCTTACGAAGGCCCGTGAAAAGCAGCTTCTTGGCAGGCCTGATCTGGCTGAGGTAGAACTTCTGCTCTGGGTGTGCTCCATTGGCCTAGAGCTGAAAGGCCCCAAGGTCAGCCTTGTTGGCAAAGGGGCAGGGAACCCCCAAAGCATCTTGCTTCCAGCTCTTTGGGAAGCTAAGAAACAACTGGCTCTGCCCAGTGCTCTTACAGCCTAAGAGAAAATCTCTTACCAAGGCCTGTGAAACGCACTTTGTTGGTGGCCTGATCTAGCTGAAGTAGAACTTCTGCTCTGGGTGTGCTCCATTGGCCGAGAGCTGCCTGGCCCAAAGGGCCGCCTTGTTTGCAAAGGGGATGAGAGGCCCCAAAGCATCTTGCTTCCAGCTCTTCGGGAAGCTAAGAAACATCTGGCGTTGCCCAGTGCTCTTACAGCCTACCGGGAACATCTCTTACCAAGGCCTGTGAAACGCAGTTTGTTGGTGGCCTGAACTGGCCGAAGTAGAACTTCTGCTCTGGGTGTGCTCCACTGGCCTAGAGCTACCTGCCCCAAAGGGCTGCCTTGATTCCAAAGTGAGAGAGTGGCACCAAAGCATCTTGCTTCCAGCTCTTCGGGAAGCTAAGAAACATCTGGCGTTGCCCAGTGCTCTTACAGCCTACCGGGAACATCTCTTACCAAGGCCTGTGAAACGCCGTTTCCTGGCAGGCCTGATTTGGCTGAAGTAGAACTTCTGCTCTGGGTGTGCTCCATTGCCCTAGAGCTGCCAGGCCCAAGGTGCTGCCTTCTTTCCAAAGGGGCAGAGAGGCCCCAAAGCATCTTGCTTCAAGCTCTCTGGGAAGCTAAGAACCAACTCGCTCTGGCCCGTGCTCTTACAGCCTACCGGGAACATGTCTTTGAAAGGCCTGTGAAACGCAGTTTTTTGGCAGACATGATCTGGCTGAAGTAGAACTCCGGCTCTGGGTGTGCTCCATTGCCCTAGAGCTGCCAGGCCCAAAGTGCTGCCCTGTTTCCAAGGGGCAGAGAGGCCCAAAGCATCTTGCTTCCAGCTCTTCGGGAAGCTAAGAAACATCTGGCGTTGCCCAGTGATCTTACAGCCTACCGGGAACATCTCTTACCAAGGCCTGTCAAACGCTGTTTCTTTGCAGGCCTGATCAGGCTGAAGTAGAACTCCTGCTCTGCGTGTGCTCCATTGGCCTAGAGCTTCCCGACCCAAAAGGCTGCCTTGTTCCCAAACGGGCAGAGGGGTCCCAAGCATCTTGCTTCCAGCTTTTCAGGAAGGTAAGAAACAACTGGCTCTGCCCAGTGCTCTTACAGCCTACCGGGAACATCTCTTACCAAGGCCTGTGAAACGCAGTTTCCTGGCAGGCCTGATCTGGCTGAAGTAGAACTTCTGCTCTGGGTGTGCTCCATTGCCCTAGAGCTGCCAGGCCCAAAGGTCTGCCTTGTTTCCAAAGACGGAGAGTGGACCCAAAGCATCTTGCTCCCAGCTCTTCGGGAAGCTAAGAAACAGCTGGCTCGGCCCAGTGCTCTTACAGCCTAAGAGAACATGTCTTTGAAAGGCCTGTGAAACGCAGTTTCTTGGCAGGCCTGACCTGGCTGAAGTAGAACTTCTGTTCTGGTTGTGCTACATAGGCCTAGAGCTACCAGGACCTAAGGGCTGCCTTGTTTCCAAAGGGGGAGAGAGGCCCCAAAGCATCTTGCCTCCAGCACTTTGGGAAGCTAAAAAACAACTGGTTCTGCCCAGTGCTCTCACAGCCTACCGTGAACATCTCTTACCAAGGGCTGTGAAACGCAGTTTCTGGGCAGGACTGATCTGCCTGAAGTAGAACTTCTGCTGTGGGTGTGCTCCATTGGCCTAGAGCTGCCAGGCCCAAACGGCTGCCTTGTGTCCAAAGGGAGAGAGAGGCCCCAAAGCATCTTGCTTCCAGCTCTGTGGGAAGCTAAAGCAACTGGCTCTCCACAGTGCTCTCACAGCCTACCGGGAACATCTCTTACCAAGGCCTGTGAAACGCAGTTTCTTGGCAGGCCTGATCTGGCTGAAGTAGAACTCCTGCTCTGGGCGTGCTACTTTGGCCTAGAGCTGCCAGGCCCAAAGGGCCGCCTTGTTTCCAAAGGGGCTGAGAGTCCCCAAAGTATCTTGCTTCCAAATCTTTGGGAAGCTAAGAAACAACTGGCTCTGCACAGTGCTCTCACAGCCTACCGGCAACGTGACAGAGAAAGGCCTGTGAGACGCAGTTTCTTGGAAGGCCTGATCTGGCTGAGGTAGAACTTCTGCTCTGGGTGTACTCCATTGGCCTAGGGCTGCCAGGCCCAAAGGGCTGCCTTTATTTCCAAAGTGTGAGAGAGGCCCCAAAGCATCTTGCTTCCTGCTCTCTGGGAAGCTAAAACAACTGGCTCTGCACAGTGCTCTCAAAGCCAACCGGGAACGTCACATACAAAGGCCGGTGAAACGCAGCTTCTTGACAGGCCTTATCTGGCTGAGGTAGAACTTGTGCTCTGGGTGTGCTACTTTGGCCTAGAGCTGCCAGGCACAAAGGCTGCTTTGTTTCCAAAGGGGGAGAGAGGTCCCAAATCATGTTGCTTCCAGCTGTTTTTGAAGCTAAGAAACAACTCGCTCTGCCAGGTACTCTTACAGCCTTCCGGGAACACCTCTTACGAAGGCCCGTGAAAAGCAGCTTCTTGGCAGGCCTGATCTGGCTGAGGTAGAACTTCTGCTCTGGGTGTGCTCCATTGGCCTAGAGCTGAAAGGCCCAAAGGTCAGCCTTGTTGGCAAAGGGGCAGGGAGCCCCCAAAGCATCTTGCTTCCAGCTCTTTGGGAAGCTAAGAAACAACTGGCTCTGCCCAGTGCTCTTACAGCCTAAGAGAAAATCTCTTACCAAGGCCTGTGAAACGCACTTTGTTGGTGGCCTGATCTAGCTGAAGTAGAACTTCTGCTCTGGGTGTGCTCCATTGGCCGAGAGCTGCCTGGCCCAAAGGGCCGCCTTGTTTGCAAAGGGGATGAGAGGCCCCAAAGCATCTTGCTTCCAGCTCTTCGGGAAGCTAAGAAACATCTGGCGTTGCCCAGTGCTCTTACAGCCTACCGGGAACATCTCTTACCAAGGCCTGTGAAACACCGTTTCCTGGCAGGCCTGATTTGGCTGAAGTAGAACTTCTGCTCTGGGTGTGCTCCATTGCCCTAGAGCTGCCAGGCCCAAGGTGCTGCCTTCTTTCCAAAGGGGCAGAGAGGCCCCAAAGCATCTTGCTTCAAGCTCTCTGGGAAGCTAAGAACCAACTCGCTCTGGCCCGTGCTCTTACAGCCTACCGGGAACATGTCTTTGAAAGGCCTGTGAAACGCAGTTTTTTGGCAGACATGATCTGGCTGAAGTAGAACTCCGGCTCTGGGTGTGCTCCATTGCCCTAGAGCTGCCAGGCCCAAAGTGCTGCCCTGTTTCCAAGGGGCAGAGAGGCCCAATGCATCTTGCTTCCAGCTCTTCGGGAAGCTAAGAAACATCTGGCGTTGCCCAGTGATCTTACAGCCTACCGGGAACATCTCTTACCAAGGCCTGTCAAACGCTGTTTCTTTGCAGGCCTGATCAGGCTGAAGTAGAACTCCTGCTCTGCGTGTGCTCCATTGGCCTAGAGCTTCCCGACCCAAAAGGCTGCCTTGTTCCCAAACGGGCAGAGGGGTCCCAAGCATCTTGCTTCCAGCTTTTCAGGAAGGTAAGAAACAACTGGCTCTGCCCAGTGCTCTTACAGCCTACCGGGAACATCTCTTACCAAGGCCTGTGAAACGCAGTTTCCTGGCAGGCCTGATCTGGCTGAAGTAGAACTTCTGCTCTGGGTGTGCTCCATTGCCCTAGAGCTGCCAGGCCCAAAGGGCTGCCTTGTTTCCAAAGACGGAGAGTGGACCCAAAGCATCTTGCTCCCAGCTCTTCGGGAAGCTAAGAAACAGCTGGCTCTGCCCAGTGCTCTTACAGCCTAAGAGAACATGTCTTTGAAAGGCCTGTGAAACGCAGTTTCTTGGCAGGCCTGACCTGGCTGAAGTAGAACTTCTGTTCTGGTTGTGCTACATAGGCCTAGAGCTACCAGGACCTAAGGGCTGCCTTGTTTCCAAAGGGGGAGAGAGGCCCCAAAGCATCTTGCCTCCAGCACTTTGGGAAGCTAAAAAACCACTGGTTCTGCCCAGTGCTCTCACAGCCTACCGTGAACATCTCTTACCAAGGGCTGTGAAACGCAGTTTCTGGGCAGGACTGATCTGCCTGAAGTAGAACTTCTGCTGTGGGTGTGCTCCATTGGCCTAGAGCTGCCAGGCCCAAACGGCTGCCTTGTGTCCAAAGGGAGAGAGAGGCCCCAAAGCATCTTGCTTCCAGCTCTGTGGGAAGCTAAAGCAACTGGCTCTCCACAGTGCTCTCACAGCCTACCGGGAACATCTCTTACCAAGGCCTGTGAAACGCAGTTTCTTGGCAGGCCTGATCTGGCTGAAGTAGAACTCCTGCTCTGGGCGTGCTACTTTGGCCTAGAGCTGCCAGGCCAAAGGGCCACCTTGTTTCCAAAGGGGCTGAGAGTCCCCAAAGTATCTTGCTTCCAAATCTTTGGGAAGCTAAGAAACAACTGGCTCTGCACAGTGCTCTCACAGCCTACCGGCAACGTGACAGAGAAAGGCCTGTGAGACGCAGTTTCTTGGAAGGCCTGATATGGCTGAGGTAGAACTTCTGCTCTGGGTGTACTCCATTGGCCTAGGGCTGCCAGGCCCAAAGGGCTGCCTTTATTTCCAAAGTGTGAGAGAGGCCCCAAAGCATCTTGCTTCCTGCTCTCTGGGAAGCTAAAACAACTGGCTCTGCACAGTGCTCTCAAAGCCAACCGGGAACGTCACATACAAAGGCCTGTGAAACGCAGCTTCTTGACAGGCCTTATCTGGCTGAGGTAGAACTTGTGCTCTGGGTGTGCTACTTTGGCCTAGAGCTGCCAGGCACAAAGGCTGCTTTGTTTCCAAAGGGGGAGAGAGGCCCCAAATCATGTTGCTTCCAGCTGTTTTTGAAGCTAAGAAACAACTCGCTCTGCCAGGTACTCTTACAGCCTTCCGGGAACACCTCTTACGAAGGCCCGTGAAAAGCAGCTTCTTGGCAGGCCTGATCTGGCTGAGGTAGAACTTCTGCTCTGGGTGTGCTCCATTGGCCTAGAGCTGAAAGGCCCCAAGGTCAGCCTTGTTGGCAAAGGGGCAGGGAACCCCCAAAGCATCTTGCTTCCAGCTCTTTGGGAAGCTAAGAAACAACTGGCTCTGCCCAGTGCTCTTACAGCCTAAGAGAAAATCTCTTACCAAGGCCTGTGAAACGCACTTTGTTGGTGGCCTGATCTAGCTGAAGTAGAACTTCTGCTCTGGGTGTGCTCCATTGGCCGAGAGCTGCCTGGCCCAAAGGGCCGCCTTGTTTGCAAAGGGGATGAGAGGCCCCAAAGCATCTTGCTTCCAGCTCTTCGGGAAGCTAAGAAACATCTGGCGTTGCCCAGTGCTCTTACAGCCTACCGGGAACATCTCTTACCAAGGCCTGTGAAACGCAGTTTGTTGGTGGCCTGAACTGGCCGAAGTAGAACTTCTGCTCTGGGTGTGCTCCACTGGCCTAGAGCTACCTGCCCCAAAGGGCTGCCTTGATTCCAAAGTGAGAGAGTGGCACCAAAGCATCTTGCTTCCAGCTCTTCGGGAAGCTAAGAAACATCTGGCGTTGCCCAGTGCTCTTACAGCCTACCGGGAACATCTCTTACCAAGGCCTGTGAAACGCCGTTTCCTGGCAGGCCTGATTTGGCTGAAGTAGAACTTCTGCTCTGGGTGTGCTCCATTGCCCTAGAGCTGCCAGGCCCAAGGTGCTGCCTTCTTTCCAAAGGGGCAGAGAGGCCCCAAAGCATCTTGCTTCAAGCTCTCTGGGAAGCTAAGAACCAACTCGCTCTGGCCCGTGCTCTTACAGCCTACCGGGAACATGTCTTTGAAAGGCCTGTGAAACGCAGTTTTTTGGCAGACATGATCTGGCTGAAGTAGAACTCCGGCTCTGGGTGTGCTCCATTGCCCTAGAGCTGCCAGGCCCAAAGTGCTGCCCTGTTTTCAAGGGGCAGAGAGGCCCAAAGCATCTTGCTTCCAGCTCTTCGGGAAGCTAAGAAACATCTGGCGTTGCCCAGTGATCTTACAGCCTACCGGGAACATCTCTTACCAAGGCCTGTCAAACGCTGTTTCTTTGCAGGCCTGATCAGGCTGAAGTAGAACTCCTGCTCTGCGTGTGCTCCATTGGCCTAGAGCTTCCCGACCCAAAAGGCTGCCTTGTTCCCAAACGGGCAGAGGGGTCCCAAGCATCTTGCTTCCAGCTTTTCAGGAAGGTAAGAAACAACTGGCTCTGCCCAGTGCTCTTACAGCCTACCGGGAACATCTCTTACCAAGGCCTGTGAAACGCAGTTTCCTGGCAGGCCTGATCTGGCTGAAGTAGAACTTCTGCTCTGGGTGTGCTCCATTGCCCTAGAGCTGCCAGGCCCAAAGGTCTGCCTTGTTTCCAAAGACGGAGAGTGGACCCAAAGCATCTTGCTCCCAGCTCTTCGGGAAGCTAAGAAACAGCTGGCTCGGCCCAGTGCTCTTACAGCCTAAGAGAACATGTCTTTGAAAGGCCTGTGAAACGCAGTTTCTTGGCAGGCCTGACCTGGCTGAAGTAGAACTTCTGTTCTGGTTGTGCTACATAGGCCTAGAGCTACCAGGACCTAAGGGCTGCCTTGTTTCCAAAGGGGGAGAGAGGCCCCAAAGCATCTTGCCTCCAGCACTTTGGGAAGCTAAAAAACAACTGGTTCTGCCCAGTGCTCTCACAGCCTACCGTGAACATCTCTTACCAAGGGCTGTGAAACGCAGTTTCTGGGCAGGACTGATCTGCCTGAAGTAGAACTTCTGCTGTGGGTGTGCTCCATTGGCCTAGAGCTGCCAGGCCCAAACGGCTGCCTTGTGTCCAAAGGGAGAGAGAGGCCCCAAAGCATCTTGCTTCCAGCTCTGTGGGAAGCTAAAGCAACTGGCTCTCCACAGTGCTCTCACAGCCTACCGGGAACATCTCTTACCAAGGCCTGTGAAACGCAGTTTCTTGGCAGGCCTGATCTGGCTGAAGTAGAACTCCTGCTCTGGGCGTGCTACTTTGGCCTAGAGCTGCCAGGCCCAAAGGGCCGCCTTGTTTCCAAAGGGGCTGAGAGTCCCCAAAGTATCTTGCTTCCAAATCTTCGGAAGCTAAGAAACAACTGGCTCTGCACAGTGCTCTCACAGCCTACCGGCAACGTGACAGAGAAAGGCCTGTGAGACGCAGTTTCTTGGAAGGCCTGATCTGGCTGAGGTAGAACTTCTGCTCTGGGTGTACTCCATTGGCCTAGGGCTGCCAGGCCCAAAGGGCTGCCTTTATTTCCAAAGTCTGAGAGAGGCCCCAAAGCATCTTGCTTCCTGCTCTCTGGGAAGCTAAAACAACTGGCTCTGCACAGTGCTCTCAAAGCCAACCGGGAACGTCACATACAAAGGCCGGTGAAACGCAGCTTCTTGACAGGCCTTATCTGGCTGAGGTAGAACTTGTGCTCTGGGTGTGCTACTTTGGCCTAGAGCTGCCAGGCACAAAGGCTGCTTTGTTTCCAAAGGGGGAGAGAGGTCCCAAATCATGTTGCTTCCAGCTGTTTTTGAAGCTAAGAAACAACTCGCTCTGCCAGGTACTCTTACAGCCTTCCGGGAACACCTCTTACGAAGGCCCGTGAAAAGCAGCTTCTTGGCAGGCCTGATCTGGCTGAGGTAGAACTTCTGCTCTGGGTGTGCTCCATTGGCCTAGAGCTGAAAGGCCCAAAGGTCAGCCTTGTTGGCAAAGGGGCAGGGAGCCCCCAAAGCATCTTGCTTCCAGCTCTTTGGGAAGCTAAGAAACAACTGGCTCTGCCCAGTGCTCTTACAGCCTAAGAGAAAATCTCTTACCAAGGCCTGTGAAACGCACTTTGTTGGTGGCCTGATCTAGCTGAAGTAGAACTTCTGCTCTGGGTGTGCTCCATTGGCCGAGAGCTGCCTGGCCCAAAGGGCCGCCTTGTTTGCAAAGGGGATGAGAGGCCCCAAAGCATCTTGCTTCCAGCTCTTCGGGAAGCTAAGAAACATCTGGCGTTGCCCAGTGCTCTTACAGCCTACCGGGAACATCTCTTACCAAGGCCTGTGAAACACCGTTTCCTGGCAGGCCTGATTTGGCTGAAGTAGAACTTCTGCTCTGGGTGTGCTCCATTGCCCTAGAGCTGCCAGGCCCAAGGTGCTGCCTTCTTTCCAAAGGGGCAGAGAGGCCCCAAAGCATCTTGCTTCAAGCTCTCTGGGAAGCTAAGAACCAACTCGCTCTGGCCCGTGCTCTTACAGCCTACCGGGAACATGTCTTTGAAAGGCCTGTGAAACGCAGTTTTTTGGCAGGCATGATCTGGCTGAAGTAGAACTCCGGCTCTGGGTGTGCTCCATTGCCCTAGAGCTGCCAGGCCCAAAGTGCTGCCCTGTTTCCAAGGGGCAGAGAGGCCCAATGCATCTTGCTTCCAGCTCTTCGGGAAGCTAAGAAACATCTGGCGTTGCCCAGTGATCTTACAGCCTACCGGGAACATCTCTTACCAAGGCCTGTCAAACGCTGTTTCTTTGCAGGCCTGATCAGGCTGAAGTAGAACTCCTGCTCTGCGTGTGCTCCATTGGCCTAGAGCTTCCCGACCCAAAAGGCTGCCTTGTTCCCAAACGGGCAGAGGGGTCCCAAGCATCTTGCTTCCAGCTTTTCAGGAAGGTAAGAAACAACTGGCTCTGCCCAGTGCTCTTACAGCCTACCGGGAACATCTCTTACCAAGGCCTGTGAAACGCAGTTTCCTGGCAGGCCTGATCTGGCTGAAGTAGAACTTCTGCTCTGGGTGTGCTCCATTGCCCTAGAGCTGCCAGGCCCAAAGGGCTGCCTTGTTTCCAAAGACGGAGAGTGGACCCAAAGCATCTTGCTCCCAGCTCTTCGGGAAGCTAAGAAACAGCTGGCTCTGCCCAGTGCTCTTACAGCCTAAGAGAACATGTCTTTGAAAGGCCTGTGAAACGCAGTTTCTTGGCAGGCCTGACCTGGCTGAAGTAGAACTTCTGTTCTGGTTGTGCTACATAGGCCTAGAGCTACCAGGACCTAAGGGCTGCCTTGTTTCCAAAGGGGGAGAGAGGCCCCAAAGCATCTTGCCTCCAGCACTTTGGGAAGCTAAAAAACCACTGGTTCTGCCCAGTGCTCTCACAGCCTACCGTGAACATCTCTTACCAAGGGCTGTGAAACGCAGTTTCTGGGCAGGACTGATCTGCCTGAAGTAGAACTTCTGCTGTGGGTGTGCTCCATTGGCCTAGAGCTGCCAGGCCCAAACGGCTGCCTTGTGTCCAAAGGGAGAGAGAGGCCCCAAAGCATCTTGCTTCCAGCTCTGTGGGAAGCTAAAGCAACTGGCTCTCCACAGTGCTCTCACAGCCTACCGGGAACATCTCTTACCAAGGCCTGTGAAACGCAGTTTCTTGGCAGGCCTGATCTGGCTGAAGTAGAACTCCTGCTCTGGGCGTGCTACTTTGGCCTAGAGCTGCCAGGCCAAAGGGCCACCTTGTTTCCAAAGGGGCTGAGAGTCCCCAAAGTATCTTGCTTCCAAATCTTTGGGAAGCTAAGAAACAACTGGCTCTGCACAGTGCTCTCACAGCCTACCGGCAACGTGACAGAGAAAGGCCTGTGAGACGCAGTTTCTTGGAAGGCCTGATATGGCTGAGGTAGAACTTCTGCTCTGGGTGTACTCCATTGGCCTAGGGCTGCCAGGCCCAAAGGGCTGCCTTTATTTCCAAAGTGTGAGAGAGGCCCCAAAGCATCTTGCTTCCTGCTCTCTGGGAAGCTAAAACAACTGGCTCTGCACAGTGCTCTCAAAGCCAACCGGGAACGTCACATACAAAGGCCTGTGAAACGCAGCTTCTTGACAGGCCTTATCTGGCTGAGGTAGAACTTGTGCTCTGGGTGTGCTACTTTGGCCTAGAGCTGCCAGGCACAAAGGCTGCTTTGTTTCCAAAGGGGGAGAGAGGCCCCAAATCATGTTGCTTCCAGCTGTTTTTGAAGCTAAGAAACAACTCGCTCTGCCAGGTACTCTTACAGCCTTCCGGGAACACCTCTTACGAAGGCCCGTGAAAAGCAGCTTCTTGGCAGGCCTGATCTGGCTGAGGTAGAACTTCTGCTCTGGGTGTGCTCCATTGGCCTAGAGCTGAAAGGCCCCAAGGTCAGCCTTGTTGGCAAAGGGGCAGGGAACCCCCAAAGCATCTTGCTTCCAGCTCTTTGGGAAGCTAAGAAACAACTGGCTCTGCCCAGTGCTCTTACAGCCTAAGAGAAAATCTCTTACCAAGGCCTGTGAAACGCACTTTGTTGGTGGCCTGATCTAGCTGAAGTAGAACTTCTGCTCTGGGTGTGCTCCATTGGCCGAGAGCTGCCTGGCCCAAAGGGCCGCCTTGTTTGCAAAGGGGATGAGAGGCCCCAAAGCATCTTGCTTCCAGCTCTTCGGGAAGCTAAGAAACATCTGGCGTTGCCCAGTGCTCTTACAGCCTACCGGGAACATCTCTTACCAAGGCCTGTGAAACGCAGTTTGTTGGTGGCCTGAACTGGCCGAAGTAGAACTTCTGCTCTGGGTGTGCTCCACTGGCCTAGAGCTACCTGCCCCAAAGGGCTGCCTTGATTCCAAAGTGAGAGAGTGGCACCAAAGCATCTTGCTTCCAGCTCTTCGGGAAGCTAAGAAACATCTGGCGTTGCCCAGTGCTCTTACAGCCTACCGGGAACATCTCTTACCAAGGCCTGTGAAACGCCGTTTCCTGGCAGGCCTGATTTGGCTGAAGTAGAACTTCTGCTCTGGGTGTGCTCCATTGCCCTAGAGCTGCCAGGCCCAAGGTGCTGCCTTCTTTCCAAAGGGGCAGAGAGGCCCCAAAGCATCTTGCTTCAAGCTCTCTGGGAAGCTAAGAACCAACTCGCTCTGGCCCGTGCTCTTACAGCCTACCGGGAACATGTCTTTGAAAGGCCTGTGAAACGCAGTTTTTTGGCAGGCATGATCTGGCTGAAGTAGAACTCCGGCTCTGGGTGTGCTCCATTGCCCTAGAGCTGCCAGGCCCAAAGTGCTGCCCTGTTTCCAAGGGGCAGAGAGGCCCAATGCATCTTGCTTCCAGCTCTTCGGGAAGCTAAGAAACATCTGGCGTTGCCCAGTGATCTTACAGCCTACCGGGAACATCTCTTACCAAGGCCTGTCAAACGCTGTTTCTTTGCAGGCCTGATCAGGCTGAAGTAGAACTCCTGCTCTGCGTGTGCTCCATTGGCCTAGAGCTTCCCGACCCAAAAGGCTGCCTTGTTCCCAAACGGGCAGAGGGGTCCCAAGCATCTTGCTTCCAGCTTTTCAGGAAGGTAAGAAACAACTGGCTCTGCCCAGTGCTCTTACAGCCTACCGGGAACATCTCTTACCAAGGCCTGTGAAACGCAGTTTCCTGGCAGGCCTGATCTGGCTGAAGTAGAACTTCTGCTCTGGGTGTGCTCCATTGCCCTAGAGCTGCCAGGCCCAAAGGGCTGCCTTGTTTCCAAAGACGGAGAGTGGACCCAAAGCATCTTGCTCCCAGCTCTTCGGGAAGCTAAGAAACAGCTGGCTCTGCCCAGTGCTCTTACAGCCTAAGAGAACATGTCTTTGAAAGGCCTGTGAAACGCAGTTTCTTGGCAGGCCTGACCTGGCTGAAGTAGAACTTCTGTTCTGGTTGTGCTACATAGGCCTAGAGCTACCAGGACCTAAGGGCTGCCTTGTTTCCAAAGGGGGAGAGAGGCCCCAAAGCATCTTGCCTCCAGCACTTTGGGAAGCTAAAAAACCACTGGTTCTGCCCAGTGCTCTCACAGCCTACCGTGAACATCTCTTACCAAGGGCTGTGAAACGCAGTTTCTGGGCAGGACTGATCTGCCTGAAGTAGAACTTCTGCTGTGGGTGTGCTCCATTGGCCTAGAGCTGCCAGGCCCAAACGGCTGCCTTGTGTCCAAAGGGAGAGAGAGGCCCCAAAGCATCTTGCTTCCAGCTCTGTGGGAAGCTAAAGCAACTGGCTCTCCACAGTGCTCTCACAGCCTACCGGGAACATCTCTTACCAAGGCCTGTGAAACGCAGTTTCTTGGCAGGCCTGATCTGGCTGAAGTAGAACTCCTGCTCTGGGCGTGCTACTTTGGCCTAGAGCTGCCAGGCCAAAGGGCCACCTTGTTTCCAAAGGGGCTGAGAGTCCCCAAAGTATCTTGCTTCCAAATCTTTGGGAAGCTAAGAAACAACTGGCTCTGCACAGTGCTCTCACAGCCTACCGGCAACGTGACAGAGAAAGGCCTGTGAGACGCAGTTTCTTGGAAGGCCTGATATGGCTGAGGTAGAACTTCTGCTCTGGGTGTACTCCATTGGCCTAGGGCTGCCAGGCCCAAAGGGCTGCCTTTATTTCCAAAGTCTGAGAGAGGCCCCAAAGCATCTTGCTTCCTGCTCTCTGGGAAGCTAAAACAACTGGCTCTGCACAGTGCTCTCAAAGCCAACCGGGAACGTCACATACAAAGGCCGGTGAAACGCAGCTTCTTGACAGGCCTTATCTGGCTGAGGTAGAACTTGTGCTCTGGGTGTGCTACTTTGGCCTAGAGCTGCCAGGCACAAAGGCTGCTTTGTTTCCAAAGGGGGAGAGAGGTCCCAAATCATGTTGCTTCCAGCTGTTTTTGAAGCTAAGAAACAACTCGCTCTGCCAGGTACTCTTACAGCCTTCCGGGAACACCTCTTACGAAGGCCCGTGAAAAGCAGCTTCTTGGCAGGCCTGATCTGGCTGAGGTAGAACTTCTGCTCTGGGTGTGCTCCATTGGCCTAGAGCTGAAAGGCCCAAAGGTCAGCCTTGTTGGCAAAGGGGCAGGGAGCCCCCAAAGCATCTTGCTTCCAGCTCTTTGGGAAGCTAAGAAACAACTGGCTCTGCCCAGTGCTCTTACAGCCTAAGAGAAAATCTCTTACCAAGGCCTGTGAAACGCACTTTGTTGGTGGCCTGATCTAGCTGAAGTAGAACTTCTGCTCTGGGTGTGCTCCATTGGCCGAGAGCTGCCTGGCCCAAAGGGCCGCCTTGTTTGCAAAGGGGATGAGAGGCCCCAAAGCATCTTGCTTCCAGCTCTTCGGGAAGCTAAGAAACATCTGGCGTTGCCCAGTGCTCTTACAGCCTACCGGGAACATCTCTTACCAAGGCCTGTGAAACACCGTTTCCTGGCAGGCCTGATTTGGCTGAAGTAGAACTTCTGCTCTGGGTGTGCTCCATTGCCCTAGAGCTGCCAGGCCCAAGGTGCTGCCTTCTTTCCAAAGGGGCAGAGAGGCCCCAAAGCATCTTGCTTCAAGCTCTCTGGGAAGCTAAGAACCAACTCGCTCTGGCCCGTGCTCTTACAGCCTACCGGGAACATGTCTTTGAAAGGCCTGTGAAACGCAGTTTTTTGGCAGGCATGATCTGGCTGAAGTAGAACTCCGGCTCTGGGTGTGCTCCATTGCCCTAGAGCTGCCAGGCCCAAAGTGCTGCCCTGTTTCCAAGGGGCAGAGAGGCCCAATGCATCTTGCTTCCAGCTCTTCGGGAAGCTAAGAAACATCTGGCGTTGCCCAGTGATCTTACAGCCTACCGGGAACATCTCTTACCAAGGCCTGTCAAACGCTGTTTCTTTGCAGGCCTGATCAGGCTGAAGTAGAACTCCTGCTCTGCGTGTGCTCCATTGGCCTAGAGCTTCCCGACCCAAAAGGCTGCCTTGTTCCCAAACGGGCAGAGGGGTCCCAAGCATCTTGCTTCCAGCTTTTCAGGAAGGTAAGAAACAACTGGCTCTGCCCAGTGCTCTTACAGCCTACCGGGAACATCTCTTACCAAGGCCTGTGAAACGCAGTTTCCTGGCAGGCCTGATCTGGCTGAAGTAGAACTTCTGCTCTGGGTGTGCTCCATTGCCCTAGAGCTGCCAGGCCCAAAGGGCTGCCTTGTTTCCAAAGACGGAGAGTGGACCCAAAGCATCTTGCTCCCAGCTCTTCGGGAAGCTAAGAAACAGCTGGCTCTGCCCAGTGCTCTTACAGCCTAAGAGAACATGTCTTTGAAAGGCCTGTGAAACGCAGTTTCTTGGCAGGCCTGACCTGGCTGAAGTAGAACTTCTGTTCTGGTTGTGCTACATAGGCCTAGAGCTACCAGGACCTAAGGGCTGCCTTGTTTCCAAAGGGGGAGAGAGGCCCCAAAGCATCTTGCCTCCAGCACTTTGGGAAGCTAAAAAACCACTGGTTCTGCCCAGTGCTCTCACAGCCTACCGTGAACATCTCTTACCAAGGGCTGTGAAACGCAGTTTCTGGGCAGGACTGATCTGCCTGAAGTAGAACTTCTGCTGTGGGTGTGCTCCATTGGCCTAGAGCTGCCAGGCCCAAACGGCTGCCTTGTGTCCAAAGGGAGAGAGAGGCCCCAAAGCATCTTGCTTCCAGCTCTGTGGGAAGCTAAAGCAACTGGCTCTCCACAGTGCTCTCACAGCCTACCGGGAACATCTCTTACCAAGGCCTGTGAAACGCAGTTTCTTGGCAGGCCTGATCTGGCTGAAGTAGAACTCCTGCTCTGGGCGTGCTACTTTGGCCTAGAGCTGCCAGGCCAAAGGGCCACCTTGTTTCCAAAGGGGCTGAGAGTCCCCAAAGTATCTTGCTTCCAAATCTTTGGGAAGCTAAGAAACAACTGGCTCTGCACAGTGCTCTCACAGCCTACCGGCAACGTGACAGAGAAAGGCCTGTGAGACGCAGTTTCTTGGAAGGCCTGATATGGCTGAGGTAGAACTTCTGCTCTGGGTGTACTCCATTGGCCTAGGGCTGCCAGGCCCAAAGGGCTGCCTTTATTTCCAAAGTGTGAGAGAGGCCCCAAAGCATCTTGCTTCCTGCTCTCTGGGAAGCTAAAACAACTGGCTCTGCACAGTGCTCTCAAAGCCAACCGGGAACGTCACATACAAAGGCCTGTGAAACGCAGCTTCTTGACAGGCCTTATCTGGCTGAGGTAGAACTTGTGCTCTGGGTGTGCTACTTTGGCCTAGAGCTGCCAGGCACAAAGGCTGCTTTGTTTCCAAAGGGGGAGAGAGGCCCCAAATCATGTTGCTTCCAGCTGTTTTTGAAGCTAAGAAACAACTCGCTCTGCCAGGTACTCTTACAGCCTTCCGGGAACACCTCTTACGAAGGCCCGTGAAAAGCAGCTTCTTGGCAGGCCTGATCTGGCTGAGGTAGAACTTCTGCTCTGGGTGTGCTCCATTGGCCTAGAGCTGAAAGGCCCCAAGGTCAGCCTTGTTGGCAAAGGGGCAGGGAACCCCCAAAGCATCTTGCTTCCAGCTCTTTGGGAAGCTAAGAAACAACTGGCTCTGCCCAGTGCTCTTACAGCCTAAGAGAAAATCTCTTACCAAGGCCTGTGAAACGCACTTTGTTGGTGGCCTGATCTAGCTGAAGTAGAACTTCTGCTCTGGGTGTGCTCCATTGGCCGAGAGCTGCCTGGCCCAAAGGGCCGCCTTGTTTGCAAAGGGGATGAGAGGCCCCAAAGCATCTTGCTTCCAGCTCTTCGGGAAGCTAAGAAACATCTGGCGTTGCCCAGTGCTCTTACAGCCTACCGGGAACATCTCTTACCAAGGCCTGTGAAACGCAGTTTGTTGGTGGCCTGAACTGGCCGAAGTAGAACTTCTGCTCTGGGTGTGCTCCACTGGCCTAGAGCTACCTGCCCCAAAGGGCTGCCTTGATTCCAAAGTGAGAGAGTGGCACCAAAGCATCTTGCTTCCAGCTCTTCGGGAAGCTAAGAAACATCTGGCGTTGCCCAGTGCTCTTACAGCCTACCGGGAACATCTCTTACCAAGGCCTGTGAAACGCCGTTTCCTGGCAGGCCTGATTTGGCTGAAGTAGAACTTCTGCTCTGGGTGTGCTCCATTGCCCTAGAGCTGCCAGGCCCAAGGTGCTGCCTTCTTTCCAAAGGGGCAGAGAGGCCCCAAAGCATCTTGCTTCAAGCTCTCTGGGAAGCTAAGAACCAACTCGCTCTGGCCCGTGCTCTTACAGCCTACCGGGAACATGTCTTTGAAAGGCCTGTGAAACGCAGTTTTTTGGCAGGCATGATCTGGCTGAAGTAGAACTCCGGCTCTGGGTGTGCTCCATTGCCCTAGAGCTGCCAGGCCCAAAGTGCTGCCCTGTTTCCAAGGGGCAGAGAGGCCCAATGCATCTTGCTTCCAGCTCTTCGGGAAGCTAAGAAACATCTGGCGTTGCCCAGTGATCTTACAGCCTACCGGGAACATCTCTTACCAAGGCCTGTCAAACGCTGTTTCTTTGCAGGCCTGATCAGGCTGAAGTAGAACTCCTGCTCTGCGTGTGCTCCATTGGCCTAGAGCTTCCCGACCCAAAAGGCTGCCTTGTTCCCAAACGGGCAGAGGGGTCCCAAGCATCTTGCTTCCAGCTTTTCAGGAAGGTAAGAAACAACTGGCTCTGCCCAGTGCTCTTACAGCCTACCGGGAACATCTCTTACCAAGGCCTGTGAAACGCAGTTTCCTGGCAGGCCTGATCTGGCTGAAGTAGAACTTCTGCTCTGGGTGTGCTCCATTGCCCTAGAGCTGCCAGGCCCAAAGGGCTGCCTTGTTTCCAAAGACGGAGAGTGGACCCAAAGCATCTTGCTCCCAGCTCTTCGGGAAGCTAAGAAACAGCTGGCTCTGCCCAGTGCTCTTACAGCCTAAGAGAACATGTCTTTGAAAGGCCTGTGAAACGCAGTTTCTTGGCAGGCCTGACCTGGCTGAAGTAGAACTTCTGTTCTGGTTGTGCTACATAGGCCTAGAGCTACCAGGACCTAAGGGCTGCCTTGTTTCCAAAGGGGGAGAGAGGCCCCAAAGCATCTTGCCTCCAGCACTTTGGGAAGCTAAAAAACCACTGGTTCTGCCCAGTGCTCTCACAGCCTACCGTGAACATCTCTTACCAAGGGCTGTGAAACGCAGTTTCTGGGCAGGACTGATCTGCCTGAAGTAGAACTTCTGCTGTGGGTGTGCTCCATTGGCCTAGAGCTGCCAGGCCCAAACGGCTGCCTTGTGTCCAAAGGGAGAGAGAGGCCCCAAAGCATCTTGCTTCCAGCTCTGTGGGAAGCTAAAGCAACTGGCTCTCCACAGTGCTCTCACAGCCTACCGGGAACATCTCTTACCAAGGCCTGTGAAACGCAGTTTCTTGGCAGGCCTGATCTGGCTGAAGTAGAACTCCTGCTCTGGGCGTGCTACTTTGGCCTAGAGCTGCCAGGCCAAAGGGCCACCTTGTTTCCAAAGGGGCTGAGAGTCCCCAAAGTATCTTGCTTCCAAATCTTTGGGAAGCTAAGAAACAACTGGCTCTGCACAGTGCTCTCACAGCCTACCGGCAACGTGACAGAGAAAGGCCTGTGAGACGCAGTTTCTTGGAAGGCCTGATATGGCTGAGGTAGAACTTCTGCTCTGGGTGTACTCCATTGGCCTAGGGCTGCCAGGCCCAAAGGGCTGCCTTTATTTCCAAAGTGTGAGAGAGGCCCCAAAGCATCTTGCTTCCTGCTCTCTGGGAAGCTAAAACAACTGGCTCTGCACAGTGCTCTCAAAGCCAACCGGGAACGTCACATACAAAGGCCTGTGAAACGCAGCTTCTTGACAGGCCTTATCTGGCTGAGGTAGAACTTGTGCTCTGGGTGTGCTACTTTGGCCTAGAGCTGCCAGGCACAAAGGCTGCTTTGTTTCCAAAGGGGGAGAGAGGCCCCAAATCATGTTGCTTCCAGCTGTTTTTGAAGCTAAGAAACAACTCGCTCTGCCAGGTACTCTTACAGCCTTCCGGGAACACCTCTTACGAAGGCCCGTGAAAAGCAGCTTCTTGGCAGGCCTGATCTGGCTGAGGTAGAACTTCTGCTCTGGGTGTGCTCCATTGGCCTAGAGCTGAAAGGCCCCAAGGTCAGCCTTGTTGGCAAAGGGGCAGGGAACCCCCAAAGCATCTTGCTTCCAGCTCTTTGGGAAGCTAAGAAACAACTGGCTCTGCCCAGTGCTCTTACAGCCTAAGAGAAAATCTCTTACCAAGGCCTGTGAAACGCACTTTGTTGGTGGCCTGATCTAGCTGAAGTAGAACTTCTGCTCTGGGTGTGCTCCATTGGCCGAGAGCTGCCTGGCCCAAAGGGCCGCCTTGTTTGCAAAGGGGATGAGAGGCCCCAAAGCATCTTGCTTCCAGCTCTTCGGGAAGCTAAGAAACATCTGGCGTTGCCCAGTGCTCTTACAGCCTACCGGGAACATCTCTTACCAAGGCCTGTGAAACACCGTTTCCTGGCAGGCCTGATTTGGCTGAAGTAGAACTTCTGCTCTGGGTGTGCTCCATTGCCCTAGAGCTGCCAGGCCCAAGGTGCTGCCTTCTTTCCAATGGGCAGAGAGGCCCCAAAGCATCTTGCTTCAAGCTCTCTGGGAAGCTAAGAACCAACTCGCTCTGGCCCGTGCTCTTACAGCCTACCGGGAACATGTCTTTGAAAGGCCTGTGAAACGCAGTTTTTTGGCAGGCATGATCTGGCTGAAGTAGAACTCCGGCTCTGGGTGTGCTCCATTGCCCTAGAGCTGCCAGGCCCAAAGTGCTGCCCTGTTTCCAAGGGGCAGAGAGGCCCAATGCATCTTGCTTCCAGCTCTTCGGGAAGCTAAGAAACATCTGGCGTTGCCCAGTGATCTTACAGCCTACCGGGAACATCTCTTACCAAGGCCTGTCAAACGCTGTTTCTTTGCAGGCCTGATCAGGCTGAAGTAGAACTCCTGCTCTGCGTGTGCTCCATTGGCCTAGAGCTTCCCGACCCAAAAGGCTGCCTTGTTCCCAAACGGGCAGAGGGGTCCCAAGCATCTTGCTTCCAGCTTTTCAGGAAGGTAAGAAACAACTGGCTCTGCCCAGTGCTCTTACAGCCTACCGGGAACATCTCTTACCAAGGCCTGTGAAACGCAGTTTCCTGGCAGGCCTGATCTGGCTGAAGTAGAACTTCTGCTCTGGGTGTGCTCCATTGCCCTAGAGCTGCCAGGCCCAAAGGGCTGCCTTGTTTCCAAAGACGGAGAGTGGACCCAAAGCATCTTGCTCCCAGCTCTTCGGGAAGCTAAGAAACAGCTGGCTCTGCCCAGTGCTCTTACAGCCTAAGAGAACATGTCTTTGAAAGGCCTGTGAAACGCAGTTTCTTGGCAGGCCTGACCTGGCTGAAGTAGAACTTCTGTTCTGGTTGTGCTACATAGGCCTAGAGCTACCAGGACCTAAGGGCTGCCTTGTTTCCAAAGGGGGAGAGAGGCCCCAAAGCATCTTGCCTCCAGCACTTTGGGAAGCTAAAAAACCACTGGTTCTGCCCAGTGCTCTCACAGCCTACCGTGAACATCTCTTACCAAGGGCTGTGAAACGCAGTTTCTGGGCAGGACTGATCTGCCTGAAGTAGAACTTCTGCTGTGGGTGTGCTCCATTGGCCTAGAGCTGCCAGGCCCAAACGGCTGCCTTGTGTCCAAAGGGAGAGAGAGGCCCCAAAGCATCTTGCTTCCAGCTCTGTGGGAAGCTAAAGCAACTGGCTCTCCACAGTGCTCTCACAGCCTACCGGGAACATCTCTTACCAAGGCCTGTGAAACGCAGTTTCTTGGCAGGCCTGATCTGGCTGAAGTAGAACTCCTGCTCTGGGCGTGCTACTTTGGCCTAGAGCTGCCAGGCCAAAGGGCCACCTTGTTTCCAAAGGGGCTGAGAGTCCCCAAAGTATCTTGCTTCCAAATCTTTGGGAAGCTAAGAAACAACTGGCTCTGCACAGTGCTCTCACAGCCTACCGGCAACGTGACAGAGAAAGGCCTGTGAGACGCAGTTTCTTGGAAGGCCTGATATGGCTGAGGTAGAACTTCTGCTCTGGGTGTACTCCATTGGCCTAGGGCTGCCAGGCCCAAAGGGCTGCCTTTATTTCCAAAGTGTGAGAGAGGCCCCAAAGCATCTTGCTTCCTGCTCTCTGGGAAGCTAAAACAACTGGCTCTGCACAGTGCTCTCAAAGCCAACCGGGAACGTCACATACAAAGGCCTGTGAAACGCAGCTTCTTGACAGGCCTTATCTGGCTGAGGTAGAACTTGTGCTCTGGGTGTGCTACTTTGGCCTAGAGCTGCCAGGCACAAAGGCTGCTTTGTTTCCAAAGGGGGAGAGAGGCCCCAAATCATGTTGCTTCCAGCTGTTTTTGAAGCTAAGAAACAACTCGCTCTGCCAGGTACTCTTACAGCCTTCCGGGAACACCTCTTACGAAGGCCCGTGAAAAGCAGCTTCTTGGCAGGCCTGATCTGGCTGAGGTAGAACTTCTGCTCTGGGTGTGCTCCATTGGCCTAGAGCTGAAAGGCCCCAAGGTCAGCCTTGTTGGCAAAGGGGCAGGGAACCCCCAAAGCATCTTGCTTCCAGCTCTTTGGGAAGCTAAGAAACAACTGGCTCTGCCCAGTGCTCTTACAGCCTAAGAGAAAATCTCTTACCAAGGCCTGTGAAACGCACTTTGTTGGTGGCCTGATCTAGCTGAAGTAGAACTTCTGCTCTGGGTGTGCTCCATTGGCCGAGAGCTGCCTGGCCCAAAGGGCCGCCTTGTTTGCAAAGGGGATGAGAGGCCCCAAAGCATCTTGCTTCCAGCTCTTCGGGAAGCTAAGAAACATCTGGCGTTGCCCAGTGCTCTTACAGCCTACCGGGAACATCTCTTACCAAGGCCTGTGAAACGCAGTTTGTTGGTGGCCTGAACTGGCCGAAGTAGAACTTCTGCTCTGGGTGTGCTCCACTGGCCTAGAGCTACCTGCCCCAAAGGGCTGCCTTGATTCCAAAGTGAGAGAGTGGCACCAAAGCATCTTGCTTCCAGCTCTTCGGGAAGCTAAGAAACATCTGGCGTTGCCCAGTGCTCTTACAGCCTACCGGGAACATCTCTTACCAAGGCCTGTGAAACGCCGTTTCCTGGCAGGCCTGATTTGGCTGAAGTAGAACTTCTGCTCTGGGTGTGCTCCATTGCCCTAGAGCTGCCAGGCCCAAGGTGCTGCCTTCTTTCCAAAGGGGCAGAGAGGCCCCAAAGCATCTTGCTTCAAGCTCTCTGGGAAGCTAAGAACCAACTCGCTCTGGCCCGTGCTCTTACAGCCTACCGGGAACATGTCTTTGAAAGGCCTGTGAAACGCAGTTTTTTGGCAGGCATGATCTGGCTGAAGTAGAACTCCGGCTCTGGGTGTGCTCCATTGCCCTAGAGCTGCCAGGCCCAAAGTGCTGCCCTGTTTCCAAGGGGCAGAGAGGCCCAATGCATCTTGCTTCCAGCTCTTCGGGAAGCTAAGAAACATCTGGCGTTGCCCAGTGATCTTACAGCCTACCGGGAACATCTCTTACCAAGGCCTGTCAAACGCTGTTTCTTTGCAGGCCTGATCAGGCTGAAGTAGAACTCCTGCTCTGCGTGTGCTCCATTGGCCTAGAGCTTCCCGACCCAAAAGGCTGCCTTGTTCCCAAACGGGCAGAGGGGTCCCAAGCATCTTGCTTCCAGCTTTTCAGGAAGGTAAGAAACAACTGGCTCTGCCCAGTGCTCTTACAGCCTACCGGGAACATCTCTTACCAAGGCCTGTGAAACGCAGTTTCCTGGCAGGCCTGATCTGGCTGAAGTAGAACTTCTGCTCTGGGTGTGCTCCATTGCCCTAGAGCTGCCAGGCCCAAAGGGCTGCCTTGTTTCCAAAGACGGAGAGTGGACCCAAAGCATCTTGCTCCCAGCTCTTCGGGAAGCTAAGAAACAGCTGGCTCTGCCCAGTGCTCTTACAGCCTAAGAGAACATGTCTTTGAAAGGCCTGTGAAACGCAGTTTCTTGGCAGGCCTGACCTGGCTGAAGTAGAACTTCTGTTCTGGTTGTGCTACATAGGCCTAGAGCTACCAGGACCTAAGGGCTGCCTTGTTTCCAAAGGGGGAGAGAGGCCCCAAAGCATCTTGCCTCCAGCACTTTGGGAAGCTAAAAAACCACTGGTTCTGCCCAGTGCTCTCACAGCCTACCGTGAACATCTCTTACCAAGGGCTGTGAAACGCAGTTTCTGGGCAGGACTGATCTGCCTGAAGTAGAACTTCTGCTGTGGGTGTGCTCCATTGGCCTAGAGCTGCCAGGCCCAAACGGCTGCCTTGTGTCCAAAGGGAGAGAGAGGCCCCAAAGCATCTTGCTTCCAGCTCTGTGGGAAGCTAAAGCAACTGGCTCTCCACAGTGCTCTCACAGCCTACCGGGAACATCTCTTACCAAGGCCTGTGAAACGCAGTTTCTTGGCAGGCCTGATCTGGCTGAAGTAGAACTCCTGCTCTGGGCGTGCTACTTTGGCCTAGAGCTGCCAGGCCAAAGGGCCACCTTGTTTCCAAAGGGGCTGAGAGTCCCCAAAGTATCTTGCTTCCAAATCTTTGGGAAGCTAAGAAACAACTGGCTCTGCACAGTGCTCTCACAGCCTACCGGCAACGTGACAGAGAAAGGCCTGTGAGACGCAGTTTCTTGGAAGGCCTGATATGGCTGAGGTAGAACTTCTGCTCTGGGTGTACTCCATTGGCCTAGGGCTGCCAGGCCCAAAGGGCTGCCTTTATTTCCAAAGTGTGAGAGAGGCCCCAAAGCATCTTGCTTCCTGCTCTCTGGGAAGCTAAAACAACTGGCTCTGCACAGTGCTCTCAAAGCCAACCGGGAACGTCACATACAAAGGCCTGTGAAACGCAGCTTCTTGACAGGCCTTATCTGGCTGAGGTAGAACTTGTGCTCTGGGTGTGCTACTTTGGCCTAGAGCTGCCAGGCACAAAGGCTGCTTTGTTTCCAAAGGGGGAGAGAGGCCCCAAATCATGTTGCTTCCAGCTGTTTTTGAAGCTAAGAAACAACTCGCTCTGCCAGGTACTCTTACAGCCTTCCGGGAACACCTCTTACGAAGGCCCGTGAAAAGCAGCTTCTTGGCAGGCCTGATCTGGCTGAGGTAGAACTTCTGCTCTGGGTGTGCTCCATTGGCCTAGAGCTGAAAGGCCCCAAGGTCAGCCTTGTTGGCAAAGGGGCAGGGAACCCCCAAAGCATCTTGCTTCCAGCTCTTTGGGAAGCTAAGAAACAACTGGCTCTGCCCAGTGCTCTTACAGCCTAAGAGAAAATCTCTTACCAAGGCCTGTGAAACGCACTTTGTTGGTGGCCTGATCTAGCTGAAGTAGAACTTCTGCTCTGGGTGTGCTCCATTGGCCGAGAGCTGCCTGGCCCAAAGGGCCGCCTTGTTTGCAAAGGGGATGAGAGGCCCCAAAGCATCTTGCTTCCAGCTCTTCGGGAAGCTAAGAAACATCTGGCGTTGCCCAGTGCTCTTACAGCCTACCGGGAACATCTCTTACCAAGGCCTGTGAAACGCAGTTTGTTGGTGGCCTGAACTGGCCGAAGTAGAACTTCTGCTCTGGGTGTGCTCCACTGGCCTAGAGCTACCTGCCCCAAAGGGCTGCCTTGATTCCAAAGTGAGAGAGTGGCACCAAAGCATCTTGCTTCCAGCTCTTCGGGAAGCTAAGAAACATCTGGCGTTGCCCAGTGCTCTTACAGCCTACCGGGAACATCTCTTACCAAGGCCTGTGAAACGCCGTTTCCTGGCAGGCCTGATTTGGCTGAAGTAGAACTTCTGCTCTGGGTGTGCTCCATTGCCCTAGAGCTGCCAGGCCCAAGGTGCTGCCTTCTTTCCAAAGGGGCAGAGAGGCCCCAAAGCATCTTGCTTCAAGCTCTCTGGGAAGCTAAGAACCAACTCGCTCTGGCCCGTGCTCTTACAGCCTACCGGGAACATGTCTTTGAAAGGCCTGTGAAACGCAGTTTTTTGGCAGACATGATCTGGCTGAAGTAGAACTCCGGCTCTGGGTGTGCTCCATTGCCCTAGAGCTGCCAGGCCCAAAGTGCTGCCCTGTTTTCAAGGGGCAGAGAGGCCCAATGCATCTTGCTTCCAGCTCTTCGGGAAGCTAAGAAACATCTGGCGTTGCCCAGTGATCTTACAGCCTACCGGGAACATCTCTTACCAAGGCCTGTCAAACGCTGTTTCTTTGCAGGCCTGATCAGGCTGAAGTAGAACTCCTGCTCTGCGTGTGCTCCATTGGCCTAGAGCTTCCCGACCCAAAAGGCTGCCTTGTTCCCAAACGGGCAGAGGGGTCCCAAGCATCTTGCTTCCAGCTTTTCAGGAAGGTAAGAAACAACTGGCTCTGCCCAGTGCTCTTACAGCCTACCGGGAACATCTCTTACCAAGGCCTGTGAAACGCAGTTTCCTGGCAGGCCTGATCTGGCTGAAGTAGAACTTCTGCTCTGGGTGTGCTCCATTGCCCTAGAGCTGCCAGGCCCAAAGGGCTGCCTTGTTTCCAAAGACGGAGAGTGGACCCAAAGCATCTTGCTCCCAGCTCTTCGGGAAGCTAAGAAACAGCTGGCTCTGCCCAGTGCTCTTACAGCCTAAGAGAACATGTCTTTGAAAGGCCTGTGAAACGCAGTTTCTTGGCAGGCCTGACCTGGCTGAAGTAGAACTTCTGTTCTGGTTGTGCTACATAGGCCTAGAGCTACCAGGACCTAAGGGCTGCCTTGTTTCCAAAGGGGGAGAGAGGCCCCAAAGCATCTTGCCTCCAGCACTTTGGGAAGCTAAAAAACCACTGGTTCTGCCCAGTGCTCTCACAGCCTACCGTGAACATCTCTTACCAAGGGCTGTGAAACGCAGTTTCTGGGCAGGACTGATCTGCCTGAAGTAGAACTTCTGCTGTGGGTGTGCTCCATTGGCCTAGAGCTGCCAGGCGCAAACGGCTGCCTTGTGTCCAAAGGGAGAGAGAGGCCCCAAAGCATCTTGCTTCCAGCTCTGTGGGAAGCTAAAGCAACTGGCTCTCCACAGTGCTCTCACAGCCTACCGGGAACATCTCTTACCAAGGCCTGTGAAACGCAGTTTCTTGGCAGGCCTGATCTGGCTGAAGTAGAACTCCTGCTCTGGGCGTGCTACTTTGGCCTAGAGCTGCCAGGCCCAAAGGGCCGCCTTGTTTCCAAAGGGGCTGAGAGTCCCCAAAGTATCTTGCTTCCAAATCTTTGGGAAGCTAAGAAACAACTGGCTCTGCACAGTGCTCTCACAGCCTACCGGCAACGTGACAGAGAAAGGCCTGTGAGACGCAGTTTCTTGGAAGGCCTGATCTGGCTGAGGTAGAACTTCTGCTCTGGGTGTACTCCATTGGCCTAGGGCTGCCAGGCCCAAAGGGCTGCCTTTATTTCCAAAGTGTGAGAGAGGCCCCAAAGCATCTTGCTTCCTGCTCTCTGGGAAGCTAAAACAACTGGCTCTGCACAGTGCTCTCAAAGCCAACCGGGAACGTCACATACAAAGGCCGGTGAAACGCAGCTTCTTGACAGGCCTTATCTGGCTGAGGTAGAACTTGTGCTCTGGGTGTGCTACTTTGGCCTAGAGCTGCAAGGCACAAAGGCTGCTTTGTTTCCAAAGGGGGAGAGAGGCCCCAAATCATGTTGCTTCCAGCTGTTTTTGAAGCTAAGAAACAACTCGCTCTGCCAGGTACTCTTACAGCCTTCCGGGAACACCTCTTACGAAGGCCCGTGAAAAGCAGCTTCTTGGCAGGCCTGATCTGGCTGAGGTAGAACTTCTGCTCTGGGTGTGCTCCATTGGCCTAGAGCTGAAAGGCCCAAAGGTCAGCCTTGTTGGCAAAGGGGCAGGGAGCCCCCAAAGCATCTTGCTTCCAGCTCTTTGGGAAGCTAAGAAACAACTGGCTCTGCCCAGTGCTCTTACAGCCTAAGAGAAAATCTCTTACCAAGGCCTGTGAAACGCACTTTGTTGGTGGCCTGAACTGGCCGAAGTAGAACTTCTGCTCTGGGTGTGCTCCACTGGCCTAGAGCTACCTGCCCCAAAGGGCTGCCTTGATTCCAAAGTGAGAGAGTGGCACCAAAGCATCTTGCTTCCAGCTCTTCGGGAAGCTAAGAAACATCTGGCGTTGCCCAGTGCTCTTACAGCCTACCGGGAACATCTCTTACCAAGGCCTGTGAAACGCCGTTTCCTGGCAGGCCTGATTTGGCTGAAGTAGAACTTCTGCTCTGGGTGTGCTCCATTGCCCTAGAGCTGCCAGGCCCAAGGTGCTGCCTTCTTTCCAAAGGGGCAGAGAGGCCCCAAAGCATCTTGCTTCAAGCTCTCTGGGAAGCTAAGAACCAACTCGCTCTGGCCCGTGCTCTTACAGCCTACCGGGAACATGTCTTTGAAAGGCCTGTGAAACGCAGTTTTTTGGCAGGCCTGATTTGGCTGAAGTAGAACTCCGGCTCTGGGTGTGCTCCATTGCCCTAGAGCTGCCAGGCCCAAAGTGCTGCCCTGTTTCCAAGGGGCAGAGAGGCCCAATGCATCTTGCTTCCAGCTCTTCGGGAAGCTAAGAAACATCTGGCGTTGCCCAGTGATCTTACAGCCTACCGGGAACATCTCTTACCAAGGCCTGTCAAACGCTGTTTCTTTGCAGGCCTGATCAGGCTGAAGTAGAACTCCTGCTCTGCGTGTGCTCCATTGGCCTAGAGCTTCCCGACCCAAAAGGCTGCCTTGTTCCCAAACGGGCAGAGGGGTCCCAAGCATCTTGCTTCCAGCTTTTCAGGAAGGTAAGAAACAACTGGCTCTGCCCAGTGCTCTTACAGCCTACCGGGAACATCTCTTACCAAGGCCTGTGAAACGCAGTTTCCTGGCAGGCCTGATCTGGCTGAAGTAGAACTTCTGCTCTGGGTGTGCTCCATTGCCCTAGAGCTGCCAGGCCCAAAGGGCTGCCTTGTTTCCAAAGACGGAGAGTGGACCCAAAGCATCTTGCTCCCAGCTCTTCGGGAAGCTAAGAAACAGCTGGCTCTGCCCAGTGCTCTTACAGCCTAAGAGAACATGTCTTTGAAAGGCCTGTGAAACGCAGTTTCTTGGCAGGCCTGACCTGGCTGAAGTAGAACTTCTGTTCTGGTTGTGCTACATAGGCCTAGAGCTACCAGGACCTAAGGGCTGCCTTGTTTCCAAAGGGGGAGAGAGGCCCCAAAGCATCTTGCCTCCAGCACTTTGGGAAGCTAAAAAACCACTGGTTCTGCCCAGTGCTCTCACAGCCTACCGTGAACATCTCTTACCAAGGGCTGTGAAACGCAGTTTCTGGGCAGGACTGATCTGCCTGAAGTAGAACTTCTGCTGTGGGTGTGCTCCATTGGCCTAGAGCTGCCAGGCCCAAACGGCTGCCTTGTGTCCAAAGGGAGAGAGAGGCCCCAAAGCATCTTGCTTCCAGCTCTGTGGGAAGCTAAAGCAACTGGCTCTCCACAGTGCTCTCACAGCCTACCGGGAACATCTCTTACCAAGGCCTGTGAAACGCAGTTTCTTGGCAGGCCTGATCTGGCTGAAGTAGAACTCCTGCTCTGGGCGTGCTACTTTGGCCTAGAGCTGCCAGGCCAAAGGGCCACCTTGTTTCCAAAGGGGCTGAGAGTCCCCAAAGTATCTTGCTTCCAAATCTTTGGGAAGCTAAGAAACAACTGGCTCTGCACAGTGCTCTCACAGCCTACCGGCAACGTGACAGAGAAAGGCCTGTGAGACGCAGTTTCTTGGAAGGCCTGATATGGCTGAGGTAGAACTTCTGCTCTGGGTGTACTCCATTGGCCTAGGGCTGCCAGGCCCAAAGGGCTGCCTTTATTTCCAAAGTGTGAGAGAGGCCCCAAAGCATCTTGCTTCCTGCTCTCTGGGAAGCTAAAACAACTGGCTCTGCACAGTGCTCTCAAAGCCAACCGGGAACGTCACATACAAAGGCCTGTGAAACGCAGCTTCTTGACAGGCCTTATCTGGCTGAGGTAGAACTTGTGCTCTGGGTGTGCTACTTTGGCCTAGAGCTGCCAGGCACAAAGGCTGCTTTGTTTCCAAAGGGGGAGAGAGGCCCCAAATCATGTTGCTTCCAGCTGTTTTTGAAGCTAAGAAACAACTCGCTCTGCCAGGTACTCTTACAGCCTTCCGGGAACACCTCTTACGAAGGCCCGTGAAAAGCAGCTTCTTGGCAGGCCTGATCTGGCTGAGGTAGAACTTCTGCTCTGGGTGTGCTCCATTGGCCTAGAGCTGAAAGGCCCCAAGGTCAGCCTTGTTGGCAAAGGGGCAGGGAACCCCCAAAGCATCTTGCTTCCAGCTCTTTGGGAAGCTAAGAAACAACTGGCTCTGCCCAGTGCTCTTACAGCCTAAGAGAAAATCTCTTACCAAGGCCTGTGAAACGCACTTTGTTGGTGGCCTGATCTAGCTGAAGTAGAACTTCTGCTCTGGGTGTGCTCCATTGGCCGAGAGCTGCCTGGCCCAAAGGGCCGCCTTGTCTGCAAAGGGGATGAGAGGCCCCAAAGCATCTTGCTTCCAGCTCTTCGGGAAGCTAAGAAACATCTGGCGTTGCCCAGTGCTCTTACAGCCTACCGGGAACATCTCTTACCAAGGCCTGTGAAACGCAGTTTGTTGGTGGCCTGAACTGGCCGAAGTAGAACTTCTGCTCTGGGTGTGCTCCACTGGCCTAGAGCTACCTGCCCCAAAGGGCTGCCTTGATTCCAAAGTGAGAGAGTGGCACCAAAGCATCTTGCTTCCAGCTCTTCGGGAAGCTAAGAAACATCTGGCGTTGCCCAGTGCTCTTACAGCCTACCGGGAACATCTCTTACCAAGGCCTGTGAAACGCCGTTTCCTGGCAGGCCTGATTTGGCTGAAGTAGAACTTCTGCTCTGGGTGTGCTCCATTGCCCTAGAGCTGCCAGGCCCAAGGTGCTGCCTTCTTTCCAAAGGGGCAGAGAGGCCCCAAAGCATCTTGCTTCAAGCTCTCTGGGAAGCTAAGAACCAACTCGCTCTGGCCCGTGCTCTTACAGCCTACCGGGAACATGTCTTTGAAAGGCCTGTGAAACGCAGTTTTTTGGCAGACATGATCTGGCTGAAGTAGAACTCCGGCTCTGGGTGTGCTCCATTGCCCTAGAGCTGCCAGGCCCAACGTGCTGCCCTGTTTTCAAGGGGCAGAGAGGCCCAATGCATCTTGCTTCCAGCTCTTCGGGAAGCTAAGAAACATCTGGCGTTGCCCAGTGATCTTACAGCCTACCGGGAACATCTCTTACCAAGGCCTGTCAAACGCTGTTTCTTTGCAGGCCTGATCAGGCTGAAGTAGAACTCCTGCTCTGCGTGTGCTCCATTGGCCTAGAGCTTCCCGACCCAAAAGGCTGCCTTGTTCCCAAACGGGCAGAGGGGTCCCAAGCATCTTGCTTCCAGCTTTTCAGGAAGGTAAGAAACAACTGGCTCTGCCCAGTGCTCTTACAGCCTACCGGGAACATCTCTTACCAAGGCCTGTGAAACGCAGTTTCCTGGCAGGCCTGATCTGGCTGAAGTTGAACTTCTGCTCTGGGTGTGCTCCATTGCCCTAGAGCTGCCAGGCCCAAAGGGCTGCCTTGTTTCCAAAGACGGAGAGTGGACCCAAAGCATCTTGCTCCCAGCTCTTCGGGAAGCTAAGAAACAGCTGGCTCTGCCCAGTGCTCTTACAGCCTAAGAGAACATGTCTTTGAAAGGCCTGTGAAACGCAGTTTCTTGGCAGGCCTGACCTGGCTGAAGTAGAACTTCTGTTCTGGTTGTGCTACATAGGCCTAGAGCTACCAGGACCTAAGGGCTGCCTTGTTTCCAAAGGGGGAGAGAGGCCCCAAAGCATCTTGCCTCCAGCACTTTGGGAAGCTAAAAAACCACTGGTTCTGCCCAGTGCTCTCACAGCCTACCGTGAACATCTCTTACCAAGGGCTGTGAAACGCAGTTTCTGGGCAGGACTGATCTGCCTGAAGTAGAACTTCTGCTGTGGGTGTGCTCCATTGGCCTAGAGCTGCCAGGCGCAAACGGCTGCCTTGTGTCCAAAGGGAGAGAGAGGCCCCAAAGCATCTTGCTTCCAGCTCTGTGGGAAGCTAAAGCAACTGGCTCTCCACAGTGCTCTCACAGCCTACCGGGAACATCTCTTACCAAGGCCTGTGAAACGCAGTTTCTTGGCAGGCCTGATCTGGCTGAAGTAGAACTCCTGCTCTGGGCGTGCTACTTTGGCCTAGAGCTGCCAGGCCCAAAGGGCCGCCTTGTTTCCAAAGGGGCTGAGAGTCCCCAAAGTATCTTGCTTCCAAATCTTTGGGAAGCTAAGAAACAACTGGCTCTGCACAGTGCTCTCACAGCCTACCGGCAACGTGACAGAGAAAGGCCTGTGAGACGCAGTTTCTTGGAAGGCCTGATCTGGCTGAGGTAGAACTTCTGCTCTGGGTGTACTCCATTGGCCTAGGGCTGCCAGGCCCAAAGGGCTGCCTTTATTTCCAAAGTGTGAGAGAGGCCCCAAAGCATCTTGCTTCCTGCTCTCTGGGAAGCTAAAACAACTGGCTCTGCACAGTGCTCTCAAAGCCAACCGGGAACGTCACATACAAAGGCCGGTGAAACGCAGCTTCTTGACAGGCCTTATCTGGCTGAGGTAGAACTTGTGCTCTGGGTGTGCTACTTTGGCCTAGAGCTGCAAGGCACAAAGGCTGCTTTGTTTCCAAAGGGGGAGAGAGGCCCCAAATCATGTTGCTTCCAGCTGTTTTTGAAGCTAAGAAACAACTCGCTCTGCCAGGTACTCTTACAGCCTTCCGGGAACACCTCTTACGAAGGCCCGTGAAAAGCAGCTTCTTGGCAGGCCTGATCTGGCTGAGGTAGAACTTCTGCTCTGGGTGTGCTCCATTGGCCTAGAGCTGAAAGGCCCAAAGGTCAGCCTTGTTGGCAAAGGGGCAGGGAGCCCCCAAAGCATCTTGCTTCCAGCTCTTTGGGAAGCTAAGAAACAACTGGCTCTGCCCAGTGCTCTTACAGCCTAAGAGAAAATCTCTTACCAAGGCCTGTGAAACGCACTTTGTTGGTGGCCTGATCTAGCTGAAGTAGAACTTCTGCTCTGGGTGTGCTCCATTGGCCGAGAGCTGCCTGGCCCAAAGGGCCGCCTTGTTTGCAAAGGGGATGAGAGGCCCCAAAGCATCTTGCTTCCAGCTCTTCGGGAAGCTAAGAAACATCTGGCGTTGCCCAGTGCTCTTACAGCCTACCGGGAACATCTCTTACCAAGGCCTGTGAAACGCAGTTTGTTGGTGGCCTGAACTGGCCGAAGTAGAACTTCTGCTCTGGGTGTGCTCCACTGGCCTAGAGCTACCTGCCCCAAAGGGCTGCCTTGATTCCAAAGTGAGAGAGTGGCACCAAAGCATCTTGCTTCCAGCTCTTCGGGAAGCTAAGAAACATCTGGCGTTGCCCAGTGCTCTTACAGCCTACCGGGAACATCTCTTACCAAGGCCTGTGAAACGCCGTTTCCTGGCAGGCCTGATTTGGCTGAAGTAGAACTTCTGCTCTGGGTGTGCTCCATTGCCCTAGAGCTGCCATGCCCAAGGTGCTGCCTTCTTTCCAAAGGGGCAGAGAGGCCCCAAAGCATCTTGCTTCCAGCTCTCTGGGAAGCTAAGAACCATCTTGCTCTGGCCCGTGCTCTTACAGCCTACCGGGAACATGTCTTTGAAAGGCCTGTGAAACGCAGTTTCTTGGCAGGCCTCATCGGGCTGAAGTGGAACTCCGGCTCTGGGTGTGCTCCATTGCCCTAGAGCTGCCAGGCCACAAGTGCTGCCCTGTTTCCAAGGGGCAGAGAGGCCCAAAGCATCTTGCTTCCCGGTCTTTGCGAAGCTAAGAAACAACTGGCTCTGCCCAGTGCTCTTACACCTACCGGGAACATCTCTTACCAAGGCCTGTCAAACGCTGTTTCTTTGCAGGCCTGATCAGGCTGAAGTAGAACTCCTGCTCTGCGTGTGCTCCATTGGCCTAGAGCTTCCCGACCCAAAAGGCTGCCTTGTTCCCAAACGGGCAGAGGGGTCCCAAGCATCTTGCTTCCAGCTTTTCAGGAAGGTAAGAAACAACTGGCTCTGCCCAGTGCTCTTACAGCCTACCGGGAACATCTCTTACCAAGGCCTGTGAAACGCAGTTTCCTGGCAGGCCTGATCTGGCTGAAGTAGAACTTCTGCTCTGGGTGTGCTCCATTGCCCTAGAGCTGCCAGGCCCAAAGGGCTGCCTTGTTTCCAAAGACGGAGAGTGGACCCAAAGCATCTTGCTCCCAGCTCTTCGGGAAGCTAAGAAACAGCTGGCTCTGCCCAGTGCTCTTACAGCCTAAGAGAACATGTCTTTGAAAGGCCTGTGAAACGCAGTTTCTTGGCAGGCCTGACCTGGCTGAAGTAGAACTTCTGTTCTGGTTGTGCTACATAGGCCTAGAGCTACCAGGACCTAAGGGCTGCCTTGTTTCCAAAGGGGGAGAGAGGCCCCAAAGCATCTTGCCTCCAGCACTTTGGGAAGCTAAAAAACAACTGGTTCTGCCCAGTGCTCTCACAGCCTACCGTGAACATCTCTTACCAAGGGCTGTGAAACGCAGTTTCTGGGCAGGACTGATCTGCCTGAAGTAGAACTTCTGCTGTGGGTGTGCTCCATTGGCCTAGAGCTGCCAGGCCCAAACGGCTGCCTTGTGTCCAAAGGGAGAGAGAGGCCCCAAAGCATCTTGCTTCCAGCTCTGTGGGAAGCTAAAGCAACTGGCTCTCCACAGTGCTCTCACAGCCTACCGGGAACATCTCTTACCAAGGCCTGTGAAACGCAGTTTCTTGGCAGGCCTGATCTGGCTGAAGTAGAACTCCTGCTCTGGGCGTGCTACTTTGGCCTAGAGCTGCCAGGCCCAAAGGGCCTCCTTGTTTCCAAAGGGGCTGAGAGTCCCCAAAGTATCTTGCTTCCAAATCTTTGGGAAGCTAAGAAACAACTGGCTCTGCACAGTGCTCTCACAGCCTACCGGCAACGTGACAGAGAAAGGCCTGTGAGACGCAGTTTCTTGGAAGGCCTGATCTGGCTGAGGTAGAACTTCTGCTCTGGGTGTACTCCATTGGCCTAGGGCTGCCAGGCCCAAAGGGCTGCCTTTATTTCCAAAGTCTGAGAGAGGCCCCAAAGCATCTTGCTTCCTGCTCTCTGGGAAGCTAAAACAACTGGCTCTGCACAGTGCTCTCAAAGCCAACCGGGAACGTCACATACAAAGGCCGGTGAAACGCAGCTTCTTGACAGGCCTTATCTGGCTGAGGTAGAACTTGTGCTCTGGGTGTGCTACTTTGGCCTAGAGCTGCCAGGCACAAAGGCTGCTTTGTTTCCAAAGGGGGAGAGAGGCCCCAAATCATGTTGCTTCCAGCTGTTTTTGAAGCTAAGAAACAACTCGCTCTGCCAGGTACTCTTACAGCCTTCCGGGAACACCTCTTACGAAGGCCCGTGAAAAGCAGCTTCTTGGCAGGCCTGATCTGGCTGAGGTAGAACTTCTGCTCTGGGTGTGCTCCATTGGCCTAGAGCTGAAAGGCCCCAAGGTCAGCCTTGTTGGCAAAGGGGCAGGGAGCCCCCAAAGCATCTTGCTTCCAGCTCTTTGGGAAGCTAAGAAACAACTGGCTCTGCCCAGTGCTCTTACAGCCTAAGAGAAAATCTCTTACCAAGGCCTGTGAAACGCCCTTTGTTGGTGGCCTGATCTAGCTGAAGTAGAACTTCTGCTCTGGGTGTGCTCCATTGGCCGAGAGCTGCCTGGCCCAAAGGGCCGCCTTGTTTGCAAAGGGGATGAGAGGCCCCAAAGCATCTTGCTTCCAGCTCTTCGGGAAGCTAAGAAACATCTGGCGTTGCCCAGTGCTCTTACAGCCTACCGGGAACATCTCTTACCAAGGCCTGTGAAACGCAGTTTCCTGGCAGGCCTGATCTGGCTGAAGTAGAACTTCTGCTCTGGGTGTGCTCCATTGCCCTAGAGCTGCCAGGCCCAAAGGGCTGCCTTGTTTCCAAAGACGGAGAGTGGACCCAAAGCATCTTGCTCCCAGCTCTTCGGGAAGCTAAGAAACAGCTGGCTCTGCCCAGTGCTCTTACAGCCTAAGAGAACATGTCTTTGAAAGGCCTGTGAAACGCAGTTTCTTGGCAGGCCTGACCTGGCTGAAATAGAACTTCTGTTCTGGTTGTGCTACATAGGCCTAGAGCTACCAGGACCTAAGGGCTGCCTTGTTTCCAAAGGGGGAGAGAGGCCCCAAAGCATCTTGCCTCCAGCACTTTGGGAAGCTAAAAAACAACTGGTTCTGCCCAGTGCTCTCACAGCCTACCGTGAACATCTCTTACCAAGGGCTGTGAAACGCAGTTTCTGGGCAGGACTGATCTGCCTGAAGTAGAACTTCTGCTGTGGGTGTGCTCCATTGGCCTAGAGCTGCCAGGCCCAAACGGCTGCCTTGTGTCCAAAGGGAGAGAGAGGCCCCAAAGCATCTTGCTTCCAGCTCTGTGGGAAGCTAAAGCAACTGGCTCTCCACAGTGCTCTCACAGCCTACCGGGAACATCTCTTACCAAGGCCTGTGAAACGCAGTTTCTTGGCAGGCCTGATCTGGCTGAAGTAGAACTCCTGCTCTGGGCGTGCTACTTTGGCCTAGAGCTGCCAGGCCCAAAGGGCCGCCTTGTTTCCAAAGGGGCTGAGAGTCCCCAAAGTATCTTGCTTCCAAATCTTTGGGAAGCTAAGAAACAACTGGCTCTGCACAGTGCTCTCACAGCCTACCGGCAACGTGACAGAGAAAGGCCTGTGAGACGCAGTTTCTTGGAAGGCCTGATCTGGCTGAGGTAGAACTTCTGCTCTGGGTGTACTCCATTGGCCTAGGGCTGCCAGGCCCAAAGGGCTGCCTTTATTTCCAAAGTGTGAGAGAGGCCCCAAAGCATCTTGCTTCCTGCTCTCTGGGAAGCTAAAACAACTGGCTCTGCACAGTGCTCTCAAAGCCAACCGGGAACGTCACATACAAAGGCCGGTGAAACGCAGCTTCTTGACAGGCCTTATCTGGCTGAGGTAGAACTTGTGCTCTGGGTGTGCTACTTTGGCCTAGAGCTGCCAGGCACAAAGGCTGCTTTGTTTCCAAAGGGGGAGAGAGGCCCCAAATCATGTTGCTTCCAGCTGTTTTTGAAGCTAAGAAACAACTCGCTCTGCCAGGTACTCTTACAGCCTTCCGGGAACACCTCTTACGAAGGCCCGTGAAAAGCAGCTTCTTGGCAGGCCTGATCTGGCTGAGGTAGAACTTCTGCTCTGGGTGTGCTCCATTGGCCTAGAGCTGAAAGGCCCAAAGGTCAGCCTTGTTGGCAAAGGGGCAGGGAGCCCCCAAAGCATCTTGCTTCCAGCTCTTTGGGAAGCTAAGAAACAACTGGCTCTGCCCAGTGCTCTTACAGCCTAAGAGAAAATCTCTTACCAAGGCCTGTGAAACGCACTTTGTTGGTGGCCTGATCTAGCTGAAGTAGAACTTCTGCTCTGTGTGTGCTCCATTGGCCTAGAGCTGCCTGGCCCAAAGGGCCGCCTTGTTTGCAAAGGGGATGAGAGGCCCCAAAGCATCTTGCTTCCAGCTCTTCGGGAAGCTAAGAAACATCTGGCGTTGCCCAGTGCTCTTACAGCCTACCGGGAACATCTCTTACCAAGGCCTGTGAAACGCAGTTTGTTGGCGGCCTGAACTGGCCGAAGTAGAAATTCTGTTCTGGATGTGCTCCACTGGGCTAGAGCTACCTGCCCCAAAGGGCTGCCTTGATTCCAAAGTGAGAGAGTGGCACCAAAGCATCTTGCTTCCAGCTCTTCGGGAAGCTAAGAAACATTTGGCGTTGCCCAGTGCTCTTACAGCCTACCGGGAACATCTCTTACCAAGGCCTGTGAAACGCCGTTTCCTGGCAGGCCTGATTTGGCTGAAGTAGAACTTCTGCTCTGGGTGTGCTCCATTGCCCTAGAGCTGCCATGCCCAAGGTGCTGCCTTCTTTCCAAAGGGGCAGAGAGGCCCCAAAGCATCTTGCTTCCAGCTCTCTGGGAAGCTAAGAACCATCTTGCTCTGGCCCGTGCTCTTACAGCCTACCGGGAACATGTCTTTGAAAGGCCTGTGAAACGCAGTTTCTTGGCAGGCCTCATCGGGCTGAAGTAGAACTCCGGCTCTGGGTGTGCTCCATTGCCCTAGAGCTGCCAGGCCACAAGTGCTGCCCTGTTTCCAAGGGGCAGAGAGGCCCAAAGCATCTTGCTTCCCGGTCTTTGCGAAGCTAAGAAACAACTGGCTCTGCCCAGTGCTCTTACACCTACCGGGAACATCTCTTACCAAGGCCTGTCAAACGCTGTTTCTTTGCAGGCCTGATCAGGCTGAAGTAGAACTCCTGCTCTGCGTGTGCTCCATTGGCCTAGAGCTTCCCGACCCAAAAGGCTGCCTTGTTCCCAAACGGGCAGAGGGGTCCCAAGCATCTTGCTTCCAGCTTTTCAGGAAGGTAAGAAACAACTGGCTCTGCCCAGTGCTCTTACAGCCTACCGGGAACATCTCTTACCAAGGCCTGTGAAACGCAGTTTCCTGGCAGGCCTGATCTGGCTGAAGTAGAACTTCTGCTCTGGGTGTGCTCCATTGCCCTAGAGCTGCCAGGCCCAAAGGGCTGCCTTGTTTCCAAAGACGGAGAGTGGACCCAAAGCATCTTGCTCCCAGCTCTTCGGGAAGCTAAGAAACAGCTGGCTCGGCCCAGTGCTCTTACAGCCTAAGAGAACATGTCTTTGAAAGGCCTGTGAAACGCAGTTTCTTGGCAGGCCTGACCTGGCTGAAGTAGAACTTCTGTTCTGGTTGTGCTACATAGGCCTAGAGCTACCAGGACCTAAGGGCTGCCTTGTTTCCAAAGGGGGAGAGAGGCCCCAAAGCATCTTGCCTCCAGCACTTTGGGAAGCTAAAAAACAACTGGTTCTGCCCAGTGCTCTCACAGCCTACCGTGAACATCTCTTACCAAGGGCTGTGAAACGCAGTTTCTGGGCAGGACTGATCTGCCTGAAGTAGAACTTCTGCTGTGGGTGTGCTCCATTGGCCTAGAGCTGCCAGGCCCAAACGGCTGCCTTGTGTCCAAAGGGAGAGAGAGGCCCCAAAGCATCTTGCTTCCAGCTCTGTGGGAAGCTAAAGCAACTGGCTCTCCACAGTGCTCTCACAGCCTACCGGGAACATCTCTTACCAAGGCCTGTGAAACGCAGTTTCTTGGCAGGCCTGATCTGGCTGAAGTAGAACTCCTGCTCTGGGCGTGCTACTTTGGCCTAGAGCTGCCAGGCCCAAAGGGCCGCCTTGTTTCCAAAGGGGCTGAGAGTCCCCAAAGTATCTTGCTTCCAAATCTTTGGGAAGCTAAGAAACAACTGGCTCTGCACAGTGCTCTCACAGCCTACCGGCAACGTGACAGAGAAAGGCCTGTGAGACGCAGTTTCTTGGAAGGCCTGATCTGGCTGAGGTAGAACTTCTGCTCTGGGTGTACTCCATTGGCCTAGGGCTGCCAGGCCCAAAGGGCTGCCTTTATTTCCAAAGTCTGAGAGAGGCCCCAAAGCATCTTGCTTCCTGCTCTCTGGGAAGCTAAAACAACTGGCTCTGCACAGTGCTCTCAAAGCCAACCGGGAACGTCACATACAAAGGCCGGTGAAACGCAGCTTCTTGACAGGCCTTATCTGGCTGAGGTAGAACTTGTGCTCTGGGTGTGCTACTTTGGCCTAGAGCTGCCAGGCACAAAGGCTGCTTTGTTTCCAAAGGGGGAGAGAGGCCCCAAATCATGTTGCTTCCAGCTGTTTTTGAAGCTAAGAAACAACTCGCTCTGCCAGGTACTCTTACAGCCTTCCGGGAACACCTCTTACGAAGGCCCGTGAAAAGCAGCTTCTTGGCAGGCCTGATCTGGCTGAGGTAGAACTTCTGCTCTGGGTGTGCTCCATTGGCCTAGAGCTGAAAGGCCCCAAGGTCAGCCTTGTTGGCAAAGGGGCAGGGAGCCCCCAAAGCATCTTGCTTCCAGCTCTTTGGGAAGCTAAGAAACAACTGGCTCTGCCCAGTGCTCTTACAGCCTAAGAGAAAATCTCTTACCAAGGCCTGTGAAACGCACTTTGTTGGTGGCCTGATCTAGCTGAAGTAGAACTTCTGCTCTGGGTGTGCTCCATTGGCCGAGAGCTGCCTGGCCCAAAGGGCCGCCTTGTTTGCAAAGGGGATGAGAGGCCCCAAAGCATCTTGCTTCCAGCTCTTCGGGAAGCTAAGAAACATCTGGCGTTGCCCAGTGCTCTTACAGCCTACCGGGAACATCTCTTACCAAGGCCTGTGAAACGCAGTTTCCTGGCAGGCCTGATCTGGCTGAAGTAGAACTTCTGCTCTGGGTGTGCTCCATTGCCCTAGAGCTGCCAGGCCCAAAGGGCTGCCTTGTTTCCAAAGACGGAGAGTGGACCCAAAGCATCTTGCTCCCAGCTCTTCGGGAAGCTAAGAAACAGCTGGCTCTGCCCAGTGCTCTTACAGCCTAAGAGAACATGTCTTTGAAAGGCCTGTGAAACGCAGTTTCTTGGCAGGCCTGACCTGGCTGAAATAGAACTTCTGTTCTGGTTGTGCTACATAGGCCTAGAGCTACCAGGACCTAAGGGCTGCCTTGTTTCCAAAGGGGGAGAGAGGCCCCAAAGCATCTTGCCTCCAGCACTTTGGGAAGCTAAAAAACAACTGGTTCTGCCCAGTGCTCTCACAGCCTACCGTGAACATCTCTTACCAAGGGCTGTGAAACGCAGTTTCTGGGCAGGACTGATCTGCCTGAAGTAGAACTTCTGCTGTGGGTGTGCTCCATTGGCCTAGAGCTGCCAGGCCCAAACGGCTGCCTTGTGTCCAAAGGGAGAGAGAGGCCCCAAAGCATCTTGCTTCCAGCTCTGTGGGAAGCTAAAGCAACTGGCTCTCCACAGTGCTCTCACAGCCTACCGGGAACATCTCTTACCAAGGCCTGTGAAACGCAGTTTCTTGGCAGGCCTGATCTGGCTGAAGTAGAACTCCTGCTCTGGGCGTGCTACTTTGGCCTAGAGCTGCCAGGCCCAAAGGGCCGCCTTGTTTCCAAAGGGGCTGAGAGTCCCCAAAGTATCTTGCTTCCAAATCTTTGGGAAGCTAAGAAACAACTGGCTCTGCACAGTGCTCTCACAGCCTACCGGCAACGTGACAGAGAAAGGCCTGTGAGACGCAGTTTCTTGGAAGGCCTGATCTGGCTGAGGTAGAACTTCTGCTCTGGGTGTACTCCATTGGCCTAGGGCTGCCAGGCCCAAAGGGCTGCCTTTATTTCCAAAGTGTGAGAGAGGCCCCAAAGCATCTTGCTTCCTGCTCTCTGGGAAGCTAAAACAACTGGCTCTGCACAGTGCTCTCAAAGCCAACCGGGAACGTCACATACAAAGGCCGGTGAAACGCAGCTTCTTGACAGGCCTTATCTGGCTGAGGTAGAACTTGTGCTCTGGGTGTGCTACTTTGGCCTAGAGCTGCCAGGCACAAAGGCTGCTTTGTTTCCAAAGGGGGAGAGAGGCCCCAAATCATGTTGCTTCCAGCTGTTTTTGAAGCTAAGAAACAACTCGCTCTGCCAGGTACTCTTACAGCCTTCCGGGAACACCTCTTACGAAGGCCCGTGAAAAGCAGCTTCTTGGCAGGCCTGATCTGGCTGAGGTAGAACTTCTGCTCTGGGTGTGCTCCATTGGCCTAGAGCTGAAAGGCCCCAAGGTCAGCCTTGTTGGCAAAGGGGCAGGGAGCCCCCAAAGCATCTTGCTTCCAGCTCTTTGGGAAGCTAAGAAACAACTGGCTCTGCCCAGTGCTCTTACAGCCTAAGAGAAAATCTCTTACCAAGGCCTGTGAAACGCACTTTGTTGGTGGCCTGATCTAGCTGAAGTAGAACTTCTGCTCTGGGTGTGCTCCATTGGCCGAGAGCTGCCTGGCCCAAAGGGCCGCCTTGTTTGCAAAGGGGATGAGAGGCCCCAAAGCATCTTGCTTCCAGCTCTTCGGGAAGCTAAGAAACATCTGGCGATGCCCAGTGCTCTTACAGCCTACCGGGAACATCTCTTACCAAGGCCTGTGAAACGCAGTTTGTTGGCGGCCTGAACTGACCGAAGTAGAACTTCTGCTCTGGATGTGCTCCACTGGCCTAGAGCTACCTGCCCCAAAGGGCTGCCTTGATTCCAAAGTGAGAGAGTGGCACCAAAGCATCTTGCTTCCAGCTCTTCGGGAAGCTAAGAAACATCTGGCGTTGCCCAGTGCTCTTACAGCCTACCGGGAACATCTCTTACCAAGGCCTGTGAAACGCCGTTTCCTGGCAGGCCTGATTTGGCTGAAGTAGAACTTCTGCTCTGGGTGTGCTCCATTGCCCTAGAGCTGCCAGGCCCAAGGTGCTGCCTTCTTTCCTAAGGGGCAGAGAGGCCCCAAAGCATCTTGCTTCCAGCTCTCTGGGAAGCTAAGAACCAACTCTCTCTGGCCCGTGCTCTTACAGCCTACCGGGAACATCTCTTACCAAGGCCTGTGAAACGCCGTTTCCTGGCAGGCCTGATTTGGCTGAAGTAGAACTTCTGCTCTGGGTGTGCTCCATTGCCCTAGAGCTGCCAGGCCCAAGGTGCTGCCTTCTTTCCTAAGGGGCAGAGAGGCCCCAAAGCATCTTGCTTCCAGCTCTCTGGGAAGCTAAGAACCAACTCTCTCTGGCCCGTGCTCTTACAGCCTACCGGGAACATGTCTTTGAAAGGCCTGTGAAACGCAGTTTCTTGGCAGGCATGATCTGGCTGAAGTAGAACTCCGGCTCTGGGTGTGCTCCATTGCCCTAGAGCTGCCAGGCCCAAAGTGCTGCCCTGTTTCCAAGGGGCAGAGAGGCCCAAAGCATCTTGCTTCCAGCTCTTCGGGAAGCTAAGAAACATCTGGCGTTGCCCAGTGATCTTACAGCCTACCGGGAACATCTCTTACCAAGGCCTGTCAAACGCTGTTTCTTTGCAGGCCTGATCAGGCTGAAGTAGAACTCCTGCTCTGCGTGTGCTCCATTGGCCTAGAGCTTCCCGACCCAAAAGGCTGCCTTGTTCCCAAACGGGCAGAGGGGTCCCAAGCATCTTGCTTCCAGCTTTTCAGGAAGGTAAGAAACAACTGGCTCTGCCCAGTGCTCTTACAGCCTACCGGGAACATCTCTTACCAAGGCCTGTGAAACGCAGTTTCCTGGCAGGCCTGATCTGGCTGAAGTAGAACTTCTGCTCTGGGTGTGCTCCATTGCCCTAGAGCTGCCAGGCCCAAAGGGCTGCCTTGTTTCCAAAGACGGAGAGTGGACCCAAAGCATCTTGCTCCCAGCTCTTCGGGAAGCTAAGAAACAGCTGGCTCGGCCCAGTGCTCTTACAGCCTAAGAGAACATGTCTTTGAAAGGCCTGTGAAACGCAGTTTCTTGGCAGGCCTGACCTGGCTGAAGTAGAACTTCTGTTCTGGTTGTGCTACATAGGCCTAGAGCTACCAGGACCTAAGGGCTGCCTTGTTTCCAAAGGGGGAGAGAGGCCCCAAAGCATCTTGCCTCCAGCACTTTGGGAAGCTAAAAAACAACTGGTTCTGCCCAGTGCTCTCACAGCCTACCGTGAACATCTCTTACCAAGGGCTGTGAAACGCAGTTTCTGGGCAGGACTGATCTGCCTGAAGTAGAACTTCTGCTGTGGGTGTGCTCCATTGGCCTAGAGCTGCCAGGCCCAAACGGCTGCCTTGTGTCCAAAGGGAGAGAGAGGCCCCAAAGCATCTTGCTTCCAGCTCTGTGGGAAGCTAAAGCAACTGGCTCTCCACAGTGCTCTCACAGCCTACCGGGAACATCTCTTACCAAGGCCTGTGAAACGCAGTTTCTTGGCAGGCCTGATCTGGCTGAAGTAGAACTCCTGCTCTGGGCGTGCTACTTTGGCCTAGAGCTGCCAGGCCCAAAGGGCCGCCTTGTTTCCAAAGGGGCTGAGAGTCCCCAAAGTATCTTGCTTCCAAATCTTTGGGAAGCTAAGAAACAACTGGCTCTGCACAGTGCTCTCACAGCCTACCGGCAACGTGACAGAGAAAGGCCTGTGAGACGCAGTTTCTTGGAAGGCCTGATCTGGCTGAGGTAGAACTTCTGCTCTGGGTGTACTCCATTGGCCTAGGGCTGCCAGGCCCAAAGGGCTGCCTTTATTTCCAAAGTGTGAGAGAGGCCCCAAAGCATCTTGCTTCCTGCTCTCTGGGAAGCTAAAACAACTGGCTCTGCACAGTGCTCTCAAAGCCAACCGGGAACGTCACATACAAAGGCCGGTGAAACGCAGCTTCTTGACAGGCCTTATCTGGCTGAGGTAGAACTTGTGCTCTGGGTGTGCTACTTTGGCCTAGAGCTGCCAGGCACAAAGGCTGCTTTGTTTCCAAAGGGGGAGAGAGGCCCCAAATCATGTTGCTTCCAGCTGTTTTTGAAGCTAAGAAACAACTCGCTCTGCCAGGTACTCTTACAGCCTTCCGGGAACACCTCTTACGAAGGCCCGTGAAAAGCAGCTTCTTGGCAGGCCTGATCTGGCTGAGGTAGAACTTCTGCTCTGGGTGTGCTCCATTGGCCTAGAGCTGAAAGGCCCCAAGGTCAGCCTTGTTGGCAAAGGGGCAGGGAGCCCCCAAAGCATCTTGCTTCCAGCTCTTTGGGAAGCTAAGAAACAACTGGCTCTGCCCAGTGCTCTTACAGCCTAAGAGAAAATCTCTTACCAAGGCCTGTGAAACGCACTTTGTTGGTGGCCTGATCTAGCTGAAGTAGAACTTCTGCTCTGGGTGTGCTCCATTGGCCGAGAGCTGCCTGGCCCAAAGGGCCGCCTTGTTTGCAAAGGGGATGAGAGGCCCCAAAGCATCTTGCTTCCAGCTCTTCGGGAAGCTAAGAAACATCTGGCGTTGCCCAGTGCTCTTACAGCCTACCGGGAACATCTCTTACCAAGGCCTGTGAAACGCAGTTTGTTGGTGGCCTGAACTGGCCGAAGTAGAACTTCTGCTCTGGGTGTGCTCCACTGGCCTAGAGCTACCTGCCCCAAAGGGCTGCCTTGATTCCAAAGTGAGAGAGTGGCACCAAAGCATCTTGCTTCCAGCTCTTCGGGAAGCTAAGAAACATCTGGCGTTGCCCAGTGCTCTTACAGCCTACCGGGAACATCTCTTACCAAGGCCTGTGAAACGCCGTTTCCTGGCAGGCCTGATTTGGCTGAAGTAGAACTTCTGCTCTGGGTGTGCTCCATTGCCCTAGAGCTGCCAGGCCCAAGGTGCTGCCTTCTTTCCAAAGGGGCAGAGAGGCCCCAAAGCATCTTGCTTCAAGCTCTCTGGGAAGCTAAGAACCAACTCGCTCTGGCCCGTGCTCTTACAGCCTACCGGGAACATGTCTTTGAAAGGCCTGTGAAACGCAGTTTTTTGGCAGACATGATCTGGCTGAAGTAGAACTCCGGCTCTGGGTGTGCTCCATTGCCCTAGAGCTGCCAGGCCCAAAGTGCTGCCCTGTTTTCAAGGGGCAGAGAGGCCCAATGCATCTTGCTTCCAGCTCTTCGGGAAGCTAAGAAACATCTGGCGTTGCCCAGTGATCTTACAGCCTACCGGGAACATCTCTTACCAAGGCCTGTCAAACGCTGTTTCTTTGCAGGCCTGATCAGGCTGAAGTAGAACTCCTGCTCTGCGTGTGCTCCATTGGCCTAGAGCTTCCCGACCCAAAAGGCTGCCTTGTTCCCAAACGGGCAGAGGGGTCCCAAGCATCTTGCTTCCAGCTTTTCAGGAAGGTAAGAAACAACTGGCTCTGCCCAGTGCTCTTACAGCCTACCGGGAACATCTCTTACCAAGGCCTGTGAAACGCAGTTTCCTGGCAGGCCTGATCTGGCTGAAGTTGAACTTCTGCTCTGGGTGTGCTCCATTGCCCTAGAGCTGCCAGGCCCAAAGGGCTGCCTTGTTTCCAAAGACGGAGAGTGGACCCAAAGCATCTTGCTCCCAGCTCTTCGGGAAGCTAAGAAACAGCTGGCTCTGCCCAGTGCTCTTACAGCCTAAGAGAACATGTCTTTGAAAGGCCTGTGAAACGCAGTTTCTTGGCAGGCCTGACCTGGCTGAAGTAGAACTTCTGTTCTGGTTGTGCTACATAGGCCTAGAGCTACCAGGACCTAAGGGCTGCCTTGTTTCCAAAGGGGGAGAGAGGCCCCAAAGCATCTTGCCTCCAGCACTTTGGGAAGCTAAAAAACAACTGGTTCTGCCCAGTGCTCTCACAGCCTACCGTGAACATCTCTTACCAAGGGCTGTGAAACGCAGTTTCTGGGCAGGACTGATCTGCCTGAAGTAGAACTTCTGCTGTGGGTGTGCTCCATTGGCCTAGAGCTGCCAGGCCCAAACGGCTGCCTTGTGTCCAAAGGGAGAGAGAGGCCCCAAAGCATCTTGCTTCCAGCTCTGTGGGAAGCTAAAGCAACTGGCTCTCCACAGTGCTCTCACAGCCTACCGGGAACATCTCTTACCAAGGCCTGTGAAACGCAGTTTCTTGGCAGGCCTGATCTGGCTGAAGTAGAACTCCTGCTCTGGGCGTGCTACTTTGGCCTAGAGCTGCCAGGCCCAAAGGGCCGCCTTGTTTCCAAAGGGGCTGAGAGTCCCCAAAGTATCTTGCTTCCAAATCTTTGGGAAGCTAAGAAACAACTGGCTCTGCACAGTGCTCTCACAGCCTACCGGCAACGTGACAGAGAAAGGCCTGTGAGACGCAGTTTCTTGGAAGGCCTGATCTGGCTGAGGTAGAACTTCTGCTCTGGGTGTACTCCATTGGCCTAGGGCTGCCAGGCCCAAAGGGCTGCCTTTATTTCCAAAGTGTGAGAGAGGCCCCAAAGCATCTTGCTTCCTGCTCTCTGGGAAGCTAAAACAACTGGCTCTGCACAGTGCTCTCAAAGCCAACCGGGAACGTCACATACAAAGGCCGGTGAAACGCAGCTTCTTGACAGGCCTTATCTGGCTGAGGTAGAACTTGTGCTCTGGGTGTGCTACTTTGGCCTAGAGCTGCCAGGCACAAAGGCTGCTTTGTTTCCAAAGGGGGAGAGAGGCCCCAAATCATGTTGCTTCCAGCTGTTTTTGAAGCTAAGAAACAACTCGCTCTGCCAGGTACTCTTACAGCCTTCCGGGAACACCTCTTACGAAGGCCCGTGAAAAGCAGCTTCTTGGCAGGCCTGATCTGGCTGAGGTAGAACTTCTGCTCTGGGTGTGCTCCATTGGCCTATAGCTGAAAGGCCCAAAGGTCAGCCTTGTTGGCAAAGGGGCAGGGAGCCCCCAAAGCATCTTGCTTCCAGCTCTTTGGGAAGCTAAGAAACAACTGGCTCTGCCCAGTGCTCTTACAGCCTAAGAGAAAATCTCTTACCAAGGCCTGTGAAACGCACTTTGTTGGTGGCCTGATCTAGCTGAAGTAGAACTTCTGCTCTGGGTGTGCTCCATTGGCCGAGAGCTGCCTGGCCCAAAGGGCCGCCTTGTTTGCAAAGGGGATGAGAGGCCCCAAAGCATCTTGCTTCCAGCTCTTCGGGAAGCTAAGAAACATCTGGCGTTGCCCAGTGCTCTTACAGCCTACCGGGAACATCTCTTACCAAGGCCTGTGAAACGCAGTTTGTTGGCGGCCTGAACTGGCCGAAGTAGAACTTCTGCTCTGGATGTGCTCCACTGGCCTAGAGCTACCTGCCCCAAAGGGCTGCCTTGATTCCAAAGTGAGAGAGTGGCACCAAAGCATCTTGCTTCCAGCTCTTCGGGAAGCTAAGAAACATCTGGCGTTGCCCAGTGCTCTTACAGCCTACCGGGAACATCTCTTACCAAGGCCTGTGAAACGCCGTTTCCTGGCAGGCCTGATTTGGCTGAAGTAGAACTTCTGCTCTGGGTGTGCTCCATTGCCCTAGAGCTGCCAGGCCCAAGGTGCTGCCTTCTTTCCTAAGGGGCAGAGAGGCCCCAAAGCATCTTGCTTCCAGCTCTCTGGGAAGCTAAGAACCAACTCGCTCTGGCCCGTGCTCTTACAGCCTACCGGGAACATGTCTTTGAAAGGCCTGTGAAACGCAGTTTCTTGGCAGGCATGATCTGGCTGAAGTAGAACTCCGGCTCTGGGTGTGCTCCATTGCCCTAGAGCTGCCAGGCCCAAAGTGCTGCCCTGTTTCCAAGGGGCAGAGAGGCCCAATGCATCTTGCTTCCAGCTCTTCGGGAAGCTAAGAAACATCTGGCGTTGCCCAGTGATCTTACAGCCTACCGGGAACATCTCTTACCAAGGCCTGTCAAACGCTGTTTCTTTTCAGGCCTGATCAGGCTGAAGTAGAACTCCTGCTCTGCGTGTGCTCCATTGGCCTAGAGCTTCCCGACCCAAAAGGCTGCCTTGTTCCCAAACGGGCAGAGGGGTCCCAAGCATCTTGCTTCCAGCTTTTCAGGAAGGTAAGAAACAACTGGCTCTGCCCAGTGCTCTTACAGCCTACCGGGAACATCTCTTACCAAGGCCTGTGAAACGCAGTTTCCTGGCAGGCCTGATCTGGCTGAAGTAGAACTTCTGCTCTGGGTGTGCTCCATTGCCCTAGAGCTGCCAGGCCCAAAGGGCTGCCTTGTTTCCAAAGACGGAGAGTGGACCCAAAGCATCTTGCTCCCAGCTCTTCGGGAAGCTAAGAAACAGCTGGCTCTGCCCAGTGCTCTTACAGCCTAAGAGAACATGTCTTTGAAAGGCCTGTGAAACGCAGTTTCTTGGCAGGCCTGACCTGGCTGAAGTAGAACTTCTGTTCTGGTTGTGCTACATAGGCCTAGAGCTACCAGGACCTAAGGGCTGCCTTGTTTCCAAAGGGGGAGAGAGGCCCCAAAGCATCTTGCCTCCAGCACTTTGGGAAGCTAAAAAACAACTGGTTCTGCCCAGTGCTCTCACAGCCTACCGTGAACATCTCTTACCAAGGGCTGTGAAACGCAGTTTCTGGGCAGGACTGATCTGCCTGAAGTAGAACTTCTGCTGTGGGTGTGCTCCATTGGCCTAGAGCTGCCAGGCCCAAACGGCTGCCTTGTGTCCAAAGGGAGAGAGAGGCCCCAAAGCATCTTGCTTCCAGCTCTGTGGGAAGCTAAAGCAACTGGCTCTCCACAGTGCTCTCACAGCCTACCGGGAACATCTCTTACCAAGGCCTGTGAAACGCAGTCTCTTGGCAGGCCTGATCTGGCTGAAGTAGAACTCCTGCTCTGGGCGTGCTACTTTGGCCTAGAGCTGCCAGGCCCAAAGGGCCGCCTTGTTTCCAAAGGGGCTGAGAGTCCCCAAAGTATCTTGCTTCCAAATCTTTGGGAAGCTAAGAAACAACTGGCTCTGCACAGTGCTCTCACAGCCTACCGGCAACGTGACAGAGAAAGGCCTGTGAGACGCAGTTTCTTGGAAGGCCTGATATGGCTGAGGTAGAACTTCTGCTCTGGGTGTACTCCATTGGCCTAGGGCTGCCAGGCCCAAAGGGCTGCCTTTATTTCCAAAGTGTGAGAGAGGCCCCAAAGCATCTTGCTTCCTGCTCTCTGGGAAGCTAAAACAACTGGCTCTGCACAGTGCTCTCAAAGCCAACCGGGAACGTCACATACAAAGGCCGGTGAAACGCAGCTTCTTGACAGGCCTTATCTGGCTGAGGTAGAACTTGTGCTCTGGGTGTGCTACTTTGGCCTAGAGCTGCCAGGCACAAAGGCTGCTTTGTTTCCAAAGGGGGAGAGAGGCCCCAAATCATGTTGCTTCCAGCTGTTTTTGAAGCTAAGAAACAACTCGCTCTGCCAGGTACTCTTACAGCCTTCCGGGAACACCTCTTACGAAGGCCCGTGAAAAGCAGCTTCTTGGCAGGCCTGATCTGGCTGAGGTAGAACTTCTGCTCTGGGTGTGCTCCATTGGCCTAGAGCTGAAAGGCCCCAAGGTCAGCCTTGTTGGCAAAGGGGCAGGGAACCCCCAAAGCATCTTGCTTCCAGCTCTTAGGGAAGCTAAGAAACAACTGGCTCTGCCCAGTGCTCTTACAGCCTAAGAGAAAATCTCTTACCAAGGCCTGTGAAACGCACTTTGTTGGTGGCCTGATCTAGCTGAAGTAGAACTTCTGCTCTGGGTGTGCTCCATTGGCCGAGAGCTGCCTGGCCCAAAGGGCCGCCTTGTTTGCAAAGGGGATGAGAGGCCCCAAAGCATCTTGCTTCCAGCTCTTCGGGAAGCTAAGAAACATCTGGCGTTGCCCAGTGCTCTTACAGCCTACCGGGAACATCTCTTACCAAGGCCTGTGAAACGCAGTTTGTTGGTGGCCTGAACTGGCCGAAGTAGAACTTCTGCTCTGGGTGTGCTCCACTGGCCTAGAGCTACCTGCCCCAAAGGGCTGCCTTGATTCCAAAGTGAGAGAGTGGCACCAAAGCATCTTGCTTCCAGCTCTTCGGGAAGCTAAGAAACATCTGGCGTTGCCCAGTGCTCTTACAGCCTACCGGGAACATCTCTTACCAAGGCCTGTGAAACGCCGTTTCCTGGCAGGCCTGATTTGGCTGAAGTAGAACTTCTGCTCTGGGTGTGCTCCATTGCCCTAGAGCTGCCAGGCCTAAGGTGCTGCCTTCTTTCCAAAGGGGCAGAGAGGCCCCAAAGCATCTTGCTTCAAGCTCTCTGGGAAGCTAAGAACCAACTCGCTCTGGCCCGTGCTCTTACAGCCTACCGGGAACATGTCTTTGAAAGGCCTGTGAAACGCAGTTTTTTGGCAGGCATGATCTGGCTGAAGTAGAACTCCGGCTCTGGGTGTGCTCCATTGCCCTAGAGCTGCCAGGCCCAAAGTGCTGCCCTGTTTCCAAGGGGCAGAGAGGCCCAATGCATCTTGCTTCCAGCTCTTCGGGAAGCTAAGAAACATCTGGCGTTGCCCAGTGATCTTACAGCCTACCGGGAACATCTCTTACCAAGGCCTGTCAAACGCTGTTTCTTTGCAGGCCTGATCAGGCTGAAGTAGAACTCCTGCTCTGCGTGTGCTCCATTGGCCTAGAGCTTCCCGACCCAAAAGGCTGCCTTGTTCCCAAACGGGCAGAGGGGTCCCAAGCATCTTGCTTCCAGCTTTTCAGGAAGGTAAGAAACAACTGGCTCTGCCCAGTGCTCTTACAGCCTACCGGGAACATCTCTTACCAAGGCCTGTGAAACGCAGTTTCCTGGCAGGCCTGATCTGGCTGAAGTTGAACTTCTGCTCTGGGTGTGCTCCATTGCCCTAGAGCTGCCAGGCCCAAAGGGCTGCCTTGTTTCCAAAGACGGAGAGTGGACCCAAAGCATCTTGCTCCCAGCTCTTCGGGAAGCTAAGAAACAGCTGGCTCTGCCCAGTGCTCTTATAGCCTAAGAGAACATGTCTTTGAAAGGCCTGTGAAACGCAGTTTCTTGGCAGGCCTGACCTGGCTGAAGTAGAACTTCTGTTCTGGTTGTGCTACATAGGCCTAGAGCTACCAGGACCTAAGGGCTGCCTTGTTTCCAAAGGGGGAGAGAGGCCCCAAAGCATCTTGCCTCCAGCACTTTGGGAAGCTAAAAAACAACTGGTTCTGCCCAGTGCTCTCACAGCCTACCGTGAACATCTCTTACCAAGGGCTGTGAAACGCAGTTTCTGGGCAGGACTGATCTGCCTGAAGTAGAACTTCTGCTGTGGGTGTGCTCCATTGGCCTAGAGCTGCCAGGCCCAAACGGCTGCCTTGTGTCCAAAGGGAGAGAGAGGCCCCAAAGCATCTTGCTTCCAGCTCTGTGGGAAGCTAAAGCAACTGGCTCTCCACAGTGCTCTCACAGCCTACCGGGAACATCTCTTACCAAGGCCTGTGAAACGCAGTTTCTTGGCAGGCCTGATCTGGCTGAAGTAGAACTCCTGCTCTGGGCGTGCTACTTTGGCCTAGAGCTGCCAGGCCCAAAGGGCCGCCTTGTTTCCAAAGGGGCTGAGAGTCCCCAAAGTATCTTGCTTCCAAATCTTTGGGAAGCTAAGAAACAACTGGCTCTGCACAGTGCTCTCACAGCCTACCGGCAACGTGACAGAGAAAGGCCTGTGAGACGCAGTTTCTTGGAAGGCCTGATCTGGCTGAGGTAGAACTTCTGCTCTGGGTGTACTCCATTGGCCTAGGGCTGCCAGGCCCAAAGGGCTGCCTTTATTTCCAAAGTGTGAGAGAGGCCCCAAAGCATCTTGCTTCCTGCTCTCTGGGAAGCTAAAACAACTGGCTCTGCACAGTGCTCTCAAAGCCAACCGGGAACGTCACATACAAAGGCCGGTGAAACGCAGCTTCTTGACAGGCCTTATCTGGCTGAGGTAGAACTTGTGCTCTGGGTGTGCTACTTTGGCCTAGAGCTGCCAGGCACAAAGGCTGCTTTGTTTCCAAAGGGGGAGAGAGGCCCCAAATCATGTTGCTTCCAGCTGTTTTTGAAGCTAAGAAACAACTCGCTCTGCCAGGTACTCTTACAGCCTTCCGGGAACACCTCTTACGAAGGCCCGTGAAAAGCAGCTTCTTGGCAGGCCTGATCTGGCTGAGGTAGAACTTCTGCTCTGGGTGTGCTCCATTGGCCTAGAGCTGAAAGGCCCCAAGGTCAGCCTTGTTGGCAAAGGGGCAGGGAACCCCCAAAGCATCTTGCTTCCAGCTCTTCGGGAAGCTAAGAAACAACTGGCTCTGCCCAGTGCTCTTACAGCCTAAGAGAAAATCTCTTACCAAGGCCTGTGAAACGCACTTTGTTGGTGGCCTGATCTAGCTGAAGTAGAACTTCTGCTCTGGGTGTGCTCCATTGGCCGAGAGCTGCCTGGCCCAAAGGGCCGCCTTGTTTGCAAAGGGGATGAGAGGCCCCAAAGCATCTTGCTTCCAGCTCTTCGGGAAGCTAAGAAACATCTGGCATTGCCCAGTGCTCTTACAGCCTACCGGGAACATCTCTTACCAAGGCCTGTGAAACGCAGTTTGTTGGTGGCCTGAACTGGCCGAAGTAGAACTTCTGCTCTGGGTGTGCTCCACTGGCCTAGAGCTACCTGCCCCAAAGGGCTGCCTTGATTCCAAAGTGAGAGAGTGGCACCAAAGCATCTTGCTTCCAGCTCTTCGGGAAGCTAAGAAACATCTGGCGTTGCCCAGTGCTCTTACAGCCTACCGGGAACATCTCTTACCAAGGCCTGTGAAACGCCGTTTCCTGGCAGGCCTGATTTGGCTGAAGTAGAACTTCTGCTCTGGGTGTGCTCCATTGCCCTAGAGCTTCCATGCCCAAGGTGCTGCCTTCTTTCCAAAGGGGCAGAGAGGCCCCAAAGCATCTTGCTTCCAGCTCTCTGGGAAGCTAAGAACCATCTTGCTCTGGCCCGTGCTCTTACAGCCTACCGGGAACATGTCTTTGAAAGGCCTGTGAAACGCAGTTTCTTGGCAGGCCTCATCGGGCTGAAGTAGAACTCCGGCTCTGGGTGTGCTCCATTGCCCTAGAGCTGCCAGGCCCAAAGTGCTGCCCTGTTTCCAAGGGGCAGAGAGGCCCAAAGCATCTTGCTTCCCGGTCTTTGCGAAGCTAAGAAACAACTGGCTCTGCCCAGTGCTCTTACACCTACCGGGAACATCTCTTACCAAGGCCTGTCAAACGCTGTTTCTTTGCAGGCCTGATCAGGCTGAAGTAGAACTCCTGCTCTGCGTGTGCTCCATTGGCCTAGAGCTTCCCGACCCAAAAGGCTGCCTTGTTCCCAAACGGGCAGAGGGGTCCCAAGCATCTTGCTTCCAGCTTTTCAGGAAGGTAAGAAACAACTGGCTCTGCCCAGTGCTCTTACAGCCTACCGGGAACATCTCTTACCAAGGCCTGTGAAACGCAGTTTCCTGGCAGGCCTGATCTGGCTGAAGTAGAACTTCTGCTCTGGGTGTGCTCCATTGCCCTAGAGCTGCCAGGCCCAAAGGTCTGCCTTGTTTCCAAACGGAGAGTGGACCCAAAGCATCTTGCTCCCAGCTCTTCGGGAAGCTAAGAAACAGCTGGCTCGGCCCAGTGCTCTTACAGCCTAAGAGAACATGTCTTTGAAAGGCCTGTGAAACGCAGTTTCTTGGCAGGCCTGACCTGGCTGAAGTAGAACTTCTGTTCTGGTTGTGCTACATAGGCCTAGAGCTACCAGGACCTAAGGGCTGCCTTGTTTCCAAAGGGGGAGAGAGGCCCCAAAGCATCTTGCCTCCAGCACTTTGGGAAGCTAAAAAACAACTGGTTCTGCCCAGTGCTCTCACAGCCTACCGTGAACATCTCTTACCAAGGGCTGTGAAACGCAGTTTCTGGGCAGGACTGATCTGCCTGAAGTAGAACTTCTGCTGTGGGTGTGCTCCATTGGCCTAGAGCTGCCAGGCCCAAACGGCTGCCTTGTGTCCAAAGGGAGAGAGAGGCCCCAAAGCATCTTGCTTCCAGCTCTGTGGGAAGCTAAAGCAACTGGCTCTCCACAGTGCTCTCACAGCCTACCGGGAACATCTCTTACCAAGGCCTGTGAAACGCAGTTTCTTGGCAGGCCTGATCTGGCTGAAGTAGAACTCCTGCTCTGGGCGTGCTACTTTGGCCTAGAGCTGCCAGGCCCAAAGGGCCGCCTTGTTTCCAAAGGGGCTGAGAGTCCCCAAAGTATCTTGCTTCCAAATCTTTGGGAAGCTAAGAAACAACTGGCTCTGCACAGTGCTCTCACAGCCTACCGGCAACGTGACAGAGAAAGGCCTGTGAGACGCAGTTTCTTGGAAGGCCTGATATGGCTGAGGTAGAACTTCTGCTCTGGGTGTACTCCATTGGCCTAGGGCTGCCAGGCCCAAAGGGCTGCCTTTATTTCCAAAGTGTGAGAGAGGCCCCAAAGCATCTTGCTTCCTGCTCTCTGGGAAGCTAAAACAACTGGCTCTGCACAGTGCTCTCAAAGCCAACCGGGAACGTCACATACAAAGGCCGGTGAAACGCAGCTTCTTGACAGGCCTTATCTGGCTGAGGTAGAACTTGTGCTCTGGGTGTGCTACTTTGGCCTAGAGCTGCCAGGCACAAAGGCTGCTTTGTTTCCAAAGGGGGAGAGAGGCCCCAAATCATGTTGCTTCCAGCTGTTTTTGAAGCTAAGAAACAACTCGCTCTGCCAGGTACTCTTACAGCCTTCCGGGAACACCTCTTACGAAGGCCCGTGAAAAGCAGCTTCTTGGCAGGCCTGATCTGGCTGAGGTAGAACTTCTGCTCTGGGTGTGCTCCATTGGCCTAGAGCTGAAAGGCCCCAAGGTCAGCCTTGTTGGCAAAGGGGCAGGGAACCCCCAAAGCATCTTGCTTCCAGCTCTTTGGGAAGCTAAGAAACAACTGGCTCTGCCCAGTGCTCTTACAGCCTAAGAGAAAATCTCTTACCAAGGCCTGTGAAACGCACTTTGTTGGTGGCCTGATCTAGCTGAAGTAGAACTTCTGCTCTGGGTGTGCTCCATTGGCCGAGAGCTGCCTGGCCCAAAGGGCCGCCTTGTTTGCAAAGGGGATGAGAGGCCCCAAAGCATCTTGCTTCCAGCTCTTCGGGAAGCTAAGAAACATCTGGCATTGCCCAGTGCTCTTACAGCCTACCGGGAACATCTCTTACCAAGGCCTGTGAAACGCAGTTTGTTGGTGGCCTGAACTGGCCGAAGTAGAACTTCTGCTCTGGGTGTGCTCCACTGGCCTAGAGCTACCTGCCCCAAAGGGCTGCCTTGATTCCAAAGTGAGAGAGTGGCACCAAAGCATCTTGCTTCCAGCTCTTCGGGAAGCTAAGAAACATCTGGCGTTGCCCAGTGCTCTTACAGCCTACCGGGAACATCTCTTACCAAGGCCTGTGAAACGCCGTTTCCTGGCAGGCCTGATTTGGCTGAAGTAGAACTTCTGCTCTGGGTGTGCTCCATTGCCCTAGAGCTGCCAGGCCCAAGGTGCTGCCTTCTTTCCAAAGGGGCAGAGAGGCCCCAAAGCATCTTGCTTCCAGCTCTCTGGGAAGCTAAGAACCATCTTGCTCTGGCCCGTGTTCTTACAGCCTACCGGGAACATGTCTTTGAAAGGCCTGTGAAACGCAGTTTCTTGGCAGGCCTCATCGGGCTGAAGTAGAACTCCGGCTCTGGGTGTGCTCCATTGCCCTAGAGCTGCCAGGCCCAAAGTGCTGCCCTGTTTCCAAGGGGCAGAGAGGCCCAAAGCATCTTGCTTCCCGGTCTTTGCGAAGCTAAGAAACAACTGGCTCTGCCCAGTGCTCTTACACCTACCGGGAACATCTCTTACCAAGGCCTGTCAAACGCTGTTTCTTTGCAGGCCTGATCAGGCTGAAGTAGAACTCCTGCTCTGCGTGTGCTCCATTGGCCTAGAGCTTCCCGACCCAAAAGGCTGCCTTGTTCCCAAACGGGCAGAGGGGTCCCAAGCATCTTGCTTCCAGCTTTTCAGGAAGGTAAGAAACAACTGGCTCTGCCCAGTGCTCTTACAGCCTACCGGGAACATCTCTTAACAAGGCCTGTGAAACGCAGTTTCCTGGCAGGCCTGATCTGGCTGAAGTAGAACTTCTGCTCTGGGTGTGCTCCATTGCCCTAGAGCTGCCAGGCCCAAAGGGCTGCCTTGTTTCCAAAGACGGAGAGTGGACCCAAAGCATCTTGCTCCCAGCTCTTCGGGAAGCTAAGAAACAGCTGGCTCGGCCCAGTGCTCTTACAGCCTAAGAGAACATGTCTTTGAAAGGCCTGTGAAACGCAGTTTCTTGGCAGGCCTGACCTGGCTGAAGTAGAACTTCTGTTCTGGTTGTGCTACATAGGCCTAGAGCTACCAGGACCTAAGGGCTGCCTTGTTTCCAAAGGGGGAGAGAGGCCCCAAAGCATCTTGCCTCCAGCACTTTGGGAAGCTAAAAAACAACTGGTTCTGCCCAGTGCTCTCACAGCCTACCGTGAACATCTCTTACCAAGGGCTGTGAAACGCAGTTTCTGGGCAGGACTGATCTGCCTGAAGTAGAACTTCTGCTGTGGGTGTGCTCCATTGGCCTAGAGCTGCCAGGCCCAAACGGCTGCCTTGTGTCCAAAGGGAGAGAGAGGCCCCAAAGCATCTTGCTTCCAGCTCTGTGGGAAGCTAAAGCAACTGGCTCTCCACAGTGCTCTCACAGCCTACCGGGAACATCTCTTACCAAGGCCTGTGAAACGCAGTTTCTTGGCAGGCCTGATCTGGCTGAAGTAGAACTCCTGCTCTGGGCGTGCTACTTTGGCCTAGAGCTGCCAGGCCCAAAGGGCCGCCTTGTTTCCAAAGGGGCTGAGAGTCCCCAAAGTATCTTGCTTCCAAATCTTTGGGAAGCTAAGAAACAACTGGCTCTGCACAGTGCTCTCACAGCCTACCGGCAACGTGACAGAGAAAGGCCTGTGAGACGCAGTTTCTTGGAAGGCCTGATCTGGCTGAGGTAGAACTTCTGCTCTGGGTGTACTCCATTGGCCGAGGGCTGCCAGGCCCAAAGGGCTGCCTTTATTTCCAAAGTGTGAGAGAGGCCCCAAAGCATCTTGCTTCCTGCTCTCTGGGAAGCTAAAACAACTGGCTCTGCACAGTGCTCTCAAAGCCAACCGGGAACGTCACATACAAAGGCCGGTGAAACGCAGCTTCTTGACAGGCCTTATCTGGCTGAGGTAGAACTTGTGCTCTGGGTGTGCTACTTTGGCCTAGAGCTGCCAGGCACAAAGGCTGCTTTGTTTCCAAAGGGGGAGAGAGGCCCCAAATCATGTTGCTTCCAGCTGTTTTTGAAGCTAAGAAACAACTCGCTCTGCCAGGTACTCTTACAGCCTTCCGGGAACACCTCTTACGAAGGCCCGTGAAAAGCAGCTTCTTGGCAGGCCTGATCTGGCTGAGGTAGAACTTCTGCTCTGGGTGTGCTCCATTGGCCTAGAGCTGAAAGGCCCAAAGGTCAGCCTTGTTTGCAAAGGGGCAGAGAGGCCCCAAAGCATCTTGCTTCCAGCTCTTCGGGAAGCTAAGAAACATCTGGCGTTGCCCAGTGCTCTTACAGCCTACCGGGAACATCTCTTATCAAGGCCTGTGAAACGCAGTTTCCTGGCAGGCCTGATCTGGCTGAAGTAGAACTTCTGCTCTGGGTGTGCTCCATTGCCCTAGAGCTGCCAGGCCCAAAGGTCTGCCTTGTTTCCAAACGGAGAGTGGACCCAAAGCATCTTGCTCCCAGCTCTTCGGGAAGCTAAGAAACAGCTGGCTCGGCCCAGTGCTCTTACAGCCTAAGAGAACATGTCTTTGAAAGGCCTGTGAAACGCAGTTTCTTGGCAGGCCTGACCTGGCTGAAGTAGAACTTCTGTTCTGGTTGTGCTACATAGGCCTAGAGCTACCAGGACCTAAGGGCTGCCTTGTTTCCAAAGGGGGAGAGAGGCCCCAAAGCATCTTGCCTCCAGCACTTTGGGAAGCTAAAAAACAACTGGTTCTGCCCAGTGCTCTCACAGCCTACCGTGAACATCTCTTACCAAGGGCTGTGAAACGCAGTTTCTGGGCAGGACTGATCTGCCTGAAGTAGAACTTCTGCTGTGGGTGTGCTCCATTGGCCTAGAGCTGCCAGGCCCAAACGGCTGCCTTGTGTCCAAAGGGAGAGAGAGGCCCCAAAGCATCTTGCTTCCAGCTCTGTGGGAAGCTAAAGCAACTGGCTCTCCACAGTGCTCTCACAGCCTACCGGGAACATCTCTTACCAAGGCCTGTGAAACGCAGTTTCTTGGCAGGCCTGATCTGGCTGAAGTAGAACTCCTGCTCTGGGCGTGCTACTTTGGCCTAGAGCTGCCAGGCCCAAAGGGCCGCCTTGTTTCCAAAGGGGCTGAGAGTCCCCAAAGTATCTTGCTTCCAAATCTTTGGGAAGCTAAGAAACAACTGGCTCTGCACAGTGCTCTCACAGCCTACCGGCAACGTGACAGAGAAAGGCCTGTGAGACGCAGTTTCTTGGAAGGCCTGATATGGCTGAGGTAGAACTTCTGCTCTGGGTGTACTCCATTGGCCTAGGGCTGCCAGGCCCAAAGGGCTGCCTTTATTTCCAAAGTGTGAGAGAGGCCCCAAAGCATCTTGCTTCCTGCTCTCTGGGAAGCTAAAACAACTGGCTCTGCACAGTGCTCTCAAAGCCAACCGGGAACGTCACATACAAAGGCCGGTGAAACGCAGCTTCTTGACAGGCCTTATCTGGCTGAGGTAGAACTTGTGCTCTGGGTGTGCTACTTTGGCCTAGAGCTGCCAGGCACAAAGGCTGCTTTGTTTCCAAAGGGGGAGAGAGGCCCCAAATCATGTTGCTTCCAGCTGTTTTTGAAGCTAAGAAACAACTCGCTCTGCCAGGTACTCTTACAGCCTTCCGGGAACACCTCTTACGAAGGCCCGTGAAAAGCAGCTTCTTGGCAGGCCTGATCTGGCTGAGGTAGAACTTCTGCTCTGGGTGTGCTCCATTGGCCTAGAGCTGAAAGGCCCCAAGGTCAGCCTTGTTGGCAAAGGGGCAGGGAACCCCCAAAGCATCTTGCTTCCAGCTCTTTGGGAAGCTAAGAAACAACTGGCTCTGCCCAGTGCTCTTACAGCCTAAGAGAAAATCTCTTACCAAGGCCTGTGAAACGCACTTTGTTGGTGGCCTGATCTAGCTGAAGTAGAACTTCTGCTCTGGGTGTGCTCCATTGGCCGAGAGCTGCCTGGCCCAAAGGGCCGCCTTGTTTGCAAAGGGGATGAGAGGCCCCAAAGCATCTTGCTTCCAGCTCTTCGGGAAGCTAAGAAACATCTGGCATTGCCCAGTGCTCTTACAGCCTACCGGGAACATCTCTTACCAAGGCCTGTGAAACGCAGTTTGTTGGTGGCCTGAACTGGCCGAAGTAGAACTTCTGCTCTGGGTGTGCTCCACTGGCCTAGAGCTACCTGCCCCAAAGGGCTGCCTTGATTCCAAAGTGAGAGAGTGGCACCAAAGCATCTTGCTTCCAGCTCTTCGGGAAGCTAAGAAACATCTGGCGTTGCCCAGTGCTCTTACAGCCTACCGGGAACATCTCTTACCAAGGCCTGTGAAACGCCGTTTCCTGGCAGGCCTGATTTGGCTGAAGTAGAACTTCTGCTCTGGGTGTGCTCCATTGCCCTAGAGCTGCCAGGCCCAAGGTGCTGCCTTCTTTCCAAAGGGGCAGAGAGGCCCCAAAGCATCTTGCTTCCAGCTCTCTGGGAAGCTAAGAACCATCTTGCTCTGGCCCGTGTTCTTACAGCCTACCGGGAACATGTCTTTGAAAGGCCTGTGAAACGCAGTTTCTTGGCAGGCCTCATCGGGCTGAAGTAGAACTCCGGCTCTGGGTGTGCTCCATTGCCCTAGAGCTGCCAGGCCCAAAGTGCTGCCCTGTTTCCAAGGGGCAGAGAGGCCCAAAGCATCTTGCTTCCCGGTCTTTGCGAAGCTAAGAAACAACTGGCTCTGCCCAGTGCTCTTACACCTACCGGGAACATCTCTTACCAAGGCCTGTCAAACGCTGTTTCTTTGCAGGCCTGATCAGGCTGAAGTAGAACTCCTGCTCTGCGTGTGCTCCATTGGCCTAGAGCTTCCCGACCCAAAAGGCTGCCTTGTTCCCAAACGGGCAGAGGGGTCCCAAGCATCTTGCTTCCAGCTTTTCAGGAAGGTAAGAAACAACTGGCTCTGCCCAGTGCTCTTACAGCCTACCGGGAACATCTCTTAACAAGGCCTGTGAAACGCAGTTTCCTGGCAGGCCTGATCTGGCTGAAGTAGAACTTCTGCTCTGGGTGTGCTCCATTGCCCTAGAGCTGCCAGGCCCAAAGGGCTGCCTTGTTTCCAAAGACGGAGAGTGGACCCAAAGCATCTTGCTCCCAGCTCTTCGGGAAGCTAAGAAACAGCTGGCTCGGCCCAGTGCTCTTACAGCCTAAGAGAACATGTCTTTGAAAGGCCTGTGAAACGCAGTTTCTTGGCAGGCCTGACCTGGCTGAAGTAGAACTTCTGTTCTGGTTGTGCTACATAGGCCTAGAGCTACCAGGACCTAAGGGCTGCCTTGTTTCCAAAGGGGGAGAGAGGCCCCAAAGCATCTTGCCTCCAGCACTTTGGGAAGCTAAAAAACAACTGGTTCTGCCCAGTGCTCTCACAGCCTACCGTGAACATCTCTTACCAAGGGCTGTGAAACGCAGTTTCTGGGCAGGACTGATCTGCCTGAAGTAGAACTTCTGCTGTGGGTGTGCTCCATTGGCCTAGAGCTGCCAGGCCCAAACGGCTGCCTTGTGTCCAAAGGGAGAGAGAGGCCCCAAAGCATCTTGCTTCCAGCTCTGTGGGAAGCTAAAGCAACTGGCTCTCCACAGTGCTCTCACAGCCTACCGGGAACATCTCTTACCAAGGCCTGTGAAACGCAGTTTCTTGGCAGGCCTGATCTGGCTGAAGTAGAACTCCTGCTCTGGGCGTGCTACTTTGGCCTAGAGCTGCCAGGCCCAAAGGGCCGCCTTGTTTCCAAAGGGGCTGAGAGTCCCCAAAGTATCTTGCTTCCAAATCTTTGGGAAGCTAAGAAACAACTGGCTCTGCACAGTGCTCTCACAGCCTACCGGCAACGTGACAGAGAAAGGCCTGTGAGACGCAGTTTCTTGGAAGGCCTGATCTGGCTGAGGTAGAACTTCTGCTCTGGGTGTACTCCATTGGCCGAGGGCTGCCAGGCCCAAAGGGCTGCCTTTATTTCCAAAGTGTGAGAGAGGCCCCAAAGCATCTTGCTTCCTGCTCTCTGGGAAGCTAAAACAACTGGCTCTGCACAGTGCTCTCAAAGCCAACCGGGAACGTCACATACAAAGGCCGGTGAAACGCAGCTTCTTGACAGGCCTTATCTGGCTGAGGTAGAACTTGTGCTCTGGGTGTGCTACTTTGGCCTAGAGCTGCCAGGCACAAAGGCTGCTTTGTTTCCAAAGGGGGAGAGAGGCCCCAAATCATGTTGCTTCCAGCTGTTTTTGAAGCTAAGAAACAACTCGCTCTGCCAGGTACTCTTACAGCCTTCCGGGAACACCTCTTACGAAGGCCCGTGAAAAGCAGCTTCTTGGCAGGCCTGATCTGGCTGAGGTAGAACTTCTGCTCTGGGTGTGCTCCATTGGCCTAGAGCTGAAAGGCCCAAAGGTCAGCCTTGTTTGCAAAGGGGCAGAGAGGCCCCAAAGCATCTTGCTTCCAGCTCTTCGGGAAGCTAAGAAACATCTGGCGTTGCCCAGTGCTCTTACAGCCTACCGGGAACATCTCTTACCAAGGCCTGTGAAACGCAGTTTCCTGGCAGGCCTGATCTGGCTGAAGTAGAACTTCTGCTCTGGGTGTGCTCCATTGCCCTAGAGCTGCCAGGCCCAAAGGTCTGCCTTGTTTCCAAACGGAGAGTGGACCCAAAGCATCTTGCTCCCAGCTCTTCGGGAAGCTAAGAAACAGCTGGCTCGGCCCAGTGCTCTTACAGCCTAAGAGAACATGTCTTTGAAAGGCCTGTGAAACGCAGTTTCTTGGCAGGCCTGACCTGGCTGAAGTAGAACTTCTGTTCTGGTTGTGCTACATAGGCCTAGAGCTACTAGGACCTAAGGGCTGCCTTGTTTCCAAAGGGGGAGAGAGGCCCCAAAGCATCTTGCCTCCAGCACTTTGGGAAGCTAAAAAACAACTGGTTCTGCCCAGTGCTCTCACAGCCTACCGTGAACATCTCTTACCAAGGGCTGTGAAACGCAGTTTCTGGGCAGGACTGATCTGCCTGAAGTAGAACTTCTGCTGTGGGTGTGCTCCATTGGCCTAGAGCTGCCAGGCCCAAACGGCTGCCTTGTGTCCAAAGGGAGAGAGAGGCCCCAAAGCATCTTGCTTCCAGCTCTGTGGGAAGCTAAAGCAACTGGCTCTCCACAGTGCTCTCACAGCCTACCGGGAACATCTCTTACCAAGGCCTGTGAAACGCAGTTTCTTGGCAGGCCTGATCTGGCTGAAGTAGAACTCCTGCTCTGGGCGTGCTACTTTGGCCTAGAGCTGCCAGGCCCAAAGGGCCGCCTTGTTTCCAAAGGGGCTGAGAGTCCCCAAAGTATCTTGCTTCCAAATCTTTGGGAAGCTAAGAAACAACTGGCTCTGCACAGTGCTCTCACAGCCTACCGGCAACGTGACAGAGAAAGGCCTGTGAGACGCAGTTTCTTGGAAGGCCTGATATGGCTGAGGTAGAACTTCTGCTCTGGGTGTACTCCATTGGCCTAGGGCTGCCAGGCCCAAAGGGCTGCCTTTATTTCCAAAGTGTGAGAGAGGCCCCAAAGCATCTTGCTTCCTGCTCTCTGGGAAGCTAAAACAACTGGCTCTGCACAGTGCTCTCAAAGCCAACCGGGAACGTCACATACAAAGGCCGGTGAAACGCAGCTTCTTGACAGGCCTTATCTGGCTGAGGTAGAACTTGTGCTCTGGGTGTGCTACTTTGGCCTAGAGCTGCCAGGCACAAAGGCTGCTTTGTTTCCAAAGGGGGAGAGAGGCCCCAAATCATGTTGCTTCCAGCTGTTTTTGAAGCTAAGAAACAACTCGCTCTGCCAGGTACTCTTACAGCCTTCCGGGAACACCTCTTACGAAGGCCCGTGAAAAGCAGCTTCTTGGCAGGCCTGATCTGGCTGAGGTAGAACTTCTGCTCTGGGTGTGCTCCATTGGCCTAGAGCTGAAAGGCCCCAAGGTCAGCCTTGTTGGCAAAGGGGCAGGGAACCCCCAAAGCATCTTGCTTCCAGCTCTTTGGGAAGCTAAGAAACAACTGGCTCTGCCCAGTGCTCTTACAGCCTAAGAGAAAATCTCTTACCAAGGCCTGTGAAACGCACTTTGTTGGTGGCCTGATCTAGCTGAAGTAGAACTTCTGCTCTGGGTGTGCTCCATTGGCCGAGAGCTGCCTGGCCCAAAGGGCCGCCTTGTTTGCAAAGGGGATGAGAGGCCCCAAAGCATCTTGCTTCCAGCTCTTCGGGAAGCTAAGAAACATCTGGCATTGCCCAGTGCTCTTACAGCCTACCGGGAACATCTCTTACCAAGGCCTGTGAAACGCAGTTTGTTGGTGGCCTGAACTGGCCGAAGTAGAACTTCTGCTCTGGGTGTGCTCCACTGGCCTAGAGCTACCTGCCCCAAAGGGCTGCCTTGATTCCAAAGTGAGAGAGTGGCACCAAAGCATCTTGCTTCCAGCTCTTCGGGAAGCTAAGAAACATCTGGCGTTGCCCAGTGCTCTTACAGCCTACCGGGAACATCTCTTACCAAGGCCTGTGAAACGCCGTTTCCTGGCAGGCCTGATTTGGCTGAAGTAGAACTTCTGCTCTGGGTGTGCTCCATTGCCCTAGAGCTGCCAGGCCCAAGGTGCTGCCTTCTTTCCAAAGGGGCAGAGAGGCCCCAAAGCATCTTGCTTCCAGCTCTCTGGGAAGCTAAGAACCATCTTGCTCTGGCCCGTGCTCTTACAGCCTACCGGGAACATGTCTTTGAAAGGCCTGTGAAACGCAGTTTCTTGGCAGGCATGATCTGGCTGAAGTAGAACTCCGGCTCTGGGTGTGCTCCATTGCCCTAGAGCTGCCAGGCCCAAAGTGCTGCCCTGTTTCCAAGGGGCAGAGAGGCCCAAAGCATCTTGCTTCCCGGTCTTTGCGAAGCTAAGAAACAACTGGCTCTGCCCAGTGCTCTTACACCTACCGGGAACATCTCTTACCAAGGCCTGTCAAACGCTGTTTCTTTGCAGGCCTGATCAGGCTGAAGTAGAACTCCTGCTCTGCGTGTGCTCCATTGGCCTAGAGCTTCCCGACCCAAAAGGCTGCCTTGTTCCCAAACGGGCAGAGGGGTCCCAAGCATCTTGCTTCCAGCTTTTCAGGAAGGTAAGAAACAACTGGCTCTGCCCAGTGCTCTTACAGCCTACCGGGAACATCTCTTAACAAGGCCTGTGAAACGCAGTTTCCTGGCAGGCCTGATCTGGCTGAAGTAGAACTTCTGCTCTGGGTGTGCTCCATTGCCCTAGAGCTGCCAGGCCCAAAGGGCTGCCTTGTTTCCAAAGACGGAGAGTGGACCCAAAGCATCTTGCTCCCAGCTCTTCGGGAAGCTAAGAAACAGCTGGCTCGGCCCAGTGCTCTTACAGCCTAAGAGAACATGTCTTTGAAAGGCCTGTGAAACGCAGTTTCTTGGCAGGCCTGACCTGGCTGAAGTAGAACTTCTGTTCTGGTTGTGCTACATAGGCCTAGAGCTACCAGGACCTAAGGGCTGCCTTGTTTCCAAAGGGGGAGAGAGGCCCCAAAGCATCTTGCCTCCAGCACTTTGGGAAGCTAAAAAACAACTGGTTCTGCCCAGTGCTCTCACAGCCTACCGTGAACATCTCTTACCAAGGGCTGTGAAACGCAGTTTCTGGGCAGGACTGATCTGCCTGAAGTAGAACTTCTGCTGTGGGTGTGCTCCATTGGCCTAGAGCTGCCAGGCCCAAACGGCTGCCTTGTGTCCAAAGGGAGAGAGAGGCCCCAAAGCATCTTGCTTCCAGCTCTGTGGGAAGCTAAAGCAACTGGCTCTCCACAGTGCTCTCACAGCCTACCGGGAACATCTCTTACCAAGGCCTGTGAAACGCAGTTTCTTGGCAGGCCTGATCTGGCTGAAGTAGAACTCCTGCTCTGGGCGTGCTACTTTGGCCTAGAGCTGCCAGGCCCAAAGGGCCGCCTTGTTTCCAAAGGGGCTGAGAGTCCCCAAAGTATCTTGCTTCCAAATCTTTGGGAAGCTAAGAAACAACTGGCTCTGCACAGTGCTCTCACAGCCTACCGGCAACGTGACAGAGAAAGGCCTGTGAGACGCAGTTTCTTGGAAGGCCTGATCTGGCTGAGGTAGAACTTCTGCTCTGGGTGTACTCCATTGGCCGAGGGCTGCCAGGCCCAAAGGGCTGCCTTTATTTCCAAAGTGTGAGAGAGGCCCCAAAGCATCTTGCTTCCTGCTCTCTGGGAAGCTAAAACAACTGGCTCTGCACAGTGCTCTCAAAGCCAACCGGGAACGTCACATACAAAGGCCGGTGAAACGCAGCTTCTTGACAGGCCTTATCTGGCTGAGGTAGAACTTGTGCTCTGGGTGTGCTACTTTGGCCTAGAGCTGCCAGGCACAAAGGCTGCTTTGTTTCCAAAGGGGGAGAGAGGCCCCAAATCATGTTGCTTCCAGCTGTTTTTGAAGCTAAGAAACAACTCGCTCTGCCAGGTACTCTTACAGCCTTCCGGGAACACCTCTTACGAAGGCCCGTGAAAAGCAGCTTCTTGGCAGGCCTGATCTGGCTGAGGTAGAACTTCTGCTCTGGGTGTGCTCCATTGGCCTAGAGCTGAAAGGCCCAAAGGTCAGCCTTGTTGGCAAAGGGGTAGGGAACCCCCAAAGCATCTTGCTTCCAGCTCTTTGGGAAGCTAAGAAACAACTGGCTCTGCCCAGTGCTCTTACAGCCTAAGAGAAAATCTCTTACCAAGGCCTGTGAAACGCACTTTGTTGGTGGCCTGATCTAGCTGAAGTAGAACTTCTGCTCTGGGTGTGCTCCATTGGCCTAGAGCTGCCTGGCCCAAAGGGGCGCCTTGTTTGCAAAGGGGCAGAGAGGCCCCAAAGCATCTTGCTTCCAGCTCTTCGGGAAGCTAAGAAACATCTGGCGTTGCCCAGTGCTCTTACAGCCTACCGGGAACATCTCTTACCAAGGCCTGTGAAACGCAGTTTGTTGGTGGCCTGAACTGGCCGAAGTAGAACTTCTGCTCTGGGTGTGCTCCACTGGCCTAGAGCTACCTGCCCCAAAGGGCTGCCTTGATTCCAAAGTGAGAGAGTGGCCCCAAAGCATCTTGCTTCCAGCTCTTCGGGAAGCTAAGAAACATCTGGCGTTGCCCAGTGCTCTTACAGCCTACCGGGAACATCTCTTACCAAGGCCTGTGAAACGCCGTTTCCTGGCAGGCCTGATTTGGCTGAAGTAGAACTTCTGCTCTGGGTGTGCTCCATTGCCCTAGAGCTTCCATGCCCAAGGTGCTGCCTTCTTTCCAAAGGGGCAGAGAGGCCCCAAAGCATCTTGCTTCCAGCTCTCTGGGAAGCTAAGAACCATCTTGCTCTGGCCCGTGCTCTTACAGCCTACCGGGAACATGTCTTTGAAAGGCCTGTGAAACGCAGTTTCTTGGCAGGCCTCATCGGGCTGAAGTAGAACTCCGGCTCTGGGTGTGCTCCATTGCCCTAGAGCTGCCAGGCCCAAAGTGCTGCCCTGTTTCCAAGGGGCAGAGAGGCCCAAAGCATCTTGCTTCCCGGTCTTTGCGAAGCTAAGAAACAACTGGCTCTGCCCAGTGCTCTTACACCTACCGGGAACATCTCTTACAAAGGCCTGTCAAACGCTGTTTCTTTGCAGGCCTGATCAGGCTGAAGTAGAACTCCTGCTCTGCGTGTGCTCCATTGGCCTAGAGCTTCCCGACCCAAAAGGCTGCCTTGTTCCCAAACGGGCAGAGGGGTCCCAAGCATCTTGCTTCCAGCTTTTCAGGAAGGTAAGAAACAACTGGCTCTGCCCAGTGCTCTTACAGCCTACCGGGAACATCTCTTACCAAGGCCTGTGAAACGCAGTTTCCTGGCAGGCCTGATCTGGCTGAAGTAGAACTTCTGCTCTGGGTGTGCTCCATTGCCCTAGAGCTGCCAGGCCCAAAGGGCTGCCTTGTTTCCAAAGACGGAGAGTGGACCCAAAGCATCTTGCTCCCAGCTCTTCGGGAAGCTAAGAAACAGCTGGCTCGGCCCAGTGCTCTTACAGCCTAAGAGAACATGTCTTTGAAAGGCCTGTGAAACGCAGTTTCTTGGCAGGCCTGACCTGGCTGAAGTAGAACTTCTGTTCTGGTTGTGCTACATAGGCCTAGAGCTACCAGGACCTAAGGGCTGCCTTGTTTCCAAAGGGGGAGAGAGGCCCCAAAGCATCTTGCCTCCAGCACTTTGGGAAGCTAAAAAACAACTGGTTCTGCCCAGTGCTCTCACAGCCTACCGTGAACATCTCTTACCAAGGGCTGTGAAACGCAGTTTCTGGGCAGGACTGATCTGCCTGAAGTAGAACTTCTGCTGTGGGTGTGCTCCATTGGCCTAGAGCTGCCAGGCCCAAACGGCTGCCTTGTGTCCAAAGGGAGAGAGAGGCCCCAAAGCATCTTGCTTCCAGCTCTGTGGGAAGCTAAAGCAACTGGCTCTCCACAGTGCTCTCACAGCCTACCGGGAACATCTCTTACCAAGGCCTGTGAAACGCAGTTTCTTGGCAGGCCTGATCTGGCTGAAGTAGAACTCCTGCTCTGGGCGTGCTACTTTGGCCTAGAGCTGCCAGGCCCAAAGGGCCGCCTTGTTTCCAAAGGGGCTGAGAGTCCCCAAAGTATCTTGCTTCCAAATCTTTGGGAAGCTAAGAAACAACTGGCTCTGCACAGTGCTCTCACAGCCTACCGGCAACGTGACAGAGAAAGGCCTGTGAGACGCAGTTTCTTGGAAGGCCTGATCTGGCTGAGGTAGAACTTCTGCTCTGGGTGTACTCCATTGGCCTAGGGCTGCCAGGCCCAAAGGGCTGCCTTTATTTCCAAAGTGTGAGAGAGGCCCCAAAGCATCTTGCTTCCTGCTCTCTGGGAAGCTAAAACAACTGGCTCTGCACAGTGCTCTCAAAGCCAACCGGGAACGTCACATACAAAGGCCGGTGAAACGCAGCTTCTTGACAGGCCTTATCTGGCTGAGGTAGAACTTGTGCTCTGGGTGTGCTACTTTGGCCTAGAGCTGCCAGGCACAAAGGCTGCTTTGTTTCCAAAGGGGGAGAGAGGCCCCAAATCATGTTGCTTCCAGCTGTTTTTGAAGCTAAGAAACAACTCGCTCTGCCAGGTACTCTTACAGCCTTCCGGGAACACCTCTTACGAAGGCCCGTGAAAAGCAGCTTCTTGGCAGGCCTGATCTGGCTGAGGTAGAACTTCTGCTCTGGGTGTGCTCCATTGGCCTAGAGCTGAAAGGCCCAAAGGTCAGCCTTGTTGGCAAAGGGGCAGGGAGCCCCCAAAGCATCTTGCTTCCAGCTCTTTGGGAAGCTAAGAAACAACTGGCTCTGCCCAGTGCTCTTACAGCCTAAGAGAAAATCTCTTACCAAGGCCTGTGAAACGCACTTTGTTGGTGGCCTGATCTAGCTGAAGTAGAACTTCTGCTCTGTGTGTGCTCCATTGGCCTAGAGCTGCCTGGCCCAAAGGGCCGCCTTGTTTGCAAAGGGGATGAGAGGCCCCAAAGCATCTTGCTTCCAGCTCTTCGGGAAGCTAAGAAACATCTGGCGTTGCCCAGTGCTCTTACAGCCTACCGGGAACATCTCTTACCAAGGCCTGTGAAACGCAGTTTGTTGGCGGCCTGAACTGGCCGAAGTAGAAATTCTGTTCTGGATGTGCTCCACTGGGCTAGAGCTACCTGCCCCAAAGGGCTGCCTTGATTCCAAAGTGAGAGAGTGGCCCCAAAGCATCTTGCTTCCAGCTCTTCGGGAAGCTAAGAAACATCTGGCGTTGCCCAGTGCTCTTACAGCCTACCGGGAACATCTCTTACCAAGGCCTGTGAAACGCCGTTTCCTGGCAGGCCTGATTTGGCTGAAGTAGAACTTCTGCTCTGGGTGTGCTCCATTGCCCTAGAGCTTCCATGCCCAAGGTGCTGCCTTCTTTCCAAAGGGGCAGAGAGGCCCCAAAGCATCTTGCTTCCAGCTCTCTGGGAAGCTAAGAACCATCTTGCTCTGGCCCGTGCTCTTACAGCCTACCGGGAACATGTCTTTGAAAGGCCTGTGAAACGCAGTTTCTTGGCAGGCCTCATCGGGCTGAAGTAGAACTCCGGCTCTGGGTGTGCTCCATTGCCCTAGAGCTGCCAGGCCCAAAGTGCTGCCCTGTTTCCAAGGGGCAGAGAGGCCCAAAGCATCTTGCTTCCCGGTCTTTGCGAAGCTAAGAAACAACTGGCTCTGCCCAGTGCTCTTACACCTACCGGGAACATCTCTTACCAAGGCCTGTCAAACGCTGTTTCTTTGCAAGCCTGATCAGGCTGAAGTAGAACTCCTGCTCTGCGTGTGCTCCATTGGCCTAGAGCTTCCCGACCCAAAAGGCTGCCTTGTTCCCAAACGGGCAGAGGGGTCCCAAGCATCTTGCTTCCAGCTTTTCAGGAAGGTAAGAAACAACTGGCTCTGCCCAGTGCTCTTACAGCCTACCGGGAACATCTCTTAACAAGGCCTGTGAAACGCAGTTTCCTGGCAGGCCTGATCTGGCTGAAGTAGAACTTCTGCTCTGGGTGTGCTCCATTGCCCTAGAGCTGCCAGGCCCAAAGGGCTGCCTTGTTTCCAAAGACGGAGAGTGGACCCAAAGCATCTTGCTCCCAGCTCTTCGGGAAGCTAAGAAACAGCTGGTTCGGCCCAGTGCTCTTACAGCCTAAGAGAACATGTCTTTGAAAGGCCTGTGAAACGCAGTTTCTTGGCAGGCCTGACCTGGCTGAAGTAGAACTTCTGTTCTGGTTGTGCTACATAGGCCTAGAGCTACCAGGACCTAAGGGCTGCCTTGTTTCCAAAGGGGGAGAGAGGCCCCAAAGCATCTTGCCTCCAGCACTTTGGGAAGCTAAAAAACAACTGGTTCTGCCCAGTGCTCTCACAGCCTACCGTGAACATCTCTTACCAAGGGCTGTGAAACGCAGTTTCTGGGCAGGACTGATCTGCCTGAAGTAGAACTTCTGCTGTGGGTGTGCTCCATTGGCCTAGAGCTGCCAGGCGCAAACGGCTGCCTTGTGTCCAAAGGGAGAGAGAGGCCCCAAAGCATCTTGCTTCCAGCTCTGTGGGAAGCTAAAGCAACTGGCTCTCCACAGTGCTCTCACAGCCTACCGGGAACATCTCTTACCAAGGCCTGTGAAACGCAGTTTCTTGGCAGGCCTGATCTGGCTGAAGTAGAACTCCTGCTCTGGGCGTGCTACTTTGGCCTAGAGCTGCCAGGCCCAAAGGGCCGCCTTGTTTCCAAAGGGGCTGAGAGTCCCCAAAGTATCTTGCTTCCAAATCTTTGGGAAGCTAAGAAACAACTGGCTCTGCACAGTGCTCTCACAGCCTACCGGCAACGTGACAGAGAAAGGCCTGTGAGACGCAGTTTCTTGGAAGGCCTGATCTGGCTGAGGTAGAACTTCTGCTCTGGGTGTACTCCATTGGCCTAGGGCTGCCAGGCCCAAAGGGCTGCCTTTATTTCCAAAGTGTGAGAGAGGCCCCAAAGCATCTTGCTTCCTGCTCTCTGGGAAGCTAAAACAACTGGCTCTGCACAGTGCTCTCAAAGCCAACCGGGAACGTCACATACAAAGGCCGGTGAAACGCAACTTCTTGACAGGCCTTATCTGGCTGAGGTAGAACTTGTGCTCTGGGTGTGCTACTTTGGCCTAGAGCTGCCAGGCACAAAGGCTGCTTTGTTTCCAAAGGGGGAGAGAGGCCCCAAATCATGTTGCTTCCAGCTGTTTTTGAAGCTAAGAAACCTCTCGCTCTGCCAGGTATTCTTACAGCCTTCCGGGAACACCTCTTACGAAGGCCCGTGAAAAGCAGCTTCTTGGCAGGCCTGATCTGGCTGAGGTAGAACTTCTGCTCTGGGTGTGCTCCATTGGCCTAGAGCTGAAAGGCCCAAAGGTCAGCCTTGTTGGCAAAGGGGCAGGGAACCCCCAAAGCATCTTGCTTCCAGCTCTTTGGGAAGCTAAGAAACAACTGGCTCTGCCCAGTGCTCTTACAGCCTAAGAGAAAATCTCTTACCAAGGCCTGTGAAACGCACTTTGTTGGTGGCCTGATCTAGCTGAAGTAGAACTTCTGCTCTGGGTGTGCTCCATTGGCCGAGAGCTGCCTGGCCCAAAGGGCCGCCTTGTTTGCAAAGGGGCAGAGAGGCCCCAAAGCATCTTGCTTCCAGCTCTTCGGGAAGCTAAGAAACATCTGGCGTTGCCCAGTGCTCTTACAGCCTACCGGGAACATCTCTTACCAAGGCCTGTGAAACGCAGTTTGTTGGTGGCCTGAACTGGCCGAAGTAGAACTTCTGCTCTGGGTGTGCTCCACTGGCCTAGAGCTACCTGCCCCAAAGGGCTGCCTTGATTCCAAAGTGAGAGAGTGGCACCAAAGCATCTTGCTTCCAGCTCTCTGGGAAGCTAAGAACCATCTGGCGTTGCCCAGTGCTCTTACAGCCTACCGGGAACATGTCTTTGAAAGGCCTGTGAAACGCCGTTTCTTGGCAGGCCTCATCGGGCTGAAGTAGAACTCCGGCTCTGGGTGTGCTCCATTGCCCTAGAGCTGCCAGGCCCCAAGTGCTGCCCTGTTTCCAAGGGGCAGAGAGGCCCAAAGCATCTTGCTTCCCGGTCTTTGCGAAGCTAAGAAACAACTGGCTCTGCCCAGTGCTCTTACACCTACCGGGAACATCTCTTACCAAGGCCTGTCAAACGCTGTTTCTTTGCAGGCCTGATCAGGCTGAAGTAGAACTCCTGCTCTGCGTGTGCTCCATTGGCCTAGAGCTTCCCGACCCAAAAGGCTGCCTTGTTCCCAAACGGGCAGAGGGGTCCCAAGCATCTTGCTTCCAGCTTTTCAGGAAGGTAAGAAACAACTGGCTCTGCCCAGTGCTCTTACAGCCTACCGGGAACATCTCTTACCAAGGCCTGTGAAACGCAGTTTCCTGGCAGGCCTGATCTGGCTGAAGTAGAACTTCTGCTCTGGGTGTGCTCCATTGCCCTAGAGCTGCCAGGCCCAAAGGGCTGCCTTGTTTCCAAAGACGGAGAGTGGACCCAAAGCATCTTGCTCCCAGCTCTTCGGGAAGCTAAGAAACAGCTGGCTCGGCCCAGTGCTCTTACAGCATAAGAGAACATGTCTTTGAAAGGCCTGTGAAACGCAGTTTCTTGGCAGGCCTGACCTGGCTGAAGTAGAACTTCTGTTCTGGTTGTGCTACATAGGCCTAGAGCTACCAGGACCTAAGGGCTGCCTTGTTTCCAAAGGGGGAGAGAGGCCCCAAAGCATCTTGCCTCCAGCACTTTGGGAAGCTAAAAAACAACTGGTTCTGCCCAGTGATCTCACAGCCTACCGTGAACATCTCTTACCAAGGGCTGTGAAACGCAGTTTCTTGGCAGGCCTGATCTGGCTGAAGTAGAACTCCTGCTCTGGGCGTGCTACTTTGGCCTAGAGCTGCCAGGCCCAAAGGGCCGCCTTGTTTCCAAAGGGGCTGAGAGTCCCCAAAGTATCTTGCTTCCAAATCTTTGGGAAGCTAAGAAACAACTGGCTCTGCACAGTGCTCTCACAGCCTACCGGCAATGTGACAGAGAAAGGCCTGTGAGACGCAGTTTCTTGGAAGGCCTGATATGGCTGAGGTAGAACTTCTGCTCTGGGTGTACTCCATTGGCCTAGGGCTGCCAGGCCCAAAGGGCTGCCTTTATTTCCAAAGTGTGAGAGAGGCCCCAAAGCATCTTGCTTCCTGCTCTCTGGGAAGCTAAAACAACTGGCTCTGCACAGTGCTCTCAAAGCCAACCGGGAACGTCACATACAAAGGCCGGTGAAACGCAGCTTCTTGACAGGCCTTATCTGGCTGAGGTAGAACTTGTGCTCTGGGTGTGCTACTTTGGCCTAGAGCTGCCAGGCACAAAGGCTGCTTTGTTTCCAAAGGGGGAGAGAGGCCCCAAATCATGTTGCTTCCAGCTGTTTTTGAAGCTAAGAAACAACTCGCTCTGCCAGGTACTCTTACAGCCTTCCGGGAACACCTCTTACGAAGGCCCGTGAAAAGCAGCTTCTTGGCAGGCCTGATCTGGCTGAGGTAGAACTTCTGCTCTGGGTGTGCTCCATTGGCCTAGAGCTGAAAGGCCCAAAGGTCAGCCTTGTTGGCAAAGGGGCAGGGAGCCCCCAAAGCATCTTGCTTCCAGCTCTTTGGGAAGCTAAGAAACAACTGGCTCTGCCCAGTGCTCTTACAGCCTAAGAGAAAATCTCTTACCAAGGCCTGTGAAACGCACTTTGTTGGTGGCCTGATCTAGCTGAAGTAGAACTTCTGCTCTGTGTGTGCTCCATTGGCCTAGAGCTGCCTGGCCCAAAGGGCCGCCTTGTTTGCAAAGGGGATGAGAGGCCCCAAAGCATCTTGCTTCCAGCTCTTCGGGAAGCTAAGAAACATCTGGCGTTGCCCAGTGCTCTTACAGCCTACCGGGAACATCTCTTACCAAGGCCTGTGAAACGCAGTTTGTTGGCGGCCTGAACTGGCCGAAGTAGAAATTCTGTTCTGGATGTGCTCCACTGGGCTAGAGCTACCTGCCCCAAAGGGCTGCCTTGATTCCAAAGTGAGAGAGTGGCACCAAAGCATCTTGCTTCCAGCTCTTCGGGAAGCTAAGAAACATTTGGCGTTGCCCAGTGCTCTTACAGCCTACCGGGAACATCTCTTACCAAGGCCTGTGAAACGCCGTTTCCTGGCAGGCCTGATTTGGCTGAAGTAGAACTTCTGCTCTGGGTGTGCTCCATTGCCCTAGAGCTGCCAGGCCCAAGGTGCTGCCTTCTTTCCTAAGGGGCAGAGAGGCCCCAAAGCATCTTGCTTCCAGCTCTCTGGGAAGCTAAGAACCAACTCGCTCTGGCCCGTGCTCTTACAGCCTACCGGGAACATGTCTTTGAAAGGCCTGTGAAACGCAGTTTCTTGGCAGGCCTCATCGGGCTGAAGTAGAACTCCGGCTCTGGGTGTGCTCCATTGCCCTAGAGCTGCCAGGCCCAAAGTGCTGCCCTGTTTCCAAGGGGCAGAGAGGCCCAAAGCATCTTGCTTCCCGGTCTTTGCGAAGCTAAGAAACAACTGGCTCTGCCCAGTGCTCTTACACCTACCGGGAACATCTCTTACCAAGGCCTGTCAAACGCTGTTTCTTTGCAGGCCTGATCAGGCTGAAGTAGAACTCCTGCTCTGCGTGTGCTCCATTGGCCTAGAGCTTCCCGACCCAAAAGGCTGCCTTGTTCCCAAACGGGCAGAGGGGTCCCAAGCATCTTGCTTCCAGCTTTTCAGGAAGGTAAGAAACAACTGGCTCTGCCCAGTGCTCTTACAGCCTACCGGGAACATCTCTTACCAAGGCCTGTGAAACGCAGTTTCCTGGCAGGCCTGATCTGGCTGAAGTAGAACTTCTGCTCTGGGTGTGCTCCATTGCCCTAGAGCTGCCAGGCCCAAAGGGCTGCCTTGTTTCCAAAGACGGAGAGTGGACCCAAAGCATCTTGCTCCCAGCTCTTCGGGAAGCTAAGAAACAGCTGGCTCTGCCCAGTGCTCTTACAGCCTAAGAGAACATGTCTTTGAAAGGCCTGTGAAACGCAGTTTCTTGGCAGGCCTGACCTGGCTGAAGTAGAACTTCTGTTCTGGTTGTGCTACATAGGCCTAGAGCTACCAGGACCTAAGGGCTGCCTTGTTTCCAAAGGGGGAGAGAGGCCCCAAAGCATCTTGCCTCCAGCACTTTGGGAAGCTAAAAAACCACTGGTTCTGCCCAGTGCTCTCACAGCCTACCGTGAACATCTCTTACCAAGGGCTGTGAAACGCAGTTTCTGGGCAGGACTGATCTGCCTGAAGTAGAACTTCTGCTGTGGGTGTGCTCCATTGGCCTAGAGCTGCCAGGCCCAAACGGCTGCCTTGTGTCCAAAGGGAGAGAGAGGCCCCAAAGCATCTTGCTTCCAGCTCTGTGGGAAGCTAAAGCAACTGGCTCTCCACAGTGCTCTCACAGCCTACAGGGAACATCTCTTACCAAGGCCTGTGAAACGCAGTTTCTTGGCAGGCCTGATCTGGCTGAAGTAGAACTCCTGCTCTGGGCGTGCTACTTTGGCCTAGAGCTGCCAGGCCCAAAGGGCCGCCTTGTTTCCAAAGGGGCTGAGAGTCCCCAAAGTATCTTGCTTCCAAATCTTTGGGAAGCTAAGAAACAACTGGCTCTGCACAGTGCTCTCACAGCCTACCGGCAACGTGACAGAGAAAGGCCTGTGAGACGCAGTTTCTTGGAAGGCCTGATCTGGCTGAGGTAGAACTTCTGCTCTGGGTGTACTCCATTGGCCTAGGGCTGCCAGGCCCCAAGGGCTGCCTTTATTTCCAAAGTGTGAGAGAGGCCCCAAAGCATCTTGCTTCCTGCTCTCTGGGAAGCTAAAACAACTGGCTCTGCACAGTGCTCTCAAAGCCAACCGGGAACGTCACATACAAAGGCCGGTGAAACGCAGCTTCTTGACAGGCCTTATCTGGCTGAGGTAGAACTTGTGCTCTGGGTGTGCTACTTTGGCCTAGAGCTGCCAGGCACAAAGGCTGCTTTGTTTCCAAAGGGGGAGAGAGGCCTCAAATCATGTTGCTTCCAGCTGTGTTTGAAGCTAAGAAACAACTCGCTCTGCCAGGTACTCTTACAGCCTTCAGGGAACACCTCTTACGAAGGCCTGTGAAAAGCAGCTTCTTGGCAGGCCTGATCTGGCTGAGGTAGAACTTCTGCTCTGGGTGTGCTCCATTGGCCTAGAGCTGAAAGGCCCAAAGGTCAGCCTTGTTGGCAAAGGGGCAGGGAGCCCCCAAAGCATCTTGCTTCCAGCTCTTTGGGAAGCTAAGAAACAACTGGCTCTGCCCAGTGCTCTTACACCTACCGGGAACATCTCTTACCAAGGCCTGTCAAACGCTGTTTCTTTGCAGGCCTGATCAGGCTGAAGTAGAACTCCTGCTCTGCGTGTGCTCCATTGGCCTAGAGCTTCCCGACCCAAAAGGCTGCCTTGTTCCCAAACGGGCAGAGGGGTCCCAAGCATCTTGCTTCCAGCTTTTCAGGAAGGTAAGAAACAACTGGCTCTGCCCAGTGCTCTTACAGCCTACCGGGAACATCTCTTACCAAGGCCTGTGAAACGCAGTTTCCTGGCAGGCCTGATCTGGCTGAAGTAGAACTTCTGCTCTGGGTGTGCTCCATTGCCCTAGAGCTGCCAGGCCCAAAGGGCTGCCTTGTTTCCAAAGACGGAGAGTGGACCCAAAGCATCTTGCTCCCAGCTCTTCGGGAAGCTAAGAAACAGCTGGCTCTGCCCAGTGCTCTTACAGCCTAAGAGAACATGTCTTTGAAAGGCCTGTGAAACGCAGTTTCTTGGCAGGCCTGACCTGGCTGAAGTAGAACTTCTGTTCTGGTTGTGCTACATAGGCCTAGAGCTACCAGGACCTAAGGGCTGCCTTGTTTCCAAAGGGGGAGAGAGGCCCCAAAGCATCTTGCCTCCAGCACTTTGGGAAGCTAAAAAACCACTGGTTCTGCCCAGTGCTCTCACAGCCTACCGTGAACATCTCTTACCAAGGGCTGTGAAACGCAGTTTCTGGGCAGGACTGATCTGCCTGAAGTAGAACTTCTGCTGTGGGTGTGCTCCATTGGCCTAGAGCTGCCAGGCCCAAACGGCTGCCTTGTGTCCAAAGGGAGAGAGAGGCCCCAAAGCATCTTGCTTCCAGCTCTGTGGGAAGCTAAAGCAACTGGCTCTCCACAGTGCTCTCACAGCCTACAGGGAACATCTCTTACCAAGGCCTGTGAAACGCAGTTTCTTGGCAGGCCTGATCTGGCTGAAGTAGAACTCCTGCTCTGGGCGTGCTACTTTGGCCTAGAGCTGCCAGGCCCAAAGGGCCGCCTTGTTTCCAAAGGGGCTGAGAGTCCCCAAAGTATCTTGCTTCCAAATCTTTGGGAAGCTAAGAAACAACTGGCTCTGCACAGTGCTCTCACAGCCTACCGGCAACGTGACAGAGAAAGGCCTGTGAGACGCAGTTTCTTGGAAGGCCTGATCTGGCTGAGGTAGAACTTCTGCTCTGGGTGTACTCCATTGGCCTAGGGCTGCCAGGCCCAAAGGGCTGCCTTTATTTCCAAAGTCTGAGAGAGGCCCCAAAGCATCTTGCTTCCTGCTCTCTGGGAAGCTAAAACAACTGGCTCTGCACAGTGCTCTCAAAGCCAACCGGGAACGTCACATACAAAGGCCGGTGAAACGCAGCTTCTTGACAGGCCTTATCTGGCTGAGGTAGAACTTGTGCTCTGGGTGTGCTACTTTGGCCTAGAGCTGCCAGGCACAAAGGCTGCTTTGTTGCCAAAGGGGGAGAGAGGCCCCAAATCATGTTGCTTCCAGCTGTTTTTGAAGCTAAGAAACAACTCGCTCTGCCAGGTACTCTTACAGCCTTCCGGGAACACCTCTTACGAAGGCCCGTGAAAAGCAGCTTCTTGGCAGGCCTGATCTGGCTGAGGTAGAACTTCTGCTCTGGGTGTGCTCCATTGGCCTAGAGCTGAAAGGCCCAAAGGTCAGCCTTGTTGGCAAAGGGGCAGGGAGCCCCCAAAGCATCTTGCTTCCAGCTCTTTGGGAAGCTAAGAAACAACTGGCTCTGCCCAGTGCTCTTACAGCCTAAGAGAAAATCTCTTACCAAGGCCTGTGAAACGCACTTTGTTGGTGGCCTGATCTAGCTGAAGTAGAACTTCTGCTCTGGGTGTGCTCCATTGGCCTAGAGCTGCCTGGCCCAAAGGGCCGCCCTGTTTGCAAAGGGGATGAGAGGCCCCAAAGCATCTTGCTTCCAGCTCTTCGGGAAGCTAAGAAACATCTGGCGTTGCCCAGTGCTCTTACAGCCTACCGGGAACATCTCTTACCAAGGCCTGTGAAACGCCGTTTCCTGGCAGGCCTGATTTGGCTGAAGTAGAACTTCTGCTCTGGGTGTGCTCCATTGCCCTAGAGCTGCCAGGCCCAAGGTGCTGCCTTCTTTCCAAAGGGGCAGAGAGGCCCCAAAGCATCTTGCTTCCAGCTCTCTGGGAAGCTAAGAACCAACTCGCTCTGGCCCGTGCTCTTACAGCCTACCGGGAACATGTCTTTGAAAGGCCTGTGAAACGCAGTTTCTTGGCAGGCTTCATCTGGCTGAAGTAGAACTCCGGCTCTGGGTGTGCTCCATTGCCCTAGAGCTGCCAGGCCCAAAGTGCGGCCCTGTTTCCAAGGGGCAGAGAGGCCCAAAGCATCTTGCTTCCCGGTCTTTGCGAAGCTAAGAAACAACTGGCTCTGCCCAGTGCTCTTACACCTACCGGGAACATCTCTTACCAAGGCCTGTCAAACGCTGTTTCTTTGCAGGCCTGATCAGGCTGAAGTAGAACTCCCGCTCTGCGTGTGCTCCATTGGCCTAGAGCTTCCCGACCCAAAAGGCTGCCTTGTTCCCAAACGGGCAGAGGGGTCCCAAGCATCTTGCTTCCAGCTTTTCAGGAAGGTAAGAAACAACTGGCTCTGCCCAGTGCTCTTACAGCCTACCGGGAACATCTCTTACCAAGGCCTGTGAAACGCAGTTTCCTGGCAGGCCTGATCTGGCTGAAGTAGAACTTCTGCTCTGGGTGTGCTCCATTGCCCTAGAGCTGCCAGGCCCAAAGGGCTGCCTTGTTTCCAAAGACGGAGAGTGGACCCAAAGCATCTTGCTCCCAGCTCTTCGGGAAGCTAAGAAACAGCTGGCTCGGCCCAGTGCTCTTACAGCCTAAGAGAACATGTCTTTGAAAGGCCTGTGAAACGCAGTTTCTTGGCAGGCCTGACCTGGCTGAAGTAGAACTTCTGTTCTGGTTGTGCTACATAGGCCTAGAGCTACCAGGACCTAAGGGCTGCCTTGTTTCCAAAGGGGGAGAGAGGCCCCAAAGCATCTTGCCTCCAGCACTTTGGGAAGCTAAAAAACAACTGGTTCTGCCCAGTGCTCTCACAGCCTACCGTGAACATCTCTTACCAAGGGCTGTGAAACGCAGTTTCTGGGCAGGACTGATCTGCCTGAAGTAGAACTTCTGCTGTGGGTGTGCTCCATTGGCCTAGAGCTGCCAGGCCCAAACGGCTGCCTTGTGTCCAAAGGGAGAGAGAGGCCCCAAAGCATCTTGCTTCCAGCTCTGTGGGAAGCTAAAGCAACTGGCTCTCCACAGTGCTCTCACAGCCTACCGGGAACATCTCTTACCAAGGCCTGTGAAACGCAGTTTCTTGGCAGGCCTGATCTGGCTGAAGTAGAACTCCTGCTCTGGGCGTGCTACTTTGGCCTAGAGCTGCCAGGCCCAAAGGGCCGCCTTGTTTCCAAAGGGGCTGAGAGTCCCCAAAGTATCTTGCTTCCAAATCTTTGGGAAGCTAAGAAACAACTGGCTCTGCACAGTGCTCTCACAGCCTACCGGCAACGTGACAGAGAAAGGCCTGTGAGACGCAGTTTCTTGGAAGGCCTGATCTGGCTGAGGTAGAACTTCTGCTCTGGGTGTACTCCATTGGCCTAGGGCTGCCAGGCCCAAAGGGCTGCCTTTATTTCCAAAGTCTGAGAGAGGCCCCAAAGCATCTTGCTTCCTGCTCTCTGGGAAGCTAAAACAACTGGCTCTGCACAGTGCTCTCAAAGCCAACCGGGAACGTCACATACAAAGGCCGGTGAAACGCAACTTCTTGACAGGCCTTATCTGGCTGAGGTAGAACTTGTGCTCTGGGTGTGCTACTTTGGCCTAGAGCTGCCAGGCACAAAGGCTGCTTTGTTGCCAAAGGGGGAGAGAGGCCCCAAATCATGTTGCTTCCAGCTGTTTTTGAAGCTAAGAAACAACTCGCTCTGCCAGGTACTCTTACAGCCTTCCGGGAACACCTCTTACGAAGGCCCGTGAAAAGCAGCTTCTTGGCAGGCCTGATCTGGCTGAGGTAGAACTTCTGCTCTGGGTGTGCTCCATTGGCCTAGAGCTGAAAGGCCCAAAGGTCAGCCTTGTTGGCAAAGGGGCAGGGAGCCCCCAAAGCATCTTGCTTCCAGCTCTTTGGGAAGCTAAGAAACAACTGGCTCTGCCCAGTGCTCTTACAGCCTAAGAGAAAATCTCTTACCAAGGCCTGTGAAACGCACTTTGTTGGTGGCCTGATCTAGCTGAAGTAGAACTTCTGCTCTGGGTGTGCTCCATTGGCCTAGAGCTGCCTGGCCCAAAGGGCCGCCTTGTTTGCAAAGGGGATGAGAGGCCCCAAAGCATCTTGCTTCCAGCTCTTCGGGAAGCTAAGAAACATCTGGCGTTGCCCAGTGCTCTTACAGCCTACCGGGAACATCTCTTACCAAGGCCTGTGAAACGCAGTTTGTTGGCGGCCTGAACTGGCCGAAGTAGAACTTCTGTTCTGGATGTGCTCCACAGGCCTAGAGCTACCTGGCCCAAAGGGCTGCCTTGATTCCAAAGTGAGAGAGTGGCACCAAAGCATCTTGCTTCCAGCTCTTCGGGAAGCTAAGAAACATCTGGCGTTGCCCAGTGCTCTTACAGCCTACCGGGAACATCTCTTACCAAGGCCTGTGAAACGCCGTTTCCTGGCAGGCCTGATTTGGCTGAAGTAGAACTTCTGCTCTGGGTGTGCTCCATTGCCCTAGAGCTGCCAGGCCCAAGGTGCTGCCTTCTTTCCAAAGGGGCAGAGAGGCCCCAAAGCATCTTGCTTCCAGCTCTCTGGGAAGCTAAGAACCAACTCGCTCTGGCCCGTGCTCTTACAGCCTACCGGGAACATGTCTTTGAAAGGCCTGTGAAACGCAGTTTCTTGGCAGGCCTCATCTGGCTGAAGTAGAACTCCGGCTCTGGGTGTGCTCCATTGCCCTAGAGCTGCCAGGCCCCAAGTGCTGCCCTGTTTCCAAGGGGCAGAGAGGCCCAAAGCATCTTGCTTCCCGGTCTTTGCGAAGCTAAGAAACAACTGGCTCTGCCCAGTGCTCTTACACCTACCGGGAACATCTCTTACCAAGGCCTGTCAAACGCTGTTTCTTTGCAGGCCTGATCAGGCTGAAGTAGAACTCCTGCTCTGCGTGTGCTCCATTGGCCTAGAGCTTCCCGACCCAAAAGGCTGCCTTGTTCCCAAACGGGCAGAGGGGTCCCAAGCATCTTGCTTCCAGCTTTTCAGGAAGGTAAGAAACAACTGGCTCTGCCCAGTGCTCTTACAGCCTACCGGGAACATCTCTTACCAAGGCCTGTGAAACGCAGTTTCCTGGCAGGCCTGATCTGGCTGAAGTAGAACTTCTGCTCTGGGTGTGCTCCATTGCCCTAGAGCTGCCAGGCCCAAAGGGCTGCCTTGTTTCCAAAGACGGAGAGTGGACCCAAAGCATCTTGCTCCCAGCTCTTCGGGAAGCTAAGAAACAGCTGGCTCTGCCCAGTGCTCTTACAGCCTAAGAGAACATGTCTTTGAAAGGCCTGTGAAACGCAGTTTCTTGGCAGGCCTGACCTGGCTGAAGTAGAACTTCTGTTCTGGTTGTGCTACATAGGCCTAGAGCTACCAGGACCTAAGGGCTGCCTTGTTTCCAAAGGGGGAGAGAGGCCCCAAAGCATCTTGCCTCCAGCACTTTGGGAAGCTAAAAAACCACTGGTTCTGCCCAGTGCTCTCACAGCCTACCGTGAACATCTCTTACCAAGGGCTGTGAAACGCAGTTTCTGGGCAGGACTGATCTGCCTGAAGTAGAACTTCTGCTGTGGGTGTGCTCCATTGGCCTAGAGCTGCCAGGCCCAAACGGCTGCCTTGTGTCCAAAGGGAGAGAGAGGCCCCAAAGCATCTTGCTTCCAGCTCTGTGGGAAGCTAAAGCAACTGGCTCTCCACAGTGCTCTCACAGCCTACAGGGAACATCTCTTACCAAGGCCTGTGAAACGCAGTTTCTTGGCAGGCCTGATCTGGCTGAAGTAGAACTCCTGCTCTGGGCGTGCTACTTTGGCCTAGAGCTGCCAGGCCCAAAGGGCCGCCTTGTTTCCAAAGGGGCTGAGAGTCCCCAAAGTATCTTGCTTCCAAATCTTTGGGAAGCTAAGAAACAACTGGCTCTGCACAGTGCTCTCACAGCCTACCGGCAACGTGACAGAGAAAGGCCTGTGAGACGCAGTTTCTTGGAAGGCCTGATCTGGCTGAGGTAGAACTTCTGCTCTGGGTGTACTCCATTGGCCTAGGGCTGCCAGGCCCCAAGGGCTGCCTTTATTTCCAAAGTGTGAGAGAGGCCCCAAAGCATCTTGCTTCCTGCTCTCTGGGAAGCTAAAACAACTGGCTCTGCACAGTGCTCTCAAAGCCAACCGGGAACGTCACATACAAAGGCCGGTGAAACGCAGCTTCTTGACAGGCCTTATCTGGCTGAGGTAGAACTTGTGCTCTGGGTGTGCTACTTTGGCCTAGGGCTGCCAGGCACAAAGGCTGCTTTGTTTCCAAAGGGGGAGAGAGGCCTCAAATCATGTTGCTTCCAGCTGTTTTTGAAGCTAAGAAACAACTCGCTCTGCCAGGTACTCTTACAGCCTTCCGGGAACACCTCTTACGAAGGCCCGTGAAAAGCAGCTTCTTGGCAGGCCTGATCTGGCTGAGGTAGAACTTCTGCTCTGGGTGTGCTCCATTGGCCTAGAGCTGAAAGGCCCAAAGGTCAGCCTTGTTGGCAAAGGGGCAGGGAGCCCCCAAAGCATCTTGCTTCCAGCTCTTTGGGAAGCTAAGAAACAACTGGCTCTGCCCAGTGCTCTTACAGCCTAAGAGAAAATCTCTTACCAAGGCCTGTGAAACGCACTTTGTTGGTGGCCTGATCTAGCTGAAGTAGAACTTCTGCTCTGGGTGTGCTCCATTGGCCTAGAGCTGCCTGGCCCAAAGAGCCGCCCTGTTTGCAAAGGGGATGAGAGGCCCCAAAGCATCTTGCTTCCAGCTCTTCGGGAAGCTAAGAAACATCTGGCGTTGCCCAGTGCTCTTACAGCCTACCGGGAACATCTCTTACCAAGGCCTGTGAAACGCCGTTTCCTGGCAGGCCTGATTTGGCTGAAGTAGAACTTCTGCTCTGGGTGTGCTCCATTGCCCTAGAGCTGCCAGGCCCAAGGTGCTGCCTTCTTTCCAAAGGGGCAGAGAGGCCCCAAAGCATCTTGCTTCCAGCTCTCTGGGAAGCTAAGAACCAACTCGCTCTGGCCCGTGCTCTTACAGCCTACCGGGAACACGTCTTTGAAAGGCCTGTGAAACGCAGTTTCTTGGCAGGCTTCATCTGGCTGAAGTAGAACTCCGGCTCTGGGTGTGCTCCATTGCCCTAGAGCTGCCAGGCCCAAAGTGCGGCCCTGTTTCCAAGGGGCAGAGAGGCCCAAAGCATCTTGCTTCCCGGTCTTTGCGAAGCTAAGAAACAACTGGCTCTGCCCAGTGCTCTTACACCTACCGGGAACATCTCTTACCAAGGCCTGTCAAACGCTGTTTCTTTGCAGGCCTGATCAGGCTGAAGTAGAACTCCCGCTCTGCGTGTGCTCCATTGGCCTAGAGCTTCCCGACCCAAAAGGCTGCCTTGTTCCCAAACGGGCAGAGGGGTCCCAAGCATCTTGCTTCCAGCTTTTCAGGAAGGTAAGAAACAACTGGCTCTGCCCAGTGCTCTTACAGCCTACCGGGAACATCTCTTACCAAGGCCTGTGAAACGCAGTTTCCTGGCAGGCCTGATCTGGCTGAAGTAGAACTTCTGCTCTGGGTGTGCTCCATTGCCCTAGAGCTGCCAGGCCCAAAGGGCTGCCTTGTTTCCAAAGACGGAGAGTGGACCCAAAGCATCTTGCTCCCAGCTCTTCGGGAAGCTAAGAAACAGCTGGCTCTGCCCAGTGCTCTTACAGCCTAAGAGAACATGTCTTTGAAAGGCCTGTGAAACGCAGTTTCTTGGCAGGCCTGACCTGGCTGAAGTAGAACTTCTGTTCTGGTTGTGCTACATAGGCCTAGAGCTACCTGGACCTAAGGGCTGCCTTGTTTCCAAAGGGGGAGAGAGGCCCCAAAGCATCTTGCCTCCAGCACTTTGGGATGCTAAAAAACCACTGGTTCTGCCCAGTGCTCTCACAGCCTACCGTGAACATCTCTTACCAAGGGCTGTGAAACGCAGTTTCTGGGCAGGACTGATCTGCCTGAAGTAGACCTTCTGCTGTGGGTGTGCTCCATTGGCCTAGAGCTGCCAGGCCCAAACGGCTGCCTTGTGTCCAAAGGGAGAGAGAGGCCCCAAAGCATCTTGCTTCCAGCTCTGTGGGAAGCTAAAGCAACTGGCTCTCCACAGTGCTCTCACAGCCTACCGGGAACATCTCTTACCAAGGCCTGTGAAACGCAGTTTCTTGGCAGGCCTGATCTGGCTGAAGTAGAACTCCTGCTCTGGGCGTGCTACTTTGGCCTAGAGCTGCCAGGCCCAAAGGGCCGTCTTGTTTCCAAAGGGGCTGAGAGTCCCCAAAGTATCTTGCTTCCAAATCTTTGGGAAGCTAAGAAACAACTGGCTCTGCACAGTGCTCTCACAGCCTACCGGCAACGTGACAGAGACAGGCCTGTGAGACGCAGTTTCTTGGAAGGCCTGATCTGGCTGAGGTAGAACTTCTGCTCTGGGTGTACTCCATTGGCCTAGGGCTGCCAGGCCCAAAGGGCTGCCTTTATTTCCAAAGTGTGAGAGAGGCCCCAAAGCATCTTGCTTCCTGCTCTCTGGGAAGCTAAAACAACTGGCTCTGCACAGTGCTCTCAAAGCCAACCGGGAACGTCACATACAAAGGCCGGTGAAACGCAACTTCTTGACAGGCCTTATCTGGCTGAGGTAGAACTTGTGCTCTGGGTGTGCTACTTTGGCCTAGAGCTGCCAGGCACAAAGGCTGCTTTGTTTCCAAAGGGGGAGAGAGGCCCCAAATCATGTTGCTTCCAGCTGTTTTTGAAGCTAAGAAACAACTCGCTCTGCCAGGTACTCTTACAGCCTTCCGGGAACACCTCTTACGAAGGCCCGTGAAAAGCAGCTTCTTGGCAGGCCTGATCTGGCTGAGGTAGAACTTCTGCTCTGGGTGTGCTCCATTGGCCTAGAGCTGAAAGGCCCAAAGGTCAGCCTTGTTGGCAAAGGGGCAGGGAGCCCCCAAAGCATCTTGCTTCCAGCTCTTTGGGAAGCTAAGAAACAACTGGCTCTGCCCAGTGCTCTTACAGCCTAAGAGAAAATCTCTTACCAAGGCCTGTGAAACGCACTTTGTTGGTGGCCTGATCTAGCTGAAGTAGAACTTCTGCTCTGGGTGTGCTCCATTGGCCGAGAGCTGCCTGGCCCAAAGGGCCGCCTTGTTTGCAAAGGGGATGAGAGGCCCCAAAGCATCTTGCTTCCAGCTCTTCGGGAAGCTAAGAAACATCTGGCGTTGCCCAGTGCTCTTACAGCCTACCGGGAACATCTCTTACCAAGGCCTGTGAAACGCAGTTTGTTGGCGGCCTGAACTGGCCGAAGTAGAACTTCTGTTCTGGATGTGCTCCACTGGCCTAGAGCTACCTGCCCCAAAGGGCTGCCTTGATTCCAAAGTGAGAGAGTGGCACCAAAGCATCTTGCTTCCAGCTCTTCGGGAAGCTAAGAAACATCTGGCGTTGCCCAGTGCTCTTACAGCCTACCGGGAACATCTCTTACCAAGGCCTGTGAAACGCCGTTTCCTGGCAGGCCTGATTTGGCTGAAGTAGAACTTCTGCTCTGGGTGTGCTCCATTGCCCTAGAGCTGCCAGGCCCAAGGTGCTGCCTTCTTTCCAAAGGGGCAGAGAGGCCCCAAAGCATCTTGCTTCCAGCTCTCTGGGAAGCTAAGAACCAACTCGCTCTGGCCCGTGCTCTTACAGCCTACCGGGAACATGTCTTTGAAAGGCCTGTGAAACGCAGTTTCTTGGCAGGCTTCATCTGGCTGAAGTAGAACTCCGGCTCTGGGTGTGCTCCATTGCCCTAGAGCTGCCAGGCCCAAAGTGCGGCCCTGTTTCCAAGGGGCAGAGAGGCCCAAAGCATCTTGCTTCCCGGTCTTTGCGAAGCTAAGAAACAACTGGCTCTGCCCAGTGCTCTTACACCTACCGGGAACATCTCTTACCAAGGCCTGTCAAACGCTGTTTCTTTGCAGGCCTGATCAGGCTGAAGTAGAACTACCGCTCTGCGTGTGCTCCATTGGCCTAGAGCTTCCCGACCCAAAAGGCTGCCTTGTTCCCAAACGGGCAGAGGGGTCCCAAGCATCTTTCTTCCAGCTTTTCAGGAAGGTAAGAAACAACTGGCTCTGCCCAGTGCTCTTACAGCCTACCGGGAACATCTCTTACCAAGGCCTGTGAAACGCAGTTTCCTGGCAGGCCTGATCTGGCTGAAGTAGAACTTCTGCTCTGGGTGTGCTCCATTGCCCTAGAGCTGCCAGGCCCAAAGGGCTGCCTTGTTTCCAAAGACGGAGAGTGGACCCAAAGCATCTTGCTCCCAGCTCTTCGGGAAGCTAAGAAACAGCTGGCTCTGCCCAGTGCTCTTACAGCCTAAGAGAACATGTCTTTGAAAGGCCTGTGAAACGCAGTTTCTTGGCAGGCCTGACCTGGCTGAAGTAGAACTTCTGTTCTGGTTGTGCTACCAAGGCCTAGAGCTACCAGGACCTAAGGGCTGCCTTGTTTCCAAAGGGGGAGAGAGGCCCCAAAGCATCTTGCCTCCAGCACTTTGGGAAGCTAAAAAACCACTGGTTCTGCCCAGTGCTCTCACAGCCTACCGTGAACATCTCTTACCAAGGGCTGTGAAACGCAGTTTCTGGGCAGGACTGATCTGCCTGAAGTAGACCTTCTGCTGTGGGTGTGCTCCAATGGCCTAGAGCTGCCAGGCCCAAACGGCTGCCTTGTGTCCAAAGGGAGAGAGAGGCCCCAAAGCATCTTGCTTCCAGCTCTGTGGGAAGCTAAAGCAACTGGCTCTCCACAGTGCTCTCACAGCCTACCGGGAACATCTCTTACCAAGGCCTGTGAAACGCAGTTTCTTGGCAGGCCTGATCTGGCTGAAGTAGAACTCCTGCTCTGGGCGTGCTACTTTGGCCTAGAGCTGCCAGGCCCAAAGGGCCGTCTTGTTTCCAAAGGGGCTGAGAGTCCCCAAAGTATCTTGCTTCCAAATCTTTGGGAAGCTAAGAAACAACTGGCTCTGCACAGTGCTCTCACAGCCTACCGGCAACGTGACAGAGAAAGGCCTGTGAGACGCAGTTTCTTGGAAGGCCTGATCTGGCTGAGGTAGAACTTCTGCTCTGGGTGTACTCCATTGGCCTAGGGCTGCCAGGCCCAAAGGGCTGCCTTTATTTCCAAAGTGTGAGAGAGGCCCCAAAGCATCTTGCTTCCTGCTCTCTGGGAAGCTAAAACAACTGGCTCTGCACAGTGCTCTCAAAGCCAACCGGGAACGTCACATACAAAGGCCGGTGAAACGCAACTTCTTGACAGGCCTTATCTGGCTGAGGTAGAACTTGTGCTCTGGGTGTGCTACTTTGGCCTAGAGCTGCCAGGCACAAAGGCTGCTTTGTTTCCAAAGGGGGAGAGAGGCCACAAATCATGTTGCTTCCAGCTGTTTTTGAAGCTAAGAAACAACTCGCTCTGCCAGGTATTCTTACAGCCTTCCGGGAACACCTCTTACGAAGGCCTGTGAAAAGCAGCTTCTTGGCAGGCCTGATCTGGCTGAGGTAGAACTTCTGCTCTGGGTGTGCTCCATTGGCCTAGAGCTGAAAGGCCCAAAGGTCAGCCTTGTTGGCAAAGGGGCAGGGAGCCCCCAAAGCATCTTGCTTCCAGCTCTTTGGGAAGCTAAGAAACAACTGGCTCTGCCCAGTGCTCTTACAGCCTAAGAGAAAATCTCTTACCAAGGCCTGTGAAACGCACTTTGTTGGTGGCCTGATCTAGCTGAAGTAGAACTTCTGCTCTGGGTGTGCTCCATTGGCCTAGAGCTGCCTGGCCCAAAGGGCCGCCTTGTTTGCAAAGGGGATGAGAGGCCCCAAAGCATCTTGCTTCCAGCTCTTCGGGAAGCTAAGAAACATCTGGCGTTGCCCAGTGCTCTTACAGCCTACCGGGAACATCTCTTACCAAGGCCTGTGAAACGCAGTTTGTTGGCGGCCTGAACTGGCCGAAGTAGAACTTCTGTTCTGGATGTGCTCCACTGGCCTAGAGCTACCTGGCCCAAAGGGCTGCCTTGATTCCAAAGTGAGAGAGTGGCACCAAAGCATCTTGCTTCCAGCTCTTCGGGAAGCTAAGAAACATCTGGCGTTGCCCAGTGCTCTTACAGCCTACCGGGAACATCTCTTACCAAGGCCTGTGAAACGCCGTTTCCTGGCAGGCCTGATTTGGCTGAAGTAGAACTTCTGCTCTGGGTGTGCTCCATTGCCCTAGAGCTGCCAGGCCCAAGGTGCTGCCTTCTTTCCAAAGGGGCAGAGAGGCCCCAAAGCATCTTGCTTCCAGCTCTCTGGGAAGCTAAGAACCAACTCTCTCTGGCCCGTGCTCTTACAGCCTACCGGGAACATGTCTTTGAAAGGCCTGTGAAACGCAGTTTCTTGGCAGGCCTCATCGGGCTGAAGTAGAACTCCGGCTCTGGGTGTGCTCCATTGCCCTAGAGCTGCCAGGCCCAAAGTGCTGCCCTGTTTCCAAGGGGCAGAGAGGCCCAAAGCATCTTGCTTCCCGGTCTTTGCGAAGCTAAGAAACAACTGGCTCTGCCCAGTGCTCTTACACCTACCGGGAACATCTCTTACCAAGGCCTGTCAAACGCTGTTTCTTTGCAGGCCTGATCAGGCTGAAGTAGAACTCCTGCTCTGCGTGTGCTCCATTGGCCTAGAGCTTCCCGACCCAAAAGGCTGCCTTGTTCCCAAACGGGCAGAGGGGTCCCAAGCATCTTGCTTCCAGCTTTTCAGGAAGGTAAGAAACAACTGGCTCTGCCCAGTGCTCTTACAGCCTACCGGGAACATCTCTTACCAAGGCCTGTGAAACGCAGTTTCCTGGCAGGCCTGATCTGGCTGAAGTAGAACTTCTGCTCTGGGTGTGCTCCATTGCCCTAGAGCTGCCAGGCCCAAAGGGCTGCCTTGTTTCCAAAGACGGAGAGTGGACCCAAAGCATCTTGCTCCCAGCTCTTCGGGAAGCTAAGAAACAGCTGGCTCTGCCCAGTGCTCTTACAGCCTAAGAGAACATGTCTTTGAAAGGCCTGTGAAATGCAGTTTCTTGGCAGGCCTGACCTGGCTGAAGTAGAACTTCTGTTCTGGTTGTGCTACATAGGCCTAGAGCTACCAGGACCTAAGGGCTGCCTTGTTTCCAAAGGGGGAGAGAGGCCCCAAAGCATCTTGCCTCCAGCACTTTGGGAAGCTAAAAAACAACTGGTTCTGCCCAGTGCTCTCACAGCCTACCGTGAACATGTCTTACCAAGGGCTGTGAAACGCAGTTTCTGGACAGGACTGATCTGCCTGAAGTAGAACTTCTGCTGTGGGTGTGCTCCATTGGCCTAGAGCTGCCAGGCCCAAACGGCTGCCTTGTGTCCAAAGGGAGAGAGAGGCCCCAAAGCATCTTGCTTCCAGCTCTGTGGGAAGCTAAAGCAACTGGCTCTCCACAGTGCTCTCACAGCCTACCGGGAACATCTCTTACCAAGGCCTGTGAAACGCAGTTTCTTGGCAGGCCTGATCTGGCTGAAGTAGAACTCCTGCTCTGGGCGTGCTACTTTGGCCTAGAGCTGCCAGGCCCAAAGGGCCGCCTTGTTTCCGCAGGGGCTGAGAGTCCCCAAAGTATCTTGCTTCCAAATCTTTGGGAAGCTAAGAAACAACTGGCTCTGCACAGTGCTCTCACAGCCTACCGGCAACGTGACAGAGAAAGGCCTGTGAGACGCAGTTTCTTGGAAGGCCTGATCTGGCTGAGGTAGAACTTCTGCTCGGGGTGTACTCCATTGGCCTAGGGCTGCCAGGGCCAAAGGGCTGCCTTTATTTCCAAAGTGTGAGAGAGGCCCCAAAGCATCTTGCTTCCTGCTCTCTGGGAAGCTAAAACAACTGGCTCTGCACAGTGCTCTCAAAGCCAACCGGGAACGTCACATACAAAGGCCTGTGAAACGCAGCTTCTTGACAGGCCTTATCTGGCTGAGGTAGAACTTGTGCTCTGGGTGTGCTACTTTGGCCTAGAGCTGCCAGGCACAAAGGCTGCTTTGTTTCCCAAGGGGGAGAGAGGCCCCAAATCATGTTGCTTCCAGCTGTTTTTGAAGCTAAGAAACAACTCGCTCTGCCAGGTACTCTTACAGCCTTCCGGGAACACCTCTTACGAAGGCCCGTGAAAAGCAGCTTCTTGGCAGGCCTGATCTGGCTGAGGTAGAACTTCTGCTCTGGGTGTGCTCCATTGGCCTAGAGCTGAAAGGCCCAAAGGTCAGCCTTGTTGGCAAAGGGGCAGGGAGCCCCCAAAGCATCTTGCTTCCAGCTCTTTGGGAAGCTAAGAAACAACTGGCTCTGCCCAGTGCTCTTACACCTACCGGGAACATCTCTTACCAAGGCCTGTCAAACGCTGTTTCTTTGCAGGCCTGATCAGGCTGAAGTAGAACTCCTGCTCTGCGTGTGCTCCATTGGCCTAGAGCTTCCTGACCCAAAAGGCTGCCTTGTTCCCAAACGGGCAGAGGGGTCCCAAGCATCTTGCTTCCAGCTTTCCAGGAAGGTAAGAAACAACTGGCTCTGCCCAGTGCTCTTACAGCCTACCGGGAACATCTCTTACCAAGGCCTGTGAAACGCAGTTTCCTGGCAGGCCTGATCTGGCTGAAGTAGAACTTCTGCTCTGGGTGTGCTCCATTGCCCTAGAGCTGCCAGGCCCAAAGGGCTGCCTTGTTTCCAAAGACGGAGAGTGGACCCAAAGCATCTTGCTCCCAGCTCTTCGGGAAGCTAAGAAACAGCTGGCTCTGCCCAGTGCTCTTACAGCCTAAGAGAACATGTCTTTGAAAGGCCTGTGAAACGCAGTTTCTTGGCAGGCCTGACCTGGCTGAAGTAGAACTTCTGTTCTGGTTGTGCTACATAGGCCTAGAGCTACCAGGACCTAAGGGCTGCCTTGATTCCAAAGGGGGAGAGAGGCCCCAAAGCATCTTGCCTCCAGCACTTTGGGAAGCTAAAAAACCACTGGTTCTGCCCAGTGCTCTCACAGCCTACCGTGAACATCTCTTACCAAGGGCTGTGAAACGCAGTTTCTGGGCAGGACTGATCTGCCTGAAGTAGAACTTCTGCTGTGGGTGTGCTCCATTGGCCTAGAGCTGCCAGGCCCAAACGGCTGCCTTGTGTCCAAAGGGAGAGAGAGGCCCCAAAGCATCTTGCTTCCAGCTCTGTGGGAAGCTAAAGCAACTGGCTCTCCACAGTGCTCTCACAGCCTCCCGGGAACATCTCTTACCAAGGCCTGTGAAACGCAGTTTCTTGGCAGGCCTGATCTGGCTGAAGTAGAACTCCTGCTCTGGGCGTGCTACTTTGGCCTAGAGCTGCCAGGCCCAAAGGGCCGCCTTGTTTCCAAAGGGGCTGAGAGTCCCCAAAGTATCTTGCTTCCAAATCTTTGGGAAGCTAAGAAACAACTGGCTCTGCACAGTGCTCTCACAGCCTACCGGCAACGTGACAGAGAAAGGCCTGTGAGACGCAGTTTCTTGGAAGGCCTGATCTGGCTGAGGTAGAACTTCTGCTCTGGGTGTACTCCATTGGCCTAGGGCTGCCAGGCCCAAAGGGCTGCCTTTATTTCCAAAGTGTGAGAGAGGCCCCAAAGCATCTTGCTTCCTGCTCTCTGGGAAGCTAAAACAACTGGCTCTGCACAGTGCTCTCAAAGCCAACCGGGAACGTCACATACAAAGGCCGGTGAAACGCAACTTCTTGACAGGCCTTATCTGGCTGAGGTAGAACTTGTGCTCTGGGTGTGCTACTTTGGCCTAGAGCTGCCAGGCACAAAGGCTGCTTTGTTTCCAAAGGGGGAGAGAGGCCCCAAATCATGTTGCTTCCAGCTGTTTTTGAAGCTAAGAAACAACTCGCTCTGCCAGGTATTATTACAGCCTTCCGGGAACACCTCTTACGAAGGCCTGTGAAAAGCAGTTTCTTGGCAGGCCTGATCTGGCTGAGGTAGAACTTCTGCTCTGGGTGTGCTCCATTGGCCTAGAGCTGAAAGGCCCAAAGGTCAGCCTTGTTGGCAAAGGGGCAGGGAGCCCCCAAAGCATCTTGCTTCCAGCTCTTTGGGAAGCTAAGAAACAACTGGCTCTGCCCAGTGCTCTTACAGCCTAAGAGAAAATCTCTTACCAAGGCCTGTGAAATGCACTTTGTTGGTGGCCTGATCTAGCTGAAGTAGAACTTCTGCTCTGTGTGTGCTCCATTGGCCTAGAGCTGCCTGGCCCAAAGGGCCGCCTTGTTTGCAAAGGGGATGAGAGGCCCCAAAGCATCTTGCTTCCAGCTCTTCGGGAAGCTAAGAAACATCTGGCGTTGCCCAGTGCTCTTACAGCCTACCGGGAACATCTCTTACCAAGGCCTGTGAAACGCAGTTTGTTGGCGGCCTGAACTGGCCGAAGTAGAACTTCTGTTCTGGATGTGCTCCACTGGCCTAGAGCTACCTGGCCCAAAGGGCTGCCTTGATTCCAAAGTGAGAGAGTGGCACCAAAGCATCTTGCTTCCAGCTCTTCGGGAACCTAAGAAACATCTGGCGTTGCCCAGTGCTCTTACAGCCTACCGGGAACATCTCTTACCAAGGCCTGTGAAACGCCGTTTCCTGGCAGGCCTGATTTGGCTGAAGTAGAACTTCTGCTCTGGGTGTGCTCCATTGCCCTAGAGCTGCCAGGCCCAAGGTGCTGCCTTCTTTCCAAAGGGGCAGAGAGGCCCCAAAGCATCTTGCTTCCAGCTCTCTGGGAAGCTAAGAACCAACTCTCTCTGGCCCGTGCTCTTACAGCCTACCGGGAACATGTCTTTGAAAGGCCTGTGAAACGCAGTTTCTTGGCAGGCCTCATCGGGCTGAAGTAGAACTCCGGCTCTGGGTGTGCTCCATTGCCCTAGAGCTGCCAGGCCCAAAGTGCTGCCCTGTTTCCAAGGGGCAGAGAGGCCCAAAGCATCTTGCTTCCCGGTCTTTGCGAAGCTAAGAAACAACTGGCTCTGCCCAGTGCTCTTACACCTACCGGGAACATCTCTTACCAAGGCCTGTCAAACGCTGTTTCTTTGCAGGCCTGATCAGGCTGAAGTAGAACTCCTGCTCTGCGTGTGCTCCATTGGCCTAGAGCTTCCCGACCCAAAAGGCTGCCTTGTTCCCAAACGGGCAGAGGGGTCCCAAGCATCTTGCTTCCAGCTTTTCAGGAAGGTAAGAAACAACTGGCTCTGCCCAGTGCTCTTACAGCCTACCGGGAACATCTCTTACCAAGGCCTGTGAAACGCAGTTTCCTGGCAGGCCTGATCTGGCTGAAGTAGAACTTCTGCTCTGGGTGTGCTCCATTGCCCTAGAGCTGCCAGGCCCAAAGGGCTGCCTTGTTTCCAAAGACGGAGAGTGGACCCAAAGCATCTTGCTCCCAGCTCTTCGGGAAGCTAAGAAACAGCTGGCTCTGCCCAGTGCTCTTACAGCCTAAGAGAACATGTCTTTGAAAGGCCTGTGAAATGCAGTTTCTTGGCAGGCCTGACCTGGCTGAAGTAGAACTTCTGTTCTGGTTGTGCTACATAGGCCTAGAGCTACCAGGACCTAAGGGCTGCCTTGTTTCCAAAGGGGGAGAGAGGCCCCAAAGCATCTTGCCTCCAGCACTTTGGGAAGCTAAAAAACAACTGGTTCTGCCCAGTGCTCTCACAGCCTACCGTGAACATCTCTTACCAAGGGCTGTGAAACGCAGTTTCTGGACAGGACTGATCTGCCTGAAGTAGAACTTCTGCTGTGGGTGTGCTCCATTGGCCTAGAGCTGCCAGGCCCAAACGGCTGCCTTGTGTCCAAAGGGAGAGAGAGGCCCCAAAGCATCTTGCTTCCAGCTCTGTGGGAAGCTAAAGCAACTGGCTCTCCACAGTGCTCTCACAGCCTCCCGGGAACATCTCTTACCAAGGCCTGTGAAACGCAGTTTCTTGGCAGGCCTGATCTGGCTGAAGTAGAACTCCTGCTCTGGGCGTGCTACTTTGGCCTAGAGCTGCCAGGCCCAAAGGGCCGCCTTGTTTCCAAAGGGGCTGAGAGTCCCCAAAGTATCTTGCTTCCAAATCTTTGGGAAGCTAAGAAACAACTGGCTCTGCACAGTGCTCTCACAGCCTACCGGCAACGTGACAGAGAAAGGCCTGTGAGACGCAGTTTCTTGGAAGGCCTGATCTGGCTGAGGTAGAACTTCTGCTCTGGGTGTACTCCATTGGCCTAGGGCTGCCAGGCCCAAAGGGCTGCCTTTATTTCCAAAGTGTGAGAGAGGCCCCAAAGCATCTTGCTTCCTGCTCTCTGGGAAGCTAAAACAACTGGCTCTGCACAGTGCTCTCAAAGCCAACCGGGAACGTCACATACAAAGGCCTGTGAAACGCAGCTTCTTGACAGGCCTTATCTGGCTGAGGTAGAACTTGTGCTCTGGGTGTGCTACTTTGGCCTAGAGCTGCCAGGCACAAAGGCTGCTTTGTTTCCCAAGGGGGAGAGAGGCCCCAAATCATGTTGCTTCCAGCTGTTTTTGAAGCTAAGAAACAACTCGCTCTGCCAGGTACTCTTACAGCCTTCCGGGAACACCTCTTACGAAGGCCCGTGAAAAGCAGCTTCTTGGCAGGCCTGATCTGGCTGAGGTAGAACTTCTGCTCTGGGTGTGCTCCATTGGCCTAGAGCTGAAAGGCCCAAAGGTCAGCCTTGTTGGCAAAGGGGCAGGGAGCCCCGAAAGCATCTTGCTTCCAGCTCTTTGGGAAGCTAAGAAACAACTGGCTCTGCCCAGTGCTCTTACAGCCTAAGAGAAAATCTCTTACCAAGGCCTGTGAAATGCACTTTGTTGGTGGCCTGATCTAGCTGAAGTAGAACTTCTGCTCTGTGTGTGCTCCATTGGCCTAGAGCTGCCTGGCCCAAAGGGCCGCCTTGTTTGCAAAGGGGATGAGAGGCCCCAAAGCATCTTGCTTCCAGCTCTTCGGGAAGCTAAGAAACATCTGGCGTTGCCCAGTGCTCTTACAGCCTACCGGGAACATCTCTTACCAAGGCCTGTGAAACGCAGTTTGTTGGCGGCCTGAACTGGCCGAAGTAGAACTTCTGTTCTGGATGTGCTCCACTGGCCTAGAGCTACCTGGCCCAAAGGGCTGCCTTGATTCCAAAGTGAGAGAGTGGCACCAAAGCATCTTGCTTCCAGCTCTTCGGGAACCTAAGAAACATCTGGCGTTGCCCAGTGCTCTTACAGCCTACCGGGAACATCTCTTACCAAGGCCTGTGAAACGCCGTTTCCTGGCAGGCCTGATTTGGCTGAAGTAGAACTTCTGCTCTGGGTGTGCTCCATTGCCCTAGAGCTGCCAGGCCCAAGGTGCTGCCTTCTTTCCAAAGGGGCAGAGAGGCCCCAAAGCATCTTGCTTCCAGCTCTCTGGGAAGCTAAGAACCAACTCTCTCTGGCCCGTGCTCTTACAGCCTACCGGGAACATGTCTTTGAAAGGCCTGTGAAACGCAGTTTCTTGGCAGGCCTCATCGGGCTGAAGTAGAACTCCGGCTCTGGGTGTGCTCCATTGCCCTAGAGCTGCCAGGCCCAAAGTGCTGCCCTGTTTCCAAGGGGCAGAGAGGCCCAAAGCATCTTGCTTCCCGGTCTTTGCGAAGCTAAGAAACAACTGGCTCTGCCCAGTGCTCTTACACCTACCGGGAACATCTCTTACCAAGGCCTGTCAAACGCTGTTTCTTTGCAGGCCTGATCAGGCTGAAGTAGAACTCCTGCTCTGCGTGTGCTCCATTGGCCTAGAGCTTCCCGACCCAAAAGGCTGCCTTGTTCCCAAACGGGCAGAGGGGTCCCAAGCATCTTGCTTCCAGCTTTTCAGGAAGGTAAGAAACAACTGGCTCTGCCCAGTGCTCTTACAGCCTACCGGGAACATCTCTTACCAAGGCCTGTGAAACGCAGTTTCCTGGCAGGCCTGATCTGGCTGAAGTAGAACTTCTGCTCTGGGTGTGCTCCATTGCCCTAGAGCTGCCAGGCCCAAAGGGCTGCCTTGTTTCCAAAGACGGAGAGTGGACCCAAAGCATCTTGCTCCCAGCTCTTCGGGAAGCTAAGAAACAGCTGGCTCTGCCCAGTGCTCTTACAGCCTAAGAGAACATGTCTTTGAAAGGCCTGTGAAATGCAGTTTCTTGGCAGGCCTGACCTGGCTGAAGTAGAACTTCTGTTCTGGTTGTGCTACATAGGCCTAGAGCTACCAGGACCTAAGGGCTGCCTTGTTTCCAAAGGGGGAGAGAGGCCCCAAAGCATCTTGCCTCCAGCACTTTGGGAAGCTAAAAAACAACTGGTTCTGCCCAGTGCTCTCACAGCCTACCGTGAACATCTCTTACCAAGGGCTGTGAAACGCAGTTTCTGGACAGGACTGATCTGCCTGAAGTAGAACTTCTGCTGTGGGTGTGCTCCATTGGCCTAGAGCTGCCAGGCCCAAACGGCTGCCTTGTGTCCAAAGGGAGAGAGAGGCCCCAAAGCATCTTGCTTCCAGCTCTGTGGGAAGCTAAAGCAACTGGCTCTCCACAGTGCTCTCACAGCCTCCCGGGAACATCTCTTACCAAGGCCTGTGAAACGCAGTTTCTTGGCAGGCCTGATCTGGCTGAAGTAGAACTCCTGCTCTGGGCGTGCTACTTTGGCCTAGAGCTGCCAGGCCCAAAGGGCCGCCTTGTTTCCAAAGGGGCTGAGAGTCCCCAAAGTATCTTGCTTCCAAATCTTTGGGAAGCTAAGAAACAACTGGCTCTGCACAGTGCTCTCACAGCCTACCGGCAACGTGACAGAGAAAGGCCTGTGAGACGCAGTTTCTTGGAAGGCCTGATCTGGCTGAGGTAGAACTTCTGCTCTGGGTGTACTCCATTGGCCTAGGGCTGCCAGGCCCAAAGGGCTGCCTTTATTTCCAAAGTGTGAGAGAGGCCCCAAAGCATCTTGCTTCCTGCTCTCTGGGAAGCTAAAACAACTGGCTCTGCACAGTGCTCTCAAAGCCAACCGGGAACGTCACATACAAAGGCCTGTGAAACGCAGCTTCTTGACAGGCCTTATCTGGCTGAGGTAGAACTTGTGCTCTGGGTGTGCTACTTTGGCCTAGAGCTGCCAGGCACAAAGGCTGCTTTGTTTCCCAAGGGGGAGAGAGGCCCCAAATCATGTTGCTTCCAGCTGTTTTTGAAGCTAAGAAACAACTCGCTCTGCCAGGTACTCTTACAGCCTTCCGGGAACACCTCTTACGAAGGCCCGTGAAAAGCAGCTTCTTGGCAGGCCTGATCTGGCTGAGGTAGAACTTCTGCTCTGGGTGTGCTCCATTGGCCTAGAGCTGAAAGGCCCAAAGGTCAGCCTTGTTGGCAAAGGGGCAGGGAGCCCCCAAAGCATCTTGCTTCCAGCTCTTTGGGAAGCTAAGAAACAACTGGCTCTGCCCAGTGCTCTTACACCTACCGGGAACATCTCTTACCAAGGCCTGTCAAACGCTGTTTCTTTGCAGGCCTGATCAGGCTGAAGTAGAACTCCTGCTCTGCGTGTGCTCCATTGGCCTAGAGCTTCCTGACCCAAAAGGCTGCCTTGTTCCCAAACGGGCAGAGGGGTCCCAAGCATCTTGCTTCCAGCTTTCCAGGAAGGTAAGAAACAACTGGCTCTGCCCAGTGCTCTTACAGCCTACCGGGAACATCTCTTACCAAGGCCTGTGAAACGCAGTTTCCTGGCAGGCCTGATCTGGCTGAAGTAGAACTTCTGCTCTGGGTGTGCTCCATTGCCCTAGAGCTGCCAGGCCCAAAGGGCTGCCTTGTTTCCAAAGACGGAGAGTGGACCCAAAGCATCTTGCTCCCAGCTCTTCGGGAAGCTAAGAAACAGCTGGCTCTGCCCAGTGCTCTTACAGCCTAAGAGAACATGTCTTTGAAAGGCCTGTGAAACGCAGTTTCTTGGCAGGCCTGACCTGGCTGAAGTAGAACTTCTGTTCTGGTTGTGCTACATAGGCCTAGAGCTACCAGGACCTAAGGGCTGCCTTGTTTCCAAAGGGGGAGAGAGGCCCCAAAGCATCTTGCCTCCAGCACTTTGGGAAGCTAAAAAACCACTGGTTCCGCCCAGTGCTCTCACAGCCTACCGTGAACATCTCTTACCAAGGGCTGTGAAACGCAGTTTCTGGGCAGGACTGATCTGCCTGAAGTAGAACTTCTGCTGTGGGTGTGCTCCATTGGCCTAGAGCTGCCAGGCCCAAACGGCTGCCTTGTGTCCAAAGGCAGATAGAGGCCCCAAAGCATCTTGCTTCCAGCTCTGTGGGAAGCTAAAGCAACTGGCTCTCCACAGTGCTCTCACAGCCTCCCGGGAACATCTCTTACCAAGGCCTGTGAAACGCAGTTTCTTGGCAGGCCTGATCTGGCTGAAGTAGAACTCCTGCTCTGGGCGTGCTACTTTGGCCTAGAGCTGCCAGGCCCAAAGGGCCGCCTTGTTTCCAAAGGGGCTGAGAGTCCCCAAAGTATCTTGCTTCCAAATCTTTGGGAAGCTAAGAAACAACTGGCTCTGCACAGTGCTCTCACAGCCTACCGGCAACGTGACAGAGAAAGGCCTGTGAGACGCAGTTTCTTGGAAGGCCTGATCTGGCTGAGGTAGAACTTCTGCTCTGGGTGTACTCCATTGGCCTAGGGCTGCCAGGCCCAAAGGGCTGCCTTTATTTCCAAAGTGTGAGAGAGGCCCCAAAGCATCTTGCTTCCTGCTCTCTGGGAAGCTAAAACAACTGGCTCTGCACAGTGCTCTCAAAGCCAACCGGGAACGTCACATACAAAGGCCTGTGAAATGCAGCTTCTTGACAGGCCTTATCTGGCTGAGGTAGAACTTGTGCTCTGGGTGTGCTACTTTGGCCTAGAGCTGCCAGGCACAAAGGCTGCTTTGTTTCCAAAGGGGGAGAGAGGCCCCAAATCATGTTGCTTCCAGCTGTTTTTGAAGCTAAGAAACAACTCGCTCTGCCAGGTACTCTTACAGCCTTCCGGGAACACCTCTTACGAAGGCCTGTGAAAAGCAGTTTCTTGGCAGGCCTGATCTGGCTGAGGTAGAACTTCTGCTCTGGGTGTGCTCCATTGGCCTAGAGCTGAAAGGCCCAAAGGTCAGCCTTGTTGGCAAAGGGGCAGGGAGCCCCCAAAGCATCTTGCTTCCAGCTCTTTGGGAAGCTAAGAAACAACTGGCTCTGCCCAGTGCTCTTACAGCCTGAGAGAAAATCTCTTACCAAGGCCTGTGAAACGCACTATGTTGGTGGCCTGATCTAGCTGAAGTAGAACTTCTGCTCTGGGTGTGCTCCATTGGCCGAGAGCTGCCTGGCCCAAAGGGCCGCCTTGTTTGCAAAGGGGATGAGAGGCCCCAAAGCATCTTGCTTCCAGCTCTTCGGGAAGCTAAGAAACATCTGGCGTTGCCCAGTGCTCTTACAGCCTACCGGGAACATCTCTTACCAAGGCCTGTGAAACGCAGTTTGTTGGTGGCCTGAACTGGCCGAAGTAGAACTTCTGCTCTGGGTGTGCGCCACTGGCCTAGAGCTACCTGCCGCAAAGGGCTGCCTTGATTCCAAAGTGAGAGAGTGGCACCAAAGCATCTTGCTTCCAGCTCTCTGGGAAGCTAAGAACCAACTCGCTCTGGCCCATGCTCTTACAGCCTACCGGGAACATGTCTTTGAAAGGCCTGTGAAACGCAGTTTCTTGGCAGACCTCATCGGGCTAAAGTAGAACTCCGGCTCTGGGTGTGCTCCATTGCCCTAGAGCTGCCAGGCCCAAAGTGCTGCCCTGTTTCCAAGGGGCAGAGAGGCCCAAAGCATCTTGCTTCCCGGTCTTTGCGAAGCTAAGAAACAACTGGCTCTGCCCAGTGCTCTTACACCTACCGGGAACATCTCTTACCAAGGCCTGTGAAACGCAGTTTCCTGGCAGGCCTGATCTGGCTGAAGTAGAACTTCTGCTCTGGGTGTGCTCCATTGCCCTAGACCTGCCAGGCCCAAAGGGCTGCCTTGTTTCCAAAGACGGAGAGTGGACCCAAAGCATCTTGCTCCCAGCTCTTCGGGAAGCTAAGAAACAGCTGGCTCTGCCCAGTGCTCTTACAGCCTAAGAGAACATGTCTTTGAAAGGCCTGTGAAACGCAGTTTCTTGGCAGGCCTGACCTGGCTGAAGTAGAACTTCTGTTCTGGTTGTGCTACATAGGCCTAGAGCTACCAGGACCTAAGGGCTGCCTTGTTTCCAAAGGGGGAGAGAGGCCCCAAAGCATCTTGCCTCCAGCACTTTGGGAAGCTAAAAAACCACTGGTTCTGCCCAGTGCTCTCACAGCCTACCGTGAACATCTCTTACCAAGGGCTGTGAAACGCAGTTTCTGGGCAGGACTGATCTGCCTGAAGTAGAACTTCTGCTGTGGGTGTGCTCCATTGGCCTAGAGCTGCCAGGCCCAAACGGCTGCCTTGTGTCCAAAGGCAGAGAGAGGCCCCAAAGCATCTTGCTTCCAGCTCTGTGGGAAGCTAAAGCAACTGGCTCTCCACAGTGCTCTCACAGCCTCCCGGGAACATCTCTTACCAAGGCCTGTGAAACGCAGTTTCTTGGCAGGCCTGATCTGGCTGAAGTAGAACTCCTGCTCTGGGCGTGCTACTTTGGCCTAGAGCTGCCAGGCCCACAGGGCCGCCTTGTTTCCAAAGGGGCTGAGAGTCCCCAAAGTATCTTGCTTCCAAATCTTTGGGAAGCTAAGAAACAACTGGCTCTGCACAGTGCTCTCACAGCCTACCGGCAACGTGACAGAGAAAGGCCTGTGAGACGCAGTTTCTTGGAAGGCCTGATCTGGCTGAGGTAGAACTTCTGCTCTGGGTGTACTCCATTGGCCTAGGGCTGCCAGGCCCAAAGGGCTGCCTTTATTTCCAAAGTGTGAGAGAGGCCCCAAAGCATCTTGCTTCCTGCTCTCTGGGAAGCTAAAACAACTGGCTCTGCACAGTGCTCTCAAAGCCAACCGGGAACGTCACATACAAAGGCCTGTGAAATGCAGCTTCTTGACAGGCCTTATCTGGCTGAGGTAGAACTTGTGCTCTGGGTGTGCTACTTTGGCCTAGAGCTGCCAGGCACAAAGGCTGCTTTGTTTCCAAAGGGGGAGAGAGGCCCCAAATCATGTTGCTTCCAGCTGTTTTTGAAGCTAAGAAACAACTCGCTCTGCCAGGTACTCTTACAGCCTTCCGGGAACACCTCTTACGAAGGCCTGTGAAAAGCAGTTTCTTGGCAGGCCTGATCTGGCTGAGGTAGAACTTCTGCTCTGGGTGTGCTCCATTGGCCTAGAGCTGAAAGGCCCAAAGGTCAGCCTTGTTGGCAAAGGGGCAGGGAGCCCCCAAAGCATCTTGCTTCCAGCTCTTTGGGAAGCTAAGAAACAACTGGCTCTGCCCAGTGCTCTTACAGCCTAAGAGAAAATCTCTTACCAAGGCCTGTGAAACGCACTATGTTGGTGGCCTGATCTAGCTGAAGTAGAACTTCTGCTCTGGGTGTGCTCCATTGGCCGAGAGCTGCCTGGCCCAAAGGGCCGCCTTGTTTGCAAAGGGGATGAGAGGCCCCAAAGCATCTTGCTTCCAGCTCTTCGGGAAGCTAAGAAACATCTGGCGTTGCACAGTGCTCTTACAGCCTACCGGGAACATCTCTTACCAAGGCCTGTGAAACGCAGTTTGTTGGTGGCCTGAACTGGCCGAAGTAGAACTTCTGCTCTGGGTGTGCTCCACTGGCCTAGAGCTACCTGCCCCAAAGGGCTGCCTTGATTCCAAAGTGAGAGAGTGGCACCAAAGCATCTTGCTTCCAGCTCTCTGGGAAGCTAAGAACCAACTCGCTCTGGCCCATGCTCTTACAGCCTACCGGGAACATGTCTTTGAAAGGCCTGTGAAACGCAGTTTCTTGGCAGACCTCATCGGGCTAAAGTAGAACTCCGGCTCTGGGTGTGCTCCATTGCCCTAGAGCTGCCAGGCCCAAAGTGCTGCCCTGTTTCCAAGGGGCAGAGAGGCCCAAAGCATCTTGCTTCCCGGTCTTTGCGAAGCTAAGAAACAACTGGCTCTGCCCAGTGCTCTTACACCTACCGGGAACATCTCTTACCAAGGCCTGTCAAACGCTGTTTCTTTGCAGGCCTGATCAGGCTGAAGTAGAACTCCTGCTCTGCGTGTGCTCCATTGGCCTAGAGCTTCCCGACCCAAAAGGCTGCCTTGTTCCCAAACGGGCAGAGGGGTCCCAAGCATCTTGCTTCCAGCTTTTCAGGAAGGTAAGAAACAACTGGCTCTGCCCAGTGCTCTTACAGCCTACCGGGAACATCTCTTACCAAGGCCTGTGAAACGCAGTTTCCTGGCAGGCCTGATCTGGCTGAAGTAGAACTTCTGCTCTGGGTGTGCTCCATTGCCCTAGAGCAGCCAGGCCCAAAGGGCTGCCTTGTTTCCAAAGACGGAGAGTGGACCCAAAGCATCTTGCTCCCAGCTCTTCGGGAAGCTAAGAAACAGCTGGCTCTGCCCAGTGCTCTTACAGCCTAAGAGAACATGTCTTTGAAAGGCCTGTGAAACGCAGTTTCGTGGCAGGCCTGACCTGGCTGAAGTAGAACTTCTGTTCTGGTTGTGCTACATAGGCCTAGAGCTACCAGGACCTAAGGGCTGCCTTGTTTCCAAAGGGGGAGAGAGGCCCCAAAGCATCTTGCCTCCAGCATTTTGGGAAGCTAAAAAACAACTGGTTCTGCCCAGTGCTCTCACAGCCTACCGTGAACATCTCTTACCAAGGGCTGTGAAACGCAGTTTCTGGGCAGGACTGATCTGCCTGAAGTAGAACTTCTGCTGTGGGTGTGCTCCATTGGCCTAGAGCTGCCAGGCCCAAACGGCTGCCTTGTGTCCAAAGGGAGAGAGAGGCCCCAAAGCATCTTGCTTCCAGCTCTGTGGGAAGCTAAAGCAACTGGCTCTCCACAGTGCTCTCACAGCCTACAGGGAACATCTCTTACCAAGGCCCGTGAAACGCAGTTTCTTGGCAGGCCTGATCTGGCTGAAGTAGAACTCCTGCTCTGGGCGTGCTACTTTGGCCTAGAGCTGCCAGGCCCAAAGGGCCGCCTTGTTTCCAAAGGGGCTGAGAGTCCCCAAAGTATCTTGCTTCCAAATCTTTGGGAAGCTAAGAAACAACTGGCTCTGCACAGTGCTCTCACAGCCTACCGGCAACGTGACAGAGAAAGGCCTGTGAGACGCAGTTTCTTGGAAGGCCTGATCTGGCTGAGGTAGAACTTCTGCTCTGGGTGTACTCCATTGGCCTAGGGCTGCCAGGCCCAAAGGGCTGCCTTTATTTCCAAAGTGTGAGAGAGGCCCCAAAGCATCTTGCTTCCTGCTCTCTGGGAAGCTAAAACAACTGGCTCTGCACAGTGCTCTCAAAGCCAACCGGGAACGTCACATACAAAGGCCTGTGAAACGCAGCTTCTTGACAGGCCTTATCTGGCTGAGGTAGAACTTGTGCTCTGGGTGTGCTACTTTGGCCTAGAGCTGCCAGGCACAAAGGCTGCTTTGTTTCCAAAGGGGGAGAGAGGCCCCAAATCATGTTGCTTCCAGCTGTTTTTGAAGCTAAGAAACAACTCGCTCTGCCAGGTATTCTTACAGCCTTCCGGGAACACCTCTTACGAAGGCCTGTGAAAAGCAGCTTCTTGGCAGGCCTGATCTGGCTGAGGTAGAACTTCTGCTCTGGGTGTGCTCCATTGGCCTAGAGCTGAAAGGCCCAAAGGTCAGCCTTGTTGGCAAAGGGGCAGGGAGCCCCCAAAGCATCTTGCTTCCAGCTCTTTGGGAAGCTAAGAAACAACTGGCTCTGCCCAGTGCTCTTACAGCCTAAGAGAAAATCTCTTACCAAGGCCTGTGAAACGCACTTTGTTGGTGGCCTGATCTAGCTGAAGTAGAACTTCTGCTCTGGGTGTGCTCCATTGGCCTAGAGCTGCCTGGCCCAAAGGGCCGCCTTGTTTGCAAAGGGGATGAGAGGCCCCAAAGCATCTTGCTTCCCGGTCTTTGCGAAGCTAAGAAACAACTGGCTCTGCCCAGTGCTCTTACACCTACCGGGAACATCTCTTACCAAGGCCTGTGAAACCCAGTTTCCTGGCAGGCCTGATCTGGCTGAAGTAGAACTTCTGCTCTGGGTGTGCTCCATTGCCCTAGAGCTGCCAGGCCCAAAGGGCTGCCTTGTTTCCAAAGACGGAGAGTGGACCCAAAGCATCTTGCTCCCAGCTCTTCGGGAAGCTAAGAAACAGCTGGCTCTGCCCAGTGCTCTTACAGCCTAAGAGAACATGTCTTTGAAAGGCCTGTGAAACGCAGTTTCTTGGCAGGCCTGACCTGGCTGAAGTAGAACTTCTGTTCTGGTTGTGCTACATAGGCCTAGAGCTACCAGGACCTAAGGGCTGCCTTGTTTCCAAAGGGGGAGAGAGGCCCCAAAGCATCTTGCCTCCAGCACTTTGGGAAGCTAAAAAACCACTGGTTCTGCCCAGTGCTCTCACAGCCTACCGTGAACATCTCTTACCAAGGGCTGTGAAACGCAGTTTCTGGGCAGGACTGATCTGCCTGAAGTAGAACTTCTGCTGTGGGTGTGCTCCATTGGCCTAGAGCTGCCAGGCCCAAACGGCTGCCTTGTGTCCAAAGGGAGAGAGAGGCCCCAAAGCATCTTGCTTCCAGCTCTGTGGGAAGCTAAAGCAACTGGCTCTCCACAGTGCTCTCACAGCCTCCCGGGAACATCTCTTACCAAGGCCTGTGAAACGCAGTTTCTTGGCAGGCCTGATCTGGCTGAAGTAGAACTCCTGCTCTGGGCGTGCTACTTTGGCCTAGAGCTGCCAGGCCCAAAGGGCCGGTTGTTTCCAAAGGGGCTGAGAGTCCCCAAAGTATCTTGCTTCCAAATCTTTGGGAAGCTAAGAAACAACTGGCTCTGCACAGTGCTCTCACAGCCTACCGGCAACGTGACAGAGAAAGGCCTGTGAGACGCAGTTTCTTGGAAGGCCTGATCTGGCTGAGGTAGAACTTCTGCTCTGGGTGTACTCCATTGGCCTAGGGCTGCCAGGCCCAAAGGGCTGCCTTTATTTCCAAAGTGTGAGAGAGGCCCCAAAGCATCTTGCTTCCTGCTCTCTGGGAAGCTAAAACAACTGGCTCTGCACAGTGCTCTCAAAGCCAACCGGGAACGTCACATACAAAGGCCTGTGAAACGCAGCTTCTTGACAGGCCTTATCTGGCTGAGGTAGAACTTGTGCTCTGGGTGTGCTACTTTGGCCTAGAGCTGCCAGGCACAAAGGCTGCTTTGTTTCCAAAGGGGGAGAGAGGCCCCAAATCATGTTGCTTCCAGCTGTTTTTGAAGCTAAGAAACAACTCGCTCTGCCAGGTACTCTTACAGCCTTCCGGGAACACCTCTTACGAAGGCCTGTGAAAAGCAGTTGCTTGGCAGGCCTGATCTGGCTGAGGTAGAACTTCTGCTCTGGGTGTGCTCCATTGGCCTAGAGCTGAAAGGCCCAAAGGTCAGCCTTGTTGGCAAAGGGGCAGGGAGCCCCCAAAGCATCTTGCTTCCAGCTCTTTGGGAAGCTATGAAACAACTGGCTCTGCCCAGTGCTCTTACAGCCTAAGAGAAAATCTCTTACCAAGGCCTGTGAAACGCACTATGTTGGTGGCCTGATCTAGCTGAAGTAGAACTTCTGCTCTGGGTGTGCTCCATTGGCCGAGAGCTGCCTGGCCCAAAGGGCCGCCTTGTTTGCAAAGGGGATGAGAGGCCCCAAAGCATCTTGCTTCCAGCTCTTCGGGAAGCTAAGAAACATCTGGCGTTGCCCAGTGCTCTTACAGCCTACCGGGAACATCTCTTACCAAGGCCTGTGAAACGCAGTTTGTTGGTGGCCTGAACTGGCCGAAGTAGAACTTCTGCTCTGGGTGTGCTCCACTGGCCGAGAGCTGCCAGGCCCAAGGTGCTGCCTTCTTTCCAAAGGGGCAGAGAGGCCCCAAAGCATCTTGCTTCCAGCTCTTCGGGAAGCTAAGAAACATCTGGCGTTGCCCAGTGCTCTTACAGCCTACCGGGAACATCTCTTACCAAGGCCTGTGAAACGCCGTTCCCTGGCAGGCCTGATTTGGCTGAAGTAGAACTTCTGCTCTGGGTGTGCTCCATTGCCCTAGAGCTGCCAGGCCCAAGGTGCTGCCTTCTTTCCAAAGGGGCAGAGAGGCCACAAAGCATCTTGCTTCCAGCTCTCTGGGAAGCTAAGAACCAACTCGCTCTGGCCCGTGCTCTTACAGCCTACCGGGAACATGTCTTTGAAAGGCCTGTGAAACGCAGTTTCTTGGCAGGCCTCATCGGGCTGAAGTAGAACTCCGGCTCTGGGTGTGCTCCATTGCCCTAGAGCTGCCAGGCCCAAAGTGCTGCCGTGTTTCCAAGGGGCAGAGAGGCCCAAAGCATCTTGCTTCCCGGTCTTTGCGAAGCTAAGAAACAACTGGCTCTGCCCAGTGCTCTTACACCTACCGGGAACATCTCTTACCAAGGCCTGTCAAACGCTGTTTCTTTGCAGGCCTGATCAGGCTGAAGTAGAACTCCTGCTCTGCGTGTGCTCCATTGGCCTAGAGCTTCCCGACCCAAAAGGCTGCCTTGTTCCCAAACGGTCAGAGGGGTCCCAAGCATCTTGCTTCCAGCTTTTCAGGAAGGTAAGAAACAACTGGCTCTGCCCAGTGCTCTTACAGCCTACCGGGAACATCTCTTACCAAGGCCTGTGAAACGCAGTTTCCTGGCAGGCCTGATCTGGCTGAAGTAGAACTTCTGCTCTGGGTGTGCTCCATTGCCCTAGAGCTGCCAGGCCCAAAGGGCTGCCTTGTTTCCAAAGACGGAGAGTGGACCCAAAGCATCTTGCTCCCAGCTCTTCGGGAAGCTAAGAAACAGCTGGCTCTGCCCAGTGCTCTTACAGCCTAAGAGAACATGTCTTTGAAAGGCCTGTGAAACGCAGTTTCTTGGCAGGCCTGACCTGGCTGAAGTAGAACTTCTGTTCTGGTTGTGCTACATAGGCCTAGAGCTACCAGGACCTAAGGGCTGCCTTGTTTCCAAAGGGGGAGAGAGGCCCCAAAGCATCTTGCCTCCAGAACTTTGGGAAGCTAAAAAACCACTGGTTCTGCCCAGTGCTCTCACAGCCTACCGTGAACATCTCTTACCAAGGGCTGTGAAACGCAGTTTCTGGGCAGGACTGATCTGCCTGAAGTAGAACTTCTGCTGTGGGTGTGCTCCATTGGCCTAGAGCTGCCAGGCCCAAACGGCTGCCTTGTGTCCAAAGGGAGAGAGAGGCCCCAAAGCATCTTGCTTCCAGCTCTGTGGGAAGCTAAAGCAACTGGCTCTCCACAGTGCTCTCACAGCCTCCCGGGAACATCTCTTACCAAGGCCTGTGAAACGCAGTTTCTTGGCAGGCCTGATCTGGCTGAAGTAGAACTCCTGCTCTGGGCGTGCTACTTTGGCCTAGAGCTGCCAGGCCCAAAGGGCCGGTTGTTTCCAAAGGGGCTGAGAGTCCCCAAAGTATCTTGCTTCCAAATCTTTGGGAAGCTAAGAAACAACTGGCTCTGCACAGTGCTCTCACAGCCTACCGGCAACGTGACAGAGAAAGGCCTGTGAGACGCAGTTTCTTGGAAGGCCTGATCTGGCTGAGGTAGAACTTCTGCTCTGGGTGTACTCCATTGGCCTAGGGCTGCCAGGCCCAAAGGGCTGCCTTTATTTCCAAAGTGTGAGAGAGGCCCCAAAGCATCTTGCTTCCTGCTCTCTGGGAAGCTAAAACAACTGGCTCTGCACAGTGCTCTCAAAGCCAACCGGGAACGTCACATACAAAGGCCTGTGAAACGCAGCTTCTTGACAGGCCTTATCTGGCTGAGGTAGAACTTGTGCTCTGGGTGTGCTACTTTGGCCTAGAGCTGCCAGGCACAAAGGCTGCTTTGTTTCCAAAGGGGGAGAGAGGCCCCAAATCATGTTGCTTCCAGCTGTTTTTGAAGCTAAGAAACAACTCGCTCTGCCAGGTACTCTTACAGCCTTCCGGGAACACCTCTTACGAAGGCCTGTGAAAAGCAGTTGCTTGGCAGGCCTGATCTGGCTGAGGTAGAACTTCTGCTCTGGGTGTGCTCCATTGGCCTAGAGCTGAAAGGCCCAAAGGTCAGCCTTGTTGGCAAAGGGGCAGGGAGCCCCCAAAGCATCTTGCTTCCAGCTCTTTGGGAAGCTATGAAACAACTGGCTCTGCCCAGTGCTCTTACAGCCTAAGAGAAAATCTCTTACCAAGGCCTGTGAAACGCACTATGTTGGTGGCCTGATCTAGCTGAAGTAGAACTTCTGCTCTGGGTGTGCTCCATTGGCCGAGAGCTGCCTGGCCCAAAGGGCCGCCTTGTTTGCAAAGGGGATGAGAGGCCCCAAAGCATCTTGCTTCCAGCTCTTCGGGAAGCTAAGAAACATCTGGCGTTGCCCAGTGCTCTTACAGCCTACCGGGAACATCTCTTACCAAGGCCTGTGAAACGCAGTTTGTTGGTGGCCTGAACTGGCCGAAGTAGAACTTCTGCTCTGGGTGTGCTCCACTGGCCGAGAGCTGCCAGGCCCAAGGTGCTGCCTTCTTTCCAAAGGGGCAGAGAGGCCCCAAAGCATCTTGCTTCCAGCTCTTCGGGAAGCTAAGAAACATCTGGCGTTGCCCAGTGCTCTTACAGCCTACCGGGAACATCTCTTACCAAGGCCTGTGAAACGCCGTTCCCTGGCAGGCCTGATTTGGCTGAAGTAGAACTTCTGCTCTGGGTGTGCTCCATTGCCCTAGAGCTGCCAGGCCCAAGGTGCTGCCTTCTTTCCAAAGGGGCAGAGAGGCCACAAAGCATCTTGCTTCCAGCTCTCTGGGAAGCTAAGAACCAACTCGCTCTGGCCCGTGCTCTTACAGCCTACCGGGAACATGTCTTTGAAAGGCCTGTGAAACGCAGTTTCTTGGCAGGCCTCATCGGGCTGAAGTAGAACTCCGGCTCTGGGTGTGCTCCATTGCCCTAGAGCTGCCAGGCCCAAAGTGCTGCCGTGTTTCCAAGGGGCAGAGAGGCCCAAAGCATCTTGCTTCCCGGTCTTTGCGAAGCTAAGAAACAACTGGCTCTGCCCAGTGCTCTTACACCTACCGGGAACATCTCTTACCAAGGCCTGTCAAACGCTGTTTCTTTGCAGGCCTGATCAGGCTGAAGTAGAACTCCTGCTCTGCGTGTGCTCCATTGGCCTAGAGCTTCCCGACCCAAAAGGCTGCCTTGTTCCCAAACGGTCAGAGGGGTCCCAAGCATCTTGCTTCCAGCTTTTCAGGAAGGTAAGAAACAACTGGCTCTGCCCAGTGCTCTTACAGCCTACCGGGAACATCTCTTACCAAGGCCTGTGAAACGCAGTTTCCTGGCAGGCCTGATCTGGCTGAAGTAGAACTTCTGCTCTGGGTGTGCTCCATTGCCCTAGAGCTGCCAGGCCCAAAGGGCTGCCTTGTTTCCAAAGACGGAGAGTGGACCCAAAGCATCTTGCTCCCAGCTCTTCGGGAAGCTAAGAAACAGCTGGCTCTGCCCAGTGCTCTTACAGCCTAAGAGAACATGTCTTTGAAAGGCCTGTGAAACGCAGTTTCTTGGCAGGCCTGACCTGGCTGAAGTAGAACTTCTGTTCTGGTTGTGCTACATAGGCCTAGAGCTACCAGGACCTAAGGGCTGCCTTGTTTCCAAAGGGGGAGAGAGGCCCCAAAGCATCTTGCCTCCAGAACTTTGGGAAGCTAAAAAACCACTGGTTCTGCCCAGTGCTCTCACAGCCTACCGTGAACATCTCTTACCAAGGGCTGTGAAACGCAGTTTCTGGGCAGGACTGATCTGCCTGAAGTAGAACTTCTGCTGTGGGTGTGCTCCATTGGCCTAGAGCTGCCAGGCCCAAACGGCTGCCTTGTGTCCAAAGGGAGAGAGAGGCCCCAAAGCATCTTGCTTCCAGCTCTGTGGGAAGCTAAAGCAACTGGCTCTCCACAGTGCTCTCACAGCCTACAGGGAACATCTCTTACCAAGGCCTGTGAAACGCAGTTTCTTGGCAGGCCTGATCTGGCTGAAGTAGAACTCCTGCTCTGGGCGTGCTACTTTGGCCTAGAGCTGCCAGGCCCAAAGGGCCGCCTTGTTTCCAAAGGGGCTGAGAGTCCCCAAAGTATCTTGCTTCCAAATCTTTGGGAAGCTAAGAAACAACTGGCTCTGCACAGTGCTCTCACAGCCTACCGGCAACGTGACAGAGAAAGGCCTGTGAGACGCAGTTTCTTGGAAGGCCTGATCTGGCTGAGGTAGAACTTCTGCTCTGGGTGTACTCCATTGGCCTAGGGCTGCCAGGCCCAAAGGGCTGCCTTTATTTCCAAAGTGTGAGAGAGGCCCCAAAGCATCTTGCTTCCTGCTCTCTGGGAAGCTAAAACAACTGGCTCTGCACAGTGCTCTCAAAGCCAACCGGGAACGTCACATACAAAGGCCTGTGAAACGCAGCTTCTTGACAGGCCTTATCTGGCTGAGGTAGAACTTGTGCTCTGGGTGTGCTACTTTGGCCTAGAGCTGCCAGGCACAAAGGCTGCTTTGTTTCCAAAGGGGGAGAGAGGCCCCAAATCATGTTGCTTCCAGCTGTTTTTGAAGCTAAGAAACAACTCGCTCTGCCAGGTACTCTTACAGCCTTCCGGGAACACCTCTTACGAAGGCCCGTGAATAGCAGCTTCTTGGCAGGCCTGATCTGGCTGAGGTAGAACTTCTGCTCTGGGTGTGCTCCACGGCCTAGAGCTGAAAGGCCCAAAGGTCAGCCTTGTTGGCAAAGGGGCAGGGAGCCCCGAAAGCATCTTGCTTCCAGCTCTTTGGGAAGCTAAGAAACAACTGGCTCTGCCCAGTGCTCTTACAGCCTAAGAGAAAATCTCTTACCAAGGCCTGTGAAACGCACTTTGTTGGTGGCCTGATCTAGCTGAAGTAGAACTTCTGCTCTGGGTGTGCTCCATTGGCCTAGAGCTGCCTGGCCCAAAGGGCCGCCTTGTTTGCAAAGGGGATGAGAGGCCCCAAAGCATCTTGCTTCCCGGTCTTTGCGAAGCTAAGAAACAACTGGCTCTGCCCAGTGCTCTTACACCTACCGGGAACATCTCTTACCAAGGCCTGTGAAACCCAGTTTCCTGGCAGGCCTGATCTGGCTGAAGTAGAACTTCTGCTCTGGGTGTGCTCCATTGCCCTAGAGCTGCCAGGCCCAAAGGGCTGCCTTGTTTCCAAAGACGGAGAGTGGACCCAAAGCATCTTGCTCCCAGCTCTTCGGGAAGCTAAGAAACAGCTGGCTCTGCCCAGTGCTCTTACAGCCTAAGAGAACATGTCTTTGAAAGGCCTGTGAAACGCAGTTTCTTGGCAGGCCTGACCTGGCTGAAGTAGAACTTCTGTTCTGGTTGTGCTACATAGGCCTAGAGCTACCAGGACCTAAGGGCTGCCTTGTTTCCAAAGGGGGAGAGAGGCCCCAAAGCATCTTGCCTCCAGCACTTTGGGAAGCTAAAAAACAACTGGTTCTGCCCAGTGCTCTCACAGCCTACCGTGAACATCTCTTACCAAGGGCTGTGAAACGCAGTTTCTGGACAGGACTGATCTGCCTGAAGTAGAACTTCTGCTGTGGGTGTGCTCCATTGGCCTAGAGCTGCCAGGCCCAAACGGCTGCCTTGTGTCCAAAGGGAGAGAGAGGCCCCAAAGCATCTTGCTTCCAGCTCTGTGGGAAGCTAAAGCAACTGGCTCTCCACAGTGCTCTCACAGCCTCCCGGGAACATCTCTTACCAAGGCCTGTGAAACGCAGTTTCTTGGCAGGCCTGATCTGGCTGAAGTAGAACTCCTGCTCTGGGCGTGCTACTTTGGCCTAGAGCTGCCAGGCCCAAAGGGCCGCTTGTTTCCAAAGGGGCTGAGAGTCCCCAAAGTATCTTGCTTCCAAATCTTTGGGAAGCTAAGAAACAACTGGCTCTGCACAGTGCTCTCACAGCCTACCGGCAACGTGACAGAGAAAGGCCTGTGAGACGCAGTTTCTTGGAAGGCCTGATCTGGCTGAGGTAGAACTTCTGCTCTGGGTGTACTCCATTGGCCTAGGGCTGCCAGGCCCAAAGGGCTGCCTTTATTTCCAAAGTGTGAGAGAGGCCCCAAAGCATCTTGCTTCCTGCTCTCTGGGAAGCTAAAACAACTGGCTCTGCACAGTGCTCTCAAAGCCAACCGGGAACGTCACATACAAAGGCCTGTGAAATGCAGCTTCTTGACAGGCCTTATCTGGCTGAGGTAGAACTTGTGCTCTGGGTGTGCTACTTTGGCCTAGAGCTGCCAGGCACAAAGGCTGCTTTGTTTCCAAAGGGGGAGAGAGGCCCCAAATCATGTTGCTTCCAGCTGTTTTTGAAGCTAAGAAACAACTCGCTCTGCCAGGTACTCTTACAGCCTTCCGGGAACACCTCTTACGAAGGCCTGTGAAAAGCAGTTGCTTGGCAGGCCTGATCTGGCTGAGGTAGAACTTCTGCTCTGGGTGTGCTCCATTGGCCTAGAGCTGAAAGGCCCAAAGGTCAGCCTTGTTGGCAAAGGGGCAGGGAGCCCCCAAAGCATCTTGCTTCCAGCTCTTTGGGAAGCTAAGAAACAACTGGCTCTGCCCAGTGCTCTTACAGCCTAAGAGAAAATCTCTTACCAAGGCCTGTGAAACGCACTATGTTGGTGGCCTGATCTAGCTGAAGTAGAACTTCTGCTCTGGGTGTGCTCCATTGGCCGAGAGCTGCCTGGCCCAAAGGGCCGCCTTGTTTGCAAAGGGGATGAGAGGCCCCAAAGCATCTTGCTTCCAGCTCTTCGGGAAGCTAAGAAACATCTGGCGTTGCCCAGTGCTCTTACAGCCTACCGGGAACATCTCTTACCAAGGCCTGTGAAACGCAGTTTGTTGGTGGCCTGAACTGGCCGAAGTAGAACTTCTGCTCTGGGTGTGCTCCACTGGCCTAGAGCTGCCAGGCCCAAGGTGCTGCCTTCTTTCCAAAGGGGCAGAGAGGCCCCAAAGCATCTTGCTTCCAGCTCTTCGGGAAGCTAAGAAACATCTGGCGTTGCCCAGTGCTCTTACAGCCTACCGGGAACATCTCTTACCAAGGCCTGTGAAACGCCGTTCCCTGGCAGGCCTGATTTGGCTGAAGTAGAACTTCTGCTCTGGGTGTGCTCCATTGCCCTAGAGCTGCCAGGCCCAAGGTGCTGCCTTGTTTCCAAAGGGGCAGAGAGGCCACAAAGCATCTTGCTTCCAGCTCTCTGGGAAGCTAAGAACCAACTCGCTCTGGCCCGTGCTCTTACAGCCTACCGGGAACATGTCTTTGAAAGGCCTGTGAAACGCAGTTTCTTGGCAGGCCTCATCGGGCTGAAGTAGAACTCCGGCTCTGGGTGTGCTCCATTGCCCTAGAGCTGCCAGGCCCAAAGTGCTGCCGTGTTTCCAAGGGGCAGAGAGGCCCAAAGCATCTTGCTTCCCGGTCTTTGCGAAGCTAAGAAACAACTGGCTCTGCCCAGTGCTCTTACACCTACCGGGAACATCTCTTACCAAGGCCTGTCAAACGCTGTTTCTTTGCAGGCCTGATCAGGCTGAAGTAGAACTCCTGCTCTGCGTGTGCTCCATTGGCCTAGAGCTTCCCGACCCAAAAGGCTGCCTTGTTCCCAAACGGTCAGAGGGGTCCCAAGCATCTTGCTTCCAGCTTTTCAGGAAGGTAAGAAACAACTGGCTCTGCCCAGTGCTCTTACAGCCTACCGGGAACATCTCTTACCAAGGCCTGTGAAACGCAGTTTCCTGGCAGGCCTGATCTGGCTGAAGTAGAACTTCTGCTCTGGGTGTGCTCCATTGCCCTAGAGCTGCCAGGCCCAAAGGGCTGCCTTGTTTCCAAAGACGGAGAGTGGACCCAAAGCATCTTGCTCCCAGCTCTTCGGGAAGCTAAGAAACAGCTGGCTCTGCCCAGTGCTCTTACAGCCTAAGAGAACATGTCTTTGAAAGGCCTGTGAAACGCAGTTTCTTGGCAGGCCTGACCTGGCTGAAGTAGAACTTCTGTTCTGGTTGTGCTACATAGGCCTAGAGCTACCAGGACCTAAGGGCTGCCTTGTTTCCAAAGGGGGAGAGAGGCCCCAAAGCATCTTGCCTCCAGAACTTTGGGAAGCTAAAAAACCACTGGTTCTGCCCAGTGCTCTCACAGCCTACCGTGAACATCTCTTACCAAGGGCTGTGAAACGCAGTTTCTGGGCAGGACTGATCTGCCTGAAGTAGAACTTCTGCTGTGGGTGTGCTCCATTGGCCTAGAGCTGCCAGGCCCAAACGGCTGCCTTGTGTCCAAAGGGAGAGAGAGGCCCCAAAGCATCTTGCTTCCAGCTCTGTGGGAAGCTAAAGCAACTGGCTCTCCACAGTGCTCTCACAGCCTACAGGGAACATCTCTTACCAAGGCCTGTGAAACGCAGTTTCTTGGCAGGCCTGATCTGGCTGAAGTAGAACTCCTGCTCTGGGCGTGCTACTTTGGCCTAGAGCTGCCAGGCCCAAAGGGCCGCCTTGTTTCCAAAGGGGCTGAGAGTCCCCAAAGTATCTTGCTTCCAAATCTTTGGGAAGCTAAGAAACAACTGGCTCTGCACAGTGCTCTCACAGCCTACCGGCAACGTGACAGAGAAAGGCCTGTGAGACGCAGTTTCTTGGAAGGCCTGATCTGGCTGAGGTAGAACTTCTGCTCTGGGTGTACTCCATTGGCCTAGGGCTGCCAGGCCCAAAGGGCTGCCTTTATTTCCAAAGTGTGAGAGAGGCCCCAAAGCATCTTGCTTCCTGCTCTCTGGGAAGCTAAAACAACTGGCTCTGCACAGTGCTCTCAAAGCCAACCGGGAACGTCACATACAAAGGCCTGTGAAACGCAGCTTCTTGACAGGCCTTATCTGGCTGAGGTAGAACTTGTGCTCTGGGTGTGCTACTTTGGCCTAGAGCTGCCAGGCACAAAGGCTGCTTTGTTTCCAAAGGGGGAGAGAGGCCCCAAATCATGTTGCTTCCAGCTGTTTTTGAAGCTAAGAAACAACTCGCTCTGCCAGGTACTCTTACAGCCTTCCGGGAACACCTCTTACGAAGGCCCGTGAATAGCAGCTTCTTGGCAGGCCTGATCTGGCTGAGGTAGAACTTCTGCTCTGGGTGTGCTCCACGGCCTAGAGCTGAAAGGCCCAAAGGTCAGCCTTGTTGGCAAAGGGGCAGGGAGCCCCCAAAGCATCTTGCTTCCAGCTCTTTGGGAAGCTAAGAAACAACTGGCTCTGCCCAGTGCTCTTACAGCCTAAGAGAAAATCTCTTACCAAGGCCTGTGAAACGCACTTTGTTGGTGGCCTGATCTAGCTGAAGTAGAACTTCTGCTCTGGGTGTGCTCCATTGGCCTAGAGCTGCCTGGCCCAAAGGGCCGCCTTGTTTGCAAAGGGGATGAGAGGCCCCAAAGCATCTTGCTTCCAGCTCTTCGGGAAGCTAAGAAACATCTGGCGTTGCCCAGTGCTCTTACAGCCTACCGGGAACATCTCTTACCAAGGCCTGTGAAACGCAGTTTGTTGGCGGCCTGAACTGGCCGAAGTAGAACTTCTGTTCTGGATGTGCTCCACTGGCCTAGAGCTACCTGCCCCAAAGGGCTGCCTTGATTCCAAAGTGAGAGAGTGGCACCAAAGCATCTTGCTTCCAGCTCTTCGGGAAGCTAAGAAACATCTGGCGTTGCCCAGTGCTCTTACAGCCTACCGGGAACATCTCTTACCAAGGCCTGTGAAACGCAGTTTGTTGGCGGCCTGAACTGGCCGAAGTAGAACTTCTGCTCTGGGTGTGCTCCACTGGCCTAGAGCTACCTGCCCCAAAGGGCTGCCTTGATTCCAAAGTGAGAGAGTGGCACCAAAGCATCTTGCTTCCAGCTCTTCGGGAAGCTAAGAAACATCTGGCGTTGCCCAGTGCTCTTACAGCCTACCGGGAACATCTCTTACCAAGGCCTGTGAAACGCCGTTTCCTGGCAGGCCTGATTTGGCTGAAGTAGAACTTCTGCTCTGGGTGTGCTCCATTGCCCTAGAGCTGCCAGGCCCAAGGTGCTGCCTTGTTTCCAAAGGGGCAGAGAGGCCACAAAGCATCTTGCTTCCAGCTCTCTGGGAAGCTAAGAACCAACTCGCTCTGGCCCGTGCTCTTACAGCCTACCGGGAACATGTCTTTGAAAGGCCTGTGAAACGCAGTTTCTTGGCAGGCCTCATTGGGCTGAAGTAGAACTCCGGCTCTGGGTGTGCTCCATTGCCCTAGAGCTGCCAGGCCCAAAGTGCTGCCGTGTTTCCAAGGGGCAGAGAGGCCCAAAGCATCTTGCTTCCCGGTCTTTGCGAAGCTAAGAAACAACTGGCTCTGCCCAGTGCTCTTACACCTACCGGGAACATCTCTTACCAAGGCCTGTCAAACGCTGTTTCTTTGCAGGCCTGATCAGGCTGAAGTAGAACTCCTGCTCTGCGTGTGCTCCATTGGCCTAGAGCTTCCCGACCCAAAAGGCTGCCTTGTTCCCAAACGGTCAGAGGGGTCCCAAGCATCTTGCTTCCAGCTTTTCAGGAAGGTAAGAAACAACTGGCTCTGCCCAGTGCTCTTACAGCCTACCGGGAACATCTCTTACCAAGGCCTGTGAAACGCAGTTTCCTGGCAGGCCTGATCTGGCTGAAGTAGAACTTCTGCTCTGGGTGTGCTCCATTGCCCTAGAGCTGCCAGGCCCAAAGGGCTGCCTTGTTTCCAAAGACGGAGAGTGGACCCAAAGCATCTTGCTCCCAGCTCTTCGGGAAGCTAAGAAACAGCTGGCTCTGCCCAGTGCTCTTACAGCCTAAGAGAACATGTCTTTGAAAGGCCTGTGAAACGCAGTTTCTTGGCAGGCCTGACCTGGCTGAAGTAGAACTTCTGTTCTGGTTGTGCTACATAGGCCTAGAGCTACCAGGACCTAAGGGCTGCCTTGTTTCCAAAGGGGGAGAGAGGCCCCAAAGCATCTTGCCTCCAGCACTTTGGGAAGCTAAAAAACAACTGGTTCTGCCCAGTGCTCTCACAGCCTACCGTGAACATCTCTTACCAAGGGCTGTGAAACGCAGTTTCTGGGCAGGACTGATCTGCCTGAAGTAGAACTTCTGCTGTGGGTGTGCTCCATTGGCCTAGAGCTGCCAGGCCCAAACGGCTGCCTTGTGTCCAAAGGGAGAGAGAGGCCCCAAAGCATCTTGCTTCCAGCTCTGTGGGAAGCTAAAGCAACTGGCTCTCCACAGTGCTCTCACAGCCTACAGGGAACATCTCTTACCAAGGCCTGTGAAACGCAGTTTCTTGGCAGGCCTGATCTGGCTGAAGTAGAACTCCTGCTCTGGGCGTGCTACTTTGGCCTAGAGCTGCCAGGCCCAAAGGGCCGCCTTGTTTCCAAAGGGGCTGAGAGTCCCCAAAGTATCTTGCTTCCAAATCTTTGGGAAGCTAAGAAACAACTGGCTCTGCACAGTGCTCTCACAGCCTACCGGCAACGTGACAGAGAAAGGCCTGTGAGACGCAGTTTCTTGGAAGGCCTGATCTGGCTGAGGTAGAACTTCTGCTCTGGGTGTACTCCATTGGCCTAGGGCTGCCAGGCCCAAAGGGCTGCCTTTATTTCCAAAGTGTGAGAGAGGCCCCAAAGCATCTTGCTTCCTGCTCTCTGGGAAGCTAAAACAACTGGCTCTGCACAGTGCTCTCAAAGCCAACCGGGAACGTCACATACAAAGGCCTGTGAAACGCAGCTTCTTGACAGGCCTTATCTGGCTGAGGTAGAACTTGTGCTCTGGGTGTGCTACTTTGGCCTAGAGCTGCCAGGCACAAAGGCTGCTTTGTTTCCAAAGGGGGAGAGAGGCCCCAAATCATGTTGCTTCCAGCTGTTTTTGAAGCTAAGAAACAACTCGCTCTGCCAGGTACTCTTACAGCCTTCCGGGAACACCTCTTACGAAGGCCCGTGAATAGCAGCTTCTTGGCAGGCCTGATCTGGCTGAGGTAGAACTTCTGCTCTGGGTGTGCTCCATGGCCTAGAGCTGAAAGGCCCAAAGGTCAGCCTTGTTGGCAAAGGGGCAGGGAGCCCCCAAAGCATCTTGCTTCCAGCTCTTTGGGAAGCTAAGAAACAACTGGCTCTGCCCAGTGCTCTTACAGCCTAAGAGAAAATCTCTTACCAAGGCCTGTGAAACGCACTTTGTTGGTGGCCTGATCTAGCTGAAGTAGAACTTCTGCTCTGGGTGTGCTCCATTGGCCTAGAGCTGCCTGGCCCAAAGGGCCGCCTTGTTTGCAAAGGGGATGAGAGGCCCCAAAGCATCTTGCTTCCAGCTCTTCGGGAAGCTAAGAAACATCTGGCGTTGCCCAGTGCTCTTACAGCCTACCGGGAACATCTCTTACCAAGGCCTGTGAAACGCAGTTTGTTGGCGGCCTGAACTGGCCGAAGTAGAACTTCTGTTCTGGATGTGCTCCACTGGCCTAGAGCTACCTGCCCCAAAGGGCTGCCTTGATTCCAAAGTGAGAGAGTGGCACCAAAGCATCTTGCTTCCAGCTCTTCGGGAAGCTAAGAAACATCTGGCGTTGCCCAGTGCTCTTACAGCCTACCGGGAACATCTCTTACCAAGGCCTGTGAAACGCAGTTTGTTGGCGGCCTGAACTGGCCGAAGTAGAACTTCTGCTCTGGGTGTGCTCCACTGGCCTAGAGCTACCTGCCCCAAAGGGCTGCCTTGATTCCAAAGTGAGAGAGTGGCACCAAAGCATCTTGCTTCCAGCTCTTCGGGAAGCTAAGAAACATCTGGCGTTGCCCAGTGCTCTTACAGCCTACCGGGAACATCTCTTACCAAGGCCTGTGAAACGCCGTTTCCTGGCAGGCCTGATTTGGCTGAAGTAGAACTTCTGCTCTGGGTGTGCTCCATTGCCCTAGAGCTGCCAGGCCCAAGGTGCTGCCTTGTTTCCAAAGGGGCAGAGAGGCCACAAAGCATCTTGCTTCCAGCTCTCTGGGAAGCTAAGAACCAACTCGCTCTGGCCCGTGCTCTTACAGCCTACCGGGAACATGTCTTTGAAAGGCCTGTGAAACGCAGTTTCTTGGCAGGCCTCATCGGGCTGAAGTAGAACTCCGGCTCTGGGTGTGCTCCATTGCCCTAGAGCTGCCAGGCCCAAAGTGCTGCCGTGTTTCCAAGGGGCAGAGAGGCCCAAAGCATCTTGCTTCCCGGTCTTTGCGAAGCTAAGAAACAACTGGCTCTGCCCAGTGCTCTTACACCTACCGGGAACATCTCTTACCAAGGCCTGTCAAACGCTGTTTCTTTGCAGGCCTGATCAGGCTGAAGTAGAACTCCTGCTCTGCGTGTGCTCCATTGGCCTAGAGCTTCCCGACCCAAAAGGCTGCCTTGTTCCCAAACGGGCAGAGGGGTCCCAAGCATCTTGCTTCCAGCTTTTCAGGAAGGTAAGAAACAACTGGCTCTGCCCAGTGCTCTTACAGCCTACCGGGAACATCTCTTACCAAGGCCTGTGAAACGCAGTTTCCTGGCAGGCCTGATCTGGCTGAAGTAGAACTTCTGCTCTGGGTGTGCTCCATTGCCCTAGAGCTGCCAGGCCCAAAGGGCTGCCTTGTTTCCAAAGACGGAGAGTGGACCCAAAGCATCTTGCTCCCAGCTCTTCGGGAAGCTAAGAAACAGCTGGCTCTGCCCAGTGCTCTTACAGCCTAAGAGAACATGTCTTTGAAAGGCCTGTGAAACGCAGTTTCTTGGCAGGCCTGACCTGGCTGAAGTAGAACTTCTGTTCTGGTTGTGCTACATAGGCCTAGAGCTACCAGGACCTAAGGGCTGCCTTGTTTCCAAAGGGGGAGAGAGACCCCAAAGCATCTTGCCTCCAGCACTTTGGGAAGCTAAAAAACAACTGGTTCTGCCCAGTGCTCTCACAGCCTACCGTGAACATCTCTTACCAAGGGCTGTGAAACGCAGTTTCTGGGCAGGACTGATCTGCCTGAAGTAGAACTTCTGCTGTGGGTGTGCTCCATTGGCCTAGAGCTGCCAGGCCCAAACGGCTGCCTTGTGTCCAAAGGGAGAGAGAGGCCCCAAAGCATCTTGCTTCCAGCTCTGTGGGAAGCTAAAGCAACTGGCTCTCCACAGTGCTCTCACAGCCTACCGGGAACATCTCTTACCAAGGCCTGTGAAACGCAGTTTCTTGGCAGGCCTGATCTGGCTGAAGTAGAACTCCTGCTCTGGGCGTGCTACTTTGGCCTAGAGCTGCCAGGCCCAAAGGGCCGCCTTGTTTCCAAAGGGGCTGAGAGTCCCCAAAGTATCTTGCTTCCAAATCTTTGGGAAGCTAAGAAACAACTGGCTCTGCACAGTGCTCTCACAGCCTACCGGCAACGTGACAGAGAAAGGCCTGTGAGACGCAGTTTCTTGGAAGGCCTGATCTGGCTGAGGTAGAACTTCTGCTCTGGGTGTACTCCATTGGCCTAGGGCTGCCAGGCCCAAAGGGCTGCCTTTATTTCCAAAGTGTGAGAGAGGCCCCAAAGCATCTTGCTTCCTGCTCTCTGGGAAGCTAAAACAACTGGCTCTGCACAGTGCTCTCAAAGCCAACCGGGAACGTCACATACAAAGGCCTGTGAAACGCAGCTTCTTGACAGGCCTTATCTGGCTGAGGTAGAACTTGTGCTCTGGGTGTGCTACTTTGGCCTAGAGCTGCCAGGCACAAAGGCTGCTTTGTTTCCAAAGGGGGAGAGAGGCCCCAAATCATGTTGCTTCCAGCTGTTTTTGAAGCTAAGAAACAACTCGCTCTGCCAGGTACTCTTACAGCCTTCCGGGAACACCTCTTACGAAGGCCCGTGAAAAGCAGCTTCTTGGCAGGCCTGATCTGGCTGAGGTAGAACTTCTGCTCTGGGTGTGCTCCATGGCCTAGAGCTGAAAGGCCCAAAGGTCAGCCTTGTTGGCAAAGGGGCAGGGAGCCCCCAAAGCATCTTGCTTCCAGCTCTTTGGGAAGCTAAGAAACAACTGGCTCTGCCCAGTGCTCTTACAGCCTAAGAGAAAATCTCTTACCAAGGCCTGTGAAACGCACTATGTTGGTGGCCTGATATAGCTGAAGTAGAACTTCTGCTCTGGGTGTGCTCCATTGGCCGAGAGCTGCCTGGCCCAAAGGGCCGCCTTGTTTGCAAAGGGGATGAGAGGCCCCAAAGCATCTTGCTTCCAGCTCTTCGGGAAGCTAAGAAACATCTGGCGTTGCCCAGTGCTCTTACAGCCTACCGGGAACATCTCTTACCAAGGCCTGTGAAACGCAGTTTGTTGGCGGCCTGAACTGGCCGAAGTAGAACTTCTGCTCTGGGTGTGCTCCACTGGCCTAGAGCTACCTGCCCCAAAGGGCTGCCTTGATTCCAAAGTGAGAGAGTGGCACCAAAGCATCTTGCTTCCAGCTCTTCGGGAAGCTAAGAAACATCTGGCGTTGCCCAGTGCTCTTACAGCCTACCGGGAACATCTCTTACCAAGGCCTGTGAAACGCCGTTTCCTGGCAGGCCTGATTTGGCTGAAGTAGAACTTCTGCTCTGGGTGTGCTCCATTGCCCTAGAGCTGCCAGGCCCAAGGTGCTGCCTTGTTTCCAAAGGGGCAGAGAGGCCACAAAGCATCTTGCTTCCAGCTCTCTGGGAAGCTAAGAACCAACTCGCTCTGGCCCGTGCTCTTACAGCCTACCGGGAACATGTCTTTGAAAGGCCTGTGAAACGCAGTTTCTTGGCAGGCCTCATCGGGCTGAAGTAGAACTCCGGCTCTGGGTGTGCTCCATTGCCCTAGAGCTGCCAGGCCCAAAGTGCTGCCGTGTTTCCAAGGGGCAGAGAGGCCCAAAGCATCTTGCTTCCTGGTCTTTGCGAAGCTAAGAAACAACTGGCTCTGCCCAGTGCTCTTACACCTACCGGGAACATCTCTTACCAAGGCCTGTCAAACGCTGTTTCTTTGCAGGCCTGATCAGGCTGAAGTAGAACTCCTGCTCTGCGTGTGCTCCATTGGCCTAGAGCTTCCCGACCCAAAAGGCTGCCTTGTTCCCAAACGGGCAGAGGGGTCCCAAGCATCTTGCTTCCAGCTTTTCAGGAAGGTAAGAAACAACTGGCTCTGCCCAGTGCTCTTACAGCCTACCGGGAACATCTCTTACCAAGGCCTGTGAAACGCAGTTTCCTGGCAGGCCTGATCTGGCTGAAGTAGAACTTCTGCTCTGGGTGTGCTCCATTGCCCTAGAGCTGCCAGGCCCAAAGGGCTGCCTTGTTTCCAAAGACGGAGAGTGGACCCAAAGCATCTTGCTCCCAGCTCTTCGGGAAGCTAAGAAACAGCTGGCTCTGCCCAGTGCTCTTACAGCCTAAGAGAACATGTCTTTGAAAGGCCTGTGAAACGCAGTTTCTTGGCAGGCCTGACCTGGCTGAAGTAGAACTTCTGTTCTGGTTGTGCTACATAGGCCTAGAGCTACCAGGACCTAAGGGCTGCCTTGTTTCCAAAGGGGGAGAGAGGCCCCAAAGCATCTTGCCTCCAGAACTTTGGGAAGCTAAAAAACCACTGGTTCTGCCCAGTGCTCTCACAGCCTACCGTGAACATCTCTTACCAAGGGCTGTGAAACGCAGTTTCTGGGCAGGACTGATCTGCCTGAAGTAGAACTTCTGCTGTGGGTGTGCTCCATTGGCCTAGAGCTGCCAGGCCCAAACGGCTGCCTTGTGTCCAAAGGGAGAGAGAGGCCCCAAAGCATCTTGCTTCCAGCTCTGTGGGAAGCTAAAGCAACTGGCTCTCCACAGTGCTCTCACAGCCTACAGGGAACATCTCTTACCAAGGCCTGTGAAACGCAGTTTCTTGGCAGGCCTGATCTGGCTGAAGTAGAACTCCTGCTCTGGGCGTGCTACTTTGGCCTAGAGCTGCCAGGCCCAAAGGGCCGCCTTGTTTCCAAAGGGGCTGAGAGTCCCCAAAGTATCTTGCTTCCAAATCTTTGGGAAGCTAAGAAACAACTGGCTCTGCACAGTGCTCTCACAGCCTACCGGCAACGTGACAGAGAAAGGCCTGTGAGACGCAGTTTCTTGGAAGGCCTGATCTGGCTGAGGTAGAACTTCTGCTCTGGGTGTACTCCATTGGCCTAGGGCTGCCAGGCCCAAAGGGCTGCCTTTATTTCCAAAGTGTGAGAGAGGCCCCAAAGCATCTTGCTTCCTGCTCTCTGGGAAGCTAAAACAACTGGCTCTGCACAGTGCTCTCAAAGCCAACCGGGAACGTCACATACAAAGGCCGGTGAAACGCAGCTTCTTGACAGGCCTTATCTGGCTGAGGTAGAACTTGTGCTCTGGGTGTGCTACTTTGGCCTAGAGCTGCCAGGCACAAAGGCTGCTTTGTTTCCAAAGGGGGAGAGAGGCCCCAAATCATGTTGCTTCCAGCTGTTTTTGAAGCTAAGAAACAACTCGCTCTGCCAGGTACTCTTACAGCCTTCCGGGAACACCTCTTACGAAGGCCCGTGAAAAGCAGCTTCTTGGCAGGCCTGATCTGGCTGAGGTAGAACTTCTGCTCTGGGTGTGCTCCATGGCCTAGAGCTGAAAGGCCCAAAGGTCAGCCTTGTTGGCAAAGGGGCAGGGAGCCCCCAAAGCATCTTGCTTCCAGCTCTTTGGGAAGCTAAGAAACAACTGGCTCTGCCCAGTGCTCTTACAGCCTAAGAGAAAATCTCTTACCAAGGCCTGTGAAACGCACTATGTTGGTGGCCTGATCTAGCTGAAGTAGAACTTCTGCTCTGGGTGTGCTCCATTGGCCGAGAGCTGCCTGGCCCAAAGGGCCGCCTTGTTTGCAAAGGGGATGAGAGGCCCCAAAGCATCTTGCTTCCAGCTCTTCGGGAAGCTAAGAAACATCTGGCGTTGCCCAGTGCTCTTACAGCCTACCGGGAACATCTCTTACCAAGGCCTGTGAAACGCAGTTTGTTGGCGGCCTGAACTGGCCGAAGTAGAACTTCTGCTCTGGGTGTGCTCCACTGGCCTAGAGCTACCTGCCCCAAAGGGCTGCCTTGATTCCAAAGTGAGAGAGTGGCACCAAAGCATCTTGCTTCCAGCTCTTCGGGAAGCTAAGAAACATCTGGCGTTGCCCAGTGCTCTTACAGCCTACCGGGAACATCTCTTACCAAGGCCTGTGAAACGCCGTTCCCTGGCAGGCCTGATTTGGCTGAAGTAGAACTTCTGCTCTGGGTGTGCTCCATTGCCCTAGAGCTGCCAGGCCCAAGGTGCTGCCTTGTTTCCAAAGGGGCAGAGAGGCCACAAAGCATCTTGCTTCCAGCTCTCTGGGAAGCTAAGAACCAACTCGCTCTGGCCCGTGCTCTTACAGCCTACCGGGAACATGTCTTTGAAAGGCCTGTGAAACGCAGTTTCTTGGCAGGCCTCATCGGGCTGAAGTAGAACTCCGGCTCTGGGTGTGCTCCATTGCCCTAGAGCTGCCAGGCCCAAAGTGCTGCCGTGTTTCCAAGGGGCAGAGAGGCCCAAAGCATCTTGCTTCCCGGTCTTTGCGAAGCTAAGAAACAACTGGCTCTGCCCAGTGCTCTTACACCTACCGGGAACATCTCTTACCAAGGCCTGTCAAACGCTGTTTCTTTGCAGGCCTGATCAGGCTGAAGTAGAACTCCTGCTCTGCGTGTGCTCCATTGGCCTAGAGCTTCCCGACCCAAAAGGCTGCCTTGTTCCCAAACGGGCAGAGGGGTCCCAAGCATCTTGCTTCCAGCTTTTCAGGAAGGTAAGAAACAACTGGCTCTGCCCAGTGCTCTTACAGCCTACCGGGAACATCTCTTACCAAGGCCTGTGAAACGCAGTTTCCTGGCAGGCCTGATCTGGCTGAAGTAGAACTTCTGCTCTGGGTGTGCTCCATTGCCCTAGAGCTGCCAGGCCCAAAGGGCTGCCTTGTTTCCAAAGACGGAGAGTGGACCCAAAGCATCTTGCTCCCAGCTCTTCGGGAAGCTAAGAAACAGCTGGCTCTGCCCAGTGCTCTTACAGCCTAAGAGAACATGTCTTTGAAAGGCCTGTGAAACGCAGTTTCTTGGCAGGCCTGACCTGGCTGAAGTAGAACTTCTGTTCTGGTTGTGCTACATAGGCCTAGAGCTACCAGGACCTAAGGGCTGCCTTGTTTCCAAAGGGGGAGAGAGGCCCCAAAGCATCTTGCCTCCAGAACTTTGGGAAGCTAAAAAACAACTGGTTCTGCCCAGTGCTCTCACAGCCTACCGTGAACATCTCTTACCAAGGGCTGTGAAACGCAGTTTCTGGGCAGGACTGATCTGCCTGAAGTAGAACTTCTGCTGTGGGTGTGCTCCATTGGCCTAGAGCTGCCAGGCCCAAACGGCTGCCTTGTGTCCAAAGGGAGAGAGAGGCCCCAAAGCATCTTGCTTCCAGCTCTGTGGGAAGCTAAAGCAACTGGCTCTCCACAGTGCTCTCACAGCCTACAGGGAACATCTCTTACCAAGGCCTGTGAAACGCAGTTTCTTGGCAGGCCTGATCTGGCTGAAGTAGAACTCCTGCTCTGGGCGTGCTACTTTGGCCTAGAGCTGCCAGGCCCAAAGGGCCGCCTTGTTTCCAAAGGGGCTGAGAGTCCCCAAAGTATCTTGCTTCCAAATCTTTGGGAAGCTAAGAAACAACTGGCTCTGCACAGTGCTCTCACAGCCTACCGGCAACGTGACAGAGAAAGGCCTGTGAGACGCAGTTTCTTGGAAGGCCTGATCTGGCTGAGGTAGAACTTCTGCTCTGGGTGTACTCCATTGGCCTAGGGCTGCCAGGCCCAAAGGGCTGCCTTTATTTCCAAAGTGTGAGAGAGGCCCCAAAGCATCTTGCTTCCTGCTCTCTGGGAAGCTAAAACAACTGGCTCTGCACAGTGCTCTCAAAGCCAACCGGGAACGTCACATACAAAGGCCTGTGAAACGCAGCTTCTTGACAGGCCTTATCTGGCTGAGGTAGAACTTGTGCTCTGGGTGTGCTACTTTGGCCTAGAGCTGCCAGGCACAAAGGCTGCTTTGTTTCCAAAGGGGGAGAGAGGCCCCAAATCATGTTGCTTCCAGCTGTTTTTGAAGCTAAGAAACAACTCGCTCTGCCAGGTACTCTTACAGCCTTCCGGGAACACCTCTTACGAAGGCCCGTGAAAAGCAGCTTCTTGGCAGGCCTGATCTGGCTGAGGTAGAACTTCTGCTCTGGGTGTGCTCCATGGCCTAGAGCTGAAAGGCCCAAAGGTCAGCCTTGTTGGCAAAGGGGCAGGGAGCCCCCAAAGCATCTTGCTTCCAGCTCTTTGGGAAGCTAAGAAACAACTGGCTCTGCCCAGTGCTCTTACAGCCTAAGAGAAAATCTCTTACCAAGGCCTGTGAAACGCACTTTGTTGGTGGCCTGATCTAGCTGAAGTAGAACTTCTGCTCTGGGTGTGCTCCATTGGCCTAGAGCTGCCTGGCCCAAAGGGCCGCCTTGTTTGCAAAGGGGATGAGAGGCCCCAAAGCATCTTGCTTCCAGCTCTTCGGGAAGCTAAGAAACATCTGGCGTTGCCCAGTGCTCTTACAGCCTACCGGGAACATCTCTTACCAAGGCCTGTGAAACGCAGTTTGTTGGCGGCCTGAACTGGCCGAAGTAGAACTTCTGCTCTGGATGTGCTCCACTGGCCTAGAGCTACCTGCCCCAAAGGGCTGCCTTGATTCCAAAGTGAGAGAGTGGCACCAAAGCATCTTGCTTCCAGCTCTTCGGGAAGCTAAGAAACATCTGGCGTTGCCCAGTGCTCTTACAGCCTACCGGGAACATCTCTTACCAAGGCCTGTGAAACGCCGTTTCCTGGCAGGCCTGATTTGGCTGAAGTAGAACTTCTGCTCTGGGTGTGCTCCATTGCCCTAGAGCTGCCAGGCCCAAGGTGCTGCCTTGTTTCCAAAGGGGCAGAGAGGCCACAAAGCATCTTGCTTCCAGCTCTCTGGGAAGCTAAGAACCAACTCGCTCTGGCCCGTGCTCTTACAGCCTACCGGGAACATGTCTTTGAAAGGCCTGTGAAACGCAGTTTCTTGGCAGGCCTCATCGGGCTGAAGTAGAACTCCGGCTCTGGGTGTGCTCCATTGCCCTAGAGCTGCCAGGCCCAAAGTGCTGCCGTGTTTCCAAGGGGCAGAGAGGCCCAAAGCATCTTGCTTCCCGGTCTTTGCGAAGCTAAGAAACAACTGGCTCTGCCCAGTGCTCTTACACCTACCGGGAACATCTCTTACCAAGGCCTGTCAAACGCTGTTTCTTTGCAGGCCTGATCAGGCTGAAGTAGAACTCCTGCTCTGCGTGTGCTCCATTGGCCTAGAGCTTCCCGACCCAAAAGGCTGCCTTGTTCCCAAACGGGCAGAGGGGTCCCAAGCATCTTGCTTCCAGCTTTTCAGGAAGGTAAGAAACAACTGGCTCTGCCCAGTGCTCTTACAGCCTACCGGGAACATCTCTTACCAAGGCCTGTGAAACGCAGTTTCCTGGCAGGCCTGATCTGGCTGAAGTAGAACTTCTGCTCTGGGTGTGCTCCATTGCCCTAGAGCTGCCAGGCCCAAAGGGCTGCCTTGTTTCCAAAGACGGAGAGTGGACCCAAAGCATCTTGCTCCCAGCTCTTCGGGAAGCTAAGAAACAGCTGGCTCTGCCCAGTGCTCTTACAGCCTAAGAGAACATGTCTTTGAAAGGCCTGTGAAACGCAGTTCCTTGGCAGGCCTGACCTGGCTGAAGTAGAACTTCTGTTCTGGTTGTGCTACATAGGCCTAGAGCTACCAGGACCTAAGGGCTGCCTTGTTTCCAAAGGGGGAGAGAGGCCCCAAAGCATCTTGCCTCCAGCACTTTGGGAAGCTAAAAAACAACTGGTTCTGCCCAGTGCTCTCACAGCCTACCGTGAACATCTCTTACCAAGGGCTGTGAAACGCAGTTTCTGGGCAGGACTGATCTGCCTGAAGTAGAACTTCTGCTGTGGGTGTGCTCCATTGGCCTAGAGCTGCCAGGCCCAAACGGCTGCCTTGTGTCCAAAGGGAGAGAGAGGCCCCAAAGCATCTTGCTTCCAGCTCTGTGGGAAGCTAAAGCAACTGGCTCTCCACAGTGCTCTCACAGCCTACCGGGAACATCTCTTACCAAGGCCTGTGAAACGCAGTTTCTTGGCAGGCCTGATCTGGCTGAAGTAGAACTCCTGCTCTGGGCGTGCTACTTTGGCCTAGAGCTGCCAGGCCCAAAGGGCCGCCTTGTTTCCAAAGGGGCTGAGAGTCCCCAAAGTATCTTGCTTCCAAATCTTTGGGAAGCTAAGAAACAACTGGCTCTGCACAGTGCTCTCACAGCCTACCGGCAACGTGACAGAGAAAGGCCTGTGAGACGCAGTTTCTTGGAAGGCCTGATCTGGCTGAGGTAGAACTTCTGCTCTGGGTGTACTCCATTGGCCTAGGGCTGCCAGGCCCAAAGGGCTGCCTTTATTTCCAAAGTGTGAGAGAGGCCCCAAAGCATCTTGCTTCCTGCTCTCTGGGAAGCTAAAACAACTGGCTCTGCACAGTGCTCTCAAAGCCAACCGGGAACGTCACATACAAAGGCCGGTGAAACGCAGCTTCTTGACAGGCCTTATCTGGCTGAGGTAGAACTTGTGCTCTGGGTGTGCTACTTTGGCCTAGAGCTGCCAGGCACAAAGGCTGCTTTGTTTCCAAAGGGGGAGAGAGGCCCCAAATCATGTTGCTTCCAGCTGTTTTTGAAGCTAAGAAACAACTCGCTCTGCCAGGTACTCTTACAGCCTTCCGGGAACACCTCTTACGAAGGCCTGTGAAAAGCAGTTTCTTGGCAGGCCTGATCTGGCTGAGGTAGAACTTCTGCTCTGGGTGTGCTCCATTGCCCTAGAGATGAAAGGCCAAAAGGGCTGCCTTGTTTCCAAAGGGGGAGAGAGGCCCCAAAGCATCTTGCTTCCACCTCTTGGGAAGCTAAGAAACAACTGGCTGTGCCCAGTGCTCTTATAGCCTAAGAGAACATCTCTTATCAAGGCCTGTGAAACGCACTGTCTAGGCAGGCCTGATCTGGAAGAAGTAGAACTTCTGCTCTGGTTGTGCTCCATTGCCCTAGAGCTGCCAGACCCAACGTGCTGCCTTGTTTCCAAAGGGGCAGAGAGGCCCCAAAGCGTCTTGCTTCCAGCTGTTTGGGAAACAAGGAAACAACTGGCTCTGCACCGTGCTCTCACAGCCTACCGGGAACGTCACATACAAAGGCCTCTGAAACGCAGTTCCTTGGCAGGCCTGATCTGGCTGAAGTAGGACTTCTGCTCTGGGTGTGCTCCATTGGCCTAGAGCTGCCTGGCCCAAAGGGCCGCCTTGTTTGCAAAGGGGATGAGAGGCCCCAAAGCATCTTGCTTCCAGCTCTTCGGGAAGCTAAGAAACATCTGGCGTTGCCCAGTGCTCTTACAGCCTATCGGGAACATCTCTTACCAAGGCCTGTGAAACGCAGTTTGTTGGCGGCCTGAACTGGCCGAAGTAGAACTTCTGCTCTGGGTGTGCTCCACTGGCCTAGAGCTACCTGCACCAAAGGGCTGCCTTGATTCCAAAGTGAGAGAGTGGCACCAAAGCATCTTGCTTCCAGCTCTTCGGGAAGCTAAGAAACATCTGGCGTTGCCCAGTGCTCTTACAGCCTACCGGGAACATCTCTTACCAAGGCCTGTGAAACGCCGTTTCCTGGCAGGCCTGAATTGGCTGAAGTAGAACTTCTGCTCTGGGTGTGCTCCATTGCCCTAGAGCTGCCAGGCCCAAGGTGCTGCCTTGATTCCAAAGGGGCAGAGAGGCCCCAAAGCATCTTGCTTCCGGCTCTCTGGGAAGCTAAGAACCAACTCGCTCTGGCCCGTGCTCTTACAGCCTACCGGGAACATGTCTTTGAAAGGCCTGTGAAACGCAGTTTCTTGGCAGGCATGATCTGGCTGAAGTAGAACTCCGGCTCTGGGTGTGCTCCATTGCCCTAGAGCTGCCAGGCCCAAAGTGCTGCCCTGTTTCCAAGGGGCAGAGAGGCCCAAAGCATCTTGCTTCCCGGTCTTTGCGAAGCTAAGAAACAACTGGCTCTGCCCAGTGCTCTTACACCTACCGGGAACATCTCTTACCAAGGCCTGTCAAACGCTGTTTCTTTGCAGGCCTGATCAGGCTGAAGTAGAACTCCTGCTCTGCGTGTGCTCCATTGGCCTAGAGCTTCCCGACCCAAAAGGCTGCCTTGTTCCCAAACGGGCAGAGGGGTCCCAAGCATCTTGCTTCCAGCTTTTCAGGAAGGTAAGAAACAACTGGCTCTGCCCAGTGCTCTTACAGCCTACCGGGAACATCTCTTACCAAGGCCTGTGAAACGCAGTTTCCTGGCAGGCCTGATCTGGCTGAAGTAGAACTTCTGCTCTGGGTGTGCTCCATTGCCCTAGAGCTGCCAGGCCCAAAGGGCTGCCTTGTTTCCAAAGACGGAGAGTGGACCCAAAGCATCTTGCTCCCAGCTCTTCGGGAAGCTAAGAAACAGCTGGCTCTGCCCAGTGCTCTTACAGCCTAAGAGAACATGTCTTTGAAAGGCCTGTGAAACGCAGTTTCTTGTCAGGCCTGACCTGGCTGAAGTAGAACTTCAGTTATGGTTGTGCTACATAGGCCTAGCGCTACCAGGACCTAAGGGCTGCCTTGTTTCCAAAGGGTGATAGAGGCCCCAAAGCATCTTGCCTCCAGCACTTTGGGAAGCTAAAAAACAACTGGTTCTGCCCAGTGCTCTCACAGCCTACCGTGAACATCTCTTACCAAGGGCTGTGAAACGCAGTTTCTGGGCAGGACTGATCTGCCTGAAGTAGAACTTCTGCTGTGGGTGTGCTCCATTGGCCTAGAGCTGCCAGGCCCAAACGGCTGCCTTGTGTCCAAAGGGAGAGAGAGGCCCCAAAGCATCTTGCTTCCAGCTCTGTGGGAAGCTAAAGCAACTGGCTCTCCACAGTGCTCTCACAGCCTACCGGGAACATCTCTTACCAAGGCCTGTGAAACGCAGTTTCTTGGCAGGCCTGATCTGGCTGAAGTAGAACTCCTGCTCTGGGCGTGCTACTTTGGCCTAGAGCTGCCAGGCCCAAAGGGCCGCCTTGTTTCCAAAGGGGCTGAGAGTCCCCAAAGTATCTTGCTTCCAAATCTTTGGGAAGCTAAGAAACAACTGGCTCTGCACAGTGCTCTCACAGCCTACCGGCAACGTGACAGAGAAAGGCCTGTGAGACGCAGTTTCTTGGAAGGCCTGATCTGGCTGAGGTAGAACTTCTGCTCTGGGTGTACTCCATTGGCCTAGGGCTGCCAGGCCCAAAGGGCTGCCTTTATTTCCAAAGTGTGAGAGAGGCCCCAAAGCATCTTGCTTCCTGCTCTCTGGGAAGCTAAAACAACTGGCTCTGCACAGTGCTCTCAAAGCCAACCGGGAACGTCACATACAAAGGCCGGTGAAACGCAGCTTCTTGACAGGCCTTATCTGGCTGAGGTAGAACTTGTGCTCTGGGTGTGCTACTTTGGCCTAGAGCTGCCAGGCACAAAGGCTGCTTTGTTTCCAAAGGGGGAGAGAGGCCCCAAATCATGTTGCTTCCAGCTGTTTTTGAAGCTAAGAAACAACTCGCTCTGCCAGGTACTCTTACAGCCTTCCGGGAACACCTCTTACGAAGGCCTGTGAAAAGCAGTTTCTTGGCAGGCCTGATCTGGCTGAGGTAGAACTTCTGCTCTGGGTGTGCTCCATTGCCCTAGAGATGAAAGGCCAAAAGGGCTGCCTTGTTTCCAAAGGGGGAGAGAGGCCCCAAAGCATCTTGCTTCCACCTCTTGGGAAGCTAAGAAACAACTGGCTGTGCCCAGTGCTCTTATAGCCTAAGAGAACATCTCTTATCAAGGCCTGTGAAACGCACTGTCTAGGCAGGCCTGATCTGGAAGAAGTAGAACTTCTGCTCTGGTTGTGCTCCATTACCCTAGAGCTGCCAGACCCAACGTGCTGCCTTGTTTCCAAAGGGGCAGAGAGGCCCCAAAGCGTCTTGCTTCCAGCTGTTTGGGAAACAAGGAAACAACTGGCTCTGCACCGTGCTCTCACAGCCTACTGGGAACGTCACATACAAAGGCCTCTGAAACGCAGTTCCTTGGCAGGCCTGATCTGGCTGAAGTAGGACTTCTGCTCTGGGTGTGCTCCATTGGCCGAGAGCTGCCTGGCCCAAAGGGCCGCCTTGTTTGCAAAGGGGATGAGAGGCCCCAAAGCATCTTGCTTCCAGCTCTTCGGGAAGCTAAGAAACATCTGGCGTTGCCCAGTGCTCTTACAGCCTATCGGGAACATCTCTTACCAAGGCCTGTGAAACGCAGTTTGTTGGCGGCCTGAACTGGCCGAAGTAGAACTTCTGCTCTGGGTGTGCTCCACTGGCCTAGAGCTACCTGCACCAAAGGGCTGCCTTGATTCCAAAGTGAGAGAGTGGCACCAAAGCATCTTGCTTCCAGCTCTTCGGGAAGCTAAGAAACATCTGGCGTTGCCCAGTGCACTTACAGCCTACCGGGAACATCTCTTACCAAGGCCTGTGAAACGCCGTTTCCTGGCAGGCCTGATTTGGCTGAAGTAGAACTTCTGCTCTGGGTGTGCTCCATTGCCCTAGAGCTGCCAGGCCCAAGGTGCTGCCTTGATTCCAAAGGGGCAGAGAGGCCCCAAAGCATCTTGCTTCCGGCTCTCTGGGAAGCTAAGAACCAACTCGCTCTGGCCCGTGCTCTTACAGCCTACCGGGAACATGTCTTTGAAAGGCCTGTGAAACGCAGTTTCTTGGCAGGCATGATCTGGCTGAAGTAGAACTCCGGCTCTGGGTGTGCTCCATTGCCCTAGAGCTGCCAGGCCCAAAGTGCTGCCCTGTTTCCAAGGGGCAGAGAGGCCCAAAGCATCTTGCTTCCCGGTCTTTGCGAAGCTAAGAAACAACTGGCTCTGCCCAGTGCTCTTACACCTACCGGGAACATCTCTTACCAAGGCCTGTCAAACGCTGTTTCTTTGCAGGCCTGATCAGGCTGAAGTAGAACTCCTGCTCTGCGTGTGCTCCATTGGCCTAGAGCTTCCCGACCCAAAAGGCTGCCTTGTTCCCAAACGGGCAGAGGGGTCCCAAGCATCTTGCTTCCAGCTTTTCAGGAAGGTAAGAAACAACTGGCTCTGCCCAGTGCTCTTACAGCCTACCGGGAACATCTCTTACCAAGGCCTGTGAAACGCAGTTTCCTGGCAGGCCTGATCTGGCTGAAGTAGAACTTCTGCTCTGGGTGTGCTCCATTGCCCTAGAGCTGCCAGGCCCAAAGGGCTGCCTTGTTTCCAAAGACGGAGAGTGGACCCAAAGCATCTTGCTCCCAGCTCTTCGGGAAGCTAAGAAACAGCTGGCTCTGCCCAGTGCTCTTACAGCCTAAGAGAACATGTCTTTGAAAGGCCTGTGAAACGCAGTTTCTTGGCAGGCCTGACCTGGCTGAAGTAGAACTTCAGTTCTGGTTGTGCTACATAGGCCTAGCGCTACCAGGACCTAAGGGCTGCCTTGTTTCCAAAGGGTGAGAGAGGCCCCAAAGCATCTTGCCTCCAGCACTTTGGGAAGCTAAAAAACAACTGGTTCTGCCCAGTGCTCTCACAGCCTACCGTGAACATCTCTTACCAAGGCCTGTGAAACGCAGTTTCTGGGCAGGACTGATCTGGCTGAAGTAGAACTCCTGCTCTGGGCGTGCTACTTTGGCCTAGAGCTGCCAGGCCCAAAGGGCCGCCTTGTTTCCAAAGGGGCTGAGAGTCCCCAAAGTATCTTGCTTCCAAATCTTTGGGAAGCTAAGACACAACTGGCTCTGCACAGTGCTCTCACGGCCTACCGGCAACCTGACAGAGAAAGGCCTGTGAGACGCAGTTTCTTGGAAGGCCTGATCTGGCTGAGGTAGAACTTCTGCTCTGGGTGTACTCCATTGGCCTAGGGCTGCCAGGCCCAAAGGGCTGCCTTTATTTCCAAAGTGTGAGAGAGGCCCCAAAGCATCTTGCTTCCTGCTCTCTGGGAAGCTAAAACAACTGGCTCAGCACAGTGCTCTCACAGCCAACCGGGAACGTCACATACAAAGGCCTGTGAAACGCAGCTTCTTGACAGGCCTTATCTGGCTGAGGTAGAACTTGTGCTCTGGGTGTGCTACTTTGGCCTAGAGCTGCCAGGCACAAAGGCTGCTTTGTTTCCAAAGGGGGAGAGAGGCCCCTAATCATGTTGCTTCCAGCTGTTTTTGAAGCTAAGAAACAACTCGCTCTGCCAGGTACTCTTACAGCCTTCCGGGAACACCTCTTACGAAGGCCTGTGAAAAGCAGTTTCTTGGCAGGCCTGATCTGGCTGAGGTCGAACTTCTGCTCTGGGTGTGCTCCATTGGCCTAGAGCTTCCCGACCCAAAAGGCTGCCTTGTTCCCAAACGGGCAGAGGGGTCCCAAGCATCTTGCTTCTAGCTTTTCAGGAAGGTAAGAAACAACTGGCTCTGCCCAGTGCTCTTACAGCCTACCGGGAACATCTCTTACCAAGGCCTGTGAAACGCAGTTTCCTGGCAGGCCTGATCTGGCTGAAGTAGAACTTCTGCTCTGGGTGTGCTCCATTGCCCTAGAGCTGCCAGGCCCAAAGGGCTGCCTTGTTTCCAAAGACGGAGAGTGGACCCAAAGCATCTTGCTTCCAGCTCTTCGGGAAGCTAAGAAACAGCTGGCGTTGCCCAGTGCTCCTACAGCCTACCGGGAACATCTCTTACCAAGGCCTGTGAAACGCCGTTTCCTGGCAGGCCTGATTTGGCTGAAGTAGAACTTCTGCTCTGGGTGTGCTCCATTGCCCTAGAGCAGCCATGCCCAAGGTGCTGCCTTGTTTCCAAAGGGGCAGAGAGGCCCCAAAGCATCTTGCTTCCAGCTCTCTGGGAAGCTAAGAACCAACTCGCTCTGGCCCGTGCTCTTACAGCCTACCGGGAACATGTCTTTGAAAGGCCTGTGAAACGCACTTCCTTGGCAGGCCTGACCTGGCTGAAATAGAACTTCTGCTCTGGGTGTGCTCCATTGCCCTAGAGCTGCCAGGCCCAAAGGGCTGCCTTTTTCCAAAGACGGAGAGTGGACCCAAAGCATCTTGCTCCCAGCTCTTCGGGAAGCTAGGAAACAGCTGGCTCTGCCCAGTGCTCTTACAGCCTAAGAGAACATCTCTTTGAAAGGCCTGTGAAATGCAGTTTCTTGGCAGGCCTGACCTGGCTGAAGTAGAACTTCTGTTCTGGTTGTGCTACATAGGCCTAGAGCTACCAGGACCTGAGGGCTGCCTTGTTTCCAAAGGGGGAGAGAGGCCCCAAAGCATCTTGCCTCCAGCACTTTGGGAAGCTAAAAAACAACTGGCTCTGCCCAGTGCTCTCACAGCCTACCGTGAACATCTCTTACCAAGGGCTGTGAAACGCAGTTTCTGGGCAGGACTGATCTGCCTGAAGTAGAACTTCTGCTGTGGGTGTGCTCCATTGGCCTAGAGCTGCCAGGCCCAAACGGCTGCCTTGTGTCCAAAGGGAGAGAGAGGCCCCAAAGCATCTTGCTTCCAGCTCTGTGGGAAGCTAAAGCAACTGGCTCTCCACAGTGCTCTCACAGCCTACCGGGAACATCTCTTACCAAGGCCTGTGAAACGCAGTTTGTTGGTGGCCTGAACTGGCCGAAGTAGAAATTCTGCTCTGGGTGTGCTCCACTGGCCTAGAGCTACCTGCCCCAAAGGGCTGCCTTGATTCCAAAGTGAGAGAGTTGCACCAAAGCATCTTGCTTCCAGCTCTTCGGGAAGCTAAGAAACATCTGGCGTTGCCCAGTGCTCTTACAGCCTACCGGGAACATCTCTTACCAAGGCCTGTGAAACGCCGTTTCCTGGCAGGCCTTATTTGGCTGAAGTAGAACTTCTGCTCTGGGTGTGCTCCATTGGCCTAGAGCTTCCCAACCCAAAAGGCTGCCTTGTTCCCAAACGGGCAGAGGGGTCCCAAGCATCTTGCTTCCAGCTTTTCAGGAAGGTAAGAAACAACTGGCTCTGCCCAGTGCTCTTACAGCCTACCGGGAACATCTCTTACCAAGGCCTGTGAAACGCAGTTTCCTGGCAGGCCTGATCTGGCTGAAGTAGAACTTCTGCTCTGGGTGTGCTCCATTGCCCTAGAGCTGCCAGGCCCATGGGCTGCCTTGTTTCCAAAGACGGAGAGTGGACCCAAAGCATCTTGCTCCCAGCTCTTCGGGAAGCTAAGAAACAGCTGGCTCTGCCCAGTGCTCTTACAGCCTAAGAGAACAAGTCTTTGAAAGGCCTGTGAAACGCAGTTTCTTGGCAGGCCTGACCTGGCTGAAGTAGAACTTCTGTTCTGGTTGTGCTACATAGGCCTAGAGCTACCAGGACCTAAGGGCTGCCTTGTTTCCAAAGGGTGAGAGGCCACAAAGCATCTTGCCTCCAGCACTTTGGGAAGCTAAAAAACAACTGGTTCTGCCCAGTGCTCTCACAGCCTACCGTGAACATCTCTTACCAAGGGCTGTGAAACGCAGTTTCTGGGCAGGACTGATCTGCCTGAAGTAGAACTTCTGCTGTGGGTGTGCTCCATTGGCCTAGAGCTGCCAGGCCCAAACGGCTGCCTTGTGTCCAAAGGGAGAGAGAGGCCCCAAAGCATCTTGCTTCCAGCTCTGTGGGAAGCTAAAGCAACTGGCTCTCCACAGTGCTCTCACAGCCTCCCGGGAACATCTCTTACCAAGGCCTGTGAAACGCAGTTTCTTGGCAGGCCTGATCTGGCTGAAGTAGAACTCCTGCTCTGGGCGTGCTACTTTGGCCTAGAGCTGCCAGGCCCAAAGGGCCGCCTTGTTTCCAAAGGGGCTGAGAGTCCCCAAAGTATCTTGCTTCCAAATCTTTGGGAAGCTAAGAAACAACTGGCTCTGCACAGTGCTCTCACAGCCTACCGGCAACGTGACAGAGAAAGGCCTGTGAGACGCAGTTTCTTGGAAGGCCTGATCTGGCTGAGGTAGAACTTCTGCTCTGGGTGTACTCCATTGGCCTAGGGCTGCCAGGCCCAAAGGGCTGCCTTTATTTCCAAAGTGTGAGAGAGGCCCCAAAGCATCTTGCTTCCTGCTCTCTGGGAAGCTAAAACAACTGGCTCTGCACAGTGCTCTCAAAGCCAACCGGGAACGTCACATACAAAGGCCTGTGAAACGCAGCTTCTTGACAGGCCTTATCTGGCTGAGGTAGAACTTGTGCTCTGGGTGTGCTACTTTGGCCTAGAGCTGCCAGGCACAAAGGCTGCTTTGTTTCCAAAGGGGGAGAGAGGCCCCAAATCATGTTGCTTCCAGCTGTTTTTGAAGCTAAGAAACAACTCGCTCTGCCAGGTACTCTTACAGCCTTCCGGGAACACCTCTTACGAAGGCCTGTGAAAAGCAGTTTCTTGGCAGGCCTGATCTGGCTGAGGTCGAACTTCTGCTCTGGGTGTGCTCCATTGGCCTAGAGCTGAAAGGCCCAAAGGTCAGCCTTGTTGGCAAAGGGGCAGTGAGCCCCCAAAGCATCTTGCTTCCAGCTCTTTGGGAAGCTAAGAAACAACTGGCTCTGCCCATTGCTCTTACAGCCTACGAGAAAATCTCTTACCAAGGCCTGTGAAACGCAGTTTGTTTTTGGCCTGATCTAGCTGAAGTAGAACTTCTGCTCTGGGTGTGCTCCATTGGCCTAGAGCTGCCTGGCCCAAAGGGCCGCCTTGTTTGCAAAGGGGATGAGAGGCCCCAAAGCATCTTGCTTCCAGCTCTTCGGGAAGCTAAGAAACATCTGGCGTTGCCCAGTGCTCTTACAGCCTACCGGGAACATCTCTTTCCAAGGCCTGTGAAACGCAGTTTGTTGGTGGCCTGAACTGGCCGAAGTAGAACTTCTGCTCTGGGTGTGCTCCACTGGCCTAGAGCTACCTGCCCCAAAGGGCTGCCTTGATTCCAAAGTGAGAGAGTGGCACCCAAGCATCTTGCTTCCAGCTCTTCGGGAAGCTAAGAAACATCTGGCGTTGCCCAGTGCTCTTACAGCCTACCGGGAACATCTCTTACCAAGGCCTGTGAAACGCCGTTTCCTGGCAGGCCTGATTTGGCTGAAGTAGAACTTCTGCTCTGGGTGTGCTCCATTGCCCTAGAGCTGCCAGGCCCAAGGTGCTGCCTTGTTTCCAAAGGGGCAGAGAGGCCCCAAAGCATCTTGCTTCCAGCTCTCTGGGAAGCTAAGAAGCATCTCACTCTGGCCCGTGCTCTTACACCCTACCGGGAGCATGTCTTTGAAAGGCCTGTGAAACGCAGTTTCCTGGCAGGCATCATCTGGCTGAAGTAGAACTCCGGCTCTGGGTGTGCTCCATTGCCCTAGAGCTGCGAGGCCCAAAGTGCTGCCCTGTTTCCAAGGGGCATAGAGGCCCAAAGCATCTTGCTTCCAGCTCTCTGGGAAGCTAAGAACCAACTCGCTCTGGCCCGTGCTCTTACAGCCTACCGTGAACATGTCTTTGAAAGGCCTGTGAAACGCAGTTTCTTGGCAGGCATGATCTGGCTGAAGTAGAACTCCGGCTCTGGGTGTGCTCCATTGCCCTAGAGCTGCCAGGCCCAAAGTGCTGCCCTGTTTCCAAGGGGCAGAGAGGCCCAAAGCATCTTGCTTCCCGGTCTTTGCGAAGCTAAGAAACAACTGGCTCTGCCCAGTGCTCTTACACCTACCGGGAACATCTCTTACCAAGGCCTGTCAAACGCTGTTTCTTTGCAGGCCTGATCAGGCTGAAGTAGAACTCCTGCTCTGCGTGTGCTCCATTGGCCTAGAGCTTCCCGACCCAAAAGGCTGCCTTGTTCCCAAACGGGCAGAGGGGTCCCAAGCATCTTGCTTCCAGCTTTTCAGGAAGGTAAGAAACAACTGGCTCTGCCCAGTGCTCTTACAGCCTACCGGGAACATCTCTTACCAAGGCCTGTGAAACGCAGTTTCCTGGCAGGCCTGATCTGGCTGAAGTAGAACTTCTGCTCTGGGTGTGCTCCATTGCCCTAGAGCTGCCAGGCCCAAAGGGCTGCCTTGTTTCCAAAGACGGAGAGTGGACCCAAAGCATCTTGCTCCCAGCTCTTCGGGAAGCTAAGAAACAGCTGGCTCTGCCCAGTGCTCTTACAGCCTAAGAGAACATGTCTTTGAAAGGCCTGTGAAACGCAGTTTCTTGTCAGGCCTGACCTGGCTGAAGTAGAACTTCTGTTCTGGTTGTGCTACATAGGCCTAGAGCTACCAGGACCTAAGGGCTGCCTTGTTTCCAAAGGGGGAGAGAGGCCCCAAAGCATCTTGCCTCCAGCACTTTGGGAAGCTAAAAAACCACTGGTTCTGCCCAGTGCTCTCACAGCCTACCGTGAACATCTCTTACCAAGGGCTGTGAAACGCAGTTTCTGGGCAGGACTGATCTGCCTGAAGTAGAACTTCTGCTGTGGGTGTGCTCCATTGGCCTAGAGCTGCCAGGCCCAAACGGCTGCCTTGTGTCCAAAGGGAGAGAGAGGCCCCAAAGCAGCTTGCTTCCAGCTCTGTGGGAAGCTAAAGCAACTGGCACTCCACAGTGCTCTCACAGCCTACCGGGAACATCTCTTACCAAGGCCTGTGAAACGCAGTTTCTTGGCAGGCCTGATCTGGCTGAAGTAGAACTCCTGCTCTGGGCGTGCTACTTTGGCCTAGAGCTGCCAGGCCCAAAGGGCCGCCTTGTTTCCAAAGGGGCTGAGAGTCCCCAAAGTATCTTGCTTCCAAATCTTTGGGAAGCTAAGACACAACTGGCTCTGCACAGTGCTCTCACAGCCTACCGGCAACCTGACAGAGAAAGGCCTGTGAGACGCAGTTTCTTGGAAGGCCTGATCTGGCTGAGGTAGAACTTCTGCTCTGGGTGTACTCCATTGGCCTAGGGCTGCCAGGCCCAAAGGGCTGCCTTTATTTCCAAAGTGTGAGAGAGGCCCCAAAGCATCTTGCTTCCTGCTCTCTGGGAAGCTAAAACAACTGGCTCTGCACAGTGCTCTCAAAGCCAACCGGGAACGTCACATACAAAGGCCTGTGAAACGCAGCTTCTTGACAGGCCTTATCTGGCTGAGGTAGAACTTGTGCTCTGGGTGTGCTACTTTGGCCTAGAGCTGCCAGGCACAAAGGCTGCTTTGTTTCCAAAGGGGGAGAGAGGCCCCTAATCATGTTGCTTCCAGCTGTTTTTGAAGCTAAGAAACAACTCGCTCTGCCAGGTACTCTTACAGCCTTCCGGGAACACCTCTTACGAAGGCCTGTGAAAAGCAGTTTCTTGGCAGGCCTGATCTGGCTGAGGTCGAACTTCTGCTCTGGGTGTGCTCCATTGGCCTAGAGCTTCCCGACCCAAAAGGCTGCCTTGTTCCCAAACGGGCAGAGGGGTCCCAAGCATCTTGCTTCCAGCTTTTCAGGAAGGTAAGAAACAACTGGCTCTGCCCAGTGCTCTTACAGCCTACCGGGAACATCTCTTACCAAGGCCTGTGAAACGCAGTTTCCTGGCAGGCCTGATTTGGCTGAAGTAGAACTTCTGCTCTGGGTGTGCTCCATTGCCCTAGAGCAGCCATGCCCAAGGTGCTGCCTTGTTTCCAAAGGGGCAGAGAGGCCCCAAAGCATCTTGCTTCCAGCTCTCTGGGAAGCTAAGAACCAACTCGCTCTGGCCCGTGCTCTTACAGCCTACCGGGAACATGTCTTTGAAAGGCCTGTGAAACGCACTTCCTTGGCAGGCCTGACCTGGCTGAAATAGAACTTCTGCTCTGGGTGTGCTCCATTGCCCTAGAGCTGCCAGGCCCAAAGGGCTGCCTTTTTCCAAAGACGGAGAGTGGACCCAAAGCATCTTGCTCCCAGCTCTTCGGGAAGCTAGGAAACAGCTGGCTCTGCCCAGTGCTCTTACAGCCTGAGAGAACATCTCTTTGAAAGGCCTGTGAAATGCAGTTTCTTGGCAGGCCTGACCTGGCTGAAGTAGAACTTCTGTTCTGGTTGTGCTACATAGGCCTAGAGCTACCAGGACCTGAGGGCTGCCTTGTTTCCAAAGGGGGAGAGAGGCCCCAAAGCATCTTGCCTCCAGCACTTTGGGAAGCTAAAAAACAACTGGCTCTGCCCAGTGCTCTCACAGCCTACCGTGAACATCTCTTACCAAGGGCTGTGAAACGCAGTTTCTGGGCAGGACTGATCTGCCTGAAGTAGAACTTCTGCTGTGGGTGTGCTCCATTGGCCTAGAGCTGCCAGACCCAAACGGCTGCCTTGTGTCCAAAGGGAGAGAGAGGCCCCAAAGCATCTTGCTTCCAGCTCTGTGGGAAGCTAAAGCAACTGGCTCTCCACAGTGCTCTCACAGCCTACCGGGAACATCTCTTACCAAGGCCTGTGAAACGCACTTTGTTGGTGGCCTGAACTGGCCGAAGTAGAACTTCTGCTCTGGGTGTGCTCCACTTGCCTAGAGCTACCTGCCCCAAAGGGCTGCCTTGATTCCAAAGTGAGAGAGTTGCACCAAAGCATCTTGCTTCCAGCTCTTCGGGAAGCTAAGAAACATCTGGCGTTGCCCAGTGCTCTTACAGCCTACCGGGAACATCTCTTACCAAGGCCTGTCAAACGCTGTTTCTTTGCAGGCCTGATCAGGCTGAAGTAGAACTCCTGCTCTGCGTGTGCTCCATTGGCCTAGAGCTTCCCGACCCAAAAGGCTGCCTTGTTCCCAAACGGGCAGAGGGGTCCCAAGCATCTTGCTTCCAGCTTTTCAGGAAGGTAAGAAACAACTGGCTCTGCCCAGTGCTCTTACAGCCTACCGGGAACATCTCTTACCAAGGCCTGTGAAACGCAGTTTCCTGGCAGGCCTGATCTGGCTGAAGTAGAACTTCTGCTCTGGGTGTGCTCCATTGCCCTAGAGCTGCCAGGCCCAAAGGGCTGCCTTGTTTCCAAAGACGGAGAGTGGACCCAAAGCATCTTGCTCCCAGCTCTTCGGGAAGCTAAGAAACAGCTGGCTCTGCCCAGTGCTCTTACAGCCTAAGAGAACATGTCTTTGAAAGGCCTGTGAAACGCAGTTTCTTGTCAGGCCTGACCTGGCTGAAGTAGAACTTCAGTTCTGGTTGTGCTACATAGGCCTAGCGCTACCAGGACCTAAGGGCTGCCTTGTTTCCAAAGGGTGAGAGAGGCCCCAAAGCATCTTGCCTCCAGCACTTTGGGAAGCTAAAAAACAACTGGTTCTGCCCAGTGCTCTCACAGCCTACCGTGAACATCTCTTACCAAGGGCTGTGAAACGCAGTTTCTGGGCAGGACTGATCTGCCTGAAGTAGAACTTCTGCTGTGGGTGTGCTCCATTGGCCTAGAGCTGCCAGGCCCAAACGGCTGCCTTGTGTCCAAAGGGAGAGAGAGGCCCCAAAGCAGCTTGCTTCCAGCTCTGTGGGAAGCTAAAGCAACTGGCACTCCACAGTGCTCTCACAGCCTACCGGGAACATCTCTTACCAAGGCCTGTGAAACGCAGTTTCTTGGCAGGCCTGATCTGGCTGAAGTAGAACTCCTGCTCTGGGCGTGCTACTTTGGCCTAGAGCTGCCAGGCCCAAAGGGCCGCCTTGTTTCCAAAGGGGCTGAGAGTCCCCAAAGTATCTTGCTTCCAAATCTTTGGGAAGCTAAGACACAACTGGCTCTGCACAGTGCTCTCACAGCCTACCGGCAACCTGACAGAGAAAGGCCTGTGAGACGCAGTTTCTTGGAAGGCCTGATCTGGCTGAGGTAGAACTTCTGCTCTGGGTGTACTCCATTGGCCTAGGGCTGCCAGGCCCAAAGGGCTGCCTTTATTTCCAAAGTGTGAGAGAGGCCCCAAAGCATCTTGCTTCCTGCTCTCTGGGAAGCTAAAACAACTGGCTCTGCACAGTGCTCTCAAAGCCAACCGGGAACGTCACATACAAAGGCCTGTGAAACGCAGCTTCTTGACAGGCCTTATCTGGCTGAGGTAGAACTTGTGCTCTGGGTGTGCTACTTTGGCCTAGAGCTGCCAGGCACAAAGGCTGCTTTGTATCCAAAGGGGGAGAGAGGCCCCTAATCATGTTGCTTCCAGCTGTTTTTGAAGCTAAGAAACAACTCGCTCTGCCAGGTACTCTTACAGCCTTCCGGGAACACCTCTTACGAAGGCCTGTGAAAAGCAGTTTCTTGGCAGGCCTGATCTGGCTGAGGTCGAACTTCTGCTCTGGGTGTGCTCCATTGGCCTAGAGCTTCCCGACCCAAAAGGCTGCCTTGTTCCCAAACGGGCAGAGGGGTCCCAAGCATCTTGCTTCCAGCTTTTCAGGAAGGTAAGAAACAACTGGCTCTGCCCAGTGCTCTTACAGCCTACCGGGAACATCTCTTACCAAGGCCTGTGAAACGCAGTTTCCTGACAGGCCTGATTTGGCTGAAGTAGAACTTCAGCTCTGGGTGTGCTCCATTGCCCTAGAGCAGCCATGCCCAAGGTGCTGCCTTGTTTCCAAAGGGGCAGAGAGGCCCCAAAGCATCTTGCTTCCAGCTCTCTGGGAAGCTAAGAACCAACTCGCTCTGGCCCGTGCTCTTACAGCCTACCGGGAACATGTCTTTGAAAGGCCTGTGAAACGCACTTCCTTGGCAGGCCTGACCTGGCTGAAATAGAACTTCTGCTCTGGGTGTGCTCCATTGCCCTAGAGCTGCCAGGCCCAAAGGGCTGCCTTTTTCCAAAGACGGAGAGTGGACCCAAAGCATCTTGCTCCCAGCTCTTCGGGAAGCTAGGAAACAGCTGGCTCTGCCCAGTGCTCTTACAGCCTAAGAGAACATCTCTTTGAAAGGCCTGTGAAATGCAGTTTCTTGGCAGGCCTGACCTGGCTGAAGTAGAACTTCTGTTCTGGTTTTGCTACATAGGCCTAGAGCTACCAGGACCTGAGGGCTGCCTTGTTTCCAAAGGGGGAGAGAGGCCCCAAAGCATCTTGCCTCCAGCACTTTGGGAAGCTAAAAAACAACTGGCTCTGCCCAGTGCTCTCACAGCCTACCGTGAACATCTCTTACCAAGGGCTGTGAAACGCAGTTTCTGGGCAGGACTGATCTGCCTGAAGTAGAACTTCTGCTGTGGGTGTGCTCCATTGGCCTAGAGCTGCCAGACCCAAACGGCTGCCTTGTGTCCAAAGGGAGAGAGAGGCCCCAAAGCATCTTGCTTCCAGCTCTGTGGGAAGCTAAAGCAACTGGCTCTCCACAGTGCTCTCACAGCCTACCGGGAACATCTCTTACCAAGGCCTGTGAAACGCAGTTTGTTGGTGGCCTGAACTGGCCGAAGTAGAACTTCTGCTCTGGGTGTGCTCCACTTGCCTAGAGCTACCTGCCCCAAAGGGCTGCCTTGATTCCAAAGTGAGAGAGTTGCACCAAAGCATCTTGCTTCCAGCTCTTCGGGAAGCTAAGAAACATCTGGCGTTGCCCAGTGCTCTTACAGCCTACCGGGAACATCTCTTACCAAGGCCTGTGAAACGCCGTTTCCTGGCAGGCCTTATTTGGCTGAAGTAGAACTTCTGCTCTGGGTGTGCTCCATTGGCCTAGAGCTTCCCAACCCAAAAGGCTGCCTTGTTCCCAAACGGGCAGAGGGGTCCCAAGCATCTTGCTTCCAGCTTTTCAGGAAGGTAAGAACCAACTGGCTCTGCCCAGTGCTCTTACAGCCTACCGGGAACATCTCTTACCAAGGCCTGTGAAACGCAGTTTCCTGGCAGGCCTGATCTGGCTGAAGTAGAACTTCTGCTCTGGGTGTGCTCCATTGCCCTAGAGCTGCCAGGCCCAAAGGGCTGCCTTGTTTCCAAAGACGGAGAGTGGACCCAAAGCATCTTGCTCCCAGCTCTTCGGGAAGCTAAGAAACAGCTGGCTCTGCCCAGTGCTCTTACAGCCTAAGAGAACATGTCTTTGAAAGGCCTGTGAAACGCAGTTTCTTGTCAGGCCTGACCTGGCTGAAGTAGAACTTCTGTTCTGGTTGTGCTACATAGGCCTAGAGCTACCAGGACCTAAGGGCTGCCTTGTTTCCAAAGGGTGAGAGAGGCCCCAAAGCATCTTGCCTCCAGCACTTTGGGAAGCTAAAAAACAACTGGTTCTGCCCAGTGCTCTCACAGCCTACCGTGAACATCTCTTACCAAGGGCTGTGAAACGCAGTTTCTGGGCAGGACTGATCTGCCTGAAGTAGAACTTCTGCTGTGGGTGTGCTCCATTGGCCTAGAGCTGCCAGGCCCAAACGGCTGCCTTGTGTCCAAAGGGAGAGAGAGGCCCCAAAGCATCTTGCTTCCAGCTCTGTGGGAAGCTAAAGCAACTGGCTCTCCACAGTGCTCTCACAGCCTCCCGGGAACATCTCTTACCAAGGCCTGTGAAACGCAGTTTCTTGGCAGGCCTGATCTGGCTGAAGTAGAACTCCTGCTCTGGGCGTGCTACTTTGGCCTAGAGCTGCCAGGCCCAAAGGGCCGCCTTGTTTCCAAAGGGGCTGAGAGTCCCCAAAGTATCTTGCTTCCAAATCTTTGGGAAGCTAAGAAACAACTGGCTCTGCACAGTGCTCTCACAGCCTACCGGCAACGTGACAGAGAAAGGCCTGTGAGACGCAGTTTCTTGGAAGGCCTGATCTGGCTGAGGTAGAACTTCTGCTCTGGGTGTACTCCATTGGCCTAGGGCTGCCAGGCCCAAAGGGCTGCCTTTATTTCCAAAGTGTGAGAGAGGCCCCAAAGCATCTTGCTTCCTGCTCTCTGGGAAGCTAAAACAACTGGCTCTGCACAGTGCTCTCAAAGCCAACCGGGAACGTCACATACAAAGGCCTGTGAAACGCAGCTTCTTGACAGGCCTTATCTGGCTGAGGTAGAACTTGTGCTCTGGGTGTGCTACTTTGGCCTAGAGCTGCCAGGCACAAAGGCTGCTTTGTTTCCAAAGGGGGAGAGAGGCCCCAAATCATGTTGCTTCCAGCTGTTTTTGAAGCTAAGAAACAACTCGCTCTGCCAGGTACTCTTACAGCCTTCCGGGAACACCTCTTACGAAGGCCTGTGAAAAGCAGTTTCTTGGCAGGCCTGATCTGGCTGAGGTAGAACTTCTGCTCTGGGTGTGCTCCATTGCCCTAGAGATGAAAGGCCAAAAGGGCTGCCTTGTTTCCAAAGGGGGAGAGAGGCCCCAAAGCATCTTGCTTCCACCTCTTGGGAAGCTAAGAAACAACTGGCTGTGCCCAGTGCTCTTATAGCCTAAGAGAACATCTCTTATCAAGGCCTGTGAAACGCACTGTCTAGGCAGGCCTGATCTGGAAGAAGTAGAACTTCTGCTCTGGTTGTGCTCCATTGCCCTAGAGCTGCCAGACCCAACGTGATGCCTTGTTTCCAAAGGGGCAGAGAGGCCCCAAAGCGTCTTGCTTCCAGCTGTTTGGGAAACAAGGAAACAACTGGCTCTGCACCGTGCTCTCACAGCCTACCGGGAACGTCACATACAAAGGCCTCTGAAACGCAGTTCCTTGGCAGGCCTGATCTGGCTGAAGTAGGACTTCTGCTCTGGAGGTGCTCCATTGGCCAAGAGCTGAATGGCCCAAAGGGATGACTTGTTTGCAAAGGGGCAGAGAGGCCCCAAAGCATCTTGCTTCCAGCTCTTTGGGAAGCTAAGAAACAACTGGCTCTGCCCAGTGCTCTTACAGCCTAAGAGAAAATCTCTTACCAAGGCCTGTGAAACGCACTTTGTTGGTGGCCTGATCTAGCTGAAGTAGAACTTCTGCTCTGGGTGTGCTCCATTGGCCTAGAGCTGCCTGGCCCAAAGGGCCGCCTTGTTTGCAAAGGGGATGAGAGGCCCCAAAGCATCTTGCTTCCAGCTCTTCGGGAAGCTAAGAAACATCTGGTGTTGCCCAGTGCTCTTACAGCCTACCGGGAACATCTCTTACCAAGGCCTGTGAAACGCAGTTTCCTGGCAGGCCTGATCTGGCTGAAGTAGAACTTCTGCTCTGGGTGTGCTCTATTGCCCTAGAGCTTCCAGGCCCAAAGGGCTGCCTTGTTTCCAAAGACGGAGAGTGGACCCAAAGCATCTTGCTCCCAGCTCTTCGGGAAGCTAAGAAACAGCTGGCTCTGCCCAGTGCTCTTACAGCCTAAGAGAACATGTCTTTGAAAGGCCTGTGAAACGCAGTTTCTTGTCAGGCCTGACCTGGCTGAAGTAGAACTTCTGTTCTGGTTGTGCTACATATGCCTAGAGCTACCAGGACCTAAGGGCTGCCTTGTTTCCAAAGGGGGAGAGAGGCCCCAAAGCATCTTGCCTCCAGCACTTTGGGAAGCTAAAAAACAACTGGCTCTGCCCAGTGCTCTCACAGCCTACCGTGAACATCTCTTACCAAGGGCTGTGAAACGCAGTTTCTGGGCAGGACTGATCTGCCTGAAGTAGAACTTCTGCTGTGGGTGTGCTCCATTGGCCTAGAGCTGCCAGGCCCAAACGGCTGCCTTGTGTCCAAAGGGAGAGAGAGGCCCCAAAGCATCTTGCTTCCAGCTCTGTGGGAAGCTAAAGCAACTGGCTCTCCACAGTGCTCTCACAGCCTACCGGGAACATCTCTTACCAAGGCCTGTGAAACGCAGTTTGTTGGTGGCCTGAACTGGCCGAAGTAGAACTTCTGCTCTGGGTGTGCTCCACTGGCTTAGAGCTACCTGCCCCAAAGGGCTGCCTTGATTCCAAAGTGAGAGAGTTGCACCAAAGCATCTTGCTTCCAGCTCTTCGGGAAGCTAAGAAACATCTGGCCTTGCCCAGTGCTCTTACAGCCTACCGGGAACATCTCTTACCAAGGCCTGTGAAACGGCGTTTCCTGGCAGGCCTTATTTGGCTGAAGTAGAACTTCTGCTCTGGTTGTGCTCCATTGGCCTAGAGCTTCCCAACCCAAAAGGCTGCCTTGTTCCCAAACGGGCAGAGGGGTCCCAAGCATCTTGCTTCCAGCTTTTCAGGAAGGTAAGAAACAACTGGCTCTGCCCAGTGCTCTTACAGCCTACCGGGAACATCTCTTACCAAGGCCTGTGAAACGCAGTTTCCTGGCAGGCCTGATCTGGCTGAAGTAGAACTTCTGCTCTGGGTGTGCTCCATTGCCCTAGAGCTGCCAGGCCCAAAGGGCTGCCTTGTTTCCAAAGACGGAGAGTGGACCCAAAGCATCTTGCTCCCAGCTCTTCGGGAAGCTAAGAAACAGCTGGCTCTGCCCAGTGCTCTTACAGCCTAAGAGAACATGTCTTTGAAAGGCCTGTGAAACGCAGTTTCTTGTCAGGCCTGACCTGGCTGAAGTAGAACTTCTGTTCTGGTTGTGCTACATAGGCCTAGAGCTACCAGGACCTAAGGGCTGCCTTGTTTCCAAAGGGTGAGAGAGGCCCCAAAGCATCTTGCCTCCAGCACTTTGGGAAGCTAAAAAACAACTGGTTCTGCCCAGTGCTCTCACAGCCTACCGTGAACATCTCTTACCAAGGGCTGTGAAACGCAGTTTCTGGGCAGGACTGATCTGCCTGAAGTAGAACTTCTGCTGTGGGTGTGCTCCATTGGCCTAGAGCTGCCAGGCCCAAACGGCTGCCTTGTGTCCAAAGGGAGAGAGAGGCCCCAAAGCATCTTGCTTCCAGCTCTGTGGGAAGCTAAAGCAACTGGCTCTCCACAGTGCTCTCACAGCCTCCCGGGAACATCTCTTACCAAGGCCTGTGAAACGCAGTTTCTTGGCAGGCCTGATCTGGCTGAAGTAGAACTCCTGCTCTGGGCGTGCTACTTTGGCCTAGAGCTGCCAGGCCCAAAGGGCCGCCTTGTTTCCAAAGGGGCTGAGAGTCCCCAAAGTATCTTGCTTCCAAATCTTTGGGAAGCTAAGAAACAACTGGCTCTGCACAGTGCTCTCACAGCCTACCGGCAACGTGACAGAGAAAGGCCTGTGAGACGCAGTTTCTTGGAAGGCCTGATCTGGCTGAGGTAGAACTTCTGCTCTGGGTGTACTCCATTGGCCTAGGGCTGCCAGGCCCAAAGGGCTGCCTTTATTTCCAAAGTGTGAGAGAGGCCCCAAAGCATCTTGCTTCCTGCTCTCTGGGAAGCTAAAACAACTGGCTCTGCACAGTGCTCTCAAAGCCAACCGGGAACGTCACATACAAAGGCCTGTGAAACGCAGCTTCTTGACAGGCCTTATCTGGCTGAGGTAGAACTTGTGCTCTGGGTGTGCTACTTTGGCCTAGAGCTGCCAGGCACAAAGGCTGCTTTGTTTCCCAAGGGGGAGAGAGGCCCCAAATCATGTTGCTTCCAGCTGTTTTTGAAGCTAAGAAACAACTCGCTCTGCCAGGTACTCTTACAGCCTTCCGGGAGCACCTATGACGAAGGCCTGTGAAACGCAGTTTCTTGGCAGGCCTGATCTGGCTGAGGTCGAACTTCTGCTCTGGGTGTGCTCCATTGGCCTAGAGCTGAAAGGCCCAAAGGTCAGCCTTGTTGGCAAATGGGCAGTGAGCCCCCAAAGCATCTTGCTTCCAGCTCTTTGGGAAGCTAAGAAACAACTGGCTCTGCCCAGTGCTCTTACAGCCTACGAGAAAATCTCTTACAAAGGCCTGTGAAACGCAGTTTGTTTTTGGCCTGATCTAGCTGAAGTAGAACTTCTGCTCTGGGTGTGCTCCATTGGCCTAGAGCTGCCTGGCCCAAAGGGCCGCCTTGTTTGCAAAGGGGATGAGAGGCCCCAAAGCATCTTGCTTCCAGCTCTTCACGAAGCTAAGAAACATCTGGCGTTGACCAGTGCTCTTACAGCCTACCGGGAACATCTCTTACCAAGGCCTGTGAAACGCAGTTTGTTGGTGGCCTTAACTGGCCGAAGTAGAAATTCTGCTCTGGGTGTGCTCCACTGGCCTAGAGCTACCTGCCCCAAGGGCTGCCTTGATTCCAAAGTGAGAGAGTGGCACCCAAGCATCTTGCTTCCAGCTCTTCGGGAAGCTAAGAAACATCTGGCGTTGCCCAGTGCTCTTACAGCCTACCGGGAACATCTCTTACCAAGGCCTGTGAAACGCCGTTTCCTGGCAGGCCTGATTTGGCTGAAGTAGAACTTCTGCTCTGGGTGTGCTCCATTGCCCTAGAGCTGCCAGGCCCAAGGTGCTGCCTTGTTTCCAAAGGGGCAGAGAGGCCCCAAAGCATCTTGCTTCCAGCTCTCTGGGAAGCTAAGAAGCAACTCACTCTGGCCCGTGCTCTTACACCCTACCGGGAACATGTCTTTGAAAGGCCTGTGAAACGCAGTTTCCTGGCAGGCCTCATCTGGCTGAAGTAGAACTCCGGCTCTGGGTGTGCTCCATTGCCCTAGAGCTGCGAGGCCCAAAGTGCTGCCCTGTTTCCAAGGGGCAGAGAGGCCCAAAGCATCTTGCTTCCAGCTCTCTGGGAAGCTAAGAACCAACTCGCTCTGGCCCGTGCTCTTACAGCCTACCGGGAACATGTCTTTGAAAGGCCTGTGAAACGCAGTTTCTTGGCAGGCATGATCTGGCTGAAGTAGAACTCCGGCTCTGGGTGTGCTCCATTGCCCTAGAGCTGCCAGGCCCAAAGTGCTGCCCTGTTTCCAAGGGGCAGAGAGGCCCAAAGCATCTTGCTTCCCGGTCTTTGCGAAGCTAAGAAACAACTGGCTCTGCCCAGTGCTCTTACACCTACCGGGATCATCTCTTACCAAGGCCTGTCAAACGCTGTTTCTTTGCAGGCCTGATCAGGCTGAAGTAGAACTCCTGCTCTGCGTGTGCTCCATTGGCCTAGAGCTTCCCGACCCAAAAGGCTGCCTTGTTCCCAAACGGGCAGAGGGGTCCCAAGCATCTTGCTTCCAGCTTTTCAGGAAGGTAAGAAACAACTGGCTCTGCCCAGTGCTCTTACAGCCTACCGGGAACATCTCTTACCAAGGCCTGTGAAACGCAGTTTCCTGGCAGGCCTGATCTGGCTGAAGTAGAACTTCTGCTCTGGGTGTGCTCCATTGCCCTAGAGCTGCCAGGCCCAAAGGGCTGCCTTGTTTCCAAAGACGGAGAGTGGACCCAAAGCATCTTGCTCCCAGCTCTTCGGGAAGCTAAGAAACAGCTGGCTCTGCCCAGTGCTCTTACAGCCTAAGAGAACATGTCTTTGAAAGGCCTGTGAAACGCAGTTTCTTGTCAGGCCTGACCTGGCTGAAGTAGAACTTCTGTTCTGGTTGTGCTACATAGGCCTAGAGCTACCAGGACCTAAGGGCTGCCTTGTTTCCAAAGGGGGAGAGAGGCCCCAAAGCATCTTGCCTCCAGCACTTTGGGAAGCTAAAAAACAACTGGCTCTGCCCAGTGCTCTCACAGCCTACCGTGAACATCTCTTACCAAGGGCTGTGAAACGCAGTTTCTGGGCAGGACTGATCTGCCTGAAGTAGAACTTCTGCTGTGGGTGTGCTCCATTGGCCTAGAGCTGCCAGGCCCAAACGGCTGCCTTGTGTCCAAAGGGAGAGAGAGGCCCCAAAGCATCTTGCTTCCAGCTCTGTGGGAAGCTAAAGCAACTGGCTCTCCACAGTGCTCTCACAGCCTACCGGGAACATCTCTTACCAAGGCCTGTGAAACGCAGTTTGTTGGTGGCCTGAACTGGCCGAAGTAGAACTTCTGCTCTGGGTGTGCTCCACTGGCTTAGAGCTACCTGCCCCAAAGGACTGCCTTGATTCCAAAGTGAGAGAGTTGCACCAAAGCATCTTGCTTCCAGCTCTTCGGGAAGCTAAGAAACATCTGGCGTTGCCCAGTGCTCTTACAGCCTACCGGGAACATCTCTTACCAAGGCCTGTGAAACGCCGTTTCCTGGCAGGCCTGATTTGGCTGAAGTAGAACTTCTGCTCTGGGTGTGCTCCATTGGCCTAGAGCTTCCCAACCCAAAAGGCTGCCTTGTTCCCAAACGGGCAGAGGGGTCCCAAGCATCTTGCTTCCAGCTTTTCAGGAAGGTAAGAAACAACTGGCTCTGCCCAGTGCTCTTACAGCCTACCGGGAACATCTCTTACCAAGGCCTGTGAAACGCAGTTTCCTGGCAGGCCTGATCTGGCTGAAGTAGAACTTCTGCTCTGGGTGTGCTCCATTGCCCTAGAGCTGCCAGGCCCAAAGGGCTGCCTTGTTTCCAAAGACGGAGAGTGGACCCAAAGCATCTTGCTCCCAGCTCTTCGGGAAGCTAAGAAACAGCTGGCTCTGCCAAGTGCTCTTACAGCCTAAGAGAACATGTCTTTGAAAGGCCTGTGAAACGCAGTTTCTTGTCAGGCCTGACCTGGCTGAAGTAGAACTTCTGTTCTGGTTGTGCTACATAGGCCTAGAGCTACCAGGACCTAAGGGCTGCCTTGTTTCCAAAGGGTGAGAGAGGCCCCAAATCATCTTGCCTCCAGCACTTTGGGAAGCTAAAAAACAACTGGTTCTGCCCAGTGCTCTCACAGCCTACCGTGAACATCTCTTACCAAGGGCTGTGAAACGCAGTTTCTGGGCAGGACTGATCTGCCTGAAGTAGAACTTCTGCTGTGGGTGTGCTCCATTGGCCTAGAGCTGCCAGGCCCAAACGGCTGCCTTGTGTCCAAAGGGAGAGAGAGGCCCCAAAGCATCTTGCTTCCAGCTCTGTGGGAAGCTAAAGCAACTGGCTCTCCACAGTGCTCTCACAGCCTCCCGGGAACATCTCTTACCAAGGCCTGTGAAACGCAGTTTCTTGGCAGGCCTGATCTGGCTGAAGTAGAACTCCTTCTCTGGGCGTGCTACTTTGGCCTAGAGCTGCCAGGCCCAAAGGGCCGCCTTGTTTCCAAAGGGGCTGAGAGTCCCCAAAGTATCTTGCTTCCAAATCTTTGGGAAGCTAAGAAACAACTGGCTCTGCACAGTGGTCTCACAGCCTACCGGCAACGTGACAGAGAAAGGCCTGTGAGACGCAGTTTCCTGGAAGGCCTGATCTGGCTGAGGTAGAACTTCTGCTCTGAGTGTACTCCATTGGCCTAGGGCTGCCAGGCCCAAAGGGCTGCCTTTATTTCCAAAGTGTGAGAGAGGCCCCAAAGCATCTTGCTTCCTGCTCTCTGGGAAGCTAAAACAACTGGCTCTGCACAGTGCTCTCAAAGCCAACCGGGAACGTCACATACAAAGGCCTGTGAAACGCAGCTTCTTGACAGGCCTTATCTGGCTGAGGTAGAACTTGTGCTCTGGGTGTGCTACTTTGGCCTAGAGCTGCCAGGCACAAAGGCTGCTTTGTTTCCAAAGGGGGAGAGAGGCCCCAAATCATGTTGCTTCCAGCTGTTTTTGAAGCTAAGAAACAACTCGCTCTGCCAGGTACTCTTACAGCCTTCCGGGAACACCTCTTACGAAGGCCTGTGAAACGCAGCTTCTTGACAGGCCTGATCTGGCTGAGGTAGAACTTCTGCTCTGGGTGTGCTCCATTGCCCTAGAGCTGAAAGGCCAAAAGGGCTGCCTTGTTTCCAAAGGGGGAGAGAGGCCCCAAAGCATCTTGCTTCCACCTCTTGGGAAGCTAAGAAACAACTGGCTGTGCCCAGTGCTCTTATAGCCTAAGAGAACATCTCTTATCAAGGCCTGTGAAACGCACTGTCTAGGCAGGCCTGATCTGGAAGAAGTAGAACTTCTGCTCTGGTTGTGCTCCATTGCCCTAGAGCTGCCAGACCCAACGTGCTGCCTTGTTTCCAAAGGGGCAGAGAGGCCCCAAAGCGTCTTGCTTCCAGCTGTTTGGGAAACAAGGAAACAACTGGCTCTGCACCGTGCTCTCACAGCCTACCGGGAACGTCACATACAAAGGCCTCTGAAACGCAGTTCCTTGGCAGGCCTGATCTGGCTGAAGTAGGACTTCTGCTCTGGGTGTGCTCCATTGGCCTAGAGCTGAAAGGCCCAAAGGGATGCCTTGTTTGCAAAGGGGCAGAGAGGCCCCAAAGCATCTTGCTTACAGCTCTTTGGGAAGCTAAGAAACAACTGTCTCTGCCCAGTGCTCTAACAGAGTACCGGCAACATCTCTTACCACAGCCTTTTAAACGCAGTTTCTTGGCAGGCCTTATCTGGCTGAGGTAGAACTTCTGCTCTGGGTGTGCTCGATTGGCCTAGAGCTGAAAGGCCCAAAGGTCGGCCTTGTTGGCAAAGGGGCAGGGAGCCCCCAAAGCATCTTGCTTCCAGCTCTTTGGGAAGCTAAGAAACAACTGGCTCTGCCCAGTGCTCTTACAGCCTAAGAGAAAATCTCTTACAAAGGCCTGTGAAACGCAGTTTGTTTTTGGCCTGATCTAGCTGAAGTAGAACTTCTGCTCTGGGTGTGCTCCATTGGCCTAGAGCTGCCTGGCCCAAAGGGCCGCCTTGTTTGCAAAGGGGATGAGAGGCCCCAAAGCATCTTGCTTCCAGCTCTTCACGAAGCTAAGAAACATCTGGCGTTGACCAGTGCTCTTACAGCCTACCGGGAACATCTCTTACCAAGGCCTGTGAAACGCAGTTTGTTGGTGGCCTTAACTGGCCGAAGTAGAAATTCTGCTCTGGGTGTGCTCCACTGGCCTAGAGCTACCTGCCCCAAGGGCTGCCTTGATTCCAAAGTGAGAGAGTGGCACCCAAGCATCTTGCTTCCAGCTCTTCGGGAAGCTAAGAAACATCTGGCGTTGCCCAGTGCTCTTACAGCCTACCGGGAACATCTCTTACCAAGGCCTGTGAAACGCCGTTTCCTGGCAGGCCTGATTTGGCTGAAGTAGAACTTCTGCTCTGGGTGTGCTCCATTGCCCTAGAGCTGCCAGGCCCAAGGTGCTGCCTTGTTTCCAAAGGGGCAGAGAGGCCCCAAAGCATCTTGCTTCCAGCTCTCTGGGAAGCTAAGAAGCAACTCACTCTGGCCCGTGCTCTTACACCCTACCGGGAACATGTCTTTGAAAGGCCTGTGAAACGCAGTTTCCTGGCAGGCCTCATCTGGCTGAAGTAGAACTCCGGCTCTGGGTGTGCTCCATTGCCCTAGAGCTGCGAGGCCCAAAGTGCTGCCCTGTTTCCAAGGGGCAGAGAGGCCCAAAGCATCTTGCTTCCAGCTCTCTGGGAAGCTAAGAACCAACTCGCTCTGGCCCGTGCTCTTACAGCCTACCGGGAACATGTCTTTGAAAGGCCTGTGAAACGCAGTTTCTTGGCAGGCATGATCTGGCTGAAGTAGAACTCCGGCTCTGGGTGTGCTCCATTGCCCTAGAGCTGCCAGGCCCAAAGTGCTGCCCTGTTTCCAAGGGGCAGAGAGGCCCAAAGCATCTTGCTTCCCGGTCTTTGCGAAGCTAAGAAACAACTGGCTCTGCCCAGTGCTCTTACACCTACCGGGATCATCTCTTACCAAGGCCTGTCAAACGCTGTTTCTTTGCAGGCCTGATCAGGCTGAAGTAGAACTCCTGCTCTGCGTGTGCTCCATTGGCCTAGAGCTTCCCGACCCAAAAGGCTGCCTTGTTCCCAAACGGGCAGAGGGGTCCCAAGCATCTTGCTTCCAGCTTTTCAGGAAGGTAAGAAACAACTGGCTCTGCCCAGTGCTCTTACAGCCTACCGGGAACATCTCTTACCAAGGCCTGTGAAACGCAGTTTCCTGGCAGGCCTGATCTGGCTGAAGTAGAACTTCTGCTCTGGGTGTGCTCCATTGCCCTAGAGCTGCCAGGCCCAAAGGGCTGCCTTGTTTCCAAAGACGGAGAGTGGACCCAAAGCATCTTGCTCCCAGCTCTTCGGGAAGCTAAGAAACAGCTGGCTCTGCCCAGTGCTCTTACAGCCTAAGAGAACATGTCTTTGAAAGGCCTGTGAAACGCAGTTTCTTGTCAGGCCTGACCTGGCTGAAGTAGAACTTCTGTTCTGGTTGTGCTACATAGGCCTAGAGCTACCAGGACCTAAGGGCTGCCTTGTTTCCAAAGGGGGAGAGAGGCCCCAAAGCATCTTGCCTCCAGCACTTTGGGAAGCTAAAAAACAACTGGCTCTGCCCAGTGCTCTCACAGCCTACCGTGAACATCTCTTACCAAGGGCTGTGAAACGCAGTTTCTGGGCAGGACTGATCTGCCTGAAGTAGAACTTCTGCTGTGGGTGTGCTCCATTGGCCTAGAGCTGCCAGGCCCAAACGGCTGCCTTGTGTCCAAAGGGAGAGAGAGGCCCCAAAGCATCTTGCTTCCAGCTCTGTGGGAAGCTAAAGCAACTGGCTCTCCACAGTGCTCTCACAGCCTACCGGGAACATCTCTTACCAAGGCCTGTGAAACGCAGTTTGTTGGTGGCCTGAACTGGCCGAAGTAGAACTTCTGCTCTGGGTGTGCTCCACTGGCTTAGAGCTACCTGCCCCAAAGGACTGCCTTGATTCCAAAGTGAGAGAGTTGCACCAAAGCATCTTGCTTCCAGCTCTTCGGGAAGCTAAGAAACATCTGGCGTTGCCCAGTGCTCTTACAGCCTACCGGGAACATCTCTTACCAAGGCCTGTGAAACGCCGTTTCCTGGCAGGCCTGATTTGGCTGAAGTAGAACTTCTGCTCTGGGTGTGCTCCATTGGCCTAGAGCTTCCCAACCCAAAAGGCTGCCTTGTTCCCAAACGGGCAGAGGGGTCCCAAGCATCTTGCTTCCAGCTTTTCAGGAAGGTAAGAAACAACTGGCTCTGCCCAGTGCTCTTACAGCCTACCGGGAACATCTCTTACCAAGGCCTGTGAAACGCAGTTTCCTGGCAGGCCTGATCTGGCTGAAGTAGAACTTCTGCTCTGGGTGTGCTCCATTGCCCTAGAGCTGCCAGGCCCAAAGGGCTGCCTTGTTTCCAAAGACGGAGAGTGGACCCAAAGCATCTTGCTCCCAGCTCTTCGGGAAGCTAAGAAACAGCTGGCTCTGCCCAGTGCTCTTACAGCCTAAGAGAACATGTCTTTGAAAGGCCTGTGAAACGCAGTTTCTTGTCAGGCCTGACCTGGCTGAAGTAGAACTTCTGTTCTGGTTGTGCTACATAGGCCTAGAGCTACCAGGACCTAAGGGCTGCCTTGTTTCCAAAGGGTGAGAGAGGCCCCAAATCATCTTGCCTCCAGCACTTTGGGAAGCTAAAAAACAACTGGTTCTGCCCAGTGCTCTCACAGCCTACCGTGAACATCTCTTACCAAGGGCTGTGAAACGCAGTTTCTGGGCAGGACTGATCTGCCTGAAGTAGAACTTCTGCTGTGGGTGTGCTCCATTGGCCTAGAGCTGCCAGGCCCAAACGGCTGCCTTGTGTCCAAAGGGAGAGAGAGGCCCCAAAGCATCTTGCTTCCAGCTCTGTGGGAAGCTAAAGCAACTGGCTCTCCACAGTGCTCTCACAGCCTCCCGGGAACATCTCTTACCAAGGCCTGTGAAACGCAGTTTCTTGGCAGGCCTGATCTGGCTGAAGTAGAACTCCTTCTCTGGGCGTGCTACTTTGGCCTAGAGCTGCCAGGCCCAAAGGGCCGCCTTGTTTCCAAAGGGGCTGAGAGTCCCCAAAGTATCTTGCTTCCAAATCTTTGGGAAGCTAAGAAACAACTGGCTCTGCACAGTGCTCTCACAGCCTACCGGCAACGTGACAGAGAAAGGCCTGTGAGACGCAGTTTCCTGGAAGGCCTGATCTGGCTGAGGTAGAACTTCTGCTCTGAGTGTACTCCATTGGCCTAGGGCTGCCAGGCCCAAAGGGCTGCCTTTATTTCCAAAGTGTGAGAGAGGCCCCAAAGCATCTTGCTTCCTGCTCTCTGGGAAGCTAAAACAACTGGCTCTGCACAGTGCTCTCAAAGCCAACCGGGAACGTCACATACAAAGGCCTGTGAAACGCAGCTTCTTGACAGGCCTTATCTGGCTGAGGTAGAACTTGTGCTCTGGGTGTGCTACTTTGGCCTAGAGCTGCCAGGCACAAAGGCTGCTTTGTTTCCAAAGGGGGAGAGAGGCCCCAAATCATGTTGCTTCCAGCTGTTTTTGAAGCTAAGAAACAACTCGCTCTGCCAGGTACTCTTACAGCCTTCCGGGAACACCTCTTACGAAGGCCTGTGAAACGCAGCTTCTTGACAGGCCTGATCTGGCTGAGGTAGAACTTCTGCTCTGGGTGTGCTCCATTGCCCTAGAGCTGAAAGGCCAAAAGGGCTGCCTTGTTTCCAAAGGGGGAGAGAGGCCCCAAAGCATCTTGCTTCCACCTCTTGGGAAGCTAAGAAACAACTGGCTGTGCCCAGTGCTCTTATAGCCTAAGAGAACATCTCTTATCAAGGCCTGTGAAACGCACTGTCTAGGCAGGCCTGATCTGGAAGAAGTAGAACTTCTGCTCTGGTTGTGCTCCATTGCCCTAGAGCTGCCAGACCCAACGTGCTGCCTTGTTTCCAAAGGGGCAGAGAGGCCCCAAAGCGTCTTGCTTCCAGCTGTTTGGGAAACAAGGAAACAACTGGCTCTGCACCGTGCTCTCACAGCCTACCGGGAACGTCACATACAAAGGCCTCTGAAACGCAGTTCCTTGGCAGGCCTGATCTGGCTGAAGTAGGACTTCTGCTCTGGGTGTGCTCCATTGGCCTAGAGCTGAAAGGCCCAAAGGGATGCCTTGTTTGCAAAGGGGCAGAGAGGCCCCAAAGCATCTTGCTTACAGCTCTTTGGGAAGCTAAGAAACAACTGTCTCTGCCCAGTGCTCTAACAGAGTACCGGCAACATCTCTTACCACAGCCTTTTAAACGCAGTTTCTTGGCAGGCCTTATCTGGCTGAGGTAGAACTTCTGCTCTGGGTGTGCTCGATTGGCCTAGAGCTGAAAGGCCCAAAGGTCGGCCTTGTTGGCAAAGGGGCAGGGAGCCCCCAAAGCATCTTGCTTCCAGCTCTTTGGGAAGCTAAGAAACAACTGGCTCTGCCCAGTGCTCTTACAGCCTAAGAGAAAATCTCTTACCAAGGCCTGTGAAACGCACTTTGTTGGTGGCCTGATCTAGCTGAAGTAGAACTTCTGCTCTGGGTGTGCTCCATTGGCCTAGAGCTGCCTGGCCCAAAGGGCCGCCTTGTTTGCAAAGGGGATGAGAGGCCCCAAAGCATCTTGCTTCCAGCTCTTCGGGAAGCTAAGAAACATCTGGCGTTGCGCAGTGCTCTTACAGCCTACCGGGAACATCTCTTACCAAGGCCTGTGAAACGCAGTTTGTTGGCCTGAACTGGCCGAAGTAGAACTTCAGCTCTGGGTGTGCTCCACTGGCCTAGAGCTACCTGCCCCAAAGGGCTGCCTTGATTCCAAAGTGAGAGAGTGGCACCAAAGCATCTTGCTTCCAGCTCTTCGGGAAGCTAAAGCAACTGGCTCTCCACAGTGCTCTCACAGCCTACCGGGAACATCTCTTACCAAGGCCTGTGAAACGCAGTTTCTTGGCAGGCCTGATCTGGCTGAAGTAGAACTCCTGCTCTGGGCGTGCTACTTTGGCCTAGAGCTGCCAGGCCCAAAGTGCTGCCCTGTTTCCAAGGGGCAGAGAGGCCGAAAGCATCTTGCTTCCCGGTCTTTGCGAAGCTAAGAAACAACTGGCTCTGCCCAGTGCTCTTACACCTACCGGGAACATCTCTTACCAAGGCCTGTCAAACGCTGTTTCTTTGCAGGCCTGATCAGGCTGAAGTAGAACTCCTGCTCTGCGTGTGCTCCATTGGCCTAGAGCTTCCCGACTCAAAAGGCTGCCTTGTTCCCAAACGGGCAGAGGGGTCCCAAGCATCTTGCTTCCAGCTTTTCAGGAAGGTAAGAAACAACTGGCTCTGCCCAGTGCTCTTACAGCCTACCGGGAACATCTCTTACCAAGGCCTGTGAAACGCAGTTTCCTGGCAGGCCTGATCTGGCTGAAGTAGAACTTCTGCTCTGGGTGTGCTCCATTGCCCTAGAGCTGCCAGGCCCAAAGGGCTGCCTTGTTTCCAAAGACGGAGAGTGGACCCAAAGCATCTTGCTCCCAGCTCTTCGGGAAGCTAGGAAACAGCTGGCTCTGCCCAGTGCTCTTACAGCCTAAGAGAACATCTCTTTGAAAGGCCTGTGAAACGCAGTTTCTTGGCAGGCCTGACCTGGCTGAAGTAGAACTTCTGTTCTGGTTGTGCTACATAGGCCTAGAGCTACCAGGACCTAAGGGCTGCCTTGTTTCCAAAGGGGGAGAGAGGCCCCAAAGCATCTTGCCTCCAGCACTTTGGGAAGCTAAAAAACAACTGGCTCTGCCCAGTGCTCTCACAGCCTACCGTGAACATCTCTTACCAAGGGCTGTGAAATTCAGTTTCTGGGCAGGACTGATCTGCCTGAAGTAGAACTTCTGCTGTGGGTGTGCTCCATTGGCCTAGAGCTGCCAGGCCCAAACGGCTGCCTTGTGTCCAAAGGGAGAGAGAGGCCCCAAAGCATCTTGCTTCCAGCTCTGTGGGAAGCTAAAGCAACTGGCTCTCCACAGTGCTCTCACAGCCTACCGGGAACATCTCTTACCAAGGCCTGTGAAACGCAGTTTGTTGGTGGCCTGAACTGGCCGAAGTAGAACTTCTGCTCTGGGTGTGCTCCACTGGCCTAGAGCTACCTGCCCCAAAGGGCTGCCTTGATTCCAAAGTGAGAGAGTGGCACCCAAGCATCTTGCTTCCAGCTCTTCGGGAAGCTAAGAAACATCTGGCGTTGCCCAGTGCTCTTACAGCCTACCGGGAACATCTCTTACCAAGGCCTGTGAAACGCCGTTTCCTGGCAGGCCTGATTTGGCTGAAGTAGAACTTCTGCTCTGGGTGTGCTCCATTGCCCTAGAGCTGCCAGTCCCAAGGTGCTGCCTTGTTTCCAAAGGGGCAGAGAGGCCCCAAAGCATCTTGCTTCCAGCTCTCTGGGAAGCTAAGAACCAACTCGCTCTGGCCCGTGCTCTTACAGCCTACCGGGAACATGTCTTTGAAAAGCCTGTGAAACGCAGTTTCCTGGCAGGCCTCATCTGGCTGAAGTAGAACTCCGGCTCTGGGTGTGCTCCATTGCCCTAGAGCTGCCAGGCCCAAAGTGCTGCCCTGTTTCCAAGGGGCAGAGAGGCCCAAAGCATCTTGCTTCCCGGTCTTTGCGAAGCTAAGAAACAACTGGCTCTGCCCAGTGCTCTTACACCTACCGGGAACATCTCTTACCAAGGCCTGTCAAACGCTGTTTCTTTGCAGGCCTGATCAGGCTGAAGTAGAACTCCTGCTCTGCGTGTGCTCCATTGGCCTAGAGCTTCCCGACCCAAAAGGCTGCCTTGTTCCCAAACGGGCAGAGGGGTCCCAAGCATCTTGCTTCCAGCTTTTCAGGAAGGTAAGAAACAACTGGCTCTGCCCAGTGCTCTTACAGCCTACCGGGAACATCTCTTACCAAGGCCTGTGAAACGCAGTTTCCTGGCAGGCCTGATCTGGCTGAAGTAGAACTTCTGCTCTGGGTGTGCTCCATTGCCCTAGAGCTGCCAGGCCCAAAGGGCTGCCTTGTTTCCAAAGACGGAGAGTGGACCCAAAGCATCTTGCTCCCAGCTCTTCGGGAAGCTAAGAAACAGCTGGCTCTGCCCAGTGCTCTTACAGCCTAAGAGAACATCTCTTTGAAAGGCCTGTGAAACGCAGTTTCTTGTCAGGCCTGACCTGGCTGAAGTAGAACTTCTGTTCTGGTTGTGCTACATAGGCCTAGAGCTACCAGGACCTAAGGGCTGCCTTGTTTCCAAAGGGGGAGAGAGGCCCCAAAGCATCTTGCCTCCAGCACTTTGGGAAGCTAAAAAACAACTGGTTCTGCCCAGTGCTCTCACAGCCTACCGTGAACATCTCTTACCAAGGGCTGTGAAACGCAGTTTCTGGGCAGGACTGATCTGCCTGAAGTAGAACTTCTGCTGTGGGTGTGCTCCATTGGCCTAGAGCTGCCAGGCCCAAACGGCTGCCTTGTGTCCAAAGGGAGAGAGAGGCCCCAAAGCATCTTGCTTCCAGCTCTGTGGGAAGCTAAAGCAACTGGCTCTCCACAGTGCTCTCACAGCCTCCCGGGAACATCTCTTACCAAGGCCTGTGAAACGCAGTTTCTTGGCAGGCCTGATCTGGCTGAAGTAGAACTCCTGCTCTGGGCATGCTACTTTGGCCTAGAGCTGCCAGGCCCAAAGGGCCGCCTTGTTTCCAAAGGGGCTGAGAGTCCCCAAAGTATCTTGCTTCCAAATCTTTGGGAAGCTAAGAAACAACTGGCTCTGCACAGTGCTCTCACAGCCTACCGGCAACGTGACAGAGAAAGGCCTGTGAGACGCAGTTTCCTGGAAGGCCTGATCTGGCTGAGGTAGAACTTCTGCTCTGAGTGTACTCCATTGGCCTAGGGCTGCCAGGCCCAAAGGGCTGCCTTTATTTCCAAAGTGTGAGAGAGGCCCCAAAGCATCTTGCTTCCTGCTCTCTGGGAAGCTAAAACAACTGGCTCTGCACAGTGCTCTCAAAGCCAACCGGGAACGTCACATACAAAGGCCTGTGAAACGCAGCTTCTTGACAGGCCTTATCTGGCTGAGGTAGAACTTGTGCTCTGGGTGTGCTACTTTGGCCTAGAGCTGCCAGGCACAAAGGCTGCTTTGTTTCCAAAGGGGGAGAGAGGCCCCAAATCATGTTGCTTCCAGCTGTTTTTGAAGCTAAGAAACAACTCGCTCTGCCAGGTACTCTTACAGCCTTCCGGGAACACCTCTTACGAAGGCCTGTGAAAAGCAGTTTCTTGGCAGGCCTGATCTGGCTGAGGTAGAACTTCTGCTCTGGGTGCGCTCCATTGCCCTAGAGCTGAAAGGCCAAAAGGGCTGCCTTGTTTCCAAAGGGGGAGAGAGGCCCCAAAGCATCTTGCTTCCACCTCTTGGGAAGCTAAGAAACAACTGGCTGTGCCCAGTGCTCTTATAGCCTAAGAGAACATCTCTTATAAAGGCCTGTGAAACGCACTGTCTAGGCAGGCCTGATCTGGAAGAAGTAGAACTTCTGCTCTGGTTGTGCTCCATTGCCCTAGAGCTGCCAGACCCAACGTGCTGCCTTGTTTCCAAAGGGGCAGAGAGGCCCCAAAGCGTCTTGCTTCCAGCTGTTTGGGAAACAAGGAAACAACTGGCTCTGCACCGTGCTCTCACAGCCTACCGGGAACATCACATACAAAGGCCTCTGAAACGCAGTTCCTTGGCAGGCCTGATCTGGCTGAAGTATGACTTCTGCTCTGGGTGTGCTCCATTGGCCTAGAGCTGAAAGGCCCAAAGGGATGCCTTGTTTGCAAAGGGGCAGAGAGGCCCCAAAGCATCTTGCTTCCAGCTCTTTGGGAAGCTAAGAAACAACTGTCTCTGCCCAGTGCTCTAACAGAGTACCGGCAACATCTCTTACCACAGCCTTTTAAACGCAGTTTCTTGGCAGGCCTTATCTGGCTGAGGTAGAACTTCTGCTCTGGGTGTGCTCGATTGGCCTAGAGCTGAAAGGCCCAAAGGTCGGCCTTGTTGGCAAAGGGGCAGGGAGCCCCCAAAGCATCTTGCTTCCAGCTCTTTGGGAAGCTAAGAAACAACTGGCTCTGCCCAGTGCTCTTACAGCCTAAGAGAAAATCTCTTACCAAGGCCTGTGAAACGCACTTTGTTGGTGGCCTGATCTAGCTGAAGTAGAACTTCTGCTCTGGGTGTGCTCCATTGGCCTAGAGCTGCCTGGCCCAAAGGGCCGCCTTGTTTGCAAAGGGGATGAGAGGCCCCAAAGCATCTTGCTTCCAGCTCTTCGGGAAGCTAAGAAACATCTGGCGTTGCGCAGTGCTCTTACAGCCTACCGGGAACATCTCTTACCAAGGCCTGTGAAACGCAGTTTGTTGGCCTGAACTGGCCGAAGTAGAACTTCAGCTCTGGGTGTGCTCCACTGGCCTAGAGCTACCTGCCCCAAAGGGCTGCCTTGATTCCAAAGTGAGAGAGTGGCACCAAAGCATCTTGCTTCCAGCTCTTCGGGAAGCTAAAGCAACTGGCTCTCCACAGTGCTCTCACAGCCTACCGGGAAAATCTCTTACCAAGGCCTGTGAAACGCAGTTTCTTGGCAGGCCTGATCTGGCTGAAGTAGAACTCCTGCTCTGGGCGTGCTACTTTGGCCTAGAGCTGCCAGGCCCAAAGTGCTGCCCTGTTTCCAAGGGGCAGAGAGGCCGAAAGCATCTTGCTTCCCGGTCTTTGCGAAGCTAAGAAACAACTGGCTCTGCCCAGTGCTCTTACACCTACCGGGAACATCTCTTACCAAGGCCTGTCAAACGCTGTTTCTTTGCAGGCCTGATCAGGCTGAAGTAGAACTCCTGCTCTGCGTGTGCTCCATTGGCCTAGAGCTTCCCGACTCAAAAGGCTGCCTTGTTCCCAAACGGGCAGAGGGGTCCCAAGCATCTTGCTTCCAGCTTTTCAGGAAGGTAAGAAACAACTGGCTCTGCCCAGTGCTCTTACAGCCTACCGGGAACATCTCTTACCAAGGCCTGTGAAACGCAGTTTCCTGGCAGGCCTGATCTGGCTGAAGTAGAACTTCTGCTCTGGGTGTGCTCCATTGCCCTAGAGCTGCCAGGCCCAAAGGGCTGCCTTGTTTCCAAAGACGGAGAGTGGACCCAAAGCATCTTGCTCCCAGCTCTTCGGGAAGCTAGGAAACAGCTGGCTCTGCCCAGTGCTCTTACAGCCTAAGAGAACATCTCTTTGAAAGGCCTGTGAAACGCAGTTTCTTGGCAGGCCTGACCTGGCTGAAGTAGAACTTCTGTTCTGGTTGTGCTACATAGGCCTAGAGCTACCAGGACCTAAGGGCTGCCTTGTTTCCAAAGGGGGAGAGAGGCCCCAAAGCATCTTGCCTCCAGCACTTTGGGAAGCTAAAAAACAACTGGCTCTGCCCAGGGCTCTCACAGCCTACCGTGAACATCTCTTACCAAGGGCTGTGAAACTCAGTTTCTGGGCAGGACTGATCTGCCTGAAGTAGAACTTCTGCTGTGGGTGTGCTCCATTGGCCTAGAGCTGCCAGGCCCAAACGGCTGCCTTGTGTCCAAAGGGAGAGAGAGGCCCCAAAGCATCTTGCTTCCAGCTCTGTGGGAAGCTAAAGCAACTGGCTCTCCACAGTGCTCTCACAGCCTACCGGGAACATCTCTTACCAAGGCCTGTGAAACGCAGTTTGTTGGTGGCCTGAACTGGCCGAAGTAGAACTTCTGCTCTGGGTGTGCTCCACTGGCCTAGAGCTACCTGCCCCAAAGGGCTGCCTTGATTCCAAAGTGAGAGAGTTGCACCAAAGCATCTTGCTTCCAGCTCTTCGGGAAGCTAAGAAACATCTGGCGTTGCCCAGTGCTCTTACAGCCTACCGGGAACATCTCTTACCAAGGCCTGTGAAACGCCGTTTCCTGGCAGGCCTGATTTGGCTGAAGTAGAACTTCTGCTCTGGGTGTGCTCCATTGGCCTAGAGCTTCCCAACCCAAAAGGCTGCCTTGTTCCCAAACGGGCAGAGGGGTCCCAAGCATCTTGCTTCCAGCTTTTCAGGAAGGTAAGAAACAACTGGCTCTGCCCAGTGCTCTTACAGCCTACCGGGAACATCTCTTACCAAGGCCTGTGAAACGCAGTTTCCTGGCAGGCCTGATCTGGCTGAAGTAGAACTTCTGCTCTGGGTGTGCTCCATTGCCCTAGAGCTGCCAGGCCCAAAGGGCTGCCTTGTTTCCAAAGACGGAGAGTGGACCCAAAGCATCTTGCTCCCAGCTCTTCGGGAAGCTAAGAAACAGCTGGCTCTGCCCAGTGCTCTTACAGCCTAAGAGAACATGTCTTTGAAAGGCCTGTGAAACGCAGTTTCTTGTCAGGCCTGACCTGGCTGAAGTAGAACTTCTGTTCTGGTTGTGCTACATAGGCCTAGAGCTACCAGGACCTAAGGGCTGCCTTGTTTCCAAAGGGTGAGAGAGGCCCCAAAGCATCTTGCCTCCAGCACTTTGGGAAGCTAAAAAACAACTGGTTCTGCCCAGTGCTCTCACAGCCTACCGTGAACATCTCTTACCAAGGGCTGTGAAACGCAGTTTCTGGGCAGGACTGATCTGCCTGAAGTAGAACTTCTGCTGTGGGTGTGCTCCATTGGCCTAGAGCTGCCAGGCCCAAACGGCTGCCTTGTGTCCAAAGGGAGAGAGAGGCCCCAAAGCATCTTGCTTCCAGCTCTGTGGGAAGCTAAAGCAACTGGCTCTCCACAGTGCTCTCACAGCCTCCCGGGAACATCTCTTACCAAGGCCTGTGAAACGCAGTTTCTTGGCAGGCCTGATCTGGCTGAAGTAGAACTCCTGCTCTGGGCGTGCTACTTTGGCCTAGAGCTGCCAGGCCCAAAGGGCCGCCTTGTTTCCAAAGGGGCTGAGAGTCCCCAAAGTATCTTGCTTCCAAATCTTTGGGAAGCTAAGAAACAACTGGCTCTGCACAGTGCTCTCACAGCCTACCGGCAACGTGACAGAGAAAGGCCTGTGAGACGCAGTTTCTTGGAAGGCCTGATCTGGCTGAGGTAGAACTTCTGCTCTGGCTGTACTCCATTGACCTAGGGCTGCCTTTATTTCCAAAGTGTGAGAGAGGCCCCAAAGCATCTTGCTTCCTGCTCTCTGGGAAGCTAAAACAACTGGCTCTGCACAGTGCTCTCAAAGCCAACCGGGAACGTCACATACAAAGGCCTGTGAAACGCAGCTTCTTGACAGGCCTTATCTGGCTGAAGTAGAACTTGTGCTCTGGGTGTGCTACTTTGGCCTAGAGCTGCCAGGCACAAAGGCTGCTTTGTTTCCAAAGGGGGAGAGAGGCCCCAAATCATGTTGCTTCCAGCTGTTTTTGAAGCTAAGAAACAACTCGCTCTGCCAGGTACTCTTACAGCCTTCCGGGAACACCTCTTACGAAGGCCTGTGAAAAGCAGTTTCTTGGCAGGCCTGATCTGGCTGAGGTCGAACTTCTGCTCTGGGTGTGCTCCATTGGCCTAGAGCTGAAAGGCCCAAAGGTCAGCCTTGTTGGCAAAGGGGCAGGGAGCCCCCAAAGCATCTTGCTTCCAGCTCTTTGGGAAGCTAAGAAACAACTGGCTCTGCCCAGTGCTCTTACAGCCTACGAGAAAATCTCTTACCAAGGCCTGTGAAACGCAGTTTGTTTTTGGCCTGATCTAGCTGAAGTAGAACTTCTGCTCTGGGTGTGCTCCATTGGCCTAGAGCTGCCTGGCCCAAAGGGCCGCCTTGTTTGCAAAGGGGATGAGAGGCCCCAAAGCATCTTGCTTCCAGCTCTTCGGGAAGCTAAGAAACATCTGGCGTTGCCCAGTGCTCTTACAGCCTACCGGGAACATCTCTTTCCAAGGCCTGTGAAACGCAGTTTGTTGGTGGCCTGAACTGGCCGAAGTAGAACTTCTGCTCTGGGTGTGCTCCACTGGCCTAGAGCTACCTACCCCAAAGGGCTGCCTTGATTCCAAAGTGAGAGAGTGGCACCAAAGCATCTTGCTTCCAGCTCTTCGGGAAGCTAAGAAACATCTGGCGTTGCCCAGTGCTCTTACAGCCTACCGGGAACATCTCTTACCAAGGCCTGTGAAACGCCGTTTCCTGGCAGGCCTGATTTGGCTGAAGTAGAACTTCTGCTCTGGGTGTGCTCCATTGCCCTAGAGCTGCCAGGCCCAAGGTGCTGCCTTGTTTCCAAAGGGGCAGAGAGGCCCCAAAGCATCTTGCTTCCAGCTCTCTGGGAAGCTAAGAAGCAACTCACTCTGGCCCGTGCTCTTACACCCTACCGGGAACATGTCTTTGAAAGGCCTGTGAAACGCAGTTTCCTGGCAGGCCTCATCTGGCTGAAGTAGAACTCCGGCTCTGGGTGTGCTCCATTGCCCTAGAGCTGCGAGGCCCAAAGTGCTGCCCTGTTTCCAAGGGGCAGAGAGGCCCAAAGCATCTTGCTTCCAGCTCTCTGGGAAGCTAAGTACCAACTCGCTCTGGCCCGTGCTCTTACAGCCTACCGGGAACATGTCTTTGAAAGGCCTGTGAAACGCAGTTTCTTGGCAGGCATGATCTGGCTGAAGTAGAACTCCGGCACTGGGTGTGCTCCATTGCCCTAGAGCTGCCAGGCCCAAAGTGCTGCCCTGTTTCCAAGGGGCAGAGAGGCCGAAAGCATCTTGCTTCCCGGTCTTTGCGAAGCTAAGAAACAACTGGCTCTGCCCAGTGCTCTTACACCTACCGGGAACATCTCTTACCAAGGCCTGTCAAACGCTGTTTCTTTGCAGGCCTGATCAGGCTGAAGTAGAACTCCTGCTCTGCGTGTGCTCCATTGGCCTAGAGCTTCCCGACCCAAAAGGCTGCCTTGTTCCCAAACGGGCAGAGGGGTCCCAAGCATCTTGCTTCCAGCTTTTCAGGAAGGCAAGAAACAACTGGCTCTGCCCAGTGCTCTTACAGCCTACCGGGAACATCTCTTACCAAGGCCTGTCAAACGCTGTTTCTTTGCAGGCCTGATCAGGCTGAAGTAGAACTCCTGCTGTGCGTGTGCTCCATTGGCCTAGAGCTTCCCGACCCAAAAGGCTGCCTTGTTCCCAAACGGGCAGAGGGGTCCCAAGCATCTTGCTTCCAGCTTTTCAGGAAGGTAAGAAACAACTGGCTCTGCCCAGTGCTCTTACAGCCTACCGGGAACATCTCTTACCAAGGCCTGTGAAACGCAGTTTCCTGGCAGGCCTGATCTGGCTGAAGTAGAACTTCTGCTCTGGGTGTGCTCCATTGCCCTAGAGCTGCCAGGCCCAAAGGGCTGCCTTGTTTCCAAAGACGGAGAGTGGACCCAAAGCATCTTGCTCCCAGCTCTTCGGGAAGCTAAGAAACAGCTGGCTCTGCCCAGTGCTCTTACAGCCTAAGAGAACATGTCTTTGAAAGGCCTGTGAAACGCAGTTTCTTGTCAGGCCTGACCTGGCTGAAGTAGAACTTCTGTTCTGGTTGTGCTACATAGGCCTAGAGCTACCAGGACCTAAGGGCTGCCTTGTTTCCAAAGGGTGAGAGAGGCCCCAAAGCATCTTGCCTCCAGCACTTTGGGAAGCTAAAAAACAACTGGTTCTGCCCAGTGCTCTCACAGCCTACCGTGAACATCTCTTACCAAGGGCTGTGAAACGCAGTTTCTGGGCAGGACTGATCTGCCTGAAGTAGAACTTCTGCTGTGGGTGTGCTCCATTGGCCTAGAGCTGCCAGGCCCAAACGGCTGCCTTGTGTCCAAAGGGAGAGAGAGGCCCCAAAGCATCTTGCTTCCAGCTCTGTGGGAAGCTAAAGCAACTGGCTCTCCACAGTGCTCTCACAGCCTCCCGGGAACATCTCTTACCAAGGCCTGTGAAACGCAGTTTCTTGGCAGGCCTGATCTGGCTGAAGTAGAACTCCTGCTCTGGGCGTGCTACTTTGGCCTAGAGCTGCCAGGCCCAAAGGGCCGCCTTGTTTCCAAAGGGGCTGAGAGTCCCCAAAGTATCTTGCTTCCAAATCTTTGGGAAGCTAAGAAACAACTGGCTCTGCACAGTGCTCTCACAGCCTACCGGCAACGTGACAGAGAAAGGCCTGTGAGATGCAGTTTCTTGGAAGGCCTGATCTGGCTGAGGTAGAACTTCTGCTCTGAGTGTACTCCATTGGCCTAGGGCTGCCAGGCCCAAAGGGCTGCCTTTATTTCCAAAGTGTGAGAGAGGCCCCAAAGCATCTTGCTTCCTGCTCTCTGGGAAGCTAAAACAACTGGCTCTGCACAGTGCTCTCAAAGCCAACCGGGAACGTCACATACAAAGGCCTGTGAAACGCAGCTTCTTGACAGGCCTTATCTGGCTGAGGTAGAACTTGTGCTCTGGGTGTGCTACTTTGGCCTAGAGCTGCCAGGCACAAAGGCTGCTTTGTTTCCAAAGGGGGAGAGAGGCCCCAAATCATGTTGCTTCCAGCTGTTTTTGAAGCTAAGAAACAACTCGCTCTGCCAGGTACTCTTACAGCCTTCCGGGAACACCTCTTACGAAGGCCTGTGAAAAGCAGTTTCTTGGCAGGCCTGATCTGGCTGAGGTAGAACTTCTGCTCTGGGTGTGCTCCATTGCCCTAGAGCTGAAAGGCCAAAAGGGCTGCCTTGTTTCCAAAGGGGGAGAGAGGCCCCAAAGCATCTTGCTTCCACCTCTTGGGAAGCTAAGAAACAACTGGCTGTGCCCAGTGCTCTTATAGCCTAAGAGAACATCTCTTATCAAGGCCTGTGAAACGCACTGTCTAGGCAGGCCTGATCTGGAAGAAGTAGAACTTCTGCTCTGGTTGTGCTCCATTGCCCTAGAGCTGCCAGACCCAACGTGCTGCCTTGTTTCCAAAGGGGCAGAGAGGCCCCAAAGCGTCTTGCTTCCAGCTGTTTGGGAAACAAGGAAACAACTGGCTCTGCACCGTGCTCTCACAGCCTACCGGGAACGTCACATACAAAGGCCTCTGAAACGCAGTTCCTTGGCAGGCCTGATCTGGCTGAAGTAGGACTTCTGCTCTGGGTGTGCTCCATTGGCCTAGAGCTGAAAGGCCCAAAGGGATGCCTTGTTTGCAAAGGGGCAGAGAGGCCCCAAAGCATCTTGCTTCCAGCTCTTTGGGAAGCTAAGAAACAACTGTCTCTGCCCAGTGCTCTAACAGAGTACCGGCAACATCTCTTACCACAGCCTTTTAAACGCAGTTTCTTGGCAGGCCTTATCTGGCTGAGGTAGAACTTCTGCTCTGGGTGTGCTCGATTGGCCTAGAGCTGAAAGGCCCAAAGGTCGGCCTTGTTGGCAAAGGGGCAGGGAGCCCCCAAAGCATCTTGCTTCCAGCTCTTTGGGAAGCTAAGAAACAACTGGCTCTGCCCAGTGCTCTTACAGCCTAAGAGAAAATCTCTTACCAAGGCCTGTGAAACGCACTTTGTTGGTGGCCTGATCTAGCTGAAGTAGAACTTCTGCTCTGGGTGTGCTCCATTGGCCTAGAGCTGCCTGGCCCAAAGGGCCGCCTTGTTTGCAAAGGGGATGAGAGGCCCCAAAGCATCTTGCTTCCAGCTCTTCGGGAAGCTAAGAAACATCTGGCGTTGCGCAGTGCTCTTACAGCCTACCGGGAACATCTCTTACCAAGGCCTGTGAAACGCAGTTTGTTGGCCTGAACTGGCCGAAGTAGAACTTCAGCTCTGGGTGTGCTCCACTGGCCTAGAGCTACCTGCCCCAAAGGGCTGCCTTGATTCCAAAGTGAGAGAGTGGCACCAAAGCATCTTGCTTCCAGCTCTTCGGGAAGCTAAAGCAACTGGCTCTCCACAGTGCTCTCACAGCCTACCGGGAACATCTCTTACCAAGGCCTGTGAAACGCAGTTTCTTGGCAGGCCTGATCTGGCTGAAGTAGAACTCCTGCTCTGGGCGTGCTACTTTGGCCTAGAGCTGCCAGGCCCAAAGTGCTGCCCTGTTTCCAAGGGGCAGAGAGGCCGAAAGCATCTTGCTTCCCGGTCTTTGCGAAGCTAAGAAACAACTGGCTCTGCCCAGTGCTCTTACACCTACCGGGAACATCTCTTACCAAGGCCTGTCAAACGCTGTTTCTTTGCAGGCCTGATCAGGCTGAAGTAGAACTCCTGCTCTGCGTGTGCTCCATTGGCCTAGAGCTTCCCGACTCAAAAGGCTGTCTTGTTCCCAAACGGGCAGAGGGGTCCCAAGCATCTTGCTTCCAGCTTTTCAGGAAGGTAAGAAACAACTGGCTCTGCCCAGTGCTCTTACAGCCTACCGGGAACATCTCTTACCAAGGCCTGTGAAACGCAGTTTCCTGGCAGGCCTGATCTGGCTGAAGTAGAACTTCTGCTCTGGGTGTGCTCCATTGCCCTAGAGCTGCCAGGCCCAAAGGGCTGCCTTGTTTCCAAAGACGGAGAGTGGACCCAAAGCATCTTGCTCCCAGCTCTTCGGGAAGCTAGGAAACAGCTGGCTCTGCCCAGTGCTCTTACAGCCTAAGAGAACATCTCTTTGAAAGGCCTGTGAAACGCAGTTTCTTGGCAGGCCTGACCTGGCTGAAGTAGAACTTCTGTTCTGGTTGTGCTACATAGGCCTAGAGCTACCAGGACCTAAGGGCTGCCTTGTTTCCAAAGGGGGAGAGAGGCCCCAAAGCATCTTGCCTCCAGCACTTTGGGAAGCTAAAAAACAACTGGCTCTGCCCAGTGCTCTCACAGCCTACCGTGAACATCTCTTACCAAGGGCTGTGAAACTCAGTTTCTGGTCAGGACTGATCTGCCTGAAGTAGAACTTCTGCTGTGGGTGTGCTCCATTGGCCTAGAGCTGCCAGGCCCAAACGGCTGCCTTGTGTCCAAAGGGAGAGAGAGGCCCCAAAGCATCTTGCTTCCAGCTCTGTGGGAAGCTAAAGCAACTGGCTCTCCACAGTGCTCTCACAGCCTCCCGGGAACATCTGTTACCAAGGCCTGTGAAACGCAGTTTCTTGGCAGGCCTGATCTGGCTGAAGTAGAACTCCTGCTCTGGGCGTGCTACTTTGGCCTAGAGCTGCCAGGCCCAAAGGGCCGCCTTGTTTCCAAAGGGGCTGAGAGTCCCCAAAGTATCTTGCTTCCAAATCTTTGGGAAGCTAAGAAACAACTGGCTCTGCACAGTGCTCTCACAGCCTACCGGCAACGTGACAGAGAAAGGCCTGTGAGACGCAGTTTCTTGGAAGGCCTGATCTGGCTGAGGTAGAACTTCTGCTCTGGGTGTACTCCATTGGCCTAGGGCTGCCAGGCCCAAAGGGCTGCCTTTATTTCCAAAGTGTGAGAGAGGCCCCAAAGCATCTTGCTTCCTGCTCTCTGGGAAGCTAAAACAACTGGCTCTGCACAGTGCTCTCAAAGCCAACCGGGAACGTCACATACAAAGGCCTGTGAAACGCAGCTTCTTGACAGGCCTTATCTGGCTGAGGTAGAACTTGTGCTCTGGGTGTGCTACTTTGGCCTAGAGCTGCCAGGCACAAAGGCTGCTTTGTTTCCAAAGGGGGAGAGAGGCCCCAAATCATGTTGCTTCCAGCTGTTTTTGAAGCTAAGAAACAACTCGCTCTGCCAGGTACTCTTACAGCCTTCCGGGAACACCTCTTACGAAGGCCTGTGAAAAGCAGTTTCTTGGCAGGCCTGATCTGGCTGAGGTAGAACTTCTGCTCTGGGTGTGCTCCATTGCCCTAGAGCTGAAAGGCCAAAAGGGCTGCCTTGTTTCCAAAGGGGGAGAGAGGCCCCAAAGCATCTTGCTTCCACCTCTTGGGAAGCTAAGAAACAACTGGCTGTGCCCAGTGCTCTTATAGCCTAAGAGAACATCTCTTATCAAGGCCTGTGAAACGCACTGTCTAGGCAGGCCTGATCTGGAAGAAGTAGAACTTCTGCTCTGGTTGTGCTCCATTGCCCTAGAGCTGCCAGACCCAACGTGCTGCCTTGTTTCCAAAGGGGCAGAGAGGCCCCAAAGCGTCTTGCTTCCAGCTGTTTGGGAAACAAGGAAACAACTGGCTCTGCACCGTGCTCTCACAGCCTACCGGGAACGTCACATACAAAGGCCTCTGAAACGCAGTTCCTTGGCAGGCCTGATCTGGCTGAAGTAGGACTTCTGCTCTGGGTGTGCTCCATTGGCCTAGAGCTGAAAGGCCCAAAGGGATGCCTTGTTTGCAAAGGGGCAGAGAGGCCCCAAAGCATCTTGCTTCCAGCTCTTTGGGAAGCTAAGAAACAACTGTCTCTGCCCAGTGCTCTAACAGAGTACCGGCAACATCTCTTACCACAGCCTTTTAAACGCAGTTTCTTGGCAGGCCTTATCTGGCTGAGGTAGAACTTCTGCTCTGGGTGTGCTCGATTGGCCTAGAGCTGAAAGGCCCAAAGGTCGGCCTTGTTGGCAAAGGGGCAGGGAGCCCCCAAAGCATCTTGCTTCCAGCTCTTTGGGAAGCTAAGAAACAACTGGCTCTGCCCAGTGCTCTTACAGCCTAAGAGAAAATCTCTTACCAAGGCCTGTGAAACGCACTTTGTTGGTGGCCTGATCTAGCTGAAGTAGAACTTCTGCTCTGGGTGTGCTCCATTGGCCTAGAGCTGCCTGGCCCAAAGGGCCGCCTTGTTTGCAAAGGGGATGAGAGGCCCCAAAGCATCTTGCTTCCAGCTCTTCGGGAAGCTAAGAAACATCTGGCGTTGCGCAGTGCTCTTACAGCCTACCGGGAACATCTCTTACCAAGGCCTGTGAAACGCAGTTTGTTGGCCTGAACTGGCCGAAGTAGAACTTCAGCTCTGGGTGAGCTCCACTGGCCTAGAGCTACCTGCCCCAAAGGGCTGCCTTGATTCCAAAGTGAGAGAGTGGCACCAAAGCATCTTGCTTCCAGCTCTTCGGGAAGCTAAAGCAACTGGCTCTCCACAGTGCTCTCACAGCCTACCGGGAACATCTCTTACCAAGGCCTGTGAAACGCAGTTTCTTGGCAGGCCTGATCTGGCTGAAGTAGAACTTCTGCTCTGGGTGTGCTCCATTGCCCTAGAGCTGCCAGGCCCAAGGTGCTGCCTTCTTTCCAAAGGGGCAGAGAGGCCACAAAGCATCTTGCTTCCAGCTCTCTGGGAAGCTAAGAACCAACTCGCTCTGGCCCGTGCTCTTACAGCCTACCGGGAACATGTCTTTGAAAGGCCTGTGAAACGCAGTTTCTTGGCAGCCATGATCTGGCTGAAGTAGAACTCCGGCTCTGGGTGTGCTCCATTGCCCTAGAGCTGCCAGGCCCAAAGTGCTGCCCTGTTTCCAAGGGGCAGAGAGGCCCAAAGCATCTTGCTTCCCGGTCTTTGCGAAGCTAAGAAACAACTGGCTCTGCCCAGTGCTCTTACACCTACCGGGAACATCTCTTACCAAGGCCTGTCAAACGCTGTTTCTTTGCAGGCCTGATCAGGCTGAAGTAGAACTCCTGCTCTGCGTGTGCTCCATTGGCCTAGAGCTTCCCGACCCAAAAGGCTGCCTTGTTCCCAAACGGGCAGAGGGGTCCCAAGCATCTTGCTTCCAGCTTTTCAGGAAGGTAAGAAACAACTGGCTCTGCCCAGTGCTCTTACAGCCTACCGGGAACATCTCTTACCAAGGCCTGTGAAACGCAGTTTCCTGGCAGGCCTGATCTGGCTGAAGTAGAACTTCTGCTCTGGGTGTGCTCCATTGCCCTAGAGCTGCCAGGCCCAAAGGGCTGCCTTGTTTCCAAAGACGGAGAGTGGACCCAAAGCATCTTGCTCCCAGCTCTTCGGGAAGCTAAGAAACAGCTGGCTCTGCCCAGTGCTCTTACAGCCTAAGAGAACATGTCTTTGAAAGGCCTGTGAAACGCAGTTTCTTGGCAGGCCTGACCTGGCTGAAGTAGAACTTCTGTTCTGGTTGTGCTACATAGGCCTAGAGCTACCAGGACCTAAGGGCTGCCTTGTTTCCAAAGGGGGAGAGAGGCCCCAAAGCATCTTGCCTCCAGCACTTTGGGAAGCTAAAAAACAACTGGCTCTGCCCAGTGCTCTCACAGCCTACCGTGAACATCTCTTACCAAGGGCTGTGAAACGCAGTTTCTGGGCAGGACTGATCTGCCTGAAGTAGAACTTCTGCTGTGGGTGTGCTCCATTGGCCTAGAGCTGCCAGGCCCAAACGGCTGCCTTGTGTCCAAAGGGAGAGAGAGGCCCCAAAGCATCTTGCTTCCAGCTCTGTGGGAAGCTAAAGCAACTGGCTCTCCACAGTGCTCTCACAGCCTCCCGGGAACATCTCTTACCAAGGCCTGTGAAACGCAGTTTCTTGGCAGGCCTGATCTGGCTGAAGTAGAACTCCTGCTCTGGGCGTGCTACTTTGGCCTAGAGCTGCCAGGCCCAAAGGGCCGCCTTGTTTCCAAAGGGGCTGAGAGTCCCCAAAGTATCTTGCTTCCAAATCTTTGGGAAGCTAAGAAACAACTGGCTCTGCACAGTGCTCTCACAGCCTACCGGCAACGTGACAGAGAAAGGCCTGTGAGACGCAGTTTCTTGGAAGGCCTGATCTGGCTGAGGTAGAACTTCTGCTCTGGGTGTACTCCATTGGCCTAGGGCTGCCAGGCCCAAAGGGCTGCCTTTATTTCCAAAGTGTGAGAGAGGCCCCAAAGCATCTTGCTTCCTGCTCTCTGGGAAGCTAAAACAACTGGCTCTGCACAGTGCTCTCAAAGCCAACCGGGAACGTCACATACAAAGGCCTGTGAAACGCAGCTTCTTGACAGGCCTTATCTGGCTGAGGTAGAACTTGTGCTCTGGGTGTGCTACTTTGGCCTAGAGCTGCCAGGCACAAAGGCTGCTTTGTTTCCAAAGGGGGAGAGAGGCCCCAAATCATGTTGCTTCCAGCTGTTTTTGAAGCTAAGAAACAACTCGCTCTGCCAGGTACTCTTACAGCCTTCCGGGAACACCTCTTACGAAGGCCTGTGAAAAGCAGTTTCTTGGCAGGCCTGATCTGGCTGAGGTAGAACTTCTGCTCTGGGTGTGCTCCATTGCCCTAGAGATGAAAGGCCAAAAGGGCTGCCTTGTTTCCAAAGGGGGAGAGAGGCCCCAAAGCATCTTGCTTCCACCTCTTGGGAAGCTAAGAAACAACTGGCTGTGCCCAGTGCTCTTATAGCCTAAGAGAACATCTCTTATCAAGGCCTGTGAAACGCACTGTCTAGGCAGGCCTGATCTGGAAGAAGTAGAACTTCTGCTCTGGTTGTGCTCCATTGCCCTAGAGCTGCCAGACCCAACGTGCTGCCTTGTTTCCAAAGGGGCAGAGAGGCCCCAAAGCGTCTTGCTTCCAGCTGTTTGGGAAACAAGGAAACAACTGGCTCTGCACCGTGCTCTCACAGCCTACCGGGAACGTCACATACAAAGGCCTCTGAAACGCAGTTCCTTGGCAGGCCTGATCTGGCTGAAGTAGGACTTCTGCTCTGGGTGTGCTCCATTGGCCTAGAGCTGAAAGGCCCAAAGGGATGCCTTGTTTGCAAAGGGGCAGAGAGGCCCCAAAGCATCTTGCTTCCAGCTCTTTGGGAAGCTAAGAAACAACTGTCTCTGCCCAGTGCTCTAACAGAGTACCGGCAACATCTCTTACCACAGCCTTTTAAACGCAGTTTCTTGGCAGGCCTTATCTGGCTGAGGTAGAACTTCTGCTCTGGGTGTGCTCGATTGGCCTAGAGCTGAAAGGCCCAAAGGTCGGCCTTGTTGGCAAAGGGGCAGGGAGCCCCCAAAGCATCTTGCTTCCAGCTCTTTGGGAAGCTAAGAAACAACTGGCTCTGCCCAGTGCTCTTACAGCCTAAGAGAAAATCTCTTACCAAGGCCTGTGAAACGCACTTTGTTGGTGGCCTGATCTAGCTGAAGTAGAACTTCTGCTCTGGGTGTGCTCCATTGGCCTAGAGCTGCCTGGCCCAAAGGGCCGCCTTGTTTGCAAAGGGGATGAGAGGCCCCAAAGCATCTTGCTTCCAGCTCTTCGGGAAGCTAAGAAACATCTGGCGTTGCGCAGTGCTCTTACAGCCTACCGGGAACATCTCTTACCAAGGCCTGTGAAACGCAGTTTGTTGGCCTGAACTGGCCGAAGTAGAACTTCAGCTCTGGGTGTGCTCCACTGGCCTAGAGCTACCTGCCCCAAAGGGCTGCCTTGATTCCAAAGTGAGAGAGTGGCACCAAAGCATCTTGCTTCCAGCTCTTCGGGAAGCTAAAGCAACTGGCTCTCCACAGTGCTCTCACAGCCTACCGGGAACATCTCTTACCAAGGCCTGTGAAACGCAGTTTCTTGGCAGGCCTGATCTGGCTGAAGTAGAACTCCTGCTCTGGGCGTGCTACTTTGGCCTAGAGCTGCCAGGCCCAAAGTGCTGCCCTGTTTCCAAGGGGCAGAGAGGCCGAAAGCATCTTGCTTCCCGGTCTTTGCGAAGCTAAGAAACAACTGGCTCTGCCCAGTGCTCTTACACCTACCGGGAACATCTCTTACCAAGGCCTGTCAAACGCTGTTTCTTTGCAGGCCTGATCAGGCTGAAGTAGAACTCCTGCTCTGAGTGTGCTCCATTGGCCTAGAGCTTCCCGACTCAAAAGGCTGCCTTGTTCCCAAACGGGCAGAGGGGTCCCAAGCATCTTGCTTCCAGCTTTTCAGGAAGGTAAGAAACAACTGGCTCTGCCCAGTGCTCTTACAGCCTACCGGGAACATCTCTTACCAAGGCCTGTGAAACGCAGTTTCCTGGCAGGCCTGATCTGGCTGAAGTAGAACTTCTGCTCTGGGTGTGCTCCATTGCCCTAGAGCTGCCAGGCCCAAGGTGCTGCCTTCTTTGCAAAGGGGCAGAGAGGCCACAAAGCATCTTGCTTCCAGCTCTCTGGGAAGCTAAGAACCAACTCGCTCTGGCCCGTGCTCTTACAGCCTACCGGGAACATGTCTTTGAAAGGCCTGTGAAACGCAGTTTCTTGGCAGCCATGATCTGGCTGAAGTAGAACTCCGGCTCTGGGTGTGCTCCATTGCCCTAGAGCTGCCAGGCCCAAAGTGCTGCCCTGTTTCCAAGGGGCAGAGAGGCCCAAAGCATCTTGCTTCCCGGTCTTTGCGAAGCTAAGAAACAACTGGCTCTGCCCAGTGCTCTTACACCTACCGGGAACATCTCTTACCAAGGCCTGTCAAACGCTGTTTCTTTGCAGGCCTGATCAGGCTGAAGTAGAACTCCTGCTCTGCGTGTGCTCCATTGGCCTAGAGCTTCCCGACCCAAAAGGCTGCCTTGTTCCCAAACGGGCAGAGGGGTCCCAAGCATCTTGCTTCCAGCTTTTCAGGAAGGTAAGAAACAACTGGCTCTGCCCAGTGCTCTTACAGCCTACCGGGAACATCTCTTACCAAGGCCTGTGAAACGCAGTTTCCTGGCAGGCCTGATCTGGCTGAAGTAGAACTTCTGCTCTGGGTGTGCTCCATTGCCCTAGAGCTGCCAGGCCCAAAGGGCTGCCTTGTTTCCAAAGACGGAGAGTGGACCCAAAGCATCTTGCTCCCAGCTCTTCGGGAAGCTAAGAAACAGCTGGCTCTGCCCAGTGCTCTTACAGCCTAAGAGAACGTGTCTTTGAAAGGCCTGTGAAACGCAGTTTCTTGGCAGGCCTGACCTGGCTGAAGTAGAACTTCTGTTCTGGTTGTGCTACATAGGCCTAGAGCTACCAGGACCTAAGGTCTGCCTTGTTTCCAAAGGGGGAGAGAGGCCCCAAAGCATCTTGCCTCCAGCACTTTGGGAAGCTAAAAAACAACTGGTTCTGCCCAGTGCTCTCACAGCCTACCGTGAACATCTCTTACCAAGGGCTGTGAAACGCAGTTTCTGGGCAGGACTGATCTGCCTGAAGTAGAACTTCTGCTGTGGGTGTGCTACTTTGGCCTAGAGCTGCCAGGCACAAAGGCTGCTTTGTTTCCAAAGGGGGAGAGAGGCCCCAAATCATGTTGCTTCCAGCTGTTTTTGAAGCTAAGAAACAACTCGCTCTGCCAGGTACTCTTACAGCCTTCCGGGAACACCTCTTACGAAGGCCTGTGAAAAGCAGTTTCTTGGCAGGCCTGATCTGGCTGAGGTAGAACTTCTGCTCTGGGTGTGCTCCATTGCCCTAGAGATGAAAGGCCAAAAGGGCTGCCTTGTTTCCAAAGGGGGAGAGAGGCCCCAAAGCATCTTGCTTCCACCTCTTGGGAAGCTAAGAAACAACTGGCTGTGCCCAGTGCTCTTATAGCCTAAGAGAACATCTCTTATCAAGGCCTGTGAAACGCACTGTCTAGGCAGGCCTGATCTGGAAGAAGTAGAACTTCTGCTCTGGTTGTGCTCCATTGCCCTAGAGCTGCCAGACCCAACGTGCTGCCTTGTTTCCAAAGGGGCAGAGAGGCCCCAATGCGTCTTGCTTCCAGCTGTTTGGGAAACAAGGAAACAACTGGCTCTGCACCGTGCTCTCACAGCCTACCGGGAACGTCACATACAAAGGCCTCTGAAACGCAGTTCCTTGGCAGGCCTGATCTGGCTGAAGTAGGACTTCTGCTCTGGGTGTGCTCCATTGGCCTAGAGCTGAAAGGCCCAAAGGGATGCCTTGTTTGCAAAGGGGCAGAGAGGCCCCAAAGCATCTTGCTTCCAGCTCTTTGGGAAGCTAAGAAACAACTGTCTCTGCCCAGTGCTCTAACAGAGTACCGGCAACATCTCTTACCACAGCCTTTTAAACGCAGTTTCTTGGCAGGCCTTATCTGGCTGAGGTAGAACTTCTGCTCTGGGTGTGCTCGATTGGCCTAGAGCTGAAAGGCCCAAAGGTCGGCCTTGTTGGCAAAGGGGCAGGGAGCCCCCAAAGCATCTTGCTTCCAGCTCTTTGGGAAGCTAAGAAACAACTGGCTCTGCCCAGTGCTCTTACAGCCTAAGAGAAAATCTCTTACCAAGGCCTGTGAAACGCACTTTGTTGGTGGCCTGATCTAGCTGAAGTAGAACTTCTGCTCTGGGTGTGCTCCATTGGCCTAGAGCTGCCTGGCCCAAAGGGCCGCCTTGTTTGCAAAGGGGATGAGAGGCCCCAAAGCATCTTGCTTCCAGCTCTTCGGGAAGCTAAGAAACATCTGGCATTGCGCAGTGCTCTTACAGCCTACCGGGAACATCTCTTACCAAGGCCTGTGAAACGCAGTTTGTTGGCCTGAACTGGCCGAAGTAGAACTTCAGCTCTGGGTGTGCTCCACTGGCCTAGAGCTACCTGCCCCAAAGGGCTGCCTTGATTCCAAAGTGAGAGAGTGGCACCAAAGCATCTTGCTTCCAGCTCTTCGGGAAGCTAAAGCAACTGGCTCTCCACAGTGCTCTCACAGCCTACCGGGAACATCTCTTACCAAGGCCTGTGAAACGCAGTTTCTTGGCAGGCCTGATCTGGCTGAAGTAGAACTCCTGCTCTGGGCGTGCTACTTTGGCCTAGAGCTGCCAGGCCCAAAGTGCTGCCCTGTTTCCAAGGGGCAGAGAGGCCGAAAGCATCTTGCTTCCCGGTCTTTGCGAAGCTAAGAAACAACTGGCTCTGCCCAGTGCTCTTACACCTACCGGGAACATCTCTTACCAAGGCCTGTCAAACGCTGTTTCTTTGCAGGCCTGATCAGGCTGAAGTAGAACTCCTGCTCTGAGTGTGCTCCATTGGCCTAGAGCTTCCCGACTCAAAAGGCTGCCTTGTTCCCAAACGGGCAGAGGGGTCCCAAGCATCTTGCTTCCAGCTTTTCAGGAAGGTAAGAAACAACTGGCTCTGCCCAGTGCTCTTACAGCCTACCGGGAACATCTCTTACCAAGGCCTGTGAAACGCAGTTTCCTGGCAGGCCTGATCTGGCTGAAGTAGAACTTCTGCTCTGGGTGTGCTCCATTGCCCTAGAGCTGCCAGGCCCAAGGTGCTGCCTTCTTTGCAAAGGGGCAGAGAGGCCACAAAGCATCTTGCTTCCAGCTCTCTGGGAAGCTAAGAACCAACTCGCTCTGGCCGGTGCTCTTACAGCCTACCGGGAACATGTCTTTGAAAGGCCTGTGAAACGCAGTTTCTTGGCAGCCATGATCTGGCTGAAGTAGAACTCCGGCTCTGGGTGTGCTCCATTGCCCTAGAGCTGCCAGGCCCAAAGTGCTGCCCTGTTTCCAAGGGGCAGAGAGGCCCAAAGCATCTTGCTTCCCGGTCTTTGCGAAGCTAAGAAACAACTGGCTCTGCCCAGTGCTCTTACACCTACCGGGAACATCTCTTACCAAGGCCTGTCAAACGCTGTTTCTTTGCAGGCCTGATCAGGCTGAAGTAGAACTCCTGCTCTGCGTGTGCTCCATTGGCCTAGAGCTTCCCGACCCAAAAGGCTGCCTTGTTCCCAAACGGGCAGAGGGGTCCCAAGCATCTTGCTTCCAGCTTTTCAGGAAGGTAAGAAACAACTGGCTCTGCCCAGTGCTCTTACAGCCTACCGGGAACATCTCTTACCAAGGCCTGTGAAACGCAGTTTCCTGGCAGGCCTGATCTGGCTGAAGTAGAACTTCTGCTCTGGGTGTGCTCCATTGCCCTAGAGCTGCCAGGCCCAAAGGGCTGCCTTGTTTCCAAAGACGGAGAGTGGACCCAAAGCATCTTGCTCCCAGCTCTTCGGGAAGCTAAGAAACAGCTGGCTCTGCCCAGTGCTCTTACAGCCTAAGAGAACGTGTCTTTGAAAGGCCTGTGAAACGCAGTTTCTTGGCAGGCCTGACCTGGCTGAAGTAGAACTTCTGTTCTGGTTGTGCTACATAGGCCTAGAGCTACCAGGACCTAAGGGCTGCCTTGTTTCCAAAGGGGGAGAGAGGCCCCAAAGCATCTTGCCTCCAGCACTTTGGGAAGCTAAAAAACAACTGGTTCTGCCCAGTGCTCTCACAGCCTACCGTGAACATCTCTTACCAAGGGCTGTGAAACGCAGTTTCTGGGCAGGACTGATCTGCCTGAAGTAGAACTTCTGCTGTGGGTGTGCTCCATTGGCCTAGAGCTGCCAGGCCCAAACGGCTGCCTTGTGTCCAAAGGGAGAGAGAGGCCCCAAAGCATCTTGCTTCCAGCTCTGTGGGAAGCTAAAGCAACTGGCTCTCCACAGTGCTCTCACAGCCTCCCGGGAACATCTCTTACCAAGGCCTGTGAAACGCAGTTTCTTGGCAGGCCTGATCTGGCTGAAGTAGAACTCCTGCTCTGGGCGTGCTACTTTGGCCTAGAGCTGCCAGGCCCAAAGGGCCGCCTTGTTTCCAAAGGGGCTGAGAGTCCCCAAAGTATCTTGCTTCCAAATCTTTGGGAAGCTAAGAAACAACTGGCTCTGCACAGTGCTCTCACAGCCTACCGGCAACGTGACAGAGAAAGGCCTGTGAGACGCAGTTTCTTGGAAGGCCTGATCTGGCTGAGGTAGAACTTCTGCTCTGGGTGTACTCCATTGGCCTAGGGCTGCCAGGCCCAAAGGGCTGCCTTTATTTCCAAAGTGTGAGAGAGGCCCCAAAGCATCTTGCTTCCTGCTCTCTGGGAAGCTAAAACAACTGGCTCTGCACAGTGCTCTCAAAGCCAACCGGGAACGTCACATACAAAGGCCTGTGAAACGCAGCTTCTTGACAGGCCTTATCTGGCTGAGGTAGAACTTGTGCTCTGGGTGTGCTACTTTGGCCTAGAGCTGCCAGGCACAAAGGCTGCTTTGTTTCCAAAGGGGGAGAGAGGCCCCAAATCATGTTGCTTCCAGCTGTTTTTGAAGCTAAGAAACAACTCGCTCTGCCAGGTACTCTTACAGCCTTCCGGGAACACCTCTTACGAAGGCCTGTGAAAAGCAGTTTCTTGGCAGGCCTGATCTGGCTGAGGTCGAACTTCTGCTCTGGGTGTGCTCCATTGGCCTAGAGCTGAAAGGCCCAAAGGTCAGCCTTGTTGGCAAAGGGGCAGGGAGCCCCCAAAGCATCTTGCTTCCAGCTCTTTGGGAAGCTAAGAAACAACTGGCTCTGCCCAGTGCTCTTACAGCCTACGAGAAAATCTCTTATCAAGGCCTGTGAAACGCAGTTTGTTTTTGGCCTGATCTAGCTGAAGTAGAACTTCTGCTCTGGGTGTGCTCCATTGGCCTAGAGCTGCCTGGCCCAAAGGGCCGCCTTGTTTGCAAAGGGGATGAGAGGCCCCAAAGCATCTTGCTTCCAGCTCTTCGGGAAGCTAAGAAACATCTGGCGTTGCCCAGTGCTCTTACAGCCTACCGGGAACATCTCTTTCCAAGGCCTGTGAAACGCAGTTTGTTGGTGGCCTGAACTGGCCGAAGTAGAACTTCTGCTCTGGGTGTGCTCCACTGGCCTAGAGCTACCTGCCCCAAAGGGCTGCCTTGATTCCAAAGTGAGAGAGTGGCACCCAAGCATCTTGCTTCCAGCTCTTCGGGAAGCTAAGAAACATCTGGCGTTGCCCAGTGCTCTTACAGCCTACCGGGAACATCTCTTACCAAGGCCTGTGAAACGCCGTTTCCTGGCAGGCCTGATTTGGCTGAAGTAGAACTTCTGCTCTGGGTGTGCTCCATTGCCCTAGAGCTGCCAGGCCCAAGGTGCTGCCTTGTTTCCAAAGGGGCAGAGAGGCCCCAAAGCATCTTGCTTCCAGCTCTCTGGGAAGCTAAGAAGCAACTCACTCTGGCCCGTGCTCTTACACCCTACCGGGAACATGTCTTTGAAAGGCCTGTGAAACGCAGTTTCCTGGCAGGCCTCATCTGGCTGAAGTAGAACTCCGGCTCTGGGTGTGCTCCATTGCCCTAGAGCTGCGAGGCCCAAAGTGCTGCCCTGTTTCCAAGGGGCAGAGAGGCCCAAAGCATCTTGCTTCCAGCTCTCTGGGAAGCTAAGAACCAACTCGCTCTGGCCCGTGCTCTTACAGCCTACCGGGAACATGTCTTTGAAAGGCCTGTGAAACGCAGTTTCTTGGCAGGCATGATCTGGCTGAAGTAGAACTCCGGCTCTGGGTGTGCTCCATTGCCCTAGAGCTGCCAGGCCCAAAGTGCTGCCCTGTTTCCAAGGGGCAGAGAGGCCGAAAGCATCTTGCTTCCCGGTCTTTGTGAAGCTAAGAAACAACTGGCTCTGCCCAGTGCTCTTACACCTACCGGGAACATCTCTTACCAAGGCCTGTCAAACGCTGTTTCTTTGCAGGCCTGATCAGGCTGAAGTAGAACTCCTGCTGTGCGTGTGCTCCATTGGCCTAGAGCTTCCCAACCCAAAAGGCTGCCTTGTTCCCAAACGGGCAGAGGGGTCCCAAGCATCTTGCTTCCAGCTTTTCAGGAAGGTAAGAAACAACTGGCTCTGCCCAGTGCTCTTACAGCCTACCGGGAACATCTCTTACCAAGGCCTGTGAAACGCAGTTTCCTGGCAGGCCTGATCTGGCTGAAGTAGAACTTCTGCTCTGGGTGTGCTCCATTGCCCTAGAGCTGCCAGGCCCAAAGGGCTGCCTTGTTTCCAAAGACGGAGAGTGGACCCAAAGCATCTTGCTCCCAGCTCTTCGGGAAGCTAAGAAACAGCTGGCTCTGCCCAGTGCTCTTACAGCCTAAGAGAACATGTCTTTGAAAGGCCTGTGAAACGCAGTTTCTTGTCAGGCCTGACCTGGCTGAAGTAGAACTTCTGTTCTGGTTGTGCTACATAGGCCTAGAGCTACCAGGACCTAAGGGCTGCCTTGTTTCCAAAGGGGGAGAGAGGCCCCAAAGCATCTTGCCTCCAGCACTTTGGGAAGCTAAAAAACAACTGGTTCTGCCCAGTGCTCTCACAGCCTACCGTGAACATCTCTTACCAAGGGCTGTGAAACGCAGTTTCTGGGCAGGACTGATCTGCCTGAAGTAGAACTTCTGCTGTGGGTGTGCTCCATTGGCCTAGAGCTGCCAGGCCCAAACGGCTGCCTTGTGTCCAAAGGGAGAGAGAGGCCCCAAAGCATCTTGCTTCCAGCTCTGTGGGAAGCTAAAGCAACTGGCTCTCCACAGTGCTCTCACAGCCTCCCGGGAACATCTCTTACCAAGGCCTGTGAAACGCAGTTTCTTGGCAGGCCTGATCTGGCTGAAGTAGAACTCCTGCTCTGGGCGTGCTACTTTGGCCTAGAGCTGCCAGGCCCAAAGGGCCGCCTTGTTTCCAAAGGGGCTGAGAGTCCCCAAAGTATCTTGCTTCCAAATCTTTGGGAAGCTAAGAAACAACTGGCTCTGCACAGTGCTCTCACAGCCTACCGGCAACGTGACAGAGAAAGGCCTGTGAGACGCAGTTTCTTGGAAGGCCTGATCTGGCTGAGGTAGAACTTCTGCTCTGGGTGTACTCCATTGGCCTAGGGCTGCCAGGCCCAAAGGGCTGCCTTTATTTCCAAAGTGTGAGAGAGGCCCCAAAGCATCTTGCTTCCTGCTCTCTGGGAAGCTAAAACAACTGGCTCTGCACAGTGCTCTCAAAGCCAACCGGGAACGTCACATACAAAGGCCTGTGAAACGCAGCTTCTTGACAGGCCTTATCTGGCTGAGGTAGAACTTGTGCTCTGGGTGTGCTACTTTGGCCTAGAGCTGCCAGGCACAAAGGCTGCTTTGTTTCCAAAGGGGGAGAGAGGCCCCAAATCATGTTGCTTCCAGCTGTTTTTGAAGCTAAGAAACAACTCGCTCTGCCAGGTACTCTTACAGCCTTCCGGGAACACCTCTTACGAAGGCCTGTGAAAAGCAGTTTCTTGGCAGGCCTGATCTGGCTGAGGTCGAACTTCTGCTCTGGGTGTGCTCCATTGGCCTAGAGCAGAAAGGCCCAAAGGTCAGCCTTGTTGGCAAAGGGGCAGTGAGCCCCCAAAGTATCTTGCTTCCAGCTCTTTGGGAAGCTAAGAAACAACTGGCTCTGCCCAGTGCTCTTACAGCCTACGAGAAAATCTCTTACCAAGGCCTGTGAAACGCAGTTTGTTTTTGGCCTGATCTAGCTGAAGTAGAACTTCTGCTCTGGGTGTGCTCCATTGGCCTAGAGCTGCCTGGCCCAAAGGGCCGCCTTGTTTGCAAAGGGGATGAGAGGCCCCAAAGCATCTTGCTTCCAGCTCTTCGGGAAGCTAAGAAACATCTGGCGTTGCCCAGTGCTCTTACAGCCTACCGGAACATCTCTTACCAAGGCCTGTGAAACGCAGTTTGTTGGCCTGAACTGGCCGAAGTAGAACTTCAGCTCTGGGTGTGCTCCACTGGCCTAGAGCTACCTGCCCCAAAGGGCTGCCTTGATTCCAAAGTGAGAGAGTGGCACCAAAGCATCTTGCTTCCAGCTCTTCGGGAAGCTAAAGCAACTGGCTCTCCACAGTGCTCTCACAGCCTACCGGGAACATCTCTTACCAAGGCCTGTGAAACGCAGTTTCTTGGCAGGCCTGATCTGGCTGAAGTAGAACTCCTGCTCTGGGCGTGCTACTTTGGCCTAGAGCTGCCAGGCCCAAAGTGCTGCCCTGTTTCCAAGGGGCAGAGAGGCCGAAAGCATCTTGCTTCCCGGTCTTTGCGAAGCTAAGAAACAACTGGCTCTGCCCAGTGCTCTTACACCTACCGGGAACATCTCTTACCAAGGCCTGTCAAACGCTGTTTCTTTGCAGGCCTGATCAGGCTGAAGTAGAACTCCTGCTCTGAGTGTGCTCCATTGGCCTAGAGCTTCCCGACTCAAAAGGCTGCCTTGTTCCCAAACGGGCAGAGGGGTCCCAAGCATCTTGCTTCCAGCTTTTCAGGAAGGTAAGAAACAACTGGCTCTGCCCAGTGCTCTTACAGCCTACCGGGAACATCTCTTACCAAGGCCTGTGAAACGCAGTTTCCTGGCAGGCCTGATCTGGCTGAAGTAGAACTTCTGCTCTGGGTGTGCTCCATTGCCCTGGAGCTGCCAGGCCCAAGGTGCTGCCTTCTTTCCAAAGGGGCAGAGAGGCCACAAAGCATCTTGCTTCCAGCTCTCTGGGAAGCTAAGAACCAACTCGCTCTGGCCCGTGCTCTTACAGCCTACCGGGAACATGTCTTTGAAAGGCCTGTGAAACGCAGTTTCTTGGCAGCCATGATCTGGCTGAAGTAGAACTCCGGCTCTGGGTGTGCTCCATTGCCCTAGAGCTGCCAGGCCCAAAGTGCTGCCCTGTTTCCAAGGGGCAGAGAGGCCCAAAGCATCTTGCTTCCCGGTCTTTGCGAAGCTAAGAAACAACTGGCTCTGCCCAGTGCTCTTACACCTACCGGGAACATCTCTTACCAAGGCCTGTCAAACGCTGTTTCTTTGCAGGCCTGATCAGGCTGAAGTAGAACTCCTGCTCTGCGTGTGCTCCATTGGCCTAGAGCTTCCCGACCCAAAAGGCTGCCTTGTTCCCAAACGGGCAGAGGGGTCCCAAGCATCTTGCTTCCAGCTTTTCAGGAAGGTAAGAAACAACTGGCTCTGCCCAGTGCTCTTACAGCCTACCGGGAACATCTCTTACCAAGGCCTGTGAAACGCAGTTTCCTGGCAGGCCTGATCTGGCTGAAGTAGAACTTCTGCTCTGGGTGTGCTCCATTGCCCTAGAGCTGCCAGGCCCAAAGGGCTGCCTTGTTTCCAAAGACGGAGAGTGGACCCAAAGCATCTTGCTCCCAGCTCTTCGGGAAGCTAAGAAACAGCTGGCTCTGCCCAGTGCTCTTACAGCCTAAGAGAACATGTCTTTGAAAGGCCTGTGAAACGCAGTTTCTTGGCAGGCCTGACCTGGCTGAAGTAGAACTTCTGTTCTGGTTGTGCTACATAGGCCTAGAGCTACCAGGACCTAAGGGCTGCCTTGTTTCCAAAGGGGGAGAGAGGCCCCAAAGCATCTTGCCTCCAGCACTTTGGGAAGCTAAAAAACAACTGGTTCTGCCCAGTGCTCTCACAGCCTACCGTGAACATCTCTTACCAAGGGCTGTGAAACGCAGTTTCTGGGCAGGACTGATCTGCCTGAAGTAGAACTTCTGCTGTGGGTGTGCTCCATTGGCCTAGAGCTGCCAGGCCCAAACGGCTGCCTTGTGTCCAAAGGGAGAGAGAGGCCCCAAAGCATCTTGCTTCCAGCTCTGTGGGAAGCTAAAGCAACTGGCTCTCCACAGTGCTCTCACAGCCTCCCGGGAACATCTCTTACCAAGGCCTGTGAAACGCAGTTTCTTGGCAGGCCTGATCTGGCTGAAGTAGAACTCCTGCTCTGGGCGTGCTACTTTGGCCTAGAGCTGCCAGGCCCAAAGGGCCGCCTTGTTTCCAAAGGGGCTGAGAGTCCCCAAAGTATCTTGCTTCCAAATCTTTGGGAAGCTAAGAAACAACTGGCTCTGCACAGTGCTCTCAAAGCCAACCGGGAACGTCACATACAAAGGCCTGTGAAACGCAGCTTCTTGACAGGCCTTATCTGGCTGAGGTAGAACTTGTGCTCTGGGTGTGCTACTTTGGCCTAGAGCTGCCAGGCACAAAGGCTGCTTTGTTTCCAAAGGGGGAGAGAGGCCCCAAATCATGTTGCTTCCAGCTGTTTTTGAAGCTAAGAAACAACTCGCTCTGCCAGGTACTCTTACAGCCTTCCGGGAACACCTCTTACGAAGGCCTGTGAAAAGCAGTTTCTTGGCAGGCCTGATCTGGCTGAGGTAGAACTTCTGCTCTGGGTGCGCTCCATTGCCCTAGAGCTGAAAGGCCAAAAGGGCTGCCTTGTTTCCAAAGGGGGAGAGAGGCCCCAAAGCATCTTGCTTCCACCTCTTGGGAAGCTAAGAAACAACTGGCTGTGCCCAGTGCTCTTATAGCCTAAGAGAACATCTCTTATCAAGGCCTGTGAAACGCACTGTCTAGGCAGGCCTGATCTGGAAGAAGTAGAACTTCTGCTCTGGTTGTGCTCCATTGCCCTAGAGCTGCCAGACCCAACGTGCTGCCTTGTTTCCAAAGGGGCAGAGAGGCCCCAAAGCGTCTTGCTTCCAGCTGTTTGGGAAACAAGGAAACAACTGGCTCTGCACCGTGCTCTCACAGCCTACCGGGAACGTCACATACAAAGGCCTCTGAAACGCAGTTCCTTGGCAGGCCTGATCTGGCTGAAGTAGGACTTCTGCTCTGGGTGTGCTCCATTGGCCTAGAGCTGAAAGGCCCAAAGGGATGCCTTGTTTGCAAAGGGGCAGAGAGGCCCCAAAGCATCTTGCTTCCAGCTCTTTGGGAAGCTAAGAAACAACTGTCTCTGCCCAGTGCTCTAACAGAGTACCGGCAACATCTCTTACCACAGCCTTTTAAACGCAGTTTCTTGGCAGGCCTTATCTGGCTGAGGTAGAACTTCTGCTCTGGGTGTGCTCGATTGGCCTAGAGCTGAAAGGCCCAAAGGTCGGCCTTGTTGGCAAAGGGGCAGGGAGCCCCCAAAGCATCTTGCTTCCAGCTCTTTGGGAAGCTAAGAAACAACTGGCTCTGCCCAGTGCTCTTACAGCCTAAGAGAAAATCTCTTACCAAGGCCTGTGAAACGCACTTTGTTGGTGGCCTGATCTAGCTGAAGTAGAACTTCTGCTCTGGGTGTGCTCCATTCGCCTAGAGCTGCCTGGCCCAAAGGGCCGCCTTGTTTGCAAAGGGGATGAGAGGCCCCAAAGCATCTTGCTTCCAGCTCTTCGGGAAGTTAAGAAACATCTGGCGTTGCCCAGTGCTCTTACAGCCTACCGGGAACATCTCTTACCAAGGCCTGTGAAACGCAGTTTGTTGGTGGCCTGAACTGGCCGAAGTAGAACTTCTGCGCTGGGTGTGCTCCACTGGCCTAGAGCTACCTGCCCCAAAGGGCTGCCTTGATTCCAAAGTGAGAGAGTGGCACCAAAGCATCTTGCTTCCAGCTCTTCGGGAAGCTAAGAAACATCTGGCGTTGCCCAGTGCTCTTACAGCCTACCGGGAACATCTCTTACCAAGGCCTGTGAAACGCCGTTTCCTGGCAGGCCTGATTTGGCTGAAGTAGAACTTCTGCTCTGGGTGTGCTCCATTGCCCTAGAGCTGCCAGGCCCAAGGTGCCGCCTTCTTTCCAAAGGGGCAGAGAGGCCACAAAGCATCTTGCTTCCAGCTCTCTGGGAAGCTAAGAACCAACTCGCTCTGGCCCGTGCTCTTACAGCCTACCGGGAACATGTCTTTGAAAGGCCTGTGAAACGCAGTTTCCTGGCAGGCCTCATCTGGCTGAAGTAGAACTCCGGCTCTGGGTGTGCTCCATTGCCCTAGAGCTGACAGGCCCAAAGTGCTGCCCTGTTTCCAAGGGGCAGAGAGGCCCAAAGCATCTTGCTTCCCGGTCTTTGCAAAGCTAAGAAACAACTGGCTCTGCCCAGTGCTCTTACACCTACCGGGAACATCTCTTACCAAGGCCTGTCAAACGCTGTTTCTTTGCAGGCCTGATCAGGCTGAAGTAGAACTCCTGCTCTGCGTGTGCTCCATTGGCCTAGAGCTTCCCAACCCAAAAGGCTGCCTTGTTCCCAAACGGGCAGAGGGGTCCCAAGCATCTTGCTTCCAGCTTTTCAGGAAGGTAAGAAACAACTGGCTCTGCCCAGTGCTCTTACAGCCTACCGGGAACATCTCTTACCAAGGCCTGTGAAACGCAGTTTCCTGGCAGGCCTGATCTGGCTGAAGTAGAACTTCTGCTCTGGGTGTGCTCCATTGCCCTAGAGCTGCCAGGCCCAAAGGGCTGCCTTGTTTCCAAAGACGGAGAGTGGACCCAAAGCATCTTGCTCCCAGCTCTTCGGGAAGCTAAGAAACAGCTGGCTCTGCCCAGTGCTCTTACAGCCTAAGAGAACATGTCTTTGAAAGGCCTGTGAAACGCAGTTTCTTGTCAGGCCTGACCTGGCTGAAGTAGAACTTCTGTTCTGGTTGTGCTACATAGGCCTAGAGCTACCAGGACCTAAGGGCTGCCTTGTTTCCAAAGGGGGAGAGAGGCCCCAAAGCATCTTGCCTCCAGCACTTTGGGAAGCTAAAAAACAACTGGTTCTGCCCAGTGCTCTCACAGCCTACCGTGAACATCTCTTACCAAGGGCTGTGAAACGCAGTTTCTGGGCAGGACTGATCTGCCTGAAGTAGAACTTCTGCTGTGGGTGTGCTCCATTGGCCTAGAGCTGCCAGGCCCAAACGGCTGCCTTGTGTCCAAAGGGAGAGAGAGGCCCCAAAGCATCTTGCTTGCAGCTCTGTGGGAAGCTAAAGCAACTGGCTCTCCACAGTGCTCTCACAGCCTACCGGGAACATCTCTTACCAAGGCCTGTGAAACGCAGTTTCTTGGCAGGCCTGATCTGGCTGAAGTAGAACTCCTGCTCTGGGCGTGCTACTTTGGCCTAGAGCTGCCAGGCCCAAAGGGCCGCCTTGTTTCCAAAGGGGCTGAGAGTCCCCAAAGTATCTTGCTTCCAAATCTTTGGGAAGCTAAGAAACAACTGGCTCTGCACAGTGCTCTCACAGCCTACCGGCAACGTGACAGAGAAAGGCCTGTGAGACGCAGTTTCTTGGAAGGCCTGATCTGCCTGAGGTAGAACTTCTGCTCTGGGTGTACTCCATTGGCCTAGGGCTGCCAGGCACAAAGGCTGCTTTGTTTCCAAAGGGGGAGAGAGGCCCCAAATCATGTTGCTTCCAGCTGTTTTTGAAGCTAAGAAACAACTCGCTCTGCCAGGTACTCTTACAGCCTTCCGGGAACACCTCTTACGAAGGCCTGTGAAAAGCAGTTTCTTGGCAGGCCTGATCTGGCTGAGGTAGAACTTCTGCTCTGGGTGTGCTCCATTGCCCTAGAGCTGAAAGGCCCAAAGGGCTGCCTTGTTTCCAAAGGGGGAGAGAGGCCCCAAAGCATCTTGCTTCCACCTCTTGGGAAGCTAAGAAACAACTAGCTGTGCCCAGTGCTCTTATAGCCTAAGAGAACATCTCTTATCAAGGCCTGTGAAACGCACTGTCTAGGCAGGCCTGATCTGGAAGAAGTAGAACTTCTGCTCTGGTTGTGCTCCATTGCCCTAGAGCTGCCAGACCCAACGTGCTGCCTTGTTTCCAAAGGGGCAGAGAGGCCCCAAAGCGTCTTGCTTCCAGCTGTTTGGGAAACAAGGAAACAACTGGCTCTGCACCGTGCTCTCACAGCCTACCGGGAACGTCACATACAAAGGCCTCTGAAACGCAGTTCCTTGGCAGGCCTGATCTGGCTGAAGTAGGACTTCTGCTCTGGGTGTGCTCCATTGGCCTAGAGCTGAAAGGCCCAAAGGGATGCCTTGTTTGCAAAGGGGCAGAGAGGCCCCAAAGCATCTTGCTTCCAGCTCTTTGGGAAGCTAAGAAACAACTGTCTCTGCCCAGTGCTCTAACAGAGTACCGGCAACATCTCTTACCACAGCCTTTTAAACGCAGTTTCTTGGCAGGCCTTATCTGGCTGAGGTAGAACTTCTGCTCTGGGTGTGCTCGATTGGCCTAGAGCTGAAAGGCCCAAAGGTCGGCCTTGTTGGCAAAGGGGCAGGGAGCCCCCAAAGCATCTTGCTTCCAGCTCTTTGGGAAGCTAAGAAACAACTGGCTCTGCCCAGTGCTCTTACAGCCTAAGAGAAAATCTCTTACCAAGGCCTGTGAAACGCACTTTGTTGGTGGCCTGATCTAGCTGAAGTAGAACTTCTGCTCTGGGTGTGCTCCATTGGCCTAGAGCTGCCTGGCCCAAAGGGCCGCCTTGTTTGCAAAGGGGATGAGAGGCCCCAAAGCATCTTGCTTCCAGCTCTTCGGGAAGTTAAGAAACATCTGGCGTTGCGCAGTGCTCTTACAGCCTACCGGGAACATCTCTTACCAAGGCCTGTGAAACGCAGTTTGTTGGTGGCCTGAACTGGCCGAAGTAGAACTTCTGCTCTGGGTGTGCTCCACTGGCCTAGAGCTACCTGCCCCAAAGGGCTGCCTTGATTCCAAAGTGAGAGAGTGGCACCAAAGCATCTTGCTTCCAGCTCTTCGGGAAGCTAAGAAACATCTGGCGTTGCCCAGTGCTCTTACAGCCTACCGGGAACATCTCTTACCAAGGCCTGTGATACGCCGTTTCCTGGCAGGCCTGATTTGGCTGAAGTAGAACTTCTGCTCTGGGTGTGCTCCATTGCCCTAGAGCTGCCAGGCCCAAGGTGCTGCCTTCTTTCCAAAGGGGCAGAGAGGCCACAAAGCATCTTGCTTCCAGCTCTCTGGGAAGCTAAGAACCAACTCGCTCTGGCCCGTGCTCTTACAGCCTACCGGGAACATGTCTTTGAAAGGCCTGTGAAACGCAGTTTCCTGGCAGGCCTCATCTGGCTGAAGTAGAACTCCGGCTCTGGGTGTGCTCCATTGCCCTAGAGCTGCCAGGCCCAAAGTGCTGCCCTGTTTCCAAGGGGCAGAGAGGCCCAAAGCATCTTGCTTCCCGGTCTTTGCGAAGCTAAGAAACAACTGGCTCTGCCCAGTGCTCTTACACCTACCGGGAACATCTCTTACCAAGGCCTGTCAAACGCAGTTTCCTGGCAGGCCTGATCTGGCTGAAGTAGAACTTCTGCTCTGGGTGTGCTCCATTGCCCTAGAGCTGCCAGGCCCAAAGGGCTGCCTTGTTTCCAAAGACGGAGAGTGGACCCAAAGCATCTTGCTCCCAGCTCTTCGGGAAGCTAAGAAACAGCTGGCTCTGCCCAGTGCTCTTACAGCCTAAGAGAACATGTCTTTGAAAGGCCTGTGAAACGCAGTTTCTTGGCAGGCCTGACCTGGCTGAAGTAGAACTTCTGTTCTGGTTGTGCTACATAGGCCTAGAGCTACCAGGACCTAAGGGCTGCCTTGTTTCCAAAGGGGGAGAGAGGCCCCAAAGCATCTTGCCTCCAGCACTTTGGGAAGCTAAAAAACAACTGGTTCTGCCCAGTGCTCTCACAGCCTACCGTGAACATCTCTTACCAAGGGCTGTGAAACGCAGTTTCTGGGCAGGACTGATCTGCCTGAAGTAGAACTTCTGCTGTGGGTGTGCTCCATTGGCCTAGAGCTGCCAGGCGCAAACGGCTGCCTTGTGTCCAAAGGGAGAGAGAGGCCCCAAAGCATCTTGCTTCCAGCTCTGTGGGAAGCTAAAGCAACTGGCTCTCCACAGTGCTCTCACAGCCTCCCGGGAACATCTCTTACCAAGGCATGTGAAACGCAGTTTCTTGGCAGGCCTGATCTGGCTGAAGTAGAACTCCTGCTCTGGGCGTGCTACTTTGGCCTAGAGCTGCCAGGCCCAAAGGGCCGCCTTGTTTCCAAAGGGGCTGAGAGTCCCCAAAGTATCTTGCTTCCAAATCTTTGGGAAGCTAAGAAACAACTGGCTCTGCACAGTGCTCTCACAGCCTACCGGCAACGTGACAGAGAAAGGCCTGTGAGACGCAGTTTCTTGGAAGGCCTGATCTGGCTGAGGTAGAACTTCTGCTCTGAGTGTACTCCATTGGCCTAGGGCTGCCAGGCCCAAAGGGCTGCCTTTATTTCCAAAGTGTGAGAGAGGCCCCAAAGCATCTTGCTTCCTGCTCTCTGGGAAGCTAAAACAACTGGCTCTGCACAGTGCTCTCAAAGCCAACCGGGAACGTCACATACAAAGGCCTGTGAAACGCAGCTTCTTGACAGGCCTTATCTGGCTGAGGTAGAACTTGTGCTCTGGGTGTGCTACTTTGGCCTAGAGCTGCCAGGCACAAAGGCTGCTTTGTTTCCAAAGGGGGAGAGAGGCCCCAAATCATGTTGCTTCCAGCTGTTTTTGAAGCTAAGAAACAACTCGCTCTGCCAGGTACTCTTACAGCCTTCCGGGAACACCTCTTACGAAGGCCTGTGAAAAGCAGTTTCTTGGCAGGCCTGATCTGGCTGAGGTCGAACTTCTGCTCTGGGTGCGCTCCATTGCCCTAGAGCTGAAAGGCCAAAAGGGCTGCCTTGTTTCCAAAGGGGGAGAGAGGCCCCAAAGCATCTTGCTTCCACCTCTTGGGAAGCTAAGAAACAACTGGCTGTGCCCAGTGCTCTTATAGCCTAAGAGAACATCTCTTATCAAGGCCTGTGAAACGCACTGTCTAGGCAGGCCTGATCTGGAAGAAGTAGAACTTCTGCTCTGGTTGTGCTCCATTGCCCTAGAGCTGCCAGACCCAACGTGCTGCCTTGTTTCCAAAAGGGCAGAGAGGCCCCAAAGCGTCTTGCTTCCAGCTGTTTGGGAAACAAGGAAACAACTGGCTCTGCACCGTGCTCTCACAGCCTACCGGGAACGTCACATACAAAGGCCTCTGAAACGCAGTTCCTTGGCAGGCCTGATCTGGCTGAAGTAGGACTTCTGCTCTGGGTGTGCTCCATTGGCCTAGAGCTGAAAGGCCCAAAGGGATGCCTTGTTTGCAAAGGGGCAGAGAGGCCCCAAAGCATCTTGCTTCCAGCTCTTTGGGAAGCTAAGAAACAACTGTCTCTGCCCAGTGCTCTAACAGAGTACCGGCAACATCTCTTACCAAAGCCTTTGAAACGCAGTTTCTTGGCAGGCCTTATCTGGCTGAGGTAGAACTTCTGCTCTGGGTGTGCTCGATTGGCCTAGAGCTGAAAGGCCCAAAGGTCGGCCTTGTTGGCAAAGGGGCAGGGAGCCCCCAAAGCATCTTGCTTCCAGCTCTTTGGGAAGCTAAGAAACAACTGGCTCTGCCCAGTGCTCTTACAGCCTAAGAGAAAATCTCTTACCAAGGCCTGTGAAACGCACTTTGTTGGTGGCCTGATCTAGCTGAAGTAGAACTTCTGCTCTGGGTGTGCTCCATTGGCCTAGAGCTGCCTGGCCCAAAGGGCCGCCTTGTTTGCAAAGGGGATGAGAGGCCCCAAAGCATCTTGCTTCCAGCTCTTCGGGAAGCTAAGAAACATCTGGCGTTGCGCAGTGCTCTTACAGCCTACCGGGAACATCTCTTACCAAGGCCTGTGAAACGCAGTTTGTTGGCCTGAACTGGCCGAAGTAGAACTTCAGCTCTGGGTGTGCTCCACTGGCCTAGAGCTACCTGCCCCAAAGGGCTGCCTTGATTCCAAAGTGAGAGAGTGGCACCAAAGCATCTTGCTTCCAGCTCTTCGGGAAGCTAAAGCAACTGGCTCTCCACAGTGCTCTCACAGCCTACCGGGAACATCTCTTACCAAGGCCTGTGAAACGCAGTTTCTTGGCAGGCCTGATCTGGCTGAAGTAGAACTCCTGCTCTGGGCGTGCTACTTTGGCCTAGAGCTGCCAGGCCCAAAGTGCTGCCCTGTTTCCAAGGGGCAGAGAGTCCCAAAGCATCTTGCTTCCCGGTCTTTGCGAAGCTAAGAAACAACTGGCTCTGCCCAGTGCTCTTACACCTACCGGGAACATCTCTTACCAAGGTCTGTCAAACGCTGTTTCTTTGCAGGCCTGATCAGGCTGAAGTAGAACTCCTGCTCTGCGTGTGCTCCATTGGCCTAGAGCTTCCCGACTCAAAAGGCTGCCTTGTTCCCAAACGGGCAGAGGGGTCCCAAGCATCTTGCTTCCAGCTTTTCAGGAAGGTAAGAAACAACTGGCTCTGCCCAGTGCTCTTACAGCCTACCGGGAACATCTCTTACCAAGGCCTGTGAAACGCAGTTTCCTGGCAGGCCTGATCTGGCTGAAGTAGAACTTCTGCTCTGGGTGTGCTCCATTGCCCTAGAGCTGCCAGGCCCAAAGGGCTGCCTTGTTTCCAAAGACGGAGAGTGGACCCAAAGCATCTTGCTCCCAGCTCTTCGGGAAGCTAAGAAACAGCTGGCTCTGCCCAGTGCTCTTACAGCCTAAGAGAACATGTCTTTGAAAGGCCTGTGAAACGCAGTTTCTTGTCAGGCCTGACCTGGCTGAAGTAGAACTTCTGTTCTGGTTGTGCTACATAGGCCTAGAGCTACCAGGACCTAAGGGCTGCCTTGTTTCCAAAGGGGGAGAGAGGCCCCAAAGCATCTTGCCTCCAGCACTTTGGGAAGCTAAAAAACAACTGGTTCTGCCCAGTGCTCTCACAGCCTACCGTGAACATCTCTTACCAAGGGCTGTGAAACGCAGTTTCTGGGCAGGACTGATCTGCCTGAAGTAGAACTTCTGCTGTGGGTGTGCTCCATTGGCCTAGAGCTGCCAGGCCCAAACGGCTGCCTTGTGTCCAAAGGGAGAGAGAGGCCCCAAAGCATCTTGCTTGCAGCTCTGTGGGAAGCTAAAGCAACTGGCTCTCCACAGTGCTCTCACAGCCTCCCGGGAACATCTCTTACCAAGGCCTGTGAAACGCAGTTTCTTGGCAGGCCTGATCTGGCTGAAGTAGAACTCCTGCTCTGGGCGTGCTACTTTGGCCTAGAGCTGCCAGGCCCAAAGGGCCGCCTTGTTTCCAAAGGGGCTGAGAGTCCCCAAAGTATCTTGCTTCCAAATCTTTGGGAAGCTAAGAAACAACTGGCTCTGCACAGTGCTCTCACAGCCTACCGGCAACGTGACAGAGAAAGGCCTGTGAGACGCAGTTTCTTGGAAGGCCTGATCTGGCTGAGGTAGAACTTCTGCTCTGGGTGTACTCCATTGGCCTAGGGCTGCCAGGCACAAAGGCTGCTGTGTTTCCAAAGGGGGAGAGAGGCCCCAAATCATGTTGCTTCCAGCTGTTTTTGAAGCTAAGAAACAACTCGCTCTGCCAGGTACTCTTACAGCCTTCCGGGAACACCTCTTACGAAGGCCTGTGAAAAGCAGTTTCTTGGCAGGCCTGATCTGGCTGAGGTAGAACTTCTGCTCTGGGTGTGCTCCATTGCCCTAGAGCTGAAAGGCCCAAAGGGCTGCCTTGTTTCCAAAGGGGGAGAGAGGCCCCAAAGCATCTTGCTTCCACCTCTTGGGAAGCTAAGAAACAACTAGCTGTGCCCAGTGCTCTTATAGCCTAAGAGAACATCTCTTATCAAGGCCTGTGAAACGCACTGTCTAGGCAGGCCTGATCTGGAAGAAGTAGAACTTCTGCTCTGGTTGTGCTCCATTGCCCTAGAGCTGCCAGACCCAACGTGCTGCCTTGTTTCCAAAGGGGCAGAGAGGCCCCAAAGCGTCTTGCTTCCAGCTGTTTGGGAAACAAGGAAACAACTGGCTCTGCACCGTGCTCTCACAGCCTACCGGGAACGTCACATACAAAGGCCTCTGAAACGCAGTTCCTTGGCAGGCCTGATCTGGCTGAAGTAGGACTTCTGCTCTGGGTGTGCTCCATTGGCCTAGAGCTGAAAGGCCCAAAGGGATGCCTTGTTTGCAAAGGGGCAGAGAGGCCCCAAAGCATCTTGCTTCCAGCTCTTTGGGAAGCTAAGAAACAACGGTCTCTGCCCAGTGCTCTAACAGAGTACCGGCAACATCTCTTACCAAAGCCTTTGAAACGCAGTTTCTTGGCAGGCCTTATCTGGCTGAGGTAGAACTTCTGCTCTGGGTGTGCTCGATTGGCCTAGAGCTGAAAGGCCCAAAGGTCGGCCTTGTTGGCAAAGGGGCAGGGAGCCCCCAAAGCATCTTGCTTCCAGCTCTTTGGGAAGCTAAGAAACAACTGGCTCTGCCCAGTGCTCTTACAGCCTAAGAGAAAATCTCTTACCAAGGCCTGTGAAACGCACTTTGTTGGTGGCCTGATCTAGCTGAAGTAGAACTTCTGCTCTGGGTGTGCTCCATTGGCCTAGAGCTGCCTGGCCCAAAGGGCCGCCTTGTTTGCAAAGGGGATGAGAGGCCCCAAAGCATCTTGCTTCCAGCTCTTCGGGAAGCTAAGAAACATCTGACGTTGCGCAGTGCTCTTACAGCCTACCGGGAACATCTCTTACCAAGGCCTGTGAAACGCAGTTTCCTGGCAGGCCTGATCTGGCTGAAGTAGAACTTCTGCTCTGGGTGTGCTCCATTGCCCTAGAGCTACCAGGCCCAAAGGGCTGCCTTGTTTCCAAAGACGGAGAGTGGACCCAAAGCATCTTGCTCCCAGCTCTTCGGGAAGCTAAGAAACAGCTGGCTCTGCCCAGTGCTCTTACAGCCTAAGAGAACATGTCTTTGAAAGGCCTGTGAAACGCAGTTTCTTGTCAGGCCTGACCTGGCTGAAGTAGAACTTCTGTTCTGGTTGTGCTACATAGGCCTAGAGCTACCAGGACCTAAGGGCTGCCTTGTTTCCAAAGGGGGAGAGAGGCCCCAAAGCATCTTGCCTCCAGCACTTTGGGAAGCTAAAAAACAACTGGTTCTGCCCAGTGCTCTCACAGCCTACCGTGAACATCTCTTACCAAGGGCTGTGAAACGCAGTTTCTGGGCAGGACTGATCTGCCTGAAGTAGAACTTCTGCTGTGGGTGTGCTCCATTGGCCTAGAGCTGCCAGGCCCAAACGGCTGCCTTGTATCCAAAGGGAGAGAGAGGCCCCAAAGCATCTTGCTTCCAGCTCTGTGGGAAGCTAAAGCAACTGGCTCTCCACAGTGCTCTCACAGCCTCCCGGGAACATCTCTTACCAAGGCCTGTGAAACGCAGTTTCTTGGCAGGCCTGATCTGGCTGAAGTAGAACTCCTGCTCTGGGCGTGCTACTTTGGCCTAGAGCTGCCAGGCCCAAAGGGCCGCCTTGTTTCCAAAGGGGCTGAGAGTCCCCAAAGTATCTTGCTTCCAAATCTTTGGGAAGCTAAGAAACAACTGGCTCTGCACAGTGCTCTCACAGCCTACCGGCAACGTGACAGAGAAAGGCCTGTGAGACGCAGTTTCTTGGAAGGCCTGATCTGGCTGAGGTAGAACTTCTGCTCTGAGTGTACTCCATTGGCCTAGGGCTGCCAGGCCCAAAGGGCTGCCTTTATTTCCAAAGTGTGAGAGAGGCCCCAAAGCATCTTGCTTCCTGCTCTCTGGGAAGCTAAAACAACTGGCTCTGCACAGTGCTCTCAAAGCCAACCGGGAACGTCACATACAAAGGCCTGTGAAACGCAGCTTCTTGACAGGCCTTATCTGGCTGAGGTAGAACTTGTGCTCTGGGTGTGCTACTTTGGCCTAGAGCTGCCAGGCACAAAGGCTGCTTTGTTTCCAAAGGGGGAGAGAGGCCCCAAATCATGTTGCTTCCAGCTGTTTTTGAAGCTAAGAAACAACTCGCTCTGCCAGGTACTCTTACAGCCTTCCGGGAACACCTCTTACGAAGGCCTGTGAAAAGCAGTTTCTTGGCAGGCCTGATCTGGCTGAGGTCGAACTTCTGCTCTGGGTGCGCTCCATTGCCCTAGAGCTGAAAGGCCAAAAGGGCTGCCTTGTTTCCAAAGGGGGAGAGAGGCCCCAAAGCATCTTGCTTCCACCTCTTGGGAAGCTAAGAAACAACTGGCTGTGCCCAGTGCTCTTATAGCCTAAGAGAACATCTCTTATCAAGGCCTGTGAAACGCACTGTCTAGGCAGGCCTGATCTGGAAGAAGTAGAACTTCTGCTCTGGTTGTGCTCCATTGCCCTAGAGCTGCCAGACCCAACGTGCTGCCTTGTTTCCAAAGGGGCAGAGAGGCCCCAAAGCGTCTTGCTTCCAGCTGTTTGGGAAACAAGGAAACAACTGGCTCTGCACCGTGCTCTCACAGCCTACCGGGAACGTCACATACAAAGGCCTCTGAAACGCAGTTCCTTGGCAGGCCTGATCTGGCTGAAGTAGGACTTCTGCTCTGGGTGTGCTCCATTGGCCTAGAGCTGAAAGGCCCAAAGGGATGCCTTGTTTGCAAAGGGGCAGAGAGGCCCCAAAGCATCTTGCTTCCAGCTCTTTGGGAAGCTAAGAAACAACTGTCTCTGCCCAGTGCTCTAACAGAGTACCGGCAACATCTCTTACCACAGCCTTTTAAACGCAGTTTCTTGGCAGGCCTTATCTGGCTGAGGTAGAACTTCTGCTCTGGGTGTGCTCGATTGGCCTAGAGCTGAAAGGCCCAAAGGTCGGCCTTGTTGGCAAAGGGGCAGGGAGCCCCCAAAGCATCTTGCTTCCAGCTCTTTGCGAAGCTAAGAAACAACTGGCTCTGCCCAGTGCTCTTACAGCCTAAGAGAAAATCTCTTACCAAGGCCTGTGAAACGCACTTTGTTGGTGGCCTGATCTAGCTGAAGTAGAACTTCTGCTCTGGGTGTGCTCCATTGGCCTAGAGCTGCCTGGCCCAAAGGGCCGCCTTGTTTGCAAAGGGGATGAGAGGCCCCAAAGCATCTTGCTTCCAGCTCTTCGGGAAGCTAAGAAACATCTGGCGTTGCGCAGTGCTCTTACAGCCTACCGGGAACATCTCTTACCAAGGTCTGTGAAACGCAGTTTGTTGGCCTGAACTGGCCGAAGTAGAACTTCAGCTCTGGGTGTGCTCCACTGGCCTAGAGCTACCTGCCCCAAAGGGCTGCCTTGATTCCAAAGTGAGAGAGTGGCACCAAAGCATCTTGCTTCCAGCTCTTCGGGAAGCTAAAGCAACTGGCTCTCCACAGTGCTCTCACAGCCTACCGGGAACATCTCTTACCAAGGCCTGTGAAACGCAGTTTCTTGGCAGGCCTGATCTGGCTGAAGTAGAACTCCTGCTCTGGGCGTGCTACTTTGGCCTAGAGCTGCCAGGCCCAAAGTGCTGCCCTGTTTCCAAGGGGCAGAGAGGCCGAAAGCATCTTGCTTCCCGGTCTTTGCGAAGCTAAGAAACAACTGGCTCTGCCCAGTGCTCTTACACCTACCGGGAACATCTCTTACCAAGGCCTGTCAAACGCTGTTTCTTTGCAGGCCTGATCAGGCTGAAGTAGAACTCCTGCTCTGCGTGTGCTCCATTGGCCTAGAGCTTCCCGACTCAAAAGGCTGCCTTGTTCCCAAACGGGCAGAGGGGTCCCAAGCATCTTGCTTCCAGCTTTTCAGGAAGGTAAGAAACAACTGGCTCTGCCCAGTGCTCTTACAGCCTACCGGGAACATCTCTTACCAAGGCCTGTGAAACGCAGTTTCCTGGCAGGCCTGATCTGGCTGAAGTAGAACTTCTGCTCTGGGTGTGCTCCATTGCCCTAGAGCTGCCAGGCCCAAAGGGCTGCCTTGTTTCCAAAGACGGAGAGTGGACCCAAAGCATCTTGCTCCCAGCTCTTCGGGAAGCTAAGAAACAGCTGGCTCTGCCCAGTGCTCTTACAGCCTATGAGAACATCTCTTTGAAAGGCCTGTGAAACGCAGTTTCTTGGCAGGCCTGACCTGGCTGAAGTAGAACTTCTGTTCTGGTTGTGCTACATAGGCCTAGAGCTACCAGAACCTAAGGGCTGCCTTGTTTCCAAAGGGGGAGAGAGGCCCCAAAGCATCTTGCCTCCAGCACTTTGGGAAGCTAAAAAACAACTGGTTCTGCCCAGTGCTCTCACAGCCTACCGTGAACATCTCTTACCAAGGGCTGTGAAACGCAGTTTCTGGGCAGGAGTGATCTGCCTGAAGTAGAACTTCTGCTGTGGGTGTGCTCCATTGGCCTAGAGCTGCCAGGCCCAAACGGCTGCCTTGTGTCCAAAGGGAGAGAGAGGCCCCAAAGCATCTTGCTTGCAGCTCTGTGGGAAGCTAAAGCAACTGGCTCTCCACAGTGCTCTCACAGCCTCCCGGGAACATCTCTTACCAAGGCCTGTGAAACGCAGTTTCTTGGCAGGCCTGATCTGGCTGAAGTAGAACTCCTGCTCTGGGCGTGCTACTTTGGCCTAGAGCTGCCAGGCCCAAAGGGCCGCCTTGTTTCCAAAGGGGCTGAGAGTCCCCAAAGTATCTTGCTTCCAAATCTTTGGGAAGCTAAGAAACAACTGGCTCTGCACAGTGCTCTCACAGCCTACCGGCAACGTGACAGAGAAAGGCCTGTGAGACGCAGTTTCTTGGAAGGCCTGATCTGGCTGAGGTAGAACTTCTGCTCTGGGTGTACTCCATTGGCCTAGGGCTGCCAGGCACAAAGGCTGCTTTGTTTCCAAAGGGGGAGAGAGGCCCCAAATCATGTTGCTTCCAGCTGTTTTTGAAGCTAAGAAACAACTCGCTCTGCCAGGTACTCTTACAGCCTTCCGGGAACACCTCTTACGAAGGCCTGTGAAAAGCAGTTTCTTGGCAGGCCTGATCTGGCTGAGGTAGAACTTCTGCTCTGGGTGTGCTCCATTGCCCTAGAGCTGAAAGGCCCAAAGGGCTGCCTTGTTTCCAAAGGGGGAGAGAGGCCCCAAAGCATCTTGCTTCCACCTCTTGGGAAGCTAAGAAACAACTAGCTGTGCCCAGTGCTCTTATAGCCTAAGAGAACATCTCTTATCAAGGCCTGTGAAACGCACTGTCTAGGCAGGCCTGATCTGGAAGAAGTAGAACTTCTGCTCTGGTTGTGCTCCATTGCCCTAGAGCTGCCAGACCCAACGTGCTGCCTTGTTTCCAAAGGGGCAGAGAGGCCCCAAAGCGTCTTGCTTCCAGCTGTTTGGGAAACAAGGAAACAACTGGCTCTGCACCGTGCTCTCACAGCCTACCGGGAACGTCACATACAAAGGCCTCTGAAACGCAGTTCCTTGGCAGGCCTGATCTGGCTGAAGTAGGACTTCTGCTCTGGGTGTGCTCCATTGGCCTAGAGCTGAAAGGCCCAAAGGGATGCCTTGTTTGCAAAGGGGCAGAGAGGCCCCAAAGCATCTTGCTTCCAGCTCTTTGGGAAGCTAAGAAACAACTGTCTCTGCCCAGTGCTCTAACAGAGTACCGGCAACATCTCTTACCAAAGCCTTTGAAACGCAGTTTCTTGGCAGGCCTTATCTGGCTGAGGTAGAACTTCTGCTCTGGGTGTGCTCGATTGGCCTAGAGCTGAAAGGCCCAAAGGTCGGCCTTGTTGGCAAAGGGGCAGGGAGCCCCCAAAGCATCTTGCTTCCAGCTCTTTGGGAAGCTAAGAAACAACTGGCTCTGCCCAGTGCTCTTACAGCCTAAGAGAAAATCTCTTACCAAGGCCTGTGAAACGCACTTTGTTGGTGGCCTGATCTAGCTGAAGTAGAACTTCTGCTCTGGGTGTGCTCCATTGGCCTAGAGCTGCCTGGCCCAAAGGGCCGCCTTGTTTGCAAAGGGGATGAGAGGCCCCAAAGCATCTTGCTTCCAGCTCTTCGGGAAGTTAAGAAACATCTGGCGTTGCCCAGTGCTCTTACAGCCTACCGGGAACATCTCTTACCAAGGCCTGTGAAACGCAGTTTGTTGGTGGCCTGAACTGGCCGAAGTAGAACTTCTGCGCTGGGTGTGCTCCACTGGCCTAGAGCTACCTGCCCCAAAGGGCTGCCTTGATTCCAAAGTGAGAGAGTGGCACCAAAGCATCTTGCTTCCAGCTCTTCGGGAAGCTAAGAAACATCTGGCGTTGCCCAGTGCTCTTACAGCCTACCGGGAACATCTCTTACCAAGGCCTGTTAAACGCCGTTTCCTGGCAGGCCTGATTTGGCTGAAGTAGAACTTCTGCTCTGGGTGTGCTCCATTGCCCTAGAGCTGCCAGGCCCAAGGTGCTGCCTTCTTTCCAAAGGGGCAGAGAGGCCACAAAGCATCTTGCTTCCAGCTCTCTGGGAAGCTAAGAACCAACTCGCTCTGGCCCGTGCTCTTACAGCCTACCGGGAACATGTCTTTGAAAGGCCTGTGAAACGCAGTTTCTTGGCAGCCATGATCTGGCTGAAGTAGAACTCCGGCTCTGGGTGTGCTCCATTGCCCTAGAGCTGCCAGGCCCAAAGTGCTGCCCTGTTTCCAAGGGGCAGAGAGGCCCAAAGCATCTTGCTTCCCGGTCTTTGCGAAGCTAAGAAACAACTGGCTCTGCCCAGTGCTCTTACACCTACCGGGAACATCTCTTACCAAGGCCTGTCAAACGCTGTTTCTTTGCAGGCCTGATCAGGCTGAAGTAGAACTCCTGCTCTGCGTGTGCTCCATTGGCCTAGAGCTTCCCGACCCAAAAGGCTGCCTTGTTCCCAAACGGGCAGAGGGGTCCCAAGCATCTTGCTTCCAGCTTTTCAGGAAGGTAAGAAACAACTGGCTCTGCCCAGTGCTCTTACAGCCTACCGGGAACATCTCTTACCAAGGCCTGTGAAACGCAGTTTCCTGGCAGGCCTGATCTGGCTGAAGTAGAACTTCTGCTCTGGGTGTGCTCCATTGCCCTAGAGCTGCCAGGCCCAAAGGGCTGCCTTGTTTCCAAAGACGGAGAGTGGACCCAAAGCATCTTGCTCCCAGCTCTTCGGGAAGCTAAGAAACAGCTGGCTCTGCCCAGTGCTCTTACAGCCTAAGAGAACATGTCTTTGAAAGGCCTGTGAAACGCAGTTTCTTGGCAGGCCTGACCTGGCTGAAGTAGAACTTCTGTTCTGGTTGTGCTACATAGGCCTAGAGCTACCAGGACCTAAGGGCTGCCTTGTTTCCAAAGGGGGAGAGAGGCCCCAAAGCATCTTGCCTCCAGCACTTTGGGAAGCTAAAAAACAACTGGTTCTGCCCAGTGCTCTCACAGCCTACCGTGAACATCTCTTACCAAGGGCTGTGAAACGCAGTTTCTGGGCAGGAGTGATCTGCCTGAAGTAGAACTTCTGCTGTGGGTGTGCTCCATTGGCCTAGAGCTGCCAGGCCCAAACGGCTGCCTTGTGTCCAAAGGGAGAGAGAGGCCCCAAAGCATCTTGCTTGCAGCTCTGTGGGAAGCTAAAGCAACTGGCTCTCCACAGTGCTCTCACAGCCTCCCGGGAACATCTCTTACCAAGGCCTGTGAAACGCAGTTTCTTGGCAGGCCTGATCTGGCTGAAGTAGAACTCCTGCTCTGGGCGTGCTACTTTGGCCTAGAGCTGCCAGGCCCAAAGGGCCGCCTTGTTTCCAAAGGGGCTGAGAGTCCCCAAAGTATCTTGCTTCCAAATCTTTGGGAATCTAAGAAACAACTGGCTCTGCACAGTGCTCTCACAGCCTACCGGCAACGTGACAGAGAAAGGCCTGTGAGACGCAGTTTCTTGGAAGGCCTGATCTGGCTGAGGTAGAACTTCTGCTCTGGGTGTACTCCATTGGCCTAGGGCTGCCAGGCACAAAGGCTGCTTTGTTTCCAAAGGGGGAGAGAGGCCCCAAATCATGTTGCTTCCAGCTGTTTTTGAAGCTAAGAAACAACTCGCTCTGCCAGGTACTCTTACAGCCTTCCGGGAACACCTCTTACGAAGGCCTGTGAAAAGCAGTTTCTTGGCAGGCCTGATCTGGCTGAGGTAGAACTTCTGCTCTGGGTGTGCTCCATTGCCCTAGAGCTGAAAGGCCCAAAGGGCTGCCTTGTTTCCAAAGGGGGAGAGAGGCCCCAAAGCATCTTGCTTCCACCTCTTGGGAAGCTAAGAAACAACTAGCTGTGCCCAGTGCTCTTATAGCCTAAGAGAACATCTCTTATCAAGGCCTGTGAAACGCACTGTCTAGGCAGGCCTGATCTGGAAGAAGTAGAACTTCTGCTCTGGTTGTGCTCCATTGCCCTAGAGCTGCCAGACCCAACGTGCTGCCTTGTTTCCAAAGGGGCAGAGAGGCCCCAAAGCGTCTTGCTTCCAGCTGTTTGGGAAACAAGGAAACAACTGGCTCTGCACCGTGCTCTCACAGCCTACCGGGAACGTCACATACAAAGGCCTCTGAAACGCAGTTCCTTGGCAGGCCTGATCTGGCTGAAGTAGGACTTCTGCTCTGGGTGTGCTCGATTGGCCTAGAGCTGAAAGGCCCAAAGGTCGGCCTTGTTGGCAAAGGGGCAGGGAGCCCCCAAAGCATCTTGCTTCCAGCTCTTCGGGAAGCTAAGAAACATCTGGCGTTGCGCAGTGCCCTTACAGCCTACCGGGAACATCTCTTACCAAGGCCTGTGAAACGCAGTTTGTTGGTGGCCTGAACTGGCCGAAGTAGAACTTCTGCTCTGGGTGTGCTCCATTGGCCTAGAGCTGCCTGGCCCAAAGGGCCGCCTTGTTTGCAAAGGGGATGAGAGGCCCCAAAGCATCTTGCTTCCAGCTCTTCGGGAAGCTAAGAAACATCTGGCGTTGCCCAGTGCTCTTACAGCCTACCGGGAACATCTCTTACCAAGGCCTGTGAAACGCAGTTTGTTGGTGGCCTGAACTGGCCGAAGTAGAACTTCTGCTCTGGGTGTGCTCCACTGGCCTAGAGCTACCTGCCCCAAAGGGCTGCCTTGATTTCAAAGTGAGAGAGTGGCACCAAAGCATCTTGCTTCCAGCTCTTCGGGAAGCTAAGAAACATCTGGCGTTGCCCAGTGCTCTTACAGCCTACCGGGAACATCTCTTACCAAGGCCTGTGAAACGCCGTTTCCTGGCAGGCCTGATTTGGCTGAAGTAGAACTTCTGCTCTGGGTGTGCTCCATTGCCCTAGAGCTGCCAGGCCCAAGGTGCTGCCTTCTTTCCAAAGGGGCAGTGAGGCCACAAAGCATCTTGCTTCCAGCTCTCTGGGAAGCTAAGAACCAACTCGCTCTGGCCCGTGCTCTTACAGCCTACCGGGAACATGTCTTTGAAAGGCCTGTGAAACGCAGTTTCTTGGCAGCCATGATCTGGCTGAAGTAGAACTCCGGCTCTGGGTGTGCTCCATTGCCCTAGAGCTGCCAGGCCCAAAGTGCTGCCGTGTTTCCAAGGGGCAGAGAGGCCCAAAGCATCTTGCTTCCCGGTCTTTGCGAAGCTAAGAAACAACTGGCTCTGCCCAGTGCTCTTACACCTACCGGGAACATCTCTTACCAAGGCCTGTCAAACGCTGTTTCTTTGCAGGCCTGATCAGGCTGAAGTAGAACTCCTGCTCTGCGTGTGCTCCATTGGCCTAGAGCTTCCCGACCCAAAAGGCTGCCTTGTTCCCAAACGGGCAGAGGGGTCCCAAGCATCTTGCTTCCAGCTTTTCAGGAAGGTAAGAAACAACTGGCTCTGCCCAGTGCTCTTACAGCCTACCGGGAACATCTCTTACCAAGGCCTGTGAAACGCAGTTTCCTGGCAGGCCTGATCTGGCTGAAGTAGAACTTCTGCTCTGGGTGTGCTCCATTGCCCTAGAGCTGCCAGGCCCAAAGGGCTGCCTTGTTTCCAAAGACGGAGAGTGGACCCAAAGCATCTTGCTCCCAGCTCTTCGGGAAGCTAAGAAACAGCTGGCTCTGCCCAGTGCTCTTACAGCCTAAGAGAACATGTCTTTGAAAGGCCTGTGAAACGCAGTTTCTTGGCAGGCCTGACCTGGCTGAAGTAGAACTTCTGTTCTGGTTGTGCTACATAGGCCTAGAGCTACCAGGACCTAAGGGCTGCCTTGTTTCCAAAGGGGGAGAGAGGCCCCAAAGCATCTTGCCTCCAGCACTTTGGGAAGCTAAAAAACAACTGGTTCTGCCCAGTGCTCTCACAGCCTACCGTGAACATCTCTTACCAAGGGCTGTGAAACGCAGTTTCTGGGCAGGAGTGATCTGCCTGAAGTAGAACTTCTGCTGTGGGTGTGCTCCATTGGCCTAGAGCTGCCAGGCCCAAACGGCTGCCTTGTGTCCAAAGGGAGAGAGAGGCCCCAAAGCATCTTGCTTGCAGCTCTGTGGGAAGCTAAAGCAACTGGCTCTCCACAGTGCTCTCACAGCCTCCCGGGAACATCTCTTACCAAGGCCTGTGAAACGCAGTTTCTTGGCAGGCCTGATCTGGCTGAAGTAGAACTCCTGCTCTGGGCGTGCTACTTTGGCCTAGAGCTGCCAGGCCCAAAGGGCCGCCTTGTTTCCAAAGGGGCTGAGAGTCCCCAAAGTATCTTGCTTCCAAATCTTTGGGAAGCTAAGAAACAACTGGCTCTGCACAGTGCTCTCACAGCCTACCGGCAACGTGACAGAGAAAGGCCTGTGAGACGCAGTTTCTTGGAAGGCCTGATCTGGCTGAGGTAGAACTTCTGCTCTGGGTGTACTCCATTGGCCTAGGGCTGCCAGGCACAAAGGCTGCTTTGTTTCCAAAGGGGGAGAGAGGCCCCAAATCATGTTGCTTCCAGCTGTTTTTGAAGCTAAGAAACAACTCGCTCTGCCAGGTACTCTTACAGCCTTCCGGGAACACCTCTTACGAAGGCCTGTGAAAAGCAGTTTCTTGGCAGGCCTGATCTGGCTGAGGTAGAACTTCTGCTCTGGGTGTGCTCCATTGCCCTAGAGCTGAAAGGCCCAAAGGGCTGCCTTGTTTCCAAAGGGGGAGAGAGGCCCCAAAGCATCTTGCTTCCACCTCTTGGGAAGCTAAGAAACAACTAGCTGTGCCCAGTGCTCTTATAGCCTAAGAGAACATCTCTTATCAAGGCCTGTGAAACGCACTGTCTAGGCAGGCCTGATCTGGAAGAAGTAGAACTTCTGCTCTGGTTGTGCTCCATTGCCCTAGAGCTGCCAGACCCAACGTGCTGCCTTGTTTCCAAAGGGGCAGAGAGGCCCCAAAGCGTCTTGCTTCCAGCTGTTTGGGAAACAAGGAAACAACTGGCTCTGCACCGTGCTCTCACAGCCTACCGGGAACGTCACATACAAAGGCCTCTGAAACGCAGTTCCTTGGCAGGCCTGATCTGGCTGAAGTAGGACTTCTGCTCTGGGTGTGCTCCATTGGCCTAGAGCTGAAAGGCCCAAAGGGATGCCTTGTTTGCAAAGGGGCAGAGAGGCCCCAAAGCATCTTGCTTCCAGCTCTTTGGGAAGCTAAGAAACAACTGTCTCTGCCCAGTGCTCTAACAGAGTACCGGCAACATCTCTTACCAAAGCCTTTGAAACGCAGTTTCTTGGCAGGCCTTATCTGGCTGAGGTAGAACTTCTGCTCTGGGTGTGCTCGATTGGCCTAGAGCTGAAAGGCCCAAAGGTCGGCCTTGTTGGCAAAGGGGCAGGGAGCCCCCAAAGCATCTTGCTTCCAGCTCTTCGGGAAGCTAAGAAACATCTGGCGTTGCGCAGTGCCCTTACAGCCTACCGGGAACATCTCTTACCAAGGCCTGTGAAACGCAGTTTGTTGGTGGCCTGAACTGGCCGAAGTAGAACTTCTGCTCTGGGTGTGCTCCATTGGCCTAGAGCTGCCTGGCCCAAAGGGCCGCCTTGTTTGCAAAGGGGATGAGAGGCCCCAAAGCATCTTGCTTCCAGCTCTTCGGGAAGCTAAGAAACATCTGGCATTGCCCAGTGCTCTTACAGCCTACCGGGAACATCTCTTACCAAGGCCTGTGAAACGCAGTTTGTTGGTGGCCTGAAGTGGCCGAAGTAGAACTTCTGCTCTGGGTGTGCTCCACTGGCCTAGAGCTACCTGCCCCAAAGGGCTGCCTTGATTTCAAAGTGAGAGAGTGGCACCAAAGCATCTTGCTTCCAGCTCTTCGGGAAGCTAAGAAACATCTGGCGTTGCCCAGTGCTCTTACAGCCTACCGGGAACATCTCTTACCAAGGCCTGTGAAACGCCGTTTCCTGGCAGGCCTGATTTGGCTGAAGTAGAACTTCTGCTCTGGGTGTGCTCCATTGCCCTAGAGCTGCCAGGCCCAAGGTGCTGCCTTCTTTCCAAAGGGGCAGAGAGGCCACAAAGCATCTTGCTTCCAGCTCTCTGGGAAGCTAAGAACCAACTCGCTCTGGCCCGTGCTCTTACAGCCTACCGGGAACATGTCTTTGAAAGGCCTGTGAAACGCAGTTTCTTGGCAGCCATGATCTGGCTGAAGTAGAACTCCGGCTCTGGGTGTGCTCCATTGCCCTAGAGCTGCCAGGCCCAAAGTGCTGCCCTGTTTCCAAGGGGCAGAGAGGCCCAAAGCATCTTGCTTCACGGTCTTTGCGAAGCTAAGAAACAACTGGCTCTGCCCAGTGCTCTTACACCTACCGGGAACATCTCTTACCAAGGCCTGTCAAACGCTGTTTCTTTGCAGGCCTGATCAGGCTGAAGTAGAACTCCTGCTCTGCGTGTGCTCCATTGGCCTAGAGCTTCCCGACCCAAAAGGCTGCCTTGTTCCCAAACGGGCAGAGGGGTCCCAAGCATCTTGCTTCCAGCTTTTCAGGAAGGTAAGAAACAACTGGCTCTGCCCAGTGCTCTTACAGCCTACCGGGAACATCTCTTACCAAGGCCTGTGAAACGCAGTTTCCTGGCAGGCCTGATCTGGCTGAAGTAGAACTTCTGCTCTGGGTGTGCTCCATTGCCCTAGAGCTGCCAGGCCCAAAGGGCTGCCTTGTTTCCAAAGACGGAGAGTGGACCCAAAGCATCTTGCTCCCAGCTCTTCGGGAAGCTAAGAAACAGCTGGCTCTGCCCAGTGCTCTTACAGCCTAAGAGAACATGTCTTTGAAAGGCCTGTGAAACGCAGTTTCTTGGCAGGCCTGACCTGGCTGAAGTAGAACTTCTGTTCTGGTTGTGCTACATAGGCCTAGAGCTACCAGGACCTAAGGGCTGCCTTGTTTCCAAAGGGGGAGAGAGGCCCCAAAGCATCTTGCCTCCAGCACTTTGGGAAGCTAAAAAACAACTGGTTCTGCCCAGTGCTCTCACAGCCTACCGTGAACATCTCTTACCAAGGGCTGTGAAACGCAGTTTCTGGGCAGGAGTGATCTGCCTGAAGTAGAACTTCTGCTGTGGGTGTGCTCCATTGGCCTAGAGCTGCCAGGCCCAAACGGCTGCCTTGTGTCCAAAGGGAGAGAGAGGCCCCAAAGCATCTTGCTTGCAGCTCTGTGGGAAGCTAAAGCAACTGGCTCTCCACAGTGCTCTCACAGCCTCCCGGGAACATCTCTTACCAAGGCCTGTGAAACGCAGTTTCTTGGCAGGCCTGATCTGGCTGAAGTAGAACTCCTGCTCTGGGCGTGCTACTTTGGCCTAGAGCTGCCAGGCCCAAAGGGCCGCCTTGTTTCCAAAGGGGCTGAGAGTCCCCAAAGTATCTTGCTTCCAAATCTTTGGGAAGCTAAGAAACAACTGGCTCTGCACAGTGCTCTCACAGCCTACCGGCAACGTGACAGAGAAAGGCCTGTGAGACGCAGTTTCTTGGAAGGCCTGATCTGGCTGAGGTAGAACTTCTGCTCTGGGTGTACTCCATTGGCCTAGGGCTGCCAGGCACAAAGGCTGCTTTGTTTCCAAAGGGGGAGAGAGGCCCCAAATCATGTTGCTTCCAGCTGTTTTTGAAGCTAAGAAACAACTCGCTCTGCCAGGTACTCTTACAGCCTTCCGGGAACACCTCTTACGAAGGCCTGTGAAAAGCAGTTTCTTGGCAGGCCTGATCTGGCTGAGGTAGAACTTCTGCTCTGGGTGTGCTCCATTGCCCTAGAGCTGAAAGGCCCAAAGGGCTGCCTTGTTTCCAAAGGGGGAGAGAGGCCCCAAAGCATCTTGCTTCCACCTCTTGGGAAGCTAAGAAACAACTAGCTGTGCCCAGTGCTCTTATAGCCTAAGAGAACATCTCTTATCAAGGCCTGTGAAACGCACTGTCTAGGCAGGCCTGATCTGGAAGAAGTAGAACTTCTGCTCTGGTTGTGCTCCATTGCCCTAGAGCTGCCAGACCCAACGTGCTGCCTTGTTTCCAAAGGGGCAGAGAGGCCCCAAAGCGTCTTGCTTCCAGCTGTTTGGGAAACAAGGAAACAACTGGCTCTGCACCGTGCTCTCACAGCCTACCGGGAACGTCACATACAAAGGCCTCTGAAACGCAGTTCCTTGGCAGGCCTGATCTGGCTGAAGTAGGACTTCTGCTCTGGGTGTGCTCCATTGGCCTAGAGCTGAAAGGCCCAAAGGGATGCCTTGTTTGCAAAGGGGCAGAGAGGCCCCAAAGCATCTTGCTTCCAGCTCTTTGGGAAGCTAAGAAACAACTGTCTCTGCCCAGTGCTCTAACAGAGTACCGGCAACATCTCTTACCAAAGCCTTTGAAACGCAGTTTCTTGGCAGGCCTTATCTGGCTGAGGTAGAACTTCTGCTCTGGGTGTGCTCGATTGGCCTAGAGCTGAAAGGCCCAAAGGTCGGCCTTGTTGGCAAAGGGGCAGGGAGCCCCCAAAGCATCTTGCTTCCAGCTCTTCGGGAAGCTAAGAAACATCTGGCGTTGCGCAGTGCCCTTACAGCCTACCGGGAACATCTCTTACCAAGGCCTGTGAAACGCAGTTTGTTGGTGGCCTGAACTGGCCGAAGTAGAACTTCTGCTCTGGGTGTGCTCCATTGGCCTAGAGCTGCCTGGCCCAAAGGGCCGCCTTGTTTGCAAAGGGGATGAGAGGCCCCAAAGCATCTTGCTTCCAGCTCTTCGGGAAGCTAAGAAACATCTGGCATTGCCCAGTGCTCTTACAGCCTACCGGGAACATCTCTTACCAAGGCCTGTGAAACGCAGTTTGTTGGTGGCCTGAACTGGCCGAAGTAGAACTTCTGCTCTGGGTGTGCTCCACTGGCCTAGAGCTACCTGCCCCAAAGGGCTGCCTTGATTTCAAAGTGAGAGAGTGGCACCAAAGCATCTTGCTTCCAGCTCTTCGGGAAGCTAAGAAACATCTGGCGTTGCCCAGTGCTCTTACAGCCTACCGGGAACATCTCTTACCAAGGCCTGTGAAACGCCGTTTCCTGGCAGGCCTGATTTGGCTGAAGTAGAACTTCTGCTCTGGGTGTGCTCCATTGCCCTAGAGCTGCCAGGCCCAAGGTGCTGCCTTCTTTCCAAAGGGGCAGAGAGGCCACAAAGCATCTTGCTTCCAGCTCTCTGGGAAGCTAAGAACCAACTCGCTCTGGCCCGTGCTCTTACAGCCTACCGGGAACATGTCTTTGAAAGGCCTGTGAAACGCAGTTTCTTGGCAGCCATGATCTGGCTGAAGTAGAACTCCGGCTCTGGGTGTGCTCCATTGCCCTAGAGCTGCCAGGCCCAAAGTGCTGCCCTGTTTCCAAGGGGCAGAGAGGCCCAAAGCATCTTGCTTCACGGTCTTTGCGAAGCTAAGAAACAACTGGCTCTGCCCAGTGCTCTTACACCTACCGGGAACATCTCTTACCAAGGCCTGTCAAACGCTGTTTCTTTGCAGGCCTGATCAGGCTGAAGTAGAACTCCTGCTCTGCGTGTGCTCCATTGGCCTAGAGCTTCCCGACCCAAAAGGCTGCCTTGTTCCCAAACGGGCAGAGGGGTCCCAAGCATCTTGCTTCCAGCTTTTCAGGAAGGTAAGAAACAACTGACTCTGCCCAGTGCTCTTACAGCCTACCGGGAACATCTCTTACCAAGGCCTGTGAAACGCAGTTTCCTGGCAGGCCTGATCTGGCTGAAGTAGAACTTCTGCTCTGGGTGTGCTCCATTGCCCTAGAGCTGCCAGGCCCAAAGGGCTGCCTTGTTTCCAAAGACGGAGAGTGGACCCAAAGCATCTTGCTCCCAGCTCTTCGGGAAGCTAAGAAACAGCTGGCTCTGCCCAGTGCTCTTACAGCCTAAGAGAACATGTCTTTGAAAGGCCTGTGAAACGCAGTTTCTTGGCAGGCCTGACCTGGCTGAAGTAGAACTTCTGTTCTGGTTGTGCTACATAGGCCTAGAGCTACCAGGACCTAAGGGCTGCCTTGTTTCCAAAGGGTGAGAGAGGCCCCAAAGCATCTTGCCTCCAGCACTTTGGGAAGCTAAAAAACAACTGGTTCTGCCCAGTGCTCTCACAGCCTACCGTGAACATCTCTTACCAAGGGCTGTGAAACGCAGTTTCTGGGCAGGAGTGATCTGCCTGAAGTAGAACTTCTGCTGTGGGTGTGCTCCATTGGCCTAGAGCTGCCAGGCCCAAACGGCTGCCTTGTGTCCAAAGGGAGAGAGAGGCCCCAAAGCATCTGGCTTGCAGCTCTGTGGGAAGCTAAAGCAACTGGCTCTCCACAGTGCTCTCACAGCCTCCCGGGAACATCTCTTACCAAGGCCTGTGAAACGCAGTTTCTTGGCAGGCCTTATCTGGCTGAAGTAGAACTCCTGCTCTGGGCGTGCTACTTTGGCCTAGAGCTGCCAGGCCCAAAGGGCCGCCTTGTTTCCAAAGGGGCTGAGAGTCCCCAAAGTATCTTGCTTCCAAATCTTTGGGAAGCTAAGAAACAACTGGCTCTGCACAGTGCTCTCACAGCCTACCGGCAACGTGACAGAGAAAGGCCTGTGAGACGCAGTTTCTTGGAAGGCCTGATCTGGCTGAGGTAGAACTTCTGCTCTGGGTGTACTCCATTGGCCTAGGGCTGCCAGGCACAAAGGCTGCTTTGTTTCCAAAGGGGGAGAGAGGCCCCAAATCATGTTGCTTCCAGCTGTTTTTGAAGCTAAGAAACAACTCGCTCTGCCAGGTACTCTTACAGCCTTCCGGGAACACCTCTTACGAAGGCCTGTGAAAAGCAGTTTCTTGGCAGGCCTGATCTGGCTGAGGTAGAACTTCTGCTCTGGGTGTGCTCCATTGCCCTAGAGCTGAAAGGCCCAAAGGGCTGCCTTGTTTCCAAAGGGGGAGAGAGGCCCCAAAGCATCTTGCTTCCACCTCTTGGGAAGCTAAGAAACAACTAGCTGTGCCCAGTGCTCTTATAGCCTAAGAGAACATCTCTTATCAAGGCCTGTGAAACGCACTGTCTAGGCAGGCCTGATCTGGAAGAAGTAGAACTTCTGCTCTGGTTGTGCTCCATTGCCCTAGAGCTGCCAGACCCAACGTGCTGCCTTGTTTCCAAAGGGGCAGAGAGGCCCCAAAGCGTCTTGCTTCCAGCTGTTTGGGAAACAAGGAAACAACTGGCTCTGCACCGTGCTCTCACAGCCTACCGGGAACGTCACATACAAAGGCCTCTGAAACGCAGTTCCTTGGCAGGCCTGATCTGGCTGAAGTAGGACTTCTGCTCTGGGTGTGCTCCATTGGCCTAGAGCTGAAAGGCCCAAAGGGATGCCTTGTTTGCAAAGGGGCAGAGAGGCCCCAAAGCATCTTGCTTCCAGCTCTTTGGGAAGCTAAGAAACAACTGTCTCTGCCCAGTGCTCTAACAGAGTACCGGCAACATCTCTTACCAAAGCCTTTGAAACGCAGTTTCTTGGCAGGCCTTATCTGGCTGAGGTAGAACTTCTGCTCTGGGTGTGCTCGATTGGCCTAGAGCTGAAAGGCCCAAAGGTCGGCCTTGTTGGCAAAGGGGCAGGGAGCCCCCAAAGCATCTTGCTTCCAGCTCTTCGGGAAGCTAAGAAACATCTGGCGTTGCGCAGTGCCCTTACAGCCTACCGGGAACATCTCTTACCAAGGCCTGTGAAACGCAGTTTGTTGGTGGCCTGAACTGGCCGAAGTAGAACTTCTGCTCTGGGTGTGCTCCATTGGCCTAGAGCTGCCTGGCCCAAAGGGCCGCCTTGTTTGCAAAGGGGATGAGAGGCCCCAAAGCATCTTGCTTCCAGCTCTTCGGGAAGCTAAGAAACATCTGGCGTTGCCCAGTGCTCTTACAGCCTACCGGGAACATCTCTTACCAAGGCCTGTGAAACGCAGTTTGTTGGTGGCCTGAACTGGCCGAAGTAGAACTTCTGCTCTGGGTGTGCTCCACTGGCCTAGAGCTACCTGCCCCAAAGGGCTGCCTTGATTTCAAAGTGAGAGAGTGGCACCAAAGCATCTTGCTTCCAGCTCTTCGGGAAGCTAAGAAACATCTGGCGTTGCCCAGTGCTCTTACAGCCTACCGGGAACATCTCTTACCAAGGCCTGTGAAACGCCGTTTCCTGGCAGGCCTGATTTGGCTGAAGTAGAACTTCTGCTCTGGGTGTGCTCCATTGCCCTAGAGCTGCCAGGCCCAAGGTGCTGCCTTCTTTCCAAAGGGGCAGAGAGGCCACAAAGCATCTTGCTTCCAGCTCTCTGGGAAGCTAAGAACCAACTCGCTCTGGCCCGTGCTCTTACAGCCTACCGGGAACATGTCTTTGAAAGGCCTGTGAAACGCAGTTTCTTGGCAGCCATGATCTGGCTGAAGTAGAACTCCGGCTCTGGGTGTGCTCCATTGCCCTAGAGCTGCCAGGCCCAAAGTGCTGCCCTGTTTCCAAGGGGCAGAGAGGCCCAAAGCATCTTGCTTCCCGGTCTTTGCGAAGCTAAGAAACAACTGGCTCTGCCCAGTGCTCTTACACCTACCGGGAACATCTCTTACCAAGGCCTGTCAAACGCTGTTTCTTTGCAGGCCTGATCAGGCTGAAGTAGAACTCCTGCTCTGCGTGTGCTCCATTGGCCTAGAGCTTCCTGACCCAAAAGGCTGCCTTGTTCCCAAACGGGCAGAGGGGTCCCAAGCATCTTGCTTCCAGCTTTTCAGGAAGGTAAGAAACAACTGACTCTGCCCAGTGCTCTTACAGCCTACCGGGAACATCTCTTACCAAGGCCTGTGAAACGCAGTTTCCTGGCAGGCCTGATCTGGCTGAAGTAGAACTTCTGCTCTGGGTGTGCTCCATTGCCCTAGAGCTGCCAGGCCCAAAGGGCTGCCTTGTTTCCAAAGACGGAGAGTGGACCCAAAGCATCTTGCTCCCAGCTCTTCGGGAAGCCAAGAAACAGCTGGCTCTGCCCAGTGCTCTTACAGCCTAAGAGAACATGTCTTTGAAAGGCCTGTGAAACGCAGTTTCTTGGCAGGCCTGACCTGGCTGAAGTAGAACTTCTGTTCTGGTTGTGCTACATAGGCCTAGAGCTACCAGGACCTAAGGGCTGCCTTGTTTCCAAAGGGGGAGAGAGGCCCCAAAGCATCTTGCCTCCAGCACTTTGGGAAGCTAAAAAACAACTGGTTCTGCCCAGTGCTCTCACAGCCTACCGTGAACATCTCTTACCAAGGGCTGTGAAACGCAGTTTCTGGGCAGGACTGATCTGCCTGAAGTAGAACTTCTGCTGTGGGTGTGCTCCATTGGCCTAGAGCTGCCAGGCCCAAACGGCTGCCTTGTGTCCAAAGGGAGAGAGAGGCCCCAAAGCATCTGGCTTCCAGCTCTGTGGGAAGCTAAAGCAACTGGCTCTCCACAGTGCTCTCACAGCCTACCGGGAACATCTCTTACCAAGGCCTGTGAAACGCAGTTTCTTGGCAGGCCTGATCTGGCTGAAGTAGAACTCCTGCTCTGGGCGTGCTACTTTGGCCTAGAGCTGCCAGGCCCAAAGGGCCGCCTTGTTTCCAAAGGGGCTGAGAGTCCCCAAAGTATCTTGCTTCCAAATCTTTGGGAAGCTAAGAAACAACTGGCTCTGCACAGTGCTCTCACAGCCTACCGGCAACGTGACAGAGAAAGGCCTGTGAGACGCAGTTTCTTGGAAGGCCTGATCTGGCTGAGGTAGAACTTCTGCTCTGGGTGTACTCCATTGGCCTAGGGCTGCCAGGCCCCAAGGGCTGCCTTTATTTCCAAAGTGTGAGAGAGGCCCCAAAGCATCTTGCTTCCTGCTCTCTGGGAAGCTAAAACAACTGGCTCTGCACAGTGCTCTCAAAGCCAACCGGGAACGTCACATACAAAGGCCTGTGAAACGCAGCTTCTTGACAGGCCTTATCTGGCTGAGGTAGAACTTGTGCTCTGGGTGTGCTACTTTGGCCTAGAGCTGCCAGGCACAAAGGCTGCTTTGTTTCCAAAGGGGGAGAGAGGCCCCAAATCATGTTGCTTCCAGCTGTTTTTGAAGCTAAGAAACAACTCGCTCTGCCAGGTACTCTTACAGCCTTCCGGGAACACCTCTTACGAAGGCCTGTGAAAAGCAGTTTCTTGGCAGGCCTGATCTGGCTGAGGTAGAACTTTTGCTCTGGGTGTGCTCCATTGGCCTAGAGCTGAAAGGCCCAAAGGTCAGCCTTGTTGGCAAAGGGGCAGGGAGCCCCCAAAGCATCTTGCTTCCAGCTCTTTGGGAAGCTAAGAAACAACTGGCTCTGCCCAGTGCTCTTACAGCCTAAGAGAAAATCTCTTACCAAGGCCTGTGAAACGCACTTTGTTGGTGGCCTGATCTAGCTGAAGTAGAACTTCTGCTCTGGGTGTGCTCCATTGGCCTAGAGCTGCCTGGCCCCAAGGGCCGCCTTGTTTGCCAAGGGGCAGAGAGGCCCCAAAGCATCTTGCTTCCAGCTCTTCGGGAAGCTAAGAAACATCTGGCGTTGCCCAGTGCTCTTACAGCCTACCGGGAACATCTCTTACCAAGGCCTGTGAAACGCCGTTTCCTGGCAGGCCTGATTTGGCTGAAGTAGAACTTCTGCTCTGGGTGTGCTCCATTGCCCTAGAGCTGCCAGGCCCAAGGTGCTGCCTTGTTTCCAAAGGGGCAGAGAGGCCCCAAAGCATCTTGCTTCCAGCTCTCTGGGAAGCTAAGAACCAACTCGCTCTGGCCCGTGCTCTTACAGCCTACCGGGAACATGTCTTTGAAAGGCCTGTGAAACGCAGTTTCGTGGCAGGCCTCATCTGGCTGAAGTAGAACTCCGGCTCTGGGTGTGCTCCATTGCCCTAGAGCTGCCAGGCCCCAAGTGCTGCCCTGTTTCCAAGGGGCAGAGAGGCCCAAAGCATCTTGCTTCCCGGTCTTTGCGAAGCTAAGAAACAACTGGCTCTGCCCAGTGCTCTTACACCTACCGGGAACATCTCTTACCAAGGCCTGTCAAACGCTGTTTCTTTGCAGGCCTGATCAGGCTGAAGTAGAACTCCTGCTCTGCGTGTGCTCCATTGGCCTAGAGCTTCCCGACCCAAAAGGCTGCCTTGTTCCCAAACGGGCAGAGGGGTCCCAAGCATCTTGCTTCCAGCTTTTCAGGAAGGTAAGAAACAACTGGCTCTGCCCAGTGCTCTTACAGCCTACCGGGGAACATCTCTTACCAAGGCCTGTGAAACGCAGTTTCCTGGCAGGCCTGATCTGGCTGAAGTAGAACTTCTGCTCTGGGTGTGCTCCATTGCCCTAGAGCTGCCAGGCCCAAAGGGCTGCCTTGTTTCCAAAGACGGAGAGTGGACCCAAAGCATCTTGCTCCCAGCTCTTCGGGAAGCTAAGAAACAGCTGGCTCTGCCCAGTGCTCTTACAGCCTGAGAGAACATCTCTTTGAAAGGCCTGTGAAATGCAGTTTCTTGGCAGGCCTGACCTGGCTGAAGTAGAACTTCTGTTCTGGTTGTGCTACATAGGCCTAGAGCTACCAGGACCTAAGGGCTGCCTTGTTTCCAAAGGGTGAGAGAGGCCCCAAAGCATCTTGCCTCCAGCACTTTGGGAAGCTAAAAAACAACTGGTTCTGCCCAGTGCTCTCACAGCCTACCGTGAACATCTCTTACCAAGGGCTGTGAAACGCAGTTTCTGGGCAGGACTGATCTGCCTGAAGTAGAACTTCTGCTGTGGGTGTGCTCCATTGGCCTAGAGCTGCCAGGCCCAAACGGCTGCCTTGTGTCCAAAGGGAGAGAGAGGCCCCAAAGCATCTTGCTTCCAGCTCTGTGGGAAGCTAAAGCAACTGGCTCTCCACAGTGCTCTCACAGCCTACCGGGAACATCTCTTACCAAGGCCTGTGAAACGCAGTTTCTTGGCAGGCCTGATCTGGCTGAAGTAGAACTCCTGCTCTGGGCGTGCTACTTTGGCCTAGAGCTGCCAGGCACAAAGGCTGCTTTGTTTCCAAAGGGGGAGAGAGGCCCCAAATCATGTTGCTTCCAGCTGTTTTTGAAGCTAAGAAACAACTCGCTCTGCCAGGTACTCTTACAGCCTTCCGGGAACACCTCTTACGAAGGCCTGTGAAAAGCAGTTTCTTGGCAGGCCTGATCTGGCTGAGGTAGAACTTTTGCTCTGGGTGTGCTCCATTGGCCTAGAGCTGAAAGGCCCAAAGGTCAGCCTTGTTGGCAAAGGGGCAGGGAGCCCCCAAAGCATCTTGCTTCCAGCTCTTTGGGAAGCTAAGAAACAACTGGCTCTGCCCAGTGCTCTTACAGCCTAAGAGAAAATCTCTTACCAAGGCCTGTGAAACGCACTTTGTTGGTGGCCTGATCTAGCTGAAGTAGAACTTCTGCTCTGGGTGTGCTCCATTGGCCTAGAGCTGCCTGGCCCCAAGGGCCGCCTTGTTTGCCAAGGGGCAGAGAGGCCCCAAAGCATCTTGCTTCCAGCTCTTCGGGAAGCTAAGAAACATCTGGCGTTGCCCAGTGCTCTTACAGCCTACCGGGAACATCTCTTACCAAGGCCTGTGAAACGCCGTTTCCTGGCAGGCCTGATTTGGCTGAAGTAGAACTTCTGCTCTGGGTGTGCTCCATTGCCCTAGAGCTGCCAGGCCCAAGGTGCTGCCTTGTTTCCAAAGGGGCAGAGAGGCCCCAAAGCATCTTGCTTCCAGCTCTCTGAGAAGCTAAGAACCAACTCGCTCTGGCCCGTGCTCTTACAGCCTACCGGGAACATGTCTTTGAAAGGCCTGTGAAACGCAGTTTCCTGGCAGGCCTCATCTGGCTGAAGTAGAACTCCGGCTCTGGGTGTGCTCCATTGCCCTAGAGCTGCCAGGCCCCAAGTGCTGCCCTGTTTCCAAGGGGCAGAGAGGCCCAAAGCATCTTGCTTCCCGGTCTTTGCGAAGCTAAGAAACAACTGGCTCTGCCCAGTGCTCTTACACCTACCGGGAACATCTCTTACCAAGGCCTGTCAAACGCTGTTTCTTTGCAGGCCTGATCAGGCTGAAGTAGAACTCCTGCTCTGCGTGTGCTCCATTGGCCTAGAGCTTCCCGACCCAAAAGGCTGCCTTGTTCCCAAACGGGCAGAGGGGTCCCAAGCATCTTGCTTCCAGCTTTTCAGGAAGGTAAGAAACAACTGGCTCTGCCCAGTGCTCTTACAGCCTACCGGGGAACATCTCTTACCAAGGCCTGTGAAACGCAGTTTCCTGGCAGGCCTGATCTGGCTGAAGTAGAACTTCTGCTCTGGGTGTGCTCCATTGCCCTAGAGCTGCCAGGCCCAAAGGGCTGCCTTGTTTCCAAAGACGGAGAGTGGACCCAAAGCATCTTGCTCCCAGCTCTTCGGGAAGCTAAGAAACAGCTGGCTCTGCCCAGTGCTCTTACAGCCTGAGAGAACATCTCTTTGAAAGGCCTGTGAAACGCAGTTTCTTGGCAGGCCTGACCTGGCTGAAGTAGAACTTCTGGTCTGGTTGTGCTACATAGGCCTAGAGCTACCAGGACCTAAGGGCTGCCTTGTTTCCAAAGGGGGAGAGAGGCCCCAAAGCATCTTGCCTCCAGCACTTTGGGAAGCTAAAAAACAACTGGTTCTGCCCAGTGCTCTCACAGCCTACCGTGAACATCTCTTACCAAGGGCTGTGAAACGCAGTTTCTGGGCAGGACTGATCTGCCTGAAGTAGAACTTCTGCTGTGGGTGTGCTCCATTGGCCTAGAGCTGCCAGGCCCAAACGGCTGCCTTGTGTCCAAAGGGAGAGAGAGGCCCCAAAGCATCTGGCTTCCAGCTCTGTGGGAAGCTAAAGCAACTGGCTCTCCACAGTGCTCTCACAGCCTACCGGGAACATCTCTTACCAAGGCCTGTGAAACGCAGTTTCTTGGCAGGCCTGATCTGGCTGAAGTAGAACTCCTGCTCTGGGCGTGCTACTTTGGCCTAGAGCTGCCAGGCCCAAAGGGCCGCCTTGTTTCCAAAGGGGCTGAGAGTCCCCAAAGTATCTTGCTTCCAAATCTTTGGGAAGCTAAAAAACAACTGGCTCTGCACAGTGCTCTCACAGCCTACCGGCAACGTGACAGAGAAAGGCCTGTGAGACACAGTTACTTGGAAGGCCTGATCTGGCTGAGGTAGAACTTCTGCTCTGGGTGTACTCCATTGGCCTAGGGCTGCCAGGCCCCAAGGGCTGCCTTTATTTCCAAAGTGTGAGAGAGGCCCCAAAGCATCTTGCTTCCTGCTCTCTGGGAAGCTAAAACAACTGGCTCTGCACAGTGCTCTCAAAGCCAACCGGGAACGTCACATACAAAGGCCTGTGAAACGCAGCTTCTTGACAGGCCTTATCTGGCTGAGGTAGAACTTGTGCTCTGGGTGTGCTACTTTGGCCTAGAGCTGCCAGGCACAAAGGCTGCTTTGTTTCCAAAGGGGGAGAGAGGCCCCAAATCATGTTGCTTCCAGCTGTTTTTGAAGCTAAGAAACAACTCGCTCTGCCAGGTACTCTTACAGCCTTCCGGGAACACCTCTTACGAAGGCCTGTGAAAAGCAGTTTCTTGGCAGGCCTGATCTGGCTGAGGTAGAACTTCTGCTCTGGGTGTGCTCCATTGGCCTAGAGCTGAAAGGCCCAAAGGTCAGCCTTGTTGGCAAAGGGGCAGGGAGCCCCCAAAGCATCTTGCTTCCAGCTCTTTGGGAAGCTAAGAAACAACTGGCTCTGCCCAGTGCTCTTACAGCCTAAGAGAAAATCTCTTACCAAGGCCTGTGAAACGCACTTTGTTGGTGGCCTGATCTAGCTGAAGTAGAACTTCTGCTCTGGGTGTGCTCCATTGGCCTAGAGCTGCCTGGCCCAAAGGGCCGCCTTGTTTGCAAAGGGGATGAGAGGCCCCAAAGCATCTTGCTTCCAGCTCTTCGGGAAGTTAAGAAACATCTGGCGTTGCCCAGTGCTCTTACAGCCTACCGGGAACATCTCTTACCAAGGCCTGTGAAACGCAGTTTGTTGGTGGCCTGAACTGGCCGAATTAGAACTTCTGCTCTGGGTGTGCTCCACTGGCCTAGAGCTACCGGCCCCAAAGGGCTGCCTTGATTCCAAAGTGAGAGAGTGGCACCCAAGCATCTTGCTTCCAGCTCTTCGGGAAGCTAAGAAACATCTGGCGTTGCCCAGTGCTCTTACAGCCTACCGGGAACATCTCTTACCAAGGCCTGTGAAACGCCGTTTCCTGGCAGGCCTGATTTGGCTGAAGTAGAACTTCTGCTCTGGGTGTGCTCCATTGCCCTAGAGCTGCCAGGCCCAAGGTGCTGCCTTGTTTCCAAAGGGGCAGAGAGGCCCCAAAGCATCTTGCTTCCAGCTCTCTGGGAAGCTAAGAACCAACTCGCTCTGGCCCGTGCTCTTACAGCCTACCGGGAACATGTCTTTGAAAGGCCTGTGAAACGCAGTTTCCTGGCAGGCCTCATCTGGCTGAAGTAGAACTCCGGCTCTGGGTGTGCTCCATTGCCCTAGAGCTGCCAGGCCCCAAGTGCTGCCCTGTTTCCAAGGGGCAGAGAGGCCCAAAGCATCTTGCTTCCCGGTCTTTGCGAAGCTAAGAAACAACTGGCTCTGCCCAGTGCTCTTACACCTACCGGGAACATCTCTTACCAAGGCCTGTCAAACGCTGTTTCTTTGCAGGCCTGATCAGGCTGAAGTAGAACTCCTGCTCTGCGTGTGCTCCATTGGCCTAGAGCTTCCCGACCCAAAAGGCTGCCTTGTTCCCAAACGGGCAGAGGGGTCCCAAGCATCTTGCTTCCAGCTTTTCAGGAAGGTAAGAAACAACTGGCTCTGCCCAGTGCTCTTACAGCCTACCGGGGAACATCTCTTACCAAGGCCTGTGAAACGCAGTTTCCTGGCAGGCCTGATCTGGCTGAAGTAGAACTTCTGCTCTGGGTGTGCTCCATTGCCCTAGAGCTGCCAGGCCCAAAGGGCTGCCTTGTTTCCAAAGACGGAGAGTGGACCCAAAGCATCTTGCTCCCAGCTCTTCGGGAAGCTAAGAAACAGCTGGCTCTGCCCAGTGCTCTTACAGCCTGAGAGAACATCTCTTTGAAAGGCCTGTGAAACGCAGTTTCTTGGCAGGCCTGACCTGGCTGAAGTAGAACTTCTGTTCTGGTTGTGCTACATAGGCCTAGAGCTACCAGGACCTAAGGGCTGCCTTGTTTCCAAAGGGGGAGAGAGGCCCCAAAGCATCTTGCCTCCAGCACTTTGGGAAGCTAAAAAACAACTGGTTCTGCCCAGTGCTCTCACAGCCTACCGTGAACATCTCTTACCAAGGGCTGTGAAACGCAGTTTCTGGGCAGGACTGATCTGCCTGAAGTAGAACTTCTGCTGTGGGTGTGCTCCATTGGCCTAGAGCTGCCAGGCCCAAACGGCTGCCTTGTGTCCAAAGGGAGAGAGAGGCCCCAAAGCATCTGGCTTCCAGCTCTGTGGGAAGCTAAAGCAACTGGCTCTCCACAGTGCTCTCACAGCCTACCGGGAACATCTCTTACCAAGGCCTGTGAAACGCAGTTTCTTGGCAGGCCTGATCTGGCTGAAGTAGAACTCCTGCTCTGGGCGTGCTACTTTGGCCTAGAGCTGCCAGGCCCAAAGGGCCGCCTTGTTTCCAAAGGGGCTGAGAGTCCCCAAAGTATCTTGCTTCCAAATCTTTGGGAAGCTAAAAAACAACTGGCTCTGCACAGTGCTCTCACAGCCTACCGGCAACGTGACAGAGAAAGGCCTGTGAGACACAGTTACTTGGAAGGCCTGATCTGGCTGAGGTAGAACTTCTGCTCTGGGTGTACTCCATTGGCCTAGGGCTGCCAGGCCCAAAGGGCTGAGTTTATTTCCAAAGTGTGAGAGAGGCCCCAAAGCATCTTGCTTCCTGCTCTCTGGGAAGCTAAAACAACTGGCTCTGCACAGTGCTCTCAAAGCCAACCGGGAACGTCACATACAAAGGCCTGTGAAACGCAGCTTCTTGACAGGCCTTATCTGGCTGAGGTAGAACTTGTGCTCTGGGTGTGCTACTTTGGCCTAGAGCTGCCAGGCACAAAGGCTGCTTTGTTTCCAAAGGGGGAGAGAGGCCCCAAATCATGTTGCTTCCAGCTGTTTTTGAAGCTAAGAAACAACTCGCTCTGCCAGGTACTCTTACAGCCTTCCGGGAACACCTCTTACGAAGGCCTGTGAAAAGCAGTTTCTTGGCAGGCCTGATCTGGCTGAGGTAGAACTTCTGCTCTGGGTGTGCTCCATTGGCCTAGAGCTGAAAGGCCCAAAGGTCAGCCTTGTTGGCAAAGGGGCAGGGAGCCCCCAAAGCATCTTGCTTCCAGCTCTTTGGGAAGCTAAGAAACAACTGGCTCTGCCCAGTGCTCTTACAGCCTAAGAGAAAATCTCTTACCAAGGCCTGTGAAACGCACTTTGTTGGTGGCCTGATCTAGCTGAAGTAGAACTTCTGCTCTGGGTGTGCTCCATTGGCCTAGAGCTGCCTGGCCCAAAGGGCCGCCTTGTTTGCAAAGGGGATGAGAGGCCCCAAAGCATCTTGCTTCCAGCTCTTCGGGAAGCTAAGAAACATCTGGCGTTGCCCAGTGCTCTTACAGCCTACCGGGAACATCTCTTACCAAGGCCTGTGAAACACAGTTTGTTGGTGGCCTGAACTGGCCGAATTAGAACTTCTGCTCTGGGTGTGCTCCACTGGCCTAGAGCTACCTGCCCCAAAGGGCTGCCTTGATTCCAAAGTGAGAGAGTGGCACCCAAGCATCTTGCTTCCAGCTCTTCGGGAAGCTAAGAAACATCTGGCGTTGCCCAGTGCTCTTACAGCCTACCGGGAACATCTCTTACCAAGGCCTGTGAAACGCCGTTTCCTGGCAGGCCTGATTTGGCTGAAGTAGAACTTCTGCTCTGGGTGTGCTCCATTGCCCTAGAGCTGCCAGGCCCAAGGTGCTGCCTTGTTTCCAAAGGGGCAGAGAGGCCCCAAAGCATCTTGCTTCCAGCTCTCTGGGAAGCTAAGAACCAACTCGCTCTGGCCCGTGCTCTTACAGCCTACCGGGAACATGTCTTTGAAAGGCCTGTGAAACGCAGTTTCCTGGCAGGCCTCATCTGGCTGAAGTAGAACTCCGGCTCTGGGTGTGCTCCATTGCCCTAGAGCTGCCAGGCCCAAAGTGCTGCCCTGTTTCCAAGGGGCAGAGAGGCCCAAAGCATCTTGCTTCCCGGTCTTTGCGAAGCTAAGAAACAACTGGCTCTGCCCAGTGCTCTTACACCTACCGGGAACATCTCTTACCAAGGCCTGTCAAACGCTGTTTCTTTGCAGGCCTGATCAGGCTGAAGTAGAACTCCTGCTCTGCGTGTGCTCCATTGGCCTAGAGCTTCCCGACCCAAAAGGCTGCCTTGTTCCCAAACGGGCAGAGGGGTCCCAAGCATCTTGCTTCCAGCTTTTCAGGAAGGTAAGAAACAACTGGCTCTGCCCAGTGCTCTTACAGCCTACCGGGAACATCTCTTACCAAGGCCTGTGAAACGCAGTTTCCTGGCAGGCCTGATCTGGCTGAAGTAGAACTTCTGCTCTGGGTGTGCTCCATTGCCCTAGAGCTGCCAGGCCCAAAGGGCTGCGTTGTTTCCAAAGATGGAGAGTGGACCCAAAGCATCTTGCTCCCAGCTCTTCGGGAAGCTAAGAAACAGCTGGCTCTGCCCAGTGCTCTTACAGCCTAAGAGAACATGTCTTTGAAAGGCCTGTGAAACGCAGTTTCTTGTCAGGCCTGACCTGGCTGAAGTAGAACTTCTGTTCTGGTTGTGCTACATAGGCCTAGAGCTACCAGGACCTAAGGGCTGCCTTGTTTCCAAAGGGTGAGAGAGGCCCCAAAGCATCTTGCCTCCAGCACTTTGGGAAGCTAAAAAACAACTGGTTCTGCCAAGTGGTCTCACAGCCTACCGTGAACATCTCTTACCAAGGCCTGTGAAACGCAGTTTCTTGGCAGGCCTGATCTGGCTGAAGTAGAACCCCTGCTCTGGGCGTGCTACTTTGGCCTAGAGCTGCCAGGCCCAAAGGGCCGCCTTGTTTCCAAAGGGGCTGAGAGTCCCCAAAGTATCTTGCTTCCAAATCTTTGGGAAGCTAAGAAACAACTGGCTCTGCACAGTGCTCTCACAGCCTACTGGCAACGTGACAGAGAAAGGCCTGTGAGACGCAGTTTCTTGGAAGGCCTGATCTGGCTGAGGTAGAACTTCTGCTCTGGGTGTACTCCATTGGCCGAGGGCTGCCAGGCCCAAAGGGCTGCCTTTATTTCCAAAGTGTGAGAGAGGCCCCAAAGCATCTTGCTTCCTGCTCTCTGGGAAGCTAAAACAACTGGCTCTGCACAGTGCTCTCAAAGCCAACCGGGAACGTCACATACAAAGGCCTGTGAAACGCAGCTTCTTGACAGGCCTTATCTGGCTGAGGTAGAACTTGTGCTCTGGGTGTGCTACTTTGGCCTAGAGCTGCCAGGCACAAAGGCTGCTTTGTTTCCAAAGGGGGAGAGAGGCCCCAAATCATGTTGCTTCCAGCTGTTTTTGAAGCTAAGAAACAACTCGCTCTGCCAGGTACTCTTACAGCCTTCCGGGAACACCTCTTACGAAGGCCTGTGAAAAGCAGTTTCTTGGCAGGCCTGATCTGGCTGAGGTCGAACTTCTGCTCTGGGTGTGCTCCATTGCCCTAGAGCTGAAAGGCCCAAAGGGCTGCCTTGTTTCCAAAGGGGGAGAGAGGCCCCAAAGCATCTTGCTTCCACCTCTTGGGAAGCTAAGAAACAACTGGCTGTGCCCAGTGTTCTTATAGCCTAAAAGAACATCTCTTATCAAGGCCTGTGAAACGCACTGTCTAGGCAGGCCTGATCTGGAAGAAGTAGAACTTCTGCTCTGGTTGTGCTTCATGGCCCTAGAGCTGCCAGACCCAACGTGCTGCCTTGTTTCCAAAGGGGCAGAGAGGCCCCAAAGCGTCTTGCTTCCAGCTGTTTGGGAAACAAGGAAACAACTGGCTCTGCACCGTGCTCTCACAGCCTACTGGGAACGTCACATACAAAGGCCTCTGAAACGCAGTTCCTTGGCAGGCCTGATGTGGCTGAAGTAGGACTTCTGCTCTGGGTGTGCTCCATTGGCCTAGAGCTGAAAGGCCCAAAGGGATGCCTTGTTTGCAAAGGGGCAGAGAGGCCCCAAAGCATCTTGCTTCCAGCTCTTTGGGAAGCTAAGAAACAACTGTCTCTGCCCAGTGCTCTAACAGAGTACCGGGAACATCTATTACCAAAGCCTTTGAAATGCAGTTTCTTGGCAGGCCTTATCTGGCTGAGGTAGAACTTCTGCTCTGGGTGTGCTCCATTGGCCTAGGGCTGCCAGGCCCCAAGGGCTGCCTTTATTTCCAAAGTGTGAGAGAGGCCCCAAAGCATCTTGCTTCCTGCTCTCTGGGAAGCTAAAACAACTGGCTCTGCACAGTGCTCTCAAAGCCAACCGGGAACGTCACATACAAAGGCCTGTGAAACGCAGCTTCTTGACAGGCCTTATCTGGCTGAGGTAGAACTTGTGCTCTGGGTGTGCTACTTTGGCCTAGAGCTGCCAGGCACAAAGGCTGCTTTGTTTCCAAAGTGGGAGAGAGGCCCCAAATCATGTTGCTTCCAGCTGTTTTTGAAGCTAAGAAACAACTCGCTCTGCCAGGTACACTTACAGCCTTCCGGGAACACCTCTTACGAAGGCCTGTGAAAAGCAGTTTCTTGGCAGGCCTGATCTGGCTGAGGTCGAACTTCTGCTCTGGGTGTGCTCCATTGGCCTAGAGCTGAAAGGCCCAAAGGTCAGCCTTGTTGGCAAAGGGGCAGGGAGCCCCCAAAGCATCTTGCTTCCAGCTCTTTGGGAAGCTAAGAAACAACTGGCTCTGCCCAGTGCTCTTACAGCCTAAGAGAACATCTCTTACCAAGGCCTGTGAAATGCACTTTGTTGGTGTCCTGATCTAGCTGAAGTAGAAATTCTGCTCTGGGTGTGCTCCATTGGCCTAGAGCTTCCTGGCCCAAAGGGCCGCCTTGTTTGCAAAGGGGATGAGAGGCCCCAAAGCATCTTGCTTCCAGCTCTTCGGGAAGCTAAGAAACATCTGGCGTTGCCCAGTGCTCTTACAGCCTACCGGGAACATCTCTTTCCAAGGCCTGTGAAACGCAGTTTGTTGGTGGCCTGAACTGGCCGAAGTAGAAATTCTGCTCTGGGTGTGCTCCACTGGCCTAGAGCTACCTGCCCCAAAGGGCTGCCTTGATTCCAAAGTGAGAGAGTGGCACCCAAGCATCTTGCTTCCAGCTCTTCGGGAAGCTAAGAAACATCTGGCGTTGCCCAGTGCTCTTACAGCCTACCGGGAACATCTCTTACCAAGGCCTGTGAAACGCCGTTTCCTGGCAGGCCTGATTTGGCTGAAGTAGAACTTCTGCTCTGGGTGTGCTCCATTGCCCTAGAGCTGCCAGGCCCAAGGTGCTGCCTTGTTTCCAAAGGGGCAGAGAGGCCCCAAAGCATCTTGCTTCCAGCTCTCTGGGAAGCTAAGAACCAACTCGCTCTGGCCCGTGCTCTTACAGCCTACCGGGAACATATCTTTGAAAGGCCTGTGAAACGCAGTTTCTTGGCAGGCATGATCTGGCTGAAGTAGAACTCCGGCTCTGGGTGTGCTCCATTGCCCTAGAGCTGCCAGGCCCAAAGTGCTGCCCTGTTTCCAAGGGGCAGAGAGGCCCAAAGCATCTTGCTTCCCGGTCTTTGCGAAGCTAAGAAACAACTGGCTCTGCCCAGTGCTCTTACACCTACCGGGAACATCTCTTACCAAGGCCTGTCAAACGCTGTTTCTTTGCAGGCCTGATCAGGCTGAAGTAGAACTCCTGCTCTGCGTGTGCTCCATTGGCGTAGAGCTTCCCGACCCAAAAGGCTGCCTTGTTCCCAAACGGGCAGAGGGGTCCCAAGCATCTTGCTTCCAGCATTTCAGGAAGGTAAGAAACAACTGGCTCTGCCCAGTGCTCTTACAGCCTACCGGGAACATCTCTTACCAAGGCCTGTGAAACGCAGTTTCCTGGCAGGCCTGATCTGGCTGAAGTAGAACTTCTGCTCTGGGTGTGCTCCATTGCCCTAGAGCTGCCAGGCCCAAAGGGCTGCCTTGTTTCCAAAGACGGAGAGTGGACCCAAAGCATCTTGCTCCCAGCTCTTCGGGAAGCTAAGAAACAGCTGGCTCTGCCCAGTGCTCTTACAGCCTAAGAGAACATGTCTTTGAAAGGCCTGTGAAACGCAGTTTCTTGGCAGGCCTGACCTGGCTGAAGTAGAACTTCTGTTCTGGTTGTGCTACATAGGCCTAGAGCTACCAGGACCTAAGGGCTGCCTTGTTTCCAAAGGGGGAGAGAGGCCCCAAAGCATCTTGCCTCCAGCACTTTGGGAAGCTAAAAAACAACTGGTTCTGCCCAGTGCTCTCACAGCCTACCGTGAACATCTCTTACCAAGGGCTGTGAAACGCAGTTTCTGGGCAGGACTGATCTGCCTGAAGTAGAACTTCTGCTGTGGGTGTGCTCCATTGGCCTAGAGCTGCCAGGCCCAAACGGCTGCCTTGTGTCCAAAGGGAGAGAGAGGCCCCAAAGCATCTTGCTTGCAGCTCTGTGGGAAGCTAAAGCAACTGGCTCTCCACAGTGCTCTCACAGCCTCCCGGGAACATCTCTTACCAAGGCCTGTGAAACGCAGTTTCTTGGCAGGCCTGATCTGGCTGAAGTAGAACTCCTGCTCTGGGCGTGCTACTTTGGCCTAGAGCTGCCAGGCCCAAAGGGCCGCCTTGTTTCCAAAGGGGCTGAGAGTCCCCAAAGTATCTTGCTTCCAAATCTTTGGGAAGCTAAGAAACAACTGGCTCTGCACAGTGCTCTCACAGCCTACCGGCAACGTGACAGAGAAAGGCCTGTGAGACGCAGTTTCTTGGAAGGCCTGATCTGGCTGAGGTAGAACTTCTGCTCTGGGTGTACTCCATTGGCCTAGGGCTGCCAGGCCCCAAGGGCTGCCTTTATTTCCAAAGTGTGAGAGAGGCCCCAAAGCATCTTGCTTCCTGCTCTCTGGGAAGCTAAAACAACTGGCTCTGCACAGTGCTCTCAAAGCCAACCGGGAACGTCACATACAAAGGCCTGTGAAACGCAGCTTCTTGACAGGCCTTATCTGGCTGAGGTAGAACTTGTGCTCTGGGTGTGCTACTTTGGCCTAGAGCTGCCAGGCACAAAGGCTGCTTTGTTTCCAAAGTGGGAGAGAGGCCCCAAATCATGTTGCTTCCAGCTGTTTTTGAAGCTAAGAAACAACTCGCTCTGCCAGGTACACTTACAGCCTTCCGGGAACACCTCTTACGAAGGCCTGTGAAAAGCAGTTTCTTGGCAGGCCTGATCTGGCTGAGGTCGAACTTCTGCTCTGGGTGTGCTCCATTGGCCTAGAGCTGAAAGGCCCAAAGGTCAGCCTTGTTGGCAAAGGGGCAGGGAGCCCCCAAAGCATCTTGCTTCCAGCTCTTTGGGAAGCTAAGAAACAACTGGCTCTGCCCAGTGCTCTTACAGCCTAAGAGAACATCTCTTACCAAGGCCTGTGAAATGCACTTTGTTGGTGTCCTGATCTAGCTGAAGTAGAAATTCTGCTCTGGGTGTGCTCCATTGGCCTAGAGCTTCCTGGCCCAAAGGGCCGCCTTGTTTGCAAAGGGGATGAGAGGCCCCAAAGCATCTTGCTTCCAGCTCTTCGGGAAGCTAAGAAACATCTGGCGTTGCCCAGTGCTCTTACAGCCTACCGGGAACATCTCTTTCCAAGGCCTGTGAAACGCAGTTTGTTGGTGGCCTGAACTGGCCGAAGTAGAAATTCTGCTCTGGGTGTGCTCCACTGGCCTAGAGCTACCTGCCCCAAAGGGCTGCCTTGATTCCAAAGTGAGAGAGTGGCACCCAAGCATCTTGCTTCCAGCTCTTCGGGAAGCTAAGAAACATCTGGCGTTGCCCAGTGCTCTTACAGCCTACCGGGAACATCTCTTACCAAGGCCTGTGAAACGCCGTTTCCTGGCAGGCCTGATTTGGCTGAAGTAGAACTTCTGCTCTGGGTGTGCTCCATTGCCCTAGAGCTGCCAGGCCCAAGGTGCTGCCTTGTTTCCAAAGGGGCAGAGAGGCCCCAAAGCATCTTGCTTCCAGCTCTCTGGGAAGCTAAGAACCAACTCGCTCTGGCCCGTGCTCTTACAGCCTACCGGGAACATATCTTTGAAAGGCCTGTGAAACGCAGTTTCTTGGCAGGCATGATCTGGCTGAAGTAGAACTCCGGCTCTGGGTGTGCTCCATTGCCCTAGAGCTGCCAGGCCCAAAGTGCTGCCCTGTTTCCAAGGGGCAGAGAGGCCCAAAGCATCTTGCTTCCCGGTCTTTGCGAAGCTAAGAAACAACTGGCTCTGCCCAGTGCTCTTACACCTACCGGGAACATCTCTTACCAAGGCCTGTCAAACGCTGTTTCTTTGCAGGCCTGATCAGGCTGAAGTAGAACTCCTGCTCTGCGTGTGCTCCATTGGCGTAGAGCTTCCCGACCCAAAAGGCTGCCTTGTTCCCAAACGGGCAGAGGGGTCCCAAGCATCTTGCTTCCAGCATTTCAGGAAGGTAAGAAACAACTGGCTCTGCCCAGTGCTCTTACAGCCTACCGGGAACATCTCTTACCAAGGCCTGTGAAACGCAGTTTCCTGGCAGGCCTGATCTGGCTGAAGTAGAACTTCTGCTCTGGGTGTGCTCCATTGCCCTAGAGCTGCCAGGCCCAAAGGGCTGCCTTGTTTCCAAAGACGGAGAGTGGACCCAAAGCATCTTGCTCCCAGCTCTTCGGGAAGCTAAGAAACAGCTGGCTCTGCCCAGTGCTCTTACAGCCTAAGAGAACATGTCTTTGAAAGGCCTGTGAAACGCAGTTTCTTGGCAGGCCTGACCTGGCTGAAGTAGAACTTCTGTTCTGGTTGTGCTACATAGGCCTAGAGCTACCAGGACCTAAGGGCTGCCTTGTTTCCAAAGGGGGAGAGAGGCCCCAAAGCATCTTGCCTCCAGCACTTTGGGAAGCTAAAAAACAACTGGTTCTGCCCAGTGCTCTCACAGCCTACCGTGAACATCTCTTACCAAGGGCTGTGAAACGCAGTTTCTGGGCAGGACTGATCTGCCTGAAGTAGAACTTCTGCTGTGGGTGTGCTCCATTGGCCTAGAGCTGCCAGGCCCAAACGGCTGCCTTGTGTCCAAAGGGAGAGAGAGGCCCCAAAGCATCTTGCTTGCAGCTCTGTGGGAAGCTAAAGCAACTGGCTCTCCACAGTGCTCTCACAGCCTCCCGGGAACATCTCTTACCAAGGCCTGTGAAACGCAGTTTCTTGGCAGGCCTGATCTGGCTGAAGTAGAACTCCTGCTCTGGGCGTGCTACTTTGGCCTAGAGCTGCCAGGCCCAAAGGGCCGCCTTGTTTCCAAAGGGGCTGAGAGTCCCCAAAGTATCTTGCTTCCAAATCTTTGGGAAGCTAAGAAACAACTGGCTCTGCACAGTGCTCTCACAGCCTACCGGCAACGTGACAGAGAAAGGCCTGTGAGACGCAGTTTCTTGGAAGGCCTGATCTGGCTGAGGTAGAACTTCTGCTCTGGGTGTACTCCATTGGCCTAGGGCTGCCAGGCCCAAAGGGCTGCCTTTATTTCCAAAGTGTGAGAGAGGCCCCAAAGCATCTTGCTTCCTGCTCTCTGGGAAGCTAAAACAACTGGCTCTGCACAGTGCTCTCAAAGCCAACCGGGAACGTCACATACAAAGGCCTGTGAAACGCAGCTTCTTGACAGGCCTTATCTGGCTGAGGTAGAACTTGTGCTCTGGGTGTGCTACTTTGGCCTAGAGCTGCCAGGCACAAAGGCTGCTTTGTTTCCAAAGGGGGAGAGAGGCCCCAAATCATGTTGCTTCCAGCTGTTTTTGAAGCTAAGAAACAACTCGCTCTGCCAGGTACTCTTACAGCCTTCCGGGAACACCTTTTACGAAGGCCTGTGAAAAGCAGTTTCTTGGCAGGCCTGATCTGGCTGAGGTCGAACTTCTGCTCTGGGTGTGCTCCATTGGCCCAGAGCAGAAAGGCCCAAAGGTCAGCCTTGTTGGCAAAGGGGCAGTGAGCCCCCAAAGCATCTTGCTTCCAGCTCTTTGGGAAGCTAAGAAACAACTGGCTCTGCCCAGTGCTCTTACAGCCTACGAGAAAATCTCTTACCAAGGCCTGTGAAACGCAGTTTGTTTTTGGCCTGATCTAGCTGAAGTAGAACTTCTGCTCTGGGTGTGCTCCATTGGCCTAGAGCTGCCTGGCCCAAAGGGCCGCCTTGTTTGCAAAGGGGATGAGAGGCCCCAAAGCATCTTGCTTCCAGCTCTTCGGGAAGCTAAGAAACATCTGGCGTTGCGCAGTGCTCTTACAGCCTACCGGGAACATCTCTTTCCAAGGCCTGTGAAACGCAGTTTGTTGGTGGCCTGAACTGGCCGAAGTAGAACTTCTGCTCTGGGTGTGCTCCACTGGCCTAGAGCTACCTGCCCCAAAGGGCTGCCTTGATTCCAAAGTGAGAGAGTGGCACCAAGGCATCTTGCTTCCAGCTCTTCGGGAAGCTAAGAAACATCTGGCGTTGCCCAGTGCTCTTACAGCCTACCGGGAACATCTCTTACCAAGGCCTGTGAAACGCCGTTTCCTGGCAGGCCTGATTTGGCTGAAGTAGAACTTCTGCTCTGGGTGTGCTCCATTGCCCTAGAGCTGCCAGGCCCAAGGTGCTGCCTTGTTTCCAAAGGGGCAGAGAGGCCCCAAAGCATCTTGCTTCCAGCTCTCTGGGAAGCTAAGAACCAACTCGCTCTGGCCCGTGCTCTTACAGCCTACAGGGAACATGTCTTTGAAAGGCCTGTGAAACGCAGTTTCTTGGCAGGCATGATCTGGCTGAAGTAGAACTCCGGCTCTGGGTGTGCTCCATTGCCCTAGAGCTGCCAGGCCCAAAGTGCTGCCCTGTTTCCAAGGGGCAGAGAGGCCCAAAGTATCTTGCTTCCCGGTCTTTGCAAAGCTAAGAAACAACTGGCTCTGCCCAGTGCTCTTACACCTACCGGGAACATCTCTTACCAAGGCCTGTCAAACGCTGTTTCTTTGCAGGCCTGATCAGGCTGAAGTAGAACTCCTGCTCTGCGTGTGCTCCAATGGCCTAGAGCTTCCCGACCCAAAAGGCTGCCTTGTTCCCAAACGGGCAGAGGGGTCCCAAGCATCTTGCTTCCAGCTTTTCAGGAAGGTAAGAAACAACTGGCTCTGCCCAGTGCTCTTACAGCCTACCGGGAACATCTCTTACCAAGGCCTGTGAAACGCAGTTTCCTGGGAGGCCTGATCTGGCTGAAGTAGAACTTCTGCTCTGGGTGTGCTCCATTGCCCTAGAGCTGCCAGGCCCAAAGGGCTGCCTTGTTTCCAAAGACGGAGAGTGGACCCAAAGCATCTTGCTCCCAGCTCTTCGGGAAGCTAAGAAACAGCTGGCTCTGCCCAGTGCTCTTACAGCCTAAGAGAACATGTCTTTGAAAGGCCTGTGAAACGCAGTTTCTTGGCAGGCCTGACCTGGCTGAAGTAGAACTTCTGTTCTGGTTGTGCTACATAGGCCTAGAGCTACCAGGACCTAAGGGCTGCCTTGTTTCCAAAGGGGGAGAGAGGCCCCAAAGCATCTTGCCTCCAGCACTTTGGGAAGCTAAAAAACAACTGGTTCTGCCCAGTGCTCTCACAGCCTACCGTGAACATCTCTTACCAAGGGCTGTGAAACGCAGTTTCTGGGCAGGACTGATCTGCCTGAAGTAGAACTTCTGCTGTGGGTGTGCTCCATTGGCCTAGAGCTGCCGGCCCAAACGGCTGCCTTGTGTCCAAAGGGAGAGAGAGGCCCCAAAGCATCTTGCTTCCAGCTCTGTGGGAAGCTAAAGCAACTGGCTCTCCACAGTGCTCTCACAGCCTCCCGGGAACATCTCTTACCAAGGCCTGTGAAACGCAGTTTCTTGGCAGGCCTGATCTGGCTGAAGTAGAACTCCTGCTCTGGGTGTGCTACTTTGGCCTAGAGCTGCCAGGCCCAAAGGGCCGCCTTGTTTCCAAAGGGGCTGAGAGTCCCCAAAGTATCTTGCTTCCAAATCTTTGGGAAGCTAAGACACAACTGGCTCTGCACAGTGCTCTCACAGCCTACCGGCAACGTGACAGAGAAAGGCCTGTGAGACGCAGTTTCTTGGAAGGCCTGATCTGGCTGAGGTAGAACTTCTGCTCTGGGTGTACTCCATTGGCCTAGGGCTGCCAGGCCCAAAGGGCTGCCTTTATTTCCAAAGTGTGAGAGAGGCCCCAAAGCATCTTGCTTCCTGCTCTCTGGGAAGCTAAAACAACTGGCTCTGCACAGTGCTCTCAAAGCCAACCGGGAACGTCACATACAAAGGCCTGTGAAATGCAGCTTCTTGACAGGCCTTATCTGGCTGAGGTAGAACTTGTGCTCTGGGTGTGCTACTTTGGCCTAGAGCTGCCAGGCACAAAGGCTGCTTTGTTTCCAAAGGGGGAGAGAGGCCCCAAATCATGTTGCTTCCAGCTGTTTTTGAAGCTAAGAAACAACTCGCTCTGCCAGGTACTCTTACAGCCTTCCGGGAACACCTCTTACGAAGGCCTGTGAAAAGCAGTTTCTTGGCAGGCCTGATCTGGCTGAGGTAGAACTTCTGCTCTGGGTGTGCTCCATTGGCCTAGAGCGGAAAGGCCCAAAGGTCAGCCTTGTTGGCAAAGGGGCAGGGAGCCCCCAAAGCATCTTGCTTCCAGCTCTTTGGGAAGCTAAGAAACAACTGGCTGTGCCCAGTGCTCTTATATCCTACGAGAAAATCTCTTACCAAGGCCTGTGAAACGCACTTTGTTGGTGGCCTGATCTAGCTGAAGTAGAACTTCTGCTCTGGGTGTGCTCCATTGGCCTAGAGCTGCCTGGCCCAAAGGGCCGCCTTGTTTGCAAAGGGGATGAGAGGCCCCAAAGCATCTTGCTTCCAGCTCTTCGGGAAGCTAAGAAACATCTGGCGTTGCCCAGTGCTCTTACAGCCTACCGGGAACATCTCTTACCAAGGCCTGTGAAACGCAGTTTGTTGGTGGCCTGAACTGGCCGAATTAGAACTTCTGCTCTGGGTGTGCTCCACTGGCCTAGAGCTACCTGCCCCAAAGGGCTGCCTTGATTCCAAAGTGAGAGAGTGGCACCCAAGCATCTTGCTTCCAGCTTTTCGGGAAACTAAGAAACATCTGGCGTTGCCCAGTGCTCTTACAGCCTACCGGGATCATCTCTTACCAAGGCCTGTGAAATGCCGTTTCCTGGCAGGCCTGATTTGGCTGAAGTAGAACTTCTGCTCTGGGTGTGCTCCATTGCCCTAGAGCTGCCAGACCCAAGGTGCTGCCTTGTTTCCAAAGGGGCAGAGAGGCCCCAAAGCATCTTGCTTCCAGCTCTCTGGGAAGCTAAGAACCAACTCGCTCTGGCCCGTGCTCTTACAGCATACCGGGAACATGTCTTTGAAAGGCCTGTGAAACGCAGTTTCTTGGCAGGCCTCATCTGGCTGAAGTAGAACTCCGGCTATGGGTGTGCTCCATTGCCCTAGAGCTGCCAGGCCCAAAGTGCTGCCCTGTTTCCAAGGGGCAGAGAGGCCGAAAGCATCTTGCTTCCCGGTCTTTGCGAAGCTAAGAAACAACTGGCTCTGCCCAGTGCTCTTACACCTACCGGGAACATCTCTTACCAAGGCCTGTCAAACGCTGTTTCTTTGCAGGCCTGATCAGGCTGAAGTAGAACTCCTGCTCTGCGTGTGCTCCATTGGCCTAGAGCTTCCCGACCCAAAAGGCTGCCTTGTTCCCAAACGGGCAGAGGGGTCCCAAGCATCTTGCTTCCAGCTTTTCAGGAAGGTAAGAAACAACTGGCTCTGCCCAGTGCTCTTACAGCCTACCGGGAACATCTCTTACCAAGGCCTGTGAAACGCAGTTTCCTGGCAGGCCTGATCTGGCTGAAGTAGAACTTCTGCTCTGGGTGTGCTCCATTGCCCTAGAGCTGCCAGGCCCAAAGGGCTGCCTTGTTTCCAAAGACGGAGAGTGGACCCTAAGCATCTTGCTCCCAGCTCTTCGGGAAGCTAAGAAACAGCTGGCTCTGCCAAGTGCTCTTACAGCCTAAGAGAACATGTCTTTGAAAGGCCTGTGAAACGCAGTTTCTTGGCAGGCCTGACCTGGCTGAAGTAGAACTTCTGTTCTGGTTGTGCTACATAGGCCTAGAGCTACCAGGACCTAAGGGCTGCCTTGTTTCCAAAGGGTGAGAGAGGCCCCAAAGCATCTTGCCTCCAGCACTTTGGGAAGCTAAAAAACAACTGGTTCTGCCCAGTGCTCTCACAGCCTACCGTGAACATCTCTTACCAAGGGCTGTGAAACGCAGTTTCTGGGCAGGACTGATCTGCCTGAAGTAGAACTTCTGCTGTGGGTGTGCTCCATTGGCCTAGAGCTGCCAGGCGCAAACGGCTGCCTTGTGTCCAAAGGGAGAGAGAGGCCCCAAAGCATCTTGCTTCCAGCTCTGTGGGAAGCTAAAGCAACTGGCTCTCCACAGTGCTCTCACAGCCTACCGGGAACATCTCTTACCAAGGCCTGTGAAACGCAGTTTCTTGGCAGGCCTGAGCTGGCTGAGGTAGAACTTCTGCTCTGGGTGTGCTCCATTGGCCTAGAGCTGAAAGGCCCAAAGGTCGGCCTTGTTGGCAAAGGGGCAGGGAGCCCCCAAAGCATCTTGCTTCCGTCTCTTTGGAGAGCTAAGAAACAACTGGCTCTGCCCAGTGCTCTTACAGCCTAAGAGACAATCTCTTACCAAGGCCTGTGAAACGCACTTTGTTGGTGGCCTGATCTAGCTGAAGTAGAACTTCTGCTCTGGGTGTGCTCCATTGGCCTAGAGCTGCCTGGCCCAAATGGCCGCCTTGTTTGCAAAGGGGCTGAGAGGCCCCAAAGCATCTTGCTTCCAGCTCTTCGGGAAGCTAAGAAACATCTTGCGTTGCCCAGTGCTCTTACAGCCTACCGGGAACATCTCTTACCAAGGCCTGTGAAAGGCCGTTTCCTGGCAGGCCTGATTTGGCTGAAGTAGAACTTCTGCTCTGGGTGTGCTCCATTGCCCTAGAGCTGCCATGCCCAAGGTGCTGCCTTGTTTCCAAAGGGGCAGAGAGGCCCCAAAGCATCTTGCTTCCAGCTCTCTGGGAAGCTAAGAACCAACTCGCTCTGGCCCGTGCTCTTACAGCCTACCGGGAACATCTCTTTGAAAGGCCTGTGAAACGCACTTCCTTGGCAGGCCTGACCTGGCTGAAATAGAACTTCTGCTCTGGGTGTGCTCCATTGCCCTAGAGCTGCCAGGCCCAAAGGGCTGCCTTTTTCCAAAGACGGAGAGTGGACCCAAAGCATCTTGCTCCCAGCTCTTCGGGAAGCTAGGAAACAGCTGGCTCTGCCAGTGCTCTTACAGCCTAAGAGAACATGTCTTTGAAAGGCCTGTGAAACGCAGTTTCTTGGCAGGCCTGACCTGGCTGAAGTAGAACTTCTGTTCTGGTTGTGCTACATAGGCCTAGAGCTACCAGGACCTAAGGGCTGCCTTGTTTCCAAAGGGGGAGAGAGGCCCCAAAGCATCTTGCCTCCAGCACTTTGGGAAGCTAAAAAACAACTGGCTCTGCCCAGTGCTCTCACAGCCTACCGTGAACATCTCTTACCAAGGGCTGTGAAACGCAGTTTCTGGGCAGGACTGATCTGCCTGAAGTAGAACTTCTGCTGTGGGTGTGCTCCATTGGCCTAGAGCTGCCAGGCCCAAACGGCTGCCTTGTGTCCAAAGTGTGAGAGAGGCCCCAAAGCATCTTGCTTCCTGCTCTCTGGGAAGCTAAAACAACTGGCTCTGCACAGTGCTCTCAAAGCCAACCGGGAACGTCACATACAAAGGCCTGTGAAACGCAGCTTCTTGACAGGCCTTATCTGGCTGAGGTAGAACTTGTGCTCTGGGTGTGCTACTTTGGCCTAGAGCTGCCAGGCACAAAGGCTGCTTTGTTTCCAAAGGGGGAGAGAGGCCCCAAATCATGTTGCTTCCAGCTGTTTTTGAAGCTAAGAAACAACTCGCTCTGCCAGGTACTCTTACAGCCTTCCGGGAACACCTCTTACGAAGGCCTGTGAAAAGCAGTTTCTTGGCAGGCCTGATCTGGCTGAGGTAGAACTTCTGCTCTGGGTGTGCTCCATTGGCCTAGAGCTGAAAGGCCCAAAGGTCAGCCTTGTTGGCAAAGGGGCAGGGAGCCCCCAAAGCATCTTGCTTCCAGCTCTTTGGGAAGCTAAGAAACAACTGGCTGTGCCCAGTGCTCTTATAGCCTACGAGAAAATCTCTTACCAAGGCCTGTGAAACGCACTTTGTTGGTGGCCTGATCTAGCTGAAGTAGAACTTCTGCTCTGGGTGTGCTCCATTGGCCTAGAGCTGCCTGGCCCAAAGGGCCGCCTTGTTTGCAAAGGGGATGAGAGGCCCCAAAGCATCTTGCTTCCAGCTCTTCGGGAAGCTAAGAAACATCTGGCGTTGCCCAGTGCTCTTACAGCCTACCGGGAACATCTCTTACCAAGGCCTGTGAAACGCAGTTTGTTGGTGGCCTGAACTGGCCGAATTAGAACTTCTGCTCTGGGTGTGCTCCACTGGCCTAGAGCTACCTGCCCCAAAGGGCTGCCTTGATTCCAAAGTGAGAGAGTGGCACCCAAGCATCTTGCTTCCAGCTTTTCGGGAAACTAAGAAACATCTGGCGTTGCCCAGTGCTCTTACAGCCTACCGGGAACATCTCTTACCAAGGCCTGTGAAATGCCGTTTCCTGGCAGGCCTGATTTGGCTGAAGTAGAACTTCTGCTCTGGGTGTGCTCCATTGCCCTAGAGCTGCCAGACCCAAGGTGCTGCCTTGTTTCCAAAGGGGCAGAGAGGCCCCAAAGCATCTTGCTTCCAGCTCTCTGGGAAGCTAAGAACCAACTCGCTCTGGCCCGTGCTCTTACAGCATACCGGGAACATGTCTTTGAAAGGCCTGTGAAACGCAGTTTCTTGGCAGGCCTCATCTGGCTGAAGTAGAACTCCGGCTATGGGTGTGCTCCATTGCCCTAGAGCTGCCAGGCCCAAAGTGCTGCCCTGTTTCCAAGGGGCAGAGAGGCCGAAAGCATCTTGCTTCCCGGTCTTTGCGAAGCTAAGAAACAACTGGCTCTGCCCAGTGCTCTTACACCTACCGGGAACATCTCTTACCAAGGCCTGTCAAACGCTGTTTCTTTGCAGGCCTGATCAGGCTGAAGTAGAACTCCTGCTCTGCGTGTGCTCCATTGGCCTAGAGCTTCCCGACCCAAAAGGCTGCCTTGTTCCCAAACGGGCAGAGGGGTCCCAAGCATCTTGCTTCCAGCTTTTCAGGAAGGTAAGAAACAACTGGCTCTGCCCAGTGCTCTTACAGCCTACCGGGAACATCTCTTACCAAGGCCTGTGAAACGCAGTTTCCTGGCAGGCCTGATCTGGCTGAAGTAGAACTTCTGCTCTGGGTGTGCTCCATTGCCCTAGAGCTGCCAGGCCCAAAGGGCTGCCTTGTTTCCAAAGACGGAGAGTGGACCCTAAGCATCTTGCTCCCAGCTCTTCGGGAAGCTAAGAAACAGCTGGCTCTGCCAAGTGCTCTTACAGCCTAAGAGAACATGTCTTTGAAAGGCCTGTGAAACGCAGTTTCTTGGCAGGCCTGACCTGGCTGAAGTAGAACTTCTGTTCTGGTTGTGCTACATAGGCCTAGAGCTACCAGGACCTAAGGGCTGCCTTGTTTCCAAAGGGTGAGAGAGGCCCCAAAGCATCTTGCCTCCAGCACTTTGGGAAGCTAAAAAACAACTGGTTCTGCCCAGTGCTCTCACAGCCTACCGTGAACATCTCTTACCAAGGGCTGTGAAACGCAGTTTCTGGGCAGGACTGATCTGCCTGAAGTAGAACTTCTGCTGTGGGTGTGCTCCATTGGCCTAGAGCTGCCAGGCGCAAACGGCTGCCTTGTGTCCAAAGGGAGAGAGAGGCCCCAAAGCATCTTGCTTCCAGCTCTGTGGGAAGCTAAAGCAACTGGCTCTCCACAGTGCTCTCACAGCCTACCGGGAACATCTCTTACCAAGGCCTGTGAAACGCAGTTTCTTGGCAGGCCTGAGCTGGCTGAGGTAGAACTTCTGCTCTGGGTGTGCTCCATTGGCCTAGAGCTGAAAGGCCCAAAGGTCGGCCTTGTTGGCAAAGGGGCAGGGAGCCCCCAAAGCATCTTGCTTCCGTCTCTTTGGAGAGCTAAGAAACAACTGGCTCTGCCCAGTGCTCTTACAGCCTAAGAGACAATCTCTTACCAAGGCCTGTGAAACGCACTTTGTTGGTGGCCTGATCTAGCTGAAGTAGAACTTCTGCTCTGGGTGTGCTCCATTGGCCTAGAGCTGCCTGGCCCAAATGGCCGCCTTGTTTGCAAAGGGGCTGAGAGGCCCCAAAGCATCTTGCTTCCAGCTCTTCGGGAAGCTAAGAAACATCTTGCGTTGCCCAGTGCTCTTACAGCCTACCGGGAACATCTCTTACCAAGGCCTGTGAAAGGCCGTTTCCTGGCAGGCCTGATTTGGCTGAAGTAGAACTTCTGCTCTGGGTGTGCTCCATTGCCCTAGAGCTGCCATGCCCAAGGTGCTGCCTTGTTTCCAAAGGGGCAGAGAGGCCCCAAAGCATCTTGCTTCCAGCTCTCTGGGAAGCTAAGAACCAACTCGCTCTGGCCCGTGCTCTTACAGCCTACCGGGAACATCTCTTTGAAAGGCCTGTGAAACGCACTTCCTTGGCAGGCCTGACCTGGCTGAAATAGAACTTCTGCTCTGGGTGTGCTCCATTGCCCTAGAGCTGCCAGGCCCAAAGGGCTGCCTTTTTCCAAAGACGGAGAGTGGACCCAAAGCATCTTGCTCCCAGCTCTTCGGGAAGCTAGGAAACAGCTGGCTCTGCCAGTGCTCTTACAGCCTAAGAGAACATGTCTTTGAAAGGCCTGTGAAACGCAGTTTCTTGGCAGGCCTGACCTGGCTGAAGTAGAACTTCTGTTCTGGTTGTGCTACATAGGCCTAGAGCTACCAGGACCTAAGGGCTGCCTTGTTTCCAAAGGGGGAGAGAGGCCCCAAAGCATCTTGCCTCCAGCACTTTGGGAAGCTAAAAAACAACTGGCTCTGCCCAGTGCTCTCACAGCCTACCGTGAACATCTCTTACCAAGGGCTGTGAAACGCAGTTTCTGGGCAGGACTGATCTGCCTGAAGTAGAACTTCTGCTGTGGGTGTGCTCCATTGGCCTAGAGCTGCCAGGCCCAAACGGCTGCCTTGTGTCCAAAGTGTGAGAGAGTCCCCAAAGTATCTTGCTTCCAAATCTTTGGGAAGCTAAGAAACAACTGGCTCTGCACAGTGCTCTCACAGCCTACCGGCAACGTGACAGAGAAAGGCCTGTGAGATGCAGTTTCTTGGAAGGCCTGATCTGGCTGAGGTAGAACTTCTGCTCTGGGTGTACTCCATTGGCCTAGGGCTGCCAGGCCCAAAGGGCTGCCTTTATTTCCAAAGTGTGAGAGAGGCCCCAAAGCATCTTGCTTCCTGCTCTCAGGGAAGCTAAAACAACTGGCTCTGCACAGTGCTCTCAAAGCCAACCGGGAACGTCACATACAAAGGCCTGTGAAACGCAGCTTCTTGACAGGCCTTATCTGGCTGAGGTAGAACTTGTGCTCTGGGTGTGCTACTTTGGCCTAGAGCTGCCAGGCACAAAGGCTGCTTTGTTTCCCAAGGGGGAGAGAGGCCCCAAATCATGTTGCTTCCAGCTGTTTTTGAAGCTAAGAAACAACTCGCTCTGCCAGGTACTCTTACAGCCTTCCGGGAGCACCTATGACGAAGGCCTGTGAAACGCAGTTTCTTGGCAGGCCTGATCTGGCTGAGGTAGAACTTCTGCTCTGGGTGTGCTCCATTGCCCTAGAGCTGAAAGGCCCAAAGGGCTGCCTTGTTTCCAAAGGGGGAGAGAGGCCCCAAAGCATCTTGCTTCCACCTCTTGGGAAGCTAAGAAACAACTGGCTGTGCCCAGTGCTCTTATAGCCTAAGAGAACATCTCTTATCAAGACCTGTGAAACGCACTTTCTAGGCAGGCCTGATCTGGAAGAAATAGAACTTCAGCTCTGGTTGTGCTCCATTGCCCTAGAGCTGCCAGACCCAACGTGCTGCCTTGTTTCCAAAGGGGCAGAGAGGCCCCAAAGCGTCTTGCTTCCAGCTGTTTGGGAAACAAGGAAACAACTGGCTCTGCACCGTGCTCTCACAGCCTACCGGGAACGTCACATACAAAGGCCTCTGAAACACAGTTCCTTGGCAGGCCTGATCTGGCTGAAGTAGGACTTCTGCTCTGGGTGTGCTCCATTGGCCTAGAGCTGAAAGGCCCAAAGGGATGCCTTGTTTGCAAAGGGGCAGAGAGGCCCCAAAGCATCTTGCTTCCAGCTCTTTGGGAAGCTAAGAAACATCTGTCTCTGCCCAGTGCTCTGACAGAGTACCGGGAACATCTCTTACCAAAGCCTTTTAAACGCAGTTTCTTGGCAGGCCTTATCTGGCTGAAGTAGAACTCCTGCTCTGGGCGTGCTACTTTGGCCTAGAGCTGCCAGGCCCAAAGGGCCGCCTTGTTTCCAAATGGGCTGAGAGTCCCCAAAGTATCTTGCTTCCAAAGCTTTGGGAAGCTAAGAAACAACTGGCTCTGCACAGTGCTCTCACAGCCTACCGGCAACGTGACAGAGAAAGGCCTGTGAGACGCAGTTTCTTGGAAGGCCTGATCTGGCTGAGGTAGAACTTCTGCTCTGGGTGTACTCCATTGGCCTAGGGCTGCCAGGCCCAAAGGGCTGCCTATATTTCCAAAGTGTGAGAGAGGCCCCAAAGCATCTTGCTTCCTGCTCTCTGGGAAGCTAAAACAACTGGCTCTGCACAGTGCTCTCAAAGCCAACCGGGAACGTCACATACAAAGGCCTCTGAAACGCAGTTCCTTGGCAGGCCTGATCTGGCTGAAGTAGGACTTCTGCTCTGGGTGTGCTCCATTGGCCTAGAGCTGAAAGGCCCAAAGGGATGCCTTGTTTGCAAAGGGGCAGAGAGGCCCCAAAGCATCTTGCTTCCAGCTCTTTGGGAAGCTAAGAAACAACTGGCTCAGCCCAGTGCTCTTACAGCCTGAGAGAAAATCTCTTACCAAGGCCTGTGAAACGCACTTTGTTGGTGGCCTGATCTAGCTGAAGTAGAACTTCTGCTCTGGGTGTGCTCCATTGGCCTAGAGCTGCCTGGCCCAAAGGGCCGCCTTGTTTGCAAAGGGGATGAGAGGCCCCAAAGCATCTTGCTTCCAGCTCTTCGGGAAGCTAAGAAACATCTGGCGTTGCCCAGTGCTCTTACAGCCTACCGGGAACATCTCTTACCAAGGCCTGTGAAACGCAGTTTGTTGGTGGCCTGAACTGGCTGAAGTAGAACTTCTGCTCTGGGTGTGCTCCACTGGCCTAGAGCTACCTGCCCCAAAGTGCTCCCTTGATTCCAAAGTGGGAGAGTGGCACCAAAGCATCTTGTTTCCAGCTCTTCGCGAAGCTAAGAAACATCTGGCGTTGCCCAGTGCTCTTACAGCCTACCGGGTGCATCTCTTACCAAGGCCTGTGAAACGCCGTTTCCTGGCAGGCCTGATTTGGCTGAAGTAGAACTTCTGCTCTGGGTGTGCTCCATTGCCCTAGAGCTGCCAGGCCCAAGGTGCTGCCTTGTTTCCAAAGGGGCAGAGAGGCCCCAAAGCATCTTGCTTCCAGCTCTCTGGGAAGCTAAGAACCAACTCGCTCTGCCCCGTGCTCTTACAGCCTACCGGGAACATGTCTTTGAAAGGCCTGTGAAATGCAGTTTCTTGGCAGGCCTGATCTGGCTGAAGTAGAACTCCTGCTCTGGGCGTGCTACTTTGGCCTAGAGCTGCCAGGCCCAAAGGGCCGCCTTGTTTCCAAAGGGGCTGAGAGTCCCCAAAGTATCTTGCTTCCAAATCTTTGGGAAGCTAAGAAACAACTGGCTCTGCCCAGTGCTCTTACAGCCTGAGAGAAAATCTCTTACCAAGGCCTGTGAAACGCACTTTGTTTGTGGCCTGATCTAGCTGAAGTAGAACTTCTGCTCTGGGTGTGCTCCATTGGCCTAGAGCTGCCTGGCCCAAAGGGCCGCCTTCTTTGCAAAGGGGATGAGAGGCCCCAAAGCATCTTGCTTCCAGCTCTTCGGGAAGCTAAGAAACATCTGGCGTTGCCCAGTGCTCTTACAGCCTACCGGGAACATCTCTTACCAAGGCCTGTGAAACGCAGTTTGTTGGTGGCCTGAACTGGCCGAAGTAGAACTTCTGCTCTGGGTGTGCTCCACTGGCCTAGAGCTACCTGCCCCAGAGGGCTGCCTTGATTCCAAAGTGAGAGAGTGGCACCCAAGCATCTTGCTTCCAGCTCTTCGGGAAGCTAAGAAACATCTGGCGTTGCCCAGTGCTCTTACAGCCTACCGGGAACATCTCTTGCCAAGGCCTGTGAAACGCCGTTTCCTCGCAGGCCTGATTTGGCTGAAGTAGAACTTCTGCTCTGGGTGTGCTCCATTGCACTAGAGCTGCCAGGCCCAAGGTGCTGCCTTGTTTCCAAAGGGGCAGAGAGGCCCCAAAGCATCTTGCTTCCAGCTCTCTGGGAAGCTAAGAACCAACTCGCTCTGGCCCGTGCTCTTACAGCCTACCGGGAACATGTCTTTGAAAGGCCTGTGAAACGCAGTTTCTTGGCAGGCCTCATCTGGCTGAAGTAGAACTCCGGCTATGGGTGTGCTCCATTGCCCTAGAGCTGCCAGGCCCAAAGTGCTGCCCTGTTTCCAAGGGGCAGAGAGGCCGAAAGCATCTTGCTTCCCGGTCTTTGCGAAGCTAAGAAACAACTGGCTCTGCCCAGTGCTCTTACACCTACCGGGAACATCTCTTACCAAGGCCTGTCAAACGCTGTTTCTTTGCAGGCCTGATCAGGCTGAAGTAGAACTCCTGCTCTGCGTGTGCTCCATTGGCCTAGAGCTTCCCGACCCAAAAGGCTGCCTTGTTCCCAAACGGGCAGAGGGGTCCCAAGCATCTTGCTTCCAGCTTTTCAGGAAGGTAAGAAACAACTGGCTCTGCCCAGTGCTCTTACAGCCTACCGGGAACATCTCTTACCAAGGCCTGTGAAACGCAGTTTCCTGGCAGGCCTGATCTGGCTGAAGTAGAACTTCTGCTCTGGGTGTGCTCCATTGCCCTAGAGCTGCCAGGCCCAAAGGGCTGCCTTGTTTCCAAAGACGGAGAGTGGACCCTAAGCATCTTGCTCCCAGCTCTTCGGGAAGCTAAGAAACAGCTGGCTCTGCCAAGTGCTCTTACAGCCTAAGAGAACATGTCTTTGAAAGGCCTGTGAAACGCAGTTTCTTGGCAGGCCTGACCTGGCTGAAGTAGAACTTCTGTTCTGGTTGTGCTACATAGGCCTAGAGCTACCAGGACCTAAGGGCTGCCTTGTTTCCAAAGGGTGAGAGAGGCCCCAAAGCATCTTGCCTCCAGCACTTTGGGAAGCTAAAAAACAACTGGTTCTGCCCAGTGCTCTCACAGCCTACCGTGAACATCTCTTACCAAGGGCTGTGAAACGCAGTTTCTGGGCAGGACTGATCTGCCTGAAGTAGAACTTCTGCTGTGGGTGTGCTCCATTGGCCTAGAGCTGCCAGGCGCAAACGGCTGCCTTGTGTCCAAAGGGAGAGAGAGGCCCCAAAGCATCTTGCTTCCAGCTCTGTGGGAAGCTAAAGCAACTGGCTCTCCACAGTGCTCTCACAGCCTACCGGGAACATCTCTTACCAAGGCCTGTGAAACGCAGTTTCTTGGCAGGCCTGAGCTGGCTGAGGTAGAACTTCTGCTCTGGGTGTGCTCCATTGGCCTAGAGCTGAAAGGCCCAAAGGTCGGCCTTGTTGGCAAAGGGGCAGGGAGCCCCCAAAGCATCTTGCTTCCGTCTCTTTGGAGAGCTAAGAAACAACTGGCTCTGCCCAGTGCTCTTACAGCCTAAGAGACAATCTCTTACCAAGGCCTGTGAAACGCACTTTGTTGGTGGCCTGATCTAGCTGAAGTAGAACTTCTGCTCTGGGTGTGCTCCATTGGCCTAGAGCTGCCTGGCCCAAATGGCCGCCTTGTTTGCAAAGGGGCTGAGAGGCCCCAAAGCATCTTGCTTCCAGCTCTTCGGGAAGCTAAGAAACATCTTGCGTTGCCCAGTGCTCTTACAGCCTACCGGGAACATCTCTTACCAAGGCCTGTGAAAGGCCGTTTCCTGGCAGGCCTGATTTGGCTGAAGTAGAACTTCTGCTCTGGGTGTGCTCCATTGCCCTAGAGCTGCCATGCCCAAGGTGCTGCCTTGTTTCCAAAGGGGCAGAGAGGCCCCAAAGCATCTTGCTTCCAGCTCTCTGGGAAGCTAAGAACCAACTCGCTCTGGCCCGTGCTCTTACAGCCTACCGGGAACATCTCTTTGAAAGGCCTGTGAAACGCACTTCCTTGGCAGGCCTGACCTGGCTGAAATAGAACTTCTGCTCTGGGTGTGCTCCATTGCCCTAGAGCTGCCAGGCCCAAAGGGCTGCCTTTTTCCAAAGACGGAGAGTGGACCCAAAGCATCTTGCTCCCAGCTCTTCGGGAAGCTAGGAAACAGCTGGCTCTGCCAGTGCTCTTACAGCCTAAGAGAACATGTCTTTGAAAGGCCTGTGAAACGCAGTTTCTTGGCAGGCCTGACCTGGCTGAAGTAGAACTTCTGTTCTGGTTGTGCTACATAGGCCTAGAGCTACCAGGACCTAAGGGCTGCCTTGTTTCCAAAGGGGGAGAGAGGCCCCAAAGCATCTTGCCTCCAGCACTTTGGGAAGCTAAAAAACAACTGGCTCTGCCCAGTGCTCTCACAGCCTACCGTGAACATCTCTTACCAAGGGCTGTGAAACGCAGTTTCTGGGCAGGACTGATCTGCCTGAAGTAGAACTTCTGCTGTGGGTGTGCTCCATTGGCCTAGAGCTGCCAGGCCCAAACGGCTGCCTTGTGTCCAAAGTGTGAGAGAGTCCCCAAAGTATCTTGCTTCCAAATCTTTGGGAAGCTAAGAAACAACTGGCTCTGCACAGTGCTCTCACAGCCTACCGGCAACGTGACAGAGAAAGGCCTGTGAGATGCAGTTTCTTGGAAGGCCTGATCTGGCTGAGGTAGAACTTCTGCTCTGGGTGTACTCCATTGGCCTAGGGCTGCCAGGCCCAAAGGGCTGCCTTTATTTCCAAAGTGTGAGAGAGGCCCCAAAGCATCTTGCTTCCTGCTCTCAGGGAAGCTAAAACAACTGGCTCTGCACAGTGCTCTCAAAGCCAACCGGGAACGTCACATACAAAGGCCTGTGAAACGCAGCTTCTTGACAGGCCTTATCTGGCTGAGGTAGAACTTGTGCTCTGGGTGTGCTACTTTGGCCTAGAGCTGCCAGGCACAAAGGCTGCTTTGTTTCCCAAGGGGGAGAGAGGCCCCAAATCATGTTGCTTCCAGCTGTTTTTGAAGCTAAGAAACAACTCGCTCTGCCAGGTACTCTTACAGCCTTCCGGGAGCACCTATGACGAAGGCCTGTGAAACGCAGTTTCTTGGCAGGCCTGATCTGGCTGAGGTAGAACTTCTGCTCTGGGTGTGCTCCATTGCCCTAGAGCTGAAAGGCCCAAAGGGCTGCCTTGTTTCCAAAGGGGGAGAGAGGCCCCAAAGCATCTTGCTTCCACCTCTTGGGAAGCTAAGAAACAACTGGCTGTGCCCAGTGCTCTTATAGCCTAAGAGAACATCTCTTATCAAGACCTGTGAAACGCACTTTCTAGGCAGGCCTGATCTGGAAGAAATAGAACTTCAGCTCTGGTTGTGCTCCATTGCCCTAGAGCTGCCAGACCCAACGTGCTGCCTTGTTTCCAAAGGGGCAGAGAGGCCCCAAAGCGTCTTGCTTCCAGCTGTTTGGGAAACAAGGAAACAACTGGCTCTGCACCGTGCTCTCACAGCCTACCGGGAACGTCACATACAAAGGCCTCTGAAACACAGTTCCTTGGCAGGCCTGATCTGGCTGAAGTAGGACTTCTGCTCTGGGTGTGCTCCATTGGCCTAGAGCTGAAAGGCCCAAAGGGATGCCTTGTTTGCAAAGGGGCAGAGAGGCCCCAAAGCATCTTGCTTCCAGCTCTTTGGGAAGCTAAGAAACATCTGTCTCTGCCCAGTGCTCTGACAGAGTACCGGGAACATCTCTTACCAAAGCCTTTTAAACGCAGTTTCTTGGCAGGCCTTATCTGGCTGAAGTAGAACTCCTGCTCTGGGCGTGCTACTTTGGCCTAGAGCTGCCAGGCCCAAAGGGCCGCCTTGTTTCCAAATGGGCTGAGAGTCCCCAAAGTATCTTGCTTCCAAAGCTTTGGGAAGCTAAGAAACAACTGGCTCTGCACAGTGCTCTCACAGCCTACCGGCAACGTGACAGAGAAAGGCCTGTGAGACGCAGTTTCTTGGAAGGCCTGATCTGGCTGAGGTAGAACTTCTGCTCTGGGTGTACTCCATTGGCCTAGGGCTGCCAGGCCCAAAGGGCTGCCTATATTTCCAAAGTGTGAGAGAGGCCCCAAAGCATCTTGCTTCCTGCTCTCTGGGAAGCTAAAACAACTGGCTCTGCACAGTGCTCTCAAAGCCAACCGGGAACGTCACATACAAAGGCCTCTGAAACGCAGTTCCTTGGCAGGCCTGATCTGGCTGAAGTAGGACTTCTGCTCTGGGTGTGCTCCATTGGCCTAGAGCTGAAAGGCCCAAAGGGATGCCTTGTTTGCAAAGGGGCAGAGAGGCCCCAAAGCATCTTGCTTCCAGCTCTTTGGGAAGCTAAGAAACAACTGGCTCAGCCCAGTGCTCTTACAGCCTGAGAGAAAATCTCTTACCAAGGCCTGTGAAACGCACTTTGTTGGTGGCCTGATCTAGCTGAAGTAGAACTTCTGCTCTGGGTGTGCTCCATTGGCCTAGAGCTGCCTGGCCCAAAGGGCCGCCTTGTTTGCAAAGGGGATGAGAGGCCCCAAAGCATCTTGCTTCCAGCTCTTCGGGAAGCTAAGAAACATCTGGCGTTGCCCAGTGCTCTTACAGCCTACCGGGAACATCTCTTACCAAGGCCTGTGAAACGCAGTTTGTTGGTGGCCTGAACTGGCTGAAGTAGAACTTCTGCTCTGGGTGTGCTCCACTGGCCTAGAGCTACCTGCCCCAAAGTGCTCCCTTGATTCCAAAGTGGGAGAGTGGCACCAAAGCATCTTGTTTCCAGCTCTTCGCGAAGCTAAGAAACATCTGGCGTTGCCCAGTGCTCTTACAGCCTACCGGGTGCATCTCTTACCAAGGCCTGTGAAACGCCGTTTCCTGGCAGGCCTGATTTGGCTGAAGTAGAACTTCTGCTCTGGGTGTGCTCCATTGCCCTAGAGCTGCCAGGCCCAAGGTGCTGCCTTGTTTCCAAAGGGGCAGAGAGGCCCCAAAGCATCTTGCTTCCAGCTCTCTGGGAAGCTAAGAACCAACTCGCTCTGCCCCGTGCTCTTACAGCCTACCGGGAACATGTCTTTGAAAGGCCTGTGAAATGCAGTTTCTTGGCAGGCCTGATCTGGCTGAAGTAGAACTCCTGCTCTGGGCGTGCTACTTTGGCCTAGAGCTGCCAGGCCCAAAGGGCCGCCTTGTTTCCAAAGGGGCTGAGAGTCCCCAAAGTATCTTGCTTCCAAATCTTTGGGAAGCTAAGAAACAACTGGCTCTGCCCAGTGCTCTTACAGCCTGAGAGAAAATCTCTTACCAAGGCCTGTGAAACGCACTTTGTTTGTGGCCTGATCTAGCTGAAGTAGAACTTCTGCTCTGGGTGTGCTCCATTGGCCTAGAGCTGCCTGGCCCAAAGGGCCGCCTTGTTTGCAAAGGGGATGAGAGGCCCCAAAGCATCTTGCTTCCAGCTCTTCGGGAAGCTAAGAAACATCTGGCGTTGCCCAGTGCTCTTACAGCCTACCGGGAACATCTCTTACCAAGGCCTGTGAAACGCAGTTTGTTGGTGGCCTGAACTGGCCGAAGTAGAACTTCTGCTCTGGGTGTGCTCCACTGGCCTAGAGCTACCTGCCCCAGAGGGCTGCCTTGATTCCAAAGTGAGAGAGTGGCACCCAAGCATCTTGCTTCCAGCTCTTCGGGAAGCTAAGAAACATCTGGCGTTGCCCAGTGCTCTTACAGCCTACCGGGAACATCTCTTGCCAAGGCCTGTGAAACGCCGTTTCCTCGCAGGCCTGATTTGGCTGAAGTAGAACTTCTGCTCTGGGTGTGCTCCATTGCACTAGAGCTGCCAGGCCCAAGGTGCTGCCTTGTTTCCAAAGGGGCAGAGAGGCCCCAAAGCATCTTGCTTCCAGCTCTCTGGGAAGCTAAGAACCAACTCGCTCTGGCCCGTGCTCTTACAGCCTACCGGGAACATGTCTTTGAAAGGCCTGTGAAACGCAGTTTCTTGGCAGGCCTCATCTGGCTGAAGTAGAACTCCGGCTATGGGTGTGCTCCATTGCCCTAGAGCTGCCAGGCCCAAAGTGCTGCCCTGTTTCCAAGGGGCAGAGAGGCCGAAAGCATCTTGCTTCCCGGTCTTTGCGAAGCTAAGAAACAACTGGCTCTGCCCAGTGCTCTTACACCTACCGGGAACATCTCTTACCAAGGCCTGTCAAACGCTGTTTCTTTGCAGGCCTGATCAGGCTGAAGTAGAACTCCTGCTCTGCGTGTGCTCCATTGGCCTAGAGCTTCCCGACCCAAAAGGCTGCCTTGTTCCCAAACGGGCAGAGGGGTCCCAAGCATCTTGCTTCCAGCTTTTCAGGAAGGTAAGAAACAACTGGCTCTGCCCAGTGCTCTTACAGCCTACCGGGAACATCTCTTACCAAGGCCTGTGAAACGCAGTTTCCTGGCAGGCCTGATCTGGCTGAAGTAGAACTTCTGCTCTGGGTGTGCTCCATTGCCCTATAGCTGCCAGGCCCAAAGGGCTGCCTTGTTTCCAAAGACGGAGAGTGGACCCTAAGCATCTTGCTCCCAGCTCTTCGGGAAGCTAAGAAACAGCTGGCTCTGCCAAGTGCTCTTACAGCCTAAGAGAACATGTCTTTGAAAGGCCTGTGAAACGCAGTTTCTTGGCAGGCCTGACCTGGCTGAAGTAGAACTTCTGTTCTGGTTGTGCTACATAGGCCTAGAGCTACCAGGACCTAAGGGCTGCCTTGTTTCCAAAGGGGGAGAGAGGCCCCAAAGCATCTTGCCTCCAGCACTTTGGGAAGCTAAAAAACAACTGGTTCTGCCCAGTGCTCTCACAGCCTACCGTGAACATCTCTTACCAAGGGCTGTGAAACGCAGTTTCTGGGCAGGACTGATCTGCCTGAAGTAGAACTTCTGCTGTGGGTGTGCTCCATTGGCCTAGAGCTGCCAGGCCCAAACGGCTGCCTTGTGTCCAAAGGGAGAGAGAGGCCCCAAAGCATCTGGCTTCCAGCTCTGTGGGAAGCTAAAGCAACTGGCTCTCTACAGTGCTCTCACAGCCTACCGGGAACATCTCTTACCAAAGCTGTGAAACGCAGTTTCTTGGCAGGCCTGAGCTGGCTGAGGTAGAACTTCTGCTCTGGGTGTGCTCCATTGGCCTAGAGCTGAAAGGCCCAAAGGTCGGCCTTGTTGGCAAAGGGGCAGGGAGCCCCCAAAGCATCTTGCTTCCGTCTCTTTGGAGAGCTAAGAAACAACTGGCTCTGCCCAGTGCTCTTACAGCCTAAGAGACAATCTCTTACCAAGGCCTGTGAAACGCACTTTGTTGGTGGCCTGATCTAGCTGAAGTAGAACTTCTGCTCTGGGTGTGCTCCATTGGCCTAGAGCTGCCTGGCCCAAATGGCCGCCTTGTTTGCAAAGGGGATGAGAGGCCCCAAAGCATCTTGCTTCCAGCTCTTCGGGAAGCTAAGAAACATCTGGCGTTGCCCAGTGCTCTTACAGCCTACCGGGAACATCTCTTACCAAGGCCTGTGAAAGGCCGTTTCCTGGCAGGCCTGATTTGGCTGAAGTAGAACTTCTGCTCTGGGTGTGCTCCATTGCCCTAGAGCTGCCATGCCCAAGGTGCTGCCTTGTTTCCAAAGGGGCAGAGATGCCCCAAAGCATCTTGCTTCCAGCTCTCTGGGAAGCTAAGAACCAACTCGCTCTGCCCCGTGCTCTTACAGCCTACCGGGAACATCTCTTTGAAAGGCCTGTGAAACGCACTTCCTTGGCAGGCCTGACCTGGCTGAAATAGAACTTCTGCTCTGGGTGTGCTCCATTGCCCTAGAGCTGCCAGGCCCAAAGGGCTGCCTTTTTCCAAAGACGGAGAGTGGACCCAAAGCATCTTGCTCCCAGCTCTTCGGGAAGCTAGGAAACAGCTGGCTCTGCCAGTGCTCTTACAGCCTAAGAGAACATCTCTTTGAAAGGCCTGTGAAACGCAGTTTCTTGGCAGGCCTGACCTGGCTGAAGTAGAACTTCTGTTCTGGTTGTGCTACATAGGCCTAGAGCTACCAGGACCTAAGGGCTGCCTTGTTTCCAAAGGGTGAGAGAGGCCCCAAAGCATCTTGCCTCCAGCACTTTGGGAAGCTAAAAAACAACTGGCTCTGCCCAGTGCTCTCACAGCCTACCGTGAACATCTCTTACCAAGGGCTGTGAAACGCAGTTTCTGGGCAGGACTGATCTGCCTGAAGTAGAACTTCTGCTGTGGGTGTGCTCCATTGGCCTAGAGCTGCCAGGCCCAAACGGCTGCCTTGTGTCCAAAGGGAGAGAGAGGCCCCAAAGCATCTTGCTTCCAGCTCTCTGGGAAGCTAAAGCAACTGGCTCTCCACAGTGCTCTCACAGCCTACCGGGAACATCTCTTACCAAGGCCTGTGAAACGCAGTTTCTTGGCAGGCCTGTTCTGGCTGAAGTAGAACTCCTGCTCTGGGCGTGCTACTTTGGCCTAGAGCTGCCAGGCCCAAAGGGCCGCCTTGTTTCCAAAGGGGCTGAGAGTCCCCAAAGTATCTTGCTTCCAAATCTTTGGGAAGCTAAGAAACAACTGGCTCTGCACAGTGCTCTCACAGCCTACCGGCAACGTGACAGAGAAAGGCCTGTGAGATGCAGTTTCTTGGAAGGCCTGATCTGGCTGAGGTAGAACTTCTGCTCTGGGTGTACTCCATTGGCCTAGGGCTGCCAGGCCCAAAGGGCTGCCTTTATTTCCAAAGTGTGAGAGAGGCCCCAAAGCATCTTGCTTCCTGCTCTCAGGGAAGCTAAAACAACTGGCTCTGCACAGTGCTCTCAAAGCCAACCGGGAACGTCACATACAAAGGCCTGTGAAACGCAGCTTCTTGACAGGCCTTATCTGGCTGAGGTAGAACTTGTGCTCTGGGTGTGCTACTTTGGCCTACAGCTGCCAGGCACAAAGGCTGCTTTGTTTCCCAAGGGGGAGAGAGGCCCCAAATCATGTTGCTTCCAGCTGTTTTTGAAGCTAAGAAACAACTCGCTCTGCCAGGTACTCTTACAGCCTTCCGGGAGCACCTATGACGAAGGCCTGTGAAACGCAGTTTCTTGGCAGGCCTGATCTGGCTGAGGTAGAACTTCTGCTCTGGGTGTGCTCCATTGCCCTAGAGCTGAAAGGCCCAAAGGGCTGCCTTGTTTCCAAAGGGGGAGAGAGGCCCCAAAGCATCTTGCTTCCACCTCTTGGGAAGCTAAGAAACAACTGGCTGTGCCCAGTGCTCTTATAGCCTAAGAGAACATCTCTTATCAAGACCTGTGAAACGCACTTTCTAGGCAGGCCTGATCTGGAAGAAGTAGAACTTCTGCTCTGGTTGTGCTCCATTGCCCTAGAGCTGCCAGACCCAACGTGCTGCCTTGTTTCCAAAGGGGCAGAGAGGCCCCAAAGCGTCTTGCTTCCAGCTGTTTGGGAAACAAGGAAACAACTGGCTCTGCACCGTGCTCTCACAGCCTACCGGGAACGTCACATACAAAGGCCTCTGAAACACAGTTCCTTGGCAGGCCTGATCTGGCTGAAGTAGGACTTCTGCTCTGGGTGTGCTCCATTGGCCTAGAGCTGAAAGGCCCAAAGGGATGCCTTGTTTGCAAAGGGGCAGAGAGGCCCCAAAGCATCTTGCTTCCAGCTCTTTGGGAAGCTAAGAAACATCTGTCTCTGCCCAGTGCTCTGACAGAGTACCGGGAACATCTCTTACCAAAGCCTTTTAAACGCAGTTTCTTGGCAGGCCTTATCTGGCTGAAGTAGAACTCCTGCTCTGGGCGTGCTACTTTGGCCTAGAGCTGCCAGGCCCAAAGGGCCGCCTTGTTTCCAAATGGGCTGAGAGTCCCCAAAGTATCTTGCTTCCAAAGCTTTGGGAAGCTAAGAAACAACTGGCTCTGCACAGTGCTCTCACAGCCTACCGGCAACGTGACAGAGAAAGGCCTGTGAGACGCAGTTTCTTGGAAGGCCTGATCTGGCTGAGGTAGAACTTCTGCTCTGGGTGTACTCCATTGGCCTAGGGCTGCCAGGCCCAAAGGGCTGCCTATATTTCCAAAGTGTGAGAGAGGCCCCAAAGCATCTTGCTTCCTGCTCTCTGGGAAGCTAAAACAACTGGCTCTGCACAGTGCTCTCAAAGCCAACCGGGAACGTCACATAAAAAGGCCTCTGAAACGCAGTTCCTTGGCAGGCCTGATCTGGCTGAAGTAGGACTTCTGCTCTGGGTGTGCTCCATTGGCCTAGAGCTGAAAGGCCCAAAGGGATGCCTTGTTTGCAAAGGGGCAGAGAGGCCCCAAAGCATCTTGCTTCCAGCTCTTTGGGAAGCTAAGAAACAACTGGCTCAGCCCAGTGCTCTTACAGCCTGAGAGAAAATCTCTTACCAAGGCCTGTGAAACGCACTTTGTTGGTGGCCTGATCTAGCTGAAGTAGAACTTCTGCTCTGGGTGTGCTCCATTGGCCTAGAGCTGCCTGGCCCAAAGGGCCGCCTTGTTTGCAAAGGGGATGAGAGGCCCCAAAGCATCTTGCTTCCAGCTCTTCGGGAAGCTAAGAAACATCTGGCGTTGCCCAGTGCTCTTACAGCCTACCGGGAACATCTCTTACCAAGGCCTGTGAAACGCAGTTTGTTGGTGGCCTGAACTGGCTGAAGTAGAACTTCTGCTCTGGGTGTGCTCCACTGGCCTAGAGCTACCTGCCCCAAAGTGCTCCCTTGATTCCAAAGTGAGAGAGTGGCACCAAAGCATCTTGCTTCCAGCTCTTCGGGAAGCTAAGAAACATCTGGCGTTGCCCAGTGCTCTTACAGCCTACCGGGTGCATCTCTTACCAAGGCCTGTGAAACGCCGTTTCCTGGCAGGCCTGATTTGGCTGAAGTAGAACTTCTGCTCTGGGTGTGCTCCATTGCCCTAGAGCTGCCAGGCCCAAGGTGCTGCCTTGTTTCCAAAGGGGCAGAGAGGCCCCAAAGCATCTTGCTTCCAGCTCTCTGGGAAGCTAAGAACCAACTCGCTCTGCCCCGTGCTCTTACAGCCTACCGGGAACATGTCTTTGAAAGGCCTGTGAAATGCAGTTTCTTGGCAGGCCTGATCTGGCTGAAGTAGAACTCCTGCTCTGGGCGTGCTACTTTGGCCTAGAGCTGCCAGGCCCAAAGGGCCGCCTTGTTTCCAAAGGGGCTGAGAGTCCCCAAAGTATCTTGCTTCCAAATCTTTGGGAAGCTAAGAAACAACTGGCTCTGCACAGTGCTCTCACAGCCTACCGGCAACGTGACAGGGAAAGGCCTGTGAGACGCAGTTTCTTGGAAGGCCTGATCTGGCTGAGGTAGAACTTCTGCTCTGGGTGTGCTCCATTGGCCTAGAGCTGAAAAGCCCAAAGGTCGGCCTTGTTGGCAAAGGGGCAGGGAGCCCCCAAAGCATCTTGCTTCCAGCTCTTTGGAGAGCTAAGAAACAACTGGCTCTGCCCAGTGCTCTTACAGCCTAAGAGACAATCTCTTACCAAGGCCTGTGAAACGCACTTTGTTGGTGGCCTGATTTAGCTGAAGTAGAACTTCTGCTCTGGGTGTGCTCCATTGGCCTAGAGCTGCCTGGCCCAAAGGGCCGCCTTGTTTGCAAAGGGGATGAGAGGCCCCAAAGCATCTTGCTTCCAGCTCTTCGGGAAGCTAAGAAACATCTGGCGTTGCCCAGTGCTCTTACAGCCTACCGGGAAAATCTCTTACCAAGCCTGTGAAACGCCGTTTCCTGGCAGGCCTGATTTGGCTGAAGTAGAACTTCTGCTCTGGGTGTGCTCCATTGCCCTAGAGCTGCCATGCCCAAGGTGCTGCCTTGTTTCCAAAGGGGCAGAGAGGCCCCAAAGCATCTTGCTTCCAGCTCTCTGGGAAGCTAAGAACCAACTCGCTCTGCCCCGTGCTCTTACAGCCTACCGGGAACATGTCTTTGAAAGGCCTGTGAAACGCACTTCCTTGGCAGGCCTGACCTGGCTGAAATAGAACTTCTGCTCTGGGTGTGCTCCATTGCCCTAGAGCTGCCAGGCCCAAAGGGCTGCCTTTTTCCAAAGACGGAGAGTGGACCCAAAGCATCTTGCTCCCAGCTCTTCGGGAAGCTAGGAAACAGCTGGCTCTGCCCAGTGCTCTTACAGCCTAAGAAAACATCTCTTTGAAAGGCCTGTGAAACGCAGTTTCTTGGCAGGCCTGACCTGGCTGAAGTAGAACTTCTGTTCTGGTTGTGCTACATAGGCCTAGAGCTACCAGGACCTAAGGGCTGCCTTGTTTCCAAAGGGGGAGAGAGGCCCCAAAGCATCTTGCCTCCAGCACTTTGGGAAGCTAAAAAAAACTGGCTCTGCCCAGTGCTCTCACAGCCTACCGTGAACATCTCTTACCAAGGGCTGTGAAACGCAGTTTCTGGGCAGGACTGATCTGCCTGAAGTAGAACTTCTGCTGTGGGTGTGCTCCATTGGCCTAGAGCTGCCAGGCCCAAACGGCTGCCTTGTGTCCAAAGGGAGAGAGAGGCCCCAAAGCATCTTGCTTCCAGCTCTGTGGAAGCGAAAGCAACTGGCTCTCCACAGTGCTCTCACAGCCTACCGGGAACATCTCTTACCAAGGCCTGTGAAACGCAGTTTGTTGGTGGCCTGAACTGGCCGAAGTAGAACTTGTGCTCTGGGTGTGCTACTTTGGCCTAGAGCTGCCAGGCACAAAGGCTGCTTTGTTTCCAAAGGGGAGAGAGGCCCCAAATCATGTTGCTTCCAGCTGTTTTTGAAGCTAAGAAACAACTCGCTCTGCCAGGTACTCTTACAGCCTTCCGGGAACACCTCTTACGAAGGCCTGTGAAAAGCAGTTTCTTGGCAGGCCTGATCTGGCTGAGGTAGAACTTCTGCTCTGGGTGTGCTCCATTGCCCTAGAGCTGAAAGGCCCAAAGGGCTGCCTTGTGTCCAAAGGGGGAGAGACGCCCCAAAGCATCTTGCTTCCACCTCTTGGGAAGCTAAGAAACAACTGGCTGTGCCCAGTGCTTTTATAACCTAAGAGAACATCTCTTATCAAGGCCTGTGAAACGCACTTTCTAGGCAGGCCTGATCTGGAAGAAGTAGAACTTCTGCTCTGGTTGTGCTCCATTGGCCAAGAGCTGCCAGACCCAACGTGCTGCCTTGTTTCCAAAGGGGCAGAGAGGCTCCAAAGCGTCTTGCTTCCAGCTGTTTGGGAAACAAGGAAACAACTGGCTCTGCACCGTGCTCTCACAGCCTACCGGGAACGTCACTTACAAAGGCCTCTGAAACGCAGTTCCTTGGCAGGCCTGATCTGGCTGAAGTAGGACTTCTGCTCTGGGTGTGCTCCATTGGCCTAGAGCTGAAAGGCCCAAAGGTCGGCCTTGTTGGCAAAGGGGCAGGGAGCCCCCAAAGCATCTTGCTTCCAGCTCTTTGGGAAGCTAAGAAACAACTGGCTCTGCCCAGTGCTCTTACAGCCTAAGAGACAATCTCTTACCAAGGCCTGTGAAACGCACTTTGTTGGTGGCCTGATCTAGCTGAAGTAGAACTTCTGCTCTGGGTGTGCTCCATTGGCCTAGAGCTGCCTGGCCCCAAGGGCCGCCTTGTTTGCCAAGGGGCAGAGAGGCCCCAAAGCATCTTGCTTCCAGCTCTTCGGGAAGCTAAGAAACATCTGGCGTTGCCCAGTGCTCTTACAGCCTACCGGGAACATCTCTTACCAAGGCCTGTGAAACGCAGTTTGTTGGTGGCCTGAACTGGCCGAAGTAGAACTTCTGTTCTGGTTGTGCTACATAGGCCTAGAGCTACCAGGACCTAAGTGCTGCCTTGTTTCCAAAGGGGGAGAGAGGCCCCAAAGCATCTTGCCTCCAGCACTTTGGTAAGCTAAAAAACAACTGGTTCTGCCCAGTGCTCTCACAGCCTACCGTGAACATCTCTTACCAAGGGCTGTGAAACGCAGTTTCTGGGCAGGACTGATCTGCCTGAAGTAGAACTTCTGCTGTGGGTGTGCTCCATTGGCCTAGAGCTGCCAGGCCCAAACGGCTGCCTTGTGTCCAAAGGGAGAGAGAGGCCCCAAAGCATCTGGCTTCCAGCTCTGTGGGAAGCTAAAGCAACTGGCTCTCTACAGTGCTCTCACAGCCTACCGGGAACATCTCTTACCAAAGCTGTGAAACGCAGTTTCTTGGCAGGCCTGAGCTGGCTGAGGTAGAACTTCTGCTCTGGGTGTGCTCCATTGGCCTAGAGCTGAAAGGCCCAAAGGTCGGCCTTGTTGGCAAAGGGGCAGGGAGCCCCCAAAGCATCTTGCTTCCGTCTCTTTGGAGAGCTAAGAAACAACTGGCTCTGCCCAGTGCTCTTACAGCCTAAGAGACAATCTCTTACCAAGGCCTGTGAAACGCACTTTGTTGGTGGCCTGATCTAGCTGAAGTAGAACTTCTGCTCTGGGTGTGCTCCATTGGCCTAGAGCTGCCTGGCCCAAATGGCCGCCTTGTTTGCAAAGGGGATGAGAGGCCCCAAAGCATCTTGCTTCCAGCTCTTCGGGAAGCTAAGAAACATCTGGCGTTGCCCAGTGCTCTTACAGCCTACCGGGAACATCTCTTACCAAGGCCTGTGAAAGGCCGTTTCCTGGCAGGCCTGATTTGGCTGAAGTAGAACTTCTGCTCTGGGTGTGCTCCATTGCCCTAGAGCTGCCATGCCCAAGGTGCTGCCTTGTTTCCAAAGGGGCAGAGATGCCCCAAAGCATCTTGCTTCCAGCTCTCTGGGAAGCTAAGAACCAACTCGCTCTGCCCCGTGCTCTTACAGCCTACCGGGAACATCTCTTTGAAAGGCCTGTGAAACGCACTTCCTTGGCAGGCCTGACCTGGCTGAAATAGAACTTCTGCTCTGGGTGTGCTCCATTGCCCTAGAGCTGCCAGGCCCAAAGGGCTGCCTTTTTCCAAAGACGGAGAGTGGACCCAAAGCATCTTGCTCCCAGCTCTTCGGGAAGCTAGGAAACAGCTGGCTCTGCCAGTGCTCTTACAGCCTAAGAGAACATCTCTTTGAAAGGCCTGTGAAACGCAGTTTCTTGGCAGGCCTGACCTGGCTGAAGTAGAACTTCTGTTCTGGTTGTGCTACATAGGCCTAGAGCTACCAGGACCTAAGGGCTGCCTTGTTTCCAAAGGGTGAGAGAGGCCCCAAAGCATCTTGCCTCCAGCACTTTGGGAAGCTAAAAAACAACTGGCTCTGCCCAGTGCTCTCACAGCCTACCGTGAACATCTCTTACCAAGGGCTGTGAAACGCAGTTTCTGGGCAGGACTGATCTGCCTGAAGTAGAACTTCTGCTGTGGGTGTGCTCCATTGGCCTAGAGCTGCCAGGCCCAAACGGCTGCCTTGTGTCCAAAGGGAGAGAGAGGCCCCAAAGCATCTTGCTTCCAGCTCTCTGGGAAGCTAAAGCAACTGGCTCTCCACAGTGCTCTCACAGCCTACCGGGAACATCTCTTACCAAGGCCTGTGAAACGCAGTTTCTTGGCAGGCCTGTTCTGGCTGAAGTAGAACTCCTGCTCTGGGCGTGCTACTTTGGCCTAGAGCTGCCAGGCCCAAAGGGCCGCCTTGTTTCCAAAGGGGCTGAGAGTCCCCAAAGTATCTTGCTTCCAAATCTTTGGGAAGCTAAGAAACAACTGGCTCTGCACAGTGCTCTCACAGCCTACCGGCAACGTGACAGAGAAAGGCCTGTGAGATGCAGTTTCTTGGAAGGCCTGATCTGGCTGAGGTAGAACTTCTGCTCTGGGTGTACTCCATTGGCCTAGGGCTGCCAGGCCCAAAGGGCTGCCTTTATTTCCAAAGTGTGAGAGAGGCCCCAAAGCATCTTGCTTCCTGCTCTCAGGGAAGCTAAAACAACTGGCTCTGCACAGTGCTCTCAAAGCCAACCGGGAACGTCACATACAAAGGCCTGTGAAACGCAGCTTCTTGACAGGCCTTATCTGGCTGAGGTAGAACTTGTGCTCTGGGTGTGCTACTTTGGCCTACAGCTGCCAGGCACAAAGGCTGCTTTGTTTCCCAAGGGGGAGAGAGGCCCCAAATCATGTTGCTTCCAGCTGTTTTTGAAGCTAAGAAACAACTCGCTCTGCCAGGTACTCTTACAGCCTTCCGGGAGCACCTATGACGAAGGCCTGTGAAACGCAGTTTCTTGGCAGGCCTGATCTGGCTGAGGTAGAACTTCTGCTCTGGGTGTGCTCCATTGCCCTAGAGCTGAAAGGCCCAAAGGGCTGCCTTGTGTCCAAAGGGGGAGAGAGGCCCCAAAGCATCTTGCTTCCACCTCTTGGGAAGCTAAGAAACAACTGGCTGTGCCCAGTGCTCTTATAGCCTAAGAGAAAATCTCTTATCAAGACCTGTGAAACGCACTTTCTAGGCAGGCCTGATCTGGAAGAAGTAGAACTTCAGCTCTGGTTGTGCTCCATTGCCCTAGAGCTGCCAGACCCAACGTGCTGCCTTGTTTCCAAAGGGGCAGAGAGGCCCCAAAGCGTCTTGCTTCCAGCTGTTTGGGAAACAAGGAAACAACTGGCTCTGCACCGTGCTCTCACAGCCTACCGGGAACGTCACATACAAAGGCCTCTGAAACACAGTTCCTTGGCAGGCCTGATCTGGCTGAAGTAGGACTTCTGCTCTGGGTGTGCTCCATTGGCCTAGAGCTGAAAGGCCCAAAGGGATGCCTTGTTTGCAAAGGGGCAGAGAGGCCCCAAAGCATCTTGCTTCCAGCTCTTTGGGAAGCTAAGAAACATCTGTCTCTGCCCAGTGCTCTGACAGAGTACCGGGAACATCTCTTACCAAAGCCTTTTAAACGCAGTTTCTTGGCAGGCCTTACCTGGCTGAAGTAGAACTCCTGCTCTGGGCGTGCTACTTTGGCCTAGAGCTGCCAGGCCCAAAGGGCCGCCTTGTTTCCAAATGGGCTGAGAGTCCCCAAAGTATCTTGCTTCCAAAGCTTTGGGACGCTAAGAAACAACTGGCTCTGCACAGTGCTCTCACAGCCTACCGGCAACGTGACAGAGAAAGGCCTGTGAGACGCAGTTTCTTGGAAGGCCTGATCTGGCTGAGGTAGAACTTCTGCTCTGGGTGTACTCCATTGGCCTAGGGCTGCCAGGCCCAAAGGGCTGCCTATATTTCCAAAGTGTGAGAGAGGCCCCAAAGCATCTTGCTTCCTGCTCTCTGGGAAGCTAAAACAACTGGCTCTGCACAGTGCTCTCAAAGCCAACCGGGAACGTCACATACAAAGGCCTCTGAAACGCAGTTCCTTGGCAGGCCTGATCTGGCTGAAGTAGGACTTCTGCTCTGGGTGTGCTCCATTGGCCTAGAGCTGAAAGGCCCAAAGGGATGCCTTGTTTGCAAAGGGGCAGAGAGGCCCCAAAGCATCTTGCTTCCAGCTCTTTGGGAAGCTAAGAAACAACTGGCTCAGCCCAGTGCTCTTACAGCCTGAGAGAAAATCTCTTACCAAGGCCTGTGAAACGCACTTTGTTGGTGGCCTGATCTAGCTGAAGTAGAACTTCTGCTCTGGGTGTGCTCCATTGGCCTAGAGCTGCCTGGCCCAAAGGGCCGCCTTGTTTGCAAAGGGGATGAGAGGCCCCAAAGCATCTTGCTTCCAGCTCTTCGGGAAGCTAAGAAACATCTGGCGTTGCCCAGTGCTCTTACAGCCTACCGGGAACATCTCTTACCAAGGCCTGTGAAACGCAGTTTGTTGGTGGCCTGAACTGGCTGAAGTAGAACTTCTGCTCTGGGTGTGCTCCACTGGCCTAGAGCTACCTGCCCCAAAGTGCTCCCTTGATTCCAAAGTGAGAGAGTGGCACCAAAGCATCTTGCTTCCAGCTCTTCGGGAAGCTAAGAAACATCTGGCGTTGCCCAGTGCTCTTACAGCCTACCGGGTGCATCTCTTACCAAGGCCTGTGAAACGCCGTTTCCTGGCAGGCCTGATTTGGCTGAAGTAGAACTTCTGCTCTGGGTGTGCTCCATTGCCCTAGAGCTGCCAGGCCCAAGGTGCTGCCTTGTTTCCAAAGGGGCAGAGAGGCCCCAAAGCATCTTGCTTCCAGCTCTCTGGGAAGCTAAGAACCAACTCGCTCTGCCCCGTGCTCTTACAGCCTACCGGGAACATGTCTTTGAAAGGCCTGTGAAATGCAGTTTCTTGGCAGGCCTGATCTGGCTGAAGTAGAACTCCTGCTCTGGGCGTGCTACTTTGGCCTAGAGCTGCCAGGCCCAAAGGGCCGCCTTGTTTCCAAAGGGGCTGAGAGTCCCCAAAGTATCTTGCTTCCAAAGCTTTGGGAAGCTAAGAAACAACTGGCTCTGCACAGTGCTCTCACAGCCTACCGGCAACGTGACAGGGAAAGGCCTGTGAGACGCAGTTTCTTGGAAGGCCTGATCTGGCTGAGGTAGAACTTCTGCTCTGGGTGTGCTCCATTGGCCTAGAGCTGAAAGGCCCAAAGGTCGGCCTTGTTGGCAAAGGGGCAGGGAGCCCCCAAAGCATCTTGCTTCCAGCTCTTTGGAGAGCTAAGAAACAACTGGCTCTGCCCAGTGCTCTTACAGCCTAAGAGACAATCTCTTACCAAGGCCTGTGAAACGCACTTTGTTGGTGGCCTGATTTAGCTGAAGTAGAACTTCTGCTCTGGGTGTGCTCCATTGGCCTAGAGCTGCCTGGCCCAAAGGGCCGCCTTGTTTGCAAAGGGGATGAGAGGCCCCAAAGCATCTTGCTTCCAGCTCTTCGGGAAGCTAAGAAACATCTGGCGTTGCCCAGTGCTCTTACAGCCTACCGGGAAAATCTCTTACCAAGCCTGTGAAACGCCGTTTCCTGGCAGGCCTGATTTGGCTGAAGTAGAACTTCTGCTCTGGGTGTGCTCCATTGCCCTAGAGCTGCCATGCCCAAGGTGCTGCCTTGTTTCCAAAGGGGCAGAGAGGCCCCAAAGCATCTTGCTTCCAGCTCTCTGGGAAGCTAAGAACCAACTCGCTCTGCCCCGTGCTCTTACAGCCTACCGGGAACATGTCTTTGAAAGGCCTGTGAAACGCACTTCCTTGGCAGGCCTGACCTGGCTGAAATAGAACTTCTGCTCTGGGTGTGCTCCATTGCCCTAGAGCTGCCAGGCCCAAAGGGCTGCCTTTTTCCAAAGACGGAGAGTGGACCCAAAGCATCTTGCTCCCAGCTCTTCGGGAAGCTAGGAAACAGCTGGCTCTGCCCAGTGCTCTTACAGCCTAAGAAAACATCTCTTTGAAAGGCCTGTGAAACGCAGTTTCTTGGCAGGCCTGACCTGGCTGAAGTAGAACTTCTGTTCTGGTTGTGCTACATAGGCCTAGAGCTACCAGGACCTAAGGGCTGCCTTGTTTCCAAAGGGGGAGAGAGGCCCCAAAGCATCTTGCCTCCAGCACTTTGGGAAGCTAAAAAAAACTGGCTCTGCCCAGTGCTCTCACAGCCTACCGTGAACATCTCTTACCAAGGGCTGTGAAACGCAGTTTCTGGGCAGGACTGATCTGCCTGAAGTAGAACTTCTGCTGTGGGTGTGCTCCATTGGCCTAGAGCTGCCAGGCCCAAACGGCTGCCTTGTGTCCAAAGGGAGAGAGAGGCCCCAAAGCATCTTGCTTCCAGCTCTGTGGAAGCGAAAGCAACTGGCTCTCCACAGTGCTCTCACAGCCTACCGGGAACATCTCTTACCAAGGCCTGTGAAACGCAGTTTGTTGGTGGCCTGAACTGGCCGAAGTAGAACTTGTGCTCTGGGTGTGCTACTTTGGCCTAGAGCTGCCAGGCACAAAGGCTGCTTTGTTTCCAAAGGGGAGAGAGGCCCCAAATCATGTTGCTTCCAGCTGTTTTTGAAGCTAAGAAACAACTCGCTCTGCCAGGTACTCTTACAGCCTTCCGGGAACACCTCTTACGAAGGCCTGTGAAAAGCAGTTTCTTGGCAGGCCTGATCTGGCTGAGGTAGAACTTCTGCTCTGGGTGTGCTCCATTGCCCTAGAGCTGAAAGGCCCAAAGGGCTGCCTTGTGTCCAAAGGGGGAGAGACGCCCCAAAGCATCTTGCTTCCACCTCTTGGGAAGCTAAGAAACAACTGGCTGTGCCCAGTGCTTTTATAACCTAAGAGAACATCTCTTATCAAGGCCTGTGAAACGCACTTTCTAGGCAGGCCTGATCTGGAAGAAGTAGAACTTCTGCTCTGGTTGTGCTCCATTGGCCTAGAGCTGCCAGACCCAACGTGCTGCCTTGTTTCCAAAGGGGCAGAGAGGCTCCAAAGTGTCTTGCTTCCAGCTGTTTGGGAAACAAGGAAACAACTGGCTCTGCACCGTGCTCTCACAGCCTACCGGGAACGTCACTTACAAAGGCCTCTGAAACGCAGTTCCTTGGCAGGCCTGATCTGGCTGAAGTAGGACTTCTGCTCTGGGTGTGCTCCATTGGCCTAGAGCTGAAAGGCCCAAAGGTCGGCCTTGTTGGCAAAGGGGCAGGGAGCCCCCAAAGCATCTTGCTTCCAGCTCTTTGGGAAGCTAAGAAACAACTGGCTCTGCCCAGTGCTCTTACAGCCTAAGAGACAATCTCTTACCAAGGCCTGTGAAACGCACTTTGTTGGTGGCCTGATCTAGCTGAAGTAGAACTTCTGCTCTGGGTGTGCTCCATTGGCCTAGAGCTGCCTGGCCCCAAGGGCCGCCTTGTTTGCCAAGGGGCAGAGAGGCCCCAAAGCATCTTGCTTCCAGCTCTTCGGGAAGCTAAGAAACATCTGGCGTTGCCCAGTGCTCTTACAGCCTACCGGGAACATCTCTTACCAAGGCCTGTGAAACGCAGTTTGTTGGTGGCCTGAACTGGCCGAAGTAGAACTTCTGTTCTGGTTGTGCTACATAGGCCTAGAGCTACCAGGACCTAAGTGCTGCCTTGTTTCCAAAGGGGGAGAGAGGCCCCAAAGCATCTTGCCTCCAGCACTTTGGTAAGCTAAAAAACAACTGGTTCTGCCCAGTGCTCTCACAGCCTACCGTGAACATCTCTTACCAAGGGCTGTGAAACGCAGTTTCTGGGCAGGACTGATCTGCCTGAAGTAGAACTTCTGCTGTGGGTGTGCTCCATTGGCCTAGAGCTGCCAGGCCCAAACGGCTGCCTTGTGTCCAAAGGGAGAGAGAGGCCCCAAAGCATCTTGCTTCCAGCTCTGTGGGAAGTTAAAGCAACTGGCTCTCCACAGTGCTCTCACAGCCTCCTGGGAACATCTCTTACCAAGGCCTGTGAAACGCAGTTTCTTGGCAGGCCTGATCTGGCTGAAGTAGAACTCCTGCTCTGAGCGTGCTACTTTGGCCTAGAGCTGCCAGGCCCAAAGGGCCGCCTTGTTTCCAAAGGGGCTGAGAGTCCCCAAAGTATCTTGCTTCCAAATCTTTGGGAAGCTAAGACACAACTGGCTCTGCACAGTGCTCTCACAGCCTACCGGCAACGTGACAGAGAAAGGCCTGTGAGACGCAGTTTCTTGGAAGGCCTGATCTGCCTGAGGTAGAACTTCTGCTCTGGGTGTACTCCATTGGCCTAGGGCTGCCAGGCCCCAAGGGCTGCCTTTATTTCCAAAGTGTGAGAGAGGCCCCAAAGCATCTTGCTTCCTGCTCTCTGGGAAGCTAAAACAACTGGCTCTGCACAGTGCTCTCAAAGCCAACCGGGAACGTCACATACAAAGGCCTGTGAAACGCAGCTTCTTGATAGGCCTTATCTGGCTGAGGTAGAACTTGTGCTCTGGGTGTGCTACTTTGGCCTAGAGCTGCCAGGCACAAAGGCTGCTTTGTTTCCAAAGGGGGAGAGAGGCCCCAAATCATGTTGCTTCCAGCTGTTTTTGAAGCTAAGAAACAACTCGCTCTGCCAGGTATTCTTACAGCCTTCCGGGAACACCTCTTACGCAGGCCTGTGAAAAGCAGTTTCTTGGCAGGCCTGATCTGGCTGAGGTAGAACTTCTGCTCTGGGTGTGCTCCATTGGCCTAGAGCTGAAAGGCCCACGGGATGCCTTGTTTGCAAAGGGGCAGAGAGGCCCCAAAGCATCTTGCTTCCAGCTCTTTGGGAAGCTAAGAAACAACTGGCTCTGCCCAGTGCTCTTACAGCCTGAGAGAAAATCTATTACCAAGGCCTGTGAAACGCACTTTGTTGGCGGCCTGATCTAGCTGAAGTAGAACTTCTGCTCTGGGTGTGCTCCATTGGCCTAGAGCTGCCTGGCCCAAAGGGCCGCCTTGTTTGCAAAGGGGATGAGAGGCCCCAAAGCATCTTGCTTCCAGCTCTTCGGGAAGCTAAGAAACATCTGGCGTTCCCCAGTGCTCTTACAGCCTACCGGGAACATATCTTACCAAGGCCTGTGAAACGCAGTTTGTTGGTGGCCTCAACTGGCCGAAGTAGAACTTCTGCTCTGGGTGTGCTCCACTGGCCTAGAGCTACCTGCCCCAAAGGGCTGCCTTGATTCCAAAGTGAGAGAGTGGCACCCAAGCATCTTGCTTCCAGCTCTTCGGGAAGCTAAGAAACATCTGGCGTTGCCCAGTGCTCTTACAGCCTACCGGGAACATCTCTTGCCAAGGCCTGTGAAACGCCGTTTCCTGGCAGGCCTGATTTGGCTGAAGTAGAACTTCTGCTCTGGGTGTGCTCCATTGCACTAGAGCTGCCAGGCCCAAGGTGCTGCCTTGTTTCTAAAGGGGCAGAGAGGCCCCAAAGCATCTTGCTTCCAGCTCTCTGGGAAGCTAAGAACCAACTCGCTCTGGCCCGTGCTCTTACAGCCTACCGGGAACATGTCTTTGAAAGGCCTGTGAAATGCAGTTTCTTGGCAGGCCTCATCTGGCTGAAGTAGAACTCCGGCTATGGGTGTGCTCCATTGCCCTAGAGCTGCCAGGCCGAAAGTGCTGCCCTGTTTCCAAGGGGCAGAGAGGCCGAAAGCATCTTGCTTCCCGGTCTTTGCGAAGCTAAGAAACAACTGGCTCTGCCCAGTGCTCTTACACCTACCGGGAACATCTCTTACCAAGGCCTGTCAAACGCTGTTTCTTTGCAGGCCTGATCAGGCTGAAGTAGAACTCCTGCTCTGCGTGTGCTCCATTGGCCTAGAGCTTCCCGACCCAAAAGGCTGCCTTGTTCCCAAACGGGCAGAGGGGTCCCAAGCATCTTGCTTCCAGCTTTTCAGGAAGGTAAGAAACAACTGGCTCTGCCCAGTGCTCTTACAGCCTACCGGGAACATCTCTTACCAAGGCCTGTGAAACGCAGTTTCCTGGCAGGCCTGATCTGGCTGAAGTAGAACTTCTGCTCTGGGTGTGCTCCATTGCCCTAGAGCTGCCAGGCCCAAAGGGCTGCCTTGTTTCCAAAGACGGAGAGTGGACCCAAAGCATCTTGCTCCCAGCTCTTCGGGAAGCTAAGAAACAGCTGGCTCTGCCCAGTGCTCTTACAGCCAACCGTGAACATCACTTTGAAAGGCCTGTGAAATGCAGTTTCTTGGCAGGCCTGACCTGGCTGAAGTAGAACTTCTGTTCTGGTTGTGCTACATAGGCCTAGAGCTAACAGGACCTAAGGGCTGCCTTGTTTCCAAAGGGGGAGAGAGGCACCAAAGCATCTTGCCTCCAGCACTTTGGCAAGCTAAAAAACAACTGGTTCTGCCCAGTGCTCTCACAGCCTACCGTGAACATCTCTTACCAAGGGCTGTGAAACGCAGTTTCTGGGCAGGACTGATCTGCCTGAAGTAGAACTTCTGCTGTGGGTGTGCTCCATTGGCCTAGAGCTGCCAGGCCCAAACGGCTGACTTGTGTCCAAAGGGAGAGAGAGGCCCCAAAGCATCTTGCTTGCAGCTCTGTGGGAAGCTAAAGCAACTGGCTCTCCACAGTGCTCTCACAGCCTCCCGGGAACATCTCTTACCAAGGCCTGTGAAACGCAGTTTCTTGGCAGGCCTGATCTGGCTGAAGTAGAACTCCTGCTCTGGGCGTGCTACTTTGGCCTAGAGCTGCCAGGCCCAAAGGGCCGTTTTGTTTCCAAAGGGGCTGAGAGTCCCCAAAGTATCTTGCTTCCAAATCTTTGGGAAGCTAAGAAACAACTGGCTCTGCACAGTGCTCTCACAGCCTACCGGCAACGTGACAGAGAAAGGCCTGTGAGACGCAGTTTCTTGGAAGGCCTGATCTGGCTGAGGTAGAACTTCTGCTCTGGGTGTACTCCATTGGCCTAGGGCTGCCAGGCCCAAAGGGCTGCCTTTATTTCCAAAGTGTGAGAGAGGCCCCAAAGCATCTTGCTTCCTGCTCTCTGGGAAGCTAAAACAACTGGCTCTGCACAGTGCTCTCAAAGCCAACCGGGAACGTCACATACAAAGGCCTGTGAAACGCAGCTTCTTGACAGGCCTTATCTGGCTGAGGTAGAACTTGTGCTCTGGGTGTGCTACTTTGGCCTAGAGCTGCCAGGCACAAAGGCTGCTTTGTTTCCAAAGGGGGAGAGAGGCCCCAAATCATGTTGCTTCCAGCTGTTTTTGAAGCTAAGAAACAACTCGCTCTGCCAGGTACTCTTACAGCCTTCCGGGAACACCTCTTACGAAGGCCTGTGAAAAGCAGTTTCTTGGCAGGCCTGATCTGGCTGAGGTCGAACTTCTGCTCTGGGTGTGCTCCATTGCCCTAGAGCTGAAAGGCCCAAAGGGCTGCCTTGTTTCCAAAGGGGGAGAGAGGCCCCAAAGCATCTTGCTTACACCTCTTGGGAAGCAAAGAAACAACTGGCTGTGCCCAGTGTTCTTATAGCCTAAACGAACATCTCTTATCAAGGCCTGTGAAACGCACTGTCTAGGCAGGCCTGATCTGGAAGAAGTAGAACTTCTGCTCTGGTTGTGCTTCATTGCCCTAGAGCTGCCAGACCCAACGTGCTGCCTTGTTTCCAAAGTGTCAGAGAGGCCCCAAAGCGTCTTGCTTCCAGCTGTTTGGGAAACAAGGAAACAACTGGCTCTGCACCGTGCTCTCACAGCCTACCGGGAACGTCACATACAAAGGCCTCTGAAACGCAGTTCCTTGGCAGGCCTGATCTGGCTGAAGAAGGACTTCTGCTCTGGGTGTGCTCCACTGGCCTAGAGCTGAAAGGCCCAAAAGGATGCCTTGTTTGCAAAGGGGTAGAGAGGCCCCAAAGCATCTTGCTTCCAGCTCTTTGGGAAGCTAAGAAACAACTGTCTCTGCCCAGTGCTCTAACAGAGTACCGGGAACATCTATTACCAAAGCCTTTGAAACGCAGTTTCTTGGAAGGCCTTATCTGGCTGAGTTAGAACTTCTGCTCTGGGTGTGCTCCATTGGCCTAGAGCTGAAAGGCCCAAAGGGATGCCTTGTTTGCAAAGGGGCAGAGAGGCCCCAAAGCATCTTGCCTCCAGCACTTTGGGAAGCTAAAAAACAACTGGCTCTGCCCAGTGCTCTCACAGCCTACCGTGAACATCTCTTACCAAGGGCTGTGAAACGCAGTTTCTGGGCAGGACTGATCTGCCTGAAGTAGACCTTCTGCTGTGGGTGTGCTCCATTGCCCTAGAGCTGCCAGGCGCAAACGGCTGCCTTGTGTCCAAAGGGAGAGAGAGGCCCCAAAGCATCTTGCTTCCAGCTCTGTGGGAAGCGAAAGCAACTGGCTCTCCACAGTGCTCTCACAGCCTACCGGGAACATCTCTTACCAAGGCCTGTGAAACGCAGTTTGTTGGTGGCCTGAACTGGCCGAAGTAGAACTTCTGCTCTGGGTGTGCTCCACTGGCCTAGAGCTACCTGCCCCAAAGTGCTGCCTTGATTCCAAAGTGAGAGAGTGGCACCAAAGCATCTTGTTTCCAGCTCTTCGGGAAGATAAGAAACATCTGGCGTTGCCCAGTGCTCTTACAGCCTACCGGGTACATCTCTTACCAAGGCCTGTGTAACGCCGTTTCCTGGCAGGCCTGATTTGGCTGAAGTAGAACTTCTGCTCTGGGTGTGCTCCATGCCCTAGAGCTGCCAGGCCCAAGGTGCTGCCTTCTTTCCAAAGGGGCAGAGAGGCCCCAAAGCATCTTGCTTCCAGCTCTCTGGGAAGCTAAGAACCAACTCGCTCTGCCCCGTGCTCTTACAGCCTACCGGGAACATGTCTTTGAAAGGCCTGTGAAACGCAGTTTCTTGGCAGGCCTGATCTGGCTGAAGTAGAACTCCTGCTCTGGGCGTGCTACTTTGGCCTAGAGCTGCCAGGCCCAAAGGGCCGCCTTGTTTCCAAAGGGGCTGAGAGTCCCCAAAGGATCTTGCTTCCAAATCTTTGGGAAGCTAAGAAACAACTGGCTCTGCCCAGTGCTCTCACAGCCTACCATGAACATCTCTTACCAAGGGCTGTGAAACGCAGTTTCTGGGCAGGACTGATCTGCCTGAAGTAGAACTTCTGCTGTGGGTGTGCTCCATTGGCCTAGAGCTGCCAGGCCCAAACGGCTGCCTTGTGTCCAAAGGGAGAGAGAGGCCCCAAAGCATCTTGCTTCCAGCTCTGTGGGAAGTTAAAGCAACTGGCTCTCCACAGTGCTCTCACAGCCTACCGGGAACATCTCTTACCAAGGCCTGTGTAACGCAGTTTCTTGGCAGGCCTGATCTGGCTGAAGTAGAACTCCTGCTCTGGGCGTGCTACTTTGGCCTAGAGCTGCCAGGCCCAAAGGGCCGCCTTGTTTCCAAAGGGGCTGAGAGTCCCCAAAGTATCTTGCTTCCAAATCTTTGGGAAGCTAAGAAACAACTGGCTCTGCACAGTGCTCTCACAGCCTACTGGCGACGTGACAGAGAAAGGCCTGTGAGACGCAGTTTCTTGGAAGGCCTGATCTGGCTGAGGTAGAACTTCTGCTCTGGGTGTACTCCATTGGCCTAGGGCTGCCAGGCCCAAAGGGCTGCCTTTATTTCCAAAGTCTGTGAGAGGCCCCAAAGCATCTTGCTTCCTGCTCTCTGGGAAGCTAAAACAACTGGCTCTGCACAGTGCTCTCAAAGCCAACCGGGAACGTCACATACAAAGGCCTGTGAAACGCAGCTTCTTGACAGGCCTTATCTGGCTGAGGTAGAACTTGTGCTCTGGGTGTGCTACTTTGGCCTAGAGCTGCCAGGCACAAAGGCTGCTTTGTTTCCAAAGGGGGAGAGAGGCCCCAAATCATGTTGCTTCCAGCTGTTTTTGAAGCTAAGAAACAACTCGCTCTGCCAGGTACTCTTACAGCCTTCCGGGAACACCTCTTACGAAGGCCTGTGAAAAGCAGTTTCTTGGCAGGCCTGATCTGGCTGAGGTCGAACTTCTGCTCTGGGTGTGCTCCATTGCCCTAGAGCTGAAAGGCCCAAAGGGCTGCCTTGTTTCCAAAGCGGGAGAGAGGCCCCAAAGCATCTTGCTTCCACCTCTTGGGAAGCAAAGAAACAACTGGCTGTGCCCAGTGTTCTTATAGCCTAAACGAACATCTCTTATCAAGGCCTGTGAAACGCACTGTCTAGGCAGGCCTGATCTGGAAGAAGTAGAACTTCTGCTCTGGTTGTGCTTCATTGCCCTAGAGCTGCCAGACCCAACGTGCTGCCTTGTTTCCAAAGTGTCAGAGAGGCCCCAAAGCATCTTGCTTCCAGCTCTGTGGGAATTTAAAGCAACTGGCTCTCCACACTGCTCTCACAGCCTACCGGGAACATCTCTTACCAAGGCCTGTGAAACGCAGTTTCTTGGCAGGCCTGATCTGGCTGAAGTAGAACTCCTGCTCTGAGCGTGCTACTTTGGCCTAGAGCTGCCAGGCCCAAAGGGCCGCCTTGTTTCCAAAGGGGAGAGAGGCCCCAAAGCATCTTGCTTCCAGCTCTTTGGGAAGCTAAGAAACAACTGGCTCTGCCCAGTGCTCTTACAGCCTGAGAGAAAATCTATTACCAAGGCCTGTGAAACGCACTTTGTTAGTGGCCTGATCTAGCTGAAGTAGAACTTCTGCTCTGGGTGTGCTCCATTGGCCTAGAGCTGCCTGGCCCAAAGGGCCGCCTTGTTTGCAAAGGGGATGAGAGGCCCCAAAGCATCTTGCTTCCAGCTCTTCGGGAAGCTAAGAAACATCTGGCATTGCCCAGTGCTCTTACAGCCTACCGGGAACATCTCTTACCAAGGCCTGTGAAACGCAGTTTGTTGGTGGCCTCAACTGGCCGAAGTAGAACTTCTGCTCTGCGTGTGCTCCACTGGCCTAGAGCTACCTGCCCCAAAGGGCTGCCTTGATTCCAAAGTGAGAGAGTGGCACCAAAGCATCTTGGTTCCAGCTCTTCGGGAAGCTAAGAAACATCTGGCGTTGCCCAGTGCTCTTACAGGGTACCGGGAACATCTCTTACCAAGGCCTGTGAAACACCGTTTCCTGGCAGGCCTGATTTGGCTGAAGTAGAACTTCTGCTCTGGGTGTGCTCCATTGCCCTAGAGCTGCCAGGCCCAAGGTGCTGCCTTGTTTCCAAAGGGGCAGAGAGGCCCCAAAGCATCTTGCTTCCAGCTCTCTGGGAAGCTAAGAACCAATTCGCTCTGGCCCGTGCTCTTACAGCCTACCGGGAACATGTCTTTGAAAGGCCTGTGAAACGCAGTTTCCTGGCAGGCCTCATCTGGCTGAAGTAGAACTCCGGCTCTGGGTGTGCTCCATTGCCCTAGAGCTGCCAGGCCCCAAGTGCTGCCCTGTTTCCAAGGGGCAGAGAGGCCCAAAGCATCTTGCTTCCCGGTCTTTGCGAAGCTAAGAAACAACTGGCTCTGCCCAGTGCTCTTACACCTACCGGGAACATCTCTTACCAAGGCCTGTCAAACGCTGTTTCTTTGCAGGCCTGATCAGGCTGAAGTAGAACTCCTGCTCTGCGTGTGCTCCATTGGCCTAGAGCTTCCCGACCCAAAAGGCTGCCTTGTTCCCAAACGGGCAGAGGGGTCCCAAGCATCTTGCTTCCAGCTTTTCAGGAAGGTAAGAAACAACTGGCTCTGCCCAGTGCTCTTACAGCCTACCGGGAACATCTCTTACCAAGGCCTGTGAAACGCAGTTTCCTGGCAGGCCTGATCTGGCTGAAGTAGAACTTCTGCTCTGGGTGTGCTCCATTGCCCTAGAGCTGCCAGGCCCAAAGGGCTGCCTTGTTTCCAAAGACGGAGAGTGGACCCAAAGCATCTTGCTCCCAGCTCTTCGGGAAGCTAAGAAACAGCTGGCTCTGCCCAGTGCTCTTACAGCCTACCGTGAACATCTCTTTGAAAGGCCTGTGAAACGCAGTTTCTTGGCAGGCCTGACCTGGCTGAAGTAGAACTTCTGTTCTGGTTGTGCTACATAGGCCTAGAGCTAACAGGACCTAAGGGCTGCCTTGTTTCCAAAGGGGGAGAGAGGCCCCAAAGCATCTTGCCTCCAGCACTTTGGCAAGCTAAAAAACAACTGGTTCTGCCCAGTGCTCTCACAGCCTACCGGGAACATCTCTTACCAAGGCCTGTGTAACGCAGTTTCTTGGCAGGCCTGATCTGGCTGAAGTAGAACTCCTGCTCTGTGCGTGCTACTTTGGCCTAGAGCTGCCAGGCCCAAAGGGCCGCCTTGTTTCCAAAGGGGCTGAGAGTCCCCAAAGTATCTTGCTTCCAAATCTTTGGGAAGCTAAGAAACAACTGGCTCTGCACAGTGCTCTCACAGCCTACTGGCGACGTGACAGAGAAAGGCCTGTGAGACGCAGTTTCTTGGAAGGCCTGATCTGGCTGAGATAGAACTTCTGCTCTGGGTGTACTCCATTGGCCTAGGGCTGCCAGGCACAAAGGCAGCTTTGTTTCCAAAGGGGGAGAGAGGCCCCAAATCATGTTGCTTCCAGCTGTTTTTGAAGCTAAGAAACAACTCGCTCTGCCAGGTACTCTTACAGCCTTCCGGGAACACCTCTTACGAAGGCCTGTGAAAAGCAGTTTCTTGGCAGGCCTGATCTGGCTGAGGTCGAACTTCTGCTCTGGGTGTGCTCCATTGCCCTAGAGCTGAAAGGCCCAAAGGGCTGCCTTGTTTCCAAAGGGGGAGAGAGGCCCCAAAGCATCTTGCTTACACCTCTTGGGAAGCAAAGAAACAACTGGCTGTGCCCAGTGTTCTTATAGCCTAAACGAACATCTCTTATCAAGGCCTGTGAAACGCACTGTCTAGACAGGCCTGATCTGGAAGAAGTAGAACTTCTGCTCTGGTTGTGCTTCATTGCCCTAGAGCTGCCAGACCCAACGTGCTGCCTTGTTTCCAAAGTGTCAGAGTGGCCCTAAAGCGTCTTGCTTCCAGCTGTTTGGGAAACAAGGAAACAACTGGCTCTGCACCGTGCTCTCACAGCCTACCGGGAACGTCACATACAAAGGCCTCTGAAACGCAGTTCCTTGGCAGGCCTGATCTGGCTGAGGTAGAACTTCTGCTCTGGGTGTGCTCCACTGGCCTAGAGCTGAAAGGCCCAAAGGTCGGCCTTGTTGGCAAAGGGGCAGGGAGCCCCCAAAGCATCTTGCTTCCAGCTCTTTGGAGAGCTAAGAAACAACTGGCTCTGCCCAGTGCTCTTACAGCCTAAGAGACAATCTCTTACCAAGGCCTGTGAAACGCACTTTGTTGGTGGCCTGATTTAGCTGAAGTAGAACTTCTGCTCTGGGTGTGCTCCATTGGCCTAGAGCTGCCTGGCCCAAAGGGCCGCCTTGTTTGCAAAGGGGATGAGAGGCCCCAAAGCATCTTGCTTCCAGCTCTTCGGGAAGCTAAGAAACATCTGGCGTTGCCCAGTGCTCTTACAGCCTACCGGGAAAATCTCTTACCAAGGCCTGTGAAACGCCGTTTCCTGGCAGGCCTGATTTGGCTGAAGTAGAACTTCTGCTCTGGGTGTGCTCCATTGCCCTAGAGCTGCCATGCCCAAGGTGCTGCCTTGTTTCCAAACGGGCAGAGAGGCCCCAAAGCATCTTGCTTCCAGCTCTCTGGGAAGCTAAGAACCAACTCGCTCTGCCCCGTGCTCTTACAGCCTACCGGGAACATGTCTTTGAAAGGCCTGTGAAACGCAGTTTCTTGGCAGGCCTGATCTGGCTGAAGTAGAACTCCTGCTCTGGGCGTGCTACTTTGGCCTAGAGCTGCCAGGCCCAAAGGGCCGCCTTGTTTCCAAAGGGGCTGAGAGTCCCCAAAGGATCTTGCTTCCAAATCTTTGGGAAGCTAAGAAACAACTGGCTCTGCCCAGTGCTCTCACAGCCTACCATGAACATCTCTTACCAAGGGCTGTGAAACGCAGTTTCTGGGCAGGACTGATCTGCCTGAAGTAGAACTTCTGCTGTGGGTGTGCTCCATTGGCCTAGAGCTGCCAGGCCCAAACGGCTGCCTTGTGTCCAAAGGGAGAGAGAGGCCCCAAAGCATCTTGCTTCCAGCTCTGTGGGAAGTTAAAGCAACTGGCTCTCCACAGTGCTCTCACAGCCTACCGGGAACATCTCTTACCAAGGCCTGTGTAACGCAGTTTCTTGGCAGGCCTGATCTGGCTGAAGTAGAACTCCTGCTCTGGGCGTGCTACTTTGGCCTAGAGCTGCCAGGCCCAAAGGGCCGCCTTGTTTCCAAAGGGGCTGAGAGTCCCCAAAGTATCTTGCTTCCAAATCTTTGGGAAGCTAAGAAACAACTGGCTCTGCACAGTGCTCTCACAGCCTACTGGCGACGTGACAGAGAAAGGCCTGTGAGACGCAGTTTCTTGGAAGGCCTGATCTGGCTGAGGTAGAACTTCTGCTCTGGGTGTACTCCATTGGCCTAGGGCTGCCAGGCCCAAAGGGCTGCCTTTATTTCCAAAGTCTGTGAGAGGCCCCAAAGCATCTTGCTTCCTGCTCTCTGGGAAGCTAAAACAACTGGCTCTGCACAGTGCTCTCAAAGCCAACCGGGAACGTCACATACAAAGGCCTGTGAAACGCAGCTTCTTGACAGGCCTTATCTGGCTGAGGTAGAACTTGTGCTCTGGGTGTGCTACTTTGGCCTAGAGCTGCCAGGCACAAAGGCTGCTTTGTTTCCAAAGGGGGAGAGAGGCCCCAAATCATGTTGCTTCCAGCTGTTTTTGAAGCTAAGAAACAACTCGCTCTGCCAGGTACTCTTACAGCCTTCCGGGAACACCTCTTACGAAGGCCTGTGAAAAGCAGTTTCTTGGCAGGCCTGATCTGGCTGAGGTCGAACTTCTGCTCTGGGTGTGCTCCATTGCCCTAGAGCTGAAAGGCCCAAAGGGCTGCCTTGTTTCCAAAGCGGGAGAGAGGCCCCAAAGCATCTTGCTTCCACCTCTTGGGAAGCAAAGAAACAACTGGCTGTGCCCAGTGTTCTTATAGCCTAAACGAACATCTCTTATCAAGGCCTGTGAAACGCACTGTCTAGGCAGGCCTGATCTGGAAGAAGTAGAACTTCTGCTCTGGTTGTGCTTCATTGCCCTAGAGCTGCCAGACCCAACGTGCTGCCTTGTTTCCAAAGTGTCAGAGAGGCCCCAAAGCATCTTGCTTCCAGCTCTGTGGGAATTTAAAGCAACTGGCTCTCCACACTGCTCTCACAGCCTACCGGGAACATCTCTTACCAAGGCCTGTGAAACGCAGTTTCTTGGCAGGCCTGATCTGGCTGAAGTAGAACTCCTGCTCTGAGCGTGCTACTTTGGCCTAGAGCTGCCAGGCCCAAAGGGCCGCCTTGTTTCCAAAGGGGAGAGAGGCCCCAAAGCATCTTGCTTCCAGCTCTTTGGGAAGCTAAGAAACAACTGGCTCTGCCCAGTGCTCTTACAGCCTGAGAGAAAATCTATTACCAAGGCCTGTGAAACGCACTTTGTTAGTGGCCTGATCTAGCTGAAGTAGAACTTCTGCTCTGGGTGTGCTCCATTGGCCTAGAGCTGCCTGGCCCAAAGGGCCGCCTTGTTTGCAAAGGGGATGAGAGGCCCCAAAGCATCTTGCTTCCAGCTCTTCGGGAAGCTAAGAAACATCTGGCATTGCCCAGTGCTCTTACAGCCTACCGGGAACATCTCTTACCAAGGCCTGTGAAACGCAGTTTGTTGGTGGCCTCAACTGGCCGAAGTAGAACTTCTGCTCTGCGTGTGCTCCACTGGCCTAGAGCTACCTGCCCCAAAGGGCTGCCTTGATTCCAAAGTGAGAGAGTGGCACCAAAGCATCTTGGTTCCAGCTCTTCGGGAAGCTAAGAAACATCTGGCGTTGCCCAGTGCTCTTACAGGGTACCGGGAACATCTCTTACCAAGGCCTGTGAAACACCGTTTCCTGGCAGGCCTGATTTGGCTGAAGTAGAACTTCTGCTCTGGGTGTGCTCCATTGCCCTAGAGCTGCCAGGCCCAAGGTGCTGCCTTGTTTCCAAAGGGGCAGAGAGGCCCCAAAGCATCTTGCTTCCAGCTCTCTGGGAAGCTAAGAACCAATTCGCTCTGGCCCGTGCTCTTACAGCCTACCGGGAACATGTCTTTGAAAGGCCTGTGAAACGCAGTTTCCTGGCAGGCCTCATCTGGCTGAAGTAGAACTCCGGCTCTGGGTGTGCTCCATTGCCCTAGAGCTGCCAGGCCCCAAGTGCTGCCCTGTTTCCAAGGGGCAGAGAGGCCCAAAGCATCTTGCTTCCCGGTCTTTGCGAAGCTAAGAAACAACTGGCTCTGCCCAGTGCTCTTACACCTACCGGGAACATCTCTTACCAAGGCCTGTCAAACGCTGTTTCTTTGCAGGCCTGATCAGGCTGAAGTAGAACTCCTGCTCTGCGTGTGCTCCATTGGCCTAGAGCTTCCCGACCCAAAAGGCTGCCTTGTTCCCAAACGGGCAGAGGGGTCCCAAGCATCTTGCTTCCAGCTTTTCAGGAAGGTAAGAAACAACTGGCTCTGCCCAGTGCTCTTACAGCCTACCGGGAACATCTCTTACCAAGGCCTGTGAAACGCAGTTTCCTGGCAGGCCTGATCTGGCTGAAGTAGAACTTCTGCTCTGGGTGTGCTCCATTGCCCTAGAGCTGCCAGGCCCAAAGGGCTGCCTTGTTTCCAAAGACGGAGAGTGGACCCAAAGCATCTTGCTCCCAGCTCTTCGGGAAGCTAAGAAACAGCTGGCTCTGCCCAGTGCTCTTACAGCCTACCGTGAACATCTCTTTGAAAGGCCTGTGAAACGCAGTTTCTTGGCAGGCCTGACCTGGCTGAAGTAGAACTTCTGTTCTGGTTGTGCTACATAGGCCTAGAGCTAACAGGACCTAAGGGCTGCCTTGTTTCCAAAGGGGGAGAGAGGCCCCAAAGCATCTTGCCTCCAGCACTTTGGCAAGCTAAAAAACAACTGGTTCTGCCCAGTGCTCTCACAGCCTACCGGGAACATCTCTTACCAAGGCCTGTGTAACGCAGTTTCTTGGCAGGCCTGATCTGGCTGAAGTAGAACTCCTGCTCTGTGCGTGCTACTTTGGCCTAGAGCTGCCAGGCCCAAAGGGCCGCCTTGTTTCCAAAGGGGCTGAGAGTCCCCAAAGTATCTTGCTTCCAAATCTTTGGGAAGCTAAGAAACAACTGGCTCTGCACAGTGCTCTCACAGCCTACTGGCGACGTGACAGAGAAAGGCCTGTGAGACGCAGTTTCTTGGAAGGCCTGATCTGGCTGAGATAGAACTTCTGCTCTGGGTGTACTCCATTGGCCTAGGGCTGCCAGGCACAAAGGCAGCTTTGTTTCCAAAGGGGGAGAGAGGCCCCAAATCATGTTGCTTCCAGCTGTTTTTGAAGCTAAGAAACAACTCGCTCTGCCAGGTACTCTTACAGCCTTCCGGGAACACCTCTTACGAAGGCCTGTGAAAAGCAGTTTCTTGGCAGGCCTGATCTGGCTGAGGTCGAACTTCTGCTCTGGGTGTGCTCCATTGCCCTAGAGCTGAAAGGCCCAAAGGGCTGCCTTGTTTCCAAAGGGGGAGAGAGGCCCCAAAGCATCTTGCTTACACCTCTTGGGAAGCAAAGAAACAACTGGCTGTGCCCAGTGTTCTTATAGCCTAAACGAACATCTCTTATCAAGGCCTGTGAAACGCACTGTCTAGACAGGCCTGATCTGGAAGAAGTAGAACTTCTGCTCTGGTTGTGCTTCATTGCCCTAGAGCTGCCAGACCCAACGTGCTGCCTTGTTTCCAAAGTGTCAGAGTGGCCCTAAAGCGTCTTGCTTCCAGCTGTTTGGGAAACAAGGAAACAACTGGCTCTGCACCGTGCTCTCACAGCCTACCGGGAACGTCACATACAAAGGCCTCTGAAACGCAGTTCCTTGGCAGGCCTGATCTGGCTGAGGTAGAACTTCTGCTCTGGGTGTGCTCCACTGGCCTAGAGCTGAAAGGCCCAAAGGTCGGCCTTGTTGGCAAAGGGGCAGGGAGCCCCCAAAGCATCTTGCTTCCAGCTCTTTGGAGAGCTAAGAAACAACTGGCTCTGCCCAGTGCTCTTACAGCCTAAGAGACAATCTCTTACCAAGGCCTGTGAAACGCACTTTGTTGGTGGCCTGATTTAGCTGAAGTAGAACTTCTGCTCTGGGTGTGCTCCATTGGCCTAGAGCTGCCTGGCCCAAAGGGCCGCCTTGTTTGCAAAGGGGATGAGAGGCCCCAAAGCATCTTGCTTCCAGCTCTTCGGGAAGCTAAGAAACATCTGGCGTTGCCCAGTGCTCTTACAGCCTACCGGGAAAATCTCTTACCAAGGCCTGTGAAACGCCGTTTCCTGGCAGGCCTGATTTGGCTGAAGTAGAACTTCTGCTCTGGGTGTGCTCCATTGCCCTAGAGCTGCCATGCCCAAGGTGCTGCCTTGTTTCCAAACGGGCAGAGAGGCCCCAAAGCATCTTGCTTCCAGCTCTCTGGGAAGCTAAGAACCAACTCGCTCTGCCCCGTGCTCTTACAGCCTACCGGGAACATGTCTTTGAAAGGCCTGTGAAACACACTTCCTTGGCAGGCCTGACCTGGCTGAAATAGAACTTCTGCTCTGGGTGTGCTCCATTGGCCTAGAGCTGCCAGGCCCAAAGGGCTGCCTTTTTCCAAAGACGGAGAGTGGACCCAAAGCATCTTGCTCCCAGCTCTTCGGGAAGCTAGGAAACAGCTGGCTCTGCCCAGTGCTCTTACAGCCTAAGAAAACATCTCTTTGAAAGGCCTGTGAAACGCAGTTTCTTGGCAGGCCTGACCTGGCTGAAGTAGAACTTCTGTTCTGGTTGTGCTACATAGGCCTAGAGCTACCAGGACCTAAGGGCTGCCTTGTTTCCAAAGGGGGAGAGAGGCCCCAAAGCATCTTGCCTCCAGCACTTTGGGAAGCTAAAAAACAACTGGCTCTGCCCAGTGCTCTCACAGCCTACCGTGAACATCTCTTACCAAGGGCTGTGAAACGCAGTTTCTGGGCAGGACTGATCTGCCTGAAGTAGAACTTCTGCTGTGGGTGTGCTCCATTGGCCTAGAGCTGCCAGGCGCAAACGGCTGCCTTGTGTCCAAAGGGAGAGAGAGGCCCCAAAGCATCTTGCTTCCAGCTCTGTGGGAAGCTAAAGCAACTGGCTCTCCACAGTGCTCTCACAGCCTACCGGGAACATCTCTTACCAAGGCCTGTGAAACGCAGTTTGTTGGTGGCCTGAACTGGCCGAAGTAGAACTTCTGCTCTGGGTGTGCTCCACTGGCCTAGAGCTACCTGCCCCAAAGGGCTGCCTTGATTCCAAAGTGAGAGAGAGGCCCCAAATCATCTTGCTTCCAGCTCTCTGGGAAGCTAAGAACCAACTCGCTCTGCCCCGTGCTCTTACAGCCTACCGGGAACATGTCTTTGAAAGGCCTGTGAAACGCAGTTTCTTGGCAGGCCTGATCTGGCTGAAGTAGAACTCCTGCTCTGGGCGTGCTACTTTGTCCTAGAGCTGCCAGGCCCAAAGGGCCGCCTTGTTTCCAAAGGGGCTGAGAGTCCCCAAAGTACCTTGCTTCCAAATCTTTGGGAAGCTAAGAAACAACTGGCTCTGCACAGTGCTCTCACAGCCTACCGGCAACGTGACCGGGAAAGGCCTGTGAGACGCAGTTTCTTGGAAGGCCTGATCTGGCTGAGGTAGAACTTCTGCTCTGGGTGTGCTCCATTGGCCTAGAGCTGAAAGGCCCAAAGGTCGGCCTTGTTGGCAAAGGGGCAGGGAGCCCCCAAAGCATCTTGCTTCCAGCTCTTTGGAGAGCTAAGAAACAACTGGCTCTGCCCAGTGCTCTTACAGCCTAAGAGACAATCTCTTACCAAGGCCTGTGAAACGCACTTTGTTGGTGGCCTGATTTAGCTGAAGTAGAACTTCTGCTCTGGGTGTGCTCCATTGGCCTAGAGCTGCCTGGCCCAAAGGGCCGCCTTGTTTGCAAAGGGGATGAGAGGCCCCAAAGCATCTTGCTTCCAGCTCTTCGGGAAGCTAAGAAACATCTGGCGTTGCCCAGTGCTCTTACAGCCTACCGGGAAAATCTCTTACCAAGGCCTGTGAAACGCCGTTTCCTGGAAGGCCTGATTTGGCTGAAGTAGAACTTCAGCTCTGGGTGTGCTCCATTGCCCTAGAGCTGCCATGCCCAAGGTGCTGCCTTGTTTCCAAAGGGGCAGAGAGGCCCCAAAGCATCTTGCTTCCAGCTCTCTGGGAAGCTAAGAACCAACTCGCTCTGCCCCGTGCTCTTACAGCCTACCGGGAGCATGTCTTTGAAAGGCCTGTGAAACGCACTTCCTTGGCAGGCCTGACCTGGCTGAAATAGAACTTCTGCTCTGGGTGTCCTCCATTGCCCTAGAGCTGCCAGGCCCAAAGGGCTGCCTTTTTCCAAAGACGGAGAGTGGACCCAAAGCATCTTGCTCCCAGCTCTTCGGGAAGCTAGGAAACAGCTGGCTCTGCCCAGTGCTCTTACAGCCTACCGGGAACATCTCTTACCAAGGCCTGTGAAACGCAGTTTCCTGGCAGGCCTGATCTGGCTGAAGTAGAACTTCTGCTCTGGGTGTGCTCCATTGCCCTAGAGCTGCCAGGCCCAAAGGGCTGCCTTGTTTCAAAAGATGGAGACTGGACCCAAAGAATCTTGCTCCCAGCTCTTCGGGAAGCTAAGAAACAGCTGGCTCTGCCCAGTGCTCTTACAGCCTAAGAGAACATCTCTTTGAAAGGCCTGTGAAACGCAGTTTCTTGGCAGGCCTGACCTGGCTGAAGTAGAACTTCTGTTCTGGTTGTGCTACATAGGCCTAGAGCTACCAGGACCTAAGGGCTGCCTTGTTTCCAAAGGGGAGAGAGGCCCCAAAGCATCTTGCTTCCAGCTCTTTGGGAAGCTAAGAAACAACTGGCTCTGCCCAGTGCTCTTACAGCCTGAGAGAAAATCTATTACCAAGGCCTGTGAAACGCACTTTGTTAGTGGCCTGATCTAGCTGAAGTAGAACTTCTGCTCTGGGTGTGCTCCATTGGCCTAGAGCTGCCTGGCCCAAAGGGCCGCCTTGTTTGCAAAGGGGATGAGAGGCCCCAAAGCATCTTGCTTCCAGCTCTTCGGGAAGCTAAGAAACATCTGGCATTGCCCAGTGCTCTTACAGCCTACCGGGAACATCTCTTACCAAGGCCTGTGAAACGCAGTTTGTTGGTGGCCTCAACTGGCCGAAGTAGAACTTCTGCTCTGCGTGTGCTCCACTGGCCTAGAGCTACCTGCCCCAAAGGGCTGCCTTGATTCCAAAGTGAGAGAGTGGCACCAAAGCATCTTGGTTCCAGCTCTTCGGGAAGCTAAGAAACATCTGGCGTTGCCCAGTGCTCTTACAGGGTACCGGGAACATCTCTTACCAAGGCCTGTGAAACACCGTTTCCTGGCAGGCCTGATTTGGCTGAAGTAGAACTTCTGCTCTGGGTGTGCTCCATTGCCCTAGAGCTGCCAGGCCCAAGGTGCTGCCTTGTTTCCAAAGGGGCAGAGAGGCCCCAAAGCATCTTGCTTCCAGCTCTCTGGGAAGCTAAGAACCAATTCGCTCTGGCCCGTGCTCTTACAGCCTACCGGGAACATGTCTTTGAAAGGCCTGTGAAACGCAGTTTCCTGGCAGGCCTCATCTGGCTGAAGTAGAACTCCGGCTCTGGGTGTGCTCCATTGCCCTAGAGCTGCCAGGCCCCAAGTGCTGCCCTGTTTCCAAGGGGCAGAGAGGCCCAAAGCATCTTGCTTCCCGGTCTTTGCGAAGCTAAGAAACAACTGGCTCTGCCCAGTGCTGTTACACCTACCGGGAACATCTCTTACCAAGGCCTGTCAAACGCTGTTTCTTTGCAGGCCTGATCAGGCTGAAGTAGAACTCCTGCTCTGCGTGTGCTCCATTGGCCTAGAGCTTCCCGACCCAAAAGGCTGCCTTGTTCCCAAACGGGCAGAGGGGTCCCAAGCATCTTGCTTCCAGCTTTTCAGGAAGGTAAGAAACAACTGGCTCTGCCCAGTGCTCTTACAGCCTACCGGGAACATCTCTTACCAAGGCCTGTGAAACGCAGTTTCCTGGCAGGCCTGATCTGGCTGAAGTAGAACTTCTGCTCTGGGTGTGCTCCATTGCCCTAGAGCTGCCAGGCCCAAAGGGCTGCCTTGTTTCCAAAGACGGAGAGTGGACCCAAAGCATCTTGCTCCCAGCTCTTCGGGAAGCTAAGAAACAGCTGGCTCTGCCCAGTGCTCTTACAGCCTACCGTGAACATCTCTTTGAAAGGCCTGTGAAACGCAGTTTCTTGGCAGGCCTGACCTGGCTGAAGTAGAACTTCTGTTCTGGTTGTGCTACATAGGCCTAGAGCTAACAGGACCTAAGGGCTGCCTTGTTTCCAAAGGGGGAGAGAGGCCCCAAAGCATCTTGCCTCCAGCACTTTGGCAAGCTAAAAAACAACTGGTTCTGCCCAGTGCTCTCACAGCCTACCGGGAACATCTCTTACCAAGGCCTGTGTAACGCAGTTTCTTGGCAGGCCTGATCTGGCTGAAGTAGAACTCCTGCTCTGTGCGTGCTACTTTGGCCTAGAGCTGCCAGGCCCAAAGGGCCGCCTTGTTTCCAAAGGGGCTGAGAGTCCCCAAAGTATCTTGCTTCCAAATCTTTGGGAAGCTAAGAAACAACTGGCTCTGCACAGTGCTCTCACAGCCTACTGGCGACGTGACAGAGAAAGGCCTGTGAGACGCAGTTTCTTGGAAGGCCTGATCTGGCTGAGATAGAACTTCTGCTCTGGGTGTACTCCATTGGCCTAGGGCTGCCAGGCACAAAGGCAGCTTTGTTTCCAAAGGGGGAGAGAGGCCCCAAATCATGTTGCTTCCAGCTGTTTTTGAAGCTAAGAAACAACTCGCTCTGCCAGGTACTCTTACAGCCTTCCGGGAACACCTCTTACGAAGGCCTGTGAAAAGCAGTTTCTTGGCAGGCCTGATCTGGCTGAGGTCGAACTTCTGCTCTGGGTGTGCTCCATTGCCCTAGAGCTGAAAGGCCCAAAGGGCTGCCTTGTTTCCAAAGGGGGAGAGAGGCCCCAAAGCATCTTGCTTACACCTCTTGGGAAGCAAAGAAACAACTGGCTGTGCCCAGTGTTCTTATAGCCTAAACGAACATCTCTTATCAAGGCCTGTGAAACGCACTGTCTAGACAGGCCTGATCTGGAAGAAGTAGAACTTCTGCTCTGGTTGTGCTTCATTGCCCTAGAGCTGCCAGACCCAACGTGCTGCCTTGTTTCCAAAGTGTCAGAGTGGCCCTAAAGCGTCTTGCTTCCAGCTGTTTGGGAAACAAGGAAACAACTGGCTCTGCACCGTGCTCTCACAGCCTACCGGGAACGTCACATACAAAGGCCTCTGAAACGCAGTTCCTTGGCAGGCCTGATCTGGCTGAGGTAGAACTTCTGCTCTGGGTGTGCTCCACTGGCCTAGAGCTGAAAGGCCCAAAGGTCGGCCTTGTTGGCAAAGGGGCAGGGAGCCCCCAAAGCATCTTGCTTCCAGCTCTTTGGAGAGCTAAGAAACAACTGGCTCTGCCCAGTGCTCTTACAGCCTAAGAGACAATCTCTTACCAAGGCCTGTGAAACGCACTTTGTTGGTGGCCTGATTTAGCTGAAGTAGAACTTCTGCTCTGGGTGTGCTCCATTGGCCTAGAGCTGCCTGGCCCAAAGGGCCGCCTTGTTTGCAAAGGGGATGAGAGGCCCCAAAGCATCTTGCTTCCAGCTCTTCGGGAAGCTAAGAAACATCTGGCGTTGCCCAGTGCTCTTACAGCCTACCGGGAAAATCTCTTACCAAGGCCTGTGAAACGCCGTTTCCTGGCAGGCCTGATTTGGCTGAAGTAGAACTTCTGCTCTGGGTGTGCTCCATTGCCCTAGAGCTGCCATGCCCAAGGTGCTGCCTTGTTTCCAAACGGGCAGAGAGGCCCCAAAGCATCTTGCTTCCAGCTCTCTGGGAAGCTAAGAACCAACTCGCTCTGCCCCGTGCTCTTACAGCCTACCGGGAACATGTCTTTGAAAGGCCTGTGAAACACACTTCCTTGGCAGGCCTGACCTGGCTGAAATAGAACTTCTGCTCTGGGTGTGCTCCATTGGCCTAGAGCTGCCAGGCCCAAAGGGCTGCCTTTTTCCAAAGACGGAGAGTGGACCCAAAGCATCTTGCTCCCAGCTCTTCGGGAAGCTAGGAAACAGCTGGCTCTGCCCAGTGCTCTTACAGCCTAAGAAAACATCTCTTTGAAAGGCCTGTGAAACGCAGTTTCTTGGCAGGCCTGACCTGGCTGAAGTAGAACTTCTGTTCTGGTTGTGCTACATAGGCCTAGAGCTACCAGGACCTAAGGGCTGCCTTGTTTCCAAAGGGGGAGAGAGGCCCCAAAGCATCTTGCCTCCAGCACTTTGGGAAGCTAAAAAACAACTGGCTCTGCCCAGTGCTCTCACAGCCTACCGTGAACATCTCTTACCAAGGGCTGTGAAACGCAGTTTCTGGGCAGGACTGATCTGCCTGAAGTAGAACTTCTGCTGTGGGTGTGCTCCATTGGCCTAGAGCTGCCAGGCGCAAACGGCTGCCTTGTGTCCAAAGGGAGAGAGAGGCCCCAAAGCATCTTGCTTCCAGCTCTGTGGGAAGCTAAAGCAACTGGCTCTCCACAGTGCTCTCACAGCCTACCGGGAACATCTCTTACCAAGGCCTGTGAAACGCAGTTTGTTGGTGGCCTGAACTGGCCGAAGTAGAACTTCTGCTCTGGGTGTGCTCCACTGGCCTAGAGCTACCTGCCCCAAAGGGCTGCCTTGATTCCAAAGTGAGAGAGTGGCACCAAAGCATCTTGCTTCCAGCTCTTCGGGAAGCTAAGAAACATCTGGCATTGCCCAGTGCTCTTAGAGCCTACCGGGAACATCTCTTACCAAGGCCTGTGAAACGCCGTTTCCTGGCAGGCCTGATTTGGCTGAAGTAGAACTTCTGCTCTGGGTGTGCTCCATTGCCCTAGAGCTGCCAGGCCCAAGGTGCTGCCTTGTTTCCAAAGGGGCAGAGAGGCCCCAAATCATCTTGCTTCCAGCTCTCTGGGAAGCTAAGAACCAACTCGCTCTGCCCCGTGCTCTTACAGCCTACCGGGAACATGTCTTTGAAAGGCCTGTGAAACGCAGTTTCTTGGCAGGCCTGATCTGGCTGAAGTAGAACTCCTGCTCTGGGCGTGCTACTTTGTCCTAGAGCTGCCAGGCCCAAAGGGCCGCCTTGTTTCCAAAGGGGCTGAGAGTCCCCAAAGTACCTTGCTTCCAAATCTTTGGGAAGCTAAGAAACAACTGGCTCTGCACAGTGCTCTCACAGCCTACCGGCAACGTGACCGGGAAAGGCCTGTGAGACGCAGTTTCTTGGAAGGCCTGATCTGGCTGAGGTAGAACTTCTGCTCTGGGTGTGCTCCATTGGCCTAGAGCTGAAAGGCCCAAAGGTCGGCCTTGTTGGCAAAGGGGCAGGGAGCCCCCAAAGCATCTTGCTTCCAGCTCTTTGGAGAGCTAAGAAACAACTGGCTCTGCCCAGTGCTCTTACAGCCTAAGAGACAATCTCTTACCAAGGCCTGTGAAACGCACTTTGTTGGTGGCCTGATTTAGCTGAAGTAGAACTTCTGCTCTGGGTGTGCTCCATTGGCCTAGAGCTGCCTGGCCCAAAGGGCCGCCTTGTTTGCAAAGGGGATGAGAGGCCCCAAAGCATCTTGCTTCCAGCTCTTCGGGAAGCTAAGAAACATCTGGCGTTGCCCAGTGCTCTTACAGCCTACCGGGAAAATCTCTTACCAAGGCCTGTGAAACGCCGTTTCCTGGAAGGCCTGATTTGGCTGAAGTAGAACTTCAGCTCTGGGTGTGCTCCATTGCCCTAGAGCTGCCATGCCCAAGGTGCTGCCTTGTTTCCAAAGGGGCAGAGAGGCCCCAAAGCATCTTGCTTCCAGCTCTCTGGGAAGCTAAGAACCAACTCGCTCTGCCCCGTGCTCTTACAGCCTACCGGGAGCATGTCTTTGAAAGGCCTGTGAAACGCACTTCCTTGGCAGGCCTGACCTGGCTGAAATAGAACTTCTGCTCTGGGTGTCCTCCATTGCCCTAGAGCTGCCAGGCCCAAAGGGCTGCCTTTTTCCAAAGACGGAGAGTGGACCCAAAGCATCTTGCTCCCAGCTCTTCGGGAAGCTAGGAAACAGCTGGCTCTGCCCAGTGCTCTTACAGCCTACCGGGAACATCTCTTACCAAGGCCTGTGAAACGCAGTTTCCTGGCAGGCCTGATCTGGCTGAAGTAGAACTTCTGCTCTGGGTGTGCTCCATTGCCCTAGAGCTGCCAGGCCCAAAGGGCTGCCTTGTTTCAAAAGATGGAGACTGGACCCAAAGAATCTTGCTCCCAGCTCTTCGGGAAGCTAAGAAACAGCTGGCTCTGCCCAGTGCTCTTACAGCCTAAGAGAACATCTCTTTGAAAGGCCTGTGAAACGCAGTTTCTTGGCAGGCCTGACCTGGCTGAAGTAGAACTTCTGTTCTGGTTGTGCTACATAGGCCTAGAGCTACCAGGACCTAAGGGCTGCCTTGTTTCCAAAGGGGGAGAGAGGCCCCAAAGCATCTTGCCTCCAGCACTTTGGGAAGCTAAAAAACAACTGGTTCTGCCCAGTGCTCTCACAGCCTACCGTGAACATCTCTTACCAAGGGCTGTGAAACGCAGTTTCTGGGCAGGACTGATCTGCCTGAAGTAGAACTTCTGCTGTGGGTGTGCTCCATTGGCCTAGAGCTGCCAGGCGCAAACGGCTGCCTTGTGTCCAAAGGGAGAGAGAGGCCCCAAAGCATCTTGCTTCCAGCTCTGTGGGAAGCTAAAGCAACTGACTCTCCACAGTGCTCTCACAGCCTACCGGGAACATCTCTTACCAAGGCCTTTGAAACGCAGTTTCTTGGCAGGCCTGATCTGGCTGAAGTAGAACTCCTGCTCTGGGCATGCCACTTTGGCCTAGAGCTGCCAGGCCCAAAGGGCCGCCTTGTTTCCAAAGGGGCTGAGAGTCCCCAAAGTATCTTGCTTCCAAATCTTTGGGAAGCTAAGAAACAACTGGCTCTGCACAGTGCTCTCACAGCCTACCGGCAACGTGACAGAGAAAGGCCTGTGAGACGCAGTTTCTTGGAAGGCCTGATCTGGCTGAGGTAGAACTTCTGCTCTGGGTGTACTCCATTGGCCTAGGGCTGCCAGGCCCAAAGGGCTGCCTTTATTTCCAAAGTGTGAGAGAGGCCCCAAAGCATCTTGCTTCCTGCTCTCTGGGAAGCTAAAACAACTGGCTCTGCACAGTGCTCTCAAAGCCAACCGGGAACGTCACATACAAAGGCCTGTGAAACACAGCTTCTTGACAGGCCTTATCTGGCTGAGGTAGAACTTGTGCTCTGGGTGTGCTACTTTGGCCTAGAGCTGCCAGGCACAAAGGCTGCTTTGTTTCCAAAGGGGGAGAGAGGCCCCAAATCATGTTGCTTCCAGCTGTTTTTGAAGCAAGAAACAACTCGCTCTGCCAGGTACTCTTACAGCCTTCCGGGAACACCTCTTACGAAGGCCTGTGAAAAGCAGTTTCTTGGCAGGCCTGATCTGGCTGAGGTAGAACTTCTGCTCTGGGTGTGCTCCATTGCCCTAGAGCTGAAAGGCCCAAAGGGCTGCCTTGTTTCCAAAGGGGGAGAGAGGCCCCAAAGCATCTTGCTTCCACCTCTTGGGAAGCTAAGAATCAACTGGCTGTGCCCAGTGCTCTTATAGCCTAAGAGAACATCTCTTATCAAGGCCTGTGAAACGCACTTTCTAGGCAGGCCTGATCTGGAAGAAGTAGATCTTCTGCTCTGGTTGTGCTCCATTGCCCTAGAGCTGCCAGACCCAACGTGCTGCCTTGTTTCCAAAGGGGCAGAGAGGCCCCAAAGCGTCTTGCTTCCAGCTGTTTGGGAAACAAGGAAACAACTGGCTCTGCACCGTGCTCTCACAGCCTACCGGGAACGTCACATGCAAAGGCCTCTGAAACACAGTTCCACGGCAGGCCTGATCTGGCTGAAGTAGGACTTCTGCTCTGGCTGTGCTCCATTGGCCTAGAGCTGAAAGGCCCAAAGGGATGCCTTGTTTGCAAAGGGGCAGAGAGGCCCCAAAGCATCTTGCTTCCAGCTCTTTGGGAAGCTAAGAAACAACTGTCTCTGCCCAGTGCTCTTACAGAGTACCGGCAACATCTCTTACCAAAGCCTTTGAAACGCAGTTTCTTGGCAGGCCTTATCTGGCTGAGGTAGAACTTCTGCTCTGGGTGTGCTCCATTGGCCTAGAGCTGAAAGGCCCAAAGGTCGGCCTTGTTGGCAAAGGGGCAGGGAGCCCCCAAAGCATCTTGCTTCCAGCTCTTTGGGAAGCTAAGAAACAACTGGCTCTGCCCAGTGCTCTTACAGCCTGAGAGAAAATCTCTTACCAAGGCCTGTGAAACGCACTTTGTTGGTGGCCTGATCTAGCTGAAGTAGAACTTCTGCTCTGGGTGTGCTCCATTGGCCTAGAGCTGCCTGGCCCAAAGGGCCGCCTTGTTTGCAAAGGGGATGAGAGGCCCCAAAGCATCTTGCTTCCAGCTCTTCGGGAAGCTAAGAAACATCTGGCGTTGCCCAGTGCTCTTACAGCCTACCGGGAACATCTCTTAGCAAGGCCTGTGAAACGCAGTTTGTTGGTGGCCTGAACTGGCCGAAGTAGAACTTCTGCTCTGGGTGTGCTCCACTGGCCTAGAGCTACCTGCCCCAAAGGGCTGCCTTGATTCCAAAGTGAGAGAGTGGCACCAAAGCATCTTGCTTCCAGCTCTTCGGGAAGCTAAGAAACATCTGGCGTTGCCCAGTGCTCTTACAGCCTACCGGGAACATCTCTTACCAAGGCCTGTGAAACGCCGTTTCCTGGCAGGCCTGATTTGGCTGAAGTAGAACTTCTGCTCTGGGTGTGCTCCATTGCCCTAGAGCTGCCAGGCCCAAGGTGCTGCCTTGTTTCCAAAGGGGCAGAGAGGCCCCAAAGCATCTTGCTTCCAGCTCTCTGGGAAGCTAAGAACCAACTCGCTCTGCCCCGTGCTCTTACAGCCTACCGGGAACATGTCTTTGAAAGGCCTGTGAAACGCAGTTTCTTGGCAGGCCTCATCTGGCTGAAGTAGAACTCCGGCTCTGGGTGTGCTCCATTGCCCTAGAGCTGCCAGGCCCCAAGTGCTGCCCTGTTTCCAAGGGGCAGAGAGGCCCAAAGCATCTTGCTTCCCGGTCTTTGCGAAGCTAAGAAACAACTGGCTCTGCCCAGTGCTCTTACACCTACCGGGAACATCTCTTACCAAGGCCTGCCAAACGCTGTTTCTTTGCAGGCCTGATCAGGCTGAAGTAGAACTCCTGCTCTGCGTGTGCTCCATTGGCCTAGAGCTTCCCGACCCAAAAGGCTGCCTTGTTCCCAAACGGGCAGAGGGGTCCCAAGCATCTTGCTTCCAGCTTTTCAGGAAGGTAAGAAACAACTGGCTCTGCCCAGTGCTCTTACAGCCTACCGGGAACATCTCTTACCAAGGCCTGTGAAACGCAGTTTCCTGGCAGGCCTGATCTGGCTGAAGTAGAACTTCTGCTCTGGGCGTGCTCCATTTGCCCTAGAGCTGCCAGGCCCAAAGGGCTGCCTTGTTTCCAAAGACGGAGAGTGGACCCAAAGCATCTTGCTCCCAGCTCTTCGGGAAGCTAAGAAACAGCTGGCTCTGCCCAGTGCTCTTACAGCCTAAGAGAACATCTCTTTGAAAGGCCTGTGAAACGCAGTTTCTTGGCAGGCCTGACCTGGCTGAAGTAGAACTTCTGTTCTGGTTGTGCTACATAGGCCTAGAGCTACCAGGACCTAAGGGCTGCCTTGTTTCCAAAGGGTGAGAGAGGCCCCAAAGCATCTTGCCTCCAGCACTTTGGGAAGCTAAAAAACAACTGGTTCTGCCCAGTGCTCTCACAGCCTACCGTGAACATCTCTTACCAAGGGCTGTGAAACGCAGTTTCTGGGCAGGACTGATCTGCCTGAAGTAGAACTTCTGCTGTGGGTGTGCTCCATTGGCCTAGAGCTGCCAGGCCCAAACGGCTGACTTGTGTCCAAAGGGAGAGAGAGGCCCCAAAGCATCTTGCTTCCAGCTCTGTGGGAAGCTAAAGCAACTGGCTCTCCACAGTGCTCTCACAGCCTCCCGGGAACATCTCTTACCAAGGCCTGTGAAACGCAGTTTCTTGGCAGGCCTCATCTGGCTGAAGTAGAACTCCTGCTCTGGGCGTGCTACTTTGGCCTAGAGCTGCCAGGCCCAAAGGGCCGTTTTGTTTCCAAAGGGGCTGAGAGTCCCCAAAGTATCTTGCTTCCAAATCTTTGGGAAGCTAAGAAACAACTGGCTCTGCACAGTGCTCTCACAGCCTACCGGCAACGTGACAGAGAAAGGCCTGTGAGACGCAGTTTCTTGGAAGGCCTGATCTGGCTGAGGTAGAACTTCTGCTCTGGGTGTACTCCATTGGCCTAGGGCTGCCAGGCCCAAAGGGCTGCCTTTATTTCCAAAGTCTGTGAGAGGCCCCAAAGCATCTTGCTTCCTGCTCTCTGGGAAGCTAAAACAACTGGCTCTGCACAGTGCTCTCAAAGCCAACCGGGAACGTCACATACAAAGGCCTGTGAAACGCAGCTTCTTGACAGGCCTTATCTGGCTGAGGTAGAACTTGTGCTCTGGGTGTGCTACTTTGGCCTAGAGCTGCCAGGCACAAAGGCTGCTTTGTTTCCAAAGGGGGAGCGAGGCCCCAAATCATGTTGCTTCCAGCTGTTTTTGAAGCTAAGAAACAACTCGCTCTGCCAGGTACTCTTACAGCCTTCCGGGAACACCTCTTACGAAGGCCTGTGAAAAGCAGTTTCTTGGCAGGCCTGATCTGGCTGAGGTAGAACTTCTGCTCTGGGTGTGCTCCATTGCCCTAGAGCTGAAAGGCCCAAAGGGCTGCCTTGTTTCCAAAGGGGGAGAGAGGCCCCAAAGCATCTTGCTTCCACCTCTTGGGAAGCTAAGAAACAACTGGCTGTGCCCAGTGCTCTTATAGCCTAAGAGAACATCTCTTATCAAGGCCTGTGAAACGCACTTTCTAGGCAGGCCTGATCTGGAAGAAGTAGAACTTCGGCTCTGGTTGTGCTCCATTGCCCTAGAGCTGCCAGACCCAACGTGCTGCCTTGTTTCCAAAGGGGCAGAGAGGCCCCAAAGCGTCTTGCTTCCAGCTGTTTGGGAAACAAGGAAACAACTGGCTCTGCACCGTGCTCTCACAGCCTACCGGGAACGTCACATACAAAGGCCTCTGAAACGCAGTTCCTTGGCAGGCCTGATCTGGCTGAAGTAGGACTTCTGCTCTGGCTGTGCTCCATTGGCCTAGAGCTGAAAGGCCCAAAGGGATGCCTTGTTTGCAAAGGGGCAGAGAGGCCCCAAAGCATCTTGCTTCCAGCTCTTTGGGAAGCTAAGAAACAACTGTCTCTGCCCAGTGCTCTGACAGAGTACCGGCAACATCTCTTACCAAAGCCTTTGAAACGCAGTTTCTTGGCAGGCCTTATCTGGCTGAGGTAGAACTTCTGCTCTGGGTGTGCTCCATTGGCCTAGAGCTGAAAGGCCCAAAGGTCGGCCTTGTTGGCAAATGGGCAGGGAGCCCCCAAAGCATCTTGCTTCCAGCTCTTTGGGAAGCTAAGAAACAACTGGCTCTGCCCAGTGCTCTTACAGCCTGAGAGAAAATCTCTTACCAAGGCCTGTGAAACGCACTTTGTTGGTGGCCTGATCTAGCTGAAGTAGAACTTCTGCTCTGGGTGTGCTCCATTGGCCTAGAGCTGCCTCGCCCAAAGGGCCGCCTTGTTTGCAAAGGGGATGAGAGGCCCCAAAGCATCTTGCTTCCAGCTCTTCGGGAAGCTAAGAAACATCTGGCGTTGCCCAGTGCTCTTACAGCCTTCCGGGAAAATCTCTTACCAAGGCCTGTGAAACGCAGTTTGTTGGTGGCCTGAACTGGCCGAAGTAGAACTTCTGCTCTGGGTGTGCTCCACTGGCCTAGAGCTACCTGCCCCAAAGGGCTGCCTTGATTCCAAAGTGAGAGAGTGGCACCAAAGCATCTTGCTTCCAGCTCTTCGGGAAGCTAAGAAACATCTGGCGTTGCCCAGTGCTCTTACAGCCTACCGGGAACATCTCTTACCAAGGCCTGTGAAACGCCGTTTCCTGGCAGGCCTGATTTGGCTGAAGTAGAACTTCTGCTCTGGGTGTGCTCCATTGCCCTAGAGCTGCCAGGCCCAAGGTGCTGCCTTGTTTCCAAAGGGGCAGAGAGGCCCCAAAGCATCTTGCTTCCAGCTCTCTGGGAAGCTAAGAACCAACTCGCTCTGCCCCGTGCTCTTACAGCCTACCGGGAACATGTCTTTGAAAGGCCTGTGAAACGCAGTTTCTTGGCAGGCCTCATCTGGCTGAAGTAGAACTCCGGCTCTGGGTGTGCTCCATTGCCCTAGAGCTGCCAGGCCCCAAGTGCTGCCCTGTTTCCAAGGGGCAGAGAGGCCCAAAGCATCTTGCTTCCCGGTCATTGCGAAGCTAAGAAACAACTGGCTCTGCCCAGTGCTCTTACACCTACCGGGAACATCTCTTACCAAGGCCTGTCAAACGCTGTTTCTTTGCAGGCCTGATCAGGCTGAAGTAGAACTCCTGCTCTGCGTGTGCTCCATTGGCCTAGAGCTTCCCGACCCAAAAGGCTGCCTTGTTCCCAAACGGGCAGAGGGGTCCCAAGCATCTTGCTTCCAGCTTTTCAGGAAGGTAAGAAACAACTGGCTCTGCCCAGTGCTCTTACAGCCTACCGGGAACATCTCTTACCAAGGCCTGTGAAACGCAGTTTCCTGGCAGGCCTGATCTGGCTGAAGTAGAACTTCTGCTCTGGGCGTGCTCCATTTGCCCTAGAGCTGCCAGGCCCAAAGGGCTGCCTTGTTTCCAAAGACGGAGAGTGGACCCAAAGCATCTTGCTCCCAGCTCTTCGGGAAGCTAAGAAACAGCTGGCTCTGCCCAGTGCTCTTACAGCCTAAGAGAACATCTCTTTGAAAGGCCTGTGAAACGCAGTTTCTTGGCAGGCCTGACCTGGCTGAAGTAGAACTTCTGTTCTGGTTGTGCTACATAGGCCTAGAGCTACCAGGACCTAAGGGCTGCCTTGTTTCCAAAGGGTGAGAGAGGCCCCAAAGCATCTTGCCTCCAGCACTTTGGGAAGCTAAAAAACAACTGGTTCTGGCCAGTGCTCTCACAGCCTACCGTGAACATCTCTTACCAAGGGCTGTGAAACGCAGTTTCTGGGCAGGACTGATCTGCCTGAAGTAGAACTTCTGCTGTGGGTGTGCTCCATTGGCCTAGAGCTGCCAGGCGCAAACGGCTGCCTTGTGTCCAAAGGGAGAGAGAGGCCCCAAAGCATCTTGCTTCCAGCTCTGTGGGAAGCTAAAGCAACTGGCTCTCCACAGTGCTCTCACAGCCTACCGGGAACATCTCTTACCAAGGCCTGTGAAACGCAGTTTCTTGGCAGGCCTGATCTGGCTGAAGTAGAACTCCTGCTCTGGGCGTGCTACTTTGGCCTAGAGCTGCCAGGCCCAAAGGGCCGCCTTGTTTCCAAAGGGGCTGAGAGTCCCCAAAGTATCTTGCTTCCAAATCTTTGGGAAGCTAAGAAACAACTGGCTCTGCACAGTGCTCTCACAGCCTACCGGCAACGTGACAGAGAAAGGCCTGTGAGATGCAGTTTCTTGGAAGGCCTGATCTGGCTGAGGTAGAACTTCTGCTCTGGGTGTACTCCATTGGCCTAGGGCTGCCAGGCCCAAAGGGCTGCCTTTGTTTCCAAAGTGTGAGAGAGGCCCCAAAGCATCTTGCTTCCTGCTCTCTGGGAAGCTAAAACAACTGGCTCTGCACAGTGCTCTCAAAGCCAACCGGGAACGTCACATACAAAGGCCTGTGAAACGCAGCTTCTTGACAGGCCTTATCTGGCTGAGGTAGAACTTGTGCTCTGGGTGTGCTACTTTGGCCTAGAGCTGCCAGGCACAAAGGCTGCTTTGTTTCCAAAGGGGGAGCAAGGCCCCAAATCATGTTGCTTCCAGCTGTTTTTGAAGCTAAGAAACAACTCGCTCTGCCAGGTACTCTTACAGCCTTCCGGGAACACCTCTTACGAAGGCCTGTGAAAAGCAGTTTCTTGGCAGGCCTGATCTGGCTGAGGTAGAACTTCTGCTCTGGGTGTGCTCCATTGCCCTAGAGCTGAAAGGCCCAAAGGGCTGCCTTGTTTCCAAAGGGGGAGAGAGGCCCCAAAGCATCTTGCTTCCACCTCTTGGGAAGCTAAGAAACAACTGGCTGTGCCCAGTGCTCTTATAGCCTAAGAGAACATCTCTTATCAAGGCCTGTGAAACGCACTTTCTAGGCAGGCCTGATCTGGAAGAAGTAGAACTTCTGCTCTGGTTGTGCTCCATTGCCCTAGAGCTGCCAGACCCAACGTGCTGCCTTGTTTCCAAAGGGGCAGAGAGGCCCCAAAGCGTCTTGCTTCCAGCTGTTTGGGAAACAAGGAAACAACTGGCTCTGCACCGTGCTCTCACAGCCTACCGGGAACGTCACATACAAAGGCCTCTGAAACGCAGTTCCTTGGCAGGCCTGATCTGGCTGAAGTAGGACTTCTGCTCTGGCTGTGCTCCATTGGCCTAGAGCTGAAAGGCCCAAAGGGATGCCTTGTTTGCAAAGGGGCAGAGAGGCCCCAAAGCATCTTGCTTCCAGCTCTTTGGGAAGCTAAGAAACAACTGTCTCTGCCCAGTGCTCTGACAGAGTACCGGCAACATCTCTTACAAAGCCTTTGAAACGCAGTTTCTTGGCAGGCCTTATCTGGCTGAGGTAGAACTTCTGCTCTGGGTGTGCTCCATTGGCCTAGAGCTACCTGCCCCAAAGGGCTGCCTTGATTCCAAAGTGAGAGAGTGGCACCAAAGCATCTTGCTTCCAGCTGTTCGGGAAGCTAAGAAACATCTGGCGTTGCCCAGTGCTCTTACAGCCTACCGGGAACATCTCTTACCAAGGCCTGTGAAACGCCGTTTCCTGGCAGGCCTGATTTGGCTGAAGGAGAACTTCTGCTCTGGGTGTGCTCCATTGCCCTAGAGCTGCCAGGTCCAAGGTGCTGCCTTGTTTCCAAAGGGGCAGAGAGGCCCCAAAGCATCTTGCTTCCAGCTCTCTGGGAAGCTAAGAACCAACTCGCTCTGCCCTATGCTCTTACAGCCTACCGGGAACATGTCTTTGAAAGGCCTGTGAAACGCAGTTTCTTGGCAGGCCCTATCTGGCTGAAGTAGAACTCCGGCTCTGGGTGTGCTCCATTGCCCTAGAGCTGCCAGGCCCCAAGTGCTGCCCTGTTTCCAAGGGGCAGAGAGGCCCAAAGCATCTTGCTTCCCGGTCTTTGCGAAGCTAAGAAACAACTGGCTCTGCCCAGTGCTCTTACAGCCTGAGAGAAAATCTCTTACCAAGGCCTGTGAAACGCACTTTGTTGGTGGCCTGATCTAGCTGAAGTAGAACTTCTGCTCTGGGTGTGCTCCATTGGCCTAGAGCTGCCTGGCCCAAAGGGCCGCCTTGTTTGCAAAGGGGCAGAGAGGCCCCAAAGCATCTTGCTTCCAGCTCTTCAGGAAGCTAAGAAACATCTGGCGTTGCCCAGTGCTCTTACAGCCTACCGGGAACATCTCTTACCAAGGCCTGTGAAACGCAGTTTGTTGGTGGCCTGAACTGGCCGAAGTAGAACTTCTGCTCTGGGTGTGCTCCACTGGCCTAGAGCTACCTGCCCCAAAGGGCTGCCTTGATTCCAAAGTGAGAGAGTGGCACCAAAGCATCTTGCTTCCAGCTCTTCGGGAAGCTAAGAAACATCTGGCGTTGCCCAGTGCTCTTACAGCCTACCGGGAACATCTCTTACCAAGGCCTGTGAAACGCCGTTTCCTGGCAGGCCTGATTTGGCTGAAGTAGAACTTCTGCTCTGGGTGTGCTCCATTGCCCTAGAGCTGCCAGGCCCAAGGTGCTGCCTTGTTTCCAAAGGGGCAGAGAGGCCCCAAAGCATCTTGCTTCCAGCTCTCTGGGAAGCTAAGAACCAACTCGCTCTGCCCCGTGCTCTTACAGCCTACCGGGAACATGTCTTTGAAAGGCCTGTGAAACGCAGTTTCTTGGCAGGCCTCATCTGGCTGAAGTAGAACTCCGGCTCTGGGTGTGCTCCATTGCCCTAGAGCTGCCGGGCCCAAAGTGCTGCCCTGTTTCCAAGGGGCAGAGAGGCCCAAAGCATCTTGCTTCCCGGTCTTTGCGAAGCTAAGAAACAACTGGCTCTGCCCAGTGCTCTTACACCTACCGGGAACATCTCTTACCAAGGCCTGCCAAACGCTGTTTCTTTGCAGGCCTGATCAGGCTGAAGTAGAACTCCTGCTCTGCGTGTGCTCCATTGGCCTAGAGCTTCCCGACCCAAAAGGCTGCCTTGTTCCCAAACGGGCAGAGGGGTCCCAAGCATCTTGCTTCCAGCTTTTCAGGAAGGTAAGAAACAACTGGCTCTGCCCAGTGCTCTTACAGCCTACCGGGAACATCTCTTACCAAGGCCTGTGAAACGCAGTTTCCTGGCAGGCCTGATCTGGCTGAAGTAGAACTTCTGCTCTGGGCGTGCTCCATTTGCCCTAGAGCTGCCAGGCCCAAAGGGCTGCCTTGTTTCCAAAGACGGAGAGTGGACCCAAAGCATCTTGCTCCCAGCTCTTCGGGAAGCTAAGAAACAGCTGGCTCTGCCCAGTGCTCTTACAGCCTAAGAGAACATGTCTTTGAAAGGCCTGTGAAACGCAGTTTCTTGGCAGGCCTGACCTGGCTGAAGTAGAACTTCTGTTCTGGTTGTGCTACATAGGCCTAGAGCTACCAGGACCTAAGGGCTGCCTTGTTTCCAAAGGGTGAGAGAGGCCCCAAAGCATCTTGCCTCCAGCACTTTGGGAAGCTAAAAAACAACTGGTTCTGCCCAGTGCTCTCACAGCCTACCGTGAACATCTCTTACCAAGGGCTGTGAAACGCAGTTTCTGGGCAGGACTGATCTGCCTGAAGTAGAACTTCTGCTGTGGGTGTGCTCCATTGGCCTAGAGCTGCCAGGCCCAAACGGCTGCCTTCTGTCCAAAGGGAGAGAGAGGCCCCAAAGCATCTTGCTTCCAGCTCTGTGGGAAGCTAAAGCAACTGGCTCTCCACAGTGCTCTCACAGCCTACCGGGAACATCTCTTACCAAGGCCTGTGAAACGCAGTTTCTTGGCAGGCCTGATCTGGCTGAAGTAGAACTCCTGCTCTGGGCGTGCTACTTTGGCCTAGAGCTGCCAGGCCCAAAGGGCCGCCTTGTTTCCAAAGGGGCTGAGAGTCCCCAAAGTATCTTGCTTCCAAATCTTTGGGAAGCTAAGAAACAACTGGCTCTGCACAGTGCTCTCACAGCCTACCGGCAACGTGACAGAGAAAGGCCTGTGAGACGCAGTTTCTTGGAAGGCCTGATCTGGCTGAGGTAGAACTTCTGCTCTGGGTGTACTCCATTGGCCTAGGGCTGCCAGGCCCAAAGGGCTGCCTTTATTTCCAAAGTGTGAGAGAGGCCCCAAAGCATCTTGCTTCCTGCTCTCTGGGAAGCTAAAACAACTGGCTCTGCACAGTGCTCTCAAAGCCAACCGGGAACGTCACATACAAAGGCCTGTGAAACGCAGCTTCTTGACAGGCCTTATCTGGCTGAGGTAGAACTTGTGCTCTGGGTGTGCTACTTTGGCCTAGAGCTGCCAGGCACAAAGGCTGCTTTGTTTCCAAAGGGGGAGCGAGGCCCCAAATCATGTTGCTTCCAGCTGTTTTTGAAGCTAAGAAACAACTCGCTCTGCCAGGTACTCTTACAGCCTTCCGGGAACACCTCTTACGAAGGCCTGTGAAAAGCAGTTTCTTGGCAGGCCTGATCTGGCTGAGGTAGAACTTCTGCTCTGGGTGTGCTCCATTGCCCTAGAGCTGAAAGGCCCAAAGGGCTGCCTTGTTTCCAAAGGGGGAGAGAGGCCCCAAAGCATCTTGCTTCCACCTCTTGGGAAGCTAAGAAACAACTGGCTGTGCCCAGTGCTCTTATAGCCTAAGAGAACATCTCTTATCAAGGCCTGTGAAACGCACTTTCTAGGCAGGCCTGATCTGGAAGAAGTAGAACTTCTGCTCTGGTTGTGCTCCATTGCCCTAGAGCTGCCAGACCTAACGTGCTGCCTTGTTTCCAAAGGGGCAGAGAGGCCCCAAAGCGTCTTGCTTCCAGCTGTTTGGGAAACAAGGAAACAACTGGCTCTGCACCGTGCTCTCACAGCCTACCGGGAACGTCACATACAAAGGCCTCTGAAACGCAGTTCCACGGCAGGCCTGATCTGGCTGAAGTAGGACTTCTGCTCTGGCTGTGCTCCATTGGCCTAGAGCTGAAAGGCCCAAAGGTCGGCCTTGTTGGCAAAGGGGCAGGGAGCCCCCAAAGCATCTTGCTTCCAGCTCTTTGGGAAGCTAAGAAACAACTGGCTCTGCCCAGTGCTCTTACAGCCTGAGAGAAAATCTCTTACCAAGGCCTGTGAAACGCACTTTGTTGGTGGCCTGATCTAGCTGAAGTAGAACTTCTGCTCTGGGTGTGCTCCATTGGCCTAGAGCTGCCTGGCCCAAAAGGCCGCCTTGTTTGCAAAGGGGATGAGAGGCCCCAAAGCATCTTGCTTCCAGCTCTTCGGGAAGCTAAGAAACATCTGGCGTTGCCCAGTGCTCTTACAGCCTACCGGGAACATCTCTTACCAAGGCCTGTGAAACGCAGTTTGTTGGTGGCCTGAACTGGCCGAAGTAGAACTTCTGCTCTGGGTGTGCTCCACTGGCCTAGAGCTACCTGCCCCAAAGGGCTGCCTTGATTCCAAAGTGAGAGAGTGGCACCAAAGCATCTTGCTTCCAGCTCTTCGGGAAGCTAAGAAACATCTGGCGTTGCCCAGTGCTCTTACAGCCTACCGGGAACATCTCTTACCAAGGCCTGTGAAACGCCGTTTCCTGGCAGGCCTGATTTGGCTGAAGTAGAACTTCTGCTCTGGGTGTGCTCCATTGCCCTAGAGCTGCCAGGCCCAAGGTGCTGCCTTGTTTCCAAAGGGGCAGAGAGGCCCCAAAGCATCTTGCTTCCAGCTCTCTGGGAAGCTAAGAACCAACTCGCTCTGCCCCGTGCTCTTACAGCCTACCGGGAACATGTCTTTGAAAGGCCTGTGAAACGCAGTTTCTTGGCAGGCCTCATCTGGCTGAAGTAGAACTCCGGCTCTGGGTGTGCTCCATTGCCCTAGAGCTGCCAGGCCCCAAGTGCTGCCCTGTTTCCAAGGGGCAGAGAGGCCCAAAGCATCTTGCTTCCCGGTCATTGCGAGGCTAAGAAACAACTGGCTCTGCCCAGTGCTCTTACACCTACCGGGAACATCTCTTACCAAGGCCTGTCAAACACTGTTTCTTTGCAGGCCTGATCAGGCTGAAGTAGAACTCCTGCTCTGCGTGTGCTCCATTGGCCTAGAGCTTCCCGACCCAAAAGGCTGCCTTGTTCCCAAACGGGCAGAGGGGTCCCAAGCATCTTGCTTCCAGCTTTTCAGGAAGGTAAGAAACAACTGGCTCTGCCCAGTGCTCTTACAGCCTACCGGGAACATCTCTTACCAAGGCCTGTGAAACGCAGTTTCCTGGCAGGCCTGATCTGGCTGAAGTAGAACTTCTGCTCTGGGCGTGCTCCATTTGCCCTAGAGCTGCCAGGCCCAAAGGGCTGCCTTGTTTCCAAAGACGGAGAGTGGACCCAAAGCATCTTGCTCCCAGCTCTTCGGGAAGCTAAGAAACAGCTGGCTCTGCCCAGTGCTCTTACAGCCTAAGAGAACATCTCTTTGAAAGGCCTGTGAAACGCAGTTTCTTGGCAGGCCTGACCTGGCTGAAGTAGAACTTCTGTTCTGGTTGTGCTACATAGGCCTAGAGCTACCAGGACCTAAGGGCTGCCTTGTTTCCAAAGGGGGAGAGAGGCCCCAAAGCATCTTGCCTCCAGCACTTTGGGAAGCTAAAAAACAACTGGTTCTGCCCAGTGCTCTCACAGCCTACCGTGAACATCTCTTACCAAGGGCTGTGAAACGCAGTTTCTGGGCAGGACTGATCTGCCTGAAGTAGAACTTCTGCTGTGGGTGTGCTCCATTGGCCTAGAGCTGCCAGGCGCAAACGGCTGCCTTGTGTCCAAAGGGAGAGAGAGGCCCCAAAGCATCTTGCTTCCAGCTCTGTGGGAAGCTAAAGCAACTGGCTCTCCACAGTGCTCTCACAGCCTACCGGGAACATCTCTTACCAAGGCCTGTGAAACGCAGTTTCTTGGCAGGCCTGATCTGGCTGAAGTAGAACTCCTGCTCTGGGCGTGCTACTTTGGCCTAGAGCTGCCAGGCCCAAAGGGCCGCCTTGTTTCCAAAGGGGCTGAGAGTCCCCAAAGTATCTTGCTTCCAAATCTTTGGGAAGCTAAGAAACAACTGGCTCTGCACAGTGCTCTCACAGCCTACCGGCAACGTGACAGAGAAAGGCCTGTGAGACGCAGTTTCTTGGAAGGCCTGATCTGGCTGAGGTAGAACTTCTGCTCTGGGTGTACTCCATTGGCCTAGGGCTGCCAGGCCCAAAGGGCTGCCTTTATTTCCAAAGTGTGAGAGAGGCCCCAAAGCATCTTGCTTCCTGCTCTCTGGGAAGCTAAAACAACTGGCTCTGCACAGTGCTCTCAAAGCCAACCGGGAACGTCACATACAAAGGCCTGTGAAACACAGCTTCTTGACAGGCCTTATCTGGCTGAGGTAGAACTTGTGCTCTGGGTGTGCTACTTTGGCCTAGAGCTGCCAGGCACAAAGGCTGCTTTGTTTCCAAAGGGGGAGCGAGGCCCCAAATCATGTTGCTTCCAGCTGTTTTTGAAGCTAAGAAACAACTCGCTCTGCCAGGTACTCTTACAGCCTTCCGGGAACACCTCTTACGAAGGCCTGTGAAAAGCAGTTTCTTGGCAGGCCTGATCTGGCTGAGGTAGAACTTCTGCTCTGGGTGTGCTCCATTGCCCTAGAGCTGAAAGGCCCAAAGGGCTGCCTTGTTTCCAAAGGGGGAGAGAGGCCCCAAAGCATCTTGCTTCCACCTCTTGGGAAGCTAAGAAACAACTGGCTGTGCCCAGTGCTCTTATAGCCTAAGAGAACATCTCTTATCAAGGCCTGTGAAACGCACTTTCTAGGCAGGCCTGATCTGGAAGAAGTAGAACTTCGGCTCTGGTTGTGCTTTATTGCCCTAGAGCTGCCAGACCCAACGTGCTGCCTTGTTTCCAAAGGGGCAGAGAGGCCCCAAAGCGTCTTGCTTCCAGCTGTTTGGGAAACAAGGAAACAACTGGCTCTGCACCGTGCTCTCACAGCCTACCGGGAAGGTCACATACAAAGGCCTCTGAAACGCAGTTCCACGGCAGGCCTGATCTGGCTGAAGTAGGACTTCTGCTCTGGCTGTGCTCCATTGGCCTAGAGCTGAAAGGCCCAAAGGGATGCCTTGTTTGCAAAGGGGCAGAGAGGCCCCAAAGCATCTTGCTTCCAGCTCTTTGGGAAGCTAAGAAACAACTGTCTCTGCCCAGTGCTCTGACAGAGTACCGGCAACATCTCTTACCAAAGCCTTTGAAACGCAGTTTCTTGGCAGGCCTTATCTGGCTGAGGTAGAACTTCTGCTCTGGGTGTGCTCCATTGGCCTAGAGCTGAAAGGCCCAAAGGTCGGCCTTGTTGGCAAAGGGGCAGGGAGCCCCCAAAGCATCTTGCTTCCAGCTCTTTGGGAAGCTAAGAAACAACTGGCTCTGCCCAGTGCTCTTACAGCCTGAGAGAAAATCTCTTACCAAGGCCTGTGAAACGCACTTTGTTGGTGGCCTGATCTAGCTGAAGTAGAACTTCTGCTCTGGGTGTGCTCCATTGGCCTAGAGCTGCCTGGCCCAAAGGGCCGCCTTGTTTGCAAAGGGGATGAGAGGCCCCAAAGCATCTTGCTTCCAGCTCTTCGGGAAGCTAAGAAACATCTGGCGTTGCCCAGTGCTCTTACAGCCTATCGGGAACATCTCTTACCAAGGCCTGTGAAACGCAGTTTGTTGGTGGCCTGAACTGGCCGAAGTAGAACTTCTGCTCTGGGTGTGCTCCACTGGCCTAGAGCTACCTGCCCCAAAGGGCTGCCTTGATTCCAAAGTGAGAGAGTGGCACCAAAGCATCTTGCTTCCAGCTCTTCGGGAAGCTAAGAAACATCTGGCGTTGCCCAGTGCTCTTACAGCCTACCGGGAACATCTCTTACCAAGGCCTGTGAAACGCCGTTTCCTGGCAGGCCTGATTTGGCTGAAGTAGAACTTCTGCTCTGGGTGTGCTCCATTGCCCTAGAGCTGCCAGGCCCAAGGTGCTGCCTTGTTTCCAAAGGGGCAGAGAGGCCCCAAAGCATCTTGCTTCCAGCTCTCTGGGAAGCTAAGAACCAACTCGCTCTGCCCCGTGCTCTTACAGCCTACCGGGAACATGTCTTTGAAAGGCCTGTGAAACGCAGTTTCTTGGCAGGCCTCATCTGGCTGAAGTAGAACTCCGGCTCTGGGTGTGCTCCATTGCCCTAGAGCTGCCAGGCCCAAAGTGCTGCCCTGTTTCCAAGGGGCAGAGAGGCCCAAAGCATCTTGCTTCCCGGTCTTTGTGAAGCTAAGAAACAACTGGCTCTGCCCAGTGCTCTTACACCTACCGGGAACATCTCTTACCAAGGCCTGTCAAACGCTGTTTCTTTGCAGGCCTGATCAGGCTGAAGTAGAACTCCTGCTCTGCGTGTGCTCCATTGGCCTAGAGCTTCCCGACCCAAAAGGCTGCCTTGTTCCCAAACGGGCAGAGGGGTCCCAAGCATCTTGCTTCCAGCTTTTCAGGAAGGTAAGAAACAACTGGCTCTGCCCAGTGCTCTTACAGCCTACCGGGAACATCTCTTACCAAGGCCTGTGAAACGCAGTTTCCTGGCAGGCCTGATCTGGCTGAAGTAGAACTTCTGCTCTGGGTGTGCTCCATTGCCCTAGAGCTGCCAGGCCCAAAGGGCTGCCTTGTTTCCAAAGACGGAGAGTGGACCCAAAGCATCTTGCTCCCAGCTCTTCGGGAAGCTAAGAAACAGCTGGCTCTGCCCAGTGCTCTTACAGCCTAAGAGAACATCTCTTTGAAAGGCCTGTGAAACGCAGTTTCTTGGCAGGCCTGACCTGGCTGAAGTAGAACTTCTGTTCTGGTTGTGCTACATAGGCCTAGAGCTACCAGGACCTAAGGGCTGCCTTGTTTCCAAAGGGTGAGAGAGGCCCCAAAGCATCTTGCCTCCAGCACTTTGGGAAGCTAAAAAACAACTGGTTCTGCCCAGTGCTCTCACAGCCTACCGTGAACATCTCTTACCAAGGGCTGTGAAACGCAGTTTCTGGGCAGGACTGATCTGCCTGAAGTAGAACTTCTGCTGTGGGTGTGCTCCATTGGCCTAGAGCTGCCAGGCGCAAACGGCTGCCTTGTGTCCAAAGGGAGAGAGAGGCCCCAAAGCATCTTGCTTCCTGCTCTCTGGGAAGCTAAAACAACTGGCTCTGCACAGTGCTCTCAAAGCCAACCGGGAACGTCACATACAAAGGCCTGTGAAACGCAGCTTCTTGACAGGCCTTATCTGGCTGAGGTAGAACTTGTGCTCTGGGTGTGCTACTTTGGCCTAGAGCTGCCAGGCACAAAGGCTGCTTTGTTTCCAAAGGGGGAGCGAGGCCCCAAATCATGTTGCTTCCAGCTGTTTTTGAAGCTAAGAAACAACTCGCTCTGCCAGGTACTCTTACAGCCTTCCGGGAACACCTCTTACGAAGGCCTGTGAAAAGCAGTTTCTTGGCAGGCCTGATCTGGCTGAGGTAGAACTTCTGCTCTGGGTGTGCTCCATTGCCCTAGAGCTGCCAGGCCCAAGGTGCTGCCTTGTTTCCATAGGGGCAGAGAGGCGCCAAAGCATCTTGCTTCCAGCTCTCTGGGAAGCTAAGAACCAACTCGCTCTGCCCCGTGCTCTTACAGCCTACCGGGAACATGTCTTTGAAAGGCCTGTGAAACGCAGTTTCTTGGCAGGCCTCATCTGGCTGAAGTAGAACTCCGGCTATGGGTGTGCTCCATTGCCCTAGAGCTGCCAGGCCCAAAGTGCTGCCCTGTTTCCAAGGGGCAGAGAGGCCCAAAGCATCTTGCTTCCCGGTCTTTGTGAAGCTAAGAAACAACTGGCTCTGCCCAGTGCTCTTACACCTACCGGGAACATCTCTTACCAAGGCCTGTCAAACGCTGTTTCTTTGCAGGCCTGATCAGGCTGAAGTAGAACTCCTGCTCTGCGTGTGCTCCATTGGCCTAGAGCTTCCCGACCCAAAAGGCTGCCTTGTTCCCAAACGGGCAGAGGGGTCCCAAGCATCTTGCTTCCAGCTTTTCAGGAAGGTAAGAAACAACTGGCTCTGCCCAGTGCTCTTACAGCCTACCGGGAACATCTCTTACCAAGGCCTGTGAAACGCAGTTTCCTGGCAGGCCTGATCTGGCTGAAGTAGAACTTCTGCTCTGGGTGTGCTCCATTGCCCTAGAGCTGCCAGGCCCAAAGGGCTGCCTTGTTTCCAAAGACGGAGAGTGGACCCAAAGCATCTTGCTCCCAGCTCTTCGGGAAGCTAAGAAACAGCTGGCTCTGCCCAGTGCTCTTACAGCCTAAGAGAACATCTCTTTGAAAGGCCTGTGAAACGCAGTTTCTTGGCAGGCCTGACCTGGCTGAAGTAGAACTTCTGTTCTGGTTGTGCTACATAGGCCTAGAGCTACCAGGACCTAAGGGCTGCCTTGTTTCCAAAGGGTGAGAGAGGCCCCAAAGCATCTTGCCTCCAGCACTTTGGGAAGCTAAAAAACAACTGGTTCTGCCCAGTGCTCTCACAGCCTACCGTGAACATCTCTTACCAAGGGCTGTGAAACGCAGTTTCTGGGCAGGACTGATCTGCCTGAAGTAGAACTTCTGCTGTGGGTGTGCTCCATTGGCCTAGAGCTGCCAGGCGCAAACGGCTGCCTTGTGTCCAAAGGGAGAGAGAGGCCCCAAAGCATCTTGCTTCCAGCTCTGTGGGAAGCTAAAGCAACTGGCTCTCCACAGTGCTCTCACAGCCTCCCGGGAACATCTCTTACCAAGGCCTGTGAAACGCAGTTTCTTGGCAGGCCTGATCTGGCTGAAGTAGAACTCCTGCTCTGGGCGTGCTACTTTGGCCTAGAGCTGCCAGGCCCAAAGGGCCGCCTTGTTTCCAAAGGGGCTGAGAGTCCCCAAAGTATCTTGCTTCCAAATCTTTGGGAAGCTAAGAAACAACTGGCTCTGCACAGTGCTCTCACAGCCTACCGGCAACGTGACAGAGAAAGGCCTGTGAGACGCAGTTTCTTGGAAGGCCTGATCTGGCTGAGGTAGAACTTCTGCTCTGGGTGTACTCCATTGGCCTAGGGCTGCCAGGCCCAAAGGGCTGCCTTTATTTCCAAAGTGTGAGAGAGGCCCCAAAGCATCTTGCTTCCTGCTCTCTGGGAAGCTAAAACAACTGGCTCTGCACAGTGCTCTCAAAGCCAACCGGGAACGTCACATACAAAGGCCTGTGAAACGCAGCTTCTTGACAGGCCTTATCTGGCTGAGGTAGAACTTGTGCTCTGGGTGTGCTACTTTGGCCTAGAGCTGCCAGGCACAAAGGCTGCTTTGTTTCCAAAGGGGGAGCGAGGCCCCAAATCATGTTGCTTCCAGCTGTTTTTGAAGCTAAGAAACAACTCGCTCTGCCAGGTACTCTTACAGCCTTCCGGGAACACCTCTTACGAAGGCCTGTGAAAAGCAGTTTCTTGGCAGGCCTGATCTGGCTGAGGTAGAACTTCTGCTCTGGGTGTGCTCCATTGCCCTAGAGCTGAAAGGCCCAAAGGGCTGCCTTGTTTCCAAAGGGGGAGAGAGGCCCCAAAGCATCTTGCTTCCACCTCTTGGGAAGCTAAGAAACAACTGGCTGTGCCCAGTGCTCTTATAGCCTAAGAGAACATCTCTTATCAAGGCCTGTGAAACGCACTGTCTAGGCAGGCCTGATCTGGAAGAAGTAGAACTTCGGCTCTGGTTGTGCTCCATTGCCCTAGAGCTGCCAGACCCAACGTGCTGCCTTGTTTCCAAAGGGGCAGAGAGGCCCCAAAGCGTCTTGCTTCCAGCTGTTTGGGAAACAAGGAAACAACTGGCTCTGCACCGTGCTCTCACAGCCTACCGGGAAGGTCACATACAAAGGCCTCTGAAACGCAGTTCCACGGCAGGCCTGATCTGGCTGAAGTAGGACTTCTGCTCTGGCTGTGCTCCATTGGCCTAGAGCTGAAAGGCCCAAAGGGATGCCTTGTTTGCAAAGGGGCAGAGAGGCCCCAAAGCATCTTGCTTCCAGCTCTTTGGGAAGCTAAGAAACAACTGTCTCTGCCCAGTGCTCTGACAGAGTACCGGCAACATCTCTTACCAAAGCCTTTGAAACGTAGTTTCTTGGCAGGCCTTATCTGGCTGAGGTAGAACTTCTGCTCTGGGTGTGCTCCATTGGCCTAGAGCTGAAAGGCCCAAAGGTCGGCCTTGTTGGCAAAGGGGCAGGGAGCCCCCAAAGCATCTTGCTTCCAGCTCTTTGGGAAGCTAAGAAACAACTGGCTCTGCCCAGTGCTCTTACAGCCTGAGAGAAAATCTCTTACCAAGGCCTGTGAAACGCACTTTGTTGGTGGCCTGATCTAGCTGAAGTAGAACTTCTGCTCTGGGTGTGCTCCATTGGCCTAGAGCTGCCTGGCCCAAAGGGCCGCCTTGTTTGCAAAGGGGATGAGAGGCCCCAAAGCATCTTGCTTCCAGCTCTTCGGGAAGCTAAGAAACATCTGGCGTTGCCCAGTGCTCTTACAGCCTACCGGGAACATCTCTTACCAAGGCCTGTGAAATGCAGTTTGTTGGTGGCCTGAACTGGCCGAAGTAGAACTTCTGCTCTGGGTGTGCTCCACTGGCCTAGAGCTACCTGCCCCAAAGGGCTGCCTTGATTCCAAAGTGAGAGAGTGGCACCAAAGCATCTTGCTTCCAGCTCTTCGGGAAGCTAAGAAATATCTGGCGTTGCCCAGTGCTCTTACAGCCTACCGGGAACATCTCTTACCAAGGCCTGTGAAACGCCGTTTCCTGGCAGGCCTGATTTGGCTGAAGTAGAACTTCTGCTCTGGGTGTGCTCCATTGCCCTAGAGCTGCCAGGCCCAAGGTGCTGCCTTGTTTCCAATGGGGCAGAGAGGCCCCAAAGCATCTTGCTTCCAGCTCTCTGGGAAGCTAAGAACCAACTCGCTCTGCCCCGTGCTCTTACAGCCTACCGGGAACATGTCTTTGAAAGGCCTGTGAAACGCAGTTTCTTGGCAGGCCTCATCTGGCTGAAGTAGAACTCCGGCTCTGGGTGTGCTCCATTGCCCTAGAGCTGCCAGGCCCCAAGTGCTGCCCTGTTTCCAAGGGGCAGAGAGGCCCAAAGCATCTTGCTTCCCGGTCTTTGCGAAGCTAAGACACAACTGGCTCTGCCCAGTGCTCTTACACCTACCGGGAACATCTCTTACCAAGGCCTGTCAAACGCTGTTTCTTTGCAGGCCTGATCAGGCTGAAGTAGAACTCCTGCTCTGCGTGTGCTCCATTGGCCTAGAGCTTCCCGACCCAAAAGGCTGCCTTGTTCCCAAACGGGCAGAGGGGTCCCAAGCATCTTGCTTCCAGCTTTTCAGGAAGGTAAGAAACAACTGGCTCTGCCCAGTGCTCTTACAGCCTAGCGGGAACATCTCTTACCAGGGCCTGTGAAACGCAGTTTCCTGGCAGGCCTGATCTGGCTGAAGTAGAACTTCTGCTCTGGGCGTGCTCCATTTGCCCTAGAGCTGCCAGGCCCAAAGGGCTGCCTTGTTTCCAAAGACGGAGAGTGGACCCAAAGCATCTTGCTCCCAGCTCTTCGGGAAGCTAAGAAACAGCTGGCTCTGCCCAGTGCTCTTACAGCCTAAGAGAACATCTCTTTGAAAGGCCTGTGAAACGCAGTTTCTTGGCAGGCCTGACCTGGCTGAAGTAGAACTTCTGTTCTGGTTGTGCTACATAGGCCTAGAGCTACCAGGACCTAAGGGCTGCCTTGTTTCCAAAGGGTGAGAGAGGCCCCAAAGCATCTTGCCTCCAGCACTTTGGGAAGCTAAAAAACAACTGGTTCTGCCCAGTGCTCTCACAGCCTACCGTGAACATCTCTTACCAAGGGCTGTGAAACGCAGGTTCTGGGCAGGACTGATCTGCCTGAAGTAGAACTTCTGCTGTGGGTGTGCTCCATTGGCCTAGAGCTGCCAGGCGCAAACGGCTGCCTTGTGTCCAAAGGGAGAGAGAGGCCCCAAAGCATCTTGCTTCCAGCTCTGTGGGAAGCTAAAGCAACTGGCTCTCCACAGTGCTCTCACAGCCTGCCGGGAACATCTCTTACCAAGGCCTGTGAAACGCAGTTTCTTGGCAGGCCTGATCTGGCTGAAGTAGAACTCCTGCTCTGGGTGTGCTACTTTGGCCTAGAGCTGCCAGGCCCAAAGGGCCGCCTTGTTTCCAAAGGGGCTGAGAGTCCCCAAAGTATCTTGCTTCCAAATCTTTGGGAAGCTAAGAAACAACTGGCTCTGCACAGTGCTCTCACAGCCTACCGGCAACGTGACAGAGAAAGGCCTGTGAGACGCAGTTTCTTGGAAGGCCTGATCTGGCTGAGGTAGAACTTCTGCTCTGGGTGTACTCCATTGGCCTAGGGCTGCCAGGCCCAAAGGGCTGCCTTTGTTTCCAAAGTGTGAGAGAGGCCCCAAAGCATCTTGCTTCCTGCTCTCTGGGAAGCTAAAACAACTGGCTCTGCACAGTGCTCTCAAAGCCAACCGGGAACGTCACATACAAAGGCCTGTGAAACGCAGCTTCTTGACAGGCCTTATCTGGCTGAGGTAGAACTTGTGCTCTGGGTGTGCTACTTTGGCCTAGAGCTGCCAGGCACAAAGGCTGCTTTGTTTCCAAAGGGGGAGCGAGGCCCCAAATCATGTTGCTTCCAGCTGTTTTTGAAGCTAAGAAACAACTCGCTCTGCCAGGTACTCTTACAGCCTTCCGGGAACACCTCTTACGAAAGCCTGTGAAAAGCAGTTTCTTGGCAGGCCTGATCTGGCTGAGGTAGAACTTCTGCTCTAGGTGTGCTCCATTGCCCTAGAGCTGAAAGGCCCAAAGGGCTGCCTTGTTTCCAAAGGGGGAGAGAGGCCCCAAAGCATCTTGCTTCCACCTCTTGGGAAGCTAAGAAACAACTGGCTGTGCCCAGTGCTCTTATAGCCTAAGAGAACATCTCTTATCAAGGCCTGTGAAACGCACTTTCTAGGCAGGCCTGATCTGGAAGAAGTAGAACTTCGGCTCTGGTTGTGCTCCATTGCCCTAGAGCTGCCAGACCCAACGTGCTGCCTTGTTTCCAAAGGGGCAGAGAGGCCCCAAAGCGTCTTGCTTCCAGCTGTTTGGGAAACAAGGAAACAACTGGCTCTGCACCGTGCTCTCACAGCCTACCGGGAAGGTCACATACAAAGGCCTCTGAAACGCAGTTCCACGGCAGGCCTGATCTGGCTGAAGTAGGACTTCTGCTCTGGCTGTGCTCCATTGGCCTAGAGCTGAAAGGCCCAAAGGGATGCCTTGTTTGCAAAGGGGCAGAGAGGCCCCAAAGCATCTTGCTTCCAGCTCTTTGGGAAGCTAAGAAACAACTGTCTCTGCCCAGTGCTCTGACAGAGTACCGGCAACATCTCTTACCAAAGCCTTTGAAACGCAGTTTCTTGGCAGGCCTTATCTGGCTGAGGTAGAACTTCTGCTCTGGGTGTGCTCCATTGGCCTAGAGCTGAAAGGCCCAAAGGTCGGCCTTGTTGGCAAAGGGGCAGGGAGCCCCCAAAGCATCTTGCTTCCAGCTCTTTGGGAAGCTAAGAAACAACTGGCTCTGCCCAGTGCTCTTACAGCCTGAGAGAAAATCTCTTACCAAGGCCTGTGAAACGCACTTTGTTGGTGGCCTGATCTAGCTGAAGTAGAACTTCTGCTCTGGGTGTGCTCCATTGGCCTAGAGCTGCCTGGCCCAAAGGGCCGCCTTGTTTGCAAAGGGGATGAGAGGCCCCAAAGCATCTTGCTTCCAGCTCTTCGGGAAGCTAAGAAACATCTGGCGTTGCCCAGTGCTCTTACAGCCTACCGGGAACATCTCTTACCAAGGCCTGTGAAACGCAGTTTGTTGGTGGCCTGAACTGGCCGAAGTAGAACTTCTGCTCTGGGTGTGCTCCACTGGCCTAGAGCTACCTGCCCCAAAGGGCTGCCTTGATTCCAAAGTGAGAGAGTGGCACCAAAGGACCTTGTTTCCAGCTCTTCGGGAAGCTAAGAAATATCTGGCGTTGCCCAGTGCTCTTACAGCCTACCGGGAACATCTCTTACCAAGGCCTGTGAAACGCCGTTTCCTGGCAGGCCTGATTTGGCTGAAGTAGAACTCCGGCTCTGGGTGTGCTCCATTGCCCTAGAGCTGCCAGGCCCCAAGTGCTGCCCTGTTTCCAAGGGGCAGAGAGGCCCAAAGCATCTTGCTTCCCGGTCTTTGCGAAGCTAAGAAACAACTGGCTCTGCCCAGTGCTCTTACACCCACCGGGAACATCTCTTACCAAGGCCTGTAAAACGCTGTTTCTTTGCAGGCCTGATCAGGCTGAAGTAGAACTCCTGCTCTGCGTGTGCTCCATTGGCCTAGAGCTTCCCGACCCAAAAGGCTGCCTTGTTCCCAAAGGGGCAGAGGGGTCCCAAGCATCTTGCTTCCAGCTTTTCAGGAAGGTAAGAAACAACTGGCTCTGCCCAGTGCTCTTACAGCCTACCGGGAACATCTCTTACCAAGGCCTGTGAAACGCAGTTTCCTGGCAGGCCTGATCTGGCTGAAGTAGAACTTCTGCTCTGGGCGTGCTCCATTTGCCCTAGAGCTGCCAGGCCCAAAGGGCTGCCTTGTTTCCAAAGACGGAGAGTGGACCCAAAGCATCTTGCTCCCAGCTCTTCGGGAAGCTAAGAAACAGCTGGCTCTGCCCAGTGCTCTTACAGCCTAAGAGAACATCTCTTTGAAAGGCCTGTGAAACGCAGTTTCTTGGCAGGCCTGACCTGGCTGAAGTAGAACTTCTGTTCTGGTTGTGCTACATAGGCCTAGAGCTACCAGGACCTAAGGGCTGCCTTGTTTCCAAAGGGTGAGAGAGGCCCCAAAGCATCTTGCCTCCAGCACTTTGGGAAGCTAAAAAACAACTGGTTCTGCCCAGTGCTCTCACAGCCTACCGTGAACATCTCTTACCAAGGGCTGTGAAACGCAGTTTCTGGGCAGGACTGATCTGCCTGAAGTAGAACTTCTGCTGTGGGTGTGCTCCATTGGCCTAGAGCTGCCAGGCGCAAACGGCTGCCTTGTGTCCAAAGGGAGAGAGAGGCCCCAAAGCATCTTGCTTCCAGCTCTGTGGGAAGCTAAAGCAACTGGCTCTCCACAGTGCTCTCACAGCCTACCGGGAACATCTCTTACCAAGGCCTGTGAAACGCAGTTTCTTGGCAGGCCTGATCTGGCTGAAGTAGAACTCCTGCTCTGGGCGTGCTACTTTGGCCTAGAGCTGCCAGGCCCAAAGGGCCGCCTTGTTTCCAAAGGGGCTGAGAGTCCCCAAAGTATCTTGCTTCCAAATCTTTGGGAAGCTAAGAAACAACTGGCTCTGCACAGTGCTCTCACAGCCTACCGGCAACGTGACAGAGAAAGGCCTGTGAGACGCAGTTTCTTGGAAGGCCTGATCTGGCTGAGGTAGAACTTCTGCTCTGGGTGTACTCCATTGGCCTAGGGCTGCCAGGCCCAAAGGGCTGCCTTTGTTTCCAAAGTGTGAGAGAGGCCCCAAAGCATCTTGCTTCCTGCTCTCTGGGAAGCTAAAACAACTGGCTCTGCACAGTGCTCTCAAAGCCAACCGGGAACGTCACATACAAAGGCCTGTGAAACGCAGCTTCTTGACAGGCCTTATCTGGCTGAGGTAGAACTTGTGCTCTGGGTGTGCTACTTTGGCCTAGAGCTGCCAGGCACAAAGGCTGCTTTGTTTCCAAAGGGGGAGCGAGGCCCCAAATCATGTTGCTTCCAGCTGTTTTTGAAGCTAAGAAACAACTCGCTCTGCCAGGTACTCTTACAGCCTTCCGGGAACACCTCTTACGAAGGCCTGTGAAAAGCAGTTTCTTGGCAGGCCTGATCTGGCTGAGGTAGAACTTCTGCTCTGGGTGTGCTCCATTGCCCTAGAGCTGAAAGGCCCAAAGGGCTGCCTTGTTTCCAAAGGGGGAGAGAGGCCCCAAAGCATCTTGCTTCCACCTCTTGGGAAGCTAAGAAACAACTGGCTGTGCCCAGTGCTCTTATAGCCTAAGAGAACATCTCTTATCAAGGCCTGTGAAACGCACTTTCTAGGCAGGCCTGATCTGGAAGAAGTAGAACTTCGGCTCTGGTTGTGCTCCATTGCCCTAGAGCTGCCAGACCCAACGTGCTGCCTTGTTTCCAAAGGGGCAGAGAGGCCCCAAAGCGTCTTGCTTCCAGCTGTTTGGGAAACAAGGAAACAACTGGCTCTGCACCGTGCTCTCACAGCCTACCGGGAAGGTCACATACAAAGGCCTCTGAAACGCAGTTCCACGGCAGGCCTGATCTGGCTGAAGTAGGACTTCTGCTCTGGCTGTGCTCCATTGGCCTAGAGCTGAAAGGCCCAAAGGGATGCCTTGTTTGCAAAGGGGCAGAGAGGCCCCAAAGCATCTTGCTTCCAGCTCTTTGGGAAGCTAAGAAACAACTGTCTCTGCCCAGTGCTCTGACAGAGTACCGGCAACATCTCTTACCAAAGCCTTTGAAACGCAGTTTCTTGGCAGGCCTTATCTGGCTGAGGTAGAACTTCTGCTCTGGGTGTGCTCCATTGGCCTAGAGCTGAAAGGCCCAAAGGTCGGCCTTGTTGGCAAAGGGGCAGGGAGCCCCCAAAGCATCTTGCTTCCAGCTCTTTGGGAAGCTAAGAAACAACTGGCTCTGCCCAGTGCTCTTACAGCCTGAGAGAAAATCTCTTACCAAGGCCTGTGAAACGCACTTTGTTGGTGGCCTGATCTAGCTGAAGTAGAACTTCTGCTCTGGGTGTGCTCCATTGGCCTAGAGCTGCCTGGCCCAAAGGGCCGCCTTGTTTGCAAAGGGGATGAGAGGCCCCAAAGCATCTTGCTTCCAGCTCTTCGGGAAGCTAAGAAACATCTGGCGTTGCCCAGTGCTCTTACAGCCTACCGGGAACATCTCTTACCAAGGCCTGTGAAACGCAGTTTGTTGGTGGCCTGAACTGGCCGAAGTAGAACTTCTGCTCTGGGTGTGCTCCACTGGCCTAGAGCTACCTGCCCCAAAGGGCTGCCTTGATTCCAAAGTGAGAGAGTGGCACCAAAGCACCTTGCTTCCAGCTCTTCGGGAAGCTAAGAAATATCTGGCGTTGCCCAGTGCTCTTACAGCCTACCGGGAACATCTCTTACCAAGGCCTGTGAAACGCCGTTTCCTGGCAGGCCTGATTTGGCTGAAGTAGAACTCCGGCTCTGGGTGTGCTCCATTGCCCTAGAGCTGCCAGGCCCAAGGTGCTGCCTTGTTTCCAAAGGGGCAGAGAGGCCCCAAAGCATCTTGCTTCCAGCTCTCTGGGAAGCTAAGAACCAACTCGCTCTGCCCCGTGCTCTTACAGCCTACCGGGAACATGTCTTTGAAAGGCCTGTGAAACGCAGTTTCTTGGCAGGCCTCATCTGGCTGAAGTAGAACTCCGGCTCTGGGTGTGCTCCATTGCCCTAGAGCTGCCAGGCCCCAAGTGCTGCCCTGTTTCCAAGGGGCAGAGAGGCCCAAAGCATCTTGCTTCCCGGTCTTTGCGAAGCTAAGAAACAACTGGCTCTGCCCAGTGCTCTTACACCCACCGGGAACATCTCTTACCAAGGCCTGTCAAACGCTGTTTCTTTGCAGGCCTGATCAGGCTGAAGTAGAACTCCTGCTCTGCGTGTGCTCCATTGGCCTAGAGCTTCCCGACCCAAAAGGCTGCCTTGTTCCCAAAGGGGCAGAGGGGTCCCAAGCATCTTGCTTCCAGCTTTTCAGGAAGGTAAGAAACAACTGGCTCTGCCCAGTGCTCTTACAGCCTACCGGGAACATCTCTTACCAAGGCCTGTGAAACGCAGTTTCCTGGCAGGCCTGATCTGGCTGAAGTAGAACTTCTGCTCTGGGCGTGCTCCATTTGCCCTAGAGCTGCCAGGCCCAAAGGGCTGCCTTGTTTCCAAAGACGGAGAGTGGACCCAAAGCATCTTGCTCCCAGCTCTTCGGGAAGCTAAGAAACAGCTGGCTCTGCCCAGTGCTCTTACAGCCTAAGAGAACATCTCTTTGAAAGGCCTGTGAAACGCAGTTTCTTGGCAGGCCTGACCTGGCTGAAGTAGAACTTCTGTTCTGGTTGTGCTACATAGGCCTAGAGCTACCAGGACCTAAGGGCTGCCTTGTTTCCAAAGGGTGAGAGAGGCCCCAAAGCATCTTGCCTCCAGCACTTTGGGAAGCTAAAAAACAACTGGTTCTGCCCAGTGCTCTCACAGCCTACCGTGAACATCTCTTACCAAGGGCTGTGAAACGCAGTTTCTGGGCAGGACTGATCTGCCTGAAGTAGAACTTCTGCTGTGGGTGTGCTCCATTGGCCTAGAGCTGCCAGGCGCAAACGGCTGCCTTGTGTCCAAAGGGAGAGAGAGGCCCCAAAGCATCTTGCTTCCAGCTCTGTGGGAAGCTAAAGCAACTGGCTCTCCACAGTGCTCTCACAGCCTACCGGGAACATCTCTTACCAAGGCCTGTGAAACGCAGTTTCTTGGCAGGCCTGATCTGGCTGAAGTAGAACTCCTGCTCTGGGCGTGCTACTTTGGCCTAGAGCTGCCAGGCCCAAAGGGCCGCCTTGTTTCCAAAGGGGCTGAGAGTCCCCAAAGTATCTTGCTTCCAAATCTTTGGGAAGCTAAGAAACAACTGGCTCTGCACAGTGCTCTCACAGCCTACCGGCAACGTGACAGAGAAAGGCCTGTGAGACGCAGTTTCTTGGAAGGCCTGATCTGGCTGAGGTAGAACTTCTGCTCTGGGTGTACTCCATTGGCCTAGGGCTGCCAGGCCCAAAGGGCTGCCTTTGTTTCCAAAGTGTGAGAGAGGCCCCAAAGCATCTTGCTTCCTGCTCTCTGGGAAGCTAAAACAACTGGCTCTGCACAGTGCTCTCAAAGCCAACCGGGAACGTCACATACAAAGGCCTGTGAAACGCAGCTTCTTGACAGGCCTTATCTGGCTGAGGTAGAACTTGTGCTCTGGGTGTGCTACTTTGGCCTAGAGCTGCCAGGCACAAAGGCTGCTTTGTTTCCAAAGGGGGAGCGAGGCCCCAAATCATGTTGCTTCCAGCTGTTTTTGAAGCTAAGAAACAACTCGCTCTGCCAGGTACTCTTACAGCCTTCCGGGAACACCTCTTACGAAGGCCTGTGAAAAGCAGTTTCTTGGCAGGCCTGATCTGGCTGAGGTAGAACTTCTGCTCTGGGTGTGCTCCATTGCCCTAGAGCTGAAAGGCCCAAAGGGCTGCCTTGTTTCCAAAGGGGGAGAGAGGCCCCAAAGCATCTTGCTTCCACCTCTTGGGAAGCTAAGAAACAACTGGCTGTGCCCAGTGCTCTTATAGCCTAAGAGAACATCTCTTATCAAGGCCTGTGAAACGCACTTTCTAGGCAGGCCTGATCTGGAAGAAGTAGAACTTCGGCTCTGGTTGTGCTCCATTGCCCTAGAGCTGCCAGACCCAACGTGCTGCCTTGTTTCCAAAGGGGCAGAGAGGCCCCAAAGCGTCTTGCTTCCAGCTGTTTGGGAAACAAGGAAACAACTGGCTCTGCACCGTGCTCTCACAGCCTACCGGGAAGGTCACATACAAAGGCCTCTGAAACGCAGTTCCACGGCAGGCCTGATCTGGCTGAAGTAGGACTTCTGCTCTGGCTGTGCTCCATTGGCCTAGAGCTGAAAGGCCCAAAGGGATGCCTTGTTTGCAAAGGGGCAGAGAGGCCCCAAAGCATCTTGCTTCCAGCTCTTTGGGAAGCTAAGAAACAACTGTCTCTGCCCAGTGCTCTGACAGAGTACCGGCAACATCTCTTACCAAAGCCTTTGAAACGCAGTTTCTTGGCAGGCCTTATCTGGCTGAGGTAGAACTTCTGCTCTGGGTGTGCTCCATTGGCCTAGAGCTGAAAGGCCCAAAGGTCGGCCTTGTTGGCAAAGGGGCAGGGAGCCCCCAAAGCATCTTGCTTCCAGCTCTTTGGGAAGCTAAGAAACAACTGGCTCTGCCCAGTGCTCTTACAGCCTGAGAGAAAATCTCTTACCAAGGCCTGTGAAACGCACTTTGTTGGTGGCCTGATCTAGCTGAAGTAGAACTTCTGCTCTGGGTGTGCTCCATTGGCCTAGAGCTGCCTGGCCCAAAGGGCCGCCTTGTTTGCAAAGGGGATGAGAGGCCCCAAAGCATCTTGCTTCCAGCTCTTCGGGAAGCTAAGAAACATCTGGCGTTGCCCAGTGCTCTTACAGCCTACCGGGAACATCTCTTACCAAGGCCTGTGAAACGCAGTTTGTTGGTGGCCTGAACTGGCCGAAGTAGAACTTCTGCTCTGGGTGTGCTCCACTGGCCTAGAGCTACCTGCCCCAAAGGGCTGCCTTGATTCCAAAGTGAGAGAGTGGCACCAAAGCACCTTGCTTCCAGCTCTTCGGGAAGCTAAGAAATATCTGGCGTTGCCCAGTGCTCTTACAGCCTACCGGGAACATCTCTTACCAAGGCCTGTGAAACGCCGTTTCCTGGCAGGCCTGATTTGGCTGAAGTAGAACTCCGGCTCTGGGTGTGCTCCATTGCCCTAGAGCTGCCAGGCCCAAGGTGCTGCCTTGTTTCCAAAGGGGCAGAGAGGCCCCAAAGCATCTTGCTTCCAGCTCTCTGGGAAGCTAAGAACCAACTCGCTCTGCCCCGTGCTCTTACAGCCTACCGGGAACATGTCTTTGAAAGGCCTGTGAAACGCAGTTTCTTGGCAGGCCTCATCTGGCTGAAGTAGAACTCCGGCTCTGGGTGTGCTCCATTGCCCTAGAGCTGCCAGGCCCCAAGTGCTGCCCTGTTTCCAAGGGGCAGAGAGGCCCAAAGCATCTTGCTTCCCGGTCTTTGCGAAGCTAAGAAACAACTGGCTCTGCCCAGTGCTCTTACACCCACCGGGAACATCTCTTACCAAGGCCTGTCAAACGCTGTTTCTTTGCAGGCCTGATCAGGCTGAAGTAGAACTCCTGCTCTGCGTGTGCTCCATTGGCCTAGAGCTTCCCGACCCAAAAGGCTGCCTTGTTCCCAAAGGGGCAGAGGGGTCCCAAGCATCTTGCTTCCAGCTTTTCAGGAAGGTAAGAAACAACTGGCTCTGCCCAGTGCTCTTACAGCCTACCGGGAACATCTCTTACCAAGGCCTGTGAAACGCAGTTTCCTGGCAGGCCTGATCTGGCTGAAGTAGAACTTCTGCTCTGGGCGTGCTCCATTTGCCCTAGAGCTGCCAGGCCCAAAGGGCTGCCTTGTTTCCAAAGACGGAGAGTGGACCCAAAGCATCTTGCTCCCAGCTCTTCGGGAAGCTAAGAAACAGCTGGCTCTGCCCAGTGCTCTTACAGCCTAAGAGAACATCTCTTTGAAAGGCCTGTGAAACGCAGTTTCTTGGCAGGCCTGACCTGGCTGAAGTAGAACTTCTGTTCTGGTTGTGCTACATAGGCCTAGAGCTACCAGGACCTAAGGGCTGCCTTGTTTCCAAAGGGTGAGAGAGGCCCCAAAGCATCTTGCCTCCAGCACTTTGGGAAGCTAAAAAACAACTGGTTCTGCCCAGTGCTCTCACAGCCTACCGTGAACATCTCTTACCAAGGGCTGTGAAACGCAGTTTCTGGGCAGGACTGATCTGCCTGAAGTAGAACTTCTGCTGTGGGTGTGCTCCATTGGCCTAGAGCTGCCAGGCGCAAACGGCTGCCTTGTGTCCAAAGGGAGAGAGAGGCCCCAAAGCATCTTGCTTCCAGCTCTGTGGGAAGCTAAAGCAACTGGCTCTCCACAGTGCTCTCACAGCCTACCGGGAACATCTCTTACCAAGGCCTGTGAAACGCAGTTTCTTGGCAGGCCTGATCTGGCTGAAGTAGAACTCCTGCTCTGGGCGTGCTACTTTGGCCTAGAGCTGCCAGGCCCAAAGGGCCGCCTTGTTTCCAAAGGGGCTGAGAGTCCCCAAAGTATCTTGCTTCCAAATCTTTGGGAAGCTAAGAAACAACTGGCTCTGCACAGTGCTCTCACAGCCTACCGGCAACGTGACAGAGAAAGGCCTGTGAGACGCAGTTTCTTGGAAGGCCTGATCTGGCTGAGGTAGAACTTCTGCTCTGGGTGTACTCCATTGGCCTAGGGCTGCCAGGCCCAAAGGGCTGCCTTTGTTTCCAAAGTGTGAGAGAGGCCCCAAAGCATCTTGCTTCCTGCTCTCTGGGAAGCTAAAACAACTGGCTCTGCACAGTGCTCTCAAAGCCAACCGGGAACGTCACATACAAAGGCCTGTGAAACGCAGCTTCTTGACAGGCCTTATCTGGCTGAGGTAGAACTTGTGCTCTGGGTGTGCTACTTTGGCCTAGAGCTGCCAGGCACAAAGGCTGCTTTGTTTCCAAAGGGGGAGCGAGGCCCCAAATCATGTTGCTTCCAGCTGTTTTTGAAGCTAAGAAACAACTCGCTCTGCCAGGTACTCTTACAGCCTTCCGGGAACACCTCTTACGAAGGCCTGTGAAAAGCAGTTTCTTGGCAGGCCTGATCTGGCTGAGGTAGAACTTCTGCTCTGGGTGTGCTCCATTGCCCTAGAGCTGAAAGGCCCAAAGGGCTGCCTTGTTTCCAAAGGGGGAGAGAGGCCCCAAAGCATCTTGCTTCCACCTCTTGGGAAGCTAAGAAACAACTGGCTGTGCCCAGTGCTCTTATAGCCTAAGAGAACATCTCTTATCAAGGCCTGTGAAACGCACTTTCTAGGCAGGCCTGATCTGGAAGAAGTAGAACTTCTGCTCTGGTTGTGCTCCATTGCCCTAGAGCTGCCAGACCCAACGTGCTGCCTTGTTTCCAAAGGGGCAGAGAGGCCCCAAAGCGTCTTGCTTCCAGCTGTTTGGGAAACAAGGAAACAACTGGCTCTGCACCGTGCTCTCACAGCCTACCGGGAAGGTCACATACAAAGGCCTCTGAAACGCAGTTCCACGGCAGGCCTGATCTGGCTGAAGTAGGACTTCTGCTCTGGCTGTGCTCCATTGGCCTAGAGCTGAAAGGCCCAAAGGGATGCCTTGTTTGCAAAGGGGCAGAGAGGCCCCAAAGCATCTTGCTTCCAGCTCTTTGGGAAGCTAAGAAACAACTGTCTCTGCCCAGTGCTCTGACAGAGTACCGGCAACATCTCTTACCAAAGCCTTTGAAACGCAGTTTCTTGGCAGGCCTTATCTGGCTGAGGTAGAACTTCTGCTCTGGGTGTGCTCCATTGGCCTAGAGCTGAAAGGCCCAAAGGTCGGCCTTGTTGGCAAAGGGGCAGGGAGCCCCCAAAGCATCTTGCTTCCAGCTCTTTGGGAAGCTAAGAAACAACTGGCTCTGCCCAGTGCTCTTACAGCCTGAGAGAAAATCTCTTACCAAGGCCTGTGAAACGCACTTTGTTGGTGGCCTGATCTAGCTGAAGTAGAACTTCTGCTCTGGGTGTGCTCCATTGGCCTAGAGCTGCCTGGCCCAAAGGGCCGCCTTGTTTGCAAAGGGGATGAGAGGCCCCAAAGCATCTTGCTTCCAGCTCTTCGGGAAGCTAAGAAACATCTGGCGTTGCCCAGTGCTCTTACAGCCTACCGGGAACATCTCTTACCAAGGCCTGTGAAACGCAGTTTGTTGGTGGCCTGAACTGGCCGAAGTAGAACTTCTGCTCTGGGTGTGCTCCACTGGCCTAGAGCTACCTGCCCCAAAGGGCTGCCTTGATTCCAAAGTGAGAGAGTGGCACCAAAGCACCTTGCTTCCAGCTCTTCGGGAAGCTAAGAAATATCTGGCGTTGCCCAGTGCTCTTACAGCCTACCGGGAACATCTCTTACCAAGGCCTGTGAAACGCCGTTTCCTGGCAGGCCTGATTTGGCTGAAGTAGAACTCCGGCTCTGGGTGTGCTCCATTGCCCTAGAGCTGCCAGGCCCAAGGTGCTGCCTTGTTTCCAAAGGGGCAGAGAGGCCCCAAAGCATCTTGCTTCCAGCTCTCTGGGAAGCTAAGAACCAACTCGCTCTGCCCCGTGCTCTTACAGCCTACCGGGAACATGTCTTTGAAAGGCCTGTGAAACGCAGTTTCTTGGCAGGCCTCATCTGGCTGAAGTAGAACTCCGGCTCTGGGTGTGCTCCATTGCCCTAGAGCTGCCAGGCCCCAAGTGCTGCCCTGTTTCCAAGGGGCAGAGAGGCCCAAAGCATCTTGCTTCCCGGTCTTTGCGAAGCTAAGAAACAACTGGCTCTGCCCAGTGCTCTTACACCCACCGGGAACATCTCTTACCAAGGCCTGTCAAACGCTGTTTCTTTGCAGGCCTGATCAGGCTGAAGTAGAACTCCTGCTCTGCGTGTGCTCCATTGGCCTAGAGCTTCCCGACCCAAAAGGCTGCCTTGTTCCCAAAGGGGCAGAGGGGTCCCAAGCATCTTGCTTCCAGCTTTTCAGGAAGGTAAGAAACAACTGGCTCTGCCCAGTGCTCTTACAGCCTACCGGGAACATCTCTTACCAAGGCCTGTGAAACGCAGTTTCCTGGCAGGCCTGATCTGGCTGAAGTAGAACTTCTGCTCTGGGCGTGCTCCATTTGCCCTAGAGCTGCCAGGCCCAAAGGGCTGCCTTGTTTCCAAAGACGGAGAGTGGACCCAAAGCATCTTGCTCCCAGCTCTTCGGGAAGCTAAGAAACAGCTGGCTCTGCCCAGTGCTCTTACAGCCTAAGAGAACATCTCTTTGAAAGGCCTGTGAAACGCAGTTTCTTGGCAGGCCTGACCTGGCTGAAGTAGAACTTCTGTTCTGGTTGTGCTACATAGGCCTAGAGCTACCAGGACCTAAGGGCTGCCTTGTTTCCAAAGGGTGAGAGAGGCCCCAAAGCATCTTGCCTCCAGCACTTTGGGAAGCTAAAAAACAACTGGTTCTGCCCAGTGCTCTCACAGCCTACCGTGAACATCTCTTACCAAGGGCTGTGAAACGCAGTTTCTGGGCAGGACTGATCTGCCTGAAGTAGAACTTCTGCTGTGGGTGTGCTCCATTGGCCTAGAGCTGCCAGGCGCAAACGGCTGCCTTGTGTCCAAAGGGAGAGAGAGGCCCCAAAGCATCTTGCTTCCAGCTCTGTGGGAAGCTAAAGCAACTGGCTCTCCACAGTGCTCTCACAGCCTACCGGGAACATCTCTTACCAAGGCCTGTGAAACGCAGTTTCTTGGCAGGCCTGATCTGGCTGAAGTAGAACTCCTGCTCTGGGCGTGCTACTTTGGCCTAGAGCTGCCAGGCCCAAAGGGCCGCCTTGTTTCCAAAGGGGCTGAGAGTCCCCAAAGTATCTTGCTTCCAAATCTTTGGGAAGCTAAGAAACAACTGGCTCTGCACAGTGCTCTCACAGCCTACCGGCAACGTGACAGAGAAAGGCCTGTGAGACGCAGTTTCTTGGAAGGCCTGATCTGGCTGAGGTAGAACTTCTGCTCTGGGTGTACTCCATTGGCCTAGGGCTGCCAGGCCCAAAGGGCTGCCTTTGTTTCCAAAGTGTGAGAGAGGCCCCAAAGCATCTTGCTTCCTGCTCTCTGGGAAGCTAAAACAACTGGCTCTGCACAGTGCTCTCAAAGCCAACCGGGAACGTCACATACAAAGGCCTGTGAAACGCAGCTTCTTGACAGGCCTTATCTGGCTGAGGTAGAACTTGTGCTCTGGGTGTGCTACTTTGGCCTAGAGCTGCCAGGCACAAAGGCTGCTTTGTTTCCAAAGGGGGAGCGAGGCCCCAAATCATGTTGCTTCCAGCTGTTTTTGAAGCTAAGAAACAACTCGCTCTGCCAGGTACTCTTACAGCCTTCCGGGAACACCTCTTACGAAGGCCTGTGAAAAGCAGTTTCTTGGCAGGCCTGATCTGGCTGAGGTAGAACTTCTGCTCTGGGTGTGCTCCATTGCCCTAGAGCTGAAAGGCCCAAAGGGCTGCCTTGTTTCCAAAGGGGGAGAGAGGCCCCAAAGCATCTTGCTTCCACCTCTTGGGAAGCTAAGAAACAACTGGCTGTGCCCAGTGCTCTTATAGCCTAAGAGAACATCTCTTATCAAGGCCTGTGAAACGCACTTTCTAGGCAGGCCTGATCTGGAAGAAGTAGAACTTCTGCTCTGGTTGTGCTCCATTGCCCTAGAGCTGCCAGACCCAACGTGCTGCCTTGTTTCCAAAGGGGCAGAGAGGCCCCAAAGCGTCTTGCTTCCAGCTGTTTGGGAAACAAGGAAACAACTGGCTCTGCACCGTGCTCTCACAGCCTACCGGGAAGGTCACATACAAAGGCCTCTGAAACGCAGTTCCACGGCAGGCCTGATCTGGCTGAAGTAGGACTTCTGCTCTGGCTGTGCTCCATTGGCCTAGAGCTGAAAGGCCCAAAGGGATGCCTTGTTTGCAAAGGGGCAGAGAGGCCCCAAAGCATCTTGCTTCCAGCTCTTTGGGAAGCTAAGAAACAACTGTCTCTGCCCAGTGCTCTGACAGAGTACCGGCAACATCTCTTACCAAAGCCTTTGAAACGCAGTTTCTTGGCAGGCCTTATCTGGCTGAGGTAGAACTTCTGCTCTGGGTGTGCTCCATTGGCCTAGAGCTGAAGGGCCAAAGGTCGGCCTTGTTGGCAAAGGGGCAGGGAGCCCCCAAAGCATCTTGCTTCCAGCTCTTTGGGAAGCTAAGAAACAACTGGCTCTGCCCAGTGCTCTTACAGCCTGAGAGAAAATCTCTTACCAAGGCCTGTGAAACGCACTTTGTTGGTGGCCTGATCTAGCTGAAGTACAACTTCTGCTCTGGGTGTGCTCCATTGGCCTAGAGCTGCCTGGCCCAAAGGGCCGCCTTGTTTGCAAAGGGGCAGAGAGGCCCCAAAGCATCTTGCTTCCAGCTCTTCGGGAAGCTAAGAAACATCTGGCGTTGCCCAGTGCTCTTACAGCCTACCGGGAACATCTCTTACCAAGGCCTGTGAAACGCAGTTTGTTGGTGGCCTGAACTGGCCGAAGTAGAACTTCTGCTCTGGGTGTGCTCCACTGGCCTAGAGCTACCTGCCCCAAAGGGCTGCCTTGATTCCAAAGTGAGAGAGTGGCACCAAAGCATCTTGCTTCCAGCTCTTCGGGAAGCTAAGAAATATCTGGCGTTGCCCAGTGCTCTTACAGCCTACCGGGAACATCTCTTACCAAGGCCTGTGAAACGCCGTTTCCTGGCAGGCCTGATTTGGCTGAAGTAGAACTTCTGCTCTGGGTGTGCTCCATTGCCCTAGAGCTGCCAGGCCCAAGGTGCTGCCTTGTTTCCAAAGGGGCAGAGAGGCCCCAAAGCATCTTGCTTCCAGCTCTCTGGGAAGCTAAGAACCAACTCGCTCTGCCCCGTGCTCTTACAGCCTACCGGGAACATGTCTTTGAAAGGCCTGTGAAACGCAGTTTCTTGGCAGGCCTCATCTGGCTGAAGTAGAACTCCGGCTCTGGGTGTGCTCCATTGCCCTAGAGCTGCCAGGCCCCAAGTGCTGCCCTGTTTCCAAGGGGCAGAGAGGCCCAAAGCATCTTGCTTCCCGGTCTTTGCGAAGCTAAGAAACAACTGGCTCTGCCCAGTGCTCTTACACCCACCGGGAACATCTCTTACCAAGGCCTGTCAAACGCTGTTTCTTTGCAGGCCTGATCAGGCTGAAGTAGAACTCCTGCTCTGCGTGTGCTCCATTGGCCTAGAGCTTCCCGACCCAAAAGGCTGCCTTGTTCCCAAAGGGGCAGAGGGGTCCCAAGCATCTTGCTTCCAGCTTTTCAGGAAGGTAAGAAACAACTGGCTCTGCCCAGTGCTCTTACAGCCTACCGGGAACATCTCTTACCAAGGCCTGTGAAACGCAGTTTCCTGGCAGGCCTGATCTGGCTGAAGTAGAACTTCTGCTCTGGGCGTGCTCCATTTGCCCTAGAGCTGCCAGGCCCAAAGGGCTGCCTTGTTTCCAAAGACGGAGAGTGGACCCAAAGCATCTTGCTCCCAGCTCTTCGGGAAGCTAAGAAACAGCTGGCTCTGCCCAGTGCTCTTACAGCCTAAGAGAACATCTCTTTGAAAGGCCTGTGAAACGCAGTTTCTTGGCAGGCCTGACCTGGCTGAAGTAGAACTTCTGTTCTGGTTGTGCTACATAGGCCTAGAGCTACCAGGACCTAAGGGCTGCCTTGTTTCCAAAGGGTGAGAGAGGCCCCAAAGCATCTTGCCTCCAGCACTTTGGGAAGCTAAAAAACAACTGGTTCTGCCCAGTGCTCTCACAGCCTACCGTGAACATCTCTTACCAAGGGCTGTGAAACGCAGTTTCTGGGCAGGACTGATCTGCCTGAAGTAGAACTTCTGCTGTGGGTGTGCTCCATTGGCCTAGAGCTGCCAGGCGCAAACGGCTGCCTTGTGTCCAAAGGGAGAGAGAGGCCCCAAAGCATCTTGCTTCCAGCTCTGTGGGAAGCTAAAGCAACTGGCTCTCCACAGTGCTCTCACAGCCTACCGGGAACATCTCTTACCAAGGCCTGTGAAACGCAGTTTCTTGGCAGGCCTGATCTGGCTGAAGTAGAACTCCTGCTCTGGGCGTGCTACTTTGGCCTAGAGCTGCCAGGCCCAAAGGGCCGCCTTGTTTCCAAAGGGGCTGAGAGTCCCCAAAGTATCTTGCTTCCAAATCTTTGGGAAGCTAAGAAACAACTGGCTCTGCACAGTGCTCTCACAGCCTACCGGCAACGTGACAGAGAAAGGCCTGTGAGACGCAGTTTCTTGGAAGGCCTGATCTGGCTGAGGTAGAACTTCTGCTCTGGGTGTACTCCATTGGCCTAGGGCTGCCAGGCCCAAAGGGCTGCCTTTGTTTCCAAAGTGTGAGAGAGGCCCCAAAGCATCTTGCTTCCTGCTCTCTGGGAAGCTAAAACAACTGGCTCTGCACAGTGCTCTCAAAGCCAACCGGGAACGTCACATACAAAGGCCTGTGAAACGCAGCTTCTTGACAGGCCTTATCTGGCTGAGGTAGAACTTGTGCTCTGGGTGTGCTACTTTGGCCTAGAGCTGCCAGGCACAAAGGCTGCTTTGTTTCCAAAGGGGGAGCGAGGCCCCAAATCATGTTGCTTCCAGCTGTTTTTGAAGCTAAGAAACAACTCGCTCTGCCAGGTACTCTTACAGCCTTCCGGGAACACCTCTTACGAAGGCCTGTGAAAAGCAGTTTCTTGGCAGGCCTGATCTGGCTGAGGTAGAACTTCTGCTCTGGGTGTGCTCCATTGCCCTAGAGCTGAAAGGCCCAAAGGGCTGCCTTGTTTCCAAAGGGGGAGAGAGGCCCCAAAGCATCTTGCTTCCACCTCTTGGGAAGCTAAGAAACAACTGGCTGTGCCCAGTGCTCTTATAGCCTAAGAGAACATCTCTTATCAAGGCCTGTGAAACGCACTGTCTAGGCAGGCCTGATCTGGAAGAAGTAGAACTTCGGCTCTGGTTGTGCTCCATTGCCCTAGAGCTGCCAGACCCAACGTGCTGCCTTGTTTCCAAAGGGGCAGAGAGGCCCCAAAGCGTCTTGCTTCCAGCTGTTTGGGAAACAAGGAAACAACTGGCTCTGCACCGTGCTCTCACAGCCTACCGGGAAGGTCACATACAAAGGCCTCTGAAACGCAGTTCCACGGCAGGCCTGATCTGGCTGAAGTAGGACTTCTGCTCTGGCTGTGCTCCATTGGCCTAGAGCTGAAAGGCCCAAAGGGATGCCTTGTTTGCAAAGGGGCAGAGAGGCCCCAAAGCATCTTGCTTCCAGCTCTTTGGGAAGCTAAGAAACAACTGTCTCTGCCCAGTGCTCTGACAGAGTACCGGCAACATCTCTTACCAAAGCCTTTGAAACGCAGTTTCTTGGCAGGCCTTATCTGGCTGAGGTAGAACTTCTGCTCTGGGTGTGCTCCATTGGCCTAGAGCTGAAAGGCCCAAAGGTCGGCCTTGTTGGCAAAGGGGCAGGGAGCCCCCAAAGCATCTTGCTTCCAGCTCTTTGGGAAGCTAAGAAACAACTGGCTCTGCCCAGTGCTCTTACAGCCTGAGAGAAAATCTCTTACCAAGGCCTGTGAAACGCACTTTGTTGGTGGCCTGATCTAGCTGAAGTAGAACTTCTGCTCTGGGTGTGCTCCATTGGCCTAGAGCTGCCTGGCCAAAAGGGCCGCCTTGTTTGCAAAGGGGCAGAGAGGCCCCAAAGCATCTTGCTTCCAGCTCTTCGGGAAGCTAAGAAACATCTGGCGTTGCCCAGTGCTCTTACAGCCTACCGGGAACATCTCTTACCAAGGCCTGTGAAACGCAGTTTGTTGGTGGCCTGAACTGGCCGAAGTAGAACTTCTGCTCTGGGTGTGCTCCACTGGCCTAGAGCTACCTGCCCCAAAGGGCTGCCTTGATTCCAAAGTGAGAGAGTGGCACCAAAGCATCTTGCTTCCAGCTCTTCGGGAAGCTAAGAAATATCTGGCGTTGCCCAGTGCTCTTACAGCCTACCGGGAACATCTCTTACCAAGGCCTGTGAAACGCCGTTTCCTGGCAGGCCTGATTTGGCTGAAGTAGAACTTCTGCTCTGGGTGTGCTCCATTGCCCTAGAGCTGCCAGGCCCAAGGTGCTGCCTTGTTTCCAAAGGGGCAGAGAGGCCCCAAAGCATCTTGCTTCCAGCTCTCTGGGAAGCTAAGAACCAACTCGCTCTGCCCCGTGCTCTTACAGCCTACCGGGAACTTGTCTTTGAAAGGCCTGTGAAACGCAGTTTCTTGGCAGGCCTCATCTGGCTGAAGTAGAACTCCGGCTCTGGGTGTGCTCCATTGCCCTAGAGCTGCCAGGCCCCAAGTGCTGCCCTGTTTCCAAGGGGCAGAGAGGCCCAAAGCATCTTGCTTCCCGGTCTTTGCGAAGCTAAGAAACAACTGGCTCTGCCCAGTGCTCTTACACCCACCGGGAACATCTCTTACCAAGGCCTGTCAAACGCTGTTTCTTTGCAGGCCTGATCAGGCTGAAGTAGAACTCCTGCTCTGCGTGTGCTCCATTGGCCTAGAGCTTCCCGACCCAAAAGGCTGCCTTGTTCCCAAAGGGGCAGAGGGGTCCCAAGCATCTTGCTTCCAGCTTTTCAGGAAGGTAAGAAACAACTGGCTCTGCCCAGTGCTCTTACAGCCTACCGGGAACATCTCTTACCAAGGCCTGTGAAACGCAGTTTCCTGGCAGGCCTGATCTGGCTGAAGTAGAACTTCTGCTCTGGGCGTGCTCCATTTGCCCTAGAGCTGCCAGGCCCAAAGGGCTGCCTTGTTTCCAAAGACGGAGAGTGGACCCAAAGCATCTTGCTCCCAGCTCTTCGGGAAGCTAAGAAACAGCTGGCTCTGCCCAGTGCTCTTACAGCCTAAGAGAACATCTCTTTGAAAGGCCTGTGAAACGCAGTTTCTTGGCAGGCCTGACCTGGCTGAAGTAGAACTTCTGTTCTGGTTGTGCTACATAGGCCTAGAGCTACCAGGACCTAAGGGCTGCCTTGTTTCCAAAGGGTGAGAGAGGCCCCAAAGCATCTTGCCTCCAGCACTTTGGGAAGCTAAAAAACAACTGGTTCTGCCCAGTGCTCTCACAGCCTACCGTGAACATCTCTTACCAAGGGCTGTGAAATGCAGTTTCTGGGCATGACTAATCTGCCTGAAGTAGAACTTCTGCTGTGGGTGTGCTCCATTGGCCTAGAGCTGCCAGGTGCAAACGGCTGCCTTGTGTCCAAAGGGAGAGAGAGGCCCCAAAGCATCTTGCTTCCAGCTCTGTGGGAAGCTAAAGCAACTGGCTCTCCACAGTGCTCTCACAGCCTACCGGGAACATCTCTTACCAAGGCCTGTGAAACGCAGTTTCTTGGCAGGCCTGATCTGGCTGAAGTAGAACTCCTGCTCTGGGCGTGCTACTTTGGCCTAGAGCTGCCAGGCCCAAAGGTCGGCCTTGTTGGCAAAGGGGCAGGGAGCCCCCAAAGCATCTTGCTTCCAGCTCTTTGGGAAGCTAAGAAACAACTGGCTCTGCCCAGTGCTCTTACAGCCTGAGAGAAAATCTCTTACCAAGGCCTGTGAAACGCACTTTGTTGGTGGCCTGATCTAGCTGAAGTAGAACTTCTGCTCTGGGTGTGCTCCATTGGCCTAGAGCTGCCTGGCCCAAAGGGCCGCCTTGTTTGCAAAGGGGATGAGAGGCCCCAAAGCATCTTGCTTCCAGCTCTTCGGGAAGCTAAGAAACATCTGGCGTTGCCCAGTGCTCTTACAGCCTACCGGGAACATCTCTTACCAAGGCCTGTGAAACGCAGTTTGTTGGTGGCCTGAACTGGCCGAAGTAGAACTTCTGCTCTGGGTGTGCTCCACTGGCCTAGAGCTACCTGCCCCAAAGGGCTGCCTTGATTCCAAAGTGAGAGAGTGGCACCAAAGCATCTTGCTTCCAGCTCTTCGGGAAGCTAAGAAACATCTGGCGTTGCCCAGTGCTCTTACAGCCTACCGGGAACATCTCTTACCAAGGCCTGTGAAACGCCGTTTCCTGGCAGGCCTGATTTGGCTGAAGTAGAACTTCTGCTCTGGGTGTGCTCCATTGCCCTAGAGCTGCCAGGCCCAAGGTGCTGCCTTGTTTCCAAAGGGGCAGAGAGGCCCCAAAGCATCTTGCTTCCAGCTCTCTGGGAAGCTAAGAACCAACTCGCTCTGCCCCGTGCTCTTACAGCCTACCGGGAACTTGTCTTTGAAAGGCCTGTGAAACGCAGTTTCTTGGCAGGCCTCATCTGGCTGAAGTAGAACTCCGGCTCTGGGTGTGCTCCATTGCCCTAGAGCTGCCAGGCCCCAAGTGCTGCCCTGTTTCCAAGGGGCAGAGAGGCCCAAAGCATCTTGCTTCCCGGTCTTTGCGAAGCTAAGAAACAACTGGCTCTGCCCAGTGCTCTTACACCCACCGGGAACATCTCTTACCAAGGCCTGTCAAACGCTGTTTCTTTGCAGGCCTGATCAGGCTGAAGTAGAACTCCTGCTCTGCGTGTGCTCCATTGGCCTAGAGCTTCCCGACCCAAAAGGCTGCCTTGTTCCCAAAGGGGCAGAGGGGTCCCAAGCATCTTGCTTCCAGCTTTTCAGGAAGGTAAGAAACAACTGGCTCTGCCCAGTGCTCTTACAGCCTACCGGGAACATCTCTTACCAAGGCCTGTGAAACGCAGTTTCCTGGCAGGCCTGATCTGGCTGAAGTAGAACTTCTGCTCTGGGCGTGCTCCATTTGCCCTAGAGCTGCCAGGCCCAAAGGGCTGCCTTGTTTCCAAAGACGGAGAGTGGACCCAAAGCATCTTGCTCCCAGCTCTTCGGGAAGCTAAGAAACAGCTGGCTCTGCCCAGTGCTCTTACAGCCTAAGAGAACATCTCTTTGAAAGGCCTGTGAAACGCAGTTTCTTGGCAGGCCTGACCTGGCTGAAGTAGAACTTCTGTTCTGGTTGTGCTACATAGGCCTAGAGCTACCAGGACCTAAGGGCTGCCTTGTTTCCAAAGGGTGAGAGAGGCCCCAAAGCATCTTGCCTCCAGCACTTTGGGAAGCTAAAAAACAACTGGTTCTGCCCAGTGCTCTCACAGCCTACCGTGAACATCTCTTACCAAGGGCTGTGAAACGCAGTTTCTGGGCAGGACTGATCTGCCTGAAGTAGAACTTCTGCTGTGGGTGTGCTCCATTGGCCTAGAGCTGCCAGGCCCAAACGGCTGCCTTGTGTCCAAAGGGAGAGAGAGGCCCCAAAGCATCTTGCTTCCAGCTCTGTGGGAAGCTAAAGCAACTGGCTCTCCACAGTGCTCTCACAGCCTACCGGGAACATCTCTTACCAAGGCCTGTGAAACGCAGTTTCTTGGCAGGCCTGATCTGGCTGAAGTAGAACTCCTGCTCTGGGCGTGCTACTTTGGCCTAGAGCTGCCAGGCCCAAAGGGCCGCCTTGTTTCCAAAGGGGCTGAGAGTCCCCAAAGTATCTTGCTTCCAAATCTTTGGGAAGCTAAGAAACAACTGGCTCTGCACAGTGCTCTCACAGCCTACCGGCAACGTGACAGAGAAAGGCCTGTGAGACGCAGTTTCTTGGAAGGCCTGATCTGGCTGAGGTAGAACTTCTGCTCTGGGTGTACTCCATTGGCCTAGGGCTGCCAGGCCCAAAGGGCTGCCTTTATTTCCAAAGTGTGAGAGAGGCCCCAAAGCATCTTGCTTCCTGCTCTCTGGGAAGCTAAAACAACTGGCTCTGCACAGTGCTCTCAAAGCCAACCGGGAACGTCACATACAAAGGCCTGTGAAACGCAGCTTCTTGACAGGCCTTATCTGGCTGAGGTAGAACTTGTGCTCTGGGTGTGCTACTTTGGCCTAGAGCTGCCAGGCACAAAGGCTGCTTTGTTTCCAAAGGGGGAGAGAGGCCCCAAATCATGTTGCTTCCAGCTGTTTTTGAAGCTAAGAAACAACTCGCTCTGCCAGGTACTCTTACAGCCTTCCGGGAACACCTCTTACGAAGGCCTGTGAAAAGCAGTTTCTTGGCAGGCCTGATCTGGCTGAGGTAGAACTTCTGCTCTGGGTGTGCTCCATTGCCCTAGAGCTGAAAGGCCCAAAGGAATGCCTTGTTTGCAAAGGGGCAGAGAGGCCCCAAAGCATCTTGCTTCCAGCTCATTGGGAAGTTAAGAAACAACTGTCTCTGCCCAGTGCTCTGACAGAGTACCGGGAACATCTCTTACCAAAGCCTTTGAAACGCAGTTTCTTGGCAGGCCTTATCTCTCTGAGGTAGAACTTCTGCTCTGGGTGTGCTCCATTGGCCTAGAGCTGAAAGGCCCAAAGGTCGGCCTTGTTGGCAACGGGGCAGGGAGCCCCCAAAGCATCTTGCTTCCAGCTCTTCGGGAAGCTAAGAAACAACTGGCTCTGCCCAGTGCTCTTACAGCCTGAGAGAAAATCTCTTACCAAGGCCTGTGAAACGCACTTTGTTGGTGGCCTGAACTGGCCGAAGTAGAACTTCTGCTCTGGGTGTGCTCCACTGGCCTAGAGCTACCTGCCCCAAAGGGCTGCCTTGATTCCAAAGTGAGAGAGTGGCACCAAAGCATCTTGCTTCCAGCTCTTCGGGAAGCTAAGAAACATCTGGCGTTGCCCAGTGCTCTTACAGCCTACCGGGAACATCTCTTACCAAGGCCTGTGAAACGCAGTTTGTTGGTGGCCTGAACTGGCCGAAGTAGAACTTCTGCTCTGGGTGTGCTCCATTGGCCTAGAGCTGCCTGGCCCAAAGGGCCGCCTTGTTTGCAAAGGGGATGAGAGGCCCCAAAGCATCTTGCTTCCAGCTCTTCGGGAAGCTAAGAAACATCTGGCGTTGCCCAGTGCTCTTACAGCCTACCGGGAACATCTCTTACCAAGGCCTGTGAAACGCAGTTTGTTGGTGGCCTGAACTGGCCGAAGTAGAACTTCTGCTCTGGGTGTGCTCCACTGGCCTAGAGCTACCTGCCCCAAAGGGCTGCCTTGATTCCAAAGTGAGAGAGTGGCACCAAAGCATCTTGCTTCCAGCTCTTCGGGAAGCTAAGAAACATCTGGCGTTGCCCAGTGCTCTTACAGCCTACCGGGAACATCTCTTACCAAGGCCTGTGAAACGCAGTTTGTTGGTGGCCTGAACTGGCCGAAGTAGAACTTCTGCTCTGGGTGTGCTCCACTGGCCTGGAGCTACCTGCCCCAAAGGGCTGCCTTGATTCCAAAGTGAGAGAGTGGCACCAAAGCATCTTGCTTCCAGCTCTTCGGGAAGCTAAGAAACATCTGGCGTTGCCCAGTGCTCTTACAGCCTACCGGGAACATCTCTTACCAAGGCCTGTGAAACGCCGTTTCCTGGCAGGCCTGATTTGGCTGAAGTAGAACTTCTGCTCTGGGTGTGCTCCATTGCCCTAGAGCTGCCAGGCCCAAGGTGCTGCCTTGTTTCCAAAGGGGCAGAGAGGCCCCAAAGCATCTTGCTTCCAGCTCTCTGGGAAGCTAAGAACCAACTCGCTCTGCCCCGTGCTCTTACAGCCTACCGGGAACATGTCTTTGAAAGGCCTGTGAAACGCAGTTTCTTGGCAGGCCTCATCTGGCTGAAGTAGAACTCCGGCTCTGGGTGTGCTCCATTGCCCTAGAGCTGCCAGGCCCCAAGTGCTGCCCTGTTTCCAAGGGGCAGAGAGGCCCAAAGCATCTTGCTTCCCGGTCTTTGCGAAGCTAAGAAACAACTGGCTCTGCCCAGTGCTCTTACACCTACCGGGAACATCTCTTACCAAGGCCTGTCAAACGCTGTTTCTTTGCAGGCCTGATCAGGCTGAAGTAGAACTCCTGCTCTGCGTGTGCTCCATTGGCCTAGAGCTTCCCGACCCAAAAGGCTGCCTTGTTCCCAAACGGGCAGAGGGGTCCCAAGCATCTTGCTTCCAGCTTTTCAGGAAGGTAAGAAACAACTGGCTCTGCCCAGTGCTCTTACAGCCTACCGGGAACATCTCTTACCAAGGCCTGTGAAACGCAGTTTCCTGGCAGGCCTGATCTGGCTGAAGTAGAACTCCTGCTCTGGGCGTTCTACTTTGGCCTAGAGCTGCCAGGCCCAAAGGGCCGCCTTGTTTCCAAAGGGGCTGAGAGTCCCCAAAGCATCTTGCTTCCAAATCTTTGGGAAGCTAAGAAACAACTGGCTCTGCACAGTGCTCTCACAGCCTACCGGCAACGTGACAGAGAAAGGCCTGTGAGACGCAGTTTCTTGGAAGGCCTGATCTGGCTGAGGTAGAACTTCTGCTCTGGGTGTACTCCATTGGCCTAGGGCTGCCAGGCCCAAAGGGCTGCCTTTATTTCAAAAGTGTGAGAGAGGCCCCAAAGCATCTTGCTTCCTGCTCTCTGGGAAGCTAAAACAACTGTCTCTGCACAGTGCTCTCAAAGCCAACCGGGAACGTCACATACAAAGGCCTGTGAAACGCAGCTTCTTGACAGGCCTTATCTGGCTGAGGTAGAACTTGTGCTCTGGGTGTGCTACCTTGGCCTAGAGCTGCCAGGCACAAAGGCTGCTTTGTTTCCAAAGGGGGAGAGAGGCCCCAAATCATGTTGCTTCCAGCTGTTTTTGAAGCTAAGAAACAACTCGCTCTGCCAGGTACTCTTACAGCCTTCCGGGAACACCTCTTACGAAGGCCTGTGAAAAGCAGTTTCTTGGCAGGCCTGATCTGGCTGAGGTAGAACTTCTGCTCTGGGTGTGCTACTTTGGCCTAGAGCTGCCAGGCACAAAGGCTGCTTTGTTTCCAAAGGGGGAGAGAGGCCCCAAATCATGTTGCTTCCAGCTGTTTTTGAAGCTAAGAAACAACTCGCTCTGCCAGGTACTCTTACAGCCTTCGGGGAACACCTCTTACGAAGGCCTGTGAAAAGCAGTTTCTTGGCAGGCCTGATCTGGCTGAGGTAGAACTTCTGCTCTGGGTGTGCTCCATTGCCCTAGAGCTGAAAGGCCCAAAGGGCTGCCTTGTTTCCAAAGGGGGAGAGAGGCCCCAAAGCATCTTGCTTCCACCTCTTGGGAAGCTAAGAAACAACTGGCTGTGCCCAGTGCTCTTATAGCCTAAGAGAACATCTCTTATCAAGGCCTGTGAAACGCACTTTCTAGGCAGGCCTGATCTGGAAGAAGTAGAACTTCGGCTCTGGTTGTGCTCCATTGCCCTAGAGCTGCCAGACCCAACGTGCTGCCTTGTTTCCAAAGGGGCAGAGAGGCCCCAAAGCGTCTTGCTTCCAGCTGTTTGGGAAACAAGGAAACAACTGGCTCTGCACCGTGCTCTCACAGCCTACCGAGAACGTCACATACAAAGGCCTCTGAAACGCAGTTCCTTGGCAGGCCCGATCTGGCTGAAGTAGGACTTCTGCTCTGGCTGTGCTCCATTGGCCTAGAGCTGAAAGGCCCAAAGGGATGCCTTGTTTGCAAAGGGGCAGAGAGGCCCCAAAGCATCTTGCTTCCAGCTCTTTGGGAAGCTAAGAAACAACTGTCTCTGCCCAGTGCTCTGACAGAGTACCGGCAACATCTCTTACCAAAGCCTTTGAAACGCAGTTTCTTGGCAGGCCTTATCTGGCTGAGGTAGAACTTCTGCTCTGGGTGTGCTCCATTGGCCTAGAGCTGAAAGGCCCAAAGGTCGGCCTTGTTGGCAAAGGGGCAGGGAGCCCCCAAAGCTTCTTGCTTCCAGCTCTTTGGGAAGCTAAGAAACAACTGGCTCTGCCCAGTGCTCTTACAGCCTGAGAGAAAATCTCTTACCAAGGCCTGTGAAACGCACTTTGTTGGTGGCCTGATCTAGCTGAAGTAGAACTTCTGCTCTGGGTGTGCTCCATTGGCCTAGAGCTGCCTGGCCCAAAGGGCCGCCTTGTTTGCAAAGGGGATGAGAGGCCCCAAAGCATCTTGCTTCCAGCTCTTCGGGAAGCTAAGAAACATCTGGCGTTGCCCAGTGCTCTTACAGCCTACCGGGAACATCTCTTACCAAGACCTGTGAAACACAGTTTGTTGGTGGCCTGAACTGGCCGAAGTAGAACTTCTGCTCTGGGTGTGCTCCACTGGCCTAGAGCTACCTGCCCCAAAGGGCTGCCTTGATTCCAAAGTGAGAGAGTGGCACCAAAGCATCTTGCTTCCAGCTCTTCGGGAAGCTAAGAAACATCTGGCGTTGCCCAGTGCTCTTACAGCCTACCGGGAACATCTCTTACCAAGGCCTGTGAAACGCCGTTTCCTGGCAGGCCTGATTTGGCTGAAGTAGAACTTCTGCTCTGGGTGTGCTCCATTGCCCTAGAGCTGCCAGGCCCAAGGTGCTGCCTTGTTTCCAAAGGGGCAGAGAGGCCCCAAAGCATCTTGCTTCCAGCTCTCTGGGAAGCTAAGAACCAACTCGCTCTGCCCCGTGCTCTTACAGCCTACCGGGAACATGTCTTTGAAAGGCCTGTGAAACGCAGTTTCTTGGCAGGCCTCATCTGGCTGAAGTAGAACTCCGGCTCTGGGTGTGCTCCACTGCCCTAGAGCTGCCAGGCCGCAAGTGCTGCCCTGTTTCCAAGGGGCACAGAGGCCCAAAGCATCTTGCTTCCCGGTCTTTGCGAAGCTAAGAAACAACTGGCTCTGCCCAGTGCTCTTACACCTACCGGGAACATCTCTTACCAAGGCCTGTCAAACGCTGTTTCTTTGCAGGCCTGATCAGGCTGAAGTAGAACTCCTGCTCTGCGTGTGCTCCATTGGCCTAGAGCTTCCCGACCCAAAAGGCTGCCTTGTTCCCAAACGGGCAGAGGGGTCCCAAGCATCTTGCTTCCAGCTTTTCAGGAAGGTAAGAAACAACTGGCTCTGCCCAGTGCTCTTACAGCCTACCGGGAACATCTCTTACCAAGGCCTGTGAAACGCAGTTTCCTGGCAGGCCTGATCTGGCTGAAGTAGAACTTCTGCTCTGGGTGTGCTCCATTGCCCTAGAGCTGCCAGGCCCAAAGGGCTGCCTTGTTTCCAAAGACGGAGAGTGGACCCAAAGCATCTTGCTCCCAGCTCTTCGGGAAGCTAAGAAACAGCTGGCTCTGCCCAGTGCTCTTACAGCCTAAGAGAACATCTCTTTGAAAGGCCTGTGAAACGCAGTTTCTTGGCAGGCCTGACCTGGCTGAAGTAGAACTTCTGTTCTGGTTGTGCTACATAGGCCTAGAGCTACCAGGACCTAAGGGCTGCCTTGTTTCCAAAGGGTGAGAGAGGCCCCAAAGCATCTTGCCTCCAGCACTTTGGGAAGCTAAAAAACAACTGGTTCTGCCCAGTGCTCTCACAGCCTACCGTGAACATCTCTTACCAAGGGCTGTGAAACGCAGTTTCTGGGCAGGACTGATCTGCCTGAAGTAGAACTTCTGCTGTGGGTGTGCTCCATTGGCCTAGAGCTGCCAGGCGCAAACGGCTGCCTTGTGTCCAAAGGGAGAGAGAGGCCCCAAAGCATCTTGCTTCCAGCTCTGTGGGAAGCTAAAGCAACTGGCTCTCCACAGTGCTCTCACAGCCTACCGGGAACATCTCTTACCAAGGCCTGTGAAACGCAGTTTCTTGGCAGGCCTGATCTGGCTGAAGTAGAACTCCTGCTCTGGGCGTGCTACTTTGGCCTAGAGCTGCCAGGCCCAAAGGGCCGCCTTGTTTCCAAAGGGGCTGAGAGTCCCCAAAGTATCTTGCTTCCAAATCTTTGGGAAGCTAAGAAACAACTGGCTCTGCACAGTGCTCTCACAGCCTACCGGCAACGTGACAGAGAAAGGCCTGTGAGATGCAGTTTCTTGGAAGGCCTGATCTGGCTGAGGTAGAACTTCTGCTCTGGGTGTACTCCATTGGCCTAGGGCTGCCAGGCCCAAAGGGCTGCCTTTATTTCCAAAGTGTGAGAGAGGCCCCAAAGCATCTTGCTTCCTGCTCTCTGGGAAGCTAAAACAACTGGCTCTGCACAGTGCTCTCAAAGCCAACCGGGAACGTCACATACAAAGGCCTGTGAAACGCAGCTTCTTGACAGGCCTTATCTGGCTGAGGTAGAACTTGTGCTCTGGGTGTGCTACTTTGGCCTAGAGCTGCCAGGCACAAAGGCTGCTTTGTTTCCAAAGGGGGAGAGAGGCCCCAAATCATGTTGCTTCCAGCTGTTTTTGAAGCTAAGAAACAACTCGCTCTGCCAGGTACTCTTACAGCCTTCCGGGAACACCTCTTACGAAGGCCTGTGAAAAGCAGTTTCTTGGCAGGCCTGATCTGGCTGAGGTAGAACTTCTGCTCTGGGTGTGCTCCATTGCCCTAGAGCTGAAAGGCCCAAAGGGCTGCCTTGTTTCCAAAGGGGGAGAGAGGCCCCAAAGCATCTTGCTTCCACCTCTTGGGAAGCTAAGAAACAACTGGCTGTGCCCAGTGCTCTTATAGCCTAAGAGAACATCTCTTATCAAGGCCTGTGAAACGCACTTTCTAGGCAGGCCTGATCTGGAAGAAGTAGAACTTCTGCTCTGGGTGTGCTCCATTGCCCTAGAGCTGCCAGACCCAACGTGCTGCCTTGTTTCCAAAGGGGCAGAGAGGCCCCAAAGCGTCTTGCTTCCAGCTGTTTGGGAAACAAGGAAACAACTGGCTCTGCACCGTGCTCTCACAGCCTACCGGGAACGTCACATACAAAGGCCTCTGAAACGCAGTTCCTTGGCAGGCCTGATCTGGCTGAAGTAGGACTTCTGCTCTGGCTGTGCTCCATTGGCCTAGAGCTGAAAGGCCCAAAGGGATGCCTTGTTTGCAAAGGGGCAGAGAGGCCCCAAAGCATCTTGCTTCCAGCTCATTGGGAAGCTAAGAAACAACTGTCTCTGCCCAGTGCTCTGACAGAGTACCGGCAACATCTCTTACCAAAGCCTTTGAAACGCAGTTTCTTGGCAGGCCTTATCTGGCTGAGGTAGAACTTCTGCTCTGGGTGTGCTCCATTGGCCTAGAGCTGAAAGGCCCAAAGGTCGGCCTTGTTGGCAAAAGGGCAGGGAGCCCCCAAAGCATCTTGCTTCCAGCTCTTCGGGAAGCTAAGAAACAACTGGCTCTGCCCAGTGCTCTTACAGCCTGAGAGAAAATCTCTTACCAAGGGCTGTGAAACGCCGTTTGTTGGTGGCCTGAACTGGCCGAAGTAGAACTTCTGCTCTGGGTGTGCTCCACTGGCCTAGAGCTACCTGCCCCAAAGGGCTGCCTTGATTCCACAGTGAGAGAGTGGCACCAAAGCATCTTGCTTCCAGCTCTTCGGGAAGCTAAGAAACATCTGGCGTTGCCCAGTGCTCTTACAGCCTACAGGGAACATCTCTTACCAAGGCCTGTGAAACGCCGTTTCCTGGCAGGCCTGATTTGGCTGAAGTAGAACTTCTGCTCTGGGTGTGCTCCATTGCCCTAGAGCTGCCAGGCCCAAGGTGCTGCCTTGTTTCCAAAGGGGCAGAGAGGCCCCAAAGCATCTTGCTTCCAGCTCTCTGGGAAGCTAAGAACCAACTCGCTCTGCCCCGTGCTCTTACAGCCTACCGGGAACATGTCTTTGAAAGGCCTGTGAAACGCAGTTTCTTGGCAGGCCTCATCTGGCTGAAGTAGAACTCCGGCTCTGGGTGTGCTCCATTGCCCTAGAGCTGCCAGGCCCCAAGTGCTGCCCTGTTTCCAAGGGGCAGAGAGGCCCAAAGCATCTTGCTTCCCGGTCTTTGCGAAGCTAAGAAACAACTGGCTCTGCCCAGTGCTCTTACACCCACCCGGAACATCTCTTACCAAGGCCTGTCAAACACTGTTTCTTTGCAGGCCTGATCAGGCTGAAGTAGAATTCCTGCTCTGCGTGTGCTCCATTGGCCTAGAGCTTCCCGACCCAAAAGGCTGCCTTGTTCCCAAACGGGCAGAGGGGTCCCAAGCATCTTGCTTCCAGCTTTTCAGGAAGGTAAGAAACAACTGGCTCTGCCCAGTGCTCTTACAGCCTACCGGGAACATCTCTTACAAAGGCCTGTGAAACGCAGTTTCCTGGCAGGCCAGATCTGGCTGAAGTAGAACTTCTGCTCTGGGCGTGCTCCATTTGCCCTAGAGCTGCCAGGCCCAACGTGCTGCCTTGTTTCCAAAGGGGCAGAGAGGCCCCAAAGCGTCTTGCTTCCAGCTGTTTGGGAAACAAGGAAACAACTGGCTCTGCACCGTGCTCTCACAGCCTACCGGGAACGTCACATACAAAGGCCTCTGAAACGCAGTTCCTTGGCAGGCCTGATCTGGCTGAAGTAGGACTTCTGCTCTGGCTGTGCTCCATTGGCCTAGAGCTGAAAGGCCCAAAGGGATGCCTTGTTTGCAAAGGGGCAGAGAGGCCCCAAAGCATCTTGCTTCCAGCTCATTGGGAAGCTAAGAAACAACTGTCTCTGCCCAGTGCTCTGACAGAGTACCGGCAACATCTCTTACCAAAGCCTTTGAAACGCAGTTTCTTGGCAGGCCTTATCTGGCTGAGGTAGAACTTCTGCTCTGGGTGTGCTCCATTGGCCTAGAGCTGAAAGGCCCAAAGGTCGGCCTTGTTGGCAAAAGGGCAGGGAGCCCCCAAAGCATCTTGCTTCCAGCTCTTCGGGAAGCTAAGAAACAACTGGCTCTGCCCAGTGCTCTTACAGCCTACCGGGAACATCTCTTACCAAGGCCTGTGAAACGCCGTTTGTTGGTGGCCTGAACTGGCCGAAGTAGAACTTCTGCTCTGGGTGTGCTCCACTGGCCTAGAGCTACCTGCCCCAAAGGGCTGCCTTGATTCCACAGTGAGAGAGTGGCACCAAAGCATCTTGCTTCCAGCTCTTCGGGAAGCTAAGAAACATCTGGCGTTGCCCAGTGCTCTTACAGCCTACAGGGAACATCTCTTACCAAGGCCTGTGAAACGCCGTTTCCTGGCAGGCCTGATTTGGCTGAAGTAGAAGTTCTGCTCTGGGTGTGCTCCATTGCCCTAGAGCTGCCAGGCCCAAGGTGCTGCCTTGTTTCCAAAGGGGCAGAGAGGCCCCAAAGCATCTTGCTTCCAGCTCTCTGGGAAGCTAAGAACCAACTCGCTCTGCCCCGTGCTCTTACAGCCTACCGGGAACATGTCTTTGAAAGGCCTGTGAAACGCAGTTTCTTGGCAGGCCTCATCTGGCTGAAGTAGAACTCCGGCTCTGGGTGTGCTCCATTGCCGTAGAGCTGCCAGGCCCCAAGTGCTGCCCTGTTTCCAAGGGGCAGAGAGGCCCAAAGCATCTTGCTTCCCGGTCTTTGCGAAGCTAAGAAACAACTGGCTCTGCCCAGTGCTCTTACAGCCTGAGAGAAAATCTCTTACCAAGGCCTGTGAAACGCACTTTGTTGGTGGCCTGATCTAGCTGAAGTAGAACTTCTGCTCTGGGTGTGCTCCATTGCCCTAGAGCTGCCAGACCCAACGTGCTGCCTTGTTTCCAAAGGGGCAGAGAGGCCCCAAAGCGTCTTGCTTCCAGCTGTTTGGGAAACAAGGAAACAACTGGCTCTGCACCGTGCTCTCACAGCCTACCGGGAACGTCACATACAAAGGCCTCTGAAACGCAGTTCCTTGGCAGGCCTGATCTGGCTGAAGTAGGACTTCTGCTCTGGCTGTGCTCCATTGGCCTAGAGCTGAAAGGCCCAAAGGGATGCCTTGTTTGCAAAGGGGCAGAGAGGCCCCAAAGCATCTTGCTTCCAGCTCATTGGGAAGCTAAGAAACAACTGTCTCTGCCCAGTGCTCTGACAGAGTACCGGCAACATCTCTTACCAAAGCCTTTGAAACGCAGTTTCTTGGCAGGCCTTATCTGGCTGAGGTAGAACTTCTGCTCTGGGTGTGCTCCATTGGCCTAGAGCTGAAAGGCCCAAAGGTCGGCCTTGTTGGCAAAAGGGCAGGGAGCCCCCAAAGCATCTTGCTTCCAGCTCTTCGGGAAGCTAAGAAACAACTGGCTCTGCCCAGTGCTCTTACAGCCTGAGAGAAAATCTCTTACCAAGGGCTGTGAAACGCCGTTTGTTGGTGGCCTGAACTGGCCGAAGTAGAACTTCTGCTCTGGGTGTGCTCCACTGGCCTAGAGCTACCTGCCCCAAAGGGCTGCCTTGATTCCACAGTGAGAGAGTGGCACCAAAGCATCTTGCTTCCAGCTCTTCGGGAAGCTAAGAAACATCTGGCGTTGCCCAGTGCTCTTACAGCCTACAGGGAACATCTCTTACCAAGGCCTGTGAAACGCCGTTTCCTGGCAGGCCTGATTTGGCTGAAGTAGAACTTCTGCTCTGGGTGTGCTCCATTGCCCTAGAGCTGCCAGGCCCAAGGTGCTGCCTTGTTTCCAAAGGGGCAGAGAGGCCCCAAAGCATCTTGCTTCCAGCTCTCTGGGAAGCTAAGAACCAACTCGCTCTGCCCCGTGCTCTTACAGCCTACCGGGAACATGTCTTTGAAAGGCCTGTGAAACGCAGTTTCTTGGCAGGCCTCATCTGGCTGAAGTAGAACTCCGGCTCTGGGTGTGCTCCATTGCCCTAGAGCTGCCAGGCCCCAAGTGCTGCCCTGTTTCCAAGGGGCAGAGAGGCCCAAAGCATCTTGCTTCCCGGTCTTTGCGAAGCTAAGAAACAACTGGCTCTGCCCAGTGCTCTTACACCCACCCGGAACATCTCTTACCAAGGCCTGTCAAACACTGTTTCTTTGCAGGCCTGATCAGGCTGAAGTAGAATTCCTGCTCTGCGTGTGCTCCATTGGCCTAGAGCTTCCCGACCCAAAAGGCTGCCTTGTTCCCAAACGGGCAGAGGGGTCCCAAGCATCTTGCTTCCAGCTTTTCAGGAAGGTAAGAAACAACTGGCTCTGCCCAGTGCTCTTACAGCCTACCGGGAACATCTCTTACAAAGGCCTGTGAAACGCAGTTTCCTGGCAGGCCAGATCTGGCTGAAGTAGAACTTCTGCTCTGGGCGTGCTCCATTTGCCCTAGAGCTGCCAGGCCCAACGTGCTGCCTTGTTTCCAAAGGGGCAGAGAGGCCCCAAAGCGTCTTGCTTCCAGCTGTTTGGGAAACAAGGAAACAACTGGCTCTGCACCGTGCTCTCACAGCCTACCGGGAACGTCACATACAAAGGCCTCTGAAACGCAGTTCCTTGGCAGGCCTGATCTGGCTGAAGTAGGACTTCTGCTCTGGCTGTGCTCCATTGGCCTAGAGCTGAAAGGCCCAAAGGGATGCCTTGTTTGCAAAGGGGCAGAGAGGCCCCAAAGCATCTTGCTTCCAGCTCATTGGGAAGCTAAGAAACAACTGTCTCTGCCCAGTGCTCTGACAGAGTACCGGCAACATCTCTTACCAAAGCCTTTGAAACGCAGTTTCTTGGCAGGCCTTATCTGGCTGAGGTAGAACTTCTGCTCTGGGTGTGCTCCATTGGCCTAGAGCTGAAAGGCCCAAAGGTCGGCCTTGTTGGCAAAAGGGCAGGGAGCCCCCAAAGCATCTTGCTTCCAGCTCTTCGGGAAGCTAAGAAACAACTGGCTCTGCCCAGTGCTCTTACAGCCTACCGGGAACATCTCTTACCAAGGCCTGTGAAACGCCGTTTGTTGGTGGCCTGAACTGGCCGAAGTAGAACTTCTGCTCTGGGTGTGCTCCACTGGCCTAGAGCTACCTGCCCCAAAGGGCTGCCTTGATTCCACAGTGAGAGAGTGGCACCAAAGCATCTTGCTTCCAGCTCTTCGGGAAGCTAAGAAACATCTGGCGTTGCCCAGTGCTCTTACAGCCTACAGGGAACATCTCTTACCAAGGCCTGTGAAACGCCGTTTCCTGGCAGGCCTGATTTGGCTGAAGTAGAAGTTCTGCTCTGGGTGTGCTCCATTGCCCTAGAGCTGCCAGGCCCAAGGTGCTGCCTTGTTTCCAAAGGGGCAGAGAGGCCCCAAAGCATCTTGCTTCCAGCTCTCTGGGAAGCTAAGAACCAACTCGCTCTGCCCCGTGCTCTTACAGCCTACCGGGAACATGTCTTTGAAAGGCCTGTGAAACGCAGTTTCTTGGCAGGCCTCATCTGGCTGAAGTAGAACTCCGGCTCTGGGTGTGCTCCATTGCCGTAGAGCTGCCAGGCCCCAAGTGCTGCCCTGTTTCCAAGGGGCAGAGAGGCCCAAAGCATCTTGCTTCCCGGTCTTTGCGAAGCTAAGAAACAACTGGCTCTGCCCAGTGCTCTTACAGCCTGAGAGAAAATCTCTTACCAAGGCCTGTGAAACGCACTTTGTTGGTGGCCTGATCTAGCTGAAGTAGAACTTCTGCTCTGGGTGTGCTCCATTGGCCTAGAGCTGCCTGGCCCAAAGGGCCGCCTTGTTTGCAAAGGGGCAGAGAGGCCCCAAAGCATCTTGCTTCCAGCTCTTCGGGAAGCTAAGAAACATCTGGCGTTGCCCAGTGCTCTTACAGCCTACCGGGAACATCTCTTACCAAGGCCTGTGAAACGCAGTTTGTTGGTGGCCTGAACTGGCCGAAGTAGAACTTCTGCTCTGGGTGTGCTCCACTGGCCTAGAGCTACCTGCCCCAAAGGGCTGCCTTGATTCCAAAGTGAGAGAGTGGCACCAAAGCATCTTGCTTCCAGCTCTTCGGGAAGCTAAGAAACATCTGGCGTTGCCCAGTGCTCTTACAGCCTACCGGGAACATCTCTTACCAAGGCCTGTGAAACGCCGTTTCCTGGCAGGCCTGATTTGGCTGAAGTAGAACTTCTGCTCTGGGTGTGCTCCATTGCCCTAGAGCTGCCAGGTCCAAGGTGCTGCCTTGTTTCCAAAGGGGCAGAGAGGCCCCAAAGCATCTTGCTTCCAGCTCTCTGGGAAGCTAAGAACCAACTCGCTCTGCCCCGTGCTCTTACAGCCTACCGGGAACATGTCTTTGAAAGGCCTGTGAAACGCAGTTTCTTGGCAGGCCTCATCTGGCTGAAGTAGATCTCCGGCTCTGGGTGTGCTCCATTGCCCTAGAGCTGCCAGGCCCCAAGTGCTGCCCTGTTTCCAAGGGGCAGAGAGGCCCAAAGCATCTTGCTTCCCGGTCTTTGCGAAGCTAAGAAACAACTGGCTCTGCCCAGTGCTCTTACACCCACCCGGAACATCTCTTACCAAGGCCTGTCAAACGCTGTTTCTTTGCAGGCCTGATCAGGCTGAAGTAGAATTCCTGCTCTGCGTGTGCTCCATTGGCCTAGAGCTTCCCGACCCAAAAGGCTGCCTTGTTCCCAAACGGGCAGAGGGGTCCCAAGCATCTTGCTTCCAGCTTTTCAGGAAGGTAAGAAACAACTGGCTCTGCCCAGTGCTCTTACAGCCTACCGGGAACATCTCTTACAAAGGCCTGTGAAACGCAGTTTCCTGGCAGGCCAGATCTGGCTGAAGTAGAACTTCTGCTCTGGGCGTGCTCCATTTGCCCTAGAGCTGCCAGGCCCAAAGGGCTGCCTTGTTTCCAAAGACGGAGAGTGGACCCAAAGCATCTTGCTCCCAGCTCTTCGGGAAGCTAAGAAACAGCTGGCTCTGCCCAGTGCTCTTACAGCCTAAGAGAACATCTCTTTGAAAGGCCTGTGAAACGCAGTTTCTTGGCAGGCCTGACCTGGCTGAGGTAGAACTTCTGTTCTGGTTGTGCTACATAGGCCTAGAGCTACCAGGACCTAAGGGCCGCCTTGTTTCCAAAGGGGCTGAGAGTCCCCAAAGCATCTTGCTTCCAAATCTTTGGGAAGCTAAGAAACAACTGGCTCTGCACAGTGCTCTCACAGCCTACCGGCAACGTGACAGAGAAAGGCCTGTGAGACGCAGTTTCTTGGAAGGCCTGATCTGGCTGAGGTAGAACTTCTGCTCTGGGTGTACTCCATTGGCCTAGGGCTGCCAGGCCCAAAGGGCTGCCTTTATTTCAAAAGTGTGAGAGAGGCCCCAAAGCATCTTGCTTCCTGCTCTCTGGGAAGCTAAAACAACTGTCTCTGCACAGTGCTCTCAAAGCCAACCGGGAACGTCACATACAAAGGCCTGTGAAACGCAGCTTCTTGACAGGCCTTATCTGGCTGAGGTAGAACTTTTGCTCTGGGTGTGCTACCTTGGCCTAGAGCTGCCAGGCACAAAGGCTGCTTTGTTTCCAAAGGGGGAGAGAGGCCCCAAATCATGTTGCTTCCAGCTGTTTTTGAAGCTAAGAAACAACTCGCTCTGCCAGGTACTCTTACAGCCTTCCGGGAACACCTCTTACGAAGGCCTGTGAAAAGCAGTTTCTTGGCAGGCCTGATCTGGCTGAGGTAGAACTTCTGCTCTGGGTGTGCTCCATTGCCCTAGAGCTGAAAGGCCCAAAGGGCTGCCTTGTTTCCAAAGGGGGAGAGAGGCCCCAAAGCATCTTGCTTCCACCTCTTGGGAAGCTAAGAAACAACTGGCTGTGCCCAGTGCTCTTATAGCCTAAGAGAACATCTCTTATCAAGGCCTGTGAAACGCACTTTCTAGGCAGGCCTGATCTGGAAGAAGTAGAACTTCGGCTCTGGTTGTGCTCCATTGCCCTAGAGCTGCCAGACCCAACGTGCTGCCTTGTTTCCAAAGGGGCAGAGAGGCCCCAAAGCATCTTGCTTCCAGCTGTTTGGGAAACAAGGAATCAACTGGCTCTGCACCGTGCTCTCACAGCCTACCGGGAAGGTCACATACAAAGGCCTCTGAAACGCAGTTCCACGGCAGGCCTGATCTGGCTGAAGTAGGACTTCTGCTCTGGCTGTGCTCCATTGGCCTAGAGCTGAAAGGCCCAAAGGGATGCCTTGTTTGCAAAGGGGCAGAGAGGCCCCAAAGCATCTTGCTTCCAGCTCTTTGGGAAGCTAAGAAACAACTGTCTCTGCCCAGTGCTCTGACAGAGTACCGGCAACATCTCTTACCAAAGCCTTTGAAACGCAGTTTCTTGGCAGGCCTTATCTGGCTGAGGTAGAACTTCTGATCTGGGTGTGCTCCATTGGCCTAGAGCTGAAAGGCCCAAAGGTCGGCCTTGTTGGCAAAGTGGCAGGGAGCCCCCAAAGCATCTTGCTTCCAGCTCTTTGGGAAGCTAAGAAATAACTGGCTCTGCCCAGTGCTCTTACAGCCTGAGAGAAAATCTCTTACCAAGGCCTGTGAAACGCACTTTGTTGGTGGCCTGATCTAGCTGAAGTAGAACTTCTGCTCTGGGTGTGCTCCATTGGCCTAGAGCTGCCTGGCCCAAAGGGCCGCCTTGTTTGCAAAGGGGCAGAGAGGCCCCAAAGCATCTTGCTTCCAGCTCTTCGGGAAGCTAAGAAACATCTGGCGTTGCCCAGTGCTCTTACAGCCTACCGGGAACATCTCTTACCAAGGCCTGTGAAACGCAGTTTGTTGGTGGCCTGAACTGGCCGAAGTAGAACTTCTGCTCTGGGTGTGCTCCACTGGCCTAGAGCTACCTGCCCCAAAGGGCTGCCTTGATTCCAAAGTGAGAGAGTGGCACCAAAGCATCTTGCTTCCAGCTCTTCGGGAAGCTAAGAAACATCTGGCGTTGCCCAGTGCTCTTACAGCCTACCGGGAACATCTCTTACCAAGGCCTGTGAAACGCCGTTTCCTGGCAGGCCTGATTTGGCTGAAGGAGAACTTCTGCTCTGGGTGTGCTCCATTGCCCTAGAGCTGCCAGGTCCAAGGTGCTGCCTTGTTTCCAAAGGGGCAGAGAGGCCCCAAAGCATCTTGCTTCCAGCTCTCTGGGAAGCTAAGAACCAACTCGCTCTGCCCTATGCTCTTACAGCCTACCGGGAACATGTCTTTGAAAGGCCTGTGAAACGCAGTTTCTTGGCAGGCCCTATCTGGCTGAAGTAGAACTCCGGCTCTGGGTGTGCTCCATTGCCCTAGAGCTGCCAGGCCCCAAGTGCTGCCCTGTTTCCAAGGGGCAGAGAGGCCCAAAGCATCTTGCTTCCCGGTCTTTGCGAAGCTAAGAAACAACTGGCTCTGCCCAGTGCTCTTACAGCCTGAGAGAAAATCTCTTACCAAGGCCTGTGAAACGCACTTTGTTGGTGGCCTGATCTAGCTGAAGTAGAACTTCTGCTCTGGGTGTGCTCCATTGGCCTAGAGCTGCCTGGCCCAAAGGGCCGCCTTGTTTGCAAAGGGGCAGAGAGGCCCCAAAGCATCTTGCTTCCAGCTCTTCGGGAAGCTAAGAAACATCTGGCGTTGCCCAGTGCTCTTACAGCCTACCGGGAACATCTCTTACCAAGGCCTGTGAAACGCAGTTTGTTGGTGGCCTGAACTGGCCGAAGTAGAACTTCTGCTCTGGGTGTGCTCCACTGGCCTAGAGCTACCTGCCCCAAAGGGCTGCCTTGATTCCAAAGTGAGAGAGTGGCACCAAAGCATCTTGCTTCCAGCTCTTCGGGAAGCTAAGAAACATCTGGCGTTGCCCAGTGCTCTTACACCCACCGGGAACATCTCTTACCAAGGCCTGTCAAACGCTGTTTCTTTGCAGGCCTGATCAGGCTGAAGTAGAACTCCTGCTCTGCGTGTGCTCCATTGGCCTAGAGCTTCCCGACCCAAAAGGCTGCCTTGTTCCCAAACGGGCAGAGGGGTCCCAAGCGTCTTGCTTCCAGCTTTTCAGGAAGGTAAGAAACAACTGGCTCTGCCCAGTGGTCTTACAGCCTACCGGGAACATCTCTTACCAAGGCCTGTGAAACGCAGTTTCCTGGCAGGCCTGATCTGGCTGAAGTAGAACTTCTGCTCTGGGTGTGCTCCATTGCCCTAGAGCTGCCAGGCCCAAAGGGCTGCCTTGTTTCCAAAGACGGAGAGTGGACCCAAAGCATCTTGCTCCCAGCTCTTCGGGAAGCTAAGAAACAGCTGGCTCTGCCCAGTGCTATTACAGCCTAAGAGAACATCTCTTTGAAAGGCCTGTGAAACGCAGTTTCTTGGCAGGCCTGACCTGGCTGAAGTAGAACTTCTGTTCTGGTTGTGCTACATAGGCCTAGAGCTACCAGGACCTAAGGGCTGCCTTGTTTCCAAAGGGTGAGAGAGGCCCCAAAGCATCTTGCCTCCAGCACTTTGGGAAGCTAAAAAACAACTGGTTCTGCCCAGTGCTCTCACAGCCTACCGTGAACATCTCTTACCAAGGGCTGTGAAACGCAGTTTCTGGGCAGGACTGATCTGCCTGAAGTAGAACTTCTGCTGTGGGTGTGCTCCATTGGCCTAGAGCTGCCAGGCGCAAACGGCTGCCTTGTGTCCAAAGGGAGAGAGAGGCCCCAAAGCATCTTGCTTCCAGCTCTGTGGGAAGCTAAAGCAACTGGCTCTCCACAGTGCTCTCACAGCCTACCGGGAACATCTCTTACCAAGGCCTGTGAAACGCAGTTTCTTGGCAGGCCTGATCTGGCTGAAGTAGAACTCCTGCTCTGGGCGTGCTACTTTGGCCTAGAGCTGCCAGGCCCAAAGGGCCGCCTTGTTTCCAAAGGGGCTGAGAGTCCCCAAAGTATCTTGCTTCCAAATCTTTGGGAAGCTAAGAAACAACTGGCTCTGCACAGTGCTCTCACAGCCTACCGGCAACGTGACAGAGAAAGGCCTGTGAGACGCAGTTTCTTGGAAGGCCTGATCTGGCTGAGGTAGAACTTCTGCTCTGGGTGTACTCCATTGGCCTAGGGCTGCCAGGCCCAAAGGGCTGCCTTTGTTTCCAAAGTGTGAGAGAGGCCCCAAAGCATCTTGCTTCCTGCTCTCTGGGAAGCTAAAACAACTGGCTCTGCACAGTGCTCTCAAAGCCAACCGGGAACGTCACATACAAAGGCCTGTGAAACGCAGCTTCTTGACAGGCCTTATCTGGCTGAGGTAGAACTTGTGCTCTGGGTGTGCTACTTTGGCCTAGAGCTGCCAGGCACAAAGGCTGCTTTGTTTCCAAAGGGGGAGAGAGGCCCCAAATCATGTTGCTTCCAGCTGTTTTTGAAGCTAAGAAACAACTCGCTCTGCCAGGTACTCTTACAGCCTTCCGGGAACACCTCTTACGAAGGCCTGTGAAAAGCAGTTTCTTGGCAGGCCTGATCTGGCTGAGGTAGAACTTCTGCTCTGGGTGTGCTCCATTGCCCTAGAGCTGAAAGGCCCAAAGGGCTGCCTTGTTTGCAAAGGGGGAGAGAGGCCCCAAAGCATCTTGCTTCCAGCTCATTGGGAAGCTAAGAAACAACTGGCTGTGCCCAGTGCTCTTATAGCCTAAGAGAACATCTCTTATCAAGGCCTGTGAAACGCACTTTCTAGGCAGGCCTGATCTGGAAGAAGTAGAACTTCTGCTCTGGTTGTGCTCCATTGCCCTAGAGCTGCCAGACCCAACGTGCTGCCTTGTTTCCAAAGGGGCAGAGAGGCCCCAAAGCGTCTTGCTTCCAGCTGTTTGGGAAACAAGGAAACAACTGGCTCTCCACCGTGCTCTCACAGCCTACAGGGAACGTCACATACAAAGGCCTCTGAAACGCAGTTCCTTGCCAGGACTGATCTGGCTGAAGTAAGACTTCTGCTCTGGCTGTGCTCCATTGGCCTAGAGCTGAAAGGCCCAAAGGGATGCCTTGTTTGCAAAGGGGCAGAGAGGCCCCAAAGCATCTTGCTTCCAGCTCTTTGGGAAGCTAAGAAACAACTGTCTCTGCCCAGTGCTCTGACAGAGTACCGGCAACATCTCTTACCAAAGCCTTTGAAACGCAGTTTCTTGGCAGGCCTTATCTGGCTGAGGTAGAACTTCTGCTCTGGGTGTGCTCCATTGGCCTAGAGCTGAAAGGCCCAAAGGTCGGCCTTGTTGGCAAAGGGGCAGGGAGCCCCCAAAGCATCTTGCTTCCAGCTCTTTGGGAAGCTAAGAAACAACTGGCTCTGCCCAGTGCTCTTACAGCCTGAGAGAAAATCTCTTACCAAGGCCTGTGAAACGCACTTTGTTGGTGGCCTGATCTAGCTGAAGTAGAACTTCTGCTCTGGGTGTGCTCCATTGGCCTAGAGCTGCCTGGCCCAAAGGGCCGCCTTGTTTGCAAAGGGGCAGAGAGGCCCAAAGCATCTTGCTTCCAGCTCTTCGGGAAGCTAAGAAACATCTGGCGTTGCCCAGTGCTCTTACAGCCTACCGGGAACATCTCTTACCAAGGCCTGTGAAACGCAGTTTGTTGGTGGCCTGAACTGGCCGAAGTAGAACTTCTGCTCTGGGTGTGCTCCACTTGCCTAGAGCTACCTGCCCCAAAGGGCTGCCTTGATTCCAAAGTGAGAGAGTGGCACCAAAGCATCTTGCTTCCAGCTCTTCGGGAAGCTAAGAAACATCTGGCGTTGCCCAGTGCTCTTACAGCCTACCGGGAACATCTCTTACCAAGGCCTGTGAAACGCCGTATCCTGGCAGGCCTGATTTGGCTGAAGTAGAACTTCTGCTCTGGGTGTGCTCCATTGCCCTAGAGCTGCCAGGCCCAAGGTGCTTCCTTGTTTCCAAAGGGGCAGAGAGGCCCCAAAGCATCTTGCTTCCAGCTCTCTGGGAAGCTAAGAACCAACTCGCTCTGCCCCGTGCTCTTACAGCCTACCGGGAACATGTCTTTGAAAGGCCTGTGAAACGCAGTTTCTTGGCAGGCCTCATCTGGCTGAAGTAGAACTCCGGCTCTGGGTGTGCTCCATTGCCCTAGAGCTGCCAGGCCCCAAGTGCTGCCCTGTTTCCAAGGGGCAGAGAGGCCCAAAGCATCTTGCTTCCCGGTCTTTGCGAAGCTAAGAAACAACTGGCTCTGCCCAGTGCTCTTACACCCACCGGGAACATCTCTTACCAAGGCCTGTCAAACGCTGTTTCTTTGCAGGCCTGATCAGGCTGAAGTAGAACTCCTGCTCTGCGTGTGCTCCATTGGCCTAGAGCTTCCCGACCCAAAAGGCTGCCTTGTTCCCAAACGGGCAGAGGGGTCCCAAGCGTCTTGCTTCCAGCTTTTCAGGAAGGTAAGAAACAACTGGCTCTGCCCAGTGGTCTTACAGCCTACCGGGAACATCTCTTACCAAGGCCTGTGAAACGCAGTTTCCTGGCAGGCCTGATCTGGCTGAAGTAGAACTTCTGCTCTGGGTGTGCTCCATTGCCCTAGAGCTGCCAGGCCCAAAGGGCTGCCTTGTTTCCAAAGACGGAGAGTGGACCCAAAGCATCTTGCTCCCAGCTCTTCGGGAAGCTAAGAAACAGCTGGCTCTGCCCAGTGCTATTACAGCCTAAGAGAACATCTCTTTGAAAGGCCTGTGAAACGCAGTTTCTTGGCAGGCCTGACCTGGCTGAAGTAGAACTTCTGTTCTGGTTGTGCTACATAGGCCTAGAGCTACCAGGACCTAAGGGCTGCCTTGTTTCCAAAGGGTGAGAGAGGCCCCAAAGCATCTTGCCTCCAGCACTTTGGGAAGCTAAAAAACAACTGGTTCTGCCCAGTGCTCTCACAGCCTACCGTGAACATCTCTTACCAAGGGCTGTGAAACGCAGTTTCTGGGCAGGACTGATCTGCCTGAAGTAGAACTTCTGCTGTGGGTGTGCTCCATTGGCCTAGAGCTGCCAGGCGCAAACGGCTGCCTTGTGTCCAAAGGGAGAGAGAGGCCCCAAAGCATCTTGCTTCCAGCTCTGTGGGAAGCTAAAGCAACTGGCTCTCCACAGTGCTCTCACAGCCTACCGGGAACATCTCTTACCAAGGCCTGTGAAACGCAGTTTCTTGGCAGGCCTGATCTGGCTGAAGTAGAACTCCTGCTCTGGGCGTGCTACTTTGGCCTAGAGCTGCCAGGCCCAAAGGGCCGCCTTGTTTCCAAAGGGGCTGAGAGTCCCCAAAGTATCTTGCTTCCAAATCTTTGGGAAGCTAAGAAACAACTGGCTCTGCACAGTGCTCTCACAGCCTACCGGCAACGTGACAGAGAAAGGCCTGTGAGACGCAGTTTCTTGGAAGGCCTGATCTGGCTGAGGTAGAACTTCTGCTCTGGGTGTACTCCATTGGCCTAGGGCTGCCAGGCCCAAAGGGCTGCCTTTGTTTCCAAAGTGTGAGAGAGGCCCCAAAGCATCTTGCTTCCTGCTCTCTGGGAAGCTAAAACAACTGGCTCTGCACAGTGCTCTCAAAGCCAACCGGGAACGTCACATACAAAGGCCTGTGAAACGCAGCTTCTTGACAGGCCTTATCTGGCTGAGGTAGAACTTGTGCTCTGGGTGTGCTACTTTGGCCTAGAGCTGCCAGGCACAAAGGCTGCTTTGTTTCCAAAGGGGGAGAGAGGCCCCAAATCATGTTGCTTCCAGCTGTTTTTGAAGCTAAGAAACAACTCGCTCTGCCAGGTACTCTTACAGCCTTCCGGGAACACCTCTTACGAAGGCCTGTGAAAAGCAGTTTCTTGGCAGGCCTGATCTGGCTGAGGTAGAACTTCTGCTCTGGGTGTGCTCCATTGCCCTAGAGCTGAAAGGCCCAAAGGGCTGCCTTGTTTGCAAAGGGGGAGAGAGGCCCCAAAGCATCTTGCTTCCAGCTCATTGGGAAGCTAAGAAACAACTGGCTGTGCCCAGTGCTCTTATAGCCTAAGAGAACATCTCTTATCAAGGCCTGTGAAACGCACTTTCTAGGCAGGCCTGATCTGGAAGAAGTAGAACTTCTGCTCTGGTTGTGCTCCATTGCCCTAGAGCTGCCAGACCCAACGTGCTGCCTTGTTTCCAAAGGGGCAGAGAGGCCCCAAAGCGTCTTGCTTCCAGCTGTTTGGGAAACAAGGAAACAACTGGCTCTCCACCGTGCTCTCACAGCCTACAGGGAACGTCACATACAAAGGCCTCTGAAACGCAGTTCCTTGCCAGGACTGATCTGGCTGAAGTAAGACTTCTGCTCTGGCTGTGCTCCATTGGCCTAGAGCTGAAAGGCCCAAAGGGATGCCTTGTTTGCAAAGGGGCAGAGAGGCCCCAAAGCATCTTGCTTCCAGCTCTTTGGGAAGCTAAGAAACAACTGTCTCTGCCCAGTGCTCTGACAGAGTACCGGCAACATCTCTTACCAAAGCCTTTGAAACGCAGTTTCTTGGCAGGCCTTATCTGGCTGAGGTAGAACTTCTGCTCTGGGTGTGCTCCATTGGCCTAGAGCTGAAAGGCCCAAAGGTCGGCCTTGTTGGCAAAGGGGCAGGGAGCCCCCAAAGCATCTTGCTTCCAGCTCTTTGGGAAGCTAAGAAACAACTGGCTCTGCCCAGTGCTCTTACAGCCTGAGAGAAAATCTCTTACCAAGGCCTGTGAAACGCACTTTGTTGGTGGCCTGATCTAGCTGAAGTAGAACTTCTGCTCTGGGTGTGCTCCATTGGCCTAGAGCTGCCTGGCCCAAAGGGCCGCCTTGTTTGCAAAGGGGCAGAGAGGCCCAAAGCATCTTGCTTCCAGCTCTTCGGGAAGCTAAGAAACATCTGGCGTTGCCCAGTGCTCTTACAGCCTACCGGGAACATCTCTTACCAAGGCCTGTGAAACGCAGTTTGTTGGTGGCCTGAACTGGCCGAAGTAGAACTTCTGCTCTGGGTGTGCTCCACTTGCCTAGAGCTACCTGCCCCAAAGGGCTGCCTTGATTCCAAAGTGAGAGAGTGGCACCAAAGCATCTTGCTTCCAGCTCTTCGGGAAGCTAAGAAACATCTGGCGTTGCCCAGTGCTCTTACAGCCTACCGGGAACATCTCTTACCAAGGCCTGTGAAACGCCGTATCCTGGCAGGCCTGATTTGGCTGAAGTAGAACTTCTGCTCTGGGTGTGCTCCATTGCCCTAGAGCTGCCAGGCCCAAGGTGCTTCCTTGTTTCCAAAGGGGCAGAGAGGCCCCAAAGCATCTTGCTTCCAGCTCTCTGGGAAGCTAAGAACCAACTCGCTCTGCCCCGTGCTCTTACAGCCTACCGGGAACATGTCTTTGAAAGGCCTGTGAAACGCAGTTTCTTGGCAGGCCTCATCTGGCTGAAGTAGAACTCCGGCTCTGGGTGTGCTCCATTGCCCTAGAGCTGCCAGGCCCCAAGTGCTGCCCTGTTTCCAAGGGGCAGAGAGGCCCAAAGCATCTTGCTTCCCGGTCTTTGCGAAGCTAAGAAACAACTGGCTCTGCCCAGTGCTCTTACACCCACCGGGAACATCTCTTACCAAGGCCTGTCAAACGCTGTTTCTTTGCAGGCCTGATCAGGCTGAAGTAGAACTCCTGCTCTGCGTGTGCTCCATTGGCCTAGAGCTTCCCGACCCAAAAGGCTGCCTTGTTCCCAAACGGGCAGAGGGGTCCCAAGCGTCTTGCTTCCAGCTTTTCAGGAAGGTAAGAAACAACTGGCTCTGCCCAGTGGTCTTACAGCCTACCGGGAACATCTCTTACCAAGGCCTGTGAAACGCAGTTTCCTGGCAGGCCTGATCTGGCTGAAGTAGAACTTCTGCTCTGGGTGTGCTCCATTGCCCTAGAGCTGCCAGGCCCAAAGGGCTGCCTTGTTTCCAAAGACGGAGAGTGGACCCAAAGCATCTTGCTCCCAGCTCTTCGGGAAGCTAAGAAACAGCTGGCTCTGCCCAGTGCTATTACAGCCTAAGAGAACATCTCTTTGAAAGGCCTGTGAAACGCAGTTTCTTGGCAGGCCTGACCTGGCTGAAGTAGAACTTCTGTTCTGGTTGTGCTACATAGGCCTAGAGCTACCAGGACCTAAGGGCTGCCTTGTTTCCAAAGGGTGAGAGAGGCCCCAAAGCATCTTGCCTCCAGCACTTTGGGAAGCTAAAAAACAACTGGTTCTGCCCAGTGCTCTCACAGCCTACCGTGAACATCTCTTACCAAGGGCTGTGAAACGCAGTTTCTGGGCAGGACTGATCTGCCTGAAGTAGAACTTCTGCTGTGGGTGTGCTCCATTGGCCTAGAGCTGCCAGGCGCAAACGGCTGCCTTGTGTCCAAAGGGAGAGAGAGGCCCCAAAGCATCTTGCTTCCAGCTCTGTGGGAAGCTAAAGCAACTGGCTCTCCACAGTGCTCTCACAGCCTACCGGGAACATCTCTTACCAAGGCCTGTGAAACGCAGTTTCTTGGCAGGCCTGATCTGGCTGAAGTAGAACTCCTGCTCTGGGCGTGCTACTTTGGCCTAGAGCTGCCAGGCCCAAAGGGCCGCCTTGTTTCCAAAGGGGCTGAGAGTCCCCAAAGTATCTTGCTTCCAAATCTTTGGGAAGCTAAGAAACAACTGGCTCTGCACAGTGCTCTCACAGCCTACCGGCAACGTGACAGAGAAAGGCCTGTGAGACGCAGTTTCTTGGAAGGCCTGATCTGGCTGAGGTAGAACTTCTGCTCTGGGTGTACTCCATTGGCCTAGGGCTGCCAGGCCCAAAGGGCTGCCTTTGTTTCCAAAGTGTGAGAGAGGCCCCAAAGCATCTTGCTTCCTGCTCTCTGGGAAGCTAAAACAACTGGCTCTGCACAGTGCTCTCAAAGCCAACCGGGAACGTCACATACAAAGGCCTGTGAAACGCAGCTTCTTGACAGGCCTTATCTGGCTGAGGTAGAACTTGTGCTCTGGGTGTGCTACTTTGGCCTAGAGCTGCCAGGCACAAAGGCTGCTTTGTTTCCAAAGGGGGAGAGAGGCCCCAAATCATGTTGCTTCCAGCTGTTTTTGAAGCTAAGAAACAACTCGCTCTGCCAGGTACTCTTACAGCCTTCCGGGAACACCTCTTACGAAGGCCTGTGAAAAGCAGTTTCTTGGCAGGCCTGATCTGGCTGAGGTAGAACTTCTGCTCTGGGTGTGCTCCATTGCCCTAGAGCTGAAAGGCCCAAAGGGCTGCCTTGTTTGCAAAGGGGGAGAGAGGCCCCAAAGCATCTTGCTTCCAGCTCATTGGGAAGCTAAGAAACAACTGGCTGTGCCCAGTGCTCTTATAGCCTAAGAGAACATCTCTTATCAAGGCCTGTGAAACGCACTTTCTAGGCAGGCCTGATCTGGAAGAAGTAGAACTTCTGCTCTGGTTGTGCTCCATTGCCCTAGAGCTGCCAGACCCAACGTGCTGCCTTGTTTCCAAAGGGGCAGAGAGGCCCCAAAGCGTCTTGCTTCCAGCTGTTTGGGAAACAAGGAAACAACTGGCTCTCCACCGTGCTCTCACAGCCTACAGGGAACGTCACATACAAAGGCCTCTGAAACGCAGTTCCTTGCCAGGACTGATCTGGCTGAAGTAAGACTTCTGCTCTGGCTGTGCTCCATTGGCCTAGAGCTGAAAGGCCCAAAGGGATGCCTTGTTTGCAAAGGGGCAGAGAGGCCCCAAAGCATCTTGCTTCCAGCTCTTTGGGAAGCTAAGAAACAACTGTCTCTGCCCAGTGCTCTGACAGAGTACCGGCAACATCTCTTACCAAAGCCTTTGAAACGCAGTTTCTTGGCAGGCCTTATCTGGCTGAGGTAGAACTTCTGCTCTGGGTGTGCTCCATTGGCCTAGAGCTGAAAGGCCCAAAGGTCGGCCTTGTTGGCAAAGGGGCAGGGAGCCCCCAAAGCATCTTGCTTCCAGCTCTTTGGGAAGCTAAGAAACAACTGGCTCTGCCCAGTGCTCTTACAGCCTGAGAGAAAATCTCTTACCAAGGCCTGTGAAACGCACTTTGTTGGTGGCCTGATCTAGCTGAAGTAGAACTTCTGCTCTGGGTGTGCTCCATTGGCCTAGAGCTGCCTGGCCCAAAGGGCCGCCTTGTTTGCAAAGGGGCAGAGAGGCCCAAAGCATCTTGCTTCCAGCTCTTCGGGAAGCTAAGAAACATCTGGCGTTGCCCAGTGCTCTTACAGCCTACCGGGAACATCTCTTACCAAGGCCTGTGAAACGCAGTTTGTTGGTGGCCTGAACTGGCCGAAGTAGAACTTCTGCTCTGGGTGTGCTCCACTTGCCTAGAGCTACCTGCCCCAAAGGGCTGCCTTGATTCCAAAGTGAGAGAGTGGCACCAAAGCATCTTGCTTCCAGCTCTTCGGGAAGCTAAGAAACATCTGGCGTTGCCCAGTGCTCTTACAGCCTACCGGGAACATCTCTTACCAAGGCCTGTGAAACGCCGTATCCTGGCAGGCCTGATTTGGCTGAAGTAGAACTTCTGCTCTGGGTGTGCTCCATTGCCCTAGAGCTGCCAGGCCCAAGGTGCTTCCTTGTTTCCAAAGGGGCAGAGAGGCCCCAAAGCATCTTGCTTCCAGCTCTCTGGGAAGCTAAGAACCAACTCGCTCTGCCCCGTGCTCTTACAGCCTACCGGGAACATGTCTTTGAAAGGCCTGTGAAACGCAGTTTCTTGGCAGGCCTCATCTGGCTGAAGTAGAACTCCGGCTCTGGGTGTGCTCCATTGCCCTAGAGCTGCCAGGCCCCAAGTGCTGCCCTGTTTCCAAGGGGCAGAGAGGCCCAAAGCATCTTGCTTCCCGGTCTTTGCGAAGCTAAGAAACAACTGGCTCTGCCAAGTGCTCTTACACCCACCGGGAACATCTCTTACCAAGGCCTGTCAAACGCTGTTTCTTTGCAGGCCTGATCAGGCTGAAGTAGAACTCCTGCTCTGCGTGTGCTCCATTGGCCTAGAGCTTCCCGACCCAAAAGGCTGCCTTGTTCCCAAACGGGCAGAGGGGTCCCAAGCGTCTTGCTTCCAGCTTTTCAGGAAGGTAAGAAACAACTGGCTCTGCCCAGTGGTCTTACAGCCTACCGGGAACATCTCTTACCAAGGCCTGTGAAACGCAGTTTCCTGGCAGGCCTGATCTGGCTGAAGTAGAACTTCTGCTCTGGGTGTGCTCCATTGCCCTAGAGCTGCCAGGCCCAAAGGGCTGCCTTGTTTCCAAAGACGGAGAGTGGACCCAAAGCATCTTGCTCCCAGCTCTTCGGGAAGCTAAGAAACAGCTGGCTCTGCCCAGTGCTCTTACAGCCTAAGAGAACATCTCTTTGAAAGGCCTGTGAAACGCAGTTTCTTGGCAGGCCTGACCTGGCTGAAGTAGAACTTCTGTTCTGGTTGTGCTACATAGGCCTAGAGCTACCAGGACCTAAGGGCTGCCTTGTTTCCAAAGGGTGAGAGAGGCCCCAAAGCATCTTGCCTCCAGCACTTTGGGAAGCTAAAAAACAACTGGTTCTGCCCAGTGCTCTCACAGCCTACCGTGAACATCTCTTACCAAGGGCTGTGAAACGCAGTTTCTGGGCAGGACTGATCTGCCTGAAGTAGAACTTCTGCTGTGGGTGTGCTCCATTGGCCTAGAGCTGCCAGGCGCAAACGGCTGCCTTGTGTCCAAAGGGAGAGAGAGGCCCCAAAGCATCTTGCTTCCAGCTCTGTGGGAAGCTAAAGCAACTGGCTCTCCACAGTGCTCTCACAGCCTACCGGGAACATCTCTTACCAAGGCCTGTGAAACGCAGTTTCTTGGCAGGCCTGATCTGGCTGAAGTAGAACTCCTGCTCTGGGCGTGCTACTTTGGCCTAGAGCTGCCAGGCCCAAAGGGCCGCCTTGTTTCCAAAGGGGCTGAGAGTCCCCAAAGTATCTTGCTTCCAAATCTTTGGGAAGCTAAGAAACAACTGGCTCTGCACAGTGCTCTCACAGCCTACCGGCAACGTGACAGAGAAAGGCCTGTGAGACGCAGTTTCTTGGAAGGCCTGATCTGGCTGAGGTAGAACTTCTGCTCTGGGTGTACTCCATTGGCCTAGGGCTGCCAGGCCCAAAGGGCTGCCTTTATTTCCAAAGTGTGAGAGAGGCCCCAAAGCATCTTGCTTCCTGCTCTCTGGGAAGCTAAAACAACTGGCTCTGCACAGTGCTCTCAAAGCCAACCGGGAACGTCACATACAAAGGCCTGTGAAACGCAGCTTCTTGACAGGCCTTATCTGGCTGAGGTAGAACTTGTGCTCTGGGTGTGCTACTTTGGCCTAGAGCTGCCAGGCACAAAGGCTGCTTTGTTTCCAAAGGGGGAGAGAGGCCCCAAATCATGTTGCTTCCAGCTGTTTTTGAAGCTAAGAAACAACTCGCTCTGCCAGGTACTCTTACAGCCTTCCGGGAACACCTCTTACGAAGGCCTGTGAAAAGCAGTTTCTTGGCAGGCCTGATCTGGCTGAGGTAGAACTTCTGCTCTGGGTGTGCTCCATTGCCCTAGAGCTGAAAGGCCCAAAGGGATGCCTTGTTTGCAAAGGGGCAGAGAGGCCCCAAAGCATCTTGCTTCCAGCTCATTGGGAAGCTAAGAAACAACTGTCTCTGCCCAGTGCTCAGACAGAGTACCGGCAACATCTCTTACCAAAGCCATTGAAACGCAGTTTCTTGGCAGGCCTTATCTGGCTGAGGTAGAACTTCTGCTCTGGGTGTGCTGCATTGGCCTAGAGCTGAAAGGCCCAAAGGTCGGCCTTGTTGGCAAAGGGGCAGGGAGCCCCCAAAGCATCTTGCTTCCAGCTCTTTGGGAAGCTAAGAAACAACTGGCTCTGCCCAGTGCTCTTACAGCCTGAGAGAAAATCTCTTACCAAGGCCAGTGAAACGCACTTTGTTGGTGGCCTGATCTAGCTGAAGTAGAACTTCTGCTCTGGGTGTGCTCCATTGGCCTAGAGCTGCCTGGCCCAAAGGGCCGCCTTGCTTGCAAAGGGGCAGAGAGGCCCCAAAGCATCTTGCTTCCAGCTCTTCGGGAAGCTAAGAAACATCTGGCGTTGCCCAGTGCTCTTACAGCCTACCGGGAACATCTCTTACCAAGGCCTGTGAAACGCAGTTTGTTGGTGGCCTGAACTGGCCGAAGTAGAACTTCTGCTCTGGGTGTGCTCCACTGGCCTAGAGCTACCTGCCCCAGAGGGCTGCCTTGATTCCAAAGTGAGAGAGTGGCACCAAAGCATCTTGCTTCAAGCTCTTCGGGAAGCTAAGAAACATCTGGCGTTGCCCAGTGCTCTTACAGCCTACCGGGAACATCTCTTACCAAGGCCTGTGAAACGCCGTTTCCTGGCAGGCCTGATTTGGCTGAAGTAGAACTTCTGCTCTGGGTGTGCTCCATTGCCCTAGAGCTGCCAGGCCCAAGGTGCTGCCTTGTTTCCAAAGGGGCAGAGAGGCCCCAGAGCATCTTGCTTCCAGCTCTCTGGGAAGCTAAGAACCAACTCGCTCTACCCCGTGCTCTTACAGCCTACCGGGAACATGTCTTTGAAAGGCCTGTGAAACGCAGTTTCTTGGCAGGCCTCATCTGGCTGAAGTAGAACTCCGGCTCTGGGTGTGCTCCATTGCCCTAGAGCTGCCAGGCCCCAAGTGCTGCCCTGTTTCCAAGGGGCAGAGAGGCCCAAAGCATCTTGCTTCCCGGTCTTTGCAAAGCTAAGAAAAAACTGGCTCTGCACAGTGCTCTTACACCTACCGGGAACATCTCTTACCAAGGCCTGTCAAACGCTGTTTCTTTGCAGGCCTGATCAGGCTGAAGTAGAATTCCTGCTCTGCGTGTGCTCCATTGGCCTAGAGCTTCCCGACCCAAAAGGCTGCCTTGTTCCCAAACGGGCAGAGGGGTCCCAAGCATCTTGCTTCCAGCTTTTCAGGAAGGTAAGAAACAACTGGCTCTGCCCAGTGCTCTTACAGCCTACCGGGAACATCTCTTACAAAGGCCTGTGAAACGCAGTTTCCTGGCAGGCCAGATCTGGCTGAAGTAGAACTTCTGCTCTGGGCGTGCTCCATTTGCCCTAGAGCTGCCAGGCCCAAAGGGCTGCCTTGTTTCCAAAGACGGAGAGTGGACCCAAAGCATCTTGCTCCCAGCTCTTCGGGAAGCTAAGAAACAGCTGGCTCTGCCCAGTGCTCTTACAGCCTAAGAGAACATCTCTTTGAAAGGCCTGTGAAACGCAGTTTCTTGGCAGGCCTGACCTGGCTGAGGTAGAACTTCTGTTCTGGTTGTGCTACATAGGCCTAGAGCTACCAGGACCTAAGGGCCGCCTTGTTTCCAAAGGGGCTGAGAGTCCCCAAAGCATCTTGCTTCCAAATCTTTGGGAAGCTAAGAAACAACTGGCTCTGCACAGTGCTCTCACAGCCTACCGGCAACGTGACAGAGAAAGGCCTGTGAGACGCAGTTTCTTGGAAGGCCTGATCTGGCTGAGGTAGAACTTCTGCTCTGGGTGTACTCCATTGGCCTAGGGCTGCCAGGCCCAAAGGGCTGCCTTTATTTCAAAAGTGTGAGAGAGGCCCCAAAGCATCTTGCTTCCTGCTCTCTGGGAAGCTAAAACAACTGTCTCTGCACAGTGCTCTCAAAGCCAACCGGGAACGTCACATACAAAGGCCTGTGAAACGCAGCTTCTTGACAGGCCTTATCTGGCTGAGGTAGAACTTTTGCTCTGGGTGTGCTACCTTGGCCTAGAGCTGCCAGGCACAAAGGCTGCTTTGTTTCCAAAGGGGGAGAGAGGCCCCAAATCATGTTGCTTCCAGCTGTTTTTGAAGCTAAGAAACAACTCGCTCTGCCAGGTACTCTTACAGCCTTCCGGGAACACCTCTTACGAAGGCCTGTGAAAAGCAGTTTCTTGGCAGGCCTGATCTGGCTGAGGTAGAACTTCTGCTCTGGGTGTGCTCCATTGCCCTAGAGCTGAAAGGCCCAAAGGGCTGCCTTGTTTCCAAAGGGGGAGAGAGGCCCCAAAGCATCTTGCTTCCACCTCTTGGGAAGCTAAGAAACAACTGGCTGTGCCCAGTGCTCTTATAGCCTAAGAGAACATCTCTTATCAAGGCCTGTGAAACGCACTTTCTAGGCAGGCCTGATCTGGAAGAAGTAGAACTTCGGCTCTGGTTGTGCTCCATTGCCCTAGAGCTGCCAGACCCAACGTGCTGCCTTGTTTCCAAAGGGGCAGAGAGGCCCCAAAGCATCTTGCTTCCAGCTGTTTGGGAAACAAGGAATCAACTGGCTCTGCACCGTGCTCTCACAGCCTACCGGGAAGGTCACATACAAAGGCCTCTGAAACGCAGTTCCACGGCAGGCCTGATCTGGCTGAAGTAGGACTTCTGCTCTGGCTGTGCTCCATTGGCCTAGAGCTGAAAGGCCCAAAGGGATGCCTTGTTTGCAAAGGGGCAGAGAGGCCCCAAAGCATCTTGCTTCCAGCTCTTTGGGAAGCTAAGAAACAACTGTCTCTGCCCAGTGCTCTGACAGAGTACCGGCAACATCTCTTACCAAAGCCTTTGAAACGCAGTTTCTTGGCAGGCCTTATCTGGCTGAGGTAGAACTTCTGATCTGGGTGTGCTCCATTGGCCTAGAGCTGAAAGGCCCAAAGGTCGGCCTTGTTGGCAAAGTGGCAGGGAGCCCCCAAAGCATCTTGCTTCCAGCTCTTTGGGAAGCTAAGAAATAACTGGCTCTGCCCAGTGCTCTTACAGCCTGAGAGAAAATCTCTTACCAAGGCCTGTGAAACGCACTTTGTTGGTGGCCTGATCTAGCTGAAGTAGAACTTCTGCTCTGGGTGTGCTCCATTGGCCTAGAGCTGCCTGGCCCAAAGGGCCGCCTTGTTTGCAAAGGGGCAGAGAGGCCCCAAAGCATCTTGCTTCCAGCTCTTCGGGAAGCTAAGAAACATCTGGCGTTGCCCAGTGCTCTTACAGCCTACCGGGAACATCTCTTACCAAGGCCTGTGAAACGCAGTTTGTTGGTGGCCTGAACTGGCCGAAGTAGAACTTCTGCTCTGGGTGTGCTCCACTGGCCTAGAGCTACCTGCCCCAAAGGGCTGCCTTGATTCCAAAGTGAGAGAGTGGCACCAAAGCATCTTGCTTCCAGCTCTTCGGGAAGCTAAGAAACATCTGGCGTTGCCCAGTGCTCTTACAGCCTACCGGGAACATCTCTTACCAAGGCCTGTGAAACGCCGTTTCCTGGCAGGCCTGATTTGGCTGAAGGAGAACTTCTGCTCTGGGTGTGCTCCATTGCCCTAGAGCTGCCAGGTCCAAGGTGCTGCCTTGTTTCCAAAGGGGCAGAGAGGCCCCAAAGCATCTTGCTTCCAGCTCTCTGGGAAGCTAAGAACCAACTCGCTCTGCCCTATGCTCTTACAGCCTACCGGGAACATGTCTTTGAAAGGCCTGTGAAACGCAGTTTCTTGGCAGGCCTCATCTGGCTGAAGTAGATCTCCGGCTCTGGGTGTGCTCCATTGCCCTAGAGCTTCCAGGCCCCAAGTGCTGCCCTGTTTCCAAGGGGCAGAGAGGCCCAAAGCATCTTGCTTCCCGGTCTTTGCGAAGCTAAGAAACAACTGGCTCTGCCCAGTGCTCTTACACCCACCGGGAACATCTCTTACCAAGGCCTGTCAAACGCTGTTTCTTTGCAGGCCTGATCAGGCTGAAGTAGAATTCCTGCTCTGCGTGTGCTCCATTGGCCTAGAGCTTCCCGACCCAAAAGGCTGCCTTGTTCCCAAACGGGCAGAGGGGTCCCAAGCATCTTGCTTCCAGCTTTTCAGGAAGGTAAGAAACAACTGGCTCTGCCCAGTGCTCTTACAGCCTACCGGGAACATCTCTTACAAAGGCCTGTGAAACGCAGTTTCCTGGCAGGCCAGATCTGGCTGAAGTAGAACTTCTGCTCTGGGCGTGCTCCATTTGCCCTAGAGCTGCCAGGCCCAAAGGGCTGCCTTGTTTCCAAAGACGGAGAGTGGACCCAAAGCATCTTGCTCCCAGCTCTTCGGGAAGCTAAGAAACAGCTGGCTCTGCCCAGTGCTCTTACAGCCTAAGAGAACATCTCTTTGAAAGGCCTGTGAAACGCAGTTTCTTGGCAGGCCTGACCTGGCTGAGGTAGAACTTCTGTTCTGGTTGTGCTACATAGGCCTAGAGCTACCAGGACCTAAGGGCCGCCTTGTTTCCAAAGGGGCTGAGAGTCCCCAAAGCATCTTGCTTCCAAATCTTTGGGAAGCTAAGAAACAACTGGCTCTGCACAGTGCTCTCACAGCCTACCGGCAACGTGACAGAGAAAGGCCTGTGAGACGCAGTTTCTTGGAAGGCCTGATCTGGCTGAGGTAGAACTTCTGCTCTGGGTGTACTCCATTGGCCTAGGGCTGCCAGGCCCAAAGGGCTGCCTTTATTTCAAAAGTGTGAGAGAGGCCCCAAAGCATCTTGCTTCCTGCTCTCTGGGAAGCTAAAACAACTGTCTCTGCACAGTGCTCTCAAAGCCAACCGGGAACGTCACATACAAAGGCCTGTGAAACGCAGCTTCTTGACAGGCCTTATCTGGCTGAGGTAGAACTTTTGCTCTGGGTGTGCTACCTTGGCCTAGAGCTGCCAGGCACAAAGGCTGCTTTGTTTCCAAAGGGGGAGAGAGGCCCCAAATCATGTTGCTTCCAGCTGTTTTTGAAGCTAAGAAACAACTCGCTCTGCCAGGTACTCTTACAGCCTTCCGGGAACACCTCTTACGAAGGCCTGTGAAAAGCAGTTTCTTGGCAGGCCTGATCTGGCTGAGGTAGAACTTCTGCTCTGGGTGTGCTCCATTGCCCTAGAGCTGAAAGGCCCAAAGGGCTGCCTTGTTTCCAAAGGGGGAGAGAGGCCCCAAAGCATCTTGCTTCCACCTCTTGGGAAGCTAAGAAACAACTGGCTGTGCCCAGTGCTCTTATAGCCTAAGAGAACATCTCTTATCAAGGCCTGTGAAACGCACTTTCTAGGCAGGCCTGATCTGGAAGAAGTAGAACTTCGGCTCTGGTTGTGCTCCATTGCCCTAGAGCTGCCAGACCCAACGTGCTGCCTTGTTTCCAAAGGGGCAGAGAGGCCCCAAAGCATCTTGCTTCCAGCTGTTTGGGAAACAAGGAATCAACTGGCTCTGCACCGTGCTCTCACAGCCTACCGGGAAGGTCACATACAAAGGCCTCTGAAACGCAGTTCCACGGCAGGCCTGATCTGGCTGAAGTAGGACTTCTGCTCTGGCTGTGCTCCATTGGCCTAGAGCTGAAAGGCCCAAAGGGATGCCTTGTTTGCAAAGGGGCAGAGAGGCCCCAAAGCATCTTGCTTCCAGCTCTTTGGGAAGCTAAGAAACAACTGTCTCTGCCCAGTGCTCTGACAGAGTACCGGCAACATCTCTTACCAAAGCCTTTGAAACGCAGTTTCTTGGCAGGCCTTATCTGGCTGAGGTAGAACTTCTGATCTGGGTGTGCTCCATTGGCCTAGAGCTGAAAGGCCCAAAGGTCGGCCTTGTTGGCAAAGTGGCAGGGAGCCCCCAAAGCATCTTGCTTCCAGCTCTTTGGGAAGCTAAGAAATAACTGGCTCTGCCCAGTGCTCTTACAGCCTGAGAGAAAATCTCTTACCAAGGCCTGTGAAACGCACTTTGTTGGTGGCCTGATCTAGCTGAAGTAGAACTTCTGCTCTGGGTGTGCTCCATTGGCCTAGAGCTGCCTGGCCCAAAGGGCCGCCTTGTTTGCAAAGGGGCAGAGAGGCCCCAAAGCATCTTGCTTCCAGCTCTTCGGGAAGCTAAGAAACATCTGGCGTTGCCCAGTGCTCTTACAGCCTACTGGGAACATCTCTTACCAAGGCCTGTGAAACGCAGTTTGTTGGTGGCCTGAACTGGCCGAAGTAGAACTTCTGCTCTGGGTGTGCTCCACTGGCCTAGAGCTACCTGCCCCAAAGGGCTGCCTTGATTCCAAAGTGAGAGAGTGGCACCAAAGCATCTTGCTTCCAGCTCTTCGGGAAGCTAAGAAACATCTGGCGTTGCCCAGTGCTCTTACAGCCTACCGGGAACATCTCTTACCAAGGCCTGTGAAACGCCGTTTCCTGGCAGGCCTGATTTGGCTGAAGTAGAACTTCTGCTCTGGGTGTGCTCCATTGCCCTAGAGCTGCCAGGTCCAAGGTGCTGCCTTGTTTCCAAAGGGGCAGAGAGGCCCCAAAGCATCTTGCTTCCAGCTCTCTGGGAAGCTAAGAACCAACTCGCTCTGCCCCGTGCTCTTACAGCCTACCGGGAACATGTCTTTGAAAGGCCTGTGAAACGCAGTTTCTTGGCAGGCCTCATCTGGCTGAAGTAGATCTCCGGCTCTGGGTGTGCTCCATTGCCCTAGAGCTGCCAGGCCCCAAGTGCTGCCCTGTTTCCAAGGGGCAGAGAGGCCCAAAGCATCTTGCTTCCCGGTCTTTGCGAAGCTAAGAAACAACTGGCTCTGCCCAGTGCTCTTACACCCACCCGGAACATCTCTTACCAAGGCCTGTCAAACGCTGTTTCTTTGCAGGCCTGATCAGGCTGAAGTAGAATTCCTGCTCTGCGTGTGCTCCATTGGCCTAGAGCTTCCCGACCCAAAAGGCTGCCTTGTTCCCAAACGGGCAGAGGGGTCCCAAGCATCTTGCTTCCAGCTTTTCAGGAAGGTAAGAAACAACTGGCTCTGCCCAGTGCTCTTACAGCCTACCGGGAACATCTCTTACAAAGGCCTGTGAAACGCAGTTTCCTGGCAGGCCAGATCTGGCTGAAGTAGAACTTCTGCTCTGGGCGTGCTCCATTTGCCCTAGAGCTGCCAGGCCCAAAGGGCTGCCTTGTTTCCAAAGACGGAGAGTGGACCCAAAGCATCTTGCTCCCAGCTCTTCGGGAAGCTAAGAAACAGCTGGCTCTGCCCAGTGCTCTTACAGCCTAAGAGAACATCTCTTTGAAAGGCCTGTGAAACGCAGTTTCTTGGCAGGCCTGACCTGGCTGAGGTAGAACTTCTGTTCTGGTTGTGCTACATAGGCCTAGAGCTACCAGGACCTAAGGGCCGCCTTGTTTCCAAAGGGGCTGAGAGTCCCCAAAGCATCTTGCTTCCAAATCTTTGGGAAGCTAAGAAACAACTGGCTCTGCACAGTGCTCTCACAGCCTACCGGCAACGTGACAGAGAAAGGCCTGTGAGACGCAGTTTCTTGGAAGGCCTGATCTGGCTGAGGTAGAACTTCTGCTCTGGGTGTACTCCATTGGCCTAGGGCTGCCAGGCCCAAAGGGCTGCCTTTATTTCAAAAGTGTGAGAGAGGCCCCAAAGCATCTTGCTTCCTGCTCTCTGGGAAGCTAAAACAACTGTCTCTGCACAGTGCTCTCAAAGCCAACCGGGAACGTCACATACAAAGGCCTGTGAAACGCAGCTTCTTGACAGGCCTTATCTGGCTGAGGTAGAACTTTTGCTCTGGGTGTGCTACCTTGGCCTAGAGCTGCCAGGCACAAAGGCTGCTTTGTTTCCAAAGGGGGAGAGAGGCCCCAAATCATGTTGCTTCCAGCTGTTTTTGAAGCTAAGAAACAACTCGCTCTGCCAGGTACTCTTACAGCCTTCCGGGAACACCTCTTACGAAGGCCTGTGAAAAGCAGTTTCTTGGCAGGCCTGATCTGGCTGAGGTAGAACTTCTGCTCTGGGTGTGCTCCATTGCCCTAGAGCTGAAAGGCCCAAAGGGCTGCCTTGTTTCCAAAGGGGGAGAGAGGCCCCAAAGCATCTTGCTTCCACCTCTTGGGAAGCTAAGAAACAACTGGCTGTGCCCAGTGCTCTTATAGCCTAAGAGAACATCTCTTATCAAGGCCTGTGAAACGCACTTTCTAGGCAGGCCTGATCTGGAAGAAGTAGAACTTCGGCTCTGGTTGTGCTCCATTGCCCTAGAGCTGCCAGACCCAACGTGCTGCCTTGTTTCCAAAGGGGCAGAGAGGCCCCAAAGCATCTTGCTTCCAGCTGTTTGGGAAACAAGGAATCAACTGGCTCTGCACCGTGCTCTCACAGCCTACCGGGAAGGTCACATACAAAGGCCTCTGAAACGCAGTTCCACGGCAGGCCTGATCTGGCTGAAGTAGGACTTCTGCTCTGGCTGTGCTCCATTGGCCTAGAGCTGAAAGGCCCAAAGGGATGCCTTGTTTGCAAAGGGGCAGAGAGGCCCCAAAGCATCTTGCTTCCAGCTCTTTGGGAAGCTAAGAAACAACTGTCTCTGCCCAGTGCTCTGACAGAGTACCGGCAACATCTCTTACCAAAGCCTTTGAAACGCAGTTTCTTGGCAGGCCTTATCTGGCTGAGGTAGAACTTCTGATCTGGGTGTGCTCCATTGGCCTAGAGCTGAAAGGCCCAAAGGTCGGCCTTGTTGGCAAAGTGGCAGGGAGCCCCCAAAGCATCTTGCTTCCAGCTCTTTGGGAAGCTAAGAAATAACTGGCTCTGCCCAGTGCTCTTACAGCCTGAGAGAAAATCTCTTACCAAGGCCTGTGAAACGCACTTTGTTGGTGGCCTGATCTAGCTGAAGTAGAACTTCTGCTCTGGGTGTGCTCCATTGGCCTAGAGCTGCCTGGCCCAAAGGGCCGCCTTGTTTGCAAAGGGGCAGAGAGGCCCCAAAGCATCTTGCTTCCAGCTCTTCGGGAAGCTAAGAAACATCTGGCGTTGCCCAGTGCTCTTACAGCCTACCGGGAACATCTCTTACCAAGGCCTGTGAAACGCAGTTTGTTGGTGGCCTGAACTGGCCGAAGTAGAACTTCTGCTCTGGGTGTGCTCCACTGGCCTAGAGCTACCTGCCCCAAAGGGCTGCCTTGATTCCAAAGTGAGAGAGTGGCACCAAAGCATCTTGCTTCCAGCTCTTCGGGAAGCTAAGAAACATCTGGCGTTGCCCAGTGCTCTTACAGCCTACCGGGAACATCTCTTACCAAGGCCTGTGAAACGCCGTTTCCTGGCAGGCCTGATTTGGCTGAAGTAGAACTTCTGCTCTGGGTGTGCTCCATTGCCCTAGAGCTGCCAGGTCCAAGGTGCTGCCTTGTTTCCAAAGGGGCAGAGAGGCCCCAAAGCATCTTGCTTCCAGCTCTCTGGGAAGCTAAGAACCAACTCGCTCTGCCCCGTGCTCTTACAGCCTACCGGGAACATGTCTTTGAAAGGCCTGTGAAACGCAGTTTCTTGGCAGGCCTCATCTGGCTGAAGTAGATCTCCGGCTCTGGGTGTGCTCCATTGCCCTAGAGCTGCCAGGCCCCAAGTGCTGCCCTGTTTCCAAGGGGCAGAGAGGCCCAAAGCATCTTGCTTCCCGGTCTTTGCGAAGCTAAGAAACAACTGGCTCTGCCCAGTGCTCTTACACCCACCCGGAACATCTCTTACCAAGGCCTGTCAAACGCTGTTTCTTTGCAGGCCTGATCAGGCTGAAGTAGAATTCCTGCTCTGCGTGTGCTCCATTGGCCTAGAGCTTCCCGACCCAAAAGGCTGCCTTGTTCCCAAACGGGCAGAGGGGTCCCAAGCATCTTGCTTCCAGCTTTTCAGGAAGGTAAGAAACAACTGGCTCTGCCCAGTGCTCTTACAGCCTACCGGGAACATCTCTTACAAAGGCCTGTGAAACGCAGTTTCCTGGCAGGCCAGATCTGGCTGAAGTAGAACTTCTGCTCTGGGCGTGCTCCATTTGCCCTAGAGCTGCCAGGCCCAAAGGGCTGCCTTGTTTCCAAAGACGGAGAGTGGACCCAAAGCATCTTGCTCCCAGCTCTTCGGGAAGCTAAGAAACAGCTGGCTCTGCCCAGTGCTCTTACAGCCTAAGAGAACATCTCTTTGAAAGGCCTGTGAAACGCAGTTTCTTGGCAGGCCTGACCTGGCTGAGGTAGAACTTCTGTTCTGGTTGTGCTACATAGGCCTAGAGCTACCAGGACCTAAGGGCCGCCTTGTTTCCAAAGGGGCTGAGAGTCCCCAAAGCATCTTGCTTCCAAATCTTTGGGAAGCTAAGAAACAACTGGCTCTGCACAGTGCTCTCACAGCCTACCGGCAACGTGACAGAGAAAGGCCTGTGAGACGCAGTTTCTTGGAAGGCCTGATCTGGCTGAGGTAGAACTTCTGCTCTGGGTGTACTCCATTGGCCTAGGGCTGCCAGGCCCAAAGGGCTGCCTTTATTTCAAAAGTGTGAGAGAGGCCCCAAAGCATCTTGCTTCCTGCTCTCTGGGAAGCTAAAACAACTGTCTCTGCACAGTGCTCTCAAAGCCAACCGGGAACGTCACATACAAAGGCCTGTGAAACGCAGCTTCTTGACAGGCCTTATCTGGCTGAGGTAGAACTTTTGCTCTGGGTGTGCTACCTTGGCCTAGAGCTGCCAGGCACAAAGGCTGCTTTGTTTCCAAAGGGGGAGAGAGGCCCCAAATCATGTTGCTTCCAGCTGTTTTTGAAGCTAAGAAACAACTCGCTCTGCCAGGTACTCTTACAGCCTTCCGGGAACACCTCTTACGAAGGCCTGTGAAAAGCAGTTTCTTGGCAGGCCTGATCTGGCTGAGGTAGAACTTCTGCTCTGGGTGTGCTCCATTGCCCTAGAGCTGAAAGGCCCAAAGGGCTGCCTTGTTTCCAAAGGGGGAGAGAGGCCCCAAAGCATCTTGCTTCCACCTCTTGGGAAGCTAAGAAACAACTGGCTGTGCCCAGTGCTCTTATAGCCTAAGAGAACATCTCTTATCAAGGCCTGTGAAACGCACTTTCTAGGCAGGCCTGATCTGGAAGAAGTAGAACTTCGGCTCTGGTTGTGCTCCATTGCACTAGAGCTGCCAGACCCAACGTGCTGCCTTGTTTCCAAAGGGGCAGAGAGGCCCCAAAGCATCTTGCTTCCAGCTGTTTGGGAAACAAGGAATCAACTGGCTCTGCACCGTGCTCTCACAGCCTACCGGGAAGGTCACATACAAAGGCCTCTGAAACGCAGTTCCACGGCAGGCCTGATCTGGCTGAAGTAGGACTTCTGCTCTGGCTGTGCTCCATTGGCCTAGAGCTGAAAGGCCCAAAGGGATGCCTTGTTTGCAAAGGGGCAGAGAGGCCCCAAAGCATCTTGCTTCCAGCTCTTTGGGAAGCTAAGAAACAACTGTCTCTGCCCAGTGCTCTGACAGAGTACCGGCAACATCTCTTACCAAAGCCTTTGAAACGCAGTTTCTTGGCAGGCCTTATCTGGCTGAGGTAGAACTTCTGATCTGGGTGTGCTCCATTGGCCTAGAGCTGAAAGGCCCAAAGGTCGGCCTTGTTGGCAAAGTGGCAGGGAGCCCCCAAAGCATCTTGCTTCCAGCTCTTTGGGAAGCTAAGAAATAACTGGCTCTGCCCAGTGCTCTTACAGCCTGAGAGAAAATCTCTTACCAAGGCCTGTGAAACGCACTTTGTTGGTGGCCTGATCTAGCTGAAGTAGAACTTCTGCTCTGGGTGTGCTCCATTGGCCTAGAGCTGCCTGGCCCAAAGGGCCGCCTTGTTTGCAAAGGGGCAGAGAGGCCCCAAAGCATCTTGCTTCCAGCTCTTCGGGAAGCTAAGAAACATCTGGCGTTGCCCAGTGCTCTTACAGCCTACCGGGAACATCTCTTACCAAGGCCTGTGAAACGCAGTTTGTTGGTGGCCTGAACTGGCCGAAGTAGAACTTCTGCTCTGGGTGTGCTCCACTGGCCTAGAGCTACCTGCCCCAAAGGGCTGCCTTGATTCCAAAGTGAGAGAGTGGCACCAAAGCATCTTGCTTCCAGCTCTTCGGGAAGCTAAGAAACATCTGGCGTTGCCCAGTGCTCTTACAGCCTACCGGGAACATCTCTTACCAAGGCCTGTGAAACGCCGTTTCCTGGCAGGCCTGATTTGGCTGAAGGAGAACTTCTGCTCTGGGTGTGCTCCATTGCCCTAGAGCTGCCAGGTCCAAGGTGCTGCCTTGTTTCCAAAGGGGCAGAGAGGCCCCAAAGCATCTTGCTTCCAGCTCTCTGGGAAGCTAAGAACCAACTCGCTCTGCCCTATGCTCTTACAGCCTACCGGGAACATGTCTTTGAAAGGCCTGTGAAACGCAGTTTCTTGGCAGGCCTCATCTGGCTGAAGTAGAACTCCGGCTCTGGGTGTGCTCCATTGCCCTAGAGCTGCCAGGCCCCAAGTGCTGCCCTGTTTCCAAGGGGCAGAGAGGCCCAAAGCATCTTGCTTCCCGGTCTTTGCGAAGCTAAGAAACAACTGGCTCTGCCCAGTGCTCTTACACCTACCGGGAACATCTCTTACCAAGGCCTGTCAAACGCTGTTTCTTTGCAGGCCTGATCAGGCTGAAGTAGAACTCCTGCTCTGCGTGTGCTCCATTGGCCTAGAGCTTCCCGTCCCAAAAGGCTGCCTTGTTCCCAAACGGGCAGAGGGGTCCCAAGCGTCTTGCTTCCAGCTTTTCAGGAAGGTAAGAAACAACTGGCTCTGCCCAGTGCTCTTACAGCCTACCGGGAACATCTCTTACCAAGGCCTGTGAAACGCAGTTTCCTGGCAGGCCTGATCTGGCTGAAGTAGAACTTCTGCTCTGGGTGTGCTCCATTGCCCTAGAGCTGCCAGGCCCAAAGGGCTGCCTTGTTTCCAAAGACGGAGAGTGGACCCAAAGCATCTTGCTCCCAGCTCTTCGGGAAGCTAAGAAACAGCTGGCTCTGCCCAGTGCTATTACAGCCTAAGAGAACATCTCTTTGAAAGGCCTGTGAAACGCAGTTTCTTGGCAGGCCTGACCTGGCTGAAGTAGAACTTCTGTTCTGGTTGTGCTACATAGGCCTAGAGCTACCAGGACCTAAGGGCTGCCTTGTTTCCAAAGGGTGAGAGAGGCCCCAAAGCATCTTGCCTCCAGCACTTTGGGAAGCTAAAAAACAACTGGTTCTGCCCAGTGCTCTCACAGCCTACCGTGAACATCTCTTACCAAGGGCTGTGAAACGCAGTTTCTGGGCAGGACTGATCTGCCTGAAGTAGAACTTCTGCTGTGGGTGTGCTCCATTGGCCTAGAGCTGCCAGGCGCAAACGGCTGCCTTGTGTCCAAAGGGAGAGAGAGGCCCCAAAGCATCTTGCTTCCAGCTCTGTGGGAAGCTAAAGCAACTGGCTCTCCACAGTGCTCTCACAGCCTACCGGGAACATCTCTTACCAAGGCCTGTGAAACGCAGTTTCTTGGCAGGCCTGATCTGGCTGAAGTAGAACTCCTGCTCTGGGCGTGCTACTTTGGCCTAGAGCTGCCAGGCCCAAAGGGCCGCCTTGTTTCCAAAGGGGCTGAGAGTCCCCAAAGTATCTTGCTTCCAAATCTTTGGGAAGCTAAGAAACAACTGGCTCTGCACAGTGCTCTCACAGCCTACCGGCAACGTGACAGAGAAAGGCCTGTGAGACGCAGTTTCTTGGAAGGCCTGATCTGGCTGAGGTAGAACTTCTGCTCTGGGTGTACTCCATTGGCCTAGGGCTGCCAGGCCCAAAGGGCTGCCTTTATTTCCAAAGTGTGAGAGAGGCCCCAAAGCATCTTGCTTCCTGCTCTCTGGGAAGCTAAAACAACTGGCTCTGCACAGTGCTCTCAAAGCCAACCAGGAACGTCACATATAAAGGCCTGTGAAACGCAGCTTCTTGACAGGCCTTATCTGGCTGAGGTAGAACTTGTGCTCTGGGTGTGCTACTTTGGCCTAGAGCTGCCAGGCACAAAGGCTGCTTTGTTTCCAAAGGGGGAGAGAGGCCCCAAATCATGTTGCTTCCAGCTGTTTTTGAAGCTAAGAAACAACTCGCTCTGCCAGGTACTCTTACAGCCTTCCGGGAACACCTCTTACGAAGGCCTGTGAAAAGCAGTTTCTTGGCAGGCCTGATCTGGCTGAGGTAGAACTTCTGCTCTGGGTGTGCTCCATTGCCCTAGAGCTGAAAGGCCCAAAGGGCTGCCTTGTTTCCAAAGGGGGAGAGAGGCCCCAAAGCATCTTGCTTCCACCTCTTGAGAAGCTAAGAAACAACTGGCTGTGCCCAGTGCTCTTATAGCCTAAGAGAACATCTCTTATCAAGGCCTGTGAAACGCACTTTCTAGGCAGGCCTGATCTGGAAGAAGTAGAACTTCGGCTCTGGTTGTGCTCCATTGCCCTAGAGCTGCCAGACCCAACGTGCTGCCTTGTTTCCAAAGGGGCAGAGAGGCCCCAAAGCGTCTTGCTTCCAGCTGTTTGGGAAACAAGGAAACAACTGGCTCTGCACCGTGCTCTCACAGCCTACCGGGAACGTCACATACAAAGGCCTCTGAAACGCAGTTCCTTGGCAGGCCTGATCTGGCTGAAGTAGGACTTCTGCTCTGGCTGTGCTCCATTGGCCTAGAGCTGAAAGGCCCAAAGGGATGCCTTGTTTGCAAAGGGGCAGAGAGGCCCCAAAGCATCTTGCTTCCAGCTCATTGGGAAGCTAAGAAACAACTGTCTCTGCCCAGTGCTCTGACAGAGTACCGGAAACATCTCTTACCAAAGCCTTTGAAACGCAGTTTCTTGGCAGGCCTTATCTGGCTGAGGTAGAACTTCTGATCTGGGTGTGCTCCATTGGCCTAGAGCTGAAAGGCCCAAAGGTTGGCCTTGTTGGCAAAGTGGCAGGGAGCCCCCAAAGCATCTTGCTTCCAGCTCTTTGGGAAGCTAAGAAATAACTGGCTCTGCCCAGTGCTCTTACAGCCTGAGAGAAAATCTCTTACCAAGGCCTGTGAAACGCACTTTGTTGGTGGCCTGATCTAGCTGAAGTAGAACTTCTGCTCTGGGTGTGCTCCATTGGCCTAGAGCTGCCTGGCCCAAAGGGCCGCCTTGTTTGCAAAGGGGCAGAGAGGCCCCAAAGCATCTTGCTTCCAGCTCTTCGGGAAGCTAAGAAACATCTGGCGTTGCCCAGTGCTCTTACAGCCTACCGGGAACATCTCTTACCAAGGCCTGTGAAACGCAGTTTGTTGGTGGCCTGAACTGGCCGAAGTAGAACTTCTGCTCTGGGTGTGCTCCACTGGCCTAGAGCTACCTGCCCCAAAGGGCTGCCTTGATTCCAAAGTGAGAGAGTGGCACCAAAGCATCTTGCTTCCAGCTCTTCGGGAAGCTAAGAAACATCTGGCGTTGCCCAGTGCTCTTACAGCCTACCGGGAACATCTCTTACCAAGGCCTGTGAAACGCCGTTTCCTGGCAGGCCTGATTTGGCTGAAGGAGAACTTCTGCTCTGGGTGTGCTCCATTGCCCTAGAGCTGCCAGGTCCAAGGTGCTGCCTTGTTTCCAAAGGGGCAGAGAGGCCCCAAAGCATCTTGCTTCCAGCTCTCTGGGAAGCTAAGAACCAACTCGCTCTGCCCTATGCTCTTACAGCCTACCGGGAACATGTCTTCGAAAGGCCTGTGAAACGCAGTTTCTTGGCAGGCCCTATCTGGCTGAAGTAGAACTCCGGCTCTGGGTGTGCTCCATTGCCCTAGAGCTGCCAGGCCCCAAGTGCTGCCCTGTTTCCAAGGGGCAGAGAGGCCCAAAGCATCTTGCTTCCCGGTCTTTGCGAAGCTAAGAAACAACTGGCTCTGCCCAGTGCTCTTACAGCCTGAGAGAAAATCTCTTACCAAGGCCTGTGAAACGCACTTTGTTGGTGGCCTGATCTAGCTGAAGTAGAACTTCTGCTCTGGGTGTGCTCCATTGGCCTAGAGCTGCCTGGCCCAAAGGGCCGCCTTGTTTGCAAAGGGGCAGAGAGGCCCCAAAGCATCTTGCTTCCAGCTCTTCGGGAAGCTAAGAAACATCTGGCGTTGCCCAGTGCTCTTACAGCCTACCGGGAACATCTCTTACCAAGGCCTGTGAAACGCAGTTTGTTGGTGGCCTGAACTGGCCGAAGTAGAACTTCTGCTCTGGGTGTGCTCCACTGGCCTAGAGCTACCTGCCCCAAAGGGCTGCCTTGATTCCAAAGTGAGAGAGTGGCACCAAAGCATCTTGCTTCCAGCTCTTCGGGAAGCTAAGAAACATCTGGCGTTGCCCAGTGCTCTTACAGCCTACCGGGAACATCTCTTACAAAGGCCTGTGAAACGCAGTTTCCTGGCAGGCCTGATCTGGCTGAAGTAGAACTTCTGCTCTGGGTGTGCTCCATTGCCCTAGAGCTGCCAGGCCCAAAGGGCTGCCTTGTTTCCAAAGACGGAGAGTGGACCCAAAGCATCTTGCTCCCAGCTCTTCGGGAAGCTAAGAAACAGCTGGCTCTGCCCAGTGCTCTTACAGCCTAAGAGAACATCTCTTTGAAAGGCCTGTGAAACGCAGTTTCTTGGCAGGCCTGACCTGGCTGAAGTAGAACTTCTGTTCTGGTTGTGCTACATAGGCCTAGAGCTACCAGGACCTAAGGGCTGCCTTGTTTCCAAAGGGTGAGAGAGGCCCCAAAGCATCTTTCCTCCAGCACTTTGGGAAGCTAAAAAACAACTGGTTCTGCCCAGTGCTCTCACAGCCTACCGTGAACATCTCTTACCAAGGGCTGTGAAACGCAGTTTCTGGGCAGGACTGATCTGCCTGAAGTAGAACTTCTGCTGTGGGTGTGCTCCATTGGCCTAGAGCTGCCAGGCGCAAACGGCTGCCTTGTGTCCAAAGGGAGAGAGAGGCCCCAAAGCATCTTGCTTCCAGCTCTGTGGGAAGCTAAAGCAACTGGCTCTCCACAGTGCTCTCACAGCCTACCGGGAACATCTCTTACCAAGGCCTGTGAAACGCAGTTTCTTGGCAGGCCTGATCTGGCTGAAGTAGAACTCCTGCTCTGGGCGTGCTACTTTGGCCTAGAGCTGCCAGGCCCAAAGGGCCGCCTTGTTTCCAAAGGGGCTGAGAGTCCCCAAAGTATCTTGCTTCCAAATCTTTGGGAAGCTAAGAAACAACTGGCTCTGCACAGTGCTCTCACAGCCTACCGGCAACGTGACAGAGAAAGGCCTGTGAGACGCAGTTTCTTGGAAGGCCTGATCTGGCTGAGGTAGAACTTCTGCTCTGGGTGTACTCCATTGGCCTAGGGCTGCCAGGCCCAAAGGGCTGCCTTTGTTTCCAAAGTGTGAGAGAGGCCCCAAAGCATCTTGCTTCCTGCTCTCTGGGAAGCTAAAACAACTGGCTCTGCACAGTGCTCTCAAAGCCAACCGGGAACGTCACATACAAAGGCCTGTGAAACGCAGCTTCTTGACAGGCCTTATCTGGCTGAGGTAGAACTTGTGCTCTGGGTGTGCTACTTTGGCCTAGAGCTGCCAGGCACAAAGGCTGCTTTGTTTCCAAAGGGGGAGAGAGGCCCCAAATCATGTTGCTTCCAGCTGTTTTTGAAGCTAAGAAACAACTCGCTCTGCCAGGTACTCTTACAGCCTTCCGGGAACACCTCTTACGAAGGCCTGTGAAAAGCAGTTTCTTGGCAGGCCTGATCTGGCTGAGGTAGAACTTCTGCTCTGGGTGTGCTCCATTGCCCTAGAGCTGAAAGGCCCAAAGGGCTGCCTTGTTTGCAAAGGGGGAGAGAGGCCCCAAAGCATCTTGCTTCCAGCTCATTGGGAAGCTAAGAAACAACTGGCTGTGCCCAGTGCTCTTATAGCCTAAGAGAACATCTCTTATCAAGGCCTGTGAAACGCACTTTCTAGGCAGGCCTGATCTGGAAGAAGTAGAACTTCTGCTCTGGTTGTGCTCCATTGCCCTAGAGCTGCCAGACCCAACGTGCTGCCTTGTTTCCAAAGGGGCAGAGAGGCCCCAAAGCGTCTTGCTTCCAGCTGTTTGGGAAACAAGGAAACAACTGGCTCTCCACCGTGCTCTCACAGCCTACAGGGAACGTCACATACAAAGGCCTCTGAAACGCAGTTCCTTGCCAGGACTGATCTGGCTGAAGTAAGACTTCTGCTCTGGCTGTGCTCCATTGGCCTAGAGCTGAAAGGCCCAAAGGGATGCCTTGTTTGCAAAGGGGCAGAGAGGCCCCAAAGCATCTTGCTTCCAGCTCTTTGGGAAGCTAAGAAACAACTGTCTCTGCCCAGTGCTCTGACAGAGTACCGGCAACATCTCTTACCAAAGCCTTTGAAACGCAGTTTCTTGGCAGGCCTTATCTGGCTGAGGTAGAACTTCTGCTCTGGGTGTGCTCCATTGGCCTAGAGCTGAAAGGCCCAAAGGTCGGCCTTGTTGGCAAAGGGGCAGGGAGCCCCCAAAGCATCTTGCTTCCAGCTCTTTGGGAAGCTAAGAAACAACTGGCTCTGCCCAGTGCTCTTACAGCCTGAGAGAAAATCTCTTACCAAGGCCTGTGAAACGCACTTTGTTGGTGGCCTGATCTAGCTGAAGTAGAACTTCTGCTCTGGGTGTGCTCCATTGGCCTAGAGCTGCCTGGCCCAAAGGGCCGCCTTGTTTGCAAAGGGGCAGAGAGGCCCAAAGCATCTTGCTTCCAGCTCTTCGGGAAGCTAAGAAACATCTGGCGTTGCCCAGTGCTCTTACAGTCTACCGGGAACATCTCTTACCAAGGCCTGTGAAACGCAGTTTGTTGGTGGCCTGAACTGGCCGAAGTAGAACTTCTGCTCTGGGTGTGCTCCACTTGCCTAGAGCTACCTGCCCCAAAGGGCTGCCTTGATTCCAAAGTGAGAGAGTGGCACCAAAGCATCTTGCTTCCAGCTCTTCGGGAAGCTAAGAAACATCTGGCGTTGCCCAGTGCTCTTACAGCCTACCGGGAACATCTCTTACCAAGGCCTGTGAAACGCCGTATCCTGGCAGGCCTGATCTGGCTGAAGTAGAACTTCTGCTCTGGGTGTGCTCCATTGCCCTAGAGCTGCCAGGCCCAAGGTGCTTCCTTGTTTCCAAAGGGGCAGAGAGGCCCCAAAGCATCTTGCTTCCAGCTCTCTGGGAAGCTAAGAACCAACTCGCTCTGCCCCGTGCTCTTACAGCCTACCGGGAACATGTCTTTGAAAGGCCTGTGAAACGCAGTTTCTTGGCAGGCCTCATCTGGCTGAAGTAGAACTCCGGCTCTGGGTGTGCTCCATTGCCCTAGAGCTGCCAGGCCCCAAGTGCTGCCCTGTTTCCAAGGGGCAGAGAGGCCCAAAGCATCTTGCTTCCCGGTCTTTGCGAAGCTAAGAAACAACTGGCTCTGCCCAGTGCTCTTACACCCACCGGGAACATCTCTTACCAAGGCCTGTCAAACGCTGTTTCTTTGCAGGCCTGATCTGCCTGAAGTAGAACTTCTGCTGTGGGTGTGCTCCATTGGCCTAGAGCTGCCAGGCGCAAACGGCTGCCTTGTGTCCAAAGGGAGAGAGAGGCCCCAAAGCATCTTGCTTCCAGCTCTGTGGGAAGCTAAAGCAACTGGCTCTCCACAGTGCTCTCACAGCCTACCGGGAACATCTCTTACCAAGGCCTGTGAAACGCAGTTTCTTGGCAGGCCTGATCTGGCTGAAGTAGAACTCCTGCTCTGGGCGTGCTACTTTGGCCTAGAGCTGCCAGGCCCAAAGGGCCGCCTTGTTTCCAAAGGGGCTGAGAGTCCCCAAAGTATCTTGCTTCCAAATCTTTGGGAAGCTAAGAAACAACTGGCTCTGCACAGTGCTCTCACAGCCTACCGGCAACGTGACAGAGAAAGGCCTGTGAGACGCAGTTTCTTGGAAGGCCTGATCTGGCTGAGGTAGAACTTCTGCTCTGGGTGTACTCCATTGGCCTAGGGCTGCCAGGCCCAAAGGGCTGCCTTTGTTTCCAAAGTGTGAGAGAGGCCCCAAAGCATCTTGCTTCCTGCTCTCTGGGAAGCTAAAACAACTGGCTCTGCACAGTGCTCTCAAAGCCAACCGGGAACGTCACATACAAAGGCCTGTGAAACGCAGCTTCTTGACAGGCCTTATCTGGCTGAGGTAGAACTTGTGCTCTGGGTGTGCTACTTTGGCCTAGAGCTGCCAGGCACAAAGGCTGCTTTGTTTCCAAAGGGGGAGAGAGGCCCCAAATCATGTTGCTTCCAGCTGTTTTTGAAGCTAAGAAACAACTCGCTCTGCCAGGTACTCTTACAGCCTTCCGGGAACACCTCTTACGAAGGCCTGTGAAAAGCAGTTTCTTGGCAGGCCTGATCTGGCTGAGGTAGAACTTCTGCTCTGGGTGTGCTCCATTGCCCTAGAGCTGAAAGGCCCAAAGGGATGCCTTGTTTGCAAAGGGGCAGAGAGGCCCCAAAGCATCTTGCTTCCAGCTCATTGGGAAGCTAAGAAACAACTGTCTCTGCCCAGTGCTCAGACAGAGTACCGGCAACATCTCTTACCAAAGCCATTGAAACGCAGTTTCTTGGCAGGCCTTATCTGGCTGAGGTAGAACTTCTGCTCTGGGTGTGCTGCATTGGCCTAGAGCTGAAAGGCCCAAAGGTCGGCCTTGTTGGCAAAGGGGCAGGGAGCCCCCAAAGCATCTTGCTTCCAGCTCTTTGGGAAGCTAAGAAACAACTGGCTCTGCCCAGTGCTCTTACAGCCTGAGAGAAAATCTCTTACCAAGGCCAGTGAAACGCACTTTGTTGGTGGCCTGATCTAGCTGAAGTAGAACTTCTGCTCTGGGTGTGCTCCATTGGCCTAGAGCTGCCTGGCCCAAAGGGCCGCCTTGCTTGCAAAGGGGCAGAGAGGCCCCAAAGCATCTTGCTTCCAGCTCTTCGGGAAGCTAAGAAACATCTGGCGTTGCCCAGTGCTCTTACAGCCTACCGGGAACATCTCTTACCAAGGCCTGTGAAACGCAGTTTGTTGGTGGCCTGAACTGGCCGAAGTAGAACTTCTGCTCTGGGTGTGCTCCACTGGCCTAGAGCTACCTGCCCCAGAGGGCTGCCTTGATTCCAAAGTGAGAGAGTGGCACCAAAGCATCTTGCTTCCAGCTCTTCGGGAAGCTAAGAAACATCTGGCGTTGCCCAGTGCTCTTACAGCCTACCGGGAACATCTCTTACCAAGGCCTGTGAAACGCCGTTTCCTGGCAGGCCTGATTTGGCTGAAGTAGAACTTCTGCTCTGGGTGTGCTCCATTGCCCTAGAGCTGCCAGGCCCAAGGTGCTGCCTTGTTTCCAAAGGGGCAGAGAGGCCCCAGAGCATCTTGCTTCCAGCTCTCTGGGAAGCTAAGAACCAACTCGCTCTACCCCGTGCTCTTACAGCCTACCGGGAACATGTCTTTGAAAGGCCTGTGAAACGCAGTTTCTTGGCAGGCCTCATCTGGCTGAAGTAGAACTCCGGCTCTGGGTGTGCTCCATTGCCCTAGAGCTGCCAGGCCCCAAGTGCTGCCCTGTTTCCAAGGGGCAGAGAGGCCCAAAGCATCTTGCTTCCCGGTCTTTGCAAAGCTAAGAAAAAACTGGCTCTGCACAGTGCTCTTACACCTACCGGGAACATCTCTTACCAAGGCCTGTCAAACGCTGTTTCTTTGCAGGCCTGATCAGGCTGAAGTAGAACTCCTGCTCTGCGTGTGCTCCATTGGCCTAGAGCTTCCCGACCCAAAAGGCTGCCTTGTTCCCAAACGGGCAGAGGGGTCCCAAGCGTCTTGCTTCCAGCTTTTCAGGAAGGTAAGAAACAACTGGCTCTGCCCAGTGCTCTTACAGCCTACCGGGAACATCTCTTACCAAGGCCTGTGAAACGCAGTTTCCTGGCAGGCCTGATCTGGCTGAAGTAGAACTTCTGCTCTGGGTGTGCTCCATTGCCCTAGAGCTGCCAGGCCCAAAGGGCTGCCTTGTTTCCAAAGACGGAGAGTGGACCCAAAGCATCTTGCTCCCAGCTCTTCGGGAAGCTAAGAAACAGCTGGCTCTGCCCAGTGCTCTTACAGCCTAAGAGAACATCTCTTTGAAAGGCCTGTGAAACGCAGTTTCTTGGCAGGCCTGACCTGGCTGAAGTAGAACTTCTGTTCTGGTTGTGCTACATAGGCCTAGAGCTACCAGGACCTAAGGGCTGCCTTGTTTCCAAAGGGTGAGAGAGGCCCCAAAGCATCTTGCCTCCAGCACTTTGGGAAGCTAAAAAACAACTGGTTCTGCCCAGTGCTCTCACAGCCTACCGTGAACATCTCTTACCAAGGGCTGTGAAACGCAGTTTCTGGGCAGGACTGATCTGCCTGAAGTAGAACTTCTGCTGTGGGTGTGCTCCATTGGCCTAGAGCTGCCAGGCGCAAACGGCTGCCTTGTGTCCAAAGGGAGAGAGAGGCCCCAAAGCATCTTGCTTCCAGCTCTGTGGGAAGCTAAAGCAACTGGCTCTCCACAGTGCTCTCACAGCCTACCGGGAACATCTCTTACCAAGGCCTGTGAAACGCAGTTTCTTGGCAGGCCTGATCTGGCTGAAGTAGAACTCCTGCTCTGGGCGTGCTACTTTGGCCTAGAGCTGCCAGGCCCAAAGGGCCGCCTTGTTTCCAAAGGGGCTGAGAGTCCCCAAAGTATCTTGCTTCCAAATCTTTGGGAAGCTAAGAAACAACTGGCTCTGCACAGTGCTCTCACAGCCTACCGGCAACGTGACAGAGAAAGGCCTGTGAGACGCAGTTTCTTGGAAGGCCTGATCTGGCTGAGGTAGAACTTCTGCTCTGGGTGTACTCCATTGGCCTAGGGCTGCCAGGCCCAAAGGGCTGCCTTTATTTCCAAAGTGTGAGAGAGGCCCCAAAGCATCTTGCTTCCTGCTCTCTGGGAAGCTAAAACAACTGGCTCTGCACAGTGCTCTCAAAGCCAACCGGGAACGTCACATACAAAGGCCTGTGAAACGCAGCTTCTTGACAGGCCTTATCTGGCTGAGGTAGAACTTGTGCTCTGGGTGTGCTACTTTGGCCTAGAGCTGCCAGGCACAAAGGCTGCTTTGTTTCCAAAGGGGGAGAGAGGCCCCAAATCATGTTGCTTCCAGCTGTTTTTGAAGCTAAGAAACAACTCGCTCTGCCAGGTACTCTTACAGCCTTCCGGGAACACCTCTTACGAAGGCCTGTGAAAAGCAGTTTCTTGGCAGGCCTGATCTGGCTGAGGTAGAACTTCTGCTCTGGGTGTGCTCCATTGCCCTAGAGCTGAAAGGCCCAAAGGGATGCCTTGTTTGCAAAGGGGCAGAGAGGCCCCAAAGCATCTTGCTTCCAGCTCATTGGGAATGTAAGAAACAACTGTCTCTGCCCAGTGCTCAGACAGAGTACCGGCAACATCTCTTACCAAAGCCATTGAAACGCAGTTTCTTGGCAGGCCTTATCTGGCTGAGGTAGAACTTCTGCTCTGGGTGTGCTCCATTGGCCTAGAGCTGAAAGGCCCAAAGGTCGGCCTTGTTGGCAAAGGGGCAGGGAGCCCCCAAAGCATCTTGCTTCCAGCACTTTGGGAAGCTAAGAAACAACTGGCTCTGCCCAGTGCTCTTACAGCCTGAGAGAAAATCTCTTACCAAGGCCTGTGAAACGCACTTTGTTGGTGGCCTGATCTAGCTGAAGTAGAACTTCTGCTCTGGGTGTGCTCCATTGGCCTAGAGCTGCCTGGCCCAAAGGGCCGCCTTGTTTGCAAAGGGGATGAGAGGCCCCAAAGCATCTTGCTTCCAGCTCTTCGGGAAGCTAAGAAACATCTGGCGTTGCCCAGTGCTCTTACAGCCTACCGGGAACATCTCTTACCAAGGCCTGTGAAACGCAGTTTGTTGGTGGCCTGAACTGGCCGAAGTAGAACTTCTGCTCTGGGTGTGCTCCACTGGCCTAGAGCTACCTGCCCCAAAGGGCTGCCTTGATTCCAAAGTGAGAGAGTGGCACCAAAGCATCTTGCTTCCAGCTCTTCGGGAAGCTAAGAAACATCTGGCGTTGCCCAGTGCTCTTACAGCCTACCGGGAACATCTCTTACCAAGGCCTGTGAAACGCCGTTTCCTGGCAGGCCTGATTTGGCTGAAGTAGAACTTCTGCTCTGGGTGTGCTCCATTGCCCTAGAGCTGCCAGGCCCAAGGTGCTGCCTTGTTTCCAAAGGGGCAGAGAGGCCCCATAGCATCTTGCTTCCAGCTCTCTGGGAAGCTAAGAACCAACTCGCTCTGCCCCGTGCTCTTACAGCCTACCGGGAACATGTCTTTGAAAGGCCTGTGAAACGCAGTTTCTTGGCAGGCCTCATCTGGCTGAAGTAGAACTCCGGCTCTGGGTGTGCTCCATTGCCCTAGAGCTGCCAGGCCCCAAGTGCTGCCCTGTTTCCAAGGGGCAGAGAGGCCCAAAGCATCTTGCTTCCCGGTCTTTGTGAAGCTAAGAAACAACTGGCTCTGCCCAGTGCTCTTACACCTACCGGGAACATCTCTTACCAAGGCCTGTCAAACGCTGTTTCTTTGCAGGCCTGATCAGGCTGAAGTAGAACTCCTGCTCTGTGTGTGCTCCATTGGCCTAGAGCTTCCCGACCCAAAAGGCTGCCTTGTTCCCAAACGGGCAGAGGGGTCCCAAGAGTCTTGCTTCCAGCTTTTCTGGAAGGTAAGAAACAACTGGCTCTGCCCAGTGCTCTTACAGCCTACCGGGAACATCTCTTACCAAGGCCTGTGAAACGCAGTTTCCTGGCAGGCCAGATCTGGCTGAAGTAGAACTTCTGCTCTGGGTGTGCTCCATTGCCCTAGAGCTGCCAGGCCCAAAGGGCTGCCTTGTTTCCAAAGACGGAGAGTGGACCCAAAGCATCTTGCTCCCAGCTCTTCGGGAAGCTAAGAAACAGCTGGCTCTGCCCAGTGCTCTTACAGCCTAAGAGAACATCTCTTTGAAAGGCCTGTGAAACGCAGTTTCTTGGCAGGCCTGACCTGGCTGAAGTAGAACTTCTGTTCTGGTTGTGCTACATAGGCCTAGAGCTACCAGGACCTAAGGGCTGCCTTGTTTCCAAAGGGTGAGAGAGGCCCCAAAGCATCTTGCCTCCAGCACTTTGGGAAGCTAAAAAACAACTGGTTCTGCCCAGTGCTCTCACAGCCTACCGTGAACATCTCTTACCAAGGGCTGTGAAACGCAGTTTCTGGGCAGGACTGATCTGCCTGAAGTAGAACTTCTGCTGTGGGTGTGCTCCATTGGCCTAGAGCTGCCAGGCGCAAACGGCTGCCTTGTGTCCAAAGGGAGAGAGAGGCCCCAAAGCATCTTGCTTCCAGCTCTGTGGGAAGCTAAAGCAACTGGCTCTCCACAGTGCTCTCACAGCCTACCGGGAACATCTCTTACCAAGGCCTGTGAAACGCAGTTTCTTGGCAGGCCTGATCTGGCTGAAGTAGAACTCCTGCTCTGGGCGTGCTACTTTGGCCTAGAGCTGCCAGGCCCAAAGGGCCGCCTTGTTTCCAAAGGGGCTGAGAGTCCCCAAAGTATCTTGCTTCCAAATCTTTGGGAAGCTAAGAAACAACTGGCTCTGCACAGTGCTCTCACAGCCTACCGGCAACGTGACAGAGAAAGGCCTGTGAGACGCAGTTTCTTGGAAGGCCTGATCTGGCTGAGGTAGAACTTCTGCTCTGGGTGTACTCCATTGGCCTAGGGCTGCCAGGCCCAAAGGGCTGCCTTTATTTCCAAAGTGTGAGAGAGGCCCCAAAGCATCTTGCTTCCTGCTCTCTGGGAAGCTAAAACAACTGGCTCTGCACAGTGCTCTCAAAGCCAACCGGGAACGTCACATACAAAGGCCTGTGAAACGCAGCTTCTTGACAGGCCTTATCTGGCTGAGGTAGAACTTGTGCTCTGGGTGTGCTACTTTGGCCTAGAGCTGCCAGGCACAAAGGCTGCTTTGTTTCCAAAGGGGGAGAGAGGCCCCAAATCATGTTGCTTCCAGCTGTTTTTGAAGCTAAGAAACAACTCGCTCTGCCAGATACTCTTACAGCCTTCCGGGAACACCTCTTACGAAGGACTGTGAAAAGCAGTTTCTTGGCAGGCCTGATCTGGCTGAGGTAGAACTTCTGCTCTGGGTGTGCTCCATTGCCCTAGAGCTGAAAGGCCCAAAGGGATGCCTTGTTTGCAAAGGGGCAGAGAGGCCCCAAAGCATCTTGCTTCCAGCTCATTGGGAAGCTAAGAAACAACTGTCTCTGCCCAGTGCTCTGACAGAGTACCGGCAACATCTCTTACCAAAGCCTTTGAAACGCAGTTTCTTGGCAGGCCTGATCTGGCTGAGGTAGAATTTCTGCTCTGGGTGTGCTCCATTGGCCTAGAGCTGAAAGGCCCAAAGGTCGGCCTTGTTGGCAAAGGGGCAGGGAGCCCCCAAAGCATCTTGCTTCCAGCTCTTTGGGAAGCTAAGAAACAACTGGCTCTGCCCAGTGCTCTTACAGCCTGAGAGAAAATCTCTTACAAGGCCTGTGAAACTCACTTTGTTGGTGGCCTGATCTAGCTGAAGTAGAACTTCTGCTCTGGGTGTGCTCCATTGGCCTAGAGCTGCCTGGCCCAAAGGACCGCCTTGTTGCAAAGGGGCAGAGAGGCCCCAAAGCATCTTGCTTCCAGCTCTTCGGGAAGCTAAGAAACATCTGGCGTTGCCCAGTGCTCTTACAGCCTACCGGGAACATCTCTTACCAAGGCCTGTGAAACGCAGTTTGTTGGTGGCCTGAACTGGCCGAAGTAGAACTTCTGCTCTGGGTGTGCTCCACTGGCCTAGAGCTACCTGCCCCAAAGGGCTGCCTTGATTCCAAAGTGAGAGAGTGGCACCAAAGCATCTTGCTTCCAGCTCTTCGGGAAGCTAAGAAACATCTGGCGTTGCCCAGTGCTCTTACAGCCTACCGGGAACATCTCTTACCAAGGCCTGTGAAACGCCGTTTCCTGGCAGGCCTGATTTGGCTGAAGTAGAACTTCTGCTCTGGGTGTGCTCCATTGCCCTAGAGCTGCCAGGCCCAAGGTGCTGCCTTGTTTCCAAAGGGGCAGAGAGGCCCCAAAGCATCTTGCTTCAAGCTCTCTGGGAAGCTAAGAACCAACTCGCTCTGCCCCGTGCTCTTACAGCCTACCGGGAACATGTCTTTGAAAGGCATGTGAAACGCAGTTTCTTGGCAGGCCTCATCTGGCTGAAGTAGAACTCCGGCTCTGGGTGTGCTCCATTGCCCTAGGGCTGCCAGGCCCAAAGTGCTGCCCTGTTTCCAAGGGGCAGAGAGGCCCAAAGCATCTTGCTTCCCGGTCTTTGCGAAGCTAAGAAACAACTGGCTCTGCCCAGTGCTCTTACACCTACCGGGAACATCTCTTACCAAGGCCTGTCAAACGCTGTTTCTTTGCAGGCCTGATCAGGCTGAAGTAGAACTCCTGCTCTGCGTGTGCTCCATTGGCCTAGAGCTTCCCGACCCAAAAGGCTGCCTTGTTCCCAAACGGGCAGAGGGGTCCCAAGCGTCTTGCTTCCAGCTTTTCAGGAAGGTAAGAAACAACTGGCTCTGCCCAGTGCTCTTACAGCCTACCGGGAACATCTCTTACCAAGGCCTGTGAAACGCAGTTTCCTGGCAGGCCTGATCTGGCTGAAGTAGAACTTCTGCTCTGGGTGTGCTCCATTGCCCTAGAGCTGCCAGGCCCAAAGGGCTGCCTTGTTTCCAAAGACGGAGAGTGGACCCAAAGCATCTTGCTCCCAGCTCTTCGGGAAGCTAAGAAACAGCTGGCTCTGCCCAGTGCTCTTACAGCCTAAGAGAACATCTCTTTGAAAGGCCTGTGAAACGCAGTTTCTTGGCAGGCCTGACCTGGCTGAAGTAGAACTTCTGTTCTGGTTGTGCTACATAGGCCTAGAGCTACCAGGACCTAAGGGCTGCCTTGTTTCCAAAGGGTGAGAGAGGCCCCAAAGCATCTTGCCTCCAGCACTTTGGGAAGCTAAAAAACAACTGGTTCTGCCCAGTGCTCTCACAGCCTACCGTGAACATCTCTTACCAAGGGCTGTGAAACGCAGTTTCTGGGCAGGACTGATCTGCCTGAAGTAGAACTTCTGCTGTGGGTGTGCTCCATTGGCCTAGAGCTGCCAGGCCCAAACGGCTGCCTTGTGTCCAAAGGGAGAGAGAGGCCCCAAAGCATCTTGCTTCCAGCTCTGTGGGAAGCTAAAGCAACTGGCTCTCCACAGTGCTCTCACAGCCTACCGGGAACATCTCTTACCAAGGCCTGTGAAACGCAGTTTCTTGGCAGGCCTGATCTGGCTGAAGTAGAACTCCTGCTCTGGGCATGCTACTTTGGCCTAGAGCTGCCAGGCCCAAAGGGCCGCCTTGTTTCCAAAGGGGCTGAGAGTCCCCAAAGTATCTTGCTTCCAAATCTTTGGGAAGCTAAGAAACAACTGGCTCTGCACAGTGCTCTCACAGCCTACCGGCAACGTGACAGAGAAAGGCCTGTGAGACGCAGTTTCTTGGAAGGCCTGATCTGGCTGAGGTAGAACTTCTGCTCTGGGTGTACTCCATTGGCCTAGGGCTGCCAGGCCCAAAGGGCTGCCTTTATTTCCAAAGTGTGAGAGAGGCCCCAAAGCATCTTGCTTCCAGCTCTTTGGGAAGCTAAGAAACAACTGGCTCTGCCCAGTGCTCTTACAGCCTGAGAGAAAATCTCTTACCAAGGCCTGTGAAACGCACTTTGTTGGTGGCCTGATCTAGCTGAAGTAGAACTTCTGCTCTGGGTGTGCTCCATTGGCCTAGAGCTGCCTGGCCCAAAGGGCCGCCTTGTTTGCAAAGGGGCAGAGAGGCCCCAAAGCATCTTGCTTCCAGCTCTTCGGGAAGCTAAGAAACATCTGGCGTTGCCCAGTGCTCTTACAGCCTACCGGGAACATCTCTTACCAAGGCCTGTGAAACGCAGTTTGTTGGTGGCCTGAACTGGCCGAAGTAGAACTTCTGCTCTGGGTGTGCTCCACTGGCCTGGAGCTACCTGCCCCAAAGGGCTGCCTTGATTCCAAAGTGAGAGAGTGGCACCAAAGCATCTTGCTTCCAGCTCTTCGGGAAGCTAAGAAACATCTGGCGTTGCCCAGTGCTCTTACAGCCTACCGGGAACATCTCTTACCAAGGCCTGTGAAACGCCGTTTCCTGGCAGGCCTGATTTGGCTGAAGTAGAACTTCTGCTCTGGGTGTGCTCCATTGCCCTAGAGCTGCCAGGCCCAAGGTGCTGCCTTGTTTCCAAAGGGGCAGAGAGGCCCCAAAGCATCTTGCTTCAAGCTCTCTGGGAAGCTAAGAACCAACTCGCTCTGCCCCGTGCTCTTACAGCCTACCGGGAACATGTCTTTGAAAGGCATGTGAAACGCAGTTTCTTGGCAGGCCTCATCTGGCTGAAGTAGAACTCCGGCTCTGGGTGTGCTCCATTGCCCTAGGGCTGCCAGGCCCAAAGTGCTGCCCTGTTTCCAAGGGGCAGAGAGGCCCAAAGCATCTTGCTTCCCGGTCTTTGCGAAGCTAAGAAACAACTGGCTCTGCCCAGTGCTCTTACACCTACCGGGAACATCTCTTACCAAGGCCTGTCAAACGCTGTTTCTTTGCAGGCCTGATCAGGCTGAAGTAGAACTCCTGCTCTGCGTGTGCTCCATTGGCCTAGAGCTTCCCGACCCAAAAGGCTGCCTTGTTCCCAAACGGGCAGAGGGGTCCCAAGCGTCTTGCTTCCAGCTTTTCAGGAAGGTAAGAAACAACTGGCTCTGCCCAGTGCTCTTACAGCCTACCGGGAACATCTCTTACCAAGGCCTGTGAAACGCAGTTTCCTGGCAGGCCTGATCTGGCTGAAGTAGAACTTCTGCTCTGGGTGTGCTCCATTGCCCTAGAGCTGCCAGGCCCAAAGGGCTGCCTTGTTTCCAAAGACGGAGAGTGGACCCAAAGCATCTTGCTCCCAGCTCTTCGGGAAGCTAAGAAACAGCTGGCTCTGCCCAGTGCTCTTACAGCCTAAGAGAACATCTCTTTGAAAGGCCTGTGAAACGCAGTTTCTTGGCAGGCCTGACCTGGCTGAAGTAGAACTTCTGTTCTGGTTGTGCTACATAGGCCTAGAGCTACCAGGACCTAAGGGCTGCCTTGTTTCCAAAGGGTGAGAGAGGCCCCAAAGCATCTTGCCTCCAGCACTTTGGGAAGCTAAAAAACAACTGGTTCTGCCCAGTGCTCTCACAGCCTACCGTGAACATCTCTTACCAAGGGCTGTGAAACGCAGTTTCTGGGCAGGACTGATCTGGCTGAAGTAGAACTTCTGCTGTGGGTGTGCTCCATTGGCCTAGAGCTGCCAGGCCCAAACGGCTGCCTTGTGTCCAAAGGGAGAGAGAGGCCCCAAAGCATCTTGCTTCCAGCTCTGTGGGAAGCTAAAGCAACTGGCTCTCCACAGTGCTCTCACAGCCTACCGGGAACATCTCTTACCAAGGCCTGTGAAACGCAGTTTCTTGGCAGGCCTGATCTGGCTGAAGTAGAACTCCTGCTCTGGGCATGCTACTTTGGCCTAGAGCTGCCAGGCCCAAAGGGCCGCCTTGTTTCCAAAGGGGCTGAGAGTCCCCAAAGTATCTTGCTTCCAAATCTTTGGGAAGCTAAGAAACAACTGGCTCTGCACAGTGCTCTCACAGCCTACCGGCAACGTGACAGAGAAAGGCCTGTGAGACGCAGTTTCTTGGAAGGCCTGATCTGGCTGAGGTAGAACTTCTGCTCTGGGTGTACTCCATTGGCCTAGGGCTGCCAGGCCCAAAGGGCTGCCTTTATTTCCAAAGTGTGAGAGAGGCCCCAAAGCATCTTGCTTCCAGCTCTTTGGGAAGCTAAGAAACAACTGGCTCTGCCCAGTGCTCTTACAGCCTGAGAGAAAATCTCTTACCAAGGCCTGTGAAACGCACTTTGTTGGTGGCCTGATCTAGCTGAAGTAGAACTTCTGCTCTGGGTGTGCTCCATTGGCCTAGAGCTGCCTGGCCCAATGGGCCGCCTTGTTTGCAAAGGGGCAGAGAGGCCCCAAAGCATCTTGCTTCCAGCTCTTCGGGAAGCTAAGAAACATCTGGCGTTGCCCAGTGCTCTTACAGCCTACCGGGAACATCTCTTACCAAGGCCTGTGAAACGCAGTTTGTTGGTGGCCTGAACTGGCCGAAGTAGAACTTCTGCTCTGGGTGTGCTCCACTGGCCTGGAGCTACCTGCCCCAAAGGGCTGCCTTGATTCCAAAGTGAGAGAGTGGCACCAAAGCATCTTGCTTCCAGCTCTTCGGGAAGCTAAGAAACATCTGGCGTTGCCCAGTGCTCTTACAGCCTACCGGGAACATCTCTTACCAAGGCCTGTGAAACGCCGTTTCCTGGCAGGCCTGATTTGGCTGAAGTAGAACTTCTGCTCTGGGTGTGCTCCATTGCCCTAGAGCTGCCAGGCCCAAGGTGCTGCCTTGTTTCCAAAGGGGCAGAGAGGCCCCAAAGCATCTTGCTTCCAGCTCTCTGGGAAGCTAAGAACCAACTCGCTCTGCCCCGTGCTCTTACAGCCTACCGGGAACATGTCTTTGAAAGGCCTGTGAAACGCAGTTTCTTGGCAGGCCTCATCTGGCTGAAGTAGAACTCCGGCTCTGGGTGTGCTCCATTGCCCTAGGGCTGCCAGGCCCAAAGTGCTGCCCTGTTTCCAAGGGGCAGAGAGGCCCAAAGCATCTTTCTTCCCGGTCTTTGCGAAGCTAAGAAACAACTGGCTCTGCCCAGTGCTCTTACACCTACCGGGAACATCTCTTACCAAGGCCTGTCAAACGCTGTTTCTTTGCAGGCCTGATCAGGCTGAAGTAGAACTCCTGCTCTGCGTGTGCTCCATTGGCCTAGAGCTTCCCGACCCAAAAGGCTGCCTTGTTCCCAAACGGGCAGAGGGGTCCCAAGCGTCTTGCTTCCAGCTTTTCTGGAAGGTAAGAAACAACTGGCTCTGCCCAGTGCTCTTACAGCCTACCGGGAACATCTCTTACCAAGGCCTGTGAAACGCAGTTTCCTGGCAGGCCTGATCTGGCTGAAGTAGAACTTCTGCTCTGGGTGTGCTCCATTGCCCTAGAGCTGCCAGGCCCAAAGGGCTGCCTTGTTTCCAAAGACGGAGAGTGGACCCAAAGCATCTTGCTCCCAGCTCTTCGGGAAGCTAAGAAACAGCTGGCTCTGCCCAGTGCTCTTACAGCCTAAGAGAACATCTCTTTGAAAGGCCTGTGAAACGCAGTTTCTTGGCAGGCCTGACCTGGCTGAAGTAGAACTTCTGTTCTGGTTGTGCTACATAGGCCTAGAGCTACCAGGACCTAAGGGCTGCCTTGTTTCCAAAGCGTGAGAGAGGCCCCAAAGCATCTTGCCTCCAGCACTTTGGGAAGCTAAAAAACAACTGGTTCTGCCCAGTGCTCTCACAGCCTACCATGAACATCTCTTACCAAGGGCTGTGAAACGCAGTTTCTGGGCAGGACTGATCTGCCTGAAGTAGAACTTCTGCTGTGGGTGTGCTCCATTGGCCTAGAGCTGCCAGGCGCAAACGGCTGCCTTGTGTCCAAAGGGAGAGAGAGGCCCCAAAGCATCTTGCTTCCAGCTCTGTGGGAAGCTAAAGCAACTGGCTCTCCACAGTGCTCTCACAGCCTACCGGGAACATCTCTTACCAAGGCCTGTGAAACGCAGTTTCTTGGCAGGCCTGATCTGGCTGAAGTAGAACTCCTGCTCTGGGCGTGCTACTTTGGCCTAGAGCTGCCAGGCCCAAAGGGCCGCCTTGTTTCCAAAGGGGCTGAGAGTCCCCAAAGTATCTTGCTTCCAAATCTTTGGGAAGCTAAGAAACAACTGGCTCTGCACAGTGCTCTCACAGCCTACCGGCAACGTGACAGAGAAAGGCCTGTGAGACGCAGTTTCTTGGAAGGCCTGATCTGGCTGAGGTAGAACTTCTGCTCTGGGTGTACTCCATTGGCCTAGGGCTGCCAGGCCCAAAGGGCTGCCTTTATTTCCAAAGTGTGAGAGAGGCCCCAAAGCATCTTGCTTCCTGCTCTCTGGGAAGCTAAAACAACTGGCTCTGCACAGTGCTCTCAAAGCCAACCGGGAACGTCACATACAAAGGCCTGTGAAACGCAGCTTCTTGACAGGCCTTATCTGGCTGAGGTAGAACTTGTGCTCTGGGTGTGCTACCTTGGCCTAGAGCTGCCAGGCACAAAGGCTGCTTTGTTTCCAAAGGGGGAGAGAGGCCCCAAATCATGTTGCTTCCAGCTGTTTTTGAAGCTAAGAAACAACTCGCTCTGCCAGATACTCTTACAGCCTTCCGGGAACACCTCTTACGAAGGCCTGTGAAAAGCAGTTTCTTGGCAGGCCTGATCTGGCTGAGGTAGAACTTCTGCTCTGGGTGTGCTCCATTGCCCTAGAGCTGAAAGGCCCAAAGGGATGCCTTGTTTGCAAAGGGGCAGAGAGGCCCCAAATCATCTTGCTTCCAGCTCATTGGGAAGCTAAGAAACAACTGTCTCTGCCCAGTGCTCTGACAGAGTACCGGCAACATCTCTTACCAAAGCCTTTGAAACGCAGTTTCTTGGCAGGCCTGATCTGGCTGAGGTAGAACTTCTGCTCTGGGTGTGCTCCATTGGCCTAGAGCTGAAAGGCCCAAAGGTCGGCCTTGTTGGCAAAGGGGCAGGGAGCCCCCAAAGCATCTTGCTTCAAGCTCTCTGGGAAGCTAAGAACCAACTCGCTCTGCCACGTGCTCTTACAGCCTACCGGGAACATGTCTTTGAAAGGCATGTGAAACGCAGTTTCTTGGCAGGCCTCATCTGGCTGAAGTAGAACTCCGGCTCTGGGTGTGCTCCATTGCCCTAGGGCTGCCAGGCCCAAAGTGCTGCCCTGTTTCCAAGGGGCAGAGAGGCCCAAAGCATCTTGCTTCCCGGTCTTTGCGAAGCTAAGAAACAACTGGCTCAGCCCAGTGCTCTTACACCTACCGGGAACATCTCTTACCAAGGCCTGTCAAACGCTGTTTCTTTGCAGGCCTGATCAGGCTGAAGTAGAACTCCTGCTCTGCGTGTGCTCCATTGGCCTAGAGCTTCCCGACCCAAAAGGCTGCCTTGTTCCCAAACGGGCAGAGGGGTCCCAAGCGTCTTGCTTCCAGCTTTTCAGGAAGGTAAGAAACAACTGGCTCTGCCCAGTGCTCTTACAGCCTACCGGGAACATCTCTTACCAAGGCCTGTGAAACGCAGTTTGCTGGCAGGCCTGATCTGGCTGAAGTAGAACTTCTGCTCTGGGTGTGCTCCATTGCCCTAGAGCTGCCAGGCCCAAAGGGCTGCCTTGTTTCCAAAGACGGAGAGTGGACCCAAAGCATCTTGCTCCCAGCTCTTCGGGAAGCTAAGAAACAGCTGGCTCTGCCCAGTGCTCTTACAGCCTAAGAGAACATCTCTTTGAAAGGCCTGTGAAACGCAGTTTCTTGGCAGGCCTGACCTGGCTGAAGTAGAACTTCTGTTCTGGTTGTGCTACATAGGCCTAGAGCTACCAGGACCTAAGGGCTGCCTTGTTTCCAAAGCGTGAGAGAGGCCCCAAAGCATCTTGCCTCCAGCACTTTGGGAAGCTAAAAAACAACTGGTTCTGCCCAGTGCTCTCACAGCCTACCATGAACATCTCTTACCAAGGGCTGTGAAACGCAGTTTCTGGGCAGGACTGATCTGCCTGAAGTAGAACTTCTGCTGTGGGTGTGCTCCATTGGCCTAGAGCTGCCAGGCGCAAACGGCTGCCTTGTGTCCAAAGGGAGAGAGAGGCCCCAAAGCATCTTGCTTCCAGCTCTGTGGGAAGCTAAAGCAACTGGCTCTCCACAGTGCTCTCACAGCCTACCGGGAACATCTCTTACCAAGGCCTGTGAAACGCAGTTTCTTGGCAGGCCTGATCTGGCTGAAGTAGAACTCCTGCTCTGGGCGTGCTACTTTGGCCTAGAGCTGCCAGGCCCAAAGGGCCGCCTTGTTTCCAAAGGGGCTGAGAGTCCCCAAAGTATCTTGCTTCCAAATCTTTGGGAAGCTAAGAAACAACTGGCTCTGCACAGTGCTCTCACAGCCTACCGGCAACGTGACAGAGAAAGGCCTGTGAGACGCAGTTTCTTGGAAGGCCTGATCTGGCTGAGGTAGAACTTCTGCTCTGGGTGTACTCCATTGGCCTAGGGCTGCCAGGCCCAAAGGGCTGCCTTTATTTCCAAAGTGTGAGAGAGGCCCCAAAGCATCTTGCTTCCTGCTCTCTGGGAAGCTAAAACAACTGGCTCTGCACAGTGCTCTCAAAGCCAACCGGGAACGTCACATACAAAGGCCTGTGAAACGCAGCTTCTTGACAGGCCTTTTCTGGCTGAGGTAGAACTTGTGCTCTGGGTGTGCTACCTTGGCCTAGAGCTGCCAGGCACAAAGGCTGCTTTGTTTCCAAAGGGGGAGAGAGGCCCCAAATCATGTTGCTTCCAGCTGTTTTTGAAGCTAAGAAACAACTCGCTCTGCCAGATACTCTTACAGCCTTCCGGGAACACCTCTTACGAAGGCCTGTGAAAAGCAGTTTCTTGGCAGGCCTGATCTGGCTGAGGTAGAACTTCTGCTCTGGGTGTGCTCCATTGCCCTAGAGCTGAAAGGCCCAAAGGGATGCCTTGTTTGCAAAGGGGCAGAGAGGCCCCAAATCATCTTGCTTCCAGCTCATTGGGAAGCTAAGAAACAACTGTCTCTGCCCAGTGCTCTGACAGAGTACCGGCAACATCTCTTACCAAAGCCTTTGAAACGCAGTTTCTTGGCAGGCCTGATCTGGCTGAGGTAGAACTTCTGCTCTGGGTGTGCTCCATTGGCCTAGAGCTGAAAGGCCCAAAGGTCGGCCTTGTTGGCAAAGGGGCAGGGAGCCCCCAAAGCATCTTGCTTCAAGCTCTCTGGGAAGCTAAGAACCAACTCGCTCTGCCACGTGCTCTTACAGCCTACCGGGAACATGTCTTTGAAAGGCATGTGAAACGCAGTTTCTTGGCAGGCCTCATCTGGCTGAAGTAGAACTCCGGCTCTGGGTGTGCTCCATTGCCCTAGGGCTGCCAGGCCCAAAGTGCTGCCCTGTTTCCAAGGGGCAGAGAGGCCCAAAGCATCTTGCTTCCCGGTCTTTGCGAAGCTAAGAAACAACTGGCTCAGCCCAGTGCTCTTACACCTACCGGGAACATCTCTTACCAAGGCCTGTCAAACGCTGTTTCTTTGCAGGCCTGATCAGGCTGAAGTAGAACTCCTGCTCTGCGTGTGCTCCATTGGCCTAGAGCTTCCCGACCCAAAAGGCTGCCTTGTTCCCAAACGGGCAGAGGGGTCCCAAGCGTCTTGCTTCCAGCTTTTCAGGAAGGTAAGAAACAACTGGCTCTGCCCAGTGCTCTTACAGCCTACCGGGAACATCTCTTACCAAGGCCTGTGAAACGCAGTTTGCTGGCAGGCCTGATCTGGCTGAAGTAGAACTTCTGCTCTGGGTGTGCTCCATTGCCCTAGAGCTGCCAGGCCCAAAGGGCTGCCTTGTTTCCAAAGACGGAGAGTGGACCCAAAGCATCTTGCTCCCAGCTCTTCGGGAAGCTAAGAAACAGCTGGCTCTGCCCAGTGCTCTTACAGCCTAAGAGAACATCTCTTTGAAAGGCCTGTGAAACGCAGTTTCTTGGCAGGCCTGACCTGGCTGAAGTAGAACTTCTGTTCTGGTTGTGCTACATAGGCCTAGAGCTACCAGGACCTAAGGGCTGCCTTGTTTCCAAAGCGTGAGAGAGGCCCCAAAGCATCTTGCCTCCAGCACTTTGGGAAGCTAAAAAACAACTGGTTCTGCCCAGTGCTCTCACAGCCTACCATGAACATCTCTTACCAAGGGCTGTGAAACGCAGTTTCTGGGCAGGACTGATCTGCCTGAAGTAGAACTTCTGCTGTGGGTGTGCTCCATTGGCCTAGAGCTGCCAGGCGCAAACGGCTGCCTTGTGTCCAAAGGGAGAGAGAGGCCCCAAAGCATCTTGCTTCCAGCTCTGTGGGAAGCTAAAGCAACTGGCTCTCCACAGTGCTCTCACAGCCTACCGGGAACATCTCTTACCAAGGCCTGTGAAACGCAGTTTCTTGGCAGGCCTGATCTGGCTGAAGTAGAACTCCTGCTCTGGGCGTGCTACTTTGGCCTAGAGCTGCCAGGCCCAAAGGGCCGCCTTGTTTCCAAAGGGGCTGAGAGTCCCCAAAGTATCTTGCTTCCAAATCTTTGGGAAGCTAAGAAACAACTGGCTCTGCACAGTGCTCTCACAGCCTACCGGCAACGTGACAGAGAAAGGCCTGTGAGACGCAGTTTCTTGGAAGGCCTGATCTGGCTGAGGTAGAACTTCTGCTCTGGGTGTACTCCATTGGCCTAGGGCTGCCAGGCCCAAAGGGCTGCCTTTATTTCCAAAGTGTGAGAGAGGCCCCAAAGCATCTTGCTTCCTGCTCTCTGGGAAGCTAAAACAACTGGCTCTGCACAGTGCTCTCAAAGCCAACCGGGAACGTCACATACAAAGGCCTGTGAAACGCAGCTTCTTGACAGGCCTTATCTGGCTGAGGTAGAACTTGTGCTCTGGGTGTGCTACCTTGGCCTAGAGCTGCCAGGCACAAAGGCTGCTTTGTTTCCAAAGGGGGAGAGAGGCCCCAAATCATGTTGCTTCCAGCTGTTTTTGAAGCTAAGAAACAACTCGCTCTGCCAGATACTCTTACAGCCTTCCGGGAACACCTCTTACGAAGGCCTGTGAAAAGCAGTTTCTTGGCAGGCCTGATCTGGCTGAGGTAGAACTTCTGCTCTGGGTGTGCTCCATTGCCCTAGAGCTGAAAGGTCCAAAGGGATGCCTTGTTTGCAAAGGGGCAGAGAGGCCCCAAAGCATCTTGCTTCCAGCTCATTGGGAAGCTAAGAAACAACTGTCTCTGCCCAGTGCTCTGACAGAGTACCGGCAACATCTCTTACCAAAGCCTTTGAAACGCAGTTTCTTGGCAGGCCTGATCTGGCTGAGGTAGAACTTCTGCTCTGGGTGTGCTCCATTGGCCTAGAGCTGAAAGGCCCAAAGGTCGGCCTTGTTGGCAAAGGGGCAGGGAGCCCCCAAAGCATCTTGCTTCCAGCTCTTTGGGAAGCTAAGAAACAACTGGCTCTGCCCAGTGCTCTTACAGCCTGAGAGAAAATCTCTTACCAAGGCCTGTGAAACGCACTTTGTTGGTGGCCTGATCTAGCTGAAGTAGAACTTCTGCTCTGGGTGTGCTCCATTGGCCTAGAGCTGCCTGGCCCAAAGGGCCGCCTTGTTTGCAAAGGGGCAGAGAGGCCCCAAAGCATCTTGCTTCCAGCTCTTCGGGAAGCTAAGAAACATCTGGCGTTGCCCAGTGCTCTTACAGCCTACCGGGAACATCTCTTACCAAGGCCTGTGAAACGCAGTTTGTTGGTGGCCTGAACTGGCCGAAGTAGAACTTCTGCTCTGGGTGTGCTCCACTGGCCTAGAGCTACCTGCCCCAAAGGGCTGCCTTGATTCCAAAGTGAGAGAGTGGCCCCAAAGCATCTTGCTTCCAGCTCTCTGGGAAGCTAAGAAACATCTGGAGTTGCCCAGTGCTCTTACAGCCTACCGGGAACATCTCTTACCAAGGCCTGTGAAACGCCGTTTCCTGGCAGGCCTGATTTGGCTGAAGTAGAACTTCTGCTCTGGGTGTGCTTCGTTGCCCTAGAGCTGCCAGGCCCATGGTGCTGCCTTGTTTCCAAAGGGGCAGAGAGGCCCCAAAGCATCTTGCTTCCAGCTCTCTGGGAAGCTAAGAACCAACTCGCTCTGCCCCGTGCTCTTACACCTACCGGGAACATCTCTTACCAAGGCCTGTCAAACGCTGTTTCTTTGCAGGCCTGATCAGGCTGAAGTAGAACTCCTGCTCTGCGTGTGCTCCATTGGCCTAGAGCTTCCCGACCCAAAAGGCTGCCTTGTTCCCAAACGGGCAGAGGGGTCCCAAGCGTCTTGCTTCCAGCTTTTCAGGAAGGTAAGAAACAACTGGCTCTGCCCAGTGCTCTTACAGCCTACCGGGAACATCTCTTACCAAGGCCTGTGAAACGCAGTTTCCTGGCAGGCCTGATCTGGCTGAAGTAGAACTTCTGCTCTGGGTGTGCTCCATTGCCCTAGAGCTGCCAGGCCCAAAGGGCTGCCTTGTTTCCAAAGACGGAGAGTGGACCCAAAGCATCTTGCTCCCAGCTCTTCGGGAAGCTAAGAAACAGCTGGCTCTGCCCAGTGCTCTTACAGCCTAAGAGAACATCTCTTTGAAAGGCCTGTGAAACGCAGTTTCTTGGCAGGCCTGACCTGGCTGAAGTAGAACTTCTGTTCTGGTTGTGCTACATAGGCCTAGAGCTACCAGGACCTAAGGGCTGCCTTGTTTCCAAAGCGTGAGAGAGGCCCCAAAGCATCTTGCCTCCAGCACTTTGGGAAGCTAAAAAACAACTGGTTCTGCCCAGTGCTCTCACAGCCTACCATGAACATCTCTTACCAAGGGCTGTGAAACGCAGTTTCTGGGCAGGACTGATCTGCCTGAAGTAGAACTTCTGCTGTGGGTGTGCTCCATTGGCCTAGAGCTGCCAGGCGCAAACGGCTGCCTTGTGTCCAAAGGGAGAGAGAGGCCCCAAAGCATCTTGCTTCCAGCTCTGTGGGAAGCTAAAGCAACTGGCTCTCCACAGTGCTCTCACAGCCTACCGGGAACATCTCTTACCAAGGCCTGTGAAACGCAGTTTCTTGGCAGGCCTGATCTGGCTGAAGTAGAACTCCTGCTCTGGGCGTGCTACTTTGGCCTAGAGCTGCCAGGCCCAAAGGGCCGCCTTGTTTCCAAAGGGGCTGAGAGTCCCCAAAGTATCTTGCTTCCAAATCTTTGGGAAGCTAAGAAACAACTGGCTCTGCACAGTGCTCTCACAGCCTACCGGCAACGTGACAGAGAAAGGCCTGTGAGACGCAGTTTCTTGGAAGGCCTGATCTGGCTGAGGTAGAACTTCTGCTCTGGGTGTACTCCATTGGCCTAGGGCTGCCAGGCCCAAAGGGCTGCCTTTATTTCCAAAGTGTGAGAGAGGCCCCAAAGCATCTTGCTTCCTGCTCTCTGGGAAGCTAAAACAACTGGCTCTGCACAGTGCTCTCAAAGCCAACCGGGAACGTCACATACAAAGGCCTGTGAAACGCAGCTTCTTGACAGGCCTTATCTGGCTGAGGTAGAACTTGTGCTCTGGGTGTGCTACTTTGGCCTAGAGCTGCCAGGCACAAAGGCTGCTTTGTTTCCAAAGGGGGAGAGAGGCCCCAAATCATGTTGCTTCCAGCTGTTTTTGAAGCTAAGAAACAACTCGCTCTGCCAGATACTCTTACAGCCTTCCGGGAACACCTCTTACGAAGGCCTGTGAAAAGCAGTTTCTTGGCAGGCCTGATCTGGCTGAGGTAGAACTTCTGCTCTGGGTGTGCTCCATTGCCCTAGAGCTGAAAGGCCCAAAGGGATGCCTTGTTTGCAAAGGGGCAGAGAGGCCCCAAAGCATCTTGCTTCCAGCTCATTGGGAAGCTAAGAAACAACTGTCTCTGCCCAGTGCTCTGACAGAGTACCGGCAACATCTCTTACCAAAGCCTTTGAAACGCAGTTTCTTGGCAGTCCTGATCTGGCTGAGGTAGAACTTCTGCTCTGGGTGTGCTCCATTGGCCTAGAGCTGAAAGGCCCAAAGGTCGGCCTTGTTGTCAAAGGGGCAGGGAGCCCCCAAAGCATCTTGCTTCAAGCTCTCTGGGAAGCTAAGAACCAACTCGCTCTGCCCCGTGCTCTTACAGCCTACCGGGAACATGTCTTTGAAAGGCATGTGAAACGCAGTTTCTTGGCAGGCCTCATCTGGCTGAAGTAGAACTCCGGCTCTGGGTGTGCTCCATTGCCCTAGGGCTGCCAGGCCCAAAGTGCTGCCCTGTTTCCAAGGGGCAGAGAGGCCCAAAGCATCTTGCTTCCCGGTCTTTGTGAAGCTAAGAAACAACTGGCTCTGCCCAGTGCTCTTACACCTACCGGGAACATCTCTTACCAAGGCCTGTCAAACGCTGTTTCTTTGCAGGCCTGATCAGGCTGAAGTAGAACTCCTGCTCTGCGTGTGCTCCATTGGCCTAGAGCTTCCCGACCCAAAAGGCTGCCTTGTTCCCAAACGGGCAGAGGGGTCCCAAGCGTCTTGCTTCCAGCTTTTCAGGAAGGTAAGAAACAACTGGCTCTGCCCAGTGCTCTTACAGCCTACCGGGAACATCTCTTACCAAGGCCTGTGAAACGCAGTTTCCTGGCAGGCCTGATCTGGCTGAAGTAGAACTTCTGCTCTGGGTGTGCTCCATTGCCCTAGAGCTGCCAGGCCCAAAGGGCTGCCTTGTTTCCAAAGACGGAGAGTGGACCCAAAGCATCTTGCTCCCAGCTCTTCGGGAAGCTAAGAAACAGCTGGCTCTGCCCAGTGCTCTTACAGCCTAAGAGAACATCTCTTTGAAAGGCCTGTGAAACGCAGTTTCTTGGCAGGCCTGACCTGGCTGAAGTAGAACTTCTGTTCTGGTTGTGCTACATAGGCCTAGAGCTACCAGGACCTAAGGGCTGCCTTGTTTCCAAAGCGTGAGAGAGGCCCCAAAGCATCTTGCCTCCAGCACTTTGGGAAGCTAAAAAACAACTGGTTCTGCCCAGTGCTCTCACAGCCTACCATGAACATCTCTTACCAAGGGCTGTGAAACGCAGTTTCTGGGCAGGACTGATCTGCCTGAAGTAGAACTTCTGCTGTGGGTGTGCTCCATTGGCCTAGAGCTGCCAGGCGCAAACGGCTGCCTTGTGTCCAAAGGGAGAGAGAGGCCCCAAAGCATCTTGCTTCCAGCTCTGTGGGAAGCTAAAGCAACTGGCTCTCCACAGTGCTCTCACAGCCTACCGGGAACATCTCTTACCAAGGCCTGTGAAACGCAGTTTCTTGGCAGGCCTGATCTGGCTGAAGTAGAACTCCTGCTCTGGGCGTGCTACTTTGGCCTAGAGCTGCCAGGCCCAAAGGGCCGCCTTGTTTCCAAAGGGGCTGAGAGTCCCCAAAGTATCTTGCTTCCAAATCTTTGGGAAGCTAAGAAACAACTGGCTCTGCACAGTGCTCTCACAGCCTACCGGCAACGTGACAGAGAAAGGCCTGTGAGACGCAGTTTCTTGGAAGGCCTGATCTGGCTGAGGTAGAACTTCTGCTCTGGGTGTACTCCATTGGCCTAGGGCTGCCAGGCCCAAAGGGCTGCCTTTATTTCCAAAGTGTGAGAGAGGCCCCAAAGCATCTTGCTTCCTGCTCTCTGGGAAGCTAAAACAACTGGCTCTGCACAGTGCTCTCAAAGCCAACCGGGAACGTCACATACAAAGGCCTGTGAAACGCAGCTTCTTGACAGGCCTTATCTGGCTGAGGTAGAACTTGTGCTCTGGGTGTGCTACTTTGGCCTAGAGCTGCCAGGCACAAAGGCTGCTTTGTTTCCAAAGGGGGAGAGAGGCCCCAAATCATGTTGCTTCCAGCTGTTTTTGAAGCTAAGAAACAACTCGCTCTGCCAGATACTCTTACAGCCTTCCGGGAACACCTCTTACGAAGGCCTGTGAAAAGCAGTTTCTTGGCAGGCCTGATCTGGCTGAGGTAGAACTTCTGCTCTGGGTGTGCTCCATTGCCCTAGAGCTGAAAGGTCCAAAGGGATGCCTTGTTTGCAAAGGGGCAGAGAGGCCCCAAAGCATCTTGCTTCCAGCTCATTGGGAAGCTAAGAAACAACTGTCTCTGCCCAGTGCTCTGACAGAGTACCGGCAACATCTCTTACCAAAGCCTTTGAAACGCAGTTTCTTTCAGTCCTGATCTGGCTGAGGTAGAACTTCTGCTCTGGGTGTGCTCCATTGGCCTAGAGCTGAAAGGCCCAAAGGTCGGCCTTGTTGGCAAAGGGGCAGGGAGCCCCCAAAGCATCTTGCTTCCAGCTCTTCGGGAAGCTAAGAAACAACTGGCTCTGCCCAGTGCTCTTACAGCCTGAGAGAAAATCTCTTACCAAGGCCTGTGAAACGCACTTTGTTGGTGGCCTGATCTAGCTGAAGTAGAACTTCTGCTCTGGGTGTGCTCCATTGGCCTAGAGCTGCCTGGCCCAAAGGGCCGCCTTGTTTGCAAAGGGGCAGAGAGGCCTCAAAGCATCTTGCTTCCAGCTCTTCGGGAAGCTAAGAAACATCTGGCGTTGCCCAGTGCTCTTACAGCCTACCGGGAACATCTCTTACCAAGGCCTGTGAAACGCAGTTTGTTGGTGGCCTGAACTGGCCGAAGTAGAACTTCTGCTCTGGGTGTGCTCCACTGGCCTAGAGCTACCTGCCCCAAAGGGCTGCCTTGATTCCAAAGTGAGAGAGTGGCCCCAAAGCATCTTGCTTCCAGCTCTCTGGGAAGCTAAGAAACATCTGGCGTTGCCCAGTGCTCTTACAGCCTACCGGGAACATCTCTTACCAAGGCCTGTGAAACGCCGTTTCCTGGCAGGCCTGATTTGGCTGAAGTAGAACTTCTGCTCTGGGTGTGCTCCGTTGCCCTAGAGCTGCCAGGCCCATGGTGCTGCCTTGTTTCCAAAGGGGCAGAGAGGCCCCAAAGCATCTTGCTTCCAGCTCTCTGGGAAGCTAAGAACCAACTCGCTCTGCCCCGTGCTCTTACACCTACCGGGAACATCTCTTACCAAGGCCTGTCAAACGCTGTTTCTTTGCAGGCCTGATCAGGCTGAAGTAGAACTCCTGCTCTGCGTGTGCTCCATTGGCCTAGAGCTTCCCGACCCAAAAGGCTGCCTTGTTCCCAAACGGGCAGAGGGGTCCCAAGCGTCTTGCTTCCAGCTTTTCAGGAAGGTAAGAAACAACTGGCTCTGCCCAGTGCTCTTACAGCCTACCGGGAACATCTCTTACCAAGGCCTGTGAAACGCAGTTTCCTGGCAGGCCTGATCTGGCTGAAGTAGAACTTCTGCTCTGGGTGTGCTCCATTGCCCTAGAGCTGCCAGGCCCAAAGGGCTGCCTTGTTTCCAAAGACGGAGAGTGGACCCAAAGCATCTTGCTCCCAGCTCTTCGGGAAGCTAAGAAACAGCTGGCTCTGCCCAGTGCTCTTACAGCCTAAGAGAACATCTCTTTGAAAGGCCTGTGAAACGCAGTTTCTTGGCAGGCCTGACCTGGCTGAAGTAGAACTTCTGTTCTGGTTGTGCTACATAGGCCTAGAGCTACCAGGACCTAAGGGCTGCCTTGTTTCCAAAGCGTGAGAGAGGCCCCAAAGCATCTTGCCTCCAGCACTTTGGGAAGCTAAAAAACAACTGGTTCTGCCCAGTGCTCTCACAGCCTACCATGAACATCTCTTACCAAGGGCTGTGAAACGCAGTTTCTGGGCAGGACTGATCTGCCTGAAGTAGAACTTCTGCTGTGGGTGTGCTCCATTGGCCTAGAGCTGCCAGGCGCAAACGGCTGCCTTGTGTCCAAAGGGAGAGAGAGGCCCCAAAGCATCTTGCTTCCAGCTCTGTGGGAAGCTAAAGCAACTGGCTCTCCACAGTGCTCTCACAGCCTACCGGGAACATCTCTTACCAAGGCCTGTGAAACGCAGTTTCTTGGCAGGCCTGATCTGGCTGAAGTAGAACTCCTGCTCTGGGCGTGCTACTTTGGCCTAGAGCTGCCAGGCCCAAAGGGCCGCCTTGTTTCCAAAGGGGCTGAGAGTCCCCAAAGTATCTTGCTTCCAAATCTTTGGGAAGCTAAGAAACAACTGGCTCTGCACAGTGCTCTCACAGCCTACCGGCAACGTGACAGAGAAAGGCCTGTGAGACGCAGTTTCTTGGAAGGCCTGATCTGGCTGAGGTAGAACTTCTGCTCTGGGTGTACTCCATTGGCCTAGGGCTGCCAGGCCCAAAGGGCTGCCTTTATTTCCAAAGTGTGAGAGAGGCCCCAAAGCATCTTGCTTCCTGCTCTCTGGGAAGCTAAAACAACTGGCTCTGCACAGTGCTCTCAAAGCCAACCGGGAACGTCACATACAAAGGCCTGTGAAACGCAGCTTCTTGACAGGCCTTATCTGGCTGAGGTAGAACTTGTGCTCTGGGTGTGCTACTTTGGCCTAGAGCTGCCAGGCACAAAGGCTGCTTTGTTTCCAAAGGGGGAGAGAGGCCCCAAATCATGTTGCTTCCAGCTGTTTTTGAAGCTAAGAAACAACTCGCTCTGCCAGATACTCTTACAGCCTTCCGGGAACACCTCTTACGAAGGCCTGTGAAAAGCAGTTTCTTGGCAGGCCTGATCTGGCTGAGGTAGAACTTCTGCTCTGGGTGTGCTCCATTGCCCTAGAGCTGAAAGGCCCAAAGGGATGCCTTGTTTGCAAAGGGGCAGAGAGGCCCCAAAGCATCTTGCTTCCAGCTCATTGGGAAGCTAAGAAACAACTGTCTCTGCCCAGTGCTCTGACAGAGTACCGGCAACATCTCTTACCAAAGCCTTTGAAACGCAGTTTCTTGGCAGGCCTGATCTGGCTGAGGTAGAACTTCTGCTCTGGGTGTGCTCCATTGGCCTAGAGCTGAAAGGCCCAAAGGTCGGCCTTGTTGGCAAAGGGGCAGGGAGCCCCCAAGGCATCTTGCTTCAAGCTCTCTGGGAAGCTAAGAACCAACTCGCTCTGCCCCGTGCTCTTACAGCCTACCGGGAACATGTCTTTGAAAGGCATGTGAAACGCAGTTTCTTGGCAGGCCTCATCTGGCTGAAGTAGAACTCCGGCTCTGGGTGTGCTCCATTGCCCTAGGGCTGCCAGGCCCAAAGTGCTGCCCTGTTTCCAAGGGGCAGAGAGGCCCAAAGCATCTTGCTTCCCGGTCTTTGCGAAGCTAAGAAACAACTGGCTCTGCCCAGTGCTCTTACACCTACCGGGAACATCTCTTACCAAGGCCTGTCAAACGCTGTTTCTTTGCAGGCCTGATCAGGCTGAAGTAGAACTCCTGCTCTGCGTGTGCTCCATTGGCCTAGAGCTTCCCGACCCAAAAGGCTGCCTTGTTCCCAAACGGGCAGAGGGGTCCCAAGCGTCTTGCTTCCAGCTTTTCAGGAAGGTAAGAAACAACTGGCTCTGCCCAGTGCTCTTACAGCCTACCGGGAACATCTCTTACCAAGGCCTGTGAAACGCAGTTTCCTGGCAGGCCTGATCTGGCTGAAGTAGAACTTCTGCTCTGGGTGTGCTCCATTGCCCTAGAGCTGCCAGGCCCAAAGGGCTGCCTTGTTTCCAAAGACGGAGAGTGGACCCAAAGCATCTTGCTCCCAGCTCTTCGGGAAGCTAAGAAACAGCTGGCTCTGCCCAGTGCTCTTACAGCCTAAGAGAACATCTCTTTGAAAGGCCTGTGAAACGCAGTTTCTTGGCAGGCCTGACCTGGCTGAAGTAGAACTTCTGTTCTGGTTGTGCTACATAGGCCTAGAGCTACCAGGACCTAAGGGCTGCCTTGTTTCCAAAGCGTGAGAGAGGCCCCAAAGCATCTTGCCTCCAGCACTTTGGGAAGCTAAAAAACAACTGGTTCTGCCCAGTGCTCTCACAGCCTACCATGAACATCTCTTACCAAGGGCTGTGAAACGCAGTTTCTGGGCAGGACTGATCTGCCTGAAGTAGAACTTCTGCTGTGGGTGTGCTCCATTGGCCTAGAGCTGCCAGGCGCAAACGGCTGCCTTGTGTCCAAAGGGAGAGAGAGGCCCCAAAGCATCTTGCTTCCAGCTCTGTGGGAAGCTAAAGCAACTGGCTCTCCACAGTGCTCTCACAGCCTACCGGGAACATCTCTTACCAAGGCCTGTGAAACGCAGTTTCTTGGCAGGCCTGATCTGGCTGAAGTAGAACTCCTGCTCTGGGCGTGCTACTTTGGCCTAGAGCTGCCAGGCCCAAAGGGCCGCCTTGTTTCCAAAGGGGCTGAGAGTCCCCAAAGTATCTTGCTTCCAAATCTTTGGGAAGCTAAGAAACAACTGGCTCTGCACAGTGCTCTCACAGCCTACCGGCAACGTGACAGAGAAAGGCCTGTGAGACGCAGTTTCTTGGAAGGCCTGATCTGGCTGAGGTAGAACTTCTGCTCTGGGTGTACTCCATTGGCCTAGGGCTGCCAGGCCCAAAGGGCTGCCTTTATTTCCAAAGTGTGAGAGAGGCCCCAAAGCATCTTGCTTCCTGCTCTCTGGGAAGCTAAAACAACTGGCTCTGCACAGTGCTCTCAAAGCCAACCGGGAACGTCACATACAAAGGCCTGTGAAACGCAGCTTCTTGACAGGCCTTATCTGGCTGAGGTAGAACTTGTGCTCTGGGTGTGCTACTTTGGCCTAGAGCTGCCAGGCACAAAGGCTGCTTTGTTTCCAAAGGGGGAGAGAGGCCCCAAATCATGTTGCTTCCAGCTGTTTTTGAAGCTAAGAAACAACTCGCTCTGCCAGATACTCTTACAGCCTTCCGGGAACACCTCTTACGAAGGCCTGTGAAAAGCAGTTTCTTGGCAGGCCTGATCTGGCTGAGGTAGAACTTCTGCTCTGGGTGTGCTCCATTGCCCTAGAGCTGAAAGGTCCAAAGGGATGCCTTGTTTGCAAAGGGGCAGAGAGGCCCCAAAGCATCTTGCTTCCAGCTCATTGGGAAGCTAAGAAACAACTGTCTCTGCCCAGTGCTCTGACAGAGTACCGGCAACATCTCTTACCAAAGCCTTTGAAACGCAGTTTCTTGGCAGTCCTGATCTGGCTGAGGTAGAACTTCTGCTCTGGGTGTGCTCCATTGGCCTAGAGCTGAAAGGCCCAAAGGTCGGCCTTGTTGGCAAAGGGGCAGGGAGCCCCCAAAGCATCTTGCTTCCAGCTCTTCGGGAAGCTAAGAAACAACTGGCTCTGCCCAGTGCTCTTACAGCCTGAGAGAAAATCTCTTACCAAGGCCTGTGAAACGCACTTTGTTGGTGGCCTGATCTAGCTGAAGTAGAACTTCTGCTCTGGGTGTGCTCCATTGGCCTAGAGCTGCCTGGCCCAAAGGGCCGCCTTGTTTGCAAAGGGGCAGAGAGGCCTCAAAGCATCTTGCTTCCAGCTCTTCGGGAAGCTAAGAAACATCTGGCGTTGCCCAGTGCTCTTACAGCCTACCGGGAACATCTCTTACCAAGGCCTGTGAAACGCAGTTTGTTGGTGGCCTGAACTGGCCGAAGTAGAACTTCTGCTCTGGGTGTGCTCCACTGGCCTAGAGCTACCTGCCCCAAAGGGCTGCCTTGATTCCAAAGTGAGAGAGTGGCCCCAAAGCATCTTGCTTCCAGCTCTCTGGGAAGCTAAGAAACATCTGGCGTTGCCCAGTGCTCTTACAGCCTACCGGGAACATCTCTTACCAAGGCCTGTGAAACGCCGTTTCCTGGCAGGCCTGATTTGGCTGAAGTAGAACTTCTGCTCTGGGTGTGCTCCGTTGCCCTAGAGCTGCCAGGCCCATGGTGCTGCCTTGTTTCCAAAGGGGCAGAGAGGCCCCAAAGCATCTTGCTTCCAGCTCTCTGGGAAGCTAAGAACCAACTCGCTCTGCCCCGTGCTCTTACACCTACCGGGAACATCTCTTACCAAGGCCTGTCAAACGCTGTTTCTTTGCAGGCCTGATCAGGCTGAAGTAGAACTCCTGCTCTGCGTGTGCTCCATTGGCCTAGAGCTTCCCGACCCAAAAGGCTGCCTTGTTCCCAAACGGGCAGAGGGGTCCCAAGCGTCTTGCTTCCAGCTTTTCAGGAAGGTAAGAAACAACTGGCTCTGCCCAGTGCTCTTACAGCCTACCGGGAACATCTCTTACCAAGGCCTGTGAAACGCAGTTTCCTGGCAGGCCTGATCTGGCTGAAGTAGAACTTCTGCTCTGGGTGTGCTCCATTGCCCTAGAGCTGCCAGGCCCAAAGGGCTGCCTTGTTTCCAAAGACGGAGAGTGGACCCAAAGCATCTTGCTCCCAGCTCTTCGGGAAGCTAAGAAACAGCTGGCTCTGCCCAGTGCTCTTACAGCCTAAGAGAACATCTCTTTGAAAGGCCTGTGAAACGCAGTTTCTTGGCAGGCCTGACCTGGCTGAAGTAGAACTTCTGTTCTGGTTGTGCTACATAGGCCTAGAGCTACCAGGACCTAAGGGCTGCCTTGTTTCCAAAGCGTGAGAGAGGCCCCAAAGCATCTTGCCTCCAGCACTTTGGGAAGCTAAAAAACAACTGGTTCTGCCCAGTGCTCTCACAGCCTACCGTGAACATCTCTTACCAAGGGCTGTGAAACGCAGTTTCTGGGCAGGACTGATCTGCCTGAAGTAGAACTTCTGCTGTGGGTGTGCTCCATTGGCCTAGAGCTGCCAGGCGCAAACGGCTGCCTTGTGTCCAAAGGGAGAGAGAGGCCCCAAAGCATCTTGCTTCCAGCTCTGTGGGAAGCTAAAGCAACTGGCTCTCCACAGTGCTCTCACAGCCTACCGGGAACATCTCTTACCAAGGCCTGTGAAACGCAGTTTCTTGGAAGGCCTGATCTGGCTGAAGTAGAACTCCTGCTCTGGGCGTGCTACTTTGGCCTAGAGCTGCCAGGCCCAAAGGGCCGCCTTGTTTCCAAAGGGGCTGAGAGTCCCCAAAGTATCTTGCTTCCAAATCTTTGGGAAGCTAAGAAACAACTGGCTCTGCACAGTGCTCTCACAGCCTACCGGCAACGTGACAGAGAAAGGCCTGTGAGACGCAGTTTCTTGGAAGGCCTGATCTGGCTGAGGTAGAACTTCTGCTCTGGGTGTACTCCATTGGCCTAGGGCTGCCAGGCCCAAAGGGCTGCCTTTATTTCCAAAGTGTGAGAGAGGCCCCAAAGCATCTTGCTTCCTGCTCTCTGGGAAGCTAAAACAACTGGCTCTGCACAGTGCTCTCAAAGCCAACCGGGAACGTCACATACAAAGGCCTGTGAAACGCAGCTTCTTGACAGGCCTTATCTGGCTGAGGTAGAACTTGTGCTCTGGGTGTGCTACTTTGGCCTAGAGCTGCCAGGCACAAAGGCTGCTTTGTTTCCAAAGGGGGAGAGAGGCCCCAAATCATGTTGCTTCCAGCTGTTTTTGAAGCTAAGAAACAACTCGCTCTGCCAGATACTCTTACAGCCTTCCGGGAACACCTCTTACGAAGGCCTGTGAAAAGCAGTTTCTTGGCAGGCCTGATCTGGCTGAGGTAGAACTTCTGCTCTGGGTGTGCTCCATTGCCCTAGAGCTGAAAGGCCCAAAGGGATGCCTTGTTTGCAAAGGGGCAGAGAGGCCCCAAAGCATCTTGCTTCCAGCTCATTGGGAAGCTAAGAAACAACTGTCTCTGCCCAGTGCTCTGACAGAGTACCGGCAACATCTCTTACCAAAGCCTTTGAAACGCAGTTTCTTGGCAGGCCTGATCTGGCTGAGGTAGAACTTCTGCTCTGGGTGTGCTCCATTGGCCTAGAGCTGAAAGGCCCAAAGGTCGGCCTTGTTGGCAAAGGGGCAGGGAGCCCCCAAGGCATCTTGCTTCAAGCTCTCTGGGAAGCTAAGAACCAACTCGCTCTGCCCCGTGCTCTTACAGCCTACCGGGAACATGTCTTTGAAAGGCATGTGAAACGCAGTTTCTTGGCAGGCCTCATCTGGCTGAAGTAGAACTCCGGCTCTGGGTGTGCTCCATTGCCCTAGGGCTGCCAGGCCCAAAGTGCTGCCCTGTTTCCAAGGGGCAGAGAGGCCCAAAGCATCTTGCTTCCCGGGCTTTGCGAAGCTAAGAAACAACTGGCTCTGCCCAGTGCTCTTACACCTACCGGGAACATCTCTTACCAAGGCCTGTCAAACGCTGTTTCTTTGCAGGCCTGATCAGGCTGAAGTAGAACTCCTGCTCTGCGTGTGCTCCATTGGCCTAGAGCTTCCCGACCCAAAAGGCTGCCTTGTTCCCAAACGGGCAGAGGGGTCCCAAGCGTCTTGCTTCCAGCTTTTCAGGAAGGTAAGAAACAACTGGCTCTGCCCAGTGCTCTTACAGCCTACCGGGAACATCTCTTACCAAGGCCTGTGAAACGCAGTTTCCTGGCAGGCCTGATCTGGCTGAAGTAGAACTTCTGCTCTGGGTGTGCTCCATTGCCCTAGAGCTGCCAGGCCCAAAGGGCTGCCTTGTTTCCAAAGACGGAGAGTGGACCCAAAGCATCTTGCTCCCAGCTCTTCGGGAAGCTAAGAAACAGCTGGCTCTGCCCAGTGCTCTTACAGCCTAAGAGAACATCTCTTTGAAAGGCCTGTGAAACGCAGTTTCTTGGCAGGCCTGACCTGGCTGAAGTAGAACTTCTGTTCTGGTTGTGCTACATAGGCCTAGAGCTACCAGGACCTAAGGGCTGCCTTGTTTCCAAAGCGTGAGAGAGGCCCCAAAGCATCTTGCCTCCAGCACTTTGGGAAGCTAAAAAACAACTGGTTCTGCCCAGTGCTCTCACAGCCTACCATGAACATCTCTTACCAAGGGCTGTGAAACGCAGTTTCTGGGCAGGACTGATCTGCCTGAAGTAGAACTTCTGCTGTGGGTGTGCTCCATTGGCCTAGAGCTGCCAGGCGCAAACGGCTGCCTTGTGTCCAAAGGGAGAGAGAGGCCCCAAAGCATCTTGCTTCCAGCTCTGTGGGAAGCTAAAGCAACTGGCTCTCCACAGTGCTCTCACAGCCTACCGGGAACATCTCTTACCAAGGCCTGTGAAACGCAGTTTCTTGGCAGGCCTGATCTGGCTGAAGTAGAACTCCTGCTCTGGGCGTGCTACTTTGGCCTAGAGCTGCCAGGCCCAAAGGGCCGCCTTGTTTCCAAAGGGGCTGAGAGTCCCCAAAGTATCTTGCTTCCAAATCTTTGGGAAGCTAAGAAACAACTGGCTCTGCACAGTGCTCTCACAGCCTACCGGCAACGTGACAGAGAAAGGCCTGTGAGACGCAGTTTCTTGGAAGGCCTGATCTGGCTGAGGTAGAACTTCTGCTCTGGGTGTACTCCATTGGCCTAGGGCTGCCAGGCCCAAAGGGCTGCCTTTATTTCCAAAGTGTGAGAGAGGCCCCAAAGCATCTTGCTTCCTGCTCTCTGGGAAGCTAAAACAACTGGCTCTGCACAGTGCTCTCAAAGCCAACCGGGAACGTCACATACAAAGGCCTGTGAAACGCAGCTTCTTGACAGGCCTTATCTGGCTGAGGTAGAACTTGTGCTCTGGGTGTGCTACTTTGGCCTAGAGCTGCCAGGCACAAAGGCTGCTTTGTTTCCAAAGGGGGAGAGAGGCCCCAAATCATGTTGCTTCCAGCTGTTTTTGAAGCTAAGAAACAACTCGCTCTGCCAGATACTCTTACAGCCTTCCGGGAACACCTCTTACGAAGGCCTGTGAAAAGCAGTTTCTTGGCAGGCCTGATCTGGCTGAGGTAGAACTTCTGCTCTGGGTGTGCTCCATTGCCCTAGAGCTGAAAGGTCCAAAGGGATGCCTTGTTTGCAAAGGGGCAGAGAGGCCCCAAAGCATCTTGCTTCCAGCTCATTGGGAAGCTAAGAAACAACTGTCTCTGCCCAGTGCTCTGACAGAGTACCGGCAACATCTCTTACCAAAGCCTTTGAAACGCAGTTTCTTGGCAGGCCTGATCTGGCTGAGGTAGAACTTCTGCTCTGGGTGTGCTCCATTGGCCTAGAGCTGAAAGGCCCAAAGGTCGGCCTTGTTGGCAAAGGGGCAGGGAGCCCCCAAAGCATCTTGCTTCCAGCTCTTTGGGAAGCTAAGAAACAACTGGCTCTGCCCAGTGCTCTTACAGCCTGAGAGAAAATCTCTTACCAAGGCCTGTGAAACGCACTTTGTTGGTGGCCTGATCTAGCTGAAGTAGAACTTCTGCTCTGGGTGTGCTCCATTGGCCTAGAGCTGCCTGGCCCAAAGGGCCGCCTTGTTTGCAAAGGGGCAGAGAGGCCCCAAAGCATCTTGCTTCCAGCTCTTCGGGAAGCTAAGAAACATCTGGCGTTGCCCAGTGCTCTTACAGCCTACCGGGAACATCTCTTACCAAGGCCTGTGAAACGCAGTTTGTTGGTGGCCTGAACTGGCCGAAGTAGAACTTCTGCTCTGGGTGTGCTCCACTGGCCTAGAGCTACCTGCCCCAAAGGGCTGCCTTGATTCCAAAGTGAGAGAGTGGCCCCAAAGCATCTTGCTTCCAGCTCTCTGGGAAGCTAAGAAACATCTGGCGTTGCCCAGTGCTCTTACAGCCTACCGGGAACATCTCTTACCAAGGCCTGTGAAACGCCGTTTCCTGGCAGGCCTGATTTGGCTGAAGTAGAACTTCTGCTCTGGGTGTGCTCCGTTGCCCTAGAGCTGCCAGGCCCATGGTGCTGCCTTGTTTCCAAAGGGGCAGAGAGGCCCCAAAGCATCTTGCTTCCAGCTCTCTGGGAAGCTAAGAACCAACTCGCTCTGCCCCGTGCTCTTACACCTACCGGGAACATCTCTTACCAAGGCCTGTCAAACGCTGTTTCTTTGCAGGCCTGATCAGGCTGAAGTAGAACTCCTGCTCTGCGTGTGCTCCATTGGCCTAGAGCTTCCCGACCCAAAAGGCTGCCTTGTTCCCAAACGGGCAGAGGGGTCCCAAGCGTCTTGCTTCCAGCTTTTCAGGAAGGTAAGAAACAACTGGCTCTGCCCAGTGCTCTTACAGCCTACCGGGAACATCTCTTACCAAGGCCTGTGAAACGCAGTTTCCTGGCAGGCCTGATCTGGCTGAAGTAGAACTTCTGCTCTGGGTGTGCTCCATTGCCCTAGAGCTGCCAGGCCCAAAGGGCTGCCTTGTTTCCAAAGACGGAGAGTGGACCCAAAGCATCTTGCTCCCAGCTCTTCGGGAAGCTAAGAAACAGCTGGCTCTGCCCAGTGCTCTTACAGCCTAAGAGAACATCTCTTTGAAAGGCCTGTGAAACGCAGTTTCTTGGCAGGCCTGACCTGGCTGAAGTAGAACTTCTGTTCTGGTTGTGCTACATAGGCCTAGAGCTACCAGGACCTAAGGGCTGCCTTGTTTCCAAAGGGTGAGAGAGGCCCCAAAGCATCTTGCCTCCAGCACTTTGGGAAGCTAAAAAACAACTGGTTCTGCCCAGTGCTCTCACAGCCTACCGTGAACATCTCTTACCAAGGGCTGTGAAACGCAGTTTCTGGGCAGGACTGATCTGCCTGAAGTAGAACTTCTGCTGTGGGTGTGCTCCATTGGCCTAGAGCTGCCAGGCGCAAACGGCTGCCTTGTGTCCAAAGGGAGAGAGAGGCCCCAAAGCATCTTGCTTCCAGCTCTGTGGGAAGCTAAAGCAACTGGCTCTCCACAGTGCTCTCACAGCCTACCGGGAACATCTCTTACCAAGGCCTGTGAAACGCAGTTTCTTGGCAGGCCTGATCTGGCTGAAGTAGAACTCCTGCTCTGGGCGTGCTACTTTGGCCTAGAGCTGCCAGGCCCAAAGGGCCGCCTTGTTTCCAAAGGGGCTGAGAGTCCCCAAAGTATCTTGCTTCCAAATCTTTGGGAAGCTAAGAAACAACTGGCTCTGCACAGTGCTCTCACAGCCTACCGGCAACGTGACAGAGAAAGGCCTGTGAGACGCAGTTTCTTGGAAGGCCTGATCTGGCTGAGGTAGAACTTCTGCTCTGGGTGTACTCCATTGGCCTAGGGCTGCCAGGCCCAAAGGGCTGCCTTTATTTCCAAAGTGTGAGAGAGGCCCCAAAGCATCTTGCTTCCTGCTCTCTGGGAAGCTAAAACAACTGGCTCTGCACAGTGCTCTCAAAGCCAACCGGGAACGTCACATACAAAGGCCTGTGAAACGCAGCTTCTTGACAGGCCTTATCTGGCTGAGGTAGAACTTGTGCTCTGGGTGTGCTACCTTGGCCTAGAGCTGCCAGGCACAAAGGCTGCTTTGTTTCCAAAGGGGGAGAGAGGCCCCAAATCATGTTGCTTCCAGCTGTTTTTGAAGCTAAGAAACAACTCGCTCTGCCAGATACTCTTACAGCCTTCCGGGAACACCTCTTACGAAGGCCTGTGAAAAGCAGTTTCTTGGCAGGCCTGATCTGGCTGAGGTAGAACTTCTGCTCTGGGTGTGCTCCATTGCCCTAGAGCTGAAAGGCCCAAAGGGATGCCTTGTTTGCAAAGGGGCAGAGAGGCCCCAAAGCATCTTGCTTCCAGCTCATTGGGAAGCTAAGAAACAACTGTCTCTGCCCAGTGCTCTGACAGAGTACCGGCAACATCTCTTACCAAAGCCTTTGAAACGCAGTTTCTTGGCAGGCCTGATCTGGCTGAGGTAGAACTTCTGCTCTGGGTGTGCTCCATTGGCCTAGAGCTGAAAGGCCCAAAGGTCGGCCTTGTTGGCAAAGGGGCAGGGAGCCCCCAAAGCATCTTGCTTCAAGCTCTCTGGGAAGCTAAGAACCAACTCGCTCTGCCACGTGCTCTTACAGCCTACCGGGAACATGTCTTTGAAAGGCCTGTGAAACGCAGTTTCTTGGCAGGCCTCATCTGGCTGAAGTAGAACTCCGGCTCTGGGTGTGCTCCATTGCCCTAGGGCTGCCAGGCCCAAAGTGCTGCCCTGTTTCCAAGGGGCAGAGAGGCCCAAAGCATCTTGCTTCCCGGTCTTTGCGAAGCTAAGAAACAACTGGCTCAGCCCAGTGCTCTTACACCTACCGGGAACATCTCTTACCAAGGCCTGTCAAACGCTGTTTCTTTGCAGGCCTGATCAGGCTGAAGTAGAACTCCTGCTCTGCGTGTGCTCCATTGGCCTAGAGCTTCCCGACCCAAAAGGCTGCCTTGTTCCCAAACGGGCAGAGGGGTCCCAAGCGTCTTGCTTCCAGCTTTTCAGGAAGGTAAGAAACAACTGGCTCTGCCCAGTGCTCTTACAGCCTACCGGGAACATCTCTTACCAAGGCCTGTGAAACGCAGTTTGCTGGCAGGCCTGATCTGGCTGAAGTAGAACTTCTGCTCTGGGTGTGCTCCATTGCCCTAGAGCTGCCAGGCCCAAAGGGCTGCCTTGTTTCCAAAGACGGAGAGTGGACCCAAAGCATCTTGCTCCCAGCTCTTCGGGAAGCTAAGAAACAGCTGGCTCTGCCCAGTGCTCTTACAGCCTAAGAGAACATCTCTTTGAAAGGCCTGTGAAACGCAGTTTCTTGGCAGGCCTGACCTGGCTGAAGTAGAACTTCTGTTCTGGTTGTGCTACATAGGCCTAGAGCTACCAGGACCTAAGGGCTGCCTTGTTTCCAAAGCGTGAGAGAGGCCCCAAAGCATCTTGCCTCCAGCACTTTGGGAAGCTAAAAAACAACTGGTTCTGCCCAGTGCTCTCACAGCCTACCATGAACATCTCTTACCAAGGGCTGTGAAACGCAGTTTCTGGGCAGGACTGATCTGCCTGAAGTAGAACTTCTGCTGTGGGTGTGCTCCATTGGCCTAGAGCTGCCAGGCGCAAACGGCTGCCTTGTGTCCAAAGGGAGAGAGAGGCCCCAAAGCATCTTGCTTCCAGCTCTGTGGGAAGCTAAAGCAACTGGCTCTCCACAGTGCTCTCACAGCCTACCGGGAACATCTCTTACCAAGGCCTGTGAAACGCAGTTTCTTGGCAGGCCTGATCTGGCTGAAGTAGAACTCCTGCTCTGGGCGTGCTACTTTGGCCTAGAGCTGCCAGGCCCAAAGGGCCGCCTTGTTTCCAAAGGGGCTGAGAGTCCCCAAAGTATCTTGCTTCCAAATCTTTGGGAATCTAAGAAACAACTGGCTCTGCACAGTGCTCTCACAGCCTACCGGCAACGTGACAGAGAAAGGCCTGTGAGACGCAGTTTCTTGGAAGGCCTGATCTGGCTGAGGTAGAACTTCTGCTCTGGGTGTACTCCATTGGCCTAGGGCTGCCAGGCCCAAAGGGCTGCCTTTATTTCCAAAGTGTGAGAGAGGCCCCAAAGCATCTTGCTTCCTGCTCTCTGGGAAGCTAAAACAACTGGCTCTGCACAGTGCTCTCAAAGCCAACCGGGAACGTCACATACAAAGGCCTGTGAAACGCAGCTTCTTGACAGGCCTTATCTGGCTGAGGTAGAACTTGTGCTCTGGGTGTGCTACTTTGGCCTAGAGCTGCCAGGCACAAAGGCTGCTTTGTTTCCAAAGGGGGAGAGAGGCCCCAAATCATGTTGCTTCCAGCTGTTTTTGAAGCTAAGAAACAACTCGCTCTGCCAGATACTCTTACAGCCTTCCGGGAACACCTCTTACGAAGGCCTGTGAAAAGCAGTTTCTTGGCAGGCCTGATCTGGCTGAGGTAGAACTTCTGCTCTGGGTGTGCTCCATTGCCCTAGAGCTGAAAGGTCCAAAGGGATGCCTTGTTTGCAAAGGGGCAGAGAGGCCCCAAAGCATCTTGCTTCCAGCTCATTGGGAAGCTAAGAAACAACTGTCTCTGCCCAGTGCTCTGACAGAGTACCGGCAACATCTCTTACCAAAGCCTTTGAAACGCAGTTTCTTGGCAGGCCTGATCTGGCTGAGGTAGAACTTCTGCTCTGGGTGTGCTCCATTGGCCTAGAGCTGAAAGGCCCAAAGGTCAGCCTTGTTGGCAAAGGGGCAGGGAGCCCCCAAAGCATCTTGCTTCCAGCTCTTTGGGAAGCTAAGAAACAACTGGCTCTGCCCAGTGCTCTTACAGCCTGAGAGAAAATCTCTTACCAAGGCCTGTGAAACGCACTTTGTTGGTGGCCTGATCTAGCTGAAGTAGAACTTCTGCTCTGGGTGTGCTCCATTGGCCTAGAGCTGCCTGGCCCAAAGGGCCGCCTTGTTTGCAAAGGGGCAGAGAGGCCCCAAAGCATCTTGCTTCCAGCTCTTCGGGAAGCTAAGAAACATCTGGCGTTGCCCAGTGCTCTTACAGCCTACCGGGAACATCTCTTACCAAGGCCTGTGAAACGCAGTTTGTTGGTGGCCTGAACTGGCCGAAGTAGAACTTCTGCTCTGGGTGTGCTCCACTGGCCTAGAGCTACCTGCCCCAAAGGGCTGCCTTGATTCCAAAGTGAGAGAGTGGCCCCAAAGCATCTTGCTTCCAGCTCTCTGGGAAGCTAAGAAACATCTGGCGTTGCCCAGTGCTCTTACAGCCTACCGGGAACATCTCTTACCAAGGCCTGTGAAACGCCGTTTCCTGGCAAGCCTGATTTGGCTGCAGTAGAACTTCTGCTCTGGGTGTGCTCCGTTGCCCTAGAGCTGCCAGGCCCATGGTGCTGCCTTGTTTCCAAAGGGGCAGAGAGGCCCCAAAGCATCTTGCTTCCAGCTCTCTGGGAAGCTAAGAACCAACTCGCTCTGCCCCGTGCTCTTACACCTACCGGGAACATCTCTTACCAAGGCCTGTCAAACGCTGTTTCTTTGCAGGCCTGATCAGGCTGAAGTAGAACTCCTGCTCTGCGTGTGCTCCATTGGCCTAGAGCTTCCCGACCCAAAAGGCTGCCTTGTTCACAAACGGGCAGAGGGGTCCCAAGCGTCTTGCTTCCAGCTTTTCAGGAAGGTAAGAAACAACTGGCTCTGCCCAGTGCTCTTACAGCCTACCGGGAACATCTCTTACCAAGGCCTGTGAAACGCAGTTTCCTGGCAGGCCTGATCTGGCTGAAGTAGAACTTCTGCTCTGGGTGTGCTCCATTGCCCTAGAGCTGCCAGGCCCAAAGGGCTGCCTTGTTTCCAAAGACGGAGAGTGGACCCAAAGCATCTTGCTCCCAGCTCTTCGGGAAGCTAAGAAACAGCTGGCTCTGCCCAGTGCTCTTACAGCCTAAGAGAACATCTCTTTGAAAGGCCTGTGAAACGCAGTTTCTTGGCAGGCCTGACCTGGCTGAAGTAGAACTTCTGTTCTGGTTGTGCTACATAGGCCTAGAGCTACCAGGACCTAAGGGCTGCCTTGTTTCCAAAGCGTGAGAGAGGCCCCAAAGCATCTTGCCTCCAGCACTTTGGGAAGCTAAAAAACAACTGGTTCTGCCCAGTGCTCTCACAGCCTACCATGAACATCTCTTACCAAGGGCTGTGAAACGCAGTTTCTGGGCAGGACTGATCTGCCTGAAGTAGAACTTCTGCTGTGGGTGTGCTCCATTGGCCTAGAGCTGCCAGGCGCAAACGGCTGCCTTGTGTCCAAAGGGAGAGAGAGGCCCCAAAGCATCTTGCTTCCAGCTCTGTGGGACGCTAAAGCAACTGGCTCTCCACAGTGCTCTCACAGCCTACCGGGAACATCTCTTACCAAGGCCTGTGAAACGCAGTTTCTTGGCAGGCCTGATCTGGCTGAAGTAGAACTCCTGCTCTGGGCGTGCTACTTTGGCCTAGAGCTGCCAGGCCCAAAGGGCCGCCTTGTTTCCAAAGGGGCTGAGAGTCCCCAAAGTATCTTGCTTCCAAATCTTTGGGAATCTAAGAAACAACTGGCTCTGCACAGTGCTCTCACAGCCTACCGGCAACGTGACAGAGAAAGGCCTGTGAGACGCAGTTTCTTGGAAGGCCTGATCTGGCTGAGGTAGAACTTCTGCTCTGGGTGTACTCCATTGGCCTAGGGCTGCCAGGCCCAAAGGGCTGCCTTTATTTCCAAAGTGTGAGAGAGGCCCCAAAGCATCTTGCTTCCTGCTCTCTGGGAAGCTAAAACAACTGGCTCTGCACAGTGCTCTCAAAGCCAACCGGGAACGTCACATACAAAGGCCTGTGAAACGCAGCTTCTTGACAGGCCTTATCTGGCTGAGGTAGAACTTGTGCTCTGGGTGTGCTACCTTGGCCTAGAGCTGCCAGGCACAAAGGCTGCTTTGTTTCCAAAGGGGGAGAGAGGCCCCAAATCATGTTGCTTCCAGCTGTTTTTGAAGCTAAGAAACAACTCGCTCTGCCAGATACTCTTACAGCCTTCCGGGAACACCTCTTACGAAGGCCTGTGAAAAGCAGTTTCTTGGCAGGCCTGATCTGGCTGAGGTAGAACTTCTGCTCTGGGTGTGCTCCATTGCCCTAGAGCTGAAAGGCCCAAAGGGATGCCTTGTTTGCAAAGGGGCAGAGAGGCCCCAAAGCATCTTGCTTCCAGCTCATTGGGAAGCTAAGAAACAACTGTCTCTGCCCAGTGCTCTGACAGAGTACCGGCAACATCTCTTACCAAAGCCTTTGAAACGCAGTTTCTTGGCAGGCCTGATCTGGCTGAGGTAGAACTTCTGCTCTGGGTGTGCTCCATTGGCCTAGAGCTGAAAGGCCCAAAGGTCGGCCTTGTTGGCAAAGGGGCAGGGAGCCCCCAAAGCATCTTGCTTCAAGCTCTCTGGGAAGCTAAGAACCAACTCGCTCTGCCACGTGCTCTTACAGCCTACCGGGAACATGTCTTTGAAAGGCCTGTGAAACGCAGTTTCTTGGCAGGCCTCATCTGGCTGAAGTAGAACTCCGGCTCTGGGTGTGCTCCATTGCCCTAGGGCTGCCAGGCCCAAAGTGCTGCCCTGTTTCCAAGGGGCAGAGAGGCCCAAAGCATCTTGCTTCCCGGTCTTTGCGAAGCTAAGAAACAACTGGCTCAGCCCAGTGCTCTTACACCTACCGGGAACATCTCTTACCAAGGCCTGTCAAACGCTGTTTCTTTGCAGGCCTGATCAGGCTGAAGTAGAACTCCTGCTCTGCGTGTGCTCCATTGGCCTAGAGCTTCCCGACCCAAAAGGCTGCCTTGTTCCCAAACGGGCAGAGGGGTCCCAAGCGTCTTGCTTCCAGCTTTTCAGGAAGGTAAGAAACAACTGGCTCTGCCCAGTGCTCTTACAGCCTACCGGGAACATCTCTTACCAAGGCCTGTGAAACGCAGTTTGCTGGCAGGCCTGATCTGGCTGAAGTAGAACTTCTGCTCTGGGTGTGCTCCATTGCCCTAGAGCTGCCAGGCCCAAAGGGCTGCCTTGTTTCCAAAGACGGAGAGTGGACCCAAAGCATCTTGCTCCCAGCTCTTCGGGAAGCTAAGAAACAGCTGGCTCTGCCCAGTGCTCTTACAGCCTAAGAGAACATCTCTTTGAAAGGCCTGTGAAACGCAGTTTCTTGGCAGGCCTGACCTGGCTGAAGTAGAACTTCTGTTCTGGTTGTGCTACATAGGCCTAGAGCTACCAGGACCTAAGGGCTGCCTTGTTTCCAAAGCGTGAGAGAGGCCCCAAAGCATCTTGCCTCCAGCACTTTGGGAAGCTAAAAAACAACTGGTTCTGCCCAGTGCTCTCACAGCCTACCATGAACATCTCTTACCAAGGGCTGTGAAACGCAGTTTCTGGGCAGGACTGATCTGCCTGAAGTAGAACTTCTGCTGTGGGTGTGCTCCATTGGCCTAGAGCTGCCAGGCGCAAACGGCTGCCTTGTGTCCAAAGGGAGAGAGAGGCCCCAAAGCATCTTGCTTCCAGCTCTGTGGGACGCTAAAGCAACTGGCTCTCCACAGTGCTCTCACAGCCTACCGGGAACATCTCTTACCAAGGCCTGTGAAACGCAGTTTCTTGGCAGGCCTGATCTGGCTGAAGTAGAACTCCTGCTCTGGGCGTGCTACTTTGGCCTAGAGCTGCCAGGCCCAAAGGGCCGCCTTGTTTCCAAAGGGGCTGAGAGTCCCCAAAGTATCTTGCTTCCAAATCTTTGGGAAGCTAAGAAACAACTGGCTCTGCACAGTGCTCTCACAGCCTACCGGCAACGTGACAGAGAAAGGCCTGTGAGACGCAGTTTCTTGGAAGGCCTGATCTGGCTGAGGTAGAACTTCTGCTCTGGGTGTACTCCATTGGCCTAGGGCTGCCAGGCCCAAAGGGCTGCCTTTATTTCCAAAGTGTGAGAGAGGCCCCAAAGCATCTTGCTTCCTGCTCTCTGGGAAGCTAAAACAACTGGCTCTGCACAGTGCTCTCAAAGCCAACCGGGAACGTCACATACAAAGGCCTGTGAAACGCAGCTTCTTGACAGGCCTTATCTGGCTGAGGTAGAACTTGTGCTCTGGGTGTGCTACCTTGGCCTAGAGCTGCCAGGCACAAAGGCTGCTTTGTTTCCAAAGGGGGAGAGAGGCCCCAAATCATGTTGCTTCCAGCTGTTTTTGAAGCTAAGAAACAACTCGCTCTGCCAGATACTCTTACAGCCTTCCGGGAACACCTCTTACGAAGGCCTGTGAAAAGCAGTTTCTTGGCAGGCCTGATCTGGCTGAGGTAGAACTTCTGCTCTGGGTGTGCTCCATTGCCCTAGAGCTGAAAGGCCCAAAGGGATGCCTTGTTTGCAAAGGGGCAGAGAGGCCCCAAAGCATCTTGCTTCCAGCTCATTGGGAAGCTAAGAAACAACTGTCTCTGCCCAGTGCTCTGACAGAGTACCGGCAACATCTCTTACCAAAGCCTTTGAAACGCAGTTTCTTGGCAGGCCTGATCTGGCTGAGGTAGAACTTCTGCTCTGGGTGTGCTCCATTGGCCTAGAGCTGAAAGGCCCAAAGGTCGGCCTTGTTGGCAAAGGGGCAGGGAGCCCCCAAAGCATCTTGCTTCAAGCTCTCTGGGAAGCTAAGAACCAACTCGCTCTGCCACGTGCTCTTACAGCCTACCGGGAACATGTCTTTGAAAGGCCTGTGAAACGCAGTTTCTTGGCAGGCCTCATCTGGCTGAAGTAGAACTCCGGCTCTGGGTGTGCTCCATTGCCCTAGGGCTGCCAGGCCCAAAGTGCTGCCCTGTTTCCAAGGGGCAGAGAGGCCCAAAGCATCTTGCTTCCCGGTCTTTGCGAAGCTAAGAAACAACTGGCTCAGCCCAGTGCTCTTACACCTACCGGGAACATCTCTTACCAAGGCCTGTCAAACGCTGTTTCTTTGCAGGCCTGATCAGGCTGAAGTAGAACTCCTGCTCTGCGTGTGCTCCATTGGCCTAGAGCTTCCCGACCCAAAAGGCTGCCTTGTTCCCAAACGGGCAGAGGGGTCCCAAGCGTCTTGCTTCCAGCTTTTCAGGAAGGTAAGAAACAACTGGCTCTGCCCAGTGCTCTTACAGCCTACCGGGAACATCTCTTACCAAGGCCTGTGAAACGCAGTTTGCTGGCAGGCCTGATCTGGCTGAAGTAGAACTTCTGCTCTGGGTGTGCTCCATTGCCCTAGAGCTGCCAGGCCCAAAGGGCTGCCTTGTTTCCAAAGACGGAGAGTGGACCCAAAGCATCTTGCTCCCAGCTCTTCGGGAAGCTAAGAAACAGCTGGCTCTGCCCAGTGCTCTTACAGCCTAAGAGAACATCTCTTTGAAAGGCCTGTGAAACGCAGTTTCTTGGCAGGCCTGACCTGGCTGAAGTAGAACTTCTGTTCTGGTTGTGCTACATAGGCCTAGAGCTACCAGGACCTAAGGGCTGCCTTGTTTCCAAAGCGTGAGAGAGGCCCCAAAGCATCTTGCCTCCAGCACTTTGGGAAGCTAAAAAACAACTGGTTCTGCCCAGTGCTCTCACAGCCTACCATGAACATCTCTTACCAAGGGCTGTGAAACGCAGTTTCTGGGCAGGACTGATCTGCCTGAAGTAGAACTTCTGCTGTGGGTGTGCTCCATTGGCCTAGAGCTGCCAGGCGCAAACGGCTGCCTTGTGTCCAAAGGGAGAGAGAGGCCCCAAAGCATCTTGCTTCCAGCTCTGTGGGAAGCTAAAGCAACTGGCTCTCCACAGTGCTCTCACAGCCTACCGGGAACATCTCTTACCAAGGCCTGTGAAACGCAGTTTCTTGGCAGGCCTGATCTGGCTGAAGTAGAACTCCTGCTCTGGGCGTGCTACTTTGGCCTAGAGCTGCCAGGCCCAAAGGGCCGCCTTGTTTCCAAAGGGGCTGAGAGTCCCCAAAGTATCTTGCTTCCAAATCTTTGGGAATCTAAGAAACAACTGGCTCTGCACAGTGCTCTCACAGCCTACCGGCAACGTGACAGAGAAAGGCCTGTGAGACGCAGTTTCTTGGAAGGCCTGATCTGGCTGAGGTAGAACTTCTGCTCTGGGTGTACTCCATTGGCCTAGGGCTGCCAGGCCCAAAGGGCTGCCTTTATTTCCAAAGTGTGAGAGAGGCCCCAAAGCATCTTGCTTCCTGCTCTCTGGGAAGCTAAAACAACTGGCTCTGCACAGTGCTCTCAAAGCCAACCGGGAACGTCACATACAAAGGCCTGTGAAACGCAGCTTCTTGACAGGCCTTATCTGGCTGAGGTAGAACTTGTGCTCTGGGTGTGCTACTTTGGCCTAGAGCTGCCAGGCACAAAGGCTGCTTTGTTTCCAAAGGGGGAGAGAGGCCCCAAATCATGTTGCTTCCAGCTGTTTTTGAAGCTAAGAAACAACTCGCTCTGCCAGATACTCTTACAGCCTTCCGGGAACACCTCTTACGAAGGCCTGTGAAAAGCAGTTTCTTGGCAGGCCTGATCTGGCTGAGGTAGAACTTCTGCTCTGGGTGTGCTCCATTGCCCTAGAGCTGAAAGGTCCAAAGGGATGCCTTGTTTGCAAAGGGGCAGAGAGGCCCCAAAGCATCTTGCTTCCAGCTCATTGGGAAGCTAAGAAACAACTGTCTCTGCCCAGTGCTCTGACAGAGTACCGGCAACATCTCTTACCAAAGCCTTTGAAACGCAGTTTCTTGGCAGGCCTGATCTGGCTGAGGTAGAACTTCTGCTCTGGGTGTGCTCCATTGGCCTAGAGCTGAAAGGCCCAAAGGTCAGCCTTGTTGGCAAAGGGGCAGGGAGCCCCCAAAGCATCTTGCTTCCAGCTCTTTGGGAAGCTAAGAAACAACTGGCTCTGCCCAGTGCTCTTACAGCCTGAGAGAAAATCTCTTACCAAGGCCTGTGAAACGCACTTTGTTGGTGGCCTGATCTAGCTGAAGTAGAACTTCTGCTCTGGGTGTGCTCCATTGGCCTAGAGCTGCCTGGCCCAAAGGGCCGCCTTGTTTGCAAAGGGGCAGAGAGGCCCCAAAGCATCTTGCTTCCAGCTCTTCGGGAAGCTAAGAAACATCTGGCGTTGCCCAGTGCTCTTACAGCCTACCGGGAACATCTCTTACCAAGGCCTGTGAAACGCAGTTTGTTGGTGGCCTGAACTGGCCGAAGTAGAACTTCTGCTCTGGGTGTGCTCCACTGGCCTAGAGCTACCTGCCCCAAAGGGCTGCCTTGATTCCAAAGTGAGAGAGTGGCCCCAAAGCATCTTGCTTCCAGCTCTCTGGGAAGCTAAGAAACATCTGGCGTTGCCCAGTGCTCTTACAGCCTACCGGGAACATCTCTTACCAAGGCCTGTGAAACGCCGTTTCCTGGCAGGCCTGATTTGGCTGAAGTAGAACTTCTGCTCTGGGTGTGCTCCGTTGCCCTAGAGCTGCCAGGCCCATGGTGCTGCCTTGTTTCCAAAGGGGCAGAGAGGCCCCAAAGCATCTTGCTTCCAGCTCTCTGGGAAGCTAAGAACCAACTCGCTCTGCCCCGTGCTCTTACACCTACCGGGAACATCTCTTACCAAGGCCTGTCAAACGCTGTTTCTTTGCAGGCCTGATCAGGCTGAAGTAGAACTCCTGCTCTGCGTGTGCTCCATTGGCCTAGAGCTTCCCGACCCAAAAGGCTGCCTTGTTCCCAAACGGGCAGAGGGGTCCCAAGCGTCTTGCTTCCAGCTTTTCAGGAAGGTAAGAAACAACTGGCTCTGCCCAGTGCTCTTACAGCCTACCGGGAACATCTCTTACCAAGGCCTGTGAAACGCAGTTTCCTGGCAGGCCTGATCTGGCTGAAGTAGAACTTCTGCTCTGGGTGTGCTCCATTGCCCTAGAGCTGCCAGGCCCAAAGGGCTGCCTTGTTTCCAAAGACGGAGAGTGGACCCAAAGCATCTTGCTCCCAGCTCTTCGGGAAGCTAAGAAACAGCTGGCTCTGCCCAGTGCTCTTACAGCCTAAGAGAACATCTCTTTGAAAGGCCTGTGAAACGCAGTTTCTTGGCAGGCCTGACCTGGCTGAAGTAGAACTTCTGTTCTGGTTGTGCTACATAGGCCTAGAGCTACCAGGACCTAAGGGCTGCCTTGTTTCCAAAGCGTGAGAGAGGCCCCAAAGCATCTTGCCTCCAGCACTTTGGGAAGCTAAAAAACAACTGGTTCTGCCCAGTGCTCTCACAGCCTACCGTGAACATCTCTTACCAAGGGCTGTGAAACGCAGTTTCTGGGCAGGACTGATCTGCCTGAAGTAGAACTTCTGCTGTGGGTGTGCTCCATTGGCCTAGAGCTGCCAGGCGCAAACGGCTGCCTTGTGTCCAAAGGGAGAGAGAGGCCCCAAAGCATCTTGCTTCCAGCTCTGTGGGAAGCTAAAGCAACTGGCTCTCCACAGTGCTCTCACAGCCTACCGGGAACATCTCTTACCAAGGCCTGTGAAACGCAGTTTCTTGGCAGGCCTGATCTGGCTGAAGTAGAACTCCTGCTCTGGGCGTGCTACTTTGGCCTAGAGCTGCCAGGCCCAAAGGGCCGCCTTGTTTCCAAAGGGGCTGAGAGTCCCCAAAGTATCTTGCTTCCAAATCTTTGGGAAGCTAAGAAACAACTGGCTCTGCACAGTGCTCTCACAACCTACCGGCAACGTGACAGAGAAAGGCCTGTGAGACGCAGTTTCTTGGAAGGCCTGATCTGGCTGAGGTAGAACTTCTGCTCTGGGTGTACTCCATTGGCCTAGGGCTGCCAGGCCCAAAGGGCTGCCTTTATTTCCAAAGTGTGAGAGAGGCCCCAAAGCATCTTGCTTCCTGCTCTCTGGGAAGCTAAAACAACTGGCTCTGCACAGTGCTCTCAAAGCCAACCGGGAACGTCACATACAAAGGCCTGTGAAACGCAGCTTCTTGACAGGCCTTATCTGGCTGAGGTAGAACTTGTGCTCTGGGTGTGCTACTTTGGCCTAGAGCTGCCAGGCACAAAGGCTGCTTTGTTTCCAAAGGGGGAGAGAGGCCCCAAATCATGTTGCTTCCAGCTGTTTTTGAAGCTAAGAAACAACTCGCTCTGCCAGGTACTCTTACAGCCTTCCGGGAACACCTCTTACGAAGGCCTGTGAAAAGCAGTTTCTTGGCAGGCCTGATCTGGCTGAGGTAGAACTTCTGCTCTGGGTGTGCTCCATTGCCCTAGAGCTGAAAGGCCCAAAGGTCGGCCTTGTTGGCAAAGGGGCAGGGAGCCCCCAAAGCATCTTGCTTCCAGCTCTTTGGGAAGCTAAGAAACAACTGGCTCTGCCCAGTGCTCTTACAGCCTGAGAGAAAATCTCTTACCAAGGCCTGTGAAACGCACTTTGTTGGTGGCCTGATCTAGCTGAAGTAGAACTTCTGCTCTGGGTGTGCTCCATTGGCCTAGAGCTGCCTGGCCCAAAGGGCCGCCTTGTTTGCAAAGGGGCAGAGAGGCCCCAAAGCATCTTGCTTCCAGCTCTTCGGGAAGCTAAGAAACATCTGGCGTTGCCCAGTGCTCTTACTGCCTACCGGGAACATCTCTTACCAAGGCCTGTGAAACGCAGTTTGTTGGTGGCCTGAACTGGCCGAAGTAGAACTTCTGCTCTGGGTGTGCTCCACTGGCCTAGAGCTACCTGCCCCAAAGGGCTGCCTTGATTCCAAAGTGAGAGAGTGGCACCAAAGCATCTTGCTTCCAGCTCTTCGGGAAGCTAAGAAACATCTGGCGTTGCCCAGTGCTCTTACAGCCTACCGGGAACATCTCTTACCAAGGCCTGTGAAACGCCGTTTCCTGGCAGGCCTGATTTGGCTGAAGTAGAACTTCTGCTCTGGGTGTGCTCCATTGCCCTAGAGCTGCCAGGCCCAAGGTGCTGCCTTATTTCCAAAGGGGCAGAGAGGCCCCAAAGCATCTTGCTTCCAGCTCTCTGGGAAGCTAAGAACCAACTCGCTCTGCCCCGTGCTCTTACAGCCTACCGGGAACATGTCTTTGAAAGGCATGTGAAACGCAGTTTCTTGGCAGGCCTCATCTGGCTGAAGTAGAACTCCGGCTCTGGGTGTGCTCCATTGCCCTAGGGCTGCCAGGCCCAAAGTGCTGCCCTGTTTCCAAGGGGCAGAGAGGCCCAAAGCATCTTGCTTCCCGGTCTTTGGGAAGCTAAGAAACAACTGGCTCTGCCCAGTGCTCTTACACCTACCGGGAACATCTCTTACCAAGGCCTGTCAAACGCTGTTTCTTTGCAGGCCTGATCAGGCTGAAGTAGAACTCCTGCTCTGCGTGTGCTCCATTGCCCTAGAGCTTCCCGACCCAAAAGGCTGCCTTGTTCCCAAACGGGCAGAGGGGTCCCAAGCGTCTTGCTTCCAGCTTTTCAGGAAGGTAAGAAACAACTGGCTCTGCCCAGTGCTGTTACAGCCTACCGGGAACATCTCTTACGAAGGCCTGTGAAACGCAGTTTCCTGGCAGGCCTGATCTGGCTGAAGTAGAACTTCTGCTCTGGGTGTGCTCCATTGCCCTAGAGCTGAAAGGCCCAAAGGTCGGCCTTGTTGGCTAAGGGGCAGGGAGCCCCCAAAGCATCTTGCTTCCAGCTCTTCGGGAAGCTAAGAAACAACTGGCTCTGCCCAGTGCTCTTACAGCCTGAGAGAAAATCTCTTACCAAGGCCTGTGAAACGCACTTTGTTGGTGGCCTGATCTAGCTGAAGTAGAACTTCTGCTCTGGGTGTGCTCCATTGGCCTAGAGCTGCCTGGCCCAAAGGGCCGCCTTGTTTGCAAAGGGGCAGAGAGGCCCCAAAGCATCTTGCTTCCAGCTCTTCGGGAAGCTAAGAAACATCTGGCGTTGCCCAGTGCTCTTACAGCCTACCGGGAACATCTCTTACCAAGGCCTGTGAAACGCAGTTTGTTGGTGGCCTGAACTGGCCGAAGTAGAACTTCTGCTCTGGGTGTGCTCCACTGGCCTAGAGCTACCTGCCCCAAAGGGCTGCCTTGATTCCAAAGTGAGAGAGTGGCACCAAAGCATCTTGCTTCCAGCTCTTCGGGAAGCTAAGAAACATCTGGCGTTGCCCAGTGCTCTTACAGCCTACCGGGAACATCTCTTACCAAGGCCTGTGAAACGCCGTTTCCTGGCAGGCCTGATTTGGCTGAAGTAGAACTTCTGCTCTGGGTGTGCTCCATTGCCCTAGAGCTGCCAGGCCCAAGGTGCTGCCTTGTTTCCAAAGGGGCAGAGAGGCCCCAAAGCATCTTGCTTCCAGCTCTCTGGGAAGCTAAGAACCAACTCGCTCTGCCCCGTGCTCTTACAGCCTACCGGGAACATGTCTTTGAAAGGCCTGTGAAACGCAGTTTCTTGGCAGGCCTCATCTAGCTGAAGTAGAACTCCGGCTCTGGGTGTGCTCCATTGCCCTAGGGCTGCCAGGCCCAAAGTGCTGCCCTGTTTCCAAGGGGCAGAGAGGCCCAAAGCATCTTGCTTCCCGGTCTTTGCGAAGCTAAGAAACAACTGGCTCTGCCCAGTGCTCTTACACCTACCGGGAACATCTCTTACCAAGGCCTGTCAAACGCTGTTTCTTTGCAGGCCTGATCAGGCTGAAGTAGAACTCCTGCTCTGCGTGTGCTCCATTGGCCTAGAGCTTCCCGTCCCAAAAGGCTGCCTTGTTCCCAAACGGGCAGAGGGGTCCCAAGCGTCTTGCTTCCAGCTTTTCAGGAAGGTAAGAAACAACTGGCTCTGCCCAGTGCTCTTACAGCCTACCGGGAACATCTCTTACCAAGGCCTGTGAAACGCAGTTTCCTGGCAGGCCTGATCTGGCTGAAGTAGAACTTCTGCTCTGGGTGTGCTCCATTGCCCTAGAGCTGCCAGGCCCAAAGGGCTGCCTTGTTTCCAAAGACGGAGAGTGGACCCAAAGCATCTTGCTCCCAGCTCTTCGGGAAGCTAAGAAACAGCTGGCTCTGCCCAGTGCTATTACAGCCTAAGAGAACATCTCTTTGAAAGGCCTGTGAAACGCAGTTTCTTGGCAGGCCTGACCTGGCTGAAGTAGAACTTCTGTTCTGGTTGTGCTACATAGGCCTAGAGCTACCAGGACCTAAGGGCTGCCTTGTTTCCAAAGGGTGAGAGAGGCCCCAAAGCATCTTGCCTCCAGCACTTTGGGAAGCTAAAAAACAACTGGTTCTGCCCAGTGCTCTCACAGCCTACCGTGAACATCTCTTACCAAGGGCTGTGAAACGCAGTTTCTGGGCAGGACTGATCTGGCTGAAGTAGAACTTCTGCTGTGGGTGTGCTCCATTGGCCTAGAGCTGCCAGGCGCAAACGGCTGCCTTGTGTCCAAAGGGAGAGAGAGGCCCCAAAGCATCTTGCTTCCAGCTCTGTGGGAAGCTAAAGCAACTGGCTCTCCACTGTGCTCTCACAGCCTACCGGGAACATCTCTTACCAAGGCCTGTGAAACGCAGTTTCTTGGCAGGCCTGATCTGGCTGAAGTAGAACTCCTGCTCTGGGCGTGCTACTTTGGCCTAGAGCTGCCAGGCCCAAAGGGCCGCCTTGTTTCCAAAGGGGCTGAGAGTCCCCAAAGTACCTTGCTTCCAAATCTTTGGGAAGCTAAGAAACAACTGGCTCTGCACAGTGCTCTCACAGCCTACCGGCAACGTGACAGAGACAGGCCTGTGAGACGCAGTTTCTTGGAAGGCCTGATCTGGCTGAGGTAGAACTTCTGCTCTGGGTGTACTCCATTGGCCTAGGGCTGCCAGGCCCAAAGGGCTGCCTTTATTTCCAAAGTGTGAGAGAGGCCCCAAAGCATCTTGCTTCCTGCTCTCTGGGAAGCTAAAACAACTGGCTCTGCACAGTGCTCTCAAAGCCAACCGGGAACGTCACATACAAAGGCCTGTGAAACGCAGCTTCTTGACAGGCCTTATCTGGCTGAGGTAGAACTTGTGCTCTGGGTGTGCTACTTTGGCCTAGAGCTGCCAGGCACAAAGGCTGCTTTGTTTCCAAAGGGGGAGAGAGGCCCCAAATCATGTTGCTTCCAGCTGTTTTTGAAGCTAAGAAACAACTCGCTCTGCCAGGTACGCTTACAGCCTTCCGGGAACACCTCTTACGAAGGCCTGTGAAAAGCAGTTTCTTGGCAGGCCTGATCTGGCTGAGGTAGAACTTCTGCTCTGGGTGTGCTTCATTGGCCTAGAGCTGAAAGGCCCAAAGGGCTGCCTTGTTTCCAAAGGGGGAGAGAGGACCCAAAGCATCTTGCTTCCAGCTCTTCGGGAAGCTAAGAAACAACTGGCTGTGCCCAGTGCTCTTATAGCCTAAGAGAACATCTCTTATCAAGGCCTGTGAAACGCACTTTCTAGGCAGGCCTGATCTGGAAGAAGTAGAACTTCTGCTCTGGTTGTGCTCCATTGCCCTAGAGCTGCCAGACCCAACGTGCTGCCTTGTTTCCAAAGGGGCAGAGAGGCCCCAAAGCGTCTTGCTTCCAGCTGTTTGGGAAACAAGGAAACAACTGGCTCTGCACCGTGCTCTCACAGCCTACCGGGAACGTCACATACAAAGGCCTCTGAAACGCAGTTCCTTGGCAGGCCTGATCTGGCTGAAGTAGGACTTCTGCTCTGGCTGTGCTCCATTGGCCTAGAGCTGAAAGGCCCAAAGGGATGCCTTGTTTGCAAAGGGGCAGAGATGCCCCAAAGCATCTTGCTTCCAGCTCTTCGGGAAGCTAAGAACCAACTCGCTCTGCCCCGTGCTCTTACAGCCTACCGGGAACATGTCTTTGAAAGGCCTGTGAAACGCAGTTTCTTGGCAGGCCTCATCTGGCTGAAGTAGAACTCCGGCTCTGGGTGTGCTCCATTGCCCTAGAGCTGCCAGGCCCCAAGTGCTGCCCTGTTTCCAAGGGGCAGAGAGGCCCAAAGCATCTTGCTTCCCGGTCTTTGCGAAGCTAAGAAACAACTGGCTCTGCCCAGTGCTCTTACACCTACCGGGAATATCTCTTACCAAGGCCTGTCAAACGCTGTATCTTTGCAGGCCTGATCAGGCTGAAGTAGAACTCCTGCTCTGCGTGTGCTCCATTGGCCTAGAGCTTCCCGACCCAAAAGGCTGCCTTGTTCCCAAACGGGCAGAGGGGTCCCAAGCATCTTGCTTCCAGCTTTTCAGGAAGGTAAGAAACAACTGGCTCTGCCCAGTGCTCTTACAGCCTACCGGGAACATCTCTTACCAAGGCCTGTGAAACGCAGTTTCCTGGCAGGCCTGATCTGGCTGAAGTAGAACTCCTGCTCTGGGCGTGCTACTTTGGCCTAGAGCTGCCAGGCCCAAAGGGCTGCCTTGTTTCCAAAGGGGCTGAGAGTCCCCAAAGTATCTTGCTTCCAAATCTTTGGAAAGCTAAGAAACAACTGGCTCTGCACAGTGCTCTCACAGCCTACCGGCAACGTGACAGAGAAAGGCCTGTGAGACGCAGTTTCTTGGAAGGCCTGATCTGGCTGAGGTAGAACTTCTGCTCTGGGTGTACTCCATTGGCCTAGGGCTGCCAGGCCCAAAGGGCTGCCTTTATTTCCAAAGTGTGAGAGAGGCCCCAAAGCATCTTGCTTCCTGCTCTCTGGGAAGCTAAAACAACTGGCTCTGCACAGTGCTCTCAAAGCCAACCGGGAACGTCACATACAAAGGCCTGTGAAACGCAGCTTCTTGACAGGCCTTATCTGGCTGAGGTAGAACTTGTGCTCTGGGTGTGCTACTTTGGCCTAGAGCTGCCAGGCACAAAGGCTGCTTTGTTTCCAAAGGGGGAGAGAGGCCCCAAATCATGTTGCTTCCAGCTGTTTTTGAAGCTAAGAAACAACTCGCTCTGCCAGGTACTCTTACAGCCTTCCGGGAACACCTCTTACGAAGGCCTGTGAAAAGCAGTTTCTTGGCAGGCCTGATCTGGCTGAGGTAGAACTTCTGCTCTGGGTGTGCTCTATTGGCCTAGAGCTGAAAGGCCCAAAGGTCGGCCTTGTTGGCAAAGGGGCAGGGAGCCCCCAAAGCATCTTGCTTCCAGCTCTTCGGGAAGCTAAGAAACAACTGGCTCTGCCCAGTGCTCTTACAGCCTGAGAGAAAATCTCTTACCAAGGCCTGTGAAACGCACTTTGTTGGTGGCCTGATCTAGCTGAAGTAGAACTTCTGCTCTGGGTGTGCTCCATTGGCCTAGAGCTGCCTGGCCCAAAGGGCCGCCTTGTTTGCAAAGGGGCAGAGAGGCCCCAAAGCATCTTGCTTCCAGCTCTTCGGGAAGCTAAGAAACATCTGGCGTTGCCCAGTGCTCTTACAGCCTACCGGGAACATCTCTTACCAAGGCCTGTGAAACGCAGTTTGTTGGTGGCCTGAACTGGCCGAAGTAGAACTTCTGCTCTGGGTGTGCTCCACTGGCCTAGAGCTACCTGCCCCAAAGGGCTGCCTTGATTCCAAAGTGAGAGAGTGGCACCAAAGCATCTTGCTTCCAGCTCTTCGGGAAGCTAAGAAACATCTGGCGTTGCCCAGTGCTCTTACAGCCTACCGGGAACATCTCTTACCAAGGTCTGTGAAACGCCGTTTCCTGGCAGGCCTGATTTGGCTGAAGTAGAACTTCTGCTCTGGGTGTGCTCCATTGCCCTAGAGCTGCCAGGCCCAAGGTGCTGCCTTGTTTCCAAAGGGGCAGAGAGGCCCCAAAGCATCTTGCTTCCAGCTCTCTGGGAAGCTAAGAACCAACTCGCTCTGCCCCGTGCTCTTACAGCCTACCGGGAACATGTCTTTGAAAGGCATGTGAAACGCAGTTTCTTGGCAGGCCTCATCTGGCTGAAGTAGAACTCCGGCTCTGGGTGTGCTCCATTGCCCTAGGGCTGCCAGGCCCAAAGTGCTGCCCTGTTTCCAAGGGGCAGAGAGGCCCAAAGCATCTTGCTTCCCGGTCTTTGCGAAGCTAAGAAACAACTGGCTCTGCCCAGTGCTCTTACACCTACCGGGAACATCTCTTACCAAGGCCTGTCAAACGCTGTTTCTTTGCAGGCCTGATCAGGCTGAAGTAGAACTCCTGCTCTGCGTGTGCTCCATTGGCCTAGAGCTTCCCGTCCCAAAAGGCTGCCTTGTTCCCAAACGGGCAGAGGGGTCCCAAGCGTCTTGCTTCCAGCTTTTCAGGAAGGTAAGAAACAACTGGCTCTGCCCAGTGCTCTTACAGCCTACCGGGAACATCTCTTACCAAGGCCTGTGAAACGCAGTTTCCTGGCAGGCCTGATCTGGCTGAAGTAGAACTTCTGCTCTGGGCGTGCTCCATTTGCCCTAGAGCTGCCAGGCCCAAAGGGCTGCCTTGTTTCCAAAGACGGAGAGTGGACCCAAAGCATCTTGCTCCCAGCTCTTCGGGAAGCTAAGAAACAGCTGGCTCTGCCCAGTGCTCTTACAGCCTAAGAGAACATCTCTTTGAAAGGCCTGTGAAACGCAGTTTCTTGGCAGGCCTGACCTGGCTGAAGTAGAACTTCTGTTCTGGTTGTGCTACATAGGCCTAGAGCTACCAGGACCTAAGGGCTGCCTTGTTTCCAAAGGGTGAGAGAGGCCCCAAAGCATCTTGCCTCCAGCACTTTGGGAAGCTAAAAAACAACTGGTTCTGCCCAGTGCTCTCACAGCCTACCGTGAACATCTCTTACCAAGGGCTGTGAAACGCAGTTTCTGGGCAGGACTGATCTGCCTGAAGTAGAACTTCTGCTGTGGGTGTGCTCCATTGGCCTAGAGCTGCCAGGCGCAAACGGCTGCCTTGTGTCCAAAGGGAGAGAGAGGCCCCAAAGCATCTTGCTTCCAGCTCTGTGGGAAGCTAAAGCAACTGGCTCTCCACAGTGCTCTCACAGCCTACCGGGAACATCTCTTACCAAGGCCTGTGAAACGCAGTTTCTTGGCAGGCCTGATCTGGCTGAAGTAGAACTCCTGCTCTGGGCGTGCTACTTTGGCCTAGAGCTGCCAGGCCCAAAGGGCCGCCTTGTTTCCAAAGGGGCTGAGAGTCCCCAAAGTATCTTGCTTCCAAATCTTTGGGAAGCTAAGAAACAACTGGCTCTGCACAGTGCTCTCACAGCCTACCGGCAACGTGACAGAGAAAGGCCTGTGAGACGCAGTTTCTTGGAAGGCCTGATCTGGCTGAGGTAGAACTTCTGCTCTGGGTGTACTCCATTGGCCTAGGGCTGCCAGGCCCAAAGGGCTGCCTTTATTTCCAAAGTGTGAGAGAGGCCCCAAAGCATCTTGCTTCCTGCTCTCTGGGAAGCTAAAACAACTGGCTCTGCACAGTGCTCTCAAAGCCAACCGGGAACGTCACATACAAAGGCCTGTGAAACGCAGCTTCTTGACAGGCCTTATCTGGCTGAGGTAGAACTTGTGCTCTGGGTGTGCTACTTTGGCCTAGAGCTGCCAGGCACAAAGGCTGCTTTGTTTCCAAAGGGGGAGAGAGGCCCCAAATCATGTTGCTTCCAGCTGTTTTTGAAGCTAAGAAACAACTCGCTCTGCCAGGTACTCTTACAGCCTTCCGGGAACACCTCTTACGAAGGCCTGTGAAAAGCAGTTTCTTGGCAGGCCTGATCTGGCTGAGGTAGAACTTCTGCTCTGGGTGTGCTTCATTGGCCTAGAGCTGAAAGGCCCAAAGGGCTGCCTTGTTTCCAAAGGGGGAGAGAGGACCCAAAGCATCTTGCTTCCACCTCTTGGGAAGCTAAGAAACAACTGGCTGTGCCCAGTGCTCTTATAGCCTAAGAGAACATCTCTTATCAAGGCCTGTGAAACGCACTTTCTAGGCAGGCCTGATCTGGAAGAAGTAGAACTTCTGCTCTGGTTGTGCTCCATTGCCCTAGAGCTGCCAGACCCAACGTGCTGCCTTGTTTCCAAAGGGGCAGAGAGGCCCCAAAGCGTCTTGCTTCCAGCTGTTTGGGAAACAAGGAAACAACTGGCTCTGCACCGTGCTCTCACAGCCTACCGGGAATGTCACATACAAAGGCCTCTGAAACGCAGTTCCTTGGCAGGCCTTATCTGGCTGAGGTAGAACTTCTGCTCTGGGTGTGCTCCATTGGCCTAGAGCTGAAAGGCCCAAAGGTCGGCCTTGTTGGCAAAGGGGCAGGGAGCCCCCAAAGCATCTTGCTTCCAGCTCTTTGGGAAGCTAAGAAACAACTGGCTCTGCACAGTGCTCTTACAGCCTGAGAGAAAATCTCTTACCAAGGCCTGTGAAACGCACTTTGTTGGTGGCCTGATCTAGCTGAAGTAGAACTTCTGCTCTGGGTGTGCTCCATTGGCCTAGAGCTGCCTGGCCCAAAGGGCCGCCTTGTTTGCAAAGGGGCAGAGAGGCCCCAAAGCATCTTGCTTCCAGCTCTTCGGGAAGCTAAGAAACATCCGGCATTGCCCAGTGCTCTTACAGCCTACCGGGAACATCTCTTACCAAGGCCTGTGAAACGCAGTTTGTTGGTGGCCTGAACTGGCCGAAGTAGAACTTCTGCTCTGGGTGTGCTCCACTGGCCTAGAGCTACCTGCCCCAAAGGGCTGCCTTGATTCCAAAGTGAGAGAGTGGCACCAAAGCATCTTGCTTCCAGCTCTTCGGGAAGCTAAGAAACATCTGGCGTTGCCCAGTGCTCTTACAGCCTACCGGGAACATCTCTTACCAAGGCCTGTGAAACGCCATTTCCTGGCAGGCCTGATTTGGCTGAAGTAGAACTTCTGCTCTGGGTGTGCTCCATTGCCCTAGAGCTGCCAGGCCCAAGGTGCTGCCTTGTTTCCAAAGGGGCAGAGAGGCCCCAAAGCATCTTGCTTCCAGCTCTCTGGGAAGCTAAGAACCAAATCGCTCTGCCCCGTGCTCTTACAGCCTACCGGGAACATGTCTTTGAAAGGCATGTGAAACGCAGTTTCTTGGCAGGCCTCATCTGGCTGAAGTAGAACTCCGGCTCTGGGTGTGCTCCATTGCCCTAGGGCTGCCAGGCCCAAAGTGCTGCCCTGTTTCCAAGGGGCAGAGAGGCCCAAAGCATCTTGCTTCCCGGTCTTTGCGAAGCTAAGAAACAACTGGCTCTGCCCAGTGCTCTTACACCTACCGGGAACATCTCTTACCAAGGCCTGTCAAACGCTGTTTCTTTGCAGGCCTGATCAGGCTGAAGTAGAACTCCTGCTCTGCGTGTGCTCCATTGGCCTAGAGCTTCCCGACCCAAAAGGCTGCCTTGTTCACAAACGGGCAGAGGGGTCCCAAGCGTCTTGCTTCCAGCTTTTCAGGAAGGTAAGAAACAACTGGCTCTGCCCAGTGCTCTTACAGCCTACCGGGAACATCTCTTACCAAGGCCTGTGAAACGCAGTTTCCTGGCAGGCCTGATCTGGCTGAAGTAGAACTTCTGCTCTGGGCGTGCTCCATTGCCCTAGAGCTGCCAGGCCCAAAGGGCTGCCTTGTTTCCAAAGACGGAGAGTGGACCCAAAGCATCTTGCTCCCAGCTCTTCGGGAAGCTAAGAAACAGCTGGCTCTGCCCAGTGCTCTTACAGCCTAAGAGAACATCTCTTTGAAAGGCCTGTGAAACGCAGTTTCTTGGCAGGCCCGACCTGGCTGAAGTAGAACTTCTGTTCTGGTTGTGCTACATAGGCCTAGAGCTACCAGGACCTAAGGGCTGCCTTGTTTCCAAAGGGTGAGAGAGGCCCCAAAGCATCTTGCCTCCAGCACTTTGGGAAGCTAAAAAACAACTGGTTCTGCCCAGTGCTCTCACAGCCTACCGTGAACATCTCTTACCAAGGGCTGTGAAACGCAGTTTCTGGGCAGGACTGATCTGCCTGAAGTAGAACTTCTGCTGTGGGTGTGCTCCATTGGCCTAGAGCTGCCAGGCGCAAACGGCTGCCTTGTGTCCAAAGGGAGAGAGAGGCCCCAAAGCATCTTGCTTCCAGCTCTGTGGGAAGCTAAAGCAACTGGCTCTCCACAGTGCTCTCACAGCCTACCGGGAACATCTCTTACCAAGGCCTGTGAAACGCAGTTTCTTGGCAGGCCTGATCTGGCTGAAGTAGAACTCCTGCTCTGGGCGTGCTACTTTGGCCTAGAGCTGCCAGGCCCAAAGGGCCGCCTTGTTTCCAAAGGGGCTGAGAGTCCCCAAAGTATCTTGCTTCCAAATCTTTGGGAAGCTAAGAAACAACTGGCTCTGCACAGTGCTCTCACAGCCTACCGGCAACGTGACAGAGAAAGGCCTGTGAGACGCAGTTTCTTGGAAGGCCTGATCTGGCTGAGGTAGAACTTCTGCTCTGGGTGTACTCCATTGGCCTAGGGCTGCCAGGCCCAAAGGGCTGCCTTTATTTCCAAAGTGTGAGAGAGGCCCCAAAGCATCTTGCTTCCTGCTCTCTGGGAAGCTAAAACAACTGGCTCTGCACAGTGCTCTCAAAGCCAACCGGGAACGTCACATACAAAGGCCTGTGAAACGCAGCTTCTTGACAGGCCTTATCTGGCTGAGGTAGAACTTGTGCTCTGGGTGTGCTACTTTGGCCTAGAGCTGCCAGGCACAAAGGCTGCTTTGTTTCCAAAGGGGGAGAGAGGCCCCAAATCATGTTGCTTCCAGCTGTTTTTGAAGCTAAGAAACAACTCGCTCTGCCAGGTACTCTTACAGCCTTCCGGGAACACCTCTTACGAAGGCCTGTGAAAAGCAGTTTCTTGGCAGGCCTGATCTGGCTGAGGTAGAACTTCTGCTCTGGGTGTGCTCCATTGCCCTAGAGCTGAAAGGCCCAAAGGGATGCCTTGTTTGCAAAGGGGCAGAGAGGCCCCAAAGCATCTTGCTTCCAGCTCATTGGGAAGCTAAGAAACAACTGTCTCTGCCCAGTGCTCTGACAGAGTACCGGCAACATCTCTTACCAAAGCCTTTGAAACGCAGTTTCTTGGCAGGCCTTATCTGGCTGAGGTAGAACTTCTGCTCTGGGTGTGCTCCATTGGCCTAGAGCTGAAAGGCCCAAAGGTCGGCCTTGTTGGCAAAGGGGCAGGGAGCCCCCAAAGCATCTTGCTTCCAGCTCTTAGGGAAGCTAAGAAACAACTGGCTCTGCCCAGTGCTCTTACAGCCTGAGAGAAAATCTCTTACCAAGGCCTGTGAAACGCACTTTGTTGGTGGCCTGATCTAGCTGAAGTAGAACTTCTGCTCTGGGTGTGCTCCATTGGCCTAGAGCTGCCTGGCCCAAAGGGCCGCCTTGTTTGCAAAGGGGCAGAGAGGCCCCAAAGCATCTTGCTTCCAGCTCTTCGGGAAGCTAAGAAACATCTGGCGTTGCCCAGTGCTCTTACAGCCTACCGGGAACATCTCTTACCAAGGCCTGTGAAACGCAGTTTGTTGGTGGCCTGAACTGGCCGAAGTAGAACTTCTGCTCTGGGTGTGCTCCACTGGCCTAGAGCTACCTGCCCCAAAGGGCTGCCTTGATTCCAAAGTGAGAGAGTGGCACCAAAGCATCTTGCTTCCAGCTCTTCGGGAAGCTAAGAAACATCTGGCGTTGCCCAGTGCTCTTACAGCCTACCGGGAACATCTCTTACCAAGGCCTGTGAAACGCCATTTCCTGGCAGGCCTGATTTGGCTGAAGTAGAACTTCTGCTCTGGGTGTGCTCCATTGCCCTAGAGCTGCCAGGCCCAAGGTGCTGCCTTGTTTCCAAAGGGGCAGAGAGGCCCCAAAGCATCTTGCTTCCAGCTCTCTGGGAAGCTAAGAACCAAATCGCTCTGCCCCGTGCTCTTACAGCCTACCGGGAACATGTCTTTGAAAGGCATGTGAAACGCAGTTTCTTGGCAGGCCTCATCTGGCTGAAGTAGAACTCCGGCTCTGGGTGTGCTCCATTGCCCTAGGGCTGCCAGGCCCAAAGTGCTGCCCTGTTTCCAAGGGGCAGAGAGGCCCAAAGCATCTTGCTTCCCGGTCTTTGCGAAGCTAAGAAACAACTGGCTCTGCCCAGTGCTCTTACACCTACCGGGAACATCTCTTACCAAGGCCTGTCAAACGCTGTTTCTTTGCAGGCCTGATCAGGCTGAAGTAGAACTCCTGCTCTGCGTGTGCTCCATTGGCCTAGAGCTTCCCGACCCAAAAGGCTGCCTTGTTCACAAACGGGCAGAGGGGTCCCAAGCGTCTTGCTTCCAGCTTTTCAGGAAGGTAAGAAACAACTGGCTCTGCCCAGTGCTCTTACAGCCTACCGGGAACATCTCTTACCAAGGCCTGTGAAACGCAGTTTCCTGGCAGGCCTGATCTGGCTGAAGTAGAACTTCTGCTCTGGGCGTGCTCCATTGCCCTAGAGCTGCCAGGCCCAAAGGGCTGCCTTGTTTCCAAAGACGGAGAGTGGACCCAAAGCATCTTGCTCCCAGCTCTTCGGGAAGCTAAGAAACAGCTGGCTCTGCCCAGTGCTCTTACAGCCTAAGAGAACATCTCTTTGAAAGGCCTGTGAAACGCAGTTTCTTGGCAGGCCTGACCTGGCTGAAGTAGAACTTCTGTTCTGGTTGTGCTACATAGGCCTAGAGCTACCAGGACCTAAGGGCTGCCTTGTTTCCAAAGGGTGAGAGAGGCCCCAAAGCATCTTGCCTCCAGCACTTTGGGAAGCTAAAAAACAACTGGTTCTGCCCAGTGCTCTCACAGCCTACCGTGAACATCTCTTACCAAGGGCTGTGAAACGCAGTTTCTGGGCAGGACTGATCTGCCTGAAGTAGAACTTCTGCTGTGGGTGTGCTCCATTGGCCTAGAGCTGCCAGGCGCAAACGGCTGCCTTGTGTCCAAAGGGAGAGAGAGGCCCCAAAGCATCTTGCTTCCAGCTCTGTGGGAAGCTAAAGCAACTGGCTCTCCACAGTGCTCTCACAGCCTACCGGGAACATCTCTTACCAAGGCCTGTGAAACGCAGTTTCTTGGCAGGCCTGATCTGGCTGAAGTAGAACTCCTGCTCTGGGCGTGCTACTTTGGCCTAGAGCTGCCAGGCCCAAAGGGCCGCCTTGTTTCCAAAGGGGCTGAGAGTCCCCAAAGTATCTTGCTTCCAAATCTTTGGGAAGCTAAGAAACAACTGGCTCTGCACAGTGCTCTCACAGCCTACCGGCAACGTGACAGAGAAAGGCCTGTGAGACGCAGTTTCTTGGAAGGCCTGATCTGGCTGAGGTAGAACTTCTGCTCTGGGTGTACTCCATTGGCCTAGGGCTGCCAGGCCCAAAGGGCTGCCTTTATTTCCAAAGTGTGAGAGAGGCCCCAAAGCATCTTGCTTCCTGCTCTCTGGGAAGCTAAAACAACTGGCTCTGCACAGTGCTCTCAAAGCCAACCGGGAACGTCACATACAAAGGCCTGTGAAACGCAGCTTCTTGACAGGCCTTATCTGGCTGAGGTAGAACTTGTGCTCTGGGTGTGCTACTTTGGCCTAGAGCTGCCAGGCACAAAGGCTGCTTTGTTTCCAAAGGGGGAGAGAGGCCCCAAATCATGTTGCTTCCAGCTGTTTTTGAAGCTAAGAAACAACTCGCTCTGCCAGGTACTCTTACAGCCTTCCGGGAACACCTCTTACGAAGGCCTGTGAAAAGCAGTTTCTTGGCAGGCCTGATCTGGCTGAGGTAGAACTTCTGCTCTGGGTGTGCTCCATTGCCCTAGAGCTGAAAGGCCCAAAGGTCGGCCTTGTTGGCAAAGGGGCAGGGAGCCCCCAAAGCATCTTGCTTCCAGCTCTTCGGGAAGCTAAGAAACAACTGGCTCTGCCCAGTGCTCTTACAGCCTGAGAGAAAATCTCTTACCAAGGCCTGTGAAACGCACTTTGTTGGTGGCCTGATCTAGCTGAAGTAGAACTTCTGCTCTGGGTGTGCTCCATTGGCCTAGAGCTGCCTGGCCCAAAGGGCCGCCTTGTTTGCAAAGGGGCAGAGAGGCCCCAAAGCATCTTGCTTCCAGCTCTTCGGGAAGCTAAGAAACATCTGGCGTTGCCCAGTGCTCTTACAGCCTACCGGGAACATCTCTTACCAAGGCCTGTGAAACGCAGTTTGTTGGTGGCCTGAACTGGCCGAAGTAGAACTTCTGCTCTGGGTGTGCTCCACTGGCCTAGAGCTACCTGCCCCAAAGGGCTGCCTTGATTCCAAAGTGAGAGAGTGGCACCAAAGCATCTTGCTTCCAGCTCTTCGGGAAGCTAAGAAACATCTGGCGTTGCCCAGTGCTCTTACAGCCTACCGGGAACATCTCTTACCAAGGCCTGTGAAACGCCGTTTCCTGGCAGGCCTGATTTGGCTGAAGTAGAACTTCTGCTCTGGGTGTGCTCCATTGCCCTAGAGCTGCCAGGCCCAAGGTGCTGCCTTGTTTCCAAAGGGGCAGAGAGGCCCCAAAGCATCTTGCTTCCAGCTCTCTGGGAAGCTAAGAACCAACTCGCTCTGCCCCGTGCTCTTACAGCCTACCGGGAACATGTCTTTGAAAGGCATGTGAAACGCAGTTTCTTGGCAGGCCTCATCTGGCTGAAGTAGAACTCCGGCTCTGGGTGTGCTCCATTGCCCTAGGGCTGCCAGGCCCAAAGTGCTGCCCTGTTTCCAAGGGGCAGAGAGGCCCAAAGCATCTTGCTTCCCGGTCTTTGCGAAGCTAAGAAACAACTGGCTCTGCCCAGTGCTCTTACACCTACCGGGAACATCTCTTACCAAGGCCTGTCAAACGCTGTTTCTTTGCAGGCCTGATCAGGCTGAAGTAGAACTCCTGCTCTGCGTGTGCTCCATTGGCCTAGAGCTTCCCGTCCCAAAAGGCTGCCTTGTTCCCAAACGGGCAGAGGGGTCCCAAGCGTCTTGCTTCCAGCTTTTCAGGAAGGTAAGAAACAACTGGCTCTGCCCAGTGCTCTTACAGCCTACCGGGAACATCTCTTACCAAGGCCTGTGAAACGCAGTTTCCTGGCAGGCCTGATCTGGCTGAAGTAGAACTTCTGCTCTGGGCGTGCTCCATTTGCCCTAGAGCTGCCAGGCCCAAAGGGCTGCCTTGTTTCCAAAGACGGAGAGTGGACCCAAAGCATCTTGCTCCCAGCTCTTCGGGAAGCTAAGAAACAGCTGGCTCTGCCCAGTGCTCTTACAGCCTAAGAGAACATCTCTTTGAAAGGCCTGTGAAACGCAGTTTCTTGGCAGGCCCGACCTGGCTGAAGTAGAACTTCTGTTCTGGTTGTGCTACATAGGCCTAGAGCTACCAGGACCTAAGGGCTGCCTTGTTTCCAAAGGGTGAGAGAGGCCCCAAAGCATCTTGCCTCCAGCACTTTGGGAAGCTAAAAAACAACTGGTTCTGCCCAGTGCTCTCACAGCCTACCGTGAACATCTCTTACCAAGGGCTGTGAAACGCAGTTTCTGGGCAGGACTGATCTGCCTGAAGTAGAACTTCTGCTGTGGGTGTGCTCCATTGGCCTAGAGCTGCCAGGCGCAAACGGCTGCCTTGTGTCCAAAGGGAGAGAGAGGCCCCAAAGCATCTTGCTTCCAGCTCTGTGGGAAGCTAAAGCAACTGGCTCTCCACAGTGCTCTCACAGCCTACCGGGAACATCTCTTACCAAGGCCTGTGAAACGCAGTTTCTTGGCAGGCCTGATCTGGCTGAAGTAGAACTCCTGCTCTGGGCGTGCTACTTTGGCCTAGAGCTGCCAGGCCCAAAGGGCCGCCTTGTTTCCAAAGGGGCTGAGAGTCCCCAAAGTATCTTGCTTCCAAATCTTTGGGAAGCTAAGAAACAACTGGCTCTGCACAGTGCTCTCACAGCCTACCGGCAACGTGACAGAGAAAGGCCTGTGAGACGCAGTTTCTTGGAAGGCCTGATCTGGCTGAGGTAGAACTTCTGCTCTGGGTGTACTCCATTGGCCTAGGGCTGCCAGGCCCAAAGGGCTGCCTTTATTTCCAAAGTGTGAGAGAGGCCCCAAAGCATCTTGCTTCCTGCTCTCTGGGAAGCTAAAACAACTGGCTCTGCACAGTGCTCTCAAAGCCAACCGGGAACGTCACATACAAAGGCCTGTGAAACGCAGCTTCTTGACAGGCCTTATCTGGCTGAGGTAGAACTTGTGCTCTGGGTGTGCTACTTTGGCCTAGAGCTGCCAGGCACAAAGGCTGCTTTGTTTCCAAAGGGGGAGAGAGGCCCCAAATCATGTTGCTTCCAGCTGTTTTTGAAGCTAAGAAACAACTCGCTCTGCCAGGTACTCTTACAGCCTTCCGGGAACACCTCTTACGAAGGCCTGTGAAAAGCAGTTTCTTGGCAGGCCGGATCTGGCTGAGGTAGAACTTCTGCTCTGGGTGTGCTCCATTGCCCTAGAGCTGAAAGGCCCAAAGGTCGGCCTTGTTGGCAAAGGGGCAGGGAGCCCCCAAAGCATCTTGCTTCCAGCTCTTCGGGAAGCTAAGAAACAACTGGCTCTGCCCAGTGCTCTTACAGCCTGAGAGAAAATCTCTTACCAAGGCCTGTGAAACGCACTTTGTTGGTGGCCTGATCTAGCTGAAGTAGAACTTCTGCTCTGGGTGTGCTCCATTGGCCTAGAGCTGCCTGGCCCAAAGGGCCGCCTTGTTTGCAAAGGGGCAGAGAGGCCCCAAAGCATCTTGCTTCCAGCTCTTCGGGAAGCTAAGAAACATCTGGCGTTGCCCAGTGCTCTTACAGCCTACCGGGAACATCTCTTACCAAGGCCTGTGAAACGCAGTTTGTTGGTGGCCTGAACTGGCCGAAGTAGAACTTCTGCTCTGGGTGTGCTCCACTGGCCTAGAGCTACCTGCCCCAAAGGGCTGCCTTGATTCCAAAGTGAGAGAGTGGCACCAAAGCATCTTGCTTCCAGCTCTTCGGGAAGCTAAGAAACATCTGGCGTTGCCCAGTGCTCTTACAGCCTACCGGGAACATCTCTTACCAAGGCCTGTGAAACGCCGTTTCCTGGCAGGCCTGATTTGGCTGAAGTAGAACTTCTGCTCTGGGTGTGCTCCATTGCCCTAGAGCTGCCAGGCCCAAGGTGCTGCCTTGTTTCCAAAGGGGCAGAGAGGCCCCAAAGCATCTTGCTTCCAGCTCTCTGGGAAGCTAAGAACCAACTCGCTCTGCCCCGTGCTCTTACAGCCTACCGGGAACATGTCTTTGAAAGGCATGTGAAACGCAGTTTCTTGGCAGGCCTCATCTGGCTGAAGTAGAACTCCGGCTCTGGGTGTGCTCCATTGCCCTAGGGCTGCCAGGCCCAAAGTGCTGCCCTGTTTCCAAGGGGCAGAGAGGCCCAAAGCATCTTGCTTCCCGGTCTTTGCGAAGCTAAGAAACAACTGGCTCTGCCCAGTGCTCTTACACCTACCGGGAACATCTCTTACCAAGGCCTGTCAAACGCTGTTTCTTTGCAGGCCTGATCAGGCTGAAGTAGAACTCCTGCTCTGCGTGTGCTCCATTGGCCTAGAGCTTCCCGTCCCAAAAGGCTGCCTTGTTCCCAAACGGGCAGAGGGGTCCCAAGCGTCTTGCTTCCAGCTTTTCAGGAAGGTAAGAAACAACTGGCTCTGCCCAGTGCTCTTACAGCCTACCGGGAACATCTCTTACCAAGGCCTGTGAAACGCAGTTTCCTGGCAGGCCTGATCTGGCTGAAGTAGAACTTCTGCTCTGGGCGTGCTCCATTTGCCCTAGAGCTGCCAGGCCCAAAGGGCTGCCTTGTTTCCAAAGACGGAGAGTGGACCCAAAGCATCTTGCTCCCAGCTCTTCGGGAAGCTAAGAAACAGCTGGCTCTGCCCAGTGCTCTTACAGCCTAAGAGAACATCTCTTTGAAAGGCCTGTGAAACGCAGTTTCTTGGCAGGCCTGACCTGGCTGAAGTAGAACTTCTGTTCTGGTTGTGCTACATAGGCCTAGAGCTACCAGGACCTAAGGGCTGCCTTGTTTCCAAAGGGTGAGAGAGGCCCCAAAGCATCTTGCCTCCAGCACTTTGGGAAGCTAAAAAACAACTGGTTCTGCCCAGTGCTCTCACAGCCTACCGTGAACATCTCTTACCAAGGGCTGTGAAACGCAGTTTCTGGGCAGGACTGATCTGCCTGAAGTAGAACTTCTGCTGTGGGTGTGCTCCATTGGCCTAGAGCTGCCAGGCGCAAACGGCTGCCTTGTGTCCAAAGGGAGAGAGAGGCCCCAAAGCATCTTGCTTCCAGCTCTGTGGGAAGCTAAAGCAACTGGCTCTCCACAGTGCTCTCACAGCCTACCGGGAACATCTCTTACCAAGGCCTGTGAAACGCAGTTTCTTGGCAGGCCTGATCTGGCTGAAGTAGAACTCCTGCTCTGGGCGTGCTACTTTGGCCTAGAGCTGCCAGGCCCAAAGGGCCGCCTTGTTTCCAAAGGGGCTGAGAGTCCCCAAAGTATCTTGCTTCCAAATCTTTGGGAAGCTAAGAAACAACTGGCTCTGCACAGTGCTCTCACAGCCTACCGGCAACGTGACAGAGAAAGGCCTGTGAGACGCAGTTTCTTGGAAGGCCTGATCTGGCTGAGGTAGAACTTCTGCTCTGGGTGTACTCCATTGGCCTAGGGCTGCCAGGCCCAAAGGGCTGCCTTTATTTCCAAAGTGTGAGAGAGGCCCCAAAGCATCTTGCTTCCTGCTCTCTGGGAAGCTAAAACAACTGGCTCTGCACAGTGCTCTCAAAGCCAACCGGGAACGTCACATACAAAGGCCTGTGAAACGCAGCTTCTTGACAGGCCTTATCTGGCTGAGGTAGAACTTGTGCTCTGGGTGTGCTACTTTGGCCTAGAGCTGCCAGGCACAAAGGCTGCTTTGTTTCCAAAGGGGGAGAGAGGCCCCAAATCATGTTGCTTCCAGCTGTTTTTGAAGCTAAGAAACAACTCGCTCTGCCAGGTACTCTTACAGCCTTCCGGGAACACCTCTTACGAAGGCCTGTGAAAAGCAGTTTCTTGGCAGGCCTGATCTGGCTGAGGTAGAACTTCTGCTCTGGGTGTGCTTCATTGGCCTAGAGCTGAAAGGCCCAAAGGGCTGCCTTGTTTCCAAAGGGGGAGAGAGGACCCAAAGCATCTTGCTTCCACCTCTTGGGAAGCTAAGAAACAACTGGCTGTGCCCAGTGCTCTTATAGCCTAAGAGAACATCTCTTATCAAGGCCTGTGAAACGCACTTTCTAGGCAGGCCTGATCTGGAAGAAGTAGAACTTCTGCTCTGGTTGTGCTCCATTGCACTAGAGCTGCCAGACCCAACGTGCTGCCTTGTTTCCAAAGGGGCAGAGAGGCCCCAAAGCGTCTTGCTTCCAGCTGTTTGGGAAACAAGGAAACAACTGGCTCTGCACCGTGCTCTCACAGCCTACCGGGAATGTCACATACAAAGGCCTCTGAAACGCAGTTCCTTGGCAGGCCTTATCTGGCTGAGGTAGAACTTCTGCTCTGGGTGTGCTCCATTGGCCTAGAGCTGAAAGGCCCAAAGGTCGGCCTTGTTGGCAAAGGGGCAGGGAGCCCCCAAAGCATCTTGCTTCCAGCTCTTTGGGAAGCTAAGAAACAACTGGCTCTGCCCAGTGCTCTTACAGCCTGAGAGAAAATCTCTTACCAAGGCCTGTGAAACGCACTTTGTTGGTGGCCTGATCTAGCTGAAGTAGAACTTCTGCTCTGGGTGTGCTCCATTGGCCTAGAGCTGCCTGGCCCAAAGGGCCGCCTTGTTTGCAAAGGGGCAGAGAGGCCCCAAAGCATCTTGCTTCCAGCTCTTCGGGACGCTAAGAAACATCCGGCATTGCCCAGTGCTCTTACAGCCTACCGGGAACATCTCTTACCAAGGCCTGTGAAACGCAGTTTGTTGGTGGCCTGAACTGGCCGAAGTAGAACTTCTGCTCTGGGTGTGCTCCACTGGCCTAGAGCTACCTGCCCCAAAGGGCTGCCTTGATTCCAAAGTGAGAGAGTGGCACCAAAGCATCTTGCTTCCAGCTCTTCGGGAAGCTAAGAAACATCTGGCGTTGCCCAGTGCTCTTACAGCCTACCGGGAACATCTCTTACCAAGGCCTGTGAAACGCCATTTCCTGGCAGGCCTGATTTGGCTGAAGTAGAACTTCTGCTCTGGGTGTGCTCCATTGCCCTAGAGCTGCCAGGCCCAAGGTGCTGCCTTGTTTCCAAAGGGGCAGAGAGGCCCCAAAGCATCTTGCTTCCAGCTCTCTGGGAAGCTAAGAACCAAATCGCTCTGCCCCGTGCTCTTACAGCCTACCGGGAACATGTCTTTGAAAGGCATGTGAAACGCAGTTTCTTGGCAGGCCTCATCTGGCTGAAGTAGAACTCCGGCTCTGGGTGTGCTCCATTGCCCTAGGGCTGCCAGGCCCAAAGTGCTGCCCTGTTTCCAAGGGGCAGAGAGGCCCAAAGCATCTTGCTTCCCGGTCTTTGCGAAGCTAAGAAACAACTGGCTCTGCCCAGTGCTCTTACACCTACCGGGAACATCTCTTACCAAGGCCTGTCAAACGCTGTTTCTTTGCAGGCCTGATCAGGCTGAAGTAGAACTCCTGCTCTGCGTGTGCTCCATTGGCCTAGAGCTTCCCGACCCAAAAGGCTGCCTTGTTCACAAACGGGCAGAGGGGTCCCAAGCGTCTTGCTTCCAGCTTTTCAGGAAGGTAAGAAACAACTGGCTCTGCCCAGTGCTGTTACAGCCTACCGGGAACATCTCTTACCAAGGCCTGTGAAACGCAGTTTCCTGGCAGGCCTGATCTGGCTGAAGTAGAACTTCTGCTCTGGGTGTGCTCCATTGCCCTAGAGCTGCCAGGCCCAAAGGGCTGCCTTGTTTCCAAAGACGGAGAGTGGACCCAAAGCATCTTGCTCCCAGCTCTTCGGGAAGCTAAGAAACAGCTGGCTCTGCCCAGTGCTCTTACAGCCTAAGAGAACATCTCTTTGAAAGGCCTGTGAAACGCAGTTTCTTGGCAGGCCTGACCTGGCTGAAGTAGAACTTCTGTTCTGGTTGTGCTACATAGGCCTAGAGCTACCAGGACCTAAGGGCTGCCTTGTTTCCAAAGGGTGAGAGAGGCCCCAAAGCATCTTGCCTCCAGCACTTTGGGAAGCTAAAAAACAACTGGTTCTGCCCAGTGCTCTCACAGCCTACCGTGAACATCTCTTACCAAGGGCTGTGAAACGCAGTTTCTGGGCAGGACTGATCTGCCTGAAGTAGAACTTCTGCTGTGGGTGTGCTCCATTGGCCTAGAGCTGCCAGGCGCAAACGGCTGCCTTGTGTCCAAAGGGAGAGAGAGGCCCCAAAGCATCTTGCTTCCAGCTCTGTGGGAAGCTAAAGCAACTGGCTCTCCACAGTGCTCTCACAGCCTACCGGGAACATCTCTTACCAAGGCCTGTGAAACGCAGTTTCTTGGCAGGCCTGATCTGGCTGAAGTAGAACTCCTGCTCTGGGCGTGCTACTTTGGCCTAGAGCTGCCAGGCCCAAAGGGCCGCCTTGTTTCCAAAGGGGCTGAGAGTCCCCAAAGTATCTTGCTTCCAAATCTTTGGGAAGCTAAGAAACAACTGGCTCTGCACAGTGCTCTCACAGCCTACCGGCAACGTGACAGAGAAAGGCCTGTGAGACGCAGTTTCTTGGAAGGCCTGATCTGGCTGAGGTAGAACTTCTGCTCTGGGTGTACTCCATTGGCCTAGGGCTGCCAGGCCCAAAGGGCTGCCTTTATTTCCAAAGTGTGAGAGAGGCCCCAAAGCATCTTGCTTCCTGCTCTCTGGGAAGCTAAAACAACTGGCTCTGCACAGTGCTCTCAAAGCCAACCGGGAACGTCACATACAAAGGCCTGTGAAACGCAGCTTCTTGACAGGCCTTATCTGGCTGAGGTAGAACTTGTGCTCTGGGTGTGCTACTTTGGCCTAGAGCTGCCAGGCACAAAGGCTGCTTTGTTTCCAAAGGGGGAGAGAGGCCCCAAATCATGTTGCTTCCAGCTGTTTTTGAAGCTAAGAAACAACTCGCTCTGCCAGGTACTCTTACAGCCTTCCGGGAACACCTCTTACGAAGGCCTGTGAAAAGCAGTTTCTTGGCAGGCCTGATCTGGCTGAGGTAGAACTTCTGCTCTGGGTGTGCTCCATTGCCCTAGAGCTGAAAGGCCCAAAGGTCGGCCTTGTTGGCAAAGGGGCAGGGAGCCCCCAAAGCATCTTGCTTCCAGCTCTTTGGGAAGCTAAGAAACAACTGGCTCTGCCCAGTGCTCTTACAGCCTGAGAGAAAATCTCTTACCAAGGCCTGTGAAACGCACTTTGTTGGTGGCCTGATCTAGCTGAAGTAGAACTTCTGCTCTGGGTGTGCTCCATTGGCCTAGAGCTGCCTGGCCCAAAGGGCCGCCTTGTTTGCAAAGGGGCAGAGAGGCCCCAAAGCATCTTGCTTCCAGCTCTTCGGGAAGCTAAGAAACATCTGGCGTTGCCCAGTGCTCTTACAGCCTACCGGGAACATCTCTTACCAAGGCCTGTGAAACGCAGTTTGTTGGTGGCCTGAACTGGCCGAAGTAGAACTTCTGCTCTGGGTGTGCTCCACTGGCCTAGAGCTACCTGCCCCAAAGGGCTGCCTTGATTCCAAAGTGAGAGAGTGGCACCAAAGCATCTTGCTTCCAGCTCTTCGGGAAGCTAAGAAACATCTGGCGTTGCCCAGTGCTCTTACAGCCTACCGGGAACATCTCTTACCAAGGCCTGTGAAACGCCGTTTCCTGGCAGGCCTGATTTGGCTGAAGTAGAACTTCTGCTCTGGGTGTGCTCCATTGCCCTAGAGCTGCCAGGCCCAAGGTGCTGCCTTGTTTCCAAAGGGGCAGAGAGGCCCCAAAGCATCTTGCTTCCAGCTCTCTGGGAAGCTAAGAACCAACTCGCTCTGCCCCGTGCTCTTACAGCCTACCGGGAACATGTCTTTGAAAGGCATGTGAAACGCAGTTTCTTGGCAGGCCTCATCTGGCTGAAGTAGAACTCCGGCTCTGGGTGTGCTCCATTGCCCTAGGGCTGCCAGGCCCAAAGTGCTGCCCTGTTTCCAAGGGGCAGAGAGGCCCAAAGCATCTTGCTTCCCGGTCTTTGCGAAGCTAAGAAACAACTGGCTCTGCCCAGTGCTCTTACACCTACCGGGAACATCTCTTACCAAGGCCTGTCAAACGCTGTTTCTTTGCAGGCCTGATCAGGCTGAAGTAGAACTCCTGCTCTGCGTGTGCTCCATTGGCCTAGAGCTTCCCGACCCAAAAGGCTGCCTTGTTCCCAAACGGGCAGAGGGGTCCCAAGCGTCTTGCTTCCAGCTTTTCAGGAAGGTAAGAAACAACTGGCTCTGCCCAGTGCTGTTACAGCCTACCGGGAACATCTCTTACCAAGGCCTGTGAAACGCAGTTTCCTGGCAGGCCTGATCTGGCTGAAGTAGAACTTCTGCTCTGGGTGTGCTCCATTGCCCTAGAGCTGCCAGGCCCAAAGGGCTGCCTTGTTTCCAAAGACGGAGAGTGGACCCAAAGCATCTTGCTCCCAGCTCTTCGGGAAGCTAAGAAACAGCTGGCTCTGCCCAGTGCTATTACAGCCTAAGAGAACATCTCTTTGAAAGGCCTGTGAAACGCAGTTTCTTGGCAGGCCTGACCTGGCTGAAGTAGAACTTCTGTTCTGGTTGTGCTACATAGGCCTAGAGCTACCAGGACCTAAGGGCTGCCTTGTTTCCAAAGGGTGAGAGAGGCCCCAAAGCATCTTGCCTCCAGCACTTTGGGAAGCTAAAAAACAACTGGTTCTGCCCAGTGCTCTCACAGCCTACCGTGAACATCTCTTACCAAGGGCTGTGAAACGCAGTTTCTGGGCAGGACTGATCTGGCTGAAGTAGAACTTCTGCTGTGGGTGTGCTCCATTGGCCTAGAGCTGCCAGGCGCAAACGGCTGCCTTGTGTCCAAAGGGAGAGAGAGGCCCCAAAGCATCTTGCTTCCAGCTCTGTGGGAAGCTAAAGCAACTGGCTCTCCACTGTGCTCTCACAGCCTACCGGGAACATCTCTTACCAAGGCCTGTGAAACGCAGTTTCTTGGCAGGCCTGATCTGGCTGAAGTAGAACTCCTGCTCTGGGCGTGCTACTTTGGCCTAGAGCTGCCAGGCCCAAAGGGCCGCCTTGTTTCCAAAGGGGCTGAGAGTCCCCAAAGTACCTTGCTTCCAAATCTTTGGGAAGCTAAGAAACAACTGGCTCTGCACAGTGCTCTCACAGCCTACCGGCAACGTGACAGAGACAGGCCTGTGAGACGCAGTTTCTTGGAAGGCCTGATCTGGCTGAGGTAGAACTTCTGCTCTGGGTGTACTCCATTGGCCTAGGGCTGCCAGGCCCAAAGGGCTGCCTTTATTTCCAAAGTGTGAGAGAGGCCCCAAAGCATCTTGCTTCCTGCTCTCTGGGAAGCTAAAACAACTGGCTCTGCACAGTGCTCTCAAAGCCAACCGGGAACGTCACATACAAAGGCCTGTGAAACGCAGCTTCTTGACAGGCCTTATCTGGCTGAGGTAGAACTTGTGCTCTGGGTGTGCTACTTTGGCCTAGAGCTGCCAGGCACAAAGGCTGCTTTGTTTCCAAAGGGGGAGAGAGGCCCCAAATCATGTTGCTTCCAGCTGTTTTTGAAGCTAAGAAACAACTCGCTCTGCCAGGTACGCTTACAGCCTTCCGGGAACACCTCTTACGAAGGCCTGTGAAAAGCAGTTTCTTGGCAGGCCTGATCTGGCTGAGGTAGAACTTCTGCTCTGGGTGTGCTCCATTGCCCTAGAGCTGAAAGGCCCAAAGGGCTGCCTTGTTTCCAAAGGGGGAGAGAGGACCCAAAGCATCTTGCTTCCACCTCTTGGGAAGCTAAGAAACAACTGGCTGTGCCCAGTGCTCTTATAGCCTAAGAGAACATCTCTTATCAAGGCCTGTGAAACGCACTGTCTAGGCAGGCCTGATCTGGAAGAAGTAGAACTTCTGCTCTGGTTGTGCTCCATTGCCCTAGAGCTGCCAGACCCAACGTGCTGCCTTGTTTCCAAAGGGGCAGAGAGGCCCCAAAGCGTCTTGCTTCCAGCTGTTTGGGAAACAAGGAAACAACTGGCTCTGCACCGTGCTCTCACAGCCTACCGGGAACGTCACATACAAAGGCCTCTGAAACGCAGTTCCTTGGCAGGCCTGATCTGGCTGAAGTAGGACTTCTGCTCTGGCTGTGCTCCATTGGCCTAGAGCTGAAAGGCCCAAAGGGATGCCTTGTTTGCAAAGGGGCAGAGATGCCCCAAAGCATCTTGCTTCCAGCTCTTCGGGAAGCTAAGAACCAACTCGCTCTGCCCCGTGCTCTTACAGCCTACCGGGAACATGTCTTTGAAAGGCCTGTGAAACGCAGTTTCTTGGCAGGCCTCATCTGGCTGAAGTAGAACTCCGGCTCTGGGTGTGCTCCATTGCCCTAGGGCTGCCAGGCCCAAAGTGCTGCCCTGTTTCCAAGGGGCAGAGAGGCCCAAAGCATCTTGCTTCCCGGTCTTTGCGAAGCTAAGAAACAACTGGCTCTGCCCAGTGCTCTTACACCTACCGGGAATATCTCTTACCAAGGCCTGTCAAACGCTGTATCTTTGCAGGCCTGATCAGGCTGAAGTAGAACTCCTGCTCTGCGTGTGCTCCATTGGCCTAGAGCTTCCCGACCCAAAAGGCTGCCTTGTTCCCAAACGGGCAGAGGGGTCCCAAGCATCTTGCTTCCAGCTTTTCAGGAAGGTAAGAAACAACTGGCTCTGCCCAGTGCTCTTACAGCCTACCGGGAACATCTCTTACCAAGGCCTGTGAAACGCAGTTTCCTGGCAGGCCTGATCTGGCTGAAGTAGAACTCCTGCTCTGGGCGTGCTACTTTGGCCTAGAGCTGCCAGGCCCAAAGGGCCGCCTTGTTTCCAAAGGGGCTGAGAGTCCCCAAAGTATCTTGCTTCCAAATCTTTGGAAAGCTAAGAAACAACTGGCTCTGCACAGTGCTCTCACAGCCTACCGGCAACGTGACAGAGAAAGGCCTGTGAGACGCAGTTTCTTGGAAGGCCTGATCTGGCTGAGGTAGAACTTCTGCTCTGGGTGTACTCCATTGGCCTAGGGCTGCCAGGCCCAAAGGGCTGCCTTTATTTCCAAAGTGTGAGAGAGGCCCCAAAGCATCTTGCTTCCTGCTCTCTGGGAAGCTAAAACAACTGGCTCTGCACAGTGCTCTCAAAGCCAACCGGGAACGTCACATACAAAGGCCTGTGAAACGCAGCTTCTTGACAGGCCTTATCTGGCTGAGGTAGAACTTGTGCTCTGGGTGTGCTACTTTGGCCTAGAGCTGCCAGGCACAAAGGCTGCTTTGTTTCCAAAGGGGGAGAGAGGCCCCAAATCATGTTGCTTCCAGCTGTTTTTGAAGCTAAGAAACAACTCGCTCTGCCAGGTACTCTTACAGCCTTCCGGGAACACCTCTTACGAAGGCCTGTGAAAAGCAGTTTCTTGGCAGGCCTGATCTGGCTGAGGTAGAACTTCTGCTCTGGGTGTGCTCTATTGGCCTAGAGCTGAAAGGCCCAAAGGTCGGCCTTGTTGGCAAAGGGGCAGGGAGCCCCCAAAGCATCTTGCTTCCAGCTCTTCGGGAAGCTAAGAAACAACTGGCTCTGCCCAGTGCTCTTACAGCCTGAGAGAAAATCTCTTACCAAGGCCTGTGAAACGCACTTTGTTGGTGGCCTGATCTAGCTGAAGTAGAACTTCTGCTCTGGGTGTGCTCCATTGGCCTAGAGCTGCCTGGCCCAAAGGGCCGCCTTGTTTGCAAAGGGGCAGAGAGGCCCCAAAGCATCTTGCTTCCAGCTCTTCGGGAAGCTAAGAAACATCTGGCGTTGCCCAGTGCTCTTACAGCCTACCGGGAACATCTCTTACCAAGGCCTGTGAAACACAGTTTGTTGGTGGCCTGAACTGGCCGAAGTAGAACTTCTGCTCTGGGTGTGCTCCACTGGCCTAGAGCTACCTGCCCCAAAGGGCTGCCTTGATTCCAAAGTGAGAGAGTGGCACCAAAGCATCTTGCTTCCAGCTCTTCGGGAAGCTAAGAAACATCTGGCGTTGCCCAGTGCTCTTACAGCCTACCGGGAACATCTCTTACCAAGGCCTGTGAAACGCCGTTTCCTGGCAGGCCTGATCTGGCTGAAGTAGAACTTCTGCTCTGGGTGTGCTCCATTGCCCTAGAGCTGCCAGGCCCAAAGGGCTGCCTTGTTTCCAAAGACGGAGAGTGGACCCAAAGCATCTTGCTCCCAGCTCTTCGGGAAGCTAAGAAACAGCTGGCTCTGCCCAGTGCTCTTACAGCCTAAGAGAACATCTCTTTGAAAGGCCTGTGAAACGCAGTTTCTTGGCAGGCCTGACCTGGCTGAAGTAGAACTTCTGTTCTGGTTGTGCTACATAGGCCTAGAGCTACCAGGACCTAAGGGCTGCCTTGTTTCCAAAGGGTGAGAGAGGCCCCAAAGCATCTTGCCTCCAGCACTTTGGGAAGCTAAAAAACAACTGGTTCTGCCCAGTGCTCTCACAGCCTACCGTGAACATCTCTTACCAAGGGCTGTGAAACGCAGTTTCTGGGCAGGACTGATCTGCCTGAAGTAGAACTTCTGCTGTGGGTGTGCTCCATTGGCCTAGAGCTGCCAGGCGCAAACGGCTGCCTTGTGTCCAAAGGGAGAGAGAGGCCCCAAAGCATCTTGCTTCCAGCTCTGTGGGAAGCTAAAGCAACTGGCTCTCCACAGTGCTCTCACAGCCTACCGGGAACATCTCTTACCAAGGCCTGTGAAACGCAGTTTCTTGGCAGGCCTGATCTGGCTGAAGTAGAACTCCTGCTCTGGGCGTGCTACTTTGGCCTAGAGCTGCCAGGCCCAAAGGGCCGCCTTGTTTCCAAAGGGGCTGAGAGTCCCCAAAGTATCTTGCTTCCAAATCTTTGGGAAGCTAAGAAACAACTGGCTCTGCACAGTGCTCTCACAGCCTACCGGCAACGTGACAGAGAAAGGCCTGTGAGACGCAGTTTCTTGGAAGGCCTGATCTGGCTGAGGTAGAACTTCTGCTCTGGGTGTACTCCATTGGCCTAGGGCTGCCAGGCCCAAAGGGCTGCCTTTATTTCCAAAGTGTGAGAGAGGCCCCAAAGCATCTTGCTTCCTGCTCTCTGGGAAGCTAAAACAACTGGCTCTGCACAGTGCTCTCAAAGCCAACCGGGAACGTCACATACAAAGGCCTGTGAAACGCAGCTTCTTGACAGGCCTTATCTGGCTGAGGTAGAACTTGTGCTCTGGGTGTGCTACTTTGGCCTAGAGCTGCCAGGCACAAAGGCTGCTTTGTTTCCAAAGGGGGAGAGAGGCCCCAAATCATGTTGCTTCCAGCTGTTTTTGAAGCTAAGAAACAACTCGCTCTGCCAGGTACTCTTACAGCCTTCCGGGAACACCTCTTACGAAGGCCTGTGAAAAGCAGTTTCTTGGCAGGCCTGATCTGGCTGAGGTAGAACTTCTGCTCTGGGTGTGCTCTATTGGCCTAGAGCTGAAAGGCCCAAAGGTCGGCCTTGTTGGCAAAGGGGCAGGGAGCCCCCAAAGCATCTTGCTTCCAGCTCTTCGGGAAGCTAAGAAACAACTGGCTCTGCCCAGTGCTCTTACAGCCTGAGAGAAAATCTCTTACCAAGGCCTGTGAAACGCACTTTGTTGGTGGCCTGATCTAGCTGAAGTAGAACTTCTGCTCTGGGTGTGCTCCATTGGCCTAGAGCTGCCTGGCCCAAAGGGCCGCCTTGTTTGCAAAGGGGCAGAGAGGCCCCAAAGCATCTTGCTTCCAGCTCTTCGGGAAGCTAAGAAACATCTGGCGTTGCCCAGTGCTCTTACAGCCTACCGGGAACATCTCTTACCAAGGCCTGTGAAACGCAGTTTGTTGGTGGCCTGAACTGGCCGAAGTAGAACTTCTGCTCTGGGTGTGCTCCACTGGCCTAGAGCTACCTGCCCCAAAGGGCTGCCTTGATTCCAAAGTGAGAGAGTGGCACCAAAGCATCTTGCTTCCAGCTCTTCGGGAAGCTAAGAAACATCTGGCGTTGCCCAGTGCTCTTACAGCCTACCGGGAACATCTCTTACCAAGGCCTGTGAAACGCCGTTTCCTGGCAGGCCTGATTTGGCTGAAGTAGAACTTCTGCTCTGGGTGTGCTCCATTGCCCTAGAGCTGCCAGGCCCAAGGTGCTGCCTTGTTTCCAAAGGGGCAGAGAGGCCCCAAAGCATCTTGCTTCCAGCTCTCTGGGAAGCTAAGAACCAACTCGCTCTGCCCCGTGCTCTTACAGCCTACCGGGAACATGTCTTTGAAAGGCATGTGAAACGCAGTTTCTTGGCAGGCCTCATCTGGCTGAAGTAGAACTCCGGCTCTGGGTGTGCTCCATTGCCCTAGGGCTGCCAGGCCCAAAGTGCTGCCCTGTTTCCAAGGGGCAGAGAGGCCCAAAGCATCTTGCTTCCCGGTCTTTGCGAAGCTAAGAAACAACTGGCTCTGCCCAGTGCTCTTACACCTACCGGGAACATCTCTTACCAAGGCCTGTCAAACGCTGTTTCTTTGCAGGCCTGATCAGGCTGAAGTAGAACTCCTGCTCTGCGTGTGCTCCATTGGCCTAGAGCTTCCCGTCCCAAAAGGCTGCCTTGTTCCCAAACGGGCAGAGGGGTCCCAAGCGTCTTGCTTCCAGCTTTTCAGGAAGGTAAGAAACAACTGGCTCTGCCCAGTGCTCTTACAGCCTACCGGGAACATCTCTTACCAAGGCCTGTGAAACGCAGTTTCCTGGCAGGCCTGATCTGGCTGAAGTAGAACTTCTGCTCTGGGCGTGCTCCATTTGCCCTAGAGCTGCCAGGCCCAAAGGGCTGCCTTGTTTCCAAAGACGGAGAGTGGACCCAAAGCATCTTGCTCCCAGCTCTTCGGGAAGCTAAGAAACAGCTGGCTCTGCCCAGTGCTCTTACAGCCTAAGAGAACATCTCTTTGAAAGGCCTGTGAAACGCAGTTTCTTGGCAGGCCCGACCTGGCTGAAGTAGAACTTCTGTTCTGGTTGTGCTACATAGGCCTAGAGCTACCAGGACCTAAGGGCTGCCTTGTTTCCAAAGGGTGAGAGAGGCCCCAAAGCATCTTGCCTCCAGCACTTTGGGAAGCTAAAAAACAACTGGTTCTGCCCAGTGCTCTCACAGCCTACCGTGAACATCTCTTACCAAGGGCTGTGAAACGCAGTTTCTGGGCAGGACTGATCTGCCTGAAGTAGAACTTCTGCTGTGGGTGTGCTCCATTGGCCTAGAGCTGCCAGGCGCAAACGGCTGCCTTGTGTCCAAAGGGAGAGAGAGGCCCCAAAGCATCTTGCTTCCAGCTCTGTGGGAAGCTAAAGCAACTGGCTCTCCACAGTGCTCTCACAGCCTACCGGGAACATCTCTTACCAAGGCCTGTGAAACGCAGTTTCTTGGCAGGCCTGATCTGGCTGAAGTAGAACTCCTGCTCTGGGCGTGCTACTTTGGCCTAGAGCTGCCAGGCCCAAAGGGCCGCCTTGTTTCCAAAGGGGCTGAGAGTCCCCAAAGTATCTTGCTTCCAAATCTTTGGGAAGCTAAGAAACAACTGTCTCTGCACAGTGCTCTCACAGCCTACCGGCAACGTGACAGAGAAAGGCCTGTGAGACGCAGTTTCTTGGAAGGCCTGATCTGGCTGAGGTAGAACTTCTGCTCTGGGTGTACTCCATTGGCCTAGGGCTGCCAGGCCCAAAGGGCTGCCTTTATTTCCAAAGTGTGAGAGAGGCCCCAAAGCATCTTGCTTCCTGCTCTCTGGGAAGCTAAAACAACTGGCTCTGCACAGTGCTCTCAAAGCCAACCGGGAACGTCACATACAAAGGCCTGTGAAACGCAGCTTCTTGACAGGCCTTATCTGGCTGAGGTAGAACTTGTGCTCTGGGTGTGCTACTTTGGCCTAGAGCTGCCAGGCACAAAGGCTGCTTTGTTTCCAAAGGGGGAGAGAGGCCCCAAATCATGTTGCTTCCAGCTGTTTTTGAAGCTAAGAAACAACTCGCTCTGCCAGGTACTCTTACAGCCTTCCGGGAACACCTCTTACGAAGGCCTGTGAAAAGCAGTTTCTTGGCAGGCCTGATCTGGCTGAGGTAGAACTTCTGCTCTGGGTGTGCTCTATTGGCCTAGAGCTGAAAGGCCCAAAGGTCGGCCTTGTTGGCAAAGGGGCAGGGAGCCCCCAAAGCATCTTGCTTCCAGCTCTTCGGGAAGCTAAGAAACAACTGGCTCTGCCCAGTGCTCTTACAGCCTGAGAGAAAATCTCTTACCAAGGCCTGTGAAACGCACTTTGTTGGTGGCCTGATCTAGCTGAAGTAGAACTTCTGCTCTGGGTGTGCTCCATTGGCCTAGAGCTGCCTGGCCCAAAGGGCCGCCTTGTTTGCAAAGGGGCAGAGAGGCCCCAAAGCATCTTGCTTCCAGCTCTTCGGGAAGCTAAGAAACATCTGGCGTTGCCCAGTGCTCTTACATCCTACCGGGAACATCTCTTACCAAGGCCTGTGAAACGCAGTTTGTTGGTGGCCTGAACTGGCCGAAGTAGAACTTCTGCTCTGGGTGTGCTCCACTGGCCTAGAGCTACCTGCCCCAAAGGGCTGCCTTGATTCCAAAGTGAGAGAGTGGCACCAAAGCATCTTGCTTCCAGCTCTTCGGGAAGCTAAGAAACATCTGGCGTTGCCCAGTGCTCTTACAGCCTACCGGGAACATCTCTTACCAAGGCCTGTGAAACGCCGTTTCCTGGCAGGCCTGACTTGGCTGAAGTAGAACTTCTGCTCTGGGTGTGCTCCATTGCCCTAGAGCTGCCAGGCCCAAGGTGCTGCCTTGTTTCCAAAGGGGCAGAGAGGCCCCAAAGCATCTTGCTTCCAGCTCTCTGGGAAGCTAAGAACCAACTCGCTCTGCCCCGTGCTCTTACAGCCTACCGGGAACATGTCTTTGAAAGGCCTGTGAAACGCAGTTTCTTGGCAGGCCTCATCTGGCTGAAGTAGAACTCCGGCTCTGGGTGTGCTCCATTGCCCTAGGGCTGCCAGGCCCAAAGTGCTGCCCTGTTTCCAAGGGGCAGAGAGGCCCAAAGCATCTTGCTTCCCGGTCTTTGCGAAGCTAAGAAACAACTGGCTCTGCCCAGTGCTCTTACACCTACCGGGAACATCTCTTACCAAGGCCTGTCAAACGCTGTTTCTTTGCAGGCCTGATCAGGCTGAAGTAGAACTCCTGCTCTGCGTGTGCTCCATTGGCCTAGAGCTTCCCGACCCAAAAGGCTGCCTTGTTCACAAACGGGCAGAGGGGTCCCAAGCGTCTTGCTTCCAGCTTTTCAGGAAGGTAAGAAACAACTGGCTCTGCCCAGTGCTCTTACAGCCTACCGGGAACATCTCTTACCAAGGCCTGTGAAACGCAGTTTCCTGGCAGGCCTGATCTGGCTGAAGTAGAACTTCTGCTCTGGGTGTGCTCCATTGCCCTAGAGCTGCCAGGCCCAAAGGGCTGCCTTGTTTCCAAAGACGGAGAGTGGACCCAAAGCATCTTGCTCCCAGCTCTTCGGGAAGCTAAGAAACAGCTGGCTCTGCCCAGTGCTCTTACAGCCTAAGAGAACATCTCTTTGAAAGGCCTGTGAAACGCAGTTTCTTGGCAGGCCTGACCTGGCTGAAGTAGAACTTCTGTTCTGGTTGTGCTACATAGGCCTAGAGCTACCAGGACCTAAGGGCTGCCTTGTTTCCAAAGGGTGAGAGAGGCCCCAAAGCATCTTGCCTCCAGCACTTTGGGAAGCTAAAAAACAACTGGTTCTGCCCAGTGCTCTCACAGCCTACCGTGAACATCTCTTACCAAGGGCTGTGAAACGCAGTTTCTGGGCAGGACTGATCTGCCTGAAGTAGAACTTCTGCTGTGGGTGTGCTCCATTGGCCTAGAGCTGCCAGGCGCAAACGGCTGCCTTGTGTCCAAAGGGAGAGAGAGGCCCCAAAGCATCTTGCTTCCAGCTCTGTGGGAAGCTAAAGCAACTGGCTCTCCACAGTGCTCTCACAGCCTACCGGGAACATCTCTTACCAAGGCCTGTGAAACGCAGTTTCTTGGCAGGCCTGATCTGGCTGAAGTAGAACTCCTGCTCTGGGCGTGCTACTTTGGCCTAGAGCTGCCAGGCCCAAAGGGCCGCCTTGTTTCCAAAGGGGCTGAGAGTCCCCAAAGTATCTTGCTTCCAAATCTTTGGGAAGCTAAGAAACAACTGGCTCTGCACAGTGCTCTCACAGCCTACCGGCAACGTGACAGAGAAAGGCCTGTGAGACGCAGTTTCTTGGAAGGCCTGATCTGGCTGAGGTAGAACTTCTGCTCTGGGTGTACTCCATTGGCCTAGGGCTGCCAGGCCCAAAGGGCTGCCTTTATTTCCAAAGTGTGAGAGAGGCCCCAAAGCATCTTGCTTCCTGCTCTCTGGGAAGCTAAAACAACTGGCTCTGCACAGTGCTCTCAAAGCCAACCGGGAACGTCACATACAAAGGCCTGTGAAACGCAGCTTCTTGACAGGCCTTATCTGGCTGAGGTAGAACTTGTGCTCTGGGTGTGCTACTTTGGCCTAGAGCTGCCAGGCACAAAGGCTGCTTTGTTTCCAAAGGGGGAGAGAGGCCCCAAATCATGTTGCTTCCAGCTGTTTTTGAAGCTAAGAAACAACTCGCTCTGCCAGGTACTCTTACAGCCTTCCGGGAACACCTCTTACGAAGGCCTGTGAAAAGCAGTTTCTTGGCAGGCCTGATCTGGCTGAGGTAGAACTTCTGCTCTGGGTGTGCTCTATTGGCCTAGAGCTGAAAGGCCCAAAGGTCGGCCTTGTTGGCAAAGGGGCAGGGAGCCCCCAAAGCATCTTGCTTCCAGCTCTTCGGGAAGCTAAGAAACAACTGGCTCTGCCCAGTGCTCTTACAGCCTGAGAGAAAATCTCTTACCAAGGCCTGTGAAACGCACTTTGTTGGTGGCCTGATCTAGCTGAAGTAGAACTTCTGCTCTGGGTGTGCTCCATTGGCCTAGAGCTGCCTGGCCCAAAGGGCCGCCTTGTTTGCAAAGGGGCAGAGAGGCCCCAAAGCATCTTGCTTCCAGCTCTTCGGGAAGCTAAGAAACATCTGGCGTTGCCCAGTGCTCTTACAGCCTACCGGGAACATCTCTTACCAAGGCCTGTGAAACGCAGTTTGTTGGTGGCCTGAACTGGCCGAAGTAGAACTTCTGCTCTGGGTGTGCTCCACTGGCCTAGAGCTACCTGCCCCAAAGGGCTGCCTTGATTCCAAAGTGAGAGAGTGGCACCAAAGCATCTTGCTTCCAGCTCTTCGGGAAGCTAAGAAACATCTGGCGTTGCCCAGTGCTCTTACAGCCTACCGGGAACATCTCTTACCAAGGCCTGTGAAACGCCGTTTCCTGGCAGGCCTGACTTGGCTGAAGTAGAACTTCTGCTCTGGGTGTGCTCCATTGCCCTAGAGCTGCCAGGCCCAAGGTGCTGCCTTGTTTCCAAAGGGGCAGAGAGGCCCCAAAGCATCTTGCTTCCAGCTCTCTGGGAAGCTAAGAACCAACTCGCTCTGCCCCGTGCTCTTACAGCCTACCGGGAACATGTCTTTGAAAGGCCTGTGAAACGCAGTTTCTTGGCAGGCCTCATCTGGCTGAAGTAGAACTCCGGCTCTGGGTGTGCTCCATTGCCCTAGGGCTGCCAGGCCCAAAGTGCTGCCCTGTTTCCAAGGGGCAGAGAGGCCCAAAGCATCTTGCTTCCCGGTCTTTGCGAAGCTAAGAAACAACTGGCTCTGCCCAGTGCTCTTACACCTACCGGGAACATCTCTTACCAAGGCCTGTCAAACGCTGTTTCTTTGCAGGCCTGATCAGGCTGAAGTAGAACTCCTGCTCTGCGTGTGCTCCATTGGCCTAGAGCTTCCCGACCCAAAAGGCTGCCTTGTTCACAAACGGGCAGAGGGGTCCCAAGCGTCTTGCTTCCAGCTTTTCAGGAAGGTAAGAAACAACTGGCTCTGCCCAGTGCTCTTACAGCCTACCGGGAACATCTCTTACCAAGGCCTGTGAAACGCAGTTTCCTGGCAGGCCTGATCTGGCTGAAGTAGAACTTCTGCTCTGGGTGTGCTCCATTGCCCTAGAGCTGCCAGGCCCAAAGGGCTGCCTTGTTTCCAAAGACGGAGAGTGGACCCAAAGCATCTTGCTCCCAGCTCTTCGGGAAGCTAAGAAACAGCTGGCTCTGCCCAGTGCTATTACAGCCTAAGAGAACATCTCTTTGAAAGGCCTGTGAAACGCAGTTTCTTGGCAGGCCTGACCTGGCTGAAGTAGAACTTCTGTTCTGGTTGTGCTACATAGGCCTAGAGCTACCAGGACCTAAGGGCTGCCTTGTTTCCAAAGGGTGAGAGAGGCCCCAAAGCATCTTGCCTCCAGCACTTTGGGAAGCTAAAAAACAACTGGTTCTGCCCAGTGCTCTCACAGCCTACCGTGAACATCTCTTACCAAGGGCTGTGAAACGCAGTTTCTGGGCAGGACTGATCTGCCTGAAGTAGAACTTCTGCTGTGGGTGTGCTCCATTGGCCTAGAGCTGCCAGGCGCAAACGGCTGCCTTGTGTCCAAAGGGAGAGAGAGGCCCCAAAGCATCTTGCTTCCAGCTCTGTGGGAAGCTAAAGCAACTGGCTCTCCACAGTGCTCTCACAGCCTACCGGGAACATCTCTTACCAAGGCCTGTGAAACGCAGTTTCTTGGCAGGCCTGATCTGGCTGAAGTAGAACTCCTGCTCTGGGCGTGCTACTTTGGCCTAGAGCTGCCAGGCCCAAAGGGCCGCCTTGTTTCCAAAGGGGCTGAGAGTCCCCAAAGTATCTTGCTTCCAAATCTTTGGGAAGCTAAGAAACAACTGGCTCTGCACAGTGCTCTCACAGCCTACCGGCAACGTGACAGAGAAAGGCCTGTGAGACGCAGTTTCTTGGAAGGCCTGATCTGGCTGAGGTAGAACTTCTGCTCTGGGTGTACTCCATTGGCCTAGGGCTGCCAGGCCCAAAGGGCTGCCTTTATTTCCAAAGTGTGAGAGAGGCCCCAAAGCATCTTGCTTCCTGCTCTCTGGGAAGCTAAAACAACTGGCTCTGCACAGTGCTCTCAAAGCCAACCGGGAACGTCACATACAAAGGCCTGTGAAACGCAGCTTCTTGACAGGCCTTATCTGGCTGAGGTAGAACTTGTGCTCTGGGTGTGCTACTTTGGCCTAGAGCTGCCAGGCACAAAGGCTGCTTTGTTTCCAAAGGGGGAGAGAGGCCCCAAATCATGTTGCTTCCAGCTGTTTTTGAAGCTAAGAAACAACTCGCTCTGCCAGGTACTCTTACAGCCTTCCGGGAACACCTCTTACGAAGGCCTGTGAAAAGCAGTTTCTTGGCAGGCCTGATCTGGCTGAGGTAGAACTTCTGCTCTGGGTGTGCTCCATTGCCCTAGAGCTGAAAGGCCCAAAGGTCGGCCTTGTTGGCAAAGGGGCAGGGAGCCCCCAAAGCATCTTGCTTCCAGCTCTTTGGGAAGCTAAGAAACAACTGGCTCTGCCCAGTGCTCTTACAGCCTGAGAGAAAATCTCTTACCAAGGCCTGTGAAACGCACTTTGTTGGTGGCCTGATCTAGCTGAAGTAGAACTTCTGCTCTGGGTGTGCTCCATTGGCCTAGAGCTGCCTGGCCCAAAGGGCCGCCTTGTTTGCAAAGGGGCAGAGAGGCCCCAAAGCATCTTGCTTCCAGCTCTTCGGGAAGCTAAGAAACATCTGGCGTTGCCCAGTGCTCTTACAGCCTACCGGGAACATCTCTTACCAAGGCCTGTGAAACGCAGTTTGTTGGTGGCCTGAACTGGCCGAAGTAGAACTTCTGCTCTGGGTGTGCTCCACTGGCCTAGAGCTACCTGCCCCAAAGGGCTGCCTTGATTCCAAAGTGAGAGAGTGGCACCAAAGCATCTTGCTTCCAGCTCTTCGGGAAGCTAAGAAACATCTGGCGTTGCCCAGTGCTCTTACAGCCTACCGGGAACATCTCTTACCAAGGCCTGTGAAACGCCGTTTCCTGGCAGGCCTGACTTGGCTGAAGTAGAACTTCTGCTCTGGGTGTGCTCCATTGCCCTAGAGCTGCCAGGCCCAAGGTGCTGCCTTGTTTCCAAAGGGGCAGAGAGGCCCCAAAGCATCTTGCTTCCAGCTCTCTGGGAAGCTAAGAACCAACTCGCTCTGCCCCGTGCTCTTACAGCCTACCGGGAACATGTCTTTGAAAGGCCTGTGAAACGCAGTTTCTTGGCAGGCCTCATCTGGCTGAAGTAGAACTCCGGCTCTGGGTGTGCTCCATTGCCCTAGGGCTGCCAGGCCCAAAGTGCTGCCCTGTTTCCAAGGGGCAGAGAGGCCCAAAGCATCTTGCTTCCCGGTCTTTGCGAAGCTAAGAAACAACTGGCTCTGCCCAGTGCTCTTACACCTACCGGGAACATCTCTTACCAAGGCCTGTCAAACGCTGTTTCTTTGCAGGCCTGATCAGGCTGAAGTAGAACTCCTGCTCTGCGTGTGCTCCATTGGCCTAGAGCTTCCCGACCCAAAAGGCTGCCTTGTTCACAAACGGGCAGAGGGGTCCCAAGCGTCTTGCTTCCAGCTTTTCAGGAAGGTAAGAAACAACTGGCTCTGCCCAGTGCTCTTACAGCCTACCGGGAACATCTCTTACCAAGGCCTGTGAAACGCAGTTTCCTGGCAGGCCTGATCTGGCTGAAGTAGAACTTCTGCTCTGGGTGTGCTCCATTGCCCTAGAGCTGCCAGGCCCAAAGGGCTGCCTTGTTTCCAAAGACGGAGAGTGGACCCAAAGCATCTTGCTCCCAGCTCTTCGGGAAGCTAAGAAACAGCTGGCTCTGCCCAGTGCTATTACAGCCTAAGAGAACATCTCTTTGAAAGGCCTGTGAAACGCAGTTTCTTGGCAGGCCTGACCTGGCTGAAGTAGAACTTCTGTTCTGGTTGTGCTACATAGGCCTAGAGCTACCAGGACCTAAGGGCTGCCTTGTTTCCAAAGGGTGAGAGAGGCCCCAAAGCATCTTGCCTCCAGCACTTTGGGAAGCTAAAAAACAACTGGTTCTGCCCAGTGCTCTCACAGCCTACCGTGAACATCTCTTACCAAGGGCTGTGAAACGCAGTTTCTGGGCAGGACTGATCTGCCTGAAGTAGAACTTCTGCTGTGGGTGTGCTCCATTGGCCTAGAGCTGCCAGGCGCAAACGGCTGCCTTGTGTCCAAAGGGAGAGAGAGGCCCCAAAGCATCTTGCTTCCAGCTCTGTGGGAAGCTAAAGCAACTGGCTCTCCACAGTGCTCTCACAGCCTACCGGGAACATCTCTTACCAAGGCCTGTGAAACGCAGTTTCTTGGCAGGCCTGATCTGGCTGAAGTAGAACTCCTGCTCTGGGCGTGCTACTTTGGCCTAGAGCTGCCAGGCCCAAAGGGCCGCCTTGTTTCCAAAGGGGCTGAGAGTCCCCAAAGTATCTTGCTTCCAAATCTTTGGGAAGCTAAGAAACAACTGGCTCTGCACAGTGCTCTCACAGCCTACCGGCAACGTGACAGAGAAAGGCCTGTGAGACGCAGTTTCTTGGAAGGCCTGATCTGGCTGAGGTAGAACTTCTGCTCTGGGTGTACTCCATTGGCCTAGGGCTGCCAGGCCCAAAGGGCTGCCTTTATTTCCAAAGTGTGAGAGAGGCCCCAAAGCATCTTGCTTCCTGCTCTCTGGGAAGCTAAAACAACTGGCTCTGCACAGTGCTCTCAAAGCCAACCGGGAACGTCACATACAAAGGCCTGTGAAACGCAGCTTCTTGACAGGCCTTATCTGGCTGAGGTAGAACTTGTGCTCTGGGTGTGCTACTTTGGCCTAGAGCTGCCAGGCACAAAGGCTGCTTTGTTTCCAAAGGGGGAGAGAGGCCCCAAATCATGTTGCTTCCAGCTGTTTTTGAAGCTAAGAAACAACTCGCTCTGCCAGGTACTCTTACAGCCTTCCGGGAACACCTCTTACGAAGGCCTGTGAAAAGCAGTTTCTTGGCAGGCCTGATCTGGCTGAGGTAGAACTTCTGCTCTGGGTGTGCTCTATTGGCCTAGAGCTGAAAGGCCCAAAGGTCGGCCTTGTTGGCAAAGGGGCAGGGAGCCCCCAAAGCATCTTGCTTCCAGCTCTTCGGGAAGCTAAGAAACAACTGGCTCTGCCCAGTGCTCTTACAGCCTGAGAGAAAATCTCTTACCAAGGCCTGTGAAACGCACTTTGTTGGTGGCCTGATCTAGCTGAAGTAGAACTTCTGCTCTGGGTGTGCTCCATTGGCCTAGAGCTGCCTGGCCCAAAGGGCCGCCTTGTTTGCAAAGGGGCAGAGAGGCCCCAAAGCATCTTGCTTCCAGCTCTTCGGGAAGCTAAGAAACATCTGGCGTTGCCCAGTGCTCTTACAGCCTACCGGGAACATCTCTTACCAAGGCCTGTGAAACGCAGTTTGTTGGTGGCCTGAACTGGCCGAAGTAGAACTTCTGCTCTGGGTGTGCTCCACTGGCCTAGAGCTACCTGCCCCAAAGGGCTGCCTTGATTCCAAAGTGAGAGAGTGGCACCAAAGCATCTTGCTTCCAGCTCTTCGGGAAGCTAAGAAACATCTGGCGTTGCCCAGTGCTCTTACAGCCTACCGGGAACATCTCTTACCAAGGCCTGTGAAACGCCGTTTCCTGGCAGGCCTGACTTGGCTGAAGTAGAACTTCTGCTCTGGGTGTGCTCCATTGCCCTAGAGCTGCCAGGCCCAAGGTGCTGCCTTGTTTCCAAAGGGGCAGAGAGGCCCCAAAGCATCTTGCTTCCAGCTCTCTGGGAAGCTAAGAACCAACTCGCTCTGCCCCGTGCTCTTACAGCCTACCGGGAACATGTCTTTGAAAGGCCTGTGAAACGCAGTTTCTTGGCAGGCCTCATCTGGCTGAAGTAGAACTCCGGCTCTGGGTGTGCTCCATTGCCCTAGGGCTGCCAGGCCCAAAGTGCTGCCCTGTTTCCAAGGGGCAGAGAGGCCCAAAGCATCTTGCTTCCCGGTCTTTGCGAAGCTAAGAAACAACTGGCTCTGCCCAGTGCTCTTACACCTACCGGGAACATCTCTTACCAAGGCCTGTCAAACGCTGTTTCTTTGCAGGCCTGATCAGGCTGAAGTAGAACTCCTGCTCTGCGTGTGCTCCATTGGCCTAGAGCTTCCCGACCCAAAAGGCTGCCTTGTTCACAAACGGGCAGAGGGGTCCCAAGCGTCTTGCTTCCAGCTTTTCAGGAAGGTAAGAAACAACTGGCTCTGCCCAGTGCTCTTACAGCCTACCGGGAACATCTCTTACCAAGGCCTGTGAAACGCAGTTTCCTGGCAGGCCTGATCTGGCTGAAGTAGAACTTCTGCTCTGGGTGTGCTCCATTGCCCTAGAGCTGCCAGGCCCAAAGGGCTGCCTTGTTTCCAAAGACGGAGAGTGGACCCAAAGCATCTTGCTCCCAGCTCTTCGGGAAGCTAAGAAACAGCTGGCTCTGCCCAGTGCTATTACAGCCTAAGAGAACATCTCTTTGAAAGGCCTGTGAAACGCAGTTTCTTGGCAGGCCTGACCTGGCTGAAGTAGAACTTCTGTTCTGGTTGTGCTACATAGGCCTAGAGCTACCAGGACCTAAGGGCTGCCTTGTTTCCAAAGGGTGAGAGAGGCCCCAAAGCATCTTGCCTCCAGCACTTTGGGAAGCTAAAAAACAACTGGTTCTGCCCAGTGCTCTCACAGCCTACCGTGAACATCTCTTACCAAGGGCTGTGAAACGCAGTTTCTGGGCAGGACTGATCTGCCTGAAGTAGAACTTCTGCTGTGGGTGTGCTCCATTGGCCTAGAGCTGCCAGGCGCAAACGGCTGCCTTGTGTCCAAAGGGAGAGAGAGGCCCCAAAGCATCTTGCTTCCAGCTCTGTGGGAAGCTAAAGCAACTGGCTCTCCACAGTGCTCTCACAGCCTACCGGGAACATCTCTTACCAAGGCCTGTGAAACGCAGTTTCTTGGCAGGCCTGATCTGGCTGAAGTAGAACTCCTGCTCTGGGCGTGCTACTTTGGCCTAGAGCTGCCAGGCCCAAAGGGCCGCCTTGTTTCCAAAGGGGCTGAGAGTCCCCAAAGTATCTTGCTTCCAAATCTTTGGGAAGCTAAGAAACAACTGGCTCTGCACAGTGCTCTCACAGCCTACCGGCAACGTGACAGAGAAAGGCCTGTGAGACGCAGTTTCTTGGAAGGCCTGATCTGGCTGAGGTAGAACTTCTGCTCTGGGTGTACTCCATTGGCCTAGGGCTGCCAGGCCCAAAGGGCTGCCTTTATTTCCAAAGTGTGAGAGAGGCCCCAAAGCATCTTGCTTCCTGCTCTCTGGGAAGCTAAAACAACTGGCTCTGCACAGTGCTCTCAAAGCCAACCGGGAACGTCACATACAAAGGCCTGTGAAACGCAGCTTCTTGACAGGCCTTATCTGGCTGAGGTAGAACTTGTGCTCTGGGTGTGCTACTTTGGCCTAGAGCTGCCAGGCACAAAGGCTGCTTTGTTTCCAAAGGGGGAGAGAGGCCCCAAATCATGTTGCTTCCAGCTGTTTTTGAAGCTAAGAAACAACTCGCTCTGCCAGGTACTCTTACAGCCTTCCGGGAACACCTCTTACGAAGGCCTGTGAAAAGCAGTTTCTTGGCAGGCCTGATCTGGCTGAGGTAGAACTTCTGCTCTGGGTGTGCTCCATTGCCCTAGAGCTGAAAGGCCCAAAGGTCGGCCTTGTTGGCAAAGGGGCAGGGAGCCCCCAAAGCATCTTGCTTCCAGCTCTTTGGGAAGCTAAGAAACAACTGGCTCTGCCCAGTGCTCTTACAGCCTGAGAGAAAATCTCTTACCAAGGCCTGTGAAACGCACTTTGTTGGTGGCCTGATCTAGCTGAAGTAGAACTTCTGCTCTGGGTGTGCTCCATTGGCCTAGAGCTGCCTGGCCCAAAGGGCCGCCTTGTTTGCAAAGGGGCAGAGAGGCCCCAAAGCATCTTGCTTCCAGCTCTTCGGGAAGCTAAGAAACATCTGGCGTTGCCCAGTGCTCTTACAGCCTACCGGGAACATCTCTTACCAAGGCCTGTGAAACGCAGTTTGTTGGTGGCCTGAACTGGCCGAAGTAGAACTTCTGCTCTGGGTGTGCTCCACTGGCCTAGAGCTACCTGCCCCAAAGGGCTGCCTTGATTCCAAAGTGAGAGAGTGGCACCAAAGCATCTTGCTTCCAGCTCTTCGGGAAGCTAAGAAACATCTGGCGTTGCCCAGTGCTCTTACAGCCTACCGGGAACATCTCTTACCAAGGCCTGTGAAACGCCGTTTCCTGGCAGGCCTGATTTGGCTGAAGTAGAACTTCTGCTCTGGGTGTGCTCCATTGCCCTAGAGCTGCCAGGCCCAAGGTGCTGCCTTGTTTCCAAAGGGGCAGAGAGGCCCCAAAGCATCTTGCTTCCAGCTCTCTGGGAAGCTAAGAACCAACTCGCTCTGCCCCGTGCTCTTACAGCCTACCGGGAACATGTCTTTGAAAGGCATGTGAAACGCAGTTTCTTGGCAGGCCTCATCTGGCTGAAGTAGAACTCCGGCTCTGGGTGTGCTCCATTGCCCTAGGGCTGCCAGGCCCAAAGTGCTGCCCTGTTTCCAAGGGGCAGAGAGGCCCAAAGCATCTTGCTTCCCGGTCTTTGCGAAGCTAAGAAACAACTGGCTCTGCCCAGTGCTCTTACACCTACCGGGAACATCTCTTACCAAGGCCTGTCAAACGCTGTTTCTTTGCAGGCCTGATCAGGCTGAAGTAGAACTCCTGCTCTGCGTGTGCTCCATTGGCCTAGAGCTTCCCGACCCAAAAGGCTGCCTTGTTCCCAAACGGGCAGAGGGGTCCCAAGCGTCTTGCTTCCAGCTTTTCAGGAAGGTAAGAAACAACTGGCTCTGCCCAGTGCTGTTACAGCCTACCGGGAACATCTCTTACCAAGGCCTGTGAAACGCAGTTTCCTGGCAGGCCTGATCTGGCTGAAGTAGAACTTCTGCTCTGGGTGTGCTCCATTGCCCTAGAGCTGCCAGGCCCAAAGGGCTGCCTTGTTTCCAAAGACGGAGAGTGGACCCAAAGCATCTTGCTCCCAGCTCTTCGGGAAGCTAAGAAACAGCTGGCTCTGCCCAGTGCTATTACAGCCTAAGAGAACATCTCTTTGAAAGGCCTGTGAAACGCAGTTTCTTGGCAGGCCTGACCTGGCTGAAGTAGAACTTCTGTTCTGGTTGTGCTACATAGGCCTAGAGCTACCAGGACCTAAGGGCTGCCTTGTTTCCAAAGGGTGAGAGAGGCCCCAAAGCATCTTGCCTCCAGCACTTTGGGAAGCTAAAAAACAACTGGTTCTGCCCAGTGCTCTCACAGCCTACCGTGAACATCTCTTACCAAGGGCTGTGAAACGCAGTTTCTGGGCAGGACTGATCTGGCTGAAGTAGAACTTCTGCTGTGGGTGTGCTCCATTGGCCTAGAGCTGCCAGGCGCAAACGGCTGCCTTGTGTCCAAAGGGAGAGAGAGGCCCCAAAGCATCTTGCTTCCAGCTCTGTGGGAAGCTAAAGCAACTGGCTCTCCACTGTGCTCTCACAGCCTACCGGGAACATCTCTTACCAAGGCCTGTGAAACGCAGTTTCTTGGCAGGCCTGATCTGGCTGAAGTAGAACTCCTGCTCTGGGCGTGCTACTTTGGCCTAGAGCTGCCAGGCCCAAAGGGCCGCCTTGTTTCCAAAGGGGCTGAGAGTCCCCAAAGTACCTTGCTTCCAAATCTTTGGGAAGCTAAGAAACAACTGGCTCTGCACAGTGCTCTCACAGCCTACCGGCAACGTGACAGAGACAGGCCTGTGAGACGCAGTTTCTTGGAAGGCCTGATCTGGCTGAGGTAGAACTTCTGCTCTGGGTGTACTCCATTGGCCTAGGGCTGCCAGGCCCAAAGGGCTGCCTTTATTTCCAAAGTGTGAGAGAGGCCCCAAAGCATCTTGCTTCCTGCTCTCTGGGAAGCTAAAACAACTGGCTCTGCACAGTGCTCTCAAAGCCAACCGGGAACGTCACATACAAAGGCCTGTGAAACGCAGCTTCTTGACAGGCCTTATCTGGCTGAGGTAGAACTTGTGCTCTGGGTGTGCTACTTTGGCCTAGAGCTGCCAGGCACAAAGGCTGCTTTGTTTCCAAAGGGGGAGAGAGGCCCCAAATCATGTTGCTTCCAGCTGTTTTTGAAGCTAAGAAACAACTCGCTCTGCCAGGTACGCTTACAGCCTTCCGGGAACACCTCTTACGAAGGCCTGTGAAAAGCAGTTTCTTGGCAGGCCTGATCTGGCTGAGGTAGAACTTCTGCTCTGGGTGTGCTTCATTGGCCTAGAGCTGAAAGGCCCAAAGGGCTGCCTTGTTTCCAAAGGGGGAGAGAGGACCCAAAGCATCTTGCTTCCACCTCTTGGGAAGCTAAGAAACAACTGGCTGTGCCCAGTGCTCTTATAGCCTAAGAGAACATCTCTTATCAAGGCCTGTGAAACGCACTTTCTAGGCAGGCCTGATCTGGAAGAAGTAGAACTTCTGCTCTGGTTGTGCTCCATTGCCCTAGAGCTGCCAGACCCAACGTGCTGCCTTGTTTCCAAAGGGGCAGAGAGGCCCCAAAGCGTCTTGCTTCCAGCTGTTTGGGAAACAAGGAAACAACTGGCTCTGCACCGTGCTCTCACAGCCTACCGGGAACGTCACATACAAAGGCCTCTGAAACGCAGTTCCTTGGCAGGCCTGATCTGGCTGAAGTAGGACTTCTGCTCTGGCTGTGCTCCATTGGCCTAGAGCTGAAAGGCCCAAAGGGATGCCTTGTTTGCAAAGGGGCAGAGATGCCCCAAAGCATCTTGCTTCCAGCTCTTCGGGAAGCTAAGAACCAACTCGCTCTGCCCCGTGCTCTTACAGCCTACCGGGAACATGTCTTTGAAAGGCCTGTGAAACGCAGTTTCTTGGCAGGCCTCATCTGGCTGAAGTAGAACTCCGGCTCTGGGTGTGCTCCATTGCCCTAGAGCTGCCAGGCCCCAAGTGCTGCCCTGTTTCCAAGGGGCAGAGAGGCCCAAAGCATCTTGCTTCCCGGTCTTTGCGAAGCTAAGAAACAACTGGCTCTGCCCAGTGCTCTTACACCTACCGGGAATATCTCTTACCAAGGCCTGTCAAACGCTGTATCTTTGCAGGCCTGATCAGGCTGAAGTAGAACTCCTGCTCTGCGTGTGCTCCATTGGCCTAGAGCTTCCCGACCCAAAAGGCTGCCTTGTTCCCAAACGGGCAGAGGGGTCCCAAGCATCTTGCTTCCAGCTTTTCAGGAATGTAAGAAACAACTGGCTCTGCCCAGTGCTCTTACAGCCTACCGGGAACATCTCTTACCAAGGCCTGTGAAACGCAGTTTCCTGGCAGGCCTGATCTGGCTGAAGTAGAACTCCTGCTCTGGGCGTGCTACTTTGGCCTAGAGCTGCCAGGCCCAAAGGGCCGCCTTGTTTCCAAAGGGGCTGAGAGTCCCCAAAGTATCTTGCTTCCAAATCTTTGGAAAGCTAAGAAACAACTGGCTCTGCACAGTGCTCTCACAGCCTACCGGCAACGTGACAGAGAAAGGCCTGTGAGACGCAGTTTCTTGGAAGGCCTGATCTGGCTGAGGTAGAACTTCTGCTCTGGGTGTACTCCATTGGCCTAGGGCTGCCAGGCCCAAAGGGCTGCCTTTATTTCCAAAGTGTGAGAGAGGCCCCAAAGCATCTTGCTTCCTGCTCTCTGGGAAGCTAAAACAACTGGCTCTGCACAGTGCTCTCAAAGCCAACCGGGAACGTCACATACAAAGGCCTGTGAAACGCAGCTTCTTGACAGGCCTTATCTGGCTGAGGTAGAACTTGTGCTCTGGGTGTGCTACTTTGGCCTAGAGCTGCCAGGCACAAAGGCTGCTTTGTTTCCAAAGGGGGAGAGAGGCCCCAAATCATGTTGCTTCCAGCTGTTTTTGAAGCTAAGAAACAACTCGCTCTGCCAGGTACTCTTACAGCCTTCCGGGAACACCTCTTACGAAGGCCTGTGAAAAGCAGTTTCTTGGCAGGCCTGATCTGGCTGAGGTAGAACTTCTGCTCTGGGTGTGCTCTATTGGCCTAGAGCTGAAAGGCCCAAAGGTCGGCCTTGTTGGCAAAGGGGCAGGGAGCCCCCAAAGCATCTTGCTTCCAGCTCTTCGGGAAGCTAAGAAACAACTGGCTCTGCCCAGTGCTCTTACAGCCTGAGAGAAAATCTCTTACCAAGGCCTGTGAAACGCACTTTGTTGGTGGCCTGATCTAGCTGAAGTAGAACTTCTGCTCTGGGTGTGCTCCATTGGCCTAGAGCTGCCTGGCCCAAAGGGCCGCCTTGTTTGCAAAGGGGCAGAGAGGCCCCAAAGCATCTTGCTTCCAGCTCTTCGGGAAGCTAAGAAACATCTGGCGTTGCCCAGTGCTCTTACAGCCTACCGGGAACATCTCTTACCAAGGCCTGTGAAACGCAGTTTGTTGGTGGCCTGAACTGGCCGAAGTAGAACTTCTGCTCTGGGTGTGCTCCACTGGCCTAGAGCTACCTGCCCCAAAGGGCTGCCTTGATTCCAAAGTGAGAGAGTGGCACCAAAGCATCTTGCTTCCAGCTCTTCGGGAAGCTAAGAAACATCTGGCGTTGCCCAGTGCTCTTACAGCCTACCGGGAACATCTCTTACCAAGGCCTGTGAAACGCCGTTTCCTGGCAGGCCTGATTTGGCTGAAGTAGAACTTCTGCTCTGGGTGTGCTCCATTGCCCTAGAGCTGCCAGGCCCAAGGTGCTGCCTTGTTTCCAAAGGGGCAGAGAGGCCCCAAAGCATCTTGCTTCCAGCTCTCTGGGAAGCTAAGAACCAACTCGCTCTGCCCCGTGCTCTTACAGCCTACCGGGAACATGTCTTTGAAAGGCCTGTGAAACGCAGTTTCTTGGCAGGCCTCATCTGGCTGAAGTAGAACTCCGGCTCTGGGTGTGCTCCATTGCCCTAGGGCTGCCAGGCCCAAAGTGCTGCCCTGTTTCCAAGGGGCAGAGAGGCCCAAAGCATCTTGCTTCCCGGTCTTTGCGAAGCTAAGAAACAACTGGCTCTGCCCAGTGCTCTTACACCTACCGGGAACATCTCTTACCAAGGCCTGTCAAACGCTGTTTCTTTGCAGGCCTGATCAGGCTGAAGTAGAACTCCTGCTCTGCGTGTGCTCCATTGGCCTAGAGCTTCCCGTCCCAAAAGGCTGCCTTGTTCCCAAACGGGCAGAGGGGTCCCAAGCGTCTTGCTTCCAGCTTTTCAGGAAGGTAAGAAACAACTGGCTCTGCCCAGTGCTCTTACAGCCTACCGGGAACATCTCTTACCAAGGCCTGTGAAACGCAGTTTCCTGGCAGGCCTGATCTGGCTGAAGTAGAACTTCTGCTCTGGGCGTGCTCCATTTGCCCTAGAGCTGCCAGGCCCAAAGGGCTGCCTTGTTTCCAAAGACGGAGAGTGGACCCAAAGCATCTTGCTCCCAGCTCTTCGGGAAGCTAAGAAACAGCTGGCTCTGCCCAGTGCTCTTACAGCCTAAGAGAACATCTCTTTGAAAGGCCTGTGAAACGCAGTTTCTTGGCAGGCCCGACCTGGCTGAAGTAGAACTTCTGTTCTGGTTGTGCTACATAGGCCTAGAGCTACCAGGACCTAAGGGCTGCCTTGTTTCCAAAGGGTGAGAGAGGCCCCAAAGCATCTTGCCTCCAGCACTTTGGGAAGCTAAAAAACAACTGGTTCTGCCCAGTGCTCTCACAGCCTACCGTGAACATCTCTTACCAAGGGCTGTGAAACGCAGTTTCTGGGCAGGACTGATCTGCCTGAAGTAGAACTTCTGCTGTGGGTGTGCTCCATTGGCCTAGAGCTGCCAGGCGCAAACGGCTGCCTTGTGTCCAAAGGGAGAGAGAGGCCCCAAAGCATCTTGCTTCCAGCTCTGTGGGAAGCTAAAGCAACTGGCTCTCCACAGTGCTCTCACAGCCTACCGGGAACATCTCTTACCAAGGCCTGTGAAACGCAGTTTCTTGGCAGGCCTGATCTGGCTGAAGTAGAACTCCTGCTCTGGGCGTGCTACTTTGGCCTAGAGCTGCCAGGCCCAAAGGGCCGCCTTGTTTCCAAAGGGGCTGAGAGTCCCCAAAGTATCTTGCTTCCAAATCTTTGGGAAGCTAAGAAACAACTGGCTCTGCACAGTGCTCTCACAGCCTACCGGCAACGTGACAGAGAAAGGCCTGTGAGACGCAGTTTCTTGGAAGGCCTGATCTGGCTGAGGTAGAACTTCTGCTCTGGGTGTACTCCATTGGCCTAGGGCTGCCAGGCCCAAAGGGCTGCCTTTATTTCCAAAGTGTGAGAGAGGCCCCAAAGCATCTTGCTTCCTGCTCTCTGGGAAGCTAAAACAACTGGCTCTGCACAGTGCTCTCAAAGCCAACCGGGAACGTCACATACAAAGGCCTGTGAAACGCAGCTTCTTGACAGGCCTTATCTGGCTGAGGTAGAACTTGTGCTCTGGGTGTGCTACTTTGGCCTAGAGCTGCCAGGCACAAAGGCTGCTTTGTTTCCAAAGGGGGAGAGAGGCCCCAAATCATGTTGCTTCCAGCTGTTTTTGAAGCTAAGAAACAACTCGCTCTGCCAGGTACTCTTACAGCCTTCCGGGAACACCTCTTACGAAGGCCTGTGAAAAGCAGTTTCTTGGCAGGCCTGATCTGGCTGAGGTAGAACTTCTGCTCTGGGTGTGCTCTATTGGCCTAGAGCTGAAAGGCCCAAAGGTCGGCCTTGTTGGCAAAGGGGCAGGGAGCCCCCAAAGCATCTTGCTTCCAGCTCTTCGGGAAGCTAAGAAACAACTGGCTCTGCCCAGTGCTCTTACAGCCTGAGAGAAAATCTCTTACCAAGGCCTGTGAAACGCACTTTGTTGGTGGCCTGATCTAGCTGAAGTAGAACTTCTGCTCTGGGTGTGCTCCATTGGCCTAGAGCTGCCTGGCCCAAAGGGCCGCCTTGTTTGCAAAGGGGCAGAGAGGCCCCAAAGCATCTTGCTTCCAGCTCTTCGGGAAGCTAAGAAACATCTGGCGTTGCCCAGTGCTCTTACAGCCTACCGGGAACATCTCTTACCAAGGCCTGTGAAACGCAGTTTGTTGGTGGCCTGAACTGGCCGAAGTAGAACTTCTGCTCTGGGTGTGCTCCACTGGCCTAGAGCTACCTGGCCCAAAGTGCTGCCTTGATTCCAAAGTGAGAGAGTGGCACCAAAGCATCTTGCTTCCAGCTCTTCGGGAAGCTAAGAAACATCTGGCGTTGCCCAGTGCTCTTACAGCCTACCGGGAACATCTCTTACCAAGGCCTGTGAAACGCCGTTTCCTGGCAGGCCTGACTTGGCTGAAGTAGAACTTCTGCTCTGGGTGTGCTCCATTGCCCTAGAGCTGCCAGGCCCAAGGTGCTGCCTTGTTTCCAAAGGGGCAGAGAGGCCCCAAAGCATCTTGCTTCCAGCTCTCTGGGAAGCTAAGAACCAACTCGCTCTGCCCCGTGCTCTTACAGCCTACCGGGAACATGTCTTTGAAAGGCCTGTGAAACGCAGTTTCTTGGCAGGCCTCATCTGGCTGAAGTAGAACTCCGGCTCTGGGTGTGCTCCATTGCCCTAGGGCTGCCAGGCCCAAAGTGCTGCCCTGTTTCCAAGGGGCAGAGAGGCCCAAAGCATCTTGCTTCCCGGTCTTTGCGAAGCTAAGAAACAACTGGCTCTGCCCAGTGCTCTTACACCTACCGGGAACATCTCTTACCAAGGCCTGTCAAACGCTGTTTCTTTGCAGGCCTGATCAGGCTGAAGTAGAACTCCTGCTCTGCGTGTGCTCCATTGGCCTAGAGCTTCCCGTCCCAAAAGGCTGCCTTGTTCCCAAACGGGCAGAGGGGTCCCAAGCGTCTTGCTTCCAGCTTTTCAGGAAGGTAAGAAACAACTGGCTCTGCCCAGTGCTCTTACAGCCTACCGGGAACATCTCTTACCAAGGCCTGTGAAACGCAGTTTCCTGGCAGGCCTGATCTGGCTGAAGTAGAACTTCTGCTCTGGGCGTGCTCCATTTGCCCTAGAGCTGCCAGGCCCAAAGGGCTGCCTTGTTTCCAAAGACGGAGAGTGGACCCAAAGCATCTTGCTCCCAGCTCTTCGGGAAGCTAAGAAACAGCTGGCTCTGCCCAGTGCTCTTACAGCCTAAGAGAACATCTCTTTGAAAGGCCTGTGAAACGCAGTTTCTTGGCAGGCCCGACCTGGCTGAAGTAGAACTTCTGTTCTGGTTGTGCTACATAGGCCTAGAGCTACCAGGACCTAAGGGCTGCCTTGTTTCCAAAGGGTGAGAGAGGCCCCAAAGCATCTTGCCTCCAGCACTTTGGGAAGCTAAAAAACAACTGGTTCTGCCCAGTGCTCTCACAGCCTACCGTGAACATCTCTTACCAAGGGCTGTGAAACGCAGTTTCTGGGCAGGACTGATCTGCCTGAAGTAGAACTTCTGCTGTGGGTGTGCTCCATTGGCCTAGAGCTGCCAGGCGCAAACGGCTGCCTTGTGTCCAAAGGGAGAGAGAGGCCCCAAAGCATCTTGCTTCCAGCTCTGTGGGAAGCTAAAGCAACTGGCTCTCCACAGTGCTCTCACAGCCTACCGGGAACATCTCTTACCAAGGCCTGTGAAACGCAGTTTCTTGGCAGGCCTGATCTGGCTGAAGTAGAACTCCTGCTCTGGGCGTGCTACTTTGGCCTAGAGCTGCCAGGCCCAAAGGGCCGCCTTGTTTCCAAAGGGGCTGAGAGTCCCCAAAGTATCTTGCTTCCAAATCTTTGGGAAGCTAAGAAACAACTGGCTCTGCACAGTGCTCTCACAGCCTACCGGCAACGTGACAGAGAAAGGCCTGTGAGACGCAGTTTCTTGGAAGGCCTGATCTGGCTGAGGTAGAACTTCTGCTCTGGGTGTACTCCATTGGCCTAGGGCTGCCAGGCCCAAAGGGCTGCCTTTATTTCCAAAGTGTGAGAGAGGCCCCAAAGCATCTTGCTTCCTGCTCTCTGGGAAGCTAAAACAACTGGCTCTGCACAGTGCTCTCAAAGCCAACCGGGAACGTCACATACAAAGGCCTGTGAAACGCAGCTTCTTGACAGGCCTTATCTGGCTGAGGTAGAACTTGTGCTCTGGGTGTGCTACTTTGGCCTAGAGCTGCCAGGCACAAAGGCTGCTTTGTTTCCAAAGGGGGAGAGAGGCCCCAAATCATGTTGCTTCCAGCTGTTTTTGAAGCTAAGAAACAACTCGCTCTGCCAGGTACTCTTACAGCCTTCCGGGAACACCTCTTACGAAGGCCTGTGAAAAGCAGTTTCTTGGCAGGCCTGATCTGGCTGAGGTAGAACTTCTGCTCTGGGTGTGCTCTATTGGCCTAGAGCTGAAAGGCCCAAAGGTCGGCCTTGTTGGCAAAGGGGCAGGGAGCCCCCAAAGCATCTTGCTTCCAGCTCTTCGGGAAGCTAAGAAACAACTGGCTCTGCCCAGTGCTCTTACAGCCTGAGAGAAAATCTCTTACCAAGGCCTGTGAAACGCACTTTGTTGGTGGCCTGATCTAGCTGAAGTAGAACTTCTGCTCTGGGTGTGCTCCATTGGCCTAGAGCTGCCTGGCCCAAAGGGCCGCCTTGTTTGCAAAGGGGCAGAGAGGCCCCAAAGCATCTTGCTTCCAGCTCTTCGGGAAGCTAAGAAACATCTGGCGTTGCCCAGTGCTCTTACAGCCTACCGGGAACATCTCTTACCAAGGCCTGTGAAACGCAGTTTGTTGGTGGCCTGAACTGGCCGAAGTAGAACTTCTGCTCTGGGTGTGCTCCACTGGCCTAGAGCTACCTGCCCCAAAGGGCTGCCTTGATTCCAAAGTGAGAGAGTGGCACCAAAGCATCTTGCTTCCAGCTCTTCGGGAAGCTAAGAAACATCTGGCGTTGCCCAGTGCTCTTACAGCCTACCGGGAACATCTCTTACCAAGGCCTGTGAAACGCCGTTTCCTGGCAGGCCTGACTTGGCTGAAGTAGAACTTCTGCTCTGGGTGTGCTCCATTGCCCTAGAGCTGCCAGGCCCAAGGTGCTGCCTTGTTTCCAAAGGGGCAGAGAGGCCCCAAAGCATCTTGCTTCCAGCTCTCTGGGAAGCTAAGAACCAACTCGCTCTGCCCCGTGCTCTTACAGCCTACCGGGAACATGTCTTTGAAAGGCCTGTGAAACGCAGTTTCTTGGCAGGCCTCATCTGGCTGAAGTAGAACTCCGGCTCTGGGTGTGCTCCATTGCCCTAGGGCTGCCAGGCCCAAAGTGCTGCCCTGTTTCCAAGGGGCAGAGAGGCCCAAAGCATCTTGCTTCCCGGTCTTTGCGAAGCTAAGAAACAACTGGCTCTGCCCAGTGCTCTTACACCTACCGGGAACATCTCTTACCAAGGCCTGTCAAACGCTGTTTCTTTGCAGGCCTGATCAGGCTGAAGTAGAACTCCTGCTCTGCGTGTGCTCCATTGGCCTAGAGCTTCCCGTCCCAAAAGGCTGCCTTGTTCCCAAACGGGCAGAGGGGTCCCAAGCGTCTTGCTTCCAGCTTTTCAGGAAGGTAAGAAACAACTGGCTCTGCCCAGTGCTCTTACAGCCTACCGGGAACATCTCTTACCAAGGCCTGTGAAACGCAGTTTCCTGGCAGGCCTGATCTGGCTGAAGTAGAACTTCTGCTCTGGGCGTGCTCCATTTGCCCTAGAGCTGCCAGGCCCAAAGGGCTGCCTTGTTTCCAAAGACGGAGAGTGGACCCAAAGCATCTTGCTCCCAGCTCTTCGGGAAGCTAAGAAACAGCTGGCTCTGCCCAGTGCTCTTACAGCCTAAGAGAACATCTCTTTGAAAGGCCTGTGAAACGCAGTTTCTTGGCAGGCCCGACCTGGCTGAAGTAGAACTTCTGTTCTGGTTGTGCTACATAGGCCTAGAGCTACCAGGACCTAAGGGCTGCCTTGTTTCCAAAGGGTGAGAGAGGCCCCAAAGCATCTTGCCTCCAGCACTTTGGGAAGCTAAAAAACAACTGGTTCTGCCCAGTGCTCTCACAGCCTACCGTGAACATCTCTTACCAAGGGCTGTGAAACGCAGTTTCTGGGCAGGACTGATCTGCCTGAAGTAGAACTTCTGCTGTGGGTGTGCTCCATTGGCCTAGAGCTGCCAGGCGCAAACGGCTGCCTTGTGTCCAAAGGGAGAGAGAGGCCCCAAAGCATCTTGCTTCCAGCTCTGTGGGAAGCTAAAGCAACTGGCTCTCCACAGTGCTCTCACAGCCTACCGGGAACATCTCTTACCAAGGCCTGTGAAACGCAGTTTCTTGGCAGGCCTGATCTGGCTGAAGTAGAACTCCTGCTCTGGGCGTGCTACTTTGGCCTAGAGCTGCCAGGCCCAAAGGGCCGCCTTGTTTCCAAAGGGGCTGAGAGTCCCCAAAGTATCTTGCTTCCAAATCTTTGGGAAGCTAAGAAACAACTGGCTCTGCACAGTGCTCTCACAGCCTACCGGCAACGTGACAGAGAAAGGCCTGTGAGACGCAGTTTCTTGGAAGGCCTGATCTGGCTGAGGTAGAACTTCTGCTCTGGGTGTACTCCATTGGCCTAGGGCTGCCAGGCCCAAAGGGCTGCCTTTATTTCCAAAGTGTGAGAGAGGCCCCAAAGCATCTTGCTTCCTGCTCTCTGGGAAGCTAAAACAACTGGCTCTGCACAGTGCTCTCAAAGCCAACCGGGAACGTCACATACAAAGGCCTGTGAAACGCAGCTTCTTGACAGGCCTTATCTGGCTGAGGTAGAACTTGTGCTCTGGGTGTGCTACTTTGGCCTAGAGCTGCCAGGCACAAAGGCTGCTTTGTTTCCAAAGGGGGAGAGAGGCCCCAAATCATGTTGCTTCCAGCTGTTTTTGAAGCTAAGAAACAACTCGCTCTGCCAGGTACTCTTACAGCCTTCCGGGAACACCTCTTACGAAGGCCTGTGAAAAGCAGTTTCTTGGCAGGCCTGATCTGGCTGAGGTAGAACTTCTGCTCTGGGTGTGCTCTATTGGCCTAGAGCTGAAAGGCCCAAAGGTCGGCCTTGTTGGCAAAGGGGCAGGGAGCCCCCAAAGCATCTTGCTTCCAGCTCTTCGGGAAGCTAAGAAACAACTGGCTCTGCCCAGTGCTCTTACAGCCTGAGAGAAAATCTCTTACCAAGGCCTGTGAAACGCACTTTGTTGGTGGCCTGATCTAGCTGAAGTAGAACTTCTGCTCTGGGTGTGCTCCATTGGCCTAGAGCTGCCTGGCCCAAAGGGCCGCCTTGTTTGCAAAGGGGCAGAGAGGCCCCAAAGCATCTTGCTTCCAGCTCTTCGGGAAGCTAAGAAACATCTGGCGTTGCCCAGTGCTCTTACAGCCTACCGGGAACATCTCTTACCAAGGCCTGTGAAACGCAGTTTGTTGGTGGCCTGAACTGGCCGAAGTAGAACTTCTGCTCTGGGTGTGCTCCACTGGCCTAGAGCTACCTGCCCCAAAGGGCTGCCTTGATTCCAAAGTGAGAGAGTGGCACCAAAGCATCTTGCTTCCAGCTCTTCGGGAAGCTAAGAAACATCTGGCGTTGCCCAGTGCTCTTACAGCCTACCGGGAACATCTCTTACCAAGGCCTGTGAAACGCCGTTTCCTGGCAGGCCTGACTTGGCTGAAGTAGAACTTCTGCTCTGGGTGTGCTCCATTGCCCTAGAGCTGCCAGGCCCAAGGTGCTGCCTTGTTTCCAAAGGGGCAGAGAGGCCCCAAAGCATCTTGCTTCCAGCTCTCTGGGAAGCTAAGAACCAACTCGCTCTGCCCCGTGCTCTTACAGCCTACCGGGAACATGTCTTTGAAAGGCCTGTGAAACGCAGTTTCTTGGCAGGCCTCATCTGGCTGAAGTAGAACTCCGGCTCTGGGTGTGCTCCATTGCCCTAGGGCTGCCAGGCCCAAAGTGCTGCCCTGTTTCCAAGGGGCAGAGAGGCCCAAAGCATCTTGCTTCCCGGTCTTTGCGAAGCTAAGAAACAACTGGCTCTGCCCAGTGCTCTTACACCTACCGGGAACATCTCTTACCAAGGCCTGTCAAACGCTGTTTCTTTGCAGGCCTGATCAGGCTGAAGTAGAACTCCTGCTCTGCGTGTGCTCCATTGGCCTAGAGCTTCCCGTCCCAAAAGGCTGCCTTGTTCCCAAACGGGCAGAGGGGTCCCAAGCGTCTTGCTTCCAGCTTTTCAGGAAGGTAAGAAACAACTGGCTCTGCCCAGTGCTCTTACAGCCTACCGGGAACATCTCTTACCAAGGCCTGTGAAACGCAGTTTCCTGGCAGGCCTGATCTGGCTGAAGTAGAACTTCTGCTCTGGGCGTGCTCCATTTGCCCTAGAGCTGCCAGGCCCAAAGGGCTGCCTTGTTTCCAAAGACGGAGAGTGGACCCAAAGCATCTTGCTCCCAGCTCTTCGGGAAGCTAAGAAACAGCTGGCTCTGCCCAGTGCTCTTACAGCCTAAGAGAACATCTCTTTGAAAGGCCTGTGAAACGCAGTTTCTTGGCAGGCCCGACCTGGCTGAAGTAGAACTTCTGTTCTGGTTGTGCTACATAGGCCTAGAGCTACCAGGACCTAAGGGCTGCCTTGTTTCCAAAGGGTGAGAGAGGCCCCAAAGCATCTTGCCTCCAGCACTTTGGGAAGCTAAAAAACAACTGGTTCTGCCCAGTGCTCTCACAGCCTACCGTGAACATCTCTTACCAAGGGCTGTGAAACGCAGTTTCTGGGCAGGACTGATCTGGCTGAAGTAGAACTTCTGCTGTGGGTGTGCTCCATTGGCCTAGAGCTGCCAGGCGCAAACGGCTGCCTTGTGTCCAAAGGGAGAGAGAGGCCCCAAAGCATCTTGCTTCCAGCTCTGTGGGAAGCTAAAGCAACTGGCTCTCCACAGTGCTCTCACAGCCTACCGGGAACATCTCTTACCAAGGCCTGTGAAACGCAGTTTCTTGGCAGGCCTGATCTGGCTGAAGTAGAACTCCTGCTCTGGGCGTGCTACTTTGGCCTAGAGCTGCCAGGCCCAAAGGGCCGCCTTGTTTCCAAAGGGGCTGAGAGTCCCCAAAGTATCTTGCTTCCAAATCTTTGGGAAGCTAAGAAACAACTGGCTCTGCACAGTGCTCTCACAGCCTACCGGCAACGTGACAGAGAAAGGCCTGTGAGACGCAGTTTCTTGGAAGGCCTGATCTGGCTGAGGTAGAACTTCTGCTCTGGGTGTACTCCATTGGCCTAGGGCTGCCAGGCCCAAAGGGCTGCCTTTATTTCCAAAGTGTGAGAGAGGCCCCAAAGCATCTTGCTTCCTGCTCTCTGGGAAGCTAAAACAACTGGCTCTGCACAGTGCTCTCAAAGCCAACCGGGAACGTCACATACAAAGGCCTGTGAAACGCAGCTTCTTGACAGGCCTTATCTGGCTGAGGTAGAACTTGTGCTCTGGGTGTGCTACTTTGGCCTAGAGCTGCCAGGCACAAAGGCTGCTTTGTTTCCAAAGGGGGAGAGAGGCCCCAAATCATGTTGCTTCCAGCTGTTTTTGAAGCTAAGAAACAACTCGCTCTGCCAGGTACTCTTACAGCCTTCCGGGAACACCTCTTACGAAGGCCTGTGAAAAGCAGTTTCTTGGCAGGCCTGATCTGGCTGAGGTAGAACTTCTGCTCTGGGTGTGCTCTATTGGCCTAGAGCTGAAAGGCCCAAAGGTCGGCCTTGTTGGCAAAGGGGCAGGGAGCCCCCAAAGCATCTTGCTTCCAGCTCTTCGGGAAGCTAAGAAACAACTGGCTCTGCCCAGTGCTCTTACAGCCTGAGAGAAAATCTCTTACCAAGGCCTGTGAAACGCACTTTGTTGGTGGCCTGATCTAGCTGAAGTAGAACTTCTGCTCTGGGTGTGCTCCATTGGCCTAGAGCTGCCTGGCCCAAAGGGCCGCCTTGTTTGCAAAGGGGCAGAGAGGCCCCAAAGCATCTTGCTTCCAGCTCTTCGGGAAGCTAAGAAACATCTGGCGTTGCCCAGTGCTCTTACAGCCTACCGGGAACATCTCTTACCAAGGCCTGTGAAACGCAGTTTGTTGGTGGCCTGAACTGGCCGAAGTAGAACTTCTGCTCTGGGTGTGCTCCACTGGCCTAGAGCTACCTGCCCCAAAGGGCTGCCTTGATTCCAAAGTGAGAGAGTGGCACCAAAGCATCTTGCTTCCAGCTCTTCGGGAAGCTAAGAAACATCTGGCGTTGCCCAGTGCTCTTACAGCCTACCGGGAACATCTCTTACCAAGGCCTGTGAAACGCCGTTTCCTGGCAGGCCTGACTTGGCTGAAGTAGAACTTCTGCTCTGGGTGTGCTCCATTGCCCTAGAGCTGCCAGGCCCAAGGTGCTGCCTTGTTTCCAAAGGGGCAGAGAGGCCCCAAAGCATCTTGCTTCCAGCTCTCTGGGAAGCTAAGAACCAACTCGCTCTGCCCCGTGCTCTTACAGCCTACCGGGAACATGTCTTTGAAAGGCCTGTGAAACGCAGTTTCTTGGCAGGCCTCATCTGGCTGAAGTAGAACTCCGGCTCTGGGTGTGCTCCATTGCCCTAGGGCTGCCAGGCCCAAAGTGCTGCCCTGTTTCCAAGGGGCAGAGAGGCCCAAAGCATCTTGCTTCCCGGTCTTTGCGAAGCTAAGAAACAACTGGCTCTGCCCAGTGCTCTTACACCTACCGGGAACATCTCTTACCAAGGCCTGTCAAACGCTGTTTCTTTGCAGGCCTGATCAGGCTGAAGTAGAACTCCTGCTCTGCGTGTGCTCCATTGGCCTAGAGCTTCCCGTCCCAAAAGGCTGCCTTGTTCCCAAACGGGCAGAGGGGTCCCAAGCGTCTTGCTTCCAGCTTTTCAGGAAGGTAAGAAACAACTGGCTCTGCCCAGTGCTCTTACAGCCTACCGGGAACATCTCTTACCAAGGCCTGTGAAACGCAGTTTCCTGGCAGGCCTGATCTGGCTGAAGTAGAACTTCTGCTCTGGGCGTGCTCCATTTGCCCTAGAGCTGCCAGGCCCAAAGGGCTGCCTTGTTTCCAAAGACGGAGAGTGGACCCAAAGCATCTTGCTCCCAGCTCTTCGGGAAGCTAAGAAACAGCTGGCTCTGCCCAGTGCTCTTACAGCCTAAGAGAACATCTCTTTGAAAGGCCTGTGAAACGCAGTTTCTTGGCAGGCCCGACCTGGCTGAAGTAGAACTTCTGTTCTGGTTGTGCTACATAGGCCTAGAGCTACCAGGACCTAAGGGCTGCCTTGTTTCCAAAGGGTGAGAGAGGCCCCAAAGCATCTTGCCTCCAGCACTTTGGGAAGCTAAAAAACAACTGGTTCTGCCCAGTGCTCTCACAGCCTACCGTGAACATCTCTTACCAAGGGCTGTGAAACGCAGTTTCTGGGCAGGACTGATCTGCCTGAAGTAGAACTTCTGCTGTGGGTGTGCTCCATTGGCCTAGAGCTGCCAGGCGCAAACGGCTGCCTTGTGTCCAAAGGGAGAGAGAGGCCCCAAAGCATCTTGCTTCCAGCTCTGTGGGAAGCTAAAGCAACTGGCTCTCCACAGTGCTCTCACAGCCTACCGGGAACATCTCTTACCAAGGCCTGTGAAACGCAGTTTCTTGGCAGGCCTGATCTGGCTGAAGTAGAACTCCTGCTCTGGGCGTGCTACTTTGGCCTAGAGCTGCCAGGCCCAAAGGGCCGCCTTGTTTCCAAAGGGGCTGAGAGTCCCCAAAGTATCTTGCTTCCAAATCTTTGGGAAGCTAAGAAACAACTGGCTCTGCACAGTGCTCTCACAGCCTACCGGCAACGTGACAGAGAAAGGCCTGTGAGACGCAGTTTCTTGGAAGGCCTGATCTGGCTGAGGTAGAACTTCTGCTCTGGGTGTACTCCATTGGCCTAGGGCTGCCAGGCCCAAAGGGCTGCCTTTATTTCCAAAGTGTGAGAGAGGCCCCAAAGCATCTTGCTTCCTGCTCTCTGGGAAGCTAAAACAACTGGCTCTGCACAGTGCTCTCAAAGCCAACCGGGAACGTCACATACAAAGGCCTGTGAAACGCAGCTTCTTGACAGGCCTTATCTGGCTGAGGTAGAACTTGTGCTCTGGGTGTGCTACTTTGGCCTAGAGCTGCCAGGCACAAAGGCTGCTTTGTTTCCAAAGGGGGAGAGAGGCCCCAAATCATGTTGCTTCCAGCTGTTTTTGAAGCTAAGAAACAACTCGCTCTGCCAGGTACTCTTACAGCCTTCCGGGAACACCTCTTACGAAGGCCTGTGAAAAGCAGTTTCTTGGCAGGCCTGATCTGGCTGAGGTAGAACTTCTGCTCTGGGTGTGCTCTATTGGCCTAGAGCTGAAAGGCCCAAAGGTCGGCCTTGTTGGCAAAGGGGCAGGGAGCCCCCAAAGCATCTTGCTTCCAGCTCTTCGGGAAGCTAAGAAACAACTGGCTCTGCCCAGTGCTCTTACAGCCTGAGAGAAAATCTCTTACCAAGGCCTGTGAAACGCACTTTGTTGGTGGCCTGATCTAGCTGAAGTAGAACTTCTGCTCTGGGTGTGCTCCATTGGCCTAGAGCTGCCTGGCCCAAAGGGCCGCCTTGTTTGCAAAGGGGCAGAGAGGCCCCAAAGCATCTTGCTTCCAGCTCTTCGGGAAGCTAAGAAACATCTGGCGTTGCCCAGTGCTCTTACAGCCTACCGGGAACATCTCTTACCAAGGCCTGTGAAACGCAGTTTGTTGGTGGCCTGAACTGGCCGAAGTAGAACTTCTGCTCTGGGTGTGCTCCACTGGCCTAGAGCTACCTGCCCCAAAGGGCTGCCTTGATTCCAAAGTGAGAGAGTGGCACCAAAGCATCTTGCTTCCAGCTCTTCGGGAAGCTAAGAAACATCTGGCGTTGCCCAGTGCTCTTACAGCCTACCGGGAACATCTCTTACCAAGGCCTGTGAAACGCCGTTTCCTGGCAGGCCTGACTTGGCTGAAGTAGAACTTCTGCTCTGGGTGTGCTCCATTGCCCTAGAGCTGCCAGGCCCAAGGTGCTGCCTTGTTTCCAAAGGGGCAGAGAGGCCCCAAAGCATCTTGCTTCCAGCTCTCTGGGAAGCTAAGAACCAACTCGCTCTGCCCCGTGCTCTTACAGCCTACCGGGAACATGTCTTTGAAAGGCCTGTGAAACGCAGTTTCTTGGCAGGCCTCATCTGGCTGAAGTAGAACTCCGGCTCTGGGTGTGCTCCATTGCCCTAGGGCTGCCAGGCCCAAAGTGCTGCCCTGTTTCCAAGGGGCAGAGAGGCCCAAAGCATCTTGCTTCCCGGTCTTTGCGAAGCTAAGAAACAACTGGCTCTGCCCAGTGCTCTTACACCTACCGGGAACATCTCTTACCAAGGCCTGTCAAACGCTGTTTCTTTGCAGGCCTGATCAGGCTGAAGTAGAACTCCTGCTCTGCGTGTGCTCCATTGGCCTAGAGCTTCCCGTCCCAAAAGGCTGCCTTGTTCCCAAACGGGCAGAGGGGTCCCAAGCGTCTTGCTTCCAGCTTTTCAGGAAGGTAAGAAACAACTGGCTCTGCCCAGTGCTCTTACAGCCTACCGGGAACATCTCTTACCAAGGCCTGTGAAACGCAGTTTCCTGGCAGGCCTGATCTGGCTGAAGTAGAACTTCTGCTCTGGGCGTGCTCCATTTGCCCTAGAGCTGCCAGGCCCAAAGGGCTGCCTTGTTTCCAAAGACGGAGAGTGGACCCAAAGCATCTTGCTCCCAGCTCTTCGGGAAGCTAAGAAACAGCTGGCTCTGCCCAGTGCTCTTACAGCCTAAGAGAACATCTCTTTGAAAGGCCTGTGAAACGCAGTTTCTTGGCAGGCCCGACCTGGCTGAAGTAGAACTTCTGTTCTGGTTGTGCTACATAGGCCTAGAGCTACCAGGACCTAAGGGCTGCCTTGTTTCCAAAGGGTGAGAGAGGCCCCAAAGCATCTTGCCTCCAGCACTTTGGGAAGCTAAAAAACAACTGGTTCTGCCCAGTGCTCTCACAGCCTACCGTGAACATCTCTTACCAAGGGCTGTGAAACGCAGTTTCTGGGCAGGACTGATCTGCCTGAAGTAGAACTTCTGCTGTGGGTGTGCTCCATTGGCCTAGAGCTGCCAGGCGCAAACGGCTGCCTTGTGTCCAAAGGGAGAGAGAGGCCCCAAAGCATCTTGCTTCCAGCTCTGTGGGAAGCTAAAGCAACTGGCTCTCCACAGTGCTCTCACAGCCTACCGGGAACATCTCTTACCAAGGCCTGTGAAACGCAGTTTCTTGGCAGGCCTGATCTGGCTGAAGTAGAACTCCTGCTCTGGGCGTGCTACTTTGGCCTAGAGCTGCCAGGCCCAAAGGGCCGCCTTGTTTCCAAAGGGGCTGAGAGTCCCCAAAGTATCTTGCTTCCAAATCTTTGGGAAGCTAAGAAACAACTGGCTCTGCACAGTGCTCTCACAGCCTACCGGCAACGTGACAGAGAAAGGCCTGTGAGACGCAGTTTCTTGGAAGGCCTGATCTGGCTGAGGTAGAACTTCTGCTCTGGGTGTACTCCATTGGCCTAGGGCTGCCAGGCCCAAAGGGCTGCCTTTATTTCCAAAGTGTGAGAGAGGCCCCAAAGCATCTTGCTTCCTGCTCTCTGGGAAGCTAAAACAACTGGCTCTGCACAGTGCTCTCAAAGCCAACCGGGAACGTCACATACAAAGGCCTGTGAAACGCAGCTTCTTGACAGGCCTTATCTGGCTGAGGTAGAACTTGTGCTCTGGGTGTGCTACTTTGGCCTAGAGCTGCCAGGCACAAAGGCTGCTTTGTTTCCAAAGGGGGAGAGAGGCCCCAAATCATGTTGCTTCCAGCTGTTTTTGAAGCTAAGAAACAACTCGCTCTGCCAGGTACTCTTACAGCCTTCCGGGAACACCTCTTACGAAGGCCTGTGAAAAGCAGTTTCTTGGCAGGCCTGATCTGGCTGAGGTAGAACTTCTGCTCTGGGTGTGCTCTATTGGCCTAGAGCTGAAAGGCCCAAAGGTCGGCCTTGTTGGCAAAGGGGCAGGGAGCCCCCAAAGCATCTTGCTTCCAGCTCTTCGGGAAGCTAAGAAACAACTGGCTCTGCCCAGTGCTCTTACAGCCTGAGAGAAAATCTCTTACCAAGGCCTGTGAAACGCACTTTGTTGGTGGCCTGATCTAGCTGAAGTAGAACTTCTGCTCTGGGTGTGCTCCATTGGCCTAGAGCTGCCTGGCCCAAAGGGCCGCCTTGTTTGCAAAGGGGCAGAGAGGCCCCAAAGCATCTTGCTTCCAGCTCTTCGGGAAGCTAAGAAACATCTGGCGTTGCCCAGTGCTCTTACAGCCTACCGGGAACATCTCTTACCAAGGCCTGTGAAACGCAGTTTGTTGGTGGCCTGAACTGGCCGAAGTAGAACTTCTGCTCTGGGTGTGCTCCACTGGCCTAGAGCTACCTGCCCCAAAGGGCTGCCTTGATTCCAAAGTGAGAGAGTGGCACCAAAGCATCTTGCTTCCAGCTCTTCGGGAAGCTAAGAAACATCTGGCGTTGCCCAGTGCTCTTACAGCCTACCGGGAACATCTCTTACCAAGGCCTGTGAAACGCCGTTTCCTGGCAGGCCTGACTTGGCTGAAGTAGAACTTCTGCTCTGGGTGTGCTCCATTGCCCTAGAGCTGCCAGGCCCAAGGTGCTGCCTTGTTTCCAAAGGGGCAGAGAGGCCCCAAAGCATCTTGCTTCCAGCTCTCTGGGAAGCTAAGAACCAACTCGCTCTGCCCCGTGCTCTTACAGCCTACCGGGAACATGTCTTTGAAAGGCCTGTGAAACGCAGTTTCTTGGCAGGCCTCATCTGGCTGAAGTAGAACTCCGGCTCTGGGTGTGCTCCATTGCCCTAGGGCTGCCAGGCCCAAAGTGCTGCCCTGTTTCCAAGGGGCAGAGAGGCCCAAAGCATCTTGCTTCCCGGTCTTTGCGAAGCTAAGAAACAACTGGCTCTGCCCAGTGCTCTTACACCTACCGGGAACATCTCTTACCAAGGCCTGTCAAACGCTGTTTCTTTGCAGGCCTGATCAGGCTGAAGTAGAACTCCTGCTCTGCGTGTGCTCCATTGGCCTAGAGCTTCCCGTCCCAAAAGGCTGCCTTGTTCCCAAACGGGCAGAGGGGTCCCAAGCGTCTTGCTTCCAGCTTTTCAGGAAGGTAAGAAACAACTGGCTCTGCCCAGTGCTCTTACAGCCTACCGGGAACATCTCTTACCAAGGCCTGTGAAACGCAGTTTCCTGGCAGGCCTGATCTGGCTGAAGTAGAACTTCTGCTCTGGGCGTGCTCCATTTGCCCTAGAGCTGCCAGGCCCAAAGGGCTGCCTTGTTTCCAAAGACGGAGAGTGGACCCAAAGCATCTTGCTCCCAGCTCTTCGGGAAGCTAAGAAACAGCTGGCTCTGCCCAGTGCTCTTACAGCCTAAGAGAACATCTCTTTGAAAGGCCTGTGAAACGCAGTTTCTTGGCAGGCCCGACCTGGCTGAAGTAGAACTTCTGTTCTGGTTGTGCTACATAGGCCTAGAGCTACCAGGACCTAAGGGCTGCCTTGTTTCCAAAGGGTGAGAGAGGCCCCAAAGCATCTTGCCTCCAGCACTTTGGGAAGCTAAAAAACAACTGGTTCTGCCCAGTGCTCTCACAGCCTACCGTGAACATCTCTTACCAAGGGCTGTGAAACGCAGTTTCTGGGCAGGACTGATCTGCCTGAAGTAGAACTTCTGCTGTGGGTGTGCTCCATTGGCCTAGAGCTGCCAGGCGCAAACGGCTGCCTTGTGTCCAAAGGGAGAGAGAGGCCCCAAAGCATCTTGCTTCCAGCTCTGTGGGAAGCTAAAGCAACTGGCTCTCCACAGTGCTCTCACAGCCTACCGGGAACATCTCTTACCAAGGCCTGTGAAACGCAGTTTCTTGGCAGGCCTGATCTGGCTGAAGTAGAACTCCTGCTCTGGGCGTGCTACTTTGGCCTAGAGCTGCCAGGCCCAAAGGGCCGCCTTGTTTCCAAAGGGGCTGAGAGTCCCCAAAGTATCTTGCTTCCAAATCTTTGGGAAGCTAAGAAACAACTGGCTCTGCACAGTGCTCTCACAGCCTACCGGCAACGTGACAGAGAAAGGCCTGTGAGACGCAGTTTCTTGGAAGGCCTGATCTGGCTGAGGTAGAACTTCTGCTCTGGGTGTACTCCATTGGCCTAGGGCTGCCAGGCCCAAAGGGCTGCCTTTATTTCCAAAGTGTGAGAGAGGCCCCAAAGCATCTTGCTTCCTGCTCTCTGGGAAGCTAAAACAACTGGCTCTGCACAGTGCTCTCAAAGCCAACCGGGAACGTCACATACAAAGGCCTGTGAAACGCAGCTTCTTGACAGGCCTTATCTGGCTGAGGTAGAACTTGTGCTCTGGGTGTGCTACTTTGGCCTAGAGCTGCCAGGCACAAAGGCTGCTTTGTTTCCAAAGGGGGAGAGAGGCCCCAAATCATGTTGCTTCCAGCTGTTTTTGAAGCTAAGAAACAACTCGCTCTGCCAGGTACTCTTACAGCCTTCCGGGAACACCTCTTACGAAGGCCTGTGAAAAGCAGTTTCTTGGCAGGCCTGATCTGGCTGAGGTAGAACTTCTGCTCTGGGTGTGCTCTATTGGCCTAGAGCTGAAAGGCCCAAAGGTCGGCCTTGTTGGCAAAGGGGCAGGGAGCCCCCAAAGCATCTTGCTTCCAGCTCTTCGGGAAGCTAAGAAACAACTGGCTCTGCCCAGTGCTCTTACAGCCTGAGAGAAAATCTCTTACCAAGGCCTGTGAAACGCACTTTGTTGGTGGCCTGATCTAGCTGAAGTAGAACTTCTGCTCTGGGTGTGCTCCATTGGCCTAGAGCTGCCTGGCCCAAAGGGCCGCCTTGTTTGCAAAGGGGCAGAGAGGCCCCAAAGCATCTTGCTTCCAGCTCTTCGGGAAGCTAAGAAACATCTGGCGTTGCCCAGTGCTCTTACAGCCTACCGGGAACATCTCTTACCAAGGCCTGTGAAACGCAGTTTGTTGGTGGCCTGAACTGGCCGAAGTAGAACTTCTGCTCTGGGTGTGCTCCACTGGCCTAGAGCTACCTGCCCCAAAGGGCTGCCTTGATTCCAAAGTGAGAGAGTGGCACCAAAGCATCTTGCTTCCAGCTCTTCGGGAAGCTAAGAAACATCTGGCGTTGCCCAGTGCTCTTACAGCCTACCGGGAACATCTCTTACCAAGGCCTGTGAAACGCCGTTTCCTGGCAGGCCTGACTTGGCTGAAGTAGAACTTCTGCTCTGGGTGTGCTCCATTGCCCTAGAGCTGCCAGGCCCAAGGTGCTGCCTTGTTTCCAAAGGGGCAGAGAGGCCCCAAAGCATCTTGCTTCCAGCTCTCTGGGAAGCTAAGAACCAACTCGCTCTGCCCCGTGCTCTTACAGCCTACCGGGAACATGTCTTTGAAAGGCCTGTGAAACGCAGTTTCTTGGCAGGCCTCATCTGGCTGAAGTAGAACTCCGGCTCTGGGTGTGCTCCATTGCCCTAGGGCTGCCAGGCCCAAAGTGCTGCCCTGTTTCCAAGGGGCAGAGAGGCCCAAAGCATCTTGCTTCCCGGTCTTTGCGAAGCTAAGAAACAACTGGCTCTGCCCAGTGCTCTTACACCTACCGGGAACATCTCTTACCAAGGCCTGTCAAACGCTGTTTCTTTGCAGGCCTGATCAGGCTGAAGTAGAACTCCTGCTCTGCGTGTGCTCCATTGGCCTAGAGCTTCCCGTCCCAAAAGGCTGCCTTGTTCCCAAACGGGCAGAGGGGTCCCAAGCGTCTTGCTTCCAGCTTTTCAGGAAGGTAAGAAACAACTGGCTCTGCCCAGTGCTCTTACAGCCTACCGGGAACATCTCTTACCAAGGCCTGTGAAACGCAGTTTCCTGGCAGGCCTGATCTGGCTGAAGTAGAACTTCTGCTCTGGGCGTGCTCCATTTGCCCTAGAGCTGCCAGGCCCAAAGGGCTGCCTTGTTTCCAAAGACGGAGAGTGGACCCAAAGCATCTTGCTCCCAGCTCTTCGGGAAGCTAAGAAACAGCTGGCTCTGCCCAGTGCTCTTACAGCCTAAGAGAACATCTCTTTGAAAGGCCTGTGAAACGCAGTTTCTTGGCAGGCCCGACCTGGCTGAAGTAGAACTTCTGTTCTGGTTGTGCTACATAGGCCTAGAGCTACCAGGACCTAAGGGCTGCCTTGTTTCCAAAGGGTGAGAGAGGCCCCAAAGCATCTTGCCTCCAGCACTTTGGGAAGCTAAAAAACAACTGGTTCTGCCCAGTGCTCTCACAGCCTACCGTGAACATCTCTTACCAAGGGCTGTGAAACGCAGTTTCTGGGCAGGACTGATCTGCCTGAAGTAGAACTTCTGCTGTGGGTGTGCTCCATTGGCCTAGAGCTGCCAGGCGCAAACGGCTGCCTTGTGTCCAAAGGGAGAGAGAGGCCCCAAAGCATCTTGCTTCCAGCTCTGTGGGAAGCTAAAGCAACTGGCTCTCCACAGTGCTCTCACAGCCTACCGGGAACATCTCTTACCAAGGCCTGTGAAACGCAGTTTCTTGGCAGGCCTGATCTGGCTGAAGTAGAACTCCTGCTCTGGGCGTGCTACTTTGGCCTAGAGCTGCCAGGCCCAAAGGGCCGCCTTGTTTCCAAAGGGGCTGAGAGTCCCCAAAGTATCTTGCTTCCAAATCTTTGGGAAGCTAAGAAACAACTGGCTCTGCACAGTGCTCTCACAGCCTACCGGCAACGTGACAGAGAAAGGCCTGTGAGACGCAGTTTCTTGGAAGGCCTGATCTGGCTGAGGTAGAACTTCTGCTCTGGGTGTACTCCATTGGCCTAGGGCTGCCAGGCCCAAAGGGCTGCCTTTATTTCCAAAGTGTGAGAGAGGCCCCAAAGCATCTTGCTTCCTGCTCTCTGGGAAGCTAAAACAACTGGCTCTGCACAGTGCTCTCAAAGCCAACCGGGAACGTCACATACAAAGGCCTGTGAAACGCAGCTTCTTGACAGGCCTTATCTGGCTGAGGTAGAACTTGTGCTCTGGGTGTGCTACTTTGGCCTAGAGCTGCCAGGCACAAAGGCTGCTTTGTTTCCAAAGGGGGAGAGAGGCCCCAAATCATGTTGCTTCCAGCTGTTTTTGAAGCTAAGAAACAACTCGCTCTGCCAGGTACTCTTACAGCCTTCCGGGAACACCTCTTACGAAGGCCTGTGAAAAGCAGTTTCTTGGCAGGCCTGATCTGGCTGAGGTAGAACTTCTGCTCTGGGTGTGCTCTATTGGCCTAGAGCTGAAAGGCCCAAAGGTCGGCCTTGTTGGCAAAGGGGCAGGGAGCCCCCAAAGCATCTTGCTTCCAGCTCTTCGGGAAGCTAAGAAACAACTGGCTCTGCCCAGTGCTCTTACAGCCTGAGAGAAAATCTCTTACCAAGGCCTGTGAAACGCACTTTGTTGGTGGCCTGATCTAGCTGAAGTAGAACTTCTGCTCTGGGTGTGCTCCATTGGCCTAGAGCTGCCTGGCCCAAAGGGCCGCCTTGTTTGCAAAGGGGCAGAGAGGCCCCAAAGCATCTTGCTTCCAGCTCTTCGGGAAGCTAAGAAACATCTGGCGTTGCCCAGTGCTCTTACAGCCTACCGGGAACATCTCTTACCAAGGCCTGTGAAACGCAGTTTGTTGGTGGCCTGAACTGGCCGAAGTAGAACTTCTGCTCTGGGTGTGCTCCACTGGCCTAGAGCTACCTGCCCCAAAGGGCTGCCTTGATTCCAAAGTGAGAGAGTGGCACCAAAGCATCTTGCTTCCAGCTCTTCGGGAAGCTAAGAAACATCTGGCGTTGCCCAGTGCTCTTACAGCCTACCGGGAACATCTCTTACCAAGGCCTGTGAAACGCCGTTTCCTGGCAGGCCTGACTTGGCTGAAGTAGAACTTCTGCTCTGGGTGTGCTCCATTGCCCTAGAGCTGCCAGGCCCAAGGTGCTGCCTTGTTTCCAAAGGGGCAGAGAGGCCCCAAAGCATCTTGCTTCCAGCTCTCTGGGAAGCTAAGAACCAACTCGCTCTGCCCCGTGCTCTTACAGCCTACCGGGAACATGTCTTTGAAAGGCCTGTGAAACGCAGTTTCTTGGCAGGCCTCATCTGGCTGAAGTAGAACTCCGGCTCTGGGTGTGCTCCATTGCCCTAGGGCTGCCAGGCCCAAAGTGCTGCCCTGTTTCCAAGGGGCAGAGAGGCCCAAAGCATCTTGCTTCCCGGTCTTTGCGAAGCTAAGAAACAACTGGCTCTGCCCAGTGCTCTTACACCTACCGGGAACATCTCTTACCAAGGCCTGTCAAACGCTGTTTCTTTGCAGGCCTGATCAGGCTGAAGTAGAACTCCTGCTCTGCGTGTGCTCCATTGGCCTAGAGCTTCCCGTCCCAAAAGGCTGCCTTGTTCCCAAACGGGCAGAGGGGTCCCAAGCGTCTTGCTTCCAGCTTTTCAGGAAGGTAAGAAACAACTGGCTCTGCCCAGTGCTCTTACAGCCTACCGGGAACATCTCTTACCAAGGCCTGTGAAACGCAGTTTCCTGGCAGGCCTGATCTGGCTGAAGTAGAACTTCTGCTCTGGGCGTGCTCCATTTGCCCTAGAGCTGCCAGGCCCAAAGGGCTGCCTTGTTTCCAAAGACGGAGAGTGGACCCAAAGCATCTTGCTCCCAGCTCTTCGGGAAGCTAAGAAACAGCTGGCTCTGCCCAGTGCTCTTACAGCCTAAGAGAACATCTCTTTGAAAGGCCTGTGAAACGCAGTTTCTTGGCAGGCCCGACCTGGCTGAAGTAGAACTTCTGTTCTGGTTGTGCTACATAGGCCTAGAGCTACCAGGACCTAAGGGCTGCCTTGTTTCCAAAGGGTGAGAGAGGCCCCAAAGCATCTTGCCTCCAGCACTTTGGGAAGCTAAAAAACAACTGGTTCTGCCCAGTGCTCTCACAGCCTACCGTGAACATCTCTTACCAAGGGCTGTGAAACGCAGTTTCTGGGCAGGACTGATCTGCCTGAAGTAGAACTTCTGCTGTGGGTGTGCTCCATTGGCCTAGAGCTGCCAGGCGCAAACGGCTGCCTTGTGTCCAAAGGGAGAGAGAGGCCCCAAAGCATCTTGCTTCCAGCTCTGTGGGAAGCTAAAGCAACTGGCTCTCCACAGTGCTCTCACAGCCTACCGGGAACATCTCTTACCAAGGCCTGTGAAACGCAGTTTCTTGGCAGGCCTGATCTGGCTGAAGTAGAACTCCTGCTCTGGGCGTGCTACTTTGGCCTAGAGCTGCCAGGCCCAAAGGGCCGCCTTGTTTCCAAAGGGGCTGAGAGTCCCCAAAGTATCTTGCTTCCAAATCTTTGGGAAGCTAAGAAACAACTGGCTCTGCACAGTGCTCTCACAGCCTACCGGCAACGTGACAGAGAAAGGCCTGTGAGACGCAGTTTCTTGGAAGGCCTGATCTGGCTGAGGTAGAACTTCTGCTCTGGGTGTACTCCATTGGCCTAGGGCTGCCAGGCCCAAAGGGCTGCCTTTATTTCCAAAGTGTGAGAGAGGCCCCAAAGCATCTTGCTTCCTGCTCTCTGGGAAGCTAAAACAACTGGCTCTGCACAGTGCTCTCAAAGCCAACCGGGAACGTCACATACAAAGGCCTGTGAAACGCAGCTTCTTGACAGGCCTTATCTGGCTGAGGTAGAACTTGTGCTCTGGGTGTGCTACTTTGGCCTAGAGCTGCCAGGCACAAAGGCTGCTTTGTTTCCAAAGGGGGAGAGAGGCCCCAAATCATGTTGCTTCCAGCTGTTTTTGAAGCTAAGAAACAACTCGCTCTGCCAGGTACTCTTACAGCCTTCCGGGAACACCTCTTACGAAGGCCTGTGAAAAGCAGTTTCTTGGCAGGCCTGATCTGGCTGAGGTAGAACTTCTGCTCTGGGTGTGCTCTATTGGCCTAGAGCTGAAAGGCCCAAAGGTCGGCCTTGTTGGCAAAGGGGCAGGGAGCCCCCAAAGCATCTTGCTTCCAGCTCTTCGGGAAGCTAAGAAACAACTGGCTCTGCCCAGTGCTCTTACAGCCTGAGAGAAAATCTCTTACCAAGGCCTGTGAAACGCACTTTGTTGGTGGCCTGATCTAGCTGAAGTAGAACTTCTGCTCTGGGTGTGCTCCATTGGCCTAGAGCTGCCTGGCCCAAAGGGCCGCCTTGTTTGCAAAGGGGCAGAGAGGCCCCAAAGCATCTTGCTTCCAGCTCTTCGGGAAGCTAAGAAACATCTGGCGTTGCCCAGTGCTCTTACAGCCTACCGGGAACATCTCTTACCAAGGCCTGTGAAACGCAGTTTGTTGGTGGCCTGAACTGGCCGAAGTAGAACTTCTGCTCTGGGTGTGCTCCACTGGCCTAGAGCTACCTGCCCCAAAGGGCTGCCTTGATTCCAAAGTGAGAGAGTGGCACCAAAGCATCTTGCTTCCAGCTCTTCGGGAAGCTAAGAAACATCTGGCGTTGCCCAGTGCTCTTACAGCCTACCGGGAACATCTCTTACCAAGGCCTGTGAAACGCCGTTTCCTGGCAGGCCTGACTTGGCTGAAGTAGAACTTCTGCTCTGGGTGTGCTCCATTGCCCTAGAGCTGCCAGGCCCAAGGTGCTGCCTTGTTTCCAAAGGGGCAGAGAGGCCCCAAAGCATCTTGCTTCCAGCTCTCTGGGAAGCTAAGAACCAACTCGCTCTGCCCCGTGCTCTTACAGCCTACCGGGAACATGTCTTTGAAAGGCCTGTGAAACGCAGTTTCTTGGCAGGCCTCATCTGGCTGAAGTAGAACTCCGGCTCTGGGTGTGCTCCATTGCCCTAGGGCTGCCAGGCCCAAAGTGCTGCCCTGTTTCCAAGGGGCAGAGAGGCCCAAAGCATCTTGCTTCCCGGTCTTTGCGAAGCTAAGAAACAACTGGCTCTGCCCAGTGCTCTTACACCTACCGGGAACATCTCTTACCAAGGCCTGTCAAACGCTGTTTCTTTGCAGGCCTGATCAGGCTGAAGTAGAACTCCTGCTCTGCGTGTGCTCCATTGGCCTAGAGCTTCCCGTCCCAAAAGGCTGCCTTGTTCCCAAACGGGCAGAGGGGTCCCAAGCGTCTTGCTTCCAGCTTTTCAGGAAGGTAAGAAACAACTGGCTCTGCCCAGTGCTCTTACAGCCTACCGGGAACATCTCTTACCAAGGCCTGTGAAACGCAGTTTCCTGGCAGGCCTGATCTGGCTGAAGTAGAACTTCTGCTCTGGGCGTGCTCCATTTGCCCTAGAGCTGCCAGGCCCAAAGGGCTGCCTTGTTTCCAAAGACGGAGAGTGGACCCAAAGCATCTTGCTCCCAGCTCTTCGGGAAGCTAAGAAACAGCTGGCTCTGCCCAGTGCTCTTACAGCCTAAGAGAACATCTCTTTGAAAGGCCTGTGAAACGCAGTTTCTTGGCAGGCCCGACCTGGCTGAAGTAGAACTTCTGTTCTGGTTGTGCTACATAGGCCTAGAGCTACCAGGACCTAAGGGCTGCCTTGTTTCCAAAGGGTGAGAGAGGCCCCAAAGCATCTTGCCTCCAGCACTTTGGGAAGCTAAAAAACAACTGGTTCTGCCCAGTGCTCTCACAGCCTACCGTGAACATCTCTTACCAAGGGCTGTGAAACGCAGTTTCTGGGCAGGACTGATCTGCCTGAAGTAGAACTTCTGCTGTGGGTGTGCTCCATTGGCCTAGAGCTGCCAGGCGCAAACGGCTGCCTTGTGTCCAAAGGGAGAGAGAGGCCCCAAAGCATCTTGCTTCCAGCTCTGTGGGAAGCTAAAGCAACTGGCTCTCCACAGTGCTCTCACAGCCTACCGGGAACATCTCTTACCAAGGCCTGTGAAACGCAGTTTCTTGGCAGGCCTGATCTGGCTGAAGTAGAACTCCTGCTCTGGGCGTGCTACTTTGGCCTAGAGCTGCCAGGCCCAAAGGGCCGCCTTGTTTCCAAAGGGGCTGAGAGTCCCCAAAGTATCTTGCTTCCAAATCTTTGGGAAGCTAAGAAACAACTGGCTCTGCACAGTGCTCTCACAGCCTACCGGCAACGTGACAGAGAAAGGCCTGTGAGACGCAGTTTCTTGGAAGGCCTGATCTGGCTGAGGTAGAACTTCTGCTCTGGGTGTACTCCATTGGCCTAGGGCTGCCAGGCACAAAGGCTGCTTTGTTTCCAAAGGGGGAGAGAGGCCCCAAATCATGTTGCTTCCAGCTGTTTTTGAAGCTAAGAAACAACTCGCTCTGCCAGGTACTCTTACAGCCTTCCGGGAACACCTCTTACGAAGGCCTGTGAAAAGCAGTTTCTTGGCAGGCCTGATCTGGCTGAGGTAGAACTTCTGCTCTGGGTGTGCTCTATTGGCCTAGAGCTGAAAGGCCCAAAGGTCGGCCTTGTTGGCAAAGGGGCAGGGAGCCCCCAAAGCATCTTGCTTCCAGCTCTTCGGGAAGCTAAGAAACAACTGGCTCTGCCCAGTGCTCTTACAGCCTGAGAGAAAATCTCTTACCAAGGCCTGTGAAACGCACTTTGTTGGTGGCCTGATCTAGCTGAAGTAGAACTTCTGCTCTGGGTGTGCTCCATTGGCCTAGAGCTGCCTGGCCCAAAGGGCCGCCTTGTTTGCAAAGGGGCAGAGAGGCCCCAAAGCATCTTGCTTCCAGCTCTTCGGGAAGCTAAGAAACATCTGGCGTTGCCCAGTGCTCTTACAGCCTACCGGGAACATCTCTTACCAAGGCCTGTGAAACGCAGTTTGTTGGTGGCCTGAACTGGCCGAAGTAGAACTTCTGCTCTGGGTGTGCTCCACTGGCCTAGAGCTACCTGCCCCAAAGGGCTGCCTTGATTCCAAAGTGAGAGAGTGGCACCAAAGCATCTTGCTTCCAGCTCTTCGGGAAGCTAAGAAACATCTGGCGTTGCCCAGTGCTCTTACAGCCTACCGGGAACATCTCTTACCAAGGCCTGTGAAACGCCGTTTCCTGGCAGGCCTGACTTGGCTGAAGTAGAACTTCTGCTCTGGGTGTGCTCCATTGCCCTAGAGCTGCCAGGCCCAAGGTGCTGCCTTGTTTCCAAAGGGGCAGAGAGGCCCCAAAGCATCTTGCTTCCAGCTCTCTGGGAAGCTAAGAACCAACTCGCTCTGCCCCGTGCTCTTACAGCCTACCGGGAACATGTCTTTGAAAGGCCTGTGAAACGCAGTTTCTTGGCAGGCCTCATCTGGCTGAAGTAGAACTCCGGCTCTGGGTGTGCTCCATTGCCCTAGGGCTGCCAGGCCCAAAGTGCTGCCCTGTTTCCAAGGGGCAGAGAGGCCCAAAGCATCTTGCTTCCCGGTCTTTGCGAAGCTAAGAAACAACTGGCTCTGCCCAGTGCTCTTACACCTACCGGGAACATCTCTTACCAAGGCCTGTCAAACGCTGTTTCTTTGCAGGCCTGATCAGGCTGAAGTAGAACTCCTGCTCTGCGTGTGCTCCATTGGCCTAGAGCTTCCCGTCCCAAAAGGCTGCCTTGTTCCCAAACGGGCAGAGGGGTCCCAAGCGTCTTGCTTCCAGCTTTTCAGGAAGGTAAGAAACAACTGGCTCTGCCCAGTGCTCTTACAGCCTACCGGGAACATCTCTTACCAAGGCCTGTGAAACGCAGTTTCCTGGCAGGCCTGATCTGGCTGAAGTAGAACTTCTGCTCTGGGCGTGCTCCATTTGCCCTAGAGCTGCCAGGCCCAAAGGGCTGCCTTGTTTCCAAAGACGGAGAGTGGACCCAAAGCATCTTGCTCCCAGCTCTTCGGGAAGCTAAGAAACAGCTGGCTCTGCCCAGTGCTCTTACAGCCTAAGAGAACATCTCTTTGAAAGGCCTGTGAAACGCAGTTTCTTGGCAGGCCCGACCTGGCTGAAGTAGAACTTCTGTTCTGGTTGTGCTACATAGGCCTAGAGCTACCAGGACCTAAGGGCTGCCTTGTTTCCAAAGGGTGAGAGAGGCCCCAAAGCATCTTGCCTCCAGCACTTTGGGAAGCTAAAAAACAACTGGTTCTGCCCAGTGCTCTCACAGCCTACCGTGAACATCTCTTACCAAGGGCTGTGAAACGCAGTTTCTGGGCAGGACTGATCTGCCTGAAGTAGAACTTCTGCTGTGGGTGTGCTCCATTGGCCTAGAGCTGCCAGGCGCAAACGGCTGCCTTGTGTCCAAAGGGAGAGAGAGGCCCCAAAGCATCTTGCTTCCAGCTCTGTGGGAAGCTAAAGCAACTGGCTCTCCACAGTGCTCTCACAGCCTACCGGGAACATCTCTTACCAAGGCCTGTGAAACGCAGTTTCTTGGCAGGCCTGATCTGGCTGAAGTAGAACTCCTGCTCTGGGCGTGCTACTTTGGCCTAGAGCTGCCAGGCCCAAAGGGCCGCCTTGTTTCCAAAGGGGCTGAGAGTCCCCAAAGTATCTTGCTTCCAAATCTTTGGGAAGCTAAGAAACAACTGGCTCTGCACAGTGCTCTCACAGCCTACCGGCAACGTGACAGAGAAAGGCCTGTGAGACGCAGTTTCTTGGAAGGCCTGATCTGGCTGAGGTAGAACTTCTGCTCTGGGTGTACTCCATTGGCCTAGGGCTGCCAGGCCCAAAGGGCTGCCTTTATTTCCAAAGTGTGAGAGAGGCCCCAAAGCATCTTGCTTCCTGCTCTCTGGGAAGCTAAAACAACTGGCTCTGCACAGTGCTCTCAAAGCCAACCGGGAACGTCACATACAAAGGCCTGTGAAACGCAGCTTCTTGACAGGCCTTATCTGGCTGAGGTAGAACTTGTGCTCTGGGTGTGCTACTTTGGCCTAGAGCTGCCAGGCACAAAGGCTGCTTTGTTTCCAAAGGGGGAGAGAGGCCCCAAATCATGTTGCTTCCAGCTGTTTTTGAAGCTAAGAAACAACTCGCTCTGCCAGGTACTCTTACAGCCTTCCGGGAACACCTCTTACGAAGGCCTGTGAAAAGCAGTTTCTTGGCAGGCCTGATCTGGCTGAGGTAGAACTTCTGCTCTGGGTGTGCTCTATTGGCCTAGAGCTGAAAGGCCCAAAGGTCGGCCTTGTTGGCAAAGGGGCAGGGAGCCCCCAAAGCATCTTGCTTCCAGCTCTTCGGGAAGCTAAGAAACAACTGGCTCTGCCCAGTGCTCTTACAGCCTGAGAGAAAATCTCTTACCAAGGCCTGTGAAACGCACTTTGTTGGTGGCCTGATCTAGCTGAAGTAGAACTTCTGCTCTGGGTGTGCTCCATTGGCCTAGAGCTGCCTGGCCCAAAGGGCCGCCTTGTTTGCAAAGGGGCAGAGAGGCCCCAAAGCATCTTGCTTCCAGCTCTTCGGGAAGCTAAGAAACATCTGGCGTTGCCCAGTGCTCTTACAGCCTACCGGGAACATCTCTTACCAAGGCCTGTGAAACGCACTTTGTTGGTGGCCTGATCTAGCTGAAGTAGAACTTCTGCTCTGGGTGTGCTCCATTGGCCTAGAGCTGCCTGGCCCAAAGGGCCGCCTTGTTTGCAAAGGGGCAGAGAGGCCCCAAAGCATCTTGCTTCCAGCTCTTCGGGAAGCTAAGAAACATCTGGCGTTGCCCAGTGCTCTTACAGCCTACCGGGAACATCTCTTACCAAGGCCTGTGAAACGCAGTTTGTTGGTGGCCTGAACTGGCCGAAGTAGAACTTCTGCTCTGGGTGTGCTCCACTGGCCTAGAGCTACCTGCCCCAAAGGGCTGCCTTGATTCCAAAGTGAGAGAGTGGCACCAAAGCATCTTGCTTCCAGCTCTTCGGGAAGCTAAGAAACATCTGGCGTTGCCCAGTGCTCTTACAGCCTACCGGGAACATCTCTTACCAAGGCCTGTGAAACGCCGTTTCCTGGCAGGCCTGACTTGGCTGAAGTAGAACTTCTGCTCTGGGTGTGCTCCATTGCCCTAGAGCTGCCAGGCCCAAGGTGCTGCCTTGTTTCCAAAGGGGCAGAGAGGCCCCAAAGCATCTTGCTTCCAGCTCTCTGGGAAGCTAAGAACCAACTCGCTCTGCCCCGTGCTCTTACAGCCTACCGGGAACATGTCTTTGAAAGGCCTGTGAAACGCAGTTTCTTGGCAGGCCTCATCTGGCTGAAGTAGAACTCCGGCTCTGGGTGTGCTCCATTGCCCTAGGGCTGCCAGGCCCAAAGTGCTGCCCTGTTTCCAAGGGGCAGAGAGGCCCAAAGCATCTTGCTTCCCGGTCTTTGCGAAGCTAAGAAACAACTGGCTCTGCCCAGTGCTCTTACACCTACCGGGAACATCTCTTACCAAGGCCTGTCAAACGCTGTTTCTTTGCAGGCCTGATCAGGCTGAAGTAGAACTCCTGCTCTGCGTGTGCTCCATTGGCCTAGAGCTTCCCGTCCCAAAAGGCTGCCTTGTTCCCAAACGGGCAGAGGGGTCCCAAGCGTCTTGCTTCCAGCTTTTCAGGAAGGTAAGAAACAACTGGCTCTGCCCAGTGCTCTTACAGCCTACCGGGAACATCTCTTACCAAGGCCTGTGAAACGCAGTTTCCTGGCAGGCCTGATCTGGCTGAAGTAGAACTTCTGCTCTGGGCGTGCTCCATTTGCCCTAGAGCTGCCAGGCCCAAAGGGCTGCCTTGTTTCCAAAGACGGAGAGTGGACCCAAAGCATCTTGCTCCCAGCTCTTCGGGAAGCTAAGAAACAGCTGGCTCTGCCCAGTGCTCTTACAGCCTAAGAGAACATCTCTTTGAAAGGCCTGTGAAACGCAGTTTCTTGGCAGGCCCGACCTGGCTGAAGTAGAACTTCTGTTCTGGTTGTGCTACATAGGCCTAGAGCTACCAGGACCTAAGGGCTGCCTTGTTTCCAAAGGGTGAGAGAGGCCCCAAAGCATCTTGCCTCCAGCACTTTGGGAAGCTAAAAAACAACTGGTTCTGCCCAGTGCTCTCACAGCCTACCGTGAACATCTCTTACCAAGGGCTGTGAAACGCAGTTTCTGGGCAGGACTGATCTGCCTGAAGTAGAACTTCTGCTGTGGGTGTGCTCCATTGGCCTAGAGCTGCCAGGCGCAAACGGCTGCCTTGTGTCCAAAGGGAGAGAGAGGCCCCAAAGCATCTTGCTTCCAGCTCTGTGGGAAGCTAAAGCAACTGGCTCTCCACAGTGCTCTCACAGCCTACCGGGAACATCTCTTACCAAGGCCTGTGAAACGCAGTTTCTTGGCAGGCCTGATCTGGCTGAAGTAGAACTCCTGCTCTGGGCGTGCTACTTTGGCCTAGAGCTGCCAGGCCCAAAGGGCCGCCTTGTTTCCAAAGGGGCTGAGAGTCCCCAAAGTATCTTGCTTCCAAATCTTTGGGAAGCTAAGAAACAACTGGCTCTGCACAGTGCTCTCACAGCCTACCGGCAACGTGACAGAGAAAGGCCTGTGAGACGCAGTTTCTTGGAAGGCCTGATCTGGCTGAGGTAGAACTTCTGCTCTGGGTGTACTCCATTGGCCTAGGGCTGCCAGGCCCAAAGGGCTGCCTTTATTTCCAAAGTGTGAGAGAGGCCCCAAAGCATCTTGCTTCCTGCTCTCTGGGAAGCTAAAACAACTGGCTCTGCACAGTGCTCTCAAAGCCAACCGGGAACGTCACATACAAAGGCCTGTGAAACGCAGCTTCTTGACAGGCCTTATCTGGCTGAGGTAGAACTTGTGCTCTGGGTGTGCTACTTTGGCCTAGAGCTGCCAGGCACAAAGGCTGCTTTGTTTCCAAAGGGGGAGAGAGGCCCCAAATCATGTTGCTTCCAGCTGTTTTTGAAGCTAAGAAACAACTCGCTCTGCCAGGTACTCTTACAGCCTTCCGGGAACACCTCTTACGAAGGCCTGTGAAAAGCAGTTTCTTGGCAGGCCTGATCTGGCTGAGGTAGAACTTCTGCTCTGGGTGTGCTCTATTGGCCTAGAGCTGAAAGGCCCAAAGGTCGGCCTTGTTGGCAAAGGGGCAGGGAGCCCCCAAAGCATCTTGCTTCCAGCTCTTCGGGAAGCTAAGAAACAACTGGCTCTGCCCAGTGCTCTTACAGCCTGAGAGAAAATCTCTTACCAAGGCCTGTGAAACGCACTTTGTTGGTGGCCTGATCTAGCTGAAGTAGAACTTCTGCTCTGGGTGTGCTCCATTGGCCTAGAGCTGCCTGGCCCAAAGGGCCGCCTTGTTTGCAAAGGGGCAGAGAGGCCCCAAAGCATCTTGCTTCCAGCTCTTCGGGAAGCTAAGAAACATCTGGCGTTGCCCAGTGCTCTTACAGCCTACCGGGAACATCTCTTACCAAGGCCTGTGAAACGCAGTTTGTTGGTGGCCTGAACTGGCCGAAGTAGAACTTCTGCTCTGGGTGTGCTCCACTGGCCTAGAGCTACCTGCCCCAAAGGGCTGCCTTGATTCCAAAGTGAGAGAGTGGCACCAAAGCATCTTGCTTCCAGCTCTTCGGGAAGCTAAGAAACATCTGGCGTTGCCCAGTGCTCTTACAGCCTACCGGGAACATCTCTTACCAAGGCCTGTGAAACGCCGTTTCCTGGCAGGCCTGACTTGGCTGAAGTAGAACTTCTGCTCTGGGTGTGCTCCATTGCCCTAGAGCTGCCAGGCCCAAGGTGCTGCCTTGTTTCCAAAGGGGCAGAGAGGCCCCAAAGCATCTTGCTTCCAGCTCTCTGGGAAGCTAAGAACCAACTCGCTCTGCCCCGTGCTCTTACAGCCTACCGGGAACATGTCTTTGAAAGGCCTGTGAAACGCAGTTTCTTGGCAGGCCTCATCTGGCTGAAGTAGAACTCCGGCTCTGGGTGTGCTCCATTGCCCTAGGGCTGCCAGGCCCAAAGTGCTGCCCTGTTTCCAAGGGGCAGAGAGGCCCAAAGCATCTTGCTTCCCGGTCTTTGCGAAGCTAAGAAACAACTGGCTCTGCCCAGTGCTCTTACACCTACCGGGAACATCTCTTACCAAGGCCTGTCAAACGCTGTTTCTTTGCAGGCCTGATCAGGCTGAAGTAGAACTCCTGCTCTGCGTGTGCTCCATTGGCCTAGAGCTTCCCGTCCCAAAAGGCTGCCTTGTTCCCAAACGGGCAGAGGGGTCCCAAGCGTCTTGCTTCCAGCTTTTCAGGAAGGTAAGAAACAACTGGCTCTGCCCAGTGCTCTTACAGCCTACCGGGAACATCTCTTACCAAGGCCTGTGAAACGCAGTTTCCTGGCAGGCCTGATCTGGCTGAAGTAGAACTTCTGCTCTGGGCGTGCTCCATTTGCCCTAGAGCTGCCAGGCCCAAAGGGCTGCCTTGTTTCCAAAGACGGAGAGTGGACCCAAAGCATCTTGCTCCCAGCTCTTCGGGAAGCTAAGAAACAGCTGGCTCTGCCCAGTGCTCTTACAGCCTAAGAGAACATCTCTTTGAAAGGCCTGTGAAACGCAGTTTCTTGGCAGGCCCGACCTGGCTGAAGTAGAACTTCTGTTCTGGTTGTGCTACATAGGCCTAGAGCTACCAGGACCTAAGGGCTGCCTTGTTTCCAAAGGGTGAGAGAGGCCCCAAAGCATCTTGCCTCCAGCACTTTGGGAAGCTAAAAAACAACTGGTTCTGCCCAGTGCTCTCACAGCCTACCGTGAACATCTCTTACCAAGGGCTGTGAAACGCAGTTTCTGGGCAGGACTGATCTGCCTGAAGTAGAACTTCTGCTGTGGGTGTGCTCCATTGGCCTAGAGCTGCCAGGCGCAAACGGCTGCCTTGTGTCCAAAGGGAGAGAGAGGCCCCAAAGCATCTTGCTTCCAGCTCTGTGGGAAGCTAAAGCAACTGGCTCTCCACAGTGCTCTCACAGCCTACCGGGAACATCTCTTACCAAGGCCTGTGAAACGCAGTTTCTTGGCAGGCCTGATCTGGCTGAAGTAGAACTCCTGCTCTGGGCGTGCTACTTTGGCCTAGAGCTGCCAGGCCCAAAGGGCCGCCTTGTTTCCAAAGGGGCTGAGAGTCCCCAAAGTATCTTGCTTCCAAATCTTTGGGAAGCTAAGAAACAACTGGCTCTGCACAGTGCTCTCACAGCCTACCGGCAACGTGACAGAGAAAGGCCTGTGAGACGCAGTTTCTTGGAAGGCCTGATCTGGCTGAGGTAGAACTTCTGCTCTGGGTGTACTCCATTGGCCTAGGGCTGCCAGGCCCAAAGGGCTGCCTTTATTTCCAAAGTGTGAGAGAGGCCCCAAAGCATCTTGCTTCCTGCTCTCTGGGAAGCTAAAACAACTGGCTCTGCACAGTGCTCTCAAAGCCAACCGGGAACGTCACATACAAAGGCCTGTGAAACGCAGCTTCTTGACAGGCCTTATCTGGCTGAGGTAGAACTTGTGCTCTGGGTGTGCTACTTTGGCCTAGAGCTGCCAGGCACAAAGGCTGCTTTGTTTCCAAAGGGGGAGAGAGGCCCCAAATCATGTTGCTTCCAGCTGTTTTTGAAGCTAAGAAACAACTCGCTCTGCCAGGTACTCTTACAGCCTTCCGGGAACACCTCTTACGAAGGCCTGTGAAAAGCAGTTTCTTGGCAGGCCTGATCTGGCTGAGGTAGAACTTCTGCTCTGGGTGTGCTCTATTGGCCTAGAGCTGAAAGGCCCAAAGGTCGGCCTTGTTGGCAAAGGGGCAGGGAGCCCCCAAAGCATCTTGCTTCCAGCTCTTCGGGAAGCTAAGAAACAACTGGCTCTGCCCAGTGCTCTTACAGCCTGAGAGAAAATCTCTTACCAAGGCCTGTGAAACGCACTTTGTTGGTGGCCTGATCTAGCTGAAGTAGAACTTCTGCTCTGGGTGTGCTCCATTGGCCTAGAGCTGCCTGGCCCAAAGGGCCGCCTTGTTTGCAAAGGGGCAGAGAGGCCCCAAAGCATCTTGCTTCCAGCTCTTCGGGAAGCTAAGAAACATCTGGCGTTGCCCAGTGCTCTTACAGCCTACCGGGAACATCTCTTACCAAGGCCTGTGAAACGCAGTTTGTTGGTGGCCTGAACTGGCCGAAGTAGAACTTCTGCTCTGGGTGTGCTCCACTGGCCTAGAGCTACCTGCCCCAAAGGGCTGCCTTGATTCCAAAGTGAGAGAGTGGCACCAAAGCATCTTGCTTCCAGCTCTTCGGGAAGCTAAGAAACATCTGGCGTTGCCCAGTGCTCTTACAGCCTACCGGGAACATCTCTTACCAAGGCCTGTGAAACGCCGTTTCCTGGCAGGCCTGACTTGGCTGAAGTAGAACTTCTGCTCTGGGTGTGCTCCATTGCCCTAGAGCTGCCAGGCCCAAGGTGCTGCCTTGTTTCCAAAGGGGCAGAGAGGCCCCAAAGCATCTTGCTTCCAGCTCTCTGGGAAGCTAAGAACCAACTCGCTCTGCCCCGTGCTCTTACAGCCTACCGGGAACATGTCTTTGAAAGGCCTGTGAAACGCAGTTTCTTGGCAGGCCTCATCTGGCTGAAGTAGAACTCCGGCTCTGGGTGTGCTCCATTGCCCTAGGGCTGCCAGGCCCCAAGTGCTGCCCTGTTTCCAAGGGGCAGAGAGGCCCAAAGCATCTTGCTTCCCGGTCTTTGCGAAGCTAAGAAACAACTGGCTCTGCCCAGTGCTCTTACACCTACCGGGAACATCTCTTACCAAGGCCTGTCAAACGCTGTTTCTTTGCAGGCCTGATCAGGCTGAAGTAGAACTCCTGCTCTGCGTGTGCTCCATTGGCCTAGAGCTTCCCGTCCCAAAAGGCTGCCTTGTTCCCAAACGGGCAGAGGGGTCCCAAGCGTCTTGCTTCCAGCTTTTCAGGAAGGTAAGAAACAACTGGCTCTGCCCAGTGCTCTTACAGCCTACCGGGAACATCTCTTACCAAGGCCTGTGAAACGCAGTTTCCTGGCAGGCCTGATCTGGCTGAAGTAGAACTTCTGCTCTGGGCGTGCTCCATTTGCCCTAGAGCTGCCAGGCCCAAAGGGCTGCCTTGTTTCCAAAGACGGAGAGTGGACCCAAAGCATCTTGCTCCCAGCTCTTCGGGAAGCTAAGAAACAGCTGGCTCTGCCCAGTGCTCTTACAGCCTAAGAGAACATCTCTTTGAAAGGCCTGTGAAACGCAGTTTCTTGGCAGGCCCGACCTGGCTGAAGTAGAACTTCTGTTCTGGTTGTGCTACATAGGCCTAGAGCTACCAGGACCTAAGGGCTGCCTTGTTTCCAAAGGGTGAGAGAGGCCCCAAAGCATCTTGCCTCCAGCACTTTGGGAAGCTAAAAAACAACTGGTTCTGCCCAGTGCTCTCACAGCCTACCGTGAACATCTCTTACCAAGGGCTGTGAAACGCAGTTTCTGGGCAGGACTGATCTGCCTGAAGTAGAACTTCTGCTGTGGGTGTGCTCCATTGGCCTAGAGCTGCCAGGCGCAAACGGCTGCCTTGTGTCCAAAGGGAGAGAGAGGCCCCAAAGCATCTTGCTTCCAGCTCTGTGGGAAGCTAAAGCAACTGGCTCTCCACAGTGCTCTCACAGCCTACCGGGAACATCTCTTACCAAGGCCTGTGAAACGCAGTTTCTTGGCAGGCCTGATCTGGCTGAAGTAGAACTCCTGCTCTGGGCGTGCTACTTTGGCCTAGAGCTGCCAGGCCCAAAGGGCCGCCTTGTTTCCAAAGGGGCTGAGAGTCCCCAAAGTATCTTGCTTCCAAATCTTTGGGAAGCTAAGAAACAACTGGCTCTGCACAGTGCTCTCACAGCCTACCGGCAACGTGACAGAGAAAGGCCTGTGAGACGCAGTTTCTTGGAAGGCCTGATCTGGCTGAGGTAGAACTTCTGCTCTGGGTGTACTCCATTGGCCTAGGGCTGCCAGGCCCAAAGGGCTGCCTTTATTTCCAAAGTGTGAGAGAGGCCCCAAAGCATCTTGCTTCCTGCTCTCTGGGAAGCTAAAACAACTGGCTCTGCACAGTGCTCTCAAAGCCAACCGGGAACGTCACATACAAAGGCCTGTGAAACGCAGCTTCTTGACAGGCCTTATCTGGCTGAGGTAGAACTTGTGCTCTGGGTGTGCTACTTTGGCCTAGAGCTGCCAGGCACAAAGGCTGCTTTGTTTCCAAAGGGGGAGAGAGGCCCCAAATCATGTTGCTTCCAGCTGTTTTTGAAGCTAAGAAACAACTCGCTCTGCCAGGTACTCTTACAGCCTTCCGGGAACACCTCTTACGAAGGCCTGTGAAAAGCAGTTTCTTGGCAGGCCTGATCTGGCTGAGGTAGAACTTCTGCTCTGGGTGTGCTCTATTGGCCTAGAGCTGAAAGGCCCAAAGGTCGGCCTTGTTGGCAAAGGGGCAGGGAGCCCCCAAAGCATCTTGCTTCCAGCTCTTCGGGAAGCTAAGAAACAACTGGCTCTGCCCAGTGCTCTTACAGCCTGAGAGAAAATCTCTTACCAAGGCCTGTGAAACGCACTTTGTTGGTGGCCTGATCTAGCTGAAGTAGAACTTCTGCTCTGGGTGTGCTCCATTGGCCTAGAGCTGCCTGGCCCAAAGGGCCGCCTTGTTTGCAAAGGGGCAGAGAGGCCCCAAAGCATCTTGCTTCCAGCTCTTCGGGAAGCTAAGAAACATCTGGCGTTGCCCAGTGCTCTTACAGCCTACCGGGAACATCTCTTACCAAGGCCTGTGAAACGCAGTTTGTTGGTGGCCTGAACTGGCCGAAGTAGAACTTCTGCTCTGGGTGTGCTCCACTGGCCTAGAGCTACCTGCCCCAAAGGGCTGCCTTGATTCCAAAGTGAGAGAGTGGCACCAAAGCATCTTGCTTCCAGCTCTTCGGGAAGCTAAGAAACATCTGGCGTTGCCCAGTGCTCTTACAGCCTACCGGGAACATCTCTTACCAAGGCCTGTGAAACGCCGTTTCCTGGCAGGCCTGACTTGGCTGAAGTAGAACTTCTGCTCTGGGTGTGCTCCATTGCCCTAGAGCTGCCAGGCCCAAGGTGCTGCCTTGTTTCCAAAGGGGCAGAGAGGCCCCAAAGCATCTTGCTTCCAGCTCTCTGGGAAGCTAAGAACCAACTCGCTCTGCCCCGTGCTCTTACAGCCTACCGGGAACATGTCTTTGAAAGGCCTGTGAAACGCAGTTTCTTGGCAGGCCTCATCTGGCTGAAGTAGAACTCCGGCTCTGGGTGTGCTCCATTGCCCTAGGGCTGCCAGGCCCCAAGTGCTGCCCTGTTTCCAAGGGGCAGAGAGGCCCAAAGCATCTTGCTTCCCGGTCTTTGCGAAGCTAAGAAACAACTGGCTCTGCCCAGTGCTCTTACACCTACCGGGAACATCTCTTACCAAGGCCTGTCAAACGCTGTTTCTTTGCAGGCCTGATCAGGCTGAAGTAGAACTCCTGCTCTGCGTGTGCTCCATTGGCCTAGAGCTTCCCGTCCCAAAAGGCTGCCTTGTTCCCAAACGGGCAGAGGGGTCCCAAGCGTCTTGCTTCCAGCTTTTCAGGAAGGTAAGAAACAACTGGCTCTGCCCAGTGCTCTTACAGCCTACCGGGAACATCTCTTACCAAGGCCTGTGAAACGCAGTTTCCTGGCAGGCCTGATCTGGCTGAAGTAGAACTTCTGCTCTGGGCGTGCTCCATTTGCCCTAGAGCTGCCAGGCCCAAAGGGCTGCCTTGTTTCCAAAGACGGAGAGTGGACCCAAAGCATCTTGCTCCCAGCTCTTCGGGAAGCTAAGAAACAGCTGGCTCTGCCCAGTGCTCTTACAGCCTAAGAGAACATCTCTTTGAAAGGCCTGTGAAACGCAGTTTCTTGGCAGGCCCGACCTGGCTGAAGTAGAACTTCTGTTCTGGTTGTGCTACATAGGCCTAGAGCTACCAGGACCTAAGGGCTGCCTTGTTTCCAAAGGGTGAGAGAGGCCCCAAAGCATCTTGCCTCCAGCACTTTGGGAAGCTAAAAAACAACTGGTTCTGCCCAGTGCTCTCACAGCCTACCGTGAACATCTCTTACCAAGGGCTGTGAAACGCAGTTTCTGGGCAGGACTGATCTGCCTGAAGTAGAACTTCTGCTGTGGGTGTGCTCCATTGGCCTAGAGCTGCCAGGCGCAAACGGCTGCCTTGTGTCCAAAGGGAGAGAGAGGCCCCAAAGCATCTTGCTTCCAGCTCTGTGGGAAGCTAAAGCAACTGGCTCTCCACAGTGCTCTCACAGCCTACCGGGAACATCTCTTACCAAGGCCTGTGAAACGCAGTTTCTTGGCAGGCCTGATCTGGCTGAAGTAGAACTCCTGCTCTGGGCGTGCTACTTTGGCCTAGAGCTGCCAGGCCCAAAGGGCCGCCTTGTTTCCAAAGGGGCTGAGAGTCCCCAAAGTATCTTGCTTCCAAATCTTTGGGAAGCTAAGAAACAACTGGCTCTGCACAGTGCTCTCACAGCCTACCGGCAACGTGACAGAGACAGGCCTGTGAGACGCAGTTTCTTGGAAGGCCTGATCTGGCTGAGGTAGAACTTCTGCTCTGGGTGTACTCCATTGGCCTAGGGCTGCCAGGCCCAAAGGGCTGCCTTTATTTCCAAAGTGTGAGAGAGGCCCCAAAGCATCTTGCTTCCTGCTCTCTGGGAAGCTAAAACAACTGGCTCTGCACAGTGCTCTCAAAGCCAACCGGGAACGTCACATACAAAGGCCTGTGAAACGCAGCTTCTTGACAGGCCTTATCTGGCTGAGGTAGAACTTGTGCTCTGGGTGTGCTACTTTGGCCTAGAGCTGCCAGGCACAAAGGCTGCTTTGTTTCCAAAGGGGGAGAGAGGCCCCAAATCATGTTGCTTCCAGCTGTTTTTGAAGCTAAGAAACAACTCGCTCTGCCAGGTACTCTTACAGCCTTCCGGGAACACCTCTTACGAAGGCCTGTGAAAAGCAGTTTCTTGGCAGGCCTGATCTGGCTGAGGTAGAACTTCTGCTCTGGGTGTGCTCTATTGGCCTAGAGCTGAAAGGCCCAAAGGTCGGCCTTGTTGGCAAAGGGGCAGGGAGCCCCCAAAGCATCTTGCTTCCAGCTCTTCGGGAAGCTAAGAAACAACTGGCTCTGCCCAGTGCTCTTACAGCCTGAGAGAAAATCTCTTACCAAGGCCTGTGAAACGCACTTTGTTGGTGGCCTGATCTAGCTGAAGTAGAACTTCTGCTCTGGGTGTGCTCCATTGGCCTAGAGCTGCCTGGCCCAAAGGGCCGCCTTGTTTGCAAAGGGGCAGAGAGGCCCCAAAGCATCTTGCTTCCAGCTCTTCGGGAAGCTAAGAAACATCTGGCGTTGCCCAGTGCTCTTACAGCCTACCGGGAACATCTCTTACCAAGGCCTGTGAAACGCAGTTTGTTGGTGGCCTGAACTGGCCGAAGTAGAACTTCTGCTCTGGGTGTGCTCCACTGGCCTAGAGCTACCTGCCCCAAAGGGCTGCCTTGATTCCAAAGTGAGAGAGTGGCACCAAAGCATCTTGCTTCCAGCTCTTCGGGAAGCTAAGAAACATCTGGCGTTGCCCAGTGCTCTTACAGCCTACCGGGAACATCTCTTACCAAGGCCTGTGAAACGCCGTTTCCTGGCAGGCCTGACTTGGCTGAAGTAGAACTTCTGCTCTGGGTGTGCTCCATTGCCCTAGAGCTGCCAGGCCCAAGGTGCTGCCTTGTTTCCAAAGGGGCAGAGAGGCCCCAAAGCATCTTGCTTCCAGCTCTCTGGGAAGCTAAGAACCAACTCGCTCTGCCCCGTGCTCTTACAGCCTACCGGGAACATGTCTTTGAAAGGCCTGTGAAACGCAGTTTCTTGGCAGGCCTCATCTGGCTGAAGTAGAACTCCGGCTCTGGGTGTGCTCCATTGCCCTAGGGCTGCCAGGCCCAAAGTGCTGCCCTGTTTCCAAGGGGCAGAGAGGCCCAAAGCATCTTGCTTCCCGGTCTTTGCGAAGCTAAGAAACAACTGGCTCTGCCCAGTGCTCTTACACCTACCGGGAACATCTCTTACCAAGGCCTGTCAAACGCTGTTTCTTTGCAGGCCTGATCAGGCTGAAGTAGAACTCCTGCTCTGCGTGTGCTCCATTGGCCTAGAGCTTCCCGTCCCAAAAGGCTGCCTTGTTCCCAAACGGGCAGAGGGGTCCCAAGCGTCTTGCTTCCAGCTTTTCAGGAAGGTAAGAAACAACTGGCTCTGCCCAGTGCTCTTACAGCCTACCGGGAACATCTCTTACCAAGGCCTGTGAAACGCAGTTTCCTGGCAGGCCTGATCTGGCTGAAGTAGAACTTCTGCTCTGGGCGTGCTCCATTTGCCCTAGAGCTGCCAGGCCCAAAGGGCTGCCTTGTTTCCAAAGACGGAGAGTGGACCCAAAGCATCTTGCTCCCAGCTCTTCGGGAAGCTAAGAAACAGCTGGCTCTGCCCAGTGCTCTTACAGCCTAAGAGAACATCTCTTTGAAAGGCCTGTGAAACGCAGTTTCTTGGCAGGCCCGACCTGGCTGAAGTAGAACTTCTGTTCTGGTTGTGCTACATAGGCCTAGAGCTACCAGGACCTAAGGGCTGCCTTGTTTCCAAAGGGTGAGAGAGGCCCCAAAGCATCTTGCCTCCAGCACTTTGGGAAGCTAAAAAACAACTGGTTCTGCCCAGTGCTCTCACAGCCTACCGTGAACATCTCTTACCAAGGGCTGTGAAACGCAGTTTCTGGGCAGGACTGATCTGCCTGAAGTAGAACTTCTGCTGTGGGTGTGCTCCATTGGCCTAGAGCTGCCAGGCGCAAACGGCTGCCTTGTGTCCAAAGGGAGAGAGAGGCCCCAAAGCATCTTGCTTCCAGCTCTGTGGGAAGCTAAAGCAACTGGCTCTCCACAGTGCTCTCACAGCCTACCGGGAACATCTCTTACCAAGGCCTGTGAAACGCAGTTTCTTGGCAGGCCTGATCTGGCTGAAGTAGAACTCCTGCTCTGGGCGTGCTACTTTGGCCTAGAGCTGCCAGGCCCAAAGGGCCGCCTTGTTTCCAAAGGGGCTGAGAGTCCCCAAAGTATCTTGCTTCCAAATCTTTGGGAAGCTAAGAAACAACTGGCTCTGCACAGTGCTCTCACAGCCTACCGGCAACGTGACAGAGAAAGGCCTGTGAGACGCAGTTTCTTGGAAGGCCTGATCTGGCTGAGGTAGAACTTCTGCTCTGGGTGTACTCCATTGGCCTAGGGCTGCCAGGCCCAAAGGGCTGCCTTTATTTCCAAAGTGTGAGAGAGGCCCCAAAGCATCTTGCTTCCTGCTCTCTGGGAAGCTAAAACAACTGGCTCTGCACAGTGCTCTCAAAGCCAACCGGGAACGTCACATACAAAGGCCTGTGAAACGCAGCTTCTTGACAGGCCTTATCTGGCTGAGGTAGAACTTGTGCTCTGGGTGTGCTACTTTGGCCTAGAGCTGCCAGGCACAAAGGCTGCTTTGTTTCCAAAGGGGGAGAGAGGCCCCAAATCATGTTGCTTCCAGCTGTTTTTGAAGCTAAGAAACAACTCGCTCTGCCAGGTACTCTTACAGCCTTCCGGGAACACCTCTTACGAAGGCCTGTGAAAAGCAGTTTCTTGGCAGGCCTGATCTGGCTGAGGTAGAACTTCTGCTCTGGGTGTGCTCTATTGGCCTAGAGCTGAAAGGCCCAAAGGTCGGCCTTGTTGGCAAAGGGGCAGGGAGCCCCCAAAGCATCTTGCTTCCAGCTCTTCGGGAAGCTAAGAAACAACTGGCTCTGCCCAGTGCTCTTACAGCCTGAGAGAAAATCTCTTACCAAGGCCTGTGAAACGCACTTTGTTGGTGGCCTGATCTAGCTGAAGTAGAACTTCTGCTCTGGGTGTGCTCCATTGGCCTAGAGCTGCCTGGCCCAAAGGGCCGCCTTGTTTGCAAAGGGGCAGAGAGGCCCCAAAGCATCTTGCTTCCAGCTCTTCGGGAAGCTAAGAAACATCTGGCGTTGCCCAGTGCTCTTACAGCCTACCGGGAACATCTCTTACCAAGGCCTGTGAAACGCAGTTTGTTGGTGGCCTGAACTGGCCGAAGTAGAACTTCTGCTCTGGGTGTGCTCCACTGGCCTAGAGCTACCTGCCCCAAAGGGCTGCCTTGATTCCAAAGTGAGAGAGTGGCACCAAAGCATCTTGCTTCCAGCTCTTCGGGAAGCTAAGAAACATCTGGCGTTGCCCAGTGCTCTTACAGCCTACCGGGAACATCTCTTACCAAGGCCTGTGAAACGCCGTTTCCTGGCAGGCCTGACTTGGCTGAAGTAGAACTTCTGCTCTGGGTGTGCTCCATTGCCCTAGAGCTGCCAGGCCCAAGGTGCTGCCTTGTTTCCAAAGGGGCAGAGAGGCCCCAAAGCATCTTGCTTCCAGCTCTCTGGGAAGCTAAGAACCAACTCGCTCTGCCCCGTGCTCTTACAGCCTACCGGGAACATGTCTTTGAAAGGCCTGTGAAACGCAGTTTCTTGGCAGGCCTCATCTGGCTGAAGTAGAACTCCGGCTCTGGGTGTGCTCCATTGCCCTAGGGCTGCCAGGCCCAAAGTGCTGCCCTGTTTCCAAGGGGCAGAGAGGCCCAAAGCATCTTGCTTCCCGGTCTTTGCGAAGCTAAGAAACAACTGGCTCTGCCCAGTGCTCTTACACCTACCGGGAACATCTCTTACCAAGGCCTGTCAAACGCTGTTTCTTTGCAGGCCTGATCAGGCTGAAGTAGAACTCCTGCTCTGCGTGTGCTCCATTGGCCTAGAGCTTCCCGTCCCAAAAGGCTGCCTTGTTCCCAAACGGGCAGAGGGGTCCCAAGCGTCTTGCTTCCAGCTTTTCAGGAAGGTAAGAAACAACTGGCTCTGCCCAGTGCTCTTACAGCCTACCGGGAACATCTCTTACCAAGGCCTGTGAAACGCAGTTTCCTGGCAGGCCTGATCTGGCTGAAGTAGAACTTCTGCTCTGGGCGTGCTCCATTTGCCCTAGAGCTGCCAGGCCCAAAGGGCTGCCTTGTTTCCAAAGACGGAGAGTGGACCCAAAGCATCTTGCTCCCAGCTCTTCGGGAAGCTAAGAAACAGCTGGCTCTGCCCAGTGCTCTTACAGCCTAAGAGAACATCTCTTTGAAAGGCCTGTGAAACGCAGTTTCTTGGCAGGCCCGACCTGGCTGAAGTAGAACTTCTGTTCTGGTTGTGCTACATAGGCCTAGAGCTACCAGGACCTAAGGGCTGCCTTGTTTCCAAAGGGTGAGAGAGGCCCCAAAGCATCTTGCCTCCAGCACTTTGGGAAGCTAAAAAACAACTGGTTCTGCCCAGTGCTCTCACAGCCTACCGTGAACATCTCTTACCAAGGGCTGTGAAACGCAGTTTCTGGGCAGGACTGATCTGCCTGAAGTAGAACTTCTGCTGTGGGTGTGCTCCATTGGCCTAGAGCTGCCAGGCGCAAACGGCTGCCTTGTGTCCAAAGGGAGAGAGAGGCCCCAAAGCATCTTGCTTCCAGCTCTGTGGGAAGCTAAAGCAACTGGCTCTCCACAGTGCTCTCACAGCCTACCGGGAACATCTCTTACCAAGGCCTGTGAAACGCAGTTTCTTGGCAGGCCTGATCTGGCTGAAGTAGAACTCCTGCTCTGGGCGTGCTACTTTGGCCTAGAGCTGCCAGGCCCAAAGGGCCGCCTTGTTTCCAAAGGGGCTGAGAGTCCCCAAAGTATCTTGCTTCCAAATCTTTGGGAAGCTAAGAAACAACTGGCTCTGCACAGTGCTCTCACAGCCTACCGGCAACGTGACAGAGACAGGCCTGTGAGACGCAGTTTCTTGGAAGGCCTGATCTGGCTGAGGTAGAACTTCTGCTCTGGGTGTACTCCATTGGCCTAGGGCTGCCAGGCCCAAAGGGCTGCCTTTATTTCCAAAGTGTGAGAGAGGCCCCAAAGCATCTTGCTTCCTGCTCTCTGGGAAGCTAAAACAACTGGCTCTGCACAGTGCTCTCAAAGCCAACCGGGAACGTCACATACAAAGGCCTGTGAAACGCAGCTTCTTGACAGGCCTTATCTGGCTGAGGTAGAACTTGTGCTCTGGGTGTGCTACTTTGGCCTAGAGCTGCCAGGCACAAAGGCTGCTTTGTTTCCAAAGGGGGAGAGAGGCCCCAAATCATGTTGCTTCCAGCTGTTTTTGAAGCTAAGAAACAACTCGCTCTGCCAGGTACTCTTACAGCCTTCCGGGAACACCTCTTACGAAGGCCTGTGAAAAGCAGTTTCTTGGCAGGCCTGATCTGGCTGAGGTAGAACTTCTGCTCTGGGTGTGCTCTATTGGCCTAGAGCTGAAAGGCCCAAAGGTCGGCCTTGTTGGCAAAGGGGCAGGGAGCCCCCAAAGCATCTTGCTTCCAGCTCTTCGGGAAGCTAAGAAACAACTGGCTCTGCCCAGTGCTCTTACAGCCTGAGAGAAAATCTCTTACCAAGGCCTGTGAAACGCACTTTGTTGGTGGCCTGATGTAGCTGAAGTAGAACTTCTGCTCTGGGTGTGCTCCATTGGCCTAGAGCTGCCTGGCCCAAAGGGCCGCCTTGTTTGCAAAGGGGCAGAGAGGCCCCAAAGCATCTTGCTTCCAGCTCTTCGGGAAGCTAAGAAACATCTGGCGTTGCCCAGTGCTCTTACAGCCTACCGGGAACATCTCTTACCAAGGCCTGTGAAACGCAGTTTGTTGGTGGCCTGAACTGGCCGAAGTAGAACTTCTGCTCTGGGTGTGCTCCACTGGCCTAGAGCTACCTGCCCCAAAGGGCTGCCTTGATTCCAAAGTGAGAGAGTGGCACCAAAGCATCTTGCTTCCAGCTCTTCGGGAAGCTAAGAAACATCTGGCGTTGCCCAGTGCTCTTACAGCCTACCGGGAACATCTCTTACCAAGGCCTGTGAAACGCCGTTTCCTGGCAGGCCTGACTTGGCTGAAGTAGAACTTCTGCTCTGGGTGTGCTCCATTGCCCTAGAGCTGCCAGGCCCAAGGTGCTGCCTTGTTTCCAAAGGGGCAGAGAGGCCCCAAAGCATCTTGCTTCCAGCTCTCTGGGAAGCTAAGAACCAACTCGCTCTGCCCCGTGCTCTTACAGCCTACCGGGAACATGTCTTTGAAAGGCCTGTGAAACGCAGTTTCTTGGCAGGCCTCATCTGGCTGAAGTAGAACTCCGGCTCTGGGTGTGCTCCATTGCCCTAGGGCTGCCAGGCCCAAAGTGCTGCCCTGTTTCCAAGGGGCAGAGAGGCCCAAAGCATCTTGCTTCCCGGTCTTTGCGAAGCTAAGAAACAACTGGCTCTGCCCAGTGCTCTTACACCTACCGGGAACATCTCTTACCAAGGCCTGTCAAACACTGTTTCTTTGCAGGCCTGATCAGGCTGAAGTAGAACTCCTGCTCTGCGTGTGCTCCATTGGCCTAGAGCTTCCCGTCCCAAAAGGCTGCCTTGTTCCCAAACGGGCAGAGGGGTCCCAAGCGTCTTGCTTCCAGCTTTTCAGGAAGGTAAGAAACAACTGGCTCTGCCCAGTGCTCTTACAGCCTACCGGGAACATCTCTTACCAAGGCCTGTGAAACGCAGTTTCCTGGCAGGCCTGATCTGGCTGAAGTAGAACTTCTGCTCTGGGCGTGCTCCATTTGCCCTAGAGCTGCCAGGCCCAAAGGGCTGCCTTGTTTCCAAAGACGGAGAGTGGACCCAAAGCATCTTGCTCCCAGCTCTTCGGGAAGCTAAGAAACAGCTGGCTCTGCCCAGTGCTCTTACAGCCTAAGAGAACATCTCTTTGAAAGGCCTGTGAAACGCAGTTTCTTGGCAGGCCCGACCTGGCTGAAGTAGAACTTCTGTTCTGGTTGTGCTACATAGGCCTAGAGCTACCAGGACCTAAGGGCTGCCTTGTTTCCAAAGGGTGAGAGAGGCCCCAAAGCATCTTGCCTCCAGCACTTTGGGAAGCTAAAAAACAACTGGTTCTGCCCAGTGCTCTCACAGCCTACCGTGAACATCTCTTACCAAGGGCTGTGAAACGCAGTTTCTGGGCAGGACTGATCTGCCTGAAGTAGAACTTCTGCTGTGGGTGTGCTCCATTGGCCTAGAGCTGCCAGGCGCAAACGGCTGCCTTGTGTCCAAAGGGAGAGAGAGGCCCCAAAGCATCTTGCTTCCAGCTCTGTGGGAAGCTAAAGCAACTGGCTCTCCACAGTGCTCTCACAGCCTACCGGGAACATCTCTTACCAAGGCCTGTGAAACGCAGTTTCTTGGCAGGCCTGATCTGGCTGAAGTAGAACTCCTGCTCTGGGCGTGCTACTTTGGCCTAGAGCTGCCAGGCCCAAAGGGCCGCCTTGTTTCCAAAGGGGCTGAGAGTCCCCAAAGTATCTTGCTTCCAAATCTTTGGGAAGCTAAGAAACAACTGGCTCTGCACAGTGCTCTCACAGCCTACCGGCAACGTGACAGAGACAGGCCTGTGAGACGCAGTTTCTTGGAAGGCCTGATCTGGCTGAGGTAGAACTTCTGCTCTGGGTGTACTCCATTGGCCTAGGGCTGCCAGGCCCAAAGGGCTGCCTTTATTTCCAAAGTGTGAGAGAGGCCCCAAAGCATCTTGCTTCCTGCTCTCTGGGAAGCTAAAACAACTGGCTCTGCACAGTGCTCTCAAAGCCAACCGGGAACGTCACATACAAAGGCCTGTGAAACGCAGCTTCTTGACAGGCCTTATCTGGCTGAGGTAGAACTTGTGCTCTGGGTGTGCTACTTTGGCCTAGAGCTGCCAGGCACAAAGGCTGCTTTGTTTCCAAAGGGGGAGAGAGGCCCCAAATCATGTTGCTTCCAGCTGTTTTTGAAGCTAAGAAACAACTCGCTCTGCCAGGTACTCTTACAGCCTTCCGGGAACACCTCTTACGAAGGCCTGTGAAAAGCAGTTTCTTGGCAGGCCTGATCTGGCTGAGGTAGAACTTCTGCTCTGGGTGTGCTCTATTGGCCTAGAGCTGAAAGGCCCAAAGGTCGGCCTTGTTGGCAAAGGGGCAGGGAGCCCCCAAAGCATCTTGCTTCCAGCTCTTCGGGAAGCTAAGAAACAACTGGCTCTGCCCAGTGCTCTTACAGCCTGAGAGAAAATCTCTTACCAAGGCCTGTGAAACGCACTTTGTTGGTGGCCTGATCTAGCTGAAGTAGAACTTCTGCTCTGGGTGTGCTCCATTGGCCTAGAGCTGCCTGGCCCAAAGGGCCGCCTTGTTTGCAAAGGGGCAGAGAGGCCCCAAAGCATCTTGCTTCCAGCTCTTCGGGAAGCTAAGAAACATCTGGCGTTGCCCAGTGCTCTTACAGCCTACCGGGAACATCTCTTACCAAGGCCTGTGAAACGCAGTTTGTTGGTGGCCTGAACTGGCCGAAGTAGAACTTCTGCTCTGGGTGTGCTCCACTGGCCTAGAGCTACCTGCCCCAAAGGGCTGCCTTGATTCCAAAGTGAGAGAGTGGCACCAAAGCATCTTGCTTCCAGCTCTTCGGGAAGCTAAGAAACATCTGGCGTTGCCCAGTGCTCTTACAGCCTACCGGGAACATCTCTTACCAAGGCCTGTGAAACGCCGTTTCCTGGCAGGCCTGACTTGGCTGAAGTAGAACTTCTGCTCTGGGTGTGCTCCATTGCCCTAGAGCTGCCAGGCCCAAGGTGCTGCCTTGTTTCCAAAGGGGCAGAGAGGCCCCAAAGCATCTTGCTTCCAGCTCTCTGGGAAGCTAAGAACCAACTCGCTCTGCCCCGTGCTCTTACAGCCTACCGGGAACATGTCTTTGAAAGGCCTGTGAAACGCAGTTTCTTGGCAGGCCTCATCTGGCTGAAGTAGAACTCCGGCTCTGGGTGTGCTCCATTGCCCTAGGGCTGCCAGGCCCAAAGTGCTGCCCTGTTTCCAAGGGGCAGAGAGGCCCAAAGCATCTTGCTTCCCGGTCTTTGCGAAGCTAAGAAACAACTGGCTCTGCCCAGTGCTCTTACACCTACCGGGAACATCTCTTACCAAGGCCTGTCAAACGCTGTTTCTTTGCAGGCCTGATCAGGCTGAAGTAGAACTCCTGCTCTGCGTGTGCTCCATTGGCCTAGAGCTTCCCGTCCCAAAAGGCTGCCTTGTTCCCAAACGGGCAGAGGGGTCCCAAGCGTCTTGCTTCCAGCTTTTCAGGAAGGTAAGAAACAACTGGCTCTGCCCAGTGCTCTTACAGCCTACCGGGAACATCTCTTACCAAGGCCTGTGAAACGCAGTTTCCTGGCAGGCCTGATCTGGCTGAAGTAGAACTTCTGCTCTGGGTGTGCTCCATTGCCCTAGAGCTGCCAGGCCCAAAGGGCTGCCTTGTTTCCAAAGACGGAGAGTGGACCCAAAGCATCTTGCTCCCAGCTCTTCGGGAAGCTAAGAAACAGCTGGCTCTGCCCAGTGCTCTTACAGCCTAAGAGAACATCTCTTTGAAAGGCCTGTGAAACGCAGTTTCTTGGCAGGCCCGACCTGGCTGAAGTAGAACTTCTGTTCTGGTTGTGCTACATAGGCCTAGAGCTACCAGGACCTAAGGGCTGCCTTGTTTCCAAAGGGTGAGAGAGGCCCCAAAGCATCTTGCCTCCAGCACTTTGGGAAGCTAAAAAACAACTGGTTCTGCCCAGTGCTCTCACAGCCTACCGTGAACATCTCTTACCAAGGGCTGTGAAACGCAGTTTCTGGGCAGGACTGATCTGCCTGAAGTAGAACTTCTGCTGTGGGTGTGCTCCATTGGCCTAGAGCTGCCAGGCGCAAACGGCTGCCTTGTGTCCAAAGGGAGAGAGAGGCCCCAAAGCATCTTGCTTCCAGCTCTGTGGGAAGCTAAAGCAACTGGCTCTCCACAGTGCTCTCACAGCCTACCGGGAACATCTCTTACCAAGGCCTGTGAAACGCAGTTTCTTGGCAGGCCTGATCTGGCTGAAGTAGAACTCCTGCTCTGGGCGTGCTACTTTGGCCTAGAGCTGCCAGGCCCAAAGGGCCGCCTTGTTTCCAAAGGGGCTGAGAGTCCCCAAAGTATCTTGCTTCCAAATCTTTGGGAAGCTAAGAAACAACTGGCTCTGCACAGTGCTCTCACAGCCTACCGGCAACGTGACAGAGACAGGCCTGTGAGACGCAGTTTCTTGGAAGGCCTGATCTGGCTGAGGTAGAACTTCTGCTCTGGGTGTACTCCATTGGCCTAGGGCTGCCAGGCCCAAAGGGCTGCCTTTATTTCCAAAGTGTGAGAGAGGCCCCAAAGCATCTTGCTTCCTGCTCTCTGGGAAGCTAAAACAACTGGCTCTGCACAGTGCTCTCAAAGCCAACCGGGAACGTCACATACAAAGGCCTGTGAAACGCAGCTTCTTGACAGGCCTTATCTGGCTGAGGTAGAACTTGTGCTCTGGGTGTGCTACTTTGGCCTAGAGCTGCCAGGCACAAAGGCTGCTTTGTTTCCAAAGGGGGAGAGAGGCCCCAAATCATGTTGCTTCCAGCTGTTTTTGAAGCTAAGAAACAACTCGCTCTGCCAGGTACTCTTACAGCCTTCCGGGAACACCTCTTACGAAGGCCTGTGAAAAGCAGTTTCTTGGCAGGCCTGATCTGGCTGAGGTAGAACTTCTGCTCTGGGTGTGCTCTATTGGCCTAGAGCTGAAAGGCCCAAAGGTCGGCCTTGTTGGCAAAGGGGCAGGGAGCCCCCAAAGCATCTTGCTTCCAGCTCTTCGGGAAGCTAAGAAACAACTGGCTCTGCCCAGTGCTCTTACAGCCTGAGAGAAAATCTCTTACCAAGGCCTGTGAAACGCACTTTGTTGGTGGCCTGATCTAGCTGAAGTAGAACTTCTGCTCTGGGTGTGCTCCATTGGCCTAGAGCTGCCTGGCCCAAAGGGCCGCCTTGTTTGCAAAGGGGCAGAGAGGCCCCAAAGCATCTTGCTTCCAGCTCTTCGGGAAGCTAAGAAACATCTGGCGTTGCCCAGTGCTCTTACAGCCTACCGGGAACATCTCTTACCAAGGCCTGTGAAACGCAGTTTGTTGGTGGCCTGAACTGGCCGAAGTAGAACTTCTGCTCTGGGTGTGCTCCACTGGCCTAGAGCTACCTGCCCCAAAGGGCTGCCTTGATTCCAAAGTGAGAGAGTGGCACCAAAGCATCTTGCTTCCAGCTCTTCGGGAAGCTAAGAAACATCTGGCGTTGCCCAGTGCTCTTAGAGCCTACCGGGAACATCTCTTACCAAGGCCTGTGAAACGCCGTTTCCTGGCAGGCCTGATTTGGCTGAAGTAGAACTTCTGCTCTGGGTGTGCTCCATTGCCCTAGAGCTGCCAGGCCCAAGGTGCTGCCTTGTTTCCAAAGGGGCAGAGAGGCCCCAAAGCATCTTGCTTCCAGCTCTCTGGGAAGCTAAGAACCAACTCGCTCTGCCCCGTGCTCTTACAGCCTACCGGGAACATGTCTTTGAAAGGCCTGTGAAACGCAGTTTCTTGGCAGGCCTCATCTGGCTGAAGTAGAACTCCGGCTCTGGGTGTGCTCCATTGCCCTAGGGCTGCCAGGCCCAAAGTGCTGCCCTGTTTCCAAGGGGCAGAGAGGCCCAAAGCATCTTGCTTCCCGGTCTTTGCGAAGCTAAGAAACAACTGGCTCTGCCCAGTGCTCTTACACCTACCGGGAACATCTCTTACCAAGGCCTGTCAAACGCTGTTTCTTTGCAGGCCTGATCAGGCTGAAGTAGAACTCCTGCTCTGCGTGTGCTCCATTGGCCTAGAGCTTCCCGTCCCAAAAGGCTGCCTTGTTCCCAAACGGGCAGAGGGGTCCCAAGCGTCTTGCTTCCAGCTTTTCAGGAAGGTAAGAAACAACTGGCTCTGCCCAGTGCTCTTACAGCCTACCGGGAACATCTCTTACCAAGGCCTGTGAAACGCAGTTTCCTGGCAGGCCTGATCTGGCTGAAGTAGAACTTCTGCTCTGGGTGTGCTCCATTGCCCTAGAGCTGCCAGGCCCAAAGGGCTGCCTTGTTTCCAAAGACGGAGAGTGGACCCAAAGCATCTTGCTCCCAGCTCTTCGGGAAGCTAAGAAACAGCTGGCTCTGCCCAGTGCTCTTACAGCCTAAGAGAACATCTCTTTGAAAGGCCTGTGAAACGCAGTTTCTTGGCAGGCCTGACCTGGCTGAAGTAGAACTTCTGTTCTGGTTGTGCTACATAGGCCTAGAGCTACCAGGACCTAAGGGCTGCCTTGTTTCCAAAGGGTGAGAGAGGCCCCAAAGCATCTTGCCTCCAGCACTTTGGGAAGCTAAAAAACAACTGGTTCTGCCCAGTGCTCTCACAGCCTACCGTGAACATCTCTTACCAAGGGCTGTGAAACGCAGTTTCTGGGCAGGACTGATCTGCCTGAAGTAGAACTTCTGCTGTGGGTGTGCTCCATTGGCCTAGAGCTGCCAGGCCCAAACGGCTGCCTTGTGTCCAAAGGGAGAGAGAGGCCCCAAAGCATCTTGCTTCCAGCTCTGTGGGAAGCTAAAGCAACTGGCTCTCCACAGTGCTCTCACAGCCTACCGGGAACATCTCTTACCAAGGCCTGTGAAACGCAGTTTCTTGGCAGGCCTGATCTGGCTGAAGTAGAACTCCTGCTCTGGGCGTGCTACTTTGGCCTAGAGCTGCCAGGCCCAAAGGGCCGCCTTGTTTCCAAAGGGGCTGAGAGTCCCCAAAGTATCTTGCTTCCAAATCTTTGGGAAGCTAAGAAACAACTGGCTCTGCACAGTGCTCTCACAGCCTACCGGCAACGTGACAGAGACAGGCCTGTGAGACGCAGTTTCTTGGAAGGCCTGATCTGGCTGAGGTAGAACTTCTGCTCTGGGTGTACTCCATTGGCCTAGGGCTGCCAGGCCCAAAGGGCTGCCTTTATTTCCAAAGTGTGAGAGAGGCCCCAAAGCATCTTGCTTCCTGCTCTCTGGGAAGCTAAAACAACTGGCTCTGCACAGTGCTCTCAAAGCCAACCGGGAACGTCACATACAAAGGCCTGTGAAACGCAGCTTCTTGACAGGCCTTATCTGGCTGAGGTAGAACTTGTGCTCTGGGTGTGCTACTTTGGCCTAGAGCTGCCAGGCACAAAGGCTGCTTTGTTTCCAAAGGGGGAGAGAGGCCCCAAATCATGTTGCTTCCAGCTGTTTTTGAAGCTAAGAAACAACTCGCTCTGCCAGGTACTCTTACAGCCTTCCGGGAACACCTCTTACGAAGGCCTGTGAAAAGCAGTTTCTTGGCAGGCCTGATCTGGCTGAGGTAGAACTTCTGCTCTGGGTGTGCTCTATTGGCCTAGAGCTGAAAGGCCCAAAGGTCGGCCTTGTTGGCAAAGGGGCAGGGAGCCCCCAAAGCATCTTGCTTCCAGCTCTTCGGGAAGCTAAGAAACAACTGGCTCTGCCCAGTGCTCTTACAGCCTGAGAGAAAATCTCTTACCAAGGCCTGTGAAACGCACTTTGTTGGTGGCCTGATCTAGCTGAAGTAGAACTTCTGCTCTGGGTGTGCTCCATTGGCCTAGAGCTGCCTGGCCCAAAGGGCCGCCTTGTTTGCAAAGGGGCAGAGAGGCCCCAAAGCATCTTGCTTCCAGCTCTTCGGGAAGCTAAGAAACATCTGGCGTTGCCCAGTGCTCTTACAGCCTACCGGGAACATCTCTTACCAAGGCCTGTGAAACGCAGTTTGTTGGTGGCCTGAACTGGCCGAAGTAGAACTTCTGCTCTGGGTGTGCTCCACTGGCCTAGAGCTACCTGCCCCAAAGGGCTGCCTTGATTCCAAAGTGAGAGAGTGGCACCAAAGCATCTTGCTTCCAGCTCTTCGGGAAGCTAAGAAACATCTGGCGTTGCCCAGTGCTCTTACAGCCTACCGGGAACATCTCTTACCAAGGCCTGTGAAACGCCGTTTCCTGGCAGGCCTGATTTGGCTGAAGTAGAACTTCTGCTCTGGGTGTGCTCCATTGCCCTAGAGCTGCCAGGCCCAAGGTGCTGCCTTGTTTCCAAAGGGGCAGAGAGGCCCCAAAGCATCTTGCTTCCAGCTCTCTGGGAAGCTAAGAACCAACTCGCTCTGCCCCGTGCTCTTACAGCCTACCGGGAACATGTCTTTGAAAGGCCTGTGAAACGCAGTTTCTTGGCAGGCCTCATCTGGCTGAAGTAGAACTCCGGCTCTGGGTGTGCTCCATTGCCCTAGGGCTGCCAGGCCCAAAGTGCTGCCCTGTTTCCAAGGGGCAGAGAGGCCCAAAGCATCTTGCTTCCCGGTCTTTGCGAAGCTAAGAAACAACTGGCTCTGCCCAGTGCTCTTACACCTACCGGGAACATCTCTTACCAAGGCCTGTCAAACGCTGTTTCTTTGCAGGCCTGATCAGGCTGAAGTAGAACTCCTGCTCTGCGTGTGCTCCATTGGCCTAGAGCTTCCCGTCCCAAAAGGCTGCCTTGTTCCCAAACGGGCAGAGGGGTCCCAAGCGTCTTGCTTCCAGCTTTTCAGGAAGGTAAGAAACAACTGGCTCTGCCCAGTGCTCTTACAGCCTACCGGGAACATCTCTTACCAAGGCCTGTGAAACGCAGTTTCCTGGCAGGCCTGATCTGGCTGAAGTAGAACTTCTGCTCTGGGTGTGCTCCATTGCCCTAGAGCTGCCAGGCCCATGGGCTGCCTTGTTTCCAAAGACGGAGAGTGGACCCAAAGCATCTTGCTCCCAGCTCTTCGGGAAGCTAAGAAACAGCTGGCTCTGCCCAGTGCTCTTACAGCCTAAGAGAACATCTCTTTGAAAGGCCTGTGAAACGCAGTTTCTTGGCAGGCCTGACCTGGCTGAAGTAGAACTTCTGTTCTGGTTGTGCTACATAGGCCTAGAGCTACCAGGACCTAAGGGCTGCCTTGTTTCCAAAGGGTGAGAGAGGCCCCAAAGCATCTTGCCTCCAGCACTTTGGGAAGCTAAAAAACAACTGGTTCTGCCCAGTGCTCTCACAGCCTACCGTGAACATCTCTTACCAAGGGCTGTGAAACGCAGTTTCTGGGCAGGACTGATCTGCCTGAAGTAGAACTTCTGCTGTGGGTGTGCTCCATTGGCCTAGAGCTGCCAGGCGCAAACGGCTGCCTTGTGTCCAAAGGGAGAGAGAGGCCCCAAAGCATCTTGCTTCCAGCTCTGTGGGAAGCTAAAGCAACTGGCTCTCCACAGTGCTCTCACAGCCTACCGGGAACATCTCTTACCAAGGCCTGTGAAACGCAGTTTCTTGGCAGGCCTGATCTGGCTGAAGTAGAACTCCTGCTCTGGGCGTGCTACTTTGGCCTAGAGCTGCCAGGCCCAAAGGGCCGCCTTGTTTCCAAAGGGGCTGAGAGTCCCCAAAGTATCTTGCTTCCAAATCTTTGGGAAGCTAAGAAACAACTGGCTCTGCACAGTGCTCTCACAGCCTACCGGCAACGTGACAGAGACAGGCCTGTGAGACGCAGTTTCTTGGAAGGCCTGATCTGGCTGAGGTAGAACTTCTGCTCTGGGTGTACTCCATTGGCCTAGGGCTGCCAGGCCCAAAGGGCTGCCTTTATTTCCAAAGTGTGAGAGAGGCCCCAAAGCATCTTGCTTCCTGCTCTCTGGGAAGCTAAAACAACTGGCTCTGCACAGTGCTCTCAAAGCCAACCGGGAACGTCACATACAAAGGCCTGTGAAACGCAGCTTCTTGACAGGCCTTATCTGGCTGAGGTAGAACTTGTGCTCTGGGTGTGCTACTTTGGCCTAGAGCTGCCAGGCACAAAGGCTGCTTTGTTTCCAAAGGGGGAGAGAGGCCCCAAATCATGTTGCTTCCAGCTGTTTTTGAAGCTAAGAAACAACTCGCTCTGCCAGGTACTCTTACAGCCTTCCGGGAACACCTCTTACGAAGGCCTGTGAAAAGCAGTTTCTTGGCAGGCCTGATCTGGCTGAGGTAGAACTTCTGCTCTGGGTGTGCTCTATTGGCCTAGAGCTGAAAGGCCCAAAGGTCGGCCTTGTTGGCAAAGGGGCAGGGAGCCCCCAAAGCATCTTGCTTCCAGCTCTTCGGGAAGCTAAGAAACAACTGGCTCTGCCCAGTGCTCTTACAGCCTGAGAGAAAATCTCTTACCAAGGCCTGTGAAACGCACTTTGTTGGTGGCCTGATCTAGCTGAAGTAGAACTTCTGCTCTGGGTGTGCTCCATTGGCCTAGAGCTGCCTGGCCCAAAGGGCCGCCTTGTTTGCAAAGGGGCAGAGAGGCCCCAAAGCATCTTGCTTCCAGCTCTTCGGGAAGCTAAGAAACATCTGGCGTTGCCCAGTGCTCTTACAGCCTACCGGGAACATCTCTTACCAAGGCCTGTGAAACGCAGTTTGTTGGTGGCCTGAACTGGCCGAAGTAGAACTTCTGCTCTGGGTGTGCTCCACTGGCCTAGAGCTACCTGCCCCAAAGGGCTGCCTTGATTCCAAAGTGAGAGAGTGGCACCAAAGCATCTTGCTTCCAGCTCTTCGGGAAGCTAAGAAACATCTGGCGTTGCCCAGTGCTCTTACAGCCTACCGGGAACATCTCTTACCAAGGCCTGTGAAACGCCGTTTCCTGGCAGGCCTGATTTGGCTGAAGTAGAACTTCTGCTCTGGGTGTGCTCCATTGCCCTAGAGCTGCCAGGCCCAAGGTGCTGCCTTGTTTCCAAAGGGGCAGAGAGGCCCCAAAGCATCTTGCTTCCAGCTCTCTGGGAAGCTAAGAACCAACTCGCTCTGCCCCGTGCTCTTACAGCCTACCGGGAACATGTCTTTGAAAGGCATGTGAAGCGCAGTTTCTTGGCAGGCCTCATCTGGCTGAAGTAGAACTCCGGCTCTGGGTGTGCTCCATTGCCCTAGGGCTGCCAGGCCCAAAGTGCTGCCCTGTTTCCAAGGGGCAGAGAGGCCCAAAGCATCTTGCTTCCCGGTCTTTGCGAAGCTAAGAAACAACTGGCTCTGCCCAGTGCTCTTACACCTACCGGGAACATCTCTTACCAAGGCCTGTCAAACGCTGTTTCTTTGCAGGCCTGATCAGGCTGAAGTAGAACTCCTGCTCTGCGTGTGCTCCATTGGCCTAGAGCTTCCCGTCCCAAAAGGCTGCCTTGTTCCCAAACGGGCAGAGGGGTCCCAAGCGTCTTGCTTCCAGCTTTTCAGGAAGGTAAGAAACAACTGGCTCTGCCCAGTGCTCTTACAGCCTACCGGGAACATCTCTTACCAAGGCCTGTGAAACGCAGTTTCCTGGCAGGCCTGATCTGGCTGAAGTAGAACTTCTGCTCTGGGTGTGCTCCATTGCCCTAGAGCTGCCAGGCCCAAAGGGCTGCCTTGTTTCCAAAGACGGAGAGTGGACCCAAAGCATCTTGCTCCCAGCTCTTCGGGAAGCTAAGAAACAGCTGGCTCTGCCCAGTGCTCTTACAGCCTAAGAGAACATCTCTTTGAAAGGCCTGTGAAACGCAGTTTCTTGGCAGGCCTGACCTGGCTGAAGTAGAACTTCTGTTCTGGTTGTGCTACATAGGCCTAGAGCTACCAGGACCTAAGGGCTGCCTTGTTTCCAAAGGGTGAGAGAGGCCCCAAAGCATCTTGCCTCCAGCACTTTGGGAAGCTAAAAAACAACTGGTTCTGCCCAGTGCTCTCACAGCCTACCGTGAACATCTCTTACCAAGGGCTGTGAAACGCAGTTTCTGGGCAGGACTGATCTGCCTGAAGTAGAACTTCTGCTGTGGGTGTGCTCCATTGGCCTAGAGCTGCCAGGCGCAAACGGCTGCCTTGTGTCCAAAGGGAGAGAGAGGCCCCAAAGCATCTTGCTTCCAGCTCTGTGGGAAGCTAAAGCAACTGGCTCTCCACAGTGCTCTCACAGCCTACCGGGAACATCTCTTACCAAGGCCTGTGAAACGCAGTTTCTTGGCAGGCCTGATCTGGCTGAAGTAGAACTCCTGCTCTGGGCGTGCTACTTTGGCCTAGAGCTGCCAGGCCCAAAGGGCCGCCTTGTTTCCAAAGGGGCTGAGAGTCCCCAAAGTATCTTGCTTCCAAATCTTTGGGAAGCTAAGAAACAACTGGCTCTGCACAGTGCTCTCACAGCCTACCGGCAACGTGACAGAGAAAGGCCTGTGAGACGCAGTTTCTTGGAAGGCCTGATCTGGCTGAGGTAGAACTTCTGCTCTGGGTGTACTCCATTGGCCTAGGGCTGCCAGGCCCAAAGGGCTGCCTTTATTTCCAAAGTGTGAGAGAGGCCCCAAAGCATCTTGCTTCCTGCTCTCTGGGAAGCTAAAACAACTGGCTCTGCACAGTGCTCTCAAAGCCAACCGGGAACGTCACATACAAAGGCCTGTGAAACGCAGCTTCTTGACAGGCCTTATCTGGCTGAGGTAGAACTTGTGCTCTGGGTGTGCTACTTTGGCCTAGAGCTGCCAGGCACAAAGGCTGCTTTGTTTCCAAAGGGGGAGAGAGGCCCCAAATCATGTTGCTTCCAGCTGTTTTTGAAGCTAAGAAACAACTCGCTCTGCCAGGTACTCTTACAGCCTTCCGGGAACACCTCTTACGAAGGCCTGTGAAAAGCAGTTTCTTGGCAGGCCTGATCTGGCTGAGGTAGAACTTCTGCTCTGGGTGTGCTCTATTGGCCTAGAGCTGAAAGGCCCAAAGGTCGGCCTTGTTGGCAAAGGGGCAGGGAGCCCCCAAAGCATCTTGCTTCCAGCTCTTAGGGAAGCTAAGAAACAACTGGCTCTGCCCAGTGCTCTTACAGCCTGAGAGAAAATCTCTTACCAAGGCCTGTGAAACGCACTTTGTTGGTGGCCTGATCTAGCTGAAGTAGAACTTCTGCTCTGGGTGTGCTCCATTGGCCTAGAGCTGCCTGGCCCAAAGGGCCGCCTTGTTTGCAAAGGGGCAGAGAGGCCCCAAAGCATCTTGCTTCCAGCTCTTCGGGAAGCTAAGAAACATCTGGCGTTGCCCAGTGCTCTTACAGCCTACCGGGAACATCTCTTACCAAGGCCTGTGAAACGCAGTTTGTTGGTGGCCTGAACTGGCCGAAGTAGAACTTCTGCTCTGGGTGTGCTCCACTGGCCTAGAGCTACCTGCCCCAAAGGGCTGCCTTGATTCCAAAGTGAGAGAGTGGCACCAAAGCATCTTGCTTCCAGCTCTTCGGGAAGCTAAGAAACATCTGGCGTTGCCCAGTGCTCTTACAGCCTACCGGGAACATCTCTTACCAAGGCCTGTGAAACGCCGTTTCCTGGCAGGCCTGATTTGGCTGAAGTAGAACTTCTGCTCTGGGTGTGCTCCATTGCCCTAGAGCTGCCAGGCCCAAGGTGCTGCCTTGTTTCCAAAGGGGCAGAGAGGCCCCAAAGCATCTTGCTTCCAGCTCTCTGGGAAGCTAAGAACCAACTCGCTCTGCCCCGTGCTCTTACAGCCTACCGGGAACATGTCTTTGAAAGGCCTGTGAAACGCAGTTTCTTGGCAGGCCTCATCTGGCTGAAGTAGAACTCCGGCTCTGGGTGTGCTCCATTGCCCTAGGGCTGCCAGGCCCAAAGTGCTGCCCTGTTTCCAAGGGGCAGAGAGGCCCAAAGCATCTTGCTTCCCGGTCTTTGCGAAGCTAAGAAACAACTGGCTCTGCCCACTGCTCTTACACCTACCGGGAACATCTCTTACCAAGGCCTGTCAAACGCTGTTTCTTTGCAGGCCTGATCAGGCTGAAGTAGAACTCCTGCTCTGCGTGTGCTCCATTGGCCTAGAGCTTCCCGACCCAAAAGGCTGCCTTGTTCCCAAACGGGCAGAGGGGTCCCAAGAGTCTTGCTTCCAGCTTTTCAGGAAGGTAAGAAACAACTGGCTCTGCCCAGTGCTCTTACAGCCTACCGGGAACATCTCTTACCAAGGCCTGTGAAACGCAGTTTCCTGGCAGGCCTGATCTGGCTGAAGTAGAACTTCTGCTCTGGGTGTGCTCCATTGCCCTAGAGCTGCCAGGCCCAAAGGGCTGCCTTGTTTCCAAAGACGGAGAGTGGACCCAAAGCATCTTGCTCCCAGCTCTTCGGGAAGCTAAGAAACAGCTGGCTCTGCCCAGTGCTCTTACAGCCTAAGAGAACATCTCTTTGAAAGGCCTGTGAAACGCAGTTTCTTGGCAGGCCTGACCTGGCTGAAGTAGAACTTCTGTTCTGGTTGTGCTACATAGGCCTAGAGCTACCAGGACCTAAGGGCTGCCTTGTTTCCAAAGGGTGAGAGAGGCCCCAAAGCATCTTGCCTCCAGCACTTTGGGAAGCTAAAAAACAACTGGTTCTGCCCAGTGCTCTCACAGCCTACCGTGAACATCTCTTACCAAGGGCTGTGAAACGCAGTTTCTGGGCAGGACTGATCTGCCTGAAGTAGAACTTCTGCTGTGGGTGTGCTCCATTGGCCTAGAGCTGCCAGGCGCAAACGGCTGCCTTGTGTCCAAAGGGAGAGAGAGGCCCCAAAGCATCTTGCTTCCAGCTCTGTGGGAAGCTAAAGCAACTGGCTCTCCACAGTGCTCTCACAGCCTACCGGGAACATCTCTTACCAAGGCCTGTGAAACGCAGTTTCTTGGCAGGCCTGATCTGGCTGAAGTAGAACTCCTGCTCTGGGCGTGCTACTTTGGCCTAGAGCTGCCAGGCCCAAAGGGCCGCCTTGTTTCCAAAGGGGCTGAGAGTCCCCAAAGTATCTTGCTTCCAAATCTTTGGGAAGCTAAGAAACAACTGGCTCTGCACAGTGCTCTCACAGCCTACCGGCAACGTGACAGAGAAAGGCCTGTGAGACGCAGTTTCTTGGAAGGCCTGATCTGGCTGAGGTAGAACTTCTGCTCTGGGTGTACTCCATTGGCCTAGGGCTGCCAGGCCCAAAGGGCTGCCTTTATTTCCAAAGTGTGAGAGAGGCCCCAAAGCATCTTGCTTCCTGCTCTCTGGGAAGCTAAAACAACTGGCTCTGCACAGTGCTCTCAAAGCCAACCGGGAACGTCACATACAAAGGCCTGTGAAACGCAGCTTCTTGACAGGCCTTATCTGGCTGAGGTAGAACTTGTGCTCTGGGTGTGCTACTTTGGCCTAGAGCTGCCAGGCACAAAGGCTGCTTTGTTTCCAAAGGGGGAGAGAGGCCCCAAATCATGTTGCTTCCAGCTGTTTTTGAAGCTAAGAAACAACTCGCTCTGCCAGGTACTCTTACAGCCTTCCGGGAACACCTCTTACGAAGGCCTGTGAAAAGCAGTTTCTTGGCAGGCCTGATCTGGCTGAGGTAGAACTTCTGCTCTGGGTGTGCTCTATTGGCCTAGAGCTGAAAGGCCCAAAGGTCGGCCTTGTTGGCAAAGGGGCAGGGAGCCCCCAAAGCATCTTGCTTCCAGCTCTTCGGGAAGCTAAGAAACAACTGGCTCTGCCCAGTGCTCTTACAGCCTGAGAGAAAATCTCTTACCAAGGCCTGTGAAACGCACTTTGTTGGTGGCCTGATCTAGCTGAAGTAGAACTTCTGCTCTGGGTGTGCTCCATTGGCCTAGAGCTGCCTGGCCCAAAGGGCCGCCTTGTTTGCAAAGGGGCAGAGAGGCCCCAAAGCATCTTGCTTCCAGCTCTTCGGGAAGCTAAGAAACATCTGGCGTTGCCCAGTGCTCTTACAGCCTACCGGGAACATCTCTTACCAAGGCCTGTGAAACGCAGTTTGTTGGTGGCCTGAACTGGCCGAAGTAGAACTTCTGCTCTGGGTGTGCTCCACTGGCCTAGAGCTACCTGCCCCAAAGGGATGCCTTGATTCCAAAGTGAGAGAGTGGCACCAAAGCATCTTGCTTCCAGCTCTTCGGGAAGCTAAGAAACATCTGGCGTTGCCCAGTGCTCTTACAGCCTACCGGGAACATCTCTTACCAAGGCCTGTGAAACGCCGTTTCCTGGCAGGCCTGATTTGGCTGAAGTAGAACTTCTGCTCTGGGTGTGCTCCATTGCCCTAGAGCTGCCAGGCCAAAGGTGCTGCCTTGTTTCCAAAGGGGCAGAGAGGCCCCAAAGCATCTTGCTTCCAGCTCTCTGGGAAGCTAAGAACCAACTCGCTCTGCCCCGTGCTCTTACAGCCTACCGGGAACATGTCTTTGAAAGGCATGTGAAGCGCAGTTTCTTGGCAGGCCTCATCTGGCTGAAGTAGAACTCCGGCTCTGGGTGTGCTCCATTGCCCTAGGGCTGCCAGGCCCAAAGTGCTGCCCTGTTTCCAAGGGGCAGAGAGGCCCAAAGCATCTTGCTTCCCGGTCTTTGCGAAGCTAAGAAACAACTGGCTCTGCCCACTGCTCTTACACCTACCGGGAACATCTCTTACCAAGGCCTGTCAAACGCTGTTTCTTTGCAGGCCTGATCAGGCTGAAGTAGAACTCCTGCTCTGCGTGTGCTCCATTGGCCTAGAGCTTCCCGACCCAAAAGGCTGCCTTGTTCCCAAACGGGCAGAGGGGTCCCAAGCGTCTTGCTTCCAGCTTTTCAGGAAGGTAAGAAACAACTGGCTCTGCCCAGTGCTCTTACAGCCTACCGGGAACATCTCTTACCAAGGCCTGTGAAACGCAGTTTCCTGGCAGGCCTGATCTGGCTGAAGTAGAACTTCTGCTCTGGGTGTGCTCCATTGCCCTAGAGCTGCCAGGCCCAAAGGGCTGCCTTGTTTCCAAAGACGGAGAGTGGACCCAAAGCATCTTGCTCCCAGCTCTTCGGGAAGCTAAGAAACAGCTGGCTCTGCCCAGTGCTCTTACAGCCTAAGAGAACATCTCTTTGAAAGGCCTGTGAAACGCAGTTTCTTGGCAGGCCTGACCTGGCTGAAGTAGAACTTCTGTTCTGGTTGTGCTACATAGGCCTAGAGCTACCAGGACCTAAGGGCTGCCTTGTTTCCAAAGGGTGAGAGAGGCCCCAAAGCATCTTGCCTCCAGCACTTTGGGAAGCTAAAAAACAACTGGTTCTGCCCAGTGCTCTCACAGCCTACCGTGAACATCTCTTACCAAGGGCTGTGAAACGCAGTTTCTGGGCAGGACTGATCTGCCTGAAGTAGAACTTCTGCTGTGGGTGTGCTCCATTGGCCTAGAGCTGCCAGGCGCAAACGGCTGCCTTGTGTCCAAAGGGAGAGAGAGGCCCCAAAGCATCTTGCTTCCAGCTCTGTGGGAAGCTAAAGCAACTGGCTCTCCACAGTGCTCTCACAGCCTACCGGGAACATCTCTTACCAAGGCCTGTGAAACGCAGTTTCTTGGCAGGCCTGATCTGGCTGAAGTAGAACTCCTGCTCTGGGCGTGCTACTTTGGCCTAGAGCTGCCAGGCCCAAAGGGCCGCCTTGTTTCCAAAGGGGCTGAGAGTCCCCAAAGTATCTTGCTTCCAAATCTTTGGGAAGCTAAGAAACAACTGGCTCTGCACAGTGCTCTCACAGCCTACCGGCAACGTGACAGAGAAAGGCCTGTGAGACGCAGTTTCTTGGAAGGCCTGATCTGGCTGAGGTAGAACTTCTGCTCTGGGTGTACTCCATTGGCCTAGGGCTGCCAGGCCCAAAGGGCTGCCTTTATTTCCAAAGTGTGAGAGAGGCCCCAAAGCATCTTGCTTCCTGCTCTCTGGGAAGCTAAAACAACTGGCTCTGCACAGTGCTCTCAAAGCCAACCGGGAACGTCACATACAAAGGCCTGTGAAACGCAGCTTCTTGACAGGCCTTATCTGGCTGAGGTAGAACTTGTGCTCTGGGTGTGCTACTTTGGCCTAGAGCTGCCAGGCACAAAGGCTGCTTTGTTTCCAAAGGGGGAGAGAGGCCCCAAATCATGTTGCTTCCAGCTGTTTTTGAAGCTAAGAAACAACTCGCTCTGCCAGGTACTCTTACAGCCTTCCGGGAACACCTCTTACGAAGGCCTGTGAAAAGCAGTTTCTTGGCAGGCCTGATCTGGCTGAGGTAGAACTTCTGCTCTGGGTGTGCTCTATTGGCCTAGAGCTGAAAGGCCCAAAGGTCGGCCTTGTTGGCAAAGGGGCAGGGAGCCCCCAAAGCATCTTGCTTCCAGCTCTTCGGGAAGCTAAGAAACAACTGGCTCTGCCCAGTGCTCTTACAGCCTGAGAGAAAATCTCTTACCAAGGCCTGTGAAACGCACTTTGTTGGTGGCCTGATCTAGCTGAAGTAGAACTTCTGCTCTGGGTGTGCTCCATTGGCCTAGAGCTGCCTGGCCCAAAGGGCCGCCTTGTTTGCAAAGGGGCAGAGAGGCCCCAAAGCATCTTGCTTCCAGCTCTTCGGGAAGCTAAGAAACATCTGGCGTTGCCCAGTGCTCTTACAGCCTACCGGGAACATCTCTTACCAAGGCCTGTGAAACGCAGTTTGTTGGTGGCCTGAACTGGCCGAAGTAGAACTTCTGCTCTGGGTGTGCTCCACTGGCCTAGAGCTACCTGCCCCAAAGGGCTGCCTTGATTCCAAAGTGAGAGAGTGGCACCAAAGCATCTTGCTTCCAGCTCTTCGGGAAGCTAAGAAACATCTGGCGTTGCCCAGTGCTCTTACAGCCTACCGGGAACATCTCTTACCAAGGCCTGTGAAACGCCGTTTCCTGGCAGGCCTGATTTGGCTGAAGTAGAACTTCTGCTCTGGGTGTGCTCCATTGCCCTAGAGCTGCCAGGCCCAAGGTGCTGCCTTGTTTCCAAAGGGGCAGAGAGGCCCCAAAGCATCTTGCTTCCAGCTCTCTGGGAAGCTAAGAACCAACTCGCTCTGCCCCGTGCTCTTACAGCCTACCGGGAACATGTCTTTGAAAGGCCTGTGAAACGCAGTTTCTTGGCAGGCCTCATCTGGCTGAAGTAGAACTCCGGCTCGGGGTGTGCTCCATTGCCCTAGGGCTGCCAGGCCCAAAGTGCTGCCCTGTTTCCAAGGGGCAGAGAGGCCCAAAGCATCTTGCTTCCCGGTCTTTGCGAAGCTAAGAAACAACTGGCTCTGCCCAGTGCTCTTACACCTACCGGGAACATCTCTTACCAAGGCCTGTCAAACGCTGTTTCTTTGCAGGCCTGATCAGGCTGAAGTAGAACTCCTGCTCTGCGTGTGCTCCATTGGCCTAGAGCTTCCCGTCCCAAAAGGCTGCCTTGTTCCCAAACGGGCAGAGGGGTCCCAAGCGTCTTGCTTCCAGCTTTTCAGGAAGGTAAGAAACAACTGGCTCTGCCCAGTGCTCTTACAGCCTACCGGGAACATCTCTTACCAAGGCCTGTGAAACGCAGTTTCCTGGCAGGCCTGATCTGGCTGAAGTAGAACTTCTGCTCTGGGTGTGCTCCATTGCCCTAGAGCTGCCAGGCCCAAAGGGCTGCCTTGTTTCCAAAGACGGAGAGTGGACCCAAAGCATCTTGCTCCCAGCTCTTCGGGAAGCTAAGAAACAGCTGGCTCTGCCCAGTGCTCTTACAGCCTAAGAGAACATCTCTTTGAAAGGCCTGTGAAACGCAGTTTCTTGGCAGGCCTGACCTGGCTGAAGTAGAACTTCTGTTCTGGTTGTGCTACATAGGCCTAGAGCTACCAGGACCTAAGGGCTGCCTTGTTTCCAAAGGGTGAGAGAGGCCCCAAAGCATCTTGCCTCCAGCACTTTGGGAAGCTAAAAAACAACTGGTTCTGCCCAGTGCTCTCACAGCCTACCGTGAACATCTCTTACCAAGGGCTGTGAAACGCAGTTTCTGGGCAGGACTGATCTGCCTGAAGTAGAACTTCTGCTGTGGGTGTGCTCCATTGGCCTAGAGCTGCCAGGCGCAAACGGCTGCCTTGTGTCCAAAGGGAGAGAGAGGCCCCAAAGCATCTTGCTTCCAGCTCTGTGGGAAGCTAAAGCAACTGGCTCTCCACAGTGCTCTCACAGCCTACCGGGAACATCTCTTACCAAGGCCTGTGAAACGCAGTTTCTTGGCAGGCCTGATCTGGCTGAAGTAGAACTCCTGCTCTGGGCGTGCTACTTTGGCCTAGAGCTGCCAGGCCCAAAGGGCCGCCTTGTTTCCAAAGGGGCTGAGAGTCCCCAAAGTATCTTGCTTCCAAATCTTTGGGAAGCTAAGAAACAACTGGCTCTGCACAGTGCTCTCACAGCCTACCGGCAACGTGACAGAGAAAGGCCTGTGAGACGCAGTTTCTTGGAAGGCCTGATCTGGCTGAGGTAGAACTTCTGCTCTGGGTGTACTCCATTGGCCTAGGGCTGCCAGGCCCAAAGGGCTGCCTTTATTTCCAAAGTGTGAGAGAGGCCCCAAAGCATCTTGCTTCCTGCTCTCTGGGAAGCTAAAACAACTGGCTCTGCACAGTGCTCTCAAAGCCAACCGGGAACGTCACATACAAAGGCCTGTGAAACGCAGCTTCTTGACAGGCCTTATCTGGCTGAGGTAGAACTTGTGCTCTGGGTGTGCTACTTTGGCCTAGAGCTGCCAGGCACAAAGGCTGCTTTGTTTCCAAAGGGGGAGAGAGGCCCCAAATCATGTTGCTTCCAGCTGTTTTTGAAGCTAAGAAACAACTCGCTCTGCCAGGTACTCTTACAGCCTTCCGGGAACACCTCTTACGAAGGCCTGTGAAAAGCAGTTTCTTGGCAGGCCTGATCTGGCTGAGGTAGAACTTCTGCTCTGGGTGTGCTCTATTGGCCTAGAGCTGAAAGGCCCAAAGGTCGGCCTTGTTGGCAAAGGGGCAGGGAGCCCCCAAAGCATCTTGCTTCCAGCTCTTCGGGAAGCTAAGAAACAACTGGCTCTGCCCAGTGCTCTTACAGCCTGAGAGAAAATCTCTTACCAAGGCCTGTGAAACGCACTTTGTTGGTGGCCTGATCTAGCTGAAGTAGAACTTCTGCTCTGGGTGTGCTCCATTGGCCTAGAGCTGCCTGGCCCAAAGGGCCGCCTTGTTTGCAAAGGGGCAGAGAGGCCCCAAAGCATCTTGCTTCCAGCTCTTCGGGAAGCTAAGAAACATCTGGCGTTGCCCAGTGCTCTTACAGCCTACCGGGAACATCTCTTACCAAGGCCTGTGAAACGCAGTTTGTTGGTGGCCTGAACTGGCCGAAGTAGAACTTCTGCTCTGGGTGTGCTCCACTGGCCTAGAGCTACCTGCCCCAAAGGGCTGCCTTGATTCCAAAGTGAGAGAGTGGCACCAAAGCATCTTGCTTCCAGCTCTTCGGGAAGCTAAGAAACATCTGGCGTTGCCCAGTGCTCTTACAGCCTACCGGGAACATCTCTTACCAAGGCCTGTGAAACGCCGTTTCCTGGCAGGCCTGATTTGGCTGAAGTAGAACTTCTGCTCTGGGTGTGCTCCATTGCCCTAGAGCTGCCAGGCCCAAGGTGCTGCCTTGTTTCCAAAGGGGCAGAGAGGCCCCAAAGCATCTTGCTTCCAGCTCTCTGGGAAGCTAAGAACCAACTCGCTCTGCCCCGTGCTCTTACAGCCTACCGGGAACATGTCTTTGAAAGGCATGTGAAGCGCAGTTTCTTGGCAGGCCTCATCTGGCTGAAGTAGAACTCCGGCTCTGGGTGTGCTCCATTGCCCTAGGGCTGCCAGGCCCAAAGTGCTGCCCTGTTTCCAAGGGGCAGAGAGGCCCAAAGCATCTTGCTTCCCGGTCTTTGCGAAGCTAAGAAACAACTGGCTCTGCCCACTGCTCTTACACCTACCGGGAACATCTCTTACCAAGGCCTGTCAAACGCTGTTTCTTTGCAGGCCTGATCAGGCTGAAGTAGAACTCCTGCTCTGCGTGTGCTCCATTGGCCTAGAGCTTCCCGACCCAAAAGGCTGCCTTGTTCCCAAACGGGCAGAGGGGTCCCAAGAGTCTTGCTTCCAGCTTTTCAGGAAGGTAAGAAACAACTGGCTCTGCCCAGTGCTCTTACAGCCTACCGGGAACATCTCTTACCAAGGCCTGTGAAACGCAGTTTCCTGGCAGGCCTGATCTGGCTGAAGTAGAACTTCTGCTCTGGGTGTGCTCCATTGCCCTAGAGCTGCCAGGCCCAAAGGGCTGCCTTGTTTCCAAAGACGGAGAGTGGACCCAAAGCATCTTGCTCCCAGCTCTTCGGGAAGCTAAGAAACAGCTGGCTCTGCCCAGTGCTCTTACAGCCTAAGAGAACATCTCTTTGAAAGGCCTGTGAAACGCAGTTTCTTGGCAGGCCTGACCTGGCTGAAGTAGAACTTCTGTTCTGGTTGTGCTACATAGGCCTAGAGCTACCAGGACCTAAGGGCTGCCTTGTTTCCAAAGGGTGAGAGAGGCCCCAAAGCATCTTGCCTCCAGCACTTTGGGAAGCTAAAAAACAACTGGTTCTGCCCAGTGCTCTCACAGCCTACCGTGAACATCTCTTACCAAGGGCTGTGAAACGCAGTTTCTGGGCAGGACTGATCTGCCTGAAGTAGAACTTCTGCTGTGGGTGTGCTCCATTGGCCTAGAGCTGCCAGGCGCAAACGGCTGCCTTGTGTCCAAAGGGAGAGAGAGGCCCCAAAGCATCTTGCTTCCAGCTCTGTGGGAAGCTAAAGCAACTGGCTCTCCACAGTGCTCTCACAGCCTACCGGGAACATCTCTTACCAAGGCCTGTGAAACGCAGTTTCTTGGCAGGCCTGATCTGGCTGAAGTAGAACTCCTGCTCTGGGCGTGCTACTTTGGCCTAGAGCTGCCAGGCCCAAAGGGCCGCCTTGTTTCCAAAGGGGCTGAGAGTCCCCAAAGTATCTTGCTTCCAAATCTTTGGGAAGCTAAGAAACAACTGGCTCTGCACAGTGCTCTCACAGCCTACCGGCAACGTGACAGAGAAAGGCCTGTGAGACGCAGTTTCTTGGAAGGCCTGATCTGGCTGAGGTAGAACTTCTGCTCTGGGTGTACTCCATTGGCCTAGGGCTGCCAGGCCCAAAGGGCTGCCTTTATTTCCAAAGTGTGAGAGAGGCCCCAAAGCATCTTGCTTCCTGCTCTCTGGGAAGCTAAAACAACTGGCTCTGCACAGTGCTCTCAAAGCCAACCGGGAACGTCACATACAAAGGCCTGTGAAACGCAGCTTCTTGACAGGCCTTATCTGGCTGAGGTAGAACTTGTGCTCTGGGTGTGCTACTTTGGCCTAGAGCTGCCAGGCACAAAGGCTGCTTTGTTTCCAAAGGGGGAGAGAGGCCCCAAATCATGTTGCTTCCAGCTGTTTTTGAAGCTAAGAAACAACTCGCTCTGCCAGGTACTCTTACAGCCTTCCGGGAACACCTCTTACGAAGGCCTGTGAAAAGCAGTTTCTTGGCAGGCCTGATCTGGCTGAGGTAGAACTTCTGCTCTGGGTGTGCTCTATTGGCCTAGAGCTGAAAGGCCCAAAGGTCGGCCTTGTTGGCAAAGGGGCAGGGAGCCCCCAAAGCATCTTGCTTCCAGCTCTTCGGGAAGCTAAGAAACAACTGGCTCTGCCCAGTGCTCTTACAGCCTGAGAGAAAATCTCTTACCAAGGCCTGTGAAACGCACTTTGTTGGTGGCCTGATCTAGCTGAAGTAGAACTTCTGCTCTGGGTGTGCTCCATTGGCCTAGAGCTGCCTGGCCCAAAGGGCCGCCTTGTTTGCAAAGGGGCAGAGAGGCCCCAAAGCATCTTGCTTCCAGCTCTTCGGGAAGCTAAGAAACATCTGGAGTTGCCCAGTGCTCTTACAGCCTACCGGGAACATCTCTTACCAAGGCCTGTGAAACGCAGTTTGTTGGTGGCCTGAACTGGCCGAAGTAGAACTTCTGCTCTGGGTGTGCTCCACTGGCCTAGAGCTACCTGCCCCAAAGGGCTGCCTTGATTCCAAAGTGAGAGAGTGGCACCAAAGCATCTTGCTTCCAGCTCTTCGGGAAGCTAAGAAACATCTGGCGTTGCCCAGTGCTCTTACAGCCTACCGGGAACATCTCTTACCAAGGCCTGTGAAACGCCGTTTCCTGGCAGGCCTGATTTGGCTGAAGTAGAACTTCTGCTCTGGGTGTGCTCCATTGCCCTAGAGCTGCCAGGCCCAAGGTGCTGCCTTGTTTCCAAAGGGGCAGAGAGGCCCCAAAGCATCTTGCTTCCAGCTCTCTGGGAAGCTAAGAACCAACTCGCTCTGCCCCGTGCTCTTACAGCCTACCGGGAACATGTCTTTGAAAGGCATGTGAAACGCAGTTTCTTGGCAGGCCTCATCTGGCTGAAGTAGAACTCCGGCTCGGGGTGTGCTCCATTGCCCTAGGGCTGCCAGGCCCAAAGTGCTGCCCTGTTTCCAAGGGGCAGAGAGGCCCAAAGCATCTTGCTTCCCGGTCTTTGCGAAGCTAAGAAACAACTGGCTCTGCCCAGTGCTCTTACACCTACCGGGAACATCTCTTACCAAGGCCTGTCAAACGCTGTTTCTTTGCAGGCCTGATCAGGCTGAAGTAGAACTCCTGCTCTGCGTGTGCTCCATTGGCCTAGAGCTTCCCGTCCCAAAAGGCTGCCTTGTTCCCAAACGGGCAGAGGGGTCCCAAGCGTCTTGCTTCCAGCTTTTCAGGAAGGTAAGAAACAACTGGCTCTGCCCAGTGCTCTTACAGCCTACCGGGAACATCTCTTACCAAGGCCTGTGAAACGCAGTTTCCTGGCAGGCCTGATCTGGCTGAAGTAGAACTTCTGCTCTGGGTGTGCTCCATTGCCCTAGAGCTGCCAGGCCCAAAGGGCTGCCTTGTTTCCAAAGACGGAGAGTGGACCCAAAGCATCTTGCTCCCAGCTCTTCGGGAAGCTAAGAAACAGCTGGCTCTGCCCAGTGCTCTTACAGCCTAAGAGAACATCTCTTTGAAAGGCCTGTGAAACGCAGTTTCTTGGCAGGCCTGACCTGGCTGAAGTAGAACTTCTGTTCTGGTTGTGCTACATAGGCCTAGAGCTACCAGGACCTAAGGGCTGCCTTGTTTCCAAAGGGTGAGAGAGGCCCCAAAGCATCTTGCCTCCAGCACTTTGGGAAGCTAAAAAACAACTGGTTCTGCCCAGTGCTCTCACAGCCTACCGTGAACATCTCTTACCAAGGGCTGTGAAACGCAGTTTCTGGGCAGGACTGATCTGCCTGAAGTAGAACTTCTGCTGTGGGTGTGCTCCATTGGCCTAGAGCTGCCAGGCGCAAACGGCTGCCTTGTGTCCAAAGGGAGAGAGAGGCCCCAAAGCATCTTGCTTCCAGCTCTGTGGGAAGCTAAAGCAACTGGCTCTCCACAGTGCTCTCACAGCCTACCGGGAACATCTCTTACCAAGGCCTGTGAAACGCAGTTTCTTGGCAGGCCTGATCTGGCTGAAGTAGAACTCCTGCTCTGGGCGTGCTACTTTGGCCTAGAGCTGCCAGGCCCAAAGGGCCGCCTTGTTTCCAAAGGGGCTGAGAGTCCCCAAAGTATCTTGCTTCCAAATCTTTGGGAAGCTAAGAAACAACTGGCTCTGCACAGTGCTCTCACAGCCTACCGGCAACGTGACAGAGAAAGGCCTGTGAGACGCAGTTTCTTGGAAGGCCTGATCTGGCTGAGGTAGAACTTCTGCTCTGGGTGTACTCCATTGGCCTAGGGCTGCCAGGCCCAAAGGGCTGCCTTTATTTCCAAAGTGTGAGAGAGGCCCCAAAGCATCTTGCTTCCTGCTCTCTGGGAAGCTAAAACAACTGGCTCTGCACAGTGCTCTCAAAGCCAACCGGGAACGTCACATACAAAGGCCTGTGAAACGCAGCTTCTTGACAGGCCTTATCTGGCTGAGGTAGAACTTGTGCTCTGGGTGTGCTACTTTGGCCTAGAGCTGCCAGGCACAAAGGCTGCTTTGTTTCCAAAGGGGGAGAGAGGCCCCAAATCATGTTGCTTCCAGCTGTTTTTGAAGCTAAGAAACAACTCGCTCTGCCAGGTACTCTTACAGCCTTCCGGGAACACCTCTTACGAAGGCCTGTGAAAAGCAGTTTCTTGGCAGGCCTGATCTGGCTGAGGTAGAACTTCTGCTCTGGGTGTGCTCTATTGGCCTAGAGCTGAAAGGCCCAAAGGTCGGCCTTGTTGGCAAAGGGGCAGGGAGCCCCCAAAGCATCTTGCTTCCAGCTCTTCGGGAAGCTAAGAAACAACTGGCTCTGCCCAGTGCTCTTACAGCCTGAGAGAAAATCTCTTACCAAGGCCTGTGAAACGCACTTTGTTGGTGGCCTGATCTAGCTGAAGTAGAACTTCTGCTCTGGGTGTGCTCCATTGGCCTAGAGCTGCCTGGCCCAAAGGGCCGCCTTGTTTGCAAAGGGGCAGAGAGGCCCCAAAGCATCTTGCTTCCAGCTCTTCGGGAAGCTAAGAAACATCTGGCGTTGCCCAGTGCTCTTACAGCCTACCGGGAACATCTCTTACCAAGGCCTGTGAAACGCAGTTTGTTGGTGGCCTGAACTGGCCGAAGTAGAACTTCTGCTCTGGGTGTGCTCCACTGGCCTAGAGCTACCTGCCCCAAAGGGCTGCCTTGATTCCAAAGTGAGAGAGTGGCACCAAAGCATCTTGCTTCCAGCTCTTCGGGAAGCTAAGAAACATCTGGCGTTGCCCAGTGCTCTTACAGCCTACCGGGAAAACTCTTACCAAGGCCTGTGAAACGCCGTTTCCTGGCAGGCCTGATTTGGCTGAAGTAGAACTTCTGCTCTGGGTGTGCTCCATTGCCCTAGAGCTGCCAGGCCCAAGGTGCTGCCTTGTTTCCAAAGGGGCAGAGAGGCCCCAAAGCATCTTGCTTCCAGCTCTCTGGGAAGCTAAGAACCAACTCGCTCTGCCCCGTGCTCTTACAGCCTACCGGGAACATGTCTTTGAAAGGCATGTGAAGCGCAGTTTCTTGGCAGGCCTCATCTGGCTGAAGTAGAACTCCGGCTCTGGGTGTGCTCCATTGCCCTAGGGCTGCCAGGCCCAAAGTGCTGCCCTGTTTCCAAGGGGCAGAGAGGCCCAAAGCATCTTGCTTCCCGGTCTTTGCGAAGCTAAGAAACAACTGGCTCTGCCCAGTGCTCTTACACCTACCGGGAACATCTCTTACCAAGGCCTGTCAAACGCTGTTTCTTTGCAGGCCTGATCAGGCTGAAGTAGAACTCCTGCTCTGCGTGTGCTCCATTGGCCTAGAGCTTCCCGACCCAAAAGGCTGCCTTGTTCCCAAACGGGCAGAGGGGTCCCAAGAGTCTTGCTTCCAGCTTTTCAGGAAGGTAAGAAACAACTGGCTCTGCCCAGTGCTCTTACAGCCTACCGGGAACATCTCTTACCAAGGCCTGTGAAACGCAGTTTCCTGGCAGGCCTTTTCTGGCTGAAGTAGAACTTCTGCTCTGGGTGTGCTCCATTGCCCTAGAGCTGCCAGGCCCAAAGGGCTGCCTTGTTTCCAAAGACGGAGAGTGGACCCAAAGCATCTTGCTCCCAGCTCTTCGGGAAGCTAAGAAACAGCTGGCTCTGCCCAGTGCTCTTACAGCCTAAGAGAACATCTCTTTGAAAGGCCTGTGAAACGCAGTTTCTTGGCAGGCCTGACCTGGCTGAAGTAGAACTTCTGTTCTGGTTGTGCTACATAGGCCTAGAGCTACCAGGACCTAAGGGCTGCCTTGTTTCCAAAGGGTGAGAGAGGCCCCAAAGCATCTTGCCTCCAGCACTTTGGGAAGCTAAAAAACAACTGGTTCTGCCCAGTGCTCTCACAGCCTACCGTGAACATCTCTTACCAAGGGCTGTGAAACGCAGTTTCTGGGCAGGACTGATCTGCCTGAAGTAGAACTTCTGCTGTGGGTGTGCTCCATTGGCCTAGAGCTGCCAGGCGCAAACGGCTGCCTTGTGTCCAAAGGGAGAGAGAGGCCCCAAAGCATCTTGCTTCCAGCTCTGTGGGAAGCTAAAGCAACTGGCTCTCCACAGTGCTCTCACAGCCTACCGGGAACATCTCTTAGCAAGGCCTGTGAAACGCAGTTTCTTGGCAGGCCTGATCTGGCTGAAGTAGAACTCCTGCTCTGGGCGTGCTACTTTGGCCTAGAGCTGCCAGGCCCAAAGGGCCGCCTTGTTTCCAAAGGGGCTGAGAGTCCCCAAAGTATCTTGCTTCCAAATCTTTGGGAAGCTAAGAAACAACTGGCTCTGCACAGTGCTCTCACAGCCTACCGGCAACGTGACAGAGAAAGGCCTGTGAGACGCAGTTTCTTGGAAGGCCTGATCTGGCTGAGGTAGAACTTCTGCTCTGGGTGTACTCCATTGGCCTAGGGCTGCCAGGCCCAAAGGGCTGCCTTTATTTCCAAAGTGTGAGAGAGGCCCCAAAGCATCTTGCTTCCTGCTCTCTGGGAAGCTAAAACAACTGGCTCTGCACAGTGCTCTCAAAGCCAACCGGGAACGTCACATACAAAGGCCTGTGAAACGCAGCTTCTTGACAGGCCTTATCTGGCTGAGGTAGAACTTGTGCTCTGGGTGTGCTACTTTGGCCTAGAGCTGCCAGGCACAAAGGCTGCTTTGTTTCCAAAGGGGGAGAGAGGCCCCAAATCATGTTGCTTCCAGCTGTTTTTGAAGCTAAGAAACAACTCGCTCTGCCAGGTACTCTTACAGCCTTCCGGGAACACCTCTTACGAAGGCCTGTGAAAAGCAGTTTCTTGGCAGGCCTGATCTGGCTGAGGTAGAACTTCTGCTCTGGGTGGGCTCCATTGCCCTAGAGCTGAAAGGCCCAAAGGGATGCCTTGTTTGCAAAGGGGCAGAGAGGCCCCAAAGCATCTTGCTTCCAGCTCATTGGGAAGCTAAGAAACAACTGTCTCTGCCCAGTGCTCTGACAGAGTACCGGCAACATCTCTTACCAAAGCCTTTGAAACGCAGTTTCTTGGCAGGCCTTATCTGGCTGAGGTAGAACTTCTGCTCTGGGTGTGCTCCATTGGCCTAGAGCTGAAAGGCCCAAAGGTCGGCCTTGTTGGCAAAGGGGCAGGGAGCCCCCAAAGCATCTTGCTTCCAGCTCTTAGGGAAGCTAAGAAACAACTGGCTCTGCCCAGTGCTCTTACAGCCTGAGAGAAAATCTCTTACCAAGGCCTGTGAAACGCACTTTGTTGGTGGCCTGATCTAGCTGAAGTAGAACTTCTGCTCTGGGTGTGCTCCATTGGCCTAGAGCTGCCTGGCCCAAAGGGCCGCCTTGTTTGCAAAGGGGCAGAGAGGCCCCAAAGCATCTTGCTTCCAGCTCTTCGGGAAGCTAAGAAACATCTGGCGTTGCCCAGTGCTCTTACAGCCTACCGGGAACATCTCTTACCAAGGCCTGTGAAACGCAGTTTGTTGGTGGCCTGAACTGGCCGAAGTAGAACTTCTGCTCTGGGTGTGCTCCACTGGCCTAGAGCTACCTGCCCCAAAGGGATGCCTTGATTCCAAAGTGAGAGAGTGGCACCAAAGCATCTTGCTTCCAGCTCTTCGGGAAGCTAAGAAACATCTGGCGTTGCCCAGTGCTCTTACAGCCTACCGGGAACATCTCTTACCAAGGCCTGTGAAACGCCGTTTCCTGGCAGGCCTGATTTGGCTGAAGTAGAACTTCTGCTCTGGGTGTGCTCCATTGCCCTAGAGCTGCCAGGCCCAAGGTGCTGCCTTGTTTCCAAAGGGGCAGAGAGGCCCCAAAGCATCTTGCTTCCAGCTCTCTGGGAAGCTAAGAACCAACTCGCTCTGCCCCGTGCTCTTACAGCCTACCGGGAACATGTCTTTGAAAGGCCTGTGAAATGCAGTTTCTTGGCAGGCCTCATCTGGCTGAAGTAGAACTCCGGCTCTGGGTGTGCTCCATTGCCCTAGGGCTGCCAGGCCCAAAGTGCTGCCCTGTTTCCAAGGGGCAGAGAGGCCCAAAGCATCTTGCTTCCCGGTCTTTGCGAAGCTAAGAAACAACTGGCTCTGCCCAGTGCTCTTACACCTACCGGGAACATCTCTTACCAAGGCCTGTCAAACGCTGTTTCTTTGCAGGCCTGATCAGGCTGAAGTAGAACTCCTGCTCTGCGTGTGCTCCATTGGCCTAGAGCTTCCCGTCCCAAAAGGCTGCCTTGTTCCCAAACGGGCAGAGGGGTCCCAAGCGTCTTGCTTCCAGCTTTTCAGGAAGGTAAGAAACAACTGGCTCTGCCCAGTGCTCTTACAGCCTACCGGGAACATCTCTTACCAAGGCCTGTGAAACGCAGTTTCCTGGCAGGCCTGATCTGGCTGAAGTAGAACTTCTGCTCTGGGCGTGCTCCATTTGCCCTAGAGCTGCCAGGCCCAAAGGGCTGCCTTGTTTCCAAAGACGGAGAGTGGACCCAAAGCATCTTGCTCCCAGCTCTTCGGGAAGCTAAGAAACAGCTGGCTCTGCCCAGTGCTCTTACAGCCTAAGAGAACATCTCTTTGAAAGGCCTGTGAAACGCAGTTTCTTGGCAGGCCTGACCTGGCTGAAGTAGAACTTCTGTTCTGGTTGTGCTACATAGGCCTAGAGCTACCAGGACCTAAGGGCTGCCTTGTTTCCAAAGGGTGAGAGAGGCCCCAAAGCATCTTGCCTCCAGCACTTTGGGAAGCTAAAAAACAACTGGTTCTGCCCAGTGCTCTCACAGCCTACCGTGAACATCTCTTACCAAGGGCTGTGAAACGCAGTTTCTGGGCAGGACTGATCTGCCTGAAGTAGAACTTCTGCTGTGGGTGTGCTCCATTGGCCTAGAGCTGCCAGGCGCAAACGGCTGCCTTGTGTCCAAAGGGAGAGAGAGGCCCCAAAGCATCTTGCTTCCAGCTCTGTGGGAAGCTAAAGCAACTGGGTCTCCACAGTGCTCTCACAGCCTACCGGGAACATCTCTTACCAAGGCCTGTGAAACGCAGTTTCTTGGCAGGCCTGATCTGGCTGAAGTAGAACTCCTGCTCTGGGCGTGCTACTTTGGCCTAGAGCTGCCAGGCCCAAAGGGCCGCCTTGTTTCCAAAGGGGCTGAGAGTCCCCAAAGTATCTTGCTTCCAAATCTTTGGGAAGCTAAGAAACAACTGGCTCTGCACAGTGCTCTCACAGCCTACCGGCAACGTGACAGAGACAGGCCTGTGAGACGCAGTTTCTTGGAAGGCCTGATCTGGCTGAGGTAGAACTTCTGCTCTGGGTGTACTCCATTGGCCTAGGGCTGCCAGGCCCAAAGGGCTGCCTTTATTTCCAAAGTGTGAGAGAGGCCCCAAAGCATCTTGCTTCCTGCTCTCTGGGAAGCTAAAACAACTGGCTCTGCACAGTGCTCTCAAAGCCAACCGGGAACGTCACATACAAAGGCCTGTGAAACGCAGCTTCTTGACAGGCCTTATCTGGCTGAGGTAGAACTTGTGCTCTGGGTGTGCTACTTTGGCCTAGAGCTGCCAGGCACAAAGGCTGCTTTGTTTCCAAAGGGGGAGAGAGGCCCCAAATCATGTTGCTTCCAGCTGTTTTTGAAGCTAAGAAACAACTCGCTCTGCCAGGTACTCTTACAGCCTTCCGGGAACACCTCTTACGAAGGCCTGTGAAAAGCAGTTTCTTGGCAGGCCTGATCTGGCTGAGGTAGAACTTCTGCTCTGGGTGTGCTCCATTGCCCTAGAGCTGAAAGGCCCAAAGGGATGCCTTGTTTGCAAAGGGGCAGAGAGGCCCCAAAGCATCTTGCTTCCAGCTCATTGGGAAGCTAAGAAACAACTGTCTCTGCCCAGTGCTCTGACAGAGTACCGGCAACATCTCTTACCAAAGCCTTTGAAACGCAGTTTCTTGGCAGGCCTTATCTGGCTGAGGTAGAACTTCTGCTCTGGGTGTGCTCCATTGGCCTAGAGCTGAAAGGCCCAAAGGTCGGCCTTGTTGGCAAAGGGGCAGGGAGCCCCCAAAGCATCTTGCTTCCAGCTCTTAGGGAAGCTAAGAAACAACTGGCTCTGCCCAGTGCTCTTACAGCCTGAGAGAAAATCTCTTACCAAGGCCTGTGAAACGCACTTTGTTGGTGGCCTGATCTAGCTGAAGTAGAACTTCTGCTCTGGGTGTGCTCCATTGGCCTAGAGCTGCCTGGCCCAAAGGGCCGCCTTGTTTGCAAAGGGGCAGAGAGGCCCCAAAGCATCTTGCTTCCAGCTCTTCGGGAAGCTAAGAAACATCTGGCGTTGCCCAGTGCTCTTACAGCCTACCGGGAACATCTCTTACCAAGGCCTGTGAAACGCAGTTTGTTGGTGGCCTGAACTGGCCGAAGTAGAACTTCTGCTCTGGGTGTGCTCCACTGGCCTAGAGCTACCTGCCCCAAAGGGCTGCCTTGATTCCAAAGTGAGAGAGTGGCACCAAAGCATCTTGCTTCCAGCTCTTCGGGAAGCTAAGAAACATCTGGCGTTGCCCAGTGCTCTTACAGCCTACCGGGAACATCTCTTACCAAGGCCTGTGAAACGCCGTTTCCTGGCAGGCCTGATTTGGCTGAAGTAGAACTTCTGCTCTGGGTGTGCTCCGTTGCCCTAGAGCTGCCAGGCCCAAGGTGCTGCCTTGTTTCCAAAGGGGCAGAGAGGCCCCAAAGCATCTTGCTTCCAGCTCTCTGGGAAGCTAAGAACCAACTCGCTCTGCCCCGTGCTCTTACACCTACCGGGAACATCTCTTACCAAGGCCTGTCAAACGCTGTTTCTTTGCAGGCCTGATCAGGCTGAAGTAGAACTCCTGCTCTGCGTGTGCTCCATTGGCCTAGAGCTTCCCGACCCAAAAGGCTGCCTTGTTCCCAAACGGGCAGAGGGGTCCCAAGCGTCTTGCTTCCAGCTTTTCAGGAAGGTAAGAAACAACTGGCTCTGCCCAGTGCTCTTACAGCCTACCGGGAACATCTCTTACCAAGGCCTGTGAAACGCAGTTTCCTGGCAGGCCTGATCTGGCTGAAGTAGAACTTCTGCTCTGGGCGTGCTCCATTTGCCCTAGAGCTGCCAGGCCCAAAGGGCTGCCTTGTTTCCAAAGACGGAGAGTGGACCCAAAGCATCTTGCTCCCAGCTCTTCGGGAAGCTAAGAAACAGCTGGCTCTGCCCAGTGCTCTTACAGCCTAAGAGAACATCTCTTTGAAAGGCCTGTGAAACGCAGTTTCTTGGCAGGCCTGACCTGGCTGAAGTAGAACTTCTGTTCTGGTTGTGCTACATAGGCCTAGAGCTACCAGGACCTAAGGGCTGCCTTGTTTCCAAAGGGTGAGAGAGGCCCCAAAGCATCTTGCCTCCAGCACTTTGGGAAGCTAAAAAACAACTGGTTCTGCCCAGTGCTCTCACAGCCTACCGTGAACATCTCTTACCAAGGGCTGTGAAACGCAGTTTCTGGGCAGGACTGATCTGCCTGAAGTAGAACTTCTGCTGTGGGTGTGCTCCATTGGCCTAGAGCTGCCAGGCGCAAACGGCTGCCTTGTGTCCAAAGGGAGAGAGAGGCCCCAAAGCATCTTGCTTCCAGCTCTGTGGGAAGCTAAAGCAACTGGGTCTCCACAGTGCTCTCACAGCCTACCGGGAACATCTCTTACCAAGGCCTGTGAAACGCAGTTTCTTGGCAGGCCTGATCTGGCTGAAGTAGAACTCCTGCTCTGGGCGTGCTACTTTGGCCTAGAGCTGCCAGGCCCAAAGGGCCGCCTTGTTTCCAAAGGGGCTGAGAGTCCCCAAAGTATCTTGCTTCCAAATCTTTGGGAAGCTAAGAAACAACTGGCTCTGCACAGTGCTCTCACAGCCTACCGGCAACGTGACAGAGACAGGCCTGTGAGACGCAGTTTCTTGGAAGGCCTGATCTGGCTGAGGTAGAACTTCTGCTCTGGGTGTACTCCATTGGCCTAGGGCTGCCAGGCCCAAAGGGCTGCCTTTATTTCCAAAGTGTGAGAGAGGCCCCAAAGCATCTTGCTTCCTGCTCTCTGGGAAGCTAAAACAACTGGCTCTGCACAGTGCTCTCAAAGCCAACCGGGAACGTCACATACAAAGGCCTGTGAAACGCAGCTTCTTGACAGGCCTTATCTGGCTGAGGTAGAACTTGTGCTCTGGGTGTGCTACTTTGGCCTAGAGCTGCCAGGCACAAAGGCTGCTTTGTTTCCAAAGGGGGAGAGAGGCCCCAAATCATGTTGCTTCCAGCTGTTTTTGAAGCTAAGAAACAACTCGCTCTGCCAGGTACTCTTACAGCCTTCCGGGAACACCTCTTACGAAGGCCTGTGAAAAGCAGTTTCTTGGCAGGCCTGATCTGGCTGAGGTAGAACTTCTGCTCTGGGTGTGCTCCATTGCCCTAGAGCTGAAAGGCCCAAAGGGATGCCTTGTTTGCAAAGGGGCAGAGAGGCCCCAAAGCATCTTGCTTCCAGCTCATTGGGAAGCTAAGAAACAACTGTCTCTGCCCAGTGCTCTGACAGAGTACCGGCAACATCTCTTACCAAAGCCTTTGAAACGCAGTTTCTTGGCAGGCCTTATCTGGCTGAGGTAGAACTTCTGCTCTGGGTGTGCTCCATTGGCCTAGAGCTGAAAGGCCCAAAGGTCGGCCTTGTTGGCAAAGGGGCAGGGAGCCCCCAAAGCATCTTGCTTCCAGCTCTTAGGGAAGCTAAGAAACAACTGGCTCTGCCCAGTGCTCTTACAGCCTGAGAGAAAATCTCTTACCAAGGCCTGTGAAACGCACTTTGTTGGTGGCCTGATCTAGCTGAAGTAGAACTTCTGCTCTGGGTGTGCTCCATTGGCCTAGAGCTGCCTGGCCCAAAGGGCCGCCTTGTTTGCAAAGGGGCAGAGAGGCCCCAAAGCATCTTGCTTCCAGCTCTTCGGGAAGCTAAGAAACATCTGGCGTTGCCCAGTGCTCTTACAGCCTACCGGGAACATCTCTTACCAAGGCCTGTGAAACGCAGTTTGTTGGTGGCCTGAACTGGCCGAAGTAGAACTTCTGCTCTGGGTGTGCTCCACTGGCCTAGAGCTACCTGCCCCAAAGGGCTGCCTTGATTCCAAAGTGAGAGAGTGGCACCAAAGCATCTTGCTTCCAGCTCTTCGGGAAGCTAAGAAACATCTGGCGTTGCCCAGTGCTCTTACAGCCTACCGGGAACATCTCTTACCAAGGCCTGTGAAACGCCGTTTCCTGGCAGGCCTGATTTGGCTGAAGTAGAACTTCTGCTCTGGGTGTGCTCCGTTGCCCTAGAGCTGCCAGGCCCAAGGTGCTGCCTTGTTTCCAAAGGGGCAGAGAGGCCCCAAAGCATCTTGCTTCCAGCTCTCTGGGAAGCTAAGAACCAACTCGCTCTGCCCCGTGCTCTTACACCTACCGGGAACATCTCTTACCAAGGCCTGTCAAACGCTGTTTCTTTGCAGGCCTGATCAGGCTGAAGTAGAACTCCTGCTCTGCGTGTGCTCCATTGGCCTAGAGCTTCCCGACCCAAAAGGCTGCCTTGTTCCCAAACGGGCAGAGGGGTCCCAAGCGTCTTGCTTCCAGCTTTTCAGGAAGGTAAGAAACAACTGGCTCTGCCCAGTGCTCTTACAGCCTACCGGGAACATCTCTTACCAAGGCCTGTGAAACGCAGTTTCCTGGCAGGCCTGATCTGGCTGAAGTAGAACTTCTGCTCTGGGCGTGCTCCATTTGCCCTAGAGCTGCCAGGCCCAAAGGGCTGCCTTGTTTCCAAAGACGGAGAGTGGACCCAAAGCATCTTGCTCCCAGCTCTTCGGGAAGCTAAGAAACAGCTGGCTCTGCCCAGTGCTCTTACAGCCTAAGAGAACATCTCTTTGAAAGGCCTGTGAAACGCAGTTTCTTGGCAGGCCTGACCTGGCTGAAGTAGAACTTCTGTTCTGGTTGTGCTACATAGGCCTAGAGCTACCAGGACCTAAGGGCTGCCTTGTTTCCAAAGGGTGAGAGAGGCCCCAAAGCATCTTGCCTCCAGCACTTTGGGAAGCTAAAAAACAACTGGTTCTGCCCAGTGCTCTCACAGCCTACCGTGAACATCTCTTACCAAGGGCTGTGAAACGCAGTTTCTGGGCAGGACTGATCTGCCTGAAGTAGAACTTCTGCTGTGGGTGTGCTCCATTGGCCTAGAGCTGCCAGGCGCAAACGGCTGCCTTGTGTCCAAAGGGAGAGAGAGGCCCCAAAGCATCTTGCTTCCAGCTCTGTGGGAAGCTAAAGCAACTGGCTCTCCACAGTGCTCTCACAGCCTCCCGGGAACATCTCTTACCAAGGCCTGTGAAACGCAGTTTCTTGGCAGGCCTGATCTGGCTGAAGTAGAACTCCTGCTCTGGGCGTGCTACTTTGGCCTAGAGCTGCCAGGCCCAAAGGGCCGCCTTGTTTCCAAAGGGGCTGAGAGTCCCCAAAGTATCTTGCTTCCAAATCTTTGGGAAGCTAAGAAACAACTGGCTCTGCACAGTGCTCTCACAGCCTACCGGCAACGTGACAGAGACAGGCCTGTGAGACGCAGTTTCTTGGAAGGCCTGATCTGGCTGAGGTAGAACTTCTGCTCTGGGTGTACTCCATTGGCCTAGGGCTGCCAGGCCCAAAGGGCTGCCTTTATTTCCAAAGTGTGAGAGAGGCCCCAAAGCATCTTGCTTCCTGCTCTCTGGGAAGCTAAAACAACTGGCTCTGCACAGTGCTCTCAAAGCCAACCGGGAACGTCACATACAAAGGCCTGTGAAACGCAGCTTCTTGACAGGCCTTATCTGGCTGAGGTAGAACTTGTGCTCTGGGTGTGCTACTTTGGCCTAGAGCTGCCAGGCACAAAGGCTGCTTTGTTTCCAAAGGGGGAGAGAGGCCCCAAATCATGTTGCTTCCAGCTGTTTTTGAAGCTAAGAAACAACTCGCTCTGCCAGGTACTCTTACAGCCTTCCGGGAACACCTCTTACGAAGGCCTGTGAAAAGCAGTTTCTTGGCAGGCCTGATCTGGCTGAGGTAGAACTTCTGCTCTGGGTGTGCTCCATTGCCCTAGAGCTGAAAGGCCCAAAGGGATGCCTTGTTTGCAAAGGGGCAGAGAGGCCCCAAAGCATCTTGCTTCCAGCTCATTGGGAAGCTAAGAAACAACTGTCTCTGCCCAGTGCTCTGACAGAGTACCGGCAACATCTCTTACCAAAGCCTTTGAAACGCAGTTTCTTGGCAGGCCTTATCTGGCTGAGGTAGAACTTCTGCTCTGGGTGTGCTCCATTGGCCTAGAGCTGAAAGGCCCAAAGGTCGGCCTTGTTGGCAAAGGGGCAGGGAGCCCCCAAAGCATCTTGCTTCCAGCTCTTAGGGAAGCTAAGAAACAACTGGCTCTGCCCAGTGCTCTTACAGCCTGAGAGAAAATCTCTTACCAAGGCCTGTGAAACGCACTTTGTTGGTGGCCTGATCTAGCTGAAGTAGAACTTCTGCTCTGGGTGTGCTCCATTGGCCTAGAGCTGCCTGGCCCAAAGGGCCGCCTTGTTTGCAAAGGGGCAGAGAGGCCCCAAAGCATCTTGCTTCCAGCTCTTCGGGAAGCTAAGAAACATCTGGCGTTGCCCAGTGCTCTTACAGCCTACCGGGAACATCTCTTACCAAGGCCTGTGAAACGCAGTTTGTTGGTGGCCTGAACTGGCCGAAGTAGAACTTCTGCTCTGGGTGTGCTCCACTGGCCTGGAGCTACCTGCCCCAAAGGGCTGCCTTGATTCCAAAGTGAGAGAGTGGCACCAAAGCATCTTGCTTCCAGCTCTTCGGGAAGCTAAGAAACATCTGGCGTTGCCCAGTGCTCTTACAGCCTACCGGGAACATCTCTTACCAAGGCCTGTGAAACGCCGTTTCCTGGCAGGCCTGATTTGGCTGAAGTAGAACTTCTGCTCTGGGTGTGCTCCATTGCCCTAGAGCTGCCAGGCCCAAGGTGCTGCCTTGTTTCCAAAGGGGCAGAGAGGCCCCAAAGCATCTTGCTTCCAGCTCTCTGGGAAGCTAAGAACCAACTCGCTCTGCCCCGTGCTCTTACAGCCTACCGGGAACATGTCTTTGAAAGGCCTGTGAAACGCAGTTTCTTGGCAGGCCTCATCTGGCTGAAGTAGAACTCCGGCTCTGGGTGTGCTCCATTGCCCTAGGGCTGCCAGGCCCAAAGTGCTGCCCTGTTTCCAAGGGGCAGAGAGGCCCAAAGCATCTTGCTTCCCGGTCTTTGCGAAGCTAAGAAACAACTGGCTCTGCCCAGTGCTCTTACACCTACCGGGAACATCTCTTACCAAGGCCTGTCAAACGCTGTTTCTTTGCAGGCCTGATCAGGCTGAAGTAGAACTCCTGCTCTGCGTGTGCTCCATTGGCCTAGAGCTTCCCGTCCCAAAAGGCTGCCTTGTTCCCAAACGGGCAGAGGGGTCCCAAGCGTCTTGCTTCCAGCTTTTCAGGAAGGTAAGAAACAACTGGCTCTGCCCAGTGCTCTTACAGCCTACCGGGAACATCTCTTACCAAGGCCTGTGAAACGCAGTTTCCTGGCAGGCCTGATCTGGCTGAAGTAGAACTTCTGCTCTGGGCGTGCTCCATTTGCCCTAGAGCTGCCAGGCCCAAAGGGCTGCCTTGTTTCCAAAGACGGAGATTGGACCCAAAGCATCTTGCTCCCAGCTCTTCGGGAAGCTAAGAAACAGCTGGCTCTGCCCAGTGCTCTTACAGCCTAAGAGAACATCTCTTTGAAAGGCCTGTGAAACGCAGTTTCTTGGCAGGCCTGACCTGGCTGAAGTAGAACTTCTGTTCTGGTTGTGCTACATAGGCCTAGAGCTACCAGGACCTAAGGGCTGCCTTGTTTCCAAAGGGTGAGAGAGGCCCCAAAGCATCTTGCCTCCAGCACTTTGGGAAGCTAAAAAACAACTGGTTCTGCCCAGTGCTCTCACAGCCTACCGTGAACATCTCTTACCAAGGGCTGTGAAACGCAGTTTCTGGGCAGGACTGATCTGCCTGAAGTAGAACTTCTGCTGTGGGTGTGCTCCATTGGCCTAGAGCTGCCAGGCGCAAACGGCTGCCTTGTGTCCAAAGGGAGAGAGAGGCCCCAAAGCATCTTGCTTCCAGCTCTGTGGGAAGCTAAAGCAACTGGGTCTCCACAGTGCTCTCACAGCCTACCGGGAACATCTCTTACCAAGGCCTGTGAAACGCAGTTTCTTGGCAGGCCTGATCTGGCTGAAGTAGAACTCCTGCTCTGGGCGTGCTACTTTGGCCTAGAGCTGCCAGGCCCAAAGGGCCGCCTTGTTTCCAAAGGGGCTGAGAGTCCCCAAAGTATCTTGCTTCCAAATCTTTGGGAAGCTAAGAAACAACTGGCTCTGCACAGTGCTCTCACAGCCTACCGGCAACGTGACAGAGACAGGCCTGTGAGACGCAGTTTCTTGGAAGGCCTGATCTGGCTGAGGTAGAACTTCTGCTCTGGGTGTACTCCATTGGCCTAGGGCTGCCAGGCCCAAAGGGCTGCCTTTATTTCCAAAGTGTGAGAGAGGCCCCAAAGCATCTTGCTTCCTGCTCTCTGGGAAGCTAAAACAACTGGCTCTGCACAGTGCTCTCAAAGCCAACCGGGAACGTCACATACAAAGGCCTGTGAAACGCAGCTTCTTGACAGGCCTTATCTGGCTGAGGTAGAACTTGTGCTCTGGGTGTGCTACTTTGGCCTAGAGCTGCCAGGCACAAATGCTGCTTTGTTTCCAAATGGGGAGAGAGGCCCCAAATCATGTTGCTTCCAGCTGTTTTTGAAGCTAAGAAACAACTCACTCTGCCAGGTACTCTTACAGCCTTCCGGGAACACCTCTTACGAAGGCCTGTGAAAAGCAGTTTCTTGGCAGGCCTGATCTGGCTGAGGTAGAACTTCTGCTCTGGGTGTGCTCCATTGCCCTAGAGCTGAAAGGCCCAAAGGGATGCCTTGTTTGCAAAGGGGCAGAGAGGCCCCAAAGCATCTTGCTTCCAGCTCATTGGGAAGCTAAGAAACAACTGTCTCTGCCCAGTGCTCTGACAGAGTACCGGGAACATCTCTTACCAAAGCCTTTGAAACGCAGTTTCTTGGCAGGCCTTATCTGGCTGAGGTAGAACTTCTGCTCTGGGTGTTCTCCATTGGCCTAGAGCTGAAAGGCCCAAAGGTCGGCCTTGTTGGCAAAGGGGCAGGGAGCCCCAAAAGCATCTTGCTTCCAGCTCTTCGGGAAGCTAAGAAACAACTGGCTCTGCCCAGTGCTCTTACAGCCTGAGAGAAAATCTCTTACCAAGGCCTGTGAAACGCACTTTGTTGGTGGCCTGATCTAGCTGAAGTAGAACTTCTGCTCTGGGTGTGCTCCATTGGCCTAGAGCTGCCTGGCCCAAAGGGCCGCCTTGTTTGCAAAGGGGCAGAGAGGCCCCAAAGCATCTTGCTTCCAGCTCTTCGGGAAGCTAAGAAACATCTGGCGTTGCCCAGTGCTCTTACAGCCTACCGGGAACATCTCTTACCAAGGCCTGTGAAACGCAGTTTGTTGGTGGCCTGAACTGGCCAAAGTAGAACTTCTGCTCTGGGTGTGCTCCACTGGCCTGGAGCTACCTGCCCCAAAGGGCTGCCTTGATTCCAAAGTGAGAGAGTGGCACCAAAGCATCTTGCTTCCAGCTCTTCGGGAAGCTAAGAAACATCTGGCGTTGCCCTGTGCTCTTACAGCCTACCGGGAACATCTCTTACCAAGGCCTGTGAAACGCCGTTTCCTGGCAGGCCTGATTTGGCTGAAGTAGAACTTCTGCTCTGGGTGTGCTCCATTGCCCTAGAGCTGCCAGGCCCAAGGTGCTGCCTTGTTTCCAAAGGGGCAGAGAGGCCCCAAAGCATCTTGCTTCCAGCTCTCTGGGAAGCTAAGAACCAACTCGCTCTGCCCCGTGCTCTTACAGCCTACCGGGAACATGTCTTTGAAAGGCCTGTGAAACGCAGTTTCTTGGCAGGCCTCATCTGGCTGAAGTAGAACTCCGGCTCTGGGTGTGCTCCATTGCCCTAGAGCTGCCAGGCCCCAAGTGCTGCCCTGTTTCCAAGGGGCAGAGAGGCCCAAAGCATCTTGCTTCCCGGTCTTTGCGAAGCTAAGAAACAACTGGCTCTGCCCAGTGCTCTTACACCTACCGGGAACATCTCTTACCAAGGCCTGTCAAACGCTGTTTCTTTGCAGGCCTGATCAGGCTGAAGTAGAACTCCTGCTCTGCGTGTGCTCCATTGGCCTAGAGCTTCCCGACCCAAAAGGCTGCCTTGTTCCCAAACGGGCAGAGGGGTCCCAAGCGTCTTGCTTCCAGCTTTTCAGGAAGGTAAGAAACAACTGGCTCTGCCCAGTGCTCTTACAGCCTACCGGGAACATCTCTTACCAAGGCCTGTGAAACGCAGTTTCTTGGCAGGCCTGATCTGGCTGAAGTAGAACTCCTGCTCTGGGCGTGCTACTTTGGCCTAGAGCTGCCAGGCCCAAAGGGCCGCCTTGTTTCCAAAGGGGCTGAGAGTCCCCAAAGTATCTTGCTTCCAAATCTTTGGGAAGCTAAGAAACAACTGGCTCTGCACAGTGCTCTCACAGCCTACCGGCAACGTGACAGAGACAGGCCTGTGAGACGCAGTTTCTTGGAAGGCCTGATCTGGCTGAGGTAGAACTTCTGCTCTGGGTGTACTCCATTGGCCTAGGGCTGCCAGGCCCAAAGGGCTGCCTTTATTTCCAAAGTGTGAGAGAGGCCCCAAAGCATCTTGCTTCCTGCTCTCTGGGAAGCTAAAACAACTGGCTCTGCACAGTGCTCTCAAAGCCAACCGGGAACGTCACATACAAAGGCCTGTGAAACGCAGCTTCTTGACAGGCCTTATCTGGCTGAGGTAGAACTTGTGCTCTGGGTGTGCTACTTTGGCCTAGAGCTGCCAGGCACAAAGGCTGCTTTGTTTCCAAAGGGGGAGAGAGGCCCCAAATCATGTTGCTTCCAGCTGTTTTTGAAGCTAAGAAACAACTCGCTCTGCCAGGTACTCTTACAGCCTTCCGGGAACACCTCTTACGAAGGCCTGTGAAAAGCAGTTTCTTGGCAGGCCTGATCTGGCTGAGGTAGAACTTCTGCTCTGGGTGTGCTCCATTGCCCTAGAGCTGAAAGGCCCAAAGGGATGCCTTGTTTGCAAAGGGGCAGAGAGGCCCCAAAGCATCTTGCTTCCAGCTCATTGGGAAGCTAAGAAACAACTGTCTCTGCCCAGTGCTCTGACAGAGTACCGGGAACATCTCTTACCAAAGCCTTTGAAACGCAGTTTCTTGGCAGGCCTTATCTGGCTGAGGTAGAACTTCTGCTCTGCGTGTGCTCCATTGGCCTAGAGCTGAAAGGCCCAAAGGTCGGCCTTGTTGGCAAAAGGGCAGGGAGCCCCCAAAGCATCTTGCTTCCAGCTCTTCGGGAAGCTAAGAAACAACTGGCTCTGCCCAGTGCTCTTACAGCCTGAGAGAAAATCTCTTACCAAGGCCTGTGAAACGCACTTTGTTGGTGGCCTGATCTAGCTGAAGTAGAACTTCTGCTCTGGGTGTGCTCCATTGGCCTAGAGCTGCCTGGCCCAAAGGGCCGCCTTGTTTGCAAAGGGGCAGAGAGGCCCCAAAGCATCTTGCTTCCAGCTCTTCGGGAAGCTAAGAAACATCTGGCGTTGCCCAGTGCTCTTACAGCCTACCGGGAAGATCTCTTACCAAGGCCTGTGAAACGCAGTTTGTTGGTGGCCTGAACTGGCCGAAGTAGAACTTCTGCTCTGGGTGTGCTCCACTGGCCTGGAGCTACCTGCCCCAAAGGGCTGCCTTGATTCCAAAGTGAGAGAGTGGCACCAAAGCATCTTGCTTCCAGCTCTTCGGGAAGCTAAGAAACATCTGGCGTTGCCCAGTGCTCTTACAGCCTACCGGGAACATCTCTTACCAAGGCCTGTGAAACGCCGTTTCCTGGCAGGCCTGATTTGGCTGAAGTAGAACTTCTGCTCTGGGTGTGCTCCATTGCCCTAGAGCTGCCAGGCCCAAGGTGCTGCCTTGTTTCCAAAGGGGCAGAGAGGCCCCAAAGCATCTTGCTTCCAGCTCTCTGGGAAGCTAAGAACCAACTCGCTCTGCCCCGTGCTCTTACAGCCTACCGGGAACATGTCTTTGAAAGGCCTGTGAAACGCAGTTTCTTGGCAGGCCTCATCTGGCTGAAGTAGAACTCCGGCTCTGGGTGTGCTCCATTGCCCTAGGGCTGCCAGGCCCCAAGTGCTGCCCTGTTTCCAAGGGGCAGAGAGGCCCAAAGCATCTTGCTTCCCGGTCTTTGCGAAGCTAAGAAACAACTGGCTCTGCCCAGTGCTCTTACACCTACCGGGAACATCTCTTACCAAGGCCTGTCAAACGCTGTTTCTTTGCAGGCCTGATCAGGCTGAAGTAGAACTCCTGCTCTGCGTGTGCTCCATTGGCCTAGAGCTTCCCGACCCAAAAGGCTGCCTTGTTCCCAAACGGGCAGAGGGGTCCCAAGCGTCTTGCTTCCAGCTTTTCAGGAAGGTAAGAAACAACTGGCTCTGCCCAGTGCTCTTACAGCCTACCGGGAACATCTCTTACCAAGGCCTGTGAAACGCAGTTTCTTGGCAGGCCTGATCTGGCTGAAGTAGAACTCCTGCTCTGGGCGTGCTACTTTGTCCTAGAGCTGCCAGGCCCAAAGGGCCGCCTTGTTTCCAAAGGGGCTGAGAGTCCCCAAAGTATCTTGCTTCCAAATCTTTGGGAAGCTAAGAAACAACTGGCTCTGCACAGTGCTCTCACAGCCTACCGGCAACGTGACAGAGACAGGCCTGTGAGACGCAGTTTCTTGGAAGGCCTGATCTGGCTGAGGTAGAACTTCTGCTCTGGGTGTACTCCATTGGCCTAGGGCTGCCAGGCCCAAAGGGCTGCCTTTATTTCCAAAGTGTGAGAGAGGCCCCAAAGCATCTTGCTTCCTGCTCTCTGGGAAGCTAAAACAACTGGCTCTGCACAGTGCTCTCAAAGCCAACCGGGAACGTCACATACAAAGGCCTGTGAAACGCAGCTTCTTGACAGGCCTTATCTGGCTGAGGTAGAACTTGTGCTCTGGGTGTGCTACTTTGGCCTAGAGCTGCCAGGCACAAAGGCTGCTTTGTTTCCAAAGGGGGAGAGAGGCCCCAAATCATGTTGCTTCCAGCTGTTTTTGAAGCTAAGAAACAACTCGCTCTGCCAGGTACTCTTACAGCCTTCCGGGAACACCTCTTACGAAGGCCTGTGAAAAGCAGTTTCTTGGCAGGCCTGATCTGGCTGAGGTAGAACTTCTGCTCTGGGTGTGCTCCATTGCCCTAGAGCTGAAAGGCCCAAAGGGATGCCTTGTTTGCAAAGGGGCAGAGAGGCCCCAAAGCATCTTGCTTCCAGCTCATTGGGAAGCTAAGAAACAACTGTCTCTGCCCAGTGCTCTGACAGAGTACCGGGAACATCTCTTACCAAAGCCTTTGAAACGCAGTTTCTTGGCAGGCCTTATCTGGCTGAGGTAGAACTTCTGCTCTGCGTGTGCTCCATTGGCCTAGAGCTGAAAGGCCCAAAGGTCGGCCTTGTTGGCAAAGGGGCAGGGAGCCCCCAAAGCATCTTGCTTCCAGCTCTTCGGGAAGCTAAGAAACAACTGGCTCTGCCCAGTGCTCTTACAGCCTGAGAGAAAATCTCTTACCAAGGCCTGTGAAACGCACTTTGTTGGTGGCCTGATCTAGCTGAAGTAGAACTTCTGCTCTGGGTGTGCTCCATTGGCCTAGAGCTGCCTGGCCCAAAGGGCCGCCTTGTTTGCAAAGGGGCAGAGAGGACCCAAAGCATCTTGCTTCCAGCTCTTCGGGAAGCTAAGAAACATCTGGCGTTGCCCAGTGCTCTTACAGCCTACCGGGAACATCTCTTACCAAGGCCTGTGAAACGCAGTTTGTTGGTGGCCTGAACTGGCCGAAGTAGAACTTCTGCTCTGGGTGTGCTCCACTGGCCTGGAGCTACCTGCCCCAAAGGGCTGCCTTGATTCCAAAGTGAGAGAGTGGCACCAAAGCATCTTGCTTCCAGCTCTTCGGGAAGCTAAGAAACATCTGGCGTTGCCCAGTGCTCTTACAGCCTACCGGGAACATCTCTTACCAAGGCCTGTGAAACGCCGTTTCCTGGCAGGCCTGATTTGGCTGAAGTAGAACTTCTGCTCTGGGTGTGCTCCATTGCCCTAGAGCTGCCAGGCCCAAGGTGCTGCCTTGTTTCCAAAGGGGCAGAGAGGCCCCAAAGCATCTTGCTTCCAGCTCTCTGGGAAGCTAAGAACCAACTCGCTCTGCCCCGTGCTCTTACAGCCTACCGGGAACATGTCTTTGAAAGGCCTGTGAAACGCAGTTTCTTGGCAGGCCTCATCTGGCTGAAGTAGAACTCCGGCTCTGGGTGTGCTCCATTGCCCTAGGGCTGCCAGGCCCCAAGTGCTGCCCTGTTTCCAAGGGGCAGAGAGGCCCAAAGCATCTTGCTTCCCGGTCTTTGCGAAGCTAAGAAACAACTGGCTCTGCCCAGTGCTCTTACACCTACCGGGAACATCTCTTACCAAGGCCTGTCAAACGCTGTTTCTTTGCAGGCCTGATCAGGCTGAAGTAGAACTCCTGCTCTGCGTGTGCTCCATTGGCCTAGAGCTTCCCGACCCAAAAGGCTGCCTTGTTCCCAAACGGGCAGAGGGGTCCCAAGCGTCTTGCTTCCAGCTTTTCAGGAAGGTAAGAAACAACTGGCTCTGCCCAGTGCTCTTACAGCCTACCGGGAACATCTCTTACCAAGGCCTGTGAAACGCAGTTTCTTGGCAGGCCTGATCTGGCTGAAGTAGAACTCCTGCTCTGGGCGTGCTACTTTGTCCTAGAGCTGCCAGGCCCAAAGGGCCGCCTTGTTTCCAAAGGGGCTGAGAGTCCCCAAAGTATCTTGCTTCCAAATCTTTGGGAAGCTAAGAAACAACTGGCTCTGCACAGTGCTCTCACAGCCTACCGGCAACGTGACAGAGACAGGCCTGTGAGACGCAGTTTCTTGGAAGGCCTGATCTGGCTGAGGTAGAACTTCTGCTCTGGGTGTACTCCATTGGCCTAGGGCTGCCAGGCCCAAAGGGCTGCCTTTATTTCCAAAGTGTGAGAGAGGCCCCAAAGCATCTTGCTTCCTGCTCTCTGGGAAGCTAAAACAACTGGCTCTGCACAGTGCTCTCAAAGCCAACCGGGAACGTCACATACAAAGGCCTGTGAAACGCAGCTTCTTGACAGGCCTTATCTGGCTGAGGTAGAACTTGTGCTCTGGGTGTGCTACTTTGGCCTAGAGCTGCCAGGCACAAAGGCTGCTTTGTTTCCAAAGGGGGAGAGAGGCCCCAAATCATGTTGCTTCCAGCTGTTTTTGAAGCTAAGAAACAACTCGCTCTGCCAGGTACTCTTACAGCCTTCCGGGAACACCTCTTACGAAGGCCTGTGAAAAGCAGTTTCTTGGCAGGCCTGATCTGGCTGAGGTAGAACTTCTGCTCTGGGTGTGCTCCATTGCCCTAGAGCTGAAAGGCCCAAAGGGATGCCTTGTTTGCAAAGGGGCAGAGAGGCCCCAAAGCATCTTGCTTCCAGCTCATTGGGAAGCTAAGAAACAACTGTCTCTGCCCAGTGCTCTGACAGAGTACCGGGAACATCTCTTACCAAAGCCTTTGAAACGCAGTTTCTTGGCAGGCCTTATCTGGCTGAGGTAGAACTTCTGCTCTGGGTGTGCTCCATTGGCCTAGAGCTGAAAGGCCCAAAGGTCGGCCTTGTTGGCAAAGGGGCAGGGAGCCCCCAAAGCATCTTGCTTCCAGCTCTTCGGGAAGCTAAGAAACAACTGGCTCTGCCCAGTGCTCTTACAGCCTGAGAGAAAATCTCTTACCAAGGCCTGTGAAACGCACTTTGTTGGTGGCCTGATCTAGCTGAAGTAGAACTTCTGCTCTGGGTGTGCTCCATTGGCCTAGAGCTGCCTGGCCCAAAGGGCCGCCTTGTTTGCAAAGGGGCAGAGAGGACCCAAAGCATCTTGCTTCCAGCTCTTCGGGAAGCTAAGAAACATCTGGCGTTGCCCAGTGCTCTTACAGCCTACCGGGAACATCTCTTACCAAGGCCTGTGAAACGCAGTTTGTTGGTGGCCTGAACTGGCCGAAGTAGAACTTCTGCTCTGGGTGTGCTCCACTGGCCTGGAGCTACCTGCCCCAAAGGGCTGCCTTGATTCCAAAGTGAGAGAGTGGCACCAAAGCATCTTGCTTCCAGCTCTTCGGGAAGCCAAGAAACATCTGGCGTTGCCCAGTGCTCTTACAGCCTACCGGGAACATCTCTTACCAAGGCCTGTGAAACGCCGTTTCCTGGCAGGCCTGATTTGGCTGAAGTAGAACTTCTGCTCTGGGTGTGCTCCATTGCCCTAGAGCTGCCAGGCCCAAGGTGCTGCCTTGTTTCCAAAGGGGCAGAGAGGCCCCAAAGCATCTTGCTTCCAGCTCTCTGGGAAGCTAAGAACCAACTCGCTCTGCCCCGTGCTCTTACAGCCTACCGGGAACATGTCTTTGAAAGGCCTGTGAAACGCAGTTTCTTGGCAGGCCTCATCTGGCTGAAGTAGAACTCCGGCTCTGGGTGTGCTCCATTGCCCTAGAGCTGCCAGGCCCCAAGTGCTGCCCTGTTTCCAAGGGGCAGAGAGGCCCAAAGCATCTTGCTTCCCGGTCTTTGCGAAGCTAAGAAACAACTGGCTCTGCCCAGTGCTCTTACACCTACCGGGAACATCTCTTACCAAGGCCTGTCAAACGCTGTTTCTTTGCAGGCCTGATCAGGCTGAAGTAGAACTCCTGCTCTGCGTGTGCTCCATTGGCCTAGAGCTTCCCGACCCAAAAGGCTGCCTTGTTCCCAAACGGGCAGAGGGGTCCCAAGCGTCTTGCTTCCAGCTTTTCAGGAAGGTAAGAAACAACTGGCTCTGCCCAGTGCTCTTACAGCCTACCGGGAACATCTCTTACCAAGGCCTGTGAAACGCAGTTTCTTGGCAGGCCTGATCTGGCTGAAGTAGAACTCCTGCTCTGGGCGTGCTACTTTGGCCTAGAGCTGCCAGGCCCAAAGGGCCGCCTTGTTTCCAAAGGGGCTGAGAGTCCCCAAAGTATCTTGCTTCCAAATCTTTGGGAAGCTAAGAAACAACTGGCTCTGCACAGTGCTCTCACAGCCTACCGGCAACGTGACAGAGAAAGGCCTGTGAGACGCAGTTTCTTGGAAGGCCTGATCTGGCTGAGGTAGAACTTCTGCTCTGGGTGTACTCCATTGGCCTAGGGCTGCCAGGCCCAAAGGGCTGCCTTTATTTCCAAAGTGTGAGAGAGGCCCCAAAGCATCTTGCTTCCTGCTCTCTGGGAAGCTAAAACAACTGGCTCTGCACAGTGCTCTCAAAGCCAACCAGGAACGTCACATACAAAGGCCTGTGAAACGCAGCTTCTTGACAGGCCTTATCTGGCTGAGGTAGAACTTGTGCTCTGGGTGTGCTACTTTGGCCTAGAGCTGCCAGGCACAAAGGCTGCTTTGTTTCCAAAGGGGGAGAGAGGCCCCAAATCATGTTGCTTCCAGCTGTTTTTGAAGCTAAGAAACAACTCGCTCTGCCAGGTACTCTTACAGCCTTCCGGGAACACCTCTTACGAAGGCCTGTGAAAAGCAGTTTCTTGGCAGGCCTGATCTGGCTGAGGTAGAACTTCTGCTCTGGGTGTGCTCCATTGCCCTAGAGCTGAAAGGCCCAAAGGGATGCCTTGTTTGCAAAGGGGCAGAGAGGCCCCAAAGCATCTTGCTTCCAGCTCATTGGGAAGCTAAGAAACAACTGTCTCTGCCCAGTGCTCTGACAGAGTACCGGGAACATCTCTTACCAAAGCCTTTGAAACGCAGTTTCTTGGCAGGCCTTATCTGGCTGAGGTAGAACTTCTGCTCTGGGTGTGCTCCATTGGCCTAGAGCTGAAAGGCCCAAAGGTCGGCCTTGTTGGCAAAGGGGCAGGGAGCCCCCAAAGCATCTTGCTTCCAGCTCTTCGGGAAGCTAAGAAACAACTGGCTCTGCCCAGTGCTCTTACAGCCTGAGAGAAAATCTCTTACCAAGGCCTGTGAAACGCACTTTGTTGGTGGCCTGATCTAGCTGAAGTAGAACTTCTGCTCTGGGTGTGCTCCATTGGCCTAGAGCTGCCTGGCCCAAAGGGCCGCCTTGTTTGCAAAGGGGCAGAGAGGACCCAAAGCATCTTGCTTCCAGCTCTTCGGGAAGCTAAGAAACATCTGGCGTTGCCCAGTGCTCTTACAGCCTACCGGGAACATCTCTTACCAAGGCCTGTGAAACGCAGTTTGTTGGTGGCCTGAACTGGCCGAAGTAGAACTTCTGCTCTGGGTGTGCTCCACTGGCCTGGAGCTACCTGCCCCAAAGGGCTGCCTTGATTCCAAAGTGAGAGAGTGGCACCAAAGCATCTTGCTTCCAGCTCTTCGGGAAGCCAAGAAACATCTGGCGTTGCCCAGTGCTCTTACAGCCTACCGGGAACATCTCTTACCAAGGCCTGTGAAACGCCGTTTCCTGGCAGGCCTGATTTGGCTGAAGTAGAACTTCTGCTCTGGGTGTGCTCCATTGCCCTAGAGCTGCCAGGCCCAAGGTGCTGCCTTGTTTCCAAAGGGGCAGAGAGGCCCCAAAGCATCTTGCTTCCAGCTCTCTGGGAAGCTAAGAACCAACTCGCTCTGCCCCGTGCTCTTACAGCCTACCGGGAACATGTCTTTGAAAGGCCTGTGAAACGCAGTTTCTTGGCAGGCCTCATCTGGCTGAAGTAGAACTCCGGCTCTGGGTGTGCTCCATTGCCCTAGAGCTGCCAGGCCCCAAGTGCTGCCCTGTTTCCAAGGGGCAGAGAGGCCCAAAGCATCTTGCTTCCCGGTCTTTGCGAAGCTAAGAAACAACTGGCTCTGCCCAGTGCTCTTACACCTACCGGGAACATCTCTTACCAAGGCCTGTCAAACGCTGTTTCTTTGCAGGCCTGATCAGGCTGAAGTAGAACTCCTGCTCTGCGTGTGCTCCATTGGCCTAGAGCTTCCCGACCCAAAAGGCTGCCTTGTTCCCAAACGGGCAGAGGGGTCCCAAGCGTCTTGCTTCCAGCTTTTCAGGAAGGTAAGAAACAACTGGCTCTGCCCAGTGCTCTTACAGCCTACCGGGAACATCTCTTACCAAGGCCTGTGAAACGCAGTTTCTTGGCAGGCCTGATCTGGCTGAAGTAGAACTCCTGCTCTGGGCGTGCTACTTTGTCCTAGAGCTGCCAGGCCCAAAGGGCCGCCTTGTTTCCAAAGGGGCTGAGAGTCCCCAAAGTATCTTGCTTCCAAATCTTTGGGAAGCTAAGAAACAACTGGCTCTGCACAGTGCTCTCACAGCCTACCGGCAACGTGACAGAGAAAGGCCTGTGAGACGCAGTTTCTTGGAAGGCCTGATCTGGCTGAGGTAGAACTTCTGCTCTGGGTGTACTCCATTGGCCTAGGGCTGCCAGGCCCAAAGGGCTGCCTTTATTTCCAAAGTGTGAGAGAGGCCCCAAAGCATCTTGCTTCCTGCTCTCTGGGAAGCTAAAACAACTGGCTCTGCACAGTGCTCTCAAAGCCAACCGGGAACGTCACATACAAAGGCCTGTGAAACGCAGCTTCTTGACAGGCCTTATCTGGCTGAGGTAGAACTTGTGCTCTGGGTGTGCTACTTTGGCCTAGAGCTGCCAGGCACAAAGGCTGCTTTGTTTCCAAAGGGGGAGAGAGGCCCCAAATCATGTTGCTTCCAGCTGTTTTTGAAGCTAAGAAACAACTCGCTCTGCCAGGTACTCTTACAGCCTTCCGGGAACACCTCTTACGAAGGCCTGTGAAAAGCAGTTTCTTGGCAGGCCTGATCTGGCTGAGGTAGAACTTCTGCTCTGGGTGTGCTCCATTGCCCTAGAGCTGAAAGGCCCAAAGGGATGCCTTGTTTGCAAAGGGGCAGAGAGGCCCCAAAGCATCTTGCTTCCAGCTCATTGGGAAGCTAAGAAACAACTGTCTCTGCCCAGTGCTCTGACAGAGTACCGGGAACATCTCTTACCAAAGCCTATGAAACGCAGTTTCTTGGCAGGCCTTATCTGGCTGAGGTAGAACTTCTGCTCTGGGTGTGCTCCATTGGCCTAGAGCTGAAAGGCCCAAAGGTCGGCCTTGTTGGCAAAGGGGCAGGGAGCCCCCAAAGCATCTTGCTTCCAGCTCTTCGGGAAGCTAAGAAACAACTGGCTCTGCCCAGTGCTCTTACAGCCTGAGAGAAAATCTCTTACCAAGGCCTGTGAAACGCACTTTGTTGGTGGCCTGATCTAGCTGAAGTAGAACTTCTGCTCTGGGTGTGCTCCATTGGCCTAGAGCTGCCTGGCCCAAAGGGCCGCCTTGTTTGCAAAGGGGCAGAGAGGCCCCAAAGCATCTTGCTTCCAGCTCTTCGGGAAGCTAAGAAACATCTGGCGTTGCCCAGTGCTCTTACAGCCTACCGGGAACATCTCTTACCAAGGCCTGTGAAACGCAGTTTGTTGGTGGCCTGAACTGGCCGAAGTAGAACTTCTGCTCTGGGTGTGCTCCACTGGCCTGGAGCTACCTGCCCCAAAGGGCTGCCTTGATTCCAAAGTGAGAGAGTGGCACCAAAGCATCTTGCTTCCAGCTCTTCGGGAAGCCAAGAAACATCTGGCGTTGCCCAGTGCTCTTACAGCCTACCGGGAACATCTCTTACCAAGGCCTGTGAAACGCCGTTTCCTGGCAGGCCTGATTTGGCTGAAGTAGAACTTCTGCTCTGGGTGTGCTCCATTGCCCTAGAGCTGCCAGGCCCAAGGTGCTGCCTTGTTTCCAAAGGGGCAGAGAGGCCCCAAAGCATCTTGCTTCCAGCTCTCTGGGAAGCTAAGAACCAACTCGCTCTGCCCCGTGCTCTTACAGCCTACCGGGAACATGTCTTTGAAAGGCCTGTGAAACGCAGTTTCTTGGCAGGCCTCATCTGGCTGAAGTAGAACTCCGGCTCTGGGTGTGCTCCATTGCCCTAGGGCTGCCAGGCCCCAAGTGCTGCCCTGTTTCCAAGGGGCAGAGAGGCCCAAAGCATCTTGCTTCCCGGTCTTTGCGAAGCTAAGAAACAACTGGCTCTGCCCAGTGCTCTTACACCTACCGGGAACATCTCTTACCAAGGCCTGTCAAACGCTGTTTCTTTGCAGGCCTGATCAGGCTGAAGTAGAACTCCTGCTCTGCGTGTGCTCCATTGGCCTAGAGCTTCCCGACCCAAAAGGCTGCCTTGTTCCCAAACGGGCAGAGGGGTCCCAAGCGTCTTGCTTCCAGCTTTTCAGGAAGGTAAGAAACAACTGGCTCTGCCCAGTTCTCTTACAGCCTACCGGGAACATCTCTTACCAAGGCCTGTGAAACGCAGTTTCTTGGCAGGCCTGATCTGGCTGAAGTAGAACTCCTGCTCTGGGCGTGCTACTTTGGCCTAGAGCTGCCAGGCCCAAAGGGCCGCCTTGTTTCCAAAGGGGCTGAGCGTCCCCAAAGTATCTTGCTTCCAAATCTTTGGGAAGCTAAGAAACAACTGGCTCTGCACAGTGCTCTCACAGCCTACCGGCAACGTGACAGAGACAGGCCTGTGAGACGCAGTTTCTTGGAAGGCCTGATCTGGCTGAGGTAGAACTTCTGCTCTGGGTGTACTCCATTGGCCTAGGGCTGCCAGGCCCAAAGGGCTGCCTTTATTTCCAAAGTGTGAGAGAGGCCCCAAAGCATCTTGCTTCCTGCTCTCTGGGAAGCTAAAACAACTGGCTCTGCACAGTGCTCTCAAAGCCAACCGGGAACGTCACATACAAAGGCCTGTGAAACGCAGCTTCTTGACAGGCCTTATCTGGCTGAGGTAGAACTTGTGCTCTGGGTGTGCTACTTTGGCCTAGAGCTGCCAGGCACAAAGGCTGCTTTGTTTCCAAAGGGGGAGAGAGGCCCCAAATCATGTTGCTTCCAGCTGTTTTTGAAGCTAAGAAACAACTCGCTCTGCCAGGTACTCTTACAGCCTTCCGGGAACACCTCTTACGAAGGCCTGTGAAAAGCAGTTTCTTGGCAGGCCTGATCTGGCTGAGGTAGAACTTCTGCTCTGGGTGTGCTCCATTGCCCTAGAGCTGAAAGGCCCAAAGGGATGCCTTGTTTGCAAAGGGGCAGAGAGGCCCCAAAGCATCTTGCTTCCAGCTCATTGGGAAGCTAAGAAACAACTGTCTCTGCCCAGTGCTCTGACAGAGTACCGGCAACATCTCTTACCAAAGCCTTTGAAACGCAGTTTCTTGGCAGGCCTTATCTGGCTGAGGTAGAACTTCTGCTCTGGGTGTGCTCCATTGGCCTAGAGCTGAAAGGCCCAAAGGTCGGCCTTGTTGGCAAAGGGGCAGGGAGCCCCCAAAGCATCTTGCTTCCAGCTCTTCGGGAAGCTAAGAAACAACTGGCTCTGCCCAGTGCTCTTACAGCCTGAGAGAAAATCTCTTACCAAGGCCTGTGAAACGCACTTTGTTGGTGGCCTGATCTAGCTGAAGTAGAACTTCTGCTCTGGGTGTGCTCCATTGGCCTAGAGCTGCCTGGCCCAAAGGGCCGCCTTGTTTGCAAAGGGGCAGAGAGGCCCCAAAGCATCTTGCTTCCAGCTCTTCGGGAAGCTAAGAAACATCTGGCGTTGCCCAGTGCTCTTACAGCCTACCGGGAACATCTCTTACCAAGGCCTGTGAAACGCAGTTTGTTGGTGGCCTGAACTGGCCGAAGTAGAACTTCTGCTCTGGGTGTGCTCCACTGGCCTGGAGCTACCTGCCCCAAAGGGCTGCCTTGATTCCAAAGTGAGAGAGTGGCACCAAAGCATCTTGCTTCCAGCTCTTCGGGAAGCCAAGAAACATCTGGCGTTGCCCAGTGCTCTTACAGCCTACCGGGAACATCTCTTACCAAGGCCTGTGAAACGCCGTTTCCTGGCAGGCCTGATTTGGCTGAAGTAGAACTTCTGCTCTGGGTGTGCTCCATTGCCCTAGAGCTGCCAGGCCCAAGGTGCTGCCTTGTTTCCAAAGGGGCAGAGAGGCCCCAAAGCATCTTGCTTCCAGCTCTCTGGGAAGCTAAGAACCAACTCGCTCTGCCCCGTGCTCTTACAGCCTACCGGGAACATGTCTTTGAAAGGCCTGTGAAACGCAGTTTCTTGGCAGGCCTCATCTGGCTGAAGTAGAACTCCGGCTCTGGGTGTGCTCCATTGCCCTAGGGCTGCCAGGCCCCAAGTGCTGCCCTGTTTCCAAGGGGCAGAGAGGCCCAAAGCATCTTGCTTCCCGGTCTTTGCGAAGCTAAGAAACAACTGGCTCTGCCCAGTGCTCTTACACCTACCGGGAACATCTCTTACCAAGGCCTGTCAAACGCTGTTTCTTTGCAGGCCTGATCAGGCTGAAGTAGAACTCCTGCTCTGCGTGTGCTCCATTGGCCTAGAGCTTCCCGACCCAAAAGGCTGCCTTGTTCCCAAACGGGCAGAGGGGTCCCAAGCGTCTTGCTTCCAGCTTTTCAGGAAGGTAAGAAACAACTGGCTCTGCCCAGTGCTCTTACAGACTACCGGGAACATCTCTTACCAAGGCCTGTGAAACGCAGTTTCTTGGCAGGCCTGATCTGGCTGAAGTAGAACTCCTGCTCTGGGCGTGCTACTTTGGCCTAGAGCTGCCAGGCCCAAAGGGCCGCCTTGTTTCCAAAGGGGCTGAGCGTCCCCAAAGTATCTTGCTTCCAAATCTTTGGGAAGCTAAGAAACAACTGGCTCTGCACAGTGCTCTCACAGCCTACCGGCAACGTGACAGAGACAGGCCTGTGAGACGCAGTTTCTTGGAAGGCCTGATCTGGCTGAGGTAGAACTTCTGCTCTGGGTGTACTCCATTGGCCTAGGGCTGCCAGGCCCAAAGGGCTGCCTTTATTTCCAAAGTGTGAGAGAGGCCCCAAAGCATCTTGCTTCCTGCTCTCTGGGAAGCTAAAACAACTGGCTCTGCACAGTGCTCTCAAAGCCAACCGGGAACGTCACATACAAAGGCCTGTGAAACGCAGCTTCTTGACAGGCCTTATCTGGCTGAGGTAGAACTTGTGCTCTGGGTGTGCTACTTTGGCCTAGAGCTGCCAGGCACAAAGGCTGCTTTGTTTCCAAAGGGGGAGAGAGGCCCCAAATCATGTTGCTTCCAGCTGTTTTTGAAGCTAAGAAACAACTCGCTCTGCCAGGTACTCTTACAGCCTTCCGGGAACACCTCTTACGAAGGCCTGTGAAAAGCAGTTTCTTGGCAGGCCTGATCTGGCTGAGGTAGAACTTCTGCTCTGGGTGTGCTCCATTGCCCTAGAGCTGAAAGGCCCAAAGGGATGCCTTGTTTGCAAAGGGGCAGAGAGGCCCCAAAGCATCTTGCTTCCAGCTCATTGGGAAGCTAAGAAACAACTGTCTCTGCCCAGTGCTCTGACAGAGTACCGGCAACATCTCTTACCAAAGCCTTTGAAACGCAGTTTCTTGGCAGGCCTTATCTGGCTGAGGTAGAACTTCTGCTCTGGGTGTGCTCCATTGGCCTAGAGCTGAAAGGCCCAAAGGTCGGCCTTGTTGGCAAAGGGGCAGGGAGCCCCCAAAGCATCTTGCTTCCAGCTCTTCGGGAAGCTAAGAAACAACTGGCTCTGCCCAGTGCTCTTACAGCCTGAGAGAAAATCTCTTACCAAGGCCTGTGAAACGCACTTTGTTGGTGGCCTGATCTAGCTGAAGTAGAACTTCTGCTCTGGGTGTGCTCCATTGGCCTAGAGCTGCCTGGCCCAAAGGGCCGCCTTGTTTGCAAAGGGGCAGAGAGGCCCCAAAGCATCTTGCTTCCAGCTCTTCGGGAAGCTAAGAAACATCTGGCGTTGCCCAGTGCTCTTACAGCCTACCGGGAAGATCTCTTACCAAGGCCTGTGAAACGCAGTTTGTTGGTGGCCTGAACTGGCCGAAGTAGAACTTCTGCTCTGGGTGTGCTCCACTGGCCTGGAGCTACCTGCCCCAAAGGGCTGCCTTGATTCCAAAGTGAGAGAGTGGCACCAAAGCATCTTGCTTCCAGCTCTTCGGGAAGCCAAGAAACATCTGGCGTTGCCCAGTGCTCTTACAGCCTACCGGGAACATCTCTTACCAAGGCCTGTGAAACGCCGTTTCCTGGCAGGCCTGATTTGGCTGAAGTAGAACTTCTGCTCTGGGTGTGCTCCATTGCCCTAGAGCTGCCAGGCCCAAGGTGCTGCCTTGTTTCCAAAGGGGCAGAGAGGCCCCAAAGCATCTTGCTTCCAGCTCTCTGGGAAGCTAAGAACCAACTCGCTCTGCCCCGTGCTCTTACAGCCTACCGGGAACATGTCTTTGAAAGGCCTGTGAAACGCAGTTTCTTGGCAGGCCTCATCTGGCTGAAGTAGAACTCCGGCTCTGGGTGTGCTCCATTGCCCTAGAGCTGCCAGGCCCCAAGTGCTGCCCTGTTTCCAAGGGGCAGAGAGGCCCAAAGCATCTTGCTTCCCGGTCTTTGCGAAGCTAAGAAACAACTGGCTCTGCCCAGTGCTCTTACACCTACCGGGAACATCTCTTACCAAGGCCTGTCAAACGCTGTTTCTTTGCAGGCCTGATCAGGCTGAAGTAGAACTCCTGCTCTGCGTGTGCTCCATTGGCCTAGAGCTTCCCGACCCAAAAGGCTGCCTTGTTCCCAAACGGGCAGAGGGGTCCCAAGCGTCTTGCTTCCAGCTTTTCAGGAAGGTAAGAAACAACTGGCTCTGCCCAGTGCTCTTACAGCCTACCGGGAACATCTCTTACCAAGGCCTGTGAAACGCAGTTTCTTGGCAGGCCTGATCTGGCTGAAGTAGAACTCCTGCTCTGGGCGTGCTACTTTGGCCTAGAGCTGCCAGGCCCAAAGGGCCGCCTTGTTTCCAAAGGGGCTGAGAGTCCCCAAAGTATCTTGCTTCCAAATCTTTGGGAAGCTAAGAAACAACTGGCTCTGCACAGTGCTCTCACAGCCTACCGGCAACGTGACAGAGACAGGCCTGTGAGACGCAGTTTCTTGGAAGGCCTGATCTGGCTGAGGTAGAACTTCTGCTCTGGGTGTACTCCATTGGCCTAGGGCTGCCAGGCCCAAAGGGCTGCCTTTATTTCCAAAGTGTGAGAGAGGCCCCAAAGCATCTTGCTTCCTGCTCTCTGGGAAGCTAAAACAACTGGCTCTGCACAGTGCTCTCAAAGCCAACCGGGAACGTCACATACAAAGGCCTGTGAAACGCAGCTTCTTGACAGGCCTTATCTGGCTGAGGTAGAACTTGTGCTCTGGGTGTGCTACTTTGGCCTAGAGCTGCCAGGCACAAAGGCTGCTTTGTTTCCAAAGGGGGAGAGAGGCCCCAAATCATGTTGCTTCCAGCTGTTTTTGAAGCTAAGAAACAACTCGCTCTGCCAGGTACTCTTACAGCCTTCCGGGAACACCTCTTACGAAGGCCTGTGAAAAGCAGTTTCTTGGCAGGCCTGATCTGGCTGAGGTAGAACTTCTGCTCTGGGTGTGCTCCATTGCCCTAGAGCTGAAAGTCCCAAAGGGATGCCTTGTTTGCAAAGGGGCAGAGAGGCCCCAAAGCATCTTGCTTCCAGCTCATTGGGAAGCTAAGAAACAACTGTCTCTGCCCAGTGCTCTGACAGAGTACCGGGAACATCTCTTACCAAAGCCTTTGAAACGCAGTTTCTTGGCAGGCCTTATCTGGCTGAGGTAGAACTTCTGCTCTGGGTGTGCTCCATTGGCCTAGAGCTGAAAGGCCCAAAGGTCGGCCTTGTTGGCAAAGGGGCAGGGAGCCCCCAAAGCATCTTGCTTCCAGCTCTTCGGGAAGCTAAGAAACAACTGGCTCTGCCCAGTGCTCTTACAGCCTGAGAGAAAATCTCTTACCAAGGCCTGTGAAACGCACTTTGTTGGTGGCCTGATCTAGCTGAAGTAGAACTTCTGCTCTGGGTGTGCTCCATTGGCCTAGAGCTGCCTGGCCCAAAGGGCCGCCTTGTTTGCAAAGGGGCAGAGAGGCCCCAAAGCATCTTGCTTCCAGCTCTTCGGGAAGCTAAGAAACATCTGGCGTTGCCCAGTGCTCTTACAGCCTACCGGGAAGATCTCTTACCAAGGCCTGTGAAACGCAGTTTGTTGGTGGCCTGAACTGGCCGAAGTAGAACTTCTGCTCTGGGTGTGCTCCACTGGCCTGGAGCTACCTGCCCCAAAGGGCTGCCTTGATTCCAAAGTGAGAGAGTGGCACCAAAGCATCTTGCTTCCAGCTCTTCGGGAAGCCAAGAAACATCTGGCGTTGCCCAGTGCTCTTACAGCCTACCGGGAACATCTCTTACCAAGGCCTGTGAAACGCCGTTTCCTGGCAGGCCTGATTTGGCTGAAGTAGAACTTCTGCTCTGGGTGTGCTCCATTGCCCTAGAGCTGCCAGGCCCAAGGTGCTGCCTTGTTTCCAAAGGGGCAGAGAGGCCCCAAAGCATCTTGCTTCCAGCTCTCTGGGAAGCTAAGAACCAACTCGCTCTGCCCCGTGCTCTTACAGCCTACCGGGAACATGTCTTTGAAAGGCCTGTGAAACGCAGTTTCTTGGCAGGCCTCATCTGGCTGAAGTAGAACTCCAGCTCTGGGTGTGCTCCATTGCCCTAGGGCTGCCAGGCCCCAAGTGCTGCCCTGTTTCCAAGGGGCAGAGAGGCCCAAAGCATCTTGCTTCCCGGTCTTTGCGAAGCTAAGAAACAACTGGCTCTGCCCAGTGCTCTTACACCTACCGGGAACATCTCTTACCAAGGCCTGTCAAACGCTGTTTCTTTGCAGGCCTGATCAGGCTGAAGTAGAACTCCTGCTCTGCGTGTGCTCCATTGGCCTAGAGCTTCCCGACCCAAAAGGCTGCCTTGTTCCCAAACGGGCAGAGGGGTCCCAAGCGTCTTGCTTCCAGCTTTTCAGGAAGGTAAGAAACAACTGGCTCTGCCCAGTGCTCTTACAGCCTACCGGGAACATCTCTTACCAAGGCCTGTGAAACGCAGTTTCTTGGCAGGCCTGATCTGGCTGAAGTAGAACTCCTGCTCTGGGCGTGCTACTTTGGCCTAGAGCTGCCAGGCCCAAAGGGCCGCCTTGTTTCCAAAGGGGCTGAGAGTCCCCAAAGTATCTTGCTTCCAAATCTTTGGGAAGCTAAGAAACAACTGGCTCTGCACAGTGCTCTCACAGCCTACCGGCAACGTGACAGAGACAGGCCTGTGAGACGCAGTTTCTTGGAAGGCCTGATCTGGCTGAGGTAGAACTTCTGCTCTGGGTGTACTCCATTGGCCTAGGGCTGCCAGGCCCAAAGGGCTGCCTTTATTTCCAAAGTGTGAGAGAGGCCCCAAAGCATCTTGCTTCCTGCTCTCTGGGAAGCTAAAACAACTGGCTCTGCACAGTGCTCTCAAAGCCAACCGGGAACGTCACATACAAAGGCCTGTGAAACGCAGCTTCTTGACAGGCCTTATCTGGCTGAGGTAGAACTTGTGCTCTGGGTGTGCTACTTTGGCCTAGAGCTGCCAGGCACAAAGGCTGCTTTGTTTCCAAAGGGGGAGAGAGGCCCCAAATCATGTTGCTTCCAGCTGTTTTTGAAGCTAAGAAACAACTCGCTCTGCCAGGTACTCTTACAGCCTTCCGGGAACACCTCTTACGAAGGCCTGTGAAAAGCAGTTTCTTGGCAGGCCTGATCTGGCTGAGGTAGAACTTCTGCTCTGGGTGTGCTCCATTGCCCTAGAGCTGAAAGGCCCAAAGGGATGCCTTGTTTGCAAAGGGGCAGAGAGGCCCCAAAGCATCTTGCTTCCAGCTCATTGGGAAGCTAAGAAACAACTGTCTCTGCCCAGTGCTCTGACAGAGTACCGGCAACATCTCTTACCAAAGCCTTTGAAACGCAGTTTCTTGGCAGGCCTTATCTGGCTGAGGTAGAACTTCTGCTCTGGCTGTGCTCCATTGGCCTAGAGCTGAAAGGCCCAAAGGTCGGCCTTGTTGGCAAAGGGGCAGGGAGCCCCCAAAGCATCTTGCTTCCAGCTCTTCGGGAAGCTAAGAAACAACTGGCTCTGCCCAGTGCTCTTACAGCCTGAGAGAAAATCTCTTACCAAGGCCTGTGAAACGCACTTTGTTGGTGGCCTGATCTAGCTGAAGTAGAACTTCTGCTCTGGGTGTGCTCCATTGGCCTAGAGCTGCCTGGCCCAAAGGGCCGCCTTGTTTGCAAAGGGGCAGAGAGGCCCCAAAGCATCTTGCTTCCAGCTCTTCGGGAAGCTAAGAAACATCTGGCGTTGCCCAGTGCTCTTACAGCCTACCGGGAAGATCTCTTACCAAGGCCTGTGAAACGCAGTTTGTTGGTGGCCTGAACTGGCCGAAGTAGAACTTCTGCTCTGGGTGTGCTCCACTGGCCTGGAGCTACCTGCCCCAAAGGGCTGCCTTGATTCCAAAGTGAGAGAGTGGCACCAAAGCATCTTGCTTCCAGCTCTTCGGGAAGCTAAGAAACATCTGGCGTTGCCCAGTGCTCTTACAGCCTACCGGGAACATCTCTTACCAAGGCCTGTGAAACGCCGTTTCCTGGCAGGCCTGATTTGGCTGAAGTAGAACTTCTGCTCTGGGTGTGCTCCATTGCCCTAGAGCTGCCAGGCCCAAGGTGCTGCCTTGTTTCCAAAGGGGCAGAGAGGCCCCAAAGCATCTTGCTTCCAGCTCTCTGGGAAGCTAAGAACCAACTCGCTCTGCCCCGTGCTCTTACAGCCTACCGGGAACATGTCTTTGAAAGGCCTGTGAAACGCAGTTTCTTGGCAGGCCTCATCTGGCTGAAGTAGAACTCCGGCTCTGGGTGTGCTCCATTGCCCTAGAGCTGCCAGGCCCCAAGTGCTGCCCTGTTTCCAAGGGGCAGAGAGGCCCAAAGCATCTTGCTTCCCGGTCTTTGCGAAGCTAAGAAACAACTGGCTCTGCCCAGTGCTCTTACACCTACCGGGAACATCTCTTACCAAGGCCTGTCAAACGCTGTTTCTTTGCAGGCCTGATCAGGCTGAAGTAGAACTCCTGCTCTGCGTGTGCTCCATTGGCCTAGAGCTTCCCGACCCAAAAGGCTGCCTTGTTCCCAAACGGGCAGAGGGGTCCCAAGCGTCTTGCTTCCAGCTTTTCAGGAAGGTAAGAAACAACTGGCTCTGCCCAGTGCTCTTACAGCCTACCGGGAACATCTCTTACCAAGGCCTGTGAAACGCAGTTTCTTGGCAGGCCTGATCTGGCTGAAGTAGAACTCCTGCTCTGGGCGTGCTACTTTGGCCTAGAGCTGCCAGGCCCAAAGGGCCGCCTTGTTTCCAAAGGGGCTGAGAGTCCCCAAAGTATCTTGCTTCCAAATCTTTGGGAAGCTAAGAAACAACTGGCTCTGCACAGTGCTCTCACAGCCTACCGGCAACGTGACAGAGACAGGCCTGTGAGACGCAGTTTCTTGGAAGGCCTGATCTGGCTGAGGTAGAACTTCTGCTCTGGGTGTACTCCATTGGCCTAGGGCTGCCAGGCCCAAAGGGCTGCCTTTATTTCCAAAGTGTGAGAGAGGCCCCAAAGCATCTTGCTTCCTGCTCTCTGGGAAGCTAAAACAACTGGCTCTGCACAGTGCTCTCAAAGCCAACCGGGAACGTCACATACAAAGGCCTGTGAAACGCAGCTTCTTGACAGGCCTTATCTGGCTGAGGTAGAACTTGTGCTCTGGGTGTGCTACTTTGGCCTAGAGCTGCCAGGCACAAAGGCTGCTTTGTTTCCAAAGGGGGAGAGAGGCCCCAAATCATGTTGCTTCCAGCTGTTTTTGAAGCTAAGAAACAACTCGCTCTGCCAGGTACTCTTACAGCCTTCCGGGAACACCTCTTACGAAGGCCTGTGAAAAGCAGTTTCTTGGCAGGCCTGATCTGGCTGAGGTAGAACTTCTGCTCTGGGTGTGCTCCATTGCCCTAGAGCTGAAAGGCCCAAAGGGATGCCTTGTTTGCAAAGGGGCAGAGAGGCCCCAAAGCATCTTGCTTCCAGCTCATTGGGAAGCTAAGAAACAACTGTCTCTGCCCAGTGCTCTGACAGAGTACCGGGAACATCTCTTACCAAAGCCTTTGAAACGCAGTTTCTTGGCAGGCCTTATCTGGCTGAGGTAGAACTTCTGCTCTGGGTGTGCTCCATTGGCCTAGAGCTGAAAGGCCCAAAGGTCGGCCTTGTTGGCAAAGGGGCAGGGAGCCCCCAAAGCATCTTGCTTCCAGCTCTTCGGGAAGCTAAGAAACAACTGGCTCTGCCCAGTGCTCTTACAGCCTGAGAGAAAATCTCTTACCAAGGCCTGTGAAACGCACTTTGTTGGTGGCCTGATCTAGCTGAAGTAGAACTTCTGCTCTGGGTGTGCTCCATTGGCCTAGAGCTGCCTGGCCCAAAGGGCCGCCTTGTTTGCAAAGGGGCAGAGAGGACCCAAAGCATCTTGCTTCCAGCTCTTCGGGAAGCTAAGAAACATCTGGCGTTGCCCAGTGCTCTTACAGCCTACCGGGAACATCTCTTACCAAGGCCTGTGAAACGCAGTTTGTTGGTGGCCTGAACTGGCCGAAGTAGAACTTCTGCTCTGGGTGTGCTCCACTGGCCTGGAGCTACCTGCCCCAAAGGGCTGCCTTGATTCCAAAGTGAGAGAGTGGCACCAAAGCATCTTGCTTCCAGCTCTTCGGGAAGCTAAGAAACATCTGGCGTTGCCCAGTGCTCTTACAGCCTACCGGGAACATCTCTTACCAAGGCCTGTGAAACGCCGTTTCCTGGCAGGCCTGATTTGGCTGAAGTAGAACTTCTGCTCTGGGTGTGCTCCATTGCCCTAGAGCTGCCAGGCCCAAGGTGCTGCCTTGTTTCCAAAGGGGCAGAGAGGCCCCAAAGCATCTTGCTTCCAGCTCTCTGGGAAGCTAAGAACCAACTCGCTCTGCCCCGTGCTCTTACAGCCTACCGGGAACATGTCTTTGAAAGGCCTGTGAAACGCAGTTTCTTGGCAGGCCTCATCTGGCTGAAGTAGAACTCCGGCTCTGGGTGTGCTCCATTGCCCTAGGGCTGCCAGGCCCCAAGTGCTGCCCTGTTTCCAAGGGGCAGAGAGGCCCAAAGCATCTTGCTTCCCGGTCTTTGCGAAGCTAAGAAACAACTGGCTCTGCCCAGTGCTCTTACACCTACCGGGAACATCTCTTACCAAGGCCTGTCAAACGCTGTTTCTTTGCAGGCCTGATCAGGCTGAAGTAGAACTCCTGCTCTGCGTGTGCTCCATTGGCCTAGAGCTTCCCGACCCAAAAGGCTGCCTTGTTCCCAAACGGGCAGAGGGGTCCCAAGCGTCTTGCTTCCAGCTTTTCAGGAAGGTAAGAAACAACTGGCTCTGCCCAGTGCTCTTACAGCCTACCGGGAACATCTCTTACCAAGGCCTGTGAAACGCAGTTTCTTGGCAGGCCTGATCTGGCTGAAGTAGAACTCCTGCTCTGGGCGTGCTACTTTGGCCTAGAGCTGCCAGGCCCAAAGGGCCGCCTTGTTTCCAAAGGGGCTGAGAGTCCCCAAAGTATCTTGCTTCCAAATCTTTGGGAAGCTAAGAAACAACTGGCTCTGCACAGTGCTCTCACAGCCTACCGGCAACGTGACAGAGACAGGCCTGTGAGACGCAGTTTCTTGGAAGGCCTGATCTGGCTGAGGTAGAACTTCTGCTCTGGGTGTACTCCATTGGCCTAGGGCTGCCAGGCCCAAAGGGCTGCCTTTATTTCCAAAGTGTGAGAGAGGCCCCAAAGCATCTTGCTTCCTGCTCTCTGGGAAGCTAAAACAACTGGCTCTGCACAGTGCTCTCAAAGCCAACCGGGAACGTCACATACAAAGGCCTGTGAAACGCAGCTTCTTGACAGGCCTTATCTGGCTGAGGTAGAACTTGTGCTCTGGGTGTGCTACTTTGGCCTAGAGCTGCCAGGCACAAAGGCTGCTTTGTTTCCAAAGGGGGAGAGAGGCCCCAAATCATGTTGCTTCCAGCTGTTTTTGAAGCTAAGAAACAACTCGCTCTGCCAGGTACTCTTACAGCCTTCCGGGAACACCTCTTACGAAGGCCTGTGAAAAGCAGTTTCTTGGCAGGCCTGATCTGGCTGAGGTAGAACTTCTGCTCTGGGTGTGCTCCATTGCCCTAGAGCTGAAAGGCCCAAAGGGATGCCTTGTTTGCAAAGGGGCAGAGAGGCCCCAAAGCATCTTGCTTCCAGCTCATTGGGAAGCTAAGAAACAACTGTCTCTGCCCAGTGCTCTGACAGAGTACCGGGAACATCTCTTACCAAAGCCTTTGAAACGCAGTTTCTTGGCAGGCCTTATCTGGCTGAGGTAGAACTTCTGCTCTGGGTGTGCTCCATTGGCCTAGAGCTGAAAGGCCCAAAGGTCGGCCTTGTTGGCAAAGGGGCAGGGAGCCCCCAAAGCATCTTGCTTCCAGCTCTTCGGGAAGCTAAGAAACAACTGGCTCTGCCCAGTGCTCTTACAGCCTGAGAGAAAATCTCTTACCAAGGCCTGTGAAACGCACTTTGTTGGTGGCCTGATCTAGCTGAAGTAGAACTTCTGCTCTGGGTGTGCTCCATTGGCCTAGAGCTGCCTGGCCCAAAGGGCCGCCTTGTTTGCAAAGGGGCAGAGAGGCCCCAAAGCATCTTGCTTCCAGCTCTTCGGGAAGCTAAGAAACATCTGGCGTTGCCCAGTGCTCTTACAGCCTACCGGGAAGATCTCTTACCAAGGCCTGTGAAACGCAGTTTGTTGGTGGCCTGAACTGGCCGAAGTAGAACTTCTGCTCTGGGTGTGCTCCACTGGCCTGGAGCTACCTGCCCCAAAGGGCTGCCTTGATTCCAAAGTGAGAGAGTGGCACCAAAGCATCTTGCTTCCAGCTCTTCGGGAAGCTAAGAAACATCTGGCGTTGCCCAGTGCTCTTACAGCCTACCGGGAACATCTCTTACCAAGGCCTGTGAAACGCCGTTTCCTGGCAGGCCTGATTTGGCTGAAGTAGAACTTCTGCTCTGGGTGTGCTCCATTGCCCTAGAGCTGCCAGGCCCAAGGTGCTGCCTTGTTTCCAAAGGGGCAGAGAGGCCCCAAAGCATCTTGCTTCCAGCTCTCTGGGAAGCTAAGAACCAACTCGCTCTGCCCCGTGCTCTTACAGCCTACCGGGAACATGTCTTTGAAAGGCCTGTGAAACGCAGTTTCTTGGCAGGCCTCATCTGGCTGAAGTAGAACTCCGGCTCTGGGTGTGCTCCATTGCCCTAGGGCTGCCAGGCCCCAAGTGCTGCCCTGTTTCCAAGGGGCAGAGAGGCCCAAAGCATCTTGCTTCCCGGTCTTTGCGAAGCTAAGAAACAACTGGCTCTGCCCAGTGCTCTTACACCTACCGGGAACATCTCTTACCAAGGCCTGTCAAACGCTGTTTCTTTGCAGGCCTGATCAGGCTGAAGTAGAACTCCTGCTCTGCGTGTGCTCCATTGGCCTAGAGCTTCCCGACCCAAAAGGCTGCCTTGTTCCCAAACGGGCAGAGGGGTCCCAAGCGTCTTGCTTCCAGCTTTTCAGGAAGGTAAGAAACAACTGGCTCTGCCCAGTGCTCTTACAGCCTACCGGGAACATCTCTTACCAAGGCCTGTGAAACGCAGTTTCTTGGCAGGCCTGATCTGGCTGAAGTAGAACTCCTGCTCTGGGCGTGCTACTTTGGCCTAGAGCTGCCAGGCCCAAAGGGCCGCCTTGTTTCCAAAGGGGCTGAGAGTCCCCAAAGTATCTTGCTTCCAAATCTTTGGGAAGCTAAGAAACAACTGGCTCTGCACAGTGCTCTCACAGCCTACCGGCAACGTGACAGAGACAGGCCTGTGAGACGCAGTTTCTTGGAAGGCCTGATCTGGCTGAGGTAGAACTTCTGCTCTGGGTGTACTCCATTGGCCTAGGGCTGCCAGGCCCAAAGGGCTGCCTTTATTTCCAAAGTGTGAGAGAGGCCCCAAAGCATCTTGCTTCCTGCTCTCTGGGAAGCTAAAACAACTGGCTCTGCACAGTGCTCTCAAAGCCAACCGGGAACGTCACATACAAAGGCCTGTGAAACGCAGCTTCTTGACAGGCCTTATCTGGCTGAGGTAGAACTTGTGCTCTGGGTGTGCTACTTTGGCCTAGAGCTGCCAGGCACAAAGGCTGCTTTGTTTCCAAAGGGGGAGAGAGGCCCCAAATCATGTTGCTTCCAGCTGTTTTTGAAGCTAAGAAACAACTCGCTCTGCCAGGTACTCTTACAGCCTTCCGGGAACACCTCTTACGAAGGCCTGTGAAAAGCAGTTTCTTGGCAGGCCTGATCTGGCTGAGGTAGAACTTGTGCTCTGGGTGTGCTCCATTGCCCTAGAGCTGAAAGGCCCAAAGGGATGCCTTGTTTGCAAAGGGGCAGAGAGGCCCCAAAGCATCTTGCTTCCAGCTCATTGGGAAGCTAAGAAACAACTGTCTCTGCCCAGTGCTCTGACAGAGTACCGGGAACATCTCTTACCAAAGCCTTTGAAACGCAGTTTCTTGGCAGGCCTTATCTGGCTGAGGTAGAACTTCTGCTCTGGGTGTGCTCCATTGGCCTAGAGCTGAAAGGCCCAAAGGTCGGCCTTGTTGGCAAAGGGGCAGGGAGCCCCCAAAGCATCTTGCTTCCAGCTCTTCGGGAAGCTAAGAAACAACTGGCTCTGCCCAGTGCTCTTACAGCCTGAGAGAAAATCTCTTACCAAGGCCTGTGAAACGCACTTTGTTGGTGGCCTGATCTAGCTGAAGTAGAACTTCTGCTCTGGGTGTGCTCCATTGGCCTAGAGCTGCCTGGCCCAAAGGGCCGCCTTGTTTGCAAAGGGGCAGAGAGGCCCCAAAGCATCTTGCTTCCAGCTCTTCGGGAAGCTAAGAAACATCTGGCGTTGCCCAGTGCTCTTACAGCCTACCGGGAACATCTCTTACCAAGGCCTGTGAAACGCAGTTTGTTGGTGGCCTGAACTGGCCGAAGTAGAACTTCTGCTCTGGGTGTGCTCCACTGGCCTGGAGCTACCTGCCCCAAAGGGCTGCCTTGATTCCAAAGTGAGAGAGTGGCACCAAAGCATCTTGCTTCCAGCTCTTCGGGAAGCTAAGAAACATCTGGCGTTGCCCAGTGCTCTTACAGCCTACCGGGAACATCTCTTACCAAGGCCTGTGAAACGCCGTTTCCTGGCAGGCCTGATTTGGCTGAAGTAGAACTTCTGCTCTGGGTGTGCTCCATTGCCCTAGAGCTGCCAGGCCCAAGGTGCTGCCTTGTTTCCAAAGGGGCAGAGAGGCCCCAAAGCATCTTGCTTCCAGCTCTCTGGGAAGCTAAGAACCAACTCGCTCTGCCCCGTGCTCTTACAGCCTACCGGGAACATGTCTTTGAAAGGCCTGTGAAACGCAGTTTCTTGGCAGGCCTCATCTGGCTGAAGTAGAACTCCGGCTCTGGGTGTGCTCCATTGCCCTAGGGCTGCCAGGCCCCAAGTGCTGCCCTGTTTCCAAGGGGCAGAGAGGCCCAAAGCATCTTGCTTCCCGGTCTTTGCGAAGCTAAGAAACAACTGGCTCTGCCCAGTGCTCTTACACCTACCGGGAACATCTCTTACCAAGGCCTGTCAAACGCTGTTTCTTTGCAGGCCTGATCAGGCTGAAGTAGAACTCCTGCTCTGCGTGTGCTCCATTGGCCTAGAGCTTCCCGACCCAAAAGGCTGCCTTGTTCCCAAACGGGCAGAGGGGTCCCAAGCGTCTTGCTTCCAGCTTTTCAGGAAGGTAAGAAACAACTGGCTCTGCCCAGTGCTCTTACAGCCTACCGGGAACATCTCTTACCAAGGCCTGTGAAACGCAGTTTCTTGGCAGGCCTCATCTGGCTGAAGTAGAACTCCTGCTCTGGGCGTGCTACTTTGGCCTAGAGCTGCCAGGCCCAAAGGGCCGCCTTGTTTCCAAAGGGGCTGAGAGTCCCCAAAGTATCTTGCTTCCAAATCTTTGGGAAGCTAAGAAACAACTGGCTCTGCACAGTGCTCTCACAGCCTACCGGCAACGTGACAGAGACAGGCCTGTGAGACGCAGTTTCTTGGAAGGCCTGATCTGGCTGAGGTAGAACTTCTGCTCTGGGTGTACTCCATTGGCCTAGGGCTGCCAGGCCCAAAGGGCTGCCTTTATTTCCAAAGTGTGAGAGAGGCCCCAAAGCATCTTGCTTCCTGCTCTCTGGGAAGCTAAAACAACTGGCTCTGCACAGTGCTCTCAAAGCCAACCGGGAACGTCACATACAAAGGCCTGTGAAACGCAGCTTCTTGACAGGCCTTATCTGGCTGAGGTAGAACTTGTGCTCTGGGTGTGCTACTTTGGCCTAGAGCTGCCAGGCACAAAGGCTGCTTTGTTTCCAAAGGGGGAGAGAGGCCCCAAATCATGTTGCTTCCAGCTGTTTTTGAAGCTAAGAAACAACTCGCTCTGCCAGGTACTCTTACAGCCTTCCGGGAACACCTCTTACGAAGGCCTGTGAAAAGCAGTTTCTTGGCAGGCCTGATCTGGCTGAGGTAGAACTTGTGCTCTGGGTGTGCTCCATTGCCCTAGAGCTGAAAGGCCCAAAGGGATGCCTTGTTTGCAAAGGGGCAGAGAGGCCCCAAAGCATCTTGCTTCCAGCTCATTGGGAAGCTAAGAAACAACTGTCTCTGCCCAGTGCTCTGACAGAGTACCGGGAACATCTCTTACCAAAGCCTTTGAAACGCAGTTTCTTGGCAGGCCTTATCTGGCTGAGGTAGAACTTCTGCTCTGGGTGTGCTCCATTGGCCTAGAGCTGAAAGGCCCAAAGGTCGGCCTTGTTGGCAAAGGGGCAGGGAGCCCCCAAAGCATCTTGCTTCCAGCTCTTCGGGAAGCTAAGAAACAACTGGCTCTGCCCAGTGCTCTTACAGCCTGAGAGAAAATCTCTTACCAAGGCCTGTGAAACGCACTTTGTTGGTGGCCTGATCTAGCTGAAGTAGAACTTCTGCTCTGGGTGTGCTCCATTGGCCTAGAGCTGCCTGGCCCAAAGGGCCGCCTTGTTTGCAAAGGGGCAGAGAGGCCCCAAAGCATCTTGCTTCCAGCTCTTCGGGAAGCTAAGAAACATCTGGCTTTGCCCAGTGCTCTTACAGCCTACCGGGAACATCTCTTACCAAGGCCTGTGAAACGCAGTTTGTTGGTGGCCTGAACTGGCCGAAGTAGAACTTCTGCTCTGGGTGTGCTCCACTGGCCTGGAGCTACCTGCCCCAAAGGGCTGCCTTGATTCCAAAGTGAGAGAGTGGCACCAAAGCATCTTGCTTCCAGCTCTTCGGGAAGCTAAGAAACATCTGGCGTTGCCCAGTGCTCTTACAGCCTACCGGGAACATCTCTTACCAAGGCCTGTGAAACGCCGTTTCCTGGCAGGCCTGATTTGGCTGAAGTAGAACTTCTGCTCTGGGTGTGCTCCATTGCCCTAGAGCTGCCAGGCCCAAGGTGCTGCCTTGTTTCCAAAGGGGCAGAGAGGCCCCAAAGCATCTTGCTTCCAGCTCTCTGGGAAGCTAAGAACCAACTCGCTCTGCCCCGTGCTCTTACAGCCTACCGGGAACATGTCTTTGAAAGGCCTGTGAAACGCAGTTTCTTGGCAGGCCTCATCTGGCTGAAGTAGAACTCCGGCTCTGGGTGTGCTCCATTGCCCTAGAGCTGCCAGGCCCCAAGTGCTGCCCTGTTTCCAAGGGGCAGAGAGGCCCAAAGCATCTTGCTTCCCGGTCTTTGCGAAGCTAAGAAACAACTGGCTCTGCCCAGTGCTCTTACACCTACCGGGAACATCTCTTACCAAGGCCTGTCAAACGCTGTTTCTTTGCAGGCCTGATCAGGCTGAAGTAGAACTCCTGCTCTGCGTGTGCTCCATTGGCCTAGAGCTTCCCGACCCAAAAGGCTGCCTTGTTCCCAAACGGGCAGAGGGGTCCCAAGCGTCTTGCTTCCAGCTTTTCAGGAAGGTAAGAAACAACTGGCTCTGCCCAGTGCTCTTACAGCCTACCGGGAACATCTCTTACCAAGGCCTGTGAAACGCAGTTTCTTGGCAGGCCTCATCTGGCTGAAGTAGAACTCCTGCTCTGGGCGTGCTACTTTGGCCTAGAGCTGCCAGGCCCAAAGGGCCGCCTTGTTTCCAAAGGGGCTGAGAGTCCCCAAAGTATCTTGCTTCCAAATCTTTGGGAAGCTAAGAAACAACTGGCTCTGCACAGTGCTCTCACAGCCTACCGGCAACGTGACAGAGACAGGCCTGTGAGACGCAGTTTCTTGGAAGGCCTGATCTGGCTGAGGTAGAACTTCTGCTCTGGGTGTACTCCATTGGCCTAGGGCTGCCAGGCCCAAAGGGCTGCCTTTATTTCCAAAGTGTGAGAGAGGCCCCAAAGCATCTTGCTTCCTGCTCTCTGGGAAGCTAAAACAACTGGCTCTGCACAGTGCTCTCAAAGCCAACCGGGAACGTCACATACAAAGGCCTGTGAAACGCAGCTTCTTGACAGGCCTTATCTGGCTGAGGTAGAACTTGTGCTCTGGGTGTGCTACTTTGGCCTAGAGCTGCCAGGCACAAAGGCTGCTTTGTTTCCAAAGGGGGAGAGAGGCCCCAAATCATGTTGCTTCCAGCTGTTTTTGAAGCTAAGAAACAACTCGCTCTGCCAGGTACTCTTACAGCCTTCCGGGAACACCTCTTACGAAGGCCTGTGAAAAGCAGTTTCTTGGCAGGCCTGATCTGGCTGAGGTAGAACTTGTGCTCTGGGTGTGCTCCATTGCCCTAGAGCTGAAAGGCCCAAAGGGATGCCTTGTTTGCAAAGGGGCAGAGAGGCCCCAAAGCATCTTGCTTCCAGCTCATTGGGAAGCTAAGAAACAACTGTCTCTGCCCAGTGCTCTGACAGAGTACCGGGAACATCTCTTACCAAAGCCTTTGAAACGCAGTTTCTTGGCAGGCCTTATCTGGCTGAGGTAGAACTTCTGCTCTGGGTGTGCTCCATTGGCCTAGAGCTGAAAGGCCCAAAGGTCGGCCTTGTTGGCAAAGGGGCAGGGAGCCCCCAAAGCATCTTGCTTCCAGCTCTTCGGGAAGCTAAGAAACAACTGGCTCTGCCCAGTGCTCTTACAGCCTGAGAGAAAATCTCTTACCAAGGCCTGTGAAACGCACTTTGTTGGTGGCCTGATCTAGCTGAAGTAGAACTTCTGCTCTGGGTGTGCTCCATTGGCCTAGAGCTGCCTGGCCCAAAGGGCCGCCTTGTTTGCAAAGGGGCAGAGAGGCCCCAAAGCATCTTGCTTCCAGCTCTTCGGGAAGCTAAGAAACATCTGGCTTTGCCCAGTGCTCTTACAGCCTACCGGGAACATCTCTTACCAAGGCCTGTGAAACGCAGTTTGTTGGTGGCCTGAACTGGCCGAAGTAGAACTTCTGCTCTGGGTGTGCTCCACTGGCCTGGAGCTACCTGCCCCAAAGGGCTGCCTTGATTCCAAAGTGAGAGAGTGGCACCAAAGCATCTTGCTTCCAGCTCTTCGGGAAGCTAAGAAACATCTGGCGTTGCCCAGTGCTCTTACAGCCTACCGGGAACATCTCTTACCAAGGCCTGTGAAACGCCGTTTCCTGGCAGGCCTGATTTGGCTGAAGTAGAACTTCTGCTCTGGGTGTGCTCCATTGCCCTAGAGCTGCCAGGCCCAAGGTGCTGCCTTGTTTCCAAAGGGGCAGAGAGGCCCCAAAGCATCTTGCTTCCAGCTCTCTGGGAAGCTAAGAACCAACTCGCTCTGCCCCGTGCTCTTACAGCCTACCGGGAACATGTCTTTGAAAGGCCTGTGAAACGCAGTTTCCTGGCAGGCCTCATCTGGCTGAAGTAGAACTCCGGCTCTGGGTGTGCTCCATTGCCCTAGAGCTGCCAGGCCCCAAGTGCTGCCCTGTTTCCAAGGGGCAGAGAGGCCCAAAGCATCTTGCTTCCCGGTCTTTGCGTAGCTAAGAAACAACTGGCTCTGCCCAGTGCTCTTACACCTACCGGGAACATCTCTTACCAAGGCCTGTCAAACGCTGTTTCTTTGCAGGCCTGATCAGGCTGAAGTAGAACTCCTGCTCTGCGTGTGCTCCATTGGCCTAGAGCTTCCCGACCCAAAAGGCTGCCTTGTTCCCAAACGGGCAGAGGGGTCCCAAGCGTCTTGCTTCCAGCTTTTCAGGAAGGTAAGAAACAACTGGCTCTGCCCAGTGCTCTTACAGCCTACCGGGAACATCTCTTACCAAGGCCTGTGAAACGCAGTTTCTTGGCAGGCCTGATCTGGCTGAAGTAGAACTCCTGCTCTGGGCGTGCTACTTTGGCCTAGAGCTGCCAGGCCCAAAGGGCCGCCTTGTTTCCAAAGGGGCTGAGAGTCCCCAAAGTATCTTGCTTCCAAATCTTTGGGAAGCTAAGAAACAACTGGCTCTGCACAGTGCTCTCACAGCCTACCGGCAACGTGACAGAGACAGGCCTGTGAGACGCAGTTTCTTGGAAGGCCTGATCTGGCTGAGGTAGAACTTCTGCTCTGGGTGTACTCCATTGGCCTAGGGCTGCCAGGCCCAAAGGGCTGCCTTTATTTCCAAAGTGTGAGAGAGGCCCCAAAGCATCTTGCTTCCTGCTCTCTGGGAAGCTAAAACAACTGGCTCTGCACAGTGCTCTCAAAGCCAACCGGGAACGTCACATACAAAGGCCTGTGAAACGCAGCTTCTTGACAGGCCTTATCTGGCTGAGGTAGAACTTGTGCTCTGGGTGTGCTACTTTGGCCTAGAGCTGCCAGGCACAAAGGCTGCTTTGTTTCCAAAGGGGGAGAGAGGCCCCAAATCATGTTGCTTCCAGCTGTTTTTGAAGCTAAGAAACAACTCGCTCTGCCAGGTACTCTTACAGCCTTCCGGGAACACCTCTTACGAAGGCCTGTGAAAAGCAGTTTCTTGGCAGGCCTGATCTGGCTGAGGTAGAACTTCTGCTCTGGGTGTGCTCCATTGCCCTAGAGCTGAAAGGCCCAAAGGGATGCCTTGTTTGCAAAAGGGCAGAGAGGCCCCAAAGCATCTTGCTTCCAGCTCATTGGGAAGCTAAGAAACAACTGTCTCTGCCCAGTGCTCTGACAGAGTACCGGGAACATCTCTTACCAAAGCCTTTGAAACGCAGTTTCTTGGCAGGCCTTATCTGGCTGAGGTAGAACTTCTGCTCTGGCTGTGCTCCATTGGCCTAGAGCTGAAAGGCCCAAAGGTCGGCCTTGTTGGCAAAGGGGCAGGGAGCCCCCAAAGCATCTTGCTTCCAGCTCTTCGGGAAGCTAAGAAACATCTGGCGTTGCCCAGTGCTCTTACAGCCTACCGGGAACATCTCTTACCAAGGCCTGTGAAACGCCGTTTCCTGGCAGGCCTGATTTGGCTGAAGTAGAAATTCTGCTCTGGGTGTGCTCCATTGCCCTAGAGCTGCCAGGCCCAAGGTGCTGCCTTGTTTCCAAAGGGGCAGAGAGGCCCCAAAGCATCTTGCTTCCAGCTCTCTGGGAAGCTAAGAACCAACTCGCTCTGCCCCGTGCTCTTACAGCCTACCGGGAACATGTCTTTGAAAGGCCTGTGAAACGCAGTTTCCTGGCAGGCCTCATCTGGCTGAAGTAGAACTCCGGCTCTGGGTGTGCTCCATTGCCCTAGAGCTGCCAGGCCCCAAGTGCTGCCCTGTTTCCAAGGGGCAGAGAGGCCCAAAGCATCTTGCTTCCCGGTCTTTGCGAAGCTAAGAAACAACTGGCTCTGCCCAGTGCTCTTACACCTACCGGGAACATCTCTTACCAAGGCCTGTCAAACGCTGTTTCTTTGCAGGCCTGATCAGGCTGAAGTAGAACTCCTGCTCTGCGTGTGCTCCATTGGCCTAGAGCTTCCCGACCCAAAAGGCTGCCTTGTTCCCAAACGGGCAGAGGGGTCCCAAGCGTCTTGCTTCCAGCTTTTCAGGAAGGTAAGAAACAACTGGCTCTGCCCAGTGCTCTTACAGCCTACCGGGAACATCTCTTACCAAGGCCTGTGAAACGCAGTTTCTTGGCAGGCCTCATCTGGCTGAAGTAGAACTCCTGCTCTGGGCGTGCTACTTTGGCCTAGAGCTGCCAGGCCCAAAGGGCCGCCTTGTTTCCAAAGGGGCTGAGAGTCCCCAAAGTATCTTGCTTCCAAATCTTTGGGAAGCTAAGAAACAACTGGCTCTGCACAGTGCTCTCACAGCCTACCGGCAACGTGACAGAGAAAGGCCTGTGAGACGCAGTTTCTTGGAAGGCCTGATCTGGCTGAGGTAGAACTTCTGCTCTGGGTGTACTCCATTGGCCTAGGGCTGCCAGGCCCAAAGGGCTGCCTTTATTTCCAAAGTGTGAGAGAGGCCCCAAAGCATCTTGCTTCCTGCTCTCTGGGAAGCTAAAACAACTGGCTCTGCACAGTGCTCTCAAAGCCAACCGGGAACGTCACATACAAAGGCCTGTGAAACGCAGCTTCTTGACAGGCCTTATCTGGCTGAGGTAGAACTTGTGCTCTGGGTGTGCTACTTTGGCCTAGAGCTGCCAGGCACAAAGGCTGCTTTGTTTCCAAAGGGGGAGAGAGGCCCCAAATCATGTTGCTTCCAGCTGTTTTTGAAGCTAAGAAACAACTCGCTCTGCCAGGTACTCTTACAGCCTTCCGGGAACACCTCTTACGAAGGCCTGTGAAAAGCAGTTTCTTGGCAGGCCTGATCTGGCTGAGGTAGAACTTCTGCTCTGGGTGTGCTCCATTGCCCTAGAGCTGAAAGGCCCAAAGGGATGCCTTGTTTGCAAAAGGGCAGAGAGGCCCCAAAGCATCTTGCTTCCAGCTCATTGGGAAGCTAAGAAACAACTGTCTCTGCCCAGTGCTCTGACAGAGTACCGGGAACATCTCTTACCAAAGCCTTTGAAACGCAGTTTCTTGGCAGGCCTTATCTGGCTGAGGTAGAACTTCTGCTCTGGCTGTGCTCCATTGGCCTAGAGCTGAAAGGCCCAAAGGTCGGCCTTGTTGGCAAAGGGGCAGGGAGCCCCCAAAGCATCTTGCTTCCAGCTCTTCGGGAAGCTAAGAAACAACTGGCTCTGCCCAGTGCTCTTACAGCCTGAGAGAAAATCTCTTACCAAGGCCTGTGAAACGCACTTTGTTGGTGGCCTGATCTAGCTGAAGTAGAACTTCTGCTCTGGGTGTGCTCCATTGGCCTAGAGCTGCCTGGCCCAAAGGGCCGCCTTGTTTGCAAAGGGGCAGAGAGGCCCCAAAGCATCTTGCTTCCAGCTCTTCGGGAAGCTAAGAAACATCTGGCGTTGCCCAGTGCTCTTACAGCCTACCGGGAACATCTCTTACCAAGGCCTGTGAAACGCAGTTTGTTGGTGGCCTGAACTGGCCGAAGTAGAACTTCTGCTCTGGGTGTGCTCCACTGGCCTGGAGCTACCTGCCCCAAAGGGCTGCCTTGATTCCAAAGTGAGAGAGTGGCACCAAAGCATCTTGCTTCCAGCTCTTCGGGAAGCTAAGAAACATCTGGCGTTGCCCAGTGCTCTTACAGCCTACCGGGAACATCTCTTACCAAGGCCTGTGAAACGCCGTTTCCTGGCAGGCCTGATTTGGCTGAAGTAGAACTTCTGCTCTGGGTGTGCTCCATTGCCCTAGAGCTGCCAGGCCCAAGGTGCTGCCTTGTTTCCAAAGGGGCAGAGAGGCCCCAAAGCATCTTGCTTCCAGCTCTCTGGGAAGCTAAGAACCAACTCGCTCTGCCCCGTGCTCTTACAGCCTACCGGGAACATGTCTTTGAAAGGCCTGTGAAACGCAGTTTCCTGGCAGGCCTCATCTGGCTGAAGTAGAACTCCGGCTCTGGGTGTGCTCCATTGCCCTAGAGCTGCCAGGCCCCAAGTGCTGCCCTGTTTCCAAGGGGCAGAGAGGCCCAAAGCATCTTGCTTCCCGGTCTTTGCGAAGCTAAGAAACAACTGGCTCTGCCCAGTGCTCTTACACCTACCGGGAACATCTCTTACCAAGGCCTGTCAAACGCTGTTTCTTTGCAGGCCTGATCAGGCTGAAGTAGAACTCCTGCTCTGCGTGTGCTCCATTGGCCTAGAGCTTCCCGACCCAAAAGGCTGCCTTGTTCCCAAACGGGCAGAGGGGTCCCAAGCGTCTTGCTTCCAGCTTTTCAGGAAGGTAAGAAACAACTGGCTCTGCCCAGTGCTCTTACAGCCTACCGGGAACATCTCTTACCAAGGCCTGTGAAACGCAGTTTCTTGGCAGGCCTCATCTGGCTGAAGTAGAACTCCTGCTCTGGGCGTGCTACTTTGGCCTAGAGCTGCCAGGCCCAAAGGGCCGCCTTGTTTCCAAAGGGGCTGAGAGTCCCCAAAGTATCTTGCTTCCAAATCTTTGGGAAGCTAAGAAACAACTGGCTCTGCACAGTGCTCTCACAGCCTACCGGCAACGTGACAGAGAAAGGCCTGTGAGACGCAGTTTCTTGGAAGGCCTGATCTGGCTGAGGTAGAACTTCTGCTCTGGGTGTACTCCATTGGCCTAGGGCTGCCAGGCCCAAAGGGCTGCCTTTATTTCCAAAGTGTGAGAGAGGCCCCAAAGCATCTTGCTTCCTGCTCTCTGGGAAGCTAAAACAACTGGCTCTGCACAGTGCTCTCAAAGCCAACCGGGAACGTCACATACAAAGGCCTGTGAAACGCAGCTTCTTGACAGGCCTTATCTGGCTGAGGTAGAACTTGTGCTCTGGGTGTGCTACTTTGGCCTAGAGCTGCCAGGCACAAAGGCTGCTTTGTTTCCAAAGGGGGAGAGAGGCCCCAAATCATGTTGCTTCCAGCTGTTTTTGAAGCTAAGAAACAACTCGCTCTGCCAGGTACTCTTACAGCCTTCCGGGAACACCTCTTACGAAGGCCTGTGAAAAGCAGTTTCTTGGCAGGCCTGATCTGGCTGAGGTAGAACTTCTGCTCTGGGTGTGCTCCATTGCCCTAGAGCTGAAAGGCCCAAAGGGATGCCTTGTTTGCAAAGGGGCAGAGAGGCCCCAAAGCATCTTGCTTCCAGCTCATTGGGAAGCTAAGAAACAACTGTCTCTGCCCAGTGCTCTGACAGAGTACCGGGAACATCTCTTACCAAAGCCTTTGAAACGCAGTTTCTTGGCAGGCCTTATCTGGCTGAGGTAGAACTTCTGCTCTGGGTGTGCTCCATTGGCCTAGAGCTGAAAGGCCCAAAGGTCGGCCTTGTTGGCAAAGGGGCAGGGAGCCCCCAAAGCATCTTGCTTCCAGCTCTTCGGGAAGCTAAGAAACAACTGGCTCTGCCCAGTGCTCTTACAGCCTGAGAGAAAATCTCTTACCAAGGCCTGTGAAACGCACTTTGTTGGTGGCCTGATCTAGCTGAAGTAGAACTTCTGCTCTGGGTGTGCTCCATTGGCCTAGAGCTGACTGGCCCAAAGGGCCGCCCTGTTTGCAAAGGGGATGAGAGGCCCCAAAGCATCTTGCTTCCAGCTCTTCGGGAAGCTAAGAAACATCTGGCGTTGCCCAGTGCTCTTACAGCCTACCGGGAACATCTCTTACCAAGGCCTGTGAAACGCAGTTTGTTGGTGGCCTGAACTGGCCGAAGTAGAACTTCTGCTCTGGGTGTGCTCCACTGGCCTAGAGCTACCTGCCCCAAAGGGCTGCCTTGATTCCAAAGTGAGAGAGTGGCACCAAAGCATCTTGCTTCCAGCTCTTCGGGAAGCTAAGAAACATCTGGCGTTGCCCAGTGCTCTTACAGCCTACCGGGAACATCTCTTACCAAGGCCTGTGAAACGCCGTTTCCTGGCAGGCCCGTTTGGCTGAAGTAGAACTTCTGCTCTGGGTGTGCTCCGTTGCCCTAGAGCTGCCAGGCCCAAGGTGCTGCCTTGTTTCCAAAGGGGCAGAGAGGCCCCAAAGCATCTTGCTTCCAGCTCTCTGGGAAGCTAAGAACCAACTCGCTCTGCCCCGTGCTCTTACACCTACCGGGAACATCTCTTACCAAGGCCTGTCAAACGCTGTGTCTTTGCAGGCCTGATCAGGCTGAAGTAGAACTCCTGCTCTGCGTGTGCTCCATTGGCCTAGAGCTTCCCGACCCAAATGGCTGCCTTGTTCCCAAACGGGCAGAGGGGTCCCAAGCGTCTTGCTTCCAGCTTTTCAGGAAGGTAAGAAACAACTGGCTCTGCCCAGTGCTCTTACAGCCTACCGGGAACATCTCTTACCAAGGCCTGTGAAACGCAGTTTCCTGGCAGGCCTGATCTGGCTGAAGTAGAACTTCTGCTCTGGGTGTGCTCCATTGCCCTAGAGCTGCCAGGCCCAAAGGGCTGCCTTGTTTCCAAAGACGGAGAGTGGACCCAAAGCATCTTGCTCCCAGCTCTTCGGGAAGCTAAGAAACAGCTGGCTCTGCCCAGTGCTCTTACAGCCTAAGAGAACATGTCTTTGAAAGGCCTGTGAAACGCAGTTTCTTGGCAGGCCTGACCTGGCTGAAGTAGAACTTCTGTTCTGGTTGTGCTACATAGGCCTAGAGCTACCAGGACCTAAGGGCTGCCTTGTTTCCAAAGGGTGAGAGAGGCCCCAAAGCATCTTGCCTCCAGCACTTTGGGAAGCTAAAAAACAACTGGTTCTGCCCAGTGCTCTCACAGCCTACCGTGAACATCTCTTACCAAGGGCTGTGAAACGCAGTTTCTGGGCAGGACTGATCTGCCTGAAGTAGAACTTCTGCTGTGGGTGTGCTCCATTGGCCTAGAGCTGCCAGGCCCAAACGGCTGCCTTGTGTCCAAAGGGAGAGAGAGGCCCCAAAGCATCTTGCTTGCAGCTCTGTGGGAAGCTAAAGCAACTGGCTCTCCACAGTGCTCTCACAGCCTACCGGGAACATCTCTTACCAAGGCCTGTGAAACGCAGTTTCTTGGCAGGCCTGATCTGGCTGAAGTAGAACTCCTGCTCTGGGCGTGCTACTTTGGCCTAGAGCTGCCAGGCCCAAAGGGCCGCCTTGTTTCCAAAGGGGCTGAGAGTCCCCAAAGTATCTTGCTTCCAAATCTTTGGGAAGCTAAGAAACAACTGGCTCTGCACAGTGCTCTCACAGCCTACCGGCAACGTGACAGAGAAAGGCCTGTGAGACGCAGTTTCTTGGAAGGCCTGATCTGGCTGAGGTAGAACTTCTGCTCTGGGTGTACTCCATTGGCCTAGGGCTGCCAGGCCCAAAGGGCTGCCTTTATTTCCAAAGTGTGAGAGAGGCCCCAAAGCATCTTGCTTCCTGCTCTCTGGGAAGCTAAAACAACCGGCTCTGCACAGTGCTCTCAAAGCCAACTGGGAACGTCACATACAAAGGCCTGTGAAACGCAGCTTCTTGACAGGCCTTATCTGGCTGAGGTAGAACTTGTGCTCTGGGTGTGCTACTTTGGCCTAGAGCTGCCAGGCACAAAGGCTGCTTTGTTTCCAAAGGGGGAGAGAGGCCCCAAATCATGTTGCTTCCAGCTGTTTTTGAAGCTAAGAAACAACTCGCTCTGCCAGGTACTCTTACAGCCTTCCGGGAACACCTCTTACGAAGGCCTGTGAAAAGCAGTTTCTTGGCAGGCCTGATCTGGCTGAGGTAGAACTTCTGCTCTGGGTGTGCTCTATTGGCCTAGAGATGAAAGGCCCAAAGGTCGGCCTTGTTGGCAAAGGGGCAGGGAGCCCCCAAAGCATCTGGCTTCCAGCTCTTTGGGAAGCTAAGAAACAACTGGCTCTGCCCAGTGCTCTTACAGCCTGAGAGAAAATCTCTTACCAAGGCCTGTGAAACGCACTTTGTTGGTGGCCTGATCTAGCTGAAGTAGAACTTCTGCTCTGGGTGTGCTCCATTGGCCTATAGCTGCCTGGCCCAAAGGGCCGCCTTGTTTGCAAAGGGGCAGAGAGGCCCCAAAGCATCTTGCTTCCAGCTCTTCGGGAAGCTAAGAAACATCTGGCGTTGCCCAGTGCTCTTACAGCCTACCGGGAACATCTCTTACCAAGGCCTGTGAAACGCAGTTTGTTGGTGGCCTGAACTGGCCGAAGTAGAACTTCTGCTCTGGGTGTGCTCCACTGGCCTAGAGCTACCTGCCCCAAAGGGCTGCCTTGATTCCAAAGTGAGAGAGTGGCACCAAAGCATCTTGCTTCCAGCTCTTCGGGAAGCTAAGAAACATCTGGCGTTGCCCAGTGCTCTTACAGCCTACCGGGAACATCTCTTACCAAGGCCTGTGAAACGCCGTTTCCTGGCAGGCCTGATTTGGCTGAAGTAGAACTTCTGCTCTGGGTGTGCTCCATTTCCCTAGAGCTGCCAGGCCCAAGGTGCTGCCTTGTTTCCAAAGGGGCAGAGAGGCCCCAAAGCATCTTGCTTCCAGCTCTCTGGGAAGCTAAGAACCAACTCGCTCTGCCCCGTGCTCTTACAGCCTACCAGGAACATGTCTTTGAAAGGCCTGTGAAACGCAGTTTCTTGGCAGGCCTCATCTGGCTGAAGTAGAACTCCGGCTCTGGGTGTGCTCCATTGCCCTAGGGCTGCCAGGCCCAAAGTGCTGCCCTGTTTCCAAGGGGCAGAGAGGCCCAAAGCATCTTGCTTCCTGGTCTTTGCGAAGCTAAGAAACAACTGGCTCTGCCCAGTGCTCTTACACCTACCGGGAACATCTCTTACCAAGGCCTGTCAAACGCTGTTTCTTTGCAGGCCTGATCAGGCTGAAGTAGAACTCCTGCTCTGCGTGTGCTCCATTGGCCTAGAGCTTCCCGACCCAAAAGGCTGCCTTGTTAACAAACGGGCAGAGGGGTCCCAAGCGTCTTGCTTCCAGCTTTTCAGGAAGGTAAGAAACAACTGGCTCTGCCCAGTGCTCTTACAGCCTACCGGGAACATCTCTTACCAAGGCCTGTGAAACGCCGTTTCCTGGCAGGCCCGTTTGGCTGAAGTAGAACTTCTGCTCTGGGTGTGCTCCGTTGCCCTAGAGCTGCCAGGCCCAAGGTGCTGCCTTGTTTCCAAAGGGGCAGAGAGGCCCCAAAGCATCTTGCTTCCAGCTCTCTGGGAAGCTAAGAACCAACTCGCTCTGCCCCGTGCTCTTACACCTACCGGGAACATCTCTTACCAAGGCCTGTCAAACGCTGTGTCTTTGCAGGCCTGATCAGGCTGAAGTAGAACTCCTGCTCTGCGTGTGCTCCATTGGCCTAGAGCTTCCCGACCCAAATGGCTGCCTTGTTCCCAAACGGGCAGAGGGGTCCCAAGCGTCTTGCTTCCAGCTTTTCAGGAAGGTAAGAAACAACTGGCTCTGCCCAGTGCTCTTACAGCCTACCGGGAACATCTCTTACCAAGGCCTGTGAAACGCAGTTTCCTGGCAGGCCTGATCTGGCTGAAGTAGAACTTCTGCTCTGGGTGTGCTCCATTGCCCTAGAGCTGCCAGGCCCAAAGGGCTGCCTTGTTTCCAAAGACGGAGAGTGGACCCAAAGCATCTTGCTCCCAGCTCTTCGGGAAGCTAAGAAACAGCTGGCTCTGCCCAGTGCTCTTACAGCCTAAGAGAACATGTCTTTGAAAGGCCTGTGAAACGCAGTTTCTTGGCAGGCCTGACCTGGCTGAAGTAGAACTTCTGTTCTGGTTGTGCTACATAGGCCTAGAGCTACCAGGACCTAAGGGCTGCCTTGTTTCCAAAGGGGGAGAGAGGCCCCAAAGCATCTTGCCTCCAGCACTTTGGGAAGCTAAAAAACAACTGGTTCTGCCCAGTGCTCTCACAGCCTACCGTGAACATCTCTTACCAAGGGCTGTGAAACGCAGTTTGTGGGCAGGACTGATCTGCCTGAAGTAGAACTTCTGCTGTGGGTGTGCTCCATTGGCCTAGAGCTGCCAGGCCCAAACGGCTGCCTTGTGTCCAAAGGGAGAGAGAGGCCCCAAAGCATCTTGCTTGCAGCTCTGTGGGAAGCTAAAGCAACTGGCTCTCCACAGTGCTCTCACAGACTACCGGGAACATCTCTTACCAAGGCCTGTGAAACGCAGTTTCTTGGCAGGCCTGATCTGGCTGAAGTAGAACTCCTGCTCTGGGCGTGCTACTTTGGCCTAGAGCTGCCAGGCCCAAAGGGCCGCCTTGTTTCCAAAGGGGCTGAGAGTCCCCAAAGTATCTTGCTTCCAAATCTTTGGGAAGCTAAGAAACAACTGGCTCTGCACAGTGCTCTCACAGCCTACCGACAACGTGACAGAGAAAGGCCTGTGAGACGCAGTTTCTTGGAAGGCCTGATCTGGCTGAGGTAGAACTTCTGCTCTGGGTGTACTCCATTGGCCTAGGGCTGCCAGGCACAAAGGCTGCTTTGTTTCCAAAGTGGGAGAGAGGCCCCAAATCAGGTTGCTTCCAGCTGTTTTTGAAGCTAAGAAACAACTCGCTCTGCCAGGTACTCTTACAGCCTTCCGGGAACACCTCTTACGAAGGCCTGTGAAAAGCAGTTTCTTGGCAGGCCTGATCTGGCTGAGGTAGAACTTCTGCTCTGGGTGTGCTCCATTGCCCTAGAGCTGAAAGGCCCAAAGGGCTGCCTTGTTTCCAAAGGGGGAGAGAGGCCCCAAAGCATCTTGCTTCCACCTCTTGGGAAGCTAAGAAACAACTAGCTGTGCCCAGTGCTCTTATAGCCTAAGAGAACATCTCTTATCAAGGCCTGTGAAACGCACTGTCTAGGCAGGCCTGATCTGGAAGAAGTAGAACTTCTGCTCTGGTTGTGCTCCATTGCCCTAGAGCTGCCAGACCCAACGTGCTGCCTTGTTTCCAAAGGGGCAGAGAGGCCCCAAAGCGTCTTGCTTCCAGCTGTTTGGGAAACAAGGAAACAACTGGCTCTGCACCGTGCTCTCACAGCCTACCGGGAACGTCACATACAAAGGCCTCTGAAACGCAGTTCCTTGGCAGGCCTGATCTGGCTGAAGTAGGACTTCTGCTCTGGGTGTGCTCCATTGGCCTAGAGCTGAAAGGCCAAAAGGGATGCCTTGTTTGCAAAGGGGCAGAGAGGCCCCAAAGCATCTTGCTTCCAGCTCTTTGGGAAGCTAAGAAACAACTGTCTCTGCCCAGTGCTCTAACAGAGTACCGGCAACATCTCTTACCAAAGCCTTTGAAACGCAGTTTCTTGGCAGGCCTTATCTGGCTGAGGTAGAACTTCTGCTCTGGGTGTGCTCGATTGGCCTAGAGCTGAAAGGCCCAAAGGTCGGCCTTGTTGGCAAAGGGGCAGGGAGCCCCCAAAGCATCTTGCTTCCAGCTCTTTGGGAAGCTAAGAAACAACTGGCTCTGCCCAGTGCTCTTACAGCCTAAGAGAAAATCTCTTACCAAGGCCTGTGAAACGCACTTTGTTGGTGGCCTGATCTAGCTGAAGTAGAACTTCTGCTCTGGGTGTGCTCCATTGGCCTAGAGCTGCCTGGCCCAAAGGGCCGCCTTGTTTGCAAAGGGGATGAGAGGCCCCAAAGCATCTTGCTTCCAGCTCTTCGGGAAGTTAAGAAACATCTGGCGTTGCCCAGTGCTCTTACAGCCTACCGGGAACATCTCTTACCAAGGCCTGTGAAACGCAGTTTGTTGGTGGCCTGAACTGGCCGAAGTAGAACTTCTGCTCTGGGTGTGCTCCACTGGCCTAGAGCTACCTGCCCCAAAGGGCTGCCTTGATTCCAAAGTGAGAGAGTGGCACCAAAGCATCTTGCTTCCAGCTCTTCGGGAAGCTAAGAAACATCTGGCGTTGCCCAGTGCTCTTACAGCCTACCGGGAACATCTCTTACCAAGGCCTGTGAAACGCCGTTTCCTGGCAGGCCTGATTTGGCTGAAGTAGAACTTCTGCTCTGGGTGTGCTCCATTGCCCTAGAGCTGCCAGGCCCAAGGTGCTGCCTTCTTTCCAAATGGGCAGAGAGGCCACAAAGCATCTTGCTTCCAGCTCTCTGGGAAGCTAAGAACCAACTCGCTCTGGCAAGTGCTCTTACAGCCTACTGGGAACATGTCTTTGAAAGGCCTGTGAAACGCAGTTTCTTGGCAGGCATGATCTGGCTGAAGTAGAACTCCGGCTCTGGGTGTGCTCCATTGCCCTAGAGCTGCCAGGCCCAAAGTGCTGCCCTGTTTCCAAGGGGCAGAGAGGCCCAAAGCATCTTGCTTCCCGGTCTTTGCGAAGCTAAGAAACAACTGGCTCTGCCCAGTGCTCTTACACCTACCGCGAACATCTCTTACCAAGGCCTGTCAAACGCTGTTTCTTTGCAGGCCTGATCAGGCTGAAGTAGAACTCCTGCTCTGCGTGTGCTCCATTGGCCTAGAGCTTCCCGACCCAAAAGGCTGCCTTGTTCCCAAACGGGCAGAGGGGTCCCAAGCATCTTGCTTCCAGCTTTTCAGGAAGGTAAGAAACAACTGGCTCTGCCCAGTGCTCTTACAGCCTACCGGGAACATCTCTTACCAAGGCCTGTGAAACGCAGTTTCCTGGCAGGCCTGATCTGGCTGAAGTAGAACTTCTGCTCTGGGTGTGCTCCATTGCCCTAGAGCTGCCAGGCCCAAAGGGCTGCCTTGTTTCCAAAGACGGAGAGTGGACCCAAAGCATCTTGCTCCCAGCTCTTCGGGAAGCTAAGAAACAGCTGGCTCTGCCCAGTGCTCTTACAGCCTAAGAGAACATGTCTTTGAAAGGCCTGTGAAACGCAGTTTCTTGGCAGGCCTGACCTGGCTGAAGTAGAACTTCTGTTCTGGTTGTGCTACATAGGCCTAGAGCTACCAGGACCTAAGGGCTGCCTTGTTTCCAAAGGGGGAGAGAGGCCCCAAAGCATCTTGCCTCCAGCACTTTGGGAAGCTAAAAAACAACTGGTTCTGCCCAGTGCTCTCACAGCCTACCGTGAACATCTCTTACCAAGGGCTGTGAAACGCAGTTTGTGGGCAGGACTGATCTGCCTGAAGTAGAACTTCTGCTGTGGGTGTGCTCCATTGGCCTAGAGCTGCCAGGCCCAAACGGCTGCCTTGTGTCCAAAGGGAGAGAGAGGCCCCAAAGCATCTTGCTTGCAGCTCTGTGGGAAGCTAAAGCAACTGGCTCTCCACAGTGCTCTCACAGACTACCGGGAACATCTCTTACCAAGGCCTGTGAAACGCAGTTTCTTGGCAGGCCTGATCTGGCTGAAGTAGAACTCCTGCTCTGGGCGTGCTACTTTGGCCTAGAGCTGCCAGGCCCAAAGGGCCGCCTTGTTTCCAAAGGGGCTGAGAGTCCCCAAAGTATCTTGCTTCCAAATCTTTGGGAAGCTAAGAAACAACTGGCTCTGCACAGTGCTCTCACAGCCTACCGACAACGTGACAGAGAAAGGCCTGTGAGACGCAGTTTCTTGGAAGGCCTGATCTGGCTGAGGTAGAACTTCTGCTCTGGGTGTACTCCATTGGCCTAGGGCTGCCAGGCACAAAGGCTGCTTTGTTTCCAAAGTGGGAGAGAGGCCCCAAATCAGGTTGCTTCCAGCTGTTTTTGAAGCTAAGAAACAACTCGCTCTGCCAGGTACTCTTACAGCCTTCCGGGAACACCTCTTACGAAGGCCTGTGAAAAGCAGTTTCTTGGCAGGCCTGATCTGGCTGAGGTAGAACTTCTGCTCTGGGTGTGCTCCATTGCCCTAGAGCTGAAAGGCCCAAAGGGCTGCCTTGTTTCCAAAGGGGGAGAGAGGCCCCAAAGCATCTTGCTTCCACCTCTTGGGAAGCTAAGAAACAACTAGCTGTGCCCAGTGCTCTTATAGCCTAAGAGAACATCTCTTATCAAGGCCTGTGAAACGCACTGTCTAGGCAGGCCTGATCTGGAAGAAGTAGAACTTCTGCTCTGGTTGTGCTCCATTGCCCTAGAGCTGCCAGACCCAACGTGCTGCCTTGTTTCCAAAGGGGCAGAGAGGCCCCAAAGCGTCTTGCTTCCAGCTGTTTGGGAAACAAGGAAACAACTGGCTCTGCACCGTGCTCTCACAGCCTACCGGGAACGTCACATACAAAGGCCTCTGAAACGCAGTTCCTTGGCAGGCCTGATCTGGCTGAAGTAGGACTTCTGCTCTGGGTGTGCTCCATTGGCCTAGAGCTGAAAGGCCCAAAGGGATGCCTTGTTTGCAAAGGGGCAGAGAGGCCCCAAAGCATCTTGCTTCCAGCTCTTTGGGAAGCTAAGAAACAACTGTCTCTGCCCAGTGCTCTAACAGAGTACCGGCAACATCTCTTACCAAATCCTTTGAAACGCAGTTTCTTGGCAGGCCTTATCTGGCTGAGGTAGAACTTCTGCTCTGGGTGTGCTCGATTGGCCTAGAGCTGAAAGGCCCAAAGGTCGGCCTTGTTGGCAAAGGGGCAGGGAGCCCCCAAAGCATCTTGCTTCCAGCTCTTTGGGAAGCTAAGAAACAACTGGCTCTGCCCAGTGCTCTTACAGCCTAAGAGAAAATCTCTTACCAAGGCCTGTGAAACGCACTTTGTTGGTGGCCTGATCTAGCTGAAGTAGAACTTCTGCTCTGGGTGTGCTCCATTGGCCTAGAGCTGCCTGGCCCAAAGGGCCGCCTTGTTTGCAAAGGGGATGAGAGGCCCCAAAGCATCTTGCTTCCAGCTCTTCGGGAAGTTAAGAAACATCTGGCGTTGCCCAGTGCTCTTACAGCCTACCGGGAACATCTCTTACCAAGGCCTGTGAAACGCAGTTTGTTGGTGGCCTGAACTGGCCGAAGTAGAACTTCTGCTCTGGGTGTGCTCCACTGGCCTAGAGCTACCTGCCCCAAAGGGCTGCCTTGATTCCAAAGTGAGAGAGTGGCACCAAAGCATCTTGCTTCCAGCTCTTCGGGAAGCTAAGAAACATCTGGCGTTGCCCAGTGCTCTTACAGCCTACCGGGAACATCTCTTACCAAGGCCTGTGAAACGCCGTTTCCTGGCAGGCCTGATTTGGCTGAAGTAGAACTTCTGCTCTGGGTGTGCTCCATTGCCCTAGAGCTGCCAGGCCCAAGGTGCTGCCTTCTTTCCAAATGGGCAGAGAGGCCACAAAGCATCTTGCTTCCAGCTCTCTGGGAAGCTAAGAACCAACTCGCTCTGGCAAGTGCTCTTACAGCCTACTGGGAACATGTCTTTGAAAGGCCTGTGAAACGCAGTTTCTTGGCAGGCATGATCTGGCTGAAGTAGAACTCCGGCTCTGGGTGTGCTCCATTGCCCTAGAGCTGCCAGGCCCAAAGTGCTGCCCTGTTTCCAAGGGGCAGAGAGGCCCAAAGCATCTTGCTTCCCGGTCTTTGCGAAGCTAAGAAACAACTGGCTCTGCCCAGTGCTCTTACACCTACCGCGAACATCTCTTACCAAGGCCTGTCAAACGCTGTTTCTTTGCAGGCCTGATCAGGCTGAAGTAGAACTCCTGCTCTGCGTGTGCTCCATTGGCCTAGAGCTTCCCGACCCAAAAGGCTGCCTTGTTCCCAAACGGGCAGAGGGGTCCCAAGCATCTTGCTTCCAGCTTTTCAGGAAGGTAAGAAACAACTGGCTCTGCCCAGTGCTCTTACAGCCTACCGGGAACATCTCTTACCAAGGCCTGTGAAACGCAGTTTCCTGGCAGGCCTGATCTGGCTGAAGTAGAACTTCTGCTCTGGGTGTGCTCCATTGCCCTAGAGCTGCCAGGCCCAAAGGGCTGCCTTGTTTCCAAAGACGGAGAGTGGACCCAAAGCATCTTGCTCCCAGCTCTTCGGGAAGCTAAGAAACAGCTGGCTCTGCCCAGTGCTCTTACAGCCTAAGAGAACATGTCTTTGAAAGGCCTGTGAAACGCAGTTTCTTGGCAGGCCTGACCTGGCTGAAGTAGAACTTCTGTTCTGGTTGTGCTACATAGGCCTAGAGCTACCAGGACCTAAGGGCTGCCTTGTTTCCAAAGGGGGAGAGAGGCCCCAAAGCATCTTGCCTCCAGCACTTTGGGAAGCTAAAAAACAACTGGTTCTGCCCTGTGCTCTCACAGCCTACCGTGAACATCTCTTACCAAGGGCTGTGAAACGCAGTTTCTGGGCAGGACTGATCTGCCTGAAGTAGAACTTCTGCTGTGGGTGTGCTCCATTGGCCTAGAGCTGCCAGGCCCAAACGGCTGCCTTGTGTCCAAAGGGAGAGAGAGGCCCCAAAGCATCTTGCTTGCAGCTCTGTGGGAAGCTAAAGCAACTGGCTCTCCACAGTGCTCTCACAGCCTCCCGGGAACATCTCTTACCAAGGCCTGTGAAACGCAGTTTCTTGGCAGGCCTGATCTGGCTGAAGTAGAACTCCTGCTCTGGGCGTGCTACTTTGGCCTAGAGCTGCCAGGCCCAAAGGGCCGCCTTGTTTCCAAAGGGGCTGAGAGTCCCCAAAGTATCTTGCTTCCAAATCTTTGGGAAGCTAAGAAACAACTGGCTCTGCACAGTGCTCTCACAGCCTACCGGCAACGTGACAGAGAAAGGCCTGTGAGACGCAGTTTCTTGGAAGGCCTGATCTGGCTGAGGTAGAACTTCTGCTCTGGGTGTACTCCATTGGCCTAGGGCTGCCAGGCACAAAGGCTGCTTTGTTTCCAAAGGGGGAGAGAGGCCCCAAATCATGTTGCTTCCAGCTGTTTTTGAAGCTAAGAAACAACTCGCTCTGCCAGGTACTCTTACAGCCTTCCGGGAACACCTCTTACGAAGGCCTGTGAAAAGCAGTTTCTTGGCAGGCCTGATCTGGCTGAGGTAGAACTTCTGCTCTGGGTGTGCTCCATTGCCCTAGAGCTGAAAGGCCCAACGGGCTGCCTTGTTTCCAAAGGGGGAGAGAGGCCCCAAAGCATCTTGCTTCCACCTCTTGGGAAGCTAAGAAACAACTAGCTGTGCCCAGTGCTCTTATAGCCTAAGAGAACATCTCTTATCAAGGCCTGTGAAACGCACTGTCTAGGCAGGCCTGATCTGGAAGAAGTAGAACTTCTGCTCTGGTTGTGCTCCATTGCCCTAGAGCTGCCAGACCCAACGTGCTGCCTTGTTTCCAAAGGGGCAGAGAGGCCCCAAAGCGTCTTGCTTCCAGCTGTTTGGGAAACAAGGAAACAACTGGCTCTGCACCGTGCTCTCACAGCCTACCGGGAACGTCACATACAAAGGCCTCTGAAACGCAGTTCCTTGGCAGGCCTGATCTGGCTGAAGTAGGACTTCTGCTCTGGGTGTGCTCCATTGGCCTAGAGCTGAAAGGCCCAAAGGGATGCCTTGTTTGCAAAGGGGCAGAGAGGCCCCAAAGCATCTTGCTTCCAGCTCTTTGGGAAGCTAAGAAACAACTGTCTCTGCCCAGTGCTCTAACAGAGTACCGGCAACATCTCTTACCAAATCCTTTGAAACGCAGTTTCTTGGCAGGCCTTATCTGGCTGAGGTAGAACTTCTGCTCTGGGTGTGCTCGATTGGCCTAGAGCTGAAAGGCCCAAAGGTCGGCCTTGTTGGCAAAGGGGCAGGGAGCCCCCAAAGCATCTTGCTTCCAGCTCTTCGGGAAGCTAAGAAACATCTGGCGTTGCGCAGTGCCCTTACAGCCTACCGGGAACATCTCTTACCAAGGCCTGTGAAACGCAGTTTGTTGGTGGCCTGAACTGGCCGAAGTAGAACTTCTGCTCTGGGTGTGCTCCATTGGCCTAGAGCTGCCTGGCCCAAGGGCCGCCTTGTTTGCAAAGGGGATGAGAGGCCCCAAAGCATCTTGCTTCCAGCTCTTCGGGAAGCTAAGAAACATCTGGCGTTGCCCAGTGCTCTTACAGCCTACCGGGAACATCTCTTACCAAGGCCTGTGAAACGCAGTTTGTTGGTGGCCTGAACTGGCCGAAGTAGAACTTCTGCTCTGGGTGTGCTCCACTGGCCTAGAGCTACCTGCCCCAAAGGGCTGCCTTGATTTCAAAGTGAGAGAGTGGCACCAAAGCATCTTGCTTCCAGCTCTTCGGGAAGCTAAGAAACATCTGGCGTTGCCCAGTGCTCTTACAGCCTACCGGGAACATCTCTTACCAAGGCCTGTGAAACGCCGTTTCCTGGCAGGCCTGATTTGGCTGAAGTAGAACTTCTGCTCTGGGTGTGCTCCATTGCCCTAGAGCTGCCAGGCCCAAGGTGCTGCCTTCTTTCCAAAGGGGCAGAGAGGCCACAAAGCATCTTGCTTCCAGCTCTCTGGGAAGCTAAGAACCAACTCGCTCTGGCCCGTGCTCTTACAGCCTACCGGGAACATGTCTTTGAAAGGCCTGTGAAACGCAGTTTCTTGGCAGCCATGATCTGGCTGAAGTAGAACTCCGGCTCTGGGTGTGCTCCATAGCCCTAGAGCTGCCAGGCCCAAAGTGCTGCCCTGTTTCCAAGGGGCAGAGAGGCCCAAAGCATCTTGCTTCCCGGTCTTTGCGAAGCTAAGAAACAACTGGCTCTGCCCAGTGCTCTTACACCTACCGGGAACATCTCTTACCAAGGCCTGTCAAACGCTGTTTCTTTGCAGGCCTGATCAGGCTGAAGTAGAACTCCTGCTCTGCGTGTGCTCCATTGGCCTAGAGCTTCCCGACCCAAAAGGCTGCCTTGTTCCCAAACGGGCAGAGGGGTCCCAAGCATCTTGCTTCCAGCTTTTCAGGAAGGTAAGAAACAACTGACTCTGCCCAGTGCTCTTACAGCCTACCGGGAACATCTCTTACCAAGGCCTGTGAAACGCAGTTTCCTGGCAGGCCTGATCTGGCTGAAGTAGAACTTCTGCTCTGGGTGTGCTCCATTGCCCTAGAGCTGCCAGGCCCAAAGGGCTGCCTTGTTTCCAAAGACGGAGAGTGGACCCAAAGCATCTTGCTCCCAGCTCTTCGGGAAGCTAAGAAACAGCTGGCTCTGCCCAGTGCTCTTACAGCCTAAGAGAACATGTCTTTGAAAGGCCTGTGAAACGCAGTTTCTTGGCAGGCCTGACCTGGCTGAAGTAGAACTTCTGTTCTGGTTGTGCTACATAGGCCTAGAGCTACCAGGACCTAAGGGCTGCCTTGTTTCCAAAGGGGGAGAGAGGCCCCAAAGCATCTTGCCTCCAGCACTTTGGGAAGCTAAAAAACAACTGGTTCTGCCCAGTGCTCTCACAGCCTACCGTGAACATCTCTTACCAAGGGCTGTGAAACGCAGTTTCTGGGCAGGACTGATCTGCCTGAAGTAGAACTTCTGCTGTGGGTGTGCTCCATTGGCCTAGAGCTGCCAGGCCCAAACGGCTGCCTTGTGTCCAAAGGGAGAGAGAGGCCCCAAAGCATCTGGCTTCCAGCTCTGTGGGAAGCTAAAGCAACTGGCTCTCCACAGTGCTCTCACAGCCTACCGGGAACATCTCTTACCAAGGCCTGTGAAACGCAGTTTCTTGGCAGGCCTGATCTGGCTGAAGTAGAACTCCTGCTCTGGGCGTGCTACTTTGGCCTAGAGATGCCAGGCCCAAAGGGCCGCCTTGTTTCCAAAGGGGCTGAGAGTCCCCAAAGTATCTTGCTTCCAAATCTTTGGGAAGCTAAGACACAACTGGCTCTGCACAGTGCTCTCACAGCCTACCGGCAACGTGACAGAGAAAGGCCTGTGAGACGCAGTTTCTTGGAAGGCCTGATCTGGCTGAGGTAGAACTTCTGCTCTGGGTGTACTCCATTGGCCTAGGGCTGCCAGGCCCCAAGGGCTGCCTTTATTTCCAAAGTGTGAGAGAGGCCCCAAAGCATCTTGCTTCCTGCTCTCTGGGAAGCTAAAACAACTGGCTCTGCACAGTGCTCTCAAAGCCAACCGGGAACGTCACATACAAAGGCCTGTGAAACGCAGCTTCTTGACAGGCCTTATCTGGCTGAGGTAGAACTTGTGCTCTGGGTGTGCTACTTTGGCCTAGAGCTGCCAGGCACAAAGGCTGCTTTGTTTCCAAAGGGGGAGAGAGGCCCCAAATCATGTTGCTTCCAGCTGTTTTTGAAGCTAAGAAACAACTCGCTCTGCCAGGTACTCTTACAGCCTTCCGGGAACACCTCTTACGAAGGCCTGTGAAAAGCAGTTTCTTGGCAGGCCTGATCTGGCTGAGGTAGAACTTGTGCTCTGGGTGTGCTCCATTGGCCTAGAGCTGAAAGGCCCAAAGGTCAGCCTTGTTGGCAAAGGGGCAGGGAGCCCCCAAAGCATCTTGCTTCCAGCTCTTTGGGAAGCTAAGAAACAACTGGCTCTGCCCAGTGCTCTTACAGCCTAAGAGAAAATCTCTTACCAAGGCCTGTGAAACGCACTTTGTTGGTGGCCTGATCTAGCTGAAGTAGAACTTCTGCTCTGGGTGTGCTCCATTGGCCTAGAGCTGCCTGGCCCCAAGGGCCGCCTTGTTTGCCAAGGGGCAGAGAGGCCCCAAAGCATCTTGCTTCCAGCTCTTCGGGAAGCTAAGAAACATCTGGCGTTGCCCAGTGCTCTTACAGCCTACCGGGAACATCTCTTACCAAGGCCTGTGAAACGCCGTTTCCTGGCAGGCCTGATTTGGCTGAAGTAGAACTTCTGCTCTGGGTGTGCTCCATTGCCCTAGAGCTGCCAGGCCCAAGGTGCTGCCTTGTTTCCAAAGGGGCAGAGAGGCCCCAAAGCATCTTGCTTCCAGCTCTCTGGGAAGCTAAGAACCAACTCGCTCTGGCCCGTGCTCTTACAGCCTACCGGGAACATGTCTTTGAAAGGCCTGTGAAACGCAGTTTCCTGGCAGGCCTCATCTGGCTGAAGTAGAACTCCGGCTCTGGGTGTGCTCCATTGCCCTAGAGCTGCCAGGCCCAAAGTGCTGCCCTGTTTCCAAGGGGCAGAGAGGCCCAAAGCATCTTGCTTCCCGGTCTTTGCGAAGCTAAGAAACAACTGGCTCTGCCCAGTGCTCTTACACCTACCGGGAACATCTCTTACCAAGGCCTGTCAAACGCTGTTTCTTTGCAGGCCTGATCAGGCTGAAGTAGAACTCCTGCTCTGCGTGTGCTCCATTGGCCTAGAGCTTCCCGACCCAAAAGGCTGCCTTGTTCCCAAACGGGCAGAGGGGTCCCAAGCATCTTGCTTCCAGCTTTTCAGGAAGGTAAGAAACAACTGGCTCTGCCCAGTGCTCTTACAGCCTACCGGGGAACATCTCTTACCAAGGCCTGTGAAACGCAGTTTCCTGGCAGGCCTGATCTGGCTGAAGTAGAACTTCTGCTCTGGGTGTGCTCCATTGCCCTAGAGCTGCCAGGCCCAAAGGGCTGCCTTGTTTCCAAAGACGGAGAGTGGACCCAAAGCATCTTGCTCCCAGCTCTTCGGGAAGCTAAGAAACAGCTGGCTCTGCCCAGTGCTCTTACAGCCTGAGAGAACATCTCTTTGAAAGGCCTGTGAAACGCAGTTTCTTGGCAGGCCTGACCTGGCTGAAGTAGAACTTCTGTTCTGGTTGTGCTACATAGGCCTAGAGCTACCAGGACCTAAGGGCTGCCTTGTTTCCAAAGGGTGAGAGAGGCCCCAAAGCATCTTGCCTCCAGCACTTTGGGAAGCTAAAAAACAACTGGTTCTGCCCAGTGCTCTCACAGCCTACCGTGAACATCTCTTACCAAGGGCTGTGAAACGCAGTTTCTGGGCAGGACTGATCTGCCTGAAGTAGAACTTCTGCTGTGGGTGTGCTCCATTGGCCTAGAGCTGCCAGGCCCAAACGGCTGCCTTGTGTCCAAAGGGAGAGAGAGGCCCCAAAGCATCTGGCTTCCAGCTCTGTGGGAAGCTAAAGCAACTGGCTCTCCACAGTGCTCTCACAGCCTACCGGGAACATCTCTTACCAAGGCCTGTGAAACGCAGTTTCTTGGCAGGCCTGATCTGGCTGAAGTAGAACTCCTGCTCTGGGCGTGCTACTTTGGCCTAGAGCTGCCAGGCCCAAAGGGCCGCCTTGTTTCCAAAGGGGCTGAGAGTCCCCAAAGTATCTTGCTTCCAAATCTTTGGGAAGCTAAGACACAACTGGCTCTGCACAGTGCTCTCACAGCCTACCGGCAACGTGACAGAGAAAGGCCTGTGAGACGCAGTTTCTTGGAAGGCCTGATCTGGCTGAGGTAGAACTTCTGCTCTGGGTGTACTCCATTGGCCTAGGGCTGCCAGGCCCCAAGGGCTGCCTTTATTTCCAAAGTGTGAGAGAGGCCCCAAAGCATCTTGCTTCCTGCTCTCTGGGAAGCTAAAACAACTGGCTCTGCACAGTGCTCTCAAAGCCAACCGGGAACGTCACATACAAAGGCCTGTGAAACGCAGCTTCTTGACAGGCCTTATCTGGCTGAGGTAGAACTTGTGCTCTGGGTGTGCTACTTTGGCCTAGAGCTGCCAGGCACAAAGGCTGCTTTGTTTCCAAAGGGGGAGAGAGGCCCCAAATCATGTTGCTTCCAGCTGTTTTTGAAGCTAAGAAACAACTCGCTCTGCCAGGTATTCTTACAGCCTTCCGGGAACACCTCTTACGAAGGCCTGTGAAAAGCAGTTTCTTGGCAGGCCTGATCTGGCTGAGGTAGAACTTGTGCTCTGGGTGTGCTCCATTGGCCTAGAGCTGAAAGGCCCAAAGGTCAGCCTTGTTGGCAAAGGGGCAGGGAGCCCCCAAAGCATCTTGCTTCCAGCTCTTTGGGAAGCTAAGAAACAACTGGCTCTGCCCAGTGCTCTTACAGCCTACGAGAAAATCTCTTACCAAGGCCTGTGAAACGCACTTTGTTGGTGGCCTGATCTAGCTGAAGTAGAACTTCTGCTCTGGGTGTGCTCCATTGGCCTAGAGCTGCCTGGCCCAAAGGGCCGCATTGTTTGCAAAGTGGATGAGAGGCCCCAAAGCATCTTGCTTCCAGCTCTTCGGGAAGCTAAGAAACATCTGGCGTTGCCCAGTGCTCTTACAGCCTACCGGGAACATCTCTTACCAAGGCATGTGAAACGCAGTTTGTTGGTGGCCTGAACTGGCCGAATTAGAACTTCTGCTCTGGGTGTGCTCCACTGGCCTAGAGCTACCGGCCCCAAAGGGCTGCCTTGATTCCAAAGTGAGAGAGTGGCACCCAAGCATCTTGCTTCCAGCTCTTCGGGAAGCTAAGAAACATCTGGCGTTGCCCAGTGCTCTTACAGCCTACCGGGAACATCTCTTACCAAGGCCTGTGAAACGCCGTTTCCTGGCAGGCCTGATTTGGCTGAAGTAGAACTTCTGCTCTGGGTGTGCTCCATTGACCTAGAGCTGCCAGGCCCAAGGTGCTGCCTTGTTTCCAAAGGGGCAGAGAGGCCCCAAAGCATCTTGCTTCCAGCTCTCTGGGAAGCTAAGAACCAACTCGCTCTGGCCCGTGCTCTTACAGCCTACCGGGAACATGTCTTTGAAAGGCCTGTGAAACGCAGTTTCCTGGCAGGCCTCATCTGGCTGAAGTAGAACTCCGGCTCTGGGTGTGCTCCATTGCCCTAGAGCTGCCAGGCCCAAAGTGCTGCCCTGTTTCCAAGGGGCAGAGAGGCCCAAAGCATCTTGCTTCCCGGTCTTTGCGAAGCTACGAAACAACTGGCTCTGCCCAGTGCTCTTACACCTACCGGGAACATCTCTTACCAAGGCCTGTCAAACGCTGTTTCTTTGCAGGCCTGATCAGGCTGAAGTAGAACTCCTGCTCTGCGTGTGCTCCATTGGCCTAGAGCTTCCCGACCCAAAAGGCTGCCTTGTTCCCAAACGGGCAGAGGGGTCCCAAGCATCTTGCTTCCAGCTTTTCAGGAAGGTAAGAAACAACTGGCTCTGCCCAGTGCTCTTACAGCCTACCGGGAACATCTCTTACCAAGGCCTGTGAAACGCAGTTTCTTGGCAGGCCTGATCTGGCTGAAGTAGAACTTCTGCTCTGGGTGTGCTCCATTGCCCTAGAGCTGCCAGGCCCAAAGGGCTGCCTTGTTTCCAAAGACGGAGAGTGGACCCAAAGCATCTTGCTCCCAGCTCTTCGGGAAGCTAAGAAACAGCTGGCTCTGCCCAGTGCTCTTACAGCCTGAGAGAACATCTCTTTGAAAGGCCTGTGAAACGCAGTTTCTTGGCAGGCCTGACCTGGCTGAAGTAGAACTTCTGTTCTGGTTGTGCTACATAGGCCTAGAGCTACCAGGACCTAAGGGCTGCCTTGTTTCCAAAGGGTGAGAGAGGCCCCAAAGCATCTTGCCTCCAGCACTTTGGGAAGCTAAAAAACAACTGGTTCTGCCCAGTGCTCTCACAGCCTACCGTGAACATCTCTTACCAAGGGCTGTGAAACGCAGTTTCTGGGCAGGACTGATCTGCCTGAAGTAGAACTTCTGCTGTGGGTGTGCTCCATTGGCCTAGAGCTGCCAGGCCCAAACGGCTGCCTTGTGTCCAAAGGGAGAGAGAGGCCCCAAAGCATCTGGCTTCCAGCTCTGTGGGAAGCTAAAGCAACTGGCTCTCCACAGTGCTCTCACAGCCTCCCGGGAACATCTCTTACCAAGGCCTGTGAAACGCAGTTTCTTGGCAGGCCTGATCTGGCTGAAGTAGAACTCCTGCTCTGGGCGTGCTACTTTGGCCTAGAGCTGCCAGGCCCAAAGGGCCGCCTTGTTTCCAAAGGGGCTGAGAGTCCCCAAAGTATCTTGCTTCCAAATCTTTGGGAAGCTAAGACACAACTGGCTCTGCACAGTGCTCTCACAGCCTACCGGCAACGTGACAGAGAAAGGCCTGTGAGACGCAGTTTCTTGGAAGGCCTGATCTGGCTGAGGTAGAACTTCTGCTCTGGGTGTACTCCATTGGCCTAGGGCTGCCAGGCCCCAAGGGCTGCCTTTATTTCCAAAGTGTGAGAGAGGCCCCAAAGCATCTTGCTTCCTGCTCTCTGGGAAGCTAAAACAACTGGCTCTGCACAGTGCTCTCAAAGCCAACCGGGAACGTCACATACAAAGGCCTGTGAAACGCAGCTTCTTGACAGGCCTTATCTGGCTGAGGTAGAACTTGTGCTCTGGGTGTGCTACTTTGGCCTAGAGCTGCCAGGCACAAAGGCTGCTTTGTTTCCAAAGGGGGAGAGAGGCCCCAAATCATGTTGCTTCCAGCTGTTTTTGAAGCTAAGAAACAACTCGCTCTGCCAGGTATTCTTACAGCCTTCCGGGAACACCTCTTACGAAGGCCTGTGAAAAGCAGTTTCTTGGCAGGCCTGATCTGGCTGAGGTAGAACTTGTGCTCTGGGTGTGCTCCATTGGCCTAGAGCTGAAAGGCCCAAAGGTCAGCCTTGTTGGCAAAGGGGCAGGGAGCCCCCAAAGCATCTTGCTTCCAGCTCTTTGGGAAGCTAAGAAACAACTGGCTCTGCCCAGTGCTCTTACAGCCTACGAGAAAATCTCTTACCAAGGCCTGTGAAACGCACTTTGTTGGTGGCCTGATCTAGCTGAAGTAGAACTTCTGCTCTGGGTGTGCTCCATTGGCCTAGAGCTGCCTGGCCCAAAGGGCCGCCTTGTTTGCAAAGGGGCAGAGAGGCCCCAAAGCATCTTGCTTCCAGCTCTTCGGGAAGCTAAGAAACATCTGGCGTTGCCCAGTGCTCTTACAGCCTACCGGGAACATCTCTTACCAAGGCCTGTGAAACGCAGTTTGTTGGTGGCCTGAACTGGCCGAAGTAGAACTTCTGCTCTGGGTGTGCTCCACTGGCCTGGAGCTACCTGCCCCAAAGGGCTGCCTTGATTCCAAAGTGAGAGAGTGGCACCAAAGCATCTTGCTTCCAGCTCTTCGGGAAGCTAAGAAACATCTGGCGTTGCCCAGTGCTCTTACAGCCTACCGGGAACATCTCTTACCAAGGCCTGTGAAACGCCGTTTCCTGGCAGGCCTGATTTGGCTGAAGTAGAACTTCTGCTCTGGGTGTGCTCCATTGCCCTAGAGCTGCCAGGCCCAAGGTGCTGCCTTGTTTCCAAAGGGGCAGAGAGGCCCCAAAGCATCTTGCTTCCAGCTCTCTGGGAAGCTAAGAACCAACTCGCTCTGGCCCGTGCTCTTACAGCCTACCGGGAACATGTCTTTGAAAGGCCTGTGAAACGCAGTTTCCTGGCAGGACTCATCTGGCTGAAGTAGAACTCCGGCTCTGGGTGTGCTCCATTGCCCTAGAGCTGCCAGGCCCAAAGTGCTGCCCTGTTTCCAAGGGGCAGAGAGGCCCAAAGCATCTTGCTTCCCGGTCTTTGCGAAGCTAAGAAACAACTGGCTCTGCCCAGTGCTCTTACACCTACCGGGAACATCTCTTACCAAGGCCTGTCAAACGCTGTTTCTTTGCAGGCCTGATCAGGCTGAAGTAGAACTCCTGCTCTGCGTGTGCTCCATTGGCCTAGAGCTTCCCGACCCAAAAGGCTGCCTTGTTCCCAAACGGGCAGAGGGGTCCCAAGCATCTTGCTTCCAGCTTTTCAGGAAGGTAAGAAACAACTGGCTCTGCCCAGTGCTCTTACAGCCTACCGTGAACATCTCTTACCAAGGCCTGTGAAACGCAGTTTCCTGGCAGGCCTGATCTGGCTGAAGTAGAACTTCTGCTCTGGGTGTGCTCCATTGCCCTAGAGCTGCCAGGCCCAAAGGGCTGCCTTGTTTCCAAAGACGGAGAGTGGACCCAAAGCATCTTGCTCCCAGCTCTTCGGGAAGCTAAGAAACAGCTGGCTCTGCCCAGTGCTCTTACAGCCTGAGAGAACATCTCTTTGAAAGGCCTGTGAAACGCAGTTTCTTGGCAGGCCTGACCTGGCTGAAGTAGAACTTCTGTTCTGGTTGTGCTACATAGGCCTAGAGCTACCAGGACCTAAGGGCTGCCTTGTTTCCAAAGGGGGAGAGAGGCCCCAAAGCATCTTGCCTCCAGCACTTTGGGAAGCTAAAAAACAACTGGTTCTGCCCAGTGCTCTCACAGCCTACCGTGAACATCTCTTACCAAGGGCTGTGAAACGCAGTTTCTGGGCAGGACTGATCTGCCTGAAGTAGAACTTCTGCTGTGGGTGTGCTCCATTGGCCTAGAGCTGCCAGGCCCAAACGGCTGCCTTGTGTCCAAAGGGAGAGAGAGGCCCCAAAGCATCTGGCTTCCAGCTCTGTGGGAAGCTAAAGCAACTGGCTCTCCACAGTGCTCTCACAGCCTCCCGGGAACATCTCTTACCAAGGCCTGTGAAACGCAGTTTCTTGGCAGGCCTGATCTGGCTGAAGTAGAACTCCTGCTCTGGGCGTGCTACTTTGGCCTAGAGCTGCCAGGCCCAAAGGGCCGCCTTGTTTCCAAAGGGGCTGAGAGTCCCCAAAGTATCTTGCTTCCAAATCTTTGGGAAGCTAAGACACAACTGGCTCTGCACAGTGCTCTCACAGCCTACCGGCAACGTGACAGAGAAAGGCCTGTGAGACGCAGTTTCTTGGAAGGCCTGATCTGGCTGAGGTAGAACTTCTGCTCTGGGTGTACTCCATTGGCCTAGGGCTGCCAGGCCCCAAGGGCTGCCTTTATTTCCAAAGTGTGAGAGAGGCCCCAAAGCATCTTGCTTCCTGCTCTCTGGGAAGCTAAAACAACTGGCTCTGCACAGTGCTCTCAAAGCCAACCGGGAACGTCACATACAAAGGCCTGTGAAACGCAGCTTCTTGACAGGCCTTATCTGGCTGAGGTAGAACTTGTGCTCTGGGTGTGCTACTTTGGCCTAGAGCTGCCAGGCACAAAGGCTGCTTTGTTTCCAAAGGGGGAGAGAGGCCCCAAATCATGTTGCTTCCAGCTGTTTTTGAAGCTAAGAAACAACTCGCTCTGCCAGGTATTCTTACAGCCTTCCGGGAACACCTCTTACGAAGGCCTGTGAAAAGCAGTTTCTTGGCAGGCCTGATCTGGCTGAGGTAGAACTTGTGCTCTGGGTGTGCTCCATTGGCCTAGAGCTGAAAGGCCCAAAGGTCAGCCTTGTTGGCAAAGGGGCAGGGAGCCCCCAAAGCATCTTGCTTCCAGCTCTTTGGGAAGCTAAGAAACAACTGGCTCTGCCCAGTGCTCTTACAGCCTACGAGAAAATCTCTTACCAAGGCCTGTGAAACGCACTTTGTTGGTGGCCTGATCTAGCTGAAGTAGAACTTCTGCTCTGGGTGTGCTCCATTGGCCTAGAGCTGCCTGGCCCAAAGGGCCGCCTTGTTTGCAAAGGGGCAGAGAGGCCCCAAAGCATCTTGCTTCCAGCTCTTCGGGAAGCTAAGAAACATCTGGCGTTGCCCAGTGCTCTTACAGCCTACCGGGAACATCTCTTACCAAGGCCTGTGAAACGCAGTTTGTTGGTGGCCTGAACTGGCCGAAGTAGAACTTCTGCTCTGGGTGTGCTCCACTGGCCTGGAGCTACCTGCCCCAAAGGGCTGCCTTGATTCCAAAGTGAGAGAGTGGCACCCAAGCATCTTGCTTCCAGCTCTTCGGGAAGCTAAGAAACATCTGGCGTTGCCCAGTGCTCTTACAGCCTACCGGGAACATCTCTTACCAAGGCCTGTGAAACGCCGTTTCCTGGCAGGCCTGATTTGGCTGAAGTAGAACTTCTGCTCTGGGTGTGCTCCATTGCCCTAGAGCTGCCAGGCCCAAGGTGCTGCCTTGTTTCCAAAGGGGCAGAGAGGCCCCAAAGCATCTTGCTTCCAGCTCTCTGGGAAGCTAAGAACCAACTCGCTCTGGCCCGTGCTCTTACAGCCTACCGGGAACATGTCTTTGAAAGGCCTGTGAAACGCAGTTTCCTGGCAGGACTCATCTGGCTGAAGTAGAACTCCGGCTCTGGGTGTGCTCCATTGCCCTAGAGCTGCCAGGCCCAAAGTGCTGCCCTGTTTCCAAGGGGCAGAGAGGCCCAAAGCATCTTGCTTCCCGGTCTTTGCGAAGCTAAGAAACAACTGGCTCTGCCCAGTGCTCTTACACCTACCGGGAACATCTCTTACCAAGGCCTGTCAAACGCTGTTTCTTTGCAGGCCTGATCAGGCTGAAGTAGAACTCCTGCTCTGCGTGTGCTCCATTGGCCTAGAGCTTCCCGACCCAAAAGGCTGCCTTGTTCCCAAACGGGCAGAGGGGTCCCAAGCATCTTGCTTCCAGCTTTTCAGGAAGGTAAGAAACAACTGGCTCTGCCCAGTGCTCTTACAGCCTACCGTGAACATCTCTTACCAAGGCCTGTGAAACGCAGTTTCCTGGCAGGCCTGATCTGGCTGAAGTAGAACTTCTGCTCTGGGTGTGCTCCATTGCCCTAGAGCTGCCAGGCCCAAAGGGCTGCCTTGTTTCCAAAGACGGAGAGTGGACCCAAAGCATCTTGCTCCCAGCTCTTCGGGAAGCTAAGAAACAGCTGGCTCTGCCCAGTGCTCTTACAGCCTGAGAGAACATCTCTTTGAAAGGCCTGTGAAACGCAGTTTCTTGGCAGGCCTGACCTGGCTGAAGTAGAACTTCTGTTCTGGTTGTGCTACATAGGCCTAGAGCTACCAGGACCTAAGGGCTGCCTTGTTTCCAAAGGGTGAGAGAGGCCCCAAAGCATCTTGCCTCCAGCACTTTGGGAAGCTAAAAAACAACTGGTTCTGCCCAGTGCTCTCACAGCCTACCGTGAACATCTCTTACCAAGGGCTGTGAAACGCAGTTTCTGGGCAGGACTGATCTGCCTGAAGTAGAACTTCTGCTGTGGGTGTGCTCCATTGGCCTAGAGCTGCCAGGCCCAAACGGCTGCCTTGTGTCCAAAGGGAGAGAGAGGCCCCAAAGCATCTGGCTTCCAGCTCTGTGGGAAGCTAAAGCAACTGGCTCTCCACAGTGCTCTCACAGCCTCCCGGGAACATCTCTTACCAAGGCCTGTGAAACGCAGTTTCTTGGCAGGCCTGATCTGGCTGAAGTAGAACTCCTGCTCTGGGCGTGCTACTTTGGCCTAGAGCTGCCAGGCCCAAAGGGCCGCCTTGTTTCCAAAGGGGCTGAGAGTCCCCAAAGTATCTTGCTTCCAAATCTTTGGGAAGCTAAGACACAACTGGCTCTGCACAGTGCTCTCACAGCCTACCGGCAACGTGACAGAGAAAGGCCTGTGAGACGCAGTTTCTTGGAAGGCCTGATCTGGCTGAGGTAGAACTTCTGCTCTGGGTGTACTCCATTGGCCTAGGGCTGCCAGGCCCCAAGGGCTGCCTTTATTTCCAAAGTGTGAGAGAGGCCCCAAAGCATCTTGCTTCCTGCTCTCTGGGAAGCTAAAACAACTGGCTCTGCACAGTGCTCTCAAAGCCAACCGGGAACGTCACATACAAAGGCCTGTGAAACGCAGCTTCTTGACAGGCCTTATCTGGCTGAGGTAGAACTTGTGCTCTGGGTGTGCTACTTTGGCCTAGAGCTGCCAGGCACAAAGGCTGCTTTGTTTCCAAAGGGGGAGAGAGGCCCCAAATCATGTTGCTTCCAGCTGTTTTTGAAGCTAAGAAACAACTCGCTCTGCCAGGTATTCTTACAGCCTTCCGGGAACACCTCTTACGAAGGCCTGTGAAAAGCAGTTTCTTGGCAGGCCTGATCTGGCTGAGGTAGAACTTGTGCTCTGGGTGTGCTCCATTGGCCTAGAGCTGAAAGGCCCAAAGGTCAGCCTTGTTGGCAAAGGGGCAGGGAGCCCCCAAAGCATCTTGCTTCCAGCTCTTTGGGAAGCTAAGAAACAACTGGCTCTGCCCAGTGCTCTTACAGCCTACGAGAAAATCTCTTACCAAGGCCTGTGAAACGCACTTTGTTGGTGGCCTGATCTAGCTGAAGTAGAACTTCTGCTCTGGGTGTGCTCCATTGGCCTAGAGCTGCCTGGCCCAAAGGGCCGCCTTGTTTGCAAAGGGGCAGAGAGGCCCCAAAGCATCTTGCTTCCAGCTCTTCGGGAAGCTAAGAAACATCTGGCGTTGCCCAGTGCTCTTACAGCCTACCGGGAACATCTCTTACCAAGGCCTGTGAAACGCAGTTTGTTGGTGGCCTGAACTGGCCGAAGTAGAACTTCTGCTCTGGGTGTGCTCCACTGGCCTGGAGCTACCTGCCCCAAAGGGCTGCCTTGATTCCAAAGTGAGAGAGTGGCACCAAAGCATCTTGCTTCCAGCTCTTCGGGAAGCTAAGAAACATCTGGCGTTGCCCAGTGCTCTTACAGCCTACCGGGAACATCTCTTACCAAGGCCTGTGAAACGCCGTTTCCTGGCAGGCCTGATTTGGCTGAAGTAGAACTTCTGCTCTGGGTGTGCTCCATTGCCCTAGAGCTGCCAGGCCCAAGGTGCTGCCTTGTTTCCAAAGGGGCAGAGAGGCCCCAAAGCATCTTGCTTCCAGCTCTCTGGGAAGCTAAGAACCAACTCGCTCTGGCCCGTGCTCTTACAGCCTACCGGGAACATGTCTTTGAAAGGCCTGTGAAACGCAGTTTCCTGGCAGGACTCATCTGGCTGAAGTAGAACTCCGGCTCTGGGTGTGCTCCATTGCCCTAGAGCTGCCAGGCCCAAAGTGCTGCCCTGTTTCCAAGGGGCAGAGAGGCCCAAAGCATCTTGCTTCCCGGTCTTTGCGAAGCTAAGAAACAACTGGCTCTGCCCAGTGCTCTTACACCTACCGGGAACATCTCTTACCAAGGCCTGTCAAACGCTGTTTCTTTGCAGGCCTGATCAGGCTGAAGTAGAACTCCTGCTCTGCGTGTGCTCCATTGGCCTAGAGCTTCCCGACCCAAAAGGCTGCCTTGTTCCCAAACGGGCAGAGGGGTCCCAAGCATCTTGCTTCCAGCTTTTCAGGAAGGTAAGAAACAACTGGCTCTGCCCAGTGCTCTTACAGCCTACCGGGGAACATCTCTTACCAAGGCCTGTGAAACGCAGTTTCCTGGCAGGCCTGATCTGGCTGAAGTAGAACTTCTGCTCTGGGTGTGCTCCATTGCCCTAGAGCTGCCAGGCCCAAAGGGCTGCCTTGTTTCCAAAGACGGAGAGTGGACCCAAAGCATCTTGCTCCCAGCTCTTCGGGAAGCTAAGAAACAGCTGGCTCTGCCCAGTGCTCTTACAGCCTGAGAGAACATCTCTTTGAAAGGCCTGTGAAACGCAGTTTCTTGGCAGGCCTGACCTGGCTGAAGTAGAACTTCTGTTCTGGTTGTGCTACATAGGCCTAGAGCTACCAGGACCTAAGGGCTGCCTTGTTTCCAAAGGGGGAGAGAGGCCCCAAAGCATCTTGCCTCCAGCACTTTGGGAAGCTAAAAAACAACTGGTTCTGCCCAGTGCTCTCACAGCCTACCGTGAACATCTCTTACCAAGGGCTGTGAAACGCAGTTTCTGGGCAGGACTGATCTGCCTGAAGTAGAACTTCTGCTGTGGGTGTGCTCCATTGGCCTAGAGCTGCCAGGCCCAAACGGCTGCCTTGTGTCCAAAGGGAGAGAGAGGCCCCAAAGCATCTGGCTTCCAGCTCTGTGGGAAGCTAAAGCAACTGGCTCTCCACAGTGCTCTCACAGCCTCCCGGGAACATCTCTTACCAAGGCCTGTGAAACGCAGTTTCTTGGCAGGCCTGATCTGGCTGAAGTAGAACTCCTGCTCTGGGCGTGCTACTTTGGCCTAGAGCTGCCAGGCCCAAAGGGCCGCCTTGTTTCCAAAGGGGCTGAGAGTCCCCAAAGTATCTTGCTTCCAAATCTTTGGGAAGCTAAGACACAACTGGCTCTGCACAGTGCTCTCACAGCCTACCGGCAACGTGACAGAGAAAGGCCTGTGAGACGCAGTTTCTTGGAAGGCCTGATCTGGCTGAGGTAGAACTTCTGCTCTGGGTGTACTCCATTGGCCTAGGGCTGCCAGGCCCCAAGGGCTGCCTTTATTTCCAAAGTGTGAGAGAGGCCCCAAAGCATCTTGCTTCCTGCTCTCTGGGAAGCTAAAACAACTGGCTCTGCACAGTGCTCTCAAAGCCAACCGGGAACGTCACATACAAAGGCCTGTGAAACGCAGCTTCTTGACAGGCCTTATCTGGCTGAGGTAGAACTTGTGCTCTGGGTGTGCTACTTTGGCCTAGAGCTGCCAGGCACAAAGGCTGCTTTGTTTCCAAAGGGGGAGAGAGGCCCCAAATCATGTTGCTTCCAGCTGTTTTTGAAGCTAAGAAACAACTCGCTCTGCCAGGTATTCTTACAGCCTTCCGGGAACACCTCTTACGAAGGCCTGTGAAAAGCAGTTTCTTGGCAGGCCTGATCTGGCTGAGGTAGAACTTGTGCTCTGGGTGTGCTCCATTGGCCTAGAGCTGAAAGGCCCAAAGGTCAGCCTTGTTGGCAAAGGGGCAGGGAGCCCCCAAAGCATCTTGCTTCCAGCTCTTTGGGAAGCTAAGAAACAACTGGCTCTGCCCAGTGCTCTTACAGCCTGAGAGAAAATCTCTTACCAAGGCCTGTGAAACGCACTTTGTTGGTGGCCTGATCTAGCTGAAGTAGAACTTCTGCTCTGGGTGTGCTCCATTGGCCTAGAGCTGCCTGGCCCAAAGGGCCTCCTTGTTTGCAAAGGGGATGAGAGGCCCCAAAGCATCTTGCTTCCAGCTCTTCGGGAAGTTAAGAAACATCTGGCGTTGCCCAGTGCTCTTACAGCCTACCGGGAACATCTCTTACCAAGGCATGTGAAACGCAGTTTGTTGGTGGCCTGAACTGGCCGAATTAGAACTTCTGCTCTGGGTGTGCTCCACTGGCCTAGAGCTACCGGCCCCAAAGGGCTGCCTTGATTCCAAAGTGAGAGAGTGGCACCCAAGCATCTTGCTTCCAGCTCTTCGGGAAGCTAAGAAACATCTGGCGTTGCCCAGTGCTCTTACAGCCTACCGGGAACATGTCTTTGAAAGGCCTGTGAAACGCAGTTTCCTGGCAGGACTCATCTGGCTGAAGTAGAACTCCGGCTCTGGGTGTGCTCCATTGCCCTAGAGCTGCCAGGCCCAAAGTGCTGCCCTGTTTCCAAGGGGCAGAGAGGCCCAAAGCATCTTGCTTCCCGGTCTTTGCGAAGCTAAGAAACAACTGGCTCTGCCCAGTGCTCTTACACCTACCGGGAACATCTCTTACCAAGGCCTGTCAAACGCTGTTTCTTTGCAGGCCTGATCAGGCTGAAGTAGAACTCCTGCTCTGCGTGTGCTCCATTGGCCTAGAGCTTCCCGACCCAAAAGGCTGCCTTGTTCCCAAACGGGCAGAGGGGTCCCAAGCATCTTGCTTCCAGCTTTTCAGGAAGGTAAGAAACAACTGGCTCTGCCCAGTGCTCTTACAGCCTACCGGGGAACATCTCTTACCAAGGCCTGTGAAACGCAGTTTCCTGGCAGGCCTGATCTGGCTGAAGTAGAACTTCTGCTCTGGGTGTGCTCCATTGCCCTAGAGCTGCCAGGCCCAAAGGGCTGCCTTGTTTCCAAAGACGGAGAGTGGACCCAAAGCATCTTGCTCCCAGCTCTTCGGGAAGCTAAGAAACAGCTGGCTCTGCCCAGTGCTCTTACAGCCTGAGAGAACATCTCTTTGAAAGGCCTGTGAAACGCAGTTTCTTGGCAGGCCTGACCTGGCTGAAGTAGAACTTCTGTTCTGGTTGTGCTACATAGGCCTAGAGCTACCAGGACCTAAGGGCTGCCTTGTTTCCAAAGGGGGAGAGAGGCCCCAAAGCATCTTGCCTCCAGCACTTTGGGAAGCTAAAAAACAACTGGTTCTGCCCAGTGCTCTCACAGCCTACCGTGAACATCTCTTACCAAGGGCTGTGAAACGCAGTTTCTGGGCAGGACTGATCTGCCTGAAGTAGAACTTCTGCTGTGGGTGTGCTCCATTGGCCTAGAGCTGCCAGGCCCAAACGGCTGCCTTGTGTCCAAAGGGAGAGAGAGGCCCCAAAGCATCTGGCTTCCAGCTCTGTGGGAAGCTAAAGCAACTGGCTCTCCACAGTGCTCTCACAGCCTCCCGGGAACATCTCTTACCAAGGCCTGTGAAACGCAGTTTCTTGGCAGGCCTGATCTGGCTGAAGTAGAACTCCTGCTCTGGGCGTGCTACTTTGGCCTAGAGCTGCCAGGCCCAAAGGGCCGCCTTGTTTCCAAAGGGGCTGAGAGTCCCCAAAGTATCTTGCTTCCAAATCTTTGGGAAGCTAAGACACAACTGGCTCTGCACAGTGCTCTCACAGCCTACCGGCAACGTGACAGAGAAAGGCCTGTGAGACGCAGTTTCTTGGAAGGCCTGATCTGGCTGAGGTAGAACTTCTGCTCTGGGTGTACTCCATTGGCCTAGGGCTGCCAGGCCCCAAGGGCTGCCTTTATTTCCAAAGTGTGAGAGAGGCCCCAAAGCATCTTGCTTCCTGCTCTCTGGGAAGCTAAAACAACTGGCTCTGCACAGTGCTCTCAAAGCCAACCGGGAACGTCACATACAAAGGCCTGTGAAACGCAGCTTCTTGACAGGCCTTATCTGGCTGAGGTAGAACTTGTGCTCTGGGTGTGCTACTTTGGCCTAGAGCTGCCAGGCACAAAGGCTGCTTTGTTTCCAAAGGGGGAGAGAGGCCCCAAATCATGTTGCTTCCAGCTGTTTTTGAAGCTAAGAAACAACTCGCTCTGCCAGGTATTCTTACAGCCTTCCGGGAACACCTCTTACGAAGGCCTGTGAAAAGCAGTTTCTTGGCAGGCCTGATCTGGCTGAGGTAGAACTTGTGCTCTGGGTGTGCTCCATTGGCCTAGAGCTGAAAGGCCCAAAGGTCAGCCTTGTTGGCAAAGGGGCAGGGAGCCCCCAAAGCATCTTGCTTCCAGCTCTTTGGGAAGCTAAGAAACAACTGGCTCTGCCCAGTGCTCTTACAGCCTGAGAGAAAATCTCTTACCAAGGCCTGTGAAACGCACTTTGTTGGTGGCCTGATCTAGCTGAAGTAGAACTTCTGCTCTGGGTGTGCTCCATTGGCCTAGAGCTGCCTGGCCCAAAGGGCCGCCTTGTTTGCAAAGGGGCAGAGAGGCCCCAAAGCATCTTGCTTCCAGCTCTTCGGGAAGCTAAGAAACATCTGGCGTTGCCCAGTGCTCTTACAGCCTACCGGGAACATCTCTTACCAAGGCCTGTGAAACGCAGTTTGTTGGTGGCCTGAACTGGCCGAAGTAGAACTTCTGCTCTGGGTGTGCTCCACTGGCCTGGAGCTACCTGCCCCAAAGGGCTGCCTTGATTCCAAAGTGAGAGAGTGGCACCAAAGCATCTTGCTTCCAGCTCTTCGGGAAGCTAAGAAACATCTGGCGTTGCCCAGTGCTCTTACAGCCTACCGGGAACATCTCTTACCAAGGCCTGTGAAACGCCGTTTCCTGGCAGGCCTGATTTGGCTGAAGTAGAACTTCTGCTCTGGGTGTGCTCCATTGCCCTAGAGCTGCCAGGCCCAAGGTGCTGCCTTGTTTCCAAAGGGGCAGAGAGGCCCCAAAGCATCTTGCTTCCAGCTCTCTGGGAAGCTAAGAACCAACTCGCTCTGCCCCGTGCTCTTACAGCCTACCGGGAACATGTCTTTGAAAGGCCTGTGAAACGCAGTTTCTTGGCAGGCCTCATCTGGCTGAAGTAGAACTCCGGCTCTGGGTGTGCTCCATTGCCCTAGAGCTGCCAGGCCCCAAGTGCTGCCCTGTTTCCAAGGGGCAGAGAGGCCGAAAGCATCTTGCTTCCCGGTCTTTGCGAAGCTAAGAAACAACTGGCTCTGCCCAGTGCTCTTACACCTACCGGGAACATCTCTTACCAAGGCCTGTCAAACGCTGTTTCTTTGCAGGCCTGATCAGGCTGAAGTAGAACTCCTGCTTTGCGTGTGCTCCATTGGCCTAGAGCTTCCCGACCCAAAAGGCTGCCTTGTTCCCAAACGGGCAGAGGGGTCCCAAGCGTCTTGCTTCCAGCTTTTCAGGAAGGTAAGAAACAACTGGCTCTGCCCAGTGCTCTTACAGCCTACCGGGAACATCTCTTACCAAGGCCTGTGAAACGCAGTTTCTTGGCAGGCCTGATCTGGCTGAAGTAGAACTCCTGCTCTGGGCGTGCTACTTTGGCCTAGAGCTGCCAGGCCCAAAGGGCCGCCTTGTTTCCAAAGGGGCTGAGAGTCCCCAAAGTATCTTGCTTCCAAATCTTTGGGAAGCTAAGAAACAACTGGCTCTGCACAGTGCTCTCACAGCCTACCGGCAACGTGACAGAGACAGGCCTGTGAGACGCAGTTTCTTGGAAGGCCTGATCTGGCTGAGGTAGAACTTCTGCTCTGGGTGTACTCCATTGGCCTAGGGCTGCCAGGCCCAAAGGGCTGCCTTTATTTCCAAAGTGTGAGAGAGGCCCCAAAGCATCTTGCTTCCTGCTCTCTGGGAAGCTAAAACAACTGGCTCTGCACAGTGCTCTCAAAGCCAACCGGGAACGTCACATACAAAGGCCTGTGAAACGCAGCTTCTTGACAGGCCTTATCTGGCTGAGGTAGAACTTGTGCTCTGGGTGTGCTACTTTGGCCTAGAGCTGCCAGGCACAAAGGCTGCTTTGTTTCCAAAGGGGGAGAGAGGCCCCAAATCATGTTGCTTCCAGCTGTTTTTGAAGCTAAGAAACAACTCGCTCTGCCAGGTACTCTTACAGCCTTCCGGGAACACCTCTTACGAAGGCCTGTGAAAAGCAGTTTCTTGGCAGGCCTGATCTGGCTGAGGTAGAACTTCTGCTCTGGGTGTGCTCCATTGCCCTAGAGCTGAAAGGCCCAAAGGGATGCCTTGTTTGCAAAGGGGCAGAGAGGCCCCAAAGCATCTTGCTTCCAGCTCATTGGGAAGCTAAGAAACAACTGTCTCTGCCCAGTGCTCTGACAGAGTACCGGGAACATCTCTTACCAAAGCCTTTGAAACGCAGTTTCTTGGCAGGCCTTATCTGGCTGAGGTAGAACTTCTGCTCTGGGTGTGCTCCATTGGCCTAGAGCTGAAAGGCCCAAAGGTCGGCCTTGTTGGCAAAGCGGCAGGGAGCCCCCAAAGCATCTTGCTTCCAGCTCTTCGGGAAGCTAAGAAACAACTGGCTCTGCCCAGTGCTCTTACAGCCTGAGAGAAAATCTCTTACCAAGGCCTGTGAAACGCACTTTGTTGGTGGCCTGATCTAGCTGAAGTAGAACTTCTGCTCTGGGTGTGCTCCATTGGCCTAGAGCTGCCTGGCCCAAAGGGCCGCCTTGTTTGCAAAGGGGCAGAGAGGCCCCAAAGCATCTTGCTTCCAGCTCTTCGGGAAGCTAAGAAACATCTGGCGTTGCCCAGTGCTCTTACAGCCTACCGGGAACATCTCTTACCAAGGCCTGTGAAACGCAGTTTGTTGGTGGCCTGAACTGGCCGAAGTAGAACTTCTGCTCTGGGTGTGCTCCACTGGCCTGGAGCTACCTGCCCCAAAGGGCTGCCTTGATTCCAAAGTGAGAGAGTGGCACCAAAGCATCTTGCTTCCAGCTCTTCGGGAAGCTAAGAAACATCTGGCGTTGCCCAGTGCTCTTACAGCCTACCGGGAACATCTCTTACCAAGGCCTGTGAAACGCCGTTTCCTGGCAGGCCTGATTTGGCTGAAGTAGAACTTCTGCTCTGGGTGTGCTCCATTGCCCTAGAGCTGCCAGGCCCAAGGTGCTGCCTTGTTTCCAAAGGGGCAGAGAGGCCCCAAAGCATCTTGCTTCCAGCTCTCTGGGAAGCTAAGAACCAACTCGCTCTGCCCCGTGCTCTTACAGCCTACCGGGAACATGTCTTTGAAAGGCCTGTGAAACGCAGTTTCTTGGCAGGCCTCATCTGGCTGAAGTAGAACTCCGGCTCTGGGTGTGCTCCATTGCCCTAGGGCTGCCAGGCCCCAAGTGCTGCCCTGTTTCCAAGGGGCAGAGAGGCCCAAAGCATCTTGCTTCCCGGTCTTTGCGAAGCTAAGAAACAACTGGCTCTGCCCAGTGCTCTTACAGCCTGAGAGAAAATCTCTTACCAAGGCCTGTGAAACGCACTTTGTTGGTGGCCTGATCTAGCTGAAGTAGAACTTCTGCTCTGGGTGTGCTCCATTGGCCTAGAGCTGCCTGGCCCAAAGGGCCGCCCTGTTTGCAAAGGGGATGAGAGGCCCCAAAGCATCTTGCTTCCAGCTCTTCGGGAAGCTAAGAAACATCTGGCGTTGCCCAGTGCTCTTACAGCCTACCGGGAAGATCTCTTACCAAGGCCTGTGAAACGCAGTTTGTTGGTGGCCTGAACTGGCCGAAGTAGAACTTCTGCTCTGGGTGTGCTCCACTGGCCTAGAGCTACCTGCCCCAAAGGGCTGCCTTGATTCCAAAGTGAGAGAGTGGCACCAAAGCATCTTGCTTCCAGCTCTTCGGGAAGCTAAGAAACATCTGGCGTTGCCCAGTGCTCTTACAGCCTACCGGGAACATCTCTTACCAAGGCCTGTGAAACGCCGTTTCCTGGCATGCCTGATTAGGCTGAAGTAGAACTTCTGCTCTGGGTGTGCTCCGTTGCCCTAGAGCTGCCAGGCCCAAGGTGCTGCCTTGTTTCCAAAGGGGCAGAGAGGCCCCAAAGCATCTTGCTTCCAGCTCTCTGGGAAGCTAAGAACCAACTCGCTCTGCCCCGTGCTCTTACACCTACCGGGAACATCTCTTACCAAGGCCTGTCAAACGCTGTGTCTTTGCAGGCCTGATCAGGCTGAAGTAGAACTCCTGCTCTGCGTGTGCTCCATTGGCCTAGAGCTTCCCGACCCAAAAGGCTGCCTTGTTCCCAAACGGGCAGAGGGGTCCCAAGCGTCTTGCTTCCAGCTTTTCAGGAAGGTAAGAAACAACTGGCTCTGCCCAGTGCTCTTACAGCCTACCGGGAACATCTCTTACCAAGGCCTGTGAAACGCCGTTTCCTGGCAGGCCCGTTTGGCTGAAGTAGAACTTCTGCTCTGGGTGTGCTCCGTTGCCCTAGAGCTGCCAGGCCCAAGGTGCTGCCTTGTTTCCAAAGGGGCAGAGAGGCCCCAAAGCATCTTGCTTCCAGCTCTCTGGGAAGATAAGAACCAACTCGCTCTGCCCCGTGCTCTTACACCTACCGGGAACATCTCTTACCAAGGCCTGTCAAACGCTGTGTCTTTGCAGGCCTGATCAGGCTGAAGTAGAACTCCTGCTCTGCGTGTGCTCCATTGGCCTAGAGCTTCCCGACCCAAATGGCTGCCTTGTTCCCAAACGGGCAGAGGGGTCCCAAGCGTCTTGCTTCCAGCTTTTCAGGAAGGTAAGAAACAACTGGCTCTGCCCAGTGCTCTTACAGCCTACCGGGGAACATCTCTTACCAAGGCCTGTGAAACGCAGTTTCCTGGCAGGCCTGATCTGGCTGAAGTAGAACTTCTGCTCTGGGTGTGCTCCATTGCCCTAGAGCTGCCAGGCCCAAAGGGCTGCCTTGTTTCCAAAGACGGAGAGTGGACCCAAAGCATCTTGCTCCCAGCTCTTCGGGAAGCTAAGAAACAGCTGGCTCTGCCCAGTGCTCTTACAGCCTAAGAGAACATGTCTATGAAAGGCCTGTGAAACGCAGTTTCTTGGCAGGCCTGACCTGGCTGAAGTAGAACTTCTGTTCTGGTTGTGCTACATAGGCCTAGAGCTACCAGAACCTAAGGGCTGCCTTGTTTCCAAAGGGTGAGAGAGGCCCCAAAGCATCTTGCCTCCAGCACTTTGGGAAGCTAAAAAACAACTGGTTCTGCCCAGTGCTCTCACAGCCTACCGTGAACATCTCTTACCAAGGGCTGTGAAACGCAGTTTCTGGGCAGGACTGATCTGCCTGAAGTAGAACTTCTGCTGTGGGTGTGCTCCATTGGCCTAGAGCTGCCAGGCGCAAACGGCTGCCTTGTGTCCAAAGGGAGAGAGAGGCCCCAAAGCATCTTGCTTCCAGCTCTGTGGGAAGCTAAAGCAACTGGCTCTCCACAGTGCTCTCACAGCCTACCGGGAACATCTCTTACCAAGGCCTGTGAAACGCAGTTTCTTGGCAGGCCTGATCTGGCTGAAGTAGAACTCCTGCTCTGGGCGTGCTACTTTGGCCTAGAGCTGCCAGGCCCAAAGGGCCGCCTTGTTTCCAAAGGGGCTGAGAGTCCCCAAAGTATCTTGCTTCCAAATCTTTGGGAAGCTAAGAAACAACTGGCTCTGCACAGTGCTCTCACAGCCTACCGGCAACGTGACAGAGAAAGGCCTGTGAGACGCAGTTTCTTGGAAGGCCTGATCTGGCTGAGGTAGAACTTCTGCTCTGGGTGTACTCCATTGGCCTAGGGCTGCCAGGCCCAAAGGGCTGCCTTTATTTCCAAAGTGTGAGAGAAGCCCCAAAGCATCTTGCTTCCTGCTCTCTGGGAAGCTAAAACAACCGGCTCTGCACAGTGCTCTCAAAGCCAACCGGGAACGTCACATACAAAGGCCTGTGAAACGCAGCTTCTTGACAGGCCTTATCTGGCTGAGGTACAACTTGTGCTCTGGGTGTGCTACTTTGGCCTAGAGCTGCCAGGCACAAAGGCTGCTTTGTTTCCAAAGGGGGAGAGAGGCCCCAAATCATGTTGCTTCCAGCTGTTTTTGAAGCTAAGAAACAACTCGCTCTGCCAGGTACTCTTACAGCCTTCCGGGAACACCTCTTACGAAGGCCTGTGAAAAGCAGTTTCTTGGCAGGCCTGATCTGGCTGAGGTAGAACTTCTGCTCTGGGTGTGCTCTATTGGCCTAGAGATGAAAGGCCCAAAGGTCGGCCTTGTTGGCAAAGGGGCAGGGAGCCCCCAAAGCATCTGGCTTCCAGCTCTTTGGGAAGCTAAGAAACAACTGGCTCTGCCCAGTGCTCTTACAGCCTGAGAGAAAATCTCTTACCAAGGCCTGTGAAACGCACTTTGTTGGTGGCCTGATCTAGCTGAAGTAGAACTTCTGCTCTGGGTGTGCTCCATTGGCCTATAGCTGCCTGGCCCAAAGGGCCGCCTTGTTTGCAAAGGGGCAGAGAGGCCCCAAAGCATCTTGCTTCCAGCTCTTCGGGAAGCTAAGAAACATCTGGCGTTGCCCAGTGCTCTTACAGCCTACCGGGAACATCTCTTACCAAGGCCTGTGAAACGCAGTTTGTTGGTGGCCTGAACTGGCCGAAGTAGAACTTCTGCTCTGGGTGTGCTCCACTGGCCTAGAGCTACCTGCCCCAAAGGGCTGCCTTGATTCCAAAGTGAGAGAGTGGCACCAAAGCATCTTGCTTCCAGCTCTTCGGGAAGCTAAGAAACATCTGGCGTTGCCCAGTGCTCTTACAGCCTACCGGGAACATCTCTTACCAAGGCCTGTGAAACGCCGTTTCCTGGCAGGCCTGATTTGGCTGAAGTAGAACTTCTGCTCTGGGTGTGCTCCATTTCCCTAGAGCTGCCAGGCCCAAGGTGCTGCCTTGTTTCCAAAGGGGCAGAGAGGCCCCAAAGCATCTTGCTTCCAGCTCTCTGGGAAGCTAAGAACCAACTCGCTCTGCCCCGTGCTCTTACAGCCTACCGGGAACATGTCTTTGAAAGGCCTGTGAAACGCAGTTTCTTGGCAGGCCTCATCTGGCTGAAGTAGAACTCCGGCTCTGGGTGTGCTCCATTGCCCTAGGGCTGCCAGGCCCAAAGTGCTGCCCTGTTTCCAAGGGGCAGAGAGGCCCAAAGCATCTTGCTTCCTGGTCTTTGCGAAGCTAAGAAACAACTGGCTCTGCCCAGTGCTCTTACACCTACTGGGAACATCTCTTACCAAGGCCTGTGAAACGCTGTTTCTTTGCAGGCCTGATCAGGCTGAAGTAGAACTCCTGCTCTGCGTGTGCTCCATTGGCCTAGAGCTTCCCGACCCAAAAGGCTGCCTTGTTCCCAAACGGGCAGAGGGGTCCCAAGCGTCTTGCTTCCAGCTTTTCAGGAAGGTAAGAAACAACTGGCTCTGCCCAGTGCTCTTACAGCCTACCGGGAACATCTCTTACCAAGGCCTGTGAAACGCCGTTTCCTGGCAGGCCCGTTTGGCTGAAGTAGAACTTCTGCTCTGGGTGTGCTCCGTTGCCCTAGAGCTGCCAGGCCCAAGGTGCTGCCTTGTTTCCAAAGGGGCAGAGAGGCCCCAAAGCATCTTGCTTCCAGCTCTCTGGGAAGCTAAGAACCAACTCGCTCTGCCCCGTGCTCTTACACCTACCGGGAACATCTCTTACCAAGGCCTGTCAAACGCTGTGTCTTTGCAGGCCTGATCAGGCTGAAGTAGAACTCCTGCTCTGCGTGTGCTCCATTGGCCTAGAGCTTCCCGACCCAAATGGCTGCCTTGTTCCCAAACGGGCAGAGGGGTCCCAAGCGTCTTGCTTCCAGCTTTTCAGGAAGGTAAGAAACAACTGGCTCTGCCCAGTGCTCTTACAGCCTACCGGGGAACATCTCTTACCAAGGCCTGTGAAACGCAGTTTCCTGGCAGGCCTGATCTGGCTGAAGTAGAACTTCTGCTCTGGGTGTGCTCCATTGCCCTAGAGCTGCCAGGCCCAAAGGGCTGCCTTGTTTCCAAAGACGGAGAGTGGACCCAAAGCATCTTGCTCCCAGCTCTTCGGGAAGCTAAGAAACAGCTGGCTCTGCCCAGTGCTCTTACAGCCTAAGAGAACATGTCTTTGAAAGGCCTGTGAAACGCAGTTTCTTGGCAGGCCTGACCTGGCTGAAGTAGAACTTCTGTTCTGGTTGTGCTACATAGGCCTAGAGCTACCAGGACCTAAGGGCTGCCTTGTTTCCAAAGGGTGAGAGAGGCCCCAAAGCATCTTGCCTCCAGCACTTTGGGAAGCTAAAAAACAACTGGTTCTGCCCAGTGCTCTCACAGCCTACCGTGAACATCTCTTACCAAGGGCTGTGAAACGCAGTTTCTGGGCAGGACTGATCTGCCTGAAGTAGAACTTCTGCTGTGGGTGTGCTCCATTGGCCTAGAGCTGCCAGGCGCAAACGGCTGCCTTGTGTCCAAAGGGAGAGAGAGGCCCCAAAGCATCTTGCTTCCAGCTCTGTGGGAAGCTAAAGCAACTGGCTCTCCACAGTGCTCTCACAGCCTACCGGGAACATCTCTTACCAAGGCCTGTGAAACGCAGTTTCTTGGCAGGCCTGATCTGGCTGAAGTAGAACTCCTGCTCTGGGCGTGCTACTTTGGCCTAGAGCTGCCAGGCCCAAAGGGCCGCCTTGTTTCCAAAGGGGCTGAGAGTCCCCAAAGTATCTTGCTTCCAAATCTTTGGGAAGCTAAGAAACAACTGGCTCTGCACAGTGCTCTCACAGCCTACCGGCAACGTGACAGAGAAAGGCCTGTGAGACGCAGTTTCTTGGAAGGCCTGATCTGGCTGAGGTAGAACTTCTGCTCTGGGTGTACTCCATTGGCCTAGGGCTGCCAGGCCCAAAGGGCTGCCTTTATTTCCAAAGTGTGAGAGAAGCCCCAAAGCATCTTGCTTCCTGCTCTCTGGGAAGCTAAAACAACCGGCTCTGCACAGTGCTCTCAAAGCCAACCGGGAACGTCACATACAAAGGCCTGTGAAACGCAGCTTCTTGACAGGCCTTATCTGGCTGAGGTACAACTTGTGCTCTGGGTGTGCTACTTTGGCCTAGAGCTGCCAGGCACAAAGGCTGCTTTGTTTCCAAAGGGGGAGAGAGGCCCCAAATCATGTTGCTTCCAGCTGTTTTTGAAGCTAAGAAACAACTCGCTCTGCCAGGTACTCTTACAGCCTTCCGGGAACACCTCTTACGAAGGCCTGTGAAAAGCAGTTTCTTGGCAGGCCTGATCTGGCTGAGGTAGAACTTCTGCTCTGGGTGTGCTCTATTGGCCTAGAGATGAAAGGCCCAAAGGTCGGCCTTGTTGGCAAAGGGGCAGGGAGCCCCCAAAGCATCTGGCTTCCAGCTCTTTGGGAAGCTAAGAAACAACTGGCTCTGCCCAGTGCTCTTACAGCCTGAGAGAAAATCTCTTACCAAGGCCTGTGAAACGCACTTTGTTGGTGGCCTGATCTAGCTGAAGTAGAACTTCTGCTCTGGGTGTGCTCCATTGGCCTATAGCTGCCTGGCCCAAAGGGCCGCCTTGTTTGCAAAGGGGCAGAGAGGCCCCAAAGCATCTTGCTTCCAGCTCTTCGGGAAGCTAAGAAACATCTGGCGTTGCCCAGTGCTCTTACAGCCTACCGGGAACATCTCTTACCAAGGCCTGTGAAACGCAGTTTGTTGGTGGCCTGAACTGGCCGAAGTAGAACTTCTGCTCTGGGTGTGCTCCACTGGCCTAGAGCTACCTGGCCCAAAGTGCTGCCTTGATTCCAAAGTGAGAGAGTGGCACCAAAGCATCTTGCTTCCAGCTCTTCGGGAAGCTAAGAAACATCTGGCGTTGCCCAGTGCTCTTACAGCCTACCGGGAACATCTCTTACCAAGGCCTGTGAAACGCCGTTTCCTGGCAGGCCTGATTTGGCTGAAGTAGAACTTCTGCTCTGGGTGTGCTCCATTTCCCTAGAGCTGCCAGGCCCAAGGTGCTGCCTTGTTTCCAAAGGGGCAGAGAGGCCCCAAAGCATCTTGCTTCCAGCTCTCTGGGAAGCTAAGAACCAACTCGCTCTGCCCCGTGCTCTTACAGCCTACCGGGAACATGTCTTTGAAAGGCCTGTGAAACGCAGTTTCTTGGCAGGCCTCATCTGGCTGAAGTAGAACTCCGGCTCTGGGTGTGCTCCATTGCCCTAGGGCTGCCAGGCCCAAAGTGCTGCCCTGTTTCCAAGGGGCAGAGAGGCCCAAAGCATCTTGCTTCCTGGTCTTTGCGAAGCTAAGAAACAACTGGCTCTGCCCAGTGCTCTTACACCTACTGGGAACATCTCTTACCAAGGCCTGTGAAACGCTGTTTCTTTGCAGGCCTGATCAGGCTGAAGTAGAACTCCTGCTCTGCGTGTGCTCCATTGGCCTAGAGCTTCCCGACCCAAAAGGCTGCCTTGTTCCCAAACGGGCAGAGGGGTCCCAAGCGTCTTGCTTCCAGCTTTTCAGGAAGGTAAGAAACAACTGGCTCTGCCCAGTGCTCTTACAGCCTACCGGGAACATCTCTTACCAAGGCCTGTGAAACGCCGTTTCCTGGCAGGCCCGTTTGGCTGAAGTAGAACTTCTGCTCTGGGTGTGCTCCGTTGCCCTAGAGCTGCCAGGCCCAAGGTGCTGCCTTGTTTCCAAAGGGGCAGAGAGGCCCCAAAGCATCTTGCTTCCAGCTCTCTGGGAAGCTAAGAACCAACTCGCTCTGCCCCGTGCTCTTACACCTACCGGGAACATCTCTTACCAAGGCCTGTCAAACGCTGTGTCTTTGCAGGCCTGATCAGGCTGAAGTAGAACTCCTGCTCTGCGTGTGCTCCATTGGCCTAGAGCTTCCCGACCCAAATGGCTGCCTTGTTCCCAAACGGGCAGAGGGGTCCCAAGCGTCTTGCTTCCAGCTTTTCAGGAAGGTAAGAAACAACTGGCTCTGCCCAGTGCTCTTACAGCCTACCGGGAACATCTCTTACCAAGGCCTGTGAAACGCAGTTTCCTGGCAGGCCTGATCTGGCTGAAGTAGAACTTCTGCTCTGGGTGTGCTCCATTGCCCTAGAGCTGCCAGGCCCAAAGGGCTGCCTTGTTTCAAAAGATGGAGACTGGAGCCAAAGCATCTTGCTCCCAGCTCTTCGGGAAGCTAAGAAACAGCTGGCTCTGCCCAGTGCTCTTACAGCCTAAGAGAACATCTCTTTGAAAGGCCTGTGAAACGCAGTTTCTTGGCAGGCCTGACCTGGCTGAAGTAGAACTTCTGTTCTGGTTGTGCTACATAGGCCTAGAGCTACCAGGACCTAAGGGCTGCCTTGTTTCCAAAGGGGGAGAGAGGCCCCAAAGCATCTTGCCTCCAGCACTTTGGGAAGCTAAAAATCAACTGGTTCTGCCCAGTGCTCTCACAGCCTACCGTGAACATCTCTTACCAAGGGCTGTGAAACGCAGTTTCTGGGCAGGACTGATCTGCCTGAAGTAGAACTTCTGCTGTGGGTGTGCTCCATTGGCCTAGAGCTGCCAGGCGCAAACGGCTGCCTTGTGTCCAAAGGGAGAGAGAGGCCCCAAAGCATCTTGCTTCCAGCTCTGTGGGAAGCTAAAGCAACTGGCTCTCCACAGTGCTCTCACAGCCTACCGGGAACATCTCTTACCAAGGCCTGTGAAACGCAGTTTCTTGGCAGGCCTGATCTGGCTGAAGTAGAACTCCTGCTCTGGGCATGCCACTTTGGCCTAGAGCTGCCAGGCCCAAAGGGCCGCCTTGTTTCCAAAGGGGCTGAGAGTCCCCAAAGTATCTTGCTTCCAAATCTTTGGGAAGCTAAGAAACAACTGGCTCTGCACAGTGCTCTCACAGCCTACCGGCAACGTGACAGAGAAAGGCCTGTGAGACGCAGTTTCTTGGAAGGCCTGATCTGGCTGAGGTAGAACTTCTGCTCTGGGTGTACTCCATTGGCCTAGGGCTGCCAGGCCCAAAGGGCTGCCTTTATTTCCAAAGTGTGAGAGAGGCCCCAAAGCATCTTGCTTCCTGCTCTCTGGGAAGCTAAAACAACTGGCTCTGCACAGTGCTCTCAAAGCCAACCGGGAACGTCACATACAAAGGCCTGTGAAACACAGCTTCTTGACAGGCCTTATCTGGCTGAGGTAGAACTTGTGCTCTGGGTGTGCTACTTTGGCCTAGAGCTGCCAGGCACAAAGGCTGCTTTGTTTCCAAAGGGGGAGAGAGGCCCCAAATCATGTTGCTTCCAGCTGTTATTGAAGCAAGAAACAACTCGCTCTGCCAGGTACTCTTACAGCCTTCCGGGAACACCTCTTACGAAGGCCTGTGAAAAGCAGTTTCTTGGCAGGCCTGATCTGGCTGAGGTAGAACTTCTGCTCTGGGTGTGCTCCATTGCCCTAGAGCTGAAAGGCCCAAAGGGCTGCCTTGTTTCCAAAGGGGGAGAGAGGCCCCAAAGCATCTTGCTTCCACCTCTTGGGAAGCTAAGAATCAACTGGCTGTGCCCAGTGCTCTTATAGCCTAAGAGAACATCTCTTATCAAGGCCTGTGAAACGCACTTTCTAGGCAGGCCTGATCTGGAAGAAGTAGAACTTCTGCTCTGGTTGTGCTCCATTGCCCTAGAGCTGCCAGACCCAACGTGCTGCCTTGTTTCCAAAGGGGCAGAGAGTCCCCAAAGCGTCTTGCTTCCAGCTGTTTGGGAAACAAGGAAACAACTGGCTCTGCACCGTGCTCTCACAGCCTACCGGGAACGTCACATGCAAAGGCCTCTGAAACGCAGTTCCACGGCAGGCCTGATCTGGCTGAAGTAGGACTTCTGCTCTGCCTGTGCTCCATTGGCCTAGAGCTGAAAGGCCCAAAGGGATGCCTTGTTTGCAAAGGGGCAGAGAGGCCCCAAAGCATCTTGCTTCCAGCTCTTTGGGAAGCTAAGAAACAACTGTCTCTGCCCAGTGCTCTTAAAGAGTACCGGCAACATCTCTTACCAAATCCTTTGAAACGCAGTTTCTTGGCAGGCCTTATCTGGCTGAGGTAGAACTTCTGCTCTGGGTGTGCTCCATTGGCCTAGAGCTGAAAGGCCCAAAGGTCGGCCTTGTTGGCAAAGGGGCAGGGAGCCCCCAAAGCATCTTGCTTCCAGCTCTTTGGGAAGCTAAGAAACAACTGGCTCTGCCCAGTGCTCTTACAGCCTGAGAGAAAATCTCTTACCAAGGCCTGTGAAACGCACTTTGTTGGTGGCCTGATCTAGCTGAAGTAGAACTTCTGCTCTGGGTGTGCTCCATTGGCCTAGAGCTGCCTGGCCCAAAGGGCCGCCTTGTTTGCAAAGGGGATGAGAGGCCCCAAAGCATCTTGCTTCCAGCTCTTCGGGAAGCTAAGAAACATCTGGCGTTGCCCAGTGCTCTTACAGCCTACCGGGAACATCTCTTACCAAGGCCTGTGAAACGCAGTTTGTTGGTGGCCTGAACTGGCCGAAGTAGAACTTCTGCTCTGGGTGTGCTCCACTGGCCTAGAGCTACCTGCCCCAAAGGGCTGCCTTGATTCCAAAGTGAGAGAGTGGCACCAAAGCATCTTGCTTCCAGCTCTTCGGGAAGCTAAGAAACATGTGGCGTTGCCCAGTGCTCTTACAGCCTACCGGGAACATCTCTTACCAAGGCCTGTGAAACGCCGTTTCCTGGCAGGCCTGATTTGGCTGAAGTAGAACTTCTGCTCTGGGTGTGCTCCATTGCCCTAGAGCTGTCAGGCCCAAGGTGCTGCCTTGTTTCCAAAGGGGCAGAGAGGCCCCAAAGCATCTTGCTTCCAGCTCTCTGGGAAGCTAAGAACCAACTCGCTCTGGCCCGTGCTCTTACAGCCTACCGGGAACATGTCTTTGAAAGGCCTGTGAAACGCAGTTTCTTGGCAGGCCTCATCTGGCTGAAGTAGAACTCCGGCTCTGGGTGTGCTACATTGCCCTAGAGCTGCCAGGCCCCAAGTGCTGCCCTGTTTCCAAGGGGCAGAGAGGCCCAAAGCATCTTGCTTCCCGGTCTTTGCGAAGCTAAGAAACAACTGGCTCTGCCCAGTGCTCTTACACCTACCGGGAACATCTCTTACCAAGGCCTGTCAAACGCTGTTTCTTTGCAGGCCTGATCAGGCTGAAGTAGAACTCCTGCTCTGCGTGTGCTCCATTGGCCTAGAGCTTCCCGACCCAAAAGGCTGCCTTGTTCCCAAACGGGCAGAGGGGTCCCAAGCATCTTGCTTCCAGCTTTTCAGGAAGGTAAGAAACAACTGGCTCTGCCCAGTGCTCTTACAGCCTACCGGGAACATCTCTTACCAAGGCCTGTGAAACGCAGTTTCCTGGCAGGCCTGATCTGGCTGAAGTAGAACTTCTGCTCTGGGCGTGCTCCATTTGCCCTAGAGCTGCCAGGCCCAAAGGGCTGCCTTGTTTCCAAAGACGGAGAGTGGACCCAAAGCATCTTGCTCCCAGCTCTTCGGGAAGCTAAGAAACAGCTGGCTCTGCCCAGTGCTCTTACAGCCTAAGAGAACATCTCTTTGAAAGGCCTGTGAAACGCAGTTTCTTGGCAGGCCTGACCTGGCTGAAGTAGAACTTCTGTTCTGGTTGTGCTACATAGGCCTAGAGCTACCAGGACCTAAGGGCTGCCTTGTTTCCAAAGGGTGAGAGAGGCCCCAAAGCATCTTGCCTCCAGCACTTTGGGAAGCTAAAAAACAACTGGTTCTGCCCAGTGCTCTCACAGCCTACCGTGAACATCTCTTACCAAGGGCTGTGAAACGCAGTTTCTGGGCAGGACTGATCTGCCTGAAGTAGAACTTCTGCTGTGGGTGTGCTCCATTGGCCTAGAGCTGCCAGGCGCAAACGGCTGCCTTGTGTCCAAAGGGAGAGAGAGGCCCCAAAGCATCTTGCTTCCAGCTCTGTGGGAAGCTAAAGCAACTGGCTCTCCACAGTGCTCTCACAGCCTACCGGGAACATCTCTTACCAAGGCCTGTGAAACGCAGTTTCTTGGCAGGCCTGATCTGGCTGAAGTAGAACTCCTGCTCTGGGCGTGCTACTTTGGCCTAGAGCTGCCAGGCCCAAAGGGCCGCCTTGTTTCCAAAGGGGCTGAGAGTCCCCAAAGTATCTTGCTTCCAAATCTTTGGGAAGCTAAGAAACAACTGGCTCTGCACAGTGCTCTCACAGCCTACCGGCAACGTGACAGAGAAAGGCCTGTGAGATGCAGTTTCTTGGAAGGCCTGATCTGGCTGAGGTAGAACTTCTGCTCTGGGTGTACTCCATTGGCCTAGGGCTGCCAGGCCCCAAGGGCTGCCTTTATTTCCAAAGTGTGAGAGAGGCCCCAAAGCATCTTGCTTCCTGCTCTCTGGGAAGCTAAAACAACTGGCTCTGCACAGTGCTCTCAAAGCCAACCGGGAACGTCACATACAAAGGCCTGTGAAACGCAGCTTCTTGACAGGCCTTATCTGGCTGAGGTAGAACTTGTGCTCTGGGTGTGCTACTTTGGCCTAGAGCTGCCAGGCACAAAGGCTGCTTTGTTTCCAAAGGGGGAGCGAGGCCCCAAATCATGTTGCTTCCAGCTGTTTTTGAAGCTAAGAAACAACTCGCTCTGCCAGGTACTCTTACAGCCTTCCGGGAACACCTCTTACGAAGGCCTGTGAAAAGCAGCTTCTTGACAGGCCTTATCTGGCTGAGGTAGAACTTGTGCTCTGGGTGTGCTACTTTGGCCTAGAGCTGCCAGGCACAAAGGCTGCTTTGTTTCCAAAGGGGGAGCGAGGCCCCAAATCATGTTGCTTCCAGCTGTTTTTGAAGCTAAGAAACAACTCGCTCTGCCAGGTACTCTTACAGCCTTCCGGGAACACCTCTTACGAAGGCCTGTGAAAAGCAGTTTCTTGGCAGGCCTGATCTGGCTGAGGTCGAACTTCTGCTCTGGGTGTGCTCCATTGCCCTAGAGCTGAAAGGCCCAAAGGGCTGCCTTGTTTCCAAAGGGGGAGAGAGGCCCCAAAGCATCTTGCTTCCACCTCTTGGGAAGCTAAGAAACAACTGGCTGTGCCCAGTGCTCTTATAGCCTAAGAGAACATCTCTTATCAAGGCCTGTGAAACGCACTTTCTAGGCAGGCCTGATCTGGAAGAAGTAGAACTTCTGCTCTGGTTGTGCTCCATTGCCCTAGAGCTGCCAGACCCAACGTGCTGCCTTGTTTCCAAAGGGGCAGAGAGGCCCCAAAGCGTCTTGCTTCCAGCTGTTTGGGAAACAAGGAAACAACTGGCTCTGAACCGTGCTCTCACAGCCTACCAGGAACGTCACATACAAAGGCCTCTGAAACGCAGTTCCTTGGCAGGCCTGATCTGGCTGAAGTAGGACTTCTGCTCTGGCTGTGCTCCATTGGCCTAGAGCTGAAAGGCCCAAAGGGATGCCTTGTTTGCAAAGGGGCAGAGAGGCCCCAAAGCATCTTGCTTCCAGCTCATTGGGAAGCTAAGAAACAACTGTCTCTGCCCAGTGCTCTGACAGAGTACCGGCAACATCTCTTACAAAGCCTTTGAAACGCAGTTTCTTGGCAGGCCTTATCTGGCTGAGGTAGAACTTCTGCTCTGGGTGTGCTCCATTGGCCTAGAGCTGAAAGGCCCAAAGGTCGGCCTTGTTGGCAAAGGGGCAGGGAGCCCCCAAAGCATCTTGCTTCCAGCTCTTTGGGAAGCTAAGAAACAACTGGCTCTGCCCAGTGCTCTTACAGCCTGAGAGAAAATCTCTTACCAAGGCCTGTGAAACGCACTTTGTTGGTGGCCTGATCTAGCTGAAGTAGAACTTCTGCTCTGGGTGTGCTCCATTGGCCTAGAGCTGCCTCGCCCAAAGGGCCGCCTTGTTTGCAAAGGGGATGAGAGGCCCCAAAGCATCTTGCTTCCAGCTCTTCAGGAAGCTAAGAAACATCTGGCGTTGCCCAGTGCTCTTACAGCCTACCGGGAACATCTCTTACCAAGGCCTGTGAAACGCAGTTTGTTGGTGGCCTGAACTGGCCGAAGTAGAACTTCTGCTCTGGGTGTGCTCCACTGGCCTAGAGCTACCTGCCCCAAAGGGCTGCCTTGATTCCAAAGTGAGAGAGTGGCACCAAAGCATCTTGCTTCCAGCTCTTCGGGAAGCTAAGAAACATCTGGCGTTGCCCAGTGCTCTTACAGCCTACCGGGAACATCTCTTACCAAGGCCTGTGAAACGCCGTTTCCTGGCAGGCCTGATTTGGCTGAAGTAGAACTTCTGCTCTGGGTGTGCTCCATTGCCCTAGAGCTGCCAGGCCCAAGGTGCTGCTTTGTTTCCAAAGGGGCAGAGAGGCCCCAAAGCATCTTGCTTCCAGCTCTCTGGGAAGCTAAGAACCAACTCGCTCTGCCCCGTGCTCTTACAGCCTACCGGGAACATGTCTTTGAAAGGCCTGTGAAACGCAGTTTCTTGGCAGGCCTCATCTGGCTGAAGTAGAACTCCGGCTCTGGGTGTGCTCCATTGCCCTAGAGCTGCCAGGCCCAAAGTGCTGCCCTGTTTCCAAGGGGCAGAGAGGCCCAAAGCATCTTGCTTCCCGGTCTTTGCGAAGCTAAGAAACAACTGGCTCTGCCCAGTGCTCTTACACCCACCGGGAACATCTCTTACCAAGGCCTGTCAAACGCTGTTTCTTTGCAGGCCTGATCAGGCTGAAGTAGAACTCCTGCTCTGCGTGTGCTCCATTGGCCTAGAGCTTCCCGACCCAAAAGGCTGCCTTGTTCCCAAACGGGCAGAGGGGTCCCAAGCATCTTGCTTCCAGCTTTTCAGGAAGGTAAGAAACAACTGGCTCTGCCCAGTGCTCTTACAGCCTACCGGGAACATCTCTTACCAAGGCCTGTGAAACGCAGTTTCCTGGCAGGCCTGATCTGGCTGAAGTAGAACTTCTGCTCTGGGCGTGCTCCATTTGCCCTAGAGCTGCCAGGCCCAAAGGGCTGCCTTGTTTCCAAAGACGGAGAGTGGACCCAAAGCATCTTGCTCCCAGCTCTTCGGGAAGCTAAGAAACAGCTGGCTCTGCCCAGTGCTCTTACAGCCTAAGAGAACATCTCTTTGAAAGGCCTGTGAAACGCAGTTTCTTGGCAGGCCTGACCTGGCTGAAGTAGAACTTCTGTTCTGGTTGTGCTACATAGGCCTAGAGCTACCAGGACCTAAGGGCTGCCTTGTTTCCAAAGGGTGAGAGAGGCCCCAAAGCATCTTGCCTCCAGCACTTTGGGAAGCTAAAAAACAACTGGTTCTGCCCAGTGCTCTCACAGCCTACCGTGAACATCTCTTACCAAGGGCTGTGAAACGCAGTTTCTGGGCAGGACTGATCTGCCTGAAGTAGAACTTCTGCTGTGGGTGTGCTCCATTGGCCTAGAGCTGCCAGGCCCAAACGGCTGACTTGTGTCCAAAGGGAGAGAGAGGCCCCAAAGCATCTTGCTTCCAGCTCTGTGGGAAGCTAAAGCAACTGGCTCTCCACAGTGCTCTCACAGCCTACCGGGAACATCTCTTACCAAGGCCTGTGAAACGCAGTTTCTTGGCAGGCCTGATCTGGCTGAAGTAGAACTCCTGCTCTGGGCGTGCTACTTTGGCCTAGAGCTGCCAGGCCCAAAGGGCCGCCTTGTTTCCAAAGGGGCTGAGAGTCCCCAAAGTATCTTGCTTCCAAATCTTTGGGAAGCTAAGAAACAACTGGCTCTGCACAGTGCTCTCACAGCCTACCGGCAACGTGACAGAGAAAGGCCTGTGAGACGCAGTTTCTTGGAAGGCCTGATCTGGCTGAGGTAGAACTTCTGCTCTGGGTGTACTCCATTGGCCTAGGGCTGCCAGGCCCAAAGGGCTGCCTTTATTTCCAAAGTGTGAGAGAGGCCCCAAAGCATCTTGCTTCCTGCTCTCTGGGAAGCTAAAACAACTGGCTCTGCACAGTGCTCTCAAAGCCAACCGGGAACGTCACATACAAAGGCCTGTGAAACGCAGCTTCTTGACAGGCCTTATCTGGCTGAGGTAGAACTTGTGCTCTGGGTGTGCTACTTTGGCCTAAAGCTGCCAGGCACAAAGGCTGCTTTGTTTCCAAAGGGGGAGCGAGGCCCCAAATCATGTTGCTTCCAGCTGTTTTTGAAGCTAAGAAACAACTCGCTCTGCCAGGTACTCTTACAGCCTTCCGGGAACACCTCTTACGAAGGCCTGTGAAAAGCAGTTTCTTGGCAGGCCTGATCTGGCTGAGGTAGAACTTCTGCTCTGGGTGTGCTCCATTGCCCTAGAGCTGAAAGGCCCAAAGGGCTGCCTTGTTTCCAAAGGGGGAGAGAGGCCCCAAAGCATCTTGCTTCCACCTCTTGGGAAGCTAAGAAACAACTGGCTGTGCCCAGTGCTCTTATAGCCTAAGAGAACATCTCTTATCAAGGCCTGTGAAACGCACTTTCTAGGCAGGCCTGATCTGGAAGAAGTAGAACTTCGGCTCTGGTTGTGCTCCATTGCCCTAGAGCTGCCAGACCCAACGTGCTGCCTTGTTTCCAAAGGGGCAGAGAGGCCCCAAAGCGTCTTGCTTCCAGCTGTTTGGGAAACAAGGAAACAACTGGCTCTGCACCGTGCTCTCACAGCCTACCGGGAACGTCACATACAAAGGCCTCTGAAACGCAGTTCCTTGGCAGGCCTGATCTGGCTGAAGTAGGACTTCTGCTCTGGCTGTGCTCCATTGGCCTAGAGCTGAAAGGCCCAAAGGGATGCCTTGTTTGCAAAGGGGCAGAGAGGCCCCAAAGCATCTTGCTTCCAGCTCTTTGGGAAGCTAAGAAACAACTGTCTCTGCCCAGTGCTCTGACAGAGTACCGGCAACATCTCTTACCAAAGCCTTTGAAACGCAGTTTCTTGGCAGGCCTTATCTGGCTGAGGTAGAACTTCTGCTCTGGGTGTGCTCCATTGGCCTAGAGCTGAAAGGCCCAAAGGTCGTCCTTGTTGGCAAATGGGCAGGGAGCCCCCAAAGCATCTTGCTTCCAGCTCTTTGGGAAGCTAAGAAACAACTGGCTCTGCCCAGTGCTCTTACAGCCTGAGAGAAAATCTCTTACCAAGGCCTGTGAAACGCACTTTGTTGGTGGCCTGATCTAGCTGAAGTAGAACTTCTGCTCTGGGTGTGCTCCATTGGCCTAGAGCTGCCTCGCCCAAAGGGCCGCCTTGTTTGCAAAGGGGATGAGAGGCCCCAAAGCATCTTGCTTCCAGCTCTTCGGGAAGCTAAGAAACATCTGGCGTTGCCCAGTGCTCTTACAGCCTACCGGGAACATCTCTTACCAAGGCCTGTGAAACGCAGTTTGTTGGTGGCCTGAACTGGCCGAAGTAGAACTTCTGCTCTGGGTGTGCTCCACTGGCCTAGAGCTACCTGCCCCAAAGGGCTGCCTTGATTCCAAAGTGAGAGAGTGGCACCAAAGCATCTTGCTTCCAGCTCTTCGGGAAGCTAAGAAACATCTGGCGTTGCCCAGTGCTCTTAGAGCCTACCGGGAACATCTCTTACCAAGGCCTGTGAAACGCCGTTTCCTGGCAGGCCTGATTTGGCTGAAGTAGAACTTCTGCTCTGGGTGTGCTCCATTGCCCTAGAGCTGCCAGGCCCAAGGTGCTGCCTTGTTTCCAAAGGGGCAGAGAGGCCCCAAAGCATCTTGCTTCCAGCTCTCTGGGAAGCTAAGAACCAACTCGCTCTGCCCCGTGCTCTTACAGCCTACCGGGAACATGTCTTTGAAAGGCCTGTGAAACGCAGTTTCTTGGCAGGCCTCATCTGGCTGAAGTAGAACTCCGGCTCTGGGTGTGCTCCATTGCCCTAGAGCTGCCAAGCCCCAAGTGCTGCCCTGTTTCCAAGGGGCAGAGAGGCCCAAAGCATCTTGCTTCCCGGTCTTTGCGAAGCTAAGAAACAACTGGCTCTGCCCAGTGCTCTTACACCTACCGGGAACATCTCTTACCAAGGCCTGTCAAACGCTGTTTCTTTGCAGGCCTGATCAGGCTGAAGTAGAACTCCTGCTCTGCGTGTGCTCCATTGGCCTAGAGCTTCCCGACCCAAAAGGCTGCCTTGTTCCCAAACGGGCAGAGGGGTCCCAAGCATCTTGCTTCCAGCTTTTCAGGAAGGTAAGAAACAACTGGCTCTGCCCAGTGCTCTTACAGCCTACCGGGAACATCTCTTACCAAGGCCTGTGAAACGCAGTTTCCTGGCAGGCCTGATCTGGCTGAAGTAGAACTTCTGCTCTGGGCGTGCTCCATTTGCCCTAGAGCTGCCAGGCCCAAAGGGCTGCCTTGTTTCCAAAGACGGAGAGTGGACCCAAAGCATCTTGCTCCCAGCTCTTCGGGAAGCTAAGAAACAGCTGGCTCTGCCCAGTGCTCTTACAGCCTAAGAGAACATCTCTTTGAAAGGCCTGTGAAACGCAGTTTCTTGGCAGGCCTGACCTGGCTGAAGTAGAACTTCTGTTCTGGTTGTGCTACATAGGCCTAGAGCTACCAGGACCTAAGGGCTGCCTTGTTTCCAAAGGGTGAGAGAGGCCCCAAAGCATCTTGCCTCCAGCACTTTGGGAAGCTAAAAAACAACTGGTTCTGCCCAGTGCTCTCACAGCCTACCGTGAACATCTCTTACCAAGGGCTGTGAAACGCAGTTTCTGGGCAGGACTGATCTGCCTGAAGTAGAACTTCTGCTGTGGGTGTGCTCCATTGGCCTAGAGCTGCCAGGCGCAAACGGCTGCCTTGTGTCCAAAGGGAGAGAGAGGCCCCAAAGCATCTTGCTTCCAGCTCTGTGGGAAGCTAAAGCAACTGGCTCTCCACAGTGCTCTCACAGCCTACCGGGAACATCTCTTACCAAGGCCTGTGAAACGCAGTTTCTTGGCAGGCCTGATCTGGCTGAAGTAGAACTCCTGCTCTGGGCGTGCTACTTTGGCCTAGAGCTGCCAGGCCCAAAGGGCCGCCTTGTTTCCAAAGGGGCTGAGAGTCCCCAAAGTATCTTGCTTCCAAAACTTTGGGAAGCTAAGAAACAACTGGCTCTGCACAGTGCTCTCACAGCCTACCGGCAACGTGACAGAGAAAGGCCAGTGAGACGCAGTTTCTTGGAAGGCCTGATCTGGCTGAGGTAGAACTTCTGCTCTGGGTGTACTCCATTGGCCTAGGGCTGCCAGGCCCAAAGGGCTGCCTTTATTTCCAAAGTGTGAGAGAGGCCCCAAAGCATCTTGCTTCCTGCTCTCTGGGAAGCTAAAACAACTGGCTCTGCACAGTGCTCTCAAAGCCAACCGGGAACGTCACATACAAAGGCCTGTGAAACGCAGCTTCTTGACAGGCCTTATCTGGCTGAGGTAGAACTTGTGCTCTGGGTGTGCTACTTTGGCCTAGAGCTGCCAGGCACAAAGGCTGCTTTGTTTCCAAAGGGGGAGCGAGGCCCCAAATCATGTTGCTTCCAGCTGTTTTTGAAGCTAAGAAACAACTCGCTCTGCCAGGTACTCTTACAGCCTTCCGGGAACACCTCTTACGAAGGCCTGTGAAAAGCAGTTTCTTGGCAGGCCTGATCTGGCTGAGGTAGAACTTCTGCTCTGGGTGTGCTCCATTGCCCTAGAGCTGAAAGGCCCAAAGGGCTGCCTTGTTTCCAAAGGGGGAGAGAGGCCCCAAAGCATCTTGCTTCCACCTCTTGGGAAGCTAAGAAACAACTGGCTGTGCCCAGTGCTCTTATAGCCTAAGAGAACATCTCTTATCAAGGCCTGTGAAACGCACTTTCTAGGCAGGCCTGATCTGGCTGAAGTAGAACTTCTGCTCTGGGCGTGCTCCATTTGCCCTAGAGCTGCCAGGCCCAAAGGGCTGCCTTGTTTCCAAAGACGGAGAGTGGACCCAAAGCATCTTGCTCCCAGCTCTTCGGGAAGCTAAGAAACAGCTGGCTCTGCCCAGTGCTCTTACAGCCTAAGAGAACATCTCTTTGAAAGGCCTGTGAAACGCAGTTTCTTGGCAGGCCTGACCTGGCTGAAGTAGAACTTCTGTTCTGGTTGTGCTACATAGGCCTAGAGCTACCAGGACCTAAGGGCTGCCTTGTTTCCAAAGGGTGAGAGAGGCCCCAAAGCATCTTGCCTCCAGCACTTTGGGAAGCTAAAAAACAACTGGTTCTGCCCAGTGCTCTCACAGCCTACCGTGAACATCTCTTACCAAGGGCTGTGAAACGCAGTTTCTGGGCAGGACTGATCTGCCTGAAGTAGAACTTCTGCTGTGGGTGTGCTCCATTGGCCTAGAGCTGCCAGGCCCAAACGGCTGCCTTGTGTCCAAAGGGAGAGAGAGGCCCCAAAGCATCTTGCTTCCAGCTCTGTGGGAAGCTAAAGCAACTGGCTCTCCACAGTGCTCTCACAGCCTACCGGGAACATCTCTTACCAAGGCCTGTGAAACGCAGTTTCTTGGCAGGCCTGATCTGGCTGAAGTAGAACTCCTGCTCTGGGCGTGCTACTTTGGCCTAGAGCTGCCAGGCCCAAAGGGCCGCCTTGTTTCCAAAGGGGCTGAGAGTCCCCAAAGTATCTTGCTTCCAAATCTTTGGGAAGCTAAGAAACAACTGGCTCTGCACAGTGCTCTCACAGCCTACCGGCAACGTGACAGAGAAAGGCCTGTGAGACGCAGTTTCTTGGAAGGCCTGATCTGGCTGAGGTAGAACTTCTGCTCTGGGTGTACTCCATTGGCCTAGGGCTGCCAGGCCCAAAGGGCTGCCTTTATTTCCAAAGTGTGAGAGAGGCCCCAAAGCATCTTGCTTCCTGCTCTCTGGGAAGCTAAAACAACTGGCTCTGCACAGCGCTCTCAAAGCCAACCGGGAACGTCACATACAAAGGCCTGTGAAACGCAGCTTCTTGACAGGCCTTATCTGGCTGAGGTAGAACTTGTGCTCTGGGTGTGCTACTTTGGCCTAGAGCTGCCAGGCACAAAGGCTGCTTTGTTTCCAAAGGGGGAGCGAGGCCCCAAATCATGTTGCTTCCAGCTGTTTTTGAAGCTAAGAAACAACTCGCTCTGCCAGGTACTCTTACAGCCTTCCGGGAACACCTCTTACGAAGGCCTGTGAAAAGCAGTTTCTTGGCAGGCCTGATCTGGCTGAGGTAGAACTTCTGCTCTGGGTGTGCTCCATTGCCCTAGAGCTGAAAGGCCCAAAGGGCTGCCTTGTTTCCAAAGGGGGAGAGAGGCCCCAAAGCATCTTGCTTCCACCTCTTGGGAAGCTAAGAAACAACTGGCTGTGCCCAGTGCTCTTATAGCCTAAGAGAACATCTCTTATCAAGGCCTGTGAAACGCACTTTCTAGGCAGGCCTGATCTGGAAGAAGTAGAACTTCGGCTCTGGTTGTGCTCCATTGCCCTAGAGCTGCCAGACCCAACGTGCTGCCTTGTTTCCAAAGGGGCAGAGAGGCCCCAAAGCGTCTTGCTTCCAGCTGTTTGGGAAACAAGGAAACAAGTGGCTCTGCACCGTGCTCTCACAGCCTACCGGGAACGTCACATACAAAGGCCTCTGAAACGCAGTTCCACGGCAGGCCTGATCTGGCTGAAGTAGGACTTCTGCTCTGGCTGTGCTCCATTGGCCTAGAGCTGAAAGGCCCAAAGGGATGCCTTGTTTGCAAAGGGGCAGAGAGGCCCCAAAGCATCTTGCTTCCAGCTCTTTGGGAAGCTAAGAAACAACTGTCTCTGCCCAGTGCTCTGACAGAGTACCGGCAACATCTCTTACCAAAGCCTTTGAAACGCAGTTTCTTGGCAGGCCTTATCTGGCTGAGGTAGAACTTCTGCTCTGGGTGTGCTCCATTGGCCTAGAGCTGAAAGGCCCAAAGGTCGGCCTTGTTGGCAAAGGGGCAGGGAGCCCCCAAAGCATCTTGCTTCCAGCTCTTTGGGAAGCTAAGAAACAACTGGCTCTGCCCAGTGCTCTTACAGCCTGAGAGAAAATCTCTTACCAAGGCCTGTGAAACGCACTTTGTTGGTGGCCTGATCTAGCTGAAGTAGAACTTCTGCTCTGGGTGTGCTCCATTGGCCTAGAGCTGCCTCGCCCAAAGGGCCGCCTTGTTTGCAAAGGGGATGAGAGGCCCCAAAGCATCTTGCTTCCAGCTCTTCGGGAAGCTAAGAAACATCTGGCGTTGCCCAGTGCTCTTACAGCCTATCGGGAACATCTCTTACCAAGGCCTGTGAAACGCAGTTTGTTGGTGGCCTGAACTGGCCGAAGTAGAACTTCTGCTCTGGGTGTGCTCCACTGGCCTAGAGCTACCTGCCCCAAAGGGCTGCCTTGATTCCAAAGTGAGAGAGTGGCACCAAAGCATCTTGCTTCCAGCTCTTCGGGAAGCTAAGAAACATCTGGCGTTGCCCAGTGCTCTTACAGCCTACCGGGAACATCTCTTACCAAGGCCTGTGAAACGCCGTTTCCTGGCAGGCCTGATTTGGCTGAAGTAGAACTTCTGCTCTGGGTGTGCTCCATTGCCCTAGAGCTGCCAGGCCCAAGGTGCTGCCTTGTTTCCAAAGGGGCAGAGAGGCCCCAAAGCATCTTGCTTCCAGCTCTCTGGGAAGCTAAGAACCAACTCGCTCTGGCCCGTGCTCTTACAGCCTACCGGGAACATGTCTTTGAAAGGCCTGTGAAACGCAGTTTCTTGGCAGGCCTCATCTGGCTGAAGTAGAACTCCGGCTCTGGGTGTGCTCCATTGCCCTAGAGCTGCCAGGCCCCAAGTGCTGCCCTGTTTCCAAGGGGCAGAGAGGCCCAAAGCATCTTGCTTCCCGGTCTTTGTGAAGCTAAGAAACAACTGGCTCTGCCCAGTGCTCTTACACCTACCGGGAACATCTCTTACCAAGGCCTGTCAAACGCTGTTTCTTTGCAGGCCTTATCAGGCTGAAGTAGAACTCCTGCTCTGCGTGTGCTCCATTGGCCTAGAGCTTCCCGACCCAAAAGGCTGCCTTGTTCCCAAACGGGCAGAGGGGTCCCAAGCATCTTGCTTCCAGCTTTTCAGGAAGGTAAGAAACAACTGGCTCTGCCCAGTGCTCTTACAGCCTACCGGGAACATCTCTTACCAAGGCCTGTGAAACGCAGTTTCCTGGCAGGCCTGATCTGGCTGAAGTAGAACTTCTGCTCTGGGTGTGCTCCATTGCCCTAGAGCTGCCAGGCCCAAAGGGCTGCCTTGTTTCCAAAGACGGAGAGTGGACCCAAAGCATCTTGCTCCCAGCTCTTCGGGAAGCTAAGAAACAGCTGGCTCTGCCCAGTGCTCTTACAGCCTAAGAGAACATCTCTTTGAAAGGCCTGTGAAACGCAGTTTCTTGGCAGGCCTGACCTGGCTGAAGTAGAACTTCTGTTCTGGTTGTGCTACATAGGCCTAGAGCTACCAGGACCTAAGGGCTGCCTTGTTTCCAAAGGGTGAGAGAGGCCCCAAAGCATCTTGCCTCCAGCACTTTGGGAAGCTAAAAAACAACTGGTTCTGCCCAGTGCTCTCACAGCCTACCGTGAACATCTCTTACCAAGGGCTGTGAAACGCAGTTTCTGGGCAGGACTGATCTGCCTGAAGTAGAACTTCTGCTGTGGGTGTGCTCCATTGGCCTAGAGCTGCCAGGCGCAAACGGCTGCCTTGTGTCCAAAGGGAGAGAGAGGCCCCAAAGCATCTTGCTTCCAGCTCTGTGGGAAGCTAAAGCAACTGGCTCTCCACAGTGCTCTCACAGCCTACCGGGAACATCTCTTACCAAGGCCTGTGAAACGCAGTTTCTTGGCACGCCTGATCTGGCTGAAGTAGAACTCCTGCTCTGGGCGTGCTACTTTGGCCTAGAGCTGCCAGGCCCAAAGGTCGGCCTTGTTGGCAAAGGGGCAGGGAGCCCCCAAAGCATCTTGCTTCCAGCTCTTTGGGAAGCTAAGAAACAACTGGCTCTGCCCAGTGCTCTTACAGCCTGAGAGAAAATCTCTTACCAAGGCCTGTGAAACGCACTTTGTTGGTGGCCTGATCTAGCTGAAGTAGAACTTCTGCTCTGGGTGTGCTCCATTGGCCTAGAGCTGCCTGGCCCAAAGGGCCGCCTTGTTTGCAAAGGGGATGAGAGGCCCCAAAGCATCTTGCTTCCAGCTCTTCGGGAAGCTAAGAAACATCTGGCGTTGCCCAGTGCTCTTACAGCCTACCGGGAACATCTCTTACCAAGGCCTGTGAAACGCAGTTTGTTGGTGGCCTGAACTGGCCGAAGTAGAACTTCTGCTCTGGGTGTGCTCCACTGGCCTAGAGCTACCTGCCCCAAAGGGCTGCCTTGATTCCAAAGTGAGAGAGTGGCACCCAAGCATCTTGCTTCCAGCTCTTCGGGAAGCTAAGAATTATCTGGCGTTGCCCAGTGCTCTTACAGCCTACCGGGAACATCTCTTACCAAGGCCTGTGAAACGCCGTTTCCTGGCAGGCCTGATTTGGCTGAAGTAGAACTTCTGCTCTGGGTGTGCTCCATTGCCCTAGAGCTGCCAGGCCCAAGGTGCTGCCTTGTTTCCAAAGGGGCAGAGAGGCCCCAAAGCATCTTGCTTCCAGCTCTCTGGGAAGCTAAGAACCAACTCGCTCTGCCCCGTGCTCTTACAGCCTACCGGGAACATGTCTTTGAAAGGCCTGTGAAACGCAGTTTCTTGGCAGGCCTCATCTGGCTGAAGTAGAACTCCGGCTCTGGGTGTGCTCCATTGCCCTAGAGCTGCCAGGCCCCAAGTGCTGCCCTGTTTCCAAGGGGCAGAGAGGCCCAAAGCATCTTGCTTCCCGGTCTTTGCGAAGCTAAGACACAACTGGCTCTGCCCAGTGCTCTTACACCTACCGGGAACATCTCTTACCAAGGCCTGTCAAACGCTGTTTCTTTGCAGGCCTGATCAGGCTGAAGTAGAACTCCTGCTCTGCGTGTGCTCCATTGGCCTAGAGCTTCCCGACCCAAAAGGCTGCCTTGTTCCCAAACGGGCAGAGGGGTCCCAAGCATCTTGCTTCCAGCTTTTCAGGAAGGTAAGAAACAACTGGCTCTGCCCAGTGCTCTTACAGCCTAGCGGGAACATCTCTTACCAAGGCCTGTGAAACGCAGTTTCCTGGCAGGCCTGATCTGGCTGAAGTAGAACTTCTGCTCTGGGCGTGCTCCATTTGCCCTAGAGCTGCCAGGCCCAAAGGGCTGCCTTGTTTCCAAAGACGGAGAGTGGACCCAAAGCATCTTGCTCCCAGCTCTTCGGGAAGCTAAGAAACAGCTGGCTCTGCCCAGTGCTCTTACAGCCTAAGAGAACATCTCTTTGAAAGGCCTGTGAAACGCAGTTTCTTGGCAGGCCTGACCTGGCTGAAGTAGAACTTCTGTTCTGGTTGTGCTACATAGGCCTAGAGCTACCAGGACCTAAGGGCTGCCTTGTTTCCAAAGGGTGAGAGAGGCCCCAAAGCATCTTGCCTCCAGCACTTTGGGAAGCTAAAAAACAACTGGTTCTGCCCAGTGCTCTCACAGCCTACCGTGAACATCTCTTACCAAGGGCTGTGAAACGCAGTTTCTGGGCAGGACTGATCTGCCTGAAGTAGAACTTCTGCTGTGGGTGTGCTCCATTGGCCTAGAGCTGCCAGGCGCAAACGGCTGCCTTGTGTCCAAAGGGAGAGAGAGGCCCCAAAGCATCTTGCTTCCAGCTCTGTGGGAAGCTAAAGCAACTGGCTCTCCACAGTGCTCTCACAGCCTACCGGGAACATCTCTTACCAAGGCCTGTGAAACGCAGTTTCTTGGCAGGCCTGATCTGGCTGAAGTAGAACTCCTGCTCTGGGCATGCTACTTTGGCCTAGAGCTGCCAGGCCCAAATGTCGGCCTTGTTGGCAAAGGGGCAGGGAGCCCCCAAAGCATCTTGCTTCCAGCTCTTTGGGAAGCTAAGAAACAACTGGCTCTGCCCAGTGCTCTTACAGCCTGAGAGAAAATCTCTTACCAAGGCCTGTGAAACGCACTTTGTTGGTGGCCTGATCTAGCTGAAGTAGAACTTCTGCTCTGGGTGTGCTCCATTGGCCTAGAGCTGCCTGGCCCAAAGGGCCGCCTTGTTTGCAAAGGGGATGAGAGGCCCCAAAGCATCTTGCTTCCAGCTCTTCGGGAAGCTAAGAAACATCTGGCGTTGCCCAGTGCTCTTACAGCCTACCGGGAACATCTCTTACCAAGGCCTGTGAAACGCAGTTTGTTGGTGGCCTGAACTGGCCGAAGTAGAACTTCTGCTCTGGGTGTGCTCCACTGGCCTAGAGCTACCTGCCCCAAAGGGCTGCCTTGATTCCAAAGTGAGAGAGTGGCACCAAAGCATCTTGCTTCCAGCTCTTCGGGAAGCTAAGAAACATCTGGCGTTGCCCAGTGCTCTTACAGCCTACCGGGAACATCTCTTACCAAGGCCTGTGAAACGCCGTTTCCTGGCAGGCCTGATTTGGCTGAAGTAGAACTTCTGCTCTGGGTGTGCTCCATTGCCCTAGAGCTGCCAGGCCCAAGGTGCTGCCTTGTTTCCAAAGGGGCAGAGAGGCCCCAAAGCATCTTGCTTCCAGCTCTCTGGGAAGCTAAGAACCAACTCGCTCTGCCCCGTGCTCTTACAGCCTACCGGGAACATGTCTTTGAAAGGCCTGTGAAACGCAGTTTCTTGGCAGGCCTCATCTGGCTGAAGTAGAACTCCGGCTCTGGGTGTGCTCCATTGCCCTAGAGCTGCCAGGCCCCAAGTGCTGCCCTGTTTCCAAGGGGCAGAGAGGCCCAAAGCATCTTGCTTCCCGGTCTTTGCGAAGCTAAGACACAACTGGCTCTGCCCAGTGCTCTTACACCTACCGGGAACATCTCTTACCAAGGCCTGTCAAACGCTGTTTCTTTGCAGGCCTGATCAGGCTGAAGTAGAACTCCTGCTCTGCGTGTGCTCCATTGGCCTAGAGCTTCCCGACCCAAAAGGCTGCCTTGTTCCCAAACGGGCAGAGGGGTCCCAAGCATCTTGCTTCCAGCTTTTCAGGAAGGTAAGAAACAACTGGCTCTGCCCAGTGCTCTTACAGCCTAGCGGGAACATCTCTTACCAAGGCCTGTGAAACGCAGTTTCCTGGCAGGCCTGATCTGGCTGAAGTAGAACTTCTGCTCTGGGCGTGCTCCATTTGCCCTAGAGCTGCCAGGCCCAAAGGGCTGCCTTGTTTCCAAAGACGGAGAGTGGACCCAAAGCATCTTGCTCCCAGCTCTTCGGGAAGCTAAGAAACAGCTGGCTCTGCCCAGTGCTCTTACAGCCTAAGAGAACATCTCTTTGAAAGGCCTGTGAAACGCAGTTTCTTGGCAGGCCTGACCTGGCTGAAGTAGAACTTCTGTTCTGGTTGTGCTACATAGGCCTAGAGCTACCAGGACCTAAGGGCTGCCTTGTTTCCAAAGGGTGAGAGAGGCCCCAAAGCATCTTGCCTCCAGCACTTTGGGAAGCTAAAAAACAACTGGTTCTGCCCAGTGCTCTCACAGCCTACCGTGAACATCTCTTACCAAGGGCTGTGAAACGCAGTTTCTGGGCAGGACTGATCTGCCTGAAGTAGAACTTCTGCTGTGGGTGTGCTCCATTGGCCTAGAGCTGCCAGGCGCAAACGGCTGCCTTGTGTCCAAAGGGAGAGAGAGGCCCCAAAGCATCTTGCTTCCAGCTCTGTGGGAAGCTAAAGCAACTGGCTCTCCACAGTGCTCTCACAGCCTACCGGGAACATCTCTTACCAAGGCCTGTGAAACGCAGTTTCTTGGCAGGCCTGATCTGGCTGAAGTAGAACTCCTGCTCTGGGCGTGCTACTTTGGCCTAGAGCTGCCAGGCCCAAATGTCGGCCTTGTTGGCAAAGGGGCAGGGAGCCCCCAAAGCATCTTGCTTCCAGCTCTTTGGGAAGCTAAGAAACAACTGGCTCTGCCCAGTGCTCTTACAGCCTGAGAGAAAATCTCTTACCAAGGCCTGTGAAACGCACTTTGTTGGTGGCCTGATCTAGCTGAAGTAGAACTTCTGCTCTGGGTGTGCTCCATTGGCCTAGAGCTGCCTGGCCCAAAGGGCCGCCTTGTTTGCAAAGGGGATGAGAGGCCCCAAAGCATCTTGCTTCCAGCTCTTCGGGAAGCTAAGAAACATCTGGCGTTGCCCAGTGCTCTTACAGCCTACCGGGAACATCTCTTACCAAGGCCTGTGAAACACAGTTTGTTGGTGGCCTGAACTGGCCGAAGTAGAACTTCTGCTCTGGGTGTGCTCCACTGGCCTAGAGCTACCTGCCCCAAAGGGCTGCCTTGATTCCAAAGTGAGAGAGTGGCACCCAAGCATCTTGCTTCCAGCTCTTCGGGAAGCTAAGAATTATCTGGCGTTGCCCAGTGCTCTTACAGCCTACCGGGAACATCTCTTACCAAGGCCTGTGAAACGCCGTTTCCTGGCAGGCCTGATTTGGCTGAAGTAGAACTTCTGCTCTGGGTGTGCTCCATTGCCCTAGAGCTGCCAGGCCCAAGGTGCTGCCTTGTTTCCAAAGGGGCAGAGAGGCCCCAAAGCATCTTGCTTCCAGCTCTCTGGGAAGCTAAGAACCAACTCGCTCTGCCCCGTGCTCTTACAGCCTACCGGGAACATGTCTTTGAAAGGCCTGTGAAACGCAGTTTCTTGGCAGGCCTCATCTGGCTGAAGTAGAACTCCGGCTCTGGGTGTGCTCCATTGCCCTAGAGCTGCCAGGCCCCAAGTGCTGCCCTGTTTCCAAGGGGCAGAGAGGCCCAAAGCATCTTGCTTCCCGGTCTTTGCGAAGCTAAGACACAACTGGCTCTGCCCAGTGCTCTTACACCTACCGGGAACATCTCTTACCAAGGCCTGTCAAACGCTGTTTCTTTGCAGGCCTGATCAGGCTGAAGTAGAACTCCTGCTCTGCGTGTGCTCCATTGGCCTAGAGCTTCCCGACCCAAAAGGCTGCCTTGTTCCCAAACGGGCAGAGGGGTCCCAAGCATCTTGCTTCCAGCTTTTCAGGAAGGTAAGAAACAACTGGCTCTGCCCAGTGCTCTTACAGCCTAGCGGGAACATCTCTTACCAAGGCCTGTGAAACGCAGTTTCCTGGCAGGCCTGATCTGGCTGAAGTAGAACTTCTGCTCTGGGCGTGCTCCATTTGCCCTAGAGCTGCCAGGCCCAAAGGGCTGCCTTGTTTCCAAAGACGGAGAGTGGACCCAAAGCATCTTGCTCCCAGCTCTTCGGGAAGCTAAGAAACAGCTGGCTCTGCCCAGTGCTCTTACAGCCTAAGAGAACATCTCTTTGAAAGGCCTGTGAAACGCAGTTTCTTGGCAGGCCTGACCTGGCTGAAGTAGAACTTCTGTTCTGGTTGTGCTACATAGGCCTAGAGCTACCAGGACCTAAGGGCTGCCTTGTTTCCAAAGGGTGAGAGAGGCCCCAAAGCATCTTGCCTCCAGCACTTTGGGAAGCTAAAAAACAACTGGTTCTGCCCAGTGCTCTCACAGCCTACCGTGAACATCTCTTACCAAGGGCTGTGAAACGCAGTTTCTGGGCAGGACTGATCTGCCTGAAGTAGAACTTCTGCTGTGGGTGTGCTCCATTGGCCTAGAGCTGCCAGGCGCAAACGGCTGCCTTGTGTCCAAAGGGAGAGAGAGGCCCCAAAGCATCTTGCTTCCAGCTCTGTGGGAAGCTAAAGCAACTGGCTCTCCACAGTGCTCTCACAGCCTACCGGGAACATCTCTTACCAAGGCCTGTGAAACGCAGTTTCTTGGCAGGCCTGATCTGGCTGAAGTAGAACTCCTGCTCTGGGCGTGCTACTTTGGCCTAGAGCTGCCAGGCCCAAAGGTCGGCCTTGTTGGCAAAGGGGCAGGGAGCCCCCAAAGCATCTTGCTTCCAGCTCTTTGGGAAGCTAAGAAACAACTGGCTCTGCCCAGTGCTCTTACAGCCTGAGAGAAAATCTCTTACCAAGGCCTGTGAAACGCACTTTGTTGGTGGCCTGATCAAGCTGAAGTAGAACTTCTGCTCTGGGTGTGCTCCATTGGCCTAGAGCTGCCTGGCCCAAAGGGCCGCCTTGTTTGCAAAGGGGATGAGAGGCCCCAAAGCATCTTGCTTCCAGCTCTTCGGGAAGCTAAGAAACATCTGGCGTTGCCCAGTGCTCTTACAGCCTACCGGGAACATCTCTTACCAAGGCCTGTGAAATGCAGTTTGTTGGTGGCCTGAACTGGCCGAAGTAGAACTTCTGCTCTGGGTGTGCTCCACTGGCCTAGAGCTACCTGCCCCAAAGGGCTGCCTTGATTCCAAAGTGAGAGAGTGGCACCAAAGCATCTTGCTTCCAGCTCTTCGGGAAGCTAAGAAACATCTGGCGTTGCCCAGTGCTCTTACAGCCTACCGGGAACATCTCTTACCAAGGCCTGTGAAACGCCGTTTCCTGGCAGGCCTGATTTGGCTGAAGTAGAACTTCTGCTCTGGGTGTGCTCCATTGCCCTAGAGCTGCCAGGCCCAAGGTGCTGCCTTGTTTCCAAAGGGGCAGAGAGGCCCCAAAGCATCTTGCTTCCAGCTCTCTGGGAAGCTAAGAACCAACTCGCTCTGCCCCGTGCTCTTACAGCCTACCGGGAACATGTCTTTGAAAGGCCTGTGAAACGCAGTTTCTTGGCAGGCCTCATCTGGCTGAAGTAGAACTCCGGCTCTGGGTGTGCTCCATTGCCCTAGAGCTGCCAGGCCCCAAGTGCTGCCCTGTTTCCAAGGGGCAGAGAGGCCCAAAGCATCTTGCTTCCCGGTCTTTGCGAAGCTAAGACACAACTGGCTCTGCCCAGTGCTCTTACACCTACCGGGAACATCTCTTACCAAGGCCTGTCAAACGCTGTTTCTTTGCAGGCCTGATCAGGCTGAAGTAGAACTCCTGCTCTGCGTGTGCTCCATTGGCCTAGAGCTTCCCGACCCAAAAGGCTGCCTTGTTCCCAAACGGGCAGAGGGGTCCCAAGCATCTTGCTTCCAGCTTTTCAGGAAGGTAAGAAACAACTGGCTCTGCCCAGTGCTCTTACAGCCTAGCGGGAACATCTCTTACCAAGGCCTGTGAAACGCAGTTTCCTGGCAGGCCTGATCTGGCTGAAGTAGAACTTCTGCTCTGGGCGTGCTCCATTTGCCCTAGAGCTGCCAGGCCCAAAGGGCTGCCTTGTTTCCAAAGACGGAGAGTGGACCCAAAGCATCTTGCTCCCAGCTCTTCGGGAAGCTAAGAAACAGCTGGCTCTGCCCAGTGCTCTTACAGCCTAAGAGAACATCTCTTTGAAAGGCCTGTGAAACGCAGTTTCTTGGCAGGCCTGACCTGGCTGAAGTAGAACTTCTGTTCTGGTTGTGCTACATAGGCCTAGAGCTACCAGGACCTAAGGGCTGCCTTGTTTCCAAAGGGTGAGAGAGGCCCCAAAGCATCTTGCCTCCAGCACTTTGGGAAGCTAAAAAACAACTGGTTCTGCCCAGTGCTCTCACAGCCTACCGTGAACATCTCTTACCAAGGGCTGTGAAACGCAGTTTCTGGGCAGGACTGATCTGCCTGAAGTAGAACTTCTGCTGTGGGTGTGCTCCATTGGCCTAGAGCTGCCAGGCGCAAACGGCTGCCTTGTGTCCAAAGGGAGAGAGAGGCCCCAAAGCATCTTGCTTCCAGCTCTGTGGGAAGCTAAAGCAACTGGCTCTCCACAGTGCTCTCACAGCCTACCGGGAACATCTCTTACCAAGGCCTGTGAAACGCAGTTTCTTGGCAGGCCTGATCTGGCTGAAGTAGAACTCCTGCTCTGGGCGTGCTACTTTGGCCTAGAGCTGCCAGGCCCAAATGTCGGCCTTGTTGGCAAAGGGGCAGGGAGCCCCCAAAGCATCTTGCTTCCAGCTCTTTGGGAAGCTAAGAAACAACTGGCTCTGCCCAGTGCTCTTACAGCCTGAGAGAAAATCTCTTACCAAGGCCTGTGAAACGCACTTTGTTGGTGGCCTGATCTAGCTGAAGTAGAACTTCTGCTCTGGGTGTGCTCCATTGGCCTAGAGCTGCCTGGCCCAAAGGGCCGCCTTGTTTGCAAAGGGGATGAGAGGCCCCAAAGCATCTTGCTTCCAGCTCTTCGGGAAGCTAAGAAACATCTGGCGTTGCCCAGTGCTCTTACAGCCTACCGGGAACATCTCTTACCAAGGCCTGTGAAACGCAGTTTGTTGGTGGCCTGAACTGGCCGAAGTAGAACTTCTGCTCTGGGTGTGCTCCACTGGCCTAGAGCTACCTGCCCCAAAGGGCTGCCTTGATTCCAAAGTGAGAGAGTGGCACCAAAGCATCTTGCTTCCAGCTCTTCGGGAAGCTAAGAAACATCTGGCGTTGCCCAGTGCTCTTACAGCCTACCGGGAACATCTCTTACCAAGGCCTGTGAAACGCCGTTTCCTGGCAGGCCTGATTTGGCTGAAGTAGAACTTCTGCTCTGGGTGTGCTCCATTGCCCTAGAGCTGCCAGGCCCAAGGTGCTGCCTTGTTTCCAAAGGGGCAGAGAGGCCCCAAAGCATCTTGCTTCCAGCTCTCTGGGAAGCTAAGAACCAACTCGCTCTGCCCCATGCTCTTACAGCCTACCGGGAACATGTCTTTGAAAGGCCTGTGAAACGCAGTTTCTTGGCAGGCCTCATCTGGCTGAAGTAGAACTCCGGCTCTGGGTGTGCTCCATTGCCCTAGAGCTGCCAGGCCCCAAGTGCTGCCCTGTTTCCAAGGGGCAGAGAGGCCCAAAGCATCTTGCTTCCCGGTCTTTGCGAAGCTAAGACACAACTGGCTCTGCCCAGTGCTCTTACACCTACCGGGAACATCTCTTACCAAGGCCTGTCAAACGCTGTTTCTTTGCAGGCCTGATCAGGCTGAAGTAGAACTCCTGCTCTGCGTGTGCTCCATTGGCCTAGAGCTTCCCGACCCAAAAGGCTGCCTTGTTCCCAAACGGGCAGAGGGGTCCCAAGCATCTTGCTTCCAGCTTTTCAGGAAGGTAAGAAACAACTGGCTCTGCCCAGTGCTCTTACAGCCTAGCGGGAACATCTCTTACCAAGGCCTGTGAAACGCAGTTTCCTGGCAGGCCTGATCTGGCTGAAGTAGAACTTCTGCTCTGGGCGTGCTCCATTTGCCCTAGAGCTGCCAGGCCCAAAGGGCTGCCTTGTTTCCAAAGACGGAGAGTGGACCCAAAGCATCTTGCTCCCAGCTCTTCGGGAAGCTAAGAAACAGCTGGCTCTGCCCAGTGCTCTTACAGCCTAAGAGAACATCTCTTTGAAAGGCCTGTGAAACGCAGTTTCTTGGCAGGCCTGACCTGGCTGAAGTAGAACTTCTGTTCTGGTTGTGCTACATAGGCCTAGAGCTACCAGGACCTAAGGGCTGCCTTGTTTCCAAAGGGTGAGAGAGGCCCCAAAGCATCTTGCCTCCAGCACTTTGGGAAGCTAAAAAACAACTGGTTCTGCCCAGTGCTCTCACAGCCTACCGTGAACATCTCTTACCAAGGGCTGTGAAACGCAGTTTCTGGGCAGGACTGATCTGCCTGAAGTAGAACTTCTGCTGTGGGTGTGCTCCATTGGCCTAGAGCTGCCAGGCGCAAACGGCTGCCTTGTGTCCAAAGGGAGAGAGAGGCCCCAAAGCATCTTGCTTCCAGCTCTGTGGGAAGCTAAAGCAACTGGCTCTCCACAGTGCTCTCACAGCCTACCGGGAACATCTCTTACCAAGGCCTGTGAAACGCAGTTTCTTGGCAGGCCTGATCTGGCTGAAGTAGAACTCCTGCTCTGGGCGTGCTACTTTGGCCTAGAGCTGCCAGGCCCAAATGTCGGCCTTGTTGGCAAAGGGGCAGGGAGCCCCCAAAGCATCTTGCTTCCAGCTCTTTGGGAAGCTAAGAAACAACTGGCTCTGCCCAGTGCTCTTACAGCCTGAGAGAAAATCTCTTACCAAGGCCTGTGAAACGCACTTTGTTGGTGGCCTGATCTAGCTGAAGTAGAACTTCTGCTCTGGGTGTGCTCCATTGGCCTAGAGCTGCCTGGCCCAAAGGGCCGCCTTGTTTGCAAAGGGGATGAGAGGCCCCAAAGCATCTTGCTTCCAGCTCTTCGGGAAGCTAAGAAACATCTGGCGTTGCCCAGTGCTCTTACAGCCTACCGGGAACATCTCTTACCAAGGCCTGTGAAACGCAGTTTGTTGGTGGCCTGAACTGGCCGAAGTAGAACTTCTGCTCTGGGTGTGCTCCACTGGCCTAGAGCTACCTGCCCCAAAGGGCTGCCTTGATTCCAAAGTGAGAGAGTGGCACCAAAGCATCTTGCTTCCAGCTCTTCGGGAAGCTAAGAAACATCTGGCGTTGCCCAGTGCTCTTACAGCCTACCGGGAACATCTCTTACCAAGGCCTGTGAAACGCCGTTTCCTGGCAGGCCTGATTTGGCTGAAGTAGAACTTCTGCTCTGGGTGTGCTCCATTGCCCTAGAGCTGCCAGGCCCAAGGTGCTGCCTTGTTTCCAAAGGGGCAGAGAGGCCCCAAAGCATCTTGCTTCCAGCTCTCTGGGAAGCTAAGAACCAACTCGCTCTGCCCCGTGCTCTTACAGCCTACCGGGAACATGTCTTTGAAAGGCCTGTGAAACGCAGTTTCTTGGCAGGCCTCATCTGGCTGAAGTGGAACTCCGGCTCTGGGTGTGCTCCATTGCCCTAGAGCTGCCAGGCCCCAAGTGCTGCCCTGTTTACAAGGGGCAGAGAGGCCCAAAGCATCTTGCTTCCCGGTCTTTGCGAAGCTAAGACACAACTGGCTCTGCCCAGTGCTCTTACACCTACCGGGAACATCTCTTACCAAGGCCTGTCAAACGCTGTTTCTTTGCAGGCCTGATCAGGCTGAAGTAGAACTCCTGCTCTGCGTGTGCTCCATTGGCCTAGAGCTTCCCGACCCAAAAGGCTGCCTTGTTCCCAAACGGGCAGAGGGGTCCCAAGCATCTTGCTTCCAGCTTTTCAGGAAGGTAAGAAACAACTGGCTCTGCCCAGTGCTCTTACAGCCTAGCGGGAACATCTCTTACCAAGGCCTGTGAAACGCAGTTTCCTGGCAGGCCTGATCTGGCTGAAGTAGAACTTCTGCTCTGGGTGTGCTCCATTGCCCTAGAGCTGCCAGGCCCAAAGGGCTGCCTTGTTTCCAAAGACGGAGAGTGGACCCAAAGCATCTTGCTCCCAGCTCTTCGGGAAGCTAAGAAACAGCTGGCTCTGCCCAGTGCTCTTACAGCCTAAGAGAACATCTCTTTGAAAGGCCTGTGAAACGCAGTTTCTTGGCAGGCCTGACCTGGCTGAAGTAGAACTTCTGTTCTGGTTGTGCTACATAGGCCTAGAGCTACCAGGACCTAAGGGCTGCCTTGTTTCCAAAGGGTGAGAGAGGCCCCAAAGCATCTTGCCTCCAGCACTTTGGGAAGCTAAAAAACAACTGGTTCTGCCCAGTGCTCTCACAGCCTACCGTGAACATCTCTTACCAAGGGCTGTGAAACGCAGTTTCTGGGCAGGACTGATCTGCCTGAAGTAGAACTTCTGCTGTGGGTGTGCTCCATTGGCCTAGAGCTGCCAGGCCCAAACGGCTGCCTTGTGTCCAAAGGGAGAGAGAGGCCCCAAAGCATCTTGCTTCCAGCTCTGTGGGAAGCTAAAGCAACTGGCTCTCCACAGTGCTCTCACAGCCTACGGGGAACATCTCTTACCAAGGCCTGTGAAACGCAGTTTCTTGGCAGGCCTGATCTGGCTGAAGTAGAACTCCTGCTCTGGGCGTGCTACTTTGGCCTAGAGCTGCCAGGCCCAAATGTCGGCCTTGTTGGCAAAGGGGCAGGGAGCCCCCAAAGCATCTTGCTTCCAGCTCTTTGGGAAGCTAAGAAACAACTGGCTCTGCCCAGTGCTCTTACAGCCTGAGAGAAAATCTCTTACCAAGGCCTGTGAAACGCACTTTGTTGGTGGCCTGATCTAGCTGAAGTAGAACTTCTGCTCTGGGTGTGCTCCATTGGCCTAGAGCTGCCTGGCCCAAAGGGCCGCCTTGTTTGCAAAGGGGATGAGAGGCCCCAAAGCATCTTGCTTCCAGCTCTTCGGGAAGCTAAGAAACATCTGGCGTTGCCCAGTGCTCTTACAGCCTACCGGGAACATCTCTTACCAAGGCCTGTGAAACGCAGTTTGTTGGTGGCCTGAACTGGCCGAAGTAGAACTTCTGCTCTGGGTGTGCTCCACTGGCCTAGAGCTACCTGCCCCAAAGGGCTGCCTTGATTCCAAAGTGAGAGAGTGGCACCAAAGCATCTTGCTTCCAGCTCTTCGGGAAGCTAAGAAATATCTGGCGTTGCCCAGTGCTCTTACAGCCTACCGGGAACATCTCTTACCAAGGCCTGTGAAACGCCGTTTCCTGGCAGGCCTGATTTGGCTGAAGTAGAACTTCTGCTCTGGGTGTGCTCCATTGCCCTAGAGCTGCCAGGCCCAAGGTGCTGCCTTGTTTCCAAAGGGGCAGAGAGGCCCCAAAGCATCTTGCTTCCAGCTCTCTGGGAAGCTAAGAACCAACTCGCTCTGCCCCGTGCTCTTACAGCCTACCGGGAACATGTCTTTGAAAGGCCTGTGAAACGCAGTTTCTTGGCAGGCCTCATCTGGCTGAAGTAGAACTCCGGCTCTGGGTGTGCTCCATTGCCCTAGAGCTGCCAGGCCTCAAGTGCTGCCCTGTTTCCAAGGGGCAGAGAGGCCCAAAGCATCTTGCTTCCCGGTCTTTGCGAAGCTAAGACACAACTGGCTCTGCCCAGTGCTCTTACACCTACCGGGAACATCTCTTACCAAGGCCTGTCAAACGCTGTTTCTTTGCAGGCCTGATCAGGCTGAAGTAGAACTCCTGCTCTGCGTGTGCTCCATTGGCCTAGAGCTTCCCGACCCAAAAGGCTGCCTTGTTCCCAAACGGGCAGAGGGGTCCCAAGCATCTTGCTTCCAGCTTTTCAGGAAGGTAAGAAACAACTGGCTCTGCCCAGTGCTCTTACAGCCTAGCGGGAACATCTCTTACCAAGGCCTGTGAAACGCAGTTTCCTGGCAGGCCTGATCTGGCTGAAGTAGAACTTCTGCTCTGGGCGTGCTCCATTTGCCCTAGAGCTGCCAGGCCCAAAGGGCTGCCTTGTTTCCAAAGACGGAGAGTGGACCCAAAGCATCTTGCTCCCAGCTCTTCGGGAAGCTAAGAAACAGCTGGCTCTGCCCAGTGCTCTTACAGCCTAAGAGAACATCTCTTTGAAAGGCCTGTGAAACGCAGTTTCTTGGCAGGCCTGACCTGGCTGAAGTAGAACTTCTGTTCTGGTTGTGCTACATAGGCCTAGAGCTACCAGGACCTAAGGGCTGCCTTGTTTCCAAAGGGTGAGAGAGGCCCCAAAGCATCTTGCCTCCAGCACTTTGGGAAGCTAAAAAACAACTGGTTCTGCCCAGTGCTCTCACAGCCTACCGTGAACATCTCTTACCAAGGGCTGTGAAACGCAGTTTCTGGGCAGGACTGATCTGCCTGAAGTAGAACTTCTGCTGTGGGTGTGCTCCATTGGCCTAGAGCTGCCAGGCGCAAACGGCTGCCTTGTGTCCAAAGGGAGAGAGAGGCCCCAAAGCATCTTGCTTCCAGCTCTGTGGGAAGCTAAAGCAACTGGCTCTCCACAGTGCTCTCACAGCCTACCGGGAACATCTCTTACCAAGGCCTGTGAAACGCAGTTTCTTGGCAGGCCTGATCTGGCTGAAGTAGAACTCCTGCTCTGGGCGTGCTACTTTGGCCTAGAGCTGCCAGGCCCAAAGGGCCGCCTTGTTTCCAAAGGGGCTGAGAGTCCCCAAAGTATCTTGCTTCCAAATCTTTGGGAAGCTAAGAAACAACTGGCTCTGCACAGTGCTCTCACAGCCTACCGGCAACGTGACAGAGAAAGGCCTGTGAGACGCAGTTTCTTGGAAGGCCTGATCTGGCTGAGGTAGAACTTCTGCTCTGGGTGTACTCCATTGGCCTAGGGCTGCCAGGCCCAAAGGGCTGCCTTTGTTTCCAAAGTGTGAGAGAGGCCCCAAAGCATCTTGCTTCCTGCTCTCTGGGAAGCTAAAACAACTGGCTCTGCACAGTGCTCTCAAAGCCAACCGGGAACGTCACATACAAAGGCCTGTGAAACGCAGCTTCTTGACAGGCCTTATCTGGCTGAGGTAGAACTTGTGCTCTGGGTGTGCTACTTTGGCCTAGAGCTGCCAGGCACAAAGGCTGCTTTGTTTCCAAAGGGGGAGCGAGGCCCCAAATCATGTTGCTTCCAGCTGTTTTTGAAGCTAAGAAACAACTCGCTCTGCCAGGTACTCTTACAGCCTTCCGGGAACACCTCTTACGAAGGCCTGTGAAAAGCAGTTTCTTGGCAGGCCTGATCTGGCTGAGGTAGAACTTCTGCTCTAGGTGTGCTCCATTGCCCTAGAGCTGAAAGGCCCAAAGGGCTGCCTTGTTTCCAAAGGGGGAGAGAGGCCCCAAAGCATCTTGCTTCCACCTCTTGGGAAGCTAAGAAACAACTGGCTGTGCCCAGTGCTCTTATAGCCTAAGAGAACATCTCTTATCAAGGCCTGTGAAACGCACTTTCTAGGCAGGCCTGATCTGGAAGAAGTAGAACTTCGGCTCTGGTTGTGCTCCATTGCCCTAGAGCTGCCAGACCCAACGTGCTGCCTTGTTTCCAAAGGGGCAGAGAGGCCCCAAAGCGTCTTGCTTCCAGCTGTTTGGGAAACAAGGAAACAACTGGCTCTGCACCGTGCTCTCACAGCCTACCGGGAAGGTCACATACAAAGGCCTCTGAAACGCAGTTCCTTGGCAGGCCTGATCTGGCTGAAGTAGGACTTCTGCTCTGGCTGTGCTCCATTGGCCTAGAGCTGAAAGGCCCAAAGGGATGCCTTGTTTGCAAAGGGGCAGAGAGGCCCCAAAGCATCTTGCTTCCAGCTCTTTGGGAAGCTAAGAAACAACTGTCTCTGCCCAGTGCTCTGACAGAGTACCGGCAACATCTCTTACCAAAGCCTTTGAAACGCAGTTTCTTGGCAGGCCTTATCTGGCTGAGGTAGAACTTCTGCTCTGGGTGTGCTCCATTGGCCTAGAGCTGAAAGGCCCAAAGGTCGGCCTTGTTGGCAAAGGGGCAGGGAGCCCCCAAAGCATCTTGCTTCCAGCTCTTTGGGAAGCTAAGAAACAACTGGCTCTGCCCAGTGCTCTTACAGCCTGAGAGAAAATCTCTTACCAAGGCCTGTGAAACGCACTTTGTTGGTGGCCTGATCTAGCTGAAGTAGAACTTCTGCTCTGGGTGTGCTCCATTGGCCTAGAGCTGCCTGGCCCAAAGGGCCGCCTTGTTTGCAAAGGGGATGAGAGGCCCCAAAGCATCTTGCTTCCAGCTCTTCGGGAAGCTAAGAAACATCTGGCGTTGCCCAGTGCTCTTACAGCCTACCGGGAACATCTCTTACCAAGGCCTGTGAAACGCAGTTTGTTGGTGGCCTGAACTGGCCGAAGTAGAACTTCTGCTCTGGGTGTGCTCCACTGGCCTAGAGCTACCTGCCCCAAAGGGCTGCCTTGATTCCAAAGTGAGAGAGTGGCACCAAAGCATCTTGCTTCCAGCTCTTCGGGAAGCTAAGAAATATCTGGCGTTGCCCAGTGCTCTTACAGCCTACCGGGAACATCTCTTACCAAGGCCTGTGAAACGCCGTTTCCTGGCAGGCCTGATTTGGCTGAAGTAGAACTTCTGCTCTGGGTGTGCTCCATTGCCCTAGAGCTGCCAGGCCCAAGGTGCTGCCTTGTTTCCAAAGGGGCAGAGAGGCCCCAAAGCATCTTGCTTCCAGCTCTCTGGGAAGCTAAGAACCAACTCGCTCTGCCCCGTGCTCTTACAGCCTACCGGGAACATGTCTTTGAAAGGCCTGTGAAACGCAGTTTCTTGGCAGGCCTCATCTGGCTGAAGTAGAACTCCGGCTCTGGGTGTGCTCCATTGCCCTAGAGCTGCCAGGCCCCAAGTGCTGCCCTGTTTCCAAGGGGCAGAGAGGCCCAAAGCATCTTGCTTCCCGGTCTTTGCGAAGCTAAGACACAACTGGCTCTGCCCTTGCTCTTACACCTACCGGGAACATCTCTTACCAAGGCCTGTCAAACGCTGTTTCTTTGCAGGCCTGATCAGGCTGAAGTAGAACTCCTGCTCTGCGTGTGCTCCATTGGCCTAGAGCTTCCCGACCCAAAAGGCTGCCTTGTTCCCAAACGGGCAGAGGGGTCCCAAGCATCTTGCTTCCAGCTTTTCAGGAAGGTAAGAAACAACTGGCTCTGCCCAGTGCTCTTACAGCCTAGCGGGAACATCTCTTACCAAGGCCTGTGAAACGCAGTTTCCTGGCAGGCCTGATCTGGCTGAAGTAGAACTTCTGCTCTGGGCGTGCTCCATTTGCCCTAGAGCTGCCAGGCCCAAAGGGCTGCCTTGTTTCCAAGACGGAGAGTGGACCCAAAGCATCTTGCTCCCAGCTCTTCGGGAAGCTAAGAAACAGCTGGCTCTGCCCAGTGCTCTTACAGCCTAAGAGAACATCTCTTTGAAAGGCCTGTGAAACGCAGTTTCTTGGCAGGCCTGACCTGGCTGAAGTAGAACTTCTGTTCTGGTTGTGCTACATAGGCCTAGAGCTACCAGGACCTAAGGGCTGCCTTGTTTCCAAAGGGTGAGAGAGGCCCCAAAGCATCTTGCCTCCAGCACTTTGGGAAGCTAAAAAACAACTGGTTCTGCCCAGTGCTCTCACAGCCTACCGTGAAAATCTCTTACCAAGGGCTGTGAAACGCAGTTTCTGGGCAGGACTGATCTGCCTGAAGTAGAACTTCTGCTGTGGGTGTGCTCCATTGGCCTAGAGCTGCCAGGCGCAAACGGCTGCCTTGTGTCCAAAGGGAGAGAGAGGCCCCAAAGCATCTTGCTTCCAGCTCTGTGGGAAGCTAAAGCAACTGGCTCTCCACAGTGCTCTCACAGCCTACCGGGAACATCTCTTACCAAGGCCTGTGAAACGCAGTTTCTTGGCAGGCCTGATCTGGCTGAAGTAGAACTCCTGCTCTGGGCGTGCTACTTTGGCCTAGAGCTGCCAGGCCCAAAGGGCCGCCTTGTTTCCAAAGGGGCTGAGAGTCCCCAAAGTATCTTGCTTCCAAATCTTTGGGAAGCTAAGAAACAACTGGCTCTGCACAGTGCTCTCACAGCCTACCGGCAACGTGACAGAGAAAGGCCTGTGAGACGCAGTTTCTTGGAAGGCCTGATCTGGCTGAGGTAGAACTTCTGCTCTGGGTGTACTCCATTGGCCTAGGGCTGCCAGGCCCAAAGGGCTGCCTTTGTTTCCAAAGTGTGAGAGAGGCCCCAAAGCATCTTGCTTCCTGCTCTCTGGGAAGCTAAAACAACTGGCTCTGCACAGTGCTCTCAAAGCCAACCGGGAACGTCACATACAAAGGCCTGTGAAACGCAGCTTCTTGACAGGCCTTATCTGGCTGAGGTAGAACTTGTGCTCTGGGTGTGCTACTTTGGCCTAGAGCTGCCAGGCACAAAGGCTGCTTTGTTTCCAAAGGGGGAGCGAGGCCCCAAATCATGTTGCTTCCAGCTGTTTTTGAAGCTAAGAAACAACTCGCTCTGCCAGGTACTCTTACAGCCTTCCGGGAACACCTCTTACGAAGGCCTGTGAAAAGCAGTTTCTTGGCAGGCCTGATCTGGCTGAGGTAGAACTTCTGCTCTGGGTGTGCTCCATTGCCCTAGAGCTGAAAGGCCCAAAGGGCTGCCTTGTTTCCAAAGGGGGAGAGAGGCCCCAAAGCATCTTGCTTCCACCTCTTGGGAAGCTAAGAAACAACTGGCTGTGCCCAGTGCTCTTATAGCCTAAGAGAACATCTCTTATCAAGGCCTGTGAAACGCACTTTCTAGGCAGGCCTGATCTGGAAGAAGTAGAACTTCGGCTCTGGTTGTGCTCCATTGCCCTAGAGCTGCCAGACCCAACGTGCTGCCTTGTTTCCAAAGGGGCAGAGAGGCCCCAAAGCGTCTTGCTTCCAGCTGTTTGGGAAACAAGGAAACAACTGGCTCTGCACCGTGCTCTCACAGCCTACCGGGAAGGTCACATACAAAGGCCTCTGAAACGCAGTTCCACGGCAGGCCTGATCTGGCTGAAGTAGGACTTCTGCTCTGGCTGTGCTCCATTGGCCTAGAGCTGAAAGGCCCAAAGGGATGCCTTGTTTGCAAAGGGGCAGAGAGGCCCCAAAGCATCTTGCTTCCAGCTCTTTGGGAAGCTAAGAAACAACTGTCTCTGCCCAGTGCTCTGACAGAGTACCGGCAACATCTCTTACCAAAGCCTTTGAAACGCAGTTTCTTGGCAGGCCTTATCTGGCTGAGGTAGAACTTCTGCTCTGGGTGTGCTCCATTGGCCTAGAGCTGAAAGGCCCAAAGGCCGGCCTTGTTGGCAAAGGGGCAGGGAGCCCCCAAAGCATCTTGCTTCCAGCTCTTTGGGAAGCTAAGAAACAACTGGCTCTGCCCAGTGCTCTTACAGCCTGAGAGAAAATCTCTTACCAAGGCCTGTGAAACGCACTTTGTTGGTGGCCTGATCTAGCTGAAGTAGAACTTCTGCTCTGGGTGTGCTCCATTGGCCTAGAGCTGCCTGGCCCAAAGGGCCGCCTTGTTTGCAAAGGGGATGAGAGGCCCCAAAGCATCTTGCTTCCAGCTCTTCGGGAAGCTAAGAAATATCTGGCGTTGCCCAGTGCTCTTACAGCCTACCGGGAACATCTCTTACCAAGGCCTGTGAAACGCCGTTTCCTGGCAGGCCTGATTTGGCTGAAGTAGAACTTCTGCTCTGGGTGTGCTCCATTGCCCTAGAGCTGCCAGGCCCAAGGTGCTGCCTGGTTTCCAAAGGGGCAGAGAGGCCCCAAAGCATCTTGCTTCCAGCTCTCTGGGAAGCTAAGAACCAACTCGCTCTGCCCCGTGCTCTTACAGCCTACCGGGAACATGTCTTTGAAAGGCCTGTGAAACGCAGTTTCTTGGCAGGCCTCATCTGGCTGAAGTAGAACTCCGGCTCTGGGTGTGCTCCATTGCCCTAGAGCTGCCAGGCCCCAAGTGCTGCCCTGTTTCCAAGGGGCAGAGAGGCCCAAAGCATCTTGCTTCCCGGTCTTTGCGAAGCTAAGAAACAACTGGCTCTGCCCAGTGCTCTTACACCCACCGGGAACATCTCTTACCAAGGCCTGTCAAACGCTGTTTCTTTGCAGGCCTGATCAGGCTGAAGTAGAACTCCTGCTCTGCGTGTGCTCCATTGGCCTAGAGCTTCCCGACCCAAAAGGCTGCCTTGTTCCCAAACGGGCAGAGGGGTCCCAAGCATCTTGCTTCCAGCTTTTCAGGAAGGTAAGAAACAACTGGCTCTGCCCAGTGCTCTTACAGCCTAGCGGGAACATCTCTTACCAAGGCCTGTGAAACGCAGTTTCCTGGCAGGCCTGATCTGGCTGAAGTAGAACTTCTGCTCTGGGCGTGCTCCATTTGCCCTAGAGCTGCCAGGCCCAAAGGGCTGCCTTGTTTCCAAAGACGGAGAGTGGACCCAAAGCATCTTGCTCCCAGCTCTTCGGGAAGCTAAGAAACAGCTGGCTCTGCCCAGTGCTCTTACAGCCTAAGAGAACATCTCTTTGAAAGGCCTGTGAAACGCAGTTTCTTGGCAGGCCTGACCTGGCTGAAGTAGAACTTCTGTTCTGGTTGTGCTACATAGGCCTAGAGCTACCAGGACCTAAGGGCTGCCTTGTTTCCAAAGGGTGAGAGAGGCCCCAAAGCATCTTGCCTCCAGCACTTTGGGAAGCTAAAAAACAACTGGTTCTGCCCAGTGCTCTCACAGCCTACCGTGAAAATCTCTTACCAAGGGCTGTGAAACGCAGTTTCTGGGCAGGACTGATCTGCCTGAAGTAGAACTTCTGCTGTGGGTGTGCTCCATTGGCCTAGAGCTGCCAGGCGCAAACGGCTGCCTTGTGTCCAAAGGGAGAGAGAGGCCCCAAAGCATCTTGCTTCCAGCTCTGTGGGAAGCTAAAGCAACTGGCTCTCCACAGTGCTCTCACAGCCTACCGGGAACATCTCTTACCAAGGCCTGTGAAACGCAGTTTCTTGGCAGGCCTGATCTGGCTGAAGTAGAACTCCTGCTCTGGGCGTGCTACTTTGGCCTAGAGCTGCCAGGCCCAAAGGGCCGCCTTGTTTCCAAAGGGGCTGAGAGTCCCCAAAGTATCTTGCTTCCAAATCTTTGGGAAGCTAAGAAACAACTGGCTCTGCACAGTGCTCTCACAGCCTACCGGCAACGTGACAGAGAAAGGCCTGTGAGACGCAGTTTCTTGGAAGGCCTGATCTGGCTGAGGTAGAACTTCTGCTCTGGGTGTACTCCATTGGCCTAGGGCTGCCAGGCCCAAAGGGCTGCCTTTGTTTCCAAAGTGTGAGAGAGGCCCCAAAGCATCTTGCTTCCTGCTCTCTGGGAAGCTAAAACAACTGGCTCTGCACAGTGCTCTCAAAGCCAACCGGGAACGTCACATACAAAGGCCTGTGAAACGCAGCTTCTTGACAGGCCTTATCTGGCTGAGGTAGAACTTGTGCTCTGGGTGTGCTACTTTGGCCTAGAGCTGCCAGGCACAAAGGCTGCTTTGTTTCCAAAGGGGGAGCGAGGCCCCAAATCATGTTGCTTCCAGCTGTTTTTGAAGCTAAGAAACAACTCGCTCTGCCAGGTACTCTTACAGCCTTCCGGGAACACCTCTTACGAAGGCCTGTGAAAAGCAGTTTCTTGGCAGGCCTGATCTGGCTGAGGTAGAACTTCTGCTCTGGGTGTGCTCCATTGCCCTAGAGCTGAAAGGCCCAAAGGGCTGCCTTGTTTCCAAAGGGGGAGAGAGGCCCCAAAGCATCTTGCTTCCACCTCTTGGGAAGCTAAGAAACAACTGGCTGTGCCCAGTGCTCTTATAGCCTAAGAGAACATCTCTTATCAAGGCCTGTGAAACGCACTTTCTAGGCAGGCCTGATCTGGAAGAAGTAGAACTTCGGCTCTGGTTGTGCTCCATTGCCCTAGAGCTGCCAGACCCAACGTGCTGCCTTGTTTCCAAAGGGGCAGAGAGGCCCCAAAGCGTCTTGCTTCCAGCTGTTTGGGAAACAAGGAAACAACTGGCTCTGCACCGTGCTCTCACAGCCTACCGGGAAGGTCACATACAAAGGCCTCTGAAACGCAGTTCCACGGCAGGCCTGATCTGGCTGAAGTAGGACTTCTGCTCTGGCTGTGCTCCATTGGCCTAGAGCTGAAAGGCCCAAAGGGATGCCTTGTTTGCAAAGGGGCAGAGAGGCCCCAAAGCATCTTGCTTCCAGCTCTTTGGGAAGCTAAGAAACAACTGTCTCTGCCCAGTGCTCTGACAGAGTACCGGCAACATCTCTTACCAAAGCCTTTGAAACGCAGTTTCTTGGCAGGCCTTATCTGGCTGAGGTAGAACTTCTGCTCTGGGTGTGCTCCATTGGCCTAGAGCTGAAAGGCCCAAAGGCCGGCCTTGTTGGCAAAGGGGCAGGGAGCCCCCAAAGCATCTTGCTTCCAGCTCTTTGGGAAGCTAAGAAACAACTGGCTCTGCCCAGTGCTCTTACAGCCTGAGAGAAAATCTCTTACCAAGGCCTGTGAAACGCACTTTGTTGGTGGCCTGATCTAGCTGAAGTAGAACTTCTGCTCTGGGTGTGCTCCATTGGCCTAGAGCTGCCTGGCCCAAAGGGCCGCCTTGTTTGCAAAGGGGATGAGAGGCCCCAAAGCATCTTGCTTCCAGCTCTTCGGGAAGCTAAGAAATATCTGGCGTTGCCCAGTGCTCTTACAGCCTACCGGGAACATCTCTTACCAAGGCCTGTGAAACGCCGTTTCCTGGCAGGCCTGATTTGGCTGAAGTAGAACTTCTGCTCTGGGTGTGCTCCATTGCCCTAGAGCTGCCAGGCCCAAGGTGCTGCCTGGTTTCCAAAGGGGCAGAGAGGCCCCAAAGCATCTTGCTTCCAGCTCTCTGGGAAGCTAAGAACCAACTCGCTCTGCCCCGTGCTCTTACAGCCTACCGGGAACATGTCTTTGAAAGGCCTGTGAAACGCAGTTTCTTGGCAGGCCTCATCTGGCTGAAGTAGAACTCCGGCTCTGGGTGTGCTCCATTGCCCTAGAGCTGCCAGGCCCCAAGTGCTGCCCTGTTTCCAAGGGGCAGAGAGGCCCAAAGCATCTTGCTTCCCGGTCTTTGCGAAGCTAAGAAACAACTGGCTCTGCCCAGTGCTCTTACACCCACCGGGAACATCTCTTACCAAGGCCTGTCAAACGCTGTTTCTTTGCAGGCCTGATCAGGCTGAAGTAGAACTCCTGCTCTGCGTGTGCTCCATTGGCCTAGAGCTTCCCGACCCAAAAGGCTGCCTTGTTCCCAAACGGGCAGAGGGGTCCCAAGCATCTTGCTTCCAGCTTTTCAGGAAGGTAAGAAACAACTGGCTCTGCCCAGTGCTCTTACAGCCTAGCGGGAACATCTCTTACCAAGGCCTGTGAAACGCAGTTTCCTGGCAGGCCTGATCTGGCTGAAGTAGAACTTCTGCTCTGGGCGTGCTCCATTTGCCCTAGAGCTGCCAGGCCCAAAGGGCTGCCTTGTTTCCAAAGACGGAGAGTGGACCCAAAGCATCTTGCTCCCAGCTCTTCGGGAAGCTAAGAAACAGCTGGCTCTGCCCAGTGCTCTTACAGCCTAAGAGAACATCTCTTTGAAAGGCCTGTGAAACGCAGTTTCTTGGCAGGCCTGACCTGGCTGAAGTAGAACTTCTGTTCTGGTTGTGCTACATAGGCCTAGAGCTACCAGGACCTAAGGGCTGCCTTGTTTCCAAAGGGTGAGAGAGGCCCCAAAGCATCTTGCCTCCAGCACTTTGGGAAGCTAAAAAACAACTGGTTCTGCCCAGTGCTCTCACAGCCTACCGTGAACATCTCTTACCAAGGGCTGTGAAACGCAGTTTCTGGGCAGGACTGATCTGCCTGAAGTAGAACTTCTGCTGTGGGTGTGCTCCATTGGCCTAGAGCTGCCAGGCGCAAACGGCTGCCTTGTGTCCAAAGGGAGAGAGAGGCCCCAAAGCATCTTGCTTCCAGCTCTGTGGGAAGCTAAAGCAACTGGCTCTCCACAGTGCTCTCACAGCCTACCGGGAACATCTCTTACCAAGGCCTGTGAAACGCAGTTTCTTGGCAGGCCTGATCTGGCTGAAGTAGAACTCCTGCTCTGGGCGTGCTACTTTGGCCTAGAGCTGCCAGGCCCAAAGGGCCGCCTTGTTTCCAAAGGGGCTGAGAGTCCCCAAAGTATCTTGCTTCCAAATCTTTGGGAAGCTAAGAAACAACTGGCTCTGCACAGTGCTCTCACAGCCTACCGGCAACGTGACAGAGAAAGGCCTGTGAGACGCAGTTTCTTGGAAGGCCTGATCTGGCTGAGGTAGAACTTCTGCTCTGGGTGTACTCCATTGGCCTAGGGCTGCCAGGCCCAAAGGGCTGCCTTTGTTTCCAAAGTGTGAGAGAGGCCCCAAAGCATCTTGCTTCCTGCTCTCTGGGAAGCTAAAACAACTGGCTCTGCACAGTGCTCTCAAAGCCAACCGGGAACGTCACATACAAAGGCCTGTGAAACGCAGCTTCTTGACAGGCCTTATCTGGCTGAGGTAGAACTTGTGCTCTGGGTGTGCTACTTTGGCCTAGAGCTGCCAGGCACAAAGGCTGCTTTGTTTCCAAAGGAGGAGCGAGGCCCCAAATCATGTTGCTTCCAGCTGTTTTTGAAGCTAAGAAACAACTCGCTCTGCCAGGTACTCTTACAGCCTTCCGGGAACACCTCTTACGAAGGCCTGTGAAAAGCAGTTTCTTGGCAGGCCTGATCTGGCTGAGGTAGAACTTCTGCTCTGGGTGTGCTCCATTGCCCTAGAGCTGAAAGGCCCAAAGGGCCGCCTTGTTTCCAAAGGGGGAGAGAGGCCCCAAAGCATCTTGCTTCCACCTCTTGGGAAGCTAAGAAACAACTGGCTGTGCCCAGTGCTCTTATAGCCTAAGAGAACATCTCTTATCAAGGCCTGTGAAACGCACTTTCTAGGCAGGCCTGATCTGGAAGAAGTAGAACTTCGGCTCTGGTTGTGCTCCATTGCCCTAGAGCTGCCAGACCCAACGTGCTGCCTTGTTTCCAAAGGGGCAGAGAGGCCCCAAAGCGTCTTGCTTCCAGCTGTTTGGGAAACAAGGAAACAACTGGCTCTGCACCGTGCTCTCACAGCCTACCGGGAAGGTCACATACAAAGGCCTCTGAAACGCAGTTCCACGGCAGGCCTGATCTGGCTGAAGTAGGACTTCTGCTCTGGCTGTGCTCCATTGGCCTAGAGCTGAAAGGCCCAAAGGGATGCCTTGTTTGCAAAGGGGCAGAGAGGCCCCAAAGCATCTTGCTTCCAGCTCTTTGGGAAGCTAAGAAACAACTGTCTCTGCCCAGTGCTCTGACAGAGTACCGGCAACATCTCTTACCAAAGCCTTTGAAACGCAGTTTCTTGGCAGGCCTTATCTGGCTGAGGTAGAACTTCTGCTCTGGGTGTGCTCCATTGGCCTAGAGCTGAAAGGCCCAAAGGTCGGCCTTGTTGGCAAAGGGGCAGGGAGCCCCCAAAGCATCTTGCTTCCAGCTCTTTGGGAAGCTAAGAAACAACTGGCTCTGCCCAGTGCTCTTACAGCCTGAGAGAAAATCTCTTACAAAGGCCTGTGAAACGCACTTTGTTGGTGGCCTGATCTAGCTGAAGTAGAACTTCTGCTCTGGGTGTGCTCCATTGGCCTAGAGCTGCCTGGCCCAAAGGGCCGCCTTGTTTGCAAAGGGGATGAGAGGCCCCAAAGCATCTTGCTTCCAGCTCTTCGGGAAGCTAAGAAACATCTGGCGTTGCCCAGTGCTCTTACAGCCTACCGGGAACATCTCTTACCAAGGCCTGTGAAACGCAGTTTGTTGGTGGCCTGAACTGGCCGAAGTAGAACTTCTGCTCTGGGTGTGCTCCACTGGCCTAGAGCTACCTGCCCCAAAGGGCTGCCTTGATTCCAAAGTGAGAGAGTGGCACCAAAGCATCTTGCTTCCAGCTCTTCGGGAAGCTAAGAAATATCTGGCGTTGCCCAGTGCTCTTACAGCCTACCGGGAACATCTCTTACCAAGGCCTGTGAAACGCCGTTTCCTGGCAGGCCTGATTTGGCTGAAGTAGAACTTCTGCTCTGGGTGTGCTCCATTGCCCTAGAGCTGCCAGGCCCAAGGTGCTGCCTTGTTTCCAAAGGGGCAGAGAGGCCCCAAAGCATCTTGCTTCCAGCTCTCTGGGAAGCTAAGAACCAACTCGCTCTGCCCCGTGCTCTTACAGCCTACCGGGAACATGTCTTTGAAAGGCCTGTGAAACGCAGTTTCTTGGCAGGCCTCATCTGGCTGAAGTAGAACTCCGGCTCTGGGTGTGCTCCATTGCCCTAGAGCTGCCAGGCCCCAAGTGCTGCCCTGTTTCCAAGGGGCAGAGAGGCCCAAAGCATCTTGCTTCCCGGTCTTTGCGAAGCTAAGACACAACTGGCTCTGCCCTTGCTCTTACACCTACCGGGAACATCTCTTACCAAGGCCTGTCAAACGCTGTTTCTTTGCAGGCCTGATCAGGCTGAAGTAGAACTCCTGCTCTGCGTGTGCTCCATTGGCCTAGAGCTTCCCGACCCAAAAGGCTGCCTTGTTCCCAAACGGGCAGAGGGGTCCCAAGCATCTTGCTTCCAGCTTTTCAGGAAGGTAAGAAACAACTGGCTCTGCCCAGTGCTCTTACAGCCTAGCGGGAACATCTCTTACCAAGGCCTGTGAAACGCAGTTTCCTGGCAGGCCTGATCTGGCTGAAGTAGAACTTCTGCTCTGGGCGTGCTCCATTTGCCCTAGAGCTGCCAGGCCCAAAGGGCTGCCTTGTTTCCAAGACGGAGAGTGGACCCAAAGCATCTTGCTCCCAGCTCTTCGGGAAGCTAAGAAACAGCTGGCTCTGCCCAGTGCTCTTACAGCCTAAGAGAACATCTCTTTGAAAGGCCTGTGAAACGCAGTTTCTTGGCAGGCCTGACCTGGCTGAAGTAGAACTTCTGTTCTGGTTGTGCTACATAGGCCTAGAGCTACCAGGACCTAAGGGCTGCCTTGTTTCCAAAGGGTGAGAGAGGCCCCAAAGCATCTTGCCTCCAGCACTTTGGGAAGCTAAAAAACAACTGGTTCTGCCCAGTGCTCTCACAGCCTACCGTGAAAATCTCTTACCAAGGGCTGTGAAACGCAGTTTCTGGGCAGGACTGATCTGCCTGAAGTAGAACTTCTGCTGTGGGTGTGCTCCATTGGCCTAGAGCTGCCAGGCGCAAACGGCTGCCTTGTGTCCAAAGGGAGAGAGAGGCCCCAAAGCATCTTGCTTCCAGCTCTGTGGGAAGCTAAAGCAACTGGCTCTCCACAGTGCTCTCACAGCCTACCGGGAACATCTCTTACCAAGGCCTGTGAAACGCAGTTTCTTGGCAGGCCTGATCTGGCTGAAGTAGAACTCCTGCTCTGGGCGTGCTACTTTGGCCTAGAGCTGCCAGGCCCAAAGGGCCGCCTTGTTTCCAAAGGGGCTGAGAGTCCCCAAAGTATCTTGCTTCCAAATCTTTGGGAAGCTAAGAAACAACTGGCTCTGCACAGTGCTCTCACAGCCTACCGGCAACGTGACAGAGAAAGGCCTGTGAGACGCAGTTTCTTGGAAGGCCTGATCTGGCTGAGGTAGAACTTCTGCTCTGGGTGTACTCCATTGGCCTAGGGCTGCCAGGCCCAAAGGGCTGCCTTTGTTTCCAAAGTGTGAGAGAGGCCCCAAAGCATCTTGCTTCCTGCTCTCTGGGAAGCTAAAACAACTGGCTCTGCACAGTGCTCTCAAAGCCAACCGGGAACGTCACATACAAAGGCCTGTGAAACGCAGCTTCTTGACAGGCCTTATCTGGCTGAGGTAGAACTTGTGCTCTGGGTGTGCTACTTTGGCCTAGAGCTGCCAGGCACAAAGGCTGCTTTGTTTCCAAAGGGGGAGCGAGGCCCCAAATCATGTTGCTTCCAGCTGTTTTTGAAGCTAAGAAACAACTCGCTCTGCCAGGTACTCTTACAGCCTTCCGGGAACACCTCTTACGAAGGCCTGTGAAAAGCAGTTTCTTGGCAGGCCTGATCTGGCTGAGGTAGAACTTCTGCTCTGGGTGTGCTCCATTGCCCTAGAGCTGAAAGGCCCAAAGGGCTGCCTTGTTTCCAAAGGGGGAGAGAGGCCCCAAAGCATCTTGCTTCCACCTCTTGGGAAGCTAAGAAACAACTGGCTGTGCCCAGTGCTCTTATAGCCTAAGAGAACATCTCTTATCAAGGCCTGTGAAACGCACTTTCTAGGCAGGCCTGATCTGGAAGAAGTAGAACTTCGGCTCTGGTTGTGCTCCATTGCCCTAGAGCTGCCAGACCCAACGTGCTGCCTTGTTTCCAAAGGGGCAGAGAGGCCCCAAAGCGTCTTGCTTCCAGCTGTTTGGGAAACAAGGAAACAACTGGCTCTGCACCGTGCTCTCACAGCCTACCGGGAAGGTCACATACAAAGGCCTCTGAAACGCAGTTCCACGGCAGGCCTGATCTGGCTGAAGTAGGACTTCTGCTCTGGCTGTGCTCCATTGGCCTAGAGCTGAAAGGCCCAAAGGGATGCCTTGTTTGCAAAGGGGCAGAGAGGCCCCAAAGCATCTTGCTTCCAGCTCTTTGGGAAGCTAAGAAACAACTGTCTCTGCCCAGTGCTCTGACAGAGTACCGGCAACATCTCTTACCAAAGCCTTTGAAACGCAGTTTCTTGGCAGGCCTTATCTGGCTGAGGTAGAACTTCTGCTCTGGGTGTGCTCCATTGGCCTAGAGCTGAAAGGCCCAAAGGTCGGCCTTGTTGGCAAAGGGGCAGGGAGCCCCCAAAGCATCTTGCTTCCAGCTCTTTGGGAAGCTAAGAAACAACTGGCTCTGCCCAGTGCTCTTACAGCCTGAGAGAAAATCTCTTACCAAGGCCTGTGAAACGCACTTTGTTGGTGGCCTGATCTAGCTGAAGTAGAACTTCTGCTCTGGGTGTGCTCCATTGGCCTAGAGCTGCCTGGCCCAAAGGGCCGCCTTGTTTGCAAAGGGGATGAGAGGCCCCAAAGCATCTTGCTTCCAGCTCTTCGGGAAGCTAAGAAATATCTGGCGTTGCCCAGTGCTCTTACAGCCTACCGGGAACATCTCTTACCAAGGCCTGTGAAACGCCGTTTCCTGGCAGGCCTGATTTGGCTGAAGTAGAACTTCTGCTCTGGGTGTGCTCCATTGCCCTAGAGCTGCCAGGCCCAAGGTGCTGCCTGGTTTCCAAAGGGGCAGAGAGGCCCCAAAGCATCTTGCTTCCAGCTCTCTGGGAAGCTAAGAACCAACTCGCTCTGCCCCGTGCTCTTACAGCCTACCGGGAACATGTCTTTGAAAGGCCTGTGAAACGCAGTTTCTTGGCAGGCCTCATCTGGCTGAAGTAGAACTCCGGCTCTGGGTGTGCTCCATTGCCCTAGAGCTGCCAGGCCCCAAGTGCTGCCCTGTTTCCAAGGGGCAGAGAGGCCCAAAGCATCTTGCTTCCCGGTCTTTGCGAAGCTAAGAAACAACTGGCTCTGCCCAGTGCTCTTACACCCACCGGGAACATCTCTTACCAAGGCCTGTCAAACGCTGTTTCTTTGCAGGCCTGATCAGGCTGAAGTAGAACTCCTGCTCTGCGTGTGCTCCATTGGCCTAGAGCTTCCCGACCCAAAAGGCTGCCTTGTTCCCAAACGGGCAGAGGGGTCCCAAGCATCTTGCTTCCAGCTTTTCAGGAAGGTAAGAAACAACTGGCTCTGCCCAGTGCTCTTACAGCCTAGCGGGAACATCTCTTACCAAGGCCTGTGAAACGCAGTTTCCTGGCAGGCCTGATCTGGCTGAAGTAGAACTTCTGCTCTGGGCGTGCTCCATTTGCCCTAGAGCTGCCAGGCCCAAAGGGCTGCCTTGTTTCCAAAGACGGAGAGTGGACCCAAAGCATCTTGCTCCCAGCTCTTCGGGAAGCTAAGAAACAGCTGGCTCTGCCCAGTGCTCTTACAGCCTAAGAGAACATCTCTTTGAAAGGCCTGTGAAACGCAGTTTCTTGGCAGGCCTGACCTGGCTGAAGTAGAACTTCTGTTCTGGTTGTGCTACATAGGCCTAGAGCTACCAGGACCTAAGGGCTGCCTTGTTTCCAAAGGGTGAGAGAGGCCCCAAAGCATCTTGCCTCCAGCACTTTGGGAAGCTAAAAAACAACTGGTTCTGCCCAGTGCTCTCACAGCCTACCGTGAACATCTCTTACCAAGGGCTGTGAAACGCAGTTTCTGGGCAGGACTGATCTGCCTGAAGTAGAACTTCTGCTGTGGGTGTGCTCCATTGGCCTAGAGCTGCCAGGCGCAAACGGCTGCCTTGTGTCCAAAGGGAGAGAGAGGCCCCAAAGCATCTTGCTTCCAGCTCTGTGGGAAGCTAAAGCAACTGGCTCTCCACAGTGCTCTCACAGCCTACCGGGAACATCTCTTACCAAGGCCTGTGAAACGCAGTTTCTTGGCAGGCCTGATCTGGCTGAAGTAGAACTCCTGCTCTGGGCGTGCTACTTTGGCCTAGAGCTGCCAGGCCCAAAGGGCCGCCTTGTTTCCAAAGGGGCTGAGAGTCCCCAAAGTATCTTGCTTCCAAATCTTTGGGAAGCTAAGAAACAACTGGCTCTGCACAGTGCTCTCACAGCCTACCGGCAACGTGACAGAGAAAGGCCTGTGAGACGCAGTTTCTTGGAAGGCCTGATCTGGCTGAGGTAGAACTTCTGCTCTGGGTGTACTCCATTGGCCTAGGGCTGCCAGGCCCAAAGGGCTGCCTTTGTTTCCAAAGTGTGAGAGAGGCCCCAAAGCATCTTGCTTCCTGCTCTCTGGGAAGCTAAAACAACTGGCTCTGCACAGTGCTCTCAAAGCCAACCGGGAACGTCACATACAAAGGCCTGTGAAACGCAGCTTCTTGACAGGCCTTATCTGGCTGAGGTAGAACTTGTGCTCTGGGTGTGCTACTTTGGCCTAGAGCTGCCAGGCACAAAGGCTGCTTTGTTTCCAAAGGGGGAGCGAGGCCCCAAATCATGTTGCTTCCAGCTGTTTTTGAAGCTAAGAAACAACTCGCTCTGCCAGGTACTCTTACAGCCTTCCGGGAACACCTCTTACGAAGGCCTGTGAAAAGCAGTTTCTTGGCAGGCCTGATCTGGCTGAGGTAGAACTTCTGCTCTGGGTGTGCTCCATTGCCCTAGAGCTGAAAGGCCCAAAGGGCTGCCTTGTTTCCAAAGGGGGAGAGAGGCCCCAAAGCATCTTGCTTCCACCTCTTGGGAAGCTAAGAAACAACTGGCTGTGCCCAGTGCTCTTATAGCCTAAGAGAACATCTCTTATCAAGGCCTGTGAAACGCACTTTCTAGGCAGGCCTGATCTGGAAGAAGTAGAACTTCGGCTCTGGTTGTGCTCCATTGCCCTAGAGCTGCCAGACCCAACGTGCTGCCTTGTTTCCAAAGGGGCAGAGAGGCCCCAAAGCGTCTTGCTTCCAGCTGTTTGGGAAACAAGGAAACAACTGGCTCTGCACCGTGCTCTCACAGCCTACCGGGAAGGTCACATACAAAGGCCTCTGAAACGCAGTTCCACGGCAGGCCTGATCTGGCTGAAGTAGGACTTCTGCTCTGGCTGTGCTCCATTGGCCTAGAGCTGAAAGGCCCAAAGGGATGCCTTGTTTGCAAAGGGGCAGAGAGGCCCCAAAGCATCTTGCTTCCAGCTCTTTGGGAAGCTAAGAAACAACTGTCTCTGCCCAGTGCTCTGACAGAGTACCGGCAACATCTCTTACCAAAGCCTTTGAAACGCAGTTTCTTGGCAGGCCTTATCTGGCTGAGGTAGAACTTCTGCTCTGGGTGTGCTCCATTGGCCTAGAGCTGAAAGGCCCAAAGGTCGGCCTTGTTGGCAAAGGGGCAGGGAGCCCCCAAAGCATCTTGCTTCCAGCTCTTTGGGAAGCTAAGAAACAACTGGCTCTGCCCAGTGCTCTTACAGCCTGAGAGAAAATCTCTTACCAAGGCCTGTGAAACGCACTTTGTTGGTGGCCTGATCTAGCTGAAGTAGAACTTCTGCTCTGGGTGTGCTCCATTGGCCTAGAGCTGCCTGGCCCAAAGGGCCGCCTTGTTTGCAAAGGGGATGAGAGGCCCCAAAGCATCTTGCTTCCAGCTCTTCGGGAAGCTAAGAAACATCTGGCGTTGCCCAGTGCTCTTACAGCCTACCGGGAACATCTCTTACCAAGGCCTGTGAAACGCAGTTTGTTGGTGGCCTGAACTGGCCGAAGTAGAACTTCTGCTCTGGGTGTGCTCCACTGGCCTAGAGCTACCTGCCCCAAAGGGCTGCCTTGATTCCAAAGTGAGAGAGTGGCACCAAAGCATCTTGCTTCCAGCTCTTCGGGAAGCTAAGAAATATCTGGCGTTGCCCAGTGCTCTTACAGCCTACCGGGAACATCTCTTACCAAGGCCTGTGAAACGCCGTTTCCTGGCAGGCCTGATTTGGCTGAAGTAGAACTTCTGCTCTGGGTGTGCTCCATTGCCCTAGAGCTGCCAGGCCCAAGGTGCTGCCTTGTTTCCAAAGGGGCAGAGAGGCCCCAAAGCATCTTGCTTCCAGCTCTCTGGGAAGCTAAGAACCAACTCGCTCTGCCCCGTGCTCTTACAGCCTACCGGGAACATGTCTTTGAAAGGCCTGTGAAACGCAGTTTCTTGGCAGGCCTCATCTGGCTGAAGTAGAACTCCGGCTCTGGGTGTGCTCCATTGCCCTAGAGCTGCCAGGCCCCAAGTGCTGCCCTGTTTCCAAGGGGCAGAGAGGCCCAAAGCATCTTGCTTCCCGGTCTTTGCGAAGCTAAGACACAACTGGCTCTGCCCAGTGCTCTTACACCCACCGGGAACATCTCTTACCAAGGCCTGTCAAACGCTGTTTCTTTGCAGGCCTGATCAGGCTGAAGTAGAACTCCTGCTCTGCGTGTGCTCCATTGGCCTAGAGCTTCCCGACCCAAAAGGCTGCCTTGTTCCCAAACGGGCAGAGGGGTCCCAAGCATCTTGCTTCCAGCTTTTCAGGAAGGTAAGAAACAACTGGCTCTGCCCAGTGCTCTTACAGCCTACCGGGAACATCTCTTACCAAGGCCTGTGAAACGCAGTTTCCTGGCAGGCCTGATCTGGCTGAAGTAGAACTTCTGCTCTGGGCGTGCTCCATTTGCCCTAGAGCTGCCAGGCCCAAAGGGCTGCCTTGTTTCCAAAGACGGAGAGTGGACCCAAAGCATCTTGCTCCCAGCTCTTCGGGAAGCTAAGAAACAGCTGGCTCTGCCCAGTGCTCTTACAGCCTAAGAGAACATCTCTTTGAAAGGCCTGTGAAACGCAGTTTCTTGGCAGGCCTGACCTGGCTGAAGTAGAACTTCTGTTCTGGTTGTGCTACATAGGCCTAGAGCTACCAGGACCTAAGGGCTGCCTTGTTTCCAAAGGGTGAGAGAGGCCCCAAAGCATCTTGCCTCCAGCACTTTGGGAAGCTAAAAAACAACTGGTTCTGCCCAGTGCTCTCACAGCCTACCGTGAACATCTCTTACCAAGGGCTGTGAAACGCAGTTTCTGGGCAGGACTGATCTGCCTGAAGTAGAACTTCTGCTGTGGGTGTGCTCCATTGGCCTAGAGCTGCCAGGCGCAAACGGCTGCCTTGTGTCCAAAGGGAGAGAGAGGCCCCAAAGCATCTTGCTTCCAGCTCTGTGGGAAGCTAAAGCAACTGGCTCTCCACAGTGCTCTCACAGCCTACCGGGAACATCTCTTACCAAGGCCTGTGAAACGCAGTTTCTTGGCAGGCCTGATCTGGCTGAAGTAGAACTCCTGCTCTGGGCGTGCTACTTTGGCCTAGAGCTGCCAGGCCCAAAAGGCCGCCTTGTTTCCAAAGGGGCTGAGAGTCCCCAAAGTATCTTGCTTCCAAATCTTTGGGAAGCTAAGAAACAACTGGCTCTGCACAGTGCTCTCACAGCCTACCGGCAACGTGACAGAGAAAGGCCTGTGAGACGCAGTTTCTTGGAAGGCCTGATCTGGCTGAGGTAGAACTTCTGCTCTGGGTGTACTCCATTGGCCTAGGGCTGCCAGGCCCAAAGGGCTGCCTTTGTTTCCAAAGTGTGAGAGAGGCCCCAAAGCATCTTGCTTCCTGCTCTCTGGGAAGCTAAAACAACTGGCTCTGCACAGTGCTCTCAAAGCCAACCGGGAACGTCACATACAAAGGCCTGTGAAACGCAGCTTCTTGACAGGCCTTATCTGGCTGAGGTAGAACTTGTGCTCTGGGTGTGCTACTTTGGCCTAGAGCTGCCAGGCACAAAGGCTGCTTTGTTTCCAAAGGGGGAGCGAGGCCCCAAATCATGTTGCTTCCAGCTGTTTTTGAAGCTAAGAAACAACTCGCTCTGCCAGGTACTCTTACAGCCTTCCGGGAACACCTCTTACGAAGGCCTGTGAAAAGCAGTTTCTTGGCAGGCCTGATCTGGCTGAGGTAGAACTTCTGCTCTGGGTGTGCTCCATTGCCCTAGAGCTGAAAGGCCCAAAGGAATGCCTTCTTTGCAAAGGGGCAGAGAGGCCCCAAAGCATCTTGCTTCCAGCTCATTGGGAAGTTAAGAAACAACTGTCTCTGCCCAGTGCTCTGACAGAGTACCGGGAACATCTCTTACCAAAGCCTTTGAAACGCAGTTTCTTGGCAGGCCTTATCTCTCTGAGGTAGAACTTCTGCTCTGGGTGTGCTCCATTGGCCTAGAGCTGAAAGGCCCAAAGGTCGGCCTTGTTGGCAACGGGGCAGGGAGCCCCCAAAGCATCTTGCTTCCAGCTCTTCGGGAAGCTAAGAAACAACTGGCTCTGCCCAGTGCTCTTACAGCCTGAGAGAAAATCTCTTACCAAGGCCTGTGAAACGCACTTTGTTGGTGGCCTGAACTGGCCGAAGTAGAACTTCTGCTCTGGGTGTGCTCCACTGGCCTAGAGCTACCTGCCCCAAAGGGCTGCCTTGATTCCAAAGTGAGAGAGTGGCACCAAAGCATCTTGCTTCCAGCTCTTCGGGAAGCTAAGAAACATCTGGCGTTGCCCAGTGCTCTTACAGCCTACCGGGAACATCTCTTACCAAGGCCTGTGAAACGCAGTTTGTTGGTGGCCTGAACTGGCCGAAGTAGAACTTCTGCTCTGGGTGTGCTCCACTGGCCTGGAGCTACCTGCCCCAAAGGGCTGCCTTGATTCCAAAGTGAGAGAGTGGCACCAAAGCATCTTGCTTCCAGCTCTTCGGGAAGCTAAGAAACATCTGGCGTTGCCCAGTGCTCTTACAGCCTACCGGGAACATCTCTTACCAAGGCCTGTGAAACGCCGTTTCCTGGCAGGCCTGATTTGGCTGAAGTAGAACTTCTGCTCTGGGTGTGCTCCATTGCCCTAGAGCTGCCAGGCCCAAGGTGCTGCCTTGTTTCCAAAGGGGCAGAGAGGCCCCAAAGCATCTTGCTTCCAGCTCTCTGGGAAGCTAAGACCCAACTCGCTCTGCCCCGTGCTCTTACAGCCTACCGGGAACATGTCTTTGAAAGGCCTGTGAAACGCAGTTTCTTGGCAGGCCTGATCTGGCTGAAGTAGAACTCCGGCTCTGGGTGTGCTCCATTGCCCTAGAGCTGCCAGGCCCCAAGTGCTGCCCTGTTTCCAAGGGGCAGAGAGGCCCAAAGCATCTTGCTTCCAGCTTTTCAGGAAGGTAAGAAACAACTGGCTCTGCCCAGTGCTCTTACAGCCTACCGGGAACATCTCTTACCAAGGCCTGGCAAACGCAGTTTCCTGGCAGGCCTGATCTGGCTGAAGTAGAACTCCTGCTCTGGGCGTGCTACTTTGGCCTAGAGCTGCCAGGCCCAAAGGGCCGCCTTGTTTCCAAAGGGGCTGAGAGTCCCCAAAGCATCTTGCTTCCAAATCTTTGGGAAGCTAAGAAACAACTGGCTCTGCACAGTGCTCTCACAGCCTACCGGCAACGTGACAGAGAAAGGCCTGTGAGACGCAGTTTCTTGGAAGGCCTGATCTGGCTGAGGTAGAACTTCTGCTCTGGGTGTACTCCATTGGCCTAGGGCTGCCAGGCCCAAAGGGCTGCCTTTATTTCAAAAGTGTGAGAGAGGCCCCAAAGCATCTTGCTTCCTGCTCTCTGGGAAGCTAAAACAACTGTCTCTGCACAGTGCTCTCAAAGCCAACCGGGAACGTCACATACAAAGGCCTGTGAAACGCAGCTTCTTGACAGGCCTTATCTGGCTGAGGTAGAACTTGTGCTCTGTGTGTGCTACCTTGGCCTAGAGCTGCCAGGCACAAAGGCTGCTTTGTTTCCAAAGGGGGAGAGAGGCCCCAAATCATGTTGCTTCCAGCTGTTTTTGAAGCTAAGAAACAACTCGCTCTGCCAGGTACTCTTACAGCCTTCCGGGAACACCTCTTACGAAGGCCTGTGAAAAGCAGTTTCTTGGCAGGCCTGATCTGGCTGAGGTAGAACTTCTGCTCTGGGTGTGCTACTTTGGCCTAGAGCTGCCAGGCACAAAGGCTGCTTTGTTTCCAAAGGGGGAGAGAGGCCCCAAATCATGTTGCTTCCAGCTGTTTTTGAAGCTAAGAAACAACTCGCTCTGCCAGGTACTCTTACAGCCTTCCGGGAACACCTCTTACGAAGGCCTGTGAAAAGCAGTTTCTTGGCAGGCCTGATCTGGCTGAGGTCGAACTTCTGCTCTGGGTGTGCTCCATTGCCCTAGAGCTGAAAGGCCCAAAGGGCTGCCTTGTTTCCAAAGGGGGAGAGAGGCCCCAAAGCATCTTGCTTCCACCTCTTGGGAAGCTAAGAAACAACTGGCTGTGCCCAGTGCTCTTATAGCCTAAGAGAACATCTCTTATCAAGGCCTGTGAAACGCACTTTCTAGGCAGGCCTGATCTGGAAGAAGTAGAACTTCTGCTCTGGTTGTGCTCCATTGCCCTAGAGCTGCCAGACCCAACGTGCTGCCTTGTTTCCAAAGGGGCAGAGAGGCCCCAAAGCGTCTTGCTTCCAGCTGTTTGGGAAACAAGGAAACAACTGGCTCTGCACCGTGCTCTCACAGCCTACCGAGAACGTCACATACAAAGGCCTCTGAAACGCAGTTCCTTGGCAGGCCTGATCTGGCTGAAGTAGGACTTCTGCTCTGGCTGTGCTCCATTGGCCTAGAGCTGAAAGGCCCAAAGGGATGCCTTGTTTGCAAAGGGGCAGAGAGGCCCCAAAGCATCTTGCTTCCAGCTCTTTGGGAAGCTAAGAAACAACTGTCTCTGCCCAGTGCTCTGACAGAGTACCGGCAACATCTCTTACCAAAGCCTTTGAAACGCAGTTTCTTGGCAGGCCTTATCTGGCTGAGGTAGAACTTCTGCTCTGGGTGTGCTCCATTGGCCTAGAGCTGAAAGGCCCAAAGGTCGGACTTGTTGGCAAAGGGGCAGGGAGCCCCCAAAGCATCTTGCTTCCAGCTCTTTGGGAAGCTAAGAAACAACTGGCTCTGCCCAGTGCTCTTACAGCCTGAGAGAAAATCTCTTACCAAGGCCTGTGAAACGCACTTTGTTGGTGGCCTGATCTAGCTGAAGTAGAACTTCTGCTCTGGGTGTGCTCCATTGGCCTAGAGCTGCCTGGCCCAAAGGGCCGCCTTGTTTGCAAAGGGGATGAGAGGCCCCAAAGCATCTTGCTTCCAGCTCTTCGGGAAGCTAAGAAACATCTGGCGTTGCCCAGTGCTCTTACAGCCTACCGGGAACATCTCTTACCAAGGCCTGTGAAACGCAGTTTGTTGGTGGCCTGAACTGGCCGAAGTAGAACTTCTGCTCTGGGTGTGCTCCACTGGCCTAGAGCTACCTGCCCCAAAGGGCTGCCTTGATTCCAAAGTGAGAGAGTGGCACCAAAGCATCTTGCTTCCAGCTCTTCGGGAAGCTAAGAAACATCTGGCGTTGCCCAGTGCTCTTACAGCCTACCGGGAACATCTCTTACCAAGGCCTGAGAAACGCCGTTTCCTGGCAGGCCTGATTTGGCTGAAGTAGAACTTCTGCTCTGGGTGTGCTCCATTGCCCTAGAGCTGCCAGGCCCAAGGTGCTGCCTTGTTTCCAAAGGGGCAGAGAGGCCCCAAAGCATCTTGCTTCCAGCTCTCTGGGAAGCTAAGAACCAACTCGCTCTGCCCCGTGCTCTTACAGCCTACCGGGAACATGTCTTTGAAAGGCCTGTGAAACGCAGTTTCTTGGCAGGCCTCATCTGGCTGAAGTAGAACTCCGGCTCTGGGTGTGCTCCATTGCCCTAGAGCTGCCAGGCTCAAAGTGCTGCCCTGTTTCCAAGGGGCAGAGAGGCCCAAAGCATCTTGCTTCCCGGTCTTTGCGAAGCTAAGAAACAACTGGCTCTGCCCAGTGCTCTTACACCCACCGGGAACATCTCTTACCAAGGCCTGTCAAACGCTGTTTCTTTGCAGGCCTGATCAGGCTGAAGTAGAACTCCTGCTCTGCGTGTGCTCCATTGGCCTAGAGCTTCCCGACCCAAAAGGCTGCCTTGTTCCCAATGGGGCAGAGGGGTCCCAAGCATCTTGCTTCCAGCTTTTCAGGAAGGTAAGAAACAACTGGCTCTGCCCAGTGCTCTTACAGCCTACCGGGAACATCTCTTACCAAGGCCTGTGAAACGCAGTTTCCTGGCAGGCCTGATCTGGCTGAAGTAGAACTTCTGCTCTGGGCGTGGTCCATTGCCCTAGAGCTGCCAGGCCCAAAGGGCTGCCTTGTTTCCAAAGACGGAGAGTGGACCCAAAGCATCTTGCTCCCAGCTCTTCGTGAAGCTAAGAAACAGCTGGCTCTGCCCAGTGCTCTTACAGCCTAAGAGAACATCTCTTTGAAAGGCCTGTGAAACGCAGTTTCTTGGCAGGCCTGACCTGGCTGAAGTAGAACTTCTGTTCTGGTTGTGCTACATAGGCCTAGAGCTACCAGGACCTAAGGGCTGCCTTGTTTCCAAAGGGTGAGAGAGGCCCCAAAGCATCTTGCCTCCAGCACTTTGGGAAGCTAAAAAACAACTGGTTCTGCCCAGTGCTCTCACAGCCTACCGTGAACATCTCTTACCAAGGGCTGTGAAACGCAGTTTCTGGGCAGGACTGATCTGCCTGAAGTAGAACTTCTGCTGTGGGTGTGCTCCATTGGCCTAGAGCTGCCAGGCGCAAACGGCTGCCTTGTGTCCAAAGGGAGAGAGAGGCCCCAAAGCATCTTGCTTCCAGCTCTGTGGGAAGCTAAAGCAACTGGCTCTCCACAGTGCTCTCACAGCCTACCGGGAACATCTCTTAGCAAGGCCTGTGAAACGCAGTTTCTTGGCAGGCCTGATCTGGCTGAAGTAGAACTCCTGCTCTGGGCGTGCTACTTTGGCCTAGAGCTGCCAGGCCCAAAGGGCCGCCTTGTTTCCAAAGGGGCTGAGAGTCCCCAAAGTATCTTGCTTCCAAATCTTTGGGAAGCTAAGAAACAACTGGCTCTGCACAGTGCTCTCACAGCCTACCGGCAACGTGACAGAGAAAGGCCTGTGAGACGCAGTTTCTTGGAAGGCCTGATCTGGCTGAGGTAGAACTTCTGCTCTGGGTGTACTCCATTGGCCTAGGGCTGCCAGGCCCAAAGGGCTGCCTTTATTTCCAAAGTGTGAGAGAGGCCCCAAAGCATCTTGCTTCCTGCTCTCTGGGAAGCTAAAACAACTGGCTCTGCACAGTGCTCTCAAAGCCAACCGGGAACGTCACATACAAAGGCCTGTGAAACGCAGCTTCTTGACAGGCCTTATCTGGCTGAGGTAGAACTTGTGCTCTGGGTGTGCTACTTTGGCCTAGAGCTGCCAGGCACAAAGGCTGCTTTGTTTCCAAAGGGGGAGAGAGGCCCCAAATCATGTTGCTTCCAGCTGTTTTTGAAGCTAAGAAACAACTCGCTCTGCCAGGTACTCTTACAGCCTTCCGGGAACACCTCTTACGAAGGCCTGTGAAAAGCAGTTTCTTGGCAGGCCTGATCTGGCTGAGGTCGAACTTCTGCTCTGGGTGTGCTCCATTGCCCTAGAGCTGAAAGGCCCAAAGGGCTGCCTTGTTTCCAAAGGGGGAGAGAGGCCCCAAAGCATCTTGCTTCCACCTCTTGGGAAGCTAAGAAACAACTGGCTGTGCCCAGTGCTCTTATAGCCTAAGAGAACATCTCTTATCAAGGCCTGTGAAACGCACTTTCTAGGCAGGCCTGATCTGGAAGAAGTAGAACTTCTGCTCTGGTTGTGCTCCATTGCCCTAGAGCTGCCAGACCCAACGTGCTGCCTTGTTTCCAAAGGGGCAGAGAGGCCCCAAAGCGTCTTGCTTCCAGCTGTTTGGGAAACAAGGAAACAACTGGCTCTGCACCGTGCTCTCACAGCCTACCGAGAACGTCACATACAAAGGCCTCTGAAACGCAGTTCCTTGGCAGGCCTGATCTGGCTGAAGTAGGACTTCTGCTCTGGCTGTGCTCCATTGGCCTAGAGCTGAAAGGCCCAAAGGGATGCCTTGTTTGCAAAGGGGCAGAGAGGCCCCAAAGCATCTTGCTTCCAGCTCTTTGGGAAGCTAAGAAACAACTGTCTCTGCCCAGTGCTCTGACAGAGTACCGGCAACATCTCTTACCAAAGCCTTTGAAACGCAGTTTCTTGGCAGGCCTTATCTGGCTGAGGTAGAACTTCTGCTCTGGGTGTGCTCCATTGGCCTAGAGCTGAAAGGCCCAAAGGTCGGACTTGTTGGCAAAGGGGCAGGGAGCCCCCAAAGCATCTTGCTTCCAGCTCTTTGGGAAGCTAAGAAACAACTGGCTCTGCCCAGTGCTCTTACAGCCTGAGAGAAAATCTCTTACCAAGGCCTGTGAAACGCACTTTGTTGGTGGCCTGATCTAGCTGAAGTAGAACTTCTGCTCTGGGTGTGCTCCATTGGCCTAGAGCTGCCTGGCCCAAAGGGCCGCCTTGTTTGCAAAGGGGATGAGAGGCCCCAAAGCATCTTGCTTCCAGCTCTTCGGGAAGCTAAGAAACATCTGGCGTTGCCCAGTGCTCTTACAGCCTACCGGGAACATCTCTTACCAAGGCCTGTGAAACGCAGTTTGTTGGTGGCCTGAACTGGCCGAAGTAGAACTTCTGCTCTGGGTGTGCTCCACTGGCCTAGAGCTACCTGCCCCAAAGGGCTGCCTTGATTCCAAAGTGAGAGAGTGGCACCAAAGCATCTTGCTTCCAGCTCTTCGGGAAGCTAAGAAACATCTGGCGTTGCCCAGTGCTCTTACAGCCTACCGGGAACATCTCTTACCAAGGCCTGAGAAACGCCGTTTCCTGGCAGGCCTGATTTGGCTGAAGTAGAACTTCTGCTCTGGGTGTGCTCCATTGCCCTAGAGCTGCCAGGCCCAAGGTGCTGCCTTGTTTCCAAAGGGGCAGAGAGGCCCCAAAGCATCTTGCTTCCAGCTCTCTGGGAAGCTAAGAACCAACTCGCTCTGCCCCGTGCTCTTACAGCCTACCGGGAACATGTCTTTGAAAGGCCTGTGAAACGCAGTTTCTTGGCAGGCCTCATCTGGCTGAAGTAGAACTCCGGCTCTGGGTGTGCTCCATTGCCCTAGAGCTGCCAGGCTCAAAGTGCTGCCCTGTTTCCAAGGGGCAGAGAGGCCCAAAGCATCTTGCTTCCCGGTCTTTGCGAAGCTAAGAAACAACTGGCTCTGCCCAGTGCTCTTACACCCACCGGGAACATCTCTTACCAAGGCCTGTCAAACGCTGTTTCTTTGCAGGCCTGATCAGGCTGAAGTAGAACTCCTGCTCTGCGTGTGCTCCATTGGCCTAGAGCTTCCCGACCCAAAAGGCTGCCTTGTTCCCAATGGGGCAGAGGGGTCCCAAGCATCTTGCTTCCAGCTTTTCAGGAAGGTAAGAAACAACTGGCTCTGCCCAGTGCTCTTACAGCCTACCGGGAACATCTCTTACCAAGGCCTGTGAAACGCAGTTTCCTGGCAGGCCTGATCTGGCTGAAGTAGAACTTCTGCTCTGGGCGTGGTCCATTGCCCTAGAGCTGCCAGGCCCAAAGGGCTGCCTTGTTTCCAAAGACGGAGAGTGGACCCAAAGCATCTTGCTCCCAGCTCTTCGTGAAGCTAAGAAACAGCTGGCTCTGCCCAGTGCTCTTACAGCCTAAGAGAACATCTCTTTGAAAGGCCTGTGAAACGCAGTTTCTTGGCAGGCCTGACCTGGCTGAAGTAGAACTTCTGTTCTGGTTGTGCTACATAGGCCTAGAGCTACCAGGACCTAAGGGCTGCCTTGTTTCCAAAGGGTGAGAGAGGCCCCAAAGCATCTTGCCTCCAGCACTTCGGGAAGCTAAAAAACAACTGGTTCTGCCCAGTGCTCTCACAGCCTACCGTGAACATCTCTTACCAAGGGCTGTGAAACGCAGTTTCTGGGCAGGACTGATCTGCCTGAAGTAGAACTTCTGCTGTGGGTGTGCTCCATTGGCCTAGAGCTGCCAGGCGCAAACGGCTGCCTTGTGTCCAAAGGGAGAGAGAGGCCCCAAAGCATCTTGCTTCCAGCTCTGTGGGAAGCTAAAGCAACTGGCTCTCCACAGTGCTCTCACAGCCTACCGGGAACATCTCTTAGCAAGGCCTGTGAAACGCAGTTTCTTGGCAGGCCTGATCTGGCTGAAGTAGAACTCCTGCTCTGGGCGTGCTACTTTGGCCTAGAGCTGCCAGGCCCAAAGGGCCGCCTTGTTTCCAAAGGGGCTGAGAGTCCCCAAAGTATCTTGCTTCCAAATCTTTGGGAAGCTAAGAAACAACTGGCTCTGCACAGTGCTCTCACAGCCTACCGGCAACGTGACAGAGAAAGGCCTGTGAGACGCAGTTTCTTGGAAGGCCTGATCTGGCTGAGGTAGAACTTCTGCTCTGGGTGTACTCCATTGGCCTAGGGCTGCCAGGCCCAAAGGGCTGCCTTTATTTCCAAAGTGTGAGAGAGGCCCCAAAGCATCTTGCTTCCTGCTCTCTGGGAAGCTAAAACAACTGGCTCTGCACAGTGCTCTCAAAGCCAACCGGGAACGTCACATACAAAGGCCTGTGAAACGCAGCTTCTTGACAGGCCTTATCTGGCTGAGGTAGAACTTGTGCTCTGTGTGTGCTACCTTGGCCTAGAGCTGCCAGGCACAAAGGCTGCTTTGTTTCCAAAGGGGGAGAGAGGCCCCAAATCATGTTGCTTCCAGCTGTTTTTGAAGCTAAGAAACAACTCGCTCTGCCAGGTACTCTTACAGCCTTCCGGGAACACCTCTTACGAAGGCCTGTGAAAAGCAGTTTCTTGGCAGGCCTGATCTGGCTGAGGTAGAACTTCTGCTCTGGGTGTGCTCCATTGCCCTAGAGCTGAAAGGCCCAAAGGAATGCCTTGTTTGCAAAGGGGCAGAGAGGCCCCAAAGCATCTTGCTTCCAGCTCATTGGGAAGTTAAGAAACAACTGTCTCTGCCCAGTGCTCTGACAGAGTACCGGGAACATCTCTTACCAAAGCCTTTGAAACGCAGTTTCTTGGCAGGCCTTATCTCTCTGAGGTAGAACTTCTGCTCTGGGTGTGCTCCATTGGCCTAGAGCTGAAAGGCCCAAAGGTCGGCCTTGTTGGCAACGGGGCAGGGAGCCCCCAAAGCATCTTGCTTCCAGCTCTTCGGGAAGCTAAGAAACAACTGGCTCTGCCCAGTGCTCTTACAGCCTGAGAGAAAATCTCTTACCAAGGCCTGTGAAACGCAGTTTGTTGGTGGCCTGAACTGGACGAAGTAGAACTTCTGCTCTGGGTGTGCTCCACTGGCCTGGAGCTACCTGCCCCAAAGGGCTGCCTTGATTCCAAAGTGAGAGAGTGGCACCAAAGCATCTTGCTTCCAGCTCTTCGGGAAGCTAAGAAACATCTGGCGTTGCCCAGTGCTCTTACAGCCTACCGGGAACATCTCTTACCAAGGCCTGTGAAACGCCGTTTCCTGGCAGGCCTGATTTGGCTGAAGTAGAACTTCTGCTCTGGGTGTGCTCCATTGCCCTAGAGCTGCCAGGCCCAAGGTGCTGCCTTGTTTCCAAAGGGGCAGAGAGGCCCCAAAGCATCTTGCTTCCAGCTCTCTGGGAAGCTAAGAACCAACTCGCTCTGCCCCGTGCTCTTACAGCCTACCGGGAACATGTCTTTGAAAGGCCTGTGAAACGCAGTTTCTTGGCAGGCCTGATCTGGCTGAAGTAGAACTCCGGCTCTGGGTGTGCTCCATTGCCCTAGAGCTGCCAGGCCCCAAGTGCTGCCCTGTTTCCAAGGGGCAGAGAGGCCCAAAGCATCTTGCTTCCCGGTCTTTGCGAAGCTAAGAAACAACTGGCTCTTCCCAGTGCTCTTACACCTACCGGGAACATCTCTTACCAAGGCCTGTCAAACGCTGTTTCTTTGCAGGCCTGATCAGGCTGAAGTAGAACTCCTGCTCTGCGTGTGCTCCATTGGCCTAGAGCTTCCCGACCCAAAAGGCTGCCTTGTTCCCAAACGGGCAGAGGGGTCCCAAGCATCTTGCTTCCAGCTTTTCAGGAAGGTAAGAAACAACTGGCTCTGCCCAGTGCTCTTACAGCCTACCGGGAACATCTCTTACCAAGGCCTGGCAAACGCAGTTTCCTGGCAGGCCTGATCTGGCTGAAGTAGAACTCCTGCTCTGGGCGTGCTACTTTGGCCTAGAGCTGCCAGGCCCAAAGGGCCGCCTTGTTTCCAAAGGGGCTGAGAGTCCCCAAAGCATCTTGCTTCCAAATCTTTGGGAAGCTAAGAAACAACTGGCTCTGCACAGTGCTCTCACAGCCTACCGGCAACGTGACAGAGAAAGGCCTGTGAGACGCAGTTTCTTGGAAGGCCTGATCTGGCTGAGGTAGAACTTCTGCTCTGGGTGTACTCCATTGGCCTAGGGCTGCCAGGCCCAAAGGGCTGCCTTTATTTCAAAAGTGTGAGAGAGGCCCCAAAGCATCTTGCTTCCTGCTCTCTGGGAAGCTAAAACAACTGTCTCTGCACAGTGCTCTCAAAGCCAACCGGGAACGTCACATACAAAGGCCTGTGAAACGCAGCTTCTTGACAGGCCTTATCTGGCTGAGGTAGAACTTGTGCTCTGTGTGTGCTACCTTGGCCTAGAGCTGCCAGGCACAAAGGCTGCTTTGTTTCCAAAGGGGGAGAGAGGCCCCAAATCATGTTGCTTCCAGCTGTTTTTGAAGCTAAGAAACAACTCGCTCTGCCAGGTACTCTTACAGCCTTCCGGGAACACCTCTTACGAAGGCCTGTGAAAAGCAGTTTCTTGGCAGGCCTGATCTGGCTGAGGTAGAACTTCTGCTCTGGGTGTGCTACTTTGGCCTAGAGCTGCCAGGCACAAAGGCTGCTTTGTTTCCAAAGGGGGAGAGAGGCCCCAAATCATGTTGCTTCCAGCTGTTTTTGAAGCTAAGAAACAACTCGCTCTGCCAGGTACTCTTACAGCCTTCCGGGAACACCTCTTACGAAGGCCTGTGAAAAGCAGTTTCTTGGCAGGCCTGATCTGGCTGAGGTAGAACTTCTGCTCTGGGTGTGCTCCATTGCCCTAGAGCTGAAAGGCCCAAAGGGCTGCCTTGTTTCCAAAGGGGGAGAGAGGCCCCAAAGCATCTTGCTTCCACCTCTTGGGAAGCTAAGAAACAACTGGCTGTGCCCAGTGCTCTTATAGCCTAAGAGAACATCTCTTATCAAGGCCTGTGAAACGCACTTTCTAGGCAGGCCTGATCTGGAAGAAGTAGAACTTCTGCTCTGGGTGTGCTCCATTGCCCTAGAGCTGCCAGGCCCAAGGTGCTGCCTTGTTTCCAAAGGGGCAGAGAGGCCCCAAAGCATCTTGCTTCCAGCTCTCTGGGAAGCTAAGAACCAACTCGCTCTGCCCCGTGCTCTTACAGCCTACCGGGAACATGTCTTTTAAAGGCCTGTGAAACGCAGTTTCTTGGCAGGCCTCATCTGGCTGAAGTAGAACTCCGGCTCTGGGTGTGCTCCATTGCCCTAGAGCTGCCAGGCTCAAAGTGCTGCCCTGTTTCCAAGGGGCAGAGAGGCCCAAAGCATCTTGCTTCCCGGTCTTTGCGAAGCTAAGAAACAACTGGCTCTGCCCAGTGCTCTTACACCCACCGGGAACATCTCTTACCAAGGCCTGTCAAACGCTGTTTCTTTGCAGGCCTGATCAGGCTGAAGTAGAACTCCTGCTCTGCGTGTGCTCCATTGGCCTAGAGCTTCCCGACCCAAAAGGCTGCCTTGTTCCCAATGGGGCAGAGGGGTCCCAAGCATCTTGCTTCCAGCTTTTCAGGAAGGTAAGAAACAACTGGCTCTGCCCAGTGCTCTTACAGCCTACCGGGAACATCTCTTACCAAGGCCTGTGAAACGCAGTTTCCTGGCAGGCCTGATCTGGCTGAAGTAGAACTTCTGCTCTGGGCGTGGTCCATTGCCCTAGAGCTGCCAGGCCCAAAGGGCTGCCTTGTTTCCAAAGACGGAGAGTGGACCCAAAGCATCTTGCTCCCAGCTCTTCGTGAAGCTAAGAAACAGCTGGCTCTGCCCAGTGCTCTTACAGCCTAAGAGAACATCTCTTTGAAAGGCCTGTGAAACGCAGTTTCTTGGCAGGCCTGACCTGGCTGAAGTAGAACTTCTGTTCTGGTTGTGCTACATAGGCCTAGAGCTACCAGGACCTAAGGGCTGCCTTGTTTCCAAAGGGTGAGAGAGGCCCCAAAGCATCTTGCCTCCAGCACTTCGGGAAGCTAAAAAACAACTGGTTCTGCCCAGTGCTCTCACAGCCTACCGTGAACATCTCTTACCAAGGGCTGTGAAACGCAGTTTCTGGGCAGGACTGATCTGCCTGAAGTAGAACTTCTGCTGTGGGTGTGCTCCATTGGCCTAGAGCTGCCAGGCGCAAACGGCTGCCTTGTGTCCAAAGGGAGAGAGAGGCCCCAAAGCATCTTGCTTCCAGCTCTGTGGGAAGCTAAAGCAACTGGCTCTCCACAGTGCTCTCACAGCCTACCGGGAACATCTCTTAGCAAGGCCTGTGAAACGCAGTTTCTTGGCAGGCCTCATCTGGCTGAAGTAGAACTCCTGCTCTGGGCGTGCTACTTTGGCCTAGAGCTGCCAGGCCCAAAGGGCCGCCTTGTTTCCAAAGGGGCTGAGAGTCCCCAAAGTATCTTGCTTCCAAATCTTTGGGAAGCTAAGAAACAACTGGCTCTGCACAGTGCTCTCACAGCCTACCGGCAACGTGACAGAGAAAGGCCTGTGAGACGCAGTTTCTTGGAAGGCCTGATCTGGCTGAGGTAGAACTTCTGCTCTGGGTGTACTCCATTGGCCTAGGGCTGCCAGGCCCAAAGGGCTGCCTTTATTTCCAAAGTGTGAGAGAGGCCCCAAAGCATCTTGCTTCCTGCTCTCTGGGAAGCTAAAACAACTGGCTCTGCACAGTGCTCTCAAAGCCAACCGGGAACGTCACATACAAAGGCCTGTGAAACGCAGCTTCTTGACAGGCCTTATCTGGCTGAGGTAGAACTTGTGCTCTGTGTGTGCTACCTTGGCCTAGAGCTGCCAGGCACAAAGGCTGCTTTGTTTCCAAAGTGGGAGAGAGGCCCCAAATCATGTTGCTTCCAGCTGTTTTTGAAGCTAAGAAACAACTCGCTCTGCCAGGTACTCTTACAGCCTTCCGGGAACACCTCTTACGAAGGCCTGTGAAAAGCAGTTTCTTGGCAGGCCTGATCTGGCTGAGGTAGAACTTCTGCTCTGGGTGTGCTCCATTGCCCTAGAGCTGAAAGGCCCAAAGGAATGCCTTGTTTGCAAAGGGGCAGAGAGGCCCCAAAGCATCTTGCTTCCAGCTCATTGGGAAGTTAAGAAACAACTGTCTCTGCCCAGTGCTCTGACAGAGTACCGGGAACATCTCTTACCAAAGCCTTTGAAACGCAGTTTCTTGGCAGGCCTTATCTCTCTGAGGTAGAACTTCTGCTCTGGGTGTGCTCCATTGGCCTAGAGCTGAAAGGCCCAAAGGTCGGCCTTGTTGGCAACGGGGCAGGGAGCCCCCAAAGCATCTTGCTTCCAGCTCTTCGGGAAGCTAAGAAACAACTGGCTCTGCCCAGTGCTCTTACAGCCTGAGAGAAAATCTCTTACCAAGGCCTGTGAAACGCAGTTTGTTGGTGGCCTGAACTGGACGAAGTAGAACTTCTGCTCTGGGTGTGCTCCACTGGCCTGGAGCTACCTGCCCCAAAGGGCTGCCTTGATTCCAAAGTGAGAGAGTGGCACCAAAGCATCTTGCTTCCAGCTCTTCGGGAAGCTAAGAAACATCTGGCGTTGCCCAGTGCTCTTACAGCCTACCGGGAACATCTCTTACCAAGGCCTGTGAAACGCCGTTTCCTGGCAGGCCTGATTTGGCTGAAGTAGAACTTCTGCTCTGGGTGTGCTCCATTGCCCTAGAGCTGCCAGGCCCAAGGTGCTGCCTTGTTTCCAAAGGGGCAGAGAGGCCCCAAAGCATCTTGCTTCCAGCTCTCTGGGAAGCTAAGAACCAACTCGCTCTGCCCCGTGCTCTTACAGCCTACCGGGAACATGTCTTTGAAAGGCCTGTGAAACGCAGTTTCTTGGCAGGCCTGATCTGGCTGAAGTAGAACTCCGGCTCTGGGTGTGCTCCATTGCCCTAGAGCTGCCAGGCCCCAAGTGCTGCCCTGTTTCCAAGGGGCAGAGAGGCCCAAAGCATCTTGCTTCCCGGTCTTTGCGAAGCTAAGAAACAACTGGCTCTTCCCAGTGCTCTTACACCTACCGGGAACATCTCTTACCAAGGCCTGTCAAACGCTGTTTCTTTGCAGGCCTGATCAGGCTGAAGTAGAACTCCTGCTCTGCGTGTGCTCCATTGGCCTAGAGCTTCCCGACCCAAAAGGCTGCCTTGTTCCCAAACGGGCAGAGGGGTCCCAAGCATCTTGCTTCCAGCTTTTCAGGAAGGTAAGAAACAACTGGCTCTGCCCAGTGCTCTTACAGCCTACCGGGAACATCTCTTACCAAGGCCTGGCAAACGCAGTTTCCTGGCAGGCCTGATCTGGCTGAAGTAGAACTCCTGCTCTGGGCGTGCTACTTTGGCCTAGAGCTGCCAGGCCCAAAGGGCCGCCTTGTTTCCAAAGGGGCTGAGAGTCCCCAAAGCATCTTGCTTCCAAATCTTTGGGAAGCTAAGAAACAACTGGCTCTGCACAGTGCTCTCACAGCCTACCGGCAACGTGACAGAGAAAGGCCTGTGAGACGCAGTTTCTTGGAAGGCCTGATCTGGCTGAGGTAGAACTTCTGCTCTGGGTGTACTCCATTGGCCTAGGGCTGCCAGGCCCAAAGGGCTGCCTTTATTTCCAAAGTGTGAGAGAGGCCCCAAAGCATCTTGCTTCCTGCTCTCTGGGAAGCTAAAACAACTGGCTCTGCACAGTGCTCTCAAAGCCAACCGGGAACGTCACATACAAAGGCCTGTGAAACGCAGCTTCTTGACAGGCCTTATCTGGCTGAGGTAGAACTTGTGCTCTGTGTGTGCTACCTTGGCCTAGAGCTGCCAGGCACAAAGGCTGCTTTGTTTCCAAAGGGGGAGAGAGGCCCCAAATCATGTTGCTTCCAGCTGTTTTTGAAGCTAAGAAACAACTCGCTCTGCCAGGTACTCTTACAGCCTTCCGGGAACACCTCTTACGAATGCCTGTGAAAAGCAGTTTCTTGGCAGGCCTGATCTGGCTGAGGTAGAACTTCTGCTCTGGGTGTGCTACTTTGGCCTAGAGCTGCCAGGCACAAAGGCTGCTTTGTTTCCAAAGTGGGAGAGAGGCCCCAAATCATGTTGCTTCCAGCTGTTTTTGAAGCTAAGAAACAACTCGCTCTGCCAGGTACTCTTACAGCCTTCCGGGAACACCTCTTACGAAGGCCTGTGAAAAGCAGTTTCTTGGCAGGCCTGATCTGGCTGAGGTAGAACTTCTGCTCTGGGTGTGCTCCATTGCCCTAGAGCTGAAAGGCCCAAAGGGCTGCCTTGTTTCCAAAGGGGGAGAGAGGCCCCAAAGCATCTTGCTTCCACCTCTTGGGAAGCTAAGAAACAACTGGCTGTGCCCAGTGCTCTTATAGCCTAAGAGAACATCTCTTATCAAGGCCTGTGAAACGCACTTTCTAGGCAGGCCTGATCTGGAAGAAGTAGAACTTCTGCTCTGGGTGTGCTCCATTGCCCTAGAGCTGCCAGGCCCAAGGTGCTGCCTTGTTTCCAAAGGGGCAGAGAGGCCCCAAAGCATCTTGCTTCCAGCTCTCTGGGAAGCTAAGAACCAACTCGCTCTGCCCCGTGCTCTTACAGCCTACCGGGAACATGTCTTTTAAAGGCCTGTGAAACGCAGTTTCTTGGCAGGCCTCATCTGGCTGAAGTAGAACTCCGGCTCTGGGTGTGCTCCATTGCCCTAGAGCTGCCAGGCTCAAAGTGCTGCCCTGTTTCCAAGGGGCAGAGAGGCCCAAAGCATCTTGCTTCCCGGTCTTTGCGAAGCTAAGAAACAACTGGCTCTGCCCAGTGCTCTTACACCCACCGGGAACATCTCTTACCAAGGCCTGTCAAACGCTGTTTCTTTGCAGGCCTGATCAGGCTGAAGTAGAACTCCTGCTCTGCGTGTGCTCCATTGGCCTAGAGCTTCCCGACCCAAAAGGCTGCCTTGTTCCCAATGGGGCAGAGGGGTCCCAAGCATCTTGCTTCCAGCTTTTCAGGAAGGTAAGAAACAACTGGCTCTGCCCAGTGCTCTTACAGCCTACCGGGAACATCTCTTACCAAGGCCTGTGAAACGCAGTTTCCTGGCAGGCCTGATCTGGCTGAAGTAGAACTTCTGCTCTGGGCGTGGTCCATTGCCCTAGAGCTGCCAGGCCCAAAGGGCTGCCTTGTTTCCAAAGACGGAGAGTGGACCCAAAGCATCTTGCTCCCAGCTCTTCGGGAAGCTAAGAAACAGCTGGCTCTGCCCAGTGCTCTTACAGCCTAAGAGAACATCTCTTTGAAAGGCCTGTGAAACGCAGTTTCTTGGCAGGCCTGACCTGGCTGAAGTAGAACTTCTGTTCTGGTTGTGCTACATAGGCCTAGAGCTACCAGGACCTAAGGGCTGCCTTGTTTCCAAAGGGTGAGAGAGGCCCCAAAGCATCTTGCCTCCAGCACTTCGGGAAGCTAAAAAACAACTGGTTCTGCCCAGTGCTCTCACAGCCTACCGTGAACATCTCTTACCAAGGGCTGTGAAACGCAGTTTCTGGGCAGGACTGATCTGCCTGAAGTAGAACTTCTGCTGTGGGTGTGCTCCATTGGCCTAGAGCTGCCAGGCGCAAACGGCTGCCTTGTGTCCAAAGGGAGAGAGAGGCCCCAAAGCATCTTGCTTCCAGCTCTGTGGGAAGCTAAAGCAACTGGCTCTCCACAGTGCTCTCACAGCCTACCGGGAACATCTCTTACCAAGGCCTGTGAAACGCAGTTTCTTGGCAGGCCTGATCTGGCTGAAGTAGAACTCCTGCTCTGGGCGTGCTACTTTGGCCTAGAGCTGCCAGGCCCAAAGGGCCGCCTTGTTTCCAAAGGGGCTGAGAGTCCCCAAAGTATCTTGCTTCCAAATCTTTGGGAAGCTAAGAAACAACTGGCTCTGCACAGTGCTCTCACAGCCTACCGGCAACGTGACAGAGAAAGGCCTGTGAGACGCAGTTTCTTGGAAGGCCTGATCTGGCTGAGGTAGAACTTCTGCTCTGGGTGTACTCCATTGGCCTAGGGCTGCCAGGCCCAAAGGGCTGCCTTTATTTCCAAAGTGTGAGAGAGGCCCCAAAGCATCTTGCTTCCTGCTCTCTGGGAAGCTAAAACAACTGGCTCTGCACAGTGCTCTCAAAGCCAACCGGGAACGTCACATACAAAGGCCTGTGAAACGCAGCTTCTTGACAGGCCTTATCTGGCTGAGGTAGAACTTGTGCTCTGTGTGTGCTACCTTGGCCTAGAGCTGCCAGGCACAAAGGCTGCTTTTTTTCCAAAGGGGGAGAGAGGCCCCAAATCATGTTGCTTCCAGCTGTTTTTGAAGCTAAGAAACAACTCGCTCTGCCAGGTACTCTTACAGCCTTCCGGGAACACCTCTTACGAAGGCCTGTGAAAAGCAGTTTCTTGGCAGGCCTGATCTGGCTGAGGTAGAACTTCTGCTCTGGGTGTGCTCCATTGCCCTAGAGCTGAAAGGCCCAAAGGAATGCCTTGTTTGCAAAGGGGCAGAGAGGCCCCAAAGCATCTTGCTTCCAGCTCATTGGGAAGTTAAGAAACAACTGTCTCTGCCCAGTGCTCTGACAGAGTACCGGGAACATCTCTTACCAAAGCCTTTGAAACGCAGTTTCTTGGCAGGCCTTATCTCTCTGAGGTAGAACTTCTGCTCTGGGTGTGCTCCATTGGCCTAGAGCTGAAAGGCCCAAAGGTCCGCCTTGTTGGCAACGGGGCAGGGAGCCCCCAAAGCATCTTGCTTCCAGCTCTTCGGGAAGCTAAGAAACAACTGGCTCTGCCCAGTGCTCTTACAGCCTGAGAGAAAATCTCTTACCAAGGCCTGTGAAACGCAGTTTGTTGGTGGCCTGAACTGGACGAAGTAGAACTTCTGCTCTGGGTGTGCTCCACTGGCCTGGAGCTACCTGCCCCAAAGGGCTGCCTTGATTCCAAAGTGAGAGAGTGGCACCAAAGCATCTTGCTTCCAGCTCTTCGGGAAGCTAAGAAACATCTGGCGTTGCCCAGTGCTCTTACAGCCTACCGGGAACATCTCTTACCAAGGCCTGTGAAACGCCGTTTCCTGGCAGGCCTGATTTGGCTGAAGTAGAACTTCTGCTCTGGGTGTGCTCCATTGCCCTAGAGCTGCCAGGCCCAAGGTGCTGCCTTGTTTCCAAAGGGGCAGAGAGGCCCCAAAGCATCTTGCTTCCAGCTCTCTGGGAAGCTAAGAACCAACTCGCTCTGCCCCGTGCTCTTACAGCCTACCGGGAACATGTCTTTGAAAGGCCTGTGAAACGCAGTTTCTTGGCAGGCCTGATCTGGCTGAAGTAGAACTCCGGCTCTGGGTGTGCTCCATTGCCCTAGAGCTGCCAGGCCCCAAGTGCTGCCCTGTTTCCAAGGGGCAGAGAGGCCCAAAGCATCTTGCTTCCCGGTCTTTGCGAAGCTAAGAAACAACTGGCTCTGCCCAGTGCTCTTACACCTACCGGGAACATCTCTTACCAAGGCCTGTCAAACGCTGTTTCTTTGCAGGCCTGATCAGGCTGAAGTAGAACTCCTGCTCTGCGTGTGCTCCATTGGCCTAGAGCTTCCCGACCCAAAAGGCTGCCTTGTTCCCAAACGGGCAGAGGGGTCCCAAGCATCTTGCTTCCAGCTTTTCAGGAAGGTAAGAAACAACTGGCTCTGCCCAGTGCTCTTACAGCCTACCGGGAACATCTCTTACCAAGGCCTGGCAAACGCAGTTTCCTGGCAGGCCTGATCTGGCTGAAGTAGAACTCCTGCTCTGGGCGTGCTACTTTGGCCTAGAGCTGCCAGGCCCAAAGGGCCGCCTTGTTTCCAAAGGGGCTGAGAGTCCCCAAAGCATCTTGCTTCCAAATCTTTGGGAAGCTAAGAAACAACTGGCTCTGCACAGTGCTCTCACAGCCTACCGGCAACGTGACAGAGAAAGGCCTGTGAGACGCAGTTTCTTGGAAGGCCTGATCTGGCTGAGGTAGAACTTCTGCTCTGGGTGTACTCCATTGGCCTAGGGCTGCCAGGCCCAAAGGGCTGCCTTTATTTCAAAAGTGTGAGAGAGGCCCCAAAGCATCTTGCTTCCTGCTCTCTGGGAAGCTAAAACAACTGGCTCTGCACAGTGCTCTCAAAGCCAACCGGGAACGTCACATACAAAGGCCTGTGAAACGCAGCTTCTTGACAGGCCTTATCTGGCTGAGGTAGAACTTGTGCTCTGTGTGTGCTACCTTGGCCTAGAGCTGCCAGGCACAAAGGCTGCTTTGTTTCCAAAGGGGGAGAGAGGCCCCAAATCATGTTGCTTCCAGCTGTTTTTGAAGCTAAGAAACAACTCGCTCTGCCAGGTACTCTTACAGCCTTCCGGGAACACCTCTTACGAATGCCTGTGAAAAGCAGTTTCTTGGCAGGCCTGATCTGGCTGAGGTAGAACTTCTGCTCTGGGTGTGCTACTTTGGCCTAGAGCTGCCAGGCACAAAGGCTGCTTTGTTTCCAAAGTGGGAGAGAGGCCCCAAAGCATCTTGCTTCCACCTCTTGGGAAGCTAAGAAAAAACTGGCTGTGCCCAGTGCTCTTATAGCCTAAGAGAACATCTCTTATCAAGGCCTGTGAAACGCACTTTCTAGGCAGGCCTGATCTGGAAGAAGTAGAACTTCTGCTCTGGTTGTGCTCCATTGCCCTAGAGCTGCCAGACCCAACGTGCTGCCTTGTTTCCAAAGGGGCAGAGAGGCCCCAAAGCGTCTTGCTTCCAGCTGTTTGGGAAACAAGGAAACAACTGGCTCTGCACCGTGCTCTCACAGCCTACCGAGAACGTCACATACAAAGGCCTCTGAAACGCAGTTCCTTGGCAGGCCTGATCTGGCTGAAGTAGGACTTCTGCTCTGGCTGTGCTCCATTGGCCTAGAGCTGAAAGGCCCAAAGGGATGCCTTGTTTGCAAAGGGGCAGAGAGGCCCCAAAGCATCTTGCTTCCAGCTCTTTGGGAAGCTAAGAAACAACTGTCTCTGCCCAGTGCTCTGACAGAGTACCGGCAACATCTCTTACCAAAGCCTTTGAAACGCAGTTTCTTGGCAGGCCTTATCTGGCTGAGGTAGAACTTCTGCTCTGGGTGTGCTCCATTGGCCTAGAGCTGAAAGGCCCAAAGGTCGGCCTTGTTGGCAAAGGGGCAGGGAGCCCCCAAAGCTTCTTGCTTCCAGCTCTTTGGGAAGCTAAGAAACAACTGGCTCTGCCCAGTGCTCTTACAGCCTGAGAGAAAATCTCTTACCAAGGCCTGTGAAACGCACTTTGTTGGTGGCCTGATCTAGCTGAAGTAGAACTTCTGCTCTGGGTGTGCTCCATTGGCCTAGAGCTGCCTGGCCCAAAGGGCCGCCTTGTTTGCAAAGGGGATGAGAGGCCCCAAAGCATCTTGCTTCCAGCTCTTCGGGAAGCTAAGAAACATCTGGCGTTGCCCAGTGCTCTTACAGCCTACCGGGAACATCTCTTACCAAGGCCTGTGAAACGCAGTTTGTTGGTGGCCTGAACTGGACGAAGTAGAACTTCTGCTCTGGGTGTGCTCCACTGGCCTAGAGCTACCTGCCCCAAAGGGCTGCCTTGATTCCAAAGTGAGAGAGTGGCACCAAAGCATCTTGCTTCCAGCTCTTCGGGAAGCTAAGAAACATCTGGCGTTGCCCAGTGCTCTTACAGCCTACCGGGAACATCTCTTACCAAGGCCTGTGAAACGCCGTTTCCTGGCAGGCCTGATTTGGCTGAAGTAGAACTTCTGCTCTGGGTGTGCTCCATTGCCCTAGAGCTGCCAGGCCCAAGGTGCTGCCTTGTTTCCAAAGGGGCAGAGAGGCCCCAAAGCATCTTGCTTCCAGCTCTCTGGGAAGCTAAGAACCAACTCGCTCTGCCCCGTGCTCTTACAGCCTACCGGGAACATGTCTTTGAAAGGCCTGTGAAACGCAGTTTCTTGGCAGGCCTCATCTGGCTGAAGTAGAACTCCGGCTCTGGGTGTGCTCCATTGCCCTAGAGCTGCCAGGCTCAAAGTGCTGCCCTGTTTCCAAGGGGCAGAGAGGCCCAAAGCATCTTGCTTCCCGGTCTTTGCGAAGCTAAGAAACAACTGGCTCTGCCCAGTGCTCTTACACCCACCGGGAACATCTCTTACCAAGGCCTGTCAAACGCTGTTTCTTTGCAGGCCTGATCAGGCTGAAGTAGAACTCCTGCTCTGCGTGTGCTCCATTGGCCTAGAGCTTCCCGACCCAAAAGGCTGCCTTGTTCCCAATGGGGCAGAGGGGTCCCAAGCATCTTGCTTCCAGCTTTTCAGGAAGGTAAGAAACAACTGGCTCTGCCCAGTGCTCTTACAGCCTACCGGGAACATCTCTTACCAAGGCCTGTGAAACGCAGTTTCCTGGCAGGCCTGATCTGGCTGAAGTAGAACTTCTGCTCTGGGCGTGGTCCATTGCCCTAGAGCTGCCAGGCCCAAAGGGCTGCCTTGTTTCCAAAGACGGAGAGTGGACCCAAAGCATCTTGCTCCCAGCTCTTCGGGAAGCTAAGAAACAGCTGGCTCTGCCCAGTGCTCTTACAGCCTAAGAGAACATCTCTTTGAAAGGCCTGTGAAACGCAGTTTCTTGGCAGGCCTGACCTGGCTGAAGTAGAACTTCTGTTCTGGTTGTGCTACATAGGCCTAGAGCTACCAGGACCTAAGGGCTGCCTTGTTTCCAAAGGGTGAGAGAGGCCCCAAAGCATCTTGCCTCCAGCACTTCGGGAAGCTAAAAAACAACTGGTTCTGCCCAGTGCTCTCACAGCCTACCGTGAACATCTCTTACCAAGGGCTGTGAAACGCAGTTTCTGGGCAGGACTGATCTGCCTGAAGTAGAACTTCTGCTGTGGGTGTGCTCCATTGGCCTAGAGCTGCCAGGCGCAAACGGCTGCCTTGTGTCCAAAGGGAGAGAGAGGCCCCAAAGCATCTTGCTTCCAGCTCTGTGGGAAGCTAAAGCAACTGGCTCTCCACAGTGCTCTCACAGCCTACCGGGAACATCTCTTACCAAGGCCTGTGAAACGCAGTTTCTTGGCAGGCCTGATCTGGCTGAAGTAGAACTCCTGCTCTGGGCGTGCTACTTTGGCCTAGAGCTGCCAGGCCCAAAGGGCCGCCTTGTTTCCAAAGGGGCTGAGAGTCCCCAAAGTATCTTGCTTCCAAATCTTTGGGAAGCTAAGAAACAACTGGCTCTGCACAGTGCTCTCACAGCCTACCGGCAACGTGACAGAGAAAGGCCTGTGAGACGCAGTTTCTTGGAAGGCCTGATCTGGCTGAGGTAGAACTTCTGCTCTGGGTGTACTCCATTGGCCTAGGGCTGCCAGGCCCAAAGGGCTGCCTTTATTTCCAAAGTGTGAGAGAGGCCCCAAAGCATCTTGCTTCCTGCTCTCTGGGAAGCTAAAACAACTGGCTCTGCACAGTGCTCTCAAAGCCAACCGGGAACGTCACATACAAAGGCCTGTGAAACGCAGCTTCTTGACAGGCCTTATCTGGCTGAGGTAGAACTTGTGCTCTGTGTGTGCTACCTTGGCCTAGAGCTGCCAGGCACAAAGGCTGCTTTTTTTCCAAAGGGGGAGAGAGGCCCCAAATCATGTTGCTTCCAGCTGTTTTTGAAGCTAAGAAACAACTCGCTCTGCCAGGTACTCTTACAGCCTTCCGGGAACACCTCTTACGAAGGCCTGTGAAAAGCAGTTTCTTGGCAGGCCTGATCTGGCTGAGGTAGAACTTCTGCTCTGGGTGTGCTCCATTGCCCTAGAGCTGAAAGGCCCAAAGGAATGCCTTGTTTGCAAAGGGGCAGAGAGGCCCCAAAGCATCTTGCTTCCAGCTCATTGGGAAGTTAAGAAACAACTGTCTCTGCCCAGTGCTCTGACAGAGTACCGGGAACATCTCTTACCAAAGCCTTTGAAACGCAGTTTCTTGGCAGGCCTTATCTCTCTGAGGTAGAACTTCTGCTCTGGGTGTGCTCCATTGGCCTAGAGCTGAAAGGCCCAAAGGTCCGCCTTGTTGGCAACGGGGCAGGGAGCCCCCAAAGCATCTTGCTTCCAGCTCTTCGGGAAGCTAAGAAACAACTGGCTCTGCCCAGTGCTCTTACAGCCTGAGAGAAAATCTCTTACCAAGGCCTGTGAAACGCACTTTGTTGGTGGCCTGAACTGGCCGAAGTAGAACTTCTGCTCTGGGTGTGCTCCACTGGCCTAGAGCTACCTGCCCCAAAGGGCTGCCTTGATTCCAAAGTGAGAGAGTGGCACCAAAGCATCTTGCTTCCAGCTCTTCGGGAAGCTAAGAAACATCTGGCGTTGCCCAGTGCTCTTACAGCCTACCGGGAACATCTCTTATCAAGGCCTGTGAAACGCAGTTTGTTGGTGGCCTGAACTGGACGAAGTAGAACTTCTGCTCTGGGTGTGCTCCACTGGCCTGGAGCTACCTGCCCCAAAGGGCTGCCTTGATTCCAAAGTGAGAGAGTGGCACCAAAGCATCTTGCTTCCAGCTCTTCGGGAAGCTAAGAAACATCTGGCGTTGCCCAGTGCTCTTACAGCCTACCGGGAACATCTCTTACCAAGGCCTGTGAAACGCCGTTTCCTGGCAGGCCTGATTTGGCTGAAGTAGAACTTCTGCTCTGGGTGTGCTCCATTGCCCTAGAGCTGCCAGGCCCAAGGTGCTGCCTTGTTTCCAAAGGGGCAGAGAGGCCCCAAAGCATCTTGCTTCCAGCTCTCTGGGAAGCTAAGAACCAACTCGCTCTGCCCCGTGCTCTTACAGCCTACCGGGAACATGTCTTTGAAAGGCCTGTGAAACGCAGTTTCTTGGCAGGCCTGATCTGGCTGAAGTAGAACTCCGGCTCTGGGTGTGCTCCATTGCCCTAGAGCTGCCAGGCCCCAAGTGCTGCCCTGTTTCCAAGGGGCAGAGAGGCCCAAAGCATCTTGCTTCCCGGTCTTTGCGAAGCTAAGAAACAACTGGCTCTGCCCAGTGCTCTTACACCTACCGGGAACATCTCTTACCAAGGCCTGTCAAACGCTGTTTCTTTGCAGGCCTGATCAGGCTGAAGTAGAACTCCTGCTCTGCGTGTGCTCCATTGGCCTAGAGCTTCCCGACCCAAAAGGCTGCCTTGTTCCCAAACGGGCAGAGGGGTCCCAAGCATCTTGCTTCCAGCTTTTCAGGAAGGTAAGAAACAACTGGCTCTGCCCAGTGCTCTTACAGCCTACCGGGAACATCTCTTACCAAGGCCTGGCAAACGCAGTTTCCTGGCAGGCCTGATCTGGCTGAAGTAGAACTCCTGCTCTGGGCGTGCTACTTTGGCCTAGAGCTGCCAGGCCCAAAGGGCCGCCTTGTTTCCAAAGGGGCTGAGAGTCCCCAAAGCATCTTGCTTCCAAATCTTTGGGAAGCTAAGAAACAACTGGCTCTGCACAGTGCTCTCACAGCCTACCGGCAACGTGACAGAGAAAGGCCTGTGAGACGCAGTTTCTTGGAAGGCCTGATCTGGCTGAGGTAGAACTTCTGCTCTGGGTGTACTCCATTGGCCTAGGGCTGCCAGGCCCAAAGGGCTGCCTTTATTTCAAAAGTGTGAGAGAGGCCCCAAAGCATCTTGCTTCCTGCTCTCTGGGAAGCTAAAACAACTGTCTCTGCACAGTGCTCTCAAAGCCAACCGGGAACGTCACATACAAAGGCCTGTGAAACGCAGCTTCTTGACAGGCCTTATCTGGCTGAGGTAGAACTTGTGCTCTGTGTGTGCTACCTTGGCCTAGAGCTGCCAGGCACAAAGGCTGCTTTGTTTCCAAAGGGGGAGAGAGGCCCCAAATCATGTTGCTTCCAGCTGTTTTTGAAGCTAAGAAACAACTCGCTCTGCCAGGTACTCTTACAGCCTTCCGGGAACACCTCTTACGAAGGCCTGTGAAAAGCAGTTTCTTGGCAGGCCTGAACTGGCTGAGGTAGAACTTCTGCTCTGGGTGTGCTACTTTGGCCTAGAGCTGCCAGGCACAAAGGCTGCTTTGTTTCCAAAGGGGGAGAGAGGCCCCAAATCATGTTGCTTCCAGCTGTTTTTGAAGCTAAGAAACAACTCGCTCTGCCAGGTACTCTTACAGCCTTCCGGGAACACCTCTTACGAAGGCCTGTGAAAAGCAGTTTCTTGGCAGGCCTGATCTGGCTGAGGTAGAACTTCTGCTCTGGGTGTGCTCCATTGCCCTAGAGCTGAAAGGCCCAAAGGGCTGCCTTGTTTCCAAAGGGGGAGAGAGGCCCCAAAGCATCTTGCTTCCACCTCTTGGGAAGCTAAGAAACAACTGGCTGTGCCCAGTGCTCTTATAGCCTAAGAGAACATCTCTTATCAAGGCCTGTGAAACGCACTTTCTAGGCAGGCCTGATCTGGAAGAAGTAGAACTTCTGCTCTGGTTGTGCTCCATTGCCCTAGAGCTGCCAGACCCAACGTGCTGCCTTGTTTCCAAAGGGGCAGAGAGGCCCCAAAGCGTCTTGCTTCCAGCTGTTTGGGAAACAAGGAAACAACTGGCTCTGCACCGTGCTCTCACAGCCTACCGAGAACGTCACATACAAAGGCCTCTGAAACGCAGTTCCTTGGCAGGCCTGATCTGGCTGAAGTAGGACTTCTGCTCTGGCTGTGCTCCATTGGCCTAGAGCTGAAAGGCCCAAAGGGATGCCTTGTTTGCAAAGGGGCAGAGAGGCCCCAAAGCATCTTGCTTCCAGCTCTTTGGGAAGCTAAGAAACAACTGTCTCTGCCCAGTGCTCTGACAGAGTACCGGCAACATCTCTTACCAAAGCCTTTGAAACGCAGTTTCTTGGCAGGCCTTATCTGGCTGAGGTAGAACTTCTGCTCTGGGTGTGCTCCATTGGCCTAGAGCTGAAAGGCCCAAAGGTCGGCCTTGTTGGCAAAGGGGCAGGGAGCCCCCAAAGCTTCTTGCTTCCAGCTCTTTGGGAAGCTAAGAAACAACTGGCTCTGCCCAGTGCTCTTACAGCCTGAGAGAAAATCTCTTACCAAGGCCTGTGAAACGCACTTTGTTGGTGGCCTGATCTAGCTGAAGTAGAACTTCTGCTCTGGGTGTGCTCCATTGGCCTAGAGCTGCCTGGCCCAAAGGGCCGCCTTGTTTGCAAAGGGGATGAGAGGCCCCAAAGCATCTTGCTTCCAGCTCTTCGGGAAGCTAAGAAACATCTGGCGTTGCCCAGTGCTCTTACAGCCTACCGGGAACATCTCTTACCAAGGCCTGTGAAACGCAGTTTGTTGGTGGCCTGAACTGGACGAAGTAGAACTTCTGCTCTGGGTGTGCTCCACTGGCCTAGAGCTACCTGCCCCAAAGGGCTGCCTTGATTCCAAAGTGAGAGAGTGGCACCAAAGCATCTTGCTTCCAGCTCTTCGGGAAGCTAAGAAACATCTGGCGTTGCCCAGTGCTCTTACAGCCTACCGGGAACATCTCTTACCAAGGCCTGTGAAACGCCGTTTCCTGGCAGGCCTGATTTGGCTGAAGTAGAACTTCTGCTCTGGGTGTGCTCCATTGCCCTAGAGCTGCCAGGCCCAAGGTGCTGCCTTGTTTCCAAAGGGGCAGAGAGGCCCCAAAGCATCTTGCTTCCAGCTCTCTGGGAAGCTAAGAACCAACTCGCTCTGCCCCGTGCTCTTACAGCCTACCGGGAACATGTCTTTGAAAGGCCTGTGAAACGCAGTTTCTTGGCAGGCCTCATCTGGCTGAAGTAGAACTCCGGCTCTGGGTGTGCTCCACTGCCCTAGAGCTGCCAGGCCCCAAGTGCTGCCCTGTTTCCAAGGGGCAGAGAGGCCCAAAGCATCTTGCTTCCCGGTCTTTGCGAAGCTAAGAAACAACTGGCTCTGCCCAGTGCTCTTACACCTACCGGGAACATCTCTTACCAAGGCCTGTCAAACGCTGTTTCTTTGCAGGCCTGATCAGGCTGAAGTAGAACTCCTGCTCTGCGTGTGCTCCATTGGCCTAGAGCTTCCCGACCCAAAAGGCTGCCTTGTTCCCAAACGGGCAGAGGGGTCCCAAGCATCTTGCTTCCAGCTTTTCAGGAAGGTAAGAAACAACTGGCTCTGCCCAGTGCTCTTACAGCCTACCGGGAACATCTCTTACCAAGGCCTGGCAAACGCAGTTTCCTGGCAGGCCTGATCTGGCTGAAGTAGAACTCCTGCTCTGGGCGTGCTACTTTGGCCTAGAGCTGCCAGGCCCAAAGGGCCGCCTTGTTTCCAAAGGGGCTGAGAGTCCCCAAAGCATCTTGCTTCCAAATCTTTGGGAAGCTAAGAAACAACTGGCTCTGCACAGTGCTCTCACAGCCTACCGGCAACGTGACAGAGAAAGGCCTGTGAGACGCAGTTTCTTGGAAGGCCTGATCTGGCTGAGGTAGAACTTCTGCTCTGGGTGTACTCCATTGGCCTAGGGCTGCCAGGCCCAAAGGGCTGCCTTTATTTCCAAAGTGTGAGAGAGGCCCCAAAGCATCTTGCTTCCTGCTCTCTGGGAAGCTAAAACAACTGTCTCTGCACAGTGCTCTCAAAGCCAACCGGGAACGTCACATACAAAGGCCTGTGAAACGCAGCTTCTTGACAGGCCTTATCTGGCTGAGGTAGAACTTGTGCTCTGTGTGTGCTACCTTGGCCTAGAGCTGCCAGGCACAAAGGCTGCTTTGTTTCCAAAGGGGGAGAGAGGCCCCAAATCATGTTGCTTCCAGCTGTTTTTGAAGCTAAGAAACAACTCGCTCTGCCAGGTACTCTTACAGCCTTCCGGGAACACCTCTTACGAAGGCCTGTGAAAAGCAGTTTCTTGGCAGGCCTGAACTGGCTGAGGTAGAACTTCTGCTCTGGGTGTGCTACTTTGGCCTAGAGCTGCCAGGCACAAAGGCTGCTTTGTTTCCAAAGGGGGAGAGAGGCCCCAAATCATGTTGCTTCCAGCTGTTTTTGAAGCTAAGAAACAACTCGCTCTGCCAGGTACTCTTACAGCCTTCCGGGAACACCTCTTACGAAGGCCTGTGAAAAGCAGTTTCTTGGCAGGCCTGATCTGGCTGAGGTAGAACTTCTGCTCTGGGTGTGCTCCATTGCCCTAGAGCTGAAAGGCCCAAAGGGCTGCCTTGTTTCCAAAGGGGGAGAGAGGCCCCAAAGCATCTTGCTTCCACCTCTTGGGAAGCTAAGAAACAACTGGCTGTGCCCAGTGCTCTTATAGCCTAAGAGAACATCTCTTATCAAGGCCTGTGAAACGCACTTTCTAGGCAGGCCTGATCTGGAAGAAGTAGAACTTCGGCTCTGGTTGTGCTCCATTGCCCTAGAGCTGCCAGACCCAACGTGCTGCCTTGTTTCCAAAGGGGCAGAGAGGCCCCAAAGCGTCTTGCTTCCAGCTGTTTGGGAAACAAGGAAACAACTGGCTCTGCACCGTGCTCTCACAGCCTACCGAGAACGTCACATACAAAGGCCTCTGAAACGCAGTTCCTTGGCAGGCCTGATCTGGCTGAAGTAGGACTTCTGCTCTGGCTGTGCTCCATTGGCCTAGAGCTGAAAGGCCCAAAGGGATGCCTTGTTTGCAAAGGGGCAGAGAGGCCCCAAAGCATCTTGCTTCCAGCTCTTTGGGAAGCTAAGAAACAACTGTCTCTGCCCAGTGCTCTGACAGAGTACCGGCAACATCTCTTACCAAAGCCTTTGAAACGCAGTTTCTTGGCAGGCCTTATCTGGCTGAGGTAGAACTTCTGCTCTGGGTGTGCTCCATTGGCCTAGAGCTGAAAGGCCCAAAGGTCGGCCTTGTTGGCAAAGGGGCAGGGAGCCCCCAAAGCTTCTTGCTTCCAGCTCTTTGGGAAGCTAAGAAACAACTGGCTCTGCCCAGTGCTCTTACAGCCTGAGAGAAAATCTCTTACCAAGGCCTGTGAAACGCACTTTGTTGGTGGCCTGATCTAGCTGAAGTAGAACTTCTGCTCTGGGTGTGCTCCATTGGCCTAGAGCTGCCTGGCCCAAAGGGCCGCCTTGTTTGCAAAGGGGCAGAGAGGCCCCAAAGCATCTTGCTTCCAGCTCTTCGGGAAGCTAAGAAACATCTGGCGTTGCCCAGTGCTCTTACAGCCTACCGGGAACATCTCTTACCAAGGCCTGTGAAACGCAGTTTGTTGGTGGCCTGAACTGGCCGAAGTAGAACTTCTGCTCTGGGTGTGCTCCACTGGCCTAGAGCTACCTGCCCCAAAGGGCTGCCTTGATTCCAAAGTGAGAGAGTGGCACCAAAGCATCTTGCTTCCAGCTCTTCGGGAAGCTAAGAAACATCTGGCGTTGCCCAGTGCTCTTACAGCCTACCGGGAACATCTCTTACCAAGGCCTGTGAAACGCCGTTTCCTGGCAGGCCTGATTTGGCTGAAGTAGAACTTCTGCTCTGGGTGTGCTCCATTGCCCTAGAGCTGCCAGGCCCAAGGTGCTGCCTTGTTTCCAAAGGGGCAGAGAGGCCCCAAAGCATCTTGCTTCCAGCTCTCTGGGAAGCTAAGAACCAACTCGCTCTGCCCCGTGCTCTTACAGCCTACCGGGAACATGTCTTTGAAAGGCCTGTGAAACGCAGTTTCTTGGCAGGCCTCATCTGGCTGAAGTAGAACTCCGGCTCTGGGTGTGCTCCACTGCCCTAGAGCTGCCAGGCCCCAAGTGCTGCCCTGTTTCCAAGGGGCAGAGAGGCCCAAAGCATCTTGCTTCCCGGTCTTTGCGAAGCTAAGAAACAACTGGCTCTGCCCAGTGCTCTTACACCTACCGGGAACATCTCTTACCAAGGCCTGTCAAACGCTGTTTCTTTGCAGGCCTGATCAGGCTGAAGTAGAACTCCTGCTCTGCGTGTGCTCCATTGGCCTAGAGCTTCCCGACCCAAAAGGCTGCCTTGTTCCCAAACGGGCAGAGGGGTCCCAAGCATCTTGCTTCCAGCTTTTCAGGAAGGTAAGAAACAACTGGCTCTGCCCAGTGCTCTTACAGCCTACCGGGAACATCTCTTACCAAGGCCTGTGAAACGCAGTTTCCTGGCAGGCCTGATCTGGCTGAAGTAGAACTTCTGCTCTGGGTGTGCTCCATTGCCCTAGAGCTGCCAGGCCCAAAGGGCTGCCTTGTTTCCAAAGACGGAGAGTGGACCCAAAGCATCTTGCTCCCAGCTCTTCGGGAAGCTAAGAAACAGCTGGCTCTGCCCAGTGCTCTTACAGCCTAAGAGAACATCTCTTTGAAAGGCCTGTGAAACGCAGTTTCTTGGCAGGCCTGACCTGGCTGAAGTAGAACTTCTGTTCTGGTTGTGCTACATAGGCCTAGAGCTACCAGGACCTAAGGGCTGCCTTGTTTCCAAAGGGTGAGAGAGGCCCCAAAGCATCTTGCCTCCAGCACTTCGGGAAGCTAAAAAACAACTGGTTCTGCCCAGTGCTCTCACAGCCTACCGTGAACATCTCTTACCAAGGGCTGTGAAACGCAGTTTCTGGGCAGGACTGATCTGCCTGAAGTAGAACTTCTGCTGTGGGTGTGCTCCATTGGCCTAGAGCTGCCAGGCGCAAACGGCTGCCTTGTGTCCAAAGGGAGAGAGAGGCCCCAAAGCATCTTGCTTCCAGCTCTGTGGGAAGCTAAAGCAACTGGCTCTCCACAGTGCTCTCACAGCCTACCGGGAACATCTCTTACCAAGGCCTGTGAAACGCAGTTTCTTGGCAGGCCTGATCTGGCTGAAGTAGAACTCCTGCTCTGGGCGTGCTACTTTGGCCTAGAGCTGCCAGGCCCAAAGGGCCGCCTTGTTTCCAAAGGGGCTGAGAGTCCCCAAAGTATCTTGCTTCCAAATCTTTGGGAAGCTAAGAAACAACTGGCTCTGCACAGTGCTCTCACAGCCTACCGGCAACGTGACAGAGAAAGGCCTGTGAGACGCAGTTTCTTGGAAGGCCTGATCTGGCTGAGGTAGAACTTCTGCTCTGGGTGTACTCCATTGGCCTAGGGCTGCCAGGCCCAAAGGGCTGCCTTTATTTCCAAAGTGTGAGAGAGGCCCCAAAGCATCTTGCTTCCTGCTCTCTGGGAAGCTAAAACAACTGGCTCTGCACAGTGCTCTCAAAGCCAACCGGGAACGTCACATACAAAGGCCTGTGAAACGCAGCTTCTTGACAGGCCTTATCTGGCTGAGGTAGAACTTGTGCTCTGGGTGTGCTACTTTGGCCTAGAGCTGCCAGGCACAAAGGCTGCTTTGTTTCCAAAGGGGGAGCGAGGCCCCAAATCATGTTGCTTCCAGCTGTTTTTGAAGCTAAGAAACAACTCGCTCTGCCAGGTACTCTTACAGCCTTCCGGGAACACCTCTTACGAAGGCCTGTGAAAAGCAGTTTCTTGGCAGGCCTGATCTGGCTGAGGTAGAACTTCTGCTCTGGGTGTGCTCCATTGCCCTAGAGCTGAAAGGCCCAAAGGGCTGCCTTGTTTCGAAAGGGGGAGAGAGGCCCCAAAGCATCTTGCTTCCACCTCTTGGGAAGCTAAGAAACAACTGGCTGTGCCCAGTGCTCTTATAGCCTAAGAGAACATCTCTTATCAAGGCCTGTGAAACGCACTTTCTAGGCAGGCCTGATCTGGAAGAAGTAGAACTTCTGCTCTGGTTGTGCTCCATTGCCCTAGAGCTGCCAGACCCAACGTGCTGCCTTGTTTCCAAAGGGGCAGAGAGGCCCCAAAGCGTCTTGCTTCCAGCTGTTTGGGAAACAAGGAAACAACTGGCTCTGCACCGTGCTCTCACAGCGTACCGGGAACGTCACATACAAAGGAATCGGAAACGCAGTTCCTTGGCAGGCCTGATCTGGCTGAAGTAGGACTTCTGCTCTGGCTGTGCTCCATTGGCCTAGAGCTGAAAGGCCCAAAGGGATGCCTTGTTTGCAAAGGGGCAGAGAGGACCCAAAGCATCTTGCTTCCAGCTCTTTGGGAAGCTAAGAAACAACTGTCTCTGCCCAGTGCTCTGACAGAGTACCGGCAACATCTCTTACCAAAGCCTTTGAAACGCAGTTTCTTGGCAGGCCTTATCTGGCTGAGGTAGAACTTCTGCTCTGGGTGTGCTCCATTGGCCTAGAGCTGAAAGGCCCAAAGGTCGGCCTTGTTGGCAAAAGGGCAGGGAGCCCCCAAAGCATCTTGCTTCCAGCTCTTCGGGAAGCTAAGAAACAACTGGCTCTGCCCAGTGCTCTTACAGCCTGAGAGAAAATCTCTTACCAAGGCCTGTGAAACGCCGTTTGTTGGTGGCCTGAACTGGCCGAAGTAGAACTTCTGCTCTGGGTGTGCTCCACTGGCCTAGAGCTACCTGCCCCAAAGGGCTGCCTTGATTCCACAGTGAGAGAGTGGCACCAAAGCATCTTGCTTCCAGCTCTTCGGGAAGCTAAGAAACATCTGGCGTTGCCCAGTGCTCTTACAGCCTACAGGGAACATCTCTTACCAAGGCCTGTGAAACGCCGTTTCCTGGCAGGCCTGATTTGGCTGAAGTAGAACTTCTGCTCTGGGTGTGCTCCATTGCCCTAGAGCTGCCAGGCCCAAGGTGCTGCCTTGTTTCCAAAGGGGCAGAGAGGCCCCAAAGCATCTTGCTTCCAGCTCTCTGGGAAGCTAAGAACCAACTCGCTCTGCCCCGTGCTCTTACAGCCTACCGGGAACATGTCTTTGAAAGGCCTGTGAAACGCAGTTTCTTGGCAGGCCTCATCTGGCTGAAGCAGAACTCCGGCTCTGGGTGTGCTCCATTGCCCTAGAGCTGCCAGGCCCGAAGTGCTGCCCTGTTTCCAAGGGGCAGAGAGGCCCAAAGCATCTTGCTTCCCGGTCTTTGCGAAGCTAAGAAACAACTGGCTCTGCCCAGTGCTCTTACAGCCTGAGAGAAAATCTCTTACCAAGGCCTGTGAAACGCACTTTGTTGGTGGCCTGATCTAGCTGAAGTAGAACTTCTGCTCTGGGTGTGCTCCATTGGCCTAGAGCTGCCTGGCCCAAAGGGCCGCCTTGTTTGCAAAGGGGCAGAGAGGCCCCAAAGCATCTTGCTTCCAGCTCTTCGGGAAGCTAAGAAACATCTGGCGTTGCCCAGTGCTCTTACAGCCTACCGGGAACATCTCTTACCAAGGCCTGTGAAACGCAGTTTGTTGGTGGCCTGAACTGGCCGAAGTAGAACTTCTGCTCTGGGTGTGCTCCACTGGCCTAGAGCTACCTGCCCCAAAGGGCTGCCTTGATTCCAAAGTGAGAGAGTGGCACCAAAGCATCTTGCTTCCAGCTCTTCGGGAAGCTAAGAAACATCTGGCGTTGCCCAGTGCTCTTACAGCCTACCGGGAACATCTCTTACCAAGGCCTGTGAAACGCCGTTTCCTGGCAGGCCTGATTTGGCTGAAGTAGAACTTCTGCTCCGGGTGTGCTCCATTGCCCTAGAGCTGCCAGGTCCAAGGTGCTGCCTTGTTTCCAAAGGGGCAGAGAGGCCCCACAGCATCTTGCTTTCAGCTCTCTGGGAAGCTAAGAACCAACTCGCTCTGCCCCGTGCTCTTACAGCCTACCGGGAACATGTCTTTGAAAGGCCTGTGAAACGCAGTTTCTTGGCAGGCCTCATCTGGCTGAAGTAGATCTCCGGCTCTGGGTGTGCTCCATTGCCCTAGAGCTGCCAGGCCCCAAGTGCTGCCCTGTTTCCAAGGGGCAGAGAGGCCCAAAGCATCTTGCTTCCCGGTCTTTGCGAAGCTAAGAAACAACTGGCTCTGCCCAGTGCTCTTACACCCACCCGGAACATCTCTTACCAAGGCCTGTCAAACGCTGTTTCTTTGCAGGCCTGATCAGGCTGAAGTAGAACTCCTGCTCTGCGTGTGCTCCATTGGCCTAGAGCTTCCCGACCCAAAAGGCTGCCTTGTTCCCAAACGGGCAGAGGGGTCCCAAGCATCTTGCTTCCAGCTTTTCAGGAAGGTAAGAAACAACTGGCTCTGCCCAGTGCTCTTACAGCCTACCGGGAACATCTCTTACCAAGGCCTGTGAAACGCAGTTTCCTGGCAGGCCAGATCTGGCTGAAGTAGAACTTCTGCTCTGGGCGTGCTCCATTTGCCCTAGAGCTGCCAGGCCCAAAGGGCTGCCTTGTTTCCAAAGACGGAGAGTGGACCCAAAGCATCTTGCTCCCAGCTCTTCGGGAAGCTAAGAAACAGCTGGCTCTGCCCAGTGCTCTTACAGCCTAAGAGAACATCTCTTTGAAAGGCCTGTGAAACGCAGTTTCTTGGCAGGCCTGACCTGGCTGAGGTAGAACTTCTGTTCTGGTTGTGCTACATAGGCCTAGAGCTACCAGGACCTAAGGGCTGCCTTGTTTCCAAAGGGTGAGAGAGGCCCCAAAGCATCTTGCCTCCAGCACTTTGGGAAGCTAAAAAACAACTGGTTCTGCCCAGTGCTCTCACAGCCTACCGTGAACATCTCTTACCAAGGGCTGTGAAACGCAGTTTCTGGGCAGGGCTGATCTGGCTGAAGTAGAACTTCTGCTGTGGGTGTGCTCCATTGGCCTAGAGCTGCCAGGCGCAAACGGCTGCCTTGTGTCCAAAGGGAGAGAGAGGCCCCAAAGCATCTTGCTTCCAGCTCTGTGGGAAGCTAAAGCAACTGGCTCTCCACAGTGCTCTCACAGCCTACCGGGAACATCTCTTACCAAGGCCTGTGAAACGCAGTTTCTTGGCAGGCCTGATCTGGCTGAAGTAGAACTCCTGCTCTGGGCGTGCTACTTTGGCCTAGAGCTGCCAGGCCCAAAGGGCCGCCTTGTTTCCAAAGGGGCTGAGAGTCCCCAAAGTATCTTGCTTCCAAATCTTTGGGAAGCTAAGAAACAACTGGCTCTGCACAGTGCTCTCACAGCCTACCGGCAACGTGACAGAGAAAGGCCTGTGAGACGCAGTTTCTTGGAAGGCCTGATCTGGCTGAGGTAGAACTTCTGCTCTGGGTGTACTCCATTGGCCAAGGGCTGCCAGGCCCAAAGGGCTGCCTTTATATCCAAAGTGTGAGAGAGGCCCCAAAGCATCTTGCTTCCTGCTCTCTGGGAAGCTAAAACAACTGGCTCTGCACAGTGCTCTCAAAGCCAACCGGGAACGTCACATACAAAGGCCTGTGAAACGCAGCTTCTTGACAGGCCTTATCTGGCTGAGGTAGAACTTGTGCTCTGGGTGTGCTACTTTGGCCTAGAGCTGCCAGGCACAAAGGCTGCTTTGTTTCCAAAGGGGGAGAGAGGCCCCAAATCATGTTGCTTCCAGCTGTTTTTGAAGCTAAGAAACAACTCGCTCTGCCAGGTACTCTTACAGCCTTCCGGGAACACCTCTTACGAAGGCCTGTGAAAAGCAGTTTCTTGGCAGGCCTGATCTGGCTGAGGTAGAACTTCTGCTCTGGGTGTGCTCCATTGCCCTAGAGCTGAAAGGCCCAAAGGGCTGCCTTGTTTCCAAAGGGGGAGAGAGGCCCCAAAGCATCTTGCTTCCACCTCTTGGGAAGCTAAGAAACAACTGGCTGTGCCCAGTGCTCTTATAGCCTAAGAGAACATCTCTTATCAAGGCCTGTGAAACGCACTTTCTAGGCAGGCCTGATCTGGAAGAAGTAGAACTTCGGCTCTGGTTGTGCTCCATTGCCCTACAGCTGCCAGACCCAACGTGCTGCCTTGTTTCCAAAGGGGCAGAGAGGCCCCAAAGCGTCTTGCTTCCAGCTGTTTGGGAAACAAGGAAACAACTGGCTCTGCACCGTGCTCTCACAGCGTACCGGGAACGTCACATACAAAGGCCTCTGAAACGCAGTTCCTTGGCAGGCCTGATCTGGCTGAAGTAGGACTTCTGCTCTGGCTGTGCTCCATTGGCCTAGAGCTGAAAGGCCCAAAGGGATGCCTTGTTTGCAAAGGGGCAGAGAGGCCCCAAAGCATCTTGCTTCCAGCTCTTTGGGAAGCTAAGAAACAACTGTCTCTGCCCAGTGCTCTGACAGAGTACCGGCAACATCTCTTACCAAAGCCTTTGAAACGCAGTTTCTTGGCAGGCCTTATCTGGCTGAGGTAGAACTTCTGCTCTGGGTGTGCTCCATTGGCCTAGAGCTGAAAGGCCCAAAGGTCGGCCTTGTTGGCAAAAGGGCAGGGAGCCCCCAAAGCATCTTGCTTCCAGCTCTTCGGGAAGCTAAGAAACAACAGGCTCTGCCCAGTGCTCTTACAGCCTGAGAGAAAATCTCTTACCAAGGCCTGTGAAACGCCGTTTGTTGGTGGCCTGAACTGGCCGAAGTAGAACTTCTGCTCTGGGTGTGCTCCACTGGCCTAGAGCTACCTGCCCCAAAGGGCTGCCTTGATTCCACAGTGAGAGAGTGGCACCAAAGCATCTTGCTTCCAGCTCTTCGGGAAGCTAAGAAACATCTGGCGTTGCCCAGTGCTCTTACAGCCTACAGGGAACATCTCTTACCAAGGCCTGTGAAACGCCGTTTCCTGGCAGGCCTGATTTGGCTGAAGTAGAACTTCTGCTCTGGGTGTGCTCCATTGCCCTAGAGCTGCCAGGCCCAAGGTGCTGCCTTGTTTCCAAAGGGGCAGAGAGGCCCCAAAGCATCTTGCTTCCAGCTCTCTGGGAAGCTAAGAACCAACTCGCTCTGCCCCATGCTCTTACAGCCTACCGGGAACATGTCTTTGAAAGGCCTGTGAAACGCAGTTTCTTGGCAGGCCTCATCTGGCTGAAGTAGAACTCCGGCTCTGGGTGTGCTCCATTGCCCTAGAGCTGCCAGGCCCCAAGTGCTGCCCTGTTTCCAAGGGGCAGAGAGGCCCAAAGCATCTTGCTTCCCGGTCTTTGTGAAGCTAAGAAACAACTGGCTCTGCCCAGTGCTCTTACAGCCTGAGAGAAAATCTCTTACCAAGGCATGTGAAACGCACTTTGTTGGTGGCCTGATATAGCTGAAGTAGAACTTCTGCTCTGGGTGTGCTCCATTGGCCTAGAGCTGCCTGGCCCAAAGGGCCGCCTTGTTTGCAAAGGGGCAGAGAGGCCCCAAAGCATCTTGCTTCCAGCTCTTCGGGAAGCTAAGAAACATCTGGCGTTGCCCAGTGCTCTTACAGCCTACCGGGAACATCTCTTACCAAGGCCTGTGAAACGCAGTTTGTTGGTGGCCTGAACTGGCCGAAGTAGAACTTCTGCTCTGGGTGTGCTCCACTGGCCTAGAGCTACCTGCCCCAAAGGGCTGCCTTGATTCCAAAGTGAGAGAGTGGCACCAAAGCATCTTGCTTCCAGCTCTTCGGGAAGCTAAGAAACATCTGGCGTTGCCCAGTGCTCTTACAGCCTACCGGGAACATCTCTTACCAAGGCCTGTGAAACGCCGTTTCCTGGCAGGCCTGATTTGGCTGAAGTAGAACTTCTGCTCTGGGTGTGCTCCATTGCCCTAGAGCTGCCAGGTCCAAGGTGCTGCCTTGTTTCCAAAGGGGCAGAGAGGCCCCAAAGCATCTTGCTTCCAGCTCTCTGGGAAGCTAAGAACCAACTCGCTCTGCCCCGTGCTCTTACAGCCTACCGGGAACATGTCTTTGAAAGGCCTGTGAAACGCAGTTTCTTGGCAGGCCTCATCTGGCTGAAGTAGATCTCCGGCTCTGGGTGTGCTCCATTGCCCTAGAGCTGCCAGGCCCCAAGTGCTGCCCTGTTTCCAAGGGGCAGAGAGGCCCAAAGCATCTTGCTTCCCGGTCTTTGCGAAGCTAAGAAACAACTGGCTCTGCCCAGTGCTCTTACACCCACCGGGAACATCTCTTACCAAGGCCTGTCAAACGCTGTTTCTTTGCAGGCCTGATCAGGCTGAAGTAGAACTCCTGCTCTGCGTGTGCTCCATTGGCCTAGAGCTTCCCGACCCAAAAGGCTGCCTTGTTCCCAAACGGGCAGAGGGGTCCCAAGCATCTTGCTTCCAGCTTTTCAGGAAGGTAAGAAACAACTGGCTCTGCCCAGTGCTCTTACAGCCTACCGGGAACATCTCTTACCAAGGCCTGTGAAACGCAGTTTCCTGGCAGGCCAGATCTGGCTGAAGTAGAACTTCTGCTCTGGGCGTGCTCCATTTGCCCTAGAGCTGCCAGGCCCAAAGGGCTGCCTTGTTTCCAAAGACGGAGAGTGGACCCAAAGCATCTTGCTCCCAGCTCTTCGGGAAGCTAAGAAACAGCTGGCTCTGCCCAGTGCTCTTACAGCCTAAGAGAACATCTCTTTGAAAGGCCTGTGAAACGCAGTTTCTTGGCAGGCCTGACCTGGCTGAGGTAGAACTTCTGTTCTGGTTGTGCTACATAGGCCTAGAGCTACCAGGACCTAAGGGCTGCCTTGTTTCCAAAGGGTGAGAGAGGCCCCAAAGCATCTTGCCTCCAGCACTTTGGGAAGCTAAAAAACAACTGGTTCTGCCCAGTGCTCTCACAGCCTACCGTGAACATCTCTTACCAAGGGCTGTGAAACGCAGTTTCTGGGCAGGGGTGATCTGGCTGAAGTAGAACTTCTGCTGTGGGTGTGCTCCATTGCCCTAGAGCTGAAAGGCCCAAAGGGCTGCCTTGTTTCCAAAGGGGGAGAGAGGCCCCAAAGCATCTTGCTTCCACCTCTTGGGAAGCTAAGAAACAACTGGCTGTGCCCAGTGCTCTTATAGCCTAAGAGAACATCTCTTATCAAGGCCTGTGAAACGCAGTTTCTAGGCAGGCCTGATCTGGAAGAAGTAGAACTTCGGCTCTGGTTGTGCTCCATTGCCCTACAGCTGCCAGACCCAACGTGCTGCCTTGTTTCCAAAGGGGCAGAGAGGCCCCAAAGCGTCTTGCTTCCAGCTGTTTGGGAAACAAGGAAACAACTGGCTCTGCACCGTGCTCTCACAGCCTACCGGGAACGTCACATACAAAGGCCTCTGAAACGCAGTTCCTTGGCAGGCCTGATCTGGCTGAAGTAGGACTTCTGCTCTGGCTGTGCTCCATTGGCCTAGAGCTGAAAGGCCCAAAGGGATGCCTTGTTTGCAAAGGGGCAGAGAGGCCCCAAAGCATCTTGCTTCCAGCTCTTTGGGAATCTAAGAAACAACTGTCTCTGCCCAGTGCTCTGACAGAGTACCGGCAACATCTCTTACCAAAGCCTTTGAAACGCAGTTTCTTGGCAGGCCTTATCTGGCTGAGGTAGAACTTCTGATCTGGGTGTGCTCCATTGGCCTAGAGCTGAAAGGCCCAAAGGTCGGCCTTGTTGGCAAAGTGGCAGGGAGCCCCCAAAGCATCTTGCTTCCAGCTCTTTGGGAAGCTAAGAAATAACTGGCTCTGCCCAGTGCTCTTACAGCCTGAGAGAAAATCTCTTACCAAGGCCTGTGAAACGCACTTTGTTGGTGGCCTGATCTAGCTGAAGTAGAACTTCTGCTCTGGGTGTGCTCCATTGGCCTAGAGCTGCCTGGCCCAAAGGGCCGCCTTGTTTGCAAAGGGGCAGAGAGGCCCCAAAGCATCTTGCTTCCAGCTCTTCGGGAAGCTAATAAACATCTGGCGTTGCCCAGTGCTCTTACAGCCTACCGGGAACATCTCTTACCAAGGCCTGTGAAACGCAGTTTGTTGGTGGCCTGAACTGGCTGAAGTAGAACTTCTGCTCTGGGTGTGCTCCACTGGCCTAGAGCTACCTGCCCCAAAGGGCTGCCTTGATTCCAAAGTGAGAGAGTGGCACCAAAGCATCTTGCTTCCAGCTCTTCGGGAAGCTAAGAAACATCTGGCGTTGCCCAGTGCTCTTACAGCCTACCGGGAACATCTCTTACCAAGGCCTGTGAAACGCCGTTTCCTGGGAGGCCTGATTTGGCTGAAGGAGAACTTCTGCTCTGGGTGTGCTCCATTGCCCTAGAGCTGCCAGGTCCAAGGTGCTGCCTTGTTTCCAAAGGGGCAGAGAGGCCCCAAAGCATCTTGCTTCCAGCTCTCTGGGAAGCTAAGAACCAACTCGCTCTGCCCTATGCTCTTACAGCCTACCGGGAACATGTCTTTGAAAGGCCTGTGAAACGAAGTTTCTTGGCAGGCCTCATCTGGCTGAAGTAGAACTCCGGCTCTGGGTGTGCTCCATTGCCCTAGAGCTGCCAGGCCCCAAGTGCTGCCCTGTTTCCAAGGGGCAGAGAGGCCCAAAGCATCTTGCTTCCCGGTCTTTGCGAAGCTAAGAAACAACTGGCTCTGCCCAGTGCTCTTACAGCCTGAGAGAAAATCTCTTACCAAGGCCTGTGAAACGCACTTTGTTGGTGGCCTGATCTAGCTGAAGTAGAACTTCTGCTCTGGGTGTGCTCCATTGGCCTAGAGCTGCCTGGCCCAAAGGGCCGCCTTGTTTGCAAAGGGGCAGAGAGGCCCCAAAGCATCTTGCTTCCAGCTCTTCGGGAAGCTAAGAAACATCTGGCGTTGCCCAGTGCTCTTACAGCCTACCGGGAACATCTCTTACCAAGGCCTGTGAAACGCAGTTTGTTGGTGGCCTGAACTGGCCGAAGTAGAACTTCTGCTCTGGGTGTGCTCCACTGGCCTAGAGCTACCTGCCCCAAAGGGCTGCCTTGATTCCAAAGTGAGAGAGTGGCACCAAAGCATCTTGCTTCCAGCTCTTCGGGAAGCTAAGAAACATCTGGCGTTGCCCAGTGCTCTTACAGCCTACCGGGAACATCTCTTACCAAGGCCTGTGAAACGCCGTTTCCTGGCAGGCCTGATTTGGCTGAAGTAGAACTTCTGCTCTGGGTGTGCTCCATTGCCCTAGAGCTGCCAGGCCCAAGGTGCTGCCTTGTTTCCAAAGGGGCAGAGAGGCCCCAAAGCATCTTGCTTCCAGCTCTCTGGGAAGCTAAGAACCAACTCGCTCTGCCCCGTGCTCTTACAGCCTACCGGGAACATGTCTTTGAAAGGCCTGTGAAACGCAGTTTCTTGGCAGGCCTCATCTGGCTGAAGTAGAACTCCGGCTCTGGGTGTGCTCCATTGCCCTAGAGCTGCCAGGCCCAAAGTGCTGCCCTGTTTCCAAGGGGCAGAGAGGCCCAAAGCATCTTGCTTCCCGGTCTTTGCGAAGCTAAGAAACAACTGGCTCTGCCCAGTGCTCTTACACCTACCGGGAACATCTCTTACCAAGGCCTGTCAAACGCTGTTTCTTTGCAGGCCTGATCAGGCTGAAGTAGAACTCCTGCTCTGCGTGTGCTCCATTGGCCTAGAGCTTCCCGTCCCAAAAGGGTGCCTTGTTCCCAAACGGGCAGAGGGGTCCCAAGCATCTTGCTTCCAGCTTTTCAGGAAGGTAAGAAACAACTGGCTCTGCCCAGAGCTCTTACAGCCTACCGGGAACATCTCTTACCAAGGCCTGTGAAACGCAGTTTCCTGGCAGGCCTGATCTGGCTGAAGTAGAACTTCTGCTCTGGGTGTGCTCCATTGCCCTAGAGCGGCCAGGCCCAAAGGGCTGCCTTGTTTCCAAAGACGGAGAGTGGACCCAAAGCATCTTGCTCCCAGCTCTTCGGGAAGCTAAGAAACAGCTGGCTCTGCCCAGTGCTCTTACAGCCTAAGAGAACATCTCTTTGAAAGGCCTGTGAAACGCAGTTTCTTGGCAGGCCTGACCTGGCTGAAGTAGAACTTCTGTTCTGGTTGTGCTACATAGGCCTAGAGCTACCAGGACCTAAGGGCTGCCTTGTTTCCAAAGGGTGAGAGAGGCCCCAAAGCATCTTGCCTCCAGCACTTTGGGAAGCTAAAAAACAACTGGTTCTGCCCAGTGCTCTCACAGCCTACCATGAACATCTCTTACCAAGGGCTGTGAAACGCAGTTTCTGGGCAGGAGTGATCTGGCTGAAGTAGAACTTCTGCTGTGGGTGTGCTCCATTGGCCTAGAGCTGCCAGGCGCAAACGGCTGCCTTGTGTCCAAAGGGAGAGAGAGGCCCCAAAGCATCTTGCTTCCAGCTCTGTGGGAAGCTAAAGCAACTGGCTCTCCACAGTGCTCTCACAGCCTACCGGGAACATCTCTTACCAAGGCCTGTGAAACGCAGTTTCTTGGCAGGCCTGATCTGGCTGAAGTAGAACTCCTGCTCTGGGCGTGCTACTTTGGCCTAGAGCTGCCAGGCCCAAAGGGCCGCCTTGTTTCCAAAGGGGCTGAGAGTCCCCAAAGTATCTTGCTTCCAAATCTTTGGGAAGCTAAGAAACAACTGGCTCTGCACAGTGCTCTCACAGCCTACCGGCAACGTGACAGAGAAAGGCCTGTGAGACGCAGTTTCTTGGAAGGCCTGATCTGGCTGAGGTAGAACTTCTGCTCTGGGTGTACTCCATTGGCCTAGGGCTGCCAGGCCCAAAGGGCTGCCTTTATTTCCAAAGTGTGAGAGAGGCCCCAAAGCATCTTGCTTCCTGCTCTCTGGGAAGCTAAAACAACTGGCTCTGCACAGTGCTCTCAAAGCCAACTGGGAACGTCACATACAAAGGCCTGTGAAACGCAGCTTCTTGACAGGCCTTATCTGGCTGAGGTAGAACTTGTGCTCTGGGTGTGCTACTTTGGCCTAGAGCTGCCAGGCACAAAGGCTGCTTTGTTTCCAAAGGGGGAGAGAGGCCCCAAATCATGTTGCTTCCAGCTGTTTTTGAAGCTAAGAAACAACTCGCTCTGCCAGGTACTCTTACAGCCTTCCGGGAACACCTCTTACGAAGGCCTGTGAAAAGCAGTTTCTTGGCAGGCCTGATCTGGCTGAGGTAGAACTTCTGCTCTGGGTGTGCTCCATTGCCCTAGAGCTGAAAGGCCCAAAGGGCTGCCTTGTTTCCAAAGGGGGAGAGAGGCCCCAAAGCATCTTGCTTCCACCTCTTGGGAAGCTAAGAAACAACTGGCTGTGCCCAGTGCTCTTATAGCCTAAGAGAACATCTCTTATCAAGGCCTGTGAAACGCACTGTCTAGGCAGGCCTGATCTGGAAGAAGTAGAACTTCGGCTCTGGTTGTGCTCCATTGCCCTAGAGCTGCCAGACCCAACGTGCTGCCTTGTTTCCAAAGGGGCAGAGAGGCCCCAAAGCGTCTTGCTTCCAGCTGTTTGGGAAACAAGGAAACAACTGGCTCTGCACCGTGCTCTCACAGCCTACCGGGAACGTCACATACAAAGGCCTCTGAAACGCAGTTCCTTGGCAGGCCTGATCTGGCTGAAGTAGGACTTCTGCTCTGGCTGTGCTCCATTGGCCTAGAGCTGAAAGGCCCAAAGGGATGCCTTGTTTGCAAAGGGGCAGAGAGGCCCCAAAGCATCTTGCTTCCAGCTCTTTGGGAAGCTAAGAAACAACTGTCTCTGCCCAGTGCTCTGACAGAGTACCGGCAACATCTCTTACCAAAGCCTTTGAAACGCAGTTTCTTGGCAGGCCTTATCTGGCTGAGGTAGAACTTCTGATCTGGGTGTGCTCCATTGGCCTAGAGCTGAAAGGCCCAAAGGTCGGCCTTGTTGGCAAAGTGGCAGGGAGCCCCCAAAGCATCTTGCTTCCAGCTCTTTGGGAAGCTAAGAAATAACTGGCTCTGCCCAGTGCTCTTACAGCCTGAGAGAAAATCTCTTACCAAGGCCTGTGAAACGCACTTTGTTGGTGGCCTGATCTAGCTGAAGTAGAACTTCTGCTCAGGGTGTGCTCCATTGGCCTAGAGCTGCCTGGCCCAAAGGGCCGCCTTGTTTGCAAAGGGGCAGAGAGGCCCCAAAGCATCTTGCTTCCAGCTCTTCGGGAAGCTAAGAAACATCTGGCGTTGCCCAGTGCTCTTACAGCCTACCGGGAACATCTCTTACCAAGGCCTGTGAAACGCAGTTTGTTGGTGGCCTGAACTGGCCGAAGTAGAACTTCTGCTCTGGGTGTGCTCCACTGGCCTAGAGCTACCTGCCCCAAAGGGCTGCCTTGATTCCAAAGTGAGAGAGTGGCACCAAAGCATCTTGCTTCCAGCTGTTCGGGAAGCTAAGAAACATCTGGCGTTGCCCAGTGCTCTTACAGCCTACCGGGAACATCTCTTACCAAGGCCTGTGAAACGCCGTTTCCTGGCAGGCCTGATTTGGCTGAAGGAGAACTTCTGCTCTGGGTGTGCTCCATTGCCCTAGAGCTGCCAGGTCCAAGGTGCTGCCTTGTTTCCAAAGGGGCAGAGAGGCCCCAAAGCATCTTGCTTCCAGCTCTCTGGGAAGCTAAGAACCAACTCGCTCTGCCCTATGCTCTTACAGCCTACCGGGAACATGTCTTTGAAAGGCCTGTGAAACGCAGTTTCTTGGCAGGCCCTATCTGGCTGAAGTAGAACTCCGGCTCTGGGTGTGCTCCATTGCCCTAGAGCTGCCAGGCCCCAAGTGCTGCCCTGTTTCCAAGGGGCAGAGAGGCCCAAAGCATCTTGCTTCCCGGTCTTTGCGAAGCTAAGAAACAACTGGCTCTGCCCAGTGCTCTTACAGCCTGAGAGAAAATCTCTTACCAAGGCCTGTGAAACGCACTTTGTTGGTGGCCTGATCTAGCTGAAGTAGAACTTCTGCTCTGGGTGTGCTCCATTGGCCTAGAGCTGCCTGGCCCAAAGGGCCGCCTTGTTTGCAAAGGGGCAGAGAGGCCCCAAAGCATCTTGCTTCCAGCTCTTCAGGAAGCTAAGAAACATCTGGCGTTGCCCAGTGCTCTTACAGCCTACCGGGAACATCTCTTACCAAGGCCTGTGAAACGCAGTTTGTTGGTGGCCTGAACTGGCCGAAGTAGAACTTCTGCTCTGGGTGTGCTCCACTGGCCTAGAGCTACCTGCCCCAAAGGGCTGCCTTGATTCCAAAGTGAGAGAGTGGCACCAAAGCATCTTGCTTCCAGCTCTTCGGGAAGCTAAGAAACATCTGGCGTTGCCCAGTGCTCTTACAGCCTACCGGGAACATCTCTTACCAAGGCCTGTGAAACGCCGTTTCCTGGCAGGCCTGATTTGGCTGAAGTAGAACTTCTGCTCTGGGTGTGCTCCATTGCCCTAGAGCTGCCAGGCCCAAGGTGCTGCCTTGTTTCCAAAGGGGCAGAGAGGCCCCAAAGCATCTTGCTTCCAGCTCTCTGGGAAGCTAAGAACCAACTCGCTCTGCCCCGTGCTCTTACAGCCTACCGGGAACATGTCTTTGAAAGGCCTGTGAAACGCAGTTTCTTGGCAGGCCTCATCTGGCTGAAGTAGAACTCCGGCTCTGGGTGTGCTCCATTGCCCTAGAGCTGCCAGGCCCCAAGTGCTGCCCTGTTTCCAAGGGGCAGAGAGGCCCAAAGCATCTTGCTTCCCGGTCTTTGCGAAGCTAAGAAACAACTGGCTCTGCCCAGTGCTCTTACACCTACCGGGAACATCTCTTACCAAGGCCTGTCAAACGCTGTTTCTTTGCAGGCCTGATCAGGCTGAAGTAGAACTCCTGCTCTGCGTGTGCTCCATTGGCCTAGAGCTTCCCGACCCAAAAGGCTGCCTTGTTCCCAAACGGGCAGAGGGGTCCCAAGCGTCTTGCTTCCAGCTTTTCAGGAAGGTAAGAAACAACTGGCTCTGCCCAGTGCTCTTACAGCCTACCGGGAACATCTCTTACCAAGGCCTGTGAAACGCAGTTTCCTGGCAGGCCTGATCTGGCTGAAGTAGAACTTCTGCTCTGGGTGTGCTCCATTGCCCTAGAGCTGCCAGGCCCAAAGGGCTGCCTTGTTTCCAAAGACGGAGAGTGGACCCAAAGCATCTTGCTCCCAGCTCTTCGGGAAGCTAAGAAACAGCTGGCTCTGCCCACTGCTCTTACAGCCTAAGAGAACATCTCTTTGAAAGGCCTGTGAAACGCAGTTTCTTGGCAGGCCTGACCTGGCTGAAGTAGAACTTCTGTTCTGGTTGTGCTACATAGGCCTAGAGCTACCAGGACCTAAGGGCTGCCTTGTTTCCAAAGGGTGAGAGAGGCCCCAAAGCATCTTGCCTCCAGCACTTTGGGAAGCTAAAAAACAACTGGTTCTGCCCAGTGCTCTCACAGCCTACCGTGAACATCTCTTACCAAGGGCTGTGAAACGCAGTTTCTGGGCAGGACTGATCTGCCTGAAGTAGAACTTCTGCTGTGGGTGTGCTCCATTGGCCTAGAGCTGCCAGGCCCAAACGGCTGCCTTGTGTCCAAAGGGAGAGAGAGGCCCCAAAGCATCTTGCTTCCAGCTCTGTGGGAAGCTAAAGCAACTGGCTCTCCACAGTGCTCTCACAGCCTACCGGGAACATCTCTTACCAAGGCCTGTGAAACGCAGTTTCTTGGCAGGCCTGATCTGGCTGAAGTTGAACTCCTGCTCTGGGCGTGCTACTTTGGCCTAGAGCTGCCAGGCCCAAAGGGCCGCCTTGTTTCCAAAGGGGCTGAGAGTCCCCAAAGTATCTTGCTTCCAAATCTTTGGGAAGCTAAGAAACAACTGGCTCTGCACAGTGCTCTCACAGCCTACCGGCAACGTGACAGAGAAAGGCCTGTGAGACGCAGTTTCTTGGAAGGCCTGATCTGGCTGAGGTAGAACTTCTGCTCTGGGTGTACTCCATTGGCCTAGGGCTGCCAGGCCCAAAGGGCTGCCTTTATTTCCAAAGTGTGAGAGAGGCCCCAAAGCATCTTGCTTCCTGCTCTCTGGGAAGCTAAAACAACTGGCTCTGCACAGTGCTCTCAAAGCCAACCGGGAACGTCACATACAAAGGCCTGTGAAACGCAGCTTCTTGACAGGCCTTATCTGGCTGAGGTAGAACTTGTGCTCTGGGTGTGCTACTTTGGCCTAGAGCTGCCAGGCACAAAGGCTGCTTTGTTTCCAAAGGGGGAGAGAGGCCCCAAATCATGTTGCTTCCAGCTGTTTTTGAAGCTAAGAAACAACTCGCTCTGCCAGGTACTCTTACAGCCTTCCGGGAACACCTCTTACGAAGGCCTGTGAAAAGCAGTTTCTTGGCAGGCCTGATCTGGCTGAGGTAGAACTTCTGCTCTGGGTGTGCTCCATTGCCCTAGAGCTGAAAGGCCCAAAGGGCTGCCTTGTTTCCAAAGGGGGAGAGAGGCCCCAAAGCATCTTGCTTCCACCTCTTGGGAAGCTAAGAAACAACTGGCTGTGCCCAGTGCTCTTATAGCCTAAGAGAACATCTCTTATCAAGGCCTGTGAAACGCACTGTCTAGGCAGGCCTGATCTGGAAGAAGTAGAACTTCGGCTCTGGTTGTGCTCCATTGCCCTAGAGCTGCCAGACCCAACGTGCTGCCTTGTTTCCAAAGGGGCAGAGAGGCCCCAAAGCGTCTTGCTTCCAGCTGTTTGGGAAACAAGGAAACAACTGGCTCTGCACCGTGCTCTCACAGCCTACCGGGAACGTCACATACAAAGGCCTCTGAAACGCAGTTCCTTGGCAGGCCTGATCTGGCTGAAGTAGGACTTCTGCTCTGGCTGTGCTCCATTGGCCTAGAGCTGAAAGGCCCAAAGGGATGCCTTGTTTGCAAAGGGGCAGAGAGGCCCCAAAGCATCTTGCTTCCAGCTCTTTGGGAAGCTAAGAAACAACTGTCTCTGCCCAGTGCTCTGACAGAGTACCGGCAACATCTGTTACCAAAGCCTTTGAAACGCAGTTTCTTGGCAGGCCTTATCTGGCTGAGGTAGAACTTCTGATCTGGGTGTGCTCCATTGGCCTAGAGCTGAAAGGCCCAAAGGTCGGCCTTGTTGGCAAAGTGGCAGGGAGCCCCCAAAGCATCTTGCTTCCAGCTCTTTGGGAAGCTAAGAAATAACTGGCTCTGCCCAGTGCTCTTACAGCCTGAGAGAAAATCTCTTACCAAGGCCTGTGAAACGCACTTTGTTGGTGGCCTGATCTAGCTGAAGTAGAACTTCTGCTCAGGGTGTGCTCCATTGGCCTAGAGCTGCCTGGCCCAAAGGGCCGCCTTGTTTGCAAAGGGGCAGAGAGGCCCCAAAGCATCTTGCTTCCAGCTCTTCGGGAAGCTAAGAAACATCTGGCGTTGCCCAGTGCTCTTACAGCCTACCGGGAACATCTCTTACCAAGGCCTGTGAAACGCAGTTTGTTGGTGGCCTGAACTGGCCGAAGTAGAACTTCTGCTCTGGGTGTGCTCCACTGGCCTAGAGCTACCTGCCCCAAAGGGCTGCCTTGATTCCAAAGTGAGAGAGTGGCACCAAAGCATCTTGCTTCCAGCTGTTCGGGAAGCTAAGAAACATCTGGCGTTGCCCAGTGCTCTTACAGCCTACCGGGAACATCTCTTACCAAGGCCTGTGAAACGCCGTTTCCTGGCAGGCCTGATTTGGCTGAAGGAGAACTTCTGCTCTGGGTGTGCTCCATTGCCCTAGAGCTGCCAGGTCCAAGGTGCTGCCTTGTTTCCAAAGGGGCAGAGAGGCCCCAAAGCATCTTGCTTCCAGCTCTCTGGGAAGCTAAGAACCAACTCGCTCTGCCCTATGCTCTTACAGCCTACCGGGAACATGTCTTTGAAAGGCCTGTGAAACGCAGTTTCTTGGCAGGCCCTATCTGGCTGAAGTAGAACTCCGGCTCTGGGTGTGCTCCATTGCCCTAGAGCTGCCAGGCCCCAAGTGCTGCCCTGTTTCCAAGGGGCAGAGAGGCCCAAAGCATCTTGCTTCCCGGTCTTTGCGAAGCTAAGAAACAACTGGCTCTGCCCAGTGCTCTTACAGCCTGAGAGAAAATCTCTTACCAAGGCCTGTGAAACGCACTTTGTTGGTGGCCTGATCTAGCTGAAGTAGAACTTCTGCTCTGGGTGTGCTCCATTGGCCTAGAGCTGCCTGGCCCAAAGGGCCGCCTTGTTTGCAAAGGGGCAGAGAGGCCCCAAAGCATCTTGCTTCCAGCTCTTCAGGAAGCTAAGAAACATCTGGCGTTGCCCAGTGCTCTTACAGCCTACCGGGAACATCTCTTACCAAGGCCTGTGAAACGCAGTTTGTTGGTGGCCTGAACTGGCCGAAGTAGAACTTCTGCTCTGGGTGTGCTCCACTGGCCTAGAGCTACCTGCCCCAAAGGGCTGCCTTGATTCCAAAGTGAGAGAGTGGCACCAAAGCATCTTGCTTCCAGCTCTTCGGGAAGCTAAGAAACATCTGGCGTTGCCCAGTGCTCTTACAGCCTACCGGGAACATCTCTTACCAAGGCCTGTGAAACGCCGTTTCCTGGCAGGCCTGATTTGGCTGAAGTAGAACTTCTGCTCTGGGTGTGCTCCATTGCCCTAGAGCTGCCAGGCCCAAGGTGCTGCCTTGTTTCCAAAGGGGCAGAGAGGCCCCAAAGCATCTTGCTTCCAGCTCTCTGGGAAGCTAAGAACCAACTCGCTCTGCCCCGTGCTCTTACAGCCTACCGGGAACATGTCTTTGAAAGGCCTGTGAAACGCAGTTTCTTGGCAGGCCTCATCTGGCTGAAGTAGAACTCCGGCTCTGGGTGTGCTCCATTGCCCTAGAGCTGCCAGGCCCCAAGTGCTGCCCTGTTTCCAAGGGGCAGAGAGGCCCAAAGCATCTTGCTTCCCGGTCTTTGCGAAGCTAAGAAACAACTGGCTCTGCCCAGTGCTCTTACACCTACCGGGAACATCTCTTACCAAGGCCTGTCAAACGCTGTTTCTTTGCAGGCCTGATCAGGCTGAAGTAGAACTCCTGCTCTGCGTGTGCTCCATTGGCCTAGAGCTTCCCGACCCAAAAGGCTGCCTTGTTCCCAAACGGGCAGAGGGGTCCCAAGCGTCTTGCTTCCAGCTTTTCAGGAAGGTAAGAAACAACTGGCTCTGCCCAGTGCTCTTACAGCCTACCGGGAACATCTCTTACCAAGGCCTGTGAAACGCAGTTTCCTGGCAGGCCTGATCTGGCTGAAGTAGAACTTCTGCTCTGGGTGTGCTCCATTGCCCTAGAGCTGCCAGGCCCAAAGGGCTGCCTTGTTTCCAAAGACGGAGAGTGGACCCAAAGCATCTTGCTCCCAGCTCTTCGGGAAGCTAAGAAACAGCTGGCTCTGCCCACTGCTCTTACAGCCTAAGAGAACATCTCTTTGAAAGGCCTGTGAAACGCAGTTTCTTGGCAGGCCTGACCTGGCTGAAGTAGAACTTCTGTTCTGGTTGTGCTACATAGGCCTAGAGCTACCAGGACCTAAGGGCTGCCTTGTTTCCAAAGGGTGAGAGAGGCCCCAAAGCATCTTGCCTCCAGCACTTTGGGAAGCTAAAAAACAACTGGTTCTGCCCAGTGCTCTCACAGCCTACCGTGAACATCTCTTACCAAGGGCTGTGAAACGCAGTTTCTGGGCAGGACTGATCTGCCTGAAGTAGAACTTCTGCTGTGGGTGTGCTCCATTGGCCTAGAGCTGCCAGGCCCAAACGGCTGCCTTGTGTCCAAAGGGAGAGAGAGGCCCCAAAGCATCTTGCTTCCAGCTCTGTGGGAAGCTAAAGCAACTGGCTCTCCACAGTGCTCTCACAGCCTACCGGGAACATCTCTTACCAAGGCCTGTGAAACGCAGTTTCTTGGCAGGCCTGATCTGGCTGAAGTTGAACTCCTGCTCTGGGCGTGCTACTTTGGCCTAGAGCTGCCAGGCCCAAAGGGCCGCCTTGTTTCCAAAGGGGCTGAGAGTCCCCAAAGTATCTTGCTTCCAAATCTTTGGGAAGCTAAGAAACAACTGGCTCTGCACAGTGCTCTCACAGCCTACCGGCAACGTGACAGAGAAAGGCCTGTGAGACGCAGTTTCTTGGAAGGCCTGATCTGGCTGAGGTAGAACTTCTGCTCTGGGTGTACTCCATTGGCCTAGGGCTGCCAGGCCCAAAGGGCTGCCTTTATTTCCAAAGTGTGAGAGAGGCCCCAAAGCATCTTGCTTCCTGCTCTCTGGGAAGCTAAAACAACTGGCTCTGCACAGTGCTCTCAAAGCCAACCGGGAACGTCACATACAAAGGCCTGTGAAACGCAGCTTCTTGACAGGCCTTATCTGGCTGAGGTAGAACTTGTGCTCTGGGTGTGCTACTTTGGCCTAGAGCTGCCAGGCACAAAGGCTGCTTTGTTTCCAAAGGGGGAGAGAGGCCCCAAATCATGTTGCTTCCAGCTGTTTTTGAAGCTAAGAAACAACTCGCTCTGCCAGGTACTCTTACAGCCTTCCGGGAACACCTCTTACGAAGGCCTGTGAAAAGCAGTTTCTTGGCAGGCCTGATCTGGCTGAGGTAGAACTTCTGCTCTGGGTGTGCTCCATTGCCCTAGAGCTGAAAGGCCCAAAGGGCTGCCTTGTTTCCAAAGGGGGAGAGAGGCCCCAAAGCATCTTGCTTCCACCTCTTGGGAAGCTAAGAAACAACTGGCTGTGCCCAGTGCTCTTATAGCCTAAGAGAACATCTCTTATCAAGGCCTGTGAAACGCACTTTCTAGGCAGGCCTGATCTGGAAGAAGTAGAACTTCTGCTCTGGGTGTGCTCCATTGCCCTAGAGCTGCCAGACCCAACGTGCTGCCTTGTTTCCAAAGGGGCAGAGAGGCCCCAAAGCGTCTTGCTTCCAGCTGTTTGGGAAACAAGGAAACAACTGGCTCTGCACCGTGCTCTCACAGCCTACCGGGAACGTCACATACAAAGGCCTCTGAAACGCAGTTCCTTGGCAGGCCTGATCTGGCTGAAGTAGGACTTCTGCTCTGGCTGTGCTCCATTGGCCTAGAGCTGAAAGGCCCAAAGGGATGCCTTGTTTGCAAAGGGGCAGAGAGGCCCCAAAGCATCTTGCTTCCAGCTCTTTGGGAAGCTAAGAAACAACTGTCTCTGCCCAGTGCTCTGACAGAGTACCGGCAACATCTCTTACCAAAGCCTTTGAAACGCAGTTTCTTGGCAGGCCTTATCTGGCTGAGGTAGAACTTCTGCTCTGGGTGTGCTCCATTGGCCTAGAGCTGAAAGGCCCAAAGGTCGGCCTTGTTGGCAAAAGGGCAGGGAGCCCCCAAAGCATCTTGCTTCCAGCTCTTCGGGAAGCTAAGAAACAACTGGCTCTGCCCAGTGCTCTTACAGCCTGAGAGAAAATCTCTTACCAAGGCCTGTGAAACGCCGTTTGTTGGTGGCCTGAACTGGCCGAAGTAGAACTTCTGCTCTGGGTGTGCTCCACTGGCCTAGAGCTACCTGCCCCAAAGGGCTGCCTTGATTCCAAAGTGAGAGAGTGGCACCAAAGCATCTTGCTTCCAGCTCTTCGGGAAGCTAAGAAACATCTGGCGTTGCCCAGTGCTCTTACAGCCTACCGGGAACATCTCTTACCAAGGCCTGTGAAACGCCGTTTCCTGGCAGGCCTGATTTGGCTGAAGTAGAACTTCTGCTCTGGGTGTGCTCCATTGCCCTAGAGCTGCCAGGCCCAAGGTGCTGCCTTGTTTCCAAAGGGGCAGAGAGGCCCCAAAGCATCTTGCTTCCAGCTCTCTGGGAAGCTAAGAACCAACTCGCTCTGCCCCGTGCTCTTACAGCCTACCGGGAACATGTCTTTGAAAGGCCTGTGAAACGCAGTTTCTTGGCAGGCCTCATCTGGCTGAAGTAGAACTCCGGCTCTGGGTGTGCTCCATTGCCCTAGAGCTGCCAGGCCCCAAGTGCTGCCCTGTTTCCAAGGGGCAGAGAGGCCCAAAGCATCTTGCTTCCCGGTCTTTGCGAAGCTAAGAAACAACTGGCTCTGCCCAGTGCTCTTACACCCACCGGGAACATCTCTTACCAAGGCCTGTCAAACGCTGTTTCTTTGCAGGCCTGATCAGGCTGAAGTAGAACTCCTGCTCTGCGTGTGCTCCATTGGCCTAGAGCTTCCCGACCCAAAAGGCTGCCTTGTTCCCAAACGGGCAGAGGGGTCCCAAGCATCTTGCTTCCAGCTTTTCAGGAAGGTAAGAAACAACTGGCTCTGCCCAGTGCTCTTACAGCCTACCGGGAACATCTCTTACCAAGGCCTGTGAAACGCAGTTTCCTGGCAGGCCAGATCTGGCTGAAGTAGAACTTCTGCTCTGGGTGTGCTCCATTGCCCTAGAGCTGCCAGGCCCAAAGGGCTGCCTTGTTTCCAAAGACGGAGAGTGGACCCAAAGCATCTTGCTCCCAGCTCTTCGGGAAGCTAAGAAACAGCTGGCTCTGCCCAGTGCTCTTACAGCCTAAGAGAACATCTCTTTGAAAGGCCTGTGAAACGCAGTTTCTTGGCAGGCCTGACCTGGCTGAAGTAGAACTTCTGTTCTGGTTGTGCTACATAGGCCTAGAGCTACCAGGACCTAAGGGCTGCCTTGTTTCCAAAGGGTGAGAGAGGCCCCAAAGCATCTTGCCTCCAGCACTTTGGGAAGCTAAAAAACAACTGGTTCTGCCCAGTGCTCTCACAGCCTACCGTGAACATCTCTTACCAAGGGCTGTGAAACGCAGTTTCTGGGCAGGACTGATCTGCCTGAAGTAGAACTCCTGCTCTGCGTGTGCTCCATTGGCCTAGAGCTGCCAGGCGCAAACGGCTGCCTTGTGTCCAAAGGGAGAGAGAGGCCCCAAAGCATCTTGCTTCCAGCTCTGTGGGAAGCTAAAGCAACTGGCTCTCCACAGTGCTCTCACAGCCTACCGGGAACATCTCTTACCAAGGCCTGTGAAACGCAGTTTCTTGGCAGGCCTGATCTGGCTGAAGTAGAACTCCTGCTCTGGGCGTGCTACTTTGGCCTAGAGCTGCCAGGCCCAAAGGGCCGCCTTGTTTCCAAAGGGGCTGAGAGTCCCCAAAGCATCTTGCTTCCAGCTCATTGGGAAGCTAAGAAACAACTGGCTGTGCCCAGTGCTCTTATAGCCTAAGAGAACATCTCTTGTCAAGGCCTGTGAAACGCACTTTCTAGGCAGGCCTGATCTGGAAGAAGTAGAACTTCTGCTCTGGGTGTGCTCCATTGCCCTAGAGCTGCCAGACCCAACGTGCTGCCTTGTTTCCAAAGGGGCAGAGAGGCCCCAAAGCGTCTTGCTTCCAGCTGTTTGGGAAACAAGGAAACAACTGGCTCTGCACCGTGCTCTCACAGCCTACCGGGAACGTCACATACAAAGGCCTCTGAAACGCAGTTCCTTGGCAGGCCTGATCTGGCTGAAGTAGGACTTCTGCTCTGGCTGTGCTCCATTGGCCTAGAGCTGAAAGGCCCAAAGGGATGCCTTGTTTGCAAAGGGGCAGAGAGGCCCCAAAGCATCTTGCTTCCAGCTCTTTGGGAAGCTAAGAAACAACTGTCTCTGCCCAGTGCTCTGACAGAGTACCGGCAACATCTCTTACCAAAGCCTTTGAAACGCAGTTTCTTGGCAGGCCTTATCTGGCTGAGGTAGAACTTCTGCTCTGGGTGTGCTCCATTGGCCTAGAGCTGAAAGGCCCAAAGGTCGGCCTTGTTGGCAAAAGGGCAGGGAGCCCCCAAAGCATCTTGCTTCCAGCTCTTCGGGAAGCTAAGAAACAACTGGCTCTGCCCAGTGCTCTTACAGCCTGAGAGAAAATCTCTTACCAAGGCCTGTGAAACGCCGTTTGTTGGTGGCCTGAACTGGCCGAAGTAGAACTTCTGCTCTGGGTGTGCTCCACTGGCCTAGAGCTACCTGCCCCAAAGGGCTGCCTTGATTCCAAAGTGAGAGAGTGGCACCAAAGCATCTTGCTTCCAGCTCTTCGGGAAGCTAAGAAACATCTGGCGTTGCCCAGTGCTCTTACAGCCTACCGGGAACATCTCTTACCAAGGCCTGTGAAACGCCGTTTCCTGGCAGGCCTGATTTGGCTGAAGTAGAACTTCTGCTCTGGGTGTGCTCCATTGCCCTAGAGCTGCCAGGCCCAAGGTGCTGCCTTGTTTCCAAAGGGGCAGAGAGGCCCCAAAGCATCTTGCTTCCAGCTCTCTGGGAAGCTAAGAACCAACTCGCTCTGCCCCGTGCTCTTACAGCCTACCGGGAACATGTCTTTGAAAGGCCTGTGAAACGCAGTTTCTTGGCAGGCCTCATCTGGCTGAAGTAGAACTCCGGCTCTGGGTGTGCTCCATTGCCCTAGAGCTGCCAGGCCCCAAGTGCTGCCCTGTTTCCAAGGGGCAGAGAGGCCCAAAGCATATTGCTTCCCGGTCTTTGCGAAGCTAAGAAACAACTGGCTCTGCCCAGTGCTCTTACACCCACCGGGAACATCTCTTACCAAGGCCTGTCAAACGCTGTTTCTTTGCAGGCCTGATCAGGCTGAAGTAGAACTCCTGCTCTGCGTGTGCTCCATTGGCCTAGAGCTTCCCGACCCAAAAGGCTGCCTTGTTCCCAAACGGGCAGAGGGGTCCCAAGCATCTTGCTTCCAGCTTTTCAGGAAGGTAAGAAACAACTGGCTCTGCCCAGTGCTCTTACAGCCTACCGGGAACATCTCTTACCAAGGCCTGTGAAACGCAGTTTCCTGGCAGGCCTGATCTGGCTGAAGTAGAACTTCTGCTCTGGGTGTGCTCCATTGCCCTAGAGCTGCCAGGCCCAAAGGGCTGCCTTGTTTCCAAAGACGGAGAGTGGACCCAAAGCATCTTGCTCCCAGCTCTTCGGGAAGCTAAGAAACAGCTGGCTCTGCCCACTGCTCTTACAGCCTAAGAGAACATCTCTTTGAAAGGCCTGTGAAACGCAGTTTCTTGGCAGGCCTGACCTGGCTGAAGTAGAACTTCTGTTCTGGTTGTGCTACATAGGCCTAGAGCTACCAGGACCTAAGGGCTGCCTTGTTTCCAAAGGGTGAGAGAGGCCCCAAAGCATCTTGCCTCCAGCACTTTGGGAAGCTAAAAAACAACTGGTTCTGCCCAGTGCTCTCACAGCCTACCGTGAACATCTCTTACCAAGGGCTGTGAAACGCAGTTTCTGGGCAGGACTGATCTGCCTGAAGTAGAACTCCTGCTCTGCGTGTGCTCCATTGGCCTAGAGCTGCCAGGCGCAAACGGCTGCCTTGTGTCCAAAGGGAGAGAGAGGCCCCAAAGCATCTTGCTTCCAGCTCTGTGGGAAGCTAAAGCAACTGGCTCTCCACAGTGCTCTCACAGCCTACCGGGAACATCTCTTACCAAGGCCTGTGAAACGCAGTTTCTTGGCAGGCCTGATCTGGCTGAAGTAGAACTCCTGCTCTGGGCGTGCTACTTTGGCCTAGAGCTGCCAGGCCCAAAGGGCCGCCTTGTTTCCAAAGGGGCTGAGAGTCCCCAAAGTATCTTGCTTCCAAATCTTTGGGAAGCTAAGAAACAACTGGCTCTGCACAGTGCTCTCACAGCCTACCGGCAACGTGACAGAGAAAGGCCTGTGAGACGCAGTTTCTTGGAAGGCCTGATCTGGCTGAGGTAGAACTTCTGCTCTGGGTGTACTCCATTGGCCTAGGGCTGCCAGGCCCAAAGGGCTGCCTTTATTTCCAAAGTGTGAGAGAGGCCCCAAAGCATCTTGCTTCCTGCTCTCTGGGAAGCTAAAACAACTGGCTCTGCACAGTGCTCTCAAAGCCAACCGGGAACGTCACATACAAAGGCCTGTGAAACGCAGCTTCTTGACAGGCCTTATATGGCTGAGGTAGAACTTGTGCTCTGGGTGTGCTACTTTGGCCTAGAGCTGCCAGGCACAAAGGCTGCTTTGTTTCCAAAGGGGGAGAGAGGCCCCAAATCATGTTGCTTCCAGCTGTTTTTGAAGCTAAGAAACAACTCGCTCTGCCAGGTACTCTTACAGCCTTCCGGGAACACCTCTTACGAAGGCCTGTGAAAAGCAGTTTCTTGGCAGGCCTGATCTGGCTGAGGTAGAACTTCTGCTCTGGGTGTGCTCCATTGCCCTAGAGCTGAAAGGCCCAAAGGGCTGCCTTGTTTGCAAAGGGGGAGAGAGGCCCCAAAGCATCTTGCTTCCAGCTCATTGGGAAGCTAAGAAACAACTGGCTGTGCCCAGTGCTCTTATAGCCTAAGAGAACATCTCTTATCAAGGCCTGTGAAACGCACTTTCTAGGCAGGCCTGATCTGGAAGAAGTAGAACTTCTGCTCTGGGTGTGCTCCATTGCCCTAGAGCTGCCAGACCCAACGTGCTGCCTTGTTTCCAAAGGGGCAGAGAGGCCCCTAAGCGTCTTGCTTCCAGCTCTTTGGGAAACAAGGAAACAACTGGCTCTGCACCGTGCTCTCACAGCCTACCGGGAACGTCACATACAAAGGCCTCTGAAACGCAGTTCCTTGGCAGGCCTGATCTGGCTGAAGTAGGACTTCTGCTCTGGCTGTGCTCCATTGGCCTAGAGCTGAAAGGCCCAAAGGGATGCCTTGTTTGCAAAGGGGCAGAGAGGCCCCAAAGCATCTTGCTTCCAGCTCTTTGGGAAGCTAAGAAACAGCTGTCTCTGCCCAGTGCTCTGACAGAAAACCGGCAACATCTCTTACCAAAGCCTTTGAAACGCAGTTTCTTGGCAGGCCTTATCTGGCTGAGGTAGAACTTCTGTTCTGGGTGTGCTCCATTGGCCTAGAGCTGAAAGGCCCAAAGGTCGGCCTTGTTGGCAAAGGGGCAGGGAGCCCCCAAAGCATCTTGCTTCCAGCTCTTTGGGAAGCTAAGAAACAACTGGCTCTGCCCAGTTCTCTTACAGCCTGAGAGAAAATCTCTTACCAAGGCCTGTGAAATGCACTTTGTTGGTGGCCTGATCTAGCTGAAGTAGAACTTCTGCTCTGGGTGTGCTCCATTGGCCTAGAGCTGCCAGGCCCAAAGGGCCGCCTTGCTTGCAAAGGGGATGAGAGGCCCCAAAGCATCTTGCTTCCAGCTCTTCGGGAAGCTAAGAAACATCTGGCGTTGCCCAGTGCTCTTACAGCCTACCGGGAACATCTCTTACCAAGGCCTGTGAAACGCAGTTTGTTGGTGGCCTGAACTGGCCGAAGTAGAACTTCTGCTCTGGGTGTGCTCCACTGGCCTAGAGCTACCTGCCCCAAAGGGCTGCCTTGATTCCAAAGTGAGAGAGTGGCACCAAAGCATCTTGCTTCCAGCTCTTCGGGAAGCTAAGAAACATCTGGCGTTGCCCAGTGCTCTTACAGCCTACCGGGAACATCTCTTACCAAGGCCTGTGAAACGCCGTTTCCTGGCAGGCCTGATTTGGCTGAAGTAGAACTTCTGCTCTGGGTGTGCTCCATTGCCCTAGAGCTGCCAGGCCCAAGGTGCTGCCTTGTTTCCAAAGGGGCAGAGAGGCCCCAAAGCATCTTGCTTCCAGCTCTCTGGGAAGCTAAGAACCAACTCGCTCTGCCCCGTGCTCTTACAGCCTACCGGGAACATGTCTTTGAAAGGCCTGTGAAACGCAGTTTCTTGGCAGGCCTCATCTGGCTGAAGTAGAACTCCGGCTCTGGGTGAGCTCCATTGCCCTAGAGCTGCCAGGCCCCAAGTGCTGCCCTGTTTCCAAGGGGCAGAGAGGCCCAAAGCATCTTGCTTCCCGGTCTTTGCAAAGCTAAGAAACAACTGGCTCTGCACAGTGCTCTTACACCTACCGGGAACATCTCTTACCAAGGCCTGTCAAACGCTGTTTCTTTGCAGGCCTGATCAGGCTGAAGTAGAACTCCTGCTCTGCGTGTGCTCCATTGGCCTAGAGCTTCCCGACCCAAAAGGCTGCCTTGTTCCCAAACGGGCAGAGGGGTCCCAAGCGTCTTGCTTCCAGCTTTTCAGGAAGGTAAGAAACAACTGGCTCTGCCCAGTGCTCTTACAGCCTACCGGGAACATCTCTTACCAAGGCCTGTGAAACGCAGTTTCCTGGCAGGCCTGATCTGGCTGAAGTAGAACTTCTGCTCTGGGTGTGCTCCATTGCCCTAGAGCTGCCAGGCCCAAAGGGCTGCCTTGTTTCCAAAGACGGAGAGTGGACCCAAAGCATCTTGCTCCCAGCTCTTCGGGAAGCTAAGAAACAGCTGGCTCTGCCCAGTGCTCTTACAGCCTAAGAGAACATCTCTTTGAAAGGCCTGTGAAACGCAGTTTCTTGGCAGGCCTGACCTGGCTGAAGTAGAACTTCTGTTCTGGTTGTGCTACATAGGCCTAGAGCTACCAGGACCTAAGGGCTGCCTTGTTTCCAAAGGGTGAGAGAGGCCCCAAAGCATCTTGCCTCCAGCACTTTGGGAAGCTAAAAAACAACTGGTTCTGCCCAGTGCTCTCACAGCCTACCGTGAACATCTCTTACCAAGGGCTGTGAAACGCAGTTTCTGGGCAGGACTGATCTGCCTGAAGTAGAACTTCTGCTGTGGGTGTGCTCCATTGGCCTAGAGCTGCCAGGCACAAACGGCTGCCTTGTGTCCAAAGGGAGAGAGAGGCCCCAAAGCATCTTGCTTCCAGCTCTGTGGGAAGCTAAAGCAACTGGCTCTCCACAGTGCTCTCACAGCCTACCGGGAACATCTCTTACCAAGGCCTGTGAAACGCAGTTTCTTGGCAGGCCTGATCTGGCTGAAGTAGAACTCCTGCTCTGGGCGTGCTACTTTGGCCTAGAGCTGCCAGGCCCAAAGGGCCGCCTTGTTTCCAAAGGGGCTGAGAGTCCCCAAAGTATCTTGCTTCCAAATCTTTGGGAAGCTAAGAAACAACTGGCTCTGCACAGTGCTCTCACAGCCTACCGGCAACGTGACAGAGAAAGGCCTGTGAGACGCAGTTTCTTGGAAGGCCTGATCTGGCTGAGGTAGAACTTCTGCTCTGGGTGTACTCCATTGGCCTAGGGCTGCCAGGCCCAAAGGGCTGCCTTTATTTCCAAAGTGTGAGAGAGGCCCCAAAGCATCTTGCTTCCTGCTCTCTGGGAAGCTAAAACAACTGGCTCTGCACAGTGCTCTCAAAGCCAACCGGGAACGTCACATACAAAGGCCTGTGAAACGCAGCTTCTTGACAGGCCTTATCTGGCTGAGGTAGAACTTGTGCTCTGGGTGTGCTACTTTGGCCTAGAGCTGCCAGGCACAAAGGCTGCTTTGTTTCCAAAGGGGGAGAGAGGCCCCAAATCATGTTGCTTCCAGCTGTTTTTGAAGCTAAGAAACAACTCGCTCTGCCAGGTACTCTTACAGCCTTCCGGGAACACCTCTTACGAAGGCCTGTGAAAAGCAGTTTCTTGGCAGGCCTGATCTGGCTGAGGTAGAACTTCTGCTCTGGGTGTGCTCCATTGCCCTAGAGCTGAAAGGCCCAAAGGGATGCCTTGTTTGCAAAGGGGCAGAGAGGCCCCAAAGCATCTTGCTTCCAGCTCATTGGGAATCTAAGAAACAACTGTCTCTGCCCAGTGCTCAGACAGAGTACCGGCAACATCTCTTACCAAAGCCATTGAAACGCAGTTTCTTGGCAGGCCTTATCTGGCTGAGGTAGAACTTCTGCTCTGGGTGTGCTCCATTGGCCTAGAGCTGAAAGGCCCAAAGGTCGGCCTTGTTGGCAAAGGGGCAGGGAGCCCCCAAAGCATCTTGCTTCCAGCTCTTCCGGAAGCTAAGAAACAACTGGCTCTGCCCAGTGCTCTTACAGCCTGAGAGAAAATCTCTTACCAAGGCCTGTGAAACGCACTTTGTTGGTGGCCTGATCTAGCTGAAGTAGAACTTCTGCTCTGGGTGTGCTCCATTGGCCTAGAGCTGCCTGGCCCAAAGGGCCGCCTTGTTTGCAAAGGGGATGAGAGGCCCCAAAGCATCTTGCTTCCAGCTCTTCGGGAAGCTAAGAAACATCTGGCGTTGCCCAGTGCTCTTACAGCCTACCGGGAACATCTCTTACCAAGGCCTGTGAAACGCAGTTTGTTGGTGGCCTGAACTGGCCGAAGTAGAACTTCTGCTCTGGGTGTGCTCCACTGGCCTAGAGCTACCTGCCCCAAAGGGCTGCCTTGATTCCAAAGTGAGAGAGTGGCACCAAAGCATCTTGCTTCCAGCTCTTCGGGAAGCTAAGAAACATCTGGCGTTGCCCAGTGCTCTTACAGCCTACCGGGAACATCTCTTACCAAGGCCTGTGAAACGCCGTTTCCTGGCAGGCCTGATTTGGCTGAAGTAGAACTTCTGCTCTGGGTGTGCTCCATTGCCCTAGAGCTGCCAGGCCCAAGGTGCTGCCTTGTTTCCAAAGGGGCAGAGAGGCCCCATAGCATCTTGCTTCCAGCTCTCTGGGAAGCTAAGAACCAACTCGCTCTGCCCCGTGCTCTTACAGCCTACCGGGAACATGTCTTTGAAAGGCCTGTGAAACGCAGTTTCTTGGCAGGCCTCATCTGGCTGAAGTAGAACTCCGGCTCTGGGTGTGCTCCATTGCCCTAGGGCTGCCAGGCCCCAAGTGCTGCCCTGTTTCCAAGGGGCAGAGAGGCCCAAAGCATCTTGCTTCCCGGTCTTTGTGAAGCTAAGAAACAACTGGCTCTGCCCAGTGCTCTTACACCTACCGGGAACATCTCTTACCAAGGCCTGTCAAACGCTGTTTCTTTGCAGGCCTGATCAGGCTGAAGTAGAACTCCTGCTCTGTGTGTGCTCCATTGGCCTAGAGCTTCCCGACCCAAAAGGCTGCCTTGTTCCCAAACGGGCAGAGGGGTCCCAAGAGTCTTGCTTCCAGCTTTTCAGGAAGGTAAGAAACAACTGGCTCTGCCCAGTGCTCTTACAGCCTACCGGGAACATCTCTTACCAAGGCCTGTGAAACGCAGTTTCCTGGCAGGCCTGATCTGGCTGAAGTAGAACTTCTGCTCTGGGTGTGCTCCATTGCCCTAGAGCTGCCAGGCCCAAAGGGCTGCCTTGTTTCCAAAGACGGAGAGTGGACCCAAAGCATCTTGCTCCCAGCTCTTCGGGAAGCTAAGAAACAGCTGGCTCTGCCCAGTGCTCTTACAGCCTAAGAGAACATCTCTTTGAAAGGCCTGTGAAACGCAGTTTCTTGGCAGGCCTGACCTGGCTGAAGTAGAACTTCTGTTCTGGTTGTGCTACATAGGCCTAGAGCTACCAGGACCTAAGGGCTGCCTTGTTTCCAAAGGGTGAGAGAGGCCCCAAAGCATCTTGCCTCCAGCACTTTGGGAAGCTAAAAAACAACTGGTTCTGCCCAGTGCTCTCACAGCCTACCGTGAACATCTCTTACCAAGGGCTGTGAAACGCAGTTTCTGGGCAGGACTGATCTGCCTGAAGTAGAACTTCTGCTGTGGGTGTGCTCCATTGGCCTAGAGCTGCCAGGCGCAAACGGCTGCCTTGTGTCCAAAGGGAGAGAGAGGCCCCAAAGCATCTTGCTTCCAGCTCTGTGGGAAGCTAAAGCAACTGGCTCTCCACAGTGCTCTCACAGCCTACCGGGAACATCTCTTACCAAGGCCTGTGAAACGCAGTTTCTTGGCAGGCCTGATCTGGCTGAAGTAGAACTCCTGCTCTGGGCGTGCTACTTTGGCCTAGAGCTGCCAGGCCCGTAGGGCCGCCTTGTTTCCAAAGGGGCTGAGAGTCCCCAAAGTATCTTGCTTCCAAATCTTTGGGAAGCTAAGAAACAACTGGCTCTGCACAGTGCTCTCACAGCCTACCGGCAACGTGACAGAGAAAGGCCTGTGAGACGCAGTTTCTTGGAAGGCCTGATCTGGCTGAGGTAGAACTTCTGCTCTGGGTGTACTCCATTGGCCTAGGGCTGCCAGGCCCAAAGGGCTGCCTTTATTTCCAAAGTGTGAGAGAGGCCCCAAAGCATCTTGCTTCCAGCTCTTTGGGAAGCTAAGAAACAACTGGCTCTGCCCAGTGCTCTTACAGCCTGAGAGAAAATCTCTTACCAAGGCCTGTGAAACGCACTTTGTTGGTGGCCTGATCTAGCTGAAGTAGAACTTCTGCTCTGGGTGTGCTCCATTGGCCTAGAGCTGCCTGGCCCAAAGGGCCGCCTTGTTTGCAAAGGGGCAGAGAGGCCCCAAAGCATCTTGCTTCCAGCTCTTCGGGAAGCTAAGAAACATCTGGCGTTGCCCAGTGCTCTTACAGCCTACCGGGAACATCTCTTACCAAGGCCTGTGAAACGCCGTTTCCTGGCAGGCCTGATTTGGCTGAAGTAGAACTTCTGCTCTGGGTGTGCTCCATTGCCCTAGAGCTGCCAGGCCCAAGGTGCTGCCTTGTTTCCAAAGGGGCAGAGAGGCCCCAAAGCATCTTGCTTCCAGCTCTCTGGGAAGCTAAGAACCAACTCGCTCTGCCCCGTGCTCTTACAGCCTACCGGGAACATGTCTTTGAAAGGCCTGTGAAACGCAGTTTCTTGGCAGGCCTCATCTGGCTGAAGTAGAACTCCGGCTCTGGGTGTGCTCCATTGCCCTAGAGCTGCCAGGCCCCAAGTGCTGCCCTGTTTCCAAGGGGCAGAGAGGCCCAAAGCATCTTGCTTCCCGGTCTTTGCAAAGCTAAGAAACAACTGGCTCTGCACAGTGCTCTTACACCTACCGGGAACATCTCTTACCAAGGCCTGTCAAACGCTGTTTCTTTGCAGGCCTGATCAGGCTGAAGTAGAACTCCTGCTCTGCGTGTGCTCCATTGGCCTAGAGCTTCCCGACCCAAAAGGCTGCCTTGTTCCCAAACGGGCAGAGGGGTCCCAAGCGTCTTGCTTCCAGCTTTTCAGGAAGGTAAGAAACAACTGGCTCTGCCCAGTGCTCTTACAGCCTACCGGGAACATCTCTTACCAAGGCCTGTGAAACGCAGTTTCCTGGCAGGCCTGATCTGGCTGAAGTAGAACTTCTGCTCTGGGTGTGCTCCATTGCCCTAGAGCTGCCAGGCCCAAAGGGCTGCCTTGTTTCCAAAGACGGAGAGTGGACCCAAAGCATCTTGCTCCCAGCTCTTCGGGAAGCTAAGAAACAGCTGGCTCTGCCCAGTGCTCTTACAGCCTAAGAGAACATCTCTTTGAAAGGCCTGTGAAACGCAGTTTCTTGGCAGGCCTGACCTGGCTGAAGTAGAACTTCTGTTCTGGTTGTGCTACATAGGCCTAGAGCTACCAGGACCTAAGGGCTGCCTTGTTTCCAAAGGGTGAGAGAGGCCCCAAAGCATCTTGCCTCCAGCACTTTGGGAAGCTAAAAAACAACTGGTTCTGCCCAGTGCTCTCACAGCCTACCGTGAACATCTCTTACCAAGGGCTGTGAAACGCAGTTTCTGGGCAGGACTGATCTGCCTGAAGTAGAACTTCTGCTGTGGGTGTGCTCCATTGGCCTAGAGCTGCCAGGCACAAACGGCTGCCTTGTGTCCAAAGGGAGAGAGAGGCCCCAAAGCATCTTGCTTCCAGCTCTGTGGGAAGCTAAAGCAACTGGCTCTCCACAGTGCTCTCACAGCCTACCGGGAACATCTCTTACCAAGGCCTGTGAAACGCAGTTTCTTGGCAGGCCTGATCTGGCTGAAGTAGAACTCCTGCTCTGGGCGTGCTACTTTGGCCTAGAGCTGCCAGGCCCAAAGGGCCGCCTTGTTTCCAAAGGGGCTGAGAGTCCCCAAAGTATCTTGCTTCCAAATCTTTGGGAAGCTAAGAAACAACTGGCTCTGCACAGTGCTCTCACAGCCTACCGGCAACGTGACAGAGAAAGGCCTGTGAGACGCAGTTTCTTGGAAGGCCTGATCTGGCTGAGGTAGAACTTCTGCTCTGGGTGTACTCCATTGGCCTAGGGCTGCCAGGCCCAAAGGGCTGCCTTTATTTCCAAAGTGTGAGAGAGGCCCCAAAGCATCTTGCTTCCTGCTCTCTGGGAAGCTAAAACAACTGGCTCTGCACAGTGCTCTCAAAGCCAACCGGGAACGTCACATACAAAGGCCTGTGAAACGCAGCTTCTTGACAGGCCTTATCTGGCTGAGGTAGAACTTGTGCTCTGGGTGTGCTACTTTGGCCTAGAGCTGCCAGGCACAAAGGCTGCTTTGTTTCCAAAGGGGGAGAGAGGCCCCAAATCATGTTGCTTCCAGCTGTTTTTGAAGCTAAGAAACAACTCGCTCTGCCAGGTACTCTTACAGCCTTCCGGGAACACCTCTTACGAAGGCCTGTGAAAAGCAGTTTCTTGGCAGGCCTGATCTGGCTGAGGTAGAACTTCTGCTCTGGGTGTGCTCCATTGCCCTAGAGCTGAAAGGCCCAAAGGGATGCCTTGTTTGCAAAGGGGCAGAGAGGCCCCAAAGCATCTTGCTTCCAGCTCATTGGGAATCTAAGAAACAACTGTCTCTGCCCAGTGCTCAGACAGAGTACCGGCAACATCTCTTACCAAAGCCATTGAAACGCAGTTTCTTGGCAGGCCTTATCTGGCTGAGGTAGAACTTCTGCTCTGGGTGTGCTCCATTGGCCTAGAGCTGAAAGGCCCAAAGGTCGGCCTTGTTGGCAAAGGGGCAGGGAGCCCCCAAAGCATCTTGCTTCCAGCTCTTCCGGAAGCTAAGAAACAACTGGCTCTGCCCAGTGCTCTTACAGCCTGAGAGAAAATCTCTTACCAAGGCCTGTGAAACGCACTTTGTTGGTGGCCTGATCTAGCTGAAGTAGAACTTCTGCTCTGGGTGTGCTCCATTGGCCTAGAGCTGCCTGGCCCAAAGGGCCGCCTTGTTTGCAAAGGGGATGAGAGGCCCCAAAGCATCTTGCTTCCAGCTCTTCGGGAAGCTAAGAAACATCTGGCGTTGCCCAGTGCTCTTACAGCCTACCGGGAACATCTCTTACCAAGGCCTGTGAAACGCAGTTTGTTGGTGGCCTGAACTGGCCGAAGTAGAACTTCTGCTCTGGGTGTGCTCCACTGGCCTAGAGCTACCTGCCCCAAAGGGCTGCCTTGATTCCAAAGTGAGAGAGTGGCACCAAAGCATCTTGCTTCCAGCTCTTCGGGAAGCTAAGAAACATCTGGCGTTGCCCAGTGCTCTTACAGCCTACCGGGAACATCTCTTACCAAGGCCTGTGAAACGCCGTTTCCTGGCAGGCCTGATTTGGCTGAAGTAGAACTTCTGCTCTGGGTGTGCTCCATTGCCCTAGAGCTGCCAGGCCCAAGGTGCTGCCTTGTTTCCAAAGGGGCAGAGAGGCCCCATAGCATCTTGCTTCCAGCTCTCTGGGAAGCTAAGAACCAACTCGCTCTGCCCCGTGCTCTTACAGCCTACCGGGAACATGTCTTTGAAAGGCCTGTGAAACGCAGTTTCTTGGCAGGCCTCATCTGGCTGAAGTAGAACTCCGGCTCTGGGTGTGCTCCATTGCCCTAGGGCTGCCAGGCCCCAAGTGCTGCCCTGTTTCCAAGGGGCAGAGAGGCCCAAAGCATCTTGCTTCCCGGTCTTTGTGAAGCTAAGAAACAACTGGCTCTGCCCAGTGCTCTTACACCTACCGGGAACATCTCTTACCAAGGCCTGTCAAACGCTGTTTCTTTGCAGGCCTGATCAGGCTGAAGTAGAACTCCTGCTCTGTGTGTGCTCCATTGGCCTAGAGCTTCCCGACCCAAAAGGCTGCCTTGTTCCCAAACGGGCAGAGGGGTCCCAAGAGTCTTGCTTCCAGCTTTTCAGGAAGGTAAGAAACAACTGGCTCTGCCCAGTGCTCTTACAGCCTACCGGGAACATCTCTTACCAAGGCCTGTGAAACGCAGTTTCCTGGCAGGCCTGATCTGGCTGAAGTAGAACTTCTGCTCTGGGTGTGCTCCATTGCCCTAGAGCTGCCAGGCCCAAAGGGCTGCCTTGTTTCCAAAGACGGAGAGTGGACCCAAAGCATCTTGCTCCCAGCTCTTCGGGAAGCTAAGAAACAGCTGGCTCTGCCCAGTGCTCTTACAGCCTAAGAGAACATCTCTTTGAAAGGCCTGTGAAACGCAGTTTCTTGGCAGGCCTGACCTGGCTGAAGTAGAACTTCTGTTCTGGTTGTGCTACATAGGCCTAGAGCTACCAGGACCTAAGGGCTGCCTTGTTTCCAAGGGTGAGAGAGGCCCCAAAGCATCTTGCCTCCAGCACTTTGGGAAGCTAAAAAACAACTGGTTCTGCCCAGTGCTCTCACAGCCTACCGTGAACATCTCTTACCAAGGGCTGTGAAACGCAGTTTCTGGGCAGGACTGATCTGCCTGAAGTAGAACTTCTGCTGTGGGTGTGCTCCATTGGCCTAGAGCTGCCAGGCGCAAACGGCTGCCTTGTGTCCAAAGGGAGAGAGAGGCCCCAAAGCATCTTGCTTCCAGCTCTGTGGGAAGCTAAAGCAACTGGCTCTCCACAGTGCTCTCACAGCCTACCGGGAACATCTCTTACCAAGGCCTGTGAAACGCAGTTTCTTGGCAGGCCTGATCTGGCTGAAGTAGAACTCCTGCTCTGGGCGTGCTACTTTGGCCTAGAGCTGCCAGGCCCGTAGGGCCGCCTTGTTTCCAAAGGGGCTGAGAGTCCCCAAAGTATCTTGCTTCCAAATCTTTGGGAAGCTAAGAAACAACTGGCTCTGCACAGTGCTCTCACAGCCTACCGGCAACGTGACAGAGAAAGGCCTGTGAGACGCAGTTTCTTGGAAGGCCTGATCTGGCTGAGGTAGAACTTCTGCTCTGGGTGTACTCCATTGGCCTAGGGCTGCCAGGCCCAAAGGGCTGCCTTTATTTCCAAAGTGTGAGAGAGGCCCCAAAGCATCTTGCTTCCAGCTCTTTGGGAAGCTAAGAAACAACTGGCTCTGCCCAGTGCTCTTACAGCCTGAGAGAAAATCTCTTACCAAGGCCTGTGAAACGCACTTTGTTGGTGGCCTGATCTAGCTGAAGTAGAACTTCTGCTCTGGGTGTGCTCCATTGGCCTAGAGCTGCCTGGCCCAAAGGGCCGCCTTGTTTGCAAAGGGGCAGAGAGGCCCCAAAGCATCTTGCTTCCAGCTCTTCGGGAAGCTAAGAAACATCTGGCGTTGCCCAGTGCTCTTACAGCCTACCGGGAACATCTCTTACCAAGGCCTGTGAAACGCCGTTTCCTGGCAGGCCTGATTTGGCTGAAGTAGAACTTCTGCTCTGGGTGTGCTCCATTGCCCTAGAGCTGCCAGGCCCAAGGTGCTGCCTTGTTTCCAAAGGGGCAGAGAGGCCCCAAAGCATCTTGCTTCCAGCTCTCTGGGAAGCTAAGAACCAACTCGCTCTGCCCCGTGCTCTTACAGCCTACCGGGAACATGTCTTTGAAAGGCCTGTGAAACGCAGTTTCTTGGCAGGCCTCATCTGGCTGAAGTAGAACTCCGGCTCTGGGTGTGCTCCATTGCCCTAGAGCTGCCAGGCCCCAAGTGCTGCCCTGTTTCCAAGGGGCAGAGAGGCCCAAAGCATCTTGCTTCCCGGTCTTTGCAAAGCTAAGAAACAACTGGCTCTGCACAGTGCTCTTACACCTACCGGGAACATCTCTTACCAAGGCCTGTCAAACGCTGTTTCTTTGCAGGCCTGATCAGGCTGAAGTAGAACTCCTGCTCTGCGTGTGCTCCATTGGCCTAGAGCTTCCCGACCCAAAAGGCTGCCTTGTTCCCAAACGGGCAGAGGGGTCCCAAGCGTCTTGCTTCCAGCTTTTCAGGAAGGTAAGAAACAACTGGCTCTGCCCAGTGCTCTTACAGCCTACCGGGAACATCTCTTACCAAGGCCTGTGAAACGCAGTTTCCTGGCAGGCCTGATCTGGCTGAAGTAGAACTTCTGCTCTGGGTGTGCTCCATTGCCCTAGAGCTGCCAGGCCCAAAGGGCTGCCTTGTTTCCAAAGACGGAGAGTGGACCCAAAGCATCTTGCTCCCAGCTCTTCGGGAAGCTAAGAAACAGCTGGCTCTGCCCAGTGCTCTTACAGCCTAAGAGAACATCTCTTTGAAAGGCCTGTGAAACGCAGTTTCTTGGCAGGCCTGACCTGGCTGAAGTAGAACATCTGTTCTGGTTGTGCTACATAGGCCTAGAGCTACCAGGACCTAAGGGCTGCCTTGTTTCCAAAGGGTGAGAGAGGCCCCAAAGCATCTTGCCTCCAGCACTTTGGGAAGCTAAAAAACAACTGGTTCTGCCCAGTGCTCTCACAGCCTACCGTGAACATCTCTTACCAAGGGCTGTGAAACGCAGTTTCTGGGCAGGACTGATCTGCCTGAAGTAGAACTTCTGCTGTGGGTGTGCTCCATTGGCCTAGAGCTGCCAGGCACAAACGGCTGCCTTGTGTCCAAAGGGAGAGAGAGGCCCCAAAGCATCTTGCTTCCAGCTCTGTGGGAAGCTAAAGCAACTGGCTCTCCACAGTGCTCTCACAGCCTACCGGGAACATCTCTTACCAAGGCCTGTGAAACGCAGTTTCTTGGCAGGCCTGATCTGGCTGAAGTAGAACTCCTGCTCTGGGCGTGCTACTTTGGCCTAGAGCTGCCAGGCCCAAAGGGCCGCCTTGTTTCCAAAGGGGCTGAGAGTCCCCAAAGTATCTTGCTTCCAAATCTTTGGGAAGCTAAGAAACAACTGGCTCTGCACAGTGCTCTCACAGCCTACCGGCAACGTGACAGAGAAAGGCCTGTGAGACGCAGTTTCTTGGAAGGCCTGATCTGGCTGAGGTAGAACTTCTGCTCTGGGTGTACTCCATTGGCCTAGGGCTGCCAGGCCCAAAGGGCTGCCTTTATTTCCAAAGTGTGAGAGAGGCCCCAAAGCATCTTGCTTCCTGCTCTCTGGGAAGCTAAAACAACTGGCTCTGCACAGTGCTCTCAAAGCCAACCGGGAACGTCACATACAAAGGCCTGTGAAACGCAGCTTCTTGACAGGCCTTATCTGGCTGAGGTAGAACTTGTGCTCTGGGTGTGCTACTTTGGCCTAGAGCTGCCAGGCACAAAGGCTGCTTTGTTTCCAAAGGGGGAGAGAGGCCCCAAATCATGTTGCTTCCAGCTGTTTTTGAAGCTAAGAAACAACTCGCTCTGCCAGGTACTCTTACAGCCTTCCGGGAACACCTCTTACGAAGGCCTGTGAAAAGCAGTTTCTTGGCAGGCCTGATCTGGCTGAGGTAGAACTTCTGCTCTGGGTGTGCTCCATTGCCCTAGAGCTGAAAGGCCCAAAGGGATGCCTTGTTTGCAAAGGGGCAGAGAGGCCCCAAAGCATCTTGCTTCCAGCTCATTGGGAATCTAAGAAACAACTGTCTCTGCCCAGTGCTCAGACAGAGTACCGGCAACATCTCTTACCAAAGCCATTGAAACGCAGTTTCTTGGCAGGCCTTATCTGGCTGAGGTAGAACTTCTGCTCTGGGTGTGCTCCATTGGCCTAGAGCTGAAAGGCCCAAAGGTCGGCCTTGTTGGCAAAGGGGCAGGGAGCCCCCAAAGCATCTTGCTTCCAGCTCTTTGGGAAGCTAAGAAACAACTGGCTCTGCCCAGTGCTCTTACAGCCTGAGAGAAAATCTCTTACCAAGGCCTGTGAAACGCACTTTGTTGGTGGCCTGATCTAGCTGAAGTAGAATTTCTGCTCTGGGTGTGCTCCATTGGCCTAGAGCTGCCTGGCCCAAAGGGCCGCCTTGTTTGCAAAGGGGATGAGAGGCCCCAAAGCATCTTGCTTCCAGCTCTTCGGGAAGCTAAGAAACATCTGGCGTTGCCCAGTGCTCTTACAGCCTACCGGGAACATCTCTTACCAAGGCCTGTGAAACGCAGTTTGTTGGTGGCCTGAACTGGCCGAAGTAGAACTTCTGCTCTGGGTGTGCTCCACTGGCCTAGAGCTACCTGCCCCAAAGGGCTGCCTTGATTCCAAAGTGAGAGAGTGGCACCAAAGCATCTTGCTTCCAGCTCTTCGGGAAGCTAAGAAACATCTGGCGTTGCCCAGTGCTCTTACAGCCTACCGGGAACATCTCTTACCAAGGCCTGTGAAACGCCGTTTCCTGGCAGGCCTGATTTGGCTGAAGTAGAACTTCTGCTCTGGGTGTGCTCCATTGCCCTAGAGCTGCCAGGCCCAAGGTGCTGCCTTGTTTCCAAAGGGGCAGAGAGGCCCCATAGCATCTTGCTTCCAGCTCTCTGGGAAGCTAAGAACCAACTCGCTCTGCCCCGTGCTCTTACAGCCTACCGGGAACATGTCTTTGAAAGGCCTGTGAAACGCAGTTTCTTGGCAGGCCTCATCTGGCTGAAGTAGAACTCCGGCTCTGGGTGTGCTCCATTGCCCTAGGGCTGCCAGGCCCCAAGTGCTGCCCTGTTTCCAAGGGGCAGAGAGGCCCAAAGCATCTTGCTTCCCGGTCTTTGTGAAGCTAAGAAACAACTGGCTCTGCCCAGTGCTCTTACACCTACCGGGAACATCTCTTACCAAGGCCTGTCAAACGCTGTTTCTTTGCAGGCCTGATCAGGCTGAAGTAGAACTCCTGCTCTGTGTGTGCTCCATTGGCCTAGAGCTTCCCGACCCAAAAGGCTGCCTTGTTCCCAAACGGGCAGAGGGGTCCCAAGAGTCTTGCTTCCAGCTTTTCAGGAAGGTAAGAAACAACTGGCTCTGCCCAGTGCTCTTACAGCCTACCGGGAACATCTCTTACCAAGGCCTGTGAAACGCAGTTTCCTGGCAGGCCTGATCTGGCTGAAGTAGAACTTCTGCTCTGGGTGTGCTCCATTGCCCTAGAGCTGCCAGGCCCAAAGGGCTGCCTTGTTTCCAAAGACGGAGAGTGGACCCAAAGCATCTTGCTCCCAGCTCTTCGGGAAGCTAAGAAACAGCTGGCTCTGCCCAGTGCTCTTACAGCCTAAGAGAACATCTCTTTGAAAGGCCTGTGAAACGCAGTTTCTTGGCAGGCCTGACCTGGCTGAAGTAGAACTTCTGTTCTGGTTGTGCTACATAGGCCTAGAGCTACCAGGACCTAAGGGCTGCCTTGTTTCCAAAGGGTGAGAGAGGCCCCAAAGCATCTTGCCTCCAGCACTTTGGGAAGCTAAAAAACAACTGGTTCTGCCCAGTGCTCTCACAGCCTACCGTGAACATCTCTTACCAAGGGCTGTGAAACGCAGTTTCTGGGCAGGACTGATCTGCCTGAAGTAGAACTTCTGCTGTGGGTGTGCTCCATTGGCCTAGAGCTGCCAGGCGCAAACGGCTGCCTTGTGTCCAAAGGGAGAGAGAGGCCCCAAAGCATCTTGCTTCCAGCTCTGTGGGAAGCTAAAGCAACTGGCTCTCCACAGTGCTCTCACAGCCTACCGGGAACATCTCTTACCAAGGCCTGTGAAACGCAGTTTCTTGGCAGGCCTGATCTGGCTGAAGTAGAACTCCTGCTCTGGGCGTGCTACTTTGGCCTAGAGCTGCCAGGCCCGTAGGGCCGCCTTGTTTCCAAAGGGGCTGAGAGTCCCCAAAGTATCTTGCTTCCAAATCTTTGGGAAGCTAAGAAACAACTGGCTCTGCACAGTGCTCTCACAGCCTACCGGCAACGTGACAGAGAAAGGCCTGTGAGACGCAGTTTCTTGGAAGGCCTGATCTGGCTGAGGTAGAACTTCTGCTCTGGGTGTACTCCATTGGCCTAGGGCTGCCAGGCCCAAAGGGCTGCATTTATTTCCAAAGTGTGAGAGAGGCCCCAAAGCATCTTGCTTCCAGCTCTTTGGGAAGCTAAGAAACAACTGGCTCTGCCCAGTGCTCTTACAGCCTGAGAGAAAATCTCTTACCAAGGCCTGTGAAACGCACTTTGTTGGTGGCCTGATCTAGCTGAAGTAGAACTTCTGCTCTGGGTGTGCTCCATTGGCCTAGAGCTGCCTGGCCCAAAGGGCCGCCTTGTTTGCAAAGGGGCAGAGAGGCCCCAAAGCATCTTGCTTCCAGCTCTTCGGGAAGCTAAGAAACATCTGGCGTTGCCCAGTGCTCTTACAGCCTACCGGGAACATCTCTTACCAAGGCCTGTGAAACGCCGTTTCCTGGCAGGCCTGATTTGGCTGAAGTAGAACTTCTGCTCTGGGTGTGCTCCATTGCCCTAGAGCTGCCAGGCCCAAGGTGCTGCCTTGTTTCCAAAGGGGCAGAGAGGCCCCAAAGCATCTTGCTTCCAGCTCTCTGGGAAGCTAAGAACCAACTCGCTCTGCCCCGTGCTCTTACAGCCTACCGGGAACATGTCTTTGAAAGGCCTGTGAAACGCAGTTTCTTGGCAGGCCTCATCTGGCTGAAGTAGAACTCCGGCTCTGGGTGTGCTCCATTGCCCTAGAGCTGCCAGGCCCCAAGTGCTGCCCTGTTTCCAAGGGGCAGAGAGGCCCAAAGCATCTTGCTTCCCGGTCTTTGCAAAGCTAAGAAACAACTGGCTCTGCACAGTGCTCTTACACCTACCGGGAACATCTCTTACCAAGGCCTGTCAAACGCTGTTTCTTTGCAGGCCTGATCAGGCTGAAGTAGAACTCCTGCTCTGCGTGTGCTCCATTGGCCTAGAGCTTCCCGACCCAAAAGGCTGCCTTGTTCCCAAACGGGCAGAGGGGTCCCAAGCGTCTTGCTTCCAGCTTTTCAGGAAGGTAAGAAACAACTGGCTCTGCCCAGTGCTCTTACAGCCTACCGGGAACATCTCTTACCAAGGCCTGTGAAACGCAGTTTCCTGGCAGGCCTGATCTGGCTGAAGTAGAACTTCTGCTCTGGGTGTGCTCCATTGCCCTAGAGCTGCCAGGCCCAAAGGGCTGCCTTGTTTCCAAAGACGGAGAGTGGACCCAAAGCATCTTGCTCCCAGCTCTTCGGGAAGCTAAGAAACAGCTGGCTCTGCCCAGTGCTCTTACAGCCTAAGAGAACATCTCTTTGAAAGGCCTGTGAAACGCAGTTTCTTGGCAGGCCTGACCTGGCTGAAGTAGAACATCTGTTCTGGTTGTGCTACATAGGCCTAGAGCTACCAGGACCTAAGGGCTGCCTTGTTTCCAAAGGGTGAGAGAGGCCCCAAAGCATCTTGCCTCCAGCACTTTGGGAAGCTAAAAAACAACTGGTTCTGCCCAGTGCTCTCACAGCCTACCGTGAACATCTCTTACCAAGGGCTGTGAAACGCAGTTTCTGGGCAGGACTGATCTGCCTGAAGTAGAACTTCTGCTGTGGGTGTGCTCCATTGGCCTAGAGCTGCCAGGCACAAACGGCTGCCTTGTGTCCAAAGGGAGAGAGAGGCCCCAAAGCATCTTGCTTCCAGCTCTGTGGGAAGCTAAAGCAACTGGCTCTCCACAGTGCTCTCACAGCCTACCGGGAACATCTCTTACCAAGGCCTGTGAAACGCAGTTTCTTGGCAGGCCTGATCTGGCTGAAGTAGAACTCCTGCTCTGGGCGTGCTACTTTGGCCTAGAGCTGCCAGGCCCAAAGGGCCGCCTTGTTTCCAAAGGGGCTGAGAGTCCCCAAAGTATCTTGCTTCCAAATCTTTGGGAAGCTAAGAAACAACTGGCTCTGCACAGTGCTCTCACAGCCTACCGGCAACGTGACAGAGAAAGGCCTGTGAGACGCAGTTTCTTGGAAGGCCTGATCTGGCTGAGGTAGAACTTCTGCTCTGGGTGTACTCCATTGGCCTAGGGCTGCCAGGCCCAAAGGGCTGCCTTTATTTCCAAAGTGTGAGAGAGGCCCCAAAGCATCTTGCTTCCTGCTCTCTGGGAAGCTAAAACAACTGGCTCTGCACAGTGCTCTCAAAGCCAACCGGGAACGTCACATACAAAGGCCTGTGAAACGCAGCTTCTTGACAGGCCTTATCTGGCTGAGGTAGAACTTGTGCTCTGGGTGTGCTACTTTGGCCTAGAGCTGCCAGGCACAAAGGCTGCTTTGTTTCCAAAGGGGGAGAGAGGCCCCAAATCATGTTGCTTCCAGCTGTTTTTGAAGCTAAGAAACAACTCGCTCTGCCAGGTACTCTTACAGCCTTCCGGGAACACCTCTTACGAAGGCCTGTGAAAAGCAGTTTCTTGGCAGGCCTGATCTGGCTGAGGTAGAACTTCTGCTCTGGGTGTGCTCCATTGCCCTAGAGCTGAAAGGCCCAAAGGGATGCCTTGTTTGCAAAGGGGCAGAGAGGCCCCAAAGCATCTTGCTTCCAGCTCATTGGGAATCTAAGAAACAACTGTCTCTGCCCAGTGCTCAGACAGAGTACCGGCAACATCTCTTACCAAAGCCATTGAAACGCAGTTTCTTGGCAGGCCTTATCTGGCTGAGGTAGAACTTCTGCTCTGGGTGTGCTCCATTGGCCTAGAGCTGAAAGGCCCAAAGGTCGGCCTTGTTGGCAAAGGGGCAGGGAGCCCCCAAAGCATCTTGCTTCCAGCTCTTTGGGAAGCTAAGAAACAACTGGCTCTGCCCAGTGCTCTTACAGCCTGAGAGAAAATCTCTTACCAAGGCCTGTGAAACGCACTTTGTTGGTGGCCTGATCTAGCTGAAGTAGAACTTCTGCTCTGGGTGTGCTCCATTGGCCTAGAGCTGCCTGGCCCAAAGGGCCGCCTTGTTTGCAAAGGGGATGAGAGGCCCCAAAGCATCTTGCTTCCAGCTCTTCGGGAAGCTAAGAAACATCTGGCGTTGCCCAGTGCTCTTACAGCCTACCGGGAACATCTCTTACCAAGGCCTGTGAAACGCCGTTTCCTGGCAGGCCTGATTTGGCTGAAGTAGAACTTCTGCTCTGGGTGTGCTCCATTGCCCTAGAGCTGCCAGGCCCAAGGTGCTGCCTTGTTTCCAAAGGGGCAGAGAGGCCCCATAGCATCTTGCTTCCAGCTCTCTGGGAAGCTAAGAACCAACTCGCTCTGCCCCGTGCTCTTACAGCCTACCGGGAACATGTCTTTGAAAGGCCTGTGAAACGCAGTTTCTTGGCAGGCCTCATCTGGCTGAAGTAGAACTCCGGCTCTGGGTGTGCTCCATTGCCCTAGGGCTGCCAGGCCCCAAGTGCTGCCCTGTTTCCAAGGGGCAGAGAGGCCCAAAGCATCTTGCTTCCCGGTCTTTGTGAAGCTAAGAAACAACTGGCTCTGCCCAGTGCTCTTACACCTACCGGGAACATCTCTTACCAAGGCCTGTCAAACGCTGTTTCTTTGCAGGCCTGATCAGGCTGAAGTAGAACTCCTGCTCTGTGTGTGCTCCATTGGCCTAGAGCTTCCCGACCCAAAAGGCTGCCTTGTTCCCAAACGGGCAGAGGGGTCCCAAGAGTCTTGCTTCCAGCTTTTCAGGAAGGTAAGAAACAACTGGCTCTGCCCAGTGCTCTTACAGCCTACCGGGAACATCTCTTACCAAGGCCTGTGAAACGCAGTTTCCTGGCAGGCCTGATCTGGCTGAAGTAGAACTTCTGCTCTGGGTGTGCTCCATTGCCCTAGAGCTGCCAGGCCCAAAGGGCTGCCTTGTTTCCAAAGACGGAGAGTGGACCCAAAGCATCTTGCTCCCAGCTCTTCGGGAAGCTAAGAAACAGCTGGCTCTGCCCAGTGCTCTTACAGCCTAAGAGAACATCTCTTTGAAAGGCCTGTGAAACGCAGTTTCTTGGCAGGCCTGACCTGGCTGAAGTAGAACTTCTGTTCTGGTTGTGCTACATAGGCCTAGAGCTACCAGGACCTAAGGGCTGCCTTGTTTCCAAAGGGTGAGAGAGGCCCCAAAGCATCTTGCCTCCAGCACTTTGGGAAGCTAAAAAACAACTGGTTCTGCCCAGTGCTCTCACAGCCTACCGTGAACATCTCTTACCAAGGGCTGTGAAACGCAGTTTCTGGGCAGGACTGATCTGCCTGAAGTAGAACTTCTGCTGTGGGTGTGCTCCATTGGCCTAGAGCTGCCAGGCGCAAACGGCTGCCTTGTGTCCAAAGGGAGAGAGAGGCCCCAAAGCATCTTGCTTCCAGCTCTGTGGGAAGCTAAAGCAACTGGCTCTCCACAGTGCTCTCACAGCCTACCGGGAACATCTCTTACCAAGGCCTGTGAAACGCAGTTTCTTGGCAGGCCTGATCTGGCTGAAGTAGAACTCCTGCTCTGGGCGTGCTACTTTGGCCTAGAGCTGCCAGGCCCGTAGGGCCGCCTTGTTTCCAAAGGGGCTGAGAGTCCCCAAAGTATCTTGCTTCCAAATCTTTGGGAAGCTAAGAAACAACTGGCTCTGCACAGTGCTCTCACAGCCTACCGGCAACGTGACAGAGAAAGGCCTGTGAGACGCAGTTTCTTGGAAGGCCTGATCTGGCTGAGGTAGAACTTCTGCTCTGGGTGTACTCCATTGGCCTAGGGCTGCCAGGCCCAAAGGGCTGCCTTTATTTCCAAAGTGTGAGAGAGGCCCCAAAGCATCTTGCTTCCAGCTCTTTGGGAAGCTAAGAAACAACTGGCTCTGCCCAGTGCTCTTACAGCCTGAGAGAAAATCTCTTACCAAGGCCTGTGAAACGCACTTTGTTGGTGGCCTGATCTAGCTGAAGTAGAACTTCTGCTCTGGGTGTGCTCCATTGGCCTAGAGCTGCCTGGCCCAAAGGGCCGCCTTGTTTGCAAAGGGGCAGAGAGGCCCCAAAGCATCTTGCTTCCAGCTCTTCGGGAAGCTAAGAAACATCTGGCGTTGCCCAGTGCTCTTACAGCCTACCGGGAACATCTCTTACCAAGGCCTGTGAAACGCCGTTTCCTGGCAGGCCTGATTTGGCTGAAGTAGAACTTCTGCTCTGGGTGTGCTCCATTGCCCTAGAGCTGCCAGGCCCAAGGTGCTGCCTTGTTTCCAAAGGGGCAGAGAGGCCCCAAAGCATCTTGCTTCCAGCTCTCTGGGAAGCTAAGAACCAACTCGCTCTGCCCCGTGCTCTTACAGCCTACTGGGAACATGTCTTTGAAAGGCCTGTGAAACGCAGTTTCTTGGCAGGCCTCATCTGGCTGAAGTAGAACTCCGGCTCTGGGTGTGCTCCATTGCCCTAGAGCTGCCAGGCCCCAAGTGCTGCCCTGTTTCCAAGGGGCAGAGAGGCCCAAAGCATCTTGCTTCCCGGTCTTTGCAAAGCTAAGAAACAACTGGCTCTGCACAGTGCTCTTACACCTACTGGGAACATCTCTTACCAAGGCCTGTCAAACGCTGTTTCTTTGCAGGCCTGATCAGGCTGAAGTAGAACTCCTGCTCTGCGTGTGCTCCATTGGCCTAGAGCTTCCCGACCCAAAAGGCTGCCTTGTTCCCAAACGGGCAGAGGGGTCCCAAGCGTCTTGCTTCCAGCTTTTCAGGAAGGTAAGAAACAACTGGCTCTGCCCAGTGCTCTTACAGCCTACCGGGAACATCTCTTACCAAGGCCTGTGAAACGCAGTTTCCTGGCAGGCCTGATCTGGCTGAAGTAGAACTTCTGCTCTGGGTGTGCTCCATTGCCCTAGAGCTGCCAGGCCCAAAGGGCTGCCTTGTTTCCAAAGACGGAGAGTGGACCCAAAGCATCTTGCTCCCAGCTCTTCGGGAAGCTAAGAAACAGCTGGCTCTGCCCAGTGCTCTTACAGCCTAAGAGAACATCTCTTTGAAAGGCCTGTGAAACGCAGTTTCTTGGCAGGCCTGACCTGGCTGAAGTAGAACATCTGTTCTGGTTGTGCTACATAGGCCTAGAGCTACCAGGACCTAAGGGCTGCCTTGTTTCCAAAGGGTGAGAGAGGCCCCAAAGCATCTTGCCTCCAGCACTTTGGGAAGCTAAAAAACAACTGGTTCTGCCCAGTGCTCTCACAGCCTACCGTGAACATCTCTTACCAAGGGCTGTGAAACGCAGTTTCTGGGCAGGACTGATCTGCCTGAAGTAGAACTTCTGCTGTGGGTGTGCTCCATTGGCCTAGAGCTGCCAGGCACAAACGGCTGCCTTGTGTCCAAAGGGAGAGAGAGGCCCCAAAGCATCTTGCTTCCAGCTCTGTGGGAAGCTAAAGCAACTGGCTCTCCACAGTGCTCTCACAGCCTACCGGGAACATCTCTTACCAAGGCCTGTGAAACGCAGTTTCTTGGCAGGCCTGATCTGGCTGAAGTAGAACTCCTGCTCTGGGCGTGCTACTTTGGCCTAGAGCTGCCAGGCCCAAAGGGCCGCCTTGTTTCCAAAGGGGCTGAGAGTCCCCAAAGTATCTTGCTTCCAAATCTTTGGGAAGCTAAGAAACAACTGGCTCTGCACAGTGCTCTCACAGCCTACCGGCAACGTGACAGAGAAAGGCCTGTGAGACGCAGTTTCTTGGAAGGCCTGATCTGGCTGAGGTAGAACTTCTGCTCTGGGTGTACTCCATTGGCCTAGGGCTGCCAGGCCCAAAGGGCTGCCTTTATTTCCAAAGTGTGAGAGAGGCCCCAAAGCATCTTGCTTCCTGCTCTCTGGGAAGCTAAAACAACTGGCTCTGCACAGTGCTCTCAAAGCCAACCGGGAACGTCACATACAAAGGCCTGTGAAACGCAGCTTCTTGACAGGCCTTATCTGGCTGAGGTAGAACTTGTGCTCTGGGTGTGCTACTTTGGCCTAGAGCTGCCAGGCACAAAGGCTGCTTTGTTTCCAAAGGGGGAGAGAGGCCCCAAATCATGTTGATTCCAGCTGTTTTTGAAGCTAAGAAACAACTCGCTCTGCCAGGTACTCTTACAGCCTTCCGGGAACACCTCTTACGAAGGCCTGTGAAAAGCAGTTTCTTGGCAGGCCTGATCTGGCTGAGGTAGAACTTCTGCTCTGGGTGTGCTCCATTGCCCTAGAGCTGAAAGGCCCAAAGGGATGCCTTGTTTGCAAAGGGGCAGAGAGGCCCCAAAGCATCTTGCTTCCAGCTCATTGGGAATCTAAGAAACAACTGTCTCTGCCCAGTGCTCAGAGAGAGTACCGGCAACATCTCTTACCAAAGCCATTGAAACGCAGTTTCTTGGCAGGCCTTATCTGGCTGAGGTAGAACTTCTGCTCTGGGTGTGCTCCATTGGCCTAGAGCTGAAAGGCCCAAAGGTCGGCCTTGTTGGCAAAGGGGCAGGGAGCCCCCAAAGCATCTTGCTTCCAGCTCTTCCGGAAGCTAAGAAACAACTGGCTCTGCCCAGTGCTCTTACAGCCTGAGAGAAAATCTCTTACCAAGGCCTGTGAAACGCACTTTGTTGGTGGCCTGATCTAGCTGAAGTAGAACTTCTGCTCTGGGTGTGCTCCATTGGCCTAGAGCTGCCTGGCCCAAAGGGCCGCCTTGTTTGCAAAGGGGATGAGAGGCCCCAAAGCATCTTGCTTCCAGCTCTTCGGGAAGCTAAGAAACATCTGGCGTTGCCCAGTGCTCTTACAGCCTACCGGGAACATCTCTTACCAAGGCCTGTGAAACGCAGTTTGTTGGTGGCCTGAACTGGCCGAAGTAGAACTTCTGCTCTGGGTGTGCTCCACTGGCCTAGAGCTACCTGCCCCAAAGGGCTGCCTTGATTCCAAAGTGAGAGAGTGGCACCAAAGCATCTTGCTTCCAGCTCTTCGAGAAGCTAAGAAACATCTGGCGTTGCCCAGTGCTCTTACAGCCTACCGGGAACATCTCTTACCAAGGCCTGTGAAACGCCGTTTCCTGGCAGGCCTGATTTGGCTGAAGTAGAACTTCTGCTCTGGGTGTGCTCCATTGCCCTAGAGCTGCCAGGCCCAAGGTGCTGCCTTGTTTCCAAAGGGGCAGAGAGGCCCCATAGCATCTTGCTTCCAGCTCTCTGGGAAGCTAAGAACCAACTCGCTCTGCCCCGTGCTCTTACAGCCTACCGGGAACATGTCTTTGAAAGGCCTGTGAAACGCAGTTTCTTGGCAGGCCTCATCTGGCTGAAGTAGAACTCCGGCTCTGGGTGTGCTCCATTGCCCTAGGGCTGCCAGGCCCCAAGTGCTGCCCTGTTTCCAAGGGGCAGAGAGGCCCAAAGCATCTTGCTTCCCGGTCTTTGTGAAGCTAAGAAACAACTGGCTCTGCCCAGTGCTCTTACACCTACCGGGAACATCTCTTACCAAGGCCTGTCAAACGCTGTTTCTTTGCAGGCCTGATCAGGCTGAAGTAGAACTCCTGCTCTGTGTGTGCTCCATTGGCCTAGAGCTTCCCAACCCAAAAGGCTGCCTTGTTCCCAAACGGGCAGAGGGGTCCCAAGAGTCTTGCTTCCAGCTTTTCAGGAAGGTAAGAAACAACTGGCTCTGCCCAGTGCTCTTACAGCCTACCGGGAACATCTCTTACCAAGGCCTGTGAAACGCAGTTTCCTGGCAGGCCTGATCTGGCTGAAGTAGAACTTCTGCTCTGGGTGTGCTCCATTGCCCTAGAGCTGCCAGGCCCAAAGGGCTGCCTTGTTTCCAAAGACGGAGAGTGGACCCAAAGCATCTTGCTCCCAGCTCTTCGGGAAGCTAAGAAACAGCTGGCTCTGCCCAGTGCTCTTACAGCCTAAGAGAACATCTCTTTGAAAGGCCTGTGAAACGCAGTTTCTTGGCAGGCCTGACCTGGCTGAAGTAGAACTTCTGTTCTGGTTGTGCTACATAGGCCTAGAGCTACCAGGACCTAAGGGCTGCCTTGTTTCCAAAGGGTGAGAGAGGCCCCAAAGCATCTTGCCTCCAGCACTTTGGGAAGCTAAAAAACAACTGGTTCTGCCCAGTGCTCTCACAGCCTACCGTGAACATCTCTTACCAAGGGCTGTGAAACGCAGTTTCTGGGCAGGACTGATCTGCCTGAAGTAGAACTTCTGCTGTGGGTGTGCTCCATTGGCCTAGAGCTGCCAGGCGCAAACGGCTGCCTTGTGTCCGAAGGGAGAGAGAGGCCCCAAAGCATCTTGCTTCCAGCTCTGTGGGAAGCTAAAGCAACTGGCTCTCCACAGTGCTCTCACAGCCTACCGGGAACATCTCTTACCAAGGCCTGTGAAACGCAGTTTCTTGGCAGGCCTGATCTGGCTGAAGTAGAACTCCTGCTCTGGGCGTGCTACTTTGGCCTAGAGCTGCCAGGCCCGTAGGGCCGCCTTGTTTCCAAAGGGGCTGAGAGTCCCCAAAGTATCTTGCTTCCAAATCTTTGGGAAGCTAAGAAACAACTGGCTCTGCACAGTGCTCTCACAGCCTACCGGCAACGTGACAGAGAAAGGCCTGTGAGACGCAGTTTCTTGGAAGGCCTGATCTGGCTGAGGTAGAACTTCTGCTCTGGGTGTACTCCATTGGCCTAGGGCTGCCAGGCCCAAAGGGCTGCCTTTATTTCCAAAGTGTGAGAGAGGCCCCAAAGCATCTTGCTTCCAGCTCTTTGGGAAGCTAAGAAACAACTGGCTCTGCCCAGTGCTCTTACAGCCTGAGAGAAAATCTCTTACCAAGGCCTGTGAAACGCACTTTGTTGGTGGCCTGATCTAGCTGAAGTAGAACTTCTGCTCTGGGTGTGCTCCATTGGCCTAGAGCTGCCTGGCCCAAAGGGCCGCCTTGTTTGCAAAGGGGCAGAGAGGCCCCAAAGCATCTTGCTTCCAGCTCTTCGGGAAGCTAAGAAACATCTGGCGTTGCCCAGTGCTCTTACAGCCTACCGGGAACATCTCTTACCAAGGCCTGTGAAACGCAGTTTGTTGGTGGCCTGAACTGGCCGAAGTAGAACTTCTGCTCTGGGTGTGCTCCACTGGCCTGGAGCTACCTGCCCCAAAGGGCTGCCTTGATTCCAAAGTGAGAGAGTGGCACCAAAGCATCTTGCTTCCAGCTCTTCGGGAAGCTAAGAAACATCTGGCGTTGCCCAGTGCTCTTACAGCCTACCGGGAACATCTCTTACCAAGGCCTGTGAATCGCCGTTTCCTGGCAGGCCTGATTTGGCTGAAGTAGAACTTCTGCTCTGGGTGTGCTCCATTGCCTTAGAGCTGCCAGGCCCAAGGTGCTGCCTTGTTTCCAAAGGGGCAGAGAGGCCCCAAAGCATCTTGCTTCCAGCTCTCTGGGAAGCTAAGAACCAACTCGCTCTGCCCCGTGCTCTTACACCCTACCGGGAACATGTCTTTGAAAGGCCTGTGAAACGCAGTTTCTTGGCAGGCCTCATCTGGCTGAAGTAGAACTCCGGCTCTGGGTGTGCTCCATTGCCCTAGGGCTGCCAGGCCCCAAGTGCTGCCCTGTTTCCAAGGGGCAGAGAGGCCCAAAGCATCTTGCTTCCCGGTCTTTGTGAAGCTAAGAAACAACTGGCTCTGCCCAGTGCTCTTACACCTACCGGGAACATCTCTTACCAAGGCCTGTCAAACGCTGTTTCTTTGCAGGCCTGATCAGGCTGAAGTAGAACTCCTGCTCTGTGTGTGCTCCATTGGCCTAGAGCTTCCCGACCCAAAAGGCTGCCTTGTTCCCAAACGGGCAGAGGGGTCCCAAGAGTCTTGCTTCCAGCTTTTCAGGAAGGTAAGAAACAACTGGCTCTGCCCAGTGCTCTTACAGCCTACCGGGAACATCTCTTACCAAGGCCTGTGAAACGCAGTTTCCTGGCAGGCCTGATCTGGCTGAAGTAGAACTTCTGCTCTGGGTGTGCTCCATTGCCCTAGAGCTGCCAGGCCCAAAGGGCTGCCTTGTTTCCAAAGACGGAGAGTGGACCCAAAGCATCTTGCTCCCAGCTCTTCGGGAAGCTAAGAAACAGCTGGCTCTGCCCAGTGCTCTTACAGCCTAAGAGAACATCTCTTTGAAAGGCCTGTGAAACGCAGTTTCTTGGCAGGCCTGACCTGGCTGAAGTAGAACTTCTGTTCTGGTTGTGCTACATAGGCCTAGAGCTACCAGGACCTAAGGGCTGCCTTGTTTCCAAAGGGTGAGAGAGGCCCCAAAGCATCTTGCCTCCAGCACTTTGGGAAGCTAAAAAACAACTGGTTCTGCCCAGTGCTCTCACAGCCTACCGTGAACATCTCTTACCAAGGGCTGTGAAACGCAGTTTCTGGGCAGGACTGATCTGCCTGAAGTAGAACTTCTGCTGTGGGTGTGCTCCATTGGCCTAGAGCTGCCAGGCGCAAACGGCTGCCTTGTGTCCAAAGGGAGAGAGAGGCCCCAAAGCATCTTGCTTCCAGCTCTGTGGGAAGCTAAAGCAACTGGCTCTCCACAGTGCTCTCACAGCCTACCGGGAACATCTCTTACCAAGGCCTGTGAAACGCAGTTTCTTGGCAGGCCTGATCTGGCTGAAGTAGAACTCCTGCTCTGGGCGTGCTACTTTGGCCTAGAGCTGCCAGGCCCAAAGGGCCGCCTTGTTTCCAAAGGGGCTGAGAGTCCCCAAAGTATCTTGCTTCCAAATCTTTGGGAAGCTAAGAAACAACTGGCTCTGCACAGTGCTCTCACAGCCTACCGGCAACGTGACAGAGAAAGGCCTGTGAGACGCAGTTTCTTGGAAGGCCTGATCTGGCTGAGGTAGAACTTCTGCTCTGGGTGTACTCCATTGGCCTAGGGCTGCCAGGCCCAAAGGGCTGCCTTTATTTCCAAAGTGTGAGAGAGGCCCCAAAGCATCTTGCTTCCTGCTCTCTGGGAAGCTAAAACAACTGGCTCTGCACAGTGCTCTCAAAGCCAACCGGGAACGTCACATACAAAGGCCTGTGAAACGCAGCTTCTTGACAGGCCTTATCTGGCTGAGGTAGAACTTGTGCTCTGGGTGTGCTACTTTGGCCTAGAGCTGCCAGGCACAAAGGCTGCTTTGTTTCCAAAGGGGGAGAGAAGCCCCAAATCATGTTGCTTCCAGCTGTTTTTGAAGCTAAGAAACAACTCGCTCTGCCAGGTACTCTTACAGCCTTCCGGGAACACCTCTTACGAAGGCCTGTGAAAAGCAGTTTCTTGGCAGGCCTGATCTGGCTGAGGTAGAACTTCTGCTCTGGGTGTGCTCCATTGCCCTAGAGCTGAAAGGCCCAAAGGGATGCCTTGTTTGCAAAGGGGCAGAGAGGCCCCAAAGCATCTTGCTTCCAGCTCATTGGGAATCTAAGAAACAACTGTCTCTGCCCAGTGCTCAGACAGAGTACCGGCAACATCTCTTACCAAAGCCATTGAAACGCAGTTTCTTGGCAGGCCTTATCTGGCTGAGGTAGAACTTCTGCTCTGGGTGTGCTGCATTGGCCTAGAGCTCAAAGGCCCAAAGGTCGGCCTTGTTGGCAAAGGGGCAGGGAGCCCCCAAAGCATCTTGCTTCCAGCTCTTTGGGAAGCTAAGAAACAACTGGCTCTGCCCAGTGCTCTTACAGCCTGAGAGAAAATCTCTTACCAAGGCCTGTGAAACGCACTTTGTTGGTGGCCTGATCTAGCTGAAGTAGAACTTCTGCTCTGGGTTTGCTCCATTGGCCTAGAGCTGCCTGGCCCAAAGGGCCGCCTTGCTTGCAAAGGGGCAGAGAGGCCCCAAAGCATCTTGCTTCCAGCTCTTCGGGAAGCTAAGAAACATCTGGCGTTGCCCAGTGCTCTTACAGCCTACCGGGAACATCTCTTACCAAGGCCTGTGAAACGCAGTTTGTTGGTGGCCTGAACTGGCCGAAGTAGAACTTCTGCTCTGGGTGTGCTCCACTGGCCTAGAGCTACCTGCCCCAAAGGGCTGCCTTGATTCCAAAGTGAGAGAGTGGCACCAAAGCATCTTGCTTCCAGCTCTTCGGGAAGCTAAGAAACATCTGGCGTTGCCAAGTGCTCTTACAGCCTACCGGGAACATCTCTTACCAAGGCCTGTGAAACGCCGTTTCCTGGCAGGCCTGATTTGGCTGAAGTAGAACTTCTGCTCTGGGTGTGCTCCATTGCCCTAGAGCTGCCAGGCCCAAGGTGCTGCCTTGTTTCCAATGGGGCAGAGAGGCCCCAGAGCATCTTGCTTCCAGCTCTCTGGGAAGCTAAGAACCAACTCGCTCTACCCCGTGCTCTTACAGCCTACTGGGAACATGTCTTTGAAAGGCCTGTGAAACGCAGTTTCTTGGCAGGCCTCATCTGGCTGAAGTAGAACTCCGGCTCTGGGTGTGCTCCATTGCCCTAGAGCTGCCAGGCCCCAAGTGCTGCCCTGTTTCCAAGGGGCAGAGAGGCCCAAAGCATCTTGCTTCCCGGTCTTTGCAAAGCTAAGAAACAACTGGCTCTGCACAGTGCTCTTACACCTACCGGGAACATCTCTTACCAAGGCCTGTCAAACGCTGTTTCTTTGCAGGCCTGATCAGGCTGAAGTAGAACTCCTGCTCTGCGTGTGCTCCATTGGCCTAGAGCTTCCCGACCCAAAAGGCTGCCTTTTTCCCAAACGGGCAGAGGGGTCCCAAGCGTCTTGCTTCCAGCTTTTCAGGAAGGTAAGAAACAACTGGCTCTGCCCAGTGCTCTTACAGCCTACCGGGAACATCTCTTACCAAGGCCTGTGAAACGCAGTTTCCTGGCAGGCCTGATCTGGCTGAAGTAGAACTTCTGCTCTGGGTGTGCTCCATTGCCCTAGAGCTGCCAGGCCCAAAGGGCTGCCTTGTTTCCAAAGACGGAGAGTGGACCCAAAGCATCTTGCTCCCAGCTCTTCGGGAAGCTAAGAAACAGCTGGCTCTGCCCAGTGCTCTTACAGACTAAGAGAACATCTCTTTGAAAGGCCTGTGAAACGCAGTTTCTTGGCAGGCCTGACCTGGCTGAAGTAGAACTTCTGTTCTGGTTGTGCTACATAGGCCTAGAGCTACCAGGACCTAAGGGCTGCCTTGTTTCCAAAGGGTGAGAGAGGCCCCAAAGCATCTTGCCTCCAGCACTTTGGGAAGCTAAAAAACAACTGGTTCTGCCCAGTGCTCTCACAGCCTACTGTGAACATCTCTTACCAAGGGCTGTGAAACGCAGTTTCTGGGCAGGACTGATCTGGCTGAAGTAGAACTTCTGCTGTGGGTGTGCTCCATCGGCCTAGAGCTGCCAGGCACAAACGGCTGCCTTGTGTCCAAAGGGAGAGAGAGGCCCCAAAGCATCTTGCTTCCAGCTCTGTGGGAAGCTAAAGCAACTGGCTCTCCACAGTGCTCTCACAGCCTACCGGGAACATCTCTTACCAAGGCCTGTGAAACGCAGTTTCTTGGCAGGCCTGATCTGGCTGAAGTAGAACTCCTGCTCTGGGCGTGCTACTTTGGCCTAGAGCTGCCAGGCCCAAAGGGCCGCCTTGTTTCCAAAGGGGCTGAGAGTCCCCAAAGTATCTTGCTTCCAAATCTTTGGGAAGCTAAGAAACAACTGGCTCTGCACAGTGCTCTCACAGCCTACCGGCAACGTGACAGAGAAAGGCCTGTGAGACGCAGTTTCTTGGAAGGCCTGATCTGGCTGAGGTAGAACTTCTGCTCTGGGTGTACTCCATTGGCCTAGGGCTGCCAGGCCCAAAGGGCTGCCTTTATTTCCAAAGTGTGAGAGAGGCCCCAAAGCATCTTGCTTCCTGCTCTCTGGGAAGCTAAAACAACTGGCTCTGCACAGTGCTCTCAAAGCCAACCGGGAACGTCACATACAAAGGCCTGTGAAACGCAGCTTCTTGACAGGCCTTATCTGGCTGAGGTAGAACTTGTGCTCTGGGTGTGCTACTTTGGCCTAGAGCTGCCAGGCACAAAGGCTGCTTTGTTTCCAAAGGGGGAGAGAAGCCCCAAATCATGTTGCTTCCAGCTGTTTTTGAAGCTAAGAAACAACTCGCTCTGCCAGGTACTCTTACAGCCTTCCGGGAACACCTCTTACGAAGGCCTGTGAAAAGCAGTTTCTTGGCAGGCCTGATCTGGCTGAGGTAGAACTTCTGCTCTGGGTGTGCTCCATTGCCCTAGAGCTGAAAGGCCCAAAGGGATGCCTTGTTTGCAAAGGGGCAGAGAGGCCCCAAAGCATCTTGCTTCCAGCTCATTGGGAAGCTAAGAAACAACTGTCTCTGCCCAGTGCTCAGACAGAGTACCGGCAACATCTCTTACCATAGCCTTTGAAACGCAGTTTCTTGGCAGGCCTGATCTGGCTGAGGTAGAACTTCTGCTCTGGGTGTGCTCCATTGGCCTAGAGCTGAAAGGCCCAAAGGTCGGCCTTGTTGGCAAAGGGGCAGGGAGCCCCCAAAGCATCTTGCTTCCAGCTCTTTGGGAAGCTAAGAAACAACTGGCTCTGCCCAGTGCTCTTACAGCCTGAGAGAAAATCTCTTACCAAGGCCTGTGAAACGCACTTTGTTGGTGGCCTGATCTAGCTGAAGTAGAACTTCTGCTCTGGGTGTGCTCCATTGGCCTAGAGCTGCCTGGCCCAAAGGGCCGCCTTGTTTGCAAAGGGGCAGAGAGGCCCCAAAGCATCTTGCTTCCAGCTCTTCGGGAAGCTAAGAAACATCTGGCGTTGCCCAGTGCTCTTACAGCCTACCGGGAACATCTCTTACCAAGGCCTGTGAAACGCAGTTTGTTGGTGGCCTGAACTGGCCGAAGTAGAACTTCTGCTCGGGGTGTGCTCCACTGGCCTAGAGCTACCTGCCCCAAAGGGCTGCCTTGATTCCAAAGTGAGAGAGTGGCACCAAAGCATCTTGCTTCCAGCTCTTCGGGAAGCTAAGAAATATCTGGCGTTGCCCAGTGCTCTTACAGCCTACCAGGAACATCTCTTACCAAGGCCTCTGAAACGCCGTTTCCTGGCAGGCCTGATTTGGCTGAATTAGAACTTCTGCTCTGCGTGTGCTCCATTGGCCTAGAGCTTCCCGACCCAAACGGCTGCCTTGTTCCCAAACGGGCAGAGGGGTCCCAAGCGTCTTGCTTCCAGCTTTTCAGGAAGGTAAGAAACAACTGGCTCTGCCCAGTGCTCTTACAGCCTACTGGGAACATCTCTTACCAAGGCCTGTGAAACGCAGTTTCCTGGCAGGCCTGATCTGGCTGAAGTAGAACTTCTGCTCTGGGTGTGCTCCATTGCCCTAGAGCTGCCAGGCCCAAAGGGCTGCCTTGTTTCCAAAGACGGAGAGTGGACCCAAAGCATCTTGCTCCCAGCTCTTCGGGAAGCTAAGAAACAGCTGGCTCTGCCCAGTGCTCTTACAGCCTAAGAGAACATCCCTTTGAAAGGCCTGTGAAACGCAGTTTCTTGGCAGGCCTGACCTGGCTGAAGTAGAACTTCTGTTCTGGTTGTGCTACATAGGCCTAGAGCTACCAGGACCTAAGGGCTGCCTTGTTTCCAAAGGGTGAGAGAGGCCCCAAAGCATCTTGCCTCCAGCACTTTGGGAAGCTAAAAAACAACTGGTTCTGCCCAGTGCTCTCACAGCCTACCGTGAACATCTCTTACCAAGGGCTGTGAAACGCAGTTTCTGGGCAGGACTGATCTGCCTGAAGTAGAACTTCTGCTGTGGGTGTGCTCCATTGCCCTAGAGCTGCCAGGCCCAAAGGGCTGCCTTGTTTCCAAATACGGAGAGTGGACCCAAAGCATCTTGCTCCCAGCTCTTCGGGAAGCTTAGAAACAGCTGGCTCTGCCCAGTGCTCTTACAGCCTAAGAGAACATCTCTTTGAAAGGCCTGTGAAACGCAGTTTCTTGGCAGGCCTGACCTGGCTGAAGTAGAACTTCTGTTCTGGTTGTGCTACATAGGCCTAGAGCTACCAGGACCTAAGGGCTGCCTTGTTTCCAAAGGGTGAGAGAGGCCCCAAAGCATCTTGCCTCCAGCACTTTGGGAAGCTAAAAAACAACTGGTTCTGCCCAGTGCTCTCACAGCCTACCGTGAACATCTCTTACCAAGGGCTGTGAAACGCAGTTTCTGGGCAGGACTGATCTGCCTGAAGTAGAACTTCTGCGGTGGGTGTGCTCCATTGGCCTAGAGCTGCCAGGCGCAAACGGCTGCCTTGTGTCCAAAGGGAGAGAGAGGCCCCAAAGCATCTTGCTTCCAGCTCTGTGGGAAGCAAAATCAACTGGCTCTCCACTGTGCTCTCACAGCCTACCGGGAACATCTCTTACCAAGGCCTGTGAAATGCAGTTTCTTGGCAGGCCTGATCTGGCTGAAGTAGAACTCCTGCTCTGGGCGTGCTACTTTGGCCTAGAGCTGCCAGGCCCAAAGGGCCGCCTTGTTTCCAAAGGGGCTGAGAGTCCCCAAAGTATCTTGCTTCCAAATCTTTGGGAAGCTAAGAAACAACTGGCTCTGCACAGTGCTCTCACAGCCTACCGGCAACGTGACAGAGAAAGGCCTGTGAGACGCAGTTTCTTGGAAGGCCTGATCTGGCTGAGGTAGAACTTCTGCTCTGGGTGTACTCCATTGGCCTAGGGCTGCCAGGCCCAAAGGGCTGCCTTTATTTCCAAAGTGTGAGAGAGGCCCCAAAGCATCTTGCTTCCTGCTCTCTGGGAAGCTAAAACAACTGGCTCTGCACAGTGCTCTCAAAGCCAACCGGGAACGTCACATACAAAGGCCTGTGAAACGCAGCTTCTTGACAGGCCTTATCTGGCTGAGGTAGAACTTGTGCTCTGGGTGTGCTACTTTGGCCTAGAGCTGCCAGGCACAAAGGCTGCTTTGTTTCCAAAGGGGGAGAGAAGCCCCAAATCATGTTGCTTCCAGCTGTTTTTGAAGCTAAGAAACAACTCGCTCTGCCAGGTACTCTTACAGCCTTCCGGGAACACCTCTTACGAAGGCCTGTGAAAAGCAGTTTCTTGGCAGGCCTGATCTGGCTGAGGTAGAACTTCTGCTCTGGGTGTGCTTCATTGGCCTAGAGCTGAAAGGCCCAAAGGGCTGCCTTGTTTCCAAAGGGGGAGAGAGGACCCAAAGCATCTTGCTTCCACCTCTTGGGAAGCTAAGAAACAACTGGCTGTGCCCAGTGCTCTTATAGCCTAAGAGAACATCTCTTATCAAGGCCTGTGAAACGCACTTTCTAGGCAGGCCTGATCTGGAAGAAGTAGAACTTCTTCTCTGGTTGTGCTCCATTGCCCTAGAGCTGCCAGACCCAACGTGCTGCCTTGTTTCCAAAGGGGCAGAGAGGCCCCAAAGCGTCTTGCTTCCAGCTGTTTGGGAAACAAGGAAACAACTGGCTCTGCACCATGCTCTCACAGCCTACCGGGAACGTCACATACAAAGGCCTCTGAAACGCAGTTCCTTGGCAGGCCTGATCTGGCTGAAGTAGGACTTCTGCTCTGGCTGTGCTCCATTGGCCTAGAGCTGAAAGGCCCAAAGGGATGCCTTGTTTGCAAAGGGGCAGAGAGGCCCCAAAGCATCTTGCTTCCAGCTCATTGGGAAGCTAAGAAACAACTGTCTCTGCCCAGTGCTCTGACAGAGTACCGGCAACATCTCTTACCAAAGCCATTGAAACGCAGTTTCTTGGCAGGCCTTATCTGGCTGAGGTAGAACTTCTGCTCTGGGTGTGCTCCATTGGCCTAGAGCTGAAAGGCCCAAAGGTCGGCCTTGTTGGCAAAGGGGCAGGGAGCCCCCAAAGCATCTTGCTTCCAGCTCTTTGGGAAGCTAAGAAACAATTGGCTCTGCCCAGTGCTATTACAGCCTGAGAGAAAATCTCTTACCAAGGCCTGTGAAACGCACTTTGTTGGTGGCCTGATCTAGCTGAAGTAGAACTTCTGCTCTGGGTGTGCTCCATTGGCCTAGAGCTGCCTGGCCCAAAGGGCCGCCTTGTTTGCAAAGGGGCAGAGAGGCCCCAAAGCATCTTGCTTCCAGCTCTTCGGGAAGCTAAGAAACATCTGGCGTTGCCCAGTGCTCTTACAGCCTACCGGGAACATCTCTTACCAAGGCCTGTGAAACGCAGTTTGTTGGTGGCCTGAACTGGCCGAAGTAGAACTTCTGCTCTGGGTGTGCTCCACTGGCCTAGAGCTACCTGCCCCAAAGGGCTGCCTTGATTCCAAAGTGAGAGAGTGGCACCAAAGCATCTTGCTTCCAGCTCTTCGGGAAGCTAAGAAACATCTGGCGTTGCCCAGTGCTCTTACAGCCTACCGGGAACATCTCTTACCAAGGCCTGTGAAACGCCGTTTCCTGGCAGGCCTGATTTGGCTGAAGTAGAACTTCTGCTCTGGGTGTGCTCCATTGCCCTAGAGCTGCCAGGCCCAAGGTGCTGCCTTGTTTCCAAAGGGGCAGAGAGGCCCCAAAGCATCTTGCTTCAAGCTCTCTGGGAAGCTAAGAACCAACTCGCTCTGCCCCGTGCTCTTACAGCCTACCGGGAACATGTCTTTGAAAGGCATGTGAAACGCAGTTTCTTGGCAGGCCTCATCTGGCTGAAGTAGAACTCCGGCTCTGGGTGTGCTCCATTGCCCTAGGGCTGCCAGGCCCAAAGTGCTGCCCTGTTTCCAAGGGGCAGAGAGGCCCAAAGCATCTTGCTTCCCGGTCTTTGCGAAGCTAAGAAACAACTGGCTCTGCCCACTGCTCTTACACCTACCGGGAACATCTCTTACCAAGGCCTGTCAAACGCTGTTTCTTTGCAGGCCTGATCAGGCTGAAGTAGAACTCCTGCTCTGCGTGTGCTCCATTGGCCTAGAGCTTCCCGACCCAAAAGGCTGCCTTGTTCCCAAACGGGCAGAGGGGTACCAAGCGTCTTGCTTCCAGCTTTTCAGGAAGGTAAGAAACAACTGGCTCTGCCCAGTGCTCTTACAGCCTACCGGGAACATCTCTTACCAAGGCCTGTGAAACGCAGTTTCCTGGCAGGCCTGATCTGGCTGAAGTAGAACTTCTGCTCTGGGTGTGCTCCATTGCCCTAGAGCTGCCAGGCCCAAAGGGCTGCCTTGTTTCCAAAGACGGAGAGTGGACCCAAAGCATCTTGCTCCCAGCTCTTCGGGAAGCTAAGAAACAGCTGGCTCTGCCCAGTGCTCTTACAGCCTAAGAGAACATCTCTTTGAAAGGCCTGTGAAACGCAGTTTCTTGGCAGGCCTGACCTGGCTGAAGTAGAACTTCTGTTCTGGTTGTGCTACATAGGCCTAGAGCTACCAGGACCTAAGGGCTGCCTTGTTTCCAAAGGGTGAGAGAGGCCCCAAAGCATCTTGCCTCCAGCACTTTGGGAAGCTAAAAAACAACTGGTTCTGCCCAGTGCTCTCACAGCCTACCGTGAACATCTCTTACCAAGGGCTGTGAAACGCAGTTTCTGGGCAGGACTGATCTGCCTGAAGTAGAACTTCTGCTGTGGGTGTGCTCCATTGCCCTAGAGCTGCCAGGCCCAAAGGGCTGCCTTGTTTCCAAATACGGAGAGTGGACCCAAAGCATCTTGCTCCCAGCTCTTCGGGAAGCTAAGAAACAGCTGGCTCTGCCCAGTGCTCTTACAGCCTAAGAGAACATCTCTTTGAAAGACCTGTGAAACGCAGTTTCTTGGCAGGCCTGACCTGGCTGAAGTAGAACTTCTGTTCTGGTTGTGCTACATAGGCCTAGAGCTACCAGGACCTAAGGGCTGCCTTGTTTCCAAAGGGTGAGAGAGGCCCCAAAGCATCTTGCCTCCAGCACTTTGGGAAGCTAAAAAACAACTGGTTCTGCCCAGTGCTCTCACAGCCTACCGTGAACATCTCTTACCAAGGGCTGTGAAACGCAGTTTCTGGGCAGGACTGATCTGCCTGAAGTAGAACTTCTGCGGTGGGTGTGCTCCATTGGCCTAGAGCTGCCAGGCGCAAACGGCTGCCTTGTGTCCAAAGGGAGAGAGAGGCCCCAAAGCATCTTGCTTCCAGCTCTGTGGGAAGCTAAAGCAACTGGCTCTCCACTGTGCTCTCACAGCCTACCGGGAACATCTCTTACCAAGGCCTGTGAAATGCAGTTTCTTGGCAGGCCTGATCTGGCTGAAGTAGAACTCCTGCTCTGGGCGTGCTACTTTGGCCTAGAGCTGCCAGGCCCAAAGGGCCGCCTTGTTTCCAAAGGGGCTGAGAGTCCCCAAAGTATCTTGCTTCCAAATCTTTGGGAAGCTAAGAAACAACTGGCTCTGCACAGTGCTCTCACAGCCTACCGGCAACGTGACAGAGAAAGGCCTGTGAGACGCAGTTTCTTGGAAGGCCTGATCTGGCTGAGGTAGAACTTCTGCTCTGGGTGTACTCCATTGGCCTAGGGCTGCCAGGCCCAAAGGGCTGCCTTTATTTCCAAAGTGTGAGAGAGGCCCCAAAGCATCTTGCTTCCTGCTCTCTGGGAAGCTAAAACAACTGGCTCTGCACAGTGCTCTCAAAGCCAACCGGGAACGTCACATACAAAGGCCTGTGAAACGCAGCTTCTTGACAGGCCTTATCTGGCTGAGGTAGAACTTGTGCTCTGGGTGTGCTACTTTGGCCTAGAGCTGCCAGGCACAAAGGCTGCTTTGTTTCCAAAGGGGGAGAGAGGCCCCAAATCATGTTGCTTCCAGCTGTTTTTGAAGCTAAGAAACAACTCGCTCTGCCAGGTACTCTTACAGCCTTCCGGGAACACCTCTTACGAAGGCCTGTGAAAAGCAGTTTCTTGGCAGGCCTGATCTGGCTGAGGTAGAACTTCTGCTCTGGGTGTGCTTCATTGGCCTAGAGCTGAAAGGCCCAAAGGTCTGCCTTGTTTCCAAAGGGGGAGAGAGGACCCAAAGCATCTTGCTTCCACCTCTTGGGAAGCTAAGAAACAACTGGCTGTGCCCAGTGCTCTTATAGCCTAAGAGAACATCTCTTATCAAGGCCTGTGAAACGCACTTTCTAGGCAGGCCTGATCTGGAAGAAGTAGAACTTCTGCTCTGGTTGTGCTCCATTGCCCTAGAGCTGCCAGACCCAACGTGCTGCCTTGTTTCCAAAGGGGCAGAGAGGCCCCAAAGCGTCTTGCTTCCAGCTGTTTGGGAAACAAGGAAACAACTGGCTCTGCACCGTGCTCTCACAGCCTACCGGGAACGTCACATACAAAGGCCTCTGAAACGCAGTTCCTTGGCAGGCCTGATCTGGCTGAAGTAGGACTTCTGCTCTGGCTGTGCTCCATTGGCCTAGAGCTGAAAGGCCCAAAGGGATGCCTTGTTTGCAAAGGGGCAGAGAGGCCCCAAAGCATCTTGCTTCCAGCTCATTGGGAAGCTAAGAAACAACTGTCTCTGCCCAGTGCTCTGACAGAGTACCGGCAACATCTCTTACCAAAGCCATTGAAACGCAGTTTCTTGGCAGGCCTTATCTGGCTGAGGTAGAACTTCTGCTCTGGGTGTGCTCCATTGGCCTAGAGCTGAAAGGCCCAAAGGTCGGCCTTGTTGGCAAAGGGGCAGGGAGCCCCCAAAGCATCTTGCTTCCAATTCTTTGGGAAGCTAAGAAACAATTGGCTCTGCCCAGTGCTCTTACAGCCTGAGAGAAAATCTCTTACCAAGGCCTGTGAAACGCACTTTGTTGGTGGCCTGATCTAGCTGAAGTAGAACTTCTGCTCTGGGTGTGCTCCATTGGCCTAGAGCTGCCTGGCCCAAAGGGCCAACTTGTTTGCAAAGGGGCAGAGAGGCCCCAAAGCATCTTGCTTCCAGCTCTTCGGGAAGCTAAGAAACATCTGGCGTTGCCCAGTGCTCTTACAGCCTACCGGGAACATCTCTTACCAAGGCCTGTGAAACGCAGTTTGTTGGTGGCCTGAACTGGCCGAAGTAGAACTTCTGCTCTGGGTGTGCTCCACTGGCCTAGAGCTACCTGCCCCAAAGGGCTGCCTTGATTCCAAAGTGAGAGAGTGGCACCAAAGCATCTTGCTTCCAGCTCTTCGGGAAGCTAAGAAACATCTGGCGTTGCCCAGTGCTCTTACAGCCTACCGGGAACATCTCTTACCAAGGCCTGTGAAACGCCGTTTCCTGGCAGGCCTGATTTGGCTGAAGTAGAACTTCTGCTCTGGGTGTGCTCCATTGCCCTAGAGCTGCCAGGCCCAAGGTGCTGCCTTGTTTCCAAAGGGGCAGAGAGGCCCCAAAGCATCTTGCTTCCAGCTCTCTGGGAAGCTAAGAACCAACTCGCTCTGCCCCGTGCTCTTACAGCCTACCGGGAACATGTCTTTGAAAGGCATGTGAAACGCAGTTTCTTGGCAGGCCTCATCTGGCTGAAGTAGAACTCCGGCTCTGGGTGTGCTCCATTGCCCTAGGGCTGCCAGGCCCAAAGTGCTGCCCTGTTTCCAAGGGGCAGAGAGGCCCAAAGCATCTTGCTTCCCGGTCTTTGCGAAGCTAAGAAACAACTGGCTCTGCCCACTGCTCTTACACCTACCGGGAACATCTCTTACCAAGGCCTGTCAAACGCTGTTTCTTTGCAGGCCTGATCAGGCTGAAGTAGAACTCCTGCTCTGCGTGTGCTCCATTGGCCTAGAGCTTCCCGACCCAAAAGGCTGCCTTGTTCCCAAACGGGCAGAGGGGTCCCAAGCGTCTTGCTTCCAGCTTTTCAGGAAGGTAAGAAACAACTGGCTCTGCCCAGTGCTCTTACAGCCTACCGGGAACATCTCTTACCAAGGCCTGTGAAACGCAGTTTCCTGGCAGGCCTGATCTGGCTGAAGTAGAACTTCTGCTCTGGGTGTGCTCCATTGCCCTAGAGCTGCCAGGCCCAAAGGGCTGCCTTGTTTCCAAAGACGGAGAGTGGACCCAAAGCATCTTGCTCCCAGCTCTTCGGGAAGCTAAGAAACAGCTGGCTCTGCCCAGTGCTCTTACAGCCTAAGAGAACATCTCTTTGAAAGGCCTGTGAAACGCAGTTTCTTGGCAGGCCTGACCTGGCTGAAGTAGAACTTCTGTTCTGGTTGTGCTACATAGGCCTAGAGCTACCAGGACCTAAGGGCTGCCTTGTTTCCAAAGCGTGAGAGAGGCCCCAAAGCATCTTGCCTCCAGCACTTTGGGAAGCTAAAAAACAACTGGTTCTGCCCAGTGCTCTCACAGCCTACCATGAACATCTCTTACCAAGGGCTGTGAAACGCAGTTTCTGGGCAGGACTGATCTGCCTGAAGTAGAACTTCTGCTGTGGGTGTGCTCCATTGGCCTAGAGCTGCCAGGCGCAAACGGCTGCCTTGTGTCCAAAGGGAGAGAGAGGCCCCAAAGCATCTTGCTTCCAGCTCTGTGGGAAGCTAAAGCAACTGGCTCTCCACAGTGCTCTCACAGCCTACCGGGAACATCTCTTACCAAGGCCTGTGAAACGCAGTTTCTTGGCAGGCCTGATCTGGCTGAAGTAGAACTCCTGCTCTGGGCGTGCTACTTTGGCCTAGAGCTGCCAGGCCCAAAGGGCCGCCTTGTTTCCAAAGGGGCTGAGAGTCCCCAAAGTATCTTGCTTCCAAATCTTTGGGAAGCTAAGAAACAACTGGCTCTGCACAGTGCTCTCACAGCCTACCGGCAACGTGACAGAGAAAGGCCTGTGAGACGCAGTTTCTTGGAAGGCCTGATCTGGCTGAGGTAGAACTTCTGCTCTGGGTGTACTCCATTGGCCTAGGGCTGCCAGGCCCAAAGGGCTGCCTTTATTTCCAAAGTGTGAGAGAGGCCCCAAAGCATCTTGCTTCCTGCTCTCTGGGAAGCTAAAACAACTGGCTCTGCACAGTGCTCTCAAAGCCAACCGGGAACGTCACATACAAAGGCCTGTGAAACGCAGCTTCTTGACAGGCCTTATCTGGCTGAGGTAGAACTTGTGCTCTGGGTGTGCTACTTTGGCCTAGAGCTGCCAGGCACAAAGGCTGCTTTGTTTCCAAAGGGGGAGAGAGGCCCCAAATCATGTTGCTTCCAGCTGTTTTTGAAGCTAAGAAACAACTCGCTCTGCCAGATACTCTTACAGCCTTCCGGGAACACCTCTTACGAAGGCCTGTGAAAAGCAGTTTCTTGGCAGGCCTGATCTGGCTGAGGTAGAACTTCTGCTCTGGGTGTGCTCCATTGCCCTAGAGCTGAAAGGCCCAAAGGGATGCCTTGTTTGCAAAGGGGCAGAGAGGCCCCAAAGCATCTTGCTTCCAGCTCATTGGGAAGCTAAGAAACAACTGTCTCTGCCCAGTGCTCTGACAGAGTACCGGCAACATCACTTACCAAAGCCTTTGAAACGCAGTTTCTTGGCAGGCCTGATCTGGCTGAGGTAGAACTTCTGCTCTGGGTGTGCTCCATTGGCCTAGAGCTGAAAGGCCCAAAGGTCGGCCTTGTTGGCAAAGGGGCAGGGAGCCCCCAAAGCATCTTGCTTCAAGCTCTCTGGGAAGCTAAGAACCAACTCGCTCTGCCCCGTGCTCTTACAGCCTACCGGGAACATGTCTTTGAAAGGCATGTGAAACGCAGTTTCTTGGCAGGCCTCATCTGGCTGAAGTAGAACTCCGGCTCTGGGTGTGCTCCATTGCCCTAGGGCTGCCAGGCCCAAAGTGCTGCCCTGTTTCCAAGGGGCAGAGAGGCCCAAAGCATCTTGCTTCCCGGTCTTTGCGAAGCTAAGAAACAACTGGCTCTGCCCAGTGCTCTTACACCTACCGGGAACATCTCTTACCAAGGCCTGTCAAACGCTGTTTCTTTGCAGGCCTGATCAGGCTGAAGTAGAACTCCTGCTCTGCGTGTGCTCCATTGGCCTAGAGCTTCCCGACCCAAAAGGCTGCCTTGTTCCCAAACGGGCAGAGGGGTCCCAAGCGTCTTGCTTCCAGCTTTTCAGGAAGGTAAGAAACAACTGGCTCTGCCCAGTGCTCTTACAGCCTACCGGGAACATCTCTTACCAAGGCCTGTGAAACGCAGTTTCCTGGCAGGCCTGATCTGGCTGAAGTAGAACTTCTGCTCTGGGTGTGCTCCATTGCCCTAGAGCTGCCAGGCCCAAAGGGCTGCCTTGTTTCCAAAGACGGAGAGTGGACCCAAAGCATCTTGCTCCCAGCTCTTCGGGAAGCTAAGAAACAGCTGGCTCTGCCCAGTGCTCTTACAGCCTAAGAGAACATCTCTTTGAAAGGCCTGTGAAACGCAGTTTCTTGGCAGGCCTGACCTGGCTGAAGTAGAACTTCTGTTCTGGTTGTGCTACATAGGCCTAGAGCTACCAGGACCTAAGGGCTGCCTTGTTTCCAAAGCGTGAGAGAGGCCCCAAAGCATCTTGCCTCCAGCACTTTGGGAAGCTAAAAAACAACTGGTTCTGCCCAGTGCTCTCACAGCCTACCATGAACATCTCTTACCAAGGGCTGTGAAACGCAGTTTCTGGGCAGGACTGATCTGCCTGAAGTAGAACTTCTGCTGTGGGTGTGCTCCATTGGCCTAGAGCTGCCAGGCGCAAACGGCTGCCTTGTGTCCAAAGGGAGAGAGAGGCCCCAAAGCATCTTGCTTCCAGCTCTGTGGGAAGCTAAAGCAACTGGCTCTCCACAGTGCTCTCACAGCCTACCGGGAACATCTCTTACCAAGGCCTGTGAAACGCAGTTTCTTGGCAGGCCTGATCTGGCTGAAGTAGAACTCCTGCTCTGGGCGTGCTACTTTGGCCTAGAGCTGCCAGGCCCAAAGGGCCGCCTTGTTTCCAAAGGGGCTGAGAGTCCCCAAAGTATCTTGCTTCCAAATCTTTGGGAAGCTAAGAAACAACTGGCTCTGCACAGTGCTCTCACAGCCTACCGGCAACGTGACAGAGAAAGGCCTGTGAGACGCAGTTTCTTGGAAGGCCTGATCTGGCTGAGGTAGAACTTCTGCTCTGGGTGTACTCCATTGGCCTAGGGCTGCCAGGCCCAAAGGGCTGCCTTTATTTCCAAAGTGTGAGAGAGGCCCCAAAGCATCTTGCTTCCTGCTCTCTGGGAAGCTAAAACAACTGGCTCTGCACAGTGCTCTCAAAGCCAACCGGGAACGTCACATACAAAGGCCTGTGAAACGCAGCTTCTTGACAGGCCTTATCTGGCTGAGGTAGAACTTGTGCTCTGGGTGTGCTACTTTGGCCTAGAGCTGCCAGGCACAAAGGCTGCTTTGTTTCCAAAGGGGGAGCGAGGCCCCAAATCATGTTGCTTCCAGCTGTTTTTGAAGCTAAGAAACAAATCGCTCTGCCAGATACTCTTACAGCCTTCCGGGAACACCTCTTACGAAGGCCTGTGAAAAGCAGTTTCTTGGCAGGCCTGATCTGGCTGAGGTAGAACTTCTGCTCTGGGTGTGCTCCATTGCCCTAGAGCTGAAAGGTCCAAAGGGATGCCTTGTTTGCAAAGGGGCAGAGAGGCCCCAAAGCATCTTGCTTCCAGCTCATTGGGAAGCTAAGAAACAACTGTCTCTGCCCAGTGCTCTGACAGAGTACCGGCAACATCTCTTACCAAAGCCTTTGAAACGCAGTTTCTTGGCAGGCCTGATCTGGCTGAGGTAGAACTTCTGCTCTGGGTGTGCTCCATTGGCCTAGAGCTGAAAGGCCCAAAGGTCGGCCTTGTTGGCAAAGGGGCAGGGAGCCCCCAAAGCATCTTGCTTCCAGCTCTTTGGGAAGCTAAGAAACAACTGGCTCTGCCCAGTGCTCTTACAGCCTGAGAGAAAATCTCTTACCAAGGCCTGTGAAACGCACTTTGTTGGTGGCCTGATCTAGCTGAAGTAGAACTTCTGCTCTGGGTGTGCTCCATTGGCCTAGAGCTGCCTGGCCCAAAGGGCCGCCTTGTTTGCAAAGGGGCAGAGAGGCCCCAAAGCATCTTGCTTCCAGCTCTTCGGGAAGCTAAGAAACATCTGGCGTTGCCCAGTGCTCTTACAGCCTACCGGGAACATCTCTTACCAAGGCCTGTGAAACGCAGTTTGTTGGTGGCCTGAACTGGCCGAAGTAGAACTTCTGCTCTGGGTGTGCTCCACTGGCCTAGAGCTACCTGCCCCAAAGGGCTGCCTTGATTCCAAAGTGAGAGAGTGGCCCCAAAGCATCTTGCTTCCAGCTCTCTGGGAAGCTAAGAAACATCTGGCGTTGCCCAGTGCTCTTACAGCCTACCGGGAACATCTCTTACCAAGGCCTGTGAAACGCCGTTTCCTGGCAGGCCTGATTTGGCTGAAGTAGAACTTCTGCTCTGGGTGTGCTCCGTTGCCCTAGAGCTGCCAGGCCCATGGTGCTGCCTTGTTTCCAAAGGGGCAGAGAGGCCCCAAAGCATCTTGCTTCCAGCTCTCTGGGAAGCTAAGAACCAACTCGCTCTGCCCCGTGCTCTTACACCTACCGGGAACATCTCTTACCAAGGCCTGTCAAACGCTGTTTCTTTGCAGGCCTGATCACTCTGAAGTAGAACTCCTGCTCTGCGTGTGCTCCATTGGCCTAGAGCTTCCCGACCCAAAAGGCTGCCTTGTTCCCAAACGGGCAGAGGGGTCCCAAGCGTCTTGCTTCCAGCTTTTCAGGAAGGTAAGAAACAACTGGCTCTGCCCAGTGCTCTTACAGCCTACCGGGAACATCTCTTACCAAGGCCTGTGAAACGCAGTTTCCTGGCAGGCCTGATCTGGCTGAAGTAGAACTTCTGCTCTGGGTGTGCTCCATTGCCCTAGAGCTGCCAGGCCCAAAGGGCTGCCTTGTTTCCAAAGACGGAGAGTGGACCCAAAGCATCTTGCTCCCAGCTCTTCGGGAAGCTAAGAAACAGCTGGCTCTGCCCAGTGCTCTTACAGCCTAAGAGAACATCTCTTTGAAAGGCCTGTGAAACGCAGTTTCTTGGCAGGCCTGACCTGGCTGAAGTAGAACTTCTGTTCTGGTTGTGCTACATAGGCCTAGAGCTACCAGGACCTAAGGGCTGCCTTGTTTCCAAAGCGTGAGAGAGGCCCCAAAGCATCTTGCCTCCAGCACTTTGGGAAGCTAAAAAACAACTGGTTCTGCCCAGTGCTCTCACAGCCTACCATGAACATCTCTTACCAAGGGCTGTGAAACGCAGTTTCTGGGCAGGACTGATCTGCCTGAAGTAGAACTTCTGCTGTGGGTGTGCTCCATTGGCCTAGAGCTGCCAGGCGCAAACGGCTGCCTTGTGTCCAAAGGGAGAGAGAGGCCCCAAAGCATCTTGCTTCCAGCTCTGTGGGAAGCTAAAGCAACTGGCTCTCCACAGTGCTCTCACAGCCTACCGGGAACATCTCTTACCAAGGCCTGTGAAACGCAGTTTCTTGGCAGGCCTGATCTGGCTGAAGTAGAACTCCTGCTCTGGGCGTGCTACTTTGGCCTAGAGCTGCCAGGCCCAAAGGGCCGCCTTGTTTCCAAAGGGGCTGAGAGTCCCCAAAGTATCTTGCTTCCAAATCTTTGGGAAGCTAAGAAACAACTGGCTCTGCACAGTGCTCTCACAGCCTACCGGCAACGTGACAGAGAAAGGCCTGTGAGACGCAGTTTCTTGGAAGGCCTGATCTGGCTGAGGTAGAACTTCTGCTCTGGGTGTACTCCATTGGCCTAGGGCTGCCAGGCCCAAAGGGCTGCCTTTATTTCCAAAGTGTGAGAGAGGCCCCAAAGCATCTTGCTTCCTGCTCTCTGGGAAGCTAAAACAACTGGCTCTGCACAGTGCTCTCAAAGCCAACCGGGAACGTCACATACAAAGGCCTGTGAAACGCAGCTTCTTGACAGGCCTTATCTGGCTGAGGTAGAACTTGTGCTCTGGGTGTGCTACTTTGGCCTAGAGCTGCCAGGCACAAAGGCTGCTTTGTTTCCAAAGGGGGAGAGAGGCCCCAAATCATGTTGCTTCCAGCTGTTTTTGAAGCTAAGAAACAAATCGCTCTGCCAGATACTCTTACAGCCTTCCGGGAACACCTCTTACGAAGGCCTGTGAAAAGCAGTTTCTTGGCAGGCCTGATCTGGCTGAGGTAGAACTTCTGCTCTGGGTGTGCTCCATTGCCCTAGAGCTGAAAGGTCCAAAGGGATGCCTTGTTTGCAAAGGGGCAGAGAGGCCCCAAAGCATCTTGCTTCCAGCTCATTGGGAAGCTAAGAAACAACTGTCTCTGCCCAGTGCTCTGACAGAGTACCGGCAACATCTCTTACCAAAGCCTTTGAAACGCAGTTTCTTGGCAGGCCTGATCTGGCTGAGGTAGAACTTCTGCTCTGGGTGTGCTCCATTGGCCTAGAGCTGAAAGGCCCAAAGGTCGGCCTTGTTGGCAAAGGGGCAGGGAGCCCCCAAAGCATCTTGCTTCCAGCTCTTTGGGAAGCTAAGAAACAACTGGCTCTGCCCAGTGCTCTTACAGCCTGAGAGAAAATCTCTTACCAAGGCCTGTGAAACGCACTTTGTTGGTGGCCTGATCTAGCTGAAGTAGAACTTCTGCTCTGGGTGTGCTCCATTGGCCTAGAGCTGCCTGGCCCAAAGGGCCGCCTTGTTTGCAAAGGGGCAGAGAGGCCCCAAAGCATCTTGCTTCCAGCTCTTCGGGAAGCTAAGAAACATCTGGCGTTGCCCAGTGCTCTTACAGCCTACCGGGAACATCTCTTACCAAGGCCTGTGAAACGCAGTTTGTTGGTGGCCTGAACTGGCCGAAGTAGAACTTCTGCTCTGGGTGTGCTCCACTGGCCTAGAGCTACCTGCCCCAAAGGGCTGCCTTGATTCCAAAGTGAGAGAGTGGCCCCAAAGCATCTTGCTTCCAGCTCTCTGGGAAGCTAAGAAACATCTGGCGTTGCCCAGTGCTCTTACAGCCTACCGGGAACATCTCTTACCAAGGCCTGTGAAACGCCGTTTCCTGGCAGGCCTGATTTGGCTGAAGTAGAACTTCTGCTCTGGGTGTGCTCCGTTGCCCTAGAGCTGCCAGGCCCATGGTGCTGCCTTGTTTCCAAAGGGGCAGAGAGGCCCCAAAGCATCTTGCTTCCAGCTCTCTGGGAAGCTAAGAACCAACTCGCTCTGCCCCGTGCTCTTACACCTACCGGGAACATCTCTTACCAAGGCCTGTCAAACGCTGTTTCTTTGCAGGCCTGATCACTCTGAAGTAGAACTCCTGCTCTGCGTGTGCTCCATTGGCCTAGAGCTTCCCGACCCAAAAGGCTGCCTTGTTCCCAAACGGGCAGAGGGGTCCCAAGCGTCTTGCTTCCAGCTTTTCAGGAAGGTAAGAAACAACTGGCTCTGCCCAGTGCTCTTACAGCCTACCGGGAACATCTCTTACCAAGGCCTGTGAAACGCAGTTTCCTGGCAGGCCTGATCTGGCTGAAGTAGAACTTCTGCTCTGGGTGTGCTCCATTGCCCTAGAGCTGCCAGGCCCAAAGGGCTGCCTTGTTTCCAAAGACGGAGAGTGGACCCAAAGCATCTTGCTCCCAGCTCTTCGGGAAACTAAGAAACAGCTGGCTCTGCCCAGTGCTCTTACAGCCTAAGAGAACATCTCTTTGAAAGGCCTGTGAAACGCAGTTTCTTGGCAGGCCTGACCTGGCTGAAGTAGAACTTCTGTTCTGGTTGTGCTACATAGGCCTAGAGCTACCAGGACCTAAGGGCTGCCTTGTTTCCAAAGCGTGAGAGAGGCCCCAAAGCATCTTGCCTCCAGCACTTTGGGAAGCTAAAAAACAACTGGTTCTGCCCAGTGCTCTCACAGCCTACCATGAACATCTCTTACCAAGGGCTGTGAAACGCAGTTTCTGGGCAGGACTGATCTGCCTGAAGTAGAACTTCTGCTGTGGGTGTGCTCCATTGGCCTAGAGCTGCCAGGCGCAAACGGCTGCCTTGTGTCCAAAGGGAGAGAGAGGCCCCAAAGCATCTTGCTTCCAGCTCTGTGGGAAGCTAAAGCAACTGGCTCTCCACAGTGCTCTCACAGCCTACCGGGAACATCTCTTACCAAGGCCTGTGAAACGCAGTTTCTTGGCAGGCCTGATCTGGCTGAAGTAGAACTCCTGCTCTGGGCGTGCTACTTTGGCCTAGAGCTGCCAGGCCCAAAGGGCCGCCTTGTTTCCAAAGGGGCTGAGAGTCCCCAAAGTATCTTGCTTCCAAATCTTTGGGAAGCTAAGAAACAACTGGCTCTGCACAGTGCTCTCACAGCCTACCGGCAACGTGACAGAGAAAGGCCTGTGAGACGCAGTTTCTTGGAAGGCCTGATCTGGCTGAGGTAGAACTTCTGCTCTGGGTGTACTCCATTGGCCTAGGGCTGCCAGGCCCAAAGGGCTGCCTTTATTTCCAAAGTGTGAGAGAGGCCCCAAAGCATCTTGCTTCCTGCTCTCTGGGAAGCTAAAACAACTGGCTCTGCACAGTGCTCTCAAAGCCAACCGGGAACGTCACATACAAAGGCCTGTGAAACGCAGCTTCTTGACAGGCCTTATCTGGCTGAGGTAGAACTTGTGCTCTGGGTGTGCTACTTTGGCCTAGAGCTGCCAGGCACAAAGGCTGCTTTGTTTCCAAAGGGGGAGAGAGGCCCCAAATCATGTTGCTTCCAGCTGTTTTTGAAGCTAAGAAACAACTCGCTCTGCCAGATACTCTTACAGCCTTCCGGGAACACCTCTTACGAAGGCCTGTGAAAAGCAGTTTCTTGGCAGGCCTGATCTGGCTGAGGTAGAACTTCTGCTCTGGGTGTGCTCCATTGCCCTAGAGCTGAAAGGCCCAAAGGGATGCCTTGTTTGCAAAGGGGCAGAGAGGCCCCAAAGCATCTTGCTTCCAGCTCATTGGGAAGCTAAGAAACAACTGTCTCTGCCCAGTGCTCTGACAGAGTACCGGCAACATCTCTTACCAAAGCCTTTGAAACGCAGTTTCTTGGCAGGCCTGATCTGGCTGAGGTAGAACTTCTGCTCTGGGTGTGCTCCATTGGCCTAGAGCTGAAAGGCCCAAAGGTCGGCCTTGTTGGCAAAGGGGCAGAGAGGCCCCAAAGCATCTTGCTTCCAGCTCTCTGGGAAGCTAAGAACCAACTCGCTCTGCCCCGTGCTCTTACAGCCTACCGGGAACATGTCTTTGAAAGGCCTGTGAAACGCAGTTTCTTGGCAGGCCTCATCTGGCTGAAGTAGAACTCCGGCTCTGGGTGTGCTCCATTGCCCTAGGGCTGCCAGGCCCAAAGTGCTGCCCTGTTTCCAAGGGGCAGAGAGGCCCAAAGCATCTTGCTTCCCGGTCTTTGCGAAGCTAAGAAACAACTGGCTCTGCCCAGTGCTCTTACACCTACCGGGAACATCTCTTACCAAGGCCTGTCAAACGCTGTTTCTTTGCAGGCCTGATCAGGCTGAAGTAGAACTCCTGCTCTGCGTGTGCTCCATTGGCCTAGAGCTTCCCGACCCAAAAGGCAGCCTTGTTCCCAAACGGGCAGAGGGGTCCCAAGCGTCTTGCTTCCAGCTTTTCAGGAAGGTAAGAAACAACTGGCTCTGCCCAGTGCTCTTACAGCCTACCGGGAACATCTCTTACCAAGGCCTGTGAAACGCAGTTTCCTGGCAGGCCTGATCTGGCTGAAGTAGAACTTCTGCTCTGGGTGTGCTCCATTGCCCTAGAGCTGCCAGGCCCAAAGGGCTGCCTTGTTTCCAAAGACGGAGAGTGGACCCAAAGCATCTTGCTCCCAGCTCTTCGGGAAGCTAAGAAACAGCTGGCTCTGCCCAGTGCTCTTACAGCCTAAGAGAACATCTCTTTGAAAGGCCTGTGAAACGCAGTTTCTTGGCAGGCCTGACCTGGCTGAAGTAGAACTTCTGTTCTGGTTGTGCTACATAGGCCTAGAGCTACCAGGACCTAAGGGCTGCCTTGTTTCCAAAGCGTGAGAGAGGCCCCAAAGCATCTTGCCTCCAGCACTTTGGGAAGCTAAAAAACAACTGGTTCTGCCCAGTGCTCTCACAGCCTACCATGAACATCTCTTACCAAGGGCTGTGAAACGCAGTTTCTGGGCAGGACTGATCTGCCTGAAGTAGAACTTCTGCTGTGGGTGTGCTCCATTGGCCTAGAGCTGCCAGGCGCAAACGGCTGCCTTGTGTCCAAAGGGAGAGAGAGGCCCCAAAGCATCTTGCTTCCAGCTCTGTGGGAAGCTAAAGCAACTGGCTCTCCACAGTGCTCTCACAGCCTACCGGGAACATCTCTTACCAAGGCCTGTGAAACGCAGTTTCTTGGCAGGCCTGATCTGGCTGAAGTAGAACTCCTGCTCTGGGCGTGCTACTTTGGCCTAGAGCTGCCAGGCCCAAAGGGCCGCCTTGTTTCCAAAGGGGCTGAGAGTCCCCAAAGTATCTTGCTTCCAAATCTTTGGGAAGCTAAGAAACAACTGGCTCTGCACAGTGCTCTCACAGCCTACCGGCAACGTGACAGAGAAAGGCCTGTGAGACGCAGTTTCTTGGAAGGCCTGATCTGGCTGAGGTAGAACTTCTGCTCTGGGTGTACTCCATTGGCCTAGGGCTGCCAGGCCCAAAGGGCTGCCTTTATTTCCAAAGTGTGAGAGAGGCCCCAAAGCATCTTGCTTCCTGCTCTCTGGGAAGCTAAAACAACCGGCTCTGCACAGTGCTCTCAAAGCCAACCGGGAACGTCACATACAAAGGCCTGTGAAACGCAGCTTCTTGACAGGCCTTATCTGGCTGAGGTAGAACTTGTGCTCTGGGTGTGCTACTTTGGCCTAGAGCTGCCAGGCACAAAGGCTGCTTTGTTTCCAAAGGGGGAGAGAGGCCCCAAATCATGTTGCTTCCAGCTGTTTTTGAAGCTAAGAAACAACTCGCTCTGCCAGATACTCTTACAGCCTTCCGGGAACACCTCTTACGAAGGCCTGTGAAAAGCAGTTTCTTGGCAGGCCTGATCTGGCTGAGGTAGAACTTCTGCTCTGGGTGTGCTCCATTGCCCTAGAGCTGAAAGGCCCAAAGGGATGCCTTGTTTGCAAAGGGGCAGAGAGGCCCCAAAGCATCTTGCTTCCAGCTCATTGGGAAGCTAAGAAACAACTGTCTCTGCCCAGTGCTCTGACAGAGTACCGGCAACATCTCTTACCAAAGCCTTTGAAACGCAGTTTCTTGGCAGGCCTGATCTGGCTGAGGTAGAACTTCTGCTCTGGGTGTGCTCCATTGGCCTAGAGCTGAAAGGCCCAAAGGTCGGCCTTGTTGGCAAAGGGGCAGGGAGCCCCCAAAGCATCTTGCTTCAAGCTCTCTGGGAAGCTAAGAACCAACTCGCTCTGCCCCGTGCTCTTACAGCCTACCGGGAACATGTCTTTGAAAGGCATGTGAAACGCAGTTTCTTGGCAGGCCTCATCTGGCTGAAGTAGAACTCCGGCTCTGGGTGTGCTCCATTGCCCTAGGGCTGCCAGGCCCAAAGTGCTGCCCTGTTTCCAAGGGGCAGAGAGGCCCAAAGCATCTTGCTTCCCGGTCTTTGCGAAGCTAAGAAACAACTGGCTCTGCCCAGTGCTCTTACACCTACCGGGAACATCTCTTACCAAGGCCTGTCAAACGCTGTTTCTTTGCAGGCCTGATCAGGCTGAAGTAGAACTCCTGCTCTGCGTGTGCTCCATTGGCCTAGAGCTTCCCGACCCAAAAGGCTGCCTTGTTCCCAAACGGGCAGAGGGGTCCCAAGCGTCTTGCTTCCAGCTTTTCAGGAAGGTAAGAAACAACTGGCTCTGCCCAGTGCTCTTACAGCCTACCGGGAACATCTCTTACCAAGGCCTGTGAAACGCAGTTTCCTGGCAGGCCTGATCTGGCTGAAGTAGAACTTCTGCTCTGGGTGTGCTCCATTGCCCTAGAGCTGCCAGGCCCAAAGGGCTGCCTTGTTTCCAAAGACGGAGAGTGGACCCAAAGCATCTTGCTCCCAGCTCTTCGGGAAGCTAAGAAACAGCTGGCTCTGCCCAGTGCTCTTACAGCCTAAGAGAACATCTCTTTGAAAGGCCTGTGAAACGCAGTTTCTTGGCAGGCCTGACCTGGCTGAAGTAGAACTTCTGTTCTGGTTGTGCTACATAGGCCTAGAGCTACCAGGACCTAAGGGCTGCCTTGTTTCCAAAGCGTGAGAGAGGCCCCAAAGCATCTTGCCTCCAGCACTTTGGGAAGCTAAAAAACAACTGGTTCTGCCCAGTGCTCTCACAGCCTACCATGAACATCTCTTACCAAGGGCTGTGAAACGCAGTTTCTGGGCAGGACTGATCTGCCTGAAGTAGAACTTCTGCTGTGGGTGTGCTCCATTGGCCTAGAGCTGCCAGGCGCAAACGGCTGCCTTGTGTCCAAAGGGAGAGAGAGGCCCCAAAGCATCTTGCTTCCAGCTCTGTGGGAAGCTAAAGCAACTGGCTCTCCACAGTGCTCTCACAGCCTACCGGGAACATCTCTTACCACGGCCTGTGAAACGCAGTTTCTTGGCAGGCCTGATCTGGCTGAAGTAGAACTCCTGCTCTGGGCGTGCTACTTTGGCCTAGAGCTGCCAGGCCCAAAGGGCCGCCTTGTTTCCAAAGGGGCTGAGAGTCCCCAAAGTATCTTGCTTCCAAATCTTTGGGAAGCTAAGAAACAACTGGCTCTGCACAGTGCTCTCACAGCCTACCGGCAACGTGACAGAGAAAGGCCTGTGAGACGCAGTTTCTTGGAAGGCCTGATCTGGCTGAGGTAGAACTTCTGCTCTGGGTGTACTCCATTGGCCTAGGGCTGCCAGGCCCAAAGGGCTGCCTTTATTTCCAAAGTGTGAGAGAGGCCCCAAAGCATCTTGCTTCCTGCTCTCTGGGAAGCTAAAACAACTGGCTCTGCACAGTGCTCTCAAAGCCAACCGGGAACGTCACATACAAAGGCCTGTGAAACGCAGCTTCTTGACAGGCCTTATCTGGCTGAGGTAGAACTTGTGCTCTGGGTGTGCTACTTTGGCCTAGAGCTGCCAGGCACAAAGGCTGCTTTGTTTCCAAAGGGGGAGAGAGGCCCCAAATCATGTTGCTTCCAGCTGTTTTTGAAGCTAAGAAACAACTCGCTCTGCCAGGTACTCTTACAGCCTTCCGGGAACACCTCTTACGAAGGCCTGTGAAAAGCAGTTTCTTGGCAGGCCTGATCTGGCTGAGGTAGAACTTCTGCTCTGGGTGTGCAGCATTGCCCTAGAGCTGAAAGGTCCAAAGGGATGCCTTGTTTGCAAAGGGGCAGAGAGGCCCCAAAGCATCTTGCTTCCAGCTCATTGGGAAGCTAAGAAACAACTGTCTCTGCCCAGTGCTCTGACAGAGTACCGGCAACATCTCTTACCAAAGCCTTTGAAACGCAGTTTCTTGGCAGGCCTGATCTGGCTGAGGTAGAACTTCTGCTCTGGGTGTGCTCCATTGGCCTAGAGCTGAAAGGCCCAAAGGTCGGCCTTGTTGGCAAAGGGGCAGGGAGCCCCCAAAGCATCTTGCTTCCAGCTCTTTGGGAAGCTAAGAAACAACTGGCTCTGCCCAGTGCTCTTACAGCCTGAGAGAAAATCTCTTACCAAGGCCTGTGAAACGCACTTTGTTGGTGGCCTGATCTAGCTGAAGTAGAACTTCTGCTCTGGGTGTGCTCCATTGGCCTAGAGCTGCCTGGCCCAAAGGGCCGCCTTGTTTGCAAAGGGGCAGAGAGGCCCCAAAGCATCTTGCTTCCAGCTCTTCGGGAAGCTAAGAAACATCTGGCGTTGCCCAGTGCTCTTACAGCCTACCGGGAACATCTCTTACCAAGGCCTGTGAAACGCAGTTTGTTGGTGGCCTGAACTGGCCGAAGTAGAACTTCTGCTCTGGGTGTGCTCCACTGGCCTAGAGCTACCTGCCCCAAAGGGCTGCCTTGATTCCAAAGTGAGAGAGTGGCACCAAAGCATCTTGCTTCCAGCTCTTTGGGAAGCTAAGAAACATCTGGCGTTGCCCAGTGCTCTTACAGCCTACCGGGAACATCTCTTACCAAGGCCTGTGAAACGCCGTTTCCTGGCAGGCCTGATTTGGCTGAAGTAGAACTTCTGCTCTGGGTGTGCTCCATTGCCCTAGAGCTGCCAGGCCCAAGGTGCTGCCTTGTTTCCAAAGGGGCAGAGAGGCCCCAAAGCATCTTGCTTCCAGCTCTCTGGGAAGCTAAGAACCAACTCGCTCTGCCCCGTGCTCTTACAGCCTACCGGGAACATGTCTTTGAAAGGCATGTGAAACGCAGTTTCTTGGCAGGCCTCATCTGGCTGAAGTAGAACTCCGGCTCTGGGTGTGCTCCATTGCCCTAGGGCTGCCAGGCCCAAAGTGCTGCCCTGTTTCCAAGGGGCAGAGAGGCCCAAAGCATCTTGCTTCCCGGTCTTTGCGAAGCTAAGAAACAACTGGCTCTGCCCACTGCTCTTACACCTACCGGGAACATCTCTTACCAAGGCCTGTCAAACGCTGTTTCTTTGCAGGCCTGATCAGGCTGAAGTAGAACTCCTGCTCTGCGTGTGCTCCATTGGCCTAGAGCTTCCCGACCCAAAAGGCTGCCTTGTTCCCAAACGGGCAGAGGGGTCCCAAGCGTCTTGCTTCCAGCTTTTCAGGAAGGTAAGAAACAACTGGCTCTGCCCAGTGCTCTTACAGCCTACCGGGAACATCTCTTACCAAGGCCTGTGAAACGCAGTTTCCTGGCAGGCCTGATCTGGCTGAAGTAGAACTTCTGCTCTGGGTGTGCTCCATTGCCCTAGAGCTGCCAGGCCCAAAGGGCTGCCTTGTTTCCAAAGACGGAGAGTGGACCCAAAGCATCTTGCTCCCAGCTCTTCGGGAAGCTAAGAAACAGCTGGCTCTGCCCAGTGCTCTTACAGCCTAAGAGAACATCTCTTTGAAAGGCCTGTGAAACGCAGTTTCTTGGCAGGCCTGACCTGGCTGAAGTAGAACTTCTGTTCTGGTTGTGCTACATAGGCCTAGAGCTACCAGGACCTAAGGGCTGCCTTGTTTCCAAAGCGTGAGAGAGGCCCCAAAGCATCTTGCCTCCAGCACTTTGGGAAGCTAAAAAACAACTGGTTCTGCCCAGTGCTCTCACAGCCTACCATGAACATCTCTTACCAAGGGCTGTGAAACGCAGTTTCTGGGCAGGACTGATCTGCCTGAAGTAGAACTTCTGCTGTGGGTGTGCTCCATTGGCCTAGAGCTGCCAGGCGCAAACGGCTGCCTTGTGTCCAAAGGGAGAGAGAGGCCCCAAAGCATCTTGCTTCCAGCTCTGTGGGAAGCTAAAGCAACTGGCTCTCCACAGTGCTCTCACAGCCTACCGGGAACATCTCTTACCAAGGCCTGTGAAACGCAGTTTCTTGGCAGGCCTGATCTGGCTGAAGTAGAACTCCTGCTCTGGGCGTGCTACTTTGGCCTAGAGCTGCCAGGCCCAAAGGGCCGCCTTGTTTCCAAAGGGGCTGAGAGTCCCCAAAGTATCTTGCTTCCAAATCTTTGGGAAGCTAAGAAACAACTGGCTCTGCACAGTGCTCTCACAGCCTACCGGCAACGTGACAGAGAAAGGCCTGTGAGACGCAGTTTCTTGGAAGGCCTGATCTGGCTGAGGTAGAACTTCTGCTCTGGGTGTACTCCATTGGCCTAGGGCTGCCAGGCCCAAAGGGCTGCCTTTATTTCCAAAGTGTGAGAGAGGCCCCAAAGCATCTTGCTTCCTGCTCTCTGGGAAGCTAAAACAACTGGCTCTGCACAGTGCTCTCAAAGCCAACCGGGAACGTCACATACAAAGGCCTGTGAAACGCAGCTTCTTGACAGGCCTTATCTGGCTGAGGTAGAACTTGTGCTCTGGGTGTGCTACTTTGGCCTAGAGCTGCCAGGCACAAAGGCTGCTTTGTTTCCAAAGGGGGAGAGAGGCCCCAAATCATGTTGCTTCCAGCTGTTTTTGAAGCTAAGAAACAACTCGCTCTGCCAGATACTCTTACAGCCTTCCGGGAACACCTCTTACGAAGGCCTGTGAAAAGCAGTTTCTTGGCAGGCCTGATCTGGCTGAGGTAGAACTTCTGCTCTGGGTGTGCTCCATTGCCCTAGAGCTGAAAGGCCCAAAGGGATGCCTTGTTTGCAAAGGGGCAGAGAGGCCCCAAAGCATCTTGCTTCCAGCTCATTGGGAAGCTAAGAAACAACTGTCTCTGCCCAGTGCTCTGACAGAGTACCGGCAACATCACTTACCAAAGCCTTTGAAACGCAGTTTCTTGGCAGGCCTGATCTGGCTGAGGTAGAACTTCTGCTCTGGGTGTGCTCCATTGGCCTAGAGCTGAAAGGCCCAAAGGTCGGCCTTGTTGGCAAAGGGGCAGGGAGCCCCCAAAGCATCTTGCTTCAAGCTCTCTGGGAAGCTAAGAACCAACTCGCTCTGCCCCGTGCTCTTACAGCCTACCGGGAACATGTCTTTGAAAGGCATGTGAAACGCAGTTTCTTGGCAGGCCTCATCTGGCTGAAGTAGAACTCCGGCTCTGGGTGTGCTCCATTGCCCTAGGGCTGCCAGGCCCAAAGTGCTGCCCTGTTTCCAAGGGGCAGAGAGGCCCAAAGCATCTTGCTTCCCGGTCTTTGCGAAGCTAAGAAACAACTGGCTCTGCCCAGTGCTCTTACACCTACCGGGAACATCTCTTACCAAGGCCTGTCAAACGCTGTTTCTTTGCAGGCCTGATCAGGCTGAAGTAGAACTCCTGCTCTGCGTGTGCTCCATTGGCCTAGAGCTTCCCGACCCAAAAGGCTGCCTTGTTCCCAAACGGGCAGAGGGGTCCCAAGCGTCTTGCTTCCAGCTTTTCAGGAAGGTAAGAAACAACTGGCTCTGCCCAGTGCTCTTACAGCCTACCGGGAACATCTCTTACCAAGGCCTGTGAAACGCAGTTTCCTGGCAGGCCTGATCTGGCTGAAGTAGAACTTCTGCTCTGGGTGTGCTCCATTGCCCTAGAGCTGCCAGGCCCAAAGGGCTGCCTTGTTTCCAAAGACGGAGAGTGGACCCAAAGCATCTTGCTCCCAGCTCTTCGGGAAGCTAAGAAACAGCTGGCTCTGCCCAGTGCTCTTACAGCCTAAGAGAACATCTCTTTGAAAGGCCTGTGAAACGCAGTTTCTTGGCAGGCCTGACCTGGCTGAAGTAGAACTTCTGTTCTGGTTGTGCTACATAGGCCTAGAGCTACCAGGACCTAAGGGCTGCCTTGTTTCCAAAGCGTGAGAGAGGCCCCAAAGCATCTTGCCTCCAGCACTTTGGGAAGCTAAAAAACAACTGGTTCTGCCCAGTGCTCTCACAGCCTACCATGAACATCTCTTACCAAGGGCTGTGAAACGCAGTTTCTGGGCAGGACTGATCTGCCTGAAGTAGAACTTCTGCTGTGGGTGTGCTCCATTGGCCTAGAGCTGCCAGGCGCAAACGGCTGCCTTGTGTCCAAAGGGAGAGAGAGGCCCCAAAGCATCTTGCTTCCAGCTCTGTGGGAAGCTAAAGCAACTGGCTCTCCACAGTGCTCTCACAGCCTACCGGGAACATCTCTTACCAAGGCCTGTGAAACGCAGTTTCTTGGCAGGCCTGATCTGGCTGAAGTAGAACTCCTGCTCTGGGCGTGCTACTTTGGCCTAGAGCTGCCAGGCCCAAAGGGCCGCCTTGTTTCCAAAGGGGCTGAGAGTCCCCAAAGTATCTTGCTTCCAAATCTTTGGGAAGCTAAGAAACAACTGGCTCTGCACAGTGCTCTCACAGCCTACCGGCAACGTGACAGAGAAAGGCCTGTGAGACGCAGTTTCTTGGAAGGCCTGATCTGGCTGAGGTAGAACTTCTGCTCTGGGTGTACTCCATTGGCCTAGGGCTGCCAGGCCCAAAGGGCTGCCTTTATTTCCAAAGTGTGAGAGAGGCCCCAAAGCATCTTGCTTCCTGCTCTCTGGGAAGCTAAAACAACTGGCTCTGCACAGTGCTCTCAAAGCCAACCGGGAACGTCACATACAAAGGCCTGTGAAACGCAGCTTCTTGACAGGCCTTATCTGGCTGAGGTAGAACTTGTGCTCTGGGTGTGCTACTTTGGCCTAGAGCTGCCAGGCACAAAGGCTGCTTTGTTTCCAAAGGGGGAGCGAGGCCCCAAATCATGTTGCTTCCAGCTGTTTTTGAAGCTAAGAAACAAATCGCTCTGCCAGATACTCTTACAGCCTTCCGGGAACACCTCTTACGAAGGCCTGTGAAAAGCAGTTTCTTGGCAGGCCTGATCTGGCTGAGGTAGAACTTCTGCTCTGGGTGTGCTCCATTGCCCTAGAGCTGAAAGGTCCAAAGGGATGCCTTGTTTGCAAAGGGGCAGAGAGGCCCCAAAGCATCTTGCTTCCAGCTCATTGGGAAGCTAAGAAACAACTGTCTCTGCCCAGTGCTCTGACAGAGTACCGGCAACATCTCTTACCAAAGCCTTTGAAACGCAGTTTCTTGGCAGGCCTGATCTGGCTGAGGTAGAACTTCTGCTCTGGGTGTGCTCCATTGGCCTAGAGCTGAAAGGCCCAAAGGTCGGCCTTGTTGGCAAAGGGGCAGGGAGCCCCCAAAGCATCTTGCTTCCAGCTCTTTGGGAAGCTAAGAAACAACTGGCTCTGCCCAGTGCTCTTACAGCCTGAGAGAAAATCTCTTACCAAGGCCTGTGAAACGCACTTTGTTGGTGGCCTGATCTAGCTGAAGTAGAACTTCTGCTCTGGGTGTGCTCCATTGGCCTAGAGCTGCCTGGCCCAAAGGGCCGCCTTGTTTGCAAAGGGGCAGAGAGGCCCCAAAGCATCTTGCTTCCAGCTCTTCGGGAAGCTAAGAAACATCTGGCGTTGCCCAGTGCTCTTACAGCCTACCGGGAACATCTCTTACCAAGGCCTGTGAAACGCAGTTTGTTGGTGGCCTGAACTGGCCGAAGTAGAACTTCTGCTCTGGGTGTGCTCCACTGGCCTAGAGCTACCTGCCCCAAAGGGCTGCCTTGATTCCAAAGTGAGAGAGTGGCCCCAAAGCATCTTGCTTCCAGCTCTCTGGGAAGCTAAGAAACATCTGGCGTTGCCCAGTGCTCTTACAGCCTACCGGGAACATCTCTTACCAAGGCCTGTGAAACGCCGTTTCCTGGCAGGCCTGATTTGGCTGAAGTAGAACTTCTGCTCTGGGTGTGCTCCGTTGCCCTAGAGCTGCCAGGCCCATGGTGCTGCCTTGTTTCCAAAGGGGCAGAGAGGCCCCAAAGCATCTTGCTTCCAGCTCTCTGGGAAGCTAAGAACCAACTCGCTCTGCCCCGTGCTCTTACACCTACCGGGAACATCTCTTACCAAGGCCTGTCAAACGCTGTTTCTTTGCAGGCCTGATCACTCTGAAGTAGAACTCCTGCTCTGCGTGTGCTCCATTGGCCTAGAGCTTCCCGACCCAAAAGGCTGCCTTGTTCCCAAACGGGCAGAGGGGTCCCAAGCGTCTTGCTTCCAGCTTTTCAGGAAGGTAAGAAACAACTGGCTCTGCCCAGTGCTCTTACAGCCTACCGGGAACATCTCTTACCAAGGCCTGTGAAACGCAGTTTCCTGGCAGGCCTGATCTGGCTGAAGTAGAACTTCTGCTCTGGGTGTGCTCCATTGCCCTAGAGCTGCCAGGCCCAAAGGGCTGCCTTGTTTCCAAAGACGGAGAGTGGACCCAAAGAATCTTGCTCCCAGCTCTTCGGGAAGCTAAGAAACAGCTGGCTCTGCCCAGTGCTCTTACAGCCTAAGAGAACATCTCTTTGAAAGGCCTGTGAAACGCAGTTTCTTGGCAGGCCTGACCTGGCTGAAGTAGAACTTCTGTTCTGGTTGTGCTACATAGGCCTAGAGCTACCAGGACCTAAGGGCTGCCTTGTTTCCAAAGCGTGAGAGAGGCCCCAAAGCATCTTGCCTCCAGCACTTTGGGAAGCTAAAAAACAACTGGTTCTGCCCAGTGCTCTCACAGCCTACCATGAACATCTCTTACCAAGGGCTGTGAAACGCAGTTTCTGGGCAGGACTGATCTGCCTGAAGTAGAACTTCTGCTGTGGGTGTGCTCCATTGGCCTAGAGCTGCCAGGCGCAAACGGCTGCCTTGTGTCCAAAGGGAGAGAGAGGCCCCAAAGCATCTTGCTTCCAGCTCTGTGGGAAGCTAAAGCAACTGGCTCTCCACAGTGCTCTCACAGCCTACCGGGAACATCTCTTACCAAGGCCTGTGAAACGCAGTTTCTTGGCAGGCCTGATCTGGCTGAAGTAGAACTCCTGCTCTGGGCGTGCTACTTTGGCCTAGAGCTGCCAGGCCCAAAGGGCCGCCTTGTTTCCAAAGGGGCTGAGAGTCCCCAAAGTATCTTGCTTCCAAATCTTTGGGAAGCTAAGAAACAACTGGCTCTGCACAGTGCTCTCACAGCCTACCGGCAACGTGACAGAGAAAGGCCTGTGAGACGCAGTTTCTTGGAAGGCCTGATCTGGCTGAGGTAGAACTTCTGCTCTGGGTGTACTCCATTGGCCTAGGGCTGCCAGGCCCAAAGGGCTGCCTTTATTTCCAAAGTGTGAGAGAGGCCCCAAAGCATCTTGCTTCCTGCTCTCTGGGAAGCTAAAACAACTGGCTCTGCACAGTGCTCTCAAAGCCAACCGGGAACGTCACATACAAAGGCCTGTGAAACGCAGCTTCTTGACAGGCCTTATCTGGCTGAGGTAGAACTTGTGCTCTGGGTGTGCTACTTTGGCCTAGAGCTGCCAGGCACAAAGGCTGCTTTGTTTCCAAAGGGGGAGAGAGGCCCCAAATCATGTTGCTTCCAGCTGTTTTTGAAGCTAAGAAACAAATCGCTCTGCCAGATACTCTTACAGCCTTCCGGGAACACCTCTTACGAAGGCCTGTGAAAAGCAGTTTCTTGGCAGGCCTGATCTGGCTGAGGTAGAACTTCTGCTCTGGGTGTGCTCCATTGCCCTAGAGCTGAAAGGTCCAAAGGGATGCCTTGTTTGCAAAGGGGCAGAGAGGCCCCAAAGCATCTTGCTTCCAGCTCATTGGGAAGCTAAGAAACAACTGTCTCTGCCCAGTGCTCTGACAGAGTACCGGCAACATCTCTTACCAAAGCCTTTGAAACGCAGTTTCTTGGCAGGCCTGATCTGGCTGAGGTAGAACTTCTGCTCTGGGTGTGCTCCATTGGCCTAGAGCTGAAAGGCCCAAAGGTCGGCCTTGTTGGCAAAGGGGCAGGGAGCCCCCAAAGCATCTTGCTTCCAGCTCTTTGGGAAGCTAAGAAACAACTGGCTCTGCCCAGTGCTCTTACAGCCTGAGAGAAAATCTCTTACCAAGGCCTGTGAAACGCACTTTGTTGGTGGCCTGATCTAGCTGAAGTAGAACTTCTGCTCTGGGTGTGCTCCATTGGCCTAGAGCTGCCTGGCCCAAAGGGCCGCCTTGTTTGCAAAGGGGCAGAGAGGCCCCAAAGCATCTTGCTTCCAGCTCTTCGGGAAGCTAAGAAACATCTGGCGTTGCCCAGTGCTCTTACAGCCTACCGGGAACATCTCTTACCAAGGCCTGTGAAACGCAGTTTGTTGGTGGCCTGAACTGGCCGAAGTAGAACTTCTGCTCTGGGTGTGCTCCACTGGCCTAGAGCTACCTGCCCCAAAGGGCTGCCTTGATTCCAAAGTGAGAGAGTGGCCCCAAAGCATCTTGCTTCCAGCTCTCTGGGAAGCTAAGAAACATCTGGCGTTGCCCAGTGCTCTTACAGCCTACCGGGAACATCTCTTACCAAGGCCTGTGAAACGCCGTTTCCTGGCAGGCCTGATTTGGCTGAAGTAGAACTTCTGCTCTGGGTGTGCTCCGTTGCCCTAGAGCTGCCAGGCCCATGGTGCTGCCTTGTTTCCAAAGGGGCAGAGAGGCCCCAAAGCATCTTGCTTCCAGCTCTCTGGGAAGCTAAGAACCAACTCGCTCTGCCCCGTGCTCTTACACCTACCGGGAACATCTCTTACCAAGGCCTGTCAAACGCTGTTTCTTTGCAGGCCTGATCACTCTGAAGTAGAACTCCTGCTCTGCGTGTGCTCCATTGGCCTAGAGCTTCCCGACCCAAAAGGCTGCCTTGTTCCCAAACGGGCAGAGGGGTCCCAAGCGTCTTGCTTCCAGCTTTTCAGGAAGGTAAGAAACAACTGGCTCTGCCCAGTGCTCTTACAGCCTACCGGGAACATCTCTTACCAAGGCCTGTGAAACGCAGTTTCCTGGCAGGCCTGATCTGGCTGAAGTAGAACTTCTGCTCTGGGTGTGCTCCATTGCCCTAGAGCTGCCAGGCCCAAAGGGCTGCCTTGTTTCCAAAGACGGAGAGTGGACCCAAAGCATCTTGCTCCCAGCTCTTCGGGAAACTAAGAAACAGCTGGCTCTGCCCAGTGCTCTTACAGCCTAAGAGAACATCTCTTTGAAAGGCCTGTGAAACGCAGTTTCTTGGCAGGCCTGACCTGGCTGAAGTAGAACTTCTGTTCTGGTTGTGCTACATAGGCCTAGAGCTACCAGGACCTAAGGGCTGCCTTGTTTCCAAAGCGTGAGAGAGGCCCCAAAGCATCTTGCCTCCAGCACTTTGGGAAGCTAAAAAACAACTGGTTCTGCCCAGTGCTCTCACAGCCTACCATGAACATCTCTTACCAAGGGCTGTGAAACGCAGTTTCTGGGCAGGACTGATCTGCCTGAAGTAGAACTTCTGCTGTGGGTGTGCTCCATTGGCCTAGAGCTGCCAGGCGCAAACGGCTGCCTTGTGTCCAAAGGGAGAGAGAGGCCCCAAAGCATCTTGCTTCCAGCTCTGTGGGAAGCTAAAGCAACTGGCTCTCCACAGTGCTCTCACAGCCTACCGGGAACATCTCTTACCAAGGCCTGTGAAACGCAGTTTCTTGGCAGGCCTGATCTGGCTGAAGTAGAACTCCTGCTCTGGGCGTGCTACTTTGGCCTAGAGCTGCCAGGCCCAAAGGGCCGCCTTGTTTCCAAAGGGGCTGAGAGTCCCCAAAGTATCTTGCTTCCAAATCTTTGGGAAGCTAAGAAACAACTGGCTCTGCACAGTGCTCTCACAGCCTACCGGCAACGTGACAGAGAAAGGCCTGTGAGACGCAGTTTCTTGGAAGGCCTGATCTGGCTGAGGTAGAACTTCTGCTCTGGGTGTACTCCATTGGCCTAGGGCTGCCAGGCCCAAAGGGCTGCCTTTATTTCCAAAGTGTGAGAGAGGCCCCAAAGCATCTTGCTTCCTGCTCTCTGGGAAGCTAAAACAACTGGCTCTGCACAGTGCTCTCAAAGCCAACCGGGAACGTCACATACAAAGGCCTGTGAAACGCAGCTTCTTGACAGGCCTTATCTGGCTGAGGTAGAACTTGTGCTCTGGGTGTGCTACTTTGGCCTAGAGCTGCCAGGCACAAAGGCTGCTTTGTTTCCAAAGGGGGAGAGAGGCCCCAAATCATGTTGCTTCCAGCTGTTTTTGAAGCTAAGAAACAACTCGCTCTGCCAGATACTCTTACAGCCTTCCGGGAACACCTCTTACGAAGGCCTGTGAAAAGCAGTTTCTTGGCAGGCCTGATCTGGCTGAGGTAGAACTTCTGCTCTGGGTGTGCTCCATTGCCCTAGAGCTGAAAGGCCCAAAGGGATGCCTTGTTTGCAAAGGGGCAGAGAGGCCCCAAAGCATCTTGCTTCCAGCTCATTGGGAAGCTAAGAAACAACTGTCTCTGCCCAGTGCTCTGACAGAGTACCGGCAACATCTCTTACCAAAGCCTTTGAAACGCAGTTTCTTGGCAGGCCTGATCTGGCTGAGGTAGAACTTCTGCTCTGGGTGTGCTCCATTGGCCTAGAGCTGAAAGGCCCAAAGGTCGGCCTTGTTGGCAAAGGGGCAGAGAGGCCCCAAAGCATCTTGCTTCCAGCTCTCTGGGAAGCTAAGAACCAACTCGCTCTGCCCCGTGCTCTTACAGCCTACCGGGAACATGTCTTTGAAAGGCCTGTGAAACGCAGTTTCTTGGCAGGCCTCATCTGGCTGAAGTAGAACTCCGGCTCTGGGTGTGCTCCATTGCCCTAGGGCTGCCAGGCCCAAAGTGCTGCCCTGTTTCCAAGGGGCAGAGAGGCCCAAAGCATCTTGCTTCCCGGTCTTTGCGAAGCTAAGAAACAACTGGCTCTGCCCAGTGCTCTTACACCTACCGGGAACATCTCTTACCAAGGCCTGTCAAACGCTGTTTCTTTGCAGGCCTGATCAGGCTGAAGTAGAACTCCTGCTCTGCGTGTGCTCCATTGGCCTAGAGCTTCCCGACCCAAAAGGCAGCCTTGTTCCCAAACGGGCAGAGGGGTCCCAAGCGTCTTGCTTCCAGCTTTTCAGGAAGGTAAGAAACAACTGGCTCTGCCCAGTGCTCTTACAGCCTACCGGGAACATCTCTTACCAAGGCCTGTGAAACGCAGTTTCCTGGCAGGCCTGATCTGGCTGAAGTAGAACTTCTGCTCTGGGTGTGCTCCATTGCCCTAGAGCTGCCAGGCCCAAAGGGCTGCCTTGTTTCCAAAGACGGAGAGTGGACCCAAAGCATCTTGCTCCCAGCTCTTCGGGAAGCTAAGAAACAGCTGGCTCTGCCCAGTGCTCTTACAGCCTAAGAGAACATCTCTTTGAAAGGCCTGTGAAACGCAGTTTCTTGGCAGGCCTGACCTGGCTGAAGTAGAACTTCTGTTCTGGTTGTGCTACATAGGCCTAGAGCTACCAGGACCTAAGGGCTGCCTTGTTTCCAAAGCGTGAGAGAGGCCCCAAAGCATCTTGCCTCCAGCACTTTGGGAAGCTAAAAAACAACTGGTTCTGCCCAGTGCTCTCACAGCCTACGATGAACATCTCTTACCAAGGGCTGTGAAACGCAGTTTCTGGGCAGGACTGATCTGCCTGAAGTAGAACTTCTGCTGTGGGTGTGCTCCATTGGCCTAGAGCTGCCAGGCGCAAACGGCTGCCTTGTGTCCAAAGGGAGAGAGAGGCCCCAAAGCATCTTGCTTCCAGCTCTGTGGGAAGCTAAAGCAACTGGCTCTCCACAGTGCTCTCACAGCCTACCGGGAACATCTCTTACCAAGGCCTGTGAAACGCAGTTTCTTGGCAGGCCTGATCTGGCTGAAGTAGAACTCCTGCTCTGGGCGTGCTACTTTGGCCTAGAGCTGCCAGGCCCAAAGGGCCGCCTTGTTTCCAAAGGGGCTGAGAGTCCCCAAAGTATCTTGCTTCCAAATCTTTGGGAAGCTAAGAAACAACTGGCTCTGCACAGTGCTCTCACAGCCTACCGGCAACGTGACAGAGAAAGGCCTGTGAGACGCAGTTTCTTGGAAGGCCTGATCTGGCTGAGGTAGAACTTCTGCTCTGGGTGTACTCCATTGGCCTAGGGCTGCCAGGCCCAAAGGGCTGCCTTTATTTCCAAAGTGTGAGAGAGGCCCCAAAGCATCTTGCTTCCTGCTCTCTGGGAAGCTAAAACAACCGGCTCTGCACAGTGCTCTCAAAGCCAACCGGGAACGTCACATACAAAGGCCTGTGAAACGCAGCTTCTTGACAGGCCTTATCTGGCTGAGGTAGAACTTGTGCTCTGGGTGTGCTACTTTGGCCTAGAGCTGCCAGGCACAAAGGCTGCTTTGTTTCCAAAGGGGGAGAGAGGCCCCAAATCATGTTGCTTCCAGCTGTTTTTGAAGCTAAGAAACAACTCGCTCTGCCAGATACTCTTACAGCCTTCCGGGAACACCTCTTACGAAGGCCTGTGAAAAGCAGTTTCTTGGCAGGCCTGATCTGGCTGAGGTAGAACTTCTGCTCTGGGTGTGCTCCATTGCCCTAGAGCTGAAAGGCCCAAAGGGATGCCTTGTTTGCAAAGGGGCAGAGAGGCCCCAAAGCATCTTGCTTCCAGCTCATTGGGAAGCTAAGAAACAACTGTCTCTGCCCAGTGCTCTGACAGAGTACCGGCAACATCTCTTACCAAAGCCTTTGAAACGCAGTTTCTTGGCAGGCCTGATCTGGCTGAGGTAGAACTTCTGCTCTGGGTGTGCTCCATTGGCCTAGAGCTGAAAGGCCCAAAGGTCGGCCTTGTTGGCAAAGGGGCAGGGAGCCCCCAAAGCATCTTGCTTCAAGCTCTCTGGGAAGCTAAGAACCAACTCGCTCTGCCCCGTGCTCTTACAGCCTACCGGGAACATGTCTTTGAAAGGCATGTGAAACGCAGTTTCTTGGCAGGCCTCATCTGGCTGAAGTAGAACTCCGGCTCTGGGTGTGCTCCATTGCCCTAGGGCTGCCAGGCCCAAAGTGCTGCCCTGTTTCCAAGGGGCAGAGAGGCCCAAAGCATCTTGCTTCCCGGTCTTTGCGAAGCTAAGAAACAACTGGCTCTGCCCAGTGCTCTTACACCTACCGGGAACATCTCTTACCAAGGCCTGTCAAACGCTGTTTCTTTGCAGGCCTGATCAGGCTGAAGTAGAACTCCTGCTCTGCGTGTGCTCCATTGGCCTAGAGCTTCCCGACCCAAAAGGCTGCCTTGTTCCCAAACGGGCAGAGGGGTCCCAAGCGTCTTGCTTCCAGCTTTTCAGGAAGGTAAGAAACAACTGGCTCTGCCCAGTGCTCTTACAGCCTACCGGGAACATCTCTTACCAAGGCCTGTGAAACGCAGTTTCCTGGCAGGCCTGATCTGGCTGAAGTAGAACTTCTGCTCTGGGTGTGCTCCATTGCCCTAGAGCTGCCAGGCCCAAAGGGCTGCCTTGTTTCCAAAGACGGAGAGTGGACCCAAAGCATCTTGCTCCCAGCTCTTCGGGAAGCTAAGAAACAGCTGGCTCTGCCCAGTGCTCTTACAGCCTAAGAGAACATCTCTTTGAAAGGCCTGTGAAACGCAGTTTCTTGGCAGGCCTGACCTGGCTGAAGTAGAACTTCTGTTCTGGTTGTGCTACATAGGCCTAGAGCTACCAGGACCTAAGGGCTGCCTTGTTTCCAAAGCGTGAGAGAGGCCCCAAAGCACCTTGCCTCCAGCACTTTGGGAAGCTAAAAAACAACTGGTTCTGCCCAGTGCTCTCACAGCCTACCATGAACATCTCTTACCAAGGGCTGTGAAACGCAGTTTCTGGGCAGGACTGATCTGCCTGAAGTAGAACTTCTGCTGTGGGTGTGCTCCATTGGCCTAGAGCTGCCAGGCGCAAACGGCTGCCTTGTGTCCAAAGGGAGAGAGAGGCCCCAAAGCATCTTGCTTCCAGCTCTGTGGGAAGCTAAAGCAACTGGCTCTCCACAGTGCTCTCACAGCCTACCGGGAACATCTCTTACCAAGGCCTGTGAAACGCAGTTTCTTGGCAGGCCTGATCTGGCTGAAGTAGAACTCCTGCTCTGGGCGTGCTACTTTGGCCTAGAGCTGCCAGGCCCAAAGGGCCGCCTTGTTTCCAAAGGGGCTGAGAGTCCCCAAAGTATCTTGCTTCCAAATCTTTGGGAAGCTAAGAAACAACTGGCTCTGCACAGTGCTCTCACAGCCTACCGGCAACGTGACAGAGAAAGGCCTGTGAGACGCAGTTTCTTGGAAGGCCTGATCTGGCTGAGTTAGAACTTCTGCTCTGGGTGTACTCCATTGGCCTAGGGCTGCCAGGCCCAAAGGGCTGCCTTTATTTCCAAAGTGTGAGAGAGGCCCCAAAGCATCTTGCTTCCTGCTCTCTGGGAAGCTAAAACAACCGGCTCTGCACAGTGCTCTCAAAGCCAACCGGGAACGTCACATACAAAGGCCTGTGAAACGCAGCTTCTTGACAGGCCTTATCTGGCTGAGGTAGAACTTGTGCTCTGGGTGTGCTACTTTGGCCTAGAGCTGCCAGGCACAAAGGCTGCTTTGTTTCCAAAGGGGGAGAGAGGCCCCAAATCATGTTGCTTCCAGCTGTTTTTGAAGCTAAGAAACAACTCGCTCTGCCAGATACTCTTACAGCCTTCCGGGAACACCTCTTACGAAGGCCTGTGAAAAGCAGTTTCTTGGCAGGCCTGATCTGGCTGAGGTAGAACTTCTGCTCTGGGTGTGCTCCATTGCCCTAGAGCTGAAAGGCCCAAAGGGATGCCTTGTTTGCAAAGGGGCAGAGAGGCCCCAAAGCATCTTGCTTCCAGCTCATTGGGAAGCTAAGAAACAACTGTCTCTGCCCAGTGCTCTGACAGAGTACCGGCAACATCTCTTACCAAAGCCTTTGAAACGCAGTTTCTTGGCAGGCCTGATCTGGCTGAGGTAGAACTTCTGCTCTGGGTGTGCTCCATTGGCCTAGAGCTGAAAGGCCCAAAGGTCGGCCTTGTTGGCAAAGGGGCAGGGAGCCCCCAAAGCATCTTGCTTCAAGCTCTCTGGGAAGCTAAGAACCAACTCGCTCTGCCCCGTGCTCTTACAGCCTACCGGGAACATGTCTTTGAAAGGCATGTGAAACGCAGTTTCTTGGCAGGCCTCATCTGGCTGAAGTAGAACTCCGGCTCTGGGTGTGCTCCATTGCCCTAGGGCTGCCAGGCCCAAAGTGCTGCCCTGTTTCCAAGGGGCAGAGAGGCCCAAAGCATCTTGCTTCCCGGTCTTTGCGAAGCTAAGAAACAACTGGCTCTGCCCAGTGCTCTTACACCTACCGGGAACATCTCTTACCAAGGCCTGTCAAACGCTGTTTCTTTGCAGGCCTGATCAGGCTGAAGTAGAACTCCTGCTCTGCGTGTGCTCCATTGGCCTAGAGCTTCCCGACCCAAAAGGCTGCCTTGTTCCCAAACGGGCAGAGGGGTCCCAAGCGTCTTGCTTCCAGCTTTTCAGGAAGGTAAGAAACAACTGGCTCTGCCCAGTGCTCTTACAGCCTACCGGGAACATCTCTTACCAAGGCCTGTGAAACGCAGTTTCCTGGCAGGCCTGATCTGGCTGAAGTAGAACTTCTGCTCTGGGTGTGCTCCATTGCCCTAGAGCTGCCAGGCCCAAAGGGCTGCCTTGTTTCCAAAGACGGAGAGTGGACCCAAAGCATCTTGCTCCCAGCTCTTCGGGAAGCTAAGAAACAGCTGGCTCTGCCCAGTGCTCTTACAGCCTAAGAGAACATCTCTTTGAAAGGCCTGTGAAACGCAGTTTCTTGGCAGGCCTGACCTGGCTGAAGTAGAACTTCTGTTCTGGTTGTGCTACATAGGCCTAGAGCTACCAGGACCTAAGGGCTGCCTTGTTTCCAAAGCGTGAGAGAGGCCCCAAAGCATCTTGCCTCCAGCACTTTGGGAAGCTAAAAAACAACTGGTTCTGCCCAGTGCTCTCACAGCCTACCATGAACATCTCTTACCAAGGGCTGTGAAACGCAGTTTCTGGGCAGGACTGATCTGCCTGAAGTAGAACTTCTGCTGTGGGTGTGCTCCATTGGCCTAGAGCTGCCAGGCGCAAACGGCTGCCTTGTGTCCAAAGGGAGAGAGAGGCCCCAAAGCATCTTGCTTCCAGCTCTGTGGGAAGCTAAAGCAACTGGCTCTCCACAGTGCTCTCACAGCCTACCGGGAACATCTCTTACCAAGGCCTGTGAAACGCAGTTTCTTAGCAGGCCTGATCTGGCTGAAGTAGAACTCCTGCTCTGGGCGTGCTACTTTGGCCTAGAGCTGCCAGGCCCAAAGGGCCGCCTTGTTTCCAAAGGGGCTGAGAGTCCCCAAAGTATCTTGCTTCCAAATCTTTGGGAAGCTAAGAAACAACTGGCTCTGCACAGTGCTCTCACAGCCTACCGGCAACGTGACAGAGAAAGGCCTGTGAGACGCAGTTTCTTGGAAGGCCTGATCTGGCTGAGGTAGAACTTCTGCTCTGGGTGTACTCCATTGGCCTAGGGCTGCCAGGCCCAAAGGGCTGCCTTTATTTCCAAAGTGTGAGAGAGGCCCCAAAGCATCTTGCTTCCTGCTCTCTGGGAAGCTAAAACAACTGGCTCTGCACAGTGCTCTCAAAGCCAACCGGGAACGTCACATACAAAGGCCTGTGAAACGCAGCTTCTTGACAGGCCTTATCTGGCTGAGGTAGAACTTGTGCTCTGGGTGTGCTACTTTGGCCTAGAGCTGCCAGGCACAAAGGCTGCTTTGTTTCCAAAGGGGGAGAGAGGCCCCAAATCATGTTGCTTCCAGCTGTTTTTGAAGCTAAGAAACAAATCGCTCTGCCAGATACTCTTACAGCCTTCCGGGAACACCTCTTACGAAGGCCTGTGAAAAGCAGTTTCTTGGCAGGCCTGATCTGGCTGAGGTAGAACTTCTGCTCTGGGTGTGCTCCATTGCCCTAGAGCTGAAAGGTCCAAAGGGATGCCTTGTTTGCAAAGGGGCAGAGAGGCCCCAAAGCATCTTGCTTCCAGCTCATTGGGAAGCTAAGAAACAACTGTCTCTGCCCAGTGCTCTGACAGAGTACCGGCAACATCTCTTACCAAAGCCTTTGAAACGCAGTTTCTTGGCAGGCCTGATCTGGCTGAGGTAGAACTTCTGCTCTGGGTGTGCTCCATTGGCCTAGAGCTGAAAGGCCCAAAGGTCGGCCTTGTTGGCAAAGGGGCAGGGAGCCCCCAAAGCATCTTGCTTCCAGCTCTTTGGGAAGCTAAGAAACAACTGGCTCTGCCCAGTGCTCTTACAGCCTGAGAGAAAATCTCTTACCAAGGCCTGTGAAACGCACTTTGTTGGTGGCCTGATCTAGCTGAAGTAGAACTTCTGCTCTGGGTGTGCTCCATTGGCCTAGAGCTGCCTGGCCCAAAGGGCCGCCTTGTTTGCAAAGGGGCAGAGAGGCCCCAAAGCATCTTGCTTCCAGCTCTTCGGGAAGCTAAGAAACATCTGGCGTTGCCCAGTGCTCTTACAGCCTACCGGGAACATCTCTTACCAAGGCCTGTGAAACGCAGTTTGTTGGTGGCCTGAACTGGCCGAAGTAGAACTTCTGCTCTGGGTGTGCTCCACTGGCCTAGAGCTACCTGCCCCAAAGGGCTGCCTTGATTCCAAAGTGAGAGAGTGGCCCCAAAGCATCTTGCTTCCAGCTCTCTGGGAAGCTAAGAAACATCTGGCGTTGCCCAGTGCTCTTACAGCCTACCGGGAACATCTCTTACCAAGGCCTGTGAAACGCAGTTTGTTGGTGGCCTGAACTGGCCGAAGTAGAACTTCTGCTCTGGGTGTGCTCCACTGGCCTAGAGCTACCTGCCCCAAAGGGCTGCCTTGATTCCAAAGTGAGAGAGTGCCCCAAAGCATCTTGCTTCCAGCTCTCTGGGAAGCTAAGAAACATCTGGCGTTGCCCAGTGCTCTTACAGCCTACCGGGAACATCTCTTACCAAGGCCTGTGAAACGCCGTTTCCTGGCAGGCCTGATTTGGCTGAAGTAGAACTTCTGCTCTGGGTGTGCTCCGTTGCCCTAGAGCTGCCAGGCCCATGGTGCTGCCTTGTTTCCAAAGGGGCAGAGAGGCCCCAAAGCATCTTGCTTCCAGCTCTCTGGGAAGCTAAGAACCAACTCGCTCTGCCCCGTGCTCTTACACCTACCGGGAACATCTCTTACCAAGGCCTGTCAAACGCTGTTTCTTTGCAGGCCTGATCAGGCTGAAGTAGAACTCCTGCTCTGCGTGTGCTCCATTGGCCTAGAGCTTCCCGACCCAAAAGGCTGCCTTGTTCCCAAACGGGCAGAGGGGTCCCAAGCGTCTTGCTTCCAGCTTTTCAGGAAGGTAAGAAACAACTGGCTCTGCCCAGTGCTCTTACAGCCTACCGGGAACATCTCTTACCAAGGCCTGTGAAACGCAGTTTCCTGGCAGGCCTGATCTGGCTGAAGTAGAACTTCTGCTCTGGGTGTGCTCCATTGCCCTAGAGCTGCCAGGCCCAAAGGGCTGCCTTGTTTCCAAAGACGGAGAGTGGACCCAAAGCATCTTGCTCCCAGCTCTTCGGGAAGCTAAGAAACAGCTGGCTCTGCCCAGTGCTATTACAGCCTAAGAGAACATCTCTTTGAAAGGCCTGTGAAACGCAGTTTCTTGGCAGGCCTGACCTGGCTGAAGTAGAACTTCTGTTCTGGTTGTGCTACATAGGCCTAGAGCTACCAGGACCTAAGGGCTGCCTTGTTTCCAAAGGGTGAGAGAGGCCCCAAAGCATCTTGCCTCCAGCACTTTGGGAAGCTAAAAAACAACTGGTTCTGCCCAGTGCTCTCACAGCCTACCGTGAACATCTCTTACCAAGGGCTGTGAAACGCAGTTTCTGGGCAGGACTGATCTGCCTGAAGTAGAACTTCTGCTGTGGGTGTGCTCCATTGGCCTAGAGCTGCCAGGCGCAAACGGCTGCCTTGTGTCCAAAGGGAGAGAGAGGCCCCAAAGCATCTTGCTTCCAGCTCTGTGGGAAGCTAAAGCAACTGGCTCTCCACAGTGCTCTCACAGCCTACCGGGAACATCTCTTACCAAGGCCTGTGAAACGCAGTTTCTTGGCAGGCCTGATCTGGCTGAAGTAGAACTCCTGCTCTGGGCGTGCTACTTTGGCCTAGAGCTGCCAGGCCCAAAGGGCCGCCTTGTTTCCAAAGGGGCTGAGAGTCCCCAAAGTATCTTGCTTCCAAATCTTTGGGAAGCTAAGAAACAACTGGCTCTGCACAGTGCTCTCACAGCCTACCGGCAACGTGACAGAGAAAGGCCTGTGAGACGCAGTTTCTTGGAAGGCCTGATCTGGCTGAGGTAGAACTTCTGCTCTGGGTGTACTCCATTGGCCTAGGGCTGCCAGGCCCAAAGGGCTGCCTTTATTTCCAAAGTGTGAGAGAGGCCCCAAAGCATCTTGCTTCCTGCTCTCTGGGAAGCTAAAACAACTGGCTCTGCACAGTGCTCTCAAAGCCAACCGGGAACGTCACATACAAAGGCCTGTGAAACGCAGCTTCTTGACAGGCCTTATCTGGCTGAGGTAGAACTTGTGCTCTGGGTGTGCTACTTTGGCCTAGAGCTGCCAGGCACAAAGGCTGCTTTGTTTCCAAAGGGGGAGAGAGGCCCCAAATCATGTTGCTTCCAGCTGTTTTTGAAGCTAAGAAACAACTCGCTCTGCCAGGTACTCTTACAGCCTTCCGGGAACACCTCTTACGAAGGCCTGTGAAAAGCAGTTTCTTGGCAGGCCTGATCTGGCTGAGGTAGAACTTCTGCTCTGGGTGTGCTCTATTGGCCTAGAGCTGAAAGGCCCAAAGGTCGGCCTTGTTGGCAAAGGGGCAGGGAGCCCCCAAAGCATCTTGCTTCCAGCTCTTCGGGAAGCTAAGAAACAACTGGCTCTGCCCAGTGCTCTTACAGCCTGAGAGAAAATCTCTTACCAAGGCCTGTGAAACGCACTTTGTTGGTGGCCTGATTTGGCTGAAGTAGAACTTCTGCTCTGGGTGTGCTCCTTTGGCCTAGAGCTGCCTGGCCCAAAGGGCCGCCTTGTTTGCAAAGGGGCAGAGAGGCCCCAAAGCATCTTGCTTCCAGCTCTTCGGGAAGCTAAGAAACATCTGGCGTTGCCCAGTGCTCTTACAGCCTACCGGGAACATCTCTTACCAAGGCCTGTGAAACGCAGTTTGTTGGTGGCCTGAACTGGCCGAAGTAGAACTTCTGCTCTGGGTGTGCTCCACTGGCCTAGAGCTACCTGCCCCAAAGGGCTGCCTTGATTCCAAAGTGAGAGAGTGGCACCAAAGCATCTTGCTTCCAGCTCTTCGGGAAGCTAAGAAACATCTGGCGTTGCCCAGTGCTCTTACAGCCTACCGGGAACATCTCTTACCAAGGCCTGTGAAACGCCGTTTCCTGGCAGGCCTGATTTGGCTGAAGTAGAACTTCTGCTCTGGGTGTGCTCCATTGCCCTAGAGCTGCCAGGCCCAAGGTGCTGCCTTGTTTCCAAAGGGGCAGAGAGGCCCCAAAGCATCTTGCTTCCAGCTCTCTGGGAAGCTAAGAACCAACTCGCTCTGCCCCGTGCTCTTACAGCCTACCGGGAACATGTCTTTGAAAGGCCTGTGAAACGCAGTTTCTTGGCAGGCCTCATCTGGCTGAAGTAGAACTCCGGCTCTGGGTGTGCTCCATTGCCCTAGGGCTGCCAGGCCCAAAGTGCTGCCCTGTTTCCAAGGGGCAGAGAGGCCCAAAGCATCTTGCTTCCCGGTCTTTGCGAAGCTAAGAAACAACTGGCTCTGCCCAGTGCTCTTACACCTACCGGGAACATCTCTTACCAAGGCCTGTCAAACGCTGTTTCTTTGCAGGCCTGATCAGGCTGAAGTAGAACTCCTGCTCTGCGTGTGCTCCATTGGCCTAGAGCTTCCCGTCCCAAAAGGCTGCCTTGTTCCCAAACGGGCAGAGGGGTCCCAAGCGTCTTGCTTCCAGCTTTTCAGGAAGGTAAGAAACAACTGGCTCTGCCCAGTGCTCTTACAGCCTACCGGGAACATCTCTTACCAAGGCCTGTGAAACGCAGTTTCCTGGCAGGCCTGATCTGGCTGAAGTAGAACTTCTGCTCTGGGTGTGCTCCATTGCCCTAGAGCTGCCAGGCCCAAAGGGCTGCCTTGTTTCCAAAGACGGAGAGTGGACCCAAAGCATCTTGCTCCCAGCTCTTCGGGAAGCTAAGAAACAGCTGGCTCTGCCCAGTGCTCTTACAGCCTAAGAGAACATCTCTTTGAAAGGCCTGTGAAACGCAGTTTCTTGGCAGGCCTGACCTGGCTGAAGTAGAACTTCTGTTCTGGTTGTGCTACATAGGCCTAGAGCTACCAGGACCTAAGGGCTGCCTTGTTTCCAAAGGGTGAGAGAGGCCCCAAAGCATCTTGCCTCCAGCACTTTGGGAAGCTAAAAAACAACTGGTTCTGCCCAGTGCTCTCACAGCCTACCGTGAACATCTCTTACCAAGGGCTGTGAAACGCAGTTTCTGGGCAGGACTGATCTGCCTGAAGTAGAACTTCTGCTGTGGGTGTGCTCCATTGGCCTAGAGCTGCCAGGCGCAAACGGCTGCCTTGTGTCCAAAGGGAGAGAGAGGCCCCAAAGCATCTTGCTTCCAGCTCTGTGGGAAGCTAAAGCAACTGGCTCTCCACAGTGCTCTCACAGCCTACCGGGAACATCTCTTACCACGGCCTGTGAAACGCAGTTTCTTGGCAGGCCTGATCTGGCTGAAGTAGAACTCCTGCTCTGGGCATGCTACTTTGGCCTAGAGCTGCCAGGCCCAAAGGGCCGCCTTGTTTCCAAAGGGGCTGAGAGTCCCCAAAGTATCTTGCTTCCAAATCTTTGGGAAGCTAAGAAACAACTGGCTCTGCACAGTGCTCTCACAGCCTACCGGCAACGTGACAGAGAAAGGCCTGTGAGACGCAGTTTCTTGGAAGGCCTGATCTGGCTGAGGTAGAACTTCTGCTCTGGGTGTACTCCATTGGCCTAGGGCTGCCAGGCCCAAAGGGCTGCCTTTATTTCCAAAGTGTGAGAGAGGCCCCAAAGCATCTTGCTTCCTGCTCTCTGGGAAGCTAAAACAACTGGCTCTGCACAGTGCTCTCAAAGCCAACCGGGAACGTCACATACAAAGGCCTGTGAAACGCAGCTTCTTGACAGGCCTTATCTGGCTGAGGTAGAACTTGTGCTCTGGGTGTGCTACTTTGGCCTAGAGCTGCCAGGCACAAAGGCTGCTTTGTTTCCAAAGGGGGAGAGAGGCCCCAAATCATGTTGCTTCCAGCTGTTTTTGAAGCTAAGAAACAACTCGCTCTGCCAGGTACTCTTACAGCCTTCCGGGAACACCTCTTACGAAGGCCTGTGAAAAGCAGTTTCTTGGCAGGCCTGATCTGGCTGAGGTAGAACTTCTGCTCTGGGTGTGCTCCATTGCCCTAGAGCTGAAAGGCCCAAAGGTCGGCCTTGTTGGCAAAGGGGCAGGGAGCCCCCAAAGCATCTTGCTTCCAGCTCTTCGGGAAGCTAAGAAACAACTGGCTCTGCCCAGTGCTCTTACAGCCTGAGAGAAAATCTCTTACCAAGGCCTGTGAAACGCACTTTGTTGGTGGCCTGATCTAGCTGAAGTAGAACTTCTGCTCTGGGTGTGCTCCATTGGCCTAGAGCTGCCTGGCCCAAAGGGCCGCCTTGTTTGCAAAGGGGCAGAGAGGCCCCAAAGCATCTTGCTTCCAGCTCTTCGGGAAGCTAAGAAACATCTGGCGTTGCCCAGTGCTCTTACAGCCTACCGGGAACATCTCTTACCAAGGCCTGTGAAACGCAGTTTGTTGGTGGCCTGAACTGGCCGAAGTAGAACTTCTGCTCTGGGTGTGCTCCACTGGCCTAGAGCTACCTGCCCCAAAGGGCTGCCTTGATTCCAAAGTGAGAGAGTGGCACCAAAGCATCTTGCTTCCAGCTCTTTGGGAAGCTAAGAAACATCTGGCGTTGCCCAGTGCTCTTACAGCCTACCGGGAACATCTCTTACCAAGGCCTGTGAAACGCCGTTTCCTGGCAGGCCTGATTTGGCTGAAGTAGAACTTCTGCTCTGGGTGTGCTCCATTGCCCTAGAGCTGCCAGGCCCAAGGTGCTGCCTTGTTTCCAAAGGGGCAGAGAGGCCCCAAAGCATCTTGCTTCCAGCTCTCTGGGAAGCTAAGAACCAACTCGCTCTGCCCCGTGCTCTTACAGCCTACCGGGAACATGTCTTTGAAAGGCATGTGAAACGCAGTTTCTTGGCAGGCCTCATCTGGCTGAAGTAGAACTCCGGCTCTGGGTGTGCTCCATTGCCCTAGGGCTGCCAGGCCCAAAGTGCTGCCCTGTTTCCAAGGGGCAGAGAGGCCCAAAGCATCTTGCTTCCCGGTCTTTGCGAAGCTAAGAAACAACTGGCTCTGCCCAGTGCTCTTACACCTACCGGGAACATCTCTTACCAAGGCCTGTCAAACGCTGTTTCTTTGCAGGCCTGATCAGGCTGAAGTAGAACTCCTGCTCTGCGTGTGCTCCATTGGCCTAGAGCTTCCCGACCCAAAAGGCTGCCTTGTTCCCAAACGGGCAGAGGGGTCCCAAGCGTCTTGCTTCCAGCTTTTCAGGAAGGTAAGAAACAACTGGCTCTGCCCAGTGCTGTTACAGCCTTCCGGGAACATCTCTTACCAAGGCCTGTGAAACGCAGTTTCCTGGCAGGCCTGATCTGGCTGAAGTAGAACTTCTGCTCTGGGTGTGCTCCATTGCCCTAGAGCTGCCAGGCCCAAAGGGCTGCCTTGTTTCCAAAGACGGAGAGTGGACCCAAAGCATCTTGCTCCCAGCTCTTCGGGAAGCTAAGAAACAGCTGGCTCTGCCCAGTGCTATTACAGCCTAAGAGAACATCTCTTTGAAAGGCCTGTGAAACGCAGTTTCTTGGCAGGCCTGACCTGGCTGAAGTAGAACTTCTGTTCTGGTTGTGCTACATAGGCCTAGAGCTACCAGGACCTAAGGGCTGCCTTGTTTCCAAAGGGTGAGAGAGGCCCCAAAGCATCTTGCCTCCAGCACTTTGGGAAGCTAAAAAACAACTGGTTCTGCCCAGTGCTCTCACAGCCTACCGTGAACATCTCTTACCAAGGGCTGTGAAACGCAGTTTCTGGGCAGGACTGATCTGCCTGAAGTAGAACTTCTGCTGTGGGTGTGCTCCATTGGCCTAGAGCTGCCAGGCGCAAACGGCTGCCTTGTGTCCAAAGGGAGAGAGAGGCCCCAAAGCATCTTGCTTCCAGCTCTGTGGGAAGCTAAAGCAACTGGCTCTCCACAGTGCTCTCACAGCCTACCGGGAACATCTCTTACCAAGGCCTGTGAAACGCAGTTTCTTGGCAGGCCTGATCTGGCTGAAGTAGAACTCCTGCTCTGGGCGTGCTACTTTGGCCTAGAGCTGCCAGGCCCAAAGGGCCGCCTTGTTTCCAAAGGGGCTGAGAGTCCCCAAAGTATCTTGCTTCCATATCTTTGGGAAGCTAAGAAACAACTGGCTCTGCACAGTGCTCTCACAGCCTACCGGCAACGTGACAGAGAAAGGCCTGTGAGACGCAGTTTCTTGGAAGGCCTGATCTGGCTGAGGTAGAACTTCTGCTCTGGGTGTACTCCATTGGCCTAGGGCTGCCAGGCCCAAAGGGCTGCCTTTATTTCCAAAGTGTGAGAGAGGCCCCAAAGCATCTTGCTTCCTGCTCTCTGGGAAGCTAAAACAACTGGCTCTGCACAGTGCTCTCAAAGCCAACCGGGAACGTCACATACAAAGGCCTGTGAAACGCAGCTTCTTGACAGGCCTTATCTGGCTGAGGTAGAACTTGTGCTCTGGGTGTGCTACTTTGGCCTAGAGCTGCCAGGCACAAAGGCTGCTTTGTTTCCAAAGGGGGAGAGAGGCCCCAAATCATGTTGCTTCCAGCTGTTTTTGAAGCTAAGAAACAACTCGCTCTGCCAGGTACTCTTACAGCCTTCCGGGAACACCTCTTACGAAGGCCTGTGAAAAGCAGTTTCTTGGCAGGCCTGATCTGGCTGAGGTAGAACTTCTGCTCTGGGTGTGCAGCATTGCCCTAGAGCTGAAAGGTCCAAAGGGATGCCTTGTTTGCAAAGGGGCAGAGAGGCCCCAAAGCATCTTGCTTCCAGCTCATTGGGAAGCTAAGAAACAACTGTCTCTGCCCAGTGCTCTGACAGAGTACCGGCAACATCTCTTACCAAAGCCTTTGAAACGCAGTTTCTTGGCAGGCCTGATCTGGCTGAGGTAGAACTTCTGCTCTGGGTGTGCTCCATTGGCCTAGAGCTGAAAGGCCCAAAGGTCGGCCTTGTTGGCAAAGGGGCAGGGAGCCCCCAAAGCATCTTGCTTCCAGCTCTTTGGGAAGCTAAGAAACAACTGGCTCTGCCCAGTGCTCTTACAGCCTGAGAGAAAATCTCTTACCAAGGCCTGTGAAACGCACTTTGTTGGTGGCCTGATCTAGCTGAAGTAGAACTTCTGCTCTGGGTGTGCTCCATTGGCCTAGAGCTGCCTGGCCCAAAGGGCCGCCTTGTTTGCAAAGGGGCAGAGAGGCCCCAAAGCATCTTGCTTCCAGCTCTTCGGGAAGCTAAGAAACATCTGGCGTTGCCCAGTGCTCTTACAGCCTACCGGGAACATCTCTTACCAAGGCCTGTGAAACGCAGTTTGTTGGTGGCCTGAACTGGCCGAAGTAGAACTTCTGCTCTGGGTGTGCTCCACTGGCCTAGAGCTACCTGCCCCAAAGGGCTGCCTTGATTCCAAAGTGAGAGAGTGGCCCCAAAGCATCTTGCTTCCAGCTCTCTGGGAAGCTAAGAAACATCTGGCGTTGCCCAGTGCTCTTACAGCCTACCGGGAACATCTCTTACCAAGGCCTGTGAAACGCCGTTTCCTGGCAGGCCTGATTTGGCTGAAGTAGAACTTCTGCTCTGGGTGTGCTCCGTTGCCCTAGAGCTGCCAGGCCCATGGTGCTGCCTTGTTTCCAAAGGGGCAGAGAGGCCCCAAAGCATCTTGCTTCCAGCTCTCTGGGAAGCTAAGAACCAACTCGCTCTGCCCCGTGCTCTTACACCTACCGGGAACATCTCTTACCAAGGCCTGTCAAACGCTGTTTCTTTGCAGGCCTGATCAGGCTGAAGTAGAACTCCTGCTCTGCGTGTGCTCCATTGGCCTAGAGCTTCCCGACCCAAAAGGCTGCCTTGTTCCCAAACGGGCAGAGGGGTCCCAAGCGTCTTGCTTCCAGCTTTTCAGGAAGGTAAGAAACAACTGGCTCTGCCCAGTGCTCTTACAGCCTACCGGGAACATCTCTTACCAAGGCCTGTGAAACGCAGTTTCCTGGCAGGCCTGATCTGGCTGAAGTAGAACTTCTGCTCTGGGTGTGCTCCATTGCCCTAGAGCTGCCAGGCCCAAAGGGCTGCCTTGTTTCCAAAGACGGAGAGTGGACCCAAAGCATCTTGCTCCCAGCTCTTCGGGAAGCTAAGAAACAGCTGGCTCTGCCCAGTGCTATTACAGCCTAAGAGAACATCTCTTTGAAAGGCCTGTGAAACGCAGTTTCTTGGCAGGCCTGACCTGGCTGAAGTAGAACTTCTGTTCTGGTTGTGCTACATAGGCCTAGAGCTACCAGGACCTAAGGGCTGCCTTGTTTCCAAAGGGTGAGAGAGGCCCCAAAGCATCTTGCCTCCAGCACTTTGGGAAGCTAAAAAACAACTGGTTCTGCCCAGTGCTCTCACAGCCTACCGTGAACATCTCTTACCAAGGGCTGTGAAACGCAGTTTCTGGGCAGGACTGATCTGCCTGAAGTAGAACTTCTGCTGTGGGTGTGCTCCATTGGCCTAGAGCTGCCAGGCGCAAACGGCTGCCTTGTGTCCAAAGGGAGAGAGAGGCCCCAAAGCATCTTGCTTCCAGCTCTGTGGGAAGCTAAAGCAACTGGCTCTCCACAGTGCTCTCACAGCCTACCGGGAACATCTCTTACCACGGCCTGTGAAACGCAGTTTCTTGGCAGGCCTGATCTGGCTGAAGTAGAACTCCTGCTCTGGGCGTGCTACTTTGGCCTAGAGCTGCCAGGCCCAAAGGGCCGCCTTGTTTCCAAAGGGGCTGAGAGTCCCCAAAGTATCTTGCTTCCAAATCTTTGGGAAGCTAAGAAACAACTGGCTCTGCACAGTGCTCTCACAGCCTACCGGCAACGTGACAGAGAAAGGCCTGTGAGACGCAGTTTCTTGGAAGGCCTGATCTGGCTGAGGTAGAACTTCTGCTCTGGGTGTACTCCATTGGCCTAGGGCTGCCAGGCCCAAAGGGCTGCCTTTATTTCCAAAGTGTGAGAGAGGCCCCAAAGCATCTTGCTTCCTGCTCTCTGGGAAGCTAAAACAACTGGCTCTGCACAGTGCTCTCACAGCCAACCGGGAACGTCACATACAAAGGCCTGTGAAACGCAGCTTCTTGACAGGCCTTATCTGGCTGAGGTAGAACTTGTGCTCTGGGTGTGCTACTTTGGCCTAGAGCTGCCAGGCACAAAGGCTGCTTTGTTTCCAAAGGGGGAGAGAGGCCCCAAATCATGTTGCTTCCAGCTGTTTTTGAAGCTAAGAAACAACTCGCTCTGCCAGGTACTCTTACAGCCTTCCGGGAACACCTCTTACGAAGGCCTGTGAAAAGCAGTTTCTTGGCAGGCCTGATCTGGCTGAGGTAGAACTTCTGCTCTGGGTGTGCTCTATTGGCTTAGAGCTGAAAGGCCCAAAGGTCGGCCTTGTTGGCAAAGGGGCAGGGAGCCCCCAAAGCATCTTGCTTCCAGCTCTTCGGGAAGCTAAGAAACAACTGGCTCTGCCCAGTGCTCTTACAGCCTGAGAGAAAATCTCTTACCAAGGCCTGTGAAACGCACTTTGTTGGTGGCCTGATTTGGCTGAAGTAGAACTTCTGCTCTGGGTGTGCTCCATTGGCCTAGAGCTGCCTGGCCCAAAGGGCCGCCTTGTTTGCAAAGGGGCAGAGAGGCCCCAAAGCATCTTGCTTCCAGCTCTTCGGGAAGCTAAGAAACATCTGGCGTTGCCCAGTGCTCTTACAGCCTACCGGGAACATCTCTTACCAAGGCCTGTGAAACGCAGTTTGTTGGTGGCCTGAACTGGCCGAAGTAGAACTTCTGCTCTGGGTGTGCTCCACTGGCCTAGAGCTACCTGCCCCAAAGGGCTGCCTTGATTCCAAAGTGAGAGAGTGGCACCAAAGCATCTTGCTTCCAGCTCTTCGGGAAGCTAAGAAACATCTGGCGTTGCCCAGTGCTCTTACAGCCTACCGGGAACATCTCTTACCAAGGCCTGTGAAACGCCGTTTCCTGGCAGGCCTGATTTGGCTGAAGTAGAACTTCTGCTCTGGGTGTGCTCCATTGCCCTAGAGCTGCCAGGCCCAAGGTGCTGCCTTGTTTCCAAAGGGGCAGAGAGGCCCCAAAGCATCTTGCTTCCAGCTCTCTGGGAAGCTAAGAACCAACTCGCTCTGCCCCGTGCTCTTACAGCCTACCGGGAACATGTCTTTGAAAGGCCTGTGAAACGCAGTTTCTTGGCAGGCCTCATCTGGCTGAAGTAGAACTCCGGCTCTGGGTGTGCTCCATTGCCCTAGGGCTGCCAGGCCCAAAGTGCTGCCCTGTTTCCAAGGGGCAGAGAGGCCCAAAGCATCTTGCTTCCCGGTCTTTGCGAAGCTAAGAAACAACTGGCTCTGCCCAGTGCTCTTACACCTACCGGGAACATCTCTTACCAAGGCCTGTCAAACGCTGTTTCTTTGCAGGCCTGATCAGGCTGAAGTAGAACTCCTGCTCTGCGTGTGCTCCATTGGCCTAGAGCTTCCCGTCCCAAAAGGCTGCCTTGTTCCCAAACGGGCAGAGGGGTCCCAAGCGTCTTGCTTCCAGCTTTTCAGGAAGGTAAGAAACAACTGGCTCTGCCCAGTGCTCTTACAGCCTACCGGGAACATCTCTTACCAAGGCCTGTGAAACGCAGTTTCCTGGCAGGCCTGATCTGGCTGAAGTAGAACTTCTGCTCTGGGTGTGCTCCATTGCCCTAGAGCTGCCAGGCCCAAAGGGCTGCCTTGTTTCCAAAGACGGAGAGTGGACCCAAAGCATCTTGCTCCCAGCTCTTCGGGAAGCTAAGAAACAGCTGGCTCTGCCCAGTGCTCTTACAGCCTAAGAGAACATCTCTTTGAAAGGCCTGTGAAACGCAGTTTCTTGGCAGGCCTGACCTGGCTGAAGTAGAACTTCTGTTCTGGTTGTGCTACATAGGCCTAGAGCTACCAGGACCTAAGGGCTGCCTTGTTTCCAAAGGGTGAGAGAGGCCCCAAAGCATCTTGCCTCCAGCACTTTGGGAAGCTAAAAAACAACTGGTTCTGCCCAGTGCTCTCACAGCCTACCGTGAACATCTCTTACCAAGGGCTGTGAAACGCAGTTTCTGGGCAGGACTGATCTGCCTGAAGTAGAACTTCTGCTGTGGGTGTGCTCCATTGGCCTAGAGCTGCCAGGCGCAAACGGCTGCCTTGTGTCCAAAGGGAGAGAGAGGCCCCAAAGCATCTTGCTTCCAGCTCTGTGGGAAGCTAAAGCAACTGGCTCTCCACAGTGCTCTCACAGCCTACCGGGAACATCTCTTACCACGGCCTGTGAAACGCAGTTTCTTGGCAGGCCTGATCTGGCTGAAGTAGAACTCCTGCTCTGGGCGTGCTACTTTGGCCTAGAGCTGCCAGGCCCAAAGGGCCGCCTTGTTTCCAAAGGGGCTGAGAGTCCCCAAAGTATCTTGCTTCCAAATCTTTGGGAAGCTAAGAAACAACTGGCTCTGCACAGTGCTCTCACAGCCTACCGGCAACGTGACAGAGAAAGGCCTGTGAGACGCAGTTTCTTGGAAGGCCTGATCTGGCTGAGGTAGAACTTCTGCTCTGGGTGTACTCCATTGGCCTAGGGCTGCCAGGCCCAAAGGGCTGCCTTTATTTCCAAAGTGTGAGAGAGGCCCCAAAGCATCTTGCTTCCTGCTCTCTGGGAAGCTAAAACAACTGGCTCTGCACAGTGCTCTCAAAGCCAACCGGGAACGTCACATACAAAGGCCTGTGAAACGCAGCTTCTTGACAGGCCTTATCTGGCTGAGGTAGAACTTGTGCTCTGGGTGTGCTACTTTGGCCTAGAGCTGCCAGGCACAAAGGCTGCTTTGTTTCCAAAGGGGGAGAGAGGCCCCAAATCATGTTGCTTCCAGCTGTTTTTGAAGCTAAGAAACAACTCGCTCTGCCAGGTACTCTTACAGCCTTCCGGGAACACCTCTTACGAAGTCCTGTGAAAAGCAGTTTCTTGGCAGGCCTGATCTGGCTGAGGTAGAACTTCTGCTCTGGGTGTGCTCCATTGCCCTAGAGCTGAAAGGCCCAAAGGTCGGCCTTGTTGGCAAAGGGGCAGGGAGCCCCCAAAGCATCTTGCTTCCAGCTCTTTGGGAAGCTAAGAAACAACTGGCTCTGCCCAGTGCTCTTACAGCCTGAGAGAAAATCTCTTACCAAGGCCTGTGAAACGCACTTTGTTGGTGGCCTGATCTAGCTGAAGTAGAACTTCTGCTCTGGGTGTGCTCCATTGGCCTAGAGCTGCCTGGCCCAAAGGGCCGCCTTGTTTGCAAAGGGGCAGAGAGGCCCCAAAGCATCTTGCTTCCAGCTCTTCGGGAAGCTAAGAAACATCTGGCGTTGCCCAGTGCTCTTACAGCCTACCGGGAACATCTCTTACCAAGGCCTGTGAAACGCAGTTTGTTGGTGGCCTGAACTGGCCGAAGTAGAACTTCTGCTCTGGGTGTGCTCCACTGGCCTAGAGCTACCTGCCCCAAAGGGCTGCCTTGATTCCAAAGTGAGAGAGTGGCACCAAAGCATCTTGCTTCCAGCTCTTTGGGAAGCTAAGAAACATCTGGCGTTGCCCAGTGCTCTTACAGCCTACCGGGAACATCTCTTACCAAGGCCTGTGAAACGCCGTTTCCTGGCAGGCCTGATTTGGCTGAAGTAGAACTTCTGCTCTGGGTGTGCTCCATTGCCCTAGAGCTGCCAGGCCCAAGGTGCTGCCTTGTTTCCAAAGGGGCAGAGAGGCCCCAAAGCATCTTGCTTCCAGCTCTCTGGGAAGCTAAGAACCAACTCGCTCTGCCCCGTGCTCTTACAGCCTACCGGGAACATGTCTTTGAAAGGCATGTGAAACGCAGTTTCTTGGCAGGCCTCATCTGGCTGAAGTACAACTCCGGCTCTGGGTGTGCTCCATTGCCCTAGGGCTGCCAGGCCCAAAGTGCTGCCCTGTTTCCAAGGGGCAGAGAGGCCCAAAGCATCTTGCTTCCCGGTCTTTGCGAAGCTAAGAAACAACTGGCTCTGCCCAGTGCTCTTACACCTACCGGGAACATCTCTTACCAAGGCCTGTCAAACGCTGTTTCTTTGCAGGCCTGATCAGGCTGAAGTAGAACTCCTGCTCTGCGTGTGCTCCATTGGCCTAGAGCTTCCCGTCCCAAAAGGCTGCCTTGTTCCCAAACGGGCAGAGGGGTCCCAAGCGTCTTGCTTCCAGCTTTTCAGGAAGGTAAGAAACAACTGGCTCTGCCCAGTGCTCTTACAGCCTACCGGGAACATCTCTTACCAAGGCCTGTGAAACGCAGTTTCCTGGCAGGCCTGATCTGGCTGAAGTAGAACTTCTGCTCTGGGTGTGCTCCATTGCCCTAGAGCTGCCAGGCCCAAAGGGCTGCCTTGTTTCCAAAGACGGAGAGTGGACCCAAAGCATCTTGCTCCCAGCTCTTCGGGAAGCTAAGAAACAGCTGGCTCTGCCCAGTGCTCTTACAGCCTAAGAGAACATCTCTTTGAAAGGCCTGTGAAACGCAGTTTCTTGGCAGGCCTGACCTGGCTGAAGTAGAACTTCTGTTCTGGTTGTGCTACATAGGCCTAGAGCTACCAGGACCTAAGGGCTGCCTTGTTTCCAAAGGGTGAGAGAGGCCCCAAAGCATCTTGCCTCCAGCACTTTGGGAAGCTAAAAAACAACTGGTTCTGCCCAGTGCTCTCACAGCCTACCGTGAACATCTCTTACCAAGGGCTGTGAAACGCAGTTTCTGGGCAGGACTGATCTGCCTGAAGTAGAACTTCTGCTGTGGGTGTGCTCCATTGGCCTAGAGCTGCCAGGCGCAAACGGCTGCCTTGTGTCCAAAGGGAGAGAGAGGCCCCAAAGCATCTTGCTTCCAGCTCTGTGGGAAGCTAAAGCAACTGGCTCTCCACAGTGCTCTCACAGCCTACCGGGAACATCTCTTACCACGGCCTGTGAAACGCAGTTTCTTGGCAGGCCTGATCTGGCTGAAGTAGAACTCCTGCTCTGGGCGTGCTACTTTGGCCTAGAGCTGCCAGGCCCAAAGGGCCGCCTTGTTTCCAAAGGGGCTGAGAGTCCCCAAAGTATCTTGCTTCCAAATCTTTGGGAAGCTAAGAAACAACTGGCTCTGCACAGTGCTCTCACAGCCTACCGGCAACGTGACAGAGAAAGGCCTGTGAGACGCAGTTTCTTGGAAGGCCTGATCTGGCTGAGGTAGAACTTCTGCTCTGGGTGTACTCCATTGGCCTAGGGCTGCCAGGCCCAAAGGGCTGCCTTTATTTCCAAAGTGTGAGAGAGGCCCCAAAGCATCTTGCTTCCTGCTCTCTGGGAAGCTAAAACAACTGGCTCTGCACAGTGCTCTCAAAGCCAACCGGGAACGTCACATACAAAGGCCTGTGAAACGCAGCTTCTTGACAGGCCTTATCTGGCTGAGGTAGAACTTGTGCTCTGGGTGTGCTACTTTGGCCTAGAGCTGCCAGGCACAAAGGCTGCTTTGTTTCCAAAGGGGGAGAGAGGCCCCAAATCATGTTGCTTCCAGCTGTTTTTGAAGCTAAGAAACAACTCGCTCTGCCAGGTACTCTTACAGCCTTCCGGGAACACCTCTTACGAAGTCCTGTGAAAAGCAGTTTCTTGGCAGGCCTGATCTGGCTGAGGTAGAACTTCTGCTCTGGGTGTGCTCCATTGCCCTAGAGCTGAAAGGCCCAAAGGTCGGCCTTGTTGGCAAAGGGGCAGGGAGCCCCCAAAGCATCTTGCTTCCAGCTCTTTGGGAAGCTAAGAAACAACTGGCTCTGCCCAGTGCTCTTACAGCCTGAGAGAAAATCTCTTACCAAGGCCTGTGAAACGCACTTTGTTGGTGGCCTGATCTAGCTGAAGTAGAACTTCTGCTCTGGGTGTGCTCCATTGGCCTAGAGCTGCCTGGCCCAAAGGGCCGCCTTGTTTGCAAAGGGGCAGAGAGGCCCCAAAGCATCTTGCTTCCAGCTCTTCGGGAAGCTAAGAAACATCTGGCGTTGCCCAGTGCTCTTACAGCCTACCGGGAACATCTCTTACCAAGGCCTGTGAAACGCAGTTTGTTGGTGGCCTGAACTGGCCGAAGTAGAACTTCTGCTCTGGGTGTGCTCCACTGGCCTAGAGCTACCTGCCCCAAAGGGCTGCCTTGATTCCAAAGTGAGAGAGTGGCACCAAAGCATCTTGCTTCCAGCTCTTTGGGAAGCTAAGAAACATCTGGCGTTGCCCAGTGCTCTTACAGCCTACCGGGAACATCTCTTACCAAGGCCTGTGAAACGCCGTTTCCTGGCAGGCCTGATTTGGCTGAAGTAGAACTTCTGCTCTGGGTGTGCTCCATTGCCCTAGAGCTGCCAGGCCCAAGGTGCTGCCTTGTTTCCAAAGGGGCAGAGAGGCCCCAAAGCATCTTGCTTCCAGCTCTCTGGGAAGCTAAGAACCAACTCGCTCTGCCCCGTGCTCTTACAGCCTACCGGGAACATGTCTTTGAAAGGCATGTGAAACGCAGTTTCTTGGCAGGCCTCATCTGGCTGAAGTACAACTCCGGCTCTGGGTGTGCTCCATTGCCCTAGGGCTGCCAGGCCCAAAGTGCTGCCCTGTTTCCAAGGGGCAGAGAGGCCCAAAGCATCTTGCTTCCCGGTCTTTGCGAAGCTAAGAAACAACTGGCTCTGCCCAGTGCTCTTACACCTACCGGGAACATCTCTTACCAAGGCCTGTCAAACGCTGTTTCTTTGCAGGCCTGATCAGGCTGAAGTAGAACTCCTGCTCTGCGTGTGCTCCATTGGCCTAGAGCTTCCCGACCCAAAAGGCTGCCTTGTTCCCAAACGGGCAGAGGGGTCCCAAGCGTCTTGCTTCCAGCTTTTCAGGAAGGTAAGAAACAACTGGCTCTGCCCAGTGCTGTTACAGCCTTCCGGGAACATCTCTTACCAAGGCCTGTGAAACGCAGTTTCCTGGCAGGCCTGATCTGGCTGAAGTAGAACTTCTGCTCTGGGTGTGCTCCATTGCCCTAGAGCTGCCAGGCCCAAAGGGCTGCCTTGTTTCCAAAGACGGAGAGTGGACCCAAAGCATCTTGCTCCCAGCTCTTCGGGAAGCTAAGAAACAGCTGGCTCTGCCCAGTGCTATTACAGCCTAAGAGAACATCTCTTTGAAAGGCCTGTGAAACGCAGTTTCTTGGCAGGCCTGACCTGGCTGAAGTAGAACTTCTGTTCTGGTTGTGCTACATAGGCCTAGAGCTACCAGGACCTAAGGGCTGCCTTGTTTCCAAAGGGTGAGAGAGGCCCCAAAGCATCTTGCCTCCAGCACTTTGGGAAGCTAAAAAACAACTGGTTCTGCCCAGTGCTCTCACAGCCTACCGTGAACATCTCTTACCAAGGGCTGTGAAACGCAGTTTCTGGGCAGGACTGATCTGCCTGAAGTAGAACTTCTGCTGTGGGTGTGCTCCATTGGCCTAGAGCTGCCAGGCGCAAACGGCTGCCTTGTGTCCAAAGGGAGAGAGAGGCCCCAAAGCATCTTGCTTCCAGCTCTGTGGGAAGCTAAAGCAACTGGCTCTCCACAGTGCTCTCACAGCCTACCGGGAACATCTCTTACCAAGGCCTGTGAAACGCAGTTTCTTGGCAGGCCTGATCTGGCTGAAGTAGAACTCCTGCTCTGGGCGTGCTACTTTGGCCTAGAGCTGCCAGGCCCAAAGGGCCGCCTTGTTTCCAAAGGGGCTGAGAGTCCCCAAAGTATCTTGCTTCCAAATCTTTGGAAAGCTAAGAAACAACTGGCTCTGCACAGTGCTCTCACAGCCTACCGGCAACGTGACAGAGAAAGGCCTGTGAGACGCAGTTTCTTGGAAGGCCTGATCTGGCTGAGGTAGAACTTCTGCTCTGGGTGTACTCCATTGGCCTAGGGCTGCCAGGCCCAAAGGGCTGCCTTTATTTCCAAAGTGTGAGAGAGGCCCCAAAGCATCTTGCTTCCTGCTCTCTGGGAAGCTAAAACAACTGGCTCTGCACAGTGCTCTCAAAGCCAACCGGGAACGTCACATACAAAGGCCTGTGAAACGCAGCTTCTTGACAGGCCTTATCTGGCTGAGGTAGAACTTGTGCTCTGGGTGTGCTACTTTGGCCTAGAGCTGCCAGGCACAAAGGCTGCTTTGTTTCCAAAGGGGGAGAGAGGCCCCAAATCATGTTGCTTCCAGCTGTTTTTGAAGCTAAGAAACAACTCGCTCTGCCAGGTACTCTTACAGCCTTCCGGGAACACCTCTTACGAAGGCCTGTGAAAAGCAGTTTCTTGGCAGGCCTGATCTGGCTGAGGTAGAACTTCTGCTCTGGGTGTGCTCTATTGGCCTAGAGCTGAAAGGCCCAAAGGTCGGCCTTGTTGGCAAAGGGGCAGGGAGCCCCCAAAGCATCTTGCTTCCAGCTCTTTGGGAAGCTAAGAAACAACTGGCTCTGCCCAGTGCTCTTACAGCCTGAGAGAAAATCTCTTACCAAGGCCTGTGAAACGCACTTTGTTGGTGGCCTGATCTAGCTGAAGTAGAACTTCTGCTCTGGGTGTGCTCCATTGGCCTAGAGCTGCCTGGCCCAAAGGGCCGCCTTGTTTGCAAAGGGGCAGAGAGGCCCCAAAGCATCTTGCTTCCAGCTCTTCGGGAAGCTAAGAAACATCTGGCGTTGCCCAGTGCTCTTACAGCCTACCGGGAACATCTCTTACCAAGGCCTGTGAAACGCAGTTTGTTGGTGGCCTGAACTGACCGAAGTAGAACTTCTGCTCTGGGTGTGCTCCACTGGCCTAGAGCTACCTGCCCCAAAGGGCTGCCTTGATTCCAAAGTGAGAGAGTGGCACCAAAGCATCTTGCTTCCAGCTCTTCGGGAAGCTAAGAAACATCTGGCGTTGCCCAGTGCTCTTACAGCCTACCGGGAACATCTCTTACCAAGGCCTGTGAAACGCCGTTTCCTGGCAGGCCTGATTTGGCTGAAGTAGAACTTCTGCTCTGGGTGTGCTCCGTTGCCCTAGAGCTGCCAGGCCCAAGGGGCTGCCTTGTTTCCAAAGGGGCAGAGAGGCCCCAAAGCATCTTGCTTCCAGCTCTCTGGGAAGCTAAGAACCAACTCGCTCTGCCCCGTGCTCTTACACCTACCGGGAACATCTCTTACCAAGGCCTGTCAAACGCTGTTTCTTTGCAGGCCTGATCAGGCTGAAGTAGAACTCCTGCTCTGCGTGTGCTCCATTGGCCTAGAGCTTCCCGACACAAAAGGCTGCCTTGTTCCCAAACGGGCAGAGGGGTCCCAAGCGTCTTGCTTCCAGCTTTTCAGGAAGGTAAGAAACAACTGGCTCTGCCCAGTGCTCTTACAGCCTACCGGGAACATCTCTTACCAAGGCCTGTGAAACGCAGTTTCCTGGCAGGCCTGATCTGGCTGAAGTAGAACTTCTGCTCTGGGTGTGCTCCATTGCCCTAGAGCTGCCAGGCCCAAAGGGCTGCCTTGTTTCCAAAGACGGAGAGTGGACCCAAAGCATCTTGCTCCCAGCTCTTCGGGAAGCTAAGAAACAGCTGGCTCTGCCCAGTGCTCTTACAGCCTAAGAGAACATCTCTTTGAAAGGCCTGTGAAACGCAGTTTCTTGGCAGGCCTGACCTGGCTGAAGTAGAACTTCTGTTCTGGTTGTGCTACATAGGCCTAGAGCTACCAGGACCTAAGGGCTGCCTTGTTTCCAAAGGGTGAGAGAGGCCCCAAAGCATCTTGCCTCCAGCACTTTGGGAAGCTAAAAAACAACTGGTTCTGCCCAGTGCTCTCACAGCCTACCGTGAACATCTCTTACCAAGGGCTGTGAAACGCAGTTTCTGGGCAGGACTGATCTGCCTGAAGTAGAACTTCTGCTGTGGGTGTGCTCCATTGGCCTAGAGCTGCCAGGCCCAAACGGCTGCCTTGTGTCCAAAGGGAGAGAGAGGCCCCAAAGCATCTTGCTTCCAGCTCTGTGGGAAGCTAAAGCAACTGGCTCTCCACTGTGCTCTCACAGCCTACCGGGAACATCTCTTACCAAGGCCTGTGAAACGCAGTTTCTTGGCAGGCCTGATCTGGCTGAAGTAGAACTCCTGCTCTGGGCGTGCTACTTTGGCCTAGAGCTGCCAGGCCCAAAGGGCCGCCTTGTTTCCAAAGGGGCTGAGAGTCCCCAAAGTATCTTGCTTCCAAATCTTTGGGAAGCTAAGAAACAACTGGCTCTGCACAGTGCTCTCACAGCCTACCGGCAACGTGACAGAGACAGGCCTGTGAGACGCAGTTTCTTGGAAGGCCTGATCTGGCTGAGGTAGAACTTCTGCTCTGGGTGTACTCCATTGGCCTAGGGCTGCCAGGCCCAAAGGGCTGCCTTTATTTCCAAAGTGTGAGAGAGGCCCCAAAGCATCTTGCTTCCTGCTCTCTGGGAAGCTAAAACAACTGGCTCTGCACAGTGCTCTCAAAGCCAACCGGGAACGTCACATACAAAGGCCTGTGAAACGCAGCTTCTTGACAGGCCTTATCTGGCTGAGGTAGAACTTGTGCTCTGGGTGTGCTACTTTGGCCTAGAGCTGCCAGGCACAAAGGCTGCTTTGTTTCCAAAGGGGGAGAGAGGCCCCAAATCATGTTGCTTCCAGCTGTTTTTGAAGCTAAGAAACAACTCGCTCTGCCAGGTACTCTTACAGCCTTCCGGGAACACCTCTTACGAAGGCCTGTGAAAAGCAGTTTCTTGGCAGGCCTGATCTGGCTGAGGTAGAACTTCTGCTCTGGGTGTACTCCATTGGCCTAGAGCTGCCAGGCACAAAGGCTGCTTTGTTTCCAAAGGGGGAGAGAGGCCCCAAATCATGTTGCTTCCAGCTGTTTTTGAAGCTAAGAAACAACTCGCTCTGCCAGGTACTCTTACAGCCTTCCGGGAACACCTCTTACGAAGGCCTGTGAAAAGCAGTTTCTTGGCAGGCCTGATCTGGCTGAGGTAGAACTTCTGCTCTGGGTGTGCTCTATTGGCCTAGAGCTGAAAGGCCCAAAGGTCGGCCTTGTTGGCAAAGGGGCAGGGAGCCCCCAAAGCATCTTGCTTCCAGCTCTTTGGGAAGCTAAGAAACAACTGGCTCTGCCCAGTGCTCTTACAGCCTGAGAGAAAATCTCTTACCAAGGCCTGTGAAACGCACTTTGTTGGTGGCCTGATCTAGCTGAAGTAGAACTTCTGCTCTGGGTGTGCTCCATTGGCCTAGAGCTGCCTGGCCCAAAGGGCCGCCTTGTTTGCAAAGGGGCAGAGAGGCCCCAAAGCATCTTGCTTCCAGCTCTTCGGGAAGCTAAGAAACATCTGGCGTTGCCCAGTGCTCTTACAGCCTACCGGGAACATCTCTTACCAAGGCCTGTGAAACGCAGTTTGTTGGTGGCCTGAACTGACCGAAGTAGAACTTCTGCTCTGGGTGTGCTCCACTGGCCTAGAGCTACCTGCCCCAAAGGGCTGCCTTGATTCCAAAGTGAGAGAGTGGCACCAAAGCATCTTGCTTCCAGCTCTTCGGGAAGCTAAGAAATATCTGGCGTTGCCCAGTGCTCTTACAGCCTACCAGGAACATCTCTTACCAAGGCCTGTGAAACGCCGTTTCCTGGCAGGCCTGATTTGGCTGAAGTAGAACTTCTGCTCTGGGTGTGCTCCGTTGCCCTAGAGCTGCCAGGCCCAAGGGGCTGCCTTGTTTCCAAAGGGGCAGAGAGGCCCCAAAGCATCTTGCTTCCAGCTCTCTGGGAAGCTAAGAACCAACTCGCTCTGCCCCGTGCTCTTACACCTACCGGGAACATCTCTTACCAAGGCCTGTCAAACGCTGTTTCTTTGCAGGCCTGATCAGGCTGAAGTAGAACTCCTGCTCTGCGTGTGCTCCATTGGCCTAGAGCTTCCCGACACAAAAGGCTGCCTTGTTCCCAAACGGGCAGAGGGGTCCCAAGCGTCTTGCTTCCAGCTTTTCAGGAAGGTAAGAAACAACTGGCTCTGCCCAGTGCTCTTACAGCCTACCGGGAACATCTCTTATCAAGGCCTGTGAAACGCACTTTCTAGGCAGGCCTGATCTGGAAGAAGTAGAACTTCTGCTCTGGTTGTGCTCCATTGCCCTAGAGCTGCCAGACCCAACGTGCTGCCTTGTTTCCAAAGGGGCAGAGAGGCCCCAAAGCGTCTTGCTTCCAGCTGTTTGGGAAACAAGGAAACAACTGGCTCTGCACCGTGCTCTCACAGCCTACCGGGAACGTCACATACAAAGGCCTCTGAAACGCAGTTCCTTGGCAGGCCTGATCTGGCTGAAGTAGGACTTCTGCTCTGGCTGTGCTCCATTGGCCTAGAGCTGAAAGGCCCAAAGGGATGCCTTGTTTGCAAAGGGGCAGAGATGCCCCAAAGCATCTTGCTTCCAGCTCTTCGGGAAGCTAAGAACCAACTCGCTCTGCCCCGTGCTCTTACAGCCTACCGGGAACATGTCTTTGAAAGGCCTGTGAAACGCAGTTTCTTGGCAGGCCTCATCTGGCTGAAGTAGAACTCCGGCTCTGGGTGTGCTCCATTGCCCTAGAGCTGCCAGGCCCCAAGTGCTGCCCTGTTTCCAAGGGGCAGAGAGGCCCAAAGCATCTTGCTTCCCGGTCTTTGCGAAGCTAAGAAACAACTGGCTCTGCCCAGTGCTCTTACACCTACCGGGAATATCTCTTACCAAGGCCTGTCAAACGCTGTATCTTTGCAGGCCTGATCAGGCTGAAGTAGAACTCCTGCTCTGCGTGTGCTCCATTGGCCTAGAGCTTCCCGACCCAAAAGGCTGCCTTGTTCCCAAACGGGCAGAGGGGTCCCAAGCATCTTGCTTCCAGCTTTTCAGGAAGGTAAGAAACAACTGGCTCTGCCCAGTGCTCTTACAGCCTACCGGGAACATCTCTTACCAAGGCCTGTGAAACGCAGTTTCCTGGCAGGCCTGATCTGGCTGAAGTAGAACTCCTGCTCTGGGCGTGCTACTTTGGCCTAGAGCTGCCAGGCCCAAAGGGCCGCCTTGTTTCCAAAGGGGCTGAGAGTCCCCAAAGTATCTTGCTTCCAAATCTTTGGAAAGCTAAGAAACAACTGGCTCTGCACAGTGCTCTCACAGCCTACCGGCAACGTGACAGAGAAAGGCCTGTGAGACGCAGTTTCTTGGAAGGCCTGATCTGGCTGAGGTAGAACTTCTGCTCTGGGTGTACTCCATTGGCCTAGGGCTGCCATGCCCAAAGGGCTGCCTTTATTTCCAAAGTGTGAGAGAGGCCCCAAAGCATCTTGCTTCCTGCTCTCTGGGAAGCTAAAACAACTGGCTCTGCACAGTGCTCTCACAGCCAACCGGGAACGTCACATACAAAGGCCTGTGAAACGCAGCTTCTTGACAGGCCTTATCTGGCTGAGGTAGAACTTGTGCTCTGGGTGTGCTACTTTGGCCTAGAGCTGCCAGGCACAAAGGCTGCTTTGTTTCCAAAGGGGGAGAGAGGCCCCAAATCATGTTGCTTCCAGCTGTTTTTGAAGCTAAGAAACAACTCGCTCTGCCAGGTACTCTTACAGCCTTCCGGGAACACCTCTTACGAAGGCCTGTGAAAAGCAGTTTCTTGGCAGGCCTGATCTGGCTGAGGTAGAACTTCTGCTCTGGGTGTGCTCTATTGGCTTAGAGCTGAAAGGCCCAAAGGTCGGCCTTGTTGGCAAAGGGGCAGGGAGCCCCCAAAGCATCTTGCTTCCAGCTCTTCGGGAAGCTAAGAAACAACTGGCTCTGCCCAGTGCTCTTACAGCCTGAGAGAAAATCTCTTACCAAGGCCTGTGAAACGCACTTTGTTGGTGGCCTGATTTGGCTGAAGTAGAACTTCTGCTCTGGGTGTGCTCCATTGGCCTAGAGCTGCCTGGCCCAAAGGGCCGCCTTGTTTGCAAAGGGGCAGAGAGGCCCCAAAGCATCTTGCTTCCAGCTCTTCGGGAAGCTAAGAAACATCTGGCGTTGCCCAGTGCTCTTACAGCCTACCGGGAACATCTCTTACCAAGGCCTGTGAAACGCAGTTTGTTGGTGGCCTGAACTGGCCGAAGTAGAACTTCTGCTCTGGGTGTGCTCCACTGGCCTAGAGCTACCTGCCCCAAAGGGCTGCCTTGATTCCAAAGTGAGAGAGTGGCACCAAAGCATCTTGCTTCCAGCTCTTCGGGAAGCTAAGAAACATCTGGCGTTGCCCAGTGCTCTTACAGCCTACCGGGAACATCTCTTACCAAGGCCTGTGAAACGCCGTTTCCTGGCAGGCCTGATTTGGCTGAAGTAGAACTTCTGCTCTGGGTGTGCTCCATGGCCCTAGAGCTGCCAGGCCCAAGGTGCTGCCTTGTTTCCAAAGGGGCAGAGAGGCCCCAAAGCATCTTGCTTCCAGCTCTCTGGGAAGCTAAGAACCAACTCGCTCTGCCCCGTGCTCTTACAGCCTACCGGGAACATGTCTTTGAAAGGCCTGTGAAACGCAGTTTCTTGGCAGGCCTCATCTGGCTGAAGTAGAACTCCGGCTCTGGGTGTGCTCCATTGCCCTAGGGCTGCCAGGCCCAAAGTGCTGCCCTGTTTCCAAGGGGCAGAGAGGCCCAAAGCATCTTGCTTCCCGGTCTTTGCGAAGCTAAGAAACAACTGGCTCTGCCCAGTGCTCTTACACCTACCGGGAACATCTCTTACCAAGGCCTGTCAAACGCTGTTTCTTTGCAGGCCTGATCAGGCTAAAGTAGAACTCCTGCTCTGCGTGTGCTCCATTGGCCTAGAGCTTCCCGTCCCAAAAGGCTGCCTTGTTCCCAAACGGGCAGAGGGGTCCCAAGCGTCTTGCTTCCAGCTTTTCAGGAAGGTAAGAAACAACTGGCTCTGCCCAGTGCTCTTACAGCCTACCGGGAACATCTCTTACCAAGGCCTGTGAAACGCAGTTTCCTGGCAGGCCTGATCTGGCTGAAGTAGAACTTCTGCTCTGGGTGTGCTCCATTGCCCTAGAGCTGCCAGGCCCAAAGGGCTGCCTTGTTTCCAAAGACGGAGAGTGGACCCAAAGCATCTTGCTCCCAGCTCTTCGGGAAGCTAAGAAACAGCTGGCTCTGCCCAGTGCTCTTACAGCCTAAGAGAACATCTCTTTGAAAGGCCTGTGAAACGCAGTTTCTTGGCAGGCCTGACCTGGCTGAAGTAGAACTTCTGTTCTGGTTGTGCTACATAGGCCTAGAGCTACCAGGACCTAAGGGCTGCCTTGTTTCCAAAGGGTGAGAGAGGCCCCAAAGCATCTTGCCTCCAGCACTTTGGGAAGCTAAAAAACAACTGGTTCTGCCCAGTGCTCTCACAGCCTACCGTGAACATCTCTTACCAAGGGCTGTGAAACGCAGTTTCTGGGCAGGACTGATCTGCCTGAAGTAGAACTTCTGCTGTGGGTGTGCTCCATTGGCCTAGAGCTGCCAGGCGCAAACGGCTGCCTTGTGTCCAAAGGGAGAGAGAGGCCCCAAAGCATCTTGCTTCCAGCTCTGTGGGAAGCTAAAGCAACTGGCTCTCCACAGTGCTCTCACAGCCTACCGGGAACATCTCTTACCAAGGCCTGTGAAACGCAGTTTCTTGGCAGGACTGATCTGGCTGAAGTAGAACTCCTGCTCTGGGCGTGCTACTTTGGCCTAGAGCTGCCAGGCCCAAAGGGCCGCCTTGTTTCCAAAGGGGCTGAGAGTCCCCAAAGTATCTTGCTTCCAAATCTTTGGGAAGCTAAGAAACAACTGGCTCTGCACAGTGCTCTCACAGCCTACCGGCAACGTGACAGAGAAAGGCCTGTGAGACGCAGTTTCTTGGAAGGCCTGATCTGGCTGAGGTAGAACTTCTGCTCTGGGTGTACTCCATTGGCCTAGGGCTGCCAGGCCCAAAGGGCTGCCTTTATTTCCAAAGTGTGAGAGAGGCCCCAAAGCATCTTGCTTCCTGCTCTCTGGGAAGCTAAAACAACTGGCTCTGCACAGTGCTCTCAAAGCCAACCGGGAACGTCACATACAAAGGCCTGTGAAACGCAGCTTCTTGACAGGCCTTATCTGGCTGAGGTAGAACTTGTGCTCTGGGTGTGCTACTTTGGCCTAGAGCTGCCAGGCACAAAGGCTGCTTTGTTTCCAAAGGGGGAGAGAGGCCCCAAATCATGTTGCTTCCAGCTGTTTTTGAAGCTAAGAAGCAACTCGCTCTGCCAGGTACTCTTACAGCCTTCCGGGAACACCTCTTACGAAGGCCTGTGAAAAGCAGTTTCTTGGCAGGCCTGATCTGGCTGAGGTAGAACTTCTGCTCTGGGTGTGCTCTATTGGCCTAGAGCTGAAAGGCCCAAAGGTCGGCCTTGTTGGCAAAGGGGCAGGGAGCCCCCAAAGCATCTTGCTTCCAGCTCTTCGGGAAGCTAAGAAACAACTGGCTCTGCCCAGTGCTCTTACAGCCTGAGAGAAAATCTCTTACCAAGGCCTGTGAAACGCACTTTGTTGGTGGCCTGATCTAGCTGAAGTAGAACTTCTGCTCTGGGTGTGCTCCATTGCCCTAGAGCTGCCTGGCCCAAAGGGCCGCCTTGTTTGCAAAGGGGCAGAGAGGCCCCAAAGCATCTTGCTTCCAGCTCTTCGGGAAGCTAAGAAACATCTGGCGTTGCCCAGTGCTCTTACAGCCTACCGGGAACATCTCTTACCAAGGCCTGTGAAACGCAGTTTGTTGGTGGCCTGAACTGGCCGAAGTAGAACTTCTGCTCTGGGTGTGCTCCACTAGCCTAGAGCTACCTGCCCCAAAGGGCTGCCTTGATTCCAAAGTGAGAGAGTGGCACCAAAGCATCTTGCTTCCAGCTCTTCGGGAAGCTAAGAAACATCTGGCGTTGCCCAGTGCTCTTACAGCCTACCGGGAACATCTCTTACCAAGGCCTGTGAAACGCCGTTTCCTGGCAGGCCTGATTTGGCTGAAGTAGAACTTCTGCTCTGGGTGTGCTCCATGGCCCTAGAGCTGCCAGGCCCAAGGTGCTGCCTTGTTTCCAAAGGGGCAGAGAGGCCCCAAAGCATCTTGCTTCCAGCTCTCTGGGAAGCTAAGAACCAACTCGCTCTGCCCCGTGCTCTTACAGCCTACCGGGAACATGTCTTTGAAAGGCCTGTGAAACGCAGTTTCCTGGCAGGCCTCATCTGGCTGAAGTAGAACTCCGGCTCTGGGTGTGCTCCATTGCCCTAGGGCTGCCAGGCCCAAAGTGCTGCCCTGTTTCCAAGGGGCAGAGAGGCCCAAAGCATCTTGCTTCCCGGTCTTTGCGAAGCTAAGAAACAACTGGCTCTGCCCAGTGCTCTTACACCTACCGGGAACATCTCTTACCAAGGCCTGTCAAACGCTGTTTCTTTGCAGGCCTGATCAGGCTGAAGTAGAACTCCTGCTCTGCGTGTGCTCCATTGGCCTAGAGCTTCCCGTCCCAAAAGGCTGCCTTGTTCCCAAACGGGCAGAGGGGTCCCAAGCGTCTTGCTTCCAGCTTTTCAGGAAGGTAAGAAACAACTGGCTCTGCCCAGTGCTCTTACAGCCTACCGGGAACATCTCTTACCAAGGCCTGTGAAACGCAGTTTCCTGGCAGGCCTGATCTGGCTGAAGTAGAACTTCTGCTCTGGGTGTGCTCCATTGCCCTAGAGCTGCCAGGCCCAAAGGGCTGCCTTGTTTCCAAAGACGGAGAGTGGACCCAAAGCATCTTGCTCCCAGCTCTTCGGGAAGCTAAGAAACAGCTGGCTCTGCCCAGTGCTCTTACAGCCTAAGAGAACATCTCTTTGAAAGGCCTGTGAAACGCAGTTTCTTGGCAGGCCTGACCTGGCTGAAGTAGAACTTCTGTTCTGGTTGTGCTACATAGGCCTAGAGCTACCAGGACCTAAGGGCTGCCTTGTTTCCAAAGGGTGAGAGAGGCCCCAAAGCATCTTGCCTCCAGCACTTTGGGAAGCTAAAAAACAACTGGTTCTGCCCAGTGCTCTCACAGCCTACCGTGAACATCTCTTACCAAGGGCTGTGAAACGCAGTTTCTGGGCAGGACTGATCTGCCTGAAGTAGAACTTCTGCTGTGGGTGTGCTCCATTGGCCTAGAGCTGCCAGGCGCAAACGGCTGCCTTGTGTCCAAAGGGAGAGAGAGGCCCCAAAGCATCTTGCTTCCAGCTCTGTGGGAAGCTAAAGCAACTGGCTCTCCACAGTGCTCTCACAGCCTACCGGGAACATCTCTTACCAAGGCCTGTGAAACGCAGTTTCTTGGCAGGCCTGATCTGGCTGAAGTAGAACTCCTGCTCTGGGCGTGCTACTTTGGCCTAGAGCTGCCAGGCCCAAAGGGCCGCCTTGTTTCCAAAGGGGCTGAGAGTCCCCAAAGTATCTTGCTTCCAAATCTTTGGGAAGCTAAGAAACAACTGGCTCTGCACAGTGCTCTCACAGCCTACCGGCAACGTGACAGAGAAAGGCCTGTGAGACGCAGTTTCTTGGAAGGCCTGATCTGGCTGAGGTAGAACTTCTGCTCTGGGTGTACTCCATTGGCCTAGGGCTGCCAGGCCCAAAGGGCTGCCTTTATTTCCAAAGTGTGAGAGAGGCCCCAAAGCATCTTGCTTCCTGCTCTCTGGGAAGCTAAAACAACTGGCTCTGCACAGTGCTCTCAAAGCCAACCGGGAACGTCACATACAAAGGCCTGTGAAACGCAGCTTCTTGACAGGCCTTATCTGGCTGAGGTAGAACTTGTGCTCTGGGTGTGCTACTTTGGCCTAGAGCTGCCAGGCACAAAGGCTGCTTTGTTTCCAAAGGGGGAGAGAGGCCCCAAATCATGTTGCTTCCAGCTGTTTTTGAAGCTAAGAAACAACTCGCTCTGCCAGGTACTCTTACAGCCTTCCGGGAACACCTCTTACGAAGGCCTGTGAAAAGCAGTTTCTTGGCAGGCCTGATCTGGCTGAGGTAGAACTTCTGCTCTGGGTGTGCTCTATTGGCCTAGAGCTGAAAGGCCCAAAGGTCGGCCTTGTTGGCAAAGGGGCAGGGAGCCCCCAAAGCATCTTGCTTCCAGCTCTTCGGGAAGCTAAGAAACAACTGGCTCTGCCCAGTGCTCTTACAGCCTGAGAGAAAATCTCTTACCAAGGCCTGTGAAACGCACTTTGTTGGTGGCCTGATCTAGCTGAAGTAGAACTTCTGCTCTGGGTGTGCTCCATTGGCCTAGAGCTGCCTGGCCCAAAGGGCCGCCTTGTTTGCAAAGGGGCAGAGAGGCCCCAAAGCATCTTGCTTCCAGCTCTTCGGGAAGCTAAGAAACATCTGGCGTTGCCCAGTGCTCTTACAGCCTACCGGGAACATCTCTTACCAAGGCCTGTGAAACGCAGTTTGTTGGTGGCCTGAACTGGCCGAAGTAGAACTTCTGCTCTGGGTGTGCTCCACTGGCCTAGAGCTACCTGCCCCAAAGGGCTGCCTTGATTCCAAAGTGAGAGAGTGGCACCAAAGCATCTTGCTTCCAGCTCTTCGGGAAGCTAAGAAACATCTGGCGTTGCCCAGTGCTCTTACAGCCTACCGGGAACATCTCTTACCAAGGCCTGTGAAACGCCGTTTCCTGGCAGGCCTGATTTGGCTGAAGTAGAACTTCTGCTCTGGGTGTGCTCCATGGCCCTAGAGCTGCCAGGCCCAAGGTGCTGCCTTGTTTCCAAAGGGGCAGAGAGGCCCCAAAGCATCTTGCTTCCAGCTCTCTGGGAAGCTAAGAACCAACTCGCTCTGCCCCGTGCTCTTACAGCCTACCGGGAACATGTCTTTGAAAGGCCTGTGAAACGCAGTTTCTTGGCAGGCCTCATCTGGCTGAAGTAGAACTCCGGCTCTGGGTGTGCTCCATTGCCCTAGGGCTGCCAGGCCCAAAGTGCTGCCCTGTTTCCAAGGGGCAGAGAGGCCCAAAGCATCTTGCTTCCCGGTCTTTGCGAAGCTAAGAAACAACTGGCTCTGCCCAGTGCTCTTACACCTACCGGGAACATCTCTTACCAAGGCCTGTCAAACGCTGTTTCTTTGCAGGCCTGATCAGGCTGAAGTAGAACTCCTGCTCTGCGTGTGCTCCATTGGCCTAGAGCTTCCCGTCCCAAAAGGCTGCCTTGTTCCCAAACGGGCAGAGGGGTCCCAAGCGTCTTGCTTCCAGCTTTTCAGGAAGGTAAGAAACAACTGGCTCTGCCCAGTGCTCTTACAGCCTACCGGGAACATCTCTTACCAAGGCCTGTGAAACGCAGTTTCCTGGCAGGCCTGATCTGGCTGAAGTAGAACTTCTGCTCTGGGTGTGCTCCATTGCCCTAGAGCTGCCAGGCCCAAAGGGCTGCCTTGTTTCCAAAGACGGAGAGTGGACCCAAAGCATCTTGCTCCCAGCTCTTCGGGAAGCTAAGAAACAGCTGGCTCTGCCCAGTGCTCTTACAGCCTAAGAGAACATCTCTTTGAAAGGCCTGTGAAACGCAGTTTCTTGGCAGGCCTGACCTGGCTGAAGTAGAACTTCTGTTCTGGTTGTGCTACATAGGCCTAGAGCTACCAGGACCTAAGGGCTGCCTTGTTTCCAAAGGGTGAGAGAGGCCCCAAAGCATCTTGCCTCCAGCACTTTGGGAAGCTAAAAAACAACTGGTTCTGCCCAGTGCTCTCACAGCCTACCGTGAACATCTCTTACCAAGGGCTGTGAAACGCAGTTTCTGGGCAGGACTGATCTGCCTGAAGTAGAACTTCTGCTGTGGGTGTGCTCCATTGGCCTAGAGCTGCCAGGCGCAAACGGCTGCCTTGTGTCCAAAGGGAGAGAGAGGCCCCAAAGCATCTTGCTTCCAGCTCTGTGGGAAGCTAAAGCAACTGGCTCTCCACAGTGCTCTCACAGCCTACCGGGAACATCTCTTACCAAGGCCTGTGAAACGCAGTTTCTTGGCAGGCCTGATCTGGCTGAAGTAGAACTCCTGCTCTGGGCGTGCTACTTTGGCCTAGAGCTGCCAGGCCCAAAGGGCCGCCTTGTTTCCAAAGGGGCTGAGAGTCCCCAAAGTATCTTGCTTCCAAATCTTTGGGAAGCTAAGAAACAACTGGCTCTGCACAGTGCTCTCACAGCCTACCGGCAACGTGACAGAGACAGGCCTGTGAGACGCAGTTTCTTGGAAGGCCTGATCTGGCTGAGGTAGAACTTCTGCTCTGGGTGTACTCCATTGGCCTAGGGCTGCCAGGCCCAAAGGGCTGCCTTTATTTCCAAAGTGTGAGAGAGGCCCCAAAGCATCTTGCTTCCTGCTCTCTGGGAAGCTAAAACAACTGTCTCTGCACAGTGCTCTCAAAGCCAACCGGGAACGTCACATACAAAGGCCTGTGAAACGCAGCTTCTTGACAGGCCTTATCTGGCTGAGGTAGAACTTGTGCTCTGGGTGTGCTACTTTGGCCTAGAGCTGCCAGGCACAAAGGCTGCTTTGTTTCCAAAGGGGGAGAGAGGCCCCAAATCATGTTGCTTCCAGCTGTTTTTGAAGCTAAGAAACAACTCGCTCTGCCAGGTACTCTTACAGCCTTCCGGGAACACCTCTTACGAAGGCCTGTGAAAAGCAGTTTCTTGGCAGGCCTGATCTGGCTGAGGTAGAACTTCTGCTCTGGGTGTGCTCTATTGGCCTAGAGCTGAAAGGCCCAAAGGTCGGCCTTGTTGGCAAAGGGGCAGGGAGCCCCCAAAGCATCTTGCTTCCAGCTCTTCGGGAAGCTAAGAAACAACTGGCTCTGCCCAGTGCTCTTACAGCCTGAGAGAAAATCTCTTACCAAGGCCTGTGAAACGCACTTTGTTGGTGGCCTGATCTAGCTGAAGTAGAACTTCTGCTCTGGGTGTGCTCCATTGGCCTAGAGCTGCCTGGCCCAAAGGGCCGCCTTGTTTGCAAAGGGGCAGAGAGGCCCCAAAGCATCTTGCTTCCAGCTCTTCGGGAAGCTAAGAAACATCTGGCGTTGCCCAGTGCTCTTACAGCCTACCGGGAACATCTCTTACCAAGGCCTGTGAAACGCAGTTTGTTGGTGGCCTGAACTGGCCGAAGTAGAACTTCTGCTCTGGGTGTGCTCCACTGGCCTAGAGCTACCTGCCCCAAAGGGCTGCCTTGATTCCAAAGTGAGAGAGTGGCACCAAAGCATCTTGCTTCCAGCTCTTCGGGAAGCTAAGAAACATCTGGCGTTGCCCAGTGCTCTTACAGCCTACCGGGAACATCTCTTACCAAGGCCTGTGAAACGCCGTTTCCTGGCAGGCCTGATTTGGCTGAAGTAGAACTTCTGCTCTGGGTGTGCTCCATGGCCCTAGAGCTGCCAGGCCCAAGGTGCTGCCTTGTTTCCAAAGGGGCAGAGAGGCCCCAAAGCATCTTGCTTCCAGCTCTCTGGGAAGCTAAGAACCAACTCGCTCTGCCCCGTGCTCTTACAGCCTACCGGGAACATGTCTTTGAAAGGCCTGTGAAACGCAGTTTCTTGGCAGGCCTCATCTGGCTGAAGTAGAACTCCGGCTCTGGGTGTGCTCCATTGCCCTAGGGCTGCCAGGCCCAAAGTGCTGCCCTGTTTCCAAGGGGCAGAGAGGCCCAAAGCATCTTGCTTCCCGGTCTTTGCGAAGCTAAGAAACAACTGGCTCTGCCCAGTGCTCTTACACCTACCGGGAACATCTCTTACCAAGGCCTGTCAAACGCTGTTTCTTTGCAGGCCTGATCAGGCTGAAGTAGAACTCCTGCTCTGCGTGTGCTCCATTGGCCTAGAGCTTCCCGTCCCAAAAGGCTGCCTTGTTCCCAAACGGGCAGAGGGGTCCCAAGCGTCTTGCTTCCAGCTTTTCAGGAAGGTAAGAAACAACTGGCTCTGCCCAGTGCTCTTACAGCCTACCGGGAACATCTCTTACCAAGGCCTGTGAAACGCAGTTTCCTGGCAGGCCTGATCTGGCTGAAGTAGAACTTCTGCTCTGGGTGTGCTCCATTGCCCTAGAGCTGCCAGGCCCAAAGGGCTGCCTTGTTTCCAAAGACGGAGAGTGGACCCAAAGCATCTTGCTCCCAGCTCTTCGGGAAGCTAAGAAACAGCTGGCTCTGCCCAGTGCTCTTACAGCCTAAGAGAACATCTCTTTGAAAGGCCTGTGAAACGCAGTTTCTTGGCAGGCCTGACCTGGCTGAAGTAGAACTTCTGTTCTGGTTGTGCTACATAGGCCTAGAGCTACCAGGACCTAAGGGCTGCCTTGTTTCCAAAGGGTGAGAGAGGCCCCAAAGCATCTTGCCTCCAGCACTTTGGGAAGCTAAAAAACAACTGGTTCTGCCCAGTGCTCTCACAGCCTACCGTGAACATCTCTTACCAAGGGCTGTGAAACGCAGTTTCTGGGCAGGACTGATCTGCCTGAAGTAGAACTTCTGCTGTGGGTGTGCTCCATTGGCCTAGAGCTGCCAGGCGCAAACGGCTGCCTTGTGTCCAAAGGGAGAGAGAGGCCCCAAAGCATCTTGCTTCCAGCTCTGTGGGAAGCTAAAGCAACTGGCTCTCCACAGTGCTCTCACAGCCTACCGGGAACATCTCTTACCAAGGCCTGTGAAACGCAGTTTCTTGGCAGGCCTGATCTGGCTGAAGTAGAACTCCTGCTCTGGGCGTGCTACTTTGGCCTAGAGCTGCCAGGCCCAAAGGGCCGCCTTGTTTCCAAAGGGGCTGAGAGTCCCCAAAGTATCTTGCTTCCAAATCTTTGGGAAGCTAAGAAACAACTGGCTCTGCACAGTGCTCTCACAGCCTACCGGCAACGTGACAGAGACAGGCCTGTGAGACGCAGTTTCTTGGAAGGCCTGATCTGGCTGAGGTAGAACTTCTGCTCTGGGTGTACTCCATTGGCCTAGGGCTGCCAGGCCCAAAGGGCTGCCTTTATTTCCAAAGTGTGAGAGAGGCCCCAAAGCATCTTGCTTCCTGCTCTCTGGGAAGCTAAAACAACTGGCTCTGCACAGTGCTCTCAAAGCCAACCGGGAACGTCACATACAAAGGCCTGTGAAACGCAGCTTCTTGACAGGCCTTATCTGGCTGAGGTAGAACTTGTGCTCTGGGTGTGCTACTTTGGCCTAGAGCTGCCAGGCACAAAGGCTGCTTTGTTTCCAAAGGGGGAGAGAGGCCCCAAATCATGTTGCTTCCAGCTGTTTTTGAAGCTAAGAAACAACTCGCTCTGCCAGGTACTCTTACAGCCTTCCGGGAACACCTCTTACGAAGGCCTGTGAAAAGCAGTTTCTTGGCAGGCCTGATCTGGCTGAGGTAGAACTTCTGCTCTGGGTGTGCTCTATTGGCCTAGAGCTGAAAGGCCCAAAGGTCGGCCTTGTTGGCAAAGGGGCAGGGAGCCCCCAAAGCATCTTGCTTCCAGCTCTTCGGGAAGCTAAGAAACAACTGGCTCTGCCCAGTGCTCTTACAGCCTGAGAGAAAATCTCTTACCAAGGCCTGTGAAACGCACTTTGTTGGTGGCCTGATCTAGCTGAAGTAGAACTTCTGCTCTGGGTGTGCTCCATTGGCCTAGAGCTGCCTGGCCCAAAGGGCCGCCTTGTTTGCAAAGGGGCAGAGAGGCCCCAAAGCATCTTGCTTCCAGCTCTTCGGGAAGCTAAGAAACATCTGGCGTTGCCCAGTGCTCTTACAGCCTACCGGGAACATCTCTTACCAAGGCCTGTGAAACGCAGTTTGTTGGTGGCCTGAACTGGCCGAAGTAGAACTTCTGCTCTGGGTGTGCTCCACTGGCCTAGAGCTACCTGCCCCAAAGGGCTGCCTTGATTCCAAAGTGAGAGAGTGGCACCAAAGCATCTTGCTTCCAGCTCTTCGGGAAGCTAAGAAACATCTGGCGTTGCCCAGTGCTCTTACAGCCTACCGGGAACATCTCTTACCAAGGCCTGTGAAATGCCGTTTCCTGGCAGGCCTGATTTGGCTGAAGTAGAACTTCTGCTCTGGGTGTGCTCCATGGCCCTAGAGCTGCCAGGCCCAAGGTGCTGCCTTGTTTCCAAAGGGGCAGAGAGGCCCCAAAGCATCTTGCTTCCAGCTCTCTGGGAAGCTAAGAACCAACTCGCTCTGCCCCGTGCTCTTACAGCCTACCGGGAACATGTCTTTGAAAGGCCTGTGAAACGCAGTTTCTTGGCAGGCCTCATCTGGCTGAAGTAGAACTCCGGCTCTGGGTGTGCTCCATTGCCCTAGGGCTGCCAGGCCCAAAGTGCTGCCCTGTTTCCAAGGGGCAGAGAGGCCCAAAGCATCTTGCTTCCCGGTCTTTGCGAAGCTAAGAAACAACTGGCTCTGCCCAGTGCTCTTACACCTACCGGGAACATCTCTTACCAAGGCCTGTCAAACGCTGTTTCTTTGCAGGCCTGATCAGGCTGAAGTAGAACTCCTGCTCTGCGTGTGCTCCATTGGCCTAGAGCTTCCCGTCCCAAAAGGCTGCCTTGTTCCCAAACGGGCAGAGGGGTCCCAAGCGTCTTGCTTCCAGCTTTTCAGGAAGGTAAGAAACAACTGGCTCTGCCCAGTGCTCTTACAGCCTACCGGGAACATCTCTTACCAAGGCCTGTGAAACGCAGTTTCCTGGCAGGCCTGATCTGGCTGAAGTAGAACTTCTGCTCTGGGTGTGCTCCATTGCCCTAGAGCTGCCAGGCCCAAAGGGCTGCCTTGTTTCCAAAGACGGAGAGTGGACCCAAAGCATCTTGCTCCCAGCTCTTCGGGAAGCTAAGAAACAGCTGGCTCTGCCCAGTGCTCTTACAGCCTAAGAGAACATCTCTTTGAAAGGCCTGTGAAACGCAGTTTCTTGGCAGGCCTGACCTGGCTGAAGTAGAACTTCTGTTCTGGTTGTGCTACATAGGCCTAGAGCTACCAGGACCTAAGGGCTGCCTTGTTTCCAAAGGGTGAGAGAGGCCCCAAAGCATCTTGCCTCCAGCACTTTGGGAAGCTAAAAAACAACTGGTTCTGCCCAGTGCTCTCACAGCCTACCGTGAACATCTCTTACCAAGGGCTGTGAAACGCAGTTTCTGGGCAGGACTGATCTGCCTGAAGTAGAACTTCTGCTGTGGGTGTGCTCCATTGGCCTAGAGCTGCCAGGCGCAAACGGCTGCCTTGTGTCCAAAGGGAGAGAGAGGCCCCAAAGCATCTTGCTTCCAGCTCTGTGGGAAGCTAAAGCAACTGGCTCTCCACAGTGCTCTCACAGCCTACCGGGAACATCTCTTACCAAGGCCTGTGAAACGCAGTTTCTTGGCAGGCCTGATCTGGCTGAGGTAGAACTTCTGCTCTGGGTGTGCTCTATTGGCCTAGAGCTGAAAGGCCCAAAGGTCGGCCTTGTTGGCAAAGGGGCAGGGAGCCCCCAAAGCATCTTGCTTCCAGCTCTTCGGGAAGCTAAGAAACAACTGGCTCTGCCCAGTGCTCTTACAGCCTGAGAGAAAATCTCTTACCAAGGCCTGTGAAACGCACTTTGTTGGTGGCCTGATCTAGCTGAAGTAGAACTTCTGCTCTGGGTGTGCTCCATTGCCCTAGAGCTGCCTGGCCCAAAGGGCCGCCTTGTTTGCAAAGGGGCAGAGAGGCCCCAAAGCATCTTGCTTCCAGCTCTTCGGGAAGCTAAGAAACATCTGGCGTTGCCCAGTGCTCTTACAGCCTACCGGGAACATCTCTTACCAAGGCCTGTGAAACGCAGTTTGTTGGTGGCCTGAACTGGCCGAAGTAGAACTTCTGCTCTGGGTGTGCTCCACTGGCCTAGAGCTACCTGCCCCAAAGGGCTGCCTTGATTCCAAAGTGAGAGAGTGGCACCAAAGCATCTTGCTTCCAGCTCTTCGGGAAGCTAAGAAACATCTGGCGTTGCCCAGTGCTCTTACAGCCTACCGGGAACATCTCTTACCAAGGCCTGTGAAACGCCGTTTCCTGGCAGGCCTGATTTGGCTGAAGTAGAACTTCTGCTCTGGGTGTGCTCCATGGCCCTAGAGCTGCCAGGCCCAAGGTGCTGCCTTGTTTCCAAAGGGGCAGAGAGGCCCCAAAGCATCTTGCTTCCAGCTCTCTGGGAAGCTAAGAACCAACTCGCTCTGCCCCGTGCTCTTACAGCCTACCGGGAACATGTCTTTGAAAGGCCTGTGAAACGCAGTTTCTTGGCAGGCCTCATCTGGCTGAAGTAGAACTCCGGCTCTGGGTGTGCTCCATTGCCCTAGGGCTGCCAGGCCCAAAGTGCTGCCCTGTTTCCAAGGGGCAGAGAGGCCCAAAGCATCTTGCTTCCCGGTCTTTGCGAAGCTAAGAAACAACTGGCTCTGCCCAGTGCTCTTAAACCTACCGGGAACATCTCTTACCAAGGCCTGTCAAACGCTGTTTCTTTGCAGGCCTGATCAGGCTGAAGTAGAACTCCTGCTCTGCGTGTGCTCCATTGGCCTAGAGCTTCCCGTCCCAAAAGGCTGCCTTGTTCCCAAACGGGCAGAGGGGTCCCAAGCGTCTTGCTTCCAGCTTTTCAGGAAGGTAAGAAACAACTGGCTCTGCCCAGTGCTCTTACAGCCTACCGGGAACATCTCTTACCAAGGCCTGTGAAACGCAGTTTCCTGGCAGGCCTGATCTGGCTGAAGTAGAACTTCTGCTCTGGGTGTGCTCCATTGCCCTAGAGCTGCCAGGCCCAAAGGGCTGCCTTGTTTCCAAAGACGGAGAGTGGACCCAAAGCATCTTGCTCCCAGCTCTTCGGGAAGCTAAGAAACAGCTGGCTCTGCCCAGTGCTCTTACAGCCTAAGAGAACATCTCTTTGAAAGGCCTGTGAAACGCAGTTTCTTGGCAGGCCTGACCTGGCTGAAGTAGAACTTCTGTTCTGGTTGTGCTACATAGGCCTAGAGCTACCAGGACCTAAGGGCTGCCTTGTTTCCAAAGGGTGAGAGAGGCCCCAAAGCATCTTGCCTCCAGCACTTTGGGAAGCTAAAAAACAACTGGTTCTGCCCAGTGCTCTCACAGCCTACCGTGAACATCTCTTACCAAGGGCTGTGAAACGCAGTTTCTGGGCAGGACTGATCTGCCTGAAGTAGAACTTCTGCTGTGGGTGTGCTCCATTGGCCTAGAGCTGCCAGGCGCAAACGGCTGCCTTGTGTCCAAAGGGAGAGAGAGGCCCCAAAGCATCTTGCTTCCAGCTCTGTGGGAAGCTAAAGCAACTGGCTCTCCACAGTGCTCTCACAGCCTACCGGGAACATCTCTTACCAAGGCCTGTGAAACGCAGTTTCTTGGCAGGCCTGATCTGGCTGAGGTAGAACTTCTGCTCTGGGTGTGCTCTATTGGCCTAGAGCTGAAAGGCCCAAAGGTCGGCCTTGTTGGCAAAGGGGCAGGGAGCCCCCAAAGCATCTTGCTTCCAGCTCTTCGGGAAGCTAAGAAACAACTGGCTCTGCCCAGTGCTCTTACAGCCTGAGAGAAAATCTCTTACCAAGGCCTGTGAAACGCACTTTGTTGGTGGCCTGATCTAGCTGAAGTAGAACTTCTGCTCTGGGTGTGCTCCATTGCCCTAGAGCTGCCTGGCCCAAAGGGCCGCCTTGTTTGCAAAGGGGCAGAGAGGCCCCAAAGCATCTTGCTTCCAGCTCTTCGGGAAGCTAAGAAACATCTGGCGTTGCCCAGTGCTCTTACAGCCTACCGGGAACATCTCTTACCAAGGCCTGTGAAACGCAGTTTGTTGGTGGCCTGAACTGGCCGAAGTAGAACTTCTGCTCTGGGTGTGCTCCACTGGCCTAGAGCTACCTGCCCCAAAGGGCTGCCTTGATTCCAAAGTGAGAGAGTGGCACCAAAGCATCTTGCTTCCAGCTCTTCGGGAAGCTAAGAAACATCTGGCGTTGCCCAGTGCTCTTACAGCCTACCGGGAACATCTCTTACCAAGGCCTGTGAAACGCCGTTTCCTGGCAGGCCTGATTTGGCTGAAGTAGAACTTCTGCTCTGGGTGTGCTCCATGGCCCTAGAGCTGCCAGGCCCAAGGTGCTGCCTTGTTTCCAAAGGGGCAGAGAGGCCCCAAAGCATCTTGCTTCCAGCTCTCTGGGAAGCTAAGAACCAACTCGCTCTGCCCCGTGCTCTTACAGCCTACCGGGAACATGTCTTTGAAAGGCCTGTGAAACGCAGTTTCTTGGCAGGCCTCATCTGGCTGAAGTAGAACTCCGGCTCTGGGTGTGCTCCATTGCCCTAGGGCTGCCAGGCCCAAAGTGCTGCCCTGTTTCCAAGGGGCAGAGAGGCCCAAAGCATCTTGCTTCCCGGTCTTTGCGAAGCTAAGAAACAACTGGCTCTGCCCAGTGCTCTTACACCTACCGGGAACATCTCTTACCAAGGCCTGTCAAACGCTGTTTCTTTGCAGGCCTGATCAGGCTGAAGTAGAACTCCTGCTCTGCGTGTGCTCCATTGGCCTAGAGCTTCCCGTCCCAAAAGGCTGCCTTGTTCCCAAACGGGCAGAGGGGTCCCAAGCGTCTTGCTTCCAGCTTTTCAGGAAGGTAAGAAACAACTGGCTCTGCCCAGTGCTCTTACAGCCTACCGGGAACATCTCTTACCAAGGCCTGTGAAACGCAGTTTCCTGGCAGGCCTGATCTGGCTGAAGTAGAACTTCTGCTCTGGGTGTGCTCCATTGCCCTAGAGCTGCCAGGCCCAAAGGGCTGCCTTGTTTCCAAAGACGGAGAGTGGACCCAAAGCATCTTGCTCCCAGCTCTTCGGGAAGCTAAGAAACAGCTGGCTCTGCCCAGTGCTCTTACAGCCTAAGAGAACATCTCTTTGAAAGGCCTGTGAAACGCAGTTTCTTGGCAGGCCTGACCTGGCTGAAGTAGAACTTCTGTTCTGGTTGTGCTACATAGGCCTAGAGCTACCAGGACCTAAGGGCTGCCTTGTTTCCAAAGGGTGAGAGAGGCCCCAAAGCATCTTGCCTCCAGCACTTTGGGAAGCTAAAAAACAACTGGTTCTGCCCAGTGCTCTCACAGCCTACCGTGAACATCTCTTACCAAGGGCTGTGAAACGCAGTTTCTGGGCAGGACTGATCTGCCTGAAGTAGAACTTCTGCTGTGGGTGTGCTCCATTGGCCTAGAGCTGCCAGGCGCAAACGGCTGCCTTGTGTCCAAAGGGAGAGAGAGGCCCCAAAGCATCTTGCTTCCAGCTCTGTGGGAAGCTAAAGCAACTGGCTCTCCACAGTGCTCTCACAGCCTACCGGGAACATCTCTTACCAAGGCCTGTGAAACGCAGTTTCTTGGCAGGCCTGATCTGGCTGAGGTAGAACTTCTGCTCTGGGTGTGCTCTATTGGCCTAGAGCTGAAAGGCCCAAAGGTCGGCCTTGTTGGCAAAGGGGCAGGGAGCCCCCAAAGCATCTTGCTTCCAGCTCTTCGGGAAGCTAAGAAACAACTGGCTCTGCCCAGTGCTCTTACAGCCTGAGAGAAAATCTCTTACCAAGGCCTGTGAAACGCACTTTGTTGGTGGCCTGATCTAGCTGAAGTAGAACTTCTGCTCTGGGTGTGCTCCATTGCCCTAGAGCTGCCTGGCCCAAAGGGCCGCCTTGTTTGCAAAGGGGCAGAGAGGCCCCAAAGCATCTTGCTTCCAGCTCTTCGGGAAGCTAAGAAACATCTGGCGTTGCCCAGTGCTCTTACAGCCTACCGGGAACATCTCTTACCAAGGCCTGTGAAACGCAGTTTGTTGGTGGCCTGAACTGGCCGAAGTAGAACTTCTGCTCTGGGTGTGCTCCACTGGCCTAGAGCTACCTGCCCCAAAGGGCTGCCTTGATTCCAAAGTGAGAGAGTGGCACCAAAGCATCTTGCTTCCAGCTCTTCGGGAAGCTAAGAAACATCTGGCGTTGCCCAGTGCTCTTACAGCCTACCGGGAACATCTCTTACCAAGGCCTGTGAAACGCCGTTTCCTGGCAGGCCTGATTTGGCTGAAGTAGAACTTCTGCTCTGGGTGTGCTCCATGGCCCTAGAGCTGCCAGGCCCAAGGTGCTGCCTTGTTTCCAAAGGGGCAGAGAGGCCCCAAAGCATCTTGCTTCCAGCTCTCTGGGAAGCTAAGAACCAACTCGCTCTGCCCCGTGCTCTTACAGCCTACCGGGAACATGTCTTTGAAAGGCCTGTGAAACGCAGTTTCTTGGCAGGCCTCATCTGGCTGAAGTAGAACTCCGGCTCTGGGTGTGCTCCATTGCCCTAGGGCTGCCAGGCCCAAAGTGCTGCCCTGTTTCCAAGGGGCAGAGAGGCCCAAAGCATCTTGCTTCCCGGTCTTTGCGAAGCTAAGAAACAACTGGCTCTGCCCAGTGCTCTTACACCTACCGGGAACATCTCTTACCAAGGCCTGTCAAACGCTGTTTCTTTGCAGGCCTGATCAGGCTGAAGTAGAACTCCTGCTCTGCGTGTGCTCCATTGGCCTAGAGCTTCCCGTCCCAAAAGGCTGCCTTGTTCCCAAACGGGCAGAGGGGTCCCAAGCGTCTTGCTTCCAGCTTTTCAGGAAGGTAAGAAACAACTGGCTCTGCCCAGTGCTCTTACAGCCTACCGGGAACATCTCTTACCAAGGCCTGTGAAACGCAGTTTCCTGGCAGGCCTGATCTGGCTGAAGTAGAACTTCTGCTCTGGGTGTGCTCCATTGCCCTAGAGCTGCCAGGCCCAAAGGGCTGCCTTGTTTCCAAAGACGGAGAGTGGACCCAAAGCATCTTGCTCCCAGCTCTTCGGGAAGCTAAGAAACAGCTGGCTCTGCCCAGTGCTCTTACAGCCTAAGAGAACATCTCTTTGAAAGGCCTGTGAAACGCAGTTTCTTGGCAGGCCTGACCTGGCTGAAGTAGAACTTCTGTTCTGGTTGTGCTACATAGGCCTAGAGCTACCAGGACCTAAGGGCTGCCTTGTTTCCAAAGGGTGAGAGAGGCCCCAAAGCATCTTGCCTCCAGCACTTTGGGAAGCTAAAAAACAACTGGTTCTGCCCAGTGCTCTCACAGCCTACCGTGAACATCTCTTACCAAGGGCTGTGAAACGCAGTTTCTGGGCAGGACTGATCTGCCTGAAGTAGAACTTCTGCTGTGGGTGTGCTCCATTGGCCTAGAGCTGCCAGGCCCAAACGGCTGCCTTGTGTCCAAAGGGAGAGAGAGGCCCCAAAGCATCTTGCTTCCAGCTCTGTGGGAAGCTAAAGCAACTGGCTCTCCACAGTGCTCTCACAGCCTACCGGGAACATCTCTTACCAAGGCCTGTGAAACGCAGTTTCTTGGCAGGCCTGATCTGGCTGAGGTAGAACTTCTGCTCTGGGTGTGCTCTATTGGCCTAGAGCTGAAAGGCCCAAAGGTCGGCCTTGTTGGCAAAGGGGCAGGGAGCCCCCAAAGCATCTTGCTTCCAGCTCTTCGGGAAGCTAAGAAACAACTGGCTCTGCCCAGTGCTCTTACAGCCTGAGAGAAAATCTCTTACCAAGGCCTGTGAAACGCACTTTGTTGGTGGCCTGATCTAGCTGAAGTAGAACTTCTGCTCTGGGTGTGCTCCATTGGCCTAGAGCTGCCTGGCCCAAAGGGCCGCCTTGTTTGCAAAGGGGCAGAGAGGCCCCAAAGCATCTTGCTTCCAGCTCTTCGGGAAGCTAAGAAACATCTGGCGTTGCCCAGTGCTCTTACAGCCTACCGGGAACATCTCTTACCAAGGCCTGTGAAACGCAGTTTGTTGGTGGCCTGAACTGGCCGAAGTAGAACTTCTGCTCTGGGTGTGCTCCACTGGCCTAGAGCTACCTGCCCCAAAGGGCTGCCTTGATTCCAAAGTGAGAGAGTGGCACCAAAGCATCTTGCTTCCAGCTCTTCGGGAAGCTAAGAAACATCTGGCGTTGCCCAGTGCTCTTACAGCCTACCGGGAACATCTCTTACCAAGGCCTGTGAAACGCCGTTTCCTGGCAGGCCTGATTTGGCTGAAGTAGAACTTCTGCTCTGGGTGTGCTCCATTGCCCTAGAGCTGCCAGGCCCAAGGTGCTGCCTTGTTTCCAAAGGGGCAGAGAGGCCCCAAAGCATCTTGCTTCCAGCTCTCTGGGAAGCTAAGAACCAACTCGCTCTGCCCCGTGCTCTTACAGCCTACCGGGAACATGTCTTTGAAAGGCCTGTGAAACGCAGTTTCTTGGCAGGCCTCATCTGGCTGAAGTAGAACTCCGGCTCTGGGTGTGCTCCATTGCCCTAGGGCTGCCAGGCCCAAAGTGCTGCCCTGTTTCCAAGGGGCAGAGAGGCCCAAAGCATCTTGCTTCCCGGTCTTTGCGAAGCTAAGAAACAACTGGCTCTGCCCAGTGCTCTTACACCTACCGGGAACATCTCTTACCAAGGCCTGTCAAACGCTGTTTCTTTGCAGGCCTGATCAGGCTGAAGTAGAACTCCTGCTCTGCGTGTGCTCCATTGGCCTAGAGCTTCCCGTCCCAAAAGGCTGCCTTGTTCCCAAACGGGCAGAGGGGTCCCAAGCGTCTTGCTTCCAGCTTTTCAGGAAGGTAAGAAACAACTGGCTCTGCCCAGTGCTCTTACAGCCTACCGGGAACATCTCTTACCAAGGCCTGTGAAACGCAGTTTCCTGGCAGGCCTGATCTGGCTGAAGTAGAACTTCTGCTCTGGGTGTGCTCCATTGCCCTAGAGCTGCCAGGCCCAAAGGGCTGCCTTGTTTCCAAAGACGGAGAGTGGACCCAAAGCATCTTGCTCCCAGCTCTTCGGGAAGCTAAGAAACAGCTGGCTCTGCCCAGTGCTCTTACAGCCTAAGAGAACATCTCTTTGAAAGGCCTGTGAAACGCAGTTTCTTGGCAGGCCTGACCTGGCTGAAGTAGAACTTCTGTTCTGGTTGTGCTACATAGGCCTAGAGCTACCAGGACCTAAGGGCTGCCTTGTTTCCAAAGGGTGAGAGAGGCCCCAAAGCATCTTGCCTCCAGCACTTTGGGAAGCTAAAAAACAACTGGTTCTGCCCAGTGCTCTCACAGCCTACCGTGAACATCTCTTACCAAGGGCTGTGAAACGCAGTTTCTGGGCAGGACTGATCTGCCTGAAGTAGAACTTCTGCTGTGGGTGTGCTCCATTGGCCTAGAGCTGCCAGGCGCAAACGGCTGCCTTGTGTCCAAAGGGAGAGAGAGGCCCCAAAGCATCTTGCTTCCAGCTCTGTGGGAAGCTAAAGCAACTGGCTCTCCACAGTGCTCTCACAGCCTACCGGGAACATCTCTTACCAAGGCCTGTGAAACGCAGTTTCTTGGCAGGCCTGATCTGGCTGAAGTAGAACTCCTGCTCTGGGCGTGCTACTTTGGCCTAGAGCTGCCAGGCCCAAAGGGCCGCCTTGTTTCCAAAGGGGCTGAGAGTCCCCAAAGTATCTTGCTTCCAAATCTTTGGGAAGCTAAGAAACAACTGGCTCTGCACAGTGCTCTCACAGCCTACCGGCAACGTGACAGAGACAGGCCTGTGAGACGCAGTTTCTTGGAAGGCCTGATCTGGCTGAGGTAGAACTTCTGCTCTGGGTGTACTCCATTGGCCTAGGGCTGCCAGGCCCAAAGGGCTGCCTTTATTTCCAAAGTGTGAGAGAGGCCCCAAAGCATCTTGCTTCCTGCTCTCTGGGAAGCTAAAACAACTGGCTCTGCACAGTGCTCTCAAAGCCAACCGGGAACGTCACATACAAAGGCCTGTGAAACGCAGCTTCTTGACAGGCCTTATCTGGCTGAGGTAGAACTTGTGCTCTGGGTGTGCTACTTTGGCCTAGAGCTGCCAGGCACAAAGGCTGCTTTGTTTCCAAAGGGGGAGAGAGGCCCCAAATCATGTTGCTTCCAGCTGTTTTTGAAGCTAAGAAACAACTCGCTCTGCCAGGTACTCTTACAGCCTTCCGGGAACACCTCTTACGAAGGCCTGTGAAAAGCAGTTTCTTGGCAGGCCTGATCTGGCTGAGGTAGAACTTCTGCTCTGGGTGTGCTCTATTGGCCTAGAGCTGAAAGGCCCAAAGGTCGGCCTTGTTGGCAAAGGGGCAGGGAGCCCCCAAAGCATCTTGCTTCCAGCTCTTCGGGAAGCTAAGAAACAACTGGCTCTGCCCAGTGCTCTTACAGCCTGAGAGAAAATCTCTTACCAAGGCCTGTGAAACGCACTTTGTTGGTGGCCTGATCTAGCTGAAGTAGAACTTCTGCTCTGGGTGTGCTCCATTGGCCTAGAGCTGCCTGGCCCAAAGGGCCGCCTTGTTTGCAAAGGGGCAGAGAGGCCCCAAAGCATCTTGCTTCCAGCTCTTCGGGAAGCTAAGAAACATCTGGCGTTGCCCAGTGCTCTTACAGCCTACCGGGAACATCTCTTACCAAGGCCTGTGAAACGCAGTTTGTTGGTGGCCTGAACTGGCCGAAGTAGAACTTCTGCTCAGGGTGTGCTCCACTGGCCTAGAGCTACCTGCCCCAAAGGGCTGCCTTGATTCCAAAGTGAGAGAGTGGCACCAAAGCATCTTGCTTCCAGCTCTTCGGGAAGCTAAGAAACATCTGGCGTTGCCCAGTGCTCTTACAGCCTACCGGGAACATCTCTTACCAAGGCCTGTGAAACGCCGTTTCCTGGCAGGCCTGATTTGGCTGAAGTAGAACTTCTGCTCTGGGTGTGCTCCATTGCCCTAGAGCTGCCAGGCCCAAGGTGCTGCCTTGTTTCCAAAGGGGCAGAGAGGCCCCAAAGCATCTTGCTTCCAGCTCTCTGGGAAGCTAAGAACCAACTCGCTCTGCCCCGTGCTCTTACAGCCTACCGGGAACATGTCTTTGAAAGGCCTGTGAAACGCAGTTTCTTGGCAGGCCTCATCTGGCTGAAGTAGAACTCCGGCTCTGGGTGTGCTCCATTGCCCTAGGGCTGCCAGGCCCAAAGTGCTGCCCTGTTTCCAAGGGGCAGAGAGGCCCAAAGCATCTTGCTTCCCGGTCTTTGCGAAGCTAAGAAACAACTGGCTCTGCCCAGTGCTCTTACACCTACCGGGAACATCTCTTACCAAGGCCTGTCAAACGCTGTTTCTTTGCAGGCCTGATCAGGCTGAAGTAGAACTCCTGCTCTGCGTGTGCTCCATTGGCCTAGAGCTTCCCGTCCCAAAAGGCTGCCTTGTTCCCAAACGGGCAGAGGGGTCCCAAGCGTCTTGCTTCCAGCTTTTCAGGAAGGTAAGAAACAACTGGCTCTGCCCAGTGCTCTTACAGCCTACCGGGAACATCTCTTACCAAGGCCTGTGAAACGCAGTTTCCTGGCAGGCCTGATCTGGCTGAAGTAGAACTTCTGCTCTGGGTGTGCTCCATTGCCCTAGAGCTGCCAGGCCCAAAGGGCTGCCTTGTTTCCAAAGACGGAGAGTGGACCCAAAGCATCTTGCTCCCAGCTCTTCGGGAAGCTAAGAAACAGCTGGCTCTGCCCAGTGCTCTTACAGCCTAAGAGAACATCTCTTTGAAAGGCCTGTGAAACGCAGTTTCTTGGCAGGCCTGACCTGGCTGAAGTAGAACTTCTGTTCTGGTTGTGCTACATAGGCCTAGAGCTACCAGGACCTAAGGGCTGCCTTGTTTCCAAAGGGTGAGAGAGGCCCCAAAGCATCTTGCCTCCAGCACTTTGGGAAGCTAAAAAACAACTGGTTCTGCCCAGTGCTCTCACAGCCTACCGTGAACATCTCTTACCAAGGGCTGTGAAACGCAGTTTCTGGGCAGGACTGATCTGCCTGAAGTAGAACTTCTGCTGTGGGTGTGCTCCATTGGCCTAGAGCTGCCAGGCGCAAACGGCTGCCTTGTGTCCAAAGGGAGAGAGAGGCCCCAAAGCATCTTGCTTCCAGCTCTGTGGGAAGCTAAAGCAACTGGCTCTCCACAGTGCTCTCACAGCCTACCGGGAACATCTCTTACCAAGGCCTGTGAAACGCAGTTTCTTGGCAGGCCTGATCTGGCTGAAGTAGAACTCCTGCTCTGGGCGTGCTACTTTGGCCTAGAGCTGCCAGGCCCAAAGGGCCGCCTTGTTTCCAAAGGGGCTGAGAGTCCCCAAAGTATCTTGCTTCCAAATCTTTGGGAAGCTAAGAAACAACTGGCTCTGCACAGTGCTCTCACAGCCTACCGGCAACGTGACAGAGACAGGCCTGTGAGACGCAGTTTCTTGGAAGGCCTGATCTGGCTGAGGTAGAACTTCTGCTCTGGGTGTACTCCATTGGCCTAGGGCTGCCAGGCCCAAAGGGCTGCCTTTATTTCCAAAGTGTGAGAGAGGCCCCAAAGCATCTTGCTTCCTGCTCTCTGGGAAGCTAAAACAACTGGCTCTGCACAGTGCTCTCAAAGCCAACCGGGAACGTCACATACAAAGGCCTGTGAAACGCAGCTTCTTGACAGGCCTTATCTGGCTGAGGTAGAACTTGTGCTCTGGGTGTGCTACTTTGGCCTAGAGCTGCCAGGCACAAAGGCTGCTTTGTTTCCAAAGGGGGAGAGAGGCCCCAAATCATGTTGCTTCCAGCTGTTTTTGAAGCTAAGAAACAACTCGCTCTGCCAGGTACTCTTACAGCCTTCCGGGAACACCTCTTACGAAGGCCTGTGAAAAGCAGTTTCTTGGCAGGCCTGATCTGGCTGAGGTAGAACTTCTGCTCTGGGTGTGCTCTATTGGCCTAGAGCTGAAAGGCCCAAAGGTCGGCCTTGTTGGCAAAGGGGCAGGGAGCCCCCAAAGCATCTTGCTTCCAGCTCTTCGGGAAGCTAAGAAACAACTGGCTCTGCCCAGTGCTCTTACAGCCTGAGAGAAAATCTCTTACCAAGGCCTGTGAAACGCACTTTGTTGGTGGCCTGATCTAGCTGAAGTAGAACTTCTGCTCTGGGTGTGCTCCATTGGCCTAGAGCTGCCTGGCCCAAAGGGCCGCCTTGTTTGCAAAGGGGCAGAGAGGCCCCAAAGCATCTTGCTTCCAGCTCTTCGGGAAGCTAAGAAACATCTGGCGTTGCCCAGTGCTCTTACAGCCTACCGGGAACATCTCTTACCAAGGCCTGTGAAACGCAGTTTGTTGGTGGCCTGAACTGGCCGAAGTAGAACTTCTGCTCAGGGTGTGCTCCACTGGCCTAGAGCTACCTGCCCCAAAGGGCTGCCTTGATTCCAAAGTGAGAGAGTGGCACCAAAGCATCTTGCTTCCAGCTCTTCGGGAAGCTAAGAAACATCTGGCGTTGCCCAGTGCTCTTACAGCCTACCGGGAACATCTCTTACCAAGGCCTGTGAAACGCCGTTTCCTGGCAGGCCTGATTTGGCTGAAGTAGAACTTCTGCTCTGGGTGTGCTCCATTGCCCTAGAGCTGCCAGGCCCAAGGTGCTGCCTTGTTTCCAAAGGGGCAGAGAGGCCCCAAAGCATCTTGCTTCCAGCTCTCTGGGAAGCTAAGAACCAACTCGCTCTGCCCCGTGCTCTTACAGCCTACCGGGAACATGTCTTTGAAAGGCCTGTGAAACGCAGTTTCTTGGCAGGCCTCATCTGGCTGAAGTAGAACTCCGGCTCTGGGTGTGCTCCATTGCCCTAGGGCTGCCAGGCCCAAAGTGCTGCCCTGTTTCCAAGGGGCAGAGAGGCCCAAAGCATCTTGCTTCCCGGTCTTTGCGAAGCTAAGAAACAACTGGCTCTGCCCAGTGCTCTTACACCTACCGGGAACATCTCTTACCAAGGCCTGTCAAACGCTGTTTCTTTGCAGGCCTGATCAGGCTGAAGTAGAACTCCTGCTCTGCGTGTGCTCCATTGGCCTAGAGCTTCCCGTCCCAAAAGGCTGCCTTGTTCCCAAACGGGCAGAGGGGTCCCAAGCGTCTTGCTTCCAGCTTTTCAGGAAGGTAAGAAACAACTGGCTCTGCCCAGTGCTCTTACAGCCTACCGGGAACATCTCTTACCAAGGCCTGTGAAACGCAGTTTCCTGGCAGGCCTGATCTGGCTGAAGTAGAACTTCTGCTCTGGGTGTGCTCCATTGCCCTAGAGCTGCCAGGCCCAAAGGGCTGCCTTGTTTCCAAAGACGGAGAGTGGACCCAAAGCATCTTGCTCCCAGCTCTTCGGGAAGCTAAGAAACAGCTGGCTCTGCCCAGTGCTCTTACAGCCTAAGAGAACATCTCTTTGAAAGGCCTGTGAAACGCAGTTTCTTGGCAGGCCTGACCTGGCTGAAGTAGAACTTCTGTTCTGGTTGTGCTACATAGGCCTAGAGCTACCAGGACCTAAGGGCTGCCTTGTTTCCAAAGGGTGAGAGAGGCCCCAAAGCATCTTGCCTCCAGCACTTTGGGAAGCTAAAAAACAACTGGTTCTGCCCAGTGCTCTCACAGCCTACCGTGAACATCTCTTACCAAGGGCTGTGAAACGCAGTTTCTGGGCAGGACTGATCTGCCTGAAGTAGAACTTCTGCTGTGGGTGTGCTCCATTGGCCTAGAGCTGCCAGGCGCAAACGGCTGCCTTGTGTCCAAAGGGAGAGAGAGGCCCCAAAGCATCTTGCTTCCAGCTCTGTGGGAAGCTAAAGCAACTGGCTCTCCACAGTGCTCTCACAGCCTACCGGGAACATCTCTTACCAAGGCCTGTGAAACGCAGTTTCTTGGCAGGCCTGATCTGGCTGAAGTAGAACTCCTGCTCTGGGCGTGCTACTTTGGCCTAGAGCTGCCAGGCCCAAAGGGCCGCCTTGTTTCCAAAGGGGCTGAGAGTCCCCAAAGTATCTTGCTTCCAAATCTTTGGGAAGCTAAGAAACAACTGGCTCTGCACAGTGCTCTCACAGCCTACCGGCAACGTGACAGAGACAGGCCTGTGAGACGCAGTTTCTTGGAAGGCCTGATCTGGCTGAGGTAGAACTTCTGCTCTGGGTGTACTCCATTGGCCTAGGGCTGCCAGGCCCAAAGGGCTGCCTTTATTTCCAAAGTGTGAGAGAGGCCCCAAAGCATCTTGCTTCCTGCTCTCTGGGAAGCTAAAACAACTGGCTCTGCACAGTGCTCTCAAAGCCAACCGGGAACGTCACATACAAAGGCCTGTGAAACGCAGCTTCTTGACAGGCCTTATCTGGCTGAGGTAGAACTTGTGCTCTGGGTGTGCTACTTTGGCCTAGAGCTGCCAGGCACAAAGGCTGCTTTGTTTCCAAAGGGGGAGAGAGGCCCCAAATCATGTTGCTTCCAGCTGTTTTTGAAGCTAAGAAACAACTCGCTCTGCCAGGTACTCTTACAGCCTTCCGGGAACACCTCTTACGAAGGCCTGTGAAAAGCAGTTTCTTGGCAGGCCTGATCTGGCTGAGGTAGAACTTCTGCTCTGGGTGTGCTCTATTGGCCTAGAGCTGAAAGGCCCAAAGGTCGGCCTTGTTGGCAAAGGGGCAGGGAGCCCCCAAAGCATCTTGCTTCCAGCTCTTCGGGAAGCTAAGAAACAACTGGCTCTGCCCAGTGCTCTTACAGCCTGAGAGAAAATCTCTTACCAAGGCCTGTGAAACGCACTTTGTTGGTGGCCTGATCTAGCTGAAGTAGAACTTCTGCTCTGGGTGTGCTCCATTGGCCTAGAGCTGCCTGGCCCAAAGGGCCGCCTTGTTTGCAAAGGGGCAGAGAGGCCCCAAAGCATCTTGCTTCCAGCTCTTCGGGAAGCTAAGAAACATCTGGCGTTGCCCAGTGCTCTTACAGCCTACCGGGAACATCTCTTACCAAGGCCTGTGAAACGCAGTTTGTTGGTGGCCTGAACTGGCCGAAGTAGAACTTCTGCTCTGGGTGTGCTCCACTGGCCTAGAGCTACCTGCCCCAAAGGGCTGCCTTGATTCCAAAGTGAGAGAGTGGCACCAAAGCATCTTGCTTCCAGCTCTTCGGGAAGCTAAGAAACATCTGGCGTTGCCCAGTGCTCTTACAGCCTACCGGGAACATCTCTTACCAAGGCCTGTGAAACGCCGTTTCCTGGCAGGCCTGATTTGGCTGAAGTAGAACTTCTGCTCTGGGTGTGCTCCATTGCCCTAGAGCTGCCAGGCCCAAGGTGCTGCCTTGTTTCCAAAGGGGCAGAGAGGCCCCAAAGCATCTTGCTTCCAGCTCTCTGGGAAGCTAAGAACCAACTCGCTCTGCCCCGTGCTCTTACAGCCTACCGGGAACATGTCTTTGAAAGGCCTGTGAAACGCAGTTTCTTGGCAGGCCTCATCTGGCTGAAGTAGAACTCCGGCTCTGGGTGTGCTCCATTGCCCTAGGGCTGCCAGGCCCAAAGTGCTGCCCTGTTTCCAAGGGGCAGAGAGGCCCAAAGCATCTTGCTTCCCGGTCTTTGCGAAGCTAAGAAACAACTGGCTCTGCCCAGTGCTCTTACACCTACCGGGAACATCTCTTACCAAGGCCTGTCAAACGCTGTTTCTTTGCAGGCCTGATCAGGCTGAAGTAGAACTCCTGCTCTGCGTGTGCTCCATTGGCCTAGAGCTTCCCGTCCCAAAAGGCTGCCTTGTTCCCAAACGGGCAGAGGGGTCCCAAGCGTCTTGCTTCCAGCTTTTCAGGAAGGTAAGAAACAACTGGCTCTGCCCAGTGCTCTTACAGCCTACCGGGAACATCTCTTACCAAGGCCTGTGAAACGCAGTTTCCTGGCAGGCCTGATCTGGCTGAAGTAGAACTTCTGCTCTGGGTGTGCTCCATTGCCCTAGAGCTGCCAGGCCCAAAGGGCTGCCTTGTTTCCAAAGACGGAGAGTGGACCCAAAGCATCTTGCTCCCAGCTCTTCGGGAAGCTAAGAAACAGCTGGCTCTGCCCAGTGCTCTTACAGCCTAAGAGAACATCTCTTTGAAAGGCCTGTGAAACGCAGTTTCTTGGCAGGCCTGACCTGGCTGAAGTAGAACTTCTGTTCTGGTTGTGCTACATAGGCCTAGAGCTACCAGGACCTAAGGGCTGCCTTGTTTCCAAAGGGTGAGAGAGGCCCCAAAGCATCTTGCCTCCAGCACTTTGGGAAGCTAAAAAACAACTGGTTCTGCCCAGTGCTCTCACAGCCTACCGTGAACATCTCTTACCAAGGGCTGTGAAACGCAGTTTCTGGGCAGGACTGATCTGCCTGAAGTAGAACTTCTGCTGTGGGTGTGCTCCATTGGCCTAGAGCTGCCAGGCGCAAACGGCTGCCTTGTGTCCAAAGGGAGAGAGAGGCCCCAAAGCATCTTGCTTCCAGCTCTGTGGGAAGCTAAAGCAACTGGCTCTCCACAGTGCTCTCACAGCCTACCGGGAACATCTCTTACCAAGGCCTGTGAAACGCAGTTTCTTGGCAGGCCTGATCTGGCTGAAGTAGAACTCCTGCTCTGGGCGTGCTACTTTGGCCTAGAGCTGCCAGGCCCAAAGGGCCGCCTTGTTTCCAAAGGGGCTGAGAGTCCCCAAAGTATCTTGCTTCCAAATCTTTGGGAAGCTAAGAAACAACTGGCTCTGCACAGTGCTCTCACAGCCTACCGGCAACGTGACAGAGACAGGCCTGTGAGACGCAGTTTCTTGGAAGGCCTGATCTGGCTGAGGTAGAACTTCTGCTCTGGGTGTACTCCATTGGCCTAGGGCTGCCAGGCCCAAAGGGCTGCCTTTATTTCCAAAGTGTGAGAGAGGCCCCAAAGCATCTTGCTTCCTGCTCTCTGGGAAGCTAAAACAACTGGCTCTGCACAGTGCTCTCAAAGCCAACCGGGAACGTCACATACAAAGGCCTGTGAAACGCAGCTTCTTGACAGGCCTTATCTGGCTGAGGTAGAACTTGTGCTCTGGGTGTGCTACTTTGGCCTAGAGCTGCCAGGCACAAAGGCTGCTTTGTTTCCAAAGGGGGAGAGAGGCCCCAAATCATGTTGCTTCCAGCTGTTTTTGAAGCTAAGAAACAACTCGCTCTGCCAGGTACTCTTACAGCCTTCCGGGAACACCTCTTACGAAGGCCTGTGAAAAGCAGTTTCTTGGCAGGCCTGATCTGGCTGAGGTAGAACTTCTGCTCTGGGTGTGCTCTATTGGCCTAGAGCTGAAAGGCCCAAAGGTCGGCCTTGTTGGCAAAGGGGCAGGGAGCCCCCAAAGCATCTTGCTTCCAGCTCTTCGGGAAGCTAAGAAACAACTGGCTCTGCCCAGTGCTCTTACAGCCTGAGAGAAAATCTCTTACCAAGGCCTGTGAAACGCACTTTGTTGGTGGCCTGATCTAGCTGAAGTAGAACTTCTGCTCTGGGTGTGCTCCATTGGCCTAGAGCTGCCTGGCCCAAAGGGCCGCCTTGTTTGCAAAGGGGCAGAGAGGCCCCAAAGCATCTTGCTTCCAGCTCTTCGGGAAGCTAAGAAACATCTGGCGTTGCCCAGTGCTCTTACAGCCTACCGGGAACATCTCTTACCAAGGCCTGTGAAACGCAGTTTGTTGGTGGCCTGAACTGGCCGAAGTAGAACTTCTGCTCTGGGTGTGCTCCACTGGCCTAGAGCTACCTGCCCCAAAGGGCTGCCTTGATTCCAAAGTGAGAGAGTGGCACCAAAGCATCTTGCTTCCAGCTCTTCGGGAAGCTAAGAAACATCTGGCGTTGCCCAGTGCTCTTACAGCCTACCGGGAACATCTCTTACCAAGGCCTGTGAAACGCCGTTTCCTGGCAGGCCTGATTTGGCTGAAGTAGAACTTCTGCTCTGGGTGTGCTCCATGGCCCTAGAGCTGCCAGGCCCAAGGTGCTGCCTTGTTTCCAAAGGGGCAGAGAGGCCCCAAAGCATCTTGCTTCCAGCTCTCTGGGAAGCTAAGAACCAACTCGCTCTGCCCCGTGCTCTTACAGCCTACCGGGAACATGTCTTTGAAAGGCCTGTGAAACGCAGTTTCTTGGCAGGCCTCATCTGGCTGAAGTAGAACTCCGGCTCTGGGTGTGCTCCATTGCCCTAGGGCTGCCAGGCCCAAAGTGCTGCCCTGTTTCCAAGGGGCAGAGAGGCCCAAAGCATCTTGCTTCCCGGTCTTTGCGAAGCTAAGAAACAACTGGCTCTGCCCAGTGCTCTTACACCTACCGGGAACATCTCTTACCAAGGCCTGTCAAACGCTGTTTCTTTGCAGGCCTGATCAGGCTGAAGTAGAACTCCTGCTCTGCGTGTGCTCCATTGGCCTAGAGCTTCCCGTCCCAAAAGGCTGCCTTGTTCCCAAACGGGCAGAGGGGTCCCAAGCGTCTTGCTTCCAGCTTTTCAGGAAGGTAAGAAACAACTGGCTCTGCCCAGTGCTCTTACAGCCTACCGGGAACATCTCTTACCAAGGCCTGTGAAACGCAGTTTCCTGGCAGGCCTGATCTGGCTGAAGTAGAACTTCTGCTCTGGGTGTGCTCCATTGCCCTAGAGCTGCCAGGCCCAAAGGGCTGCCTTGTTTCCAAAGACGGAGAGTGGACCCAAAGCATCTTGCTCCCAGCTCTTCGGGAAGCTAAGAAACAGCTGGCTCTGCCCAGTGCTCTTACAGCCTAAGAGAACATCTCTTTGAAAGGCCTGTGAAACGCAGTTTCTTGGCAGGCCTGACCTGGCTGAAGTAGAACTTCTGTTCTGGTTGTGCTACATAGGCCTAGAGCTACCAGGACCTAAGGGCTGCCTTGTTTCCAAAGGGTGAGAGAGGCCCCAAAGCATCTTGCCTCCAGCACTTTGGGAAGCTAAAAAACAACTGGTTCTGCCCAGTGCTCTCACAGCCTACCGTGAACATCTCTTACCAAGGGCTGTGAAACGCAGTTTCTGGGCAGGACTGATCTGCCTGAAGTAGAACTTCTGCTGTGGGTGTGCTCCATTGGCCTAGAGCTGCCAGGCGCAAACGGCTGCCTTGTGTCCAAAGGGAGAGAGAGGCCCCAAAGCATCTTGCTTCCAGCTCTGTGGGAAGCTAAAGCAACTGGCTCTCCACAGTGCTCTCACAGATTACCGGGAACATCTCTTACCAAGGCCTGTGAAACGCAGTTTCTTGGCAGGCCTGATCTGGCTGAAGTAGAACTCCTGCTCTGGGCGTGCTACTTTGGCCTAGAGCTGCCAGGCCCAAAGGGCCGCCTTGTTTCCAAAGGGGCTGAGAGTCCCCAAAGTATCTTGCTTCCAATTCTTTGGGAAGCTAAGAAACAACTGGCTCTGCACAGTGCTCTCACAGCCTACCGGCAACGTGACAGAGACAGGCCTGTGAGACGCAGTTTCTTGGAAGGCCTGATCTGGCTGAGGTAGAACTTCTGCTCTGGGTGTACTCCATTGGCCTAGGGCTGCCAGGCCCAAAGGGCTGCCTTTATTTCCAAAGTGTGAGAGAGGCCCCAAAGCATCTTGCTTCCTGCTCTCTGGGAAGCTAAAACAACTGGCTCTGCACAGTGCTCTCAAAGCCAACCGGGAACGTCACATACAAAGGCCTGTGAAACGCAGCTTCTTGACAGGCCTTATCTGGCTGAGGTAGAACTTGTGCTCTGGGTGTGCTACTTTGGCCTAGAGCTGCCAGGCACAAAGGCTGCTTTGTTTCCAAAGGGGGAGAGAGGCCCCAAATCATGTTGCTTCCAGCTGTTTTTGAAGCTAAGAAACAACTCGCTCTGCCAGGTACTCTTACAGCCTTCCGGGAACACCTCTTACGAAGGCCTGTGAAAAGCAGTTTCTTGGCAGGCCTGATCTGGCTGAGGTAGAACTTCTGCTCTGGGTGTGCTCTATTGGCCTAGAGCTGAAAGGCCCAAAGGTCGGCCTTGTTGGCAAAGGGGCAGGGAGCCCCCAAAGCATCTTGCTTCCAGCTCTTCGGGAAGCTAAGAAACAACTGGCTCTGCCCAGTGCTCTTACAGCCTGAGAGAAAATCTCTTACCAAGGCCTGTGAAACGCACTTTGTTGGTGGCCTGATCTAGCTGAAGTAGAACTTCTGCTCTGGGTGTGCTCCATTGGCCTAGAGCTGCCTGGCCCAAAGGGCCGCCTTGTTTGCAAAGGGGCAGAGAGGCCCCAAAGCATCTTGCTTCCAGCTCTTCGGGAAGCTAAGAAACATCTGGCGTTGCCCAGTGCTCTTACAGCCTACCGGGAACATCTCTTACCAAGGCCTGTGAAACGCAGTTTGTTGGTGGCCTGAACTGGCCGAAGTAGAACTTCTGCTCTGGGTGTGCTCCACTGGCCTAGAGCTACCTGCCCCAAAGGGCTGCCTTGATTCCAAAGTGAGAGAGTGGCACCAAAGCATCTTGCTTCCAGCTCTTCGGGAAGCTAAGAAACATCTGGCGTTGCCCAGTGCTCTTACAGCCTACCGGGAACATCTCTTACCAAGGCCTGTGAAACGCCGTTTCCTGGCAGGCCTGATTTGGCTGAAGTAGAACTTCTGCTCTGGGTGTGCTCCATTGCCCTAGAGCTGCCAGGCCCAAGGTGCTGCCTTGTTTCCAAAGGGGCAGAGAGGCCCCAAAGCATCTTGCTTCCAGCTCTCTGGGAAGCTAAGAACCAACTCGCTCTGCCCCGTGCTCTTACAGCCTACCGGGAACATGTCTTTGAAAGGCCTGTGAAACGCAGTTTCTTGGCAGGCCTCATCTGGCTGAAGTAGAACTCCGGCTCTGGGTGTGCTCCATTGCCCTAGGGCTGCCAGGCCCAAAGTGCTGCCCTGTTTCCAAGGGGCAGAGAGGCCCAAAGCATCTTGCTTCCCGGTCTTTGCGAAGCTAAGAAACAACTGGCTCTGCCCAGTGCTCTTACACCTACCGGGAACATCTCTTACCAAGGCCTGTCAAACGCTGTTTCTTTGCAGGCCTGATCAGGCTGAAGTAGAACTCCTGCTCTGCGTGTGCTCCATTGGCCTAGAGCTTCCCGTCCCAAAAGGCTGCCTTGTTCCCAAACGGGCAGAGGGGTCCCAAGCGTCTTGCTTCCAGCTTTTCAGGAAGGTAAGAAACAACTGGCTCTGCCCAGTGCTCTTACAGCCTACCGGGAACATCTCTTACCAAGGCCTGTGAAACGCAGTTTCCTGGCAGGCCTGATCTGGCTGAAGTAGAACTTCTGCTCTGGGTGTGCTCCATTGCCCTAGAGCTGCCAGGCCCAAAGGGCTGCCTTGTTTCCAAAGACGGAGAGTGGACCCAAAGCATCTTGCTCCCAGCTCTTCGGGAAGCTAAGAAACAGCTGGCTCTGCCCACTGCTCTTACAGCCTAAGAGAACATCTCTTTGAAAGGCCTGTGAAACGCAGTTTCTTGGCAGGCCTGACCTGGCTGAAGTAGAACTTCTGTTCTGGTTGTGCTACATAGGCCTAGAGCTACCAGGACCTAAGGGCTGCCTTGTTTCCAAAGGGTGAGAGAGGCCCCAAAGCATCTTGCCTCCAGCACTTTGGGAAGCTAAAAAACAACTGGTTCTGCCCAGTGCTCTCACAGCCTACCGTGAACATCTCTTACCAAGGGCTGTGAAACGCAGTTTCTGGGCAGGACTGATCTGCCTGAAGTAGAACTCCTGCTCTGCGTGTGCTCCATTGGCCTAGAGCTGCCAGGCGCAAACGGCTGCCTTGTGTCCAAAGGGAGAGAGAGGCCCCAAAGCATCTTGCTTCCAGCTCTGTGGGAAGCTAAAGCAACTGGCTCTCCACAGTGCTCTCACAGCCTACCGGGAACATCTCTTACCAAGGCCTGTGAAACGCAGTTTCTTGGCAGGCCTGATCTGGCTGAAGTAGAACTCCTGCTCTGGGCGTGCTACTTTGGCCTAGAGCTGCCAGGCCCAAAGGGCCGCCTTGTTTCCAAAGGGGCTGAGAGTCCCCAAAGTACCTTGCTTCCAAATCTTTGGGAAGCTAAGAAACAACTGGCTCTGCACAGTGCTCTCACAGCCTACCGGCAACGTGACAGAGACAGGCCTGTGAGACGCAGTTTCTTGGAAGGCCTGATCTGGCTGAGGTAGAACTTCTGCTCTGGGTGTACTCCATTGGCCTAGGGCTGCCAGGCCCAAAGGGCTGCCTTTATTTCCAAAGTGTGAGAGAGGCCCCAAAGCATCTTGCTTCCTGCTCTCTGGGAAGCTAAAACAACTGGCTCTGCACAGTGCTCTCAAAGCCAACCGGGAACGTCACATACAAAGGCCTGTGAAACGCAGCTTCTTGACAGGCCTTATCTGGCTGAGGTAGAACTTGTGCTCTGGGTGTGCTACTTTGGCCTAGAGCTGCCAGGCACAAAGGCTGCTTTGTTTCCAAAGGGGGAGAGAGGCCCCAAATCATGTTGCTTCCAGCTGTTTTTGAAGCTAAGAAACAACTCGCTCTGCCAGGTACTCTTACAGCCTTCCGGGAACACCTCTTACGAAGGCCTGTGAAAAGCAGTTTCTTGGCAGGCCTGATCTGGCTGAGGTAGAACTTCTGCTCTGGGTGTGCTCTATTGGCCTAGAGCTGAAAGGCCCAAAGGTCGGCCTTGTTGGCAAAGGGGCAGGGAGCCCCCAAAGCATCTTGCTTCCAGCTCTTCGGGAAGCTAAGAAACAACTGGCTCTGCCCAGTGCTCTTACAGCCTGAGAGAAAATCTCTTACCAAGGCCTGTGAAACGCACTTTGTTGGTGGCCTGATCTAGCTGAAGTAGAACTTCTGCTCTGGGTGTGCTCCATTGGCCTAGAGCTGCCTGGCCCAAAGGGCCGCCTTGTTTGCAAAGGGGCAGAGAGGCCCCAAAGCATCTTGCTTCCAGCTCTTCGGGAAGCTAAGAAACATCTGGCGTTGCCCAGTGCTCTTACAGCCTACCGGGAACATCTCTTACCAAGGCCTGTGAAACGCAGTTTGTTGGTGGCCTGAACTGGCCGAAGTAGAACTTCTGCTCTGGGTGTGCTCCACTGGCCTAGAGCTACCTGCCCCAAAGGGCTGCCTTGATTCCAAAGTGAGAGAGTGGCACCAAAGCATCTTGCTTCCAGCTCTTCGGGAAGCTAAGAAACATCTGGCGTTGCCCAGTGCTCTTACAGCCTACCGGGAACATCTCTTACCAAGGCCTGTGAAACGCCGTTTCCTGGCAGGCCTGATTTGGCTGAAGTAGAACTTCTGCTCTGGGTGTGCTCCATTGCCCTAGAGCTGCCAGGCCCAAGGTGCTGCCTTGTTTCCAAAGGGGCAGAGAGGCCCCAAAGCATCTTGCTTCCAGCTCTCTGGGAAGCTAAGAACCAACTCGCTCTGCCCCGTGCTCTTACAGCCTACCGGGAACATGTCTTTGAAAGGCCTGTGAAACGCAGTTTCTTGGCAGGCCTCATCTGGCTGAAGTAGAACTCCGGCTCTGGGTGTGCTCCATTGCCCTAGGGCTGCCAGGCCCAAAGTGCTGCCCTGTTTCCAAGGGGCAGAGAGGCCCAAAGCATCTTGCTTCCCGGTCTTTGCGAAGCTAAGAAACAACTGGCTCTGCCCACTGCTCTTACACCTACCGGGAACATCTCTTACCAAGGCCTGTCAAACGCTGTTTCTTTGCAGGCCTGATCAGGCTGAAGTAGAACTCCTGCTCTGCGTGTGCTCCATTGGCCTAGAGCTTCCCGTCCCAAAAGGCTGCCTTGTTCCCAAACGGGCAGAGGGGTCCCAAGCGTCTTGCTTCCAGCTTTTCAGGAAGGTAAGAAACAACTGGCTCTGCCCAGTGCTCTTACAGCCTACCGGGAACATCTCTTACCAAGGCCTGTGAAACGCAGTTTCCTGGCAGGCCTGATCTGGCTGAAGTAGAACTTCTGCTCTGGGTGTGCTCCATTGCCCTAGAGCTGCCAGGCCCAAAGGGCTGCCTTGTTTCCAAAGACGGAGAGTGGACCCAAAGCATCTTGCTCCCAGCTCTTCGGGAAGCTAAGAAACAGCTGGCTCTGCCCAGTGCTCTTACAGCCTAAGAGAACATCTCTTTGAAAGGCCTGTGAAACGCAGTTTCTTGGCAGGCCTGACCTGGCTGAAGTAGAACTTCTGTTCTGGTTGTGCTACATAGGCCTAGAGCTACCAGGACCTAAGGGCTGCCTTGTTTCCAAAGGGTGAGAGAGGCCCCAAAGCATCTTGCCTCCAGCACTTTGGGAAGCTAAAAAACAACTGGTTCTGCCCAGTGCTCTCACAGCCTACCGTGAACATCTCTTACCAAGGGCTGTGAAACGCAGTTTCTGGGCAGGACTGATCTGCCTGAAGTAGAACTTCTGCTGTGGGTGTGCTCCATTGGCCTAGAGCTGCCAGGCGCAAACGGCTGCCTTGTGTCCAAAGGGAGAGAGAGGCCCCAAAGCATCTTGCTTCCAGCTCTGTGGGAAGCTAAAGCAACTGGCTCTCCACAGTGCTCTCACAGCCTACCGGGAACATCTCTTACCAAGGCCTGTGAAACGCAGTTTCTTGGCAGGCCTGATCTGGCTGAAGTAGAACTCCTGCTCTGGGCGTGCTACTTTGGCCTAGAGCTGCCAGGCCCAAAGGGCCGCCTTGTTTCCAAAGGGGCTGAGAGTCCCCAAAGTATCTTGCTTCCAAATCTTTGGGAAGCTAAGAAACAACTGGCTCTGCACAGTGCTCTCACAGCCTACCGGCAACGTGACAGAGACAGGCCTGTGAGACGCAGTTTCTTGGAAGGCCTGATCTGGCTGAGGTAGAACTTCTGCTCTGGGTGTACTCCATTGGCCTAGGGCTGCCAGGCCCAAAGGGCTGCCTTTATTTCCAAAGTGTGAGAGAGGCCCCAAAGCATCTTGCTTCCTGCTCTCTGGGAAGCTAAAACAACTGGCTCTGCACAGTGCTCTCAAAGCCAACCGGGAACGTCACATACAAAGGCCTGTGAAACGCAGCTTCTTGACAGGCCTTATCTGGCTGAGGTAGAACTTGTGCTCTGGGTGTGCTACTTTGGCCTAGAGCTGCCAGGCACAAAGGCTGCTTTGTTTCCAAAGGGGGAGAGAGGCCCCAAATCATGTTGCTTCCAGCTGTTTTTGAAGCTAAGAAACAACTCGCTCTGCCAGGTACTCTTACAGCCTTCCGGGAACACCTCTTACGAAGGCCTGTGAAAAGCAGTTTCTTGGCAGGCCTGATCTGGCTGAGGTAGAACTTCTGCTCTGGGTGTGCTCTATTGGCCTAGAGCTGAAAGGCCCAAAGGTCGGCCTTGTTGGCAAAGGGGCAGGGAGCCCCCAAAGCATCTTGCTTCCAGCTCTTCGGGAAGCTAAGAAACAACTGGCTCTGCCCAGTGCTCTTACAGCCTGAGAGAAAATCTCTTACCAAGGCCTGTGAAACGCACTTTGTTGGTGGCCTGATCTAGCTGAAGTAGAACTTCTGCTCTGGGTGTGCTCCATTGGCCTAGAGCTGCCTGGCCCAAAGGGCCACCTTGTTTGCAAAGGGGCAGAGAGGCCCCAAAGCATCTTGCTTCCAGCTCTTCGGGAAGCTAAGAAACATCTGGCGTTGCCCAGTGCTCTTACAGCCTACCGGGAACATCTCTTACCAAGGCCTGTGAAACGCAGTTTGTTGGTGGCCTGAACTGGCTGAAGTAGAACTTCTGCTCTGGGTGTGCTCCACTGGCCTAGAGCTACCTGCCCCAAAGGGCTGCCTTGATTCCAAAGTGAGAGAGTGGCACCAAAGCATCTTGCTTCCAGCTCTTCGGGAAGCTAAGAAACATCTGGCGTTGCCCAGTGCTCTTACAGCCTACCGGGAACATCTCTTACCAAGGCCTGTGAAACGCCGTTTCCTGGCAGGCCTGATTTGGCTGAAGTAGAACTTCTGCTCTGGGTGTGCTCCATTGCCCTAGAGCTGCCAGGCCCAAGGTGCTGCCTTGTTTCCAAAGGGGCAGAGAGGCCCCAAAGCATCTTGCTTCCAGCTCTCTGGGAAGCTAAGAACCAACTCGCTCTGCCCCGTGCTCTTACAGCCTACCGGGAACATGTCTTTGAAAGGCATGTGAAACGCAGTTTCTTGGCAGGCCTCATCTGGCTGAAGTAGAACTCCGGCTCTGGGTGTGCTCCATTGCCCTAGGGCTGCCAGGCCCAAAGTGCTGCCCTGTTTCCAAGGGGCAGAGAGGCCCAAAGCATCTTGCTTCCCGGTCTTTGCGAAGCTAAGAAACAACTGGCTCTGCCCAGTGCTCTTACACCTACCGGGAACATCTCTTACCAAGGCCTGTCAAACGCTGTTTCTTTGCAGGCCTGATCAGGCTGAAGTAGAACTCCTGCTCTGCGTGTGCTCCATTGGCCTAGAGCTTCCCGTCCCAAAAGGCTGCCTTGTTCCCAAACGGGCAGAGGGGTCCCAAGCGTCTTGCTTCCAGCTTTTCAGGAAGGTAAGAAACAACTGGCTCTGCCCAGTGCTCTTACAGCCTACCGGGAACATCTCTTACCAAGGCCTGTGAAACGCAGTTTCCTGGCAGGCCTGATCTGGCTGAAGTAGAACTTCTGCTCTGGGTGTGCTCCATTGCCCTAGAGCTGCCAGGCCCAAAGGGCTGCCTTGTTTCCAAAGACGGAGAGTGGACCCAAAGCATCTTGCTCCCAGCTCTTCGGGAAGCTAAGAAACAGCTGGCTCTGCCCAGTGCTCTTACAGCCTAAGAGAACATCTCTTTGAAAGGCCTGTGAAACGCAGTTTCTTGGCAGGCCTGACCTGGCTGAAGTAGAACTTCTGTTCTGGTTGTGCTACATAGGCCTAGAGCTACCAGGACCTAAGGGCTGCCTTGTTTCCAAAGGGTGAGAGAGGCCCCAAAGCATCTTGCCTCCAGCACTTTGGGAAGCTAAAAAACAACTGGTTCTGCCCAGTGCTCTCACAGCCTACCGTGAACATCTCTTACCAAGGGCTGTGAAACGCAGTTTCTGGGCAGGACTGATCTGCCTGAAGTAGAACTTCTGCTGTGGGTGTGCTCCATTGGCCTAGAGCTGCCAGGCGCAAACGGCTGCCTTGTGTCCAAAGGGAGAGAGAGGCCCCAAAGCATCTTGCTTCCAGCTCTGTGGGAAGCTAAAGCAACTGGCTCTCCACAGTGCTCTCACAGCCTACCGGGAACATCTCTTACCAAGGCCTGTGAAACGCAGTTTCTTGGCAGGCCTGATCTGGCTGAAGTAGAACTCCTGCTCTGGGCGTGCTACTTTGGCCTAGAGCTGCCAGGCCCAAAGGGCCGCCTTGTTTCCAAAGGGGCTGAGAGTCCCCAAAGTATCTTGCTTCCAAATCTTTGGGAAGCTAAGAAACAACTGGCTCTGCACAGTGCTCTCACAGCCTACCGGCAACGTGACAGAGACAGGCCTGTGAGACGCAGTTTCTTGGAAGGCCTGATCTGGCTGAGGTAGAACTTCTGCTCTGGGTGTACTCCATTGGCCTAGGGCTGCCAGGCCCAAAGGGCTGCCTTTATTTCCAAAGTGTGAGAGAGGCCCCAAAGCATCTTGCTTCCTGCTCTCTGGGAAGCTAAAACAACTGGCTCTGCACAGTGCTCTCAAAGCCAACCGGGAACGTCACATACAAAGGCCTGTGAAACGCAGCTTCTTGACAGGCCTTATCTGGCTGAGGTAGAACTTGTGCTCTGGGTGTGCTACTTTGGCCTAGAGCTGCCAGGCACAAAGGCTGCTTTGTTTCCAAAGGGGGAGAGAGGCCCCAAATCATGTTGCTTCCAGCTGTTTTTGAAGCTAAGAAACAACTCGCTCTGCCAGGTACTCTTACAGCCTTCCGGGAACACCTCTTACGAAGGCCTGTGAAAAGCAGTTTCTTGGCAGGCCTGATCTGGCTGAGGTAGAACTTCTGCTCTGGGTGTGCTCTATTGGCCTAGAGCTGAAAGGCCCAAAGGTCGGCCTTGTTGGCAAAGGGGCAGGGAGCCCCCAAAGCATCTTGCTTCCAGCTCTTCGGGAAGCTAAGAAACAACTGGCTCTGCCCAGTGCTCTTACAGCCTGAGAGAAAATCTCTTACCAAGGCCTGTGAAACGCACTTTGTTGGTGGCCTGATCTAGCTGAAGTAGAACTTCTGCTCTGGGTGTGCTCCATTGGCCTAGAGCTGCCTGGCCCAAAGGGCCGCCTTGTTTGCAAAGGGGCAGAGAGGCCCCAAAGCATCTTGCTTCCAGCTCTTCGGGAAGCTAAGAAACATCTGGCGTTGCCCAGTGCTCTTACAGCCTACCGGGAACATCTCTTACCAAGGCCTGTGAAACGCAGTTTGTTGGTGGCCTGAACTGGCCGAAGTAGAACTTCTGCTCTGGGTGTGCTCCACTGGCCTAGAGCTACCTGCCCCAAAGGGCTGCCTTGATTCCAAAGTGAGAGAGTGGCACCAAAGCATCTTGCTTCCAGCTCTTCGGGAAGCTAAGAAACATCTGGCGTTGCCCAGTGCTCTTACAGCCTACCGGGAACATCTCTTACCAAGGCCTGTGAAACGCCGTTTCCTGGCAGGCCTGATTTGGCTGAAGTAGAACTTCTGCTCTGGGTGTGCTCCATTGCCCTAGAGCTGCCAGGCCCAAGGTGCTGCCTTGTTTCCAAAGGGGCAGAGAGGCCCCAAAGCATCTTGCTTCCAGCTCTCTGGGAAGCTAAGAACCAACTCGCTCTGCCCCGTGCTCTTACAGCCTACCGGGAACATGTCTTTGAAAGGCCTGTGAAACGCAGTTTCTTGGCAGGCCTCATCTGGCTGAAGTAGAACTCCGGCTCTGGGTGTGCTCCATTGCCCTAGGGCTGCCAGGCCCAAAGTGCTGCCCTGTTTCCAAGGGGCAGAGAGGCCCAAAGCATCTTGCTTCCCGGTCTTTGCGAAGCTAAGAGACAACTGGCTCTGCCCAGTGCTCTTACACCTACCGGGAACATCTCTTACCAAGGCCTGTCAAACGCTGTTTCTTTGCAGGCCTGATCAGGCTGAAGTAGAACTCCTGCTCTGCGTGTGCTCCATTGGCCTAGAGCTTCCCGACCCAAAAGGCTGCCTTGTTCCCAAACGGGCAGAGGGGTCCCAAGAGTCTTGCTTCCAGCTTTTCAGGAAGGTAAGAAACAACTGGCTCTGCCCAGTGCTCTTACAGCCTACCGGGAACATCTCTTACCAAGGCCTGTGAAACGCAGTTTCCTGGCAGGCCTGATCTGGCTGAAGTAGAACTTCTGCTCTGGGTGTGCTCCATTGCCCTAGAGCTGCCAGGCCCAAAGGGCTGCCTTGTTTCCAAAGACGGAGAGTGGACCCAAAGCATCTTGCTCCCAGCTCTTCGGGAAGCTAAGAAACAGCTGGCTCTGCCCAGTGCTCTTACAGCCTAAGAGAACATCTCTTTGAAAGGCCTGTGAAACGCAGTTTCTTGGCAGGCCTGACCTGGCTGAAGTAGAACTTCTGTTCTGGTTGTGCTACATAGGCCTAGAGCTACCAGGACCTAAGGGCTGCCTTGTTTCCAAAGGGTGAGAGAGGCCCCAAAGCATCTTGCCTCCAGCACTTTGGGAAGCTAAAAAACAACTGGTTCTGCCCAGTGCTCTCACAGCCTACCGTGAACATCTCTTACCAAGGGCTGTGAAACGCAGTTTCTGGGCAGGACTGATCTGCCTGAAGTAGAACTTCTGCTGTGGGTGTGCTCCATTGGCCTAGAGCTGCCAGGCGCAAACGGCTGCCTTGTGTCCAAAGGGAGAGAGAGGCCCCAAAGCATCTTGCTTCCAGCTCTGTGGGAAGCTAAAGCAACTGGCTCTCCACAGTGCTCTCACAGCCTACCGGGAACATCTCTTACCAAGGCCTGTGAAACGCAGTTTCTTGGCAGGCCTGATCTGGCTGAAGTAGAACTCCTGCTCTGGGCGTGCTACTTTGGCCTAGAGCTGCCAGGCCCAAAGGGCCGCCTTGTTTCCAAAGGGGCTGAGAGTCCCCAAAGTATCTTGCTTCCAAATCTTTGGGAAGCTAAGAAACAACTGGCTCTGCACAGTGCTCTCACAGCCTACCGGCAACGTGACAGAGACAGGCCTGTGAGACGCAGTTTCTTGGAAGGCCTGATCTGGCTGAGGTAGAACTTCTGCTCTGGGTGTACTCCATTGGCCTAGGGCTGCCAGGCCCAAAGGGCTGCCTTTATTTCCAAAGTGTGAGAGAGGCCCCAAAGCATCTTGCTTCCTGCTCTCTGGGAAGCTAAAACAACTGGCTCTGCACAGTGCTCTCAAAGCCAACCGGGAACGTCACTTACAAAGGCCTGTGAAACGCAGCTTCTTGACAGGCCTTATCTGGCTGAGGTAGAACTTGTGCTCTGGGTGTGCTACTTTGGCCTAGAGCTGCCAGGCACAAAGGCTGCTTTGTTTCCAAAGGGGGAGAGAGGCCCCAAATCATGTTGCTTCCAGCTGTTTTTGAAGCTAAGAAACAACTCGCTCTGCCAGGTACTCTTACAGCCTTCCGGGAACACCTCTTACGAAGGCCTGTGAAAAGCAGTTTCTTGGCAGGCCTGATCTGGCTGAGGTAGAACTTCTGCTCTGGGTGTGCTCTATTGGCCTAGAGCTGAAAGGCCCAAAGGTCGGCCTTGTTGGCAAAGGGGCAGGGAGCCCCCAAAGCATCTTGCTTCCAGCTCTTCGGGAAGCTAAGAAACAACTGGCTCTGCCCAGTGCTCTTACAGCCTGAGAGAAAATCTCTTACCAAGGCCTGTGAAACGCACTTTGTTGGTGGCCTGATCTAGCTGAAGTAGAACTTCTGCTCTGGGTGTGCTCCATTGGCCTAGAGCTGCCTGGCCCAAAGGGCCGCCTTGTTTGCAAAGGGGCAGAGAGGCCCCAAAGCATCTTGCTTCCAGCTCTTCGGGAAGCTAAGAAACATCTGGCGTTGCCCAGTGCTCTTACAGCCTACCGGGAACATCTCTTACCAAGGCCTGTGAAACGCAGTTTGTTGGTGGCCTGAACTGGCCGAAGTAGAACTTCTGCTCTGGGTGTGCTCCACTGGCCTAGAGCTACCTGCCCCAAAGGGCTGCCTTGATTCCAAAGTGAGAGAGTGGCACCAAAGCATCTTGCTTCCAGCTCTTCGGGAAGCTAAGAAACATCTGGCGTTGCCCAGTGCTCTTACAGCCTACCGGGAACATCTCTTACCAAGGCCTGTGAAACGCCGTTTCCTGGCAGGCCTGATTTGGCTGAAGTAGAACTTCTGCTCTGGGTGTGCTCCATTGCCCTAGAGCTGCCAGGCCCAAGGTGCTGCCTTGTTTCCAAAGGGGCAGAGAGGCCCCAAAGCATCTTGCTTCCAGCTCTCTGGGAAGCTAAGAACCAACTCGCTCTGCCCCGTGCTCTTACAGCCTACCGGGAACATGTCTTTGAAAGGCATGTGAAACGCAGTTTCTTGGCAGGCCTCATCTGGCTGAAGTAGAACTCCGGCTCTGGGTGTGCTCCATTGCCCTAGGGCTGCCAGGCCCAAAGTGCTGCCCTGTTTCCAAGGGGCAGAGAGGCCCAAAGCATCTTGCTTCCCGGTCTTTGCGAAGCTAAGATACAACTGGCTCTGCCCAGTGCTCTTACACCTACCGGGAACATCTCTTACCAAGGCCTGTCAAACGCTGTTTCTTTGCAGGCCTGATCAGGCTGAAGTAGAACTCCTGCTCTGCGTGTGCTCCATTGGCCTAGAGCTTCCCGTCCCAAAAGGCTGCCTTGTTCCCAAACGGGCAGAGGGGTCCCAAGCGTCTTGCTTCCAGCTTTTCAGGAAGGTAAGAAACAACTGGCTCTGCCCAGTGCTCTTACAGCCTACCGGGAACATCTCTTACCAAGGCCTGTGAAACGCAGTTTCCTGGCAGGCCTGATCTGGCTGAAGTAGAACTTCTGCTCTGGGTGTGCTCCATTGCCCTAGAGCTGCCAGGCCCAAAGGGCTGCCTTGTTTCCAAAGACGGAGAGTGGACCCAAAGCATCTTGCTCCCAGCTCTTCGGGAAGCTAAGAAACAGCTGGCTCTGCCCAGTGCTCTTACAGCCTAAGAGAACATCTCTTTGAAAGGCCTGTGAAACGCAGTTTCTTGGCAGGCCTGACCTGGCTGAAGTAGAACTTCTGTTCTGGTTGTGCTACATAGGCCTAGAGCTACCAGGACCTAAGGGCTGCCTTGTTTCCAAAGGGTGAGAGAGGCCCCAAAGCATCTTGCCTCCAGCACTTTGGGAAGCTAAAAAACAACTGGTTCTGCCCAGTGCTCTCACAGCCTACCGTGAACATCTCTTACCAAGGGCTGTGAAACGCAGTTTCTGGGCAGGACTGATCTGCCTGAAGTAGAACTTCTGCTGTGGGTGTGCTCCATTGGCCTAGAGCTGCCAGGCGCAAACGGCTGCCTTGTGTCCAAAGGGAGAGAGAGGCCCCAAAGCATCTTGCTTCCAGCTCTGTGGGAAGCTAAAGCAACTGGCTCTCCACAGTGCTCTCACAGCCTACCGGGAACATCTCTTACCAAGGCCTGTGAAACGCAGTTTCTTGGCAGGCCTGATCTGGCTGAAGTAGAACTCCTGCTCTGGGCGTGCTACTTTGGCCTAGAGCTGCCAGGCCCAAAGGGCCGCCTTGTTTCCAAAGGGGCTGAGAGTCCCCAAAGTATCTTGCTTCCAAATCTTTGGGAAGCTAAGAAACAACTGGCTCTGCACAGTGCTCTCACAGCCTACCGGCAACGTGACAGAGACAGGCCTGTGAGACGCAGTTTCTTGGAAGGCCTGATCTGGCTGAGGTAGAACTTCTGCTCTGGGTGTACTCCATTGGCCTAGGGCTGCCAGGCCCAAAGGGCTGCCTTTATTTCCAAAGTGTGAGAGAGGCCCCAAAGCATCTTGCTTCCTGCTCTCTGGGAAGCTAAAACAACTGGCTCTGCACAGTGCTCTCAAAGCCAACCGGGAACGTCACTTACAAAGGCCTGTGAAACGCAGCTTCTTGACAGGCCTTATCTGGCTGAGGTAGAACTTGTGCTCTGGGTGTGCTACTTTGGCCTAGAGCTGCCAGGCACAAAGGCTGCTTTGTTTCCAAAGGGGGAGAGAGGCCCCAAATCATGTTGCTTCCAGCTGTTTTTGAAGCTAAGAAACAACTCGCTCTGCCAGGTACTCTTACAGCCTTCCGGGAACACCTCTTACGAAGGCCTGTGAAAAGCAGTTTCTTGGCAGGCCTGATCTGGCTGAGGTAGAACTTCTGCTCTGGGTGTGCTCTATTGGCCTAGAGCTGAAAGGCCCAAAGGTCGGCCTTGTTGGCAAAGGGGCAGGGAGCCCCCAAAGCATCTTGCTTCCAGCTCTTCGGGAAGCTAAGAAACAACTGGCTCTGCCCAGTGCTCTTACAGCCTGAGAGAAAATCTCTTACCAAGGCCTGTGAAACGCACTTTGTTGGTGGCCTGATCTAGCTGAAGTAGAACTTCTGCTCTGGGTGTGCTCCATTGGCCTAGAGCTGCCTGGCCCAAAGGGCCGCCTTGTTTGCAAAGGGGCAGAGAGGCCCCAAAGCATCTTGCTTCCAGCTCTTCGGGAAGCTAAGAAACATCTGGCGTTGCCCAGTGCTCTTACAGCCTACCGGGAACATCTCTTACCAAGGCCTGTGAAACGCAGTTTGTTGGTGGCCTGAACTGGCCGAAGTAGAACTTCTGCTCTGGGTGTGCTCCACTGGCCTAGAGCTACCTGCCCCAAAGGGCTGCCTTGATTCCAAAGTGAGAGAGTGGCACCAAAGCATCTTGCTTCCAGCTCTTCGGGAAGCTAAGAAACATCTGGCGTTGCCCAGTGCTCTTACAGCCTACCGGGAACATCTCTTACCAAGGCCTGTGAAACGCCGTTTCCTGGCAGGCCTGATTTGGCTGAAGTAGAACTTCTGCTCTGGGTGTGCTCCATTGCCCTAGAGCTGCCAGGCCCAAGGTGCTGCCTTGTTTCCAAAGGGGCAGAGAGGCCCCAAAGCATCTTGCTTCCAGCTCTCTGGGAAGCTAAGAACCAACTCGCTCTGCCCCGTGCTCTTACAGCCTACCGGGAACATGTCTTTGAAAGGCATGTGAAACGCAGTTTCTTGGCAGGCCTCATCTGGCTGAAGTAGAACTCCGGCTCTGGGTGTGCTCCATTGCCCTAGGGCTGCCAGGCCCAAAGTGCTGCCCTGTTTCCAAGGGGCAGAGAGGCCCAAAGCATCTTGCTTCCCGGTCTTTGCGAAGCTAAGAAACAACTGGCTCTGCCCAGTGCTCTTACACCTACCGGGAACATCTCTTACCAAGGCCTGTCAAACGCTGTTTCTTTGCAGGCCTGATCAGGCTGAAGTAGAACTCCTGCTCTGCGTGTGCTCCATTGGCCTAGAGCTTCCCGACCCAAAAGGCTGCCTTGTTCCCAAACGGGCAGAGGGGTCCCAAGCGTCTTGCTTGCAGCTTTTCAGGAAGGTAAGAAACAACTGGCTCTGCCCAGTGCTCTTACAGCCTACCGGGAACATCTCTTACCAAGGCCTGTGAAACGCAGTTTCCTGGCAGGCCTGATCTGGCTGAAGTAGAACTTCTGCTCTGGGTGTGCTCCATTGCCCTAGAGCTGCCAGGCCCAAAGGGCTGCCTTGTTTCCAAAGACGGAGAGTGGACCCAAAGCATCTTGCTCCCAGCTCTTCGGGAAGCTAAGAAACAGCTGGCTCTGCCCAGTGCTCTTACAGCCTAAGAGAACATCTCTTTGAAAGGCCTGTGAAACGCAGTTTCTTGGCAGGCCTGACCTGGCTGAAGTAGAACTTCTGTTCTGGTTGTGCTACATAGGCCTAGAGCTACCAGGACCTAAGGGCTGCCTTGTTTCCAAAGGGTGAGAGAGGCCCCAAAGCATCTTGCCTCCAGCACTTTGGGAAGCTAAAAAACAACTGGTTCTGCCCAGTGCTCTCACAGCCTACCGTGAACATCTCTTACCAAGGGCTGTGAAACGCAGTTTCTGGGCAGGACTGATCTGCCTGAAGTAGAACTTCTGCTGTGGGTGTGCTCCATTGGCCTAGAGCTGCCAGGCGCAAACGGCTGCCTTGTGTCCAAAGGGAGAGAGAGGCCCCAAAGCATCTTGCTTCCAGCTCTGTGGGAAGCTAAAGCAACTGGCTCTCCACAGTGCTCTCACAGCCTACCGGGAACATCTCTTACCAAGGCCTGTGAAACGCAGTTTCTTGGCAGGCCTGATCTGGCTGAAGTAGAACTCCTGCTCTGGGCGTGCTACTTTGGCCTAGAGCTGCCAGGCCCAAAGGGCCGCCTTGTTTCCAAAGGGGCTGAGAGTCCCCAAAGTATCTTGCTTCCAAATCTTTGGGAAGCTAAGAAACAACTGGCTCTGCACAGTGCTCTCACAGCCTACCGGCAACGTGACAGAGACAGGCCTGTGAGACGCAGTTTCTTGGAAGGCCTGATCTGGCTGAGGTAGAACTTCTGCTCTGGGTGTACTCCATTGGCCTAGGGCTGCCAGGCCCAAAGGGCTGCCTTTATTTCCAAAGTGTGAGAGAGGCCCCAAAGCATCTTGCTTCCTGCTCTCTGGGAAGCTAAAACAACTGGCTCTGCCCAGTGCTCTTACAGCCTGAGAGAAAATCTCTTACCAAGGCCTGTGAAACGCACTTTGTTGGTGGCCTGATCTAGCTGAAGTAGAACTTCTGCTCTGGGTGTGCTCCATTGGCCTAGAGCTGCCTGGCCCAAAGGGCCGCCTTGTTTGCAAAGGGGCAGAGAGGCCCCAAAGCATCTTGCTTCCAGCTCTTCGGGAAGCTAAGAAACATCTGGCGTTGCCCAGTGCTCTTACAGCCTACCGGGAACATCTCTTACCAAGGCCTGTGAAACGCAGTTTGTTGGTGGCCTGAACTGGCCGAAGTAGAACTTCTGCTCTGGGTGTGCTCCACTGGCCTAGAGCTACCTGCCCCAAAGGGCTGCCTTGATTCCAAAGTGAGAGAGTGGCACCAAAGCATCTTGCTTCCAGCTCTTCGGGAAGCTAAGAAACATCTGGCGTTGCCCAGTGCTCTTACAGCCTACCGGGAACATCTCTTACCAAGGCCTGTGAAACGCCGTTTCCTGGCAGGCCTGATTTGGCTGAAGTAGAACTTCTGCTCTGGGTGTGCTCCATTGCCCTAGAGCTGCCAGGCCCAAGGTGCTGCCTTGTTTCCAAAGGGGCAGAGAGGCCCCAAAGCATCTTGCTTCCAGCTCTCTGGGAAGCTAAGAACCAACTCGCTCTGCCCCGTGCTCTTACAGCCTACCGGGAACATGTCTTTGAAAGGCCTGTGAAACGCAGTTTCTTGGCAGGCCTCATCTGGCTGAAGTAGAACTCCGGCTCTGGGTGTGCTCCATTGCCCTAGGGCTGCCAGGCCCAAAGTGCTGCCCTGTTTCCAAGGGGCAGAGAGGCCCAAAGCATCTTGCTTCCCGGTCTTTGCGAAGCTAAGAAACAACTGGCTCTGCCCAGTGCTCTTACACCTACCGGGAACATCTCTTACCAAGGCCTGTCAAACGCTGTTTCTTTGCAGGCCTGATCAGGCTGAAGTAGAACTCCTGCTCTGCGTGTGCTCCATTGGCCTAGAGCTTCCCGTCCCAAAAGGCTGCCTTGTTCCCAAACGGGCAGAGGGGTCCCAAGCGTCTTGCTTCCAGCTTTTCAGGAAGGTAAGAAACAACTGGCTCTGCCCAGTGCTCTTACAGCCTACCGGGAACATCTCTTACCAAGGCCTGTGAAACGCAGTTTCCTGGCAGGCCTGATCTGGCTGAAGTAGAACTTCTGCTCTGGGTGTGCTCCATTGCCCTAGAGCTGCCAGGCCCAAAGGGCTGCCTTGTTTCCAAAGACGGAGAGTGGACCCAAAGCATCTTGCTCCCAGCTCTTCGGGAAGCTAAGAAACAGCTGGCTCTGCCCAGTGCTCTTACAGCCTAAGAGAACATCTCTTTGAAAGGCCTGTGAAACACAGTTTCTTGGCAGGCCTGACCTGGCTGAAGTAGAACTTCTGTTCTGGTTGTGCTACATAGGCCTAGAGCTACCAGGACCTAAGGGCTGCCTTGTTTCCAAAGGGTGAGAGAGGCCCCAAAGCATCTTGCCTCCAGCACTTTGGGAAGCTAAAAAACAACTGGTTCTGCCCAGTGCTCTCACAGCCTACCGTGAACATCTCTTACCAAGGGCTGTGAAACGCAGTTTCTGGGCAGGACTGATCTGCCTGAAGTAGAACTTCTGCTGTGGGTGTGCTCCATTGGCCTAGAGCTGCCAGGCGCAAACGGCTGCCTTGTGTCCAAAGGGAGAGAGAGGCCCCAAAGCATCTTGCTTCCAGCTCTGTGGGAAGCTAAAGCAACTGGCTCTCCACAGTGCTCTCACAGCCTACCGGGAACATCTCTTACCAAGGCCTGTGAAACGCAGTTTCTTGGCAGGCCTGATCTGGCTGAAGTAGAACTCCTGCTCTGGGCGTGCTACTTTGGCCTAGAGCTGCCAGGCCCAAAGGGCCGCCTTGTTTCCAAAGGGGCTGAGAGTCCCCAAAGTATCTTGCTTCCAAATCTTTGGGAAGCTAAGAAACAACTGGCTCTGCACAGTGCTCTCACAGCCTACCGGCAACGTGACAGAGACAGGCCTGTGAGACGCAGTTTCTTGGAAGGCCTGATCTGGCTGAGGTAGAACTTCTGCTCTGGGTGTACTCCATTGGCCTAGGGCTGCCAGGCCCAAAGGGCTGCCTTTATTTCCAAAGTGTGAGAGAGGCCCCAAAGCATCTTGCTTCCTGCTCTCTGGGAAGCTAAAACAACTGGCTCTGCACAGTGCTCTCAAAGCCAACCGGGAACGTCACATACAAAGGCCTGTGAAACGCAGCTTCTTGACAGGCCTTATCTGGCTGAGGTAGAACTTGTGCTCTGGGTGTGCTACTTTGGCCTAGAGCTGCCAGGCACAAAGGCTGCTTTGTTTCCAAAGGGGGAGAGAGGCCCCAAATCATGTTGCTTCCAGCTGTTTTTGAAGCTAAGAAACAACTCGCTCTGCCAGGTACTCTTACAGCCTTCCGGGAACACCTCTTACGAAGGCCTGTGAAAAGCAGTTTCTTGGCAGGCCTGATCTGGCTGAGGTAGAACTTCTGCTCTGGGTGTGCTCTATTGGCCTAGAGCTGAAAGGCCCAAAGGTCGGCCTTGTTGGCAAAGGGGCAGGGAGCCCCCAAAGCATCTTGCTTCCAGCTCTTCGGGAAGCTAAGAAACAACTGGCTCTGCCCAGTGCTCTTACAGCCTGAGAGAAAATCTCTTACCAAGGCCTGTGAAACGCACTTTGTTGGTGGCCTGATCTAGCTGAAGTAGAACTTCTGCTCTGGGTGTGCTCCATTGGCCTAGAGCTGCCTGGCCCAAAGGGCCGCCTTGTTTGCAAAGGGGCAGAGAGGCCCCAAAGCATCTTGCTTCCAGCTCTTCGGGAAGCTAAGAAACATCTGGCGTTGCCCAGTGCTCTTACAGCCTACCGGGAACATCTCTTACCAAGGCCTGTGAAACGCAGTTTGTTGGTGGCCTGAACTGGCCGAAGTAGAACTTCTGCTCTGGGTGTGCTCCACTGGCCTAGAGCTACCTGCCCCAAAGGGCTGCCTTGATTCCAAAGTGAGAGAGTGGCACCAAAGCATCTTGCTTCCAGCTCTTCGGGAAGCTAAGAAACATCTGGCGTTGCCCAGTGCTCTTACAGCCTACCGGGAACATCTCTTACCAAGGCCTGTGAAACGCCGTTTCCTGGCAGGCCTGATTTGGCTGAAGTAGAACTTCTGCTCTGGGTGTGCTCCATTGCCCTAGAGCTGCCAGGCCCAAGGTGCTGCCTTGTTTCCAAAGGGGCAGAGAGGCCCCAAAGCATCTTGCTTCCAGCTCTCTGGGAAGCTAAGAACCAACTCGCTCTGCCCCGTGCTCTTACAGCCTACCGGGAACATGTCTTTGAAAGGCCTGTGAAACGCAGTTTCTTGGCAGGCCTCATCTGGCTGAAGTAGAACTCCGGCTCTGGGTGTGCTCCATTGCCCTAGGGCTGCCAGGCCCAAAGTGCTGCCCTGTTTCCAAGGGGCAGAGAGGCCCAAAGCATCTTGCTTCCCGGTCTTTGCGAAGCTAAGAAACAACTGGCTCTGCCCACTGCTCTTACACCTACCGGGAACATCTCTTACCAAGGCCTGTCAAACGCTGTTTCTTTGCAGGCCTGATCAGGCTGAAGTAGAACTCCTGCTCTGCGTGTGCTCCATTGGCCTAGAGCTTCCCGACCCAAAAGGCTGCCTTGTTCCCAAACGGGCAGAGGGGTCCCAAGAGTCTTGCTTCCAGCTTTTCAGGAAGGTAAGAAACAACTGGCTCTGCCCAGTGCTCTTACAGCCTACCGGGAACATCTCTTACCAAGGCCTGTGAAACGCAGTTTCCTGGCAGGCCTGATCTGGCTGAAGTAGAACTTCTGCTCTGGGTGTGCTCCATTGCCCTAGAGCTGCCAGGCCCAAAGGGCTGCCTTGTTTCCAAAGACGGAGAGTGGACCCAAAGCATCTTGCTCCCAGCTCTTCGGGAAGCTAAGAAACAGCTGGCTCTGCCCAGTGCTCTTACAGCCTAAGAGAACATCTCTTTGAAAGGCCTGTGAAACGCAGTTTCTTGGCAGGCCTGACCTGGCTGAAGTAGAACTTCTGTTCTGGTTGTGCTACATAGGCCTAGAGCTACCAGGACCTAAGGGCTGCCTTGTTTCCAAAGGGTGAGAGAGGCCCCAAAGCATCTTGCCTCCAGCACTTTGGGAAGCTAAAAAACAACTGGTTCTGCCCAGTGCTCTCACAGCCTACCGTGAACATCTCTTACCAAGGGCTGTGAAACGCAGTTTCTGGGCAGGACTGATCTGCCTGAAGTAGAACTTCTGCTGTGGGTGTGCTCCATTGGCCTAGAGCTGCCAGGCGCAAACGGCTGCCTTGTGTCCAAAGGGAGAGAGAGGCCCCAAAGCATCTTGCTTCCAGCTCTGTGGGAAGCTAAAGCAACTGGCTCTCCACAGTGCTCTCACAGCCTACCGGGAACATCTCTTACCAAGGCCTGTGAAACGCAGTTTCTTGGCAGGCCTGATCTGGCTGAAGTAGAACTCCTGCTCTGGGCGTGCTACTTTGGCCTAGAGCTGCCAGGCCCAAAGGGCCGCCTTGTTTCCAAAGGGGCTGAGAGTCCCCAAAGTATCTTGCTTCCAAATCTTTGGGAAGCTAAGAAACAACTGGCTCTGCACAGTGCTCTCACAGCCTACCGGCAACGTGACAGAGACAGGCCTGTGAGACGCAGTTTCTTGGAAGGCCTGATCTGGCTGAGGTAGAACTTCTGCTCTGGGTGTACTCCATTGGCCTAGGGCTGCCAGGCCCAAAGGGCTGCCTTTATTTCCAAAGTGTGAGAGAGGCCCCAAAGCATCTTGCTTCCTGCTCTCTGGGAAGCTAAAACAACTGGCTCTGCACAGTGCTCTCAAAGCCAACCGGGAACGTCACATACAAAGGCCTGTGAAACGCAGCTTCTTGACAGGCCTTATCTGGCTGAGGTAGAACTTGTGCTCTGGGTGTGCTACTTTGGCCTAGAGCTGCCAGGCACAAAGGCTGCTTTGTTTCCAAAGGGGGAGAGAGGCCCCAAATCATGTTGCTTCCAGCTGTTTTTGAAGCTAAGAAACAACTCGCTCTGCCAGGTACTCTTACAGCCTTCCGGGAACACCTCTTACGAAGGCCTGTGAAAAGCAGTTTCTTGGCAGGCCTGATCTGGCTGAGGTAGAACTTCTGCTCTGGGTGTGCTCTATTGGCCTAGAGCTGAAAGGCCCAAAGGTCGGCCTTGTTGGCAAAGGGGCAGGGAGCCCCCAAAGCATCTTGCTTCCAGCTCTTCGGGAAGCTAAGAAACAACTGGCTCTGCCCAGTGCTCTTACAGCCTGAGAGAAAATCTCTTACCAAGGCCTGTGAAACGCACTTTGTTGGTGGCCTGATCTAGCTGAAGTAGAACTTCTGCTCTGGGTGTGCTCCATTGGCCTAGAGCTGCCTGGCCCAAAGGGCCGCCTTGTTTGCAAAGGGGCAGAGAGGCCCCAAAGCATCTTGCTTCCAGCTCTTCGGGAAGCTAAGAAACATCTGGCGTTGCCCAGTGCTCTTACAGCCTACCGGGAACATCTCTTACCAAGGCCTGTGAAACGCAGTTTGTTGGTGGCCTGAACTGGCCGAAGTAGAACTTCTGCTCTGGGTGTGCTCCACTGGCCTAGAGCTACCTGCCCCAAAGGGCTGCCTTGATTCCAAAGTGAGAGAGTGGCACCAAAGCATCTTGCTTCCAGCTCTTCGGGAAGCTAAGAAACATCTGGCGTTGCCCAGTGCTCTTACAGCCTACCGGGAACATCTCTTACCAAGGCCTGTGAAACGCCGTTTCCTGGCAGGCCTGATTTGGCTGAAGTAGAACTTCTGCTCTGGGTGTGCTCCATTGCCCTAGAGCTGCCAGGCCCAAGGTGCTGCCTTGTTTCCAAAGGGGCAGAGAGGCCCCAAAGCATCTTGCTTCCAGCTCTCTGGGAAGCTAAGAACCAACTCGCTCTGCCCCGTGCTCTTACAGCCTACCGGGAACATGTCTTTGAAAGGCATGTGAAACGCAGTTTCTTGGCAGGCCTCATCTGGCTGAAGTAGAACTCCGGCTCTGGGTGTGCTCCATTGCCCTAGGGCTGCCAGGCCCAAAGTGCTGCCCTGTTTCCAAGGGGCAGAGAGGCCCAAAGCATCTTGCTTCCCGGTCTTTGCGAAGCTAAGAAACAACTGGCTCTGCCCAGTGCTCTTACACCTACCGGGAACATCTCTTACCAAGGCCTGTCAAACGCTGTTTCTTTGCAGGCCTGATCAGGCTGAAGTAGAACTCCTGCTCTGCGTGTGCTCCATTGGCCTAGAGCTTCCCGTCCCAAAAGGCTGCCTTGTTCCCAAACGGGCAGAGGGGTCCCAAGCGTCTTGCTTCCAGCTTTTCAGGAAGGTAAGAAACAACTGGCTCTGCCCAGTGCTCTTACAGCCTACCGGGAACATCTCTTACCAAGGCCTGTGAAACGCAGTTTCCTGGCAGGCCTGATCTGGCTGAAGTAGAACTTCTGCTCTGGGTGTGCTCCATTGCCCTAGAGCTGCCAGGCCCAAAGGGCTGCCTTGTTTCCAAAGACGGAGAGTGGACCCAAAGCATCTTGCTCCCAGCTCTTCGGGAAGCTAAGAAACAGCTGGCTCTGCCCAGTGCTCTTACAGCCTAAGAGAACATCTCTTTGAAAGGCCTGTGAAACGCAGTTTCTTGGCAGGCCTGACCTGGCTGAAGTAGAACTTCTGTTCTGGTTGTGCTACATAGGCCTAGAGCTACCAGGACCTAAGGGCTGCCTTGTTTCCAAAGGGTGAGAGAGGCCCCAAAGCATCTTGCCTCCAGCACTTTGGGAAGCTAAAAAACAACTGGTTCTGCCCAGTGCTCTCACAGCCTACCGTGAACATCTCTTACCAAGGGCTGTGAAACGCAGTTTCTGGGCAGGACTGATCTGCCTGAAGTAGAACTTCTGCTGTGGGTGTGCTCCATTGGCCTAGAGCTGCCAGGCGCAAACGGCTGCCTTGTGTCCAAAGGGAGAGAGAGGCCCCAAAGCATCTTGCTTCCAGCTCTGTGGGAAGCTAAAGCAACTGGCTCTCCACAGTGCTCTCACAGCCTACCGGGAACATCTCTTACCAAGGCCTGTGAAACGCAGTTTCTTGGCAGGCCTGATCTGGCTGAAGTAGAACTCCTGCTCTGGGCGTGCTACTTTGGCCTAGAGCTGCCAGGCCCAAAGGGCCGCCTTGTTTCCAAAGGGGCTGAGAGTCCCCAAAGTATCTTGCTTCCAAATCTTTGGGAAGCTAAGAAACAACTGGCTCTGCACAGTGCTCTCACAGCCTACCGGCAACGTGACAGAGACAGGCCTGTGAGACGCAGTTTCTTGGAAGGCCTGATCTGGCTGAGGTAGAACTTCTGCTCTGGGTGTACTCCATTGGCCTAGGGCTGCCAGGCCCAAAGGGCTGCCTTTATTTCCAAAGTGTGAGAGAGGCCCCAAAGCATCTTGCTTCCTGCTCTCTGGGAAGCTAAAACAACTGGCTCTGCACAGTGCTCTCAAAGCCAACCGGGAACGTCACATACAAAGGCCTGTGAAACGCAGCTTCTTGACAGGCCTTATCTGGCTGAGGTAGAACTTGTGCTCTGGGTGTGCTACTTTGGCCTAGAGCTGCCAGGCACAAAGGCTGCTTTGTTTCCAAAGGGGGAGAGAGGCCCCAAATCATGTTGCTTCCAGCTGTTTTTGAAGCTAAGAAACAACTCGCTCTGCCAGGTACTCTTACAGCCTTCCGGGAACACCTCTTACGAAGGCCTGTGAAAAGCAGTTTCTTGGCAGGCCTGATCTGGCTGAGGTAGAACTTCTGCTCTGGGTGTGCTCTATTGGCCTAGAGCTGAAAGGCCCAAAGGTCGGCCTTGTTGGCAAAGGGGCAGGGAGCCCCCAAAGCATCTTGCTTCCAGCTCTTCGGGAAGCTAAGAAACAACTGGCTCTGCCCAGTGCTCTTACAGCCTGAGAGAAAATCTCTTACCAAGGCCTGTGAAACGCACTTTGTTGGTGGCCTGATCTAGCTGAAGTAGAACTTCTGCTCTGGGTGTGCTCCATTGGCCTAGAGCTGCCTGGCCCAAAGGGCCGCCTTGTTTGCAAAGGGGCAGAGAGGCCCCAAAGCATCTTGCTTCCAGCTCTTCGGGAAGCTAAGAAACATCTGGCGTTGCCCAGTGCTCTTACAGCCTACCGGGAACATCTCTTACCAAGGCCTGTGAAACGCAGTTTGTTGGTGGCCTGAACTGGCCGAAGTAGAACTTCTGCTCTGGGTGTGCTCCACTGGCCTAGAGCTACCTGCCCCAAAGGGCTGCCTTGATTCCAAAGTGAGAGAGTGGCACCAAAGCATCTTGCTTCCAGCTCTTCGGGAAGCTAAGAAACATCTGGCGTTGCCCAGTGCTCTTACAGCCTACCGGGAACATCTCTTACCAAGGCCTGTGAAACGCCGTTTCCTGGCAGGCCTGATTTGGCTGAAGTAGAACTTCTGCTCTGGGTGTGCTCCATTGCCCTAGAGCTGCCAGGCCCAAGGTGCTGCCTTGTTTCCAAAGGGGCAGAGAGGCCCCAAAGCATCTTGCTTCCAGCTCTCTGGGAAGCTAAGAACCAACTCGCTCTGCCCCGTGCTCTTACAGCCTACCGGGAACATGTCTTTGAAAGGCATGTGAAACGCAGTTTCTTGGCAGGCCTCATCTGGCTGAAGTAGAACTCCGGCTCTGGGTGTGCTCCATTGCCCTAGGGCTGCCAGGCCCAAAGTGCTGCCCTGTTTCCAAGGGGCAGAGAGGCCCAAAGCATCTTGCTTCCCGGTCTTTGCGAAGCTAAGAAACAACTGGCTCTGCCCAGTGCTCTTACACCTACCGGGAACATCTCTTACCAAGGCCTGTCAAACGCTGTTTCTTTGCAGGCCTGATCAGGCTGAAGTAGAACTCCTGCTCTGCGTGTGCTCCATTGGCCTAGAGCTTCCCGTCCCAAAAGGCTGCCTTGTTCCCAAACGGGCAGAGGGGTCCCAAGCGTCTTGCTTCCAGCTTTTCAGGAAGGTAAGAAACAACTGGCTCTGCCCAGTGCTCTTACAGCCTACCGGGAACATCTCTTACCAAGGCCTGTGAAACGCAGTTTCCTGGCAGGCCTGATCTGGCTGAAGTAGAACTTCTGCTCTGGGTGTGCTCCATTGCCCTAGAGCTGCCAGGCCCAAAGGGCTGCCTTGTTTCCAAAGACGGAGAGTGGACCCAAAGCATCTTGCTCCCAGCTCTTCGGGAAGCTAAGAAACAGCTGGCTCTGCCCAGTGCTCTTACAGCCTAAGAGAACATCTCTTTGAAAGGCCTGTGAAACGCAGTTTCTTGGCAGGCCTGACCTGGCTGAAGTAGAACTTCTGTTCTGGTTGTGCTACATAGGCCTAGAGCTACCAGGACCTAAGGGCTGCCTTGTTTCCAAAGGGTGAGAGAGGCCCCAAAGCATCTTGCCTCCAGCACTTTGGGAAGCTAAAAAACAACTGGTTCTGCCCAGTGCTCTCACAGCCTACCGTGAACATCTCTTACCAAGGGCTGTGAAACGCAGTTTCTGGGCAGGACTGATCTGCCTGAAGTAGAACTTCTGCTGTGGGTGTGCTCCATTGGCCTAGAGCTGCCAGGCGCAAACGGCTGCCTTGTGTCCAAAGGGAGAGAGAGGCCCCAAAGCATCTTGCTTCCAGCTCTGTGGGAAGCTAAAGCAACTGGCTCTCCACAGTGCTCTCACAGCCTACCGGGAACATCTCTTACCAAGGCCTGTGAAACGCAGTTTCTTGGCAGGCCTGATCTGGCTGAAGTAGAACTCCTGCTCTGGGCGTGCTACTTTGGCCTAGAGCTGCCAGGCCCAAAGGGCCGCCTTGTTTCCAAAGGGGCTGAGAGTCCCCAAAGTATCTTGCTTCCAAATCTTTGGGAAGCTAAGAAACAACTGGCTCTGCACAGTGCTCTCACAGCCTACCGGCAACGTGACAGAGACAGGCCTGTGAGACGCAGTTTCTTGGAAGGCCTGATCTGGCTGAGGTAGAACTTCTGCTCTGGGTGTACTCCATTGGCCTAGGGCTGCCAGGCCCAAAGGGCTGCCTTTATTTCCAAAGTGTGAGAGAGGCCCCAAAGCATCTTGCTTCCTGCTCTCTGGGAAGCTAAAACAACTGGCTCTGCACAGTGCTCTCAAAGCCAACCGGGAACGTCACATACAAAGGCCTGTGAAACGCAGCTTCTTGACAGGCCTTATCTGGCTGAGGTAGAACTTGTGCTCTGGGTGTGCTACTTTGGCCTAGAGCTGCCAGGCACAAAGGCTGCTTTGTTTCCAAAGGGGGAGAGAGGCCCCAAATCATGTTGCTTCCAGCTGTTTTTGAAGCTAAGAAACAACTCGCTCTGCCAGGTACTCTTACAGCCTTCCGGGAACACCTCTTACGAAGGCCTGTGAAAAGCAGTTTCTTGGCAGGCCTGATCTGGCTGAGGTAGAACTTCTGCTCTGGGTGTGCTCTATTGGCCTAGAGCTGAAAGGCCCAAAGGTCGGCCTTGTTGGCAAAGGGGCAGGGAGCCCCCAAAGCATCTTGCTTCCAGCTCTTCGGGAAGCTAAGAAACAACTGGCTCTGCCCAGTGCTCTTACAGCCTGAGAGAAAATCTCTTACCAAGGCCTGTGAAACGCACTTTGTTGGTGGCCTGATCTAGCTGAAGTAGAACTTCTGCTCTGGGTGTGCTCCATTGGCCTAGAGCTGCCTGGCCCAAAGGGCCGCCTTGTTTGCAAAGGGGCAGAGAGGCCCCAAAGCATCTTGCTTCCAGCTCTTCGGGAAGCTAAGAAACATCTGGCGTTGCCCAGTGCTCTTACAGCCTACCGGGAACATCTCTTACCAAGGCCTGTGAAACGCAGTTTGTTGGTGGCCTGAACTGGCCGAAGTAGAACTTCTGCTCTGGGTGTGCTCCACTGGCCTAGAGCTACCTGCCCCAAAGGGCTGCCTTGATTCCAAAGTGAGAGAGTGGCACCAAAGCATCTTGCTTCCAGCTCTTCGGGAAGCTAAGAAACATCTGGCGTTGCCCAGTGCTCTTACAGCCTACCGGGAACATCTCTTACCAAGGCCTGTGAAACGCCGTTTCCTGGCAGGCCTGATTTGGCTGAAGTAGAACTTCTGCTCTGGGTGTGCTCCATTGCCCTAGAGCTGCCAGGCCCAAGGTGCTGCCTTGTTTCCAAAGGGGCAGAGAGGCCCCAAAGCATCTTGCTTCCAGCTCTCTGGGAAGCTAAGAACCAACTCGCTCTGCCCCGTGCTCTTACAGCCTACCGGGAACATGTCTTTGAAAGGCATGTGAAACGCAGTTTCTTGGCAGGCCTCATCTGGCTGAAGTAGAACTCCGGCTCTGGGTGTGCTCCATTGCCCTAGGGCTGCCAGGCCCAAAGTGCTGCCCTGTTTCCAAGGGGCAGAGAGGCCCAAAGCATCTTGCTTCCCGGTCTTTGCGAAGCTAAGAAACAACTGGCTCTGCCCAGTGCTCTTACACCTACCGGGAACATCTCTTACCAAGGCCTGTCAAACGCTGTTTCTTTGCAGGCCTGATCAGGCTGAAGTAGAACTCCTGCTCTGCGTGTGCTCCATTGGCCTAGAGCTTCCCGTCCCAAAAGGCTGCCTTGTTCCCAAACGGGCAGAGGGGTCCCAAGCGTCTTGCTTCCAGCTTTTCAGGAAGGTAAGAAACAACTGGCTCTGCCCAGTGCTCTTACAGCCTACCGGGAACATCTCTTACCAAGGCCTGTGAAACGCAGTTTCCTGGCAGGCCTGATCTGGCTGAAGTAGAACTTCTGCTCTGGGTGTGCTCCATTGCCCTAGAGCTGCCAGGCCCAAAGGGCTGCCTTGTTTCCAAAGACGGAGAGTGGACCCAAAGCATCTTGCTCCCAGCTCTTCGGGAAGCTAAGAAACAGCTGGCTCTGCCCAGTGCTCTTACAGCCTAAGAGAACATCTCTTTGAAAGGCCTGTGAAACGCAGTTTCTTGGCAGGCCTGACCTGGCTGAAGTAGAACTTCTGTTCTGGTTGTGCTACATAGGCCTAGAGCTACCAGGACCTAAGGGCTGCCTTGTTTCCAAAGGGTGAGAGAGGCCCCAAAGCATCTTGCCTCCAGCACTTTGGGAAGCTAAAAAACAACTGGTTCTGCCCAGTGCTCTCACAGCCTACCGTGAACATCTCTTACCAAGGGCTGTGAAACGCAGTTTCTGGGCAGGACTGATCTGCCTGAAGTAGAACTTCTGCTGTGGGTGTGCTCCATTGGCCTAGAGCTGCCAGGCGCAAACGGCTGCCTTGTGTCCAAAGGGAGAGAGAGGCCCCAAAGCATCTTGCTTCCAGCTCTGTGGGAAGCTAAAGCAACTGGCTCTCCACAGTGCTCTCACAGCCTACCGGGAACATCTCTTACCAAGGCCTGTGAAACGCAGTTTCTTGGCAGGCCTGATCTGGCTGAAGTAGAACTCCTGCTCTGGGCGTGCTACTTTGGCCTAGAGCTGCCAGGCCCAAAGGGCCGCCTTGTTTCCAAAGGGGCTGAGAGTCCCCAAAGTATCTTGCTTCCAAATCTTTGGGAAGCTAAGAAACAACTGGCTCTGCACAGTGCTCTCACAGCCTACCGGCAACGTGACAGAGACAGGCCTGTGAGACGCAGTTTCTTGGAAGGCCTGATCTGGCTGAGGTAGAACTTCTGCTCTGGGTGTACTCCATTGGCCTAGGGCTGCCAGGCCCAAAGGGCTGCCTTTATTTCCAAAGTGTGAGAGAGGCCCCAAAGCATCTTGCTTCCTGCTCTCTGGGAAGCTAAAACAACTGGCTCTGCCCAGTGCTCTTACAGCCTGAGAGAAAATCTCTTACCAAGGCCTGTGAAACGCACTTTGTTGGTGGCCTGATCTAGCTGAAGTAGAACTTCTGCTCTGGGTGTGCTCCATTGGCCTAGAGCTGCCTGGCCCAAAGGGCCGCCTTGTTTGCAAAGGGGCAGAGAGGCCCCAAAGCATCTTGCTTCCAGCTCTTCGGGAAGCTAAGAAACATCTGGCGTTGCCCAGTGCTCTTACAGCCTACCGGGAACATCTCTTACCAAGGCCTGTGAAACGCAGTTTGTTGGTGGCCTGAACTGGCCGAAGTAGAACTTCTGCTCTGGGTGTGCTCCACTGGCCTAGAGCTACCTGCCCCAAAGGGCTGCCTTGATTCCAAAGTGAGAGAGTGGCACCAAAGCATCTTGCTTCCAGCTCTTCGGGAAGCTAAGAAACATCTGGCGTTGCCCAGTGCTCTTACAGCCTACCGGGAACATCTCTTACCAAGGCCTGTGAAACGCCGTTTCCTGGCAGGCCTGATTTGGCTGAAGTAGAACTTCTGCTCTGGGTGTGCTCCATTGCCCTAGAGCTGCCAGGCCCAAGGTGCTGCCTTGTTTCCAAAGGGGCAGAGAGGCCCCAAAGCATCTTGCTTCCAGCTCTCTGGGAAGCTAAGAACCAACTCGCTCTGCCCCGTGCTCTTACAGCCTACCGGGAACATGTCTTTGAAAGGCCTGTGAAACGCAGTTTCTTGGCAGGCCTCATCTGGCTGAAGTAGAACTCCGGCTCTGGGTGTGCTCCATTGCCCTAGGGCTGCCAGGCCCAAAGTGCTGCCCTGTTTCCAAGGGGCAGAGAGGCCCAAAGCATCTTGCTTCCCGGTCTTTGCGAAGCTAAGAAACAACTGGCTCTGCCCAGTGCTCTTACACCTACCGGGAACATCTCTTACCAAGGCCTGTCAAACGCTGTTTCTTTGCAGGCCTGATCAGGCTGAAGTAGAACTCCTGCTCTGCGTGTGCTCCATTGGCCTAGAGCTTCCCGTCCCAAAAGGCTGCCTTGTTCCCAAACGGGCAGAGGGGTCCCAAGCGTCTTGCTTCCAGCTTTTCAGGAAGGTAAGAAACAACTGGCTCTGCCCAGTGCTCTTACAGCCTACCGGGAACATCTCTTACCAAGGCCTGTGAAACGCAGTTTCCTGGCAGGCCTGATCTGGCTGAAGTAGAACTTCTGCTCTGGGTGTGCTCCATTGCCCTAGAGCTGCCAGGCCCAAAGGGCTGCCTTGTTTCCAAAGACGGAGAGTGGACCCAAAGCATCTTGCTCCCAGCTCTTCGGGAAGCTAAGAAACAGCTGGCTCTGCCCAGTGCTCTTACAGCCTAAGAGAACATCTCTTTGAAAGGCCTGTGAAACACAGTTTCTTGGCAGGCCTGACCTGGCTGAAGTAGAACTTCTGTTCTGGTTGTGCTACATAGGCCTAGAGCTACCAGGACCTAAGGGCTGCCTTGTTTCCAAAGGGTGAGAGAGGCCCCAAAGCATCTTGCCTCCAGCACTTTGGGAAGCTAAAAAACAACTGGTTCTGCCCAGTGCTCTCACAGCCTACCGTGAACATCTCTTACCAAGGGCTGTGAAACGCAGTTTCTGGGCAGGACTGATCTGCCTGAAGTAGAACTTCTGCTGTGGGTGTGCTCCATTGGCCTAGAGCTGCCAGGCGCAAACGGCTGCCTTGTGTCCAAAGGGAGAGAGAGGCCCCAAAGCATCTTGCTTCCAGCTCTGTGGGAAGCTAAAGCAACTGGCTCTCCACAGTGCTCTCACAGCCTACCGGGAACATCTCTTACCAAGGCCTGTGAAACGCAGTTTCTTGGCAGGCCTGATCTGGCTGAAGTAGAACTCCTGCTCTGGGCGTGCTACTTTGGCCTAGAGCTGCCAGGCCCAAAGGGCCGCCTTGTTTCCAAAGGGGCTGAGAGTCCCCAAAGTATCTTGCTTCCAAATCTTTGGGAAGCTAAGAAACAACTGGCTCTGCACAGTGCTCTCACAGCCTACCGGCAACGTGACAGAGACAGGCCTGTGAGACGCAGTTTCTTGGAAGGCCTGATCTGGCTGAGGTAGAACTTCTGCTCTGGGTGTACTCCATTGGCCTAGGGCTGCCAGGCCCAAAGGGCTGCCTTTATTTCCAAAGTGTGAGAGAGGCCCCAAAGCATCTTGCTTCCTGCTCTCTGGGAAGCTAAAACAACTGGCTCTGCACAGTGCTCTCAAAGCCAACCGGGAACGTCACATACAAAGGCCTGTGAAACGCAGCTTCTTGACAGGCCTTATCTGGCTGAGGTAGAACTTGTGCTCTGGGTGTGCTACTTTGGCCTAGAGCTGCCAGGCACAAAGGCTGCTTTGTTTCCAAAGGGGGAGAGAGGCCCCAAATCATGTTGCTTCCAGCTGTTTTTGAAGCTAAGAAACAACTCGCTCTGCCAGGTACTCTTACAGCCTTCCGGGAACACCTCTTACGAAGGCCTGTGAAAAGCAGTTTCTTGGCAGGCCTGATCTGGCTGAGGTAGAACTTCTGCTCTGGGTGTGCTCTATTGGCCTAGAGCTGAAAGGCCCAAAGGTCGGCCTTGTTGGCAAAGGGGCAGGGAGCCCCCAAAGCATCTTGCTTCCAGCTCTTCGGGAAGCTAAGAAACAACTGGCTCTGCCCAGTGCTCTTACAGCCTGAGAGAAAATCTCTTACCAAGGCCTGTGAAACGCACTTTGTTGGTGGCCTGATCTAGCTGAAGTAGAACTTCTGCTCTGGGTGTGCTCCATTGGCCTAGAGCTGCCTGGCCCAAAGGGCCGCCTTGTTTGCAAAGGGGCAGAGAGGCCCCAAAGCATCTTGCTTCCAGCTCTTCGGGAAGCTAAGAAACATCTGGCGTTGCCCAGTGCTCTTACAGCCTACCGGGAACATCTCTTACCAAGGCCTGTGAAACGCAGTTTGTTGGTGGCCTGAACTGGCCGAAGTAGAACTTCTGCTCTGGGTGTGCTCCACTGGCCTAGAGCTACCTGCCCCAAAGGGCTGCCTTGATTCCAAAGTGAGAGAGTGGCACCAAAGCATCTTGCTTCCAGCTCTTCGGGAAGCTAAGAAACATCTGGCGTTGCCCAGTGCTCTTACAGCCTACCGGGAACATCTCTTACCAAGGCCTGTGAAACGCCGTTTCCTGGCAGGCCTGATTTGGCTGAAGTAGAACTTCTGCTCTGGGTGTGCTCCATTGCCCTAGAGCTGCCAGGCCCAAGGTGCTGCCTTGTTTCCAAAGGGGCAGAGAGGCCCCAAAGCATCTTGCTTCCAGCTCTCTGGGAAGCTAAGAACCAACTCGCTCTGCCCCGTGCTCTTACAGCCTACCGGGAACATGTCTTTGAAAGGCCTGTGAAACGCAGTTTCTTGGCAGGCCTCATCTGGCTGAAGTAGAACTCCGGCTCTGGGTGTGCTCCATTGCCCTAGGGCTGCCAGGCCCAAAGTGCTGCCCTGTTTCCAAGGGGCAGAGAGGCCCAAAGCATCTTGCTTCCCGGTCTTTGCGAAGCTAAGAAACAACTGGCTCTGCCCAGTGCTCTTACACCTACCGGGAACATCTCTTACCAAGGCCTGTCAAACGCTGTTTCTTTGCAGGCCTGATCAGGCTGAAGTAGAACTCCTGCTCTGCGTGTGCTCCATTGGCCTAGAGCTTCCCGTCCCAAAAGGCTGCCTTGTTCCCAAACGGGCAGAGGGGTCCCAAGCGTCTTGCTTCCAGCTTTTCAGGAAGGTAAGAAACAACTGGCTCTGCCCAGTGCTCTTACAGCCTACCGGGAACATCTCTTACCAAGGCCTGTGAAACGCAGTTTCCTGGCAGGCCTGATCTGGCTGAAGTAGAACTTCTGCTCTGGGTGTGCTCCATTGCCCTAGAGCTGCCAGGCCCAAAGGGCTGCCTTGTTTCCAAAGACGGAGAGTGGACCCAAAGCATCTTGCTCCCAGCTCTTCGGGAAGCTAAGAAACAGCTGGCTCTGCCCAGTGCTCTTACAGCCTAAGAGAACATCTCTTTGAAAGGCCTGTGAAACGCAGTTTCTTGGCAGGCCTGACCTGGCTGAAGTAGAACTTCTGTTCTGGTTGTGCTACATAGGCCTAGAGCTACCAGGACCTAAGGGCTGCCTTGTTTCCAAAGGGTGAGAGAGGCCCCAAAGCATCTTGCCTCCAGCACTTTGGGAAGCTAAAAAACAACTGGTTCTGCCCAGTGCTCTCACAGCCTACCGTGAACATCTCTTACCAAGGGCTGTGAAACGCAGTTTCTGGGCAGGACTGATCTGCCTGAAGTAGAACTTCTGCTGTGGGTGTGCTCCATTGGCCTAGAGCTGCCAGGCGCAAACGGCTGCCTTGTGTCCAAAGGGAGAGAGAGGCCCCAAAGCATCTTGCTTCCAGCTCTGTGGGAAGCTAAAGCAACTGGCTCTCCACAGTGCTCTCACAGCCTACCGGGAACATCTCTTACCAAGGCCTGTGAAACGCAGTTTCTTGGCAGGCCTGATCTGGCTGAAGTAGAACTCCTGCTCTGGGCGTGCTACTTTGGCCTAGAGCTGCCAGGCCCAAAGGGCCGCCTTGTTTCCAAAGGGGCTGAGAGTCCCCAAAGTATCTTGCTTCCAAATCTTTGGGAAGCTAAGAAACAACTGGCTCTGCACAGTGCTCTCACAGCCTACCGGCAACGTGACAGAGACAGGCCTGTGAGACGCAGTTTCTTGGAAGGCCTGATCTGGCTGAGGTAGAACTTCTGCTCTGGGTGTACTCCATTGGCCTAGGGCTGCCAGGCCCAAAGGGCTGCCTTTATTTCCAAAGTGTGAGAGAGGCCCCAAAGCATCTTGCTTCCTGCTCTCTGGGAAGCTAAAACAACTGGCTCTGCACAGTGCTCTCAAAGCCAACCGGGAACGTCACATACAAAGGCCTGTGAAACGCAGCTTCTTGACAGGCCTTATCTGGCTGAGGTAGAACTTGTGCTCTGGGTGTGCTACTTTGGCCTAGAGCTGCCAGGCACAAAGGCTGCTTTGTTTCCAAAGGGGGAGAGAGGCCCCAAATCATGTTGCTTCCAGCTGTTTTTGAAGCTAAGAAACAACTCGCTCTGCCAGGTACTCTTACAGCCTTCCGGGAACACCTCTTACGAAGGCCTGTGAAAAGCAGTTTCTTGGCAGGCCTGATCTGGCTGAGGTAGAACTTCTGCTCTGGGTGTGCTCTATTGGCCTAGAGCTGAAAGGCCCAAAGGTCGGCCTTGTTGGCAAAGGGGCAGGGAGCCCCCAAAGCATCTTGCTTCCAGCTCTTCGGGAAGCTAAGAAACAACTGGCTCTGCCCAGTGCTCTTACAGCCTGAGAGAAAATCTCTTACCAAGGCCTGTGAAACGCACTTTGTTGGTGGCCTGATCTAGCTGAAGTAGAACTTCTGCTCTGGGTGTGCTCCATTGGCCTAGAGCTGCCTGGCCCAAAGGGCCGCCTTGTTTGCAAAGGGGCAGAGAGGCCCCAAAGCATCTTGCTTCCAGCTCTTCGGGAAGCTAAGAAACATCTGGCGTTGCCCAGTGCTCTTACAGCCTACCGGGAACATCTCTTACCAAGGCCTGTGAAACGCAGTTTGTTGGTGGCCTGAACTGGCCGAAGTAGAACTTCTGCTCTGGGTGTGCTCCACTGGCCTAGAGCTACCTGCCCCAAAGGGCTGCCTTGATTCCAAAGTGAGAGAGTGGCACCAAAGCATCTTGCTTCCAGCTCTTCGGGAAGCTAAGAAACATCTGGCGTTGCCCAGTGCTCTTACAGCCTACCGGGAACATCTCTTACCAAGGCCTGTGAAACGCCGTTTCCTGGCAGGCCTGATTTGGCTGAAGTAGAACTTCTGCTCTGGGTGTGCTCCATTGCCCTAGAGCTGCCAGGCCCAAGGTGCTGCCTTGTTTCCAAAGGGGCAGAGAGGCCCCAAAGCATCTTGCTTCCAGCTCTCTGGGAAGCTAAGAACCAACTCGCTCTGCCCCGTGCTCTTACAGCCTACCGGGAACATGTCTTTGAAAGGCCTGTGAAACGCAGTTTCTTGGCAGGCCTCATCTGGCTGAAGTAGAACTCCGGCTCTGGGTGTGCTCCATTGCCCTAGGGCTGCCAGGCCCAAAGTGCTGCCCTGTTTCCAAGGGGCAGAGAGGCCCAAAGCATCTTGCTTCCCGGTCTTTGCGAAGCTAAGAAACAACTGGCTCTGCCCAGTGCTCTTACACCTACCGGGAACATCTCTTACCAAGGCCTGTCAAACGCTGTTTCTTTGCAGGCCTGATCAGGCTGAAGTAGAACTCCTGCTCTGCGTGTGCTCCATTGGCCTAGAGCTTCCCGTCCCAAAAGGCTGCCTTGTTCCCAAACGGGCAGAGGGGTCCCAAGCGTCTTGCTTCCAGCTTTTCAGGAAGGTAAGAAACAACTGGCTCTGCCCAGTGCTCTTACAGCCTACCGGGAACATCTCTTACCAAGGCCTGTGAAACGCAGTTTCCTGGCAGGCCTGATCTGGCTGAAGTAGAACTTCTGCTCTGGGTGTGCTCCATTGCCCTAGAGCTGCCAGGCCCAAAGGGCTGCCTTGTTTCCAAAGACGGAGAGTGGACCCAAAGCATCTTGCTCCCAGCTCTTCGGGAAGCTAAGAAACAGCTGGCTCTGCCCAGTGCTCTTACAGCCTAAGAGAACATCTCTTTGAAAGGCCTGTGAAACGCAGTTTCTTGGCAGGCCTGACCTGGCTGAAGTAGAACTTCTGTTCTGGTTGTGCTACATAGGCCTAGAGCTACCAGGACCTAAGGGCTGCCTTGTTTCCAAAGGGTGAGAGAGGCCCCAAAGCATCTTGCCTCCAGCACTTTGGGAAGCTAAAAAACAACTGGTTCTGCCCAGTGCTCTCACAGCCTACCGTGAACATCTCTTACCAAGGGCTGTGAAACGCAGTTTCTGGGCAGGACTGATCTGCCTGAAGTAGAACTTCTGCTGTGGGTGTGCTCCATTGGCCTAGAGCTGCCAGGCGCAAACGGCTGCCTTGTGTCCAAAGGGAGAGAGAGGCCCCAAAGCATCTTGCTTCCAGCTCTGTGGGAAGCTAAAGCAACTGGCTCTCCACAGTGCTCTCACAGCCTACCGGGAACATCTCTTACCAAGGCCTGTGAAACGCAGTTTCTTGGCAGGCCTGATCTGGCTGAAGTAGAACTCCTGCTCTGGGCGTGCTACTTTGGCCTAGAGCTGCCAGGCCCAAAGGGCCGCCTTGTTTCCAAAGGGGCTGAGAGTCCCCAAAGTATCTTGCTTCCAAATCTTTGGGAAGCTAAGAAACAACTGGCTCTGCACAGTGCTCTCACAGCCTACCGGCAACGTGACAGAGACAGGCCTGTGAGACGCAGTTTCTTGGAAGGCCTGATCTGGCTGAGGTAGAACTTCTGCTCTGGGTGTACTCCATTGGCCTAGGGCTGCCAGGCCCAAAGGGCTGCCTTTATTTCCAAAGTGTGAGAGAGGCCCCAAAGCATCTTGCTTCCTGCTCTCTGGGAAGCTAAAACAACTGGCTCTGCACAGTGCTCTCAAAGCCAACCGGGAACGTCACATACAAAGGCCTGTGAAACGCAGCTTCTTGACAGGCCTTATCTGGCTGAGGTAGAACTTGTGCTCTGGGTGTGCTACTTTGGCCTAGAGCTGCCAGGCACAAAGGCTGCTTTGTTTCCAAAGGGGGAGAGAGGCCCCAAATCATGTTGCTTCCAGCTGTTTTTGAAGCTAAGAAACAACTCGCTCTGCCAGGTACTCTTACAGCCTTCCGGGAACACCTCTTACGAAGGCCTGTGAAAAGCAGTTTCTTGGCAGGCCTGATCTGGCTGAGGTAGAACTTCTGCTCTGGGTGTGCTCTATTGGCCTAGAGCTGAAAGGCCCAAAGGTCGGCCTTGTTGGCAAAGGGGCAGGGAGCCCCCAAAGCATCTTGCTTCCAGCTCTTCGGGAAGCTAAGAAACAACTGGCTCTGCCCAGTGCTCTTACAGCCTGAGAGAAAATCTCTTACCAAGGCCTGTGAAACGCACTTTGTTGGTGGCCTGATCTAGCTGAAGTAGAACTTCTGCTCTGGGTGTGCTCCATTGGCCTAGAGCTGCCTGGCCCAAAGGGCCGCCTTGTTTGCAAAGGGGCAGAGAGGCCCCAAAGCATCTTGCTTCCAGCTCTTCGGGAAGCTAAGAAACATCTGGCGTTGCCCAGTGCTCTTACAGCCTACCGGGAACATCTCTTACCAAGGCCTGTGAAACGCAGTTTGTTGGTGGCCTGAACTGGCCGAAGTAGAACTTCTGCTCTGGGTGTGCTCCACTGGCCTAGAGCTACCTGCCCCAAAGGGCTGCCTTGATTCCAAAGTGAGAGAGTGGCACCAAAGCATCTTGCTTCTAGCTCTTCGGGAAGCTAAGAAACATCTGGCGTTGCCCAGTGCTCTTACAGCCTACCGGGAACATCTCTTACCAAGGCCTGTGAAACGCCGTTTCCTGGCAGGCCTGATTTGGCTGAAGTAGAACTTCTGCTCTGGGTGTGCTCCATTGCCCTAGAGCTGCCAGGCCCAAGGTGCTGCCTTGTTTCCAAAGGGGCAGAGAGGCCCCAAAGCATCTTGCTTCCAGCTCTCTGGGAAGCTAAGAACCAACTCGCTCTGCCCCGTGCTCTTACAGCCTACCGGGAACATGTCTTTGAAAGGCCTGTGAAACGCAGTTTCTTGGCAGGCCTCATCTGGCTGAAGTAGAACTCCGGCTCTGGGTGTGCTCCATTGCCCTAGGGCTGCCAGGCCCAAAGTGCTGCCCTGTTTCCAAGGGGCAGAGAGGCCCAAAGCATCTTGCTTCCCGGTCTTTGCGAAGCTAAGAAACAACTGGCTCTGCCCAGTGCTCTTACACCTACCGGGAACATCTCTTACCAAGGCCTGTCAAACGCTGTTTCTTTGCAGGCCTGATCAGGCTGAAGTAGAACTCCTGCTCTGCGTGTGCTCCATTGGCCTAGAGCTTCCCGTCCCAAAAGGCTGCCTTGTTCCCAAACGGGCAGAGGGGTCCCAAGCGTCTTGCTTCCAGCTTTTCAGGAAGGTAAGAAACAACTGGCTCTGCCCAGTGCTCTTACAGCCTACCGGGAACATCTCTTACCAAGGCCTGTGAAACGCAGTTTCCTGGCAGGCCTGATCTGGCTGAAGTAGAACTTCTGCTCTGGGTGTGCTCCATTGCCCTAGAGCTGCCAGGCCCAAAGGGCTGCCTTGTTTCCAAAGACGGAGAGTGGACCCAAAGCATCTTGCTCCCAGCTCTTCGGGAAGCTAAGAAACAGCTGGCTCTGCCCAGTGCTCTTACAGCCTAAGAGAACATCTCTTTGAAAGGCCTGTGAAACGCAGTTTCTTGGCAGGCCTGACCTGGCTGAAGTAGAACTTCTGTTCTGGTTGTGCTACATAGGCCTAGAGCTACCAGGACCTAAGGGCTGCCTTGTTTCCAAAGGGTGAGAGAGGCCCCAAAGCATCTTGCCTCCAGCACTTTGGGAAGCTAAAAAACAACTGGTTCTGCCCAGTGCTCTCACAGCCTACCGTGAACATCTCTTACCAAGGGCTGTGAAACGCAGTTTCTGGGCAGGACTGATCTGCCTGAAGTAGAACTTCTGCTGTGGGTGTGCTCCATTGGCCTAGAGCTGCCAGGCGCAAACGGCTGCCTTGTGTCCAAAGGGAGAGAGAGGCCCCAAAGCATCTTGCTTCCAGCTCTGTGGGAAGCTAAAGCAACTGGCTCTCCACAGTGCTCTCACAGCCTACCGGGAACATCTCTTACCAAGGCCTGTGAAACGCAGTTTCTTGGCAGGCCTGATCTGGCTGAAGTAGAACTCCTGCTCTGGGCGTGCTACTTTGGCCTAGAGCTGCCAGGCCCAAAGGGCCGCCTTGTTTCCAAAGGGGCTGAGAGTCCCCAAAGTATCTTGCTTCCAAATCTTTGGGAAGCTAAGAAACAACTGGCTCTGCACAGTGCTCTTACAGCCTGAGAGAAAATCTCTTACCAAGGCCTGTGAAACGCACTTTGTTGGTGGCCTGATCTAGCTGAAGTAGAACTTCTGCTCTGGGTGTGCTCCATTGGCCTAGAGCTGCCTGGCCCAAAGGGCCGCCTTGTTTGCAAAGGGGCAGAGAGGCCCCAAAGCATCTTGCTTCCAGCTCTTCGGGAAGCTAAGAAACATCTGGCGTTGCCCAGTGCTCTTACAGCCTACCGGGAACATCTCTTACCAAGGCCTGTGAAACGCAGTTTGTTGGTGGCCTGAACTGGCCGAAGTAGAACTTCTGCTCTGGGTGTGCTCCACTGGCCTAGAGCTACCTGCCCCAAAGGGCTGCCTTGATTCCAAAGTGAGAGAGTGGCACCAAAGCATCTTGCTTCCAGCTCTTCGGGAAGCTAAGAAACATCTGGCGTTGCCCAGTGCTCTTACAGCCTACCGGGAACATCTCTTACCAAGGCCTGTGAAACGCCGTTTCCTGGCAGGCCTGATTTGGCTGAAGTAGAACTTCTGCTCTGGGTGTGCTCCATTGCCCTAGAGCTGCCAGGCCCAAGGTGCTGCCTTGTTTCCAAAGGGGCAGAGAGGCCCCAAAGCATCTTGCTTCCAGCTCTCTGGGAAGCTAAGAACCAACTCGCTCTGCCCCGTGCTCTTACAGCCTACCGGGAACATGTCTTTGAAAGGCATGTGAAACGCAGTTTCTTGGCAGGCCTCATCTGGCTGAAGTAGAACTCCGGCTCTGGGTGTGCTCCATTGCCCTAGGGCTGCCAGGCCCAAAGTGCTGCCCTGTTTCCAAGGGGCAGAGAGGCCCAAAGCATCTTGCTTCCCGGTCTTTGCGAAGCTAAGAAACAAGTGGCTCTGCCCACTGCTCTTACACCTACCGGGAACATCTCTTACCAAGGCCTGTCAAACGCTGTTTCTTTGCAGGCCTGATCAGGCTGAAGTAGAACTCCTGCTCTGCGTGTGCTCCATTGGCCTAGAGCTTCCCGACCCAAAAGGCTGCCTTGTTCCCAAACGGGCAGAGGGGTCCCAAGAGTCTTGCTTCCAGCTTTTCAGGAAGGTAAGAAACAACTGGCTCTGCCCAGTGCTCTTACAGCCTACCGGGAACATCTCTTACCAAGGCCTGTGAAACGCAGTTTCCTGGCAGGCCTGATCTGGCTGAAGTAGAACTTCTGCTCTGGGTGTGCTCCATTGCCCTAGAGCTGCCAGGCCCAAAGGGCTGCCTTGTTTCCAAAGACGGAGAGTGGACCCAAAGCATCTTGCTCCCAGCTCTTCGGGAAGCTAAGAAACAGCTGGCTCTGCCCAGTGCTCTTACAGCCTAAGAGAACATCTCTTTGAAAGGCCTGTGAAACGCAGTTTCTTGGCAGGCCTGACCTGGCTGAAGTAGAACTTCTGTTCTGGTTGTGCTACATAGGCCTAGAGCTACCAGGACCTAAGGGCTGCCTTGTTTCCAAAGGGTGAGAGAGGCCCCAAAGCATCTTGCTTCCAGCTTTGTGGGAAGCTAAAGCAACTGGCTCTCCACAGTGCTCTCACAGCCTACCGGGAACATCTCTTACCAAGGCCTGTGAAACGCAGTTTCTTGGCAGGCCTGATCTGGCTGAAGTAGAACTCCTGCTCTGGGCGTGCTACTTTGGCCTAGAGCTGCCAGGCCCAAAGGGCCGCCTTGTTTCCAAAGGGGCTGAGAGTCCCCAAAGTATCTTGCTTCCAAATCTTTGGGAAGCTAAGAAACAACTGGCTCTGCACAGTGCTCTCACAGCCTACCGGCAACGTGACAGAGACAGGCCTGTGAGACGCAGTTTCTTGGAAGGCCTGATCTGGCTGAGGTAGAACTTCTGCTCTGGGTGTACTCCATTGGCCTAGGGCTGCCAGGCCCAAAGGGCTGCCTTTATTTCCAAAGTGTGAGAGAGGCCCCAAAGCATCTTGCTTCCTGCTCTCTGGGAAGCTAAAACAACTGGCTCTGCACAGTGCTCTCAAAGCCAACCGGGAACGTCACATACAAAGGCCTGTGAAACGCAGCTTCTTGACAGGCCTTATCTGGCTGAGGTAGAACTTGTGCTCTGGGTGTGCTACTTTGGCCTAGAGCTGCCAGGCACAAAGGCTGCTTTGTTTCCAAAGGGGGAGAGAGGCCCCAAATCATGTTGCTTCCAGCTGTTTTTGAAGCTAAGAAACAACTCGCTCTGCCAGGTACTCTTACAGCCTTCCGGGAACACCTCTTACGAAGGCCTGTGAAAAGCAGTTTCTTGGCAGGCCTGATCTGGCTGAGGTAGAACTTCTGCTCTGGGTGTGCTCTATTGGCCTAGAGCTGAAAGGCCCAAAGGTCGGCCTTGTTGGCAAAGGGGCAGGGAGCCCCCAAAGCATCTTGCTTCCAGCTCTTCGGGAAGCTAAGAAACAACTGGCTCTGCCCAGTGCTCTTACAGCCTGAGAGAAAATCTCTTACCAAGGCCTGTGAAACGCACTTTGTTGGTGGCCTGATCTAGCTGAAGTAGAACTTCTGCTCTGGGTGTGCTCCATTGGCCTAGAGCTGCCTGGCCCAAAGGGCCGCCTTGTTTGCAAAGGGGCAGAGAGGCCCCAAAGCATCTTGCTTCCAGCTCTTCGGGAAGCTAAGAAACATCTGGCGTTGCCCAGTGCTCTTACAGCCTACCGGGAACATCTCTTACCAAGGCCTGTGAAACGCAGTTTGTTGGTGGCCTGAACTGGCCGAAGTAGAACTTCTGCTCTGGGTGTGCTCCACTGGCCTAGAGCTACCTGCCCCAAAGGGCTGCCTTGATTCCAAAGTGAGAGAGTGGCACCAAAGCATCTTGCTTCCAGCTCTTCGGGAAGCTAAGAAACATCTGGCGTTGCCCAGTGCTCTTACAGCCTACCGGGAACATCTCTTACCAAGGCCTGTGAAACGCCGTTTCCTGGCAGGCCTGATTTGGCTGAAGTAGAACTTCTGCTCTGGGTGTGCTCCATTGCCCTAGAGCTGCCAGGCCCAAGGTGCTGCCTTGTTTCCAAAGGGGCAGAGAGGCCCCAAAGCATCTTGCTTCCAGCTCTCTGGGAAGCTAAGAACCAACTCGCTCTGCCCCGTGCTCTTACAGCCTACCGGGAACATGTCTTTGAAAGGCCTGTGAAACGCAGTTTCTTGGCAGGCCTCATCTGGCTGAAGTAGAACTCCGGCTCTGGGTGTGCTCCATTGCCCTAGGGCTGCCAGGCCCAAAGTGCTGCCCTGTTTCCAAGGGGCAGAGAGGCCCAAAGCATCTTGCTTCCCGGTCTTTGCGAAGCTAAGAAACAACTGGCTCTGCCCAGTGCTCTTACACCTACCGGGAACATCTCTTACCAAGGCCTGTCAAACGCTGTTTCTTTGCAGGCCTGATCAGGCTGAAGTAGAACTCCTGCTCTGCGTGTGCTCCATTGGCCTAGAGCTTCCCGTCCCAAAAGGCTGCCTTGTTCCCAAACGGGCAGAGGGGTCCCAAGCGTCTTGCTTCCAGCTTTTCAGGAAGGTAAGAAACAACTGGCTCTGCCCAGTGCTCTTACAGCCTACCGGGAACATCTCTTACCAAGGCCTGTGAAACGCAGTTTCCTGGCAGGCCTGATCTGGCTGAAGTAGAACTTCTGCTCTGGGTGTGCTCCATTGCCCTAGAGCTGCCAGGCCCAAAGGGCTGCCTTGTTTCCAAAGACGGAGAGTGGACCCAAAGCCTCTTGCTCCCAGCTCTTCGGGAAGCTAAGAAACAGCTGGCTCTGCCCAGTGCTCTTACAGCCTAAGAGAACATCTCTTTGAAAGGCCTGTGAAACGCAGTTTCTTGGCAGGCCTGACCTGGCTGAAGTAGAACTTCTGTTCTGGTTGTGCTACATAGGCCTAGAGCTACCAGGACCTAAGGGCTGCCTTGTTTCCAAAGGGTGAGAGAGGCCCCAAAGCATCTTGCCTCCAGCACTTTGGGAAGCTAAAAAACAACTGGTTCTGCCCAGTGCTCTCACAGCCTACCGTGAACATCTCTTACCAAGGGCTGTGAAACGCAGTTTCTGGGCAGGACTGATCTGCCTGAAGTAGAACTTCTGCTGTGGGTGTGCTCCATTGGCCTAGAGCTGCCAGGCGCAAACGGCTGCCTTGTGTCCAAAGGGAGAGAGAGGCCCCAAAGCATCTTGCTTCCAGCTCTGTGGGAAGCTAAAGCAACTGGCTCTCCACAGTGCTCTCACAGCCTACCGGGAACATCTCTTACCAAGGCCTGTGAAACGCAGTTTCTTGGCAGGCCTGATCTGGCTGAAGTAGAACTCCTGCTCTGGGCGTGCTACTTTGGCCTAGAGCTGCCAGGCCCAAAGGGCCGCCTTGTTTCCAAAGGGGCTGAGAGTCCCCAAAGTACCTTGCTTCCAAATCTTTGGGAAGCTAAGAAACAACTGGCTCTGCACAGTGCTCTCACAGCCTACCGGCAACGTGACAGAGACAGGCCTGTGAGACGCAGTTTCTTGGAAGGCCTGATCTGGCTGAGGTAGAACTTCTGCTCTGGGTGTACTCCATTGGCCTAGGGCTGCCAGGCCCAAAGGGCTGCCTTTATTTCCAAAGTGTGAGAGAGGCCCCAAAGCATCTTGCTTCCTGCTCTCTGGGAAGCTAAAACAACTGGCTCTGCACAGTGCTCTCAAAGCCAACCGGGAACGTCACATACAAAGGCCTGTGAAACGCAGCTTCTTGACAGGCCTTATCTGGCTGAGGTAGAACTTGTGCTCTGGGTGTGCTACTTTGGCCTAGAGCTGCCAGGCACAAAGGCTGCTTTGTTTCCAAAGGGGGAGAGAGGCCCCAAATCATGTTGCTTCCAGCTGTTTTTGAAGCTAAGAAACAACTCGCTCTGCCAGGTACTCTTACAGCCTTCCGGGAACACCTCTTACGAAGGCCTGTGAAAAGCAGTTTCTTGGCAGGCCTGATCTGGCTGAGGTAGAACTTCTGCTCTGGGTGTGCTCTATTGGCCTAGAGCTGAAAGGCCCAAAGGTCGGCCTTGTTGGCAAAGGGGCAGGGAGCCCCCAAAGCATCTTGCTTCCAGCTCTTCGGGAAGCTAAGAAACAACTGGCTCTGCCCAGTGCTCTTACAGCCTGAGAGAAAATCTCTTACCAAGGCCTGTGAAACGCACTTTGTTGGTGGCCTGATCTAGCTGAAGTAGAACTTCTGCTCTGGGTGTGCTCCATTGGCCTAGAGCTGCCTGGCCCAAAGGGCCGCCTTGTTTGCAAAGGGGCAGAGAGGCCCCAAAGCATCTTGCTTCCAGCTCTTCGGGAAGCTAAGAAACATCTGGCGTTGCCCAGTGCTCTTACAGCCTACCGGGAACATCTCTTACCAAGGCCTGTGAAACGCAGTTTGTTGGTGGCCTGAACTGGCCGAAGTAGAACTTCTGCTCTGGGTGTGCTCCACTGGCCTAGAGCTACCTGCCCCAAAGGGCTGCCTTGATTCCAAAGTGAGAGAGTGGCACCAAAGCATCTTGCTTCCAGCTCTTCGGGAAGCTAAGAAACATCTGGCGTTGCCCAGTGCTCTTACAGCCTACCGGGAACATCTCTTACCAAGGCCTGTGAAACGCCGTTTCCTGGCAGGCCTGATTTGGCTGAAGTAGAACTTCTGCTCTGGGTGTGCTCCATTGCCCTAGAGCTGCCAGGCCCAAGGTGCTGCCTTGTTTCCAAAGGGGCAGAGAGGCCCCAAAGCATCTTGCTTCCAGCTCTCTGGGAAGCTAAGAACCAACTCGCTCTGCCCCGTGCTCTTACAGCCTACCGGGAACATGTCTTTGAAAGGCCTGTGAAACGCAGTTTCTTGGCAGGCCTCATCTGGCTGAAGTAGAACTCCGGCTCTGGGTGTGCTCCATTGCCCTAGGGCTGCCAGGCCCAAAGTGCTGCCCTGTTTCCAAGGGGCAGAGAGGCCCAAAGCATCTTGCTTCCCGGTCTTTGCGAAGCTAAGAAACAACTGGCTCTGCCCACTGCTCTTACACCTACCGGGAACATCTCTTACCAAGGCCTGTCAAACGCTGTTTCTTTGCAGGCCTGATCAGGCTGAAGTAGAACTCCTGCTCTGCGTGTGCTCCATTGGCCTAGAGCTTCCCGTCCCAAAAGGCTGCCTTGTTCCCAAACGGGCAGAGGGGTCCCAAGCGTCTTGCTTCCAGCTTTTCAGGAAGGTAAGAAACAACTGGCTCTGCCCAGTGCTCTTACAGCCTACCGGGAACATCTCTTACCAAGGCCTGTGAAACGCAGTTTCCTGGCAGGCCTGATCTGGCTGAAGTAGAACTTCTGCTCTGGGTGTGCTCCATTGCCCTAGAGCTGCCAGGCCCAAAGGGCTGCCTTGTTTCCAAAGACGGAGAGTGGACCCAAAGCATCTTGCTCCCAGCTCTTCGGGAAGCTAAGAAACAGCTGGCTCTGCCCAGTGCTCTTACAGCCTAAGAGAACATCTCTTTGAAAGGCCTGTGAAACGCAGTTTCTTGGCAGGCCTGACCTGGCTGAAGTAGAACTTCTGTTCTGGTTGTGCTACATAGGCCTAGAGCTACCAGGACCTAAGGGCTGCCTTGTTTCCAAAGGGTGAGAGAGGCCCCAAAGCATCTTGCCTCCAGCACTTTGGGAAGCTAAAAAACAACTGGTTCTGCCCAGTGCTCTCACAGCCTACCATGAACATCTCTTACCAAGGGCTGTGAAACGCAGTTTCTGGGCAGGACTGATCTGCCTGAAGTAGAACTTCTGCTGTGGGTGTGCTCCATTGGCCTAGAGCTGCCAGGCGCAAACGGCTGCCTTGTGTCCAAAGGGAGAGAGAGGCCCCAAAGCATCTTGCTTCCAGCTCTGTGGGAAGCTAAAGCAACTGGCTCTCCACAGTGCTCTCACAGCCTACCGGGAACATCTCTTACCAAGGCCTGTGAAACGCAGTTTCTTGGCAGGCCTGATCTGGCTGAAGTAGAACTCCTGCTCTGGGCGTGCTACTTTGGCCTAGAGCTGCCAGGCCCAAAGGGCCGCCTTGTTTCCAAAGGGGCTGAGAGTCCCCAAAGTACCTTGCTTCCAAATCTTTGGGAAGCTAAGAAACAACTGGCTCTGCACAGTGCTCTCACAGCCTACCGGCAACGTGACAGAGACAGGCCTGTGAGACGCAGTTTCTTGGAAGGCCTGATCTGGCTGAGGTAGAACTTCTGCTCTGGGTGTACTCCATTGGCCTAGGGCTGCCAGGCCCAAAGGGCTGCCTTTATTTCCAAAGTGTGAGAGAGGCCCCAAAGCATCTTGCTTCCTGCTCTCTGGGAAGCTAAAACAACTGGCTCTGCACAGTGCTCTCAAAGCCAACCGGGAACGTCACATACAAAGGCCTGTGAAACGCAGCTTCTTGACAGGCCTTATCTGGCTGAGGTAGAACTTGTGCTCTGGGTGTGCTACTTTGGCCTAGAGCTGCCAGGCACAAAGGCTGCTTTGTTTCCAAAGGGGGAGAGAGGCCCCAAATCATGTTGCTTCCAGCTGTTTTTGAAGCTAAGAAACAACTCGCTCTGCCAGGTACTCTTACAGCCTTCCGGGAACACCTCTTACGAAGGCCTGTGAAAAGCAGTTTCTTGGCAGGCCTGATCTGGCTGAGGTAGAACTTCTGCTCTGGGTGTGCTCTATTGGCCTAGAGCTGAAAGGCCCAAAGGTCGGCCTTGTTGGCAAAGGGGCAGGGAGCCCCCAAAGCATCTTGCTTCCAGCTCTTCGGGAAGCTAAGAAACAACTGGCTCTGCCCAGTGCTCTTACAGCCTGAGAGAAAATCTCTTACCAAGGCCTGTGAAACGCACTTTGTTGGTGGCCTGATCTAGCTGAAGTAGAACTTCTGCTCTGGGTGTGCTCCATTGGCCTAGAGCTGCCTGGCCCAAAGGGCCGCCTTGTTTGCAAAGGGGCAGAGAGGCCCCAAAGCATCTTGCTTCCAGCTCTTCGGGAAGCTAAGAAACATCTGGCGTTGCCCAGTGCTCTTACAGCCTACCGGGAACATCTCTTACCAAGGCCTGTGAAACGCAGTTTGTTGGTGGCCTGAACTGGCCGAAGTAGAACTTCTGCTCTGGGTGTGCTCCACTGGCCTAGAGCTACCTGCCCCAAAGGGCTGCCTTGATTCCAAAGTGAGAGAGTGGCACCAAAGCATCTTGCTTCCAGCTCTTCGGGAAGCTAAGAAACATCTGGCGTTGCCCAGTGCTCTTACAGCCTACCGGGAACATCTCTTACCAAGGCCTGTGAAACGCCGTTTCCTGGCAGGCCTGATTTGGCTGAAGTAGAACTTCTGCTCTGGGTGTGCTCCATTGCCCTAGAGCTGCCAGGCCCAAGGTGCTGCCTTGTTTCCAAAGGGGCAGAGAGGCCCCAAAGCATCTTGCTTCCAGCTCTCTGGGAAGCTAAGAACCAACTCGCTCTGCCCCGTGCTCTTACAGCCTACCGGGAACATGTCTTTGAAAGGCCTGTGAAACGCAGTTTCTTGGCAGGCCTCATCTGGCTGAAGTAGAACTCCGGCTCTGGGTGTGCTCCATTGCCCTAGGGCTGCCAGGCCCAAAGTGCTGCCCTGTTTCCAAGGGGCAGAGAGGCCCAAAGCATCTTGCTTCCCGGTCTTTGCGAAGCTAAGAAACAACTGGCTCTGCCCACTGCTCTTACACCTACCGGGAACATCTCTTACCAAGGCCTGTCAAACGCTGTTTCTTTGCAGGCCTGATCAGGCTGAAGTAGAACTCCTGCTCTGCGTGTGCTCCATTGGCCTAGAGCTTCCCGTCCCAAAAGGCTGCCTTGTTCCCAAACGGGCAGAGGGGTCCCAAGCGTCTTGCTTCCAGCTTTTCAGGAAGGTAAGAAACAACTGGCTCTGCCCAGTGCTCTTACAGCCTACCGGGAACATCTCTTACCAAGGCCTGTGAAACGCAGTTTCCTGGCAGGCCTGATCTGGCTGAAGTAGAACTTCTGCTCTGGGTGTGCTCCATTGCCCTAGAGCTGCCAGGCCCAAAGGGCTGCCTTGTTTCCAAAGACGGAGAGTGGACCCAAAGTATCTTGCTCCCAGCTCTTCGGGAAGCTAAGAAACAGCTGGCTCTGCCCAGTGCTCTTACAGCCTAAGAGAACATCTCTTTGAAAGGCCTGTGAAACGCAGTTTCTTGGCAGGCCTGACCTGGCTGAAGTAGAACTTCTGTTCTGGTTGTGCTACATAGGCCTAGAGCTACCAGGACCTAAGGGCTGCCTTGTTTCCAAAGGGTGAGAGAGGCCCCAAAGCATCTTGCCTCCAGCACTTTGGGAAGCTAAAAAACAACTGGTTCTGCCCAGTGCTCTCACAGCCTACCGTGAACATCTCTTACCAAGGGCTGTGAAACGCAGTTTCTGGGCAGGACTGATCTGCCTGAAGTAGAACTTCTGCTGTGGGTGTGCTCCATTGGCCTAGAGCTGCCAGGCGCAAACGGCTGCCTTGTGTCCAAAGGGAGAGAGAGGCCCCAAAGCATCTTGCTTCCAGCTCTGTGGGAAGCTAAAGCAACTGGCTCTCCACAGTGCTCTCACAGCCTACCGGGAACATCTCTTACCAAGGCCTGTGAAACGCAGTTTCTTGGCAGGCCTGATCTGGCTGAAGTAGAACTCCTGCTCTGGGCGTGCTACTTTGGCCTAGAGCTGCCAGGCCCAAAGGGCCGCCTTGTTTCCAAAGGGGCTGAGAGTCCCCAAAGTACCTTGCTTCCAAATCTTTGGGAAGCTAAGAAACAACTGGCTCTGCACAGTGCTCTCACAGCCTACCGGCAACGTGACAGAGACAGGCCTGTGAGACGCAGTTTCTTGGAAGGCCTGATCTGGCTGAGGTAGAACTTCTGCTCTGGGTGTACTCCATTGGCCTAGGGCTGCCAGGCCCAAAGGGCTGCCTTTATTTCCAAAGTGTGAGAGAGGCCCCAAAGCATCTTGCTTCCTGCTCTCTGGGAAGCTAAAACAACTGGCTCTGCACAGTGCTCTCAAAGCCAACCGGGAACGTCACATACAAAGGCCTGTGAAACGCAGCTTCTTGACAGGCCTTATCTGGCTGAGGTAGAACTTGTGCTCTGGGTGTGCTACTTTGGCCTAGAGCTGCCAGGCACAAAGGCTGCTTTGTTTCCAAAGGGGGAGAGAGGCCCCAAATCATGTTGCTTCCAGCTGTTTTTGAAGCTAAGAAACAACTCGCTCTGCCAGGTACTCTTACAGCCTTCCGGGAACACCTCTTACGAAGGCCTGTGAAAAGCAGTTTCTTGGCAGGCCTGATCTGGCTGAGGTAGAACTTCTGCTCTGGGTGTGCTCTATTGGCCTAGAGCTGAAAGGCCCAAAGGTCGGCCTTGTTGGCAAAGGGGCAGGGAGCCCCCAAAGCATCTTGCTTCCAGCTCTTCGGGAAGCTAAGAAACAACTGGCTCTGCCCAGTGCTCTTACAGCCTGAGAGAAAATCTCTTACCAAGGCCTGTGAAACGCACTTTGTTGGTGGCCTGATCTAGCTGAAGTAGAACTTCTGCTCTGGGTGTGCTCCATTGGCCTAGAGCTGCCTGGCCCAAAGGGCCGCCTTGTTTGCAAAGGGGCAGAGAGGCCCCAAAGCATCTTGCTTCCAGCTCTTCGGGAAGCTAAGAAACATCTGGCGTTGCCCAGTGCTCTTACAGCCTACCGGGAACATCTCTTACCAAGGCCTGTGAAACGCAGTTTGTTGGTGGCCTGAACTGGCCGAAGTAGAACTTCTGCTCTGGGTGTGCTCCACTGGCCTAGAGCTACCTGCCCCAAAGGGCTGCCTTGATTCCAAAGTGAGAGAGTGGCACCAAAGCATCTTGCTTCCAGCTCTTCGGGAAGCTAAGAAACATCTGGCGTTGCCCAGTGCTCTTACAGCCTACCGGGAACATCTCTTACCAAGGCCTGTGAAACGCCGTTTCCTGGCAGGCCTGATTTGGCTGAAGTAGAACTTCTGCTCTGGGTGTGCTCCATTGCCCTAGAGCTGCCAGGCCCAAGGTGCTGCCTTGTTTCCAAAGGGGCAGAGAGGCCCCAAAGCATCTTGCTTCCAGCTCTCTGGGAAGCTAAGAACCAACTCGCTCTGCCCCGTGCTCTTACAGCCTACCGGGAACATGTCTTTGAAAGGCCTGTGAAACGCAGTTTCTTGGCAGGCCTCATCTGGCTGAAGTAGAACTCCGGCTCTGGGTGTGCTCCATTGCCCTAGGGCTGCCAGGCCCAAAGTGCTGCCCTGTTTCCAAGGGGCAGAGAGGCCCAAAGCATCTTGCTTCCCGGTCTTTGCGAAGCTAAGAAACAACTGGCTCTGCCCAGTGCTCTTACACCTACCGGGAACATCTCTTACCAAGGCCTGTCAAACGCTGTTTCTTTGCAGGCCTGATCAGGCTGAAGTAGAACTCCTGCTCTGCGTGTGCTCCATTGGCCTAGAGCTTCCCGTCCCAAAAGGCTGCCTTGTTCCCAAACGGGCAGAGGGGTCCCAAGCGTCTTGCTTCCAGCTTTTCAGGAAGGTAAGAAACAACTGGCTCTGCCCAGTGCTCTTACAGCCTACCGGGAACATCTCTTACCAAGGCCTGTGAAACGCAGTTTCCTGGCAGGCCTGATCTGGCTGAAGTAGAACTTCTGCTCTGGGTGTGCTCCATTGCCCTAGAGCTGCCAGGCCCAAAGGGCTGCCTTGTTTCCAAAGACGGAGAGTGGACCCAAAGCATCTTGCTCCCAGCTCTTCGGGAAGCTAAGAAACAGCTGGCTCTGCCCAGTGCTCTTACAGCCTAAGAGAACATCTCTTTGAAAGGCCTGTGAAACGCAGTTTCTTGGCAGGCCTGACCTGGCTGAAGTAGAACTTCTGTTCTGGTTGTGCTACATAGGCCTAGAGCTACCAGGACCTAAGGGCTGCCTTGTTTCCAAAGGGTGAGAGAGGCCCCAAAGCATCTTGCCTCCAGCACTTTGGGAAGCTAAAAAACAACTGGTTCTGCCCAGTGCTCTCACAGCCTACCGTGAACATCTCTTACCAAGGGCTGTGAAACGCAGTTTCTGGGCAGGACTGATCTGCCTGAAGTAGAACTTCTGCTGTGGGTGTGCTCCATTGGCCTAGAGCTGCCAGGCGCAAACGGCTGCCTTGTGTCCAAAGGGAGAGAGAGGCCCCAAAGCATCTTGCTTCCAGCTCTGTGGGAAGCTAAAGCAACTGGCTCTCCACAGTGCTCTCACAGCCTACCGGGAACATCTCTTACCAAGGCCTGTGAAACGCAGTTTCTTGGCAGGCCTGATCTGGCTGAAGTAGAACTCCTGCTCTGGGCGTGCTACTTTGGCCTAGAGCTGCCAGGCCCAAAGGGCCGCCTTGTTTCCAAAGGGGCTGAGAGTCCCCAAAGTACCTTGCTTCCAAATCTTTGGGAAGCTAAGAAACAACTGGCTCTGCACAGTGCTCTCACAGCCTACCGGCAACGTGACAGAGACAGGCCTGTGAGACGCAGTTTCTTGGAAGGCCTGATCTGGCTGAGGTAGAACTTCTGCTCTGGGTGTACTCCATTGGCCTAGGGCTGCCAGGCCCAAAGGGCTGCCTTTATTTCCAAAGTGTGAGAGAGGCCCCAAAGCATCTTGCTTCCTGCTCTCTGGGAAGCTAAAACAACTGGCTCTGCACAGTGCTCTCAAAGCCAACCGGGAACGTCACATACAAAGGCCTGTGAAACGCAGCTTCTTGACAGGCCTTATCTGGCTGAGGTAGAACTTGTGCTCTGGGTGTGCTACTTTGGCCTAGAGCTGCCAGGCACAAAGGCTGCTTTGTTTCCAAAGGGGGAGAGAGGCCCCAAATCATGTTGCTTCCAGCTGTTTTTGAAGCTAAGAAACAACTCGCTCTGCCAGGTACTCTTACAGCCTTCCGGGAACACCTCTTACGAAGGCCTGTGAAAAGCAGTTTCTTGGCAGGCCTGATCTGGCTGAGGTAGAACTTCTGCTCTGGGTGTGCTCTATTGGCCTAGAGCTGAAAGGCCCAAAGGTCGGCCTTGTTGGCAAAGGGGCAGGGAGCCCCCAAAGCATCTTGCTTCCAGCTCTTCGGGAAGCTAAGAAACAACTGGCTCTGCCCAGTGCTCTTACAGCCTGAGAGAAAATCTCTTACCAAGGCCTGTGAAACGCACTTTGTTGGTGGCCTGATCTAGCTGAAGTAGAACTTCTGCTCTGGGTGTGCTCCATTGGCCTAGAGCTGCCTGGCCCAAAGGGCCGCCTTGTTTGCAAAGGGGCAGAGAGGCCCCAAAGCATCTTGCTTCCAGCTCTTCGGGAAGCTAAGAAACATCTGGCGTTGCCCAGTGCTCTTACAGCCTACCGGGAACATCTCTTACCAAGGCCTGTGAAACGCAGTTTGTTGGTGGCCTGAACTGGCCGAAGTAGAACTTCTGCTCTGGGTGTGCTCCACTGGCCTAGAGCTACCTGCCCCAAAGGGCTGCCTTGATTCCAAAGTGAGAGAGTGGCACCAAAGCATCTTGCTTCCAGCTCTTCGGGAAGCTAAGAAACATCTGGCGTTGCCCAGTGCTCTTACAGCCTACCGGGAACATCTCTTACCAAGGCCTGTGAAACGCCGTTTCCTGGCAGGCCTGATTTGGCTGAAGTAGAACTTCTGCTCTGGGTGTGCTCCATTGCCCTAGAGCTGCCAGGCCCAAGGTGCTGCCTTGTTTCCAAAGGGGCAGAGAGGCCCCAAAGCATCTTGCTTCCAGCTCTCTGGGAAGCTAAGAACCAACTCGCTCTGCCCCGTGCTCTTACAGCCTACCGGGAACATGTCTTTGAAAGGCCTGTGAAACGCAGTTTCTTGGCAGGCCTCATCTGGCTGAAGTAGAACTCCGGCTCTGGGTGTGCTCCATTGCCCTAGGGCTGCCAGGCCCAAAGTGCTGCCCTGTTTCCAAGGGGCAGAGAGGCCCAAAGCATCTTGCTTCCCGGTCTTTGCGAAGCTAAGAAACAACTGGCTCTGCCCAGTGCTCTTACACCTACCGGGAACATCTCTTACCAAGGCCTGTCAAACGCTGTTTCTTTGCAGGCCTGATCAGGCTGAAGTAGAACTCCTGCTCTGCGTGTGCTCCATTGGCCTAGAGCTTCCCGTCCCAAAAGGCTGCCTTGTTCCCAAACGGGCAGAGGGGTCCCAAGCGTCTTGCTTCCAGCTTTTCAGGAAGGTAAGAAACAACTGGCTCTGCCCAGTGCTCTTACAGCCTACCGGGAACATCTCTTACCAAGGCCTGTGAAACGCAGTTTCCTGGCAGGCCTGATCTGGCTGAAGTAGAACTTCTGCTCTGGGTGTGCTCCATTGCCCTAGAGCTGCCAGGCCCAAAGGGCTGCCTTGTTTCCAAAGACGGAGAGTGGACCCAAAGTATCTTGCTCCCAGCTCTTCGGGAAGCTAAGAAACAGCTGGCTCTGCCCAGTGCTCTTACAGCCTAAGAGAACATCTCTTTGAAAGGCCTGTGAAACGCAGTTTCTTGGCAGGCCTGACCTGGCTGAAGTAGAACTTCTGTTCTGGTTGTGCTACATAGGCCTAGAGCTACCAGGACCTAAGGGCTGCCTTGTTTCCAAAGGGTGAGAGAGGCCCCAAAGCATCTTGCCTCCAGCACTTTGGGAAGCTAAAAAACAACTGGTTCTGCCCAGTGCTCTCACAGCCTACCGTGAACATCTCTTACCAAGGGCTGTGAAACGCAGTTTCTGGGCAGGACTGATCTGCCTGAAGTAGAACTTCTGCTGTGGGTGTGCTCCATTGGCCTAGAGCTGCCAGGCGCAAACGGCTGCCTTGTGTCCAAAGGGAGAGAGAGGCCCCAAAGCATCTTGCTTCCAGCTCTGTGGGAAGCTAAAGCAACTGGCTCTCCACAGTGCTCTCACAGCCTACCGGGAACATCTCTTACCAAGGCCTGTGAAACGCAGTTTCTTGGCAGGCCTGATCTGGCTGAAGTAGAACTCCTGCTCTGGGCGTGCTACTTTGGCCTAGAGCTGCCAGGCCCAAAGGGCCGCCTTGTTTCCAAAGGGGCTGAGAGTCCCCAAAGTACCTTGCTTCCAAATCTTTGGGAAGCTAAGAAACAACTGGCTCTGCACAGTGCTCTCACAGCCTACCGGCAACGTGACAGAGACAGGCCTGTGAGACGCAGTTTCTTGGAAGGCCTGATCTGGCTGAGGTAGAACTTCTGCTCTGGGTGTACTCCATTGGCCTAGGGCTGCCAGGCCCAAAGGGCTGCCTTTATTTCCAAAGTGTGAGAGAGGCCCCAAAGCATCTTGCTTCCTGCTCTCTGGGAAGCTAAAACAACTGGCTCTGCACAGTGCTCTCAAAGCCAACCGGGAACGTCACATACAAAGGCCTGTGAAACGCAGCTTCTTGACAGGCCTTATCTGGCTGAGGTAGAACTTGTGCTCTGGGTGTGCTACTTTGGCCTAGAGCTGCCAGGCACAAAGGCTGCTTTGTTTCCAAAGGGGGAGAGAGGCCCCAAATCATGTTGCTTCCAGCTGTTTTTGAAGCTAAGAAACAACTCGCTCTGCCAGGTACTCTTACAGCCTTCCGGGAACACCTCTTACGAAGGCCTGTGAAAAGCAGTTTCTTGGCAGGCCTGATCTGGCTGAGGTAGAACTTCTGCTCTGGGTGTGCTCTATTGGCCTAGAGCTGAAAGGCCCAAAGGTCGGCCTTGTTGGCAAAGGGGCAGGGAGCCCCCAAAGCATCTTGCTTCCAGCTCTTCGGGAAGCTAAGAAACAACTGGCTCTGCCCAGTGCTCTTACAGCCTGAGAGAAAATCTCTTACCAAGGCCTGTGAAACGCACTTTGTTGGTGGCCTGATCTAGCTGAAGTAGAACTTCTGCTCTGGGTGTGCTCCATTGGCCTAGAGCTGCCTGGCCCAAAGGGCCGCCTTGTTTGCAAAGGGGCAGAGAGGCCCCAAAGCATCTTGCTTCCAGCTCTTCGGGAAGCTAAGAAACATCTGGCGTTGCCCAGTGCTCTTACAGCCTACCGGGAACATCTCTTACCAAGGCCTGTGAAACGCAGTTTGTTGGTGGCCTGAACTGGCCGAAGTAGAACTTCTGCTCTGGGTGTGCTCCACTGGCCTAGAGCTACCTGCCCCAAAGGGCTGCCTTGATTCCAAAGTGAGAGAGTGGCACCAAAGCATCTTGCTTCCAGCTCTTCGGGAAGCTAAGAAACATCTGGCGTTGCCCAGTGCTCTTACAGCCTACCGGGAACATCTCTTACCAAGGCCTGTGAAACGCCGTTTCCTGGCAGGCCTGATTTGGCTGAAGTAGAACTTCTGCTCTGGGTGTGCTCCATTGCCCTAGAGCTGCCAGGCCCAAGGTGCTGCCTTGTTTCCAAAGGGGCAGAGAGGCCCCAAAGCATCTTGCTTCCAGCTCTCTGGGAAGCTAAGAACCAACTCGCTCTGCCCCGTGCTCTTACAGCCTACCGGGAACATGTCTTTGAAAGGCCTGTGAAACGCAGTTTCTTGGCAGGCCTCATCTGGCTGAAGTAGAACTCCGGCTCTGGGTGTGCTCCATTGCCCTAGGGCTGCCAGGCCCAAAGTGCTGCCCTGTTTCCAAGGGGCAGAGAGGCCCAAAGCATCTTGCTTCCCGGTCTTTGCGAAGCTAAGAAACAACTGGCTCTGCCCAGTGCTCTTACACCTACCGGGAACATCTCTTACCAAGGCCTGTCAAACGCTGTTTCTTTGCAGGCCTGATCAGGCTGAAGTAGAACTCCTGCTCTGCGTGTGCTCCATTGGCCTAGAGCTTCCCGTCCCAAAAGGCTGCCTTGTTCCCAAACGGGCAGAGGGGTCCCAAGCGTCTTGCTTCCAGCTTTTCAGGAAGGTAAGAAACAACTGGCTCTGCCCAGTGCTCTTACAGCCTACCGGGAACATCTCTTACCAAGGCCTGTGAAACGCAGTTTCCTGGCAGGCCTGATCTGGCTGAAGTAGAACTTCTGCTCTGGGTGTGCTCCATTGCCCTAGAGCTGCCAGGCCCAAAGGGCTGCCTTGTTTCCAAAGACGGAGAGTGGACCCAAAGCATCTTGCTCCCAGCTCTTCGGGAAGCTAAGAAACAGCTGGCTCTGCCCAGTGCTCTTACAGCCTAAGAGAACATCTCTTTGAAAGGCCTGTGAAACGCAGTTTCTTGGCAGGCCTGACCTGGCTGAAGTAGAACTTCTGTTCTGGTTGTGCTACATAGGCCTAGAGCTACCAGGACCTAAGGGCTGCCTTGTTTCCAAAGGGTGAGAGAGGCCCCAAAGCATCTTGCCTCCAGCACTTTGGGAAGCTAAAAAACAACTGGTTCTGCCCAGTGCTCTCACAGCCTACCGTGAACATCTCTTACCAAGGGCTGTGAAACGCAGTTTCTGGGCAGGACTGATCTGCCTGAAGTAGAACTTCTGCTGTGGGTGTGCTCCATTGGCCTAGAGCTGCCAGGCGCAAATGGCTGCCTTGTGTCCAAAGGGAGAGAGAGGCCCCAAAGCATCTTGCTTCCAGCTCTGTGGGAAGCTAAAGCAACTGGCTCTCCACAGTGCTCTCACAGCCTACCGGGAACATCTCTTACCAAGGCCTGTGAAACGCAGTTTCTTGGCAGGCCTGATCTGGCTGAAGTAGAACTCCTGCTCTGGGCGTGCTACTTTGGCCTAGAGCTGCCAGGCCCAAAGGGCCGCCTTGTTTCCAAAGGGGCTGAGAGTCCCCAAAGTACCTTGCTTCCAAATCTTTGGGAAGCTAAGAAACAACTGGCTCTGCACAGTGCTCTCACAGCCTACCGGCAACGTGACAGAGACAGGCCTGTGAGACGCAGTTTCTTGGAAGGCCTGATCTGGCTGAGGTAGAACTTCTGCTCTGGGTGTACTCCATTGGCCTAGGGCTGCCAGGCCCAAAGGGCTGCCTTTATTTCCAAAGTGTGAGAGAGGCCCCAAAGCATCTTGCTTCCTGCTCTCTGGGAAGCTAAAACAACTGGCTCTGCACAGTGCTCTCAAAGCCAACCGGGAACGTCACATACAAAGGCCTGTGAAACGCAGCTTCTTGACAGGCCTTATCTGGCTGAGGTAGAACTTGTGCTCTGGGTGTGCTACTTTGGCCTAGAGCTGCCAGGCACAAAGGCTGCTTTGTTTCCAAAGGGGGAGAGAGGCCCCAAATCATGTTGCTTCCAGCTGTTTTTGAAGCTAAGAAACAACTCGCTCTGCCAGGTACTCTTACAGCCTTCCGGGAACACCTCTTACGAAGGCCTGTGAAAAGCAGTTTCTTGGCAGGCCTGATCTGGCTGAGGTAGAACTTCTGCTCTGGGTGTGCTCTATTGGCCTAGAGCTGAAAGGCCCAAAGGTCGGCCTTGTTGGCAAAGGGGCAGGGAGCCCCCAAAGCATCTTGCTTCCAGCTCTTCGGGAAGCTAAGAAACAACTGGCTCTGCCCAGTGCTCTTACAGCCTGAGAGAAAATCTCTTACCAAGGCCTGTGAAACGCACTTTGTTGGTGGCCTGATCTAGCTGAAGTAGAACTTCTGCTCTGGGTGTGCTCCATTGGCCTAGAGCTGCCTGGCCCAAAGGGCCGCCTTGTTTGCAAAGGGGCAGAGAGGCCCCAAAGCATCTTGCTTCCAGCTCTTCGGGAAGCTAAGAAACATCTGGCGTTGCCCAGTGCTCTTACAGCCTACCGGGAACATCTCTTACCAAGGCCTGTGAAACGCAGTTTGTTGGTGGCCTGAACTGGCCGAAGTAGAACTTCTGCTCTGGGTGTGCTCCACTGTCCTAGAGCTACCTGCCCCAAAGGGCTGCCTTGATTCCAAAGTGAGAGAGTGGCACCAAAGCATCTTGCTTCCAGCTCTTCGGGAAGCTAAGAAACATCTGGCGTTGCCCAGTGCTCTTACAGCCTACCGGGAACATCTCTTACCAAGGCCTGTGAAACGCCGTTTCCTGGCAGGCCTGATTTGGCTGAAGTAGAACTTCTGCTCTGGGTGTGCTCCATTGCCCTAGAGCTGCCAGGCCCAAGGTGCTGCCTTGTTTCCAAAGGGGCAGAGAGGCCCCAAAGCATCTTGCTTCCAGCTCTCTGGGAAGCTAAGAACCAACTCGCTCTGCCCCGTGCTCTTACAGCCTACCGGGAACATGTCTTTGAAAGGCCTGTGAAACGCAGTCTCTTGGCAGGCCTCATCTGGCTGAAGTAGAACTCCGGCTCTGGGTGTGCTCCATTGCCCTAGGGCTGCCAGGCCCAAAGTGCTGCCCTGTTTCCAAGGGGCAGAGAGGCCCAAAGCATCTTGCTTCCCGGTCTTTGCGAAGCTAAGAAACAACTGGCTCTGCCCAGTGCTCTTACACCTACCGGGAACATCTCTTACCAAGGCCTGTCAAACGCTGTTTCTTTGCAGGCCTGATCAGGCTGAAGTAGAACTCCTGCTCTGCGTGTGCTCCATTGGCCTAGAGCTTCCCGTCCCAAAAGGCTGCCTTGTTCCCAAACGGGCAGAGGGGTCCCAAGCGTCTTGCTTCCAGCTTTTCAGGAAGGTAAGAAACAACTGGCTCTGCCCAGTGCTCTTACAGCCTACCGGGAACATCTCTTACCAAGGCCTGTGAAACGCAGTTTCCTGGCAGGCCTGATCTGGCTGAAGTAGAACTTCTGCTCTGGGTGTGCTCCATTGCCCTAGAGCTGCCAGGCCCAAAGGGCTGCCTTGTTTCCAAAGACGGAGAGTGGACCCAAAGCATCTTGCTCCCAGCTCTTCGGGAAGCTAAGAAACAGCTGGCTCTGCCCAGTGCTCTTACAGCCTAAGAGAACATCTCTTTGAAAGGCCTGTGAAACGCAGTTTCTTGGCAGGCCTGACCTGGCTGAAGTAGAACTTCTGTTCTGGTTGTGCTACATAGGCCTAGAGCTACCAGGACCTAAGGGCTGCCTTGTTTCCAAAGGGTGAGAGAGGCCCCAAAGCATCTTGCCTCCAGCACTTTGGGAAGCTAAAAAACAACTGGTTCTGCCCAGTGCTCTCACAGCCTACCGTGAACATCTCTTACCAAGGGCTGTGAAACGCAGTTTCTGGGCAGGACTGATCTGCCTGAAGTAGAACTTCTGCTGTGGGTGTGCTCCATTGGCCTAGAGCTGCCAGGCGCAAACGGCTGCCTTGTGTCCAAAGGGAGAGAGAGGCCCCAAAGCATCTTGCTTCCAGCTCTGTGGGAAGCTAAAGCAACTGGCTCTCCACAGTGCTCTCACAGCCTACCGGGAACATCTCTTACCAAGGCCTGTGAAACGCAGTTTCTTGGCAGGCCTGATCTGGCTGAAGTAGAACTCCTGCTCTGGGCGTGCTACTTTGGCCTAGAGCTGCCAGGCCCAAAGGGCCGCCTTGTTTCCAAAGGGGCTGAGAGTCCCCAAAGTATCTTGCTTCCAAATCTTTGGGAAGCTAAGAAACAACTGGCTCTGCACAGTGCTCTCACAGCCTACCGGCAACGTGACAGAGACAGGCCTGTGAGACGCAGTTTCTTGGAAGGCCTGATCTGGCTGAGGTAGAACTTCTGCTCTGGGTGTACTCCATTGGCCTAGGGCTGCCAGGCCCAAAGGGCTGCCTTTATTTCCAAAGTGTGAGAGAGGCCCCAAAGCATCTTGCTTCCTGCTCTCTGGGAAGCTAAAACAACTGGCTCTGCACAGTGCTCTCAAAGCCAACCGGGAACGTCACTTACAAAGGCCTGTGAAACGCAGCTTCTTGACAGGCCTTATCTGGCTGAGGTAGAACTTGTGCTCTGGGTGTGCTACTTTGGCCTAGAGCTGCCAGGCACAAAGGCTGCTTTGTTTCCAAAGGGGGAGAGAGGCCCCAAATCATGTTGCTTCCAGCTGTTTTTGAAGCTAAGAAACAACTCGCTCTGCCAGGTACTCTTACAGCCTTCCGGGAACACCTCTTACGAAGGCCTGTGAAAAGCAGTTTCTTGGCAGGCCTGATCTGGCTGAGGTAGAACTTCTGCTCTGGGTGTGCTCTATTGGCCTAGAGCTGAAAGGCCCAAAGGTCGGCCTTGTTGGCAAAGGGGCAGGGAGCCCCCAAAGCATCTTGCTTCCAGCTCTTCGGGAAGCTAAGAAACAACTGGCTCTGCCCAGTGCTCTTACAGCCTGAGAGAAAATCTCTTACCAAAGCCTGTGAAACGCACTTTGTTGGTGGCCTGATCTAGCTGAAGTAGAACTTCTGCTCTGGGTGTGCTCCATTGGCCTAGAGCTGCCTGGCCCAAAGGGCCGCCTTGTTTGCAAAGGGGCAGAGAGGCCCCAAAGCATCTTGCTTCCAGCTCTTCGGGAAGCTAAGAAACATCTGGCGTTGCCCAGTGCTCTTACAGCCTACCGGGAACATCTCTTACCAAGGCCTGTGAAACGCAGTTTGTTGGTGGCCTGAACTGGCCGAAGTAGAACTTCTGCTCTGGGTGTGCTCCACTGGCCTAGAGCTACCTGCCCCAAAGGGCTGCCTTGATTCCAAAGTGAGAGAGTGGCACCAAAGCATCTTGCTTCCAGCTCTTCGGGAAGCTAAGAAACATCTGGCGTTGCCCAGTGCTCTTACAGCCTACCGGGAACATCTCTTACAAAGGCCTGTGAAACGCCGTTTCCTGGCAGGCCTGATTTGGCTGAAGTAGAACTTCTGCTCTGGGTGTGCTCCATTGCCCTAGAGCTGCCAGGCCCAAGGTGCTGCCTTGTTTCCAAAGGGGCAGAGAGGCCCCAAAGCATCTTGCTTCCAGCTCTCTGGGAAGCTAAGAACCAACTCGCTCTGCCCCGTGCTCTTACAGCCTACCGGGAACATGTCTTTGAAAGGCCTGTGAAACGCAGTTTCTTGGCAGGCCTCATCTGGCTGAAGTAGAACTCCGGCTCTGGGTGTGCTCCATTGCCCTAGGGCTGCCAGGCCCAAAGTGCTGCCCTGTTTCCAAGGGGCAGAGAGGCCCAAAGCATCTTGCTTCCCGGTCTTTGCGAAGCTAAGAAACAACTGGCTCTGCCCAGTGCTCTTACACCTACCGGGAACATCTCTTACCAAGGCCTGTCAAACGCTGTTTCTTTGCAGGCCTGATCAGGCTGAAGTAGAACTCCTGCTCTGCGTGTGCTCCATTGGCCTAGAGCTTCCCGACCCAAAAGGCTGCCTTGTTCCCAAACGGGCAGAGGGGTCCCAAGAGTCTTGCTTCCAGCTTTTCAGGAAGGTAAGAAACAACTGGCTCTGCCCAGTGCTCTTACAGCCTACCGGGAACATCTCTTACCAAGGCCTGTGAAACGCAGTTTCCTGGCAGGCCTGATCTGGCTGAAGTAGAACTTCTGCTCTGGGTGTGCTCCATTGCCCTAGAGCTGCCAGGCCCAAAGGGCTGCCTTGTTTCCAAAGACGGAGAGTGGACCCAAAGCATCTTGCTCCCAGCTCTTCGGGAAGCTAAGAAACAGCTGGCTCTGCCCAGTGCTCTTACAGCCTAAGAGAACATCTCTTTGAAAGGCCTGTGAAACGCAGTTTCTTGGCAGGCCTGACCTGGCTGAAGTAGAACTTCTGTTCTGGTTGTGCTACATAGGCCTAGAGCTACCAGGACCTAAGGGCTGCCTTGTTTCCAAAGGGTGAGAGAGGCCCCAAAGCATCTTGCCTCCAGCACTTTGGGAAGCTAAAAAACAACTGGTTCTGCCCAGTGCTCTCACAGCCTACCGTGAACATCTCTTACCAAGGGCTGTGAAACGCAGTTTCTGGGCAGGACTGATCTGCCTGAAGTAGAACTTCTGCTGTGGGTGTGCTCCATTGGCCTAGAGCTGCCAGGCCCAAACGGCTGCCTTGTGTCCAAAGGGAGAGAGAGGCCCCAAAGCATCTTGCTTCCAGCTCTGTGGGAAGCTAAAGCAACTGGCTCTCCACAGTGCTCTCACAGCCTACCGGGAACATCTCTTACCAAGGCCTGTGAAACGCAGTTTCTTGGCAGGCCTGATCTGGCTGAAGTAGAACTCCTGCTCTGGGCGTGCTACTTTGGCCTAGAGCTGCCAGGCCCAAAGGGCCGCCTTGTTTCCAAAGGGGCTGAGAGTCCCCAAAGTATCTTGCTTCCAAATCTTTGGGAAGCTAAGAAACAACTGGCTCTGCACAGTGCTCTCACAGCCTACCGGCAACGTGACAGAGAAAGGCCTGTGAGACGCAGTTTCTTGGAAGGCCTGATCTGGCTGAGGTAGAACTTCTGCTCTGGGTGTACTCCATTGGCCTAGGGCTGCCAGGCCCAAAGGGCTGCCTTTATTTCCAAAGTGTGAGAGAGGCCCCAAAGCATCTTGCTTCCTGCTCTCTGGGAAGCTAAAACAACTGGCTCTGCACAGTGCTCTCAAAGCCAACCGGGAACGTCACATACAAAGGCCTGTGAAACGCAGCTTCTTGACAGGCCTTATCTGGCTGAGGTAGAACTTGTGCTCTGGGTGTGCTACTTTGGCCTAGAGCTGCCAGGCACAAAGGCTGCTTTGTTTCCAAAGGGGGAGAGAGGCCCCAAATCATGTTGCTTCCAGCTGTTTTTGAAGCTAAGAAACAACTCGCTCTGCCAGGTACTCTTACAGCCTTCCGGGAACACCTCTTACGAAGGCCTGTGAAAAGCAGTTTCTTGGCAGGCCTGATCTGGCTGAGGTAGAACTTCTGCTCTGGGTGTGCTCTATTGGCCTAGAGCTGAAAGGCCCAAAGGTCGGCCTTGTTGGCAAAGGGGCAGGGAGCCCCCAAAGCATCTTGCTTCCAGCTCTTTGGGAAGCTAAGAAACAACTGGCTCTGCCCAGTGCTCTTACAGCCTGAGAGAAAATCTCTTACCAAGGCCTGTGAAACGCACTTTGTTGGTGGCCTGATCTAGCTGAAGTAGAACTTCTGCTCTGGGTGTGCTCCATTGGCCTAGAGCTGCCTGGCCCAAAGGGCCGCCTTGTTTGCAAAGGGGCAGAGAGGCCCCAAAGCATCTTGCTTCCAGCTCTTCGGGAAGCTAAGAAACATCTGGCGTTGCCCAGTGCTCTTACAGCCTACCGGGAACATCTCTTACCAAGGCCTGTGAAACGCAGTTTGTTGGTGGCCTGAACTGGCCGAAGTAGAACTTCTGCTCTGGGTGTGCTCCACTGGCCTAGAGCTACCTGCCCCAAAGGGCTGCCTTGATTCCAAAGTGAGAGAGTGGCACCAAAGCATCTTGCTTCCAGCTCTTCGGGAAGCTAAGAAACATCTGGCGTTGCCCAGTGCTCTTACAGCCTACCGGGAACATCTCTTACCAAGGCCTGTGAAACGCCGTTTCCTGGCAGGCCTGATTTGGCTGAAGTAGAACTTCTGCTCTGGGTGTGCTCCATTGCCCTAGAGCTGCCAGGCCCAAGGTGCTGCCTTGTTTCCAAAGGGGCAGAGAGGCCCCAAAGCATCTTGCTTCCAGCTCTCTGGGAAGCTAAGAACCAACTCGCTCTGCCCCGTGCTCTTACAGCCTACCGGGAACATGTCTTTGAAAGGCCTGTGAAACGCAGTTTCTTGGCAGGCCTCATCTGGCTGAAGTAGAACTCCGGCTCTGGGTGTGCTCCATTGCCCTAGGGCTGCCAGGCCCAAAGTGCTGCCCTGTTTCCAAGGGGCAGAGAGGCCCAAAGCATCTTGCTTCCCGGTCTTTGCGAAGCTAAGAAACAACTGGCTCTGCCCAGTGCTCTTACACCTACCGGGAACATCTCTTACCAAGGCCTGTCAAACGCTGTTTCTTTGCAGGCCTGATCAGGCTGAAGTAGAACTCCTGCTCTGCGTGTGCTCCATTGGCCTAGAGCTTCCCGACCCAAAAGGCTGCCTTGTTCCCAAACGGGCAGAGGGGTCCCAAGCGTCTTGCTTCCAGCTTTTCAGGAAGGTAAGAAACAACTGGCTCTGCCCAGTGCTCTTACAGCCTACCGGGAACATCTCTTACCAAGGCCTGTGAAACGCAGTTTCCTGGCAGGCCTGATCTGGCTGAAGTAGAACTTCTGCTCTGGGTGTGCTCCATTGCCCTAGAGCTGCCAGGCCCAAAGGGCTGCCTTGTTTCCAAAGACGGAGAGTGGACCCAAAGCATCTTGCTCCCAGCTCTTCGGGAAGCTAAGAAACAGCTGGCTCTGCCCAGTGCTCTTACAGCCTAAGAGAACATCTCTTTGAAAGGCCTGTGAAACGCAGTTTCTTGGCAGGCCTGACCTGGCTGAAGTAGAACTTCTGTTCTGGTTGTGCTACATAGGCCTAGAGCTACCAGGACCTAAGGGCTGCCTTGTTTCCAAAGGGTGAGAGAGGCCCCAAAGCATCTTGCCTCCAGCACTTTGGGAAGCTAAAAAACAACTGGTTCTGCCCAGTGCTCTCACAGCCTACCGTGAACATCTCTTACCAAGGGCTGTGAAACGCAGTTTCTGGGCAGGACTGATCTGCCTGAAGTAGAACTTCTGCTGTGGGTGTGCTCCATTGGCCTAGAGCTGCCAGGCGCAAACGGCTGCCTTGTGTCCAAAGGGAGAGAGAGGCCCCAAAGCATCTTGCTTCCAGCTCTGTGGGAAGCTAAAGCAACTGGCTCTCCACAGTGCTCTCACAGCCTACCGGGAACATCTCTTACCAAGGCCTGTGAAACGCAGTTTCTTGGCAGGCCTGATCTGGCTGAAGTAGAACTCCTGCTCTGGGCGTGCTACTTTGGCCTAGAGCTGCCAGGCCCAAAGGGCCGCCTTGTTTCCAAAGGGGCTGAGAGTCCCCAAAGTATCTTGCTTCCAAATCTTTGGGAAGCTAAGAAACAACTGGCTCTGCACAGTGCTCTCACAGCCTACCGGCAACGTGACAGAGAAAGGCCTGTGAGACGCAGTTTCTTGGAAGGCCTGATCTGGCTGAGGTAGAACTTCTGCTCTGGGTGTACTCCATTGGCCTAGGGCTGCCAGGCCCAAAGGGCTGCCTTTATTTCCAAAGTGTGAGAGAGGCCCCAAAGCATCTTGCTTCCTGCTCTCTGGGAAGCTAAAACAACTGGCTCTGCACAGTGCTCTCAAAGCCAACCGGGAACGTCACATACAAAGGCCTGTGAAACGCAGCTTCTTGACAGGCCTTATCTGGCTGAGGTAGAACTTGTGCTCTGGGTGTGCTACTTTGGCCTAGAGCTGCCAGGCACAAAGGCTGCTTTGTTTCCAAAGGGGGAGAGAGGCCCCAAATCATGTTGCTTCCAGCTGTTTTTGAAGCTAAGAAACAACTCGCTCTGCCAGGTACTCTTACAGCCTTCCGGGAACACCTCTTACGAAGGCCTGTGAAAAGCAGTTTCTTGGCAGGCCTGATCTGGCTGAGGTAGAACTTCTGCTCTGGGTGTGCTCTATTGGCCTAGAGCTGAAAGGCCCAAAGGTCGGCCTTGTTGGCAAAGGGGCAGGGAGCCCCCAAAGCATCTTGCTTCCAGCTCTTTGGGAAGCTAAGAAACAACTGGCTCTGCCCAGTGCTCTTACAGCCTGAGAGAAAATCTCTTACCAAGGCCTGTGAAACGCACTTTGTTGGTGGCCTGATCTAGCTGAAGTAGAACTTCTGCTCTGGGTGTGCTCCATTGGCCTAGAGCTGCCTGGCCCAAAGGGCCGCCTTGTTTGCAAAGGGGCAGAGAGGCCCCAAAGCATCTTGCTTCCAGCTCTTCGGGAAGCTAAGAAACATCTGGCGTTGCCCAGTGCTCTTACAGCCTACCGGGAACATCTCTTACCAAGGCCTGTGAAACGCAGTTTGTTGGTGGCCTGAACTGGCCGAAGTAGAACTTCTGCTCTGGGTGTGCTCCACTGGCCTAGAGCTACCTGCCCCAAAGGGCTGCCTTGATTCCAAAGTGAGAGAGTGGCACCAAAGCATCTTGCTTCCAGCTCTTCGGGAAGCTAAGAAACATCTGGCGTTGCCCAGTGCTCTTACAGCCTACCGGGAACATCTCTTACCAAGGCCTGTGAAACGCCGTTTCCTGGCAGGCCTGATTTGGCTGAAGTAGAACTTCTGCTCTGGGTGTGCTCCATTGCCCTAGAGCTGCCAGGCCCAAGGTGCTGCCTTGTTTCCAAAGGGGCAGAGAGGCCCCAAAGCATCTTGCTTCCAGCTCTCTGGGAAGCTAAGAACCAACTCGCTCTGCCCCGTGCTCTTACAGCCTACCGGGAACATGTCTTTGAAAGGCCTGTGAAACGCAGTTTCTTGGCAGGCCTCATCTGGCTGAAGTAGAACTCCGGCTCTGGGTGTGCTCCATTGCCCTAGGGCTGCCAGGCCCAAAGTGCTGCCCTGTTTCCAAGGGGCAGAGAGGCCCAAAGCATCTTGCTTCCCGGTCTTTGCGAAGCTAAGAAACAACTGGCTCTGCCCAGTGCTCTTACACCTACCGGGAACATCTCTTACCAAGGCCTGTCAAACGCTGTTTCTTTGCAGGCCTGATCAGGCTGAAGTAGAACTCCTGCTCTGCGTGTGCTCCATTGGCCTAGAGCTTCCCGACCCAAAAGGCTGCCTTGTTCCCAAACGGGCAGAGGGGTCCCAAGCGTCTTGCTTCCAGCTTTTCAGGAAGGTAAGAAACAACTGGCTCTGCCCAGTGCTCTTACAGCCTACCGGGAACATCTCTTACCAAGGCCTGTGAAACGCAGTTTCCTGGCAGGCCTGATCTGGCTGAAGTAGAACTTCTGCTCTGGGCGTGCTCCATTTGCCCTAGAGCTGCCAGGCCCAAAGGGCTGCCTTGTTTCCAAAGACGGAGAGTGGACCCAAAGCATCTTGCTCCCAGCTCTTCGGGAAGCTAAGAAACAGCTGGCTCTGCCCAGTGCTCTTACAGCCTAAGAGAACATCTCTTTGAAAGGCCTGTGAAACGCAGTTTCTTGGCAGGCCTGACCTGGCTGAAGTAGAACTTCTGTTCTGGTTGTGCTACATAGGCCTAGAGCTACCAGGACCTAAGGGCTGCCTTGTTTCCAAAGGGTGAGAGAGGCCCCAAAGCATCTTGCCTCCAGCACTTTGGGAAGCTAAAAAACAACTGGTTCTGCCCAGTGCTCTCACAGCCTACCGTGAACATCTCTTACCAAGGGCTGTGAAACGCAGTTTCTGGGCAGGACTGATCTGCCTGAAGTAGAACTTCTGCTGTGGGTGTGCTCCATTGGCCTAGAGCTGCCAGGCGCAAACGGCTGCCTTGTGTCCAAAGGGAGAGAGAGGCCCCAAAGCATCTTGCTTCCAGCTCTGTGGGAAGCTAAAGCAACTGGCTCTCCACAGTGCTCTCACAGCCTACCGGGAACATCTCTTACCAAGGCCTGTGAAACGCAGTTTCTTGGCAGGCCTGATCTGGCTGAAGTAGAACTCCTGCTCTGGGCGTGCTACTTTGGCCTAGAGCTGCCAGGCCCAAAGGGCCGCCTTGTTTCCAAAGGGGCTGAGAGTCCCCAAAGTATCTTGCTTCCAAATCTTTGGGAAGCTAAGAAACAACTGGCTCTGCACAGTGCTCTCACAGCCTACCGGCAACGTGACAGAGACAGGCCTGTGAGACGCAGTTTCTTGGAAGGCCTGATCTGGCTGAGGTAGAACTTCTGCTCTGGGTGTACTCCATTGGCCTAGGGCTGCCAGGCCCAAAGGGCTGCCTTTATTTCCAAAGTGTGAGAGAGGCCCCAAAGCATCTTGCTTCCTGCTCTCTGGGAAGCGAAAACAACTGGCTCTGCACAGTGCTCTCAAAGCCAACCGGGAACGTCACATACAAAGGCCTGTGAAACGCAGCTTCTTGACAGGCCTTATCTGGCTGAGGTAGAACTTGTGCTCTGGGTGTGCTACTTTGGCCTAGAGCTGCCAGGCACAAAGGCTGCTTTGTTTCCAAAGGGGGAGAGAGGCCCCAAATCATGTTGCTTCCAGCTGTTTTTGAAGCTAAGAAACAACTCGCTCTGCCAGGTACTCTTACAGCCTTCCGGGAACACCTCTTACGAAGGCCTGTGAAAAGCAGTTTCTTGGCAGGCCTGATCTGGCTGAGGTAGAACTTCTGCTCTGGGTGTGCTCCATTGCCCTAGAGCTGAAAGGCCCAAAGGGATGCCTTGTTTGCAAAGGGGCAGAGAGGCCCCAAAGCATCTTGCTTCCAGCTCATTGGGAAGCTAAGAAACAACTGTCTCTGCCCAGTGCTCTGACAGAGTACCGGCAACATCTCTTACCAAAGCCTTTGAAACGCAGTTTCTTGGCAGGCCTTATCTGGCTGAGGTAGAACTTCTGCTCTGGGTGTGCTCCATTGGCCTAGAGCTGAAAGGCTCAAAGGTCGGCCTTGTTGGCAAAGGGGCAGGGAGCCCCCAAAGCATCTTGCTTCCAGCTCTTAGGGAAGCTAAGAAACAACTGGCTCTGCCCAGTGCTCTTACAGCCTGAGAGAAAATCTCTTACCAAGGCCTGTGAAACGCACTTTGTTGGTGGCCTGATCTAGCTGAAGTAGAACTTCTGCTCTGGGTGTGCTCCATTGGCCTAGAGCTGCCTGGCCCAAAGGGCCGCCTTGTTTGCAAAGGGGCAGAGAGGCCCCAAAGCATCTTGCTTCCAGCTCTTCAGGAAGCTAAGAAACATCTGGCGTTGCCCAGTGCTCTTACAGCCTACCGGGAACATCTCTTACCAAGGCCTGTGAAACGCAGTTTGTTGGTGGCCTGAACTGGCCGAAGTAGAACTTCTGCTCTGGGTGTGCTCCACTGGCCTAGAGCTACCTGCCCCAAAGGGCTGCCTTGATTCCAAAGTGAGAGAGTGGCACCAAAGCATCTTGCTTCCAGCTCTTCGGGAAGCTAAGAAACATCTGGCGTTGCCCAGTGCTCTTACAGCCTACCGGGAACATCTCTTACCAAGGCCTGTGAAACGCCGTTTCCTGGCAGGCCTGATTTGGCTGAAGTAGAACTTCTGCTCTGGGTGTGCTCCATTGCCCTAGAGCTGCCAGGCCCAAGGTGCTGCCTTGTTTCCAAAGGGGCAGAGAGGCCCCAAAGCATCTTGCTTCCAGCTCTCTGGGAAGCTAAGAACCAACTCGCTCTGCCCCGTGCTCTTACAGCCTACCGGGAACATGTCTTTGAAAGGCCTGTGAAACGCAGTTTCCTGGCAGGCCTCATCTGGCTGAAGTAGAACTCCGGCTCTGGGTGTGCTCCATTGCCCTAGGGCTGCCAGGCCCAAAGTGCTGCCCTGTTTCCAAGGGGCAGAGAGGCCCAAAGCATCTTGCTTCCCGGTCTTTGCGAAGCTAAGAAACAACTGGCTCTGCCCAGTGCTCTTACACCTACCGGGAACATCTCTTACCAAGGCCTGTCAAACGCTGTTTCTTTGCAGGCCTGATCAGGCTGAAGTAGAACTCCTGCTCTGCGTGTGCTCCATTGGCCTAGAGCTTCCCGTCCCAAAAGGCTGCCTTGTTCCCAAACGGGCAGAGGGGTCCCAAGCGTCTTGCTTCCAGCTTTTCAGGAAGGTAAGAAACAACTGGCTCTGCCCAGTGCTCTTACAGCCTACCGGGAACATCTCTTACCAAGGCCTGTGAAACGCAGTTTCCTGGCAGGCCTGATCTGGCTGAGGTAGAACTTCTGCTCTGGGCGTGCTCCATTTGCCCTAGAGCTGCCAGGCCCAAAGGGCTGCCTTGTTTCCAAAGACGGAGAGTGGACCCAAAGCATCTTGCTCCCAGCTCTTCGGGAAGCTAAGAAACAGCTGGCTCTGCCCAGTGCTCTTACAGCCTAAGAGAACATCTCTTTGAAAGGCCTGTGAAACGCAGTTTCTTGGCAGGCCTGACCTGGCTGAAGTAGAACTTCTGTTCTGGTTGTGCTACATAGGCCTAGAGCTACCAGGACCTAAGGGCTGCCTTGTTTCCAAAGGGTGAGAGAGGCCCCAAAGCATCTTGCCTCCAGCACTTTGGGAAGCTAAAAAACAACTGGTTCTGCCCAGTGCTCTCACCGCCTACCGTGAACATCTCTTACCAAGGGCTGTGAAACGCAGTTTCTGGGCAGGACTGATCTGCCTGAAGTAGAACTTCTGCTGTGGGTGTGCTCCATTGGCCTAGAGCTGCCAGGCGCAAACGGCTGCCTTGTGTCCAAAGGGAGAGAGAGGCCCCAAAGCATCTTGCTTCCAGCTCTGTGGGAAGCTAAAGCAACTGGGTCTCCACAGTGCTCTCACAGCCTACCGGGAACATCTCTTACCAAGGCCTGTGAAACGCAGTTTCTTGGCAGGCCTGATCTGGCTGAAGTAGAACTCCTGCTCTGGGCGTGCTACTTTGGCCTAGAGCTGCCAGGCCCAAAGGGCCGCCTTGTTTCCAAAGGGGCTGAGAGTCCCCAAAGTATCTTGCTTCCAAATCTTTGGGAAGCTAAGAAACAACTGGCTCTGCACAGTGCTCTCACAGCCTACCGGCAACGTGACAGAGACAGGCCTGTGAGACGCAGTTTCTTGGAAGGCCTGATCTGGCTGAGGTAGAACTTCTGCTCTGGGTGTACTCCATTGGCCTAGGGCTGCCAGGCCCAAAGGACTGCCTTTATTTCCAAAGTGTGAGAGAGGCCCCAAAGCATCTTGCTTCCTGCTCTCTGGGAAGCTAAAACAACTGGCTCTGCACAGTGCTCTCAAAGCCAACCGGGAACGTCACATACAAAGGCCTGTGAAACGCAGCTTCTTGACAGGCCTTATCTGGCTGAGGTAGAACTTGTGCTCTGGGTGTGCTACTTTGGCCTAGAGCTGCCAGGCACAAAGGCTGCTTTGTTTCCAAAGGGGGAGAGAGGCCCCAAATCATGTTGCTTCCAGCTGTTTTTGAAGCTAAGAAACAACTCGCTCTGCCAGGTACTCTTACAGCCTTCCGGGAACACCTCTTACGAAGGCCTGTGAAAAGCAGTTTCTTGGCAGGCCTGATCTGGCTGAGGTAGAACTTCTGCTCTGGGTGTGCTCCATTGCCCTAGAGCTGAAAGGCCCAAAGGGATGCCTTGTTTGCAAAGGGGCAGAGAGGCCCCAAAGCATCTTGCTTCCAGCTCATTGGGAAGCTAAGAAACAACTGTCTCTGCCCAGTGCTCTGACAGAGTACCGGCAACATCTCTTACCAAAGCCTTTGAAACGCAGTTTCTTGGCAGGCCTTATCTGGCTGAGGTAGAACTTCTGCTCTGGGTGTGCTCCATTGGCCTAGAGCTGAAAGGCCCAAAGGTCGGCCTTGTTGGCAAAGGGGCAGGGAGCCCCCAAAGCATCTTGCTTCCAGCTCTTAGGGAAGCTAAGAAACAACTGGCTCTGCCCAGTGCTCTTACAGCCTGAGAGAAAATCTCTTACCAAGGCCTGTGAAACGCACTTTGTTGGTGGCCTGATCTAGCTGAAGTAGAACTTCTGCTCTGGGTGTGCTCCATTGGCCTAGAGCTGCCTGGCCCAAAGGGCCGCCTTGTTTGCAAAGGGGCAGAGAGGCCCCAAAGCATCTTGCTTCCAGCTCTTCGGGAAGCTAAGAAACATCTGGCGTTGCCCAGTGCTCTTACAGCCTACCGGGAACATCTCTTACCAAGGCCTGTGAAACGCAGTTTGTTGGTGGCCTGAACTGGCCGAAGTAGAACTTCTGCTCTGGGTGTGCTCCACTGGCCTAGAGCTACCTGCCCCAAAGGGCTGCCTTGATTCCAAAGTGAGAGAGTGGCACCAAAGCATCTTGCTTCCAGCTCTTCGGGAAGCTAAGAAACATCTGGCGTTGCCCAGTGCTCTTACAGCCTACCGGGAACATCTCTTACCAAGGCCTGTGAAACGCCGTTTCCTGGCAGGCCTGATTTGGCTGAAGTAGAACTTCTGCTCTGGGTGTGCTCCATTGCCCTAGAGCTGCCAGGCCCAAGGTGCTGCCTTGTTTCCAAAGGGGCAGAGAGGCCCCAAAGCATCTTGCTTCCAGCTCTCTGGGAAGCTAAGAACCAACTCGCTCTGCCCCGTGCTCTTACAGCCTACCGGGAACATGTCTTTGAAAGGCCTGTGAAACGCAGTTTCTTGGCAGGCCTCATCTGGCTGAAGTAGAACTCCGGCTCTGGGTGTGCTCCATTGCCCTAGGGCTGCCAGGCCCAAAGTGCTGCCCTGTTTCCAAGGGGCAGAGAGGCCCAAAGCATCTTGCTTCCCGGTCTTTGCGAAGCTAAGAAACAACTGGCTCTGCCCACTGCTCTTACACCTACCGGGAACATCTCTTACCAAGGCCTGTCAAACGCTGTTTCTTTGCAGGCCTGATCAGGCTGAAGTAGAACTCCTGCTCTGCGTGTGCTCCATTGGCCTAGAGCTTCCCGTCCCAAAAGGCTGCCTTGTTCCCAAACGGGCAGAGGGGTCCCAAGCGTCTTGCTTCCAGCTTTTCAGGAAGGTAAGAAACAACTGGCTCTGCCCAGTGCTCTTACAGCCTACCGGGAACATCTCTTACCAAGGCCTGTGAAACGCAGTTTCCTGGCAGGCCTGATCTGGCTGAAGTAGAACTTCTGCTCTGGGCGTGCTCCATTTGCCCTAGAGCTGCCAGGCCCAAAGGGCTGCCTTGTTTCCAAAGACGGAGAGTGGACCCAAAGCATCTTGCTCCCAGCTCTTCGGGAAGCTAAGAAACAGCTGGCTCTGCCCAGTGCTCTTACAGCCTAAGAGAACATCTCTTTGAAAGGCCTGTGAAACGCAGTTTCTTGGCAGGCCTGACCTGGCTGAAGTAGAACTTCTGTTCTGGTTGTGCTACATAGGCCTAGAGCTACCAGGACCTAAGGGCTGCCTTGTTTCCAAAGGGTGAGAGAGGCCCCAAAGCATCTTGCCTCCAGCACTTTGGGAAGCTAAAAAACAACTGGTTCTGCCCAGTGCTCTCACAGCCTACCGTGAACATCTCTTACCAAGGGCTGTGAAACGCAGTTTCTGGGCAGGACTGATCTGCCTGAAGTAGAACTTCTGCTGTGGGTGTGCTCCATTGGCCTAGAGCTGCCAGGCCCAAACGGCTGCCTTGTGTCCAAAGGGAGAGAGAGGCCCCAAAGCATCTTGCTTCCAGCTCTGTGGGAAGCTAAAGCAACTGGCTCTCCACAGTGCTCTCACAGCCTACCGGGAACATCTCTTACCAAGGCCTGTGAAACGCAGTTTCTTGGCAGGCCTGATCTGGCTGAAGTAGAACTCCTGCTCTGGGCGTGCTACTTTGGCCTAGAGCTGCCAGGCCCAAAGGGCCGCCTTGTTTCCAAAGGGGCTGAGAGTCCCCAAAGTATCTTGCTTCCAAATCTTTGGGAAGCTAAGAAACAACTGGCTCTGCACAGTGCTCTCACAGCCTACCGGCAACGTGACAGAGACAGGCCTGTGAGACGCAGTTTCTTGGAAGGCCTGATCTGGCTGAGGTAGAACTTCTGCTCTGGGTGTACTCCATTGGCCTAGGGCTGCCAGGCCCAAAGGGCTGCCTTTATTTCCAAAGTGTGAGAGAGGCCCCAAAGCATCTTGCTTCCTGCTCTCTGGGAAGCGAAAACAACTGGCTCTGCACAGTGCTCTCAAAGCCAACCGGGAACGTCACATACAAAGGCCTGTGAAACGCAGCTTCTTGACAGGCCTTATCTGGCTGAGGTAGAACTTGTGCTCTGGGTGTGCTACTTTGGCCTAGAGCTGCCAGGCACAAAGGCTGCTTTGTTTCCAAAGGGGGAGAGAGGCCCCAAATCATGTTGCTTCCAGCTGTTTTTGAAGCTAAGAAACAACTCGCTCTGCCAGGTACTCTTACAGCCTTCCGGGAACACCTCTTACGAAGGCCTGTGAAAAGCAGTTTCTTGGCAGGCCTGATCTGGCTGAGGTAGAACTTCTGCTCTGGGTGTGCTCCATTGCCCTAGAGCTGAAAGGCCCAAAGGGATGCCTTGTTTGCAAAGGGGCAGAGAGGCCCCAAAGCATCTTGCTTCCAGCTCATTGGGAAGCTAAGAAACAACTGTCTCTGCCCAGTGCTCTGACAGAGTACCGGCAACATCTCTTACCAAAGCCTTTGAAACGCAGTTTCTTGGCAGGCCTTATCTGGCTGAGGTAGAACTTCTGCTCTGGGTGTGCTCCATTGGCCTAGAGCTGAAAGGCCCAAAGGTCGGCCTTGTTGGCAAAGGGGCAGGGAGCCCACAAAGCATCTTGCTTCCAGCTCTTAGGGAAGCTAAGAAACAACTGGCTCTGCCCAGTGCTCTTACAGCCTGAGAGAAAATCTCTTACCAAGGCCTGTGAAACGCACTTTGTTGGTGGCCTGATCTAGCTGAAGTAGAACTTCTGCTCTGGGTGTGCTCCATTGGCCTAGAGCTGCCTGGCCCAAAGGGCCGCCTTGTTTGCAAAGGGGCAGAGAGGCCCCAAAGCATCTTGCTTCCAGCTCTTCGGGAAGCTAAGAAACATCTGGCGTTGCCCAGTGCTCTTACAGCCTACCGGGAACATCTCTTACCAAGGCCTGTGAAACGCAGTTTGTTGGTGGCCTGAACTGGCCGAAGTAGAACTTCTGCTCTGGGTGTGCTCCACTGGCCTAGAGCTACCTGCCCCAAAGGGCTGCCTTGATTCCAAAGTGAGAGAGTGGCACCAAAGCATCTTGCTTCCAGCTATTCGGGAAGCTAAGAAACATCTGGCGTTGCCCAGTGCTCTTACAGCCTACCGGGAACATCTCTTACCAAGGCCTGTGAAACGCCGTTTCCTGGCAGGCCTGATTTGGCTGAAGTAGAACTTCTGCTCTGGGTGTGCTCCATTGCCCTAGAGCTGCCAGGCCCAAGGTGCTGCCTTGTTTCCAAAGGGGCAGAGAGGCCCCAAAGCATCTTGCTTCCAGCTCTCTGGGAAGCTAAGAACCAACTCGCTCTGCCCCGTGCTCTTACAGCCTACCGGGAACATGTCTTTGAAAGGCCTGTGAAACGCAGTTTCTTGGCAGGCCTCATCTGGCTGAAGTAGAACTCCGGCTCTGGGTGTGCTCCATTGCCCTAGGGCTGCCAGGCCCAAAGTGCTGCCCTGTTTCCAAGGGGCAGAGAGGCCCAAAGCATCTTGCTTCCCGGTCTTTGCGAAGCTAAGAAACAACTGGCTCTGCCCACTGCTCTTACACCTACCGGGAACATCTCTTACCAAGGCCTGTCAAACGCTGTTTCTTTGCAGGCCTGATCAGGCTGAAGTAGAACTCCTGCTCTGCGTGTGCTCCATTGGCCTAGAGCTTCCCGTCCCAAAAGGCTGCCTTGTTCCCAAACGGGCAGAGGGGTCCCAAGCGTCTTGCTTCCAGCTTTTCAGGAAGGTAAGAAACAACTGGCTCTGCCCAGTGCTCTTACAGCCTACCGGGAACATCTCTTACCAAGGCCTGTGAAACGCAGTTTCCTGGCAGGCCTGATCTGGCTGAAGTAGAACTTCTGCTCTGGGTGTGCTCCATTGCCCTAGAGCTGCCAGGCCCAAAGGGCTGCCTTGTTTCCAAAGACGGAGAGTGGACCCAAAGCATCTTGCTCCCAGCTCTTCGGGAAGCTAAGAAACAGCTGGCTCTGCCCAGTGCTCTTACAGCCTAAGAGAACATCTCTTTGAAAGGCCTGTGAAACGCAGTTTCTTGGCAGGCCTGACCTGGCTGAAGTAGAACTTCTGTTCTGGTTGTGCTACATAGGCCTAGAGCTACCAGGACCTAAGGGCTGCCTTGTTTCCAAAGGGTGAGAGAGGCCCCAAAGCATCTTGCCTCCAGCACTTTGGGAAGCTAAAAAACAACTGGTTCTGCCCAGTGCTCTCACAGCCTACCGTGAACATCTCTTACCAAGGGCTGTGAAACGCAGTTTCTGGGCAGGACTGATCTGCCTGAAGTAGAACTTCTGCTGTGGGTGTGCTCCATTGGCCTAGAGCTGCCAGGCCCAAACGGCTGCCTTGTGTCCAAAGGGAGAGAGAGGCCCCAAAGCATCTTGCTTCCAGCTCTGTGGGAAGCTAAAGCAACTGGCTCTCCACAGTGCTCTCACAGCCTACCGGGAACATCTCTTACCAAGGCCTGTGAAACGCAGTTTCTTGGCAGGCCTGATCTGGCTGAAGTAGAACTCCTGCTCTGGGCGTGCTACTTTGGCCTAGAGCTGCCAGGCCCAAAGGGCCGCCTTGTTTCCAAAGGGGCTGAGAGTCCCCAAAGTACCTTGCTTCCAAATCTTTGGGAAGCTAAGAAACAACTGGCTCTGCACAGTGCTCTCACAGCCTACCGGCAACGTGACAGAGACAGGCCTGTGAGACGCAGTTTCTTGGAAGGCCTGATCTGGCTGAGGTAGAACTTCTGCTCTGGGTGTACTCCATTGGCCTAGGGCGGCCAGGCCCAAAGGGCTGCCTTTATTTCCAAAGTGTGAGAGAGGCCCCAAAGCATCTTGCTTCCTGCTCTCTGGGAAGCTAAAACAACTGGCTCTGCACAGTGCTCTCAAAGCCAACCGGGAACGTCACATACAAAGGCCTGTGAAACGCAGCTTCTTGACAGGCCTTATCTGGCTGAGGTAGAACTTGTGCTCTGGGTGTGCTACTTTGGCCTAGAGCTGCCAGGCACAAAGGCTGCTTTGTTTCCAAAGGGGGAGAGAGGCCCCAAATCATGTTGCTTCCAGCTGTTTTTGAAGCTAAGAAACAACTCGCTCTGCCAGGTACTCTTACAGCCTTCCGGGAACACCTCTTACGAAGGCCTGTGAAAAGCAGTTTCTTGGCAGGCCTGATCTGGCTGAGGTAGAACTTCTGCTCTGGGTGTGCTCCATTGCCCTAGAGCTGAAAGGCCCAAAGGGATGCCTTGTTTGCAAAGGGGCAGAGAGGCCCCAAAGCATCTTGCTTCCAGCTCATTGGGAAGCTAAGAAACAACTGTCTCTGCCCAGTGCTCTGACAGAGTACCGGCAACATCTCTTACCAAAGCCTTTGAAACGCAGTTTCTTGGCAGGCCTTATCTGGCTGAGGTAGAACTTCTGCTCTGGGTGTGCTCCATTGGCCTAGAGCTGAAAGGCCCAAAGGTCGGCCTTGTTGGCAAAGGGGCAGGGAGCCCCCAAAGCATCTTGCTTCCAGCTCTTAGGGAAGCTAAGAAACAACTGGCTCTGCCCAGTGCTCTTACAGCCTGAGAGAAAATCTCTTACCAAGGCCTGTGAAACGCACTTTGTTGGTGGCCTGATCTAGCTGAAGTAGAACTTCTGCTCTGGGTGTGCTCCATTGGCCTAGAGCTGCCTGGCCCAAAGGGCCGCCTTGTTTGCAAAGGGGCAGAGAGGCCCCAAAGCATCTTGCTTCCAGCTCTTCGGGAAGCTAAGAAACATCTGGCGTTGCCCAGTGCTCTTACAGCCTACCGGGAACATCTCTTACCAAGGCCTGTGAAACGCAGTTTGTTGGTGGCCTGAACTGGCCGAAGTAGAACTTCTGCTCTGGGTGTGCTCCACTGGCCTAGAGCTACCTGCCCCAAAGGGCTGCCTTGATTCCAAAGTGAGAGAGTGGCACCAAAGCATCTTGCTTCCAGCTCTTCGGGAAGCTAAGAAACTTCTGGCGTTGCCCACTGCTCTTACAGCCTACCGGGAACATCTCTTACCAAGGCCTGTGAAACGCCGTTTCCTGGCAGGCCTGATTTGGCTGAAGTAGAACTTCTGCTCTGGGTGTGCTCCGTTGCCCTAGAGCTGCCAGGCCCAAGGTGCTGCCTTGTTTCCAAAGGGGCAGAGAGGCCCCAAAGCATCTTGCTTCCAGCTCTCTGGGAAGCTAAGAACCAACTCGCTCTGCCCCGTGCTCTTACACCTACCGGGAACATCTCTTACCAAGGCCTGTCAAACGCTGTTTCTTTGCAGGCCTGATCAGGCTGAAGTAGAACTCCTGCTCTGCGTGTGCTCCATTGGCCTAGAGCTTCCCGACCCAAAAGGCTGCCTTGTTCCCAAACGGGCAGAGGGGTCCCAAGCGTCTTGCTTCCAGCTTTTCAGGAAGGTAAGAAACAACTGGCTCTGCCCAGTGCTCTTACAGCCTACCGGGAACATCTCTTACCAAGGCCTGTGAAACGCAGTTTCCTGGCAGGCCTGATCTGGCTGAAGTAGAACTTCTGCTCTGGGTGTGCTCCATTGCCCTAGAGCTGCCAGGCCCAAAGGGCTGCCTTGTTTCCAAAGACGGAGAGTGGACCCAAAGCATCTTGCTCCCAGCTCTTCGGGAAGCTAAGAAACAGCTGGCTCTGCCCAGTGCTCTTACAGCCTAAGAGAACATCTCTTTGAAAGGCCTGTGAAACGCAGTTTCTTGGCAGGCCTGACCTGGCTGAAGTAGAACTTCTGTTCTGGTTGTGCTACATAGGCCTAGAGCTACCAGGACCTAAGGGCTGCCTTGTTTCCAAAGGGTGAGAGAGGCCCCAAAGCATCTTGCCTCCAGCACTTTGGGAAGCTAAAAAACAACTGGTTCTGCCCAGTGCTCTCACAGCCTACCGTGAACATCTCTTACCAAGGGCTGTGAAACGCAGTTTCTGGGCAGGACTGATCTGCCTGAAGTAGAACTTCTGCTGTGGGTGTGCTCCATTGGCCTAGAGCTGCCAGGCGCAAACGGCTGCCTTGTGTCCAAAGGGAGAGAGAGGCCCCAAAGCATCTTGCTTCCAGCTCTGTGGGAAGCTAAAGCAACTGGCTCTCCACAGTGCTCTCACAGCCTACCGGGAACATCTCTTACCAAGGCCTGTGAAACGCAGTTTCTTGGCAGGCCTGATCTGGCTGAAGTAGAACTCCTGCTCTGGGCGTGCTACTTTGGCCTAGAGCTGCCAGGCCCAAAGGGCCGCCTTGTTTCCAAAGGGGCTGAGAGTCCCCAAAGTACCTTGCTTCCAAATCTTTGGGAAGCTAAGAAACAACTGGCTCTGCACAGTGCTCTCACAGCCTACCGGCAACGTGACAGAGACAGGCCTGTGAGACGCAGTTTCTTGGAAGGCCTGATCTGGCTGAGGTAGAACTTCTGCTCTGGGTGTACTCCATTGGCCTAGGGCGGCCAGGCCCAAAGGGCTGCCTTTATTTCCAAAGTGTGAGAGAGGCCCCAAAGCATCTTGCTTCCTGCTCTCTGGGAAGCTAAAACAACTGGCTCTGCACAGTGCTCTCAAAGCCAACCGGGAACGTCACATACAAAGGCCTGTGAAACGCAGCTTCTTGACAGGCCTTATCTGGCTGAGGTAGAACTTGTGCTCTGGGTGTGCTACTTTGGCCTAGAGCTGCCAGGCACAAAGGCTGCTTTGTTTCCAAAGGGGGAGAGAGGCCCCAAATCATGTTGCTTCCAGCTGTTTTTGAAGCTAAGAAACAACTCGCTCTGCCAGGTACTCTTACAGCCTTCCGGGAACACCTCTTACGAAGGCCTGTGAAAAGCAGTTTCTTGGCAGGCCTGATCTGGCTGAGGTAGAACTTCTGCTCTGGGTGTGCTCCATTGCCCTAGAGCTGAAAGGCCCAAAGGGATGCCTTGTTTGCAAAGGGGCAGAGAGGCCCCAAAGCATCTTGCTTCCAGCTCATTGGGAAGCTAAGAAACAACTGTCTCTGCCCAGTGCTCTGACAGAGTACCGGCAACATCTCTTACCAAAGCCTTTGAAACGCAGTTTCTTGGCAGGCCTTATCTGGCTGAGGTAGAACTTCTGCTCTGGGTGTGCTCCATTGGCCTAGAGCTGAAAGGCCCAAAGGTCGGCCTTGTTGGCAAAGGGGCAGGGAGCCCCCAAAGCATCTTGCTTCCAGCTCTTAGGGAAGCTAAGAAACAACTGGCTCTGCCCAGTGCTCTTACAGCCTGAGAGAAAATCTCTTACCAAGGCCTGTGAAACGCACTTTGTTGGTGGCCTGATCTAGCTGAAGTAGAACTTCTGCTCTGGGTGTGCTCCATTGGCCTAGAGCTGCCTGGCCCAAAGGGCCGCCTTGTTTGCAAAGGGGCAGAGAGGCCCCAAAGCATCTTGCTTCCAGCTCTTCGGGAAGCTAAGAAACATCTGGCGTTGCCCAGTGCTCTTACAGCCTACCGGGAACATCTCTTACCAAGGCCTGTGAAACGCAGTTTGTTGGTGGCCTGAACTGGCCGAAGTAGAACTTCTGCTCTGGGTGTGCTCCACTGGCCTAGAGCTACCTGCCCCAAAGGGCTGCCTTGATTCCAAAGTGAGAGAGTGGCACCAAAGCATCTTGCTTCCAGCTCTTCGGGAAGCTAAGAAACATCTGGCGTTGCCCAGTGCTCTTACAGCCTACCGGGAACATCTCTTACCAAGGCCTGTGAAACGCCGTTTCCTGGCAGGCCTGATTTGGCTGAAGTAGAACTTCTGCTCTGGGTGTGCTCCATTGCCCTAGAGCTGCCAGGCCCAAGGTGCTGCCTTGTTTCCAAAGGGGCAGAGAGGCCCCAAAGCATCTTGCTTCCAGCTCTCTGGGAAGCTAAGAACCAACTCGCTCTGCCCCGTGCTCTTACAGCCTACCGGGAACATGTCTTTGAAAGGCCTGTGAAACGCAGTTTCTTGGCAGGCCTCATCTGGCTGAAGTAGAACTCCGGCTCTGGGTGTGCTCCATTGCCCTAGGGCTGCCAGGCCCAAAGTGCTGCCCTGTTTCCAAGGGGCAGAGAGGCCCAAAGCATCTTGCTTCCCGGTCTTTGCGAAGCTAAGAAACAACTGGCTCTGCCCACTGCTCTTACACCTACCGGGAACATCTCTTACCAAGGCCTGTCAAACGCTGTTTCTTTGCAGGCCTGATCAGGCTGAAGTAGAACTCCTGCTCTGCGTGTGCTCCATTGGCCTAGAGCTTCCCGTCCCAAAAGGCTGCCTTGTTCCCAAACGGGCAGAGGGGTCCCAAGCGTCTTGCTTCCAGCTTTTCAGGAAGGTAAGAAACAACTGGCTCTGCCCAGTGCTCTTACAGCCTACCGGGAACATCTCTTACCAAGGCCTGTGAAACGCAGTTTCCTGGCAGGCCTGATCTGGCTGAAGTAGAACTTCTGCTCTGGGTGTGCTCCATTGCCCTAGAGCTGCCAGGCCCAAAGGGCTGCCTTGTTTCCAAAGACGGAGAGTGGACCCAAAGCATCTTGCTCCCAGCTCTTCGGGAAGCTAAGAAACAGCTGGCTCTGCCCAGTGCTCTTACAGCCTAAGAGAACATCTCTTTGAAAGGCCTGTGAAACGCAGTTTCTTGGCAGGCCTGACCTGGCTGAAGTAGAACTTCTGTTCTGGTTGTGCTACATAGGCCTAGAGCTACCAGGACCTAAGGGCTGCCTTGTTTCCAAAGGGTGAGAGAGGCCCCAAAGCATCTTGCCTCCAGCACTTTGGGAAGCTAAAAAACAACTGGTTCTGCCCAGTGCTCTCACAGCCTACCGTGAACATCTCTTACCAAGGGCTGTGAAACGCAGTTTCTGGGCAGGACTGATCTGCCTGAAGTAGAACTTCTGCTGTGGGTGTGCTCCATTGGCCTAGAGCTGCCAGGCCCAAACGGCTGCCTTGTGTCCAAAGGGAGAGAGAGGCCCCAAAGCATCTTGCTTCCAGCTCTGTGGGAAGCTAAAGCAACTGGCTCTCCACAGTGCTCTCACAGCCTACCGGGAACATCTCTTACCAAGGCCTGTGAAACGCAGTTTCTTGGCAGGCCTGATCTGGCTGAAGTAGAACTCCTGCTCTGGGCGTGCTACTTTGGCCTAGAGCTGCCAGGCCCAAAGGGCCGCCTTGTTTCCAAAGGGGCTGAGAGTCCCCAAAGTACCTTGCTTCCAAATCTTTGGGAAGCTAAGAAACAACTGGCTCTGCACAGTGCTCTCACAGCCTACCGGCAACGTGACAGAGACAGGCCTGTGAGACGCAGTTTCTTGGAAGGCCTGATCTGGCTGAGGTAGAACTTCTGCTCTGGGTGTACTCCATTGGCCTAGGGCGGCCAGGCCCAAAGGGCTGCCTTTATTTCCAAAGTGTGAGAGAGGCCCCAAAGCATCTTGCTTCCTGCTCTCTGGGAAGCTAAAACAACTGGCTCTGCACAGTGCTCTCAAAGCCAACCGGGAACGTCACATACAAAGGCCTGTGAAACGCAGCTTCTTGACAGGCCTTATCTGGCTGAGGTAGAACTTGTGCTCTGGGTGTGCTACTTTGGCCTAGAGCTGCCAGGCACAAAGGCTGCTTTGTTTCCAAAGGGGGAGAGAGGCCCCAAATCATGTTGCTTCCAGCTGTTTTTGAAGCTAAGAAACAACTCGCTCTGCCAGGTACTCTTACAGCCTTCCGGGAACACCTCTTACGAAGGCCTGTGAAAAGCAGTTTCTTGGCAGGCCTGATCTGGCTGAGGTAGAACTTCTGCTCTGGGTGTGCTCCATTGCCCTAGAGCTGAAAGGCCCAAAGGGATGCCTTGTTTGCAAAGGGGCAGAGAGGCCCCAAAGCCTCTTGCTTCCAGCTCATTGGGAAGCTAAGAAACAACTGTCTCTGCCCAGTGCTCTGACAGAGTACCGGGAACATCTCTTACCAAAGCCTTTGAAACGCAGTTTCTTGGCAGGCCTTATCTGGCTGAGGTAGAACTTCTGCTCTGGGTGTGCTCCATTGGCCTAGAGCTGAAAGGCCCAAAGGTCGGCCTTGTTGGCAAAGGGGCAGGGAGCCCCCAAAGCATCTTGCTTCCAGCTCTTAGGGAAGCTAAGAAACAACTGGCTCTGCCCAGTGCTCTTACAGCCTGAGAGAAAATCTCTTACCAAGGCCTGTGAAACGCACTTTGTTGGTGGCCTGATCTAGCTGAAGTAGAACTTCTGCTCTGGGTGTGCTCCATTGGCCTAGAGCTGCCTGGCCCAAAGGGCCGCCTTGTTTGCAAAGGGGCAGAGAGGCCCCAAAGCATCTTGCTTCCAGCTCTTCGGGAAGCTAAGAAACATCTGGCGTTGCCCAGTGCTCTTACAGCCTACCGGGAACATCTCTTACCAAGGCCTGTGAAACGCAGTTTGTTGGTGGCCTGAACTGGCCGAAGTAGAACTTCTGCTCTGGGTGTGCTCCACTGGCCTAGAGCTACCTGCCCCAAAGGGCTGCCTTGATTCCAAAGTGAGAGAGTGGCACCAAAGCATCTTGCTTCCAGCTCTTCGGGAAGCTAAGAAACTTCTGGCGTTGCCCACTGCTCTTACAGCCTACCGGGAACATCTCTTACCAAGGCCTGTGAAACGCCGTTTCCTGGCAGGCCTGATTTGGCTGAAGTAGAACTTCTGCTCTGGGTGTGCTCCGTTGCCCTAGAGCTGCCAGGCCCAAGGTGCTGCCTTGTTTCCAAAGGGGCAGAGAGGCCCCAAAGCATCTTGCTTCCAGCTCTCTGGGAAGCTAAGAACCAACTCGCTCTGCCCCGTGCTCTTACACCTACCGGGAACATCTCTTACCAAGGCCTGTCAAACGCTGTTTCTTTGCAGGCCTGATCAGGCTGAAGTAGAACTCCTGCTCTGCGTGTGCTCCATTGGCCTAGAGCTTCCCGTCCCAAAAGGCTGCCTTGTTCCCAAACGGGCAGAGGGGTCCCAAGCGTCTTGCTTCCAGCTTTTCAGGAAGGTAAGAAACAACTGGCTCTGCCCAGTGCTCTTACAGCCTACCGGGAACATCTCTTACCAAGGCCTGTGAAACGCAGTTTCCTGGCAGGCCTGATCTGGCTGAAGTAGAACTTCTGCTCTGGGTGTGCTCCATTGCCCTAGAGCTGCCAGGCCCAAAGGGCTGCCTTGTTTCCAAAGACGGAGAGTGGACCCAAAGCATCTTGCTCCCAGCTCTTCGGGAAGCTAAGAAACAGCTGGCTCTGCCCAGTGCTCTTACAGCCTAAGAGAACATCTCTTTGAAAGGCCTGTGAAACGCAGTTTCTTGGCAGGCCTGACCTGGCTGAAGTAGAACTTCTGTTCTGGTTGTGCTACATAGGCCTAGAGCTACCAGGACCTAAGGGCTGCCTTGTTTCCAAAGGGTGAGAGAGGCCCCAAAGCATCTTGCCTCCAGCACTTTGGGAAGCTAAAAAACAACTGGTTCTGCCCAGTGCTCTCACAGCCTACCGTGAACATCTCTTACCAAGGGCTGTGAAACGCAGTTTCTGGGCAGGACTGATCTGCCTGAAGTAGAACTTCTGCTGTGGGTGTGCTCCATTGGCCTAGAGCTGCCAGGCGCAAACGGCTGCCTTGTGTCCAAAGGGAGAGAGAGGCCCCAAAGCATCTTGCTTCCAGCTCTGTGGGAAGCTAAAGCAACTGGCTCTCCACAGTGCTCTCACAGCCTACCGGGAACATCTCTTACCAAGGCCTGTGAAACGCAGTTTCTTGGCAGGCCTGATCTGGCTGAAGTAGAACTCCTGCTCTGGGCGTGCTACTTTGGCCTAGAGCTGCCAGGCCCAAAGGGCCGCCTTGTTTCCAAAGGGGCTGAGAGTCCCCAAAGTACCTTGCTTCCAAATCTTTGGGAAGCTAAGAAACAACTGGCTCTGCACAGTGCTCTCACAGCCTACCGGCAACGTGACAGAGACAGGCCTGTGAGACGCAGTTTCTTGGAAGGCCTGATCTGGCTGAGGTAGAACTTCTGCTCTGGGTGTACTCCATTGGCCTAGGGCGGCCAGGCCCAAAGGGCTGCCTTTATTTCCAAAGTGTGAGAGAGGCCCCAAAGCATCTTGCTTCCTGCTCTCTGGGAAGCTAAAACAACTGGCTCTGCACAGTGCTCTCAAAGCCAACCGGGAACGTCACATACAAAGGCCTGTGAAACGCAGCTTCTTGACAGGCCTTATCTGGCTGAGGTAGAACTTGTGCTCTGGGTGTGCTACTTTGGCCTAGAGCTGCCAGGCACAAAGGCTGCTTTGTTTCCAAAGGGGGAGAGAGGCCCCAAATCATGTTGCTTCCAGCTGTTTTTGAAGCTAAGAAACAACTCGCTCTGCCAGGTACTCTTACAGCCTTCCGGGAACACCTCTTACGAAGGCCTGTGAAAAGCAGTTTCTTGGCAGGCCTGATCTGGCTGAGGTAGAACTTCTGCTCTGGGTGTGCTCCATTGCCCTAGAGCTGAAAGGCCCAAAGGGATGCCTTGTTTGCAAAGGGGCAGAGAGGCCCCAAAGCATCTTGCTTCCAGCTCATTGGGAAGCTAAGAAACAACTGTCTCTGCCCAGTGCTCTGACAGAGTACCGGCAACATCTCTTACCAAAGCCTTTGAAACGCAGTTTCTTGGCAGGCCTTATCTGGCTGAGGTAGAACTTCTGCTCTGGGTGTGCTCCATTGGCCTAGAGCTGAAAGGCCCAAAGGTCGGCCTTGTTGGCAAAGGGGCAGGGAGCCCCCAAAGCATCTTGCTTCCAGCTCTTAGGGAAGCTAAGAAACAACTGGCTCTGCCCAGTGCTCTTACAGCCTGAGAGAAAATCTCTTACCAAGGCCTGTGAAACGCACTTTGTTGGTGGCCTGATCTAGCTGAAGTAGAACTTCTGCTCTGGGTGTGCTCCATTGGCCTAGAGCTGCCTGGCCCAAAGGGCCGCCTTGTTTGCAAAGGGGCAGAGAGGCCCCAAAGCATCTTGCTTCCAGCTCTTCGGGAAGCTAAGAAACATCTGGCGTTGCCCAGTGCTCTTACAGCCTACCGGGAACATCTCTTACCAAGGCCTGTGAAACGCAGTTTGTTGGTGGCCTGAACTGGCCGAAGTAGAACTTCTGCTCTGGGTGTGCTCCACTGGCCTAGAGCTACCTGCCCCAAAGGGCTGCCTTGATTCCAAAGTGAGAGAGTGGCACCAAAGCATCTTGCTTCCAGCTCTTCGGGAAGCTAAGAAACATCTGGCGTTGCCCAGTGCTCTTACAGCCTACCGGGAACATCTCTTACCAAGGCCTGTGAAACGCCGTTTCCTGGCAGGCCTGATTTGGCTGAAGTAGAACTTCTGCTCTGGGTGTGCTCCGTTGCCCTAGAGCTGCCAGGCCCAAGGTGCTGCCTTGTTTCCAAAGGGGCAGAGAGGCCCCAAAGCATCTTGCTTCCAGCTCTCTGGGAAGCTAAGAACCAACTCGCTCTGCCCCGTGCTCTTACACCTACCGGGAACATCTCTTACCAAGGCCTGTCAAACGCTGTTTCTTTGCAGGCCTGATCAGGCTGAAGTAGAACTCCTGCTCTGCGTGTGCTCCATTGGCCTAGAGCTTCCCGACCCAAAAGGCTGCCTTGTTCCCAAACGGGCAGAGGGGTCCCAAGCGTCTTGCTTCCAGCTTTTCAGGAAGGTAAGAAACAACTGGCTCTGCCCAGTGCTCTTACAGCCTACCGGGAACATCTCTTACCAAGGCCTGTGAAACGCAGTTTCCTGGCAGGCCTGATCTGGCTGAAGTAGAACTTCTGCTCTGGGTGTGCTCCATTGCCCTAGAGCTGCCAGGCCCAAAGGGCTGCCTTGTTTCCAAAGACGGAGAGTGGACCCAAAGCATCTTGCTCCCAGCTCTTCGGGAAGCTAAGAAACAGCTGGCTCTGCCCAGTGCTCTTACAGCCTAAGAGAACATCTCTTTGAAAGGCCTGTGAAACGCAGTTTCTTGGCAGGCCTGACCTGGCTGAAGTAGAACTTCTGTTCTGGTTGTGCTACATAGGCCTAGAGCTACCAGGACCTAAGGGCTGCCTTGTTTCCAAAGGGTGAGAGAGGCCCCAAAGCATCTTGCCTCCAGCACTTTGGGAAGCTAAAAAACAACTGGTTCTGCCCAGTGCTCTCACAGCCTACCGTGAACATCTCTTACCAAGGGCTGTGAAACGCAGTTTCTGGGCAGGACTGATCTGCCTGAAGTAGAACTTCTGCTGTGGGTGTGCTCCATTGGCCTAGAGCTGCCAGGCCCAAACGGCTGCCTTGTGTCCAAAGGGAGAGAGAGGCCCCAAAGCATCTTGCTTCCAGCTCTGTGGGAAGCTAAAGCAACTGGCTCTCCACAGTGCTCTCACAGCCTACCGGGAACATCTCTTACCAAGGCCTGTGAAACGCAGTTTCTTGGCAGGCCTGATCTGGCTGAAGTAGAACTCCTGCTCTGGGCGTGCTACTTTGGCCTAGAGCTGCCAGGCCCAAAGGGCCGCCTTGTTTCCAAAGGGGCTGAGAGTCCCCAAAGTACCTTGCTTCCAAATCTTTGGGAAGCTAAGAAACAACTGGCTCTGCACAGTGCTCTCACAGCCTACCGGCAACGTGACAGAGACAGGCCTGTGAGACGCAGTTTCTTGGAAGGCCTGATCTGGCTGAGGTAGAACTTCTGCTCTGGGTGTACTCCATTGGCCTAGGGCTGCCAGGCCCAAAGGGCTGCCTTTATTTCCAAAGTGTGAGAGAGGCCCCAAAGCATCTTGCTTCCTGCTCTCTGGGAAGCTAAAACAACTGGCTCTGCACAGTGCTCTCAAAGCCAACCGGGAACGTCACATACAAAGGCCTGTGAAACGCGGCTTCTTGACAGGCCTTATCTGGCTGAGGTAGAACTTGTGCTCTGGGTGTGCTACTTTGGCATAGAGCTGCCAGGCACAAAGGCTGCTTTGTTTCCAAAGGGGGAGAGAGGCCCCAAATCATGTTGCTTCCAGCTGTTTTTGAAGCTAAGAAACAACTCGCTCTGCCAGGTACGCTTACAGCCTTCCGGGAACACCTCTTACGAAGGCCTGTGAAAAGCAGTTTCTTGGCAGGCCTGATCTGGCTGAGGTAGAACTTCTGCTCTGGGTGTGCTTCATTGGCCTAGAGCTGAAAGGCCCAAAGGGCTGCCTTGTTTCCAAAGGGGGAGAGAGGCCCCAAAGCATCTTGCTTCCACCTCTTGGGAAGCTAAGAAACAACTGGCTGTGCCCAGTGCTCTTATAGCCTAAGAGAACATCTCTTATCAAGGCCTGTGAAACGCACTTTCTAGGCAGGCCTGATCTGGAAGAAGTAGAACTTCTGCTCTGGTTGTGCTCCATTGCCCTAGAGCTGCCAGACCCAACGTGCTGCCTTGTTTCCAAAGGGGCAGAGAGGCCCCAAAGCGTCTTGCTTCCAGCTGTTTGGGAAACAAGGAAACAACTGGCTCTGCACCGTGCTCTCACAGCCTACCGGGAACGTCACATACAAAGGCCTCTGAAACGCAGTTCCTTGGCAGGCCTGATCTGGCTGAAGTAGGACTTCTGCTCTGGCTGTGCTCCATTGGCCTAGAGCTGAAAGGCCCAAAGGGATGCCTTGTTTGCAAAGGGGCAGAGATGCCGCAAAGCATCTTGCTTCCAGCTCTTCGGGAAGCTAAGAACCAACTCGCTCTGCCCCGTGCTCTTACAGCCTACCGGGAACATGTCTTTGAAAGGCCTGTGAAACGCAGTTTCTTGGCAGGCCTCATCTGGCTGAAGTAGAACTCCGGCTCTGGGTGTGCTCCATTGCCCTAGAGCTGCCAGGCCCCAAGTGCTGCCCTGTTTCCAAGGGGCAGAGAGGCCCAAAGCATCTTGCTTCCCGGTCTTTGCGAAGCTAAGAAACAACTGGCTCTGCCCAGTGCTCTTACACCTACCGGGAATATCTCTTACCAAGGCCTGTCAAACGCTGTATCTTTGCAGGCCTGATCAGGCTGAAGTAGAACTCCTGCTCTGCGTGTGCTCCATTGGCCTAGAGCTTCCCGACCCAAAAGGCTGCCTTGTTCCCAAACGGGCAGAGGGGTCCCAAGCATCTTGCTTCCAGCTTTTCAGGAAGGTAAGAAACAACTGGCTCTGCCCAGTGCTCTTACAGCCTACCGGGAACATCTCTTACCAAGGCCTGTGAAACGCAGTTTCTTGGCAGGCCTGATCTGGCTGAAGTAGAACTCCTGCTCTGGGCGTGCTACTTTGGCCTAGAGCTGCCAGGCCCAAAGGGCCGCCTTGTTTCCAAATGGGCTGAGAGTCCCCAAAGTATCTTGCTTCCAAATCTTTGGAAAGCTAAGAAACAACTGGCTCTGCACAGTGCTCTCACAGCCTACCGGCAACGTGACAGAGAAAGGCCTGTGAGACGCAGTTTCTTGGAAGGCCTGATCTGGCTGAGGTAGAACTTCTGCTCTGGGTGTACTCCATTGGCCTAGGGCTGCCAGGCCCAAAGGGCTGCCTTTATTTCCAAAGTGTGAGAGAGGCCCCAAAGCATCTTGCTTCCTGCTCTCAGGGAAGCTAAAACAACTGGCTCTGCACAGTGCTCTCAAAGCCAACCGGGAACGTTCCATACAAAGGCCTGTGAAACGCAGCTTCTTGACAGGCCTTATCTGGCTGAGGTAGAACTTGTGCTCTGGGTGTGCTACTTTGGCCTAGAGCTGCCAGGCACAAAGGCTGCTTTGTTTCCAAAGGGGGAGAGAGGCACCAAATCATGTTGCTTCCAGCTGTTTTTGAAGCTAAGAAACAACTCGCTCTGCCAGGTACTCTTACAGCCTTCCGGGAACACCTCTTACGAAGGCCTGTGAAAAGCAGTTTCTTGGCAGGCCTGATCTGGCTGAGGTAGAACTTCTGCTCTGAGTGTGCTCCATTGCCCTAGAGCTGAAAGGCCCAAAGGGATGCCTTGTTTGCAAAGGGGCAGAGAGGCCCCAACGCATCTTGCTTCCAGCTCATTGGGAAGCTAAGAAACAACTGTCTCTGCCCAGTGCTCTGACAGAGTACCTGCAACATCTCTTACCAAAGCCTTTGAAACGCAGTTTCTTGGCAGGCCTTATCTGGCTGAGGTAGAACTTCTGCTCTGGGTGTGCTCCATTGGCCTAGAGCTGAAAGGCCCAAAGGTCGGCCTTGTTGGCAAAGGGGCAGGGAGCCCCCAAAGCATCTTGCTTCCAGCTCTTTGGGAAGCTAAGAAACAACTTGCTCTGCCCAGTGCTCTTACAGCCTGAGAGAAAATCTCTTACCAAGGCCTGTGAAACGCACTTTGTTGGTGGCCTGAACTGGCCGAAGTAGAACTTCTGCTCTGGGTGTGCTCCACTGGCCTAGAGCTACCTGCCCCAAAGGGCTGCCTTGATTCCAAAGTGAGAGAGTGGCACCAAAGCATCTTGCTTCCAGCTCTTCGGGAAGCTAAGAAACATCTGGCGTTGCCCAGTGCTCTTACAGCCTACCGGGAACATCTCTTACCAAGGCCTGTGAAACGCCGTTTCCTGGCATGCCTGATTAGGCTGAAGTAGAACTTCTGCTCTGGGTGTGCTCCGTTGCCCTAGAGCTGCCAGGCCCAAGGTGCTGCCTTGTTTCCAACGGGGCAGAGAGGCCCCAAAGCATCTTGCTTCCAGCTCTCTGGGAAGCTAAGAACCAACTCGCTCTGCCCCGTGCTCTTACACCTACCGGGAACATCTCTTACCAAGGCCTGTCAAACGCTGTTTCTTTGCAGGCCTGATCAGGCTGAAGTAGAACTCCTGCTCTGCGTGTGCTCCATTGGCCTAGAGCTTCCCGACCCAAAAGGCTGCCTTGTTCCCAAACGGGCAGAGGGGTCCCAAGCGTCTTGCTTCAAGCTTTTCAGGAAGGTAAGAAACAACTGGCTCTGCCCAGTGCTCTTACAGCCTACCGGGAACATCTCTTACCAAGGCCTGTGAAACGCAGTTTCCTGGCAGGCCTGATCTGGCTGAAGTAGAACTTCTGCTCTGGGTGTGCTCCATTGCCCTAGAGCTGCCAGGCCCAAAGGGCTGCCTTGTTTCCAAAGACGGAGAGTGGACCCAAAGCATCTTGCTCCCAGCTCTTCGGGAAGCTAAGAAACAGCTGGCTCTGCCCAGTGCTCTTACAGCCTAAGAGAACATCTCTTTGAAAGGCCTGTGAAACGCAGTTTCTTGGCAGGCCTGACCTGGCTGAAGTAGAACTTCTGTTCTGGTTGTGCTACATAGGCCTAGAGCTACCAGGACCTAAGGGCTGCCTTGTTTCCAAAGGGTGAGAGAGGCCCCAAAGCATCTTGCCTCCAGCACTTTGGGAAGCTAAAAAACAACTGGTTCTGCCCAGTGCTCTCACAGCCTACCGTGAACATCTCTTACCAAGGGCTGTGAAACGCAGTTTCTGGGCAGGACTGATCTGCCTGAAGTAGAACTTCTGCTGTGGGTGTGCTCCATTGGCCTAGAGCTGCCAGGCCCAAACGGCTGCCTTGTGTCCAAAGGGAGAGAGAGGCCCCAAAGCATCTTGCTTCCAGCTCTGTGGGAAGCTAAAGCAACTGGCTCTCCACAGTGCTCTCACAGCCTACCGGGAACATCTCTTACCAAGGCCTGTGAAACGCAGTTTCTTGGCAGGCCTGATCTGGCTGAAGTAGAACTCCTGCTCTGGGCGTGCTACTTTGGCCTAGAGCTGCCAGGCCCAAAGGGCCGCCTTGTTTCCAAAGGGGCTGAGAGTCCCCAAAGTACCTTGCTTCCAAATCTTTGGGAAGCTAAGAAACAACTGGCTCTGCACAGTGCTCTCACAGCCTACCGGCAACGTGACAGAGACAGGCCTGTGAGACGCAGTTTCTTGGAAGGCCTGATCTGGCTGAGGTAGAACTTCTGCTCTGGGTGTACTCCATTGGCCTAGGGCTGCCAGGCCCAAAGGGCTGCCTTTATTTCCAAAGTGTGAGAGAGGCCCCAAAGCATCTTGCTTCCTGCTCTCTGGGAAGCTAAAACAACTGGCTCTGCACAGTGCTCTCAAAGCCAACCGGGAACGTCACATACAAAGGCCTGTGAAACGCGGCTTCTTGACAGGCCTTATCTGGCTGAGGTAGAACTTGTGCTCTGGGTGTGCTACTTTGGCCTAGAGCTGCCAGGCACAAAGGCTGCTTTGTTTCCAAAGGGGGAGAGAGGCCCCAAATCATGTTGCTTCCAGCTGTTTTTGAAGCTAAGAAACAACTCGCTCTGCCAGGTACGCTTACAGCCTTCCGGGAACACCTCTTACGAAGGCCTGTGAAAAGCAGTTTCTTGGCAGGCCTGATCTGGCTGAGGTAGAACTTCTGCTCTGGGTGTGCTTCATTGGCCTAGAGCTGAAAGGCCCAAAGGGCTGCCTTGTTTCCAAAGGGGGAGAGAGGCCCCAAAGCATCTTGCTTCCACCTCTTGGGAAGCTAAGAAACAACTGGCTGTGCCCAGTGCTCTTATAGCCTAAGAGAACATCTCTTATCAAGGCCTGTGAAACGCACTTTCTAGGCAGGCCTGATCTGGAAGAAGTAGAACTTCTGCTCTGGTTGTGCTCCATTGCCCTAGAGCTGCCAGACCCAACGTGCTGCCTTGTTTCCAAAGGGGCAGAGAGGCCCCAAAGCGTCTTGCTTCCAGCTGTTTGGGAAACAAGGAAACAACTGGCTCTGCACCGTGCTCTCACAGCCTACCGGGAACGTCACATACAAAGGCCTCTGAAACGCAGTTCCTTGGCAGGCCTGATCTGGCTGAAGTAGGACTTCTGCTCTGGCTGTGCTCCATTGGCCTAGAGCTGAAAGGCCCAAAGGGATGCCTTGTTTGCAAAGGGGCAGAGATGCCGCAAAGCATCTTGCTTCCAGCTCTTCGGGAAGCTAAGAACCAACTCGCTCTGCCCCGTGCTCTTACAGCCTACCGGGAACATGTCTTTGAAAGGCCTGTGAAACGCAGTTTCTTGGCAGGCCTCATCTGGCTGAAGTAGAACTCCGGCTCTGGGTGTGCTCCATTGCCCTAGAGCTGCCAGGCCCCAAGTGCTGCCCTGTTTCCAAGGGGCAGAGAGGCCCAAAGCATCTTGCTTCCCGGTCTTTGCGAAGCTAAGAAACAACTGGCTCTGCCCAGTGCTCTTACACCTACCGGGAATATCTCTTACCAAGGCCTGTCAAACGCTGTATCTTTGCAGGCCTGATCAGGCTGAAGTAGAACTCCTGCTCTGCGTGTGCTCCATTGGCCTAGAGCTTCCCGACCCAAAAGGCTGCCTTGTTCCCAAACGGGCAGAGGGGTCCCAAGCATCTTGCTTCCAGCTTTTCAGGAAGGTAAGAAACAACTGGCTCTGCCCAGTGCTCTTACAGCCTACCGGGAACATCTCTTACCAAGGCCTGTGAAACGCAGTTTCTTGGCAGGCCTGATCTGGCTGAAGTAGAACTCCTGCTCTGGGCGTGCTACTTTGGCCTAGAGCTGCCAGGCCCAAAGGGCCGCCTTGTTTCCAAATGGGCTGAGAGTCCCCAAAGTATCTTGCTTCCAAATCTTTGGAAAGCTAAGAAACAACTGGCTCTGCACAGTGCTCTCACAGCCTACCGGCAACGTGACAGAGAAAGGCCTGTGAGACGCAGTTTCTTGGAAGGCCTGATCTGGCTGAGGTAGAACTTCTGCTCTGGGTGTACTCCATTGGCCTAGGGCTGCCAGGCCCAAAGGGCTGCCTTTATTTCCAAAGTGTGAGAGAGGCCCCAAAGCATCTTGCTTCCTGCTCTCAGGGAAGCTAAAACAACTGGCTCTGCACAGTGCTCTCAAAGCCAACCGGGAACGTTCCATACAAAGGCCTGTGAAACGCAGCTTCTTGACAGGCCTTATCTGGCTGAGGTAGAACTTGTGCTCTGGGTGTGCTACTTTGGCCTAGAGCTGCCAGGCACAAAGGCTGCTTTGTTTCCAAAGGGGGAGAGAGGCACCAAATCATGTTGCTTCCAGCTGTTTTTGAAGCTAAGAAACAACTCGCTCTGCCAGGTACTCTTACAGCCTTCCGGGAACACCTCTTACGAAGGCCTGTGAAAAGCAGTTTCTTGGCAGGCCTGATCTGGCTGAGGTAGAACTTCTGCTCTGAGTGTGCTCCATTGCCCTAGAGCTGAAAGGCCCAAAGGGATGCCTTGTTTGCAAAGGGGCAGAGAGGCCCCAACGCATCTTGCTTCCAGCTCATTGGGAAGCTAAGAAACAACTGTCTCTGCCCAGTGCTCTGACAGAGTACCTGCAACATCTCTTACCAAAGCCTTTGAAACGCAGTTTCTTGGCAGGCCTTATCTGGCTGAGGTAGAACTTCTGCTCTGGGTGTGCTCCATTGGCCTAGAGCTGAAAGGCCCAAAGGTCGGCCTTGTTGGCAAAGGGGCAGGGAGCCCCCAAAGCATCTTGCTTCCAGCTCTTTGGGAAGCTAAGAAACAACTTGCTCTGCCCAGTGCTCTTACAGCCTGAGAGAAAATCTCTTACCAAGGCCTGTGAAACGCACTTTGTTGGTGGCCTGAACTGGCCGAAGTAGAACTTCTGCTCTGGGTGTGCTCCACTGGCCTAGAGCTACCTGCCCCAAAGGGCTGCCTTGATTCCAAAGTGAGAGAGTGGCACCAAAGCATCTTGCTTCCAGCTCTTCGGGAAGCTAAGAAACATCTGGCGTTGCCCAGTGCTCTTACAGCCTACAGGGAACATCTCTTACCAAGGCCTGTGAAACGCCGTTTCCTGGCATGCCTGATTAGGCTGAAGTAGAACTTCTGCTCTGGGTGTGCTCCGTTGCCCTAGAGCTGCCAGGCCCAAGGTGCTGCCTTGTTTCCAAAGGGGCAGAGAGGCCCCAAAGCATCTTGCTTCCAGCTCTCTGGGAAGCTAAGAACCAACTCGCTCTGCCCCGTGCTCTTACACCTACCGGGAACATCTCTTACCAAGGCCTGTCAAACGCTGTTTCTTTGCAGGCCTGATCAGGCTGAAGTAGAACTCCTGCTCTGCGTGTGCTCCATTGGCCTAGAGCTTCCCGACCCAAAAGGCTGCCTTGTTCCCAAACGGGCAGAGGGGTCCCAAGCGTCTTGCTTCCAGCTTTTCAGGAAGGTAAGAAACAACTGGCTCTGCCCAGTGCTCTTACAGCCTACCGGGAACATCTCTTACCAAGGCCTGTGAAACGCAGTTTCCTGGCAGGCCTGATCTGTCTGAAGTAGAACTTCTGCTCTGGGTGTGCTCCATTGCCCTAGAGCTGCCAGGCCCAAATGCTGCCTTGTTTCCAAAGACGGAGAGTGGACCCAAAGCATCTTGCTCCCAGCTCTTCGGGAAGCTAAGAAACAGCTGGCTCTGCCCAGTGCTCTTACAGCCTAAGAGAACATCTCTTTGAAAGGCCTTTGAAACGCAGTTTCTTGGCAGGCCTGACCTGGCTGAAGTAGAACTTCTGTTCTGGTTGTGCTACATAGGCCTAGAGCTACCAGGACCTAAGGGCTGCCTTGTTTCCAAAGGGTGAGAGAGGCCCCAAAGCATCTTGCCTCCAGCACTTTGGGAAGCTAAAAAACAACTGGTTCTGCCCAGTGCTCTCACAGCCTACCGTGAACATCTCTTACCAAGGGCTGTGAAACGCAGTTTCTGGGCAGGACTGATCTGCCTGAAGTAGAACTTCTGCTGTGGGTGTGCTCCATTGGCCTAGAGCTGCCAGGCGCAAACGGCTGCCTTGTGTCCAAAGGGAGAGAGAGGCCCCAAAGCATCTTGCTTCCAGCTCTGTGGGAAGCTAAAGCAACTGGCTCTCCACAGTGCTCTCACAGCCTACCGGGAACATCTCTTACCAAGGCCTGTGAAACGCAGTTTCTTGGCAGGCCTGATCTGGCTGAAGTAGAACTCCTGCTCTGGGCGTGCTACTTTGGCCTAGAGCTGCCAGGCCCAAAGGGCCGCCTTGTTTCCAAAGGGGCTGAGAGTCCCCAAAGTACCTTGCTTCCAAATCTTTGGGAAGCTAAGAAACAACTGGCTCTGCACAGTGCTCTCACAGCCTACCGGCAACGTGACAGAGACAGGCCTGTGAGACGCAGTTTCTTGGAAGGCCTGATCTGGCTGAGGTAGAACTTCTGCTCTGGGTGTACTCCATTGGCCTAGGGCTGCCAGGCCCAAAGGGCTGCCTTTATTTCCAAAGTGTGAGAGAGGCCCCAAAGCATCTTGCTTCCTGCTCTCTGGGAAGCTAAAACAACTGGCTCTGCACAGTGCTCTCAAAGCCAACCGGGAACGTCACATACAAAGGCCTGTGAAACGCGGCTTCTTGACAGGCCTTATCTGGCTGAGGTAGAACTTGTGCTCTGGGTGTGCTACTTTGGCCTAGAGCTGCCAGGCACAAAGGCTGCTTTGTTTCCAAAGGGGGAGAGAGGCCCCAAATCATGTTGCTTCCAGCTGTTTTTGAAGCTAAGAAACAACTCGCTCTGCCAGGTACGCTTACAGCCTTCCGGGAACACCTCTTACGAAGGCCTGTGAAAAGCAGTTTCTTGGCAGGCCTGATCTGGCTGAGGTAGAACTTCTGCTCTGGGTGTGCTTCATTGGCCTAGAGCTGAAAGGCCCAAAGGGCTGCCTTGTTTCCAAAGGGGGAGAGAGGCCCCAAAGCATCTTGCTTCCACCTCTTGGGAAGCTAAGAAACAACTGGCTGTGCCCAGTGCTCTTATAGCCTAAGAGAACATCTCTTATCAAGGCCTGTGAAACGCACTTTCTAGGCAGGCCTGATCTGGAAGAAGTAGAACTTCTGCTCTGGTTGTGCTCCATTGCCCTAGAGCTGCCAGACCCAACGTGCTGCCTTGTTTCCAAAGGGGCAGAGAGGCCCCAAAGCGTCTTGCTTCCAGCTGTTTGGGAAACAAGGAAACAACTGGCTCTGCACCGTGCTCTCACAGCCTACCGGGAACGTCACATACAAAGGCCTCTGAAACGCAGTTCCTTGGCAGGCCTGATCTGGCTGAAGTAGGACTTCTGCTCTGGCTGTGCTCCATTGGCCTAGAGCTGAAAGGCCCAAAGGGATGCCTTGTTTGCAAAGGGGCAGAGATGCCGCAAAGCATCTTGCTTCCAGCTCTTCGGGAAGCTAAGAACCAACTCGCTCTGCCCCGTGCTCTTACAGCCTACCGGGAACATGTCTTTGAAAGGCCTGTGAAACGCAGTTTCTTGGCAGGCCTCATCTGGCTGAAGTAGAACTCCGGCTCTGGGTGTGCTCCATTGCCCTAGAGCTGCCAGGCCCCAAGTGCTGCCCTGTTTCCAAGGGGCAGAGAGGCCCAAAGCATCTTGCTTCCCGGTCTTTGCGAAGCTAAGAAACAACTGGCTCTGCCCAGTGCTCTTACACCTACCGGGAATATCTCTTACCAAGGCCTGTCAAACGCTGTATCTTTGCAGGCCTGATCAGGCTGAAGTAGAACTCCTGCTCTGCGTGTGCTCCATTGGCCTAGAGCTTCCCGACCCAAAAGGCTGCCTTGTTCCCAAACGGGCAGAGGGGTCCCAAGCATCTTGCTTCCAGCTTTTCAGGAAGGTAAGAAACAACTGGCTCTGCCCAGTGCTCTTACAGCCTACCGGGAACATCTCTTACCAAGGCCTGTGAAACGCAGTTTCTTGGCAGGCCTGATCTGGCTGAAGTAGAACTCCTGCTCTGGGCGTGCTACTTTGGCCTAGAGCTGCCAGGCCCAAAGGGCCGCCTTGTTTCCAAATGGGCTGAGAGTCCCCAAAGTATCTTGCTTCCAAATCTTTGGAAAGCTAAGAAACAACTGGCTCTGCACAGTGCTCTCACAGCCTACCGGCAACGTGACAGAGAAAGGCCTGTGAGACGCAGTTTCTTGGAAGGCCTGATCTGGCTGAGGTAGAACTTCTGCTCTGGGTGTACTCCATTGGCCTAGGGCTGCCAGGCCCAAAGGGCTGCCTTTATTTCCAAAGTGTGAGAGAGGCCCCAAAGCATCTTGCTTCCTGCTCTCAGGGAAGCTAAAACAACTGGCTCTGCACAGTGCTCTCAAAGCCAACCGGGAACGTTCCATACAAAGGCCTGTGAAACGCAGCTTCTTGACAGGCCTTATCTGGCTGAGGTAGAACTTGTGCTCTGGGTGTGCTACTTTGGCCTAGAGCTGCCAGGCACAAAGGCTGCTTTGTTTCCAAAGGGGGAGAGAGGCACCAAATCATGTTGCTTCCAGCTGTTTTTGAAGCTAAGAAACAACTCGCTCTGCCAGGTACTCTTACAGCCTTCCGGGAACACCTCTTACGAAGGCCTGTGAAAAGCAGTTTCTTGGCAGGCCTGATCTGGCTGAGGTAGAACTTCTGCTCTGAGTGTGCTCCATTGCCCTAGAGCTGAAAGGCCCAAAGGGATGCCTTGTTTGCAAAGGGGCAGAGAGGCCCCAACGCATCTTGCTTCCAGCTCATTGGGAAGCTAAGAAACAACTGTCTCTGCCCAGTGCTCTGACAGAGTACCTGCAACATCTCTTACCAAAGCCTTTGAAACGCAGTTTCTTGGCAGGCCTTATCTGGCTGAGGTAGAACTTCTGCTCTGGGTGTGCTCCATTGGCCTAGAGCTGAAAGGCCCAAAGGTCGGCCTTGTTGGCAAAGGGGCAGGGAGCCCCCAAAGCATCTTGCTTCCAGCTCTTTGGGAAGCTAAGAAACAACTTGCTCTGCCCAGTGCTCTTACAGCCTGAGAGAAAATCTCTTACCAAGGCCTGTGAAACGCACTTTGTTGGTGGCCTGAACTGGCCGAAGTAGAACTTCTGCTCTGGGTGTGCTCCACTGGCCTAGAGCTACCTGCCCCAAAGGGCTGCCTTGATTCCAAAGTGAGAGAGTGGCACCAAAGCATCTTGCTTCCAGCTCTTCGGGAAGCTAAGAAACATCTGGCGTTGCCCAGTGCTCTTACAGCCTACCGGGAACATCTCTTACCAAGGCCTGTGAAACGCCGTTTCCTGGCATGCCTGATTAGGCTGAAGTAGAACTTCTGCTCTGGGTGTGCTCCGTTGCCCTAGAGCTGCCAGGCCCAAGGTGCTGCCTTGTTTCCAAAGGGGCAGAGAGGCCCCAAAGCATCTTGCTTCCAGCTCTCTGGGAAGCTAAGAACCAACTCGCTCTGCCCCGTGCTCTTACACCTACCGGGAACATCTCTTACCAAGGCCTGTCAAACGCTGTTTCTTTGCAGGCCTGATCAGGCTGAAGTAGAACTCCTGCTCTGCGTGTGCTCCATTGGCCTAGAGCTTCCCGACCCAAAAGGCTGCCTTGTTCCCAAACGGGCAGAGGGGTCCCAAGCGTCTTGCTTCCAGCTTTTCAGGAAGGTAAGAAACAACTGGCTCTGCCCAGTGCTCTTACAGCCTACCGGGAACATCTCTTACCAAGGCCTGTGAAACGCAGTTTCCTGGCAGGCCTGATCTGGCTGAAGTAGAACTTCTGCTCTGGGTGTGCTCCATTGCCCTAGAGCTGCCAGGCCCAAATGCTGCCTTGTTTCCAAAGACGGAGAGTGGACCCAAAGCATCTTGCTCCCAGCTCTTCGGGAAGCTAAGAAACAGCTGGCTCTGCCCAGTGCTCTTACAGCCTAAGAGAACATCTCTTTGAAAGGCCTTTGAAACGCAGTTTCTTGGCAGGCCTGACCTGGCTGAAGTAGAACTTCTGTTCTGGTTGTGCTACATAGGCCTAGAGCTACCAGGACCTAAGGGCTGCCTTGTTTCCAAAGGGTGAGAGAGGCCCCAAAGCATCTTGCCTCCAGCACTTTGGGAAGCTAAAAAACAACTGGTTCTGCCCAGTGCTCTCACAGCCTACCGTGAACATCTCTTACCAAGGGCTGTGAAACGCAGTTTCTGGGCAGGACTGATCTGCCTGAAGTAGAACTTCTGCTGTGGGTGTGCTCCATTGGCCTAGAGCTGCCAGGCGCAAACGGCTGCCTTGTGTCCAAAGGGAGAGAGAGGCCCCAAAGCATCTTGCTTCCAGCTCTGTGGGAAGCTAAAGCAACTGGCTCTCCACAGTGCTCTCACAGCCTAGCGGGAACATCTCTTACCAAGGCCTGTGAAACGCAGTTTCTTGGCAGGCCTGATCTGGCTGAAGTAGAACTCCTGCTCTGGGCGTGCTACTTTGGCCTAGAGCTGCCAGGCCCAAAGGGCCGCCTTGTTTCCAAAGGGGCTGAGAGTCCCCAAAGTATCTTGCTTCCAAATCTTTGGGAAGCTAAGAAACAACTGGCTCTGCACAGTGCTCTCACAGCCTACCGGCAACGTGACAGAGACAGGCCTGTGAGACGCAGTTTCTTGGAAGGCCTGATCTGGCTGAGGTAGAACTTCTGCTCTGGGTGTACTCCATTGGCCTAGGGCTGCCAGGCCCAAAGGGCTGCCTTTATTTCCAAAGTGTGAGAGAGGCCCCAAAGCATCTTGCTTCCTGCTCTCTGGGAAGCTAAAACAACTGGCTCTGCACAGTGCTCTCAAAGCCAACCGGGAACGTCACATACAAAGGCCTGTGAAACGCGGCTTCTTGACAGGCCTTATCTGGCTGAGGTAGAACTTGTGCTCTGGGTGTGCTACTTTGGCCTAGAGCTGCCAGGCACAAAGGCTGCTTTGTTTCCAAAGGGGGAGAGAGGCCCCAAATCATGTTGCTTCCAGCTGTTTTTGAAGCTAAGAAACAACTCGCTCTGCCAGGTACTCTTACAGCCTTCCGGGAACACCTCTTACGAAGGCCTGTGAAAAGCAGTTTCTTGGCAGGCCTGATCTGGCTGAGGTAGAACTTCTGCTCTGGGTGTGCTCCATTGCCCTAGAGCTGAAAGGCCCAAAGAGCTGCCTTGTTTCCAAAGGGGGAGAGAGGCCCCAAAGCATCTTGCTTCCACCTCTTGGGAAGCTAAGAAACAACTGGCTGTGCCCAGTGCTCTTATAGCCTAAGAGAACATCTCTTATCAAGGCCTGTGAAACGCACTTTCTAGGCAGGCCTGATCTGGAAGAAGTAGAACTTCTGCTCTGGTTGTGCTCCATTGCCCTAGAGCTTCCAGACCCAACGTGCTGCCTTGTTTCCAAAGGGGCAGAGAGGCCCCAAAGCGTCTTGCTTCCAGCTGTTTGGGAAACAAGGAAACAACTGGCTCTGCACCGTGCTCTCACAGCCTACCGGGAACGTCACATACAAAGGCCTCTGAAACGCAGTTCCTTGGCAGGCCTGATCTGGCTGAAGTAGGACTTCTGCTCTGGCTGTGCTCCATTGGCCTAGAGCTGAAAGGCCCAAAGGGATGCCTTGTTTGCAAAGGGGCAGAGAGGCCCCAAAGCATCTTGCTTCCAGCTCTTTGGGAAGCTAAGAAACAACTGTCTCTGCCCAGTGCTCTGACAGAGTACCGGCAACATCTCTTACCAAAGCCTTTGAAACGCAGTTTCTTGGCACGCCTTATCTGGCTGAGGTAGAACTTCTGCTCTGGGTGTGCTCCATTGGCCTAGAGCTGAAAGGCCCAAAGGTCGGCCTTGTTGGCAAAGGGGCAGGGAGCCCCCAAAGCATCTTGCTTCCAGCTCTTTGGGAAGCTAAGAAACAACTGGCTCTGCCCAGTGCTCTTACAGCCTAAGAGAAAATCTCTTACCAAGGCCTGTGAAACGCACTTTGTTGGTGGCCTGATCTAGCTGAAGTAGAACTTCTGCTCTGGGTGTGCTCCACTCGCCTAGAGCTGCCTGGCCCAAAGGGCCGCCTTGTTTGCAAAGGGGCAGAGAGGCCCCAAAGCATCTTGCTTCCAGCTCTTCGGGATGCTAAGAAACATCTGGCGTTGCCCAGTGCTCTTACAGCCTACCGGGAACATCTCTTACCAAGGCCTGTGAAACGCAGTTTGTTGGTGGCCTCAACTGGCCGAAGTAGAACTTCTGCTCTGGGTGTGCTCCACTGGCCTAGAGCTACCTGCCCCAAAGGGCTGCCTTGATTCCAAAGTGAGAGAGTGTCACCAAAGCATCTTGCTTCCAACTCTTCGGGAAGCTAAGAAACATCTGGCGTTGCCCAGTGCTCTTACAGCCTACCGGGAACATCTCTTACCAAGGCCTGTGAAACGCCGTTTCCTGGCAGGCCTGATTTGGCTGAAGTAGAACTTCTGCTCTGGGTGTGCTCCATTGCCCTAGAGCTGCCAGGCCCAAGGTGCTGCCTTGTTTCCAAAGGGGCAGAGAGGCCCCAAAGCATCTTGCTTCCGGCTCTCTGGGAAGCTAAGAACCAACTCGCTCTGCCCCGTGCTCTTACAGCCTACCGGGAACATGTCTTTGAAAGGCCTGTGAAACGCAGTTTCTTGGCAGGCCTCATCTGGCTGAAGTAGAACTCCGGCTCTGGGTGTGCTCCATTGCCCTAGAGCTGCCAGGCCCCAAGTGCTGCCCTGTTTCCAAGGGGCAGAGAGGCCCAAAGCATCTTGCTTCCCGGTCTTTGCGAAGCTAAGAAACAACTGGCTCTGCCCAGTGCTCTTACACCTACCGGGAACATCTCTTACCAAGGCCTGTCAAACGCTGTTTCTTTGCAGGCCTGATCAGGCTGAAGTAGAACTCCTGCTCTGCGTGTGCTCCATTGGCCTAGAGCTTCCCGACCCAAAAGGCTGCCTTGTTCCCAAACGGGCAGAGGGGTCCCAAGCATCTTGCTTCCAGCTTTTCAGGAAGGTAAGAAACAACTGGCTCTGCCCAGTGCTCTTACAGCCTACCGGGAACATCTCTTACCAAGGCCTGTGAAACGCAGTTTCCTGGCAGGCCTGATCTGGCTGAAGTAGAACTTCTGCTCTGGTTGTGCTCCATTGCCCTAGAGCTGCCAAGCCCAAAGGGCTGCCTTGTTTCCAAAGATGGAGAGTGGACCCAAAGCATCTTGCTCCCGGCTCTTCGGGAAGCTAAGAAACAGCTGGCTCTGCCCAGTGCTCTTACAGCCTAAGAGAACATCTCTTTGAAAGGCCTGTGAAACGCAGTTTCTTGGCAGGCCTGACCTGGCTGAAGTAGAACTTCTGTTCTGGTTGTGCTACATAGGCCTAGAGCTACCAGGACCTAAGGGCTGCCTTGTTTCCAAAGGGTGAGAGAGGCCCCAAAGCATCTTGCCTCCAGCACTTTGGGAAGCTAAAAAACAACAGGTTCTGCCCAGTGCTCTCACAGCCTACCGTGAACATCTCTTACCAGGGGCTGTGAAACGCAGTTTCTGGGCAGGACTGATCTGCCTGAAGTACAACTTCTGCTGTGGGTGTGCTCCATTGGCCTAGAGCTGCCAGGCGCAAACGGCTGCCTTGTGTCCAAAGGGAGAGAGAGGCCCCAAAGCATCTTGCTTCCAGCTCTGTGGGAAGCTAAAGCAACTGGCTCTCCACAGTGCTCTCACAGCCTACCGGGAACATCTCTTACCAAGGCCTGTGAAACGCAGTTTCTTGGCAGGCCTGATCTGGCTGAAGTAGAACTCCTGCTCTGGGCGTGCTACTTTGGCCTAGAGCTGCCAGGCCCAAAGGGCCGCCTTGTTTCCAAAGGGGCTGAGAGTCCCCAAAGTATCTTGCTTCCAAATCTTTGGGAAGCTAAGAAACAACTGGCTCTGCACAGTGCTCTCACAGCCTACCGGCAACGTGACAGAGACAGGCCTGTGAGACGCAGTTTCTTGGAAGGCCTGATCTGGCTGAGGTAGAACTTCTGCTCTGGGTGTACTCCATTGGCCTAGGGCTGCCAGGCCCAAAGGGCTGCCTTTATTTCCAAAGTGTGAGAGAGGCCCCAAAGCATCTTGCTTCCTGCTCTCTGGGAAGCTAAAACAACTGGCTCTGCACAGTGCTCTCAAAGCCAACCGGGAACGTCACATACAAAGGCCTGTGAAACGCAGCTTCTTGACAGGCCTTATCTGGCTGAGGTAGAACTTGTGCTCTGGGTGTGCTACTTTGGCCTAGAGCTGCCAGGCACAAAGGCTGCTTTGTTTCCAAAGGGGGAGAGAGGCCCCAAATCATGTTGCTTCCAGCTGTTTTTGAAGCTAAGAAACAACTCGCTCTGCCAGGTACTCTTACAGCCTTCCGGGAACACCTCTTACGAAGGCCTGTGAAAAGCAGTTTCTTGGCAGGCCTGATCTGGCTGAGGTAGAACTTCTGCTCTGGGTGTGCTCCATTGGCCTAGAGCTGAAAGGCCCAAAGGGCTGCCTTGTTTCCAAAGGGGGAGAGAGGCCCCAAGGCATCTTGATTCCACCTCTTGGGAAGCTAAGAAACAACTGGCTGTGCCCAGTGCTCTTATAGCCTAAGAGAACATCTCTTATCAAGGCCTGTGAAACGCATTTTCTAGGCAGGCCTGATCTGGAAGAAGTAGAACTTCTGCTCTGGTTGTGCTCCATTGCCCTAGAGCTGCCAGACCCAACGTGCTGCCTTGTTGCCAAAGGGGCAGAGAGGCCCCAAAGCGTTTGCTTCCTGCTGTTTGGGAAACAAGGAAACAACTGGCTCTGCACCGTGCTCTCACAGCCTACCGGGAACGTCACATACAAAGGCCTCTGAAACGCAGTTCCTTGGCAGGCCTGATCTGGTTGAAGTAGGACTTCTGCTCTGGCTGTGCTCCATTGGCCTGGAGCTGAAAGGCCCAAAGGGATGCCTTGTTTGCAAAGGGGCAGAGAGGCCCCAAAGCATCTTGCTTCCAGCTCTTTGGGAAGCTAAGAAACAACTGTCTCTGCCCAGTGCTCTGACAGAGTACCGGCAACATCTCTTACCAAAGCCTTTGAAACGCAGTTTCTTGGCAGGCCTCATCTGGCTGAAGTAGAACTCCTGCTCTGGGCGTGCTACTTTGGCCTAGAGCTGCCAGGCCCAAAGGGCCGCCTTGTTTCCAAAGGGGCTGAGAGTCCCCAAAGTATCTTGCTTCCAAATCTTTGGGAAGCTAAGAAACAACTGGCTCTGCACAGTGCTCTCACAGCCTACCGGCAACGTGACAGAGAAAGGCCTGTGAGACGCAGTTTCTTGGAAGGCCTGATCTGGCTGAGGTAGAACTTCTGCTCTGGGTGTACTCCATTGGCCTAGGGCTGCCAGGCCCAAAGGGCTGCCTTTATTTCCAAAGTGTGAGAGAGGCCCCAAAGCATCTTGCTTCCTGCTCTCTGGGAAGCTAAAACAACTGGCTCTGCACAGTGCTCTCAAAGCCAACCGGGAACGTCACATACAAAGGCCTGTGAAACGCAGCTTCTTGACAGGCCTTATCTGGCTGAGGTAGAACTTGTGCTCTGGGTGTGCTACTTTGGCCTAGAGCTGCCAGGCACAAAGGCTGCTTTGTTTCCAAAGGGGGAGAGAGGCCCCAAATCATGTTGCTTCCAGCTGTTTTTGAAGCTAAGAAACAACTCGCTCTGCCAGGTACTCTTACAGCCTTCCGGGAACACCTCTTACGAAGGCCTGTGAAAAGCAGTTTCTTGGCAGGCCTGATCTGGCTGAGGTAGAACTTCTGCTCTGGGTGTGCTCCATTGGCCTAGAGCTGAAAGGCCCAAAGGGCTGCCTTGTTTCCAAAGGGGGAGAGAGGCCCCAAGGCATCTTGATTCCACCTCTTGGGAAGCTAAGAAACAACTGGCTGTGCCCAGTGCTCTTATAGCCTAAGAGAACATCTCTTATCAAGGCCTGTGAAACGCACTTTCTAGGCAGGCCTGATCTGGAAGAAGTAGAACTTCTGCTCTGGTTGTGCTCCATTGCCCTAGAGCTGCTAGACCCAACGTGCTGCCTTGTTTCCAAAGGGGCAGAGAGGCCCCAAAGCGTCTTGCTTCCAGCTGTTTGGGAAACAAGGAAACAACTGGCTCTGCACCGTGCTCTCACAGCCTACCGGGAACGTCACATACAAAGGCCTCTGAAACGCAGTTCCTTGGCAGGCCTGATCTGGCTGAAGTAGGACTTCTGCTCTGGCTGTGCTCCATTGGCCTAGAGCTGAAAGGCCCAAAGGGATGCCTTGTTTGCAAAGGGGCAGAGAGGCCCCAAAGCATCTTGCTTCCAGCTCTCTGGGAAGCTAAGAACCAACTCGCTCTGCCCCGTGCTCTTACAGCCTACCGGGATCATGTCTTTGAAAGGCCTGTGAAACGCAGTTTCTTGGCAGGCCTCATCTGGCTGAAGTAGAACTCCGGCTCTGGGTGTGCTCCATTGCCCTAGAGCTGCCAGGCCCCAAGTGCTGCCCTGTTTCCAAGGGGCAGAGAGGCCCAAAGCATCTTGCTTCCCGGTCTTTGCGAAGCTAAGAAACAACTGGCTCTGCCCAGTGCTCTTACACCTACCGGGAACATCTCTTACCAAGGCCTGTCAAACGCTGTTTCTTTGCAGGCCTGATCAGGCTGAAGTAGAACTCCTGCTCTGCGTGTGCTCCATTGGCCTAGAGCTTCCCGACCCAAAAGGCTGCCTTGTTCCCAAACGGGCAGAGGGGTCCCAAGCGTCTTGCTTCCAGCTTTTCAGGAAGGTAAGAAACAACTGGCTCTGCCCAGTGCTCTTACAGCCTACCGGGAACATCTCTTACCAAGGCCTGTGAAACGCAGTTTCTTGGCAGGCCTGATCTGGCTGAAGTAGAACTCCTGCTCTGGGCGTGCTACTTTGGCCTAGAGCTGCCAGGCCCAAAGGGCCGCCTTGTTTCCAAAGGGGCTGAGAGTCCCCAAAGTATCTTGCTTCCAAATCTTTGGGAAGCTAAGAAACAACTGGCTCTGCACAGTGCTCTCACAGCCTACCGGCAACGTGACAGAGAAAGGCCTGTGAGACGCAGTTTCTTGGAAGGCCTGATCTGGCTGAGGTAGAACTTCTGCTCTGGGTGTACTCCATTGGCCTAGGGCTGCCAGGCCCAAAGGGCTGCCTTTATTTCCAAAGTGTGAGAGAGGCCCCAAAGCATCTTGCTTCCTGCTCTCTGGGAAGCTAAAACAACTGGCTCTGCACAGTGCTCTCAAAGCCAACCGGGAACGTCACATACAAAGGCCTGTGAAACGCAGCTTCTTGACAGGCCTTATCTGGCTGAGGTAGAACTTGTGCTCTGGGTGTGCTACTTTGGCCTAGAGCTGCCAGGCACAAAGGCTGCTTTGTTTCCAAAGGGGGAGAGAGGCCCCAAATCATGTTGCTTCCAGCTGTTTTTGAAGCTAAGAAACAACTCGCTCTGCCAGGTACTCTTACAGCCTTCCGGGAACACCTCTTACGAAGGCCTGTGAAAAGCAGTTTCTTGGCAGGCCTGATCTGGCTGAGGTAGAACTTCTGCTCTGGGTGTGCTCCATTGGCCTAGAGCTGAAAGGCCCAAAGGGCTGCCTTGTTTCCAAAGGGGGAGAGAGGCCCCAAGGCATCTTGATTCCACCTCTTGGGAAGCTAAGAAACAACTGGCTGTGCCCAGTGCTCTTATAGCCTAAGAGAACATCTCTTATCAAGGCCTGTGAAACGCATTTTCTAGGCAGGCCTGATCTGGAAGAAGTAGAACTTCTGCTCTGGTTGTGCTCCATTGCCCTAGAGCTGCCAGACCCAACGTGCTGCCTTGTTTCCAAAGGGGCAGAGAGGCCCCAAAGCGTTTGCTTCCTGCTGTTTGGGAAACAAGGAAACAACTGGCTCTGCACCGTGCTCTCACAGCCTACCGGGAACGTCACATACAAAGGCCTCTGAAACGCAGTTCCTTGGCAGGCCTGATCTGGTTGAAGTAGGACTTCTGCTCTGGCTGTGCTCCATTGGCCTGGAGCTGAAAGGCCCAAAGGGATGCCTTGTTTGCAAAGGGGCAGAGAGGCCCCAAAGCATCTTGCTTCCAGCTCTTTGGGAAGCTAAGAAACAACTGTCTCTGCCCAGTGCTCTGACAGAGTACCGGCAACATCTCTTACCAAAGCCTTTGAAACGCAGTTTCTTGGCAGGCCTCATCTGGCTGAAGTAGAACTCCTGCTCTGGGCGTGCTACTTTGGCCTAGAGCTGCCAGGCCCAAAGGGCCGCCTTGTTTCCAAAGGGGCTGAGAGTCCCCAAAGTATCTTGCTTCCAAATCTTTGGGAAGCTAAGAAACAACTGGCTCTGCACAGTGCTCTCACAGCCTACCGGCAACGTGACAGAGAAAGGCCTGTGAGACGCAGTTTCTTGGAAGGCCTGATCTGGCTGAGGTAGAACTTCTGCTCTGGGTGTACTCCATTGGCCTAGGGCTGCCAGGCCCAAAGGGCTGCCTTTATTTCCAAAGTGTGAGAGAGGCCCCAAAGCATCTTGCTTCCTGCTCTCTGGGAAGCTAAAACAACTGGCTCTGCACAGTGCTCTCAAAGCCAACCGGGAACGTCACATACAAAGGCCTGTGAAACGCAGCTTCTTGACAGGCCTTATCTGGCTGAGGTAGAACTTGTGCTCTGGGTGTGCTACTTTGGCCTAGAGCTGCCAGGCACAAAGGCTGCTTTGTTTCCAAAGGGGGAGAGAGGCCCCAAATCATGTTGCTTCCAGCTGTTTTTGAAGCTAAGAAACAACTCGCTCTGCCAGGTACTCTTACAGCCTTCCGGGAACACCTCTTACGAAGGCCTGTGAAAAGCAGTTTCTTGGCAGGCCTGATCTGGCTGAGGTAGAACTTCTGCTCTGGGTGTGCTCCATTGGCCTAGAGCTGAAAGGCCCAAAGGGCTGCCTTGTTTCCAAAGGGGGAGAGAGGCCCCAAGGCATCTTGATTCCACCTCTTGGGAAGCTAAGAAACAACTGGCTGTGCCCAGTGCTCTTATAGCCTAAGAGAACATCTCTTATCAAGGCCTGTGAAACGCACTTTCTAGGCAGGCCTGATCTGGAAGAAGTAGAACTTCTGCTCTGGTTGTGCTCCATTGCCCTAGAGCTGCTAGACCCAACGTGCTGCCTTGTTTCCAAAGGGGCAGAGAGGCCCCAAAGCGTCTTGCTTCCAGCTGTTTGGGAAACAAGGAAACAACTGGCTCTGCACCGTGCTCTCACAGCCTACCGGGAACGTCACATACAAAGGCCTCTGAAACGCAGTTCCTTGGCAGGCCTGATCTGGCTGAAGTAGGACTTCTGCTCTGGCTGTGCTCCATTGGCCTAGAGCTGAAAGGCCCAAAGGGATGCCTTGTTTGCAAAGGGGCAGAGAGGCCCCAAAGCATCTTGCTTCCAGCTCTCTGGGAAGCTAAGAACCAACTCGCTCTGCCCCGTGCTCTTACAGCCTACCGGGATCATGTCTTTGAAAGGCCTGTGAAACGCAGTTTCTTGGCAGGCCTCATCTGGCTGAAGTATAACTCCGGCTCTGGGTGTGCTCCATTGCCCTAGAGCTGCCAGGCCCCAAGTGCTGCCCTGTTTCCAAGGGGCAGAGAGGCCCAAAGCATCTTGCTTCCCGGTCTTTGCGAAGCTAAGAAACAACTGGCTCTGCCCAGTGCTCTTACACCTACCGGGAACATCTCTTACCAAGGCCTGTCAAACGCTGTTTCTTTGCAGGCCTGATCAGGCTGAAGTAGAACTCCTGCTCTGCGTGTGCTCCATTGGCCTAGAGCTTCCCGACCCAAAAGGCTGCCTTGTTCCCAAACGGGCAGAGGGGTCCCAAGCGTCTTGCTTCCAGCTTTTCAGGAAGGTAAGAAACAACTGGCTCTGCCCAGTGCTCTTACAGCCTACCGGGAACATCTCTTACCAAGGCCTGTGAAACGCAGTTTCTTGGCAGGCCTGATCTGGCTGAAGTAGAACTCCTGCTCTGGGCGTGCTACTTTGGCCTAGAGCTGCCAGGCCCAAAGGGCCGCCTTGTTTCCAAAGGGGCTGAGAGTCCCCAAAGTACCTTGCTTCCAAATCTTTGGGAAGCTAAGAAACAACTGGCTCTGCACAGTGCTCTCACAGCCTACCGGCAACGTGACAGAGACAGGCCTGTGAGACGCAGTTTCTTGGAAGGCCTGATCTGGCTGAGGTAGAACTTCTGCTCTGGGTGTACTCCATTGGCCTAGGGCTGCCAGGCCCAAAGGGCTGCCTTTATTTCCAAAGTGTGAGAGAGGCCCCAAAGCATCTTGCTTCCTGCTCTCTGGGAAGCTAAAACAACTGGCTCTGCACAGTGCTCTCAAAGCCAACCGGGAACGTCACATACAAAGGCCTGTGAAACGCAGCTTCTTGACAGGCCTTATCTGGCTGAGGTAGAACTTGTGCTCTGGGTGTGCTACTTTGGCCTAGAGCTGCCAGGCACAAAGGCTGCTTTGTTTCCAAAGGGGGAGAGAGGCCCCAAATCATGTTGCTTCCAGCTGTTTTTGAAGCTAAGAAACAACTCGCTCTGCCAGGTACTCTTACAGCCTTCCGGGAACACCTCTTACGAAGGCCTGTGAAAAGCAGTTTCTTGGCAGGCCTGATCTGGCTGAGGTAGAACTTCTGCTCTGGGTGTGCTCCATTGCCCTAGAGCTGAAAGGCCCAAAGGGATGCCTTGTTTGCAAAGGGGCAGAGAGGCCCCAAAGCATCTTGCTTCCAGCTCATTGGGAAGCTAAGAAACAACTGTCTCTGCCCAGTGCTCTGACAGAGTACCGGGAACATCTCTTACCAAAGCCTTTGAAACGCAGTTTCTTGGCAGGCCTTATCTGGCTGAGGTAGAACTTCTGCTCTGGGTGTGCTCCATTGGCCTAGAGCTGAAAGGCCCAAAGGTCGGCCTTGTTGGCAAAGGGGCAGGGAGCCCCCAAAGCATCTTGCTTCCAGCTCTTCGGGAAGCTAAGAAACAACTGGCTCTGCCCAGTGCTCTTACAGCCTGAGAGAAAATCTCTTACCAAGGCCTGTGAAACGCACTTTGTTGGTGGCCTGATCTAGCTGAAGTAGAACTTCTGCTCTGGGTGTGCTCCATTGGCCTAGAGCTGCCTGGCCCAAAGGGCCGCCTTGTTTGCAAAGGGGCAGAGAGGCCCCAAAGCATCTTGCTTCCAGCTCTTCGGGAAGCTAAGAAACATCTGGCGTTGCCCAGTGCTCTTACAGCCTACCGGGAACATCTCTTACCAAGGCCTGTGAAACGCAGTTTGTTGGTGGCCTGAACTGGCCGAAGTAGAACTTCTGCTCTGGGTGTGCTCCACTGGCCTGGAGCTACCTGCCCCAAAGGGCTGCCTTGATTCCAAAGTGAGAGAGTGGCACCAAAGCATCTTGCTTCCAGCTCTTCGGGAAGCTAAGAAACATCTGGCGTTGCCCAGTGCTCTTACAGCCTACCGGGAACATCTCTTACCAAGGCCTGTGAAACGCCGTTTCCTGGCAGGCCTGATTTGGCTGAAGTAGAACTTCTGCTCTGGGTGTGCTCCATTGCCCTAGAGCTGCCAGGCCCAAGGTGCTGCCTTGTTTCCAAAGGGGCAGAGAGGCCCCAAAGCATCTTGCTTCCAGCTCTTCGGGAAGCTAAGAAACAACTGGCTCTGCCCAGTGCTCTTACAGCCTGAGAGAAAATCTCTTACCAAGGCCTGTGAAACGCACTTTGTTGGTGGCCTGATCTAGCTGAAGTAGAACTTCTGCTCTGGGTGTGCTCCATTGGCCTAGAGCTGCCTGGCCCAAAGGGCCGCCTTGTTTGCAAAGGGGCAGAGAGGCCCCAAAGCATCTTGCTTCCAGCTCTTCGGGAAGCTAAGAAACATCTGGCGTTGCCCAGTGCTCTTACAGCCTACCGGGAACATCTCTTACCAAGGCCTGTGAAACGCAGTTTGTTGGTGGCCTGAACTGGCCCAAGTAGAACTTCTGCTCTGGGTGTGCTCCACTGGCCTGGAGCTACCTGCCCCAAAGGGCTGCCTTGATTCCAAAGTGAGAGAGTGGCACCAAAGCATCTTGCTTCCAGCTCTTCGGGAAGCTAAGAAACATCTGGCGTTGCCCAGTGCTCTTACAGCCTACCGGGAACATCTCTTACCAAGGCCTGTGAAACGCCGTTTCCTGGCAGGCCTGATTTGGCTGAAGTAGAACTTCTGCTCTGGGTGTGCTCCATTGCCCTAGAGCTGCCAGGCCCAAGGTGCTGCCTTGTTTCCAAAGGGGCAGAGAGGCCCCAAAGCATCTTGCTTCCAGCTCTCTGGGAAGCTAAGAACCAACTCGCTCTGCCCCGTGCTCTTACAGCCTACCGGGAACATGTCTTTGAAAGGCCTGTGAAACGCAGTTTCTTGGCAGGCCTCATCTGGCTGAAGTAGAACTCCGGCTCTGGGTGTGCTCCATTGCCCTAGAGCTGCCAGGCCCCAAGTGCTGCCCTGTTTCCAAGGGGCAGAGAGGCCCAAAGCATCTTGCTTCCCGGTCTTTGCGAAGCTAAGAAACAACTGGCTCTGCCCAGTGCTCTTACACCTACCGGGAACATCTCTTACCAAGGCCTGTCAAACGCTGTTTCTTTGCAGGCCTGATCAGGCTGAAGTAGAACTCCTGCTCTGCGTGTGCTCCATTGGCCTAGAGCTTCCCGACCCAAAAGGCTGCCTTGTTCCCAAACGGGCAGAGGGGTCCCAAGCGTCTTGCTTCCAGCTTTTCAGGAAGGTAAGAAACAACTGGCTCTGCCCAGTGCTCTTACAGCCTACCGGGAACATCTCTTACCAAGGCCTGTGAAACGCAGTTTCTTGGCAGGCCTGATCTGGCTGAAGTAGAACTCCTGCTCTGGGCGTGCTACTTTGGCCTAGAGCTGCCAGGCCCAAAGGGCCGCCTTGTTTCCAAAGGGGCTGAGAGTCCCCAAAGTACCTTGCTTCCAAATCTTTGGGAAGCTAAGAAACAACTGGCTCTGCACAGTGCTCTCACAGCCTACCGGCAACGTGACAGAGACAGGCCTGTGAGACGCAGTTTCTTGGAAGGCCTGATCTGGCTGAGGTAGAACTTCTGCTCTGGGTGTACTCCATTGGCCTAGGGCTGCCAGGCCCAAAGGGCTGCCTTTATTTCCAAAGTGTGAGAGAGGCCCCAAAGCATCTTGCTTCCTGCTCTCTGGGAAGCTAAAACAACTGGCTCTGCACAGTGCTCTCAAAGCCAACCGGGAACGTCACATACAAAGGCCTGTGAAACGCAGCTTCTTGACAGGCCTTATCTGGCTGAGGTAGAACTTGTGCTCTGGGTGTGCTACTTTGGCCTAGAGCTGCCAGGCACAAAGGCTGCTTTGTTTCCAAAGGGGGAGAGAGGCCCCAAATCATGTTGCTTCCAGCTGTTTTTGAAGCTAAGAAACAACTCGCTCTGCCAGGTACTCTTACAGCCTTCCGGGAACACCTCTTACGAAGGCCTGTGAAAAGCAGTTTCTTGGCAGGCCTGATCTGGCTGAGGTAGAACTTCTGCTCTGGGTGTGCTCCATTGCCCTAGAGCTGAAAGGCCCAAAGGGATGCCTTGTTTGCAAAGGGGCAGAGAGGCCCCAAAGCATCTTGCTTCCAGCTCATTGGGAAGCTAAGAAACAACTGTCTCTGCCCAGTGCTCTGACAGAGTACCGGGAACATCTCTTACCAAAGCCTTTGAAACGCAGTTTCTTGGCAGGCCTTATCTGGCTGAGGTAGAACTTCTGCTCTGGGTGTGCTCCATTGGCCTAGAGCTGAAAGGCCCAAAGGTCGGCCTTGTTGGCAAAGGGGCAGGGAGCCCCCAAAGCATCTTGCTTCCAGCTCTTCGGGAAGCTAAGAAACAACTGGCTCTGCCCAGTGCTCTTACAGCCTGAGAGAAAATCTCTTACCAAGGCCTGTGAAACGCACTTTGTTGGTGGCCTGATCTAGCTGAAGTAGAACTTCTGCTCTGGGTGTGCTCCATTGGCCTAGAGCTGCCTGGCCCAAAGGGCCGCCTTGTTTGCAAAGGGGCAGAGAGGCCCCAAAGCATCTTGCTTCCAGCTCTTCGGGAAGCTAAGAAACATCTGGCGTTGCCCAGTGCTCTTACAGCCTACCGGGAACATCTCTTACCAAGGCCTGTGAAACGCAGTTTGTTGGTGGCCTGAACTGGCCGAAGTAGAACTTCTGCTCTGGGTGTGCTCCACTGGCCTGGAGCTACCTGCCCCAAAGGGCTGCCTTGATTCCAAAGTGAGAGAGTGGCACCAAAGCATCTTGCTTCCAGCTCTTCGGGAAGCTAAGAAACATCTGGCGTTGCCCAGTGCTCTTACAGCCTACCGGGAACATCTCTTACCAAGGCCTGTGAAACGCCGTTTCCTGGCAGGCCTGATTTGGCTGAAGTAGAACTTCTGCTCTGGGTGTGCTCCATTGCCCTAGAGCTGCCAGGCCCAAGGTGCTGCCTTGTTTCCAAAGGGGCAGAGAGGCCCCAAAGCATCTTGCTTCCAGCTCTTCGGGAAGCTAAGAAACAACTGGCTCTGCCCAGTGCTCTTACAGCCTGAGAGAAAATCTCTTACCAAGGCCTGTGAAACGCACTTTGTTGGTGGCCTGATCTAGCTGAAGTAGAACTTCTGCTCTGGGTGTGCTCCATTGGCCTAGAGCTGCCTGGCCCAAAGGGCCGCCTTGTTTGCAAAGGGGCAGAGAGGCCCCAAAGCATCTTGCTTCCAGCTCTTCGGGAAGCTAAGAAACATCTGGCGTTGCCCAGTGCTCTTACAGCCTACCGGGAACATCTCTTACCAAGGCCTGTGAAACGCAGTTTGTTGGTGGCCTGAACTGGCCCAAGTAGAACTTCTGCTCTGGGTGTGCTCCACTGGCCTGGAGCTACCTGCCCCAAAGGGCTGCCTTGATTCCAAAGTGAGAGAGTGGCACCAAAGCATCTTGCTTCCAGCTCTTCGGGAAGCTAAGAAACATCTGGCGTTGCCCAGTGCTCTTACAGCCTACCGGGAACATCTCTTACCAAGGCCTGTGAAACGCCGTTTCCTGGCAGGCCTGATTTGGCTGAAGTAGAACTTCTGCTCTGGGTGTGCTCCATTGCCCTAGAGCTGCCAGGCCCAAGGTGCTGCCTTGTTTCCAAAGGGGCAGAGAGGCCCCAAAGCATCTTGCTTCCAGCTCTCTGGGAAGCTAAGAACCAACTCGCTCTGCCCCGTGCTCTTACAGCCTACCGGGAACATGTCTTTGAAAGGCCTGTGAAACGCAGTTTCTTGGCAGGCCTCATCTGGCTGAAGTAGAACTCCGGCTCTGGGTGTGCTCCATTGCCCTAGAGCTGCCAGGCCCCAAGTGCTGCCCTGTTTCCAAGGGGCAGAGAGGCCCAAAGCATCTTGCTTCCCGGTCTTTGCGAAGCTAAGAAACAACTGGCTCTGCCCAGTGCTCTTACACCTACCGGGAACATCTCTTACCAAGGCCTGTCAAACGCTGTTTCTTTGCAGGCCTGATCAGGCTGAAGTAGAACTCCTGCTCTGCGTGTGCTCCATTGGCCTAGAGCTTCCCGACCCAAAAGGCTGCCTTGTTCCCAAACGGGCAGAGGGGTCCCAAGCGTCTTGCTTCCAGCTTTTCAGGAAGGTAAGAAACAACTGGCTCTGCCCAGTGCTCTTACAGCCTACCGGGAACATCTCTTACCAAGGCCTGTGAAACGCAGTTTCTTGGCAGGCCTGATCTGGCTGAAGTAGAACTCCTGCTCTGGGCGTGCTACTTTGGCCTAGAGCTGCCAGGCCCAAAGGGCCGCCTTGTTTCCAAAGGGGCTGAGAGTCCCCAAAGTATCTTGCTTCCAAATCTTTGGGAAGCTAAGAAACAACTGGCTCTGCACAGTGCTCTCACAGCCTACCGGCAACGTGACAGAGACAGGCCTGTGAGACGCAGTTTCTTGGAAGGCCTGATCTGGCTGAGGTAGAACTTCTGCTCTGGGTGTACTCCATTGGCCTAGGGCTGCCAGGCCCAAAGGGCTGCCTTTATTTCCAAAGTGTGAGAGAGGCCCCAAAGCATCTTGCTTCCTGCTCTCTGGGAAGCTAAAACAACTGGCTCTGCACAGTGCTCTCAAAGCCAACCGGGAACGTCACATACAAAGGCCTGTGAAACGCAGCTTCTTGACAGGCCTTATCTGGCTGAGGTAGAACTTGTGCTCTGGGTGTGCTACTTTGGCCTAGAGCTGCCAGGCACAAAGGCTGCTTTGTTTCCAAAGGGGGAGAGAGGCCCCAAATCATGTTGCTTCCAGCTGTTTTTGAAGCTAAGAAACAACTCGCTCTGCCAGGTACTCTTACAGCCTTCCGGGAACACCTCTTACGAAGGCCTGTGAAAAGCAGTTTCTTGGCAGGCCTGATCTGGCTGAGGTAGAACTTCTGCTCTGGGTGTGCTCCATTGCCCTAGAGCTGAAAGGCCCAAAGGGATGCCTTGTTTGCAAAGGGGCAGAGAGGCCCCAAAGCATCTTGCTTCCAGCTCATTGGGAAGCTAAGAAACAACTGTCTCTGCCCAGTGCTCTGACAGAGTACCGGGAACATCTCTTACCAAAGCCTTTGAAACGCAGTTTCTTGGCAGGCCTTATCTGGCTGAGGTAGAACTTCTGCTCTGGGTGTGCTCCATTGGCCTAGAGCTGAAAGGCCCAAAGGTCGGCCTTGTTGGCAAAGGGGCAGGGAGCCCCCAAAGCATCTTGCTTCCAGCTCTTCGGGAAGCTAAGAAACAACTGGCTCTGCCCAGTGCTCTTACAGCCTGAGAGAAAATCTCTTACCAAGGCCTGTGAAACGCACTTTGTTGGTGGCCTGATCTAGCTGAAGTAGAACTTCTGCTCTGGGTGTGCTCCATTGGCCTAGAGCTGCCTGGCCCAAAGGGCCGCCTTGTTTGCAAAGGGGCAGAGAGGCCCCAAAGCATCTTGCTTCCAGCTCTTCGGGAAGCTAAGAAACATCTGGCGTTGCCCAGTGCTCTTACAGCCTACCGGGAACATCTCTTACCAAGGCCTGTGAAACGCAGTTTGTTGGTGGCCTGAACTGGCCAAAGTAGAACTTCTGCTCTGGGTGTGCTCCACTGGCCTGGAGCTACCTGCCCCAAAGGGCTGCCTTGATTCCAAAGTGAGAGAGTGGCACCAAAGCATCTTGCTTCCAGCTCTTCGGGAAGCTAAGAAACATCTGGCGTTGCCCAGTGCTCTTACAGCCTACCGGGAACATCTCTTACCAAGGCCTGTGAAACGCCGTTTCCTGGCAGGCCTGATTTGGCTGAAGTAGAACTTCTGCTCTGGGTGTGCTCCATTGCCCTAGAGCTGCCAGGCCCAAGGTGCTGCCTTGTTTCCAAAGGGGCAGAGAGGCCCCAAAGCATCTTGCTTCCAGCTCTCTGGGAAGCTAAGAACCAACTCGCTCTGCCCCGTGCTCTTACAGCCTACCGGGAACATGTCTTTGAAAGGCCTGTGAAACGCAGTTTCTTGGCAGGCCTCATCTGGCTGAAGTAGAACTCCGGCTCTGGGTGTGCTCCATTGCCCTAGAGCTGCCAGGCCCCAAGTGCTGCCCTGTTTCCAAGGGGCAGAGAGGCCCAAAGCATCTTGCTTCCCGGTCTTTGCGAAGCTAAGAAACAACTGGCTCTGCCCAGTGCTCTTACACCTACCGGGAACATCTCTTACCAAGGCCTGTCAAACGCTGTTTCTTTGCAGGCCTGATCAGGCTGAAGTAGAACTCCTGCTCTGCGTGTGCTCCATTGGCCTAGAGCTTCCCGACCCAAAAGGCTGCCTTGTTCCCAAACGGGCAGAGGGGTCCCAAGCGTCTTGCTTCCAGCTTTTCAGGAAGGTAAGAAACAACTGGCTCTGCCCAGTGCTCTTACAGCCTACCGGGAACATCTCTTACCAAGGCCTGTGAAACGCAGTTTCTTGGCAGGCCTGATCTGGCTGAAGTAGAACTCCTGCTCTGGGCGTGCTACTTTGGCCTAGAGCTGCCAGGCCCAAAGGGCCGCCTTGTTTCCAAAGGGGCTGAGAGTCCCCAAAGTATCTTGCTTCCAAATCTTTGGGAAGCTAAGAAACAACTGGCTCTGCACAGTGCTCTCACAGCCTACCGGCAACGTGACAGAGACAGGCCTGTGAGACGCAGTTTCTTGGAAGGCCTGATCTGGCTGAGGTAGAACTTCTGCTCTGGGTGTACTCCATTGGCCTAGGGCTGCCAGGCCCAAAGGGCTGCCTTTATTTCCAAAGTGTGAGAGAGGCCCCAAAGCATCTTGCTTCCTGCTCTCTGGGAAGCTAAAACAACTGGCTCTGCACAGTGCTCTCAAAGCCAACCGGGAACGTCACATACAAAGGCCTGTGAAACGCAGCTTCTTGACAGGCCTTATCTGGCTGAGGTAGAACTTGTGCTCTGGGTGTGCTACTTTGGCCTAGAGCTGCCAGGCACAAAGGCTGCTTTGTTTCCAAAGGGGGAGAGAGGCCCCAAATCATGTTGCTTCCAGCTGTTTTTGAAGCTAAGAAACAACTCGCTCTGCCAGGTACTCTTACAGCCTTCCGGGAACACCTCTTACGAAGGCCTGTGAAAAGCAGTTTCTTGGCAGGCCTGATCTGGCTGAGGTAGAACTTCTGCTCTGGGTGTGCTCCATTGCCCTAGAGCTGAAAGGCCCAAAGGGATGCCTTGTTTGCAAAGGGGCAGAGAGGCCCCAAAGCATCTTGCTTCCAGCTCATTGGGAAGCTAAGAAACAACTGTCTCTGCCCAGTGCTCTGACAGAGTACCGGGAACATCTCTTACCAAAGCCTTTGAAACGCAGTTTCTTGGCAGGCCTTATCTGGCTGAGGTAGAACTTCTGCTCTGGGTGTGCTCCATTGGCCTAGAGCTGAAAGGCCCAAAGGTCGGCCTTGTTGGCAAAGGGGCAGGGAGCCCCCAAAGCATCTTGCTTCCAGCTCTTCGGGAAGCTAAGAAACAACTGGCTCTGCCCAGTGCTCTTACAGCCTGAGAGAAAATCTCTTACCAAGGCCTGTGAAACGCACTTTGTTGGTGGCCTGATCTAGCTGAAGGAGAACTTCTGCTCTGGGTGTGCTCCATTGGCCTAGAGCTGCCTGGCCCAAAGGGCCGCCTTGTTTGCAAAGGGGCAGAGAGGCCCCAAAGCATCTTGCTTCCAGCTCTTCGGGAAGCTAAGAAACATCTGGCGTTGCCCAGTGCTCTTACAGCCTACCGGGAACATCTCTTACCAAGGCCTGTGAAACGCAGTTTGTTGGTGGCCTGAACTGGCCGAAGTAGAACTTCTGCTCTGGGTGTGCTCCACTGGCCTGGAGCTACCTGCCCCAAAGGGCTGCCTTGATTCCAAAGTGAGAGAGTGGCACCAAAGCATCTTGCTTCCAGCTCTTCGGGAAGCTAAGAAACATCTGGCGTTGCCCAGTGCTCTTACAGCCTACCGGGAACATCTCTTACCAAGGCCTGTGAAACGCCGTTTCCTGGCAGGCCTGATTTGGCTGAAGTAGAACTTCTGCTCTGGGTGTGCTCCATTGCCCTAGAGCTGCCAGGCCCAAGGTGCTGCCTTGTTTCCAAAGGGGCAGAGAGGCCCCAAAGCATCTTGCTTCCAGCTCTCTGGGAAGCTAAGAACCAACTCGCTCTGCCCCGTGCTCTTACAGCCTACCGGGAACATGTCTTTGAAAGGCCTGTGAAACGCAGTTTCTTGGCAGGCCTCATCTGGCTGAAGTAGAACTCCGGCTCTGGGTGTGCTCCATTGCCCTAGAGCTGCCAGGCCCCAAGTGCTGCCCTGTTTCCAAGGGGCAGAGAGGCCCAAAGCATCTTGCTTCCCGGTCTTTGCGAAGCTAAGAAACAACTGGCTCTGCCCAGTGCTCTTACACCTACCGGGAACATCTCTTACCAAGGCCTGTCAAACGCTGTTTCTTTGCAGGCCTGATCAGGCTGAAGTAGAACTCCTGCTCTGCGTGTGCTCCATTGGCCTAGAGCTTCCCGACCCAAAAGGCTGCCTTGTTCCCAAACGGGCAGAGGGGTCCCAAGCGTCTTGCTTCCAGCTTTTCAGGAAGGTAAGAAACAACTGGCTCTGCCCAGTGCTCTTACAGCCTACCGGGAACATCTCTTACCAAGGCCTGTGAAACGCAGTTTCTTGGCAGGCCTGATCTGGCTGAAGTAGAACTCCTGCTCTGGGCGTGCTACTTTGGCCTAGAGCTGCCAGGCCCAAAGGGCCGCCTTGTTTCCAAAGGGGCTGAGAGTCCCCAAAGTATCTTGCTTCCAAATCTTTGGGAAGCTAAGAAACAACTGGCTCTGCACAGTGCTCTCACAGCCTACCGGCAACGTGACAGAGACAGGCCTGTGAGACGCAGTTTCTTGGAAGGCCTGATCTGGCTGAGGTAGAACTTCTGCTCTGGGTGTACTCCATTGGCCTAGGGCTGCCAGGCCCAAAGGGCTGCCTTTATTTCCAAAGTGTGAGAGAGGCCCCAAAGCATCTTGCTTCCTGCTCTCTGGGAAGCTAAAACAACTGGCTCTGCACAGTGCTCTCAAAGCCAACCGGGAACGTCACATACAAAGGCCTGTGAAACGCAGCTTCTTGACAGGCCTTATCTGGCTGAGGTAGAACTTGTGCTCTGGGTGTGCTACTTTGGCCTAGAGCTGCCAGGCACAAAGGCTGCTTTGTTTCCAAAGGGGGAGAGAGGCCCCAAATCATGTTGCTTCCAGCTGTTTTTGAAGCTAAGAAACAACTCGCTCTGCCAGGTACTCTTACAGCCTTCCGGGAACACCTCTTACGAAGGCCTGTGAAAAGCAGTTTCTTGGCAGGCCTGATCTGGCTGAGGTAGAACTTCTGCTCTGGGTGTGCTCCATTGCCCTAGAGCTGAAAGGCCCAAAGGGATGCCTTGTTTGCAAAGGGGCAGAGAGGCCCCAAAGCATCTTGCTTCCAGCTCATTGGGAAGCTAAGAAACAACTGTCTCTGCCCAGTGCTCTGACAGAGTACCGGGAACATCTCTTACCAAAGCCTTTGAAACGCAGTTTCTTGGCAGGCCTGATCTGGCTGAGGTAGAACTTCTGCTCTGGGTGTGCTCCATTGGCCTAGAGCTGAAAGGCCCAAAGGTCGGCCTTGTTGGCAAAGGGGCAGGGAGCCCCCAAAGCATCTTGCTTCCAGCTCTTCGGGAAGCTAAGAAACAACTGGCTCTGCCCAGTGCTCTTACAGCCTGAGAGAAAATCTCTTACCAAGGCCTGTGAAACGCACTTTGTTGGTGGCCTGATCTAGCTGAAGTAGAACTTCTGCTCTGGGTGTGCTCCATTGGCCTAGAGCTGCCTGGCCCAAAGGGCCGCCTTGTTTGCAAAGGGGCAGAGAGGCCCCAAAGCATCTTGCTTCCAGCTCTTCGGGAAGCTAAGAAACATCTGGCGTTGCCCAGTGCTCTTACAGCCTACCGGGAACATCTCTTACCAAGGCCTGTGAAACGCAGTTTGTTGGTGGCCTGAACTGGCCGAAGTAGAACTTCTGCTCTGGGTGTGCTCCACTGGCCTGGAGCTACCTGCCCCAAAGGGCTGCCTTGATTCCAAAGTGAGAGAGTGGCACCAAAGCATCTTGCTTCCAGCTCTTCGGGAAGCTAAGAAACATCTGGCGTTGCCCAGTGCTCTTACAGCCTACCGGGAACATCTCTTACCAAGGCCTGTGAAACGCCGTTTCCTGGCAGGCCTGATTTGGCTGAAGTAGAACTTCTGCTCTGGGTGTGCTCCATTGCCCTAGAGCTGCCAGGCCCAAGGTGCTGCCTTGTTTCCAAAGGGGCAGAGAGGCCCCAAAGCATCTTGCTTCCAGCTCTTCGGGAAGCTAAGAAACAACTGGCTCTGCCCAGTGCTCTTACAGCCTGAGAGAAAATCTCTTACAAAGGCCTGTGAAACGCACTTTGTTGGTGGCCTGATCTAGCTGAAGTAGAACTTCTGCTCTGGGTGTGCTCCATTGCCCTAGAGCTGCCAGGCCCAAGGTGCTGCCTTGTTTCCAAAGGGGCAGAGAGGCCCCAAAGCATCTTGCTTCCAGCTCTCTGGGAAGCTAAGAACCAACTCGCTCTGCCCCGTGCTCTTACAGCCTACCAGGAACATGTCTTTGAAAGGCCTGTGAAACGCAGTTTCTTGGCAGGCCTCATCTGGCTGAAGTAGAACTCCGGCTCTGGGTGTGCTCCATTGCCCTAGAGCTGCCAGGCCCCAAGTGCTGCCCTGTTTCCAAGGGGCAGAGAGGCCCAAAGCATCTTGCTTCCCGGTCTTTGCGAAGCTAAGAAACAACTGGCTCTGCCCAGTGCTCTTACACCTACCGGGAACATCTCTTACCAAGGCCTGTCAAACGCTGTTTCTTTGCAGGCCTGATCAGGCTGAAGTAGAACTCCTGCTCTGCGTGTGCTCCATTGGCCTAGAGCTTCCCGACCCAAAAGGCTGCCTTGTTCCCAAACGGGCAGAGGGGTCCCAAGCGTCTTGCTTCCAGCTTTTCAGGAAGGTAAGAAACAACTGGCTCTGCCCAGTGCTCTTACAGCCTACCGGGAACATCTCTTACCAAGGCCTGTGAAACGCAGTTTCTTGGCAGGCCTGATCTGGCTGAAGTAGAACTCCTGCTCTGGGCGTGCTACTTTGGCCTAGAGCTGCCAGGCCCAAAGGGCCGCCTTGTTTCCAAAGGGGCTGAGAGTCCCCAAAGTATCTTGCTTCCAAATCTTTGGGAAGCTAAGAAACAACTGGCTCTGCACAGTGCTCTCACAGCCTACCGGCAACGTGACAGAGACAGGCCTGTGAGACGCAGTTTCTTGGAAGGCCTGATCTGGCTGAGGTAGAACTTCTGCTCTGGGTGTACTCCATTGGCCTAGGGCTGCCAGGCCCAAAGGGCTGCCTTTATTTCCAAAGTGTGAGAGAGGCCCCAAAGCATCTTGCTTCCTGCTCTCTGGGAAGCTAAAACAACTGGCTCTGCACAGTGCTCTCAAAGCCAACCGGGAACGTCACATACAAAGGCCTGTGAAACGCAGCTTCTTGACAGGCCTTATCTGGCTGAGGTAGAACTTGTGCTCTGGGTGTGCTACTTTGGCCTAGAGCTGCCAGGCACAAAGGCTGCTTTGTTTCCAAAGGGGGAGAGAGGCCCCAAATCATGTTGCTTCCAGCTGTTTTTGAAGCTAAGAAACAACTCGCTCTGCCAGGTACTCTTACAGCCTTCCGGGAACACCTCTTACGAAGGCCTGTGAAAAGCAGTTTCTTGGCAGGCCTGATCTGGCTGAGGTAGAACTTCTGCTCTGGGTGTGCTCCATTGCCCTAGAGCTGAAAGGCCCAAAGGGATGCCTTGTTTGCAAAGGGGCAGAGAGGCCCCAAAGCATCTTGCTTCCAGCTCATTGGGAAGCTAAGAAACAACTGTCTCTGCCCAGTGCTCTGACAGAGTACCGGGAACATCTCTTACCAAAGCCTTTGAAACGCAGTTTCTTGGCAGGCCTTATCTGGCTGAGGTAGAACTTCTGCTCTGGGTGTGCTCCATTGGCCTAGAGCTGAAAGGCCCAAAGGTCGGCCTTGTTGGCAAAGGGGCAGGGAGCCCCCAAAGCATCTTGCTTCCAGCTCTTCGGGAAGCTAAGAAACAACTGGCTCTGCCCAGTGCTCTTACAGCCTGAGAGAAAATCTCTTACCAAGGCCTGTGAAACGCACTTTGTTGGTGGCCTGATCTAGCTGAAGTAGAACTTCTGCTCTGGGTGTGCTCCATTGGCCTAGAGCTGCCTGGCCCAAAGGGCCGCCTTGTTTGCAAAGGGGCAGAGAGGCCCCAAAGCATCTTGCTTCCAGCTCTTCGGGAAGCTAAGAAACATCTGGCGTTGCCCAGTGCTCTTACAGCCTACCGGGAACATCTCTTACCAAGGGCTGTGAAACGCAGTTTGTTGGTGGTCTGAACTGGCCGAAGTAGAACTTCTGCTCTGGGTGTGCTCCACTGGCCTGGAGCTACCTGCCCCAAAGGGCTGCCTTGATTCCAAAGTGAGAGAGTGGCCCCAAAGCATCTTGCTTCCAGCTCTTCGGGAAGCTAAGAAACATCTGGCGTTGCCCAGTGCTCTTACAGCCTACCGGGAACATCTCTTACCAAGGCCTGTGAAACGCCGTTTCCTGGCAGGCCTGATTTGGCTGAAGTAGAACTTCTGCTCTGGGTGTGCTCCATTGCCCTAGAGCTGCCAGGCCCAAGGTGCTGCCTTGTTTCCAAAGGGGCAGAGAGGCCCCAAAGCATCTTGCTTCCAGCTCTCTGGGAAGCTAAGAACCAACTCGCTCTGCCCCGTGCTCTTACAGCCTACCGGGAACATGTCTTTGAAAGGCCTGTGAAACGCAGTTTCTTGGCAGGCCTCATCTGGCTGAAGTAGAACTCCGGCTCTGGGTGTGCTCCATTGCCCTAGAGCTGCCAGGCCCCAAGTGCTGCCCTGTTTCCAAGGGGCAGAGAGGCCCAAAGCATCTTGCTTCCCGGTCTTTGCGAAGCTAAGAAACAACTGGCTCTGCCCAGTGCTCTTACACCTACCGGGAACATCTCTTACCAAGGCCTGTCAAACGCTGTTTCTTTGCAGGCCTGATCAGGCTGAAGTAGAACTCCTGCTCTGCGTGTGCTCCATTGGCCTAGAGCTTCCCGACCCAAAAGGCTGCCTTGTTCCCAAACGGGCAGAGGGGTCCCAAGCGTCTTGCTTCCAGCTTTTCAGGAAGGTAAGAAACAACTGGCTCTGCCCAGTGCTCTTACAGCCTACCGGGAACATCTCTTACCAAGGCCTGTGAAACGCAGTTTCTTGGCAGGCCTGATCTGGCTGAAGTAGAACTCCTGCTCTGGGCGTGCTACTTTGGCCTAGAGCTGCCAGGCCCAAAGGGCCGCCTTGTTTCCAAAGGGGCTGAGAGTCCCCAAAGTATCTTGCTTCCAAATCTTTGGGAAGCTAAGAAACAACTGGCTCTGCACAGTGCTCTCACAGCCTACCGGCAACGTGACAGAGACAGGCCTGTGAGACGCAGTTTCTTGGAAGGCCTGATCTGGCTGAGGTAGAACTTCTGCTCTGGGTGTACTCCATTGGCCTAGGGCTGCCAGGCCCAAAGGGCTGCCTTTATTTCCAAAGTGTGAGAGAGGCCCCAAAGCATCTTGCTTCCTGCTCTCTGGGAAGCTAAAACAACTGGCTCTGCACAGTGCTCTCAAAGCCAACCGGGAACGTCACATACAAAGGCCTGTGAAACGCAGCTTCTTGACAGGCCTTATCTGGCTGAGGTAGAACTTGTGCTCTGGGTGTGCTACTTTGGCCTAGAGCTGCCAGGCACAAAGGCTGCTTTGTTTCCAAAGGGGGAGAGAGGCCCCAAATCATGTTGCTTCCAGCTGTTTTTGAAGCTAAGAAACAACTCGCTCTGCCAGGTACTCTTACAGCCTTCCGGGAACACCTCTTACGAAGGCCTGTGAAAAGCAGTTTCTTGGCAGGCCTGATCTGGCTGAGGTAGAACTTCTGCTCTGGGTGTGCTCCATTGCCCTAGAGCTGAAAGGCCCAAAGGGATGCCTTGTTTGCAAAGGGGCAGAGAGGCCCCAAAGCATCTTGCTTCCAGCTCATTGGGAAGCTAAGAAACAACTGTCTCTGCCCAGTGCTCTGACAGAGTACCGGGAACATCTCTTACCAAAGCCTTTGAAACGCAGTTTCTTGGCAGGCCTTATCTGGCTGAGGTAGAACTTCTGCTCTGGGTGTGCTCCATTGGCCTAGAGCTGAAAGGCCCAAAGGTCGGCCTTGTTGGCAAAGGGGCAGGGAGCCCCCAAAGCATCTTGCTTCCAGCTCTTCGGGAAGCTAAGAAACAACTGGCTCTGCCCAGTGCTCTTACAGCCTGAGAGAAAATCTCTTACCAAGGCCTGTGAAACGCACTTTGTTGGTGGCCTGATCTAGCTGAAGGAGAACTTCTGCTCTGGGTGTGCTCCATTGGCCTAGAGCTGCCTGGCCCAAAGGGCCGCCTTGTTTGCAAAGGGGCAGAGAGGCCCCAAAGCATCTTGCTTCCAGCTCTTCGGGAAGCTAAGAAACATCTGGCGTTGCCCAGTGCTCTTACAGCCTACCGGGAACATCTCTTACCAAGGCCTGTGAAACGCAGTTTGTTGGTGGCCTGAACTGGCCGAAGTAGAACTTCTGCTCTGGGTGTGCTCCACTGGCCTGGAGCTACCTGCCCCAAAGGGCTGCCTTGATTCCAAAGTGAGAGAGTGGCACCAAAGCATCTTGCTTCCAGCTCTTCGGGAAGCTAAGAAACATCTGGCGTTGCCCAGTGCTCTTACAGCCTACCGGGAACATCTCTTACCAAGGCCTGTGAAACGCCGTTTCCTGGCAGGCCTGATTTGGCTGAAGTAGAACTTCTGCTCTGGGTGTGCTCCATTGCCCTAGAGCTGCCAGGCCCAAGGTGCTGCCTTGTTTCCAAAGGGGCAGAGAGGCCCCAAAGCATCTTGCTTCCAGCTCTCTGGGAAGCTAAGAACCAACTCGCTCTGCCCCGTGCTCTTACAGCCTACCGGGAACATGTCTTTGAAAGGCCTGTGAAACGCAGTTTCTTGGCTGGCCTCATCTGGCTGAAGTAGAACTCCGGCTCTGGGTGTGCTCCATTGCCCTAGAGCTGCCAGGCCCCAAGTGCTGCCCTGTTTCCAAGGGGCAGAGAGGCCCAAAGCATCTTGCTTCCCGGTCTTTGCGAAGCTAAGAAACAACTGGCTCTGCCCAGTGCTCTTACACCTACCGGGAACATCTCTTACCAAGGCCTGTCAAACGCTGTTTCTTTGCAGGCCTGATCAGGCTGAAGTAGAACTCCTGCTCTGCGTGTGCTCCATTGGCCTAGAGCTTCCCGACCCAAAAGGCTGCCTTGTTCCCAAACGGGCAGAGGGGTCCCAAGCGTCTTGCTTCCAGCTTTTCAGGAAGGTAAGAAACAACTGGCTCTGCCCAGTGCTCTTACAGCCTACCGGGAACATCTCTTACCAAGGCCTGTGAAACGCAGTTTCTTGGCAGGCCTGATCTGGCTGAAGTAGAACTCCTGCTCTGGGCGTGCTACTTTGGCCTAGAGCTGCCAGGCCCAAAGGGCCGCCTTGTTTCCAAAGGGGCTGAGAGTCCCCAAAGTATCTTGCTTCCAAATCTTTGGGAAGCTAAGAAACAACTGGCTCTGCACAGTGCTCTCACAGCCTACCGGCAACGTGACAGAGACAGGCCTGTGAGACGCAGTTTCTTGGAAGGCCTGATCTGGCTGAGGTAGAACTTCTGCTCTGGGTGTACTCCATTGGCCTAGGGCTGCCAGGCCCAAAGGGCTGCCTTTATTTCCAAAGTGTGAGAGAGGCCCCAAAGCATCTTGCTTCCTGCTCTCTGGGAAGCTAAAACAACTGGCTCTGCACAGTGCTCTCAAAGCCAACCGGGAACGTCACATACAAAGGCCTGTGAAACGCAGCTTCTTGACAGGCCTTATCTGGCTGAGGTAGAACTTGTGCTCTGGGTGTGCTACTTTGGCCTAGAGCTGCCAGGCACAAAGGCTGCTTTGTTTCCAAAGGGGGAGAGAGGCCCCAAATCATGTTGCTTCCAGCTGTTTTTGAAGCTAAGAAACAACTCGCTCTGCCAGGTACTCTTACAGCCTTCCGGGAACACCTCTTACGAAGGCCTGTGAAAAGCAGTTTCTTGGCAGGCCTGATCTGGCTGAGGTAGAACTTCTGCTCTGGGTGTGCTCCATTGCCCTAGAGCTGAAAGGCCCAAAGGGATGCCTTGTTTGCAAAGGGGCAGAGAGGCCCCAAAGCATCTTGCTTCCAGCTCATTGGGAAGCTAAGAAACAACTGTCTCTGCCCAGTGCTCTGACAGAGTACCGGGAACATCTCTTACCAAAGCCTTTGAAACGCAGTTTCTTGGCAGGCCTTATCTGGCTGAGGTAGAACTTCTGCTCTGGGTGTGCTCCATTGGCCTAGAGCTGAAAGGCCCAAAGGTCGGCCTTGTTGGCAAAGGGGCAGGGAGCCCCCAAAGCATCTTGCTTCCAGCTCTTCGGGAAGCTAAGAAACAACTGGCTCTGCCCAGTGCTCTTACAGCCTGAGAGAAAATCTCTTACCAAGGCCTGTGAAACGCACTTTGTTGGTGGCCTGATCTAGCTGAAGGAGAACTTCTGCTCTGGGTGTGCTCCATTGGCCTAGAGCTGCCTGGCCCAAAGGGCCGCCTTGTTTGCAAAGGGGCAGAGAGGCCCCAAAGCATCTTGCTTCCAGCTCTTCGGGAAGCTAAGAAACATCTGGCGTTGCCCAGTGCTCTTACAGCCTACCGGGAACATCTCTTACCAAGGCCTGTGAAACGCAGTTTGTTGGTGGCCTGAACTGGCCGAAGTAGAACTTCTGCTCTGGGTGTGCTCCACTGGCCTGGAGCTACCTGCCCCAAAGGGCTGCCTTGATTCCAAAGTGAGAGAGTGGCACCAAAGCATCTTGCTTCCAGCTCTTCGGGAAGCTAAGAAACATCTGGCGTTGCCCAGTGCTCTTACAGCCTACCGGGAACATCTCTTACCAAGGCCTGTGAAACGCCGTTTCCTGGCAGGCCTGATTTGGCTGAAGTAGAACTTCTGCTCTGGGTGTGCTCCATTGCCCTAGAGCTGCCAGGCCCAAGGTGCTGCCTTGTTTCCAAAGGGGCAGAGAGGCCCCAAAGCATCTTGCTTCCAGCTCTCTGGGAAGCTAAGAACCAACTCGCTCTGCCCCGTGCTCTTACAGCCTACCGGGAACATGTCTTTGAAAGGCCTGTGAAACGCAGTTTCTTGGCAGGCCTCATCTGGCTGAAGTAGAACTCCGGCTCTGGGTGTGCTCCATTGCCCTAGAGCTGCCAGGCCCCAAGTGCTGCCCTGTTTCCAAGGGGCAGAGAGGCCCAAAGCATCTTGCTTCCCGGTCTTTGCGAAGCTAAGAAACAACTGGCTCTGCCCAGTGCTCTTACACCTACCGGGAACATCTCTTACCAAGGCCTGTCAAACGCTGTTTCTTTGCAGGCCTGATCAGGCTGAAGTAGAACTCCTGCTCTGCGTGTGCTCCATTGGCCTAGAGCTTCCCGACCCAAAAGGCTGCCTTGTTCCCAAACGGGCAGAGGGGTCCCAAGCGTCTTGCTTCCAGCTTTTCAGGAAGGTAAGAAACAACTGGCTCTGCCCAGTGCTCTTACAGCCTACCGGGAACATCTCTTACCAAGGCCTGTGAAACGCAGTTTCTTGGCAGGCCTGATCTGGCTGAAGTAGAACTCCTGCTCTGGGCGTGCTACTTTGGCCTAGAGCTGCCAGGCCCAAAGGGCCGCCTTGTTTCCAAAGGGGCTGAGAGTCCCCAAAGTATCTTGCTTCCAAATCTTTGGGAAGCTAAGAAACAACTGGCTCTGCACAGTGCTCTCACAGCCTACCGGCAACGTGACAGAGACAGGCCTGTGAGACGCAGTTTCTTGGAAGGCCTGATCTGGCTGAGGTAGAACTTCTGCTCTGGGTGTACTCCATTGGCCTAGGGCTGCCAGGCCCAAAGGGCTGCCTTTATTTCCAAAGTGTGAGAGAGGCCCCAAAGCATCTTGCTTCCTGCTCTCTGGGAAGCTAAAACAACTGGCTCTGCACAGTGCTCTCAAAGCCAACCGGGAACGTCACATACAAAGGCCTGTGAAACGCAGCTTCTTGACAGGCCTTATCTGGCTGAGGTAGAACTTGTGCTCTGGGTGTGCTACTTTGGCCTAGAGCTGCCAGGCACAAAGGCTGCTTTGTTTCCAAAGGGGGAGAGAGGCCCCAAATCATGTTGCTTCCAGCTGTTTTTGAAGCTAAGAAACAACTCGCTCTGCCAGGTACTCTTACAGCCTTCCGGGAACACCTCTTACGAAGGCCTGTGAAAAGCAGTTTCTTGGCAGGCCTGATCTGGCTGAGGTAGAACTTCTGCTCTGGGTGTGCTCCATTGCCCTAGAGCTGAAAGGCCCAAAGGGATGCCTTGTTTGCAAAGGGGCAGAGAGGCCCCAAAGCATCTTGCTTCCAGCTCATTGGGAAGCTAAGAAACAACTGTCTCTGCCCAGTGCTCTGACAGAGTACCGGGAACATCTCTTACCAAAGCCTTTGAAACGCAGTTTCTTGGCAGGCCTTATCTGGCTGAGGTAGAACTTCTGCTCTGGGTGTGCTCCATTGGCCTAGAGCTGAAAGGCCCAAAGGTCGGCCTTGTTGGCAAAGGGGCAGGGAGCCCCCAAAGCATCTTGCTTCCAGCTCTTCGGGAAGCTAAGAAACAACTGGCTCTGCCCAGTGCTCTTACAGCCTGAGAGAAAATCTCTTACCAAGGCCTGTGAAACGCACTTTGTTGGTGGCCTGATCTAGCTGAAGTAGAACTTCTGCTCTGGGTGTGCTCCATTGGCCTAGAGCTGCCTGGCCCAAAGGGCCGCCTTGTTTGCAAAGGGGCAGAGAGGCCCCAAAGCATCTTGCTTCCAGCTCTTCGGGAAGCTAAGAAACATCTGGCGTTGCCCAGTGCTCTTACAGCCTACCGGGAACATCTCTTACCAAGGCCTGTGAAACGCAGTTTGTTGGTGGCCTGAACTGGCCGAAGTAGAACTTCTGCTCTGGGTGTGCTCCACTGGCCTGGAGCTACCTGCCCCAAAGGGCTGCCTTGATTCCAAAGTGAGAGAGTGGCACCAAAGCATCTTGCTTCCAGCTCTTCGGGAAGCTAAGAAACATCTGGCGTTGCCCAGTGCTCTTACAGCCTACCGGGAACACCTCTTACGAAGGCCTGTGAAAAGCAGTTTCTTGGCAGGCCTGATCTGGCTGAGGTAGAACTTCTGCTCTGGGTGTGCTCCATTGCCCTAGAGCTGAAAGGCCCAAAGGGATGCCTTGTTTGCAAAGGGGCAGAGAGGCCCCAAAGCATCTTGCTTCCAGCTCATTGGGAAGCTAAGAAACAACTGTCTCTGCCCAGTGCTCTGACAGAGTACCGGGAACATCTCTTACCAAAGCCTTTGAAACGCAGTTTCTTGGCAGGCCTTATCTGGCTGAGGTAGAACTTCTGCTCTGGGTGTGCTCCATTGGCCTAGAGCTGAAAGGCCCAAAGGTCGGCCTTGTTGGCAAAGGGGCAGGGAGCCCCCAAAGCATCTTGCTTCCAGCTCTTCGGGAAGCTAAGAAACAACTGGCTCTGCCCAGTGCTCTTACAGCCTGAGAGAAAATCTCTTACCAAGGCCTGTGAAACGCACTTTGTTGGTGGCCTGATCTAGCTGAAGTAGAACTTCTGCTCTGGGTGTGCTCCATTGGCCTAGAGCTGCCTGGCCCAAAGGGCCGCCTTGTTTGCAAAGGGGCAGAGAGGCCCCAAAGCATCTTGCTTCCAGCTCTTCGGGAAGCTAAGAAACATCTGGCGTTGCCCAGTGCTCTTACAGCCTACCGGGAACATCTCTTACCAAGGCCTGTGAAACGCAGTTTGTTGGTGGCCTGAACTGGCCGAAGTAGAACTTCTGCTCTGGGTGTGCTCCACTGGCCTGGAGCTACCTGCCCCAAAGGGCTGCCTTGATTCCAAAGTGAGAGAGTGGCACCAAAGCATCTTGCTTCCAGCTCTTCGGGAAGCTAAGAAACATCTGGCGTTGCCCAGTGCTCTTACAGCCTACCGGGAACATCTCTTACCAAGGCCTGTGAAACGCCGTTTCCTGGCAGGCCTGATTTGGCTGAAGTAGAACTTCTGCTCTGGGTGTGCTCCATTGCCCTAGAGCTGCCAGGCCCAAGGTGCTGCCTTGTTTCCAAAGGGGCAGAGAGGCCCCAAAGCATCTTGCTTCCAGCTCTCTGGGAAGCTAAGAACCAACTCGCTCTGCCCCGTGCTCTTACAGCCTACCGGGAACATGTCTTTGAAAGGCCTGTGAAACGCAGTTTCTTGGCAGGCCTCATCTGGCTGAAGTAGAACTCCGGCTCTGGGTGTGCTCCATTGCCCTAGAGCTGCCAGGCCCCAAGTGCTGCCCTGTTTCCAAGGGGCAGAGAGGCCCAAAGCATCTTGCTTCCCGGTCTTTGCGAAGCTAAGAAACAACTGGCTCTGCCCAGTGCTCTTACACCTACCGGGAACATCTCTTACCAAGGCCTGTCAAACGCTGTTTCTTTGCAGGCCTGATCAGGCTGAAGTAGAACTCCTGCTCTGCGTGTGCTCCATTGGCCTAGAGCTTCCCGACCCAAAAGGCTGCCTTGTTCCCAAACGGGCAGAGGGGTCCCAAGCGTCTTGCTTCCAGCTTTTCAGGAAGGTAAGAAACAACTGGCTCTGCCCAGTGCTCTTACAGCCTACCGGGAACATCTCTTACCAAGGCCTGTGAAACGCAGTTTCTTGGCAGGCCTGATCTGGCTGAAGTAGAACTCCTGCTCTGGGCGTGCTACTTTGGCCTAGAGCTGCCAGGCCCAAAGGGCCGCCTTGTTTCCAAAGGGGCTGAGAGTCCCCAAAGTATCTTGCTTCCAAATCTTTGGGAAGCTAAGAAACAACTGGCTCTGCACAGTGCTCTCACAGCCTACCGGCAACGTGACAGAGACAGGCCTGTGAGACGCAGTTTCTTGGAAGGCCTGATCTGGCTGAGGTAGAACTTCTGCTCTGGGTGTACTCCATTGGCCTAGGGCTGCCAGGCCCAAAGGGCTGCCTTTATTTCCAAAGTGTGAGAGAGGCCCCAAAGCATCTTGCTTCCTGCTCTCTGGGAAGCTAAAACAACTGGCTCTGCACAGTGCTCTCAAAGCCAACCGGGAACGTCACATACAAAGGCCTGTGAAACGCAGCTTCTTGACAGGCCTTATCTGGCTGAGGTAGAACTTGTGCTCTGGGTGTGCTACTTTGGCCTAGAGCTGCCAGGCACAAAGGCTGCTTTGTTTCCAAAGGGGGAGAGAGGCCCCAAATCATGTTGCTTCCAGCTGTTTTTGAAGCTAAGAAACAACTCGCTCTGCCAGGTACTCTTACAGCCTTCCGGGAACACCTCTTACGAAGGCCTGTGAAAAGCAGTTTCTTGGCAGGCCTGATCTGGCTGAGGTAGAACTTCTGCTCTGGGTGTGCTCCATTGCCCTAGAGCTGAAAGGCCCAAAGGGATGCCTTGTTTGCAAAGGGGCAGAGAGGCCCCAAAGCATCTTGCTTCCAGCTCATTGGGAAGCTAAGAAACAACTGTCTCTGCCCAGTGCTCTGACAGAGTACCGGGAACATCTCTTACCAAAGCCTTTGAAACGCAGTTTCTTGGCAGGCCTTATCTGGCTGAGGTAGAACTTCTGCTCTGGGTGTGCTCCATTGGCCTAGAGCTGAAAGGCCCAAAGGTCGGCCTTGTTGGCAAAGGGGCAGGGAGCCCCCAAAGCATCTTGCTTCCAGCTCTTCGGGAAGCTAAGAAACAACTGGCTCTGCCCAGTGCTCTTACAGCCTGAGAGAAAATCTCTTACCAAGGCCTGTGAAACGCACTTTGTTGGTGGCCTGATCTAGCTGAAGTAGAACTTCTGCTCTGGGTGTGCTCCATTGGCCTAGAGCTGCCTGGCCCAAAGGGCCGCCTTGTTTGCAAAGGGGCAGAGAGGCCCCAAAGCATCTTGCTTCCAGCTCTTCGGGAAGCTAAGAAACATCTGGCGTTGCCCAGTGCTCTTACAGCCTACCGGGAACATCTCTTACCAAGGCCTGTGAAACGCAGTTTGTTGGTGGCCTGAACTGGCCGAAGTAGAACTTCTGCTCTGGGTGTGCTCCACTGGCCTGGAGCTACCTGCCCCAAAGGGCTGCCTTGATTCCAAAGTGAGAGAGTGGCACCAAAGCATCTTGCTTCCAGCTCTTCGGGAAGCTAAGAAACATCTGGCGTTGCCCAGTGCTCTTACAGCCTACCGGGAACACCTCTTACGAAGGCCTGTGAAAAGCAGTTTCTTGGCAGGCCTGATCTGGCTGAGGTAGAACTTCTGCTCTGGGTGTGCTCCATTGCCCTAGAGCTGAAAGGCCCAAAGGGATGCCTTGTTTGCAAAGGGGCAGAGAGGCCCCAAAGCATCTTGCTTCCAGCTCATTGGGAAGCTAAGAAACAACTGTCTCTGCCCAGTGCTCTGACAGAGTACCGGGAACATCTCTTACCAAAGCCTTTGAAACGCAGTTTCTTGGCAGGCCTTATCTGGCTGAGGTAGAACTTCTGCTCTGGGTGTGCTCCATTGGCCTAGAGCTGAAAGGCCCAAAGGTCGGCCTTGTGGCAAAGGGGCAGGGAGCCCCCAAAGCATCTTGCTTCCAGCTCTTCGGGAAGCTAAGAAACAACTGGCTCTGCCCAGTGCTCTTACAGCCTGAGAGAAAATCTCTTACCAAGGCCTGTGAAACGCACTTTGTTGGTGGCCTGATCTAGCTGAAGTAGAACTTCTGCTCTGGGTGTGCTCCATTGGCCTAGAGCTGCCTGGCCCAAAGGGCCGCCTTGTTTGCAAAGGGGCAGAGAGGCCCCAAAGCATCTTGCTTCCAGCTCTTCGGGAAGCTAAGAAACATCTGGCGTTGCCCAGTGCTCTTACAGCCTACCGGGAACATCTCTTACCAAGGCCTGTGAAACGCAGTTTGTTGGTGGCCTGAACTGGCCGAAGTAGAACTTCTGCTCTGGGTGTGCTCCACTGGCCTGGAGCTACCTGCCCCAAAGGGCTGCCTTGATTCCAAAGTGAGAGAGTGGCACCAAAGCATCTTGCTTCCAGCTCTTCGGGAAGCTAAGAAACATCTGGCGTTGCCCAGTGCTCTTACAGCCTACCGGGAACATCTCTTACCAAGGCCTGTGAAACGCCGTTTCCTGGCAGGCCTGATTTGGCTGAAGTAGAACTTCTGCTCTGGGTGTGCTCCATTGCCCTAGAGCTGCCAGGCCCAAGGTGCTGCCTTGTTTCCAAAGGGGCAGAGAGGCCCCAAAGCATCTTGTTTCCAGCTCTCTGGCAAGCTAAGAACCAACTCGCTCTGCCCCGTGCTCTTACAGCCTACCGGGAACATGTCTTTGAAAGGCCTGTGAAACGCAGTTTCTTGGCAGGCCTCATCTGGCTGAAGTAGAACTCCGGCTCTGGGTGTGCTCCATTGCCCTAGAGCTGCCAGGCCCCAAGTGCTGCCCTGTTTCCAAGGGGCAGAGAGGCCCAAAGCATCTTGCTTCCCGGTCTTTGCGAAGCTAAGAAACAACTGGCTCTGCCCAGTGCTCTTACACCTACCGGGAACATCTCTTACCAAGGCCTGTCAAACGCTGTTTCTTTGCAGGCCTGATCAGGCTGAAGTAGAACTCCTGCTCTGCGTGTGCTCCATTGGCCTAGAGCTTCCCGACCCAAAAGGCTGCCTTGTTCCCAAACGGGCAGAGGGGTCCCAAGCGTCTTGCTTCCAGCTTTTCAGGAAGGTAAGAAACAACTGGCTCTGCCCAGTGCTCTTACAGCCTACCGGGAACATCTCTTACCAAGGCCTGTGAAACGCAGTTTCTTGGCAGGCCTGATCTGGCTGAAGTAGAACTCCTGCTCTGGGCGTGCTACTTTGGCCTAGAGCTGCCAGGCCCAAAGGGCCGCCTTGTTTCCAAAGGGGCTGAGAGTCCCCAAAGTATCTTGCTTCCAAATCTTTGGGAAGCTAAGAAACAACTGGCTCTGCACAGTGCTCTCACAGCCTACCGGCAACGTGACAGAGACAGGCCTGTGAGACACAGTTTCTTGGAAGGCCTGATCTGGCTGAGGTAGAACTTCTGCTCTGGGTGTACTCCATTGGCCTAGGGCTGCCAGGCCCAAAGGGCTGCCTTTATTTCCAAAGTGTGAGAGAGGCCCCAAAGCATCTTGCTTCCTGCTCTCTGGGAAGCTAAAACAACTGGCTCTGCACAGTGCTCTCAAAGCCAACCGGGAACGTCACATACAAAGGCCTGTGAAACGCAGCTTCTTGACAGGCCTTATCTGGCTGAGGTAGAACTTGTGCTCTGGGTGTGCTACTTTGGCCTAGAGCTGCCAGGCACAAAGGCTGCTTTGTTTCCAAAGGGGGAGAGAGGCCCCAAATCATGTTGCTTCCAGCTGTTTTTGAAGCTAAGAAACAACTCGCTCTGCCAGGTACTCTTACAGCCTTCCGGGAACACCTCTTACGAAGGCCTGTGAAAAGCAGTTTCTTGGCAGGCCTGATCTGGCTGAGGTAGAACTTCTGCTCTGGGTGTGCTCCATTGCCCTAGAGCTGAAAGGCCCAAAGGGATGCCTTGTTTGCAAAGGGGCAGAGAGGCCCCAAAGCATCTTGCTTCCAGCTCATTGGGAAGCTAAGAAACAACTGTCTCTGCCCAGTGCTCTGACAGAGTACCGGGAACATCTCTTACCAAAGCCTTTGAAACGCAGTTTCTTGGCAGGCCTTATCTGGCTGAGGTAGAACTTCTGCTCTGGGTGTGCTCCATTGGCCTAGAGCTGAAAGGCCCAAAGGTCGGCCTTGTTGGCAAAGGGGCAGGGAGCCCCCAAAGCATCTTGCTTCCAGCTCTTCGGGAAGCTAAGAAACAACTGGCTCTGCCCAGTGCTCTTACAGCCTGAGAGAAAATCTCTTACCAAGGCCTGTGAAACGCACTTTGTTGGTGGCCTGATCTAGCTGAAGTAGAACTTCTGCTCTGGGTGTGCTCCATTGGCCTAGAGCTGCCTGGCCCAAAGGGCCGCCTTGTTTGCAAAGGGGCAGAGAGGCCCCAAAGCATCTTGCTTCCAGCTCTTCGGGAAGCTAAGAAACATCTGGCGTTGCCCAGTGCTCTTACAGCCTACCGGGAACATCTCTTACCAAGGCCTGTGAAACGCAGTTTGTTGGTGGCCTGAACTGGCCGAAGTAGAACTTCTGCTCTGGGTGTGCTCCACTGGCCTGGAGCTACCTGCCCCAAAGGGCTGCCTTGATTCCAAAGTGAGAGAGTGGCACCAAAGCATCTTGCTTCCAGCTCTTCGGGAAGCTAAGAAACATCTGGCGTTGCCCAGTGCTCTTACAGCCTACCGGGAACATCTCTTACCAAGGCCTGTGAAACGCCGTTTCCTGGCAGGCCTGATTTGGCTGAAGTAGAACTTCTGCTCTGGGTGTGCTCCATTGCCCTAGAGCTGCCAGGCCCAAGGTGCTGCCTTGTTTCCAAAGGGGCAGAGAGGCCCCAAAGCATCTTGCTTCCAGCTCTCTGGGAAGCTAAGAACCAACTCGCTCTGCCCCGTGCTCTTACAGCCTACCGGGAACATGTCTTTGAAAGGCCTGTGAAACGCAGTTTCTTGGCAGGCCTCATCTGGCTGAAGTAGAACTCTGGCTCTGGGTGTGCTCCATTGCCCTAGAGCTGCCAGGCCCCAAGTGCTGCCCTGTTTCCAAGGGGCAGAGAGGCCCAAAGCATCTTGCTTCCCGGTCTTTGCGAAGCTAAGAAACAACTGGCTCTGCCCAGTGCTCTTACACCTACCGGGAACATCTCTTACCAAGGCCTGTCAAACGCTGTTTCTTTGCAGGCCTGATCAGGCTGAAGTAGAACTCCTGCTCTGCGTGTGCTCCATTGGCCTAGAGCTTCCCGACCCAAAAGGCTGCCTTGTTCCCAAACGGGCAGAGGGGTCCCAAGCGTCTTGCTTCCAGCTTTTCAGGAAGGTAAGAAACAACTGGCTCTGCCCAGTGCTCTTACAGCCTACCGGGAACATCTCTTACCAAGGCCTGTGAAACGCAGTTTCTTGGCAGGCCTGATCTGGCTGAAGTAGAACTCCTGCTCTGGGCGTGCTACTTTGGCCTAGAGCTGCCAGGCCCAAAGGGCCGCCTTGTTTCCAAAGGGGCTGAGAGTCCCCAAAGTATCTTGCTTCCAAATCTTTGGGAAGCTAAGAAACAACTGGCTCTGCACAGTGCTCTCACAGCCTACCGGCAACGTGACAGAGACAGGCCTGTGAGACGCAGTTTCTTGGAAGGCCTGATCTGGCTGAGGTAGAACTTCTGCTCTGGGTGTGCTCCATTGCCCTAGAGCTGAAAGGCCCAAAGGGATGCCTTGTTTGCAAAGGGGCAGAGAGGCCCCAAAGCATCTTGCTTCCAGCTCATTGGGAAGCTAAGAAACAACTGTCTCTGCCCAGTGCTCTGACAGAGTACCGGCAACATCTCTTACCAAAGCCTTTGAAACGCAGTTTCTTGGCAGGCCTTATCTGGCTGAGGTAGAACTTCTGCTCTGCGTGTGCTCCATTGGCCTAGAGCTGAAAGGCCCAAAGGTCGGCCTTGTTGGCAAAGGGGCAGGGAGCCCCCAAAGCATCTTGCTTCCAGCTCTTCGGGAAGCTAAGAAACAACTGGCTCTGCCCAGTGCTCTTACAGCCTGAGAGAAAATCTCTTACCAAGGCCTGTGAAACGCACTTTGTTGGTGGCCTGATCTAGCTGAAGTAGAACTTCTGCTCTGGGTGTGCTCCATTTTCCTAGAGCTGCCTGGCCCAAAGGGCCGCCTTGTTTGCAAAGGGGCAGAGAGGCCCCAAAGCATCTTGCTTCCAGCTCTTCGGGAAGCTAAGAAACATCTGGCGTTGCCCAGTGCTCTTACAGCCTACCGGGAACATCTCTTACCAAGGCCTGTGAAACGCAGTTTGTTGGTGGCCTGAACTGGCCGAAGTAGAACTTCTGCTCTGGGTGTGCTCCACTGGCCTGGAGCTACCTGCCCCAAAGGGCTGCCTTGATTCCAAAGTGAGAGAGTGGCACCAAAGCATCTTGCTTCCAGCTCTTCGGGAAGCTAAGAAACATCTGGCGTTGCCCAGTGCTCTTACAGCCTACCGGGAACATCTCTTACCAAGGCCTGTGAAACGCCGTTTCCTGGCAGGCCTGATTTGGCTGAAGTAGAACTTCTGCTCTGGGTGTGCTCCATTGCCCTAGAGCTGCCAGGCCCAAGGTGCTGCCTTGTTTCCAAAGGGGCAGAGAGGCCCCAAAGCATCTTGCTTCCAGCTCTCTGGGAAGCTAAGAACCAACTCGCTCTGCCCCGTGCTCTTACAGCCTACCGGGAACATGTCTTTGAAAGGCCTGTGAAACGCAGTTTCTTGGCAGGCCTCATCTGGCTGAAGTAGAACTCCGGCTCTGGGTGTGCTCCATTGCCCTAGAGCTGCCAGGCCCCAAGTGCTGCCCTGTTTCCAAGGGGCAGAGAGGCCCAAAGCATCTTGCTTCCCGGTCTTTGCGAAGCTAAGAAACAACTGGCTCTGCCCAGTGCTCTTACACCTACCGGGAACATCTCTTACCAAGGCCTGTCAAACGCTGTTTCTTTGCAGGCCTGATCAGGCTGAAGTAGAACTCCTGCTCTGCGTGTGCTCCATTGGCCTAGAGCTTCCCGACCCAAAAGGCTGCCTTGTTCCCAAACGGGCAGAGGGGTCCCAAGCGTCTTGCTTCCAGCTTTTCAGGAAGGTAAGAAACAACTGGCTCTGCCCAGTGCTCTTACAGCCTACCGGGAACATCTCTTACCAAGGCCTGTGAAACGCAGTTTCTTGGCAGGCCTGATCTGGCTGAAGTAGAACTCCTGCTCTGGGCGTGCTACTTTGGCCTAGAGCTGCCAGGCCCAAAGGGCCGCCTTGTTTCCAAAGGGGCTGAGAGTCCCCAAAGTATCTTGCTTCCAAATCTTTGGGAAGCTAAGAAACAACTGGCTCTGCACAGTGCTCTCACAGCCTACCGGCAACGTGACAGAGACAGGCCTGTGAGACGCAGTTTCTTGGAAGGCCTGATCTGGCTGAGGTAGAACTTCTGCTCTGGGTGTACTCCATTGGCCTAGGGCTGCCAGGCCCAAAGGGCTGCCTTTATTTCCAAAGTGTGAGAGAGGCCCCAAAGCATCTTGCTTCCTGCTCTCTGGGAAGCTAAAACAACTGGCTCTGCACAGTGCTCTCAAAGCCAACCGGGAACGTCACATACAAAGGCCTGTGAAACGCAGCTTCTTGACAGGCCTTATCTGGCTGAGGTAGAACTTGTGCTCTGGGTGTGCTACTTTGGCCTAGAGCTGCCAGGCACAAAGGCTGCTTTGTTTCCAAAGGGGGAGAGAGGCCCCAAATCATGTTGCTTCCAGCTGTTTTTGAAGCTAAGAAACAACTCGCTCTGCCAGGTACTCTTACAGCCTTCCGGGAACACCTCTTACGAAGGCCTGTGAAAAGCAGTTTCTTGGCAGGCCTGATCTGGCTGAGGTAGAACTTCTGCTCTGGGTGTGCTCCATTGCCCTAGAGCTGAAAGGCCCAAAGGGATGCCTTGTTTGCAAAGGGGCAGAGAGGCCCCAAAGCATCTTGCTTCCAGCTCATTGGGAAGCTAAGAAACAACTGTCTCTGCCCAGTGCTCTGACAGAGTACCGGCAACATCTCTTACCAAAGCCTTTGAAACGCAGTTTCTTGGCAGGCCTGATCTGGCTGAGGTAGAACTTCTGCTCTGGGTGTGCTCCATTGGCCTAGAGCTGAAAGGCCCAAAGGTCAGCCTTGTTGGCAAAGGGGCAGGGAGCCCCCAAAGCATCTTGCTTCCAGCTCTTCGGGAAGCTAAGAAACAACTGGCTCTGCCCAGTGCTCTTACAGCCTGAGAGAAAATCTCTTACCAAGGCCTGTGAAACGCACTTTGTTGGTGGCCTGATCTAGCTGAAGTAGAACTTCTGCTCTGGGTGTGCTCCATTGGCCTAGAGCTGCCTGGCCCAAAGGGCCGCCTTGTTTGCAAAGGGGCAGAGAGGCCCCAAAGCATCTTGCTTCCAGCTCTTCGGGAAGCTAAGAAACATCTGGCGTTGCCCAGTGCTCTTACAGCCTACCGGGAACATCTCTTACCAAGGCCTGTGAAACGCAGTTTGTTGGTGGCCTGAACTGGCCGAAGTAGAACTTCTGCTCTGGGTGTGCTCCACTGGCCTGGAGCTACCTGCCCCAAAGGGCTGCCTTGATTCCAAAGTGAGAGAGTGGCACCAAAGCATCTTGCTTCCAGCTCTTCGGGAAGCTAAGAAACATCTGGCGTTGCCCAGTGCTCTTACAGCCTACCGGGAACATCTCTTACCAAGGCCTGTGAAACGCCGTTTCCTGGCAGGCCTGATTTGGCTGAAGTAGAACTTCTGCTCTGGGTGTGCTCCATTGCCCTAGAGCTGCCAGGCCCAAGGTGCTGCCTTGTTTCCAAAGGGGCAGAGAGGCCCCAAAGCATCTTGCTTCCAGCTCTCTGGGAAGCTAAGAACCAACTCGCTCTGCCCCGTGCTCTTACAGCCTACCGGGAACATGTCTTTGAAAGGCCTGTGAAACGCAGTTTCTTGGCAGGCCTCATCTGGCTGAAGTAGAACTCCGGCTCTGGGTGTGCTCCATTGCCCTAGAGCTGCCAGGCCCCAAGTGCTGCCCTGTTTCCAAGGGGCAGAGAGGCCCAAAGCATCTTGCTTCCCGGTCTTTGCGAAGCTAAGAAACAACTGGCTCTGCCCAGTGCTCTTACACCTACCGGGAACATCTCTTACCAAGGCCTGTCAAACGCTGTTTCTTTGCAGGCCTGATCAGGCTGAAGTAGAACTCCTGCTCTGCGTGTGCTCCATTGGCCTAGAGCTTCCCGACCCAAAAGGCTGCCTTGTTCCCAAACGGGCAGAGGGGTCCCAAGCGTCTTGCTTCCAGCTTTTCAGGAAGGTAAGAAACAACTGGCTCTGCCCAGTGCTCTTACAGCCTACCGGGAACATCTCTTACCAAGGCCTGTGAAACGCAGTTTCTTGGCAGGCCTGATCTGGCTGAAGTAGAACTCCTGCTCTGGGCGTGCTACTTTGGCCTAGAGCTGCCAGGCCCAAAGGGCCGCCTTGTTTCCAAAGGGGCTGAGAGTCCCCAAAGTATCTTGCTTCCAAATCTTTGGGAAGCTAAGAAACAACTGGCTCTGCACAGTGCTCTCACAGCCTACCGGCAACGTGACAGAGACAGGCCTGTGAGACGCAGTTTCTTGGAAGGCCTGATCTGGCTGAGGTAGAACTTCTCCTCTGGGTGTACTCCATTGGCCTAGGGCTGCCAGGCCCAAAGGGCTGCCTTTATTTCCAAAGTGTGAGAGAGGCCCCAAAGCATCTTGCTTCCTGCTCTCTGGGAAGCTAAAACAACTGGCTCTGCACAGTGCTCTCAAAGCCAACCGGGAACGTCACATACAAAGGCCTGTGAAACGCAGCTTCTTGACAGGCCTTATCTGGCTGAGGTAGAACTTGTGCTCTGGGTGTGCTACTTTGGCCTAGAGCTGCCAGGCACAAAGGCTGCTTTGTTTCCAAAGGGGGAGAGAGGCCCCAAATCATGTTGCTTCCAGCTGTTTTTGAAGCTAAGAAACAACTCGCTCTGCCAGGTACTCTTACAGCCTTCCGGGAACACCTCTTACGAAGGCCTGTGAAAAGCAGTTTCTTGGCAGGCCTGATCTGGCTGAGGTAGAACTTCTGCTCTGGGTGTGCTCCATTGCCCTAGAGCTGAAAGGCCCAAAGGGATGCCTTGTTTGCAAAGGGGCAGAGAGGCCCCAAAGCATCTTGCTTCCAGCTCATTGGGAAGCTAAGAAACAACTGTCTCTGCCCAGTGCTCTGACAGAGTACCGGGAACATCTCTTACCAAAGCCTTTGAAACGCAGTTTCTTGGCAGGCCTGATCTGGCTGAGGTAGAACTTCTGCTCTGGGTGTGCTCCATTGGCCTAGAGCTGAAAGGCCCAAAGGTCGGCCTTGTTGGCAAAGGGGCAGGGAGCCCCCAAAGCATCTTGCTTCCAGCTCTTCGGGAAGCTAAGAAACAACTGGCTCTGCCCAGTGCTCTTACAGCCTGAGAGAAAATCTCTTACCAAGGCCTGTGAAACGCACTTTGTTGGTGGCCTGATCTAGCTGAAGTAGAACTTCTGCTCTGGGTGTGCTCCATTGGCCTAGAGCTGCCTGGCCCAAAGGGCCGCCTTGTTTGCAAAGGGGCAGAGAGGCCCCAAAGCATCTTGCTTCCAGCTCTTCGGGAAGCTAAGAAACATCTGGCGTTGCCCAGTGCTCTTACAGCCTACCGGGAACATCTCTTACCAAGGCCTGTGAAACGCAGTTTGTTGGTGGCCTGAACTGGCCGAAGTAGAACTTCTGCTCTGGGTGTGCTCCACTGGCCTGGAGCTACCTGCCCCAAAGGGCTGCCTTGATTCCAAAGTGAGAGAGTGGCACCAAAGCATCTTGCTTCTAGCTCTTCGGGAAGCTAAGAAACATCTGGCGTTGCCCAGTGCTCTTACAGCCTACCGGGAACATCTCTTACCAAGGCCTGTGAAACGCCGTTTCCTGGCAGGCCTGATTTGGCTGAAGTAGAACTTCTGCTCTGGGTGTGCTCCATTGCCCTAGAGCTGCCAGGCCCAAGGTGCTGCCTTGTTTCCAAAGGGGCAGAGAGGCCCCAAAGCATCTTGCTTCCAGCTCTCTGGGAAGCTAAGAACCAACTCGCTCTGCCCCGTGCTCTTACAGCCTACCGGGAACATGTCTTTGAAAGGCCTGTGAAACGCAGTTTCTTGGCAGGCCTCATCTGGCTGAAGTAGAACTCCGGCTCTGGGTGTGCTCCATTGCCCTAGGGCTGCCAGGCCCAAAGTGCTGCCCTGTTTCCAAGGGGCAGAGAGGCCCAAAGCATCTTGCTTCCCGGTCTTTGCGAAGCTAAGAAACAACTGGCTCTGCCCAGTGCTCTTACACCTACCGGGAACATCTCTTACCAAGGCCTGTCAAACGCTGTTTCTTTGCAGGCCTGATCAGGCTGAAGTAGAACTCCTGCTCTGCGTGTGCTCCATTGGCCTAGAGCTTCCCGTCCCAAAAGGCTGCCTTGTTCCCAAACGGGCAGAGGGGTCCCAAGCGTCTTGCTTCCAGCTTTTCAGGAAGGTAAGAAACAACTGGCTCTGCCCAGTGCTCTTACAGCCTACCGGGAACATCTCTTACCAAGGCCTGTGAAACGCAGTTTCCTGGCAGGCCTGATCTGGCTGAAGTAGAACTTCTGCTCTGGGTGTGCTCCATTGCCCTAGAGCTGCCAGGCCCAAAGGGCTGCCTTGTTTCCAAAGACGGAGAGTGGACCCAAAGCATCTTGCTCCCAGCTCTTCGGGAAGCTAAGAAACAGCTGGCTCTGCCCAGTGCTCTTACAGCCTAAGAGAACATCTCTTTGAAAGGCCTGTGAAACGCAGTTTCTTGGCAGGCCTGACCTGGCTGAAGTAGAACTTCTGTTCTGGTTGTGCTACATAGGCCTAGAGCTACCAGGACCTAAGGGCTGCCTTGTTTCCAAAGGGTGAGAGAGGCCCCAAAGCATCTTGCCTCCAGCACTTTGGGAAGCTAAAAAACAACTGGTTCTGCCCAGTGCTCTCACAGCCTACCGTGAACATCTCTTACCAAGGGCTGTGAAACGCAGTTTCTGGGCAGGACTGATCTGCCTGAAGTAGAACTTCTGCTGTGGGTGTGCTCCATTGGCCTAGAGCTGCCAGGCGCAAACGGCTGCCTTGTGTCCAAAGGGAGAGAGAGGCCCCAAAGCATCTTGCTTCCAGCTCTGTGGGAAGCTAAAGCAACTGGCTCTCCACAGTGCTCTCACAGCCTACCGGGAACATCTCTTACCAAGGCCTGTGAAACGCAGTTTCTTGGCAGGCCTGATCTGGCTGAAGTAGAACTCCTGCTCTGGGCGTGCTACTTTGGCCTAGAGCTGCCAGGCCCAAAGGGCCGCCTTGTTTCCAAAGGGGCTGAGAGTCCCCAAAGTATCTTGCTTCCAAATCTTTGGGAAGCTAAGAAACAACTGGCTCTGCACAGTGCTCTTACAGCCTGAGAGAAAATCTCTTACCAAGGCCTGTGAAACGCACTTTGTTGGTGGCCTGATCTAGCTGAAGTAGAACTTCTGCTCTGGGTGTGCTCCATTGGCCTAGAGCTGCCTGGCCCAAAGGGCCGCCTTGTTTGCAAAGGGGCAGAGAGGCCCCAAAGCATCTTGCTTCCAGCTCTTCGGGAAGCTAAGAAACATCTGGCGTTGCCCAGTGCTCTTACAGCCTACCGGGAACATCTCTTACCAAGGCCTGTGAAACGCAGTTTGTTGGTGGCCTGAACTGGCCGAAGTAGAACTTCTGCTCTGGGTGTGCTCCACTGGCCTAGAGCTACCTGCCCCAAAGGGCTGCCTTGATTCCAAAGTGAGAGAGTGGCACCAAAGCATCTTGCTTCCAGCTCTTCGGGAAGCTAAGAAACATCTGGCGTTGCCCAGTGCTCTTACAGCCTACCGGGAACATCTCTTACCAAGGCCTGTGAAACGCCGTTTCCTGGCAGGCCTGATTTGGCTGAAGTAGAACTTCTGCTCTGGGTGTGCTCCATTGCCCTAGAGCTGCCAGGCCCAAGGTGCTGCCTTGTTTCCAAAGGGGCAGAGAGGCCCCAAAGCATCTTGCTTCCAGCTCTCTGGGAAGCTAAGAACCAACTCGCTCTGCCCCGTGCTCTTACAGCCTACCGGGAACATGTCTTTGAAAGGCATGTGAAACGCAGTTTCTTGGCAGGCCTCATCTGGCTGAAGTAGAACTCCGGCTCTGGGTGTGCTCCATTGCCCTAGGGCTGCCAGGCCCAAAGTGCTGCCCTGTTTCCAAGGGGCAGAGAGGCCCAAAGCATCTTGCTTCCCGGTCTTTGCGAAGCTAAGAAACAACTGGCTCTGCCCACTGCTCTTACACCTACCGGGAACATCTCTTACCAAGGCCTGTCAAACGCTGTTTCTTTGCAGGCCTGATCAGGCTGAAGTAGAACTCCTGCTCTGCGTGTGCTCCATTGGCCTAGAGCTTCCCGACCCAAAAGGCTGCCTTGTTCCCAAACGGGCAGAGGGGTCCCAAGAGTCTTGCTTTCAGCTTTTCAGGAAGGTAAGAAACAACTGGCTCTGACCAGTGCTCTTACAGCCTACCGGGAACATCTCTTACCAAGGCCTGTGAAACGCAGTTTCCTGGCAGGCCTGATCTGGCTGAAGTAGAACTTCTGCTCTGGGTGTGCTCCATTGCCCTAGAGCTGCCAGGCCCAAAGGGCTGCCTTGTTTCCAAAGACGGAGAGTGGACCCAAAGCATCTTGCTCCCAGCTCTTCGGGAAGCTAAGAAACAGCTGGCTCTGCCCAGTGCTCTTACAGCCTAAGAGAACATCTCTTTGAAAGGCCTGTGAAACGCAGTTTCTTGGCAGGCCTGACCTGGCTGAAGTAGAACTTCTGTTCTGGTTGTGCTACATAGGCCTAGAGCTACCAGGACCTAAGGGCTGCCTTGTTTCCAAAGGGTGAGAGAGGCCCCAAAGCATCTTGCCTCCAGCACTTTGGGAAGCTAAAAAACAACTGGTTCTGCCCAGTGCTCTCACAGCCTACCGTGAACATCTCTTACCAAGGGCTGTGAAACGCAGTATCTGGGCAGGACTGATCTGCCTGAAGTAGAACTTCTGCTGTGGGTGTGCTCCATTGGCCTAGAGCTGCCAGGCGCAAACGGCTGCCTTGTGTCCAAAGGGAGAGAGAGGCCCCAAAGCATCTTGCTTCCAGCTCTGTGGGAAGCTAAAGCAACTGGCTCTCCACAGTGCTCTCACAGCCTACCGGGAACATCTCTTACCAAGGCCTGTGAAACGCAGTTTCTTGGCAGGCCTGATCTGGCTGAAGTAGAACTCCTGCTCTGGGCGTGCTACTTTGGCCTAGAGCTGCCAGGCCCAAAGGGCCGCCTTGTTTCCAAAGGGGCTGAGAGTCCCCAAAGTATCTTGCTTCCAAATCTTTGGGAAGCTAAGAAACAACTGGCTCTGCACAGTGCTCTCACAGCCTACCGGCAACGTGACAGAGACAGGCCTGTGAGACGCAGTTTCTTGGAAGGCCTGATCTGGCTGAGGTAGAACTTCTGCTCTGGGTGTACTCCATTGGCCTAGGGCTGCCAGGCCCAAAGGGCTGCCTTTATTTCCAAAGTGTGAGAGAGGCCCCAAAGCATCTTGCTTCCTGCTCTCTGGGAAGCTAAAACAACTGGCTCTGCACAGTGCTCTCAAAGCCAACCGGGAACGTCACATACAAAGGCCTGTGAAACGCAGCTTCTTGACAGGCCTTATCTGGCTGAGGTAGAACTTGTGCTCTGGGTGTGCTACTTTGGCCTAGAGCTGCCAGGCACAAAGGCTGCTTTGTTTCCAAAGGGGGAGAGAGGCCCCAAATCATGTTGCTTCCAGCTGTTTTTGAAGCTAAGAAACAACTCGCTCTGCCAGGTACTCTTACAGCCTTCCGGGAACACCTCTTACGAAGGCCTGTGAAAAGCAGTTTCTTGGCAGGCCTGATCTGGCTGAGGTAGAACTTCTGCTCTGGGTGTGCTCCATTGCCCTAGAGCTGAAAGGCCCAAAGGGATGCCTTGTTTGCAAAGGGGCAGAGAGGCCCCAAAGCATCTTGCTTCCAGCTCATTGGGAAGCTAAGAAACAACTGTCTCTGCCCAGTGCTCTGACAGAGTACCGGGAACATCTCTTACCAAAGCCTTTGAAACGCAGTTTCTTGGCAGGCCTTATCTGGCTGAGGTAGAACTTCTGCTCTGGGTGTGCTCCATTGGCCTAGAGCTGAAAGGCCCAAAGGTCAGCCTTGTTGGCAAAGGGGCAGGGAGCCCCCAAAGCATCTTGCTTCCAGCTCTTCGGGAAGCTAAGAAACAACTGGCTCTGCCCAGTGCTCTTACAGCCTGAGAGAAAATCTCTTACCAAGGCCTGTGAAACGCACTTTGTTGGTGGCCTGATCTAGCTGAAGTAGAACTTCTGCTCTGGGTGTGCTCCATTGGCCTAGAGCTGCCTGGCCCAAAGGGCCGCCTTGTTTGCAAAGGGGCAGAGAGGCCCCAAAGCATCTTGCTTCCAGCTCTTCGGGAAGCTAAGAAACATCTGGCGTTGCCCAGTGCTCTTACAGCCTACCGGGAACATCTCTTACCAAGGCCTGTGAAACGCAGTTTGTTGGTGGCCTGAACTGGCCGAAGTAGAACTTCTGCTCTGGGTGTGCTCCACTGGCCTGGAGCTACCTGCCCCAAAGGGCTGCCTTGATTCCAAAGTGAGAGAGTGGCACCAAAGCATCTTGCTTCCAGCTCTTCGGGAAGCTAAGAAACATCTGGCGTTGCCCAGTGCTCTTACAGCCTACCGGGAACATCTCTTACCAAGGCCTGTGAAACGCCGTTTCCTGGCAGGCCTGATTTGGCTGAAGTAGAACTTCTGCTCTGGGTGTGCTCCATTGCCCTAGAGCTGCCAGGCCCAAGGTGCTGCCTTGTTTCCAAAGGGGCAGAGAGGCCCCAAAGCATCTTGCTTCCAGCTCTCTGGGAAGCTAAGAACCAACTCGCTCTGCCCCGTGCTCTTACAGCCTACCGGGAACATGTCTTTGAAAGGCCTGTGAAACGCAGTTTCTTGGCAGGCCTCATCTGGCTGAAGTAGAACTCCGGCTCTGGGTGTGCTCCATTGCCCTAGAGCTGCCAGGCCCCAAGTGCTGCCCTGTTTCCAAGGGGCAGAGAGGCCCAAAGCATCTTGCTTCCCGGTCTTTGCGAAGCTAAGAAACAACTGGCTCTGCCCAGTGCTCTTACACCTACCGGGAACATCTCTTACCAAGGCCTGTCAAACGCTGTTTCTTTGCAGGCCTGATCAGGCTGAAGTAGAACTCCTGCTCTGCGTGTGCTCCATTGGCCTAGAGCTTCCCGACCCAAAAGGCTGCCTTGTTCCCAAACGGGCAGAGGGGTCCCAAGCGTCTTGCTTCCAGCTTTTCAGGAAGGTAAGAAACAACTGGCTCTGCCCAGTGCTCTTACAGCCTACCGGGAACATCTCTTACCAAGGCCTGTGAAACGCAGTTTCTTGGCAGGCCTGATCTGGCTGAAGTAGAACTCCTGCTCTGGGCGTGCTACTTTGGCCTAGAGCTGCCAGGCCCAAAGGGCCGCCTTGTTTCCAAAGGGGCTGAGAGTCCCCAAAGTATCTTGCTTCCAAATCTTTGGGAAGCTAAGAAACAACTGGCTCTGCACAGTGCTCTCACAGCCTACCGGCAACGTGACAGAGACAGGCCTGTGAGACGCAGTTTCTTGGAAGGCCTGATCTGGCTGAGGTAGAACTTCTCCTCTGGGTGTACTCCATTGGCCTAGGGCTGCCAGGCCCAAAGGGCTGCCTTTATTTCCAAAGTGTGAGAGAGGCCCCAAAGCATCTTGCTTCCTGCTCTCTGGGAAGCTAAAACAACTGGCTCTGCACAGTGCTCTCAAAGCCAACCGGGAACGTCACATACAAAGGCCTGTGAAACGCAGCTTCTTGACAGGCCTTATCTGGCTGAGGTAGAACTTGTGCTCTGGGTGTGCTACTTTGGCCTAGAGCTGCCAGGCACAAAGGCTGCTTTGTTTCCAAAGGGGGAGAGAGGCCCCAAATCATGTTGCTTCCAGCTGTTTTTGAAGCTAAGAAACAACTCGCTCTGCCAGGTACTCTTACAGCCTTCCGGGAACACCTCTTACGAAGGCCTGTGAAAAGCAGTTTCTTGGCAGGCCTGATCTGGCTGAGGTAGAACTTCTGCTCTGGGTGTGCTCCATTGCCCTAGAGCTGAAAGGCCCAAAGGGATGCCTTGTTTGCAAAGGGGCAGAGAGGCCCCAAAGCATCTTGCTTCCAGCTCATTGGGAAGCTAAGAAACAACTGTCTCTGCCCAGTGCTCTGACAGAGTACCGGGAACATCTCTTACCAAAGCCTTTGAAACGCAGTTTCTTGGCAGGCCTGATCTGGCTGAGGTAGAACTTCTGCTCTGGGTGTGCTCCATTGGCCTAGAGCTGAAAGGCCCAAAGGTCGGCCTTGTTGGCAAAGGGGCAGGGAGCCCCCAAAGCATCTTGCTTCCAGCTCTTCGGGAAGCTAAGAAACAACTGGCTCTGCCCAGTGCTCTTACAGCCTGAGAGAAAATCTCTTACCAAGGCCTGTGAAACGCACTTTGTTGGTGGCCTGATCTAGCTGAAGTAGAACTTCTGCTCTGGGTGTGCTCCATTGGCCTAGAGCTGCCTGGCCCAAAGGGCCGCCTTGTTTGCAAAGGGGCAGAGAGGCCCCAAAGCATCTTGCTTCCAGCTCTTCGGGAAGCTAAGAAACATCTGGCGTTGCCCAGTGCTCTTACAGCCTACCGGGAACATCTCTTACCAAGGCCTGTGAAACGCAGTTTGTTGGTGGCCTGAACTGGCCGAAGTAGAACTTCTGCTCTGGGTGTGCTCCACTGGCCTGGAGCTACCTGCCCCAAAGGGCTGCCTTGATTCCAAAGTGAGAGAGTGGCACCAAAGCATCTTGCTTCTAGCTCTTCGGGAAGCTAAGAAACATCTGGCGTTGCCCAGTGCTCTTACAGCCTACCGGGAACATCTCTTACCAAGGCCTGTGAAACGCCGTTTCCTGGCAGGCCTGATTTGGCTGAAGTAGAACTTCTGCTCTGGGTGTGCTCCATTGCCCTAGAGCTGCCAGGCCCAAGGTGCTGCCTTGTTTCCAAAGGGGCAGAGAGGCCCCAAAGCATCTTGCTTCCAGCTCTCTGGGAAGCTAAGAACCAACTCGCTCTGCCCCGTGCTCTTACAGCCTACCGGGAACATGTCTTTGAAAGGCCTGTGAAACGCAGTTTCTTGGCAGGCCTCATCTGGCTGAAGTAGAACTCCGGCTCTGGGTGTGCTCCATTGCCCTAGGGCTGCCAGGCCCAAAGTGCTGCCCTGTTTCCAAGGGGCAGAGAGGCCCAAAGCATCTTGCTTCCCGGTCTTTGCGAAGCTAAGAAACAACTGGCTCTGCCCAGTGCTCTTACACCTACCGGGAACATCTCTTACCAAGGCCTGTCAAACGCTGTTTCTTTGCAGGCCTGATCAGGCTGAAGTAGAACTCCTGCTCTGCGTGTGCTCCATTGGCCTAGAGCTTCCCGTCCCAAAAGGCTGCCTTGTTCCCAAACGGGCAGAGGGGTCCCAAGCGTCTTGCTTCCAGCTTTTCAGGAAGGTAAGAAACAACTGGCTCTGCCCAGTGCTCTTACAGCCTACCGGGAACATCTCTTACCAAGGCCTGTGAAACGCAGTTTCCTGGCAGGCCTGATCTGGCTGAAGTAGAACTTCTGCTCTGGGTGTGCTCCATTGCCCTAGAGCTGCCAGGCCCAAAGGGCTGCCTTGTTTCCAAAGACGGAGAGTGGACCCAAAGCATCTTGCTCCCAGCTCTTCGGGAAGCTAAGAAACAGCTGGCTCTGCCCAGTGCTCTTACAGCCTAAGAGAACATCTCTTTGAAAGGCCTGTGAAACGCAGTTTCTTGGCAGGCCTGACCTGGCTGAAGTAGAACTTCTGTTCTGGTTGTGCTACATAGGCCTAGAGCTACCAGGACCTAAGGGCTGCCTTGTTTCCAAAGGGTGAGAGAGGCCCCAAAGCATCTTGCCTCCAGCACTTTGGGAAGCTAAAAAACAACTGGTTCTGCCCAGTGCTCTCACAGCCTACCGTGAACATCTCTTACCAAGGGCTGTGAAACGCAGTTTCTGGGCAGGACTGATCTGCCTGAAGTAGAACTTCTGCTGTGGGTGTGCTCCATTGGCCTAGAGCTGCCAGGCGCAAACGGCTGCCTTGTGTCCAAAGGGAGAGAGAGGCCCCAAAGCATCTTGCTTCCAGCTCTGTGGGAAGCTAAAGCAACTGGCTCTCCACAGTGCTCTCACAGCCTACCGGGAACATCTCTTACCAAGGCCTGTGAAACGCAGTTTCTTGGCAGGCCTGATCTGGCTGAAGTAGAACTCCTGCTCTGGGCGTGCTACTTTGGCCTAGAGCTGCCAGGCCCAAAGGGCCGCCTTGTTTCCAAAGGGGCTGAGAGTCCCCAAAGTATCTTGCTTCCAAATCTTTGGGAAGCTAAGAAACAACTGGCTCTGCACAGTGCTCTTACAGCCTGAGAGAAAATCTCTTACCAAGGCCTGTGAAACGCACTTTGTTGGTGGCCTGATCTAGCTGAAGTAGAACTTCTGCTCTGGGTGTGCTCCATTGGCCTAGAGCTGCCTGGCCCAAAGGGCCGCCTTGTTTGCAAAGGGGCAGAGAGGCCCCAAAGCATCTTGCTTCCAGCTCTTCGGGAAGCTAAGAAACATCTGGCGTTGCCCAGTGCTCTTACAGCCTACCGGGAACATCTCTTACCAAGGCCTGTGAAACGCAGTTTGTTGGTGGCCTGAACTGGCCGAAGTAGAACTTCTGCTCTGGGTGTGCTCCACTGGCCTAGAGCTACCTGCCCCAAAGGGCTGCCTTGATTCCAAAGTGAGAGAGTGGCACCAAAGCATCTTGCTTCCAGCTCTTCGGGAAGCTAAGAAACATCTGGCGTTGCCCAGTGCTCTTACAGCCTACCGGGAACATCTCTTACCAAGGCCTGTGAAACGCCGTTTCCTGGCAGGCCTGATTTGGCTGAAGTAGAACTTCTGCTCTGGGTGTGCTCCATTGCCCTAGAGCTGCCAGGCCCAAGGTGCTGCCTTGTTTCCAAAGGGGCAGAGAGGCCCCAAAGCATCTTGCTTCCAGCTCTCTGGGAAGCTAAGAACCAACTCGCTCTGCCCCGTGCTCTTACAGCCTACCGGGAACATGTCTTTGAAAGGCATGTGAAACGCAGTTTCTTGGCAGGCCTCATCTGGCTGAAGTAGAACTCCGGCTCTGGGTGTGCTCCATTGCCCTAGGGCTGCCAGGCCCAAAGTGCTGCCCTGTTTCCAAGGGGCAGAGAGGCCCAAAGCATCTTGCTTCCCGGTCTTTGCGAAGCTAAGAAACAACTGGCTCTGCCCACTGCTCTTACACCTACCGGGAACATCTCTTACCAAGGCCTGTCAAACGCTGTTTCTTTGCAGGCCTGATCAGGCTGAAGTAGAACTCCTGCTCTGCGTGTGCTCCATTGGCCTAGAGCTTCCCGACCCAAAAGGCTGCCTTGTTCCCAAACGGGCAGAGGGGTCCCAAGAGTCTTGCTTTCAGCTTTTCAGGAAGGTAAGAAACAACTGGCTCTGACCAGTGCTCTTACAGCCTACCGGGAACATCTCTTACCAAGGCCTGTGAAACGCAGTTTCCTGGCAGGCCTGATCTGGCTGAAGTAGAACTTCTGCTCTGGGTGTGCTCCATTGCCCTAGAGCTGCCAGGCCCAAAGGGCTGCCTTGTTTCCAAAGACGGAGAGTGGACCCAAAGCATCTTGCTCCCAGCTCTTCGGGAAGCTAAGAAACAGCTGGCTCTGCCCAGTGCTCTTACAGCCTAAGAGAACATCTCTTTGAAAGGCCTGTGAAACGCAGTTTCTTGGCAGGCCTGACCTGGCTGAAGTAGAACTTCTGTTCTGGTTGTGCTACATAGGCCTAGAGCTACCAGGACCTAAGGGCTGCCTTGTTTCCAAAGGGTGAGAGAGGCCCCAAAGCATCTTGCCTCCAGCACTTTGGGAAGCTAAAAAACAACTGGTTCTGCCCAGTGCTCTCACAGCCTACCGTGAACATCTCTTACCAAGGGCTGTGAAACGCAGTATCTGGGCAGGACTGATCTGCCTGAAGTAGAACTTCTGCTGTGGGTGTGCTCCATTGGCCTAGAGCTGCCAGGCGCAAACGGCTGCCTTGTGTCCAAAGGGAGAGAGAGGCCCCAAAGCATCTTGCTTCCAGCTCTGTGGGAAGCTAAAGCAACTGGCTCTCCACAGTGCTCTCACAGCCTACCGGGAACATCTCTTACCAAGGCCTGTGAAACGCAGTTTCTTGGCAGGCCTGATCTGGCTGAAGTAGAACTCCTGCTCTGGGCGTGCTACTTTGGCCTAGAGCTGCCAGGCCCAAAGGGCCGCCTTGTTTCCAAAGGGGCTGAGAGTCCCCAAAGTATCTTGCTTCCAAATCTTTGGGAAGCTAAGAAACAACTGGCTCTGCACAGTGCTCTCACAGCCTACCGGCAACGTGACAGAGACAGGCCTGTGAGACGCAGTTTCTTGGAAGGCCTGATCTGGCTGAGGTAGAACTTCTGCTCTGGGTGTACTCCATTGGCCTAGGGCTGCCAGGCCCAAAGGGCTGCCTTTATTTCCAAAGTGTGAGAGAGGCCCCAAAGCATCTTGCTTCCTGCTCTCTGGGAAGCTAAAACAACTGGCTCTGCACAGTGCTCTCAAAGCCAACCGGGAACGTCACATACAAAGGCCTGTGAAACGCAGCTTCTTGACAGGCCTTATCTGGCTGAGGTAGAACTTGTGCTCTGGGTGTGCTACTTTGGCCTAGAGCTGCCAGGCACAAAGGCTGCTTTGTTTCCAAAGGGGGAGAGAGGCCCCAAATCATGTTGCTTCCAGCTGTTTTTGAAGCTAAGAAACAACTCGCTCTGCCAGGTACTCTTACAGCCTTCCGGGAACACCTCTTACGAAGGCCTGTGAAAAGCAGTTTCTTGGCAGGCCTGATCTGGCTGAGGTAGAACTTCTGCTCTGGGTGTGCTCCATTGCCCTAGAGCTGAAAGGCCCAAAGGGATGCCTTGTTTGCAAAGGGGCAGAGAGGCCCCAAAGCATCTTGCTTCCAGCTCATTGGGAAGCTAAGAAACAACTGTCTCTGCCCAGTGCTCTGACAGAGTACCGGGAACATCTCTTACCAAAGCCTTTGAAACGCAGTTTCTTGGCAGGCCTTATCTGGCTGAGGTAGAACTTCTGCTCTGGGTGTGCTCCATTGGCCTAGAGCTGAAAGGCCCAAAGGTCAGCCTTGTTGGCAAAGGGGCAGGGAGCCCCCAAAGCATCTTGCTTCCAGCTCTTCGGGAAGCTAAGAAACAACTGGCTCTGCCCAGTGCTCTTACAGCCTGAGAGAAAATCTCTTACCAAGGCCTGTGAAACGCACTTTGTTGGTGGCCTGATCTAGCTGAAGTAGAACTTCTGCTCTGGGTGTGCTCCATTGGCCTAGAGCTGCCTGGCCCAAAGGGCCGCCTTGTTTGCAAAGGGGCAGAGAGGCCCCAAAGCATCTTGCTTCCAGCTCTTCGGGAAGCTAAGAAACATCTGGCGTTGCCCAGTGCTCTTACAGCCTACCGGGAACATCTCTTACCAAGGCCTGTGAAACGCAGTTTGTTGGTGGCCTGAACTGGCCGAAGTAGAACTTCTGCTCTGGGTGTGCTCCACTGGCCTGGAGCTACCTGCCCCAAAGGGCTGCCTTGATTCCAAAGTGAGAGAGTGGCACCAAAGCATCTTGCTTCCAGCTCTTCGGGAAGCTAAGAAACATCTGGCGTTGCCCAGTGCTCTTACAGCCTACCGGGAACATCTCTTACCAAGGCCTGTGAAACGCCGTTTCCTGGCAGGCCTGATTTGGCTGAAGTAGAACTTCTGCTCTGGGTGTGCTCCATTGCCCTAGAGCTGCCAGGCCCAAGGTGCTGCCTTGTTTCCAAAGGGGCAGAGAGGCCCCAAAGCATCTTGCTTCCAGCTCTCTGGGAAGCTAAGAACCAACTCGCTCTGCCCCGTGCTCTTACAGCCTACCGGGAACATGTCTTTGAAAGGCCTGTGAAACGCAGTTTCTTGGCAGGCCTCATCTGGCTGAAGTAGAACTCCGGCTCTGGGTGTGCTCCATTGCCCTAGAGCTGCCAGGCCCCAAGTGCTGCCCTGTTTCCAAGGGGCAGAGAGGCCCAAAGCATCTTGCTTCCCGGTCTTTGCGAAGCTAAGAAACAACTGGCTCTGCCCAGTGCTCTTACACCTACCGGGAACATCTCTTACCAAGGCCTGTCAAACGCTGTTTCTTTGCAGGCCTGATCAGGCTGAAGTAGAACTCCTGCTCTGCGTGTGCTCCATTGGCCTAGAGCTTCCCGACCCAAAAGGCTGCCTTGTTCCCAAACGGGCAGAGGGGTCCCAAGCGTCTTGCTTCCAGCTTTTCAGGAAGGTAAGAAACAACTGGCTCTGCCCAGTGCTCTTACAGCCTACCGGGAACATCTCTTACCAAGGCCTGTGAAACGCAGTTTCTTGGCAGGCCTGATCTGGCTGAAGTAGAACTCCTGCTCTGGGCGTGCTACTTTGGCCTAGAGCTGCCAGGCCCAAAGGGCCGCCTTGTTTCCAAAGGGGCTGAGAGTCCCCAAAGTATCTTGCTTCCAAATCTTTGGGAAGCTAAGAAACAACTGGCTCTGCACAGTGCTCTCACAGCCTACCGGCAACGTGACAGAGACAGGCCTGTGAGACGCAGTTTCTTGGAAGGCCTGATCTGGCTGAGGTAGAACTTCTCCTCTGGGTGTACTCCATTGGCCTAGGGCTGCCAGGCCCAAAGGGCTGCCTTTATTTCCAAAGTGTGAGAGAGGCCCCAAAGCATCTTGCTTCCTGCTCTCTGGGAAGCTAAAACAACTGGCTCTGCACAGTGCTCTCAAAGCCAACCGGGAACGTCACATACAAAGGCCTGTGAAACGCAGCTTCTTGACAGGCCTTATCTGGCTGAGGTAGAACTTGTGCTCTGGGTGTGCTACTTTGGCCTAGAGCTGCCAGGCACAAAGGCTGCTTTGTTTCCAAAGGGGGAGAGAGGCCCCAAATCATGTTGCTTCCAGCTGTTTTTGAAGCTAAGAAACAACTCGCTCTGCCAGGTACTCTTACAGCCTTCCGGGAACACCTCTTACGAAGGCCTGTGAAAAGCAGTTTCTTGGCAGGCCTGATCTGGCTGAGGTAGAACTTCTGCTCTGGGTGTGCTCCATTGCCCTAGAGCTGAAAGGCCCAAAGGGATGCCTTGTTTGCAAAGGGGCAGAGAGGCCCCAAAGCATCTTGCTTCCAGCTCATTGGGAAGCTAAGAAACAACTGTCTCTGCCCAGTGCTCTGACAGAGTACCGGGAACATCTCTTACCAAAGCCTTTGAAACGCAGTTTCTTGGCAGGCCTGATCTGGCTGAGGTAGAACTTCTGCTCTGGGTGTGCTCCATTGGCCTAGAGCTGAAAGGCCCAAAGGTCGGCCTTGTTGGCAAAGGGGCAGGGAGCCCCCAAAGCATCTTGCTTCCAGCTCTTCGGGAAGCTAAGAAACAACTGGCTCTGCCCAGTGCTCTTACAGCCTGAGAGAAAATCTCTTACCAAGGCCTGTGAAACGCACTTTGTTGGTGGCCTGATCTAGCTGAAGTAGAACTTCTGCTCTGGGTGTGCTCCATTGGCCTAGAGCTGCCTGGCCCAAAGGGCCGCCTTGTTTGCAAAGGGGCAGAGAGGCCCCAAAGCATCTTGCTTCCAGCTCTTCGGGAAGCTAAGAAACATCTGGCGTTGCCCAGTGCTCTTACAGCCTACCGGGAACATCTCTTACCAAGGCCTGTGAAACGCAGTTTGTTGGTGGCCTGAACTGGCCGAAGTAGAACTTCTGCTCTGGGTGTGCTCCACTGGCCTGGAGCTACCTGCCCCAAAGGGCTGCCTTGATTCCAAAGTGAGAGAGTGGCACCAAAGCATCTTGCTTCTAGCTCTTCGGGAAGCTAAGAAACATCTGGCGTTGCCCAGTGCTCTTACAGCCTACCGGGAACATCTCTTACCAAGGCCTGTGAAACGCCGTTTCCTGGCAGGCCTGATTTGGCTGAAGTAGAACTTCTGCTCTGGGTGTGCTCCATTGCCCTAGAGCTGCCAGGCCCAAGGTGCTGCCTTGTTTCCAAAGGGGCAGAGAGGCCCCAAAGCATCTTGCTTCCAGCTCTCTGGGAAGCTAAGAACCAACTCGCTCTGCCCCGTGCTCTTACAGCCTACCGGGAACATGTCTTTGAAAGGCCTGTGAAACGCAGTTTCTTGGCAGGCCTCATCTGGCTGAAGTAGAACTCCGGCTCTGGGTGTGCTCCATTGCCCTAGGGCTGCCAGGCCCAAAGTGCTGCCCTGTTTCCAAGGGGCAGAGAGGCCCAAAGCATCTTGCTTCCCGGTCTTTGCGAAGCTAAGAAACAACTGGCTCTGCCCAGTGCTCTTACACCTACCGGGAACATCTCTTACCAAGGCCTGTCAAACGCTGTTTCTTTGCAGGCCTGATCAGGCTGAAGTAGAACTCCTGCTCTGCGTGTGCTCCATTGGCCTAGAGCTTCCCGTCCCAAAAGGCTGCCTTGTTCCCAAACGGGCAGAGGGGTCCCAAGCGTCTTGCTTCCAGCTTTTCAGGAAGGTAAGAAACAACTGGCTCTGCCCAGTGCTCTTACAGCCTACCGGGAACATCTCTTACCAAGGCCTGTGAAACGCAGTTTCCTGGCAGGCCTGATCTGGCTGAAGTAGAACTTCTGCTCTGGGTGTGCTCCATTGCCCTAGAGCTGCCAGGCCCAAAGGGCTGCCTTGTTTCCAAAGACGGAGAGTGGACCCAAAGCATCTTGCTCCCAGCTCTTCGGGAAGCTAAGAAACAGCTGGCTCTGCCCAGTGCTCTTACAGCCTAAGAGAACATCTCTTTGAAAGGCCTGTGAAACGCAGTTTCTTGGCAGGCCTGACCTGGCTGAAGTAGAACTTCTGTTCTGGTTGTGCTACATAGGCCTAGAGCTACCAGGACCTAAGGGCTGCCTTGTTTCCAAAGGGTGAGAGAGGCCCCAAAGCATCTTGCCTCCAGCACTTTGGGAAGCTAAAAAACAACTGGTTCTGCCCAGTGCTCTCACAGCCTACCGTGAACATCTCTTACCAAGGGCTGTGAAACGCAGTTTCTGGGCAGGACTGATCTGCCTGAAGTAGAACTTCTGCTGTGGGTGTGCTCCATTGGCCTAGAGCTGCCAGGCGCAAACGGCTGCCTTGTGTCCAAAGGGAGAGAGAGGCCCCAAAGCATCTTGCTTCCAGCTCTGTGGGAAGCTAAAGCAACTGGCTCTCCACAGTGCTCTCACAGCCTACCGGGAACATCTCTTACCAAGGCCTGTGAAACGCAGTTTCTTGGCAGGCCTGATCTGGCTGAAGTAGAACTCCTGCTCTGGGCGTGCTACTTTGGCCTAGAGCTGCCAGGCCCAAAGGGCCGCCTTGTTTCCAAAGGGGCTGAGAGTCCCCAAAGTATCTTGCTTCCAAATCTTTGGGAAGCTAAGAAACAACTGGCTCTGCACAGTGCTCTTACAGCCTGAGAGAAAATCTCTTACCAAGGCCTGTGAAACGCACTTTGTTGGTGGCCTGATCTAGCTGAAGTAGAACTTCTGCTCTGGGTGTGCTCCATTGGCCTAGAGCTGCCTGGCCCAAAGGGCCGCCTTGTTTGCAAAGGGGCAGAGAGGCCCCAAAGCATCTTGCTTCCAGCTCTTCGGGAAGCTAAGAAACATCTGGCGTTGCCCAGTGCTCTTACAGCCTACCGGGAACATCTCTTACCAAGGCCTGTGAAACGCAGTTTGTTGGTGGCCTGAACTGGCCGAAGTAGAACTTCTGCTCTGGGTGTGCTCCACTGGCCTAGAGCTACCTGCCCCAAAGGGCTGCCTTGATTCCAAAGTGAGAGAGTGGCACCAAAGCATCTTGCTTCCAGCTCTTCGGGAAGCTAAGAAACATCTGGCGTTGCCCAGTGCTCTTACAGCCTACCGGGAACATCTCTTACCAAGGCCTGTGAAACGCCGTTTCCTGGCAGGCCTGATTTGGCTGAAGTAGAACTTCTGCTCTGGGTGTGCTCCATTGCCCTAGAGCTGCCAGGCCCAAGGTGCTGCCTTGTTTCCAAAGGGGCAGAGAGGCCCCAAAGCATCTTGCTTCCAGCTCTCTGGGAAGCTAAGAACCAACTCGCTCTGCCCCGTGCTCTTACAGCCTACCGGGAACATGTCTTTGAAAGGCATGTGAAACGCAGTTTCTTGGCAGGCCTCATCTGGCTGAAGTAGAACTCCGGCTCTGGGTGTGCTCCATTGCCCTAGGGCTGCCAGGCCCAAAGTGCTGCCCTGTTTCCAAGGGGCAGAGAGGCCCAAAGCATCTTGCTTCCCGGTCTTTGCGAAGCTAAGAAACAACTGGCTCTGCCCACTGCTCTTACACCTACCGGGAACATCTCTTACCAAGGCCTGTCAAACGCTGTTTCTTTGCAGGCCTGATCAGGCTGAAGTAGAACTCCTGCTCTGCGTGTGCTCCATTGGCCTAGAGCTTCCCGACCCAAAAGGCTGCCTTGTTCCCAAACGGGCAGAGGGGTCCCAAGAGTCTTGCTTTCAGCTTTTCAGGAAGGTAAGAAACAACTGGCTCTGACCAGTGCTCTTACAGCCTACCGGGAACATCTCTTACCAAGGCCTGTGAAACGCAGTTTCCTGGCAGGCCTGATCTGGCTGAAGTAGAACTTCTGCTCTGGGTGTGCTCCATTGCCCTAGAGCTGCCAGGCCCAAAGGGCTGCCTTGTTTCCAAAGACGGAGAGTGGACCCAAAGCATCTTGCTCCCAGCTCTTCGGGAAGCTAAGAAACAGCTGGCTCTGCCCAGTGCTCTTACAGCCTAAGAGAACATCTCTTTGAAAGGCCTGTGAAACGCAGTTTCTTGGCAGGCCTGACCTGGCTGAAGTAGAACTTCTGTTCTGGTTGTGCTACATAGGCCTAGAGCTACCAGGACCTAAGGGCTGCCTTGTTTCCAAAGGGTGAGAGAGGCCCCAAAGCATCTTGCCTCCAGCACTTTGGGAAGCTAAAAAACAACTGGTTCTGCCCAGTGCTCTCACAGCCTACCGTGAACATCTCTTACCAAGGGCTGTGAAACGCAGTATCTGGGCAGGACTGATCTGCCTGAAGTAGAACTTCTGCTGTGGGTGTGCTCCATTGGCCTAGAGCTGCCAGGCGCAAACGGCTGCCTTGTGTCCAAAGGGAGAGAGAGGCCCCAAAGCATCTTGCTTCCAGCTCTGTGGGAAGCTAAAGCAACTGGCTCTCCACAGTGCTCTCACAGCCTACCGGGAACATCTCTTACCAAGGCCTGTGAAACGCAGTTTCTTGGCAGGCCTGATCTGGCTGAAGTAGAACTCCTGCTCTGGGCGTGCTACTTTGGCCTAGAGCTGCCAGGCCCAAAGGGCCGCCTTGTTTCCAAAGGGGCTGAGAGTCCCCAAAGTATCTTGCTTCCAAATCTTTGGGAAGCTAAGAAACAACTGGCTCTGCACAGTGCTCTCACAGCCTACCGGCAACGTGACAGAGACAGGCCTGTGAGACGCAGTTTCTTGGAAGGCCTGATCTGGCTGAGGTAGAACTTCTGCTCTGGGTGTACTCCATTGGCCTAGGGCTGCCAGGCCCAAAGGGCTGCCTTTATTTCCAAAGTGTGAGAGAGGCCCCAAAGCATCTTGCTTCCTGCTCTCTGGGAAGCTAAAACAACTGGCTCTGCACAGTGCTCTCAAAGCCAACCGGGAACGTCACATACAAAGGCCTGTGAAACGCAGCTTCTTGACAGGCCTTATCTGGCTGAGGTAGAACTTGTGCTCTGGGTGTGCTACTTTGGCCTAGAGCTGCCAGGCACAAAGGCTGCTTTGTTTCCAAAGGGGGAGAGAGGCCCCAAATCATGTTGCTTCCAGCTGTTTTTGAAGCTAAGAAACAACTCGCTCTGCCAGGTACTCTTACAGCCTTCCGGGAACACCTCTTACGAAGGCCTGTGAAAAGCAGTTTCTTGGCAGGCCTGATCTGGCTGAGGTAGAACTTCTGCTCTGGGTGTGCTCCATTGCCCTAGAGCTGAAAGGCCCAAAGGGATGCCTTGTTTGCAAAGGGGCAGAGAGGCCCCAAAGCATCTTGCTTCCAGCTCATTGGGAAGCTAAGAAACAACTGTCTCTGCCCAGTGCTCTGACAGAGTACCGGGAACATCTCTTACCAAAGCCTTTGAAACGCAGTTTCTTGGCAGGCCTTATCTGGCTGAGGTAGAACTTCTGCTCTGGGTGTGCTCCATTGGCCTAGAGCTGAAAGGCCCAAAGGTCAGCCTTGTTGGCAAAGGGGCAGGGAGCCCCCAAAGCATCTTGCTTCCAGCTCTTCGGGAAGCTAAGAAACAACTGGCTCTGCCCAGTGCTCTTACAGCCTGAGAGAAAATCTCTTACCAAGGCCTGTGAAACGCACTTTGTTGGTGGCCTGATCTAGCTGAAGTAGAACTTCTGCTCTGGGTGTGCTCCATTGGCCTAGAGCTGCCTGGCCCAAAGGGCCGCCTTGTTTGCAAAGGGGCAGAGAGGCCCCAAAGCATCTTGCTTCCAGCTCTTCGGGAAGCTAAGAAACATCTGGCGTTGCCCAGTGCTCTTACAGCCTACCGGGAACATCTCTTACCAAGGCCTGTGAAACGCAGTTTGTTGGTGGCCTGAACTGGCCGAAGTAGAACTTCTGCTCTGGGTGTGCTCCACTGGCCTGGAGCTACCTGCCCCAAAGGGCTGCCTTGATTCCAAAGTGAGAGAGTGGCACCAAAGCATCTTGCTTCCAGCTCTTCGGGAAGCTAAGAAACATCTGGCGTTGCCCAGTGCTCTTACAGCCTACCGGGAACATCTCTTACCAAGGCCTGTGAAACGCCGTTTCCTGGCAGGCCTGATTTGGCTGAAGTAGAACTTCTGCTCTGGGTGTGCTCCATTGCCCTAGAGCTGCCAGGCCCAAGGTGCTGCCTTGTTTCCAAAGGGGCAGAGAGGCCCCAAAGCATCTTGCTTCCAGCTCTCTGGGAAGCTAAGAACCAACTCGCTCTGCCCCGTGCTCTTACAGCCTACCGGGAACATGTCTTTGAAAGGCCTGTGAAACGCAGTTTCTTGGCAGGCCTCATCTGGCTGAAGTAGAACTCCGGCTCTGGGTGTGCTCCATTGCCCTAGAGCTGCCAGGCCCCAAGTGCTGCCCTGTTTCCAAGGGGCAGAGAGGCCCAAAGCATCTTGCTTCCCGGTCTTTGCGAAGCTAAGAAACAACTGGCTCTGCCCAGTGCTCTTACACCTACCGGGAACATCTCTTACCAAGGCCTGTCAAACGCTGTTTCTTTGCAGGCCTGATCAGGCTGAAGTAGAACTCCTGCTCTGCGTGTGCTCCATTGGCCTAGAGCTTCCCGACCCAAAAGGCTGCCTTGTTCCCAAACGGGCAGAGGGGTCCCAAGCGTCTTGCTTCCAGCTTTTCAGGAAGGTAAGAAACAACTGGCTCTGCCCAGTGCTCTTACAGCCTACCGGGAACATCTCTTACCAAGGCCTGTGAAACGCAGTTTCTTGGCAGGCCTGATCTGGCTGAAGTAGAACTCCTGCTCTGGGCGTGCTACTTTGGCCTAGAGCTGCCAGGCCCAAAGGGCCGCCTTGTTTCCAAAGGGGCTGAGAGTCCCCAAAGTATCTTGCTTCCAAATCTTTGGGAAGCTAAGAAACAACTGGCTCTGCACAGTGCTCTCACAGCCTACCGGCAACGTGACAGAGACAGGCCTGTGAGACGCAGTTTCTTGGAAGGCCTGATCTGGCTGAGGTAGAACTTCTGCTCTGGGTGTACTCCATTGGCCTAGGGCTGCCAGGCCCAAAGGGCTGCCTTTATTTCCAAAGTGTGAGAGAGGCCCCAAAGCATCTTGCTTCCTGCTCTCTGGGAAGCTAAAACAACTGGCTCTGCACAGTGCTCTCAAAGCCAACCGGGAACGTCACATACAAAGGCCTGTGAAACGCAGCTTCTTGACAGGCCTTATCTGGCTGAGGTAGAACTTGTGCTCTGGGTGTGCTACTTTGGCCTAGAGCTGCCAGGCACAAAGGCTGCTTTGTTTCCAAAGGGGGAGAGAGGCCCCAAATCATGTTGCTTCCAGCTGTTTTTGAAGCTAAGAAACAACTCGCTCTGCCAGGTACTCTTACAGCCTTCCGGGAACACCTCTTACGAAGGCCTGTGAAAAGCAGTTTCTTGGCAGGCCTGATCTGGCTGAGGTAGAACTTCTGCTCTGGGTGTGCTCCATTGCCCTAGAGCTGAAAGGCCCAAAGGGATGCCTTGTTTGCAAAGGGGCAGAGAGGCCCCAAAGCATCTTGCTTCCAGCTCATTGGGAAGCTAAGAAACAACTGTCTCTGCCCAGTGCTCTGACAGAGTACCGGGAACATCTCTTACCAAAGCCTTTGAAACGCAGTTTCTTGGCAGGCCTTATCTGGCTGAGGTAGAACTTCTGCTCTGGGTGTGCTCCATTGGCCTAGAGCTGAAAGGCCCAAAGGTCGGCCTTGTTGGCAAAGGGGCAGGGAGCCCCCAAAGCATCTTGCTTCCAGCTCTTCGGGAAGCTAAGAAACAACTGGCTCTGCCCAGTGCTCTTACAGCCTGAGAGAAAATCTCTTACCAAGGCCTGTGAAACGCACTTTGTTGGTGGCCTGATCTAGCTGAAGTAGAACTTCTGCTCTGGGTGTGCTCCATTGGCCTAGAGCTGCCTGGCCCAAAGGGCCGCCTTGTTTGCAAAGGGGCAGAGAGGCCCCAAAGCATCTTGCTTCCAGCTCTTCGGGAAGCTAAGAAACATCTGGCGTTGCCCAGTGCTCTTACAGCCTACCGGGAACATCTCTTACCAAGGCCTGTGAAACGCAGTTTGTTGGTGGCCTGAACTGGCCGAAGTAGAACTTCTGCTCTGGGTGTGCTCCACTGGCCTGGAGCTACCTGCCCCAAAGGGCTGCCTTGATTCCAAAGTGAGAGAGTGGCCCCAAAGCATCTTGCTTCCAGCTCTTCGGGAAGCTAAGAAACATCTGGCGTTGCCCAGTGCTCTTACAGCCTACCGGGAACATCTCTTACCAAGGCCTGTGAAACGCCGTTTCCTGGCAGGCCTGATTTGGCTGAAGTAGAACTTCTGCTCTGGGTGTGCTCCATTGCCCTAGAGCTGCCAGGCCCAAGGTGCTGCCTTGTTTCCAAAGGGGCAGAGAGGCCCCAAAGCATCTTGCTTCCAGCTCTCTGGGAAGCTAAGAACCAACTCGCTCTGCCCCGTGCTCTTACAGCCTACCGGGAACATGTCTTTGAAAGGCCTGTGAAACGCAGTTTCTTGGCAGGCCTCATCTGGCTGAAGTAGAACTCCGGCTCTGGGTGTGCTCCATTGCCCTAGAGCTGCCAGGCCCCAAGTGCTGCCCTGTTTCCAAGGGGCAGAGAGGCCCAAAGCATCTTGCTTCCCGGTCTTTGCGAAGCTAAGAAACAACTGGCTCTGCCCAGTGCTCTTACACCTACCGGGAACATCTCTTACCAAGGCCTGTCAAACGCTGTTTCTTTGCAGGCCTGATCAGGCTGAAGTAGAACTCCTGCTCTGCGTGTGCTCCATTGGCCTAGAGCTTCCCGACCCAAAAGGCTGCCTTGTTCCCAAACGGGCAGAGGGGTCCCAAGCGTCTTGCTTCCAGCTTTTCAGGAAGGTAAGAAACAACTGGCTCTGCCCAGTGCTCTTACAGCCTACCGGGAACATCTCTTACCAAGGCCTGTGAAACGCAGTTTCTTGGCAGGCCTGATCTGGCTGAAGTAGAACTCCTGCTCTGGGCGTGCTACTTTGGCCTAGAGCTGCCAGGCCCAAAGGGCCGCCTTGTTTCCAAAGGGGCTGAGAGTCCCCAAAGTATCTTGCTTCCAAATCTTTGGGAAGCTAAGAAACAACTGGCTCTGCACAGTGCTCTCACAGCCTACCGGCAACGTGACAGAGACAGGCCTGTGAGACGCAGTTTCTTGGAAGGCCTGATCTGGCTGAGGTAGAACTTCTGCTCTGGGTGTACTCCATTGGCCTAGGGCTGCCAGGCCCAAAGGGCTGCCTTTATTTCCAAAGTGTGAGAGAGGCCCCAAAGCATCTTGCTTCCTGCTCTCTGGGAAGCTAAAACAACTGGCTCTGCACAGTGCTCTCAAAGCCAACCGGGAACGTCACATACAAAGGCCTGTGAAACGCAGCTTCTTGACAGGCCTTATCTGGCTGAGGTAGAACTTGTGCTCTGGGTGTGCTACTTTGGCCTAGAGCTGCCAGGCACAAAGGCTGCTTTGTTTCCAAAGGGGTAGAGAGGCCCCAAATCATGTTGCTTCCAGCTGTTTTTGAAGCTAAGAAACAACTCGCTCTGCCAGGTACTCTTACAGCCTTCCGGGAACACCTCTTACGAAGGCCTGTGAAAAGCAGTTTCTTGGCAGGCCTGATCTGGCTGAGGTAGAACTTCTGCTCTGGGTGTGCTCCATTGCCCTAGAGCTGAAAGGCCCAAAGGGATGCCTTGTTTGCAAAGGGGCAGAGAGGCCCCAAAGCATCTTGCTTCCAGCTCATTGGGAAGCTAAGAAACAACTGTCTCTGCCCAGTGCTCTGACAGAGTACCGGCAACATCTCTTACCAAAGCCTTTGAAACGCAGTTTCTTGGCAGGCCTTATCTGGCTGAGGTAGAACTTCTGCTCTGCGTGTGCTCCATTGGCCTAGAGCTGAAAGGCCCAAAGGTCGGCCTTGTTGGCAAAGGGGCAGGGAGCCCCCAAAGCATCTTGCTTCCAGCTCTTCGGGAAGCTAAGAAACAACTGGCTCTGCCCAGTGCTCTTACAGCCTGAGAGAAAATCTCTTACCAAGGCCTGTGAAACGCACTTTGTTGGTGGCCTGATCTAGCTGAAGTAGAACTTCTGCTCTGGGTGTGCTCCATTGGCCTAGAGCTGCCTGGCCCAAAGGGCCGCCTTGTTTGCAAAGGGGCAGAGAGGCCCCAAAGCATCTTGCTTCCAGCTCTTCGGGAAGCTAAGAAACATCTGGCGTTGCCCAGTGCTCTTACAGCCTACCGGGAACATCTCTTACCAAGGCCTGTGAAACGCCGTTTCCTGGCAGGCCTGATTTGGCTGAAGTAGAACTTCTGCTCTGGGTGTGCTCCATTGCCCTAGAGCTGCCAGGCCCAAGGTGCTGCCTTGTTTCCAAAGGGGCAGAGAGGCCCCAAAGCATCTTGCTTCCAGCTCTCTGGGAAGCTAAGAACCAACTCGCTCTGCCCCGTGCTCTTACAGCCTACCGGGAACATGTCTTTGAAAGGCCTGTGAAACGCAGTTTCTTGGCAGGCCTCATCTGGCTGAAGTAGAACTCCGGCTCTGGGTGTGCTCCATTGCCCTAGAGCTGCCAGGCCCCAAGTGCTGCCCTGTTTCCAAGGGGCAGAGAGGCCCAAAGCATCTTGCTTCCCGGTCTTTGCGAAGCTAAGAAACAACTGGCTCTGCCCAGTGCTCTTACACCTACCGGGAACATCTCTTACCAAGGCCTGTCAAACGCTGTTTCTTTGCAGGCCTGATCAGGCTGAAGTAGAACTCCTGCTCTGCGTGTGCTCCATTGGCCTAGAGCTTCCCGACCCAAAAGGCTGCCTTGTTCCCAAACGGGCAGAGGGGTCCCAAGCGTCTTGCTTCCAGCTTTTCAGGAAGGTAAGAAACAACTGGCTCTGCCCAGTGCTCTTACAGCCTACCGGGAACATCTCTTACCAAGGCCTGTGAAACGCAGTTTCTTGGCAGGCCTGATCTGGCTGAAGTAGAACTCCTGCTCTGGGCGTGCTACTTTGGCCTAGAGCTGCCAGGCCCAAAGGGCCGCCTTGTTTCCAAAGGGGCTGAGAGTCCCCAAAGTATCTTGCTTCCAAATCTTTGGGAAGCTAAGAAACAACTGGCTCTGCACAGTGCTCTCACAGCCTACCGGCAACGTGACAGAGACAGGCCTGTGAGACGCAGTTTCTTGGAAGGCCTGATCTGGCTGAGGTAGAACTTCTGCTCTGGGTGTACTCCATTGGCCTAGGGCTGCCAGGCCCAAAGGGCTGCCTTTATTTCCAAAGTGTGAGAGAGGCCCCAAAGCATCTTGCTTCCTGCTCTCTGGGAAGCTAAAACAACTGGCTCTGCACAGTGCTCTCAAAGCCAACCGGGAACGTCACATACAAAGGCCTGTGAAACGCAGCTTCTTGACAGGCCTTATCTGGCTGAGGTAGAACTTGTGCTCTGGGTGTGCTACTTTGGCCTAGAGCTGCCAGGCACAAAGGCTGCTTTGTTTCCAAAGGGGGAGAGAGGCCCCAAATCATGTTGCTTCCAGCTGTTTTTGAAGCTAAGAAACAACTCGCTCTGCCAGGTACTCTTACAGCCTTCCGGGAACACCTCTTACGAAGGCCTGTGAAAAGCAGTTTCTTGGCAGGCCTGATCTGGCTGAGGTAGAACTTCTGCTCTGGGTGTGCTCCATTGCCCTAGAGCTGAAAGGCCCAAAGGGATGCCTTGTTTGCAAAGGGGCAGAGAGGCCCCAAAGCATCTTGCTTCCAGCTCATTGGGAAGCTAAGAAACAACTGTCTCTGCCCAGTGCTCTGACAGAGTACCGGCAACATCTCTTACCAAAGCCTTTGAAACGCAGTTTCTTGGCAGGCCTTATCTGGCTGAGGTAGAACTTCTGCTCTGCGTGTGCTCCATTGGCCTAGAGCTGAAAGGCCCAAAGGTCGGCCTTGTTGGCAAAGGGGCAGGGAGCCCCCAAAGCATCTTGCTTCCAGCTCTTCGGGAAGCTAAGAAACAACTGGCTCTGCCCAGTGCTCTTACAGCCTGAGAGAAAATCTCTTACCAAGGCCTGTGAAACGCACTTTTTTGGTGGCCTGATCTAGCTGAAGTAGAACTTCTGCTCTGGGTGTGCTCCATTGGCCTAGAGCTGCCTGGCCCAAAGGGCCGCCTTGTTTGCAAAGGGGCAGAGAGGCCCCAAAGCATCTTGCTTCCAGCTCTTCGGGAAGCTAAGAAACATCTGGCGTTGCCCAGTGCTCTTACAGCCTACCGGGAACATCTCTTACCAAGGCCTGTGAAACGCAGTTTGTTGGTGGCCTGAACTGGCCGAAGTAGAACTTCTGCTCTGGGTGTGCTCCACTGGCCTGGAGCTACCTGCCCCAAAGGGCTGCCTTGATTCCAAAGTGAGAGAGTGGCCCCAAAGCATCTTGCTTCCAGCTCTTCGGGAAGCTAAGAAACATCTGGCGTTGCCCAGTGCTCTTACAGCCTACCGGGAACATCTCTTACCAAGGCCTGTGAAACGCCGTTTCCTGGCAGGCCTGATTTGGCTGAAGTAGAACTTCTGCTCTGGGTGTGCTCCATTGCCCTAGAGCTGCCAGGCCCAAGGTGCTGCCTTGTTTCCAAAGGGGCAGAGAGGCCCCAAAGCATCTTGCTTCCAGCTCTCTGGGAAGCTAAGAACCAACTCGCTCTGCCCCGTGCTCTTACAGCCTACCGGGAACATGTCTTTGAAAGGCCTGTGAAACGCAGTTTCTTGGCAGGCCTCATCTGGCTGAAGTAGAACTCCGGCTCTGGGTGTGCTCCATTGCCCTAGAGCTGCCAGGCCCCAAGTGCTGCCCTGTTTCCAAGGGGCAGAGAGGCCCAAAGCATCTTGCTTCCCGGTCTTTGCGAAGCTAAGAAACAACTGGCTCTGCCCAGTGCTCTTACACCTACCGGGAACATCTCTTACCAAGGCCTGTCAAACGCTGTTTCTTTGCAGGCCTGATCAGGCTGAAGTAGAACTCCTGCTCTGCGTGTGCTCCATTGGCCTAGAGCTTCCCGACCCAAAAGGCTGCCTTGTTCCCAAACGGGCAGAGGGGTCCCAAGCGTCTTGCTTCCAGCTTTTCAGGAAGGTAAGAAACAACTGGCTCTGCCCAGTGCTCTTACAGCCTACCGGGAACATCTCTTACCAAGGCCTGTGAAACGCAGTTTCTTGGCAGGCCTGATCTGGCTGAAGTAGAACTCCTGCTCTGGGCGTGCTACTTTGGCCTAGAGCTGCCAGGCCCAAAGGGCCGCCTTGTTTCCAAAGGGGCTGAGAGTCCCCAAAGTATCTTGCTTCCAAATCTTTGGGAAGCTAAGAAACAACTGGCTCTGCACAGTGCTCTCACAGCCTACCGGCAACGTGACAGAGATAGGCCTGTGAGACGCAGTTTCTTGGAAGGCCTGATCTGGCTGAGGTAGAACTTCTGCTCTGGGTGTACTCCATTGGCCTAGGGCTGCCAGGCCCAAAGGGCTGCCTTTATTTCCAAAGTGTGAGAGAGGCCCCAAAGCATCTTGCTTCCTGCTCTCTGGGAAGCTAAAACAACTGGCTCTGCACAGTGCTCTCAAAGCCAACCGGGAACGTCACATACAAAGGCCTGTGAAACGCAGCTTCTTGACAGGCCTTATCTGGCTGAGGTAGAACTTGTGCTCTGGGTGTGCTACTTTGGCCTAGAGCTGCCAGGCACAAAGGCTGCTTTGTTTCCAAAGGGGGAGAGAGGCCCCAAATCATGTTGCTTCCAGCTGTTTTTGAAGCTAAGAAACAACTCGCTCTGCCAGGTACTCTTACAGCCTTCCGGGAACACCTCTTACGAAGGCCTGTGAAAAGCAGTTTCTTGGCAGGCCTGATCTGGCTGAGGTAGAACTTCTGCTCTGGGTGTGCTCCATTGCCCTAGAGCTGAAAGGCCCAAAGGGATGCCTTGTTTGCAAAGGGGCAGAGAGGCCCCAAAGCATCTTGCTTCCAGCTCATTGGGAAGCTAAGAAACAACTGTCTCTGCCCAGTGCTCTGACAGAGTACCGGCAACATCTCTTACCAAAGCCTTTGAAACGCAGTTTCTTGGCAGGCCTGATCTGGCTGAGGTAGAACTTCTGCTCTGGGTGTGCTCCATTGGCCTAGAGCTGAAAGGCCCAAAGGTCGGCCTTGTTGGCAAAGGGGCAGGGAGCCCCCAAAGCATCTTGCTTCCAGCTCTTCGGGAAGCTAAGAAACAACTGGCTCTGCCCAGTGCTCTTACAGCCTGAGAGAAAATCTCTTACCAAGGCCTGTGAAACGCACTTTGTTGGTGGCCTGATCTAGCTGAAGTAGAACTTCTGCTCTGGGTGTGCTCCATTGGCCTAGAGCTGCCTGGCCCAAAGGGCCGCCTTGTTTGCAAAGGGGCAGAGAGGCCCCAAAGCATCTTGCTTCCAGCTCTTCGGGAAGCTAAGAAACATCTGGCGTTGCCCAGTGCTCTTACAGCCTACCGGGAACATCTCTTACCAAGGCCTGTGAAACGCAGTTTGTTGGTGGCCTGAACTGGCCGAAGTAGAACTTCTGCTCTGGGTGTGCTCCACTGGCCTGGAGCTACCTGCCCCAAAGGGCTGCCTTGATTCCAAAGTGAGAGAGTGGCACCAAAGCATCTTGCTTCCAGCTCTTCGGGAAGCTAAGAAACATCTGGCGTTGCCCAGTGCTCTTACAGCCTACCGGGAACATCTCTTACCAAGGCCTGTGAAACGCCGTTTCCTGGCAGGCCTGATTTGGCTGAAGTAGAACTTCTGCTCTGGGTGTGCTCCATTGCCCTAGAGCTGCCAGGCCCAAGGTGCTGCCTTGTTTCCAAAGGGGCAGAGAGGCCCCAAAGCATCTTGCTTCCAGCTCTCTGGGAAGCTAAGAACCAACTCGCTCTGCCCCGTGCTCTTACAGCCTACCGGGAACATGTCTTTGAAAGGCCTGTGAAACGCAGTTTCTTGGCAGGCCTCATCTGGCTGAAGTAGAACTCCGGCTCTGGGTGTGCTCCATTGCCCTAGAGCTGCCAGGCCCCAAGTGCTGCCCTGTTTCCAAGGGGCAGAGAGGCCCAAAGCATCTTGCTTCCCGGTCTTTGCGAAGCTAAGAAACAACTGGCTCTGCCCAGTGCTCTTACACCTACCGGGAACATCTCTTACCAAGGCCTGTCAAACGCTGTTTCTTTGCAGGCCTGATCAGGCTGAAGTAGAACTCCTGCTCTGCGTGTGCTCCATTGGCCTAGAGCTTCCCGACCCAAAAGGCTGCCTTGTTCCCAAACGGGCAGAGGGGTCCCAAGCGTCTTGCTTCCAGCTTTTCAGGAAGGTAAGAAACAACTGGCTCTGCCCAGTGCTCTTACAGCCTACCGGGAACATCTCTTACCAAGGCCTGTGAAACGCAGTTTCTTGGCAGGCCTGATCTGGCTGAAGTAGAACTCCTGCTCTGGGCGTGCTACTTTGGCCTAGAGCTGCCAGGCCCAAAGGGCCGCCTTGTTTCCAAACGGGCTGAGAGTCCCCAAAGTATCTTGCTTCCAAATCTTTGGGAAGCTAAGAAACAACTGGCTCTGCACAGTGCTCTCACAGCCTACCGGCAACGTGACAGAGATAGGCCTGTGAGACGCAGTTTCTTGGAAGGCCTGATCTGGCTGAGGTAGAACTTCTGCTCTGGGTGTACTCCATTGGCCTAGGGCTGCCAGGCCCAAAGGGCTGCCTTTATTTCCAAAGTGTGAGAGAGGCCCCAAAGCATCTTGCTTCCTGCTCTCTGGGAAGCTAAAACAACTGGCTCTGCACAGTGCTCTCAAAGCCAACCGGGAACGTCACATACAAAGGCCTGTGAAACGCAGCTTCTTGACAGGCCTTATCTGGCTGAGGTAGAACTTGTGCTCTGGGTGTGCTACTTTGGCCTAGAGCTGCCAGGCACAAAGGCTGCTTTGTTTCCAAAGGGGGAGAGAGGCCCCAAATCATGTTGCTTCCAGCTGTTTTTGAAGCTAAGAAACAACTCGCTCTGCCAGGTACTCTTACAGCCTTCCGGGAACACCTCTTACGAAGGCCTGTGAAAAGCAGTTTCTTGGCAGGCCTGATCTGGCTGAGGTAGAACTTCTGCTCTGGGTGTGCTCCATTGCCCTAGAGCTGAAAGGCCCAAAGGGATGCCTTGTTTGCAAAGGGGCAGAGAGGCCCCAAAGCATCTTGCTTCCAGCTCATTGGGAAGCTAAGAAACAACTGTCTCTGCCCAGTGCTCTGACAGAGTACCGGCAACATCTCTTACCAAAGCCTTTGAAACGCAGTTTCTTGGCAGGCCTGATCTGGCTGAGGTAGAACTTCTGCTCTGGGTGTGCTCCATTGGCCTAGAGCTGAAAGGCCCAAAGGTCGGCCTTGTTGGCAAAGGGGCAGGGAGCCCCCAAAGCATCTTGCTTCCAGCTCTTCGGGAAGCTAAGAAACAACTGGCTCTGCCCAGTGCTCTTACAGCCTGAGAGAAAATCTCTTACCAAGGCCTGTGAAACGCACTTTGTTGGTGGCCTGATCTAGCTGAAGTAGAACTTCTGCTCTGGGTGTGCTCCATTGGCCTAGAGCTGCCTGGCCCAAAGGGCCGCCTTGTTTGCAAAGGGGCAGAGAGGCCCCAAAGCATCTTGCTTCCAGCTCTTCGGGAAGCTAAGAAACATCTGGCGTTGCCCAGTGCTCTTACAGCCTACCGGGAACATCTCTTACCAAGGCCTGTGAAACGCAGTTTGTTGGTGGCCTGAACTGGCCGAAGTAGAACTTCTGCTCTGGGTGTGCTCCACTGGCCTGGAGCTACCTGCCCCAAAGGGCTGCCTTGATTCCAAAGTGAGAGAGTGGCACCAAAGCATCTTGCTTCCAGCTCTTCGGGAAGCTAAGAAACATCTGGCGTTGCCCAGTGCTCTTACAGCCTACCGGGAACATCTCTTACCAAGGCCTGTGAAACGCCGTTTCCTGGCAGGCCTGATTTGGCTGAAGTAGAACTTCTGCTCTGGGTGTGCTCCATTGCCCTAGAGCTGCCAGGCCCAAGGTGCTGCCTTGTTTCCAAAGGGGCAGAGAGGCCCCAAAGCATCTTGCTTCCAGCTCTCTGGGAAGCTAAGAACCAACTCGCTCTGCCCCGTGCTCTTACAGCCTACCGGGAACATGTCTTTGAAAGGCCTGTGAAACGCAGTTTCTTGGCAGGCCTCATCTGGCTGAAGTAGAACTCCGGCTCTGGGTGTGCTCCATTGCCCTAGAGCTGCCAGGCCCCAAGTGCTGCCCTGTTTCCAAGGGGCAGAGAGGCCCAAAGCATCTTGCTTCCCGGTCTTTGCGAAGCTAAGAAACAACTGGCTCTGCCCAGTGCTCTTACACCTACCGGGAACATCTCTTACCAAGGCCTGTCAAACGCTGTTTCTTTGCAGGCCTGATCAGGCTGAAGTAGAACTCCTGCTCTGCGTGTGCTCCATTGGCCTAGAGCTTCCCGACCCAAAAGGCTGCCTTGTTCCCAAACGGGCAGAGGGGTCCCAAGCGTCTTGCTTCCAGCTTTTCAGGAAGGTAAGAAACAACTGGCTCTGCCCAGTGCTCTTACAGCCTACCGGGAACATCTCTTACCAAGGCCTGTGAAACGCAGTTTCTTGGCAGGCCTGATCTGGCTGAAGTAGAACTCCTGCTCTGGGCGTGCTACTTTGGCCTAGAGCTGCCAGGCCCAAAGGGCCGCCTTGTTTCCAAACGGGCTGAGAGTCCCCAAAGTATCTTGCTTCCAAATCTTTGGGAAGCTAAGAAACAACTGGCTCTGCACAGTGCTCTCACAGCCTACCGGCAACGTGACAGAGATAGGCCTGTGAGACGCAGTTTCTTGGAAGGCCTGATCTGGCTGAGGTAGAACTTCTGCTCTGGGTGTACTCCATTGGCCTAGGGCTGCCAGGCCCAAAGGGCTGCCTTTATTTCCAAAGTGTGAGAGAGGCCCCAAAGCATCTTGCTTCCTGCTCTCTGGGAAGCTAAAACAACTGGCTCTGCACAGTGCTCTCAAAGCCAACCGGGAACGTCACATACAAAGGCCTGTGAAACGCAGCTTCTTGACAGGCCTTATCTGGCTGAGGTAGAACTTGTGCTCTGGGTGTGCTACTTTGGCCTAGAGCTGCCAGGCACAAAGGCTGCTTTGTTTCCAAAGGGGGAGAGAGGCCCCAAATCATGTTGCTTCCAGCTGTTTTTGAAGCTAAGAAACAACTCGCTCTGCCAGGTACTCTTACAGCCTTCCGGGAACACCTCTTACGAAGGCCTGTGAAAAGCAGTTTCTTGGCAGGCCTGATCTGGCTGAGGTAGAACTTCTGCTCTGGGTGTGCTCCATTGCCCTAGAGCTGAAAGGCCCAAAGGGATGCCTTGTTTGCAAAGGGGCAGAGAGGCCCCAAAGCATCTTGCTTCCAGCTCATTGGGAAGCTAAGAAACAACTGTCTCTGCCCAGTGCTCTGACAGAGTACCGGCAACATCTCTTACCAAAGCCTTTGAAACGCAGTTTCTTGGCAGGCCTGATCTGGCTGAGGTAGAACTTCTGCTCTGGGTGTGCTCCATTGGCCTAGAGCTGAAAGGCCCAAAGGTCGGCCTTGTTGGCAAAGGGGCAGGGAGCCCCCAAAGCATCTTGCTTCCAGCTCTTCGGGAAGCTAAGAAACAACTGGCTCTGCCCAGTGCTCTTACAGCCTGAGAGAAAATCTCTTACCAAGGCCTGTGAAACGCACTTTGTTGGTGGCCTGATCTAGCTGAAGTAGAACTTCTGCTCTGGGTGTGCTCCATTGGCCTAGAGCTGCCTGGCCCAAAGGGCCGCCTTGTTTGCAAAGGGGCAGAGAGGCCCCAAAGCATCTTGCTTCCAGCTCTTCGGGAAGCTAAGAAACATCTGGCGTTGCCCAGTGCTCTTACAGCCTACCGGGAACATCTCTTACCAAGGCCTGTGAAACGCAGTTTGTTGGTGGCCTGAACTGGCCGAAGTAGAACTTCTGCTCTGGGTGTGCTCCACTGGCCTGGAGCTACCTGCCCCAAAGGGCTGCCTTGATTCCAAAGTGAGAGAGTGGCACCAAAGCATCTTGCTTCCAGCTCTTCGGGAAGCTAAGAAACATCTGGCGTTGCCCAGTGCTCTTACAGCCTACCGGGAACATCTCTTACCAAGGCCTGTGAAACGCCGTTTCCTGGCAGGCCTGATTTGGCTGAAGTAGAACTTCTGCTCTGGGTGTGCTCCATTGCCCTAGAGCTGCCAGGCCCAAGGTGCTGCCTTGTTTCCAAAGGGGCAGAGAGGCCCCAAAGCATCTTGCTTCCAGCTCTCTGGGAAGCTAAGAACCAACTCGCTCTGCCCCGTGCTCTTACAGCCTACCGGGAACATGTCTTTGAAAGGCCTGTGAAACGCAGTTTCTTGGCAGGCCTCATCTGGCTGAAGTAGAACTCCGGCTCTGGGTGTGCTCCATTGCCCTAGAGCTGCCAGGCCCCAAGTGCTGCCCTGTTTCCAAGGGGCAGAGAGGCCCAAAGCATCTTGCTTCCCGGTCTTTGCGAAGCTAAGAAACAACTGGCTCTGCCCAGTGCTCTTACACCTACCGGGAACATCTCTTACCAAGGCCTGTCAAACGCTGTTTCTTTGCAGGCCTGATCAGGCTGAAGTAGAACTCCTGCTCTGCGTGTGCTCCATTGGCCTAGAGCTTCCCGACCCAAAAGGCTGCCTTGTTCCCAAACGGGCAGAGGGGTCCCAAGCGTCTTGCTTCCAGCTTTTCAGGAAGGTAAGAAACAACTGGCTCTGCCCAGTGCTCTTACAGCCTACCGGGAACATCTCTTACCAAGGCCTGTGAAACGCAGTTTCTTGGCAGGCCTGATCTGGCTGAAGTAGAACTCCTGCTCTGGGCGTGCTACTTTGGCCTAGAGCTGCCAGGCCCAAAGGGCCGCCTTGTTTCCAAAGGGGCTGAGAGTCCCCAAAGTATCTTGCTTCCAAATCTTTGGGAAGCTAAGAAACAACTGGCTCTGCACAGTGCTCTCACAGCCTACCGGCAACGTGACAGAGACAGGCCTGTGAGACGCAGTTTCTTGGAAGGCCTGATCTGGCTGAGGTAGAACTTCTGCTCTGGGTGTGCTCCATTGCCCTAGAGCTGAAAGGCCCAAAGGGATGCCTTGTTTGCAAAGGGGCAGAGAGGCCCCAAAGCATCTTGCTTCCAGCTCATTGGGAAGCTAAGAAACAACTGTCTCTGCCCAGTGCTCTGACAGAGTACCGGCAACATCTCTTACCAAAGCCTTTGAAACGCAGTTTCTTGGCAGGCCTTATCTGGCTGAGGTAGAACTTCTGCTCTGCGTGTGCTCCATTGGCCTAGAGCTGAAAGGCCCAAAGGTCGGCCTTGTTGGCAAAGGGGCAGGGAGCCCCCAAAGCATCTTGCTTCCAGCTCTTCGGGAAGCTAAGAAACAACTGGCTCTGCCCAGTGCTCTTACAGCCTGAGAGAAAATCTCTTACCAAGGCCTGTGAAACGCACTTTGTTGGTGGCCTGATCTAGCTGAAGTAGAACTTCTGCTCTGGGTGTGCTCCATTGGCCTAGAGCTGCCTGGCCCAAAGGGCCGCCTTGTTTGCAAAGGGGCAGAGAGGCCCCAAAGCATCTTGCTTCCAGCTCTTCGGGAAGCTAAGAAACATCTGGCGTTGCCCAGTGCTCTTACAGCCTACCGGGAACATCTCTTACCAAGGCCTGTGAAACGCAGTTTGTTGGTGGCCTGAACTGGCCGAAGTAGAACTTCTGCTCTGGGTGTGCTCCACTGGCCTGGAGCTACCTGCCCCAAAGGGCTGCCTTGATTCCAAAGTGAGAGAGTGGCACCAAAGCATCTTGCTTCCAGCTCTTCGGGAAGCTAAGAAACATCTGGCGTTGCCCAGTGCTCTTACAGCCTACCGGGAACATCTCTTACCAAGGCCTGTGAAACGCCGTTTCCTGGCAGGCCTGATTTGGCTGAAGTAGAACTTCTGCTCTGGGTGTGCTCCATTGCCCTAGAGCTGCCAGGCCCAAGGTGCTGCCTTGTTTCCAAAGGGGCAGAGAGGCCCCAAAGCATCTTGCTTCCAGCTCTCTGGGAAGCTAAGAACCAACTCGCTCTGCCCCGTGCTCTTACAGCCTACCGGGAACATGTCTTTGAAAGGCCTGTGAAACGCAGTTTCTTGGCAGGCCTCATCTGGCTGAAGTAGAACTCCGGCTCTGGGTGTGCTCCATTGCCCTAGAGCTGCCAGGCCCCAAGTGCTGCCCTGTTTCCAAGGGGCAGAGAGGCCCAAAGCATCTTGCTTCCCGGTCTTTGCGAAGCTAAGAAACAACTGGCTCTGCCCAGTGCTCTTACACCTACCGGGAACATCTCTTACCAAGGCCTGTCAAACGCTGTTTCTTTGCAGGCCTGATCAGGCTGAAGTAGAACTCCTGCTCTGCGTGTGCTCCATTGGCCTAGAGCTTCCCGACCCAAAAGGCTGCCTTGTTCCCAAACGGGCAGAGGGGTCCCAAGCGTCTTGCTTCCAGCTTTTCAGGAAGGTAAGAAACAACTGGCTCTGCCCAGTGCTCTTACAGCCTACCGGGAACATCTCTTACCAAGGCCTGTGAAACGCAGTTTCTTGGCAGGCCTGATCTGGCTGAAGTAGAACTCCTGCTCTGGGCGTGCTACTTTGGCCTAGAGCTGCCAGGCCCAAAGGGCCGCCTTGTTTCCAAAGGGGCTGAGAGTCCCCAAAGTATCTTGCTTCCAAATCTTTGGGAAGCTAAGAAACAACTGGCTCTGCACAGTGCTCTCACAGCCTACCGGCAACGTGACAGAGACAGGCCTGTGAGACGCAGTTTCTTGGAAGGCCTGATCTGGCTGAGGTAGAACTTCTGCTCTGGGTGTACTCCATTGGCCTAGGGCTGCCAGGCCCAAAGGGCTGCCTTTATTTCCAAAGTGTGAGAGAGGCCCCAAAGCATCTTGCTTCCTGCTCTCTGGGAAGCTAAAACAACTGGCTCTGCACAGTGCTCTCAAAGCCAACCGGGAACGTCACATACAAAGGCCTGTGAAACGCAGCTTCTTGACAGGCCTTATCTGGCTGAGGTAGAACTTGTGCTCTGGGTGTGCTACTTTGGCCTAGAGCTGCCAGGCACAAAGGCTGCTTTGTTTCCAAAGGGGGAGAGAGGCCCCAAATCATGTTGCTTCCAGCTGTTTTTGAAGCTAAGAAACAACTCGCTCTGCCAGGTACTCTTACAGCCTTCCGGGAACACCTCTTACGAAGGCCTGTGAAAAGCAGTTTCTTGGCAGGCCTGATCTGGCTGAGGTAGAACTTCTGCTCTGGGTGTGCTCCATTGCCCTAGAGCTGAAAGGCCCAAAGGGATGCCTTGTTTGCAAAGGGGCAGAGAGGCCCCAAAGCATCTTGCTTCCAGCTCATTGGGAAGCTAAGAAACAACTGTCTCTGCCCAGTGCTCTGACAGAGTACCGGCAACATCTCTTACCAAAGCCTTTGAAACGCAGTTTCTTGGCAGGCCTGATCTGGCTGAGGTAGAACTTCTGCTCTGGGTGTGCTCCATTGGCCTAGAGCTGAAAGGCCCAAAGGTCGGCCTTGTTGGCAAAGGGGCAGGGAGCCCCCAAAGCATCTTGCTTCCAGCTCTTCGGGAAGCTAAGAAACAACTGGCTCTGCCCAGTGCTCTTACAGCCTGAGAGAAAATCTCTTACCAAGGCCTGTGAAACGCACTTTGTTGGTGGCCTGATCTAGCTGAAGTAGAACTTCTGCTCTGGGTGTGCTCCATTGGCCTAGAGCTGCCTGGCCCAAAGGGCCGCCTTGTTTGCAAAGGGGCAGAGAGGCCCCAAAGCATCTTGCTTCCAGCTCTTCGGGAAGCTAAGAAACATCTGGCGTTGCCCAGTGCTCTTACAGCCTACCGGGAACATCTCTTACCAAGGCCTGTGAAACGCAGTTTGTTGGTGGCCTGAACTGGCCGAAGTAGAACTTCTGCTCTGGGTGTGCTCCACTGGCCTGGAGCTACCTGCCCCAAAGGGCTGCCTTGATTCCAAAGTGAGAGAGTGGCACCAAAGCATCTTGCTTCCAGCTCTTCGGGAAGCTAAGAAACATCTGGCGTTGCCCAGTGCTCTTACAGCCTACCGGGAACATCTCTTACCAAGGCCTGTGAAACGCCGTTTCCTGGCAGGCCTGATTTGGCTGAAGTAGAACTTCTGCTCTGGGTGTGCTCCATTGCCCTAGAGCTGCCAGGCCCAAGGTGCTGCCTTGTTTCCAAAGGGGCAGAGAGGCCCCAAAGCATCTTGCTTCCAGCTCTCTGGGAAGCTAAGAACCAACTCGCTCTGCCCCGTGCTCTTACAGCCTACCGGGAACATGTCTTTGAAAGGCCTGTGAAACGCAGTTTCTTGGCAGGCCTCATCTGGCTGAAGTAGAACTCCGGCTCTGGGTGTGCTCCATTGCCCTAGAGCTGCCAGGCCCCAAGTGCTGCCCTGTTTCCAAGGGGCAGAGAGGCCCAAAGCATCTTGCTTCCCGGTCTTTGCGAAGCTAAGAAACAACTGGCTCTGCCCAGTGCTCTTACACCTACCGGGAACATCTCTTACCAAGGCCTGTCAAACGCTGTTTCTTTGCAGGCCTGATCAGGCTGAAGTAGAACTCCTGCTCTGCGTGTGCTCCATTGGCCTAGAGCTTCCCGACCCAAAAGGCTGCCTTGTTCCCAAACGGGCAGAGGGGTCCCAAGCGTCTTGCTTCCAGCTTTTCAGGAAGGTAAGAAACAACTGGCTCTGCCCAGTGCTCTTACAGCCTACCGGGAACATCTCTTACCAAGGCCTGTGAAACGCAGTTTCTTGGCAGGCCTGATCTGGCTGAAGTAGAACTCCTGCTCTGGGCGTGCTACTTTGGCCTAGAGCTGCCAGGCCCAAAGGGCCGCCTTGTTTCCAAAGGGGCTGAGAGTCCCCAAAGTATCTTGCTTCCAAATCTTTGGGAAGCTAAGAAACAACTGGCTCTGCACAGTGCTCTCACAGCCTACCGGCAACGTGACAGAGACAGGCCTGTGAGACGCAGTTTCTTGGAAGGCCTGATCTGGCTGAGGTAGAACTTCTGCTCTGGGTGTGCTCCATTGCCCTAGAGCTGAAAGGCCCAAAGGGATGCCTTGTTTGCAAAGGGGCAGAGAGGCCCCAAAGCATCTTGCTTCCAGCTCATTGGGAAGCTAAGAAACAACTGTCTCTGCCCAGTGCTCTGACAGAGTACCGGCAACATCTCTTACCAAAGCCTTTGAAACGCAGTTTCTTGGCAGGCCTTATCTGGCTGAGGTAGAACTTCTGCTCTGCGTGTGCTCCATTGGCCTAGAGCTGAAAGGCCCAAAGGTCGGCCTTGTTGGCAAAGGGGCAGGGAGCCCCCAAAGCATCTTGCTTCCAGCTCTTCGGGAAGCTAAGAAACAACTGGCTCTGCCCAGTGCTCTTACAGCCTGAGAGAAAATCTCTTACCAAGGCCTGTGAAACGCACTTTGTTGGTGGCCTGATCTAGCTGAAGTAGAACTTCTGCTCTGGGTGTGCTCCATTGGCCTAGAGCTGCCTGGCCCAAAGGGCCGCCTTGTTTGCAAAGGGGCAGAGAGGCCCCAAAGCATCTTGCTTCCAGCTCTTCGGGAAGCTAAGAAACATCTGGCGTTGCCCAGTGCTCTTACAGCCTACCGGGAACATCTCTTACCAAGGCCTGTGAAACGCAGTTTGTTGGTGGCCTGAACTGGCCGAAGTAGAACTTCTGCTCTGGGTGTGCTCCACTGGCCTGGAGCTACCTGCCCCAAAGGGCTGCCTTGATTCCAAAGTGAGAGAGTGGCACCAAAGCATCTTGCTTCCAGCTCTTCGGGAAGCTAAGAAACATCTGGCGTTGCCCAGTGCTCTTACAGCCTACCGGGAACATCTCTTACCAAGGCCTGTGAAACGCCGTTTCCTGGCAGGCCTGATTTGGCTGAAGTAGAACTTCTGCTCTGGGTGTGCTCCATTGCCCTAGAGCTGCCAGGCCCAAGGTGCTGCCTTGTTTCCAAAGGGGCAGAGAGGCCCCAAAGCATCTTGCTTCCAGCTCTCTGGGAAGCTAAGAACCAACTCGCTCTGCCCCGTGCTCTTACAGCCTACCGGGAACATGTCTTTGAAAGGCCTGTGAAACGCAGTTTCTTGGCAGGCCTCATCTGGCTGAAGTAGAACTCCGGCTCTGGGTGTGCTCCATTGCCCTAGAGCTGCCAGGCCCCAAGTGCTGCCCTGTTTCCAAGGGGCAGAGAGGCCCAAAGCATCTTGCTTCCCGGTCTTTGCGAAGCTAAGAAACAACTGGCTCTGCCCAGTGCTCTTACACCTACCGGGAACATCTCTTACCAAGGCCTGTCAAACGCTGTTTCTTTGCAGGCCTGATCAGGCTGAAGTAGAACTCCTGCTCTGCGTGTGCTCCATTGGCCTAGAGCTTCCCGACCCAAAAGGCTGCCTTGTTCCCAAACGGGCAGAGGGGTCCCAAGCGTCTTGCTTCCAGCTTTTCAGGAAGGTAAGAAACAACTGGCTCTGCCCAGTGCTCTTACAGCCTACCGGGAACATCTCTTACCAAGGCCTGTGAAACGCAGTTTCTTGGCAGGCCTGATCTGGCTGAAGTAGAACTCCTGCTCTGGGCGTGCTACTTTGGCCTAGAGCTGCCAGGCCCAAAGGGCCGCCTTGTTTCCAAAGGGGCTGAGAGTCCCCAAAGTATCTTGCTTCCAAATCTTTGGGAAGCTAAGAAACAACTGGCTCTGCACAGTGCTCTCACAGCCTACCGGCAACGTGACAGAGACAGGCCTGTGAGACGCAGTTTCTTGGAAGGCCTGATCTGGCTGAGGTAGAACTTCTGCTCTGGGTGTACTCCATTGGCCTAGGGCTGCCAGGCCCAAAGGGCTGCCTTTATTTCCAAAGTGTGAGAGAGGCCCCAAAGCATCTTGCTTCCTGCTCTCTGGGAAGCTAAAACAACTGGCTCTGCACAGTGCTCTCAAAGCCAACCGGGAACGTCACATACAAAGGCCTGTGAAACGCAGCTTCTTGACAGGCCTTATCTGGCTGAGGTAGAACTTGTGCTCTGGGTGTGCTACTTTGGCCTAGAGCTGCCAGGCACAAAGGCTGCTTTGTTTCCAAAGGGGGAGAGAGGCCCCAAATCATGTTGCTTCCAGCTGTTTTTGAAGCTAAGAAACAACTCGCTCTGCCAGGTACTCTTACAGCCTTCCGGGAACACCTCTTACGAAGGCCTGTGAAAAGCAATTTCTTGGCAGGCCTGATCTGGCTGAGGTAGAACTTCTGCTCTGGGTGTGCTCCATTGCCCTAGAGCTGAAAGGCCCAAAGGGATGCCTTGTTTGCAAAGGGGCAGAGAGGCCCCAAAGCATCTTGCTTCCAGCTCATTGGGAAGCTAAGAAACAACTGTCTCTGCCCAGTGCTCTGACAGAGTACCGGCAACATCTCTTACCAAAGCCTTTGAAACGCAGTTTCTTGGCAGGCCTTATCTGGCTGAGGTAGAACTTCTGCTCTGGGTGTGCTCCATTGGCCTAGAGCTGAAAGGCCCAAAGGTCGGCCTTGTTGGCAAAGGGGCAGGGAGCCCCCAAAGCATCTTGCTTCCAGCTCTTCGGGAAGCTAAGAAACAACTGGCTCTGCCCAGTGCTCTTACAGCCTGAGAGAAAATCTCTTACCAAGGCCTGTGAAACGCACTTTGTTGGTGGCCTGATCTAGCTGAAGTAGAACTTCTGCTCTGGGTGTGCTCCATTGGCCTAGAGCTGCCTGGCCCAAAGGGCCGCCTTGTTTGCAAAGGGGCAGAGAGGCCCCAAAGCATCTTGCTTCCAGCTCTTCGGGAAGCTAAGAAACATCTGGCGTTGCCCAGTGCTCTTACAGCCTACCGGGAACATCTCTTACCAAGGCCTGTGAAACGCAGTTTGTTGGTGGCCTGAACTGGCCGAAGTAGAACTTCTGCTCTGGGTGTGCTCCACTGGCCTGGAGCTACCTGCCCCAAAGGGCTGCCTTGATTCCAAAGTGAGAGAGTGGCCCCAAAGCATCTTGCTTCCAGCTCTTCGGGAAGCTAAGAAACATCTGGCGTTGCCCAGTGCTCTTACAGCCTACCGGGAACATCTCTTACCAAGGCCTGTGAAACGCCGTTTCCTGGCAGGCCTGATTTGGCTGAAGTAGAACTTCTGCTCTGGGTGTGCTCCATTGCCCTAGAGCTGCCAGGCCCAAGGTGCTGCCTTGTTTCCAAAGGGGCAGAGAGGCCCCAAAGCATCTTGCTTCCAGCTCTCTGGGAAGCTAAGAACCAACTCGCTCTGCCCCGTGCTCTTACAGCCTACCGGGAACATGTCTTTGAAAGGCCTGTGAAACGCAGTTTCTTGGCAGGCCTCATCTGGCTGAAGTAGAACTCCGGCTCTGGGTGTGCTCCATTGCCCTAGAGCTGCCAGGCCCCAAGTGCTGCCCTGTTTCCAAGGGGCAGAGAGGCCCAAAGCATCTTGCTTCCCGGTCTTTGCGAAGCTAAGAAACAACTGGCTCTGCCCAGTGCTCTTACACCTACCGGGAACATCTCTTACCAAGGCCTGTCAAACGCTGTTTCTTTGCAGGCCTGATCAGGCTGAAGTAGAACTCCTGCTCTGCGTGTGCTCCATTGGCCTAGAGCTTCCCGACCCAAAAGGCTGCCTTGTTCCCAAACGGGCAGAGGGGTCCCAAGCGTCTTGCTTCCAGCTTTTCAGGAAGGTAAGAAACAACTGGCTCTGCCCAGTGCTCTTACAGCCTACCGGGAACATCTCTTACCAAGGCCTGTGAAACGCAGTTTCTTGGCAGGCCTGATCTGGCTGAAGTAGAACTCCTGCTCTGGGCGTGCTACTTTGGCCTAGAGCTGCCAGGCCCAAAGGGCCGCCTTGTTTCCAAAGGGGCTGAGAGTCCCCAAAGTATCTTGCTTCCAAATCTTTGGGAAGCTAAGAAACAACTGGCTCTGCACAGTGCTCTCACAGCCTACCGGCAACGTGACAGAGACAGGCCTGTGAGACGCAGTTTCTTGGAAGGCCTGATCTGGCTGAGGTAGAACTTCTGCTCTGGGTGTACTCCATTGGCCTAGGGCTGCCAGGCCCAAAGGGCTGCCTTTATTTCCAAAGTGTGAGAGAGGCCCCAAAGCATCTTGCTTCCTGCTCTCTGGGAAGCTAAAACAACTGGCTCTGCACAGTGCTCTCAAAGCCAACCGGGAACGTCACATACAAAGGCCTGTGAAACGCAGCTTCTTGACAGGCCTTATCTGGCTGAGGTAGAACTTGTGCTCTGGGTGTGCTACTTTGGCCTAGAGCTGCCAGGCACAAAGGCTGCTTTGTTTCCAAAGGGGGAGAGAGGCCCCAAATCATGTTGCTTCCAGCTGTTTTTGAAGCTAAGAAACAACTCGCTCTGCCAGGTACTCTTACAGCCTTCCGGGAACACCTCTTACGAAGGCCTGTGAAAAGCAGTTTCTTGGCAGGCCTGATCTGGCTGAGGTAGAACTTCTGCTCTGGGTGTGCTCCATTGCCCTAGAGCTGAAAGGCCCAAAGGGATGCCTTGTTTGCAAAGGGGCAGAGAGGCCCCAAAGCATCTTGCTTCCAGCTCATTGGGAAGCTAAGAAACAACTGTCTCTGCCCAGTGCTCTGACAGAGTACCGGCAACATCTCTTACCAAAGCCTTTGAAACGCAGTTTCTTGGCAGGCCTTATCTGGCTGAGGTAGAACTTCTGCTCTGGGTGTGCTCCATTGGCCTAGAGCTGAAAGGCCCAAAGGTCGGCCTTGTTGGCAAAGGGGCAGGGAGCCCCCAAAGCATCTTGCTTCCAGCTCTTCGGGAAGCTAAGAAACAACTGGCTCTGCCCAGTGCTCTTACAGCCTGAGAGAAAATCTCTTACCAAGGCCTGTGAAACGCACTTTGTTGGTGGCCTGATCTAGCTGAAGTAGAACTTCTGCTCTGGGTGTGCTCCATTGGCCTAGAGCTGCCTGGCCCAAAGGGCCGCCTTGTTTCCAAAGGGGCAGAGAGGCCCCAAAGCATCTTGCTTCCAGCTCTTCGGGAAGCTAAGAAACATCTGGCGTTGCCCAGTGCTCTTACAGCCTACCGGGAACATCTCTTACCAAGGCCTGTGAACCGCAGTTTGTTGGTGGCCTGAACTGGCCGAAGTAGAACTTCTGCTCTGGGTGTGCTCCACTGGCCTGGAGCTACCTGCCCCAAAGGGCTGCCTTGATTCCAAAGTGAGAGAGTGGCCCCAAAGCATCTTGCTTCCAGCTCTTCGGGAAGCTAAGAAACATCTGGCGTTGCCCAGTGCTCTTACAGCCTACCGGGAACATCTCTTACCAAGGCCTGTGAAACGCCGTTTCCTGGCAGGCCTGATTTGGCTGAAGTAGAACTTCTGCTCTGGGTGTGCTCCATTGCCCTAGAGCTGCCAGGCCCAAGGTGCTGCCTTGTTTCCAAAGGGGCAGAGAGGCCCCAAAGCATCTTGCTTCCAGCTCTCTGGGAAGCTAAGAACCAACTCGCTCTGCCCCGTGCTCTTACAGCCTACCGGGAACATGTCTTTGAAAGGCCTGTGAAACGCAGTTTCTTGGCAGGCCTCATCTGGCTGAAGTAGAACTCCGGCTCTGGGTGTGCTCCATTGCCCTAGAGCTGCCAGGCCCCAAGTGCTGCCCTGTTTCCAAGGGGCAGAGAGGCCCAAAGCATCTTGCTTCCCGGTCTTTGCGAAGCTAAGAAACAACTGGCTCTGCCCAGTGCTCTTACACCTACCGGGAACATCTCTTACCAAGGCCTGTCAAACGCTGTTTCTTTGCAGGCCTGATCAGGCTGAAGTAGAACTCCTGCTCTGCGTGTGCTCCATTGGCCTAGAGCTTCCCGACCCAAAAGGCTGCCTTGTTCCCAAACGGGCAGAGGGGTCCCAAGCGTCTTGCTTCCAGCTTTTCAGGAAGGTAAGAAACAACTGGCTCTGCCCAGTGCTCTTACAGCCTACCGGGAACATCTCTTACCAAGGCCTGTGAAACGCAGTTTCTTGGCAGGCCTGATCTGGCTGAAGTAGAACTCCTGCTCTGGGCGTGCTACTTTGGCCTAGAGCTGCCAGGCCCAAAGGGCCGCCTTGTTTCCAAAGGGGCTGAGAGTCCCCAAAGTATCTTGCTTCCAAATCTTTGGGAAGCTAAGAAACAACTGGCTCTGCACAGTGCTCTCACAGCCTACCGGCAACGTGACAGAGACAGGCCTGTGAGACGCAGTTTCTTGGAAGGCCTGATCTGGCTGAGGTAGAACTTCTGCTCTGGGTGTACTCCATTGGCCTAGGGCTGCCAGGCCCAAAGGGCTGCCTTTATTTCCAAAGTGTGAGAGAGGCCCCAAAGCATCTTGCTTCCTGCTCTCTGGGAAGCTAAAACAACTGGCTCTGCACAGTGCTCTCAAAGCCAACCGGGAACGTCACATACAAAGGCCTGTGAAATGCAGCTTCTTGACAGGCCTTATCTGGCTGAGGTAGAACTTGTGCTCTGGGTGTGCTACTTTGGCCTAGAGCTGCCAGGCACAAAGGCTGCTTTGTTTCCAAAGGGGGAGAGAGGCCCCAAATCATGTTGCTTCCAGCTGTTTTTGAAGCTAAGAAACAACTCGCTCTGCCAGGTACTCTTACAGCCTTCCGGGAACACCTCTTACGAAGGCCTGTGAAAAGCAGTTTCTTGGCAGGCCTGATCTGGCTGAGGTAGAACTTCTGCTCTGGGTGTGCTCCATTGCCCTAGAGCTGAAAGGCCCAAAGGGATGCCTTGTTTGCAAAGGGGCAGAGAGGCCCCAAAGCATCTTGCTTCCAGCTCATTGGGAAGCTAAGAAACAACTGTCTCTGCCCAGTGCTCTGACAGAGTACCGGCAACATCTCTTACCAAAGCCTTTGAAACGCAGTTTCTTGGCAGGCCTTATCTGGCTGAGGTAGAACTTCTGCTCTGGGTGTGCTCCATTGGCCTAGAGCTGAAAGGCCCAAAGGTCGGCCTTGTTGGCAAAGGGGCAGGGAGCCCCCAAAGCATCTTGCTTCCAGCTCTTCGGGAAGCTAAGAAACAACTGGCTCTGCCCAGTGCTCTTACAGCCTGAGAGAAAATCTCTTACCAAGGCCTGTGAAACGCACTTTGTTGGTGGCCTGATCTAGCTGAAGTAGAACTTCTGCTCTGGGTGTGCTCCATTGGCCTAGAGCTGCCTGGCCCAAAGGGCCGCCTTGTTTGCAAAGGGGCAGAGAGGCCCCAAAGCATCTTGCTTCCAGCTCTTCGGGAAGCTAAGAAACATCTGGCGTTGCCCAGTGCTCTTACAGCCTACCGGGAACATCTCTTACCAAGGCCTGTGAAACGCAGTTTGTTGGTGGCCTGAACTGGCCGAAGTAGAACTTCTGCTCTGGGTGTGCTCCACTGGCCTGGAGCTACCTGCCCCAAAGGGCTGCCTTGATTCCAAAGTGAGAGAGTGGCACCAAAGCATCTTGCTTCCAGCTCTTCGGGAAGCTAAGAAACATCTGGCGTTGCCCAGTGCTCTTACAGCCTACCGGGAACATCTCTTACCAAGGCCTGTGAAACGCCGTTTCCTGGCAGGCCTGATTTGGCTGAAGTAGAACTTCTGCTCTGGGTGTGCTCCATTGCCCTAGAGCTGCCAGGCCCAAGGTGCTGCCTTGTTTCCAAAGGGGCAGAGAGGCCCCAAAGCATCTTGCTTCCAGCTCTCTGGGAAGCTAAGAACCAACTCGCTCTGCCCCGTGCTCTTACAGCCTACCGGGAACATGTCTTTGAAAGGCCTGTGAAACGCAGTTTCTTGGCAGGCCTCATCTGGCTGAAGTAGAACTCCGGCTCTGGGTGTGCTCCATTGCCCTAGAGCTGCCAGGCCCCAAGTGCTGCCCTGTTTCCAAGGGGCAGAGAGGCCCAAAGCATCTTGCTTCCCGGTCTTTGCGAAGCTAAGAAACAACTGGCTCTGCCCAGTGCTCTTACACCTACCGGGAACATCTCTTACCAAGGCCTGTCAAACGCTGTTTCTTTGCAGGCCTGATCAGGCTGAAGTAGAACTCCTGCTCTGCGTGTGCTCCATTGGCCTAGAGCTTCCTGACCCAAAAGGCTGCCTTGTTCCCAAACGGGCAGAGGGGTCCCAAGCGTCTTGCTTCCAGCTTTTCAGGAAGGTAAGAAACAACTGGCTCTGCCCAGTGCTCTTACAGCCTACCGGGAACATCTCTTACCAAGGCCTGTGAAACGCAGTTTCTTGGCAGGCCTGATCTGGCTGAAGTAGAACTCCTGCTCTGGGCGTGCTACTTTGGCCTAGAGCTGCCAGGCCCAAAGGGCCGCCTTGTTTCCAAAGGGGCTGAGAGTCCCCAAAGTATCTTGCTTCCAAATCTTTGGGAAGCTAAGAAACAACTGGCTCTGCACAGTGCTCTCACAGCCTACCGGCAACGTGACAGAGACAGGCCTGTGAGACGCAGTTTCTTGGAAGGCCTGATCTGGCTGAGGTAGAACTTCTGCTCTGGGTGTACTCCATTGGCCTAGGGCTGCCAGGCCCAAAGGGCTGCCTTTATTTCCAAAGTGTGAGAGAGGCCCCAAAGCATCTTGCTTCCTGCTCTCTGGGAAGCTAAAACAACTGGCTCTGCACAGTGCTCTCAAAGCCAACCGGGAACGTCACATACAAAGGCCTGTGAAACGCAGCTTCTTGACAGGCCTTATCTGGCTGAGGTAGAACTTGTGCTCTGGGTGTGCTACTTTGGCCTAGAGCTGCCAGGCACAAAGGCTGCTTTGTTTCCAAAGGGGGAGAGAGGCCCCAAATCATGTTGCTTCCAGCTGTTTTTGAAGCTAAGAAACAACTCGCTCTGCCAGGTACTCTTACAGCCTTCCGGGAACACCTCTTACGAAGGCCTGTGAAAAGCAGTTTCTTGGCAGGCCTGATCTGGCTGAGGTAGAACTTCTGCTCTGGGTGTGCTCCATTGCCCTAGAGCTGAAAGGCCCAAAGGGATGCCTTGTTTGCAAAGGGGCAGAGAGGCCCCAAAGCATCTTGCTTCCAGCTCATTGGGAAGCTAAGAAACAACTGTCTCTGCCCAGTGCTCTGACAGAGTACCTTGAACATCTCTTACCAAAGCCTTTGAAACGCAGTTTCTTGGCAGGCCTTATCTGGCTGAGGTAGAACTTCTGCTCTGGGTGTGCTCCATTGGCCTAGAGCTGAAAGGCCCAAAGGTCGGCCTTGTTGGCAAAGGGGCAGGGAGCCCCCAAAGCATCTTGCTTCTAGCTCTTCGGGAAGCTAAGAAACAATTGGCTCTGCCCAGTGCTCTTACAGCCTGAGAGAAAATCTCTTACCAAGGCCTGTGAAACGCACTTTGTTGGTGGCCTGATCTAGCTGAAGTAGAACTTCTGCTCTGGGTGTGCTCCATTGGCCTAGAGCTGCCTGGCCCAAAGGGCCGCCTTGTTTGCAAAGGGGCAGAGAGGCCCCAAAGCATCTTGCTTCCAGCTCTTCGGGAAGCTAAGAAACATCTGGCGTTGCCCAGTGCTCTTACAGCCTACCGGGAACATCTCTTACCAAGGCCTGTGAAACGCAGTTTGTTGGTGGCCTGAACTGGCCGAAGTAGAACTTCTGCTCTGGGTGTGCTCCACTGGCCTGGAGCTACCTGCCCCAAAGGGCTGCCTTGATTCCAAAGTGAGAGAGTGGCCCCAAAGCATCTTGCTTCCAGCTCTTCGGGAAGCTAAGAAACATCTGGCGTTGCCCAGTGCTCTTACAGCCTACCGGGAACATCTCTTACCAAGGCCTGTGAAACGCCGTTTCCTGGCAGGCCTGATTTGGCTGAAGTAGAACTTCTGCTCTGGGTGTGCTCCATTGCCCTAGAGCTGCCAGGCCCAAGGTGCTGCCTTGTTTCCAAAGGGGCAGAGAGGCCCCAAAGCATCTTGCTTCCAGCTCTCTGGGAAGCTAAGAACCAACTCGCTCTGCCCCGTGCTCTTACAGCCTACCGGGAACATGTCTTTGAAAGGCCTGTGAAACGCAGTTTCTTGGCAGGCCTCATCTGGCTGAAGTAGAACTCCGGCTCTGGGTGTGCTCCATTGCCCTAGAGCTGCCAGGCCCCAAGTGCTGCCCTGTTTCCAAGGGGCAGAGAGGCCCAAAGCATCTTGCTTCCCGGTCTTTGCGAAGCTAAGAAACAACTGGCTCTGCCCAGTGCTCTTACACCTACCGGGAACATCTCTTACCAAGGCCTGTCAAACGCTGTTTCTTTGCAGGCCTGATCAGGCTGAAGTAGAACTCCTGCTCTGCGTGTGCTCCATTGGCCTAGAGCTTCCCGACCCAAAAGGCTGCCTTGTTCCCAAACGGGCAGAGGGGTCCCAAGCGTCTTGCTTCCAGCTTTTCAGGAAGGTAAGAAACAACTGGCTCTGCCCAGTGCTCTTACAGCCTACCGGGAACATCTCTTACCAAGGCCTGTGAAACGCAGTTTCTTGGCAGGCCTGATCTGGCTGAAGTAGAACTCCTGCTCTGGGCGTGCTACTTTGGCCTAGAGCTGCCAGGCCCAAAGGGCCGCCTTGTTTCCAAAGGGGCTGAGAGTCCCCAAAGTATCTTGCTTCCAAATCTTTGGGAAGCTAAGAAACAACTGGCTCTGCACAGTGCTCTCACAGCCTACCGGCAACGTGACAGAGACAGGCCTGTGAGACGCAGTTTCTTGGAAGGCCTGATCTGGCTGAGGTAGAACTTCTGCTCTGGGTGTACTCCATTGGCCTAGGGCTGCCAGGCCCAAAGGGCTGCCTTTATTTCCAAAGTGTGAGAGAGGCCCCAAAGCATCTTGCTTCCTGCTCTCTGGGAAGCTAAAACAACTGGCTCTGCACAGTGCTCTCAAAGCCAACCGGGAACGTCACATACAAAGGCCTGTGAAACGCAGCTTCTTGACAGGCCTTATCTGGCTGAGGTAGAACTTGTGCTCTGGGTGTGCTACTTTGGCCTAGAGCTGCCAGGCACAAAGGCTGCTTTGTTTCCAAAGGGGGAGAGAGGCCCCAAATCATGTTGCTTCCAGCTGTTTTTGAAGCTAAGAAACAACTCGCTCTGCCAGGTACTCTTACAGCCTTCCGGGAACACCTCTTACGAAGGCCTGTGAAAAGCAGTTTCTTGGCAGGCCTGATCTGGCTGAGGTAGAACTTCTGCTCTGGGTGTGCTCCATTGCCCTAGAGCTGAAAGGCCCAAAGGGATGCCTTGTTTGCAAAGGGGCAGAGAGGCCCCAAAGCATCTTGCTTCCAGCTCATTGGGAAGCTAAGAAACAACTGTCTCTGCCCAGTGCTCTGACAGAGTACCGGGAACATCTCTTACCAAAGCCTTTGAAACGCAGTTTCTTGGCAGGCCTTATCTGGCTGAGGTAGAACTTCTGCTCTGGGTGTGCTCCATTGGCCTAGAGCTGAAAGGCCCAAAGGTCGGCCTTGTTGGCAAAGGGGCAGGGAGCCCCCAAAGCATCTTGCTTCCAGCTCTTCGGGAAGCTAAGAAACAACTGGCTCTGCCCAGTGCTCTTACAGCCTGAGAGAAAGTCTCTTACCAAGGCCTGTGAAACGCACTTTGTTGGTGGCCTGATCTAGCTGAAGTAGAACTTCTGCTCTGGGTGTGCTCCATTGGCCTAGAGCTGCCTGGCCCAAAGGGCCGCCTTGTTTGCAAAGGGGCAGAGAGGCCCCAAAGCATCTTGCTTCCAGCTCTTCGGGAAGCTAAGAAACATCTGGCGTTGCCCAGTGCTCTTACAGCCTACCGGGAACATCTCTTACCAAGGCCTGTGAAACGCAGTTTGTTGGTGGCCTGAACTGGCCGAAGTAGAACTTCTGCTCTGGGTGTGCTCCACTGGCCTGGAGCTACCTGCCCCAAAGGGCTGCCTTGATTCCAAAGTGAGAGAGTGGCACCAAAGCATCTTGCTTCCAGCTCTTCGGGAAGCTAAGAAACATCTGGCGTTGCCCAGTGCTCTTACAGCCTACCGGGAACATCTCTTACCAAGGCCTGTGAAACGCCGTTTCCTGGCAGGCCTGATTTGGCTGAAGTAGAACTTCTGCTCTGGGTGTGCTCCATTGCCCTAGAGCTGCCAGGCCCAAGGTGCTGCCTTGTTTCCAAAGTGGCAGAGAGGCCCCAAAGCATCTTGCTTCCAGCTCTCTGGGAAGCTAAGAACCAACTCGCTCTGCCCCGTGCTCTTACAGCCTACCGGGAACATGTCTTTGAAAGGCCTGTGAAACGCAGTTTCTTGGCAGGCCTCATCTGGCTGAAGTAGAACTCCGGCTCTGGGTGTGCTCCATTGCCCTAGAGCTGCCAGGCCCCAAGTGCTGCCCTGTTTCCAAGGGGCAGAGAGGCCCAAAGCATCTTGCTTCCCGGTCTTTGCGAAGCTAAGAAACAACTGGCTCTGCCCAGTGCTCTTACACCTACCGGGAACATCTCTTACCAAGGCCTGTCAAACGCTGTTTCTTTGCAGGCCTGATCAGGCTGAAGTAGAACTCCTGCTCTGCGTGTGCTCCATTGGCCTAGAGCTTCCCGACCCAAAAGGCTGCCTTGTTCCCAAACGGGCAGAGGGGTCCCAAGCGTCTTGCTTCCAGCTTTTCAGGAAGGTAAGAAACAACTGGCTCTGCCCAGTGCTCTTACAGCCTACCGGGAACATCTCTTACCAAGGCCTGTGAAACGCAGTTTCTTGGCAGGCCTGATCTGGCTGAAGTAGAACTCCTGCTCTGGGCGTGCTACTTTGGCCTAGAGCTGCCAGGCCCAAGGTGCTGCCTTGTTTCCAAAGGGGCAGAGAGGCCCCAAAGCATCTTGCCTCCAGCACTTTGGGAAGCTAAAAAACAACTGGTTCTGCCCAGTGCTCTCACAGCCTACCGTGAACATCTCTTACCAAGGGCTGTGAAACGCAGTTTCTGGGCAGGACTGATCTGGCTGAAGTAGAACTTCTGCTGTGGGTGTGCTCCATTGGCCTAGAGCTGCCAGGCGCAAACGGCTGCCTTGTGTCCAAAGGGAGAGAGAGGCCCCAAAGCATCTTGCTTCCAGCTCTGTGGGAAGCTAAAGCAACTGGCTCTCCACAGTGCTCTCACAGCCTACCGGGAACATCTCTTACCAAGGCCTGTGAAACGCAGTTTCTTGGCAGGCCTGATCTGGCTGAAGTAGAACTCCTGCTCTGGGCGTGCTACTTTGGCCTAGAGCTGCCAGGCCCAAAGGGCCGCCTTGTTTCCAAAGGGGCTGAGAGTCCCCAAAGTATCTTGCTTCCAAATCTTTGGGAAGCTAAGAAACAACTGGCTCTGCACAGTGCTCTCACAGCCTACCGGCAACGTGACAGAGACAGGCCTGTGAGACGCAGTTTCTTGGAAGGCCTGATCTGGCTGAGGTAGAACTTCTGCTCTGGGTGTACTCCATTGGCCTAGGGCTGCCAGGCCCAAAGGGCTGCCTTTATTTCCAAAGTGTGAGAGAGGCCCCAAAGCATCTTGCTTCCTGCTCTCTGGGAAGCTAAAACAACTGGCTCTGCACAGTGCTCTCAAAGCCAACCGGGAACGTCACATACAAAGGCCTGTGAAACGCAGCTTCTTGACAGGCCTTATCTGGCTGAGGTAGAACTTGTGCTCTGGGTGTGCTACTTTGGCCTAGAGCTGCCAGGCACAAAGGCTGCTTTGTTTCCAAAGGGGGAGAGAGGCCCCAAATCATGTTGCTTCCAGCTGTTTTTGAAGCTAAGAAACAACTCGCTCTGCCAGGTACTCTTACAGCCTTCCGGGAACACCTCTTACGAAGGCCTGTGAAAAGCAGTTTCTTGGCAGGCCTGATCTGGCTGAGGTAGAACTTCTGCTCTGGGTGTGCTCCATTGCCCTAGAGCTGAAAGGCCCAAAGGGATGCCTTGTTTGCAAAGGGGCAGAGAGGCCCCAAAGCATCTTGCTTCCAGCTCATTGGGAAGCTAAGAAACAACTGTCTCTGCCCAGTGCTCTGACAGAGTACCGGCAACATCTCTTACCAAAGCCTTTGAAACGCAGTTTCTTGGCAGGCCTTATCTGGCTGAGGTAGAACTTCTGCTCTGGGTGTGCTCCATTGGCCTAGAGCTGAAAGGCCCAAAGGTCGGCCTTGTTGGCAAAGGGGCAGGGAGCCCCCAAAGCATCTTGCTTCCAGCTCTTCGGGAAGCTAAGAAACAACTGGCTCTGCCCAGTGCTCTTACAGCCTGAGAGAAAGTCTCTTACCAAGGCCTGTGAAACGCACTTTGTAGGTGGCCTGATCTAGCTGAAGTAGAACTTCTGCTCTGGGTGTGCTCCATTGGCCTAGAGCTGCCTGGCCCAAAGGGCCGCCTTGTTTGCAAAGGGGCAGAGAGGCCCCAAAGCATCTTGCTTCCAGCTCTTCGGGAAGCTAAGAAACATCTGGCGTTGCCCAGTGCTCTTACAGCCTACCGGGAACATCTCTTACCAAGGCCTGTGAAACGCAGTTTGTTGGTGGCCTGAACTGGCCGAAGTAGAACTTCTGCTCTGGGTGTGCTCCACTGGCCTGGAGCTACCTGCCCCAAAGGGCTGCCTTGATTCCAAAGTGAGAGAGTGGCACCAAAGCATCTTGCTTCCAGCTCTTCGGGGAGCTAAGAAACATCTGGCGTTGCCCAGTGCTCTTACAGCCTACCGGGAACATCTCTTACCAAGGCCTGTGAAACGCCGTTTCCTGGCAGGCCTGATTTGGCTGAAGTAGAACTTCTGCTCTGGGTGTGCTCCATTGCCCTAGAGCTGCCAGGCCCAAGGTGCTGCCTTGTTTCCAAAGGGGCAGAGAGGCCCCAAAGCATCTTGCTTCCAGCTCTCTGGGAAGCTAAGAACCAACTCGCTCTGCCCCGTGCTCTTACAGCCTACCGGGAACATGTCTTTGAAAGGCCTGTGAAACGCAGTTTCTTGGCAGGCCTCATCTGGCTGAAGTAGAACTCCGGCTCTGGGTGTGCTCCATTGCCCTAGAGCTGCCAGGCCCCAAGTGCTGCCCTGTTTCCAAGGGGCAGAGAGGCCCAAAGCATCTTGCTTCCCGGTCTTTGCGAAGCTAAGAAACAACTGGCTCTGCCCAGTGCTCTTACACCTACCGGGAACATCTCTTACCAAGGCCTGTCAAACGCTGTTTCTTTGCAGGCCTGATCAGGCTGAAGTAGAACTCCTGCTCTGCGTGTGCTCCATTGGCCTAGAGCTTCCCGACCCAAAAGGCTGCCTTGTTCCCAAACGGGCAGAGGGGTCCCAAGCGTCTTGCTTCCAGCTTTTCAGGAAGGTAAGAAACAACTGGCTCTGCCCAGTGCTCTTACAGCCTACCGGGAACATCTCTTACCAAGGCCTGTGAAACGCAGTTTCCTGGCAGGCCTGATCTGGCTGAAGTAGAACTTCTGCTCTGGGTGTGCTCCATTGCCCTAGAGCTGCCAGGCCCAAAGGGCTGCCTTGTTTCCAAAGACGGAGAGTGGACCCAAAGCATCTTGCTCCCAGCTCTTCGGGAAGCTAAGAAACAGCTGGCTCTGCCCAGTGCTATTACAGCCTAAGAGAACATCTCTTTGAAAGGCCTGTGAAACGCAGTTTCTTGGCAGGCCTGACCTGGCTGAAGTAGAACTTCTGTTGTGGTTGTGCTACATAGGCCTAGAGCTACCAGGACCTAAGGGCTGCCTTGTTTCCAAAGGGTGAGAGAGGCCCCAAAGAATCTTGCCTCCAGCACTTTGGGAAGCTAAAAAACAACTGGTTCTGCCCAGTGCTCTCACAGCCTACCGTGAACATCTCTTACCAAGGGCTGTGAAACGCAGTTTCTGGGCAGGACTGATCTGCCTGAAGTAGAACTTCTGCTGTGGGTGTGCTCCATTGGCCTAGAGCTGCCAGGCCCAAACGGCTGCCTTGTGTCCAAAGGGAGAGAGAGGCCCCAAAGCATCTTGCTTCCAGCTCTGTGGGAAGCTAAAGCAACTGGCTCTCCACAGTGCTCTCACAGCCTACCGGGAACATCTCTTACCAAGGCCTGTGAAACGCAGTTTCTTGGCAGGCCTGATCTGGCTGAAGTAGAACTCCTGCTCTGGGCGTGCTACTTTGGCCTAGAGCTGCCAGGCCCAAAGGGCCGCCTTGTTTCCAAAGGGGCTGAGAGTCCCCAAAGTATCTTGCTTCCAAATCTTTGGGAAGCTAAGAAACAACTGGCTCTGCACAGTGCTCTCACAGCCTACCGGCAACGTGACAGAGACAGGCCTGTGAGACGCAGTTTCTTGGAAGGCCTGATCTGGCTGAGGTAGAACTTCTGCTCTGGGTGTACTCCATTGGCCTAGGGCTGCCAGGCCCAAAGGGCTGCCTTTATTTCCAAAGTGTGAGAGAGGCCCCAAAGCATCTTGCTTCCTGCTCTCTGGGAAGCTAAAACAACTGGCTCTGCACAGTGCTCTCAAAGC